>NW_026575036.1:15040833-18006666 GCF_905146905.1 Nyctereutes procyonoides
GCCCTGAGCCAAAGGCACACACTCAACTGCTGAGCCACCGAGACATCCCTATGATTTTCTTAATAACATTTTCTTTTCCAGGTGCCTGGGTGCCTCAGTTGGTTAAGTCTCTGGCTCTTGGTTTCTACTCAGGTCATGATTTCACAGTGGTGAGATCCTTGGGCTCCCTGATCAGCAGGGAGTCTGCTTGAGATTCTCTCCCTTTGCTCCACATGCATACGCATTCTCCCACTCTCTCTAAAATAAATAAATACATCTAAAAAAACCTTTTTTCTGGGGCACCTGGGTGGCTCAGTTGGTTAAGTGTCAGACTCCTGATTTTGGCTCAGGTCATGATCTCAGGGTCCTGGGATAGAGCCCCTCATCGGGCTCCCTCCTTAGCAGGGAGTTTGCTTGTCTCCCTCTCTCTCTGCCCTTCCTCCCCACTTGTGTGCGCACACTCTCTCTCTCTCTAAAATAAATAAATCTTCAAAAACTTTTCCTTAGCTTACTCTATTATAAGAATGTAATAGAGTAATATACGCAGTGTGCATTATTTGACTGTTTATGTTTTCAGTAAGGCTTCCAGTCAACTGGAGACTATTAGTAAAATTTGGGGGGAGTCAAAAGTTACGTGCAGACTTTCAACTGTATGGGGGAAGTCATTCCGCCCCCAACCTCCCTTTGTTCGAGGGTTAATTATATTTGAATTTAAACCATATTCACTGCCTCAAAGCTCCTCTGGAAACGATACCCGAGAAAACCAAAGTTAAATAGAGGCAGCAAGGAAGAGCTCTAAACAAAGGCTTGTGGCAGTGACTACACCCATTATACTTCAGTATTCCTCAGCAGAACTGAATCCAAACTACCACTGGAGTGCTTTAAGAATGTTCTGGCCACCACACAACTTGTGGACTCATATGTAAACTTTATACTCATTCATTTATTAAACACCATATATAAGGTACTATGGAAGAGAGAGGCAAAAACCATAAGCCCTCTCCTGGGAGTTTGCATATTTATGTTACTTAAATAAAGGTCCTTCATTTTTCTATTGCCTAAAAGATCTGCTGCTGTAAATCAAGCCATGTAAATTCCTACAGCTAGGTCTCAGAGGAAATGAGAGGCATAAAAGAAAATTCAAAATATCTTGCCTTTCTACATCTCAACTAATTCCAACAACTTCTATTTACACCTCCTTTCTTCTTCTTTTTTTTAAGATTTTATTTATTTATTCATGATAGACATAGAGAGAGAGGCAGAGACAAAGGCGGAGGGAGAAGCAGGTTCCATGCCAGGAGCCTGACACGGGACTCGATCCCGGGACTCCCAGATCATGCCCTGGGCCAAAGGCAGGCACTAAACCGCTGAGCCACCCAGGGATCCCCTACCTTTCTTCTTTATGCAACAATCAATTTGAAATATTTTTCATATATTTAACATGTTAAAAAATGTAAATATTTCTACTTTAATATCTAAAGGACATTTGTTTATGGATAAAGTGCATTTTAAAAATATACAGTGTATAGGAGAAGCATAATAGCTAAGATGAACTAAAGAAAGGACAATAGGAGGGATCCCTGGGTGGCGCAGCGGTTTAGTGCCTGCCTTTGGCCCAGGGCGCGATCCTGGAGACCCGGGATCGAATCCCACATCGGGCTCCCGGTGCATGGAGCCTGCTTCTCCCTCTGCCTGTGTCTCTGCCTCTCTCTCTCTCTCTCTCTCTCTCTCTCTCTCTGTGACTATCATAAATAAATAAAGAATAAAAAAAAAAAAAAAAAAAAGAAAGGACAATAGGAAATACCAGCATATCTGGGTGTGTGTGTGTGTATATACACACACACGTATATTTCATATGTATATATATAATTCAGATGTAAATATTTCATATGTATATGTACATACACATATATTTTGTATATATATGCATATTTCATACATGTGTATGTGTATATACATTAAATATAAAAGAAGTCTTTTCCACTGTTGGTAAAGCTAGGCTTTACTACAAGGAGTATCTAAGAAAAAATCTAAAGCTCTAATAGGGCAGCCCTGGTGGCTCAGCGGTTTAGGGCCACCTGCAACCCAGGGTGTGATCCTGGAGACCCAGGATCGAGTCCCACTTCGGGCTCCCTACATGGAGCCTGCTTCTCCCTCTGCCTGTGTCTCTGCCTCTCTCTCTCTGTGTCTCTCATGAATAAATACATAAAATCTTAAAAGATTTTCTAAAGAATAAAGCCCTAATAACTTTATCATAAAGTTTTAGTCCATTTAATTGTTACTTCATCATATGGCTTGCGTCCTTAATTTTATTTCAATGCCCCACCACCTGCAGAGTATAAATTCCAGGAACATACATACGTTAAGAAAAAGCCTATAGGATGCCTGGGTGGCTGAGCAGTTTAGCCTGCCTCCGGCCCAGAGCATGATCCTGGAGACCCGGGATCGAGTTCTGCATCGGGCTCCCCGCATTGGAGCCTGCTTTTCCCTCTGCCTGTGTCTCTGCCTCTCTCCCTGTGTCTCTCATGAATAAATAAATAAAATCTTAAAAAAAAAAAAGTCTATAAAGCAATCAGTAGAATTCATGTTTAATAGAAGTCAACTTAGACCTTCTACAGGCGAGGTGACAACTTGCTAAGAAACAGTGTGATAAAAATAGATCAGTTCCATAAAAGTAAAATAGAAACTTAACTATATTTAACTTTGAAATTAATGCAGCAAAACAGAAACAACCTCCTGACAAATTTGCCTAACTCACTGGCCTTGTTTCCACATCCCCAAATGAAGCTCTGTGGAAACAGTCAAGAAGACTGTTAGTTGGGAACGTGGCACTACATTCTCTTGTTTTCCTCTCATCTTACTGGCCATGCTTCTTAATTTCTTCAATTTCCTCTTCATCCTCACCCCTGAATGTTGGATTATCCCTAGGATTCAACTCTTGAGCCTTTTCTCTTTTCTATCTATACTCACTCCCTGGGTAATGCCATCTAATTTCATGGCTTTCAATTTATGTCTACATGTAAATTTTGACCCCTGAGAGAGGTCTTGCCCACCTGACACCTCCATTTGAATGTCTAATGGATATCTCAAATGTAACATGTCCAAAACTGAACTAATCTTTTCCAGCCTGCTTCGCTATCAGTCTTATCTCAGTAAATAGAGATGCTTATAATTGTTTAGGCCAAAAATCTTAAGGTCATCTTTGATCACTTTCTTTGAATATGAATATCTTATCCAATTCATCAGCAAGTCCTGCTGGCTCTACCTCCAAAATACATCCACTTTCTCACCACTTCACTGCTATCGCCTTGGTCTAAGCCACCAACACCTCCTACATCACAAAGCAAAAAAGAGCCTCCTAGCTAGTCTGCTTCTAACCTTCCAACAGTCTTATCAACAGCTTCTAACTGCTTCTAACAGTCTCATCAACAAGCCAGTCCAGCAAGCCTTTTAGAGAGTACATCAAGTATCATTATTGCACTGCTCACAACATCCCAGTTGCTTCCTGTCTCAGAGTAGAAGTTCAACAACTGTCTATTAGGCAAGAAGCCTAATGTCTATTAGGCCCTACACAACCTCCCTTACCCTTTTCTCTATGATTGTATCTACTACTCTCTCCTCCTTCAGCTCTACCTTGGCCTCCTGTTACCTGCACAAATGAGGCGCTCTCCTACCTCATTTCTGAATGCACCGTTTCCCCTGCCTGCAGTGCTGTTCCCCAAGACAATCCACACAAGTTGCTTCATCTCCGTCAAGGTTCTTTTCTAAGGTCACGTTTTCTGTGAGGCCTTCCCTAACCATCTCATTTAAAATCTGCAACCAGGGGCAGCCTGGGTGGCTCAGCCGTTAAGTGCCGACTTCAGCCCGAGGCCTGATCCTGGAGACCCGGGATTGAGTCCCACATCAGGCTCCCTGCATGGAGCCTGCTTCTCCCTCTGCCCGTGTCTCTGCCCCTCTCTCTCTCTCTCTCTCTCTCTCTCATGAATAAATAAAATCTTTAAAAAAAATAAAATAATAATAATAAAATAATAAAATAAAATAAAAATAAATAATCTGCAACCCGACAATCTCACCATTCTGCTGGTACATCTCATTTCCCTGCTTTATTTTTCTTCATAGCACTTATTGACATCTAGCAAACTATATATTTTCATTATTTGTTTACATTAGAACATAAGCACTATGATGGCAGGGATTATTCTAAAGATTTTATTTATTTATTCATGAGAGAGACAGAGAGAGGCAGAGACAGATACAGAGGGAGAAGCAGGCTCCCCACAAGGAGCCTGATGCGGGACACAATCCCTGGACCCCAGGATCACGCCCTGAGCTGAAGACAGACGCTCAACCGCAGAGCTACGCAGGTGTCCCGATGGCAGGGATTTTTTATTGCTTTGTTCACAGCTGTCCTCGATGCCTAGAACACAATCTATACCTTAAGGCTTTCAAAATTTTTTGTTAAATGAATCACTGATACTAAAATATTATCAGACAAAAATTACTATTATTTCAAAATACCAAATATCATGAGCGTAAATCTAAAACAAGCATTCACAGTTATGCATAGTATTCCAAGCGGAGAAGCCAGTGTCCAAAAAACGAATCAAAAATTAATTTTTTACTGCTTAATTTTGTTAAAGCCATCTGCACTACACCTACAGGTGTTGTTTTAGCTTTACTAGGCATACAGACTTGAGATAGAAAAGAAAAAAATACAGGCTTTTTCCTTTCTTCAGTCACTACTGACAAAACGTCTCCAAGTGACCCGGTACTACAAGTGATTAGGATGTTTCAGGGAGAAAGGGCTCTATAAAAATAAAAAGGATAAATAAAATAAATAAATAAAAGGGATTCTTCAATCTCAAAAGAGGACTCTCTCCGAATTTCTCTGCAGACATGTTTTCTAACTTGATATCCCTTAACAAAGCCATTCTTCACGTGTACGTGAAATCTCAGTTCAAGAGACAATATGGTTCTATAATTACACACGCAGAAAATCCTGGTACTTAATTCCTCTTTTCCAAAAGTCTTTAAAACTAGACACACAGTTTTTGCTGAAAATGTTTTTGCTGTGAGCCTGGCTTAAAAAGGTGCTCGCTCGGCTAAGACACAGGTTGATCAGCACTGCGTCTTAGAGCTGAACACATTTGTTTACTATTATTATTTAATACAGTCTCTCCAGTCTCCTCTGCTACCCCCCAAAAAAGTAAAGGGGAAGACAAAAACACACACTGGTGCCAGCAATAAGGCATGCCACGTCCAAAGCGAGCCGTTCTGAAAGACTATGACCCAAGTGTTTTAACGCTGACACAGATAAAGTCCAGGCGATAGGTGTCACTTGTCTCGCCCATTAACAACCACCACCGAAAATCAAGATCCAGATCCCAAGAAGGCCCAGAACGAAAAGAGGCGTGAAAAATGAAGCGGGTTGTTCCCCTCGGCCTCCGGCCGGCCCTGCGCACTCGTTACCCGCCACCCCTCCCCGTCATCCCCTCACGGCCCCTTCCTTTCCTTCCCCAGCATCGGCTCCCAGCTCAGCCCTGCACTGCGCCATCAGATGGGTTCAGAGGAGGGCCCGGCCGGTGCCCCTGCGGGAAGAGCCGAGCAGTAGTAACCCACGCGGTGCCCCCCACGGAGGGGGACGGCCACCTCCTCAAGTCAGCAACGGTGCAGGTGCTGTCCGCAACGCGTCGAGCGGAGGGAGTCTCAAGCGTTCCAAGGTCCTCCCCAGCGCCCGTGACGCGGCCGGAGGGACAGGATTCCGGAGGGTGACCGACCGCCACCGCGGAGCGCGAGGCGGGGAGCGGGGAGCGGGAAGCGGCGCGCACCGGGGACGGTCGGGGATGCAGTCCAAGCAGCCTCCCGCCCGCACTCGCCGCGCAGGGCCCCCGCCGCCCCCGCAGCCCCCGCAGCCGCGGTCTCGGGCGCCTCTCCCCGGACCGAGCCCGAGCCAGAGCGCCGCGTCACGTGCCGCGGCCGAAACTACTTCGCAGCCGGGCGGAGAGGCTCGGGGGGGGGGGGGGGGAGGGGGGAGGGGGGCGCGGGGGCAGGCGGGAGGATGCACCGGCTCGCGGCGAGGCCCGGGAGGCAGCGCGCGCCGGGCCCCCCCCGCCGGCCGCCTCCGCGAGCAGCTGCGGCCGCGGGGGCCGTGCCCGGGAGGCCGTGCCCGGAGCCCGCCCCCGCCCCCGCCCCCGTTATTAATAACCCCGCGCCTGCGAGGCGGAGGCCTCGGGCGGGCTCCCTCAGCGGCGCGACGCCCGCCGGCTCGGCAGCGCACCCTGCACGCGGCATAGATAACAATGTCATTAAATCGCCGCCGCCCGGGCGCCGGTCCGGAGGAGAGCGGGCGCCGCCGGGAGCCGACTTTGTCCGGAACCCGCCTCCCGCGCGTCCCCGCGGCGTCCCTGAGCGGACCCCCCGCGCCGCCGTCGCCCGGCCTTACCCGCCAGCTCGTCGGGCTCCAGCCCGCTGTCGGCGTCGATCCCGCACAGCACGAAGTAGTGCGCGAAGCGGCAGGCGGCCGGGGAGGAGCCCGAGCCCGGGCCGGGCGCCGCGCCGCTCCCGCTCATCCCGGCCGCTGCTCCGGCCGCCGCCGCCGCCGCCGCCGCCGCCGCCTCTCGGGAGGGCTCGCCGCCCTGGCTGCGGTCTCCGCGCGCCTGTCCTAGGGCGACACCGGCGCGCCCATGGCCGCGCAGCCGCCGCTCGTCACCGCAGCCTCGCTCCCCGCTCCCCGCTCCTCGCTCGGCGCCGGAGAAGCGGCCGCGAGCTCGCGCCCAGTCGGTCCCGCTCCCGCTCCCGCTCCCGGCTGGGGGAGGGGCGCGCAGGGGGAGTGTCGGCGTGAGAGGCTCGCGCCGCCGCAGCTGCGCTCGCGCACTGGAAGCCGCGGCGTCTGGCGCCCGCCGGTCAGCTGAGCGGCGCTCGGGCTGTGGGAGCGCGGCAAGGGCGGGGGCGCCGAGGACCGGCGCGCGGGGCGGAGGGGGCGGGGGGGGGCGGGAGGGGGCGGGGGGAGCGCGCGCTCGCGGCGGGCGGGAGCGCGCCCTTCTGTCGTGCGCGCGCGCGCCCTCCGGCGGGCTCCGCGGGGGCGCGCGGCGCGGGCGGGATGGAGCGCGCCCGCCGGGGCCGCGGCGCAGGGGGCGGCCGCGCACACGCCTGCTGGCCTCCGCGGCCCGCGAGGACGTTAGCCGCGGCGTGGGAGACGCTACCTGGCCTTAAAAATAAAAATAAATAAATAAAAAATAAAAAATGCAGCTTTGGGGAAGCTTCACAGCCGGTCTGAGACCATCTCCCACCACCGCCTGGACCATCAGCATCTTTTAAACTGTGACATGGGTAAATGCCTCGTTTTAAGAGCTCAGTCCTTGGATCTTTTCCTCAGCCCTCACCCCCATCTCCGAGCCACCCTTACTCAGTGAATCGGTGACACCCCAATATCCACAAAGCGTGAGACTTCGAAAAGGACAATTGCCTATTCCACCCCCACCCCCACCCCCACCCCACCCCCCGCCAGCCTTTCTGTACTTTATCCTGACATTTTGCAGGTCAGGGCCCCCCAGTTCCCTAGCTCTGGACTCCGTGGATGATATTAGCTCCTCCTGCAGGTATAACTGGAGGCTGATAAGGCAACAGGAATTAGACCCTGAACTCTGCTCCGCACAAGGCCGTGGCTTTCTTACCCTGCTCTTGCTTCTGATACTCCAGCCCACAGAAGCAGAAGCAGCTCGCCAACCAGTTTTATTCCCGTGAGACATGAAAAACCGAATCGATCCATGTCCACGTTGTCATTCCTTCCGCGCCCCTCCTTACTCTTTAAGGATTTGAGAAGAAGATGGCCCGGGGGGGGGGGGGGGGGGGTGGGGGTGGAGGGGCATCACGAATACCTGGTAGGCACACAAACCTTCCTGGCAGGTGAACTGAGAACGAACAATATTTGACTGAATAATGCTCTTCCTGGAAGATACGTATGCATGCATACCATCATTTACTGTAGCTTGTCTCCTCGCTTGCTTGCTTCAATTTTGAAATGAAAGAAGAATCAAGAAATCCTGGTGAACCACAGCCTGGGTAATTGACCTTTTGCTCCTTTTGCACCCTGCATTCTTTCTTCAAAGCACCCTGTAATGACTTTTTCTGTTTGTCTTAGCTGGATTGTGAGCTCCAAGGAGCAGAAGTCGTGCTCTGTGTTTTATCATATTTCTAGTATCTAGCAGAACCCTGGTCCCCCTAAGCCCTTCAATTTATTTTTATTGAATGAATGGAAGAAAGGTTATCCAGGTAGTAAGAAGTTGTTGATGCTACTAGGAAATATACAAACTTTAATATCGGTAATATTTATGAACGTGTGCTAACTTGGTGCTATAAAATTATTGTTTTTCCTCCTATAGAGATAAGTACTGAAATACATAAAACAATTTCACTAATAAGGAGGGGACGGAGTGACTGGAATGTATATGTGTTTCTCCTAACAATTGTTGGGGATCGCTTCTTACAGAATGCTTGTTAGATTCTAGACTGATCAAACAAAGCACAATAGAAAATAAATTTACCATCTGCACTAGCCACGAGAATGTCATTTTTTTGTTCACTTGAAAAGCAACTGATTTATGAGTTTGTGAGCCTTGCATTAATGTTAAGACAAAAAAAACTGAAAGAAACGCAAACAGAATGCATTCAATTATGAGATAGAAATCTCATCCAAATAGACATCAAAAAAATTAAAATAAAATAAAATAAAAAATAGACGACATCTCCAAAATCTTTCCCAAAGCTTTGCAGAGAATTGTCACAAATTACAAAATTAATCTTTAATTTGAAAATACCTGGGTACATTCTTAATTATCACTTCAGAATGACACTGTGTAGGTATATTTTCCGCATTAAATTGCAATGAAATAAAAGGATAAGCAAGAATTAACTATATATCATGAGCATACATGTTTTCCTCTAAACTAATGACATAATTAATTTAGCTAAGCAAACAAAAAATGACTTGAAATAAATCATCCAAAATATTTAAATTGTGTTGAGGAAAAGAGAGATTCGTGTCTCTTATGCTAAGACAATTCTTGTCAATACCATTCTTCACCTCCATCAGGCCATCCACACATACATAAAACCAAGACAGCAGAAATTGCTAAAGTAATTTCAGGCCCCACACATTCATTGGGCCACACTTCACTAACAGTCAGAATCACTACATGCCACCAGGTTAGCAGTGCTCAGTCAACGACTCACTCTTCAACTTCCTGCAGACTACAGACCCTAGCAGAGGCTCAGCAACTCCAAGCATAAATCATGCCCTCCATTTGAGGATTTACCAGAATCCTTCAGAGGTAGCAAATCATTGTTCAGATACCTAGAGCATTGCCTTTCGTTTTGCTGTTGTTCCTTGTATATTTGCTGCCTAACTTAAGAACCTGCAGTGGAGGCAATAATCCAACTTTAGGGGCACCTAGGTGATTATCAATTAAACATCTGCCTTCAGCTCAAGTCATTATCCCAGGGTCCTGGGATGGAGCCCTGCATTGAGCTCCCTGCTTGGCAGGGGCCTGCTTCTCCCTCTGCCTCTGCTTGCCATTCTCCCTGCTTGTGCTCTCTCATTTTCAAATAAATACATAAAATCTAAATAAATACATACATACATAAAATCTTTAAAAAAAAAAATAGTAATCTCGGGATGCCTGGGTAGCTCAGCGGTTAAGCACCTGCCTTCAGTTCAGGGTGTGATCCTGGAGTCCCTGGACCGAGTCCCACATCGGGCTCCCTGCATGGAGCCTGCTTCTCCCTCTGCCTGTGTCCCTGCCTCTCCCTCTGTGTGTCTCTCATGAATAAATAAATAAAATCTAAAAAAAAAAAAAAATAGTGATCCCAACTTTAACCTCTAGATAGCACGAAACATGCCAAATAATCACAATTCCAACAAAAGGAAATCTTGACTGACATTTTCTTCCGGGTTTTAGCTTTCTGGGAAATCTTATCACAACAAAAGTTTATTTGGAAAATTGCTAATCATATTCTCTCCTCATAGTTTCAGAAACAGGGTTAGTTTATGCCAGTAAGAGTTTGGTAGCAAAAAGCTGACTCACGGTTTTGCGTGCATTTTTCTCTACCTTTTACAATGAATCGAGTATTATTGAGAATCTCCTTTATGTAAGTTATTGTGCTAATGCTTTGAGAATATGGAATTTTAAAAGACATGATCCCTCCTCTTCAGGAGTTAATAATGTAGTAGAAAGGAAAATATTTTTCTTTTTTTTTTATATAAATTAATTTTTATTGGTGTTCAATGGAAAATATTTTTCAAAGATAATTAAAAGACCAAAAAGATAATAAAAAGTAAAATCTGGTGTATTCCACATGACAAGTTCATAAAGCAATATAGGATCTAGTGAGCAGGGATGTCAAATCTTATTAAGGAATTCAGTAAGATATTATGAAAGTGGCAATATTTGAGATGGGCCTTACAAGAGCAAAAGGATTTCATGAGTTAGAGACAGGACGGGAGACATTCCCACAGAAGAAATGGCTGGGGTAAAAAGTGTGTAGAGGGAGGAAAAAAAATGTGTAGAGGACAGTAGTTCAGCTGGAGCCAGAGCTGAAGAGTCCTGAATGCCAGGAAAGTGGGGTTGACTTACTTTTTTATACTCTTTTCTCACCTGCGGGATTTGACACCTGAATGCTAGTTTTGAGTGAGTTTGACACAACTCACAAACTTCTGAGATCAGTTAAACCAGTCTTCTCATTTTACAAATAAAAATATCTAAGTCTCACAGAATTTTGGTGATTTATCCAAACATACACTGTTAGTGGCAGAACCAGGAGCAAAGTCTAAAAAAGACTGCATTGTAGCATTGTAGAATCTTAAAGGCCTTTTCATTTCTAATATCTATAAGTCTGTGAAATCTCTTTATCTGAGTTGACTAATTTTTTGCCTGTTTACTTCTTTTTAGTGATCCACTTTGGAATTTGATTAATTTTTTCATTATATAATGAAAAATTTTCAAATATAAAGACTAGAATAATGAACCTCAATATATCCATCACTGAGTTTTAATATTAACATTGTGCCATTTTTATCTATTTGTTTTTTACTGAAGTATTTGAAAGTAAGTTAGGCACAATATTGGTTGACATTTTGATTATGTCTGTTTATCTAAAGTCTCACATAAATGTCTCCTTACTTTTTCAATGGAATGCCCAAACTTTCTTTTCTCCCTTTACCTCATATAAAACGTCCAACATTAGTTCCTATTCATCATCTAGTCCTATTCTCATACTTTTTCCCCCCAATAATACTATAGTAGATTCAATTCTTTTCTCAGGACTGCCTCCTTCTTCTGAGAACCCCTTTCCTTCATCCCATCAAATTGTTCTCTCAAGACCTACAATGATATTCTACTTCACACACACATCTCTCCCTCCTCTCTACACAGTTGACTGATCTAGAAGAAGGCTTGTGGCCCAAGCTGAGTCAATGAACCATTTCCCATTGGTCTTGGACTTGGGGACCAGAAAGTTGAGATGGTCTCTCTGCAGGCAGACTGTTGTAAGCTGAAAAGGTCAGGAAGTATCAGTAGTCACGCTTCTATTATATGAAGAAAAATAGTGAGAGGGAAGAATGAGGCTGACAGAACAGAGAAGACAAACAGAGCAAGCATCCTGTACTGCTATCATGAATTTAACCTTTTTTGCCTAAGCTAATTTAAATTGGAATTCTGGCACTTGCAGCCAAAAGAGCATTTATGTAAGTGTGATTTGGGGAGTTATCAAAAGGAAGAATCAGGGCAGCCCCGGTGGCACAGCGGTTTAGTGCCACCTGCAGCCTGGGGTGTGATCCTGGAGACCCAGAATCCAGTCCCACGTCGAGCTCCCTGCGTGGAGCCTGCTTCTCCCTCTGCCTGTGTCTCTGCCTCTCTCTCTCTCTCTCTCTCTCTCTCTCTGAATAAATAAATTAAAAAAAAAGAGTAAAAGGAAGAATCAGGCAAAATCTTCAGGCTTCTCCCAGCTAAAAGGTATAAAGACCATTCTAAACATTTACCCCACTCAAATTCAAAAGACTTAAGGAGAAGCTATAATTCTGTAGTATGTTTTCAAGGTCTCTCTATGAATATAAATACATATAGCTATAAAAACTAATGGTACTTATCTGTCTGCTTATTGAAACAATAGCAAGCCTACATTAAAAATATTATAAGCTTTGGACACCTGGGTGTCTCAGTGGTTGAACGTCTGTCTTTGGCTCAGGGCGTGATCCCAGAGTCCTGAAATCCAGTCCCATATAGTCCCATATAGTCCCATATCGGTTCCCTGCAGGGAGCCTTCTTTTCCCTCTGCTTGTGTCTCTGCCTCTTTTTCTGTGTCTCATGAATAAATAAGTAAAATCTAAAAATATATAAAAAACAAAAAATACTACAAGCTTATTTTTTTCTCTTTTGGGTAGATTGTATTTTGTGATAAAAAAAAAATCTCGGGGATCCCTGGGTGGCACAGCGGTTTAGCGCCTGCCTTTGGCCCAGGGCGCGATCCTGGAGACCTGGGATCAAATCCCACGTCAGGCTCCCGGTGCATGGAGCCTGCTTCTCCCTCTGCCTGTGTCTCTGCCTCTCTCTCTCTCTCTGTGTGACTATCATAAATAAATAAAAAAATAAAAAAAAAATCTCAATGTTACAATGTTTGCAGTACATTTATCTGACAAAGAACTTTTTTTTAAAATTTTTTATTTATTTATGATAGTCACAGAGAGAGAGAGAGAGAGAGAGAGAGAGGCAGAGACACAGGCAGAGGGAGAAGCAGGCTCCATGCACCGGGAGCCCGATGCGGGACTCGATCCCCGGTCTCCAGGATCGCGCCCTGGGCCAAAGGCAGGCGCCAAACCGCTGCGCCACCCAGGGATCCCTGACAAAGAACTTTTATCCAAAATGTTTAAAGAACTGTTACAACTCAAATGTAAATGCAATTTTTAAAAGATTTTATTTATTTATTCATAAGAGACACAGAGAGGCAGAGACATAGACAGAGGGAGAAGCAGGCTTCCTGAAGGGAGTGCGATGTGGGACTCAATCCCGGGACGCTGGGATCATGACCTGAGCCAAAGGCAGACGCTCAACCACTGAGCCACCCTGGTGCCCCAACACAATGCTATTCTTGAGCAAACATTTCACAAAAGAAAACATGCTTATTTCCCATAAGCATAGGATAAGGAGCTCAACATCACTATTTCAACATGTGGAGATGAAAAACGTGACTAAATTACATCAGGGATGATAAAACCACAAAAAGATGCTACTTCATATGCACAAGAACAGCTAAAAAAATTTTTTTAAGATTTTTATTTATTCATGACAGACACTGAGAGAAGGCAGAGACATAGGCAGGTGAAAAAGCAGGCTCCTTGCAGGGAGCCTGATGTGGGACTCGATACTGGATCCCGAGATCATGCCCTGAGCCGAAGGCAGATGCTCAACCACTGAGCCACCCAGGCATCCCCAGAATGGCTAAAATGTAAAGGACAGACAATACCAAGTGTTGGGAAAGATGTAGGCATTGCTAGTGGGAGTGCAAAATGCTACAATTTGGAAAACCATGTGGTAGCTTCTTATCAAGTTAAATAAACACTTAGGAAAAATCCATTCCTATGTACTTCCCAAAAGAAATGGAAACATATGATCACAAAAAGGTTTGTTCTTACAAAAGTTCATAACAGCTTTATTGATAATAGGCTCAAACTAGGAAAAAAAAAAACCTATGCTAACAATTTATTGTCTCTCAGGTTTGAATCTATCCTTCTTCACTCCGCTTTGTAATATTAGAGCAGGAGCCTGTAAGCATCTGCCCTCTGCCAACTGGCACAATGTTAGCCTTTGTCAAATTGAGGGCACTGGAGGAACTCTACAAGAAATACATCAGCAGGAAGGCACCTACCTTCTGGGTTCTGGTTCTTTTTCCATATTTTTATTCAGAACAGGTGCTAACACTTGGTAGCACTCACCTCTGAGTCACCTCACTGAGTAGGTCTAGCTACAATCTCAGGTCCTGCTCTTCCCACTCTCAGACTGCTATGACAGATCAGACCCTGGCCACCCCATCACCTAGTAATTGCAGGCCACCTAAGGGGCAGCTCTGGCCCATGTCCTCTGGCAAGTTTCTTCACAACTAACAAGCAGGCTGTGCATTCCTATGATAGCCAACTCTTTTCAAAGAGGTCATAATCAAAGCCTTGTGGGGGACAGGGCATCTTCTTCTAAGTCCTAGGTTCCCCCTGAGTCTGCTCCCCTTCACCCTGCTTACTACTTCTAGTTCTTCTTGTACCTCTTTAAGTTATTAACTGTTTATTACTAGTTAACAATTATATTAGATTTTCCTGTTCAAAAGACTGGTTTCTGCCTTATGACAAATGTACCATCCAGATGGCCATCATCAGATGAATGGATAAGTAGATTGATATACCATGAACTACTACTCATTAGTAAAAAGAATGAACTACTGATCTATGCAACCAGGTGATGACTGTCAAAAATATGCTGAACCAAAGGTGCCAGATGCAGAAGAGTCCATAGCATATTAATGGATTTACATGAAGTTCTAAAATGAGCAGAAAGCAGATCAATGGCGGCCTGGGGCCAGGGGTTGGGTGGGATAGGGAACCAACCACAAAAAAGCATAAGGGAAGTTTCTAGAGTATGGAAAAATCTGATATCTTGATTATGGTAGTCATTTCACAGATACATACATTTGTCAAAACCCATTGAATTGTCCTCTCAAAATGGTACATTTTAATATTCATAAATTGGACTTTAATAAAATCCATTTAAAAAGAAAAAAGCCAAAAGATAAATGACAATTTTTAATTGCATTCTATATTTCAAAACTTTACAGTTTCAAAGTTCCTGCCATTTTTGTTGATTGACAAGAATTGATTTAAATTCTTACAAAAATCGGGGATCCCTGGGTGGCACAGTGGTTTGGCGCCTGCCTTTGGCCCAGGGTGCGATCCTGGAGACCCGGGATCGAGTCCCACGTCAGGCTCCCGGTGCATGGAGCCTGCTTCTCCCTCTGCCTGTGTCTCTGCCTCTCTCTCTCTCTCTCTCTCTGTGACTATCATAAATAAATAAAAAATTAAAAAATATATATTAAAAAAATTCTTACAAAAATCCTGTTCAATTTCCATTCTCACCTGGCATTTTTTGAGGTAGTTAGATTTTCTGGCAAAGGCGACCCCCTCCACAGTTACACTACCTATGACTGTTTTCACGTCTTCCTTCTTCCTTCCTTACCTATAAGACAATTTGCTTAAGGTTATTAAACTAATTTCCTTATTTGTACGATAGGGATCAAAATAGGGTTGTTATGAAGTTCAAAGGGATAATATGTATAGAGTGCTTAGCCCAGTGCCTGGTACACAGAAAGCATAGAATACATAGAAGGTATTGTATTTACGTACTAGGCATTGAGCTAAATATTGTAACATACAGTATCTCATGATTTGACTGTTAACAGAAGTTATGGCATCAGAAAACTAGTGCTTGGATATTATTGTAAATATTTGAAATTCTTTTCTGTTTTTTGTTTTGTTTTGTTTTTTTTTAAGAGGAGAAGGGGATGCAGAGGGAGAGGCAGATGGAGAGTCTTTTTTTTTTTTTTTAGAGATTTATTTATTCATGAGAGACAGAGAGAGGCAGAGACATAGGCAGAGGGAGAAGCAGGCTCCATGCAGGGAGCCCGACATGGGACTCGATCCCAGGATTCCAGGATCATGCCCTGGGCCAAAGGCAGACACTCAACTGCTGAGCCACCCAGGCGTCCCCAGACGGAGAGTCTTAAGTAGCCTTCACACGCCTGGCATGGAGCCTGACACAGGCTCCATCTCACAGCCCTGAGATCATGACCTGAGCCAAAATCAAGAGTCAGGTATTCAACTGACTAAACCACCTAGGCGTCCATAAATATTTGCAATTCCTAATGAAACTTCTAAGAAGTCCAGTGCTTCTTAGGTAGCACCTCCGAATATAGCAGAACATGACCATTTATAATCATATGCAGCCAATGGAGATACCAGACCATAGCCCCGGCCCACTCAATGATGTATGATAAACAGTAGAGGGTGATGGTGTTGGGTGGACATGCATCTGTACTCCGATAACAACATAGGAGGAGTTTGGCCGTCAGTCTTGGCATCCAAGATGGGCCATATCTCTAGATGGTGTCTAGACAATAAAAAGTGTCATAAGATTTAGTTGTTGAAAAGCGGGCAGAAGGGAGGCTCCAATGCAGGTAACATTCAGAAGTCTGGGCAAGCAGCAAGCCTCAGGAAGTCACAAGAATCACAGTTTCTGCAGTTGAACTAAGAAATGAAGAGTGTATATGGATCAAATTGTGTCTTCCCAAAAGATATTTCCAAGTCCTGTTCCCTGTTACTTGTGAATATAACCTTATTTGAGATAGGGTCTTTGCTGATATAATTAAGTTAAAGATCTCAAGATGAGGGCCTCTGAATTTAAGGTGGGCCCTAAATCTAATTTTAATGTCCTTGTAAGAGAAAGAGAGAGGGGAAAATCACATGAAGACAGAGGCAGAGATTGGGGTGATGTCGCCTCAAGCCAAGGAATGCTGAGAATTGCCTGGAGACCCCTGAAGCTAGCAGAGGGCCATGGGATGGATTCCCCCTCACACTGCCAGTACCAACACTGGAACCAACACTGCCAGTACCTTAATATGGACCTTCTGGCCTCCAGAACTGAGGAAATCTATTTCTGTCCTTTTAGGCACCCACGTTTGTGGTAATTTGTTGCAGCAGCCCTAGAAAACTAACATAGAGGAGAACTGGCAAAGGCCCAGTCTAGGAAAGGAACTGGGGACCGAGGTTACCAAAGTCAGATCCAAGATACCAATGTACTATCAGCACATCAAGGGAGAGTGACTGAATGTAAGATAGGAGACTAATACCTTTTTTTTTTAAGATTTTATTTATTTATTCATGAGAGACACAGAGAGAGAGAGAGAGAGAGAGAGGCAGAGACACAGGCAGAGGGAGAAGCAGGCTCCCTGTAGGGAGCCTGATGCAGGACTCAATCCCCGACCCAGGATCACTCCCTGAGCCAAAGGCAGACACTCAACACTGAGTCACCCAGGCGTCCCAGGAGCCTAATTCCAATAACATAAGCACAATGACAAATTCTAAATAGAAAATGCAGGTACTAGATTGGGTAGAAGGTCTCAATTTGAAGCAGGTCAAGGATAGGCCTGGAAAATCACATTCAGGTGTTTCCATCTGTGGGTAGGAAAAGCTCTAAAGTAGCCAGAATGTGGAATAGCATAGTATTGGGTTTTAAAAGGGCAAAAAGTGGGGATCCCTGGGTGGCGCAGCGGTTTAGCGCCTGCCTTTGGCCCAGGGTGCGATTCTGGAGACCCGGGATCGAATCCCACGTCGGGCTCCCGGTGCATAGAGCCTGCTTCTCCCTCTGCCTATGTCTCTGCTTCTCTCTCTCTCTCTCTCTCTCTGTGTGTGTGACTATCATAAATAAATAAAAATTTTTAAAAAAAAAGGGGGCAAAAAGCAACTTTAAGTTTCTGTCCCAAGATCAGAACCAGTTGAGAAGACATAGGACACCAAGAGATGGAGAACAAAATATAGACTCTATTACCAATAAAACTGATTAGAAGAGAGAAATTTAGGGCAGCCCGGGTGGCTCAGCAGTTTAGCGTCGCCTTCAGTCCAAGGGCGTGATCCTGGAGACCCGGGATTGAGTCCCACATCGGGTTCCCTGCATGGAGCCTGCTTCTCCCTCTGCCTGTGTCTCTACCTCTCTTTCTCTCTCTGTCTCTCATGAATAAATAAAATCTTAAAAAAAAATAGAAGAGAGAAATTTAGATCTGTGGGCAAAAAAACTTGCTGTACGGACACCTGGGTGGTTCAGTAGGTTGGGTATCTGCCTTCAGCTTAGGTGGTGATCCCAGATTCCTGGGATCAAGCTCTGTGTTGGGCTCCATGCTCAACATGGAGTCTGCTTCTCCTTCTCCCTCTGCTCTTCCCTCTCCTCACCCCCGCTTGTGCTCTCGTGCTCTCTCTCAAATAAATAAATAAAATCTTAAAAAAAAAAAAAAAACTTGCTGTATTATTCCCTGTCTCTCCAACCTACTCTTCCCTTAAGCCAGACCCTGGCACAGCAAATAGTAGGGGATATTTGAGCCTGCAGAGCATCTACCTTTATGGTAGTATTGCTGTCCCATTTAAACTCCAGGCAGAGGGCAGCCTGGGTGGCTCAGCAGCCTTCTGCTCACTCAGGGCTTGATCCTGGAGACCTGGGATCAAGTCCCACCTCAGGCTCCATGCTTCTCCCTCTGCCTGTGTTTCTGCCTCTCTCTCTCTGTGTCTCTCATGAATAAATAAATAAATAAAATCTTTTAAAACAAAACAAAACAAAACAACTCCAGGCAGAAAGAAAATAGCTAAATCTTCAGTGCTTGCAACCTTTAATTAGATTAGCTCCATCCAGTGGAGAAATGAGCATGAATGTCAGAATTTGGTATCTACCAGTCAGAGGAGGAGAAAGTAAGGGGTTACTTTTTAGAAGTATCTCTCCGGAAACATGAGGCCAGAGGAAAGGTTTCTCCCTAAGAGCTGGTTATTTACTCAGAATCGTTCCCCATCTCCCTCATTGTGGAGCATTCATATTGTTTGGGTGGGATTGGCCTTATTCTTAGTTCTAGGCTAAGACTTTGTGATACTATGTCCCTTGTAAGAGTACTTGATTCAGGGATGGACACTTATCCTAAGTTGGTCTAATTAGTTTGAGGTTCCAGAATTTTGTTTGATAGTTGGAGGAAGGAACACCCTGTTTTTGCCTTGTATATAAATAAAGAAGTATGTGACACCGGGGTAGCTTAGCTGTTGAGTGTCTGCCTTCAACTCAGGGCGTGATCCTGGGCACAGGGATCGATTTCCGCATCAGACTCCCTATGAGGGGCCTGCTTCTCCCTTTGTCTGTGTCTCTGCCTCTCTCTCTCATGAGTAAATAAATAAAATAAAATAAATAAATAAATAAATAAATAAATAAATAAATAAATAAATAAAATAAAGTATTCAGTTCCTAGAATTGCTGGTACCTCTATAAGGAAAGCCAGGCTAAGAAGGAAGCCAACATACAGAACAGAGCAGAGCCAAGAGAAACTCTAAAAAAGTAGAGTATATGGGGTGCTTGGGTCACTAAGTCAGTTAAATGTCTGCCTTAGGCTCAGATCATGATCTTGGGGTCCTTGGAGCCCCACATCCTGCTCCCTGCTCAAGGGGGAATCTGCTTCTGCCTCTCCCCACTGTGCATGCTCTCTGTCAAATAAATAAATAAAATATTTTAAAAACTAAAAATAAATAAATAAACAAATATCAGAGTATATCATGAACTCTGGATCAGATCATACAGGAAGCCTGCCCAATATCTGTCATTTGTCAGTTGTCAATGTCATTTGTCAGTTGTCAGTAAGCCAATACATTCCTTCTATTGTTTCAGTCAGTGTGACTTAGTTCTTTTCCTTGCAAGTAAAAGTATATCCCCCCCCAAACAAAGGGGTTGATCTCTAAGTTTCCTTTCACTTAAAAAATTTATATCCTGGGATCCCTGGGTGGCGCAGTGGTTTGGCGCCTGCCTTTGGCCCAGGGCGCAATCCTGGAGACCCGGGATCGAATCCCACATCGGGCTTCCGGTGCATGGAGCCTGCTTCTCCCTCTGCCTGTGTCTCTGCCTCTCTCTCTCTCTGTGACTATCATAAATAAATTTTAAAAAAAAATTTATATCCTGGGATGCCTGGGTGGCTCAGAGGTTTAGTGCCTGCCTTCTGCCCAGGGCGTGATCCTGGAGTCCCAGGATCCAGTCCCGCATCCGGCTTCCTGCATGGAACCTGCTTTTCCCTCTGCCTGTGTCTCTGCCATTCTCTCTCTCTCTCTGCCTCTCATGAATAAATAAATAAATCTTTAAAAAAAATATATCCTAAATTTAATAGAAAAGAAATATATAACTCCATATTCTCGAAAAAATCCCAGGGCCATCTCTTCTTACAGAGGTGACAATGTTATGCCACTAGAGCCTCAGGCAGCTAAGGCAGGCTGTCCTCTAGAATCAGAGGCCATAGAATGAGTAAGATATTTTAGCAGTCTTCTATAGAAAACATTTTCCTTGGTTGGCTGTGTTCCCTCTTACCAAACCAAGGTTGAGAGTACAAGAATAGCAATTAAAATATGTACCTTCTTTCACAATTTAGAACATTCATACACTTTGTTTCATCAATTCTGCTTCTCAGAATCTCTCCTATAAAAAAAAAGAAAAGAATATATGTGCAGTGATGTTCCCTGGAACATTGTTCATGATATTAAAAAGGGGGAGACAATCTTACTTCTACCAGGAGGAAATGGTGTATAATTTCTGGTATATCTATACAATGCAATGCTAAGAATGTGGTTGTGCTGATAGAAGAAAATTATCTAATATATAACTTTATGGAGAAATCAGGAAATAAAAATATATGACATGACCCTTATGTTCAAAATAAACTGTATACATGTTTGTGCTTGAAAAAACATGAAAGACTTCTACCTTTTATTTTTCATATTTCTGTACTGTTAAAAATGTTTACAACAAGCATCTATTGCTTTTGTAATTCAAAACTTTTCTTTTTAAGTGTGTGTGTGTGTGTGTGTGTGTGTGTATCTTTGTGAGAAAGGATTATCAACCTTGTGAATCATGGGTATGATTATGTAAATACTCAAATGTAACTATTTTTTTGACTTACTGAGGCTAATTCAAAGGACTATACACATATTCATTCATATGTGTATATGTACATGTATTCATGGCTGTTCTTCCTTATTCAATAATTCTTATTGTGTGCTTATTATAAATCAGGCAGTGTTCTAGGGATATGTCAATGAGTAAAAGTCCACTGGACATATAGTACTGCACATATATAGATACAAAATAGCCTCAAGAATGTAAGTAATTTTTTTGAGAGAGTGTGAGAGCCTGTGGGAGCAGGTTGGCGGGGTGGGGGTCACGTCAGGGAGAGGAAATAAGAGAATCTTTTTTTTTTAAGATTTTATTTATTTATTCATGAGAGACACAGAGAGATAGCGAGGCAGAGACACAGGCAGAGAGAGAGAGAAGCAGGCTCCATGTAGGGAGCCCAACATGGGATTTGATCCCAGGTCTCCAGGATCAGGCCCTGGACTGAAGGCGGCGCTAAACCACTGAGCCGCCCGGAAGTGAGAGAATCTTAAGCAGGCTCCACGCCAGTTTCAGAGCCCAGTGTGGGGCTCCATCTCACGACCCTGAGATCATGACCTGAGCCAAAATCAAGAGTCAGACACTAAGAATGTAAGTGAATCTGGAAATGAAGCAAACTGTATATGTTATTATATATAATTTTCAATCATCAAAACATTTAATTTGGTTAATCAGTGATGAACTCGACTTCATGTTATAAATTGGTAACCTTTCCCAATTTCATCTATAAACTTCATAGTTGAAAGCACTGAACTGGATAGCTGAATAAGTATATTTTTGACGCAACATCTTAAGACCCTTACCACATGCCAGAATTTGAACCTGAGTTCTCAGTTCCAGACTTGTTGTATAATTTCTTTTAAGTAGGTTCCATGCTGGGCTCGGGGCTTGAATTCACAACCCTAGGATCAAGACCTGAGCTGAGATCAAGAGTCAGATGCTTAACTAACTGAGCCACCCAGGTGCTCCTAGTATTGCAATATTAATTAATTTAGATATACAAATCTTTTCTTTCCAACTTGTGGAGCTGAGAGGTTCTGGAGGTCAGGAACTGTTTTCTCTTTCCTCGCAATCATACATCACAGTTTACTCTTTCAGGAATTTGACCAAATGCATACCTCAGCTTCCTCGACAAAGAACATACACTTAAACTAAAAATAGAAGGCAGATCCTCTGTGCTTTTCAGTCATAATCAATATGACTATTCATGAAGTAATTATTTAAAGCTTAGCAGTTTAGACATAATCCCATCATTGAATTAGGCTTCATGTCGTAGAGAGAAATTTCAGGATGTTTATTCACCTCAGCTCGCTTCTAAGCAACTGTTATCCTTCAAACTTATAGCCCCCTTGATAAGCATCATTTCTAGGGAGCAATTTTAGCTTATATAATAGTTTTTTGGAATACACTGTGGAATGTACCTATTCTGTTTTAGGAAAACTATGGTCTCTCTCTCTCTCTTTTTAAAAGAATTCTTCTCTGATGATTTCCTTGAACTGCAGACTCAAACAATAATTAAAGGTAGCAAGAAAGATGCTGGGAGAAAAGCCAATTTAATTGTACTAGCCCGAATAATTGTTTCTAACTTCCAGCTTGCCCATTGTGATTTTTTTTTTTGGCAGGAAAAAAATTAATATCAGACTCCAACAATCTTCAAACAAGTAAAAATTATAATCTGGTGGGTGTCTATTTAAAGTAACAGAATCCAAGGCAACACAAGAGGCTTAATTTTAGACATGCATGTTATTAACTAAGAGTAGGAAAGAGCATTATCTAGTAGTGAAGAGCCAGGAGCTTGAAACAACCCTTTTAAATTTTATACTCTAGTTTCCTCAAGGTTTAAGTCGGATTAAACAACTTCAACTCCTTGTATTTAGCTGCTCTGTCCTTAAATTTGGATAAATTTGCTTACCCCTTTATCACTATGCAAAGTTGTTGACTAGCAAGACGACCAGAAAGCAAACTCTTTGTCTTAATTCAGGCTGCTACAACAAATTACCATAGACGGGGTGGCTTAACCAATAGAAGTTTATTTCTCACAGTTCTGAAGTCTGGGAAGCCTAAGATTAAGGTGTCAGCAGATTGGGTGTCCAGAAAGAGCCCTCTTCCTGGTTTGCAGACAGCCATTTTTGCATTTTGTCCTCACAAGTGGGTGGAGAAGCAGTGAAAAGGGTTCAGAATCTCCTAGTTAGTGATACATGTGTATATTGTATGGTTGACAGCTAGAAATGTTAAAATATTGTGGAGTGACCTCTTCAGCATTGTTGGGTAAAAGAGTGAGTTTTGGAGACTCCTCTAAGGCAAAAATATGGTTGGGTTATTATAAAGAACTAAGTCAATAACAGAATTAAAAAATTCTAACCTAAAAAAATTACTGAAAAATGAAAAGCTTGCTAACTTAGCATCTGAATTTAGACACTAAAATGTCTGTCTTGTCTAGTGATGTATTTTAAAATGTTATCACTGGCTGCAGGCAGGCAGTAGCTCCACAAAAGTAGCAATTAATGTGACAGCAGTTAAATGTTAAGGCCAAATTAGGGGAGTTATTTACTCTCATTGCTATTATTGGAAGCATATAGGAGGTACCCAGAAGCTACTATAAAGGAGGTTATGGATAAATACACACTACTTTTTATACTCATCTTGAAATGTACAATTGCTCAAAATCCTCTCAAGAAAAAAAAAACCCTAAAGTGAATAAAATATAGAACAATTTACAGTCTTGGATCTTGTGTGTTCTTTTTTAAACAGCAGCCACAGTCTCCAAACATTGGATAAATATTGAACTCTTTTCTTAAACTTTTTGTTATGGAAATTTCCAAACATACACAAAGTAGAAAGAATAGAATGAATCCTCATGTTTCTATTACCTGAATTCAACATTTACCAACATATGACCAGTCTTGTTTAATACCCTCCAGTCCCCTGACCCCAATCACACTAAATTACTTAAAATCAACTGTCAGTCCTGAAGGTAATGTAACACTGTGTGCCAAGTATATTTCAATTTAAAAAAAATCCTCTCTGCAATGGGGTCTAACTTCAAATATTTTTTAAATCCAACCACTCTGTACCACCTACATTGCTATTATCTTAGCTTTAGTAATCCTCAAACTTTTCTGTCTCAGAATCCCTTTCCTCTCTTGGAAACTATTGTGGACTCCAAAGGCCTTTCTTTGTTTATGTGGTTATGTTAATATCTGTCATCATTGTTAGAACTAAGGGCTGCAACAAATGTAAAACATTTATTCATTAAAAAATAGTAAGTCCAGAGATGCCTGGTGAGAGACACACAGAGAAAAACAGAGATAGGCAGAGGGAGAAGCAGGCTCCCTGCAAGGAGCCGGATGTGGGACTCGAGCCTGGGACTCCAGGATCACGCCCTGAACCAAAGGCAGATGCTCAACCGCTGAGCTACCCGGGCTGCCCAAAGTGTGGCTTTTCATATCTACTTCTGCATTCAATAACTTCTGCTTGAATGTATCACATGTCATGTAGCCTCTGGAAAACTCTATACTCATGAAAGAATGAGAATAGGAAAGGCAAATAATGTCTTAGTATTATGAAAATAGTTTTGACCTTGCAGATCCACTAGTATGTCTTAGGGATTCCTAGGGTTCCTCAGGCCACACTTTTTAATGTTCTTTTTTTTTTTTTCTTATGATAGTCACAGAGAGAGAGAGAGAGGCAGAGACACGGGCAGAGGGAGAAGCAGGCTCCATGCAGGGAGCCCGATGTGGGATTCGATCCCGGGACTCCAGGATCACGCCCTGGGCCAAAGGCAGGCGCCAAACCGCTGCGCCACCCAGGGATCCCTTTAATGTTCTTTTTAACATTAAAGTTACATACCTTAATTCACCCTCATAAATTATACAGTTTAATAGTTTTCAAGATATTAACAAAGATATGCAACAATCACTATTATCTAATTCCAGAACATTTTCATCATTCCATTAGCAAGCATTACCCACTCCCCCTCATACCATCACCTGGTATCACCGGTGATAACCACTAATCTTTTTTCTTTTTCTATGAATTTGCTAATTCTAGACACTTCATAAAAGTTGAATCCATACAATATGTGATCTTTTCTTTTTGGCTTCTTTTACTTAGCATGTTTTCAAAGGTCATTCATGTTGTAGCATGTATCATACTTCATTTCTTTTTGAGGCTGAATAATACTCCCTTCTATGAATATATCACATTTTAATTACTCATCAGTTGATGGACATTTGGTTTGCTTCTCCCTTTTGGCTATTACTGGTAATGTTGCTATGAACAGTAGTGTACAATTGTTTTTGTGGGCAGGTTTTCAGTTCTCTTGGGTACATACCTGGGAACAGAGCTGCTAGGTCATATAGCAACTCTAAACTTAACTTTTGAGGAACTACCAGAATGGAGAGAGCACATTTTGAGAACCACGTCCCTAGTGTGAGCCATTCTCACTTACTGTCTGGACTATTCCAAGACTTGCCTAACTAATTTCCCTGATCCCACCCTGGTGCCCTTGAAGGTTTTTTTCCACACAACTGCCATTGCCATCTTTCTAAGAACTCACATTAGAACACATCTCTCTACTATGTAAAACAGTCTGATGGTCTTCCATCACAGGTAGAATAAAATCCAAACTCTACCAGGGTTCAAACATGATCTAGTCCCTCCTTACCTCTTTGATTTACCTCCTCGCTTGCTGTGGGCTAGCCCAGGGACTTCTGCTTTTCAAACATGCCAAGCCCCTCCTCCCACCTCAGTGTCTTTTAATTCATCCCCTTCATCTGGAGCCTGCTTCCTACTAATTTTTGTTGTGATTGGTCCTTCTAATTTACATTCAGATCTGTGCTTCAAAGTAATGTCCTGAGAAGAGCCTTCCTTGGCCTCCCCGTCTAAAATAACCACTCCCACCAATCACTCTAATCACTTTATCTAACTACATTTTATTTAGAGTACTTGCATTGTTTACCTATGTTTAATTGTTAATTTCCATCATTATATCTAGTTCCTAGAGATTCAATAAATATTTTGGCATGAGTGCAATAAAAGCCAAAGGCGGGTGTTCCAGTTATTTATCACTGCATTACAAACTATCCCAAAACGTAGTGGTTTATTTAGGCTAGGCTCAGCTGGGTGATTTTTCTGTTGGTCTTGCCAGTAGTTACTTGTGTAGTTGCCAGGGACAGCTGAGGCTGGGCTCAGCTGGACTTCCCTTTCCTCACCACATGGCCTCTGCTTAGGATCTCCACAGCAAAGTAGTCGGATTTCTTACATAGCAGTTCAGGGTTCCCAAGAGAGAAATGGTGGAAGCTACTGTCCTTTCAAGACTTAGGAACTAGCACAGCATCACTCCTGCCATAGTGCGTTGTTAATAGAGTCAAAAAGGCCAGCCCAGATTCAAGGGACTATTCAGGGACATGAACACCGGGTGTGTATCATGGGGATGGGGGTGGGGGTGGGGGGCAACCAGTGAAATTGGCAAGTGCGCCATGCAAAGGCTCAGTGTATTTTGCTTATTGTTATTACAACTATCTGATAGCTGGAGGAGGAGATTCCTTAGAGAGTTGGCTGTATTGCAAAATAGAGCATCTTTTCTAATGCAGAGGTGTATGAATCAGAATAAAGAAAAAGCTTGGGATCCCTGGGTGGCTCAGCGGTTTAGCGCCTGCCTTCCGCCTAGGGCGTGATACTGGAGTCCCGGGACTGATTCCCGCATCGGGGGAATCTGCCTGTGTCTCTGCCTCTTTCTCTGTGTCTCTCATGTATAAATAAATAAAATCTTTAAAAAAAAGAAAAAGAAAAAGCTTATTAATTATTTTGAATATAGGAGTCATTGCTGCAGGCGCTCCTGGGTGGCTCAGTTAAGTGTTTGCCTGCTGCTCAGGTCATGGGATCTCTGCTCAGCGGGGAGCCTGCTTCTCCCTATCTCTCAGCCCCCACCGCCCCCTGCTTGTGTGCTCTGTTAAATAAATAAATAAATAAATAAATAAATAAATAAATAAATAAATAAATAAATAAATAAATAATAAAGTCAGTCTTTGCTGCAACTTGATCAGAAACCATACACCTGGAGATGGACACGTTTTATTATAGACTCTGTAGCTGTATTTTTAAAATGGGATTCTAATGGAATCCTTATCCAGGCAGCATAGCACAGTAGTTAAGTACAGGACTCTGGAGCCTGACAGCCTGAGTTTGAGTCCTGGCGAGACAGCTTACTAGCTGGTGATCTTTTTTTTTTTTTTTTTTTTAAATTTTTATTTATTTATAATAGTCACACAGAATGAGAGAGAGAGGCAGAGACATAGGCAGAGGGAGAAGCAGGCTCCATGCACCGGGAACCTGATGTGGGATTCGATCCCGGGTCTCCAGGATCACACCCTGGGCCAAAGGCAGGTGCCAAACCGCTGCGCCACCCAAGGATCCCTTTTTTTTTTAATTTTATTTATTTAAGACACAGAGAGAGCGAGAGGCAGAGACACAGGCAGAGGGAGAAGCAGGCTCCATACAGGGAGCCTGATGCAGGACTCGATCCTGGGACTCCAGCATCACGCTCTGGGCCGAAGACAGGCTCTAAACCACTGAGCCACCCAGGGATCCCCACTAGCTGGTGATCTTGAACAAGCTGCTTAACCCGTTCATACTTCAGTCTCCTCGTCTGTAAAATGAGAAGAGCAAGAATGATAACTACATAACGGGTTTTGAGAATTAAGTTGTAAAGTACAGGATAATGCCATACAGTAACTGGTACGGAAGCATTTGTTAAATGAAACACAAATTTCAAGAAAAAAAATACTGAAATGTTAATTCTAACAACATCAGTAGTTACATTTATCAAACAGTAGATAACCACCCCTTTTTTTTTAACTTGCCAAAAGGCAATTGAACTAAATCAAAATAATTTACCAGGATGTAATCTAAACCCTTCTCTCCTCCAAGTTTTCTCCAATCATTAACTATATAAACACAACTAGTGGTCATGCCAACTAGTCAGATAGGTTTTTTTTTTTTATTCATTTTTGCAATTACTTAACCTGACTTTAAGACTTTGACCTTTATTGCATTTTCTTCCACCTTCCTTAATAACCCCTTTTAAAAGCCTTCAGGAAAAGACACAATAATGACTTGCAAGTTAAAGTAATATTAAAAAGCAATGCTTGTTCAAAGGTTGGGTTTGATTGTGGAGGGTTGGAGGTCACACACAGCTATGAGTGTCATAGTCCCAAGAGGGCTGGTCCATGGTCTCTGACACCCAAGTTAATTCAGGGCCACTCCAGGAAGTTCGCTTGCAGCTTCATGAGCATAGACTATTCCAGACTCCACAGTCTCTTCCTCTATAAAACATGGAATCCTAGGCAAGCAAAAGCTGTAAAAACGGAGACTAAAGTTAAAGTAGCTTTCAATGGAGCATTCAAGGGTAAATTTGCAGGCCATATCACCACTGGCGATTTTAGAAAGCCTGGGTAAAGTGGATTCCTTATGAAAAAATGAAACTATCATCTTATGTTTATATGTCATAGTAGCTTTTCAAAGTGTTTTCAGCCTTTTTTAAAAAAAATATTTATTTATTTATTTGAAATAGAGTGGGGGGAGGGGAGAGGGAGAAGGAAGATCTCAAGCAGACATCCCCCCACTGAGCACAGAGTTGGATGTGAGGCTTGATCTCAAGACCCTGAGATCAAGACCTGAGTCAAAACCAAGAGTAGGATGCTCAACTGACAAGGGTACCCCGGTGCCCCTAGAGTGTTTTCAGCTCATGAACAGCTTCAGGAACACAGCAAGACTAATATAATAATTACTGCTTCCATGACAATCAGCATTCCAAAGATGAGGAGTCAAGGCAGAAGGTTAATTATAAACAAGAAGAGGTGTGGATCCACTGGCCTGGCAGTTTGTCCAAATCTGAATGAATTATAGGGAGACTGTGGGTTCTCTTTGTCTTCTCTGCACCTCTTCAATACCTGCCAAATGTTGAGCATGGACAATTAAGACTTCTATTCTCGTTTCTTCTAATTTCACTTTTCGTGAAGCTATAACAATAAGGGGAAAATGGAAGGCATGTATAATCTTATCACTTCAATACAATTCATTCCTACATATTTTCTTCCAGAATTCGCCCAGTTGCACGCAGGCTTTTATATAATTAGTGTCACAGTGCACGTGCTTTTCAATTTTACTTTTTCTCCTCTTGTAGCAATATTTGTTCATGTTATTTCATAATCTTCTTAATTATTATGGCTTCATATTCCTATTAGTTGTTATGTAATAACTAGTCATTTGTCTATTAGTAGACATGTAGGTTGTTTCCACTTTTTTTTTTTTTTTTTTTTGCTATAAAAGTTGTAATGAACATCTCTGTTTTTATACCTTGTTTGGCATAATTTCCATGTGATGAATTCCTAAGATTATGAATTGTGGCAGATTCTATGTTCTAAAGATGGCCACAACAATATCTTCCCATCCCATTTCTCTTCTGCAATGTGACCCCTTTGAACATGGCTGAGTTCTGTGACTGTTTTGACTTATAATGTGGCAAGGTGACACTATGCCCATTTCGCGTGTAGCCCTTAATGGGCCTGATAACACCTATTTCCTGCTTCTAGAAAGCATAACTATCCTGAGATTACATGATGTGCAAGACCTAAGCCACATGAAGAAGCCCCGGGGTCTGACATGCCACATGGATGATAGGAATAGCACAAAAGCAGTGAGACACCAGACATATGAACAAAGACGCCACATTGGAAATGTATCATTTAGACCTCGCCACCCCACATGAAGCCAGGCGAACTGCCCAGCAGAGCCCTTCCTACAGAACTGCATGAAAAATAAATGGTTGTATTAAGCCACTAAGTTTTGCGATAGTTACCTTGTCATAGGTATTTGAAACATGAGTGTAGGGGCCAAGGGCAGACTGTCCTAAGATGGACCACTTTGGTGTGATTGAGTTACAAAGCAATCAAACCCCAGCAGATTCTGGAAAAGCTCTTTACCTCCCCCCCCCCCCCCCAGCTGCCTAAAAAGATAGGCAATCTGTTCTAGGAAGAGAGCTATCACCATAGATAACTACATTTGAAGAGGAACTAGGTATGGTAGACAGGGAGGAACCTAGCAAGGAGGGCCTGACCAAAGTCCCCTACATCCCATTGTGTCTGAGGGGCCCACCAAACATTTGTTCACCAAACACTCACTTTGTTTCATCTTCCTGTGAATTGTAGTCCTTCCTTTTGAAGTCCCAGACCCCTACCCACTTCTCCTTAGTTCAGAATGACACGCATACCTCATTTTGCCTGTCTTCTGTGTGGATTCCTTCTACACATGAAATTAAATTTGATTTTTTCCCATTAATCTGTCTCATGTCAATTTAATTCTCAGTCCAGCTAGAAGGATCTTGAAGGGCAGAGGAAATTCTTTCTCCCTGACGTGGGTCAAAAGATTAAAAGAAAAAAAAAAAAATCCCAAATGCTGGCAAAAGCATTTCTGACAGAACTGAACCAGTTTGTACAATTTGCAGTGCCTTAAAAAGTCTACACTTCTCAAGATGCAAGCCTAAGAAGGATTGTATTGTCTGTGCTGTTTCTGAATTACTTCATTTAAAGAGCACCCAACTCCTTTTTTTAAAAAAAAAAAAAAAAAGATTTTATTCATTTATCCATGAGACACACACACACACAGGCAGAGAGAGAAGCAGGCTCCATGCAGGGAGCCCGATACGGGACTCGATCTGAGGGCTCCAGGATCATGCCCTGAGCCAAAGGCGGGCACTAAACCGCCAAGCCATCCAGGGATCCTCCAGAGCATCCAACTCTTAATTTTGCTTCTATTCTGAGAAGGTAAGTGCTCACTTTGGAGACCTCTGATTTTCTTACCCTCACCATCTCTGGTATATGTCCTTCCTTCTTGCCCCATTCACCTCACCCCCACCCCCCATTTTAGGTTCTGCTTATCCTCGAACAAAAATAATATCTGCTGCTCGCCTACTTTGAATTGAAACATACAAAGCAATTTGAAATTCCTTCAAGAAAGGAACGGAGAAGGGCTGAAGTGTGTATGGATACCTCTAAGGTACATCAAAGATAAACATACACTTGATTTATCAATTCATTCCAAAACCTTCTGGAGCACCTCCTATGTGTTAAGCATATTGATTTGCTCAGATACTCAAGTATCTAAGTGGTAGACACTAAGTCGAATCAGATTAAGGCTAAGGGGAATTTACTGGCACATGGAATCGAGGATTGGTTTCAGGTGAAGCCCGACCCAGGGCCAAACAAGACAAAGGAGGAACAGATTTCTCGTTTCTTGGGCTGACCCTTGGTTGAGCGCTGGTTCTTTTCTCAGGCTCTGCATAGTTGGTTGAGGCAGTAGCTCCAGCCCTGTGGCCTCTTGAGTTCCAGTTCAATGAAAGAGAAATTCTTTCACGGGGCCAGGCACAAGCCCTGGCATTCAAGGACTGTAACCTCCCCCATCTTGCACCCATTTCTGAACCACTCCTGTGGCCTGGGCAGGGGTGGGGTGGGAACGGTGAGGATGCACCGATGGGCTGAGGCTGGGCCACGAGGTCCATCTTGGTGGTGAGTCAGCCTCTGAACCAGTCACATGGCCTGGGGTGGGGGTGGGGGTGTGTTTGGGGGAAGGATGAGGATGCAGGGATGGGCTGAGGCTGGGCCCCGCGTTCCATCCCGGCTCTGAGTCAGCCTCTTCTAGAGGTTAGACACTGAGATCCGGGGACGGGAAGTAGGAGGACAGTGTCCCGAATGCAGCTGCCAAACACCACATCTGGCTGTCTCCTGTTCCCATGCAGGAATTCTCCTACCACGCTATGGTGTTTGACCAAATACTGGCCCCGCCTCACCCCCCCATATAATCAGAGTCTGAGTGTTGTCTCAGACACCTGCAGTTCACACTGCCTCGGCTTTGTTTCAGTGCTCTGGATGCAAGGATATTTCTAAACGTTTAGTCACTTCCCCTTTGAGGTGCCACCACACATCCATCTTTCTCAGGAGAATCAGCCTCCAGGGGAAGGAAGGCAGCCAGCAGATGAAAAGCTACTTCTTTCCTTCAGCTCCTAGGAAAATGCATAATTAGAATCTTCCAAGATGTGAAGGAAGAGGATAGAGCTAGATTTCCAAACGTGGGGTGACAAGTATTTTACAGAAGGACGTAGTTGGGTTAGACACCACCACAGTTCTTGCTCAGTATAGAAGTCTGTGGTCGACAGTCTGTCTTTCAGGACAGGCAGTTTGGGTGCTTTTTAAGAAGGGGAGAGGGCATTGGCTCCTGAAGTGGCTGGTGGGGAGGGAGGAGTCTCTTCAGGAGAGAGGGAAGGGTGAGTGGAGACAGGAAGACATGCTTCAGCCAGGTTCCAGTTGTAGTTGTCAGGCGGCTGCTGCTCCTGACTGTGGATTTTGAGCATTTCCACAAATCCTCAGAATTAGTTCAAATCATCAGCTGGCACTTGACAGCTTTATTCCCTTGGCTCTTGAAAGGGAAAGTAAATCAGAGCTTGACTGCTCAGAACCTGGCAGGAACACTTTAATAAAGATGTTCATGGGGAGTGGGAGCAGGCTTGAGGATCCACTGTCATCTCTCAGGGTCCACTTCGATCCAGGCTGGCTTCTAGAAAAATAACAGCAAGTTGTGAAAATTGCAGGATGGCCCAGCTCTACTGCAGAATGGATTATCAGCCCTCGAGCTATGTCACTGCAAACAGAAGCCTATGAAAAGAGGAGAATGAGAGGGGAGATGTTATAGGGGCAAATTGGTCGAGAAAGCCCTGGTTCGCAAGGGCAATGTTTACATTCCCAAGGGAAGCGAAGTAAGCAGCACAGGAAAACAGGCAGGTATCTAGGAGAGGCAGGGGGAGCTCTGCAGGGGAAGTCACTGCCTGGCCGGTGAGCAGCATTTCCATGCTGAGCTAAAGGCAGAGGCCGAAGTGTCTGGGGAGAGAGCTGTTCTCTCAGTATGGGTTGAACTGAAGTGCATTTCAGCATTTGGGCTGATGTTGCCTCATTTTAAGTTTTATTTCTCATCGATCGTCTTGTGGATCAGAAGAAACACAAGAGCCACACGAGCTGTGCAACAAGCGAGTAGATTCGTTTGCCAAGGGCATTACAAATAATTGAGCCCACTCACCTACCCTGTTGCCTTACAGACCTGTGTCTCTGTGTAAGGATCTAGAATGTCTTAGATCATACTAAAGCCCAAATTTTGTCTTTTATCTGAACTAGAACAATTGAGCAATAGGAAACATGTTGAATTTGACCTGAGCCCTGTTTTCCTGGAAAAGAGTAACGGGAATTAAGAAATCCCCAACCCTTTCTGTTCTGGAACAGGGCTTACTGCAAAGAGCCACCCTTCCCCATAGGATTTAGATAAGACTCACTGATGTCCCCTTGTTTACCTGTGAAAGCCTGGGCACAAACTCAAAATTCCCTTTGTTGCCTCATAAATGATTAGCTGAATTGCTTGTCTCCATTGACCAATTGCAACAAAATGCTGTTAACCAAATTTTGCTTAAGCTTCTCTACCTCCAGATCTGTGAACTTTGGCCCACCCTTGAGGCTTGCGTTCAGCCCTGTGGTGATAATGGAGAAGCCTCAGGGTCAAACGTTCTCTGACCTACGATCCAGTCATGCAGTTTTTCATCTCCTTCACCAGGGGTTATTCTTTGCCAGGTTCACTCTTCTCTATAACAGAAAAACTCTTTTTACCTGACCCTCAAACTGCTTGCACACCTTATGGTCACAGCGTTCTCCTATTGCAATAATTCCTTCCCCCATCCCTCTTGCCATAATCCTTTTGAAGCAAGTCTCTTACTAAGTCTGGAATTTTGTGTGTGTGTGTGTGTCAAACCAGAAATGGACGACAACTCATTAGCCCCTTTTCTGAACTCCTTCTATCTATAGATGTTTATAGAAATCAAAAATTCTTTTATTCTTTTGCCGCTTGAATGGGTTTCCAGCATGACTGCAGCTTACCAAGAAAAGACGATCTCTGACAAATGGTGAAAAGGGTAAATAATCTAAGTTAAATGCTTATCATATGCTGGGTACTGTTTTAAGTGCTTCTATGTGTTATCTCATTTAATTTTCCCAAATTCCATACAAGTTAGGTATTATTTTTAGTTCTGCTTTACAAAAATGGAAACTGAAGCAAAGAGAAGTTAAATAACTTAGTCAAGGTCAGAGAGTCAATGAGTGACAGAGTTGGGACACGAAGTCAGTTTGGTCCAGGGCCACAGCTTGGAATTTAACCACCATGCCATGGGCTTTCCTTGGGGATGGCTTCGTGGGGATGCTCCTTCTATGGATAGGAAGCATGTGAAAAGAAAAAAGAAATCCTGGCAAGTGTAAGCTAGGCACTGACCTGGCATCAACAGCTGGGAACTGGTTTACCACTTAGCAAACATAAACCATTTCCCACAGCAGCATGTCTAGTAAGGTCCCTCTGTGACTGACCTGAAGTGACGCGAAAAAGAGCCCATACCACAGTGGTACCTTTTGCACAAAAACAAGATCCTTGTATGAACCACAGCAAGGACCAAACATCTCCCTCTCCTGGCTAACATGAGCAACTGGTAGTTCTTTATCAATGACAATATTAACCTGATCCCACTCCTGCCACCTCCTTGATAAAAATCAAGATTCTCAGTCACTAAAATATCCCCACTTTCTGACAGAACCCAATCCAGAGCAATCTCCACTTTATCGAACCATCCTCCAAATCATCTAACAGAAACCCCAATACTAATGTAAGCCCCTTCTAATTCCCTCTTACTAGATACTGCCAAGTTCCCAAGGTTTATAGTTATCTTTGCTACAGCAAGTAATGAACCCTACTTGTTATGATTACAAGTGTGAGCCTAGTGGGCTGGTGGGCTTTAGCACAAGCCTATAGTTCCCTAAGGCATGGATTCGATGTTTCCTGAGGCCTCACCTGGTAGTTCTATCTTGTAATGGCAGGAGCTTCTACTGGGTCTTACTTCTGCCTTTCCAGAAGCAAATTGCTTGCTTCTGTCTGCTTAGAACTTCCCCCTCCTTTTTCCCTTCTTCTTAACCATCCTTCCACCCCTACTCCTGCCTTCTTCCCCTTCAAATTCCTCCGGAAAAGGCTTTATTACCTTTAGGATACTGTAAATGGTTTTTTTTTTTTTTTTTTAATTTTTATTTATTTATGATAGTCACACACAGAGAGAGAGAGGCAGAGACACAGGCAGAGGGAGAAGCAGGCTCCATGCACCGGAAGCCCGACGTGGGATTCGATCCCGGATCTCCAGGATCGCGCCCTGGGCCAAAGGCAGGCGCTAAACCACTGCGCCACCCAGGGATCCCTGTAAATGGTTTTCAACTCAGATGTGCCAGCTCGGGAATCCAAAGTCTCCCTGCAGTTTCTTGACACACCGAAAAATGGAGGAAACATGTCAACAGAGACTTCTGTTGGTATATTCAGATTCTATCTGTTGAATAAGAGACTCCAGAAGTGTTTCTTCCCAGTCTACTTCTTATGTTACATTTGGGCCCTTGGGATGAAGGAGAAAACTGTTCAAACAGCCAAATTATCATTCTTACTATTATGCCCAAACACTAATCACAGAAATCACAAAAAATTTTGTTTAATGGGCAGAACGTTGGCTCCAAATTTAAAAGTTTTACTTTTGTTGTTTTGTTTTTGTTCTTTACTTTTGTTTTTACTTTTCTTTTATTATCTGTAGACAATGTCCTATATAACAACTCATAGCTGTGGCCCCAATGACATAATGACATGTCTAGAACACTTTGTGTCACATGCATATAAGTTTATGATGTGGAAATTCAAATATATATGGCGTGACCACGGCAAAATAAAGACAATAACCACTGTATTCAGCAACGTGGTAGTGAAAATGGATAACATTGTCATGTGCTTGACTTCCGTTATGATTATGCTACATGAGATTTTTGAAGTGATTGAGCATATTAATGCAGGTCTCTATGACACTGCTTTAGGTATTTCCCAAAGCAATAATCCCTTATGGTAAAAATAATCCCTTATGGTAAAATCAATATGATTTTTAATCACATTTATATTTTTTCTAGATATTTTCAGTTTGTTTTAGAAAATACAAAACATGTATTATGTACTGAAATGATGGATATTTTTAGTATATGATGTGATGTTTTCTAACAGTGCTTTAATGACCACTCATAACCTGCATATCACTTTTTTAAAAGATAGATTTATTTATTTATTTATTTATTTATTTATTTATTTATTTATTTATGATAGACATAGAGAGAGAGAGAGGCAGAGACACAGGAGGAGGGAGAAGCAAGCTCCATGCTGGGAGCCCAATGCTGGACTCGATCCCGGGACTCCAGGATTGCGCCCTGGGCCAAAGGCAGGTGCTAAACTGCTGAGCCACCTAGGGATCCCCCTGCATATCACTTTTAAAGTTCCACAAATAGTTCATTGATAAATAAATTCTCATTGTAAAAAACTAAAATTCAGAAATATACAGAGTAAACATACAGAGAAAATAAAAAAAAGTCACCCATAATTATGGACTCCTCCCCGCAAAATCTCACTTCCCTAAAACAACCACTATTTCCAGTTGTGTGTGCTTCCTTCCAGATCATTTGCTTTGCATTTATATCCTTGTATATAGACATATTTGGTAGATAATAGTAAACATTTATTCTGTACTGAAATGTTTCAGATACATTGTTATCTTATTTAATCCATGTAGGGGAGGCAAAAACTTACCTCTCTCCTCTAAGACTTTTCATCTGGGCTTGAAAATTAATTTGAGAAAGACAGATTAGCAGGAGAAAAGCATACATTTATTTAACATAAGATTTATGTGACATCGGAGTCCTTACAAGGAAATGAAGATCCAAAGAAGTGGCAAAATCTAAATATGCCTTTATACCAAGTTGAACAAAAAGAAGCAATTGTAGAAAAGCAACTAAATATATGAGGAGGCTAAATGAAGATAAGAATTATTTGAATGAGGTCTATTTGTACTGAATTCTCATGCCTCCAACTTCCTGCCCTTGATGATAAAAAAGTTGCTTTCATTTTGCTATAGGGAGAACATCTTCTTTTTTTTTTTTTAAAGATTTATTTATTTACTCATGAGAGACGCACAGAGAGAGAGGCAGAGACACAGGCAGAGGGAGAAGCAGGCTCCATGCAGGGAGCCCGATGTGGGACTTCATCCCAGATCCTGGGATCACGACCTGAACCGAAGGCAGCCACCCAACCGCTGAGCCACCCAGGCGTCCCGGGAGAACATCTTCTTATGGGGGTTTTATCTTCTGCCATTAGGAAGAAAAAGGAGAGGGATCCCTGGGTGGCGCAGCGGTTTGGCGCCTGCCTTTGGCCTAGGCTGCGATCCTGGAGACCCGGGATCGAGTCCCACATCAGGCTCCTGGTGCATGGAGCCTGCTTCTCCCTCTGCCTATGTCTCTGCCTCTCTCTCTCTCTGTGACTATCATAAATAAAAATTAAAAGAAGAAAAAGGAGAGAGAATGCTATTTTTGACCCTACCTTGTTTTTAAGTGCCTTTAGCTCAAAGTAATCCTTATGCCAAAGCACCTATTTTGGGGTGGCATATATGCCACCCTTCATCTTCATAACACCCTCCAACTTCACAACAACCTTGAGGCTGGTGCCATTATCCATTTACTGGTGAGGAGCTGGAATCACAGGGGCAGTAACTACATTGTTTAAATCATACCACTGTAAATAATGAAATCAGATTTTGAACCCAAGCTGTCAGTTCAGTGTCACAAACTCTCAACCACTACACTGTGCTGCCCCCTAATGGCAAGTCAGTATCACCCCAGCTGCTTTTTGGCTTTGGTAGCCACAGAAGTTAACTACCTGCATGTTCTGTGTAGATAATCACAACTGATTACTGGGCAACTCTGGGCAGCTGAACCAGAACTATTGGGATGCTTCCCTGTAGTAATAAATACAAAAGAAACACAGTTAAAAGTGCTACTAGCTAAAATTGCATCAAAAATAATAACATTCTTTTTTTAAATAATGACATTCTTAGGAATAAACTTAGTCTAAGTTAAGGTGAAAGATCTGTACTCTGAAAATGATAAAAACTTTGATGAAAGAATTGAAGAAGACAAATGGAAAGACATTCCATGCTCATGGATTGGTAGGAGAAATACTGTTAAAATGTCTATGCTACCCAAAGCACTCTATACATTTAATGCAATCCCTGTCAAAATCCCAACTGCATTTTTCACAGAGCTAGAACAAACCCAAAATTCATATGGAACCACAAAATACCTCAAATAGCCAAAGCAGTCCTGAAAAAGTAAAACAAAACTGGAGGAAAAAAAAAAAAACTGGAGGCATTACAATCCCAAGGCTTCAAGTTATATTACAAAGTTGTAGCAATCAAAACAATATGGTACCGGCACAAAAATAAACACGTAGATCAGTAGAACATAATAGAAAGTTCAGAAATAAACTCACAACTATATGGTCAATTAATCTTTGACAAAGGAGGCGAGAATATGCAATGGGAAAAAGAAATCTCTTCAACAAATGGTGTTGGGCAAACTGGAGAGCTACATGCAAAAGAATGAAACCCGACCACTTTCTTATATTATACACAAAAATAAACTCAGCATGGATTAATAACTTAGATGTGAGACCTGAAACCATAAAAATCCCAGAAGAGAGTACAATCAGTAATTTCTCTGACATTGGCCATAGCAATAGTTTTCTAGATCTGTCTCCTGAAGTAAGGGAAACAAAAGCAAAAGTAAACTATTGGGACTACATAAAAATTTAAAAATTTGCACAGCAAAATAAACAACCAGTAAAACTAAAAGACAACCTATGGAATGGGAGAAAATATTTGCAAATGACATATCTGATAAAAGGTTAGTATCCAAAATATATGGAGAACTCATAGAACTCAACAGCAAAAAAACAAATAATCCAATTAAAGATAGGCAGAAGACATGAACAGACATTTCTCCAAAGAAGACCTCCAGATGGCCAACAGACACATGAAAAGATGCTCAACATCACTATTCATCAGGGAAATGCAAATCAAAACCACAATGAGATACCACTTCATGCGTGTCAGAATGTCTAAAACAGAAAAGAAACAAAGGTTAGTGAAGATGTAGAGAAAAGGAACCTTCATGCACTGTTGGTGGGAATGCAAACTGGTGCAGTTGCCATAAAAGGCAGTAGGAAGTTGGTAAAAAAAAAAAAAAAAAAAGAACTAGAACTACCCAGTGATCCAGTAATCACATACTGGGTATTCACCAAAGAATACAAAACACTAATTCTATGGGATAGATACACTCCTATGTTTATAGCAGCATTATTTAGAATAGCCAAATTAGGGAAGCAGCCCAACTACTTATCAATAAAACGGGTGAATATTATTCATTCAATTAAAAAAAAAAGAATGAAATCTTGCCATTTGCAATGATGTGGATGGAGCTAGAGAATATTTATTATGTTAAGAGAAATAAGTCAGTCAAGACAAATCCATATGATTTCACTCATATGTAGAATCTAAGAAACAAAACAAATTAACAGAGGAGAAAAAAAAAAAGACAAACCCAAAAAAACCAAACTTTAACTATAGAGAACAAACAGAGGTTATTTGAGGGGAGGTGGGAGGAGGGATGGATGAAATAGGTGATGGAGAGTGGGAGTATACGTGTCTTTTTTTTTTTTTTCTGATTCTATTTATTTACTTGACAAAGAGGAGAAGCAGAGGGAGAAGGAGAAGCAGGCTCCTTGAGGATCAGAGAGCCCAATACAGGGCTCGATCCCAGAATCCTGAGATCATGACCTGAGCCTAAGGCAGACACTTAACTGACTGAGCCACCCAAGTGCCTTGGAAGTATACTTGTCTTGATATAGGAAATTGTTGAATTGCTATACTGTACACCTAAAACTAATATAACACTATATGTTAACTATACTGGAATTAAAATACTACTATTACTACTACTAAAGTGCTGCTAGCTTGAAGCCACAAATGCAACCAGTCTAAACCTGTATGTATCGTGAGCTTCTCAATGAAACTGCAAGATTTATTTAGCTGTCATAGTTCGTTGGTTGAATAAAATTAAATTTGGGGATATTTCATCACAACCCCTTTCTTGCCACATTCCTGACTCCCAGCTGGGTTCTTCAGATACTATTCCAACCTATTAAGAGCCAAAGAGTAGATTTGTCCTTGAATCCCATTTTATACTCCCATCTTGGTTTTCTGTATATAATGAGGATAATCCTGGCCCTATTCCTTCAGAAAATTGTGAGGATAATATTAGAGGACATTTAACTGAAGGCATTTTACCAACTGGAAAGATCTCCAAGTCACTATATCTAACTTGTGCCCTATGAATCCCTCTCTGGGCTGTGAAGATGGGTGAATTAGCTCCATGCTTCAATTATTAAGAAATAATGAATGAGGGATCCCTGGGTGGCGCAGCGATTTGGCGCCTGCCTTTGGCCCAGGGCGCGATCCTGGAGACGCGGGATTGAATCCCACGTCGGGCTCCTGGTGCATGGAGCCTGCTTCTCCCTCTGCCTGTGTCTCTGCCTCTCTCACTGTGTGCCTATCATAAATTAAAAACAACAACAACAATGAATGAAAGTCATCAGACATGATTAGTGTTTTTGTTTTTGTTTTTTTTTTAGATTTTATTTATTCATGAGAGACACAGAGAGAGAGGCAAGACATAGGCAGAGGGAGAAGCAGGCTCCCTGCAGGGGGCCTGATGTGGGTCTCAATCCCAGTACTCTGAGATCACGACCTGAGCTGAAGGCAGATGCCACCCAGGTGCCCTCATGATTAGTGCTTTCTACAGAACAACAACACAGTCTACCTCTGTAACTTCTTGTTAAAAATATGTGGTTCAGGGTTAATATGTGGCTCAGTTGGTTAAGCATCTGCCTTCAGCTCAGGTTCCAATCCTGGAGTCCTGGGATCAAGCCCCATGTCAAGCTCCCTGCTCAGTGGAGAGTCTGCTTCTTCTGCTTCTCCCTCTCCCTCTACTCTTCCTTTCCTTCTCCTCCACTCATGCTCACATGCTCTGTCTCTCTCTCAATAAATAAATAAAACCTTTAAAAAATTCTAAGAAAATCTGGTTGAAATATGGTAATGATAGAATGCTACTCTTTTCTGCTACTATAAGTGCATTCCCTCCTAGGGAGTACAGAGCAACGGGGGGAAAAAGTTGCATTAAGTGCCTAGCACACAGTAGGCATTCAAATATCTGTTCAAAGAATAAAAAGGAAACGTTAGTCCGAGTCCAGCCCTATTATATGTTGAGACATTTAATTTTTAAAATATTTTATTTACTTATACATGAGACACACACACACACACACACAGAGAGAGAGAGAGAGAGAGAGAGAGAGAGATTGGCAGAGACATGGGTAGAGGGAGAAGCAGGCTCCATGCAGGGAGCCTGACGTGGGACTGGATCCTGGGACTCTGGGATCACACCCTGGGCCGACGGCAGGCAGTCCTGAGACATTCAAATTCATCACACTTTCCATATGCATCAGTTTTTCTCGTCTTAAGAAAGAGAAGAAATAACATCTGCCATTTTCTTAGCCTCTCAGAGACATCATGAGATGAAGATGACATATAAAGTATTTTATCTCAGTGTGCAGATTTAAGTAAGATATATGCACGTATATGCCATGAAGGCCCCCACAGGTGAGGTGAGTTATCACCATGAGTGTGTCACCTGGACATCAGTAAGCGCTAGCAGTCCTCAGATCTAATTGTTAAGCAGGGGGACAAGGCTCCCTAGCAGTGTGTAGGCAGGAAAATGTGAATGGGGACTGTGAGAAGGAAGGGTCCTATTGGGGATAAGTATTCGGATTTGGGAGGACTAAAAAAGTGAATAGGAACTAGTCAATAAATACTGGGAAGAAGATAAGAGGCAAAAGACTCTTCCAAAGGTCAGCCCTGGGACACCTGGGTGGCTCAGCGGTTGAGCGTCTGCCTTCAGCCCAGGGCATGATCCTGGAGTCCCGGGATCGAGTCCCACATCGGGCTTCCTGCATGGAGTCTGCTTCTCCCTCTGCCTGTGTCTCTGCCTCTCTCTGTCTCTCATGAATAAATAAATAAAATCTTAAAAAAAAAAAAAAAGGTCAACCTCAGAGTAGGAGCCTGGCAGTGAATGGGAGCAAGCTGGCAAACAGGTGACTGCAGTGAGCCCTGATGCAAGAGCTTGTCCTGATTCACTGCATCTGAGTCAGAATTGCTTTCCAGCTTTTCTTGGGAAGGTTTTGCTGATGTATGGAGCTGAGGGTTGACGTCAGCACTTAGAGGTGGTCACGGTTTAATGGTCAACATTGCTTGTAGTTGTTGCTATGTTATTGTGTGTATTCACGGCCCTATCTGCTGCTAATGGGAAGTCATCCGTGCAAATAAAGTAAATATTGATGTGTTTATGTACATGGTATACGTTATTCGAATCCTATGAGTGGTGTCATAGAGATAACACATTTGGGAAGCAAAATGAATGCTTAAGTTGGCAATTTCCAATGTGATTTGGGTAATGCTATTAGAGATCTCAATGTTACATTATTCAAATACTAATGTGTTCACTTGTGGTTCTTCAGTGTTTGACTACTGCCTATAGGCTACAGTTTTTTGAAATACTACTAAACTCAATGTCAGTTGATTATTAAATTTATGTCAGATATAGGGGTGCCTGGGTAGCTCAGTTGGTTAGGCGGCCGACTCTTCATTTCTCCGCTCAGGTTATGATCTCAGGGTCCTGGGATGTAGCCTGAATTGCAAGGCTCCACGCTCAACAGGGAGTCTGCTTCAGGATTCTCTGCCCCTTCCCACCTCTCTCTTTCTCTCAAATAAATAAATGTTAAAAGAATTTGTATCAGATATCCATCACAATGAATAAAGAGTAGGACCAATGTTGGGAGTGTTTTAAAAACGAAAGATTTCTGAATTCCTGGGAACTCTGATTTCTCATGCCTAAATCCCAAAGACAGTATCTGTCGGGAATTTAGAAACATTATTCTAGTTTTTTTAAGATTTTATTTATTCATGAGAGAGGCAGAGACACAGGCAGAGGGAGAAGCAGGCTCCCTGCAGGGGAGCCTGATGTGGGACTCCATCTTGGGACTGGATCTTGGGACTGGATCTTGGAACTCCAGGATCACGCCTTGGGCCAAAGGGCAAGGCTCAACCGCTGAGCCACCCAGGTGCCACCCAGGTGTCCCCATTATTCTAGTTAATGTTGTTATGTATAGGAAGGTTAAGGCTTTGCAACTGCGGAGAAGCAAGAACCTACATGTGATTTTTAGGTTCTAACCATAACACGGACTAAAGTCTAAGGGAGAGAATGGTGGGGTGAGAGGAAGTAGGGTCAGTATTCTTCATCTATGGTCAGTGGTTTATTTCTTCCAGGTTAAGTAAAATCTTACACAGATTAAAATGCTTATGCAGGTTAAAATGTTTTTGATAATGTCACAAGGAGGCAAAAATTCTACTTAACTCCTCTGTTATTAGAAATTTTAGGGCAGCCCGGGTGGCTCAGCGGTTGAGGGTCTGCCTTCAGCCCAGGGCATGATCCTGGAGTCCTGGGATCGAGTCCCACGTCAGGCTCCCTGCATGGGGCCTGCTTCTCCCTCTGCCTGTGTCTCTGCCTTTCTCTCTCTCTTTCTCTCTCTCTCTCTGTCTCTCATGAATAAAAAAAAAAAATCTTAAAAAAAAAATTTACAGAATTGGAGGGAATGCCTGGCTCTGGCTCACTCAGAAGAGCATGTGACTCTTGATGTGGGGGGTCATGAGTTCAAGCCCCACATTGGGTATAGAGATTATAAATAAATAAACTAATTAACTAAAAAAAGAGAGAAAAAAGTCCTAGAAATTTTACAGAATCCGAAAGGTAAAATTGAAACAGAAAGCTGAAATTGATATTTACAGAAAGTTCCTTTGGTGAGAAATAATGATTAATAATTGTGGCAAAGCCAGTTTCATGTGTTCCATTTCATTTTCCTTTTGAGCTCTGAAGAAGACTGCAGTTCCCAGCATCACTTGCATAAAATACCTCTCACCATCTTTCAGGCTGGCTTGTTTTCCATGTGCATGGCTGGAAAGTAAGGTTCCAGGATGACAGAAGCACATAGAAGAAGGAGCACCCATCCCTAATTTGCTGCTTAGAGGACAACTGCCTGCTGAACCCTCTGACCAGGAATACATGAGAAAGGAACCTTTATAGTGTTAAGACCCTGAGAGTTCAGGAATATACAGTATGGTAAGTGAGTACAAAGTAAGGCACACTCATATTGTAATATATGGGATATTACAGGAAAAGGTATTCCCCATACCTGGAAATAATGTACCCACTGGGAAATCACCCAACAAAACTCACACTTAATAGATTAGGCTGCCATCTGTTTTTTTTTTTTTTTTAAGGTTTTCCTTTGTTAATTTATTCATTCATGAAAGACAGAGAGAGAGGCAGGCAGAGACACAGGCAGAGGGAGAAGCAGGCTCCACGCTGGGAGCCCGATGTGGGACTCGATCCCGGGTCTCCAGGATCATGCCCTGAGCCAAAGGCAGGCGCCGAACTGCTGAGCCACCCCGGGATCCCCTGCCATCTGTTAAAATAACTTCAGTAACCCAACTTTAATAACCCCAGAGCTCTTTCCATTAAACAGAGTGCCTCCACCATTACTTCTATGCCCTAGTTGTTCATTATGATTTAATAAATTGCAACTTATTGTTTTTCATGCAACAACCGCTTGGGAATGTGGTAGTATAAGACTCAACCATCATGCCCTGCCACAGTTGGTTTTTGGACTGTGTGGCAAGAAGGACCAGACTCTGGAATGTGACGTCCCCGCCTGCTTTCTGCTCCAAGGAAGCCCTACCTCAGTGGCCACCTAAGCTTACCAGCCACAATTCCTCACACAGCCCAGCTGTCCTTTAAGTGGTTTAAAGTAACTGAGGCCTTAAAAAAGCAGATTGTCAGCAAGAGGAAATAGCTGAAAGGGAAAAGCAAACTACTGAACAGAACGAATGCAAGAGAAAGGGGCCCCGTACCCATCATGCAGCAACAGTACATGCCTTCACGACAGGCAGAGCCATGGAAACTGAGTGGGGTTGGATGACTGCCATTTCCTTGACTGGGGGTTTGGTTTGGTCTAGAATCTGAGTCTTGTCTTGACATAAATAGCACTACTTATGCAAATAAATGTAAGTGCAAACCGTTTATTTATTTTAAAGATTTAATTACTTATTTGACAGAGAGCATGCAGAGCAGGGCGCAGAGGCAGAGGCAGAGGGAGAAGCAGACTTCCCTGAGCAAGGATCCCCCCGTGGGGCTTGATCCCAGGATGCCAGCATCATGACCTGAGCAGAAGGCAAACGCTTAGCCAACTGAGCCACTGGCGCCTCCCATTTATCTCATTTAAAGAGATAAAAATCTAAGGTCAGGTTCTTAGATTTGGTGTTTCAGAGTTCAAAGAGATAAGATTATCTACTCGGGCAGATAAAAGTTACAGGGCCAAGCCAGAACTGGAATAATTCTACAGGCTCTTGAGAGAATGGAGAAGTCAACTACTCCCAAGACTACATTTTAAAAACACATAAACAAGGTATCTTAGTGACACAGTGAACCCCAATCACACCCTGAATCTCTGGCAGTCTCTAGGTTACAAATACTAGTTTGTAAAAATCTCAGCTGAATGAATGCATGAAACAGCAGGTTGGTGGTTTTTCCTACTGCAACTGCCCTGGAAACGGCCCTTCCCCACTCGCAGCGCCGCTTGCCAGGCAGTTATGGGCCGAGCGCGCCCCCTGGTGGCCACCCGGGCGACCCACCAGGCGCGCGTGCTGCTCGCTTTGGGCTTGCCCATCTCTTTCCACTTGTACCTACCTATGTACAGCATTTCTTTTTTTTGAAAAAAAAAAAAAGATTTTATGTATATATGTATGTATTTACGTATTTATTGAGAGAGCGAGCGAGCAGAGGGAGGGGATCTCAAGCCGACTCCGTGGGGCTGGGTGGAGCGCCGGGCACCAGGCTCTCTCCAAGGATCCTGAGATCATGATCCAAAGAAATCAAGAGTGAGTCATTCAACCCACTGAGCCACCCAGGCGCCCCGCTTTTTTTTTTTTTTCACATTTTAAAAATTAAAATAATGGAAAACAAAACAGGGTATTAAATCACATGGCAAACAGCACCAAGCAAAGACGGCATACTGTACTGCTGGCTGTTAGAAACCCCTGCAGAGGGGCTCAACTTCCTCACTCGGTGGGTTCCAACATTTACTGTGTAGCAGTGCAGGTTTGAAACGTGCAGGGGTTGAAATTATGAAAGTCAAGAACTGCTGCAATATATACATATTTTTTCTTTTTGGGGCCTCTAGCTTGCCCTTATTTCTTAATGAAGAACTTAGTTCCATTCCAGACAGTTTTTTCCTCCTACATGTATACACATAGTTTTAAGAAAAATATAGCTTCTTTTGGTCCTCTTCTGTCCCTAATTCCGTGTACAGGTGCAAAACCACTTTTTTTTTTTTTTTTTTAAGATTTATGTATTTGAGAGAGACAAGGCATGGGGGGAGGGGCAGAGGGAGAGAGAATCCCAAGTGGGCTCCCCGCTGAGCCCCTAGGCTGAGGGTGGGGGTGGGCGTGGGGTGGGCTGGGGCTCCATCTCACCACCCTGAGATCCTGACCTGAGCTGAAACCAAGAGTGCAATGCCTAACTGTGCCCCCCCAGGCACCCTGCAAAACTACTTCTAATAGTGGCTGAAAACAAAAGCCATATAAGTAGTGAATAAAATAAGAGTCTCTAAAAAAATTGAAGTGTCAACCCCTAAAACCTTTTAGGTACCTAGATGCTTCTCTTCCTCTTGTCACACGTTTCCACATTCCTTTTCATCCTTTTATTTATTTTTTATTTTTAAAATATTTATTTTCCTTTAGATCCTTTTATTTTATTATTTTTTTACAAAGTCACTCTTTTTTTAATGACTTTTTTTTTAAGATTTTATTTGTTTATTCATGAGAGACACACAGAGAGAGAGAGAGAGAGAGAGAGAGAGAGAGAGACACAGGCAGAGGGAGAAGCAGGCTCTATGCAGGGAGCCCGATGTGGGACTCGATCCTGGGACTCCAGGATCATGCCCTGAGCGAAGGCAGAGGCTCAACCACTAAGCCACCCAGGCATCCCCCTTTAGATCCTTTTAAAACTCTACTCTTTTTCTTCAGGTGCCAACTTTCAAGATAAATAAAAAGCTACTGATTATATTTTTAATCATTGTTCCATTTATTTTCTGTTATTACAATAGAATAGTCTTAAATTTGTTTTTAAACTAGCATGGCATAATGAGCCTTTTGTTTGAGTGCCTGGGAACTAAGAATCATTTATTACAATGTTATTGTGTAAAGATATACTCCAACTCCTGAAATAACAAACAGACAAGGACTTCAGGTGGTGAGTTCATAAAAATTTTAGCTGATTGATTCATGCAGGGATATAATACTTATTGGTAGTTTAAATAATTATTATTACTATAAACACTTATTGAGTATTTCTTATGGTCAGGCTTTAAGAAGCTTGTATGCATTGACTCATATAATATTTTTTAGATTATTTATTTATTTGAGAGAGACACAGAGAAAGCACAAGCAGGGATGGGCAGAGGGAGAGGGAGAAGCAGGGCAGTCCTGGACTCAGGACTCCATCCCAGGACCCCAAAATCATGATGTGAGCTGAAGTCAGAGGCTAGCTAAAGTCAGAGGCTTAACTGACTCAGCCACCCAGGCGTCCCCGCATTGGTTCATTTAATCCTCACCACAGCCCTATGATGCAGGTACCTCTCACTGTCTCATTTTATGGGCAAGAACAGAACATTGAAGCAAAGAGAGGCTAAGTTACTTAATCAAGGTCACTGTTAAAGGCAAGGACCAAGTCTTACCCATTTTCATTTCTCCTACAGTGTCTACCCCTAGCAGATTCTCAGCAGAGTGTTGTTGACGAGAGAGCCGGTTGGGGCGATCTCTCTAATGGTTATCATTAGCCATCATACATGAGGTTTCTATGTTCGCAGTAGGCCCCTGAGGGACATGCACTAGCAAATTAAAAAAACGTCAGTGCCATATGTGTTGATTTCATCAAAGGAGCACTGGCGCTGTCCCCAACGTTCAGCTCCCAAGGATCACTGTGGGCTTAGGGTTGGGGACAGACTGTGAGATGCTGCTACAGAGGCAGACATGGCTCAATAGGCAGGGCACTAGAGTCTAGTGACTCCAGTCATCTTCAGATGTTGTAGAAAAAAATTGACATATGTGGGTGACATGAAAGTTTCTTTTCTGTTATTATAACAGCCTAAGATTCTAGAACTGAGCATCACGTTCTACATAGATTAAACGAAATACTTTATGTAAAGGACATGAGATGAAGGACATGGGTGATACTAGGTCATGATTGTATGATCACTGCTAACAATGGCTAATTATTGACTTGTACATCTGTCTTTTGCAGACAGGGAAAGTTGGTGAGGATACCTGGCTGTCTTACCATCTTTTTACAACGCATAATTAAAACACAGTAGTTTGAGCTTGGTGATGAGAAAGCTTTTCCTTTATCTTTCCCAGTGGTCCTTATTTTGTGTACTTTATTTTCAGAGGCCATTAACATGTTGACAGGAACTGAATTGCCATCTTCATTTTGTTACTCCTCTGATCACCCACCTGCCATGATTGATTCCCCATTAAAATTACTAATGGAATCTAAGCTTCTAAGCCAGGCCACTGAGACCCTCTACCAACTGGCCCCCACCTTATCCTAATTTCATCTCCCACTCCCTGGCGTCCGTGAATGCTCTTTATTCTCTCCAGAAAAAAACATGTAAATTCTTGCCTTTCACTCTGTGCTTGAAATATCTTTCTCCTTTCTCATTACCAAGTCTAAATCCTGGAAGGCTAAGGGAATAGAGCCTGGTGCACAGCTTATAAGGGAACAGCTCCAGAACCAGACTTTGCCATTCCAGCTCCCCTGCAAATAATTTATGAGCCCTTGAGCATGTTATCTAACCTCCCTGGGCCTCCATTTCATTACCTGTAAAACAGAAGTCATAATAGTTCCTACATTCTAGACTTATCTTGAAGCTTGAAAGAGATGATTTAAGTAAAGGACTGAGAACATTATCTGGTGGGTAGTGTGACCACAGCATGTCTGCTCAGCTGTTACTGTTCGTGTTGTCTTCTCTGGCCTGAACCTTTTCACAATAACAGCTCCTTTTTCTAAATTCATACACTGTCTCTGTTACTTCTTTGCTACATATTCACTCATTCCATAAATATTTGTTGGGTGCCTGTGATGTGCCATTCAACGTTCTCAGTGTTGTAAGCAAAACAAAGTCCCTGTCTTTGTGGAGCTTATATTTTAGCGGGGACACAAGCAGTTGGAAAATTAGATAAGGAAGCCATATGGTTTGTCAGATGGTAATAAAAATGGGGGAAAAATAGGGGAGGGTTGGGGAATGCTGGGGTGGGTGTGGCAGTGTCATCTTATATGGGGTCGTCGAAGAGACCCTAGGACAAGGTGACCCAGAGCAAAGCTCTGATGGAAGCAAGAGGGAATCTTGGCTGTCTGGGTGGGGAGCAAAAGGGCAGTGGGAATGCTAGCTTAGCTCATGGGAGGAGCAGGAGGAAGGCCAGGGTGACTAAATCCTCAACAGGGCCAGGGGAGGAGAGTTGGGGGTGATCTCAGAGGTGCAGTGGTGGCCTTAAAACTCATTGTAAGGACTTTGGCTTTGTTCTGAGGAGAAAAGCAATTTGTACATACATTTCTTTTTCTCCTAGGTAACTATTTTTTTTAATTTTTTAAAGATTTTATTTATTTATTCATGAGAGACACACAGATAGAGAGAGGCAGAGACACAGGCAGAGAGAGAAGCAGGCTCCATGCAGGGAACCTGTGGGACTCGATCCCGGAACTCCAGGATCATACCCTGGGCTGAAGGCAGGCACTCAACTACTGAGCCACCCAGACATCCCCCATCCTGTGTAACTTATGAAACATTTGTTCTGACATCTTTTTACTTCCTTGACCCTTCCTATGAAACGTTATTGCGGAATGCCTGGGTGGCTCAGTGGTTGGGTGCCTACCTTCTGCTCAGGTTGTGATCCTAGGATCTGGGATCAAGTCCTGCATCAGGCTCCCTGCGAGGAGTCTGCTTCTCCATCTGCCTATGTCTCTGCCTCTCTCTCTCAGTCTGTGTCTCTCATGAATAAATAAATAAATCTTAAAAAAAGGAAACATTTTTGCATATTGCACTTTAACACATTTTTCTCTAATCCTTTTATTCTGCTTTTTTCTTAGAAAAATTTTTTAGAGGTACTTGGGTGGCTCAACTGGTAGAGTAGCTGCCTTTGGCTCAGGTCATGATGCCAGGGTCCTGGGATGGAGCCCTGCATCAGGCTTTCTTCCTGGTGGGGAGTCTGCTTCTCCCTTTCCCTATGCCTGCCTCTCCCCCTTTGTGCCACCCCCCCTCTCTCAAATGAATAAATAAAAATCTTTTAAAAAAAAAAGAAAAATTTAAAGATCTTATTTATTTGAGAGAGAGAGAGTGGACAGAGAGAACAAGCATGAGTGGAGAGAAGGGCAGAGGGAGAGGGAGAAGCAGGCTCCCCACTGAACACGAAGCCCAACAAAGGGCTCCATCCCAGGACTTGAGCTGAAGGCAGATGCTTAATTGAGCCACCTAGGCATCCTTTTCTCTTAGAAACTATCAGTAGTTGACATATGTCTTTATGTCATTACCTGTCTCCTCCATGAGAAAGAGGACTCCTTTAGGACAGCATTTTGTTTTCAAAACATGTGCCAAGGTGTGCCTGGGTGGCTCAGTGGTTGATCATCTGCCTTTGGCTCAGGGCCTGATCCTGAAGTCCTGGGATCAAGTCCCACATCACGCTCCCTGCATGGAGCCTGCTCCTCCCTCTGCCTGTGTCTCTGCCTCTCTCTCCCTGTCTCTCATGAATAAATAAATAAAATCTTAAAAAGCCACAACAACAATAAAAAACATGTGCCAAGATTGACCACAGGTAACTGAAACCATGGAAAATGAAATCCTGGATAAGACGGGGACCACTGTTACTCAAAAAATATATATTACAACAAATAACAAGGGAATTAAAATGGTACACAAGAAAATATTTACACAAAGGAAGGCAGTGATAGAAGGATGAAAGAACAAGAGACACGAGACAGAACACAAGTAGCAAATTGGGAGAAGTCCTTCCTTATCAGTATATGCACAATATAAATGGATTAAAACTCCAATTAGAAGGCAGAGATGAGCAGAGTGAACTAAAAAAACCCCACATGATCTAAGTATATCCTGTCTCCACGAGACTCACTTTAGATTCAAAGACATAAATCACTTGAAAGTAAAGAATGGAAAACTATATTCCATGAAAAGAGTAAACAGAAGATAGCTGGAGTGGCTAAAACAATATTAGACAAAACAGACAATTAAGACAAAAATAGTTATGAGAAACAAAGGACATTATATGATGACAAAAGGGCCAATCCATCAAGAATATATTACAATTATATACACACTTAATAATGAAGTCACAAAATACATCAAGCAAAAACTGACAGAACTGAAAGGAGGTGTAGAAAATTTAATAAGTGGAGACTTTGGGACACCTGGGTGGCTCAGCAGTTAAGTGTCTGCCTTCGGCTCAGGGTGTCCTGGGATCAAGTCCCACATCGGCTCCCTGCATGGAGCCTGCTTCTCCCTCTGCCTATGTCTCTGCCTTTCTCTGTCTCTGTGTCTCTCACGAATAGATAAATAAAATCTTTTTAAAAAAGTGGAGACTTTAATGCCCCACTTTCAATAATTAGAACAACTAGGTGGAAGATCAACAAGGAAACAGAAGAGAAACTACAAATCAACTAGATTTAACAGACATTGATAGAACCCTACATCCAATGAGAGCAGAGTACATGTGCTTCTCAAGTACACAGGAACATTCTCCAGGATAGATGATATATTAAGTGAAAAAACAAGTCTCAATAGGTTTAAAAGTATTAAAATCATACAAAGTATGTTCTCCAATCAAATCCAAAAGATAAGCTGGGGCACCTGGGGGCTAAGTTGGTTGAGTGTCCAGCTCCTGATTTCAGCTCAGGTTGTAATCTCAGGGTCAGGAGGTTGGGCCCTAGGTTGGGCTCTACACTCATCAGGGAGTCTACTGGAGATTCTCTCTCCTCCCTCTGCCCCTCTCCCCACTCATGCTCTCAAGCTCTCTCTCTAAATAAATAAATAAATCAAACCTTAAAAAAAAAAAAGATAAACCACAAGAATCCCTTCATAACCTTCATCTTAGAGACTTGGAATATTGAAAATCATATCAATGTAAGACTGTTCTCCAACAGTATCAAGAAGAACTCTATCAGAAAGAGAAGACATTGGGATGCCCGGGTGGCTCAGTGGTAGAGCATCTGCCTTTAGCTCAGGGTGTGATCCTGGGGTCCTGGGATGGAGTCTCACATCGGGCTCCCTGCAGGGAGCCTGCTTCTCCCTCTGCCTATGTCTCTGTGTCTCTCATGAGTAAATAAATAAAATCTTAAAAAAAAAAAAAAGAAACAGAAGACATTGTGAAGATCATTTTTTCAAGGGCCTCAATGTACCCAGTAGGTGGCTAGCCATGAATAGCTTCTACCCAAGACCTTGGAAACAATGCCCAGTTCCATGCCTAGCATGGAGCCCAACCTAGGCTTGAATTCACAACCCTGAGGCCGAGACTGAGCTGAGGTCAAGAGTCAGATGCTTAACTGACTGAGCCACTCAGTTGCCCCTAGTTTAAAGCTTTTATTGCTAAAAATAAATACTTAAAGTTTCCTTCTCTAATATTTGATACTTTGGGTAACGAAGGAGGATGAACAAAGAAAATGTTACACAAAACCGTTAATATCAAATTTCATTTCTCTATAGGCTTAGGATGAGGATGAGATTGGTTTTCCCTCCTAACCCCAGGTGGTCCAGTTCAGAATTAATAAAATACCATAGGCTGGGTGGCTTAAATAGCAAACAGGTGTTTCTCACAGTTCTGGAGAGTGGAAGTCTAAGATTAGGGTGCCACACGGTTAGGTTCTTGGTCAAGTTCCTCTTCCTGTTTTACACATGGCCACCTTCACATGGTGGGGAGCAGAAAGAGAAGCGAACTCTCTTCTGTCTCTTCTTATAAGGGCACAAATCCCATCACGAGGGCTCCACACTGATGCCATAATTGATTCCCAAAGGCCTCATCTCCAAATACCATCCACACAGGGAATTAGGGTTCCAACATATGGATTTGGAGGGGGGTATAAACACACAGACCCTAAGAGCCGTTATTAACAGGACTTAGAGGCACTGTTCAAGACCTTCAGATAAATCTCATGCTAATACTTGTCTCCATAGTCATTCCCTATTGTCCCCTTTGTGCTACCACTCACTTGACAAATGACTGGAATTTAACCACAAAGGTAAAAGGCACGGAGAGCCTTGATGCTCATTCCTACCAGAGTCTGGGATAGCAATCTTCAGGAGTCCTGTAGATCTCGTGAACTAAACAAGCTAAGATGGTCAAACCAAGATATGAAATTAGAGATCCCTGTTGACCAAGATGAGAGATTTCAAGACTCTGAAAGGCTGGACATTTTCCTCCGAGGACCTGGCAGGTGTCTGTCCAATAGCTTTCTGCCCAATCCCTCCTGCACAGGACTTTAGCCCCATCTGATCCTGCCCATCATCACTCTAGGTAAAATCCAGATTGCTCAAGGTATGGCTGCTGAGCCTCCAGAACAATTCCTCTCTATTTCCAAAGCCACCTGAATTTTGGCAGACTCCTCTTGCTAACGTCCTATAAAGCACTCCACTCTTCTTCTAAACTGACTGCTCCTCTTGAGAGTTCTCATGCAAGGCATTCTCTAATAAAAGGTCATGCTAAAATTCTTGGGTTATTTTTTTTTTCCTATGTAAACAATACTTAAACTTTCTAAACTGCCCTCTGGGGGGAATGCTTGAGTTCCTTTTAGAAACACCACTGGAAAGTCTGATTAAGGTCAAGATAAAGAAACAGAGCAGCTTATCAAGACCTGGAGGAGATCATTCAGAAGTTAACAGGGATTTCACATGAATGAAAGAATGAAAAAATCTGAGAGCTGGAACGCAGAATAGAGTGGCTTTAAAATTATGTTTGAAGTCCACTGTCTGTCAAACTTTTGGCTTCCTACGCAGCTGTGTCTCTTATAAAATAGACAGATTCCTGGGTTCCATCCCACACCATTTTAGGTCGGCATCTCTAGGCCAGAGTCTGGGAACTGGAATTTAATCAAGTGTCTCAGATGGGTCTTATCACCAAGGGAGTTTGGAACACATGGTTCTGGAATTGTGTTTGTAAACAGAACTGCCGTTGGGAGCTTTAAAAATTATAGCTCCCAGATTCCATTCTGAGGATTCTGTACCTAAACATGTGTTGAGGAGAGTGCGTGTGTAATTTAAAACTCTTTTCCGGTGATACCCACTGATGGCACTGCCTTCCTGGAGGACCTGTGAGAAATGCAGACTTTCAGGGGCACCTGGGTGGCTCAGTGATTGAGAGTCTGCCTTCAGTTGAGGTCATGATCTTGGGGTCCTGGGATTGAGCCCCGCATTGAGCAATTCGCTCGGTGGAGAGTTTGCTTCTCTCTCTTCTTTTGCCCCTCCCACCCCACTTGTGCTCTCTCTCTCTCTCTCAAATAAAATCTTGAAAGAAAGGAGCAAAGAAAGAAACAGGTACCTCCTTGACCTGAACCAGAATCGGATGTTTAACAAGATTCCTAGGTTAGTTGGTATGCATGTCCTGGTTTGAGAAGCACTGCCATGGGGTACTTGGAACTGCAAGTATTTTGATTCCCAATTTTATGTGGGACAAGCACAGGTCTCCTTCCAGGGGGGAGGCACCAAGTCAGCTGGGAGAAGGGACCCACCACACCTTTTTAGGTTCTGGGGTATATTTCATTTGAAAAAAGATTTTGCTGATGAGAAAATTGGCAAAGGCTCAGTGCTGCTGCAGGGCCATTTTTGTTTTAAACAAATGAAACATTAAAAATCAGCTTGGGGGCAACCTGGGTGGCTCAGCAGATTAAGCGCCTGCCTTCCACCCAGGGTGTGATCCTGGGGTCCCGGGATCGAGTCCCACGTCGGGCTCCCTGCATGGAGCCTGCCTCTCCCTCTGCCTGTGTCTCTGCCTCTCTCTCTGTCTCTCAGGAATAAATAAATAAAATCTTAAAAAAAAAAAAGAAACTTTCTTTAAAAAAAAAAATAAAAATCAGCTTGGTTTAGGGGCACCTGCATGGCTCAGTCAGTTAAGCATCTACTTTAAGCTTAGGTCGTGGGATCCCTGGGTGGCGCAGCGGTTTAGCGCCTGCCTTTGGCCCAGGGCGCGATCCTGGAGACCCGGGATCGAATCCCACATCAGGCTCCCGGTACATGGAGCCTGCTTCTCCCTCTGCCTGTGTCTCTGCCTCTCTCTCTCTCATTCTATGTGACTATCATAAATAAAAAAAAAAAAAAAAAAAAGCTTAGGTCGTGACTGGCCTTAGAATTCAACACTTGTTTGCTGTCCTAAAACTTTTCTGTATGATTTCATATCAGTCTGGGGTCTAGGGTTTCAAGGGAAGGAAGACAATTCATAGGGAGATGGGAAGAGCAAATGTTTGATAAATAAATGTTTGCCATGCTATGCAGATAAGTCTTTCTTTCTTTTTTTTTAAGATTTCATTTATTTATTCATGAGAGACAGAGAGGCAGAGATATAGGAGAGGGAGAAGCAGGCTCTGTGTGGGGAGCCCGATGTGGGACTGGATCCCAGGATCCTGAGATCATGACCTGAGCAAAAGGTAGATGCTTAACCACTGAGCAACCCAGGTGCCCCAGCAGATAAGTCTTTCTTTTCTTTTTTTTTAATTTTTATTTATTTATGATAGTCACAGAGAGAGAGAGAGAGAGAGAGAGAGAGAGAGACATAGGCAGAGGGAGAAGCAGTCTCCATGCACCGGGAGCCCGATGTGGGATTCGATCCCGGTTCTCCAGGATCACGCCCTGGGCCAAAGGCAGGCGCCAAACCGCTGTGCCACCCAGGGATCCCCAGATAAGTCTTTCTGATGTAAAAATTTCTCTCTGGGAATAGCTCTCTTTCTGGTACAGGCTTCCTATCTAAATTCTTTTAGTCAGTTAAGGGGGAGGTCAGAAACTCTTTTTGAGTCTGTTGGGCTTTGTTGTCTTCAGCTGGAAATAATCTACATGCCAAAGTAGAATGTCCTGGGGCAGTTTGCCCTGAACCCCATCACCTACCCTATAATCCAGCAATTCCACTCCTAGGTATTTACGTGAGAAATGAAAACATATAACCACAAGAAAAGTCCTACAAGAATGTTTAAGCTGCTTCACGGCTTTATCTGTAATGACCCCGAACTGGAAACAACAGAAATGTCAATAAGCAGAAAAAGAGGTAAACTAAAGTCTGTTCACACAATGGAAGGCTACGGAAAGACAGCAAAAAGTAAGGTACCACTATCAGCAATAACATGGTGAATCTCCAAAACATAATGCTAAGCAAAAGAAGCCAGATACAAAAGAGTACACACTGTGTAATTCCATTTATGAGAAACTCTAGAACAAGTAATACTAACCAATGGTGAACAGACATCCAAACAGTGGTTGCTGAGAGGTGGGTGGGTAGATGGATGAGATTGGCTGAGAAGGGGCAGGAGGGGCTATCTGGGGGCAAAGGGAATGTTCTGCATCTTGACAGGTGTGGGTACCTGCATGCATACATTTGTCAAAACTCTATCAGAGGCACCTGACTGGCTCAGTTGGTAGAGCATTTGAATCTTGATCTTGGGGTTGCAAATTCTAGGCCCATGTTGGGTGTGGAGATTCCTTAAAAATTAAATCTTAAAAAAAAAAAAAAAAAAACAAACCACCCCCAAACCCAACACCTCTCATCAGACTGTTTGCTTGAGATTTGTGCATTTCAGCGCATGTGAATTAGGCCTCAATTAGTGGGAAAAAGAAAAGGAGACAAATCCCTGTCCTCATGGAGAGTCCTTCTGCTCATTTTAGTTCAATAAGCAAAATAAGTGATGAATGCCTGTGGAGAAAAGCAGAACAGGGAAAGAAAGCATTGCAATTTTAAGTACGGTGGTCAGACCTTGTGGAGATGTTAGCATCTGAGGAGATTTAGAAGAGAAGACGGGTAAAAAATCTGCAACAAAATACCAGAGAACCGAATTCAGCAGCCTAGTAAAAGGATTACACATGATGACTAAGTGGGATTGACCCCTGGAATGCAGGGATGATTCAACATACAAAAATTGATCACTGTCATATACCAGATTAACAGAATGAAGCAGGAAAACCACTTGATCTTCTTAATTGATGTAGAAAAAGCATTTGACAAAATCAAACGAAATGAGGGGTTTAGTGGTGTTCATTTTCCGAGGGAAGACCATTCCAGGCTGGTGGTATAGCAAGCTGGGAAACAGCAAATGTGTTTGAAAACAGCAAGATGGCAGCAACACGGTGAGTCCAGTGCATTGGAAAAGGTATTATTGAAGGGAGATAGTATCAGGAATGGAAGCCAGAGAAGGCACCAGGCATGTGATCGGAAGGCATGGTGGGTGGAGGTGCTACTGGAGGGTATTCAGTGGGGCAGTGACATGACCTGACTTCCCTTTCAAAGGATGGATCTGGCTCTCTGTTGAGAACAGACCTCAAGGAGCAAGGATGGAACTGGAGGAGTTAATTAGGATGCTGCTGTAATAATCCAGGCTACAGGTGATGGTGGCTTGGGCTAGAGTAACAGTGCAGGTGGTAAGAAGTGGTTAGATTCTGGATATATTTTGAAGCTATCACTTAGAGGATGGGCAGGTGGATTAATTGTGGAGTGTGTGTGTGTGTGTGAGTGAGAGGCCGGGAATGTGTCATGGATTGTATCACCAATTTTTTTTAAGTAGGCTCCAGGGGTGCCTGGCTGGCTCAGTGGCTGAACGTCTGCCTTTGGCTCAGGTTGTGAGTCCTGCATTGGGCTCCCTGCACGGAGCCTGTTTCTCCCTCGGCTTGTGTCTCTGCCTGTGTGTGTGTGTGTCTCATGAATAAATAAATACAATCTTAAAAGAAAAATAAAGTAGGCTCCATACCCAGCGTGGAACCCCACATGAGGCTTGAACTCAAGATCCTAAAAAAAAAAGAAAAAAGATCCTAAGATCAAGAGTCCAATGCTTAACCAACTGAGCCACCCAGGCACCCCAACACAGTCTTTCTTTAAACTTTAGGCTTTAACTATTACCAGTGATAAGTATTTCCACTGTATTTTATAACTGGACAAGTGTACCAGTGTGGTAACATTGTGGGTGAGAATCTGCTCTTTATACAGAATTAAGTCTATTTCACAGTTTCAGTTTTGCTGTTTTTTTTTTTTTTTTTTTTAGTTTTTTGCTTTCACCATTTTAACTGACACACCTGGCAGATGCTAAACTAAATTTTCACTAGATGGCACTATAGCTTTAGTTGGCTGAAGACTGAGCAGCTCTGCAACTTCTCAATCCCTTTTATAGCAAACAGGTCTTAAGGGACCCGCAGTCAGGATTTTTAGGTGTGACTTAACTCTCTGGATTTACAAGTGTGCCTCCTGAAGGAGCAGCAAGTGCAAACCTCAGATGAGGAACTGAAAAGAGGAAACTTGCACATTCACACAGACATGGTGTTACAGAACGGTTGCAAGGATAGTTTTGTGGAGAGAAGTTAGGAGGAAGTTTAAGCTCTTAGAAAACCCCAAACTTCACACTTGACAAGTTTGGGGAGAAACCCATTCTGAGATGGCAGAGGCAAATTCACACTTCCTTGCGTGTGTGTATTTTTTTTTTTAAAGTAAGCTTTACACTCAGTTAAGGACTTGAACTCAAGACTCCAATATCAAGAGTTGCATGTTCTACAGCCAACCAGGTACCCCTCCTTGGGGGCAATTTATGTGTTTTCTGCATCTCAGGGCTGATTTTATTTTAAGATTTTTAAAAATTTATTTATTCATGAGAGACACACACAGAGAGAGAGAGAGGCAGAGACACAGGCAGAGGGAGAAGCAGGCTCCATGCAGGGAGCCTGAGGTGGGACTTGATCCCGCTCTCCAGGATCCGGCCCTGGGCTGAAGGCAGCGCTGAGCCACCCAGGCTGCCCTCAGGGCTGATTTGAAAACAAAACTGAAATGTCAATATTTTACTAGAAATATATTTACCAAAAAAATAAATGAATATATTTATAAGTTTGTCATTTATATTTATAAACAGTTAAAAATTATGTTATATTTATAAACACTAGTCTCCCAAAGTGGCAAAAGAAGTTATGTTTTTCTCATCATTCCAGATAATTCCATTAGCTTTGTTGAATTGTTCTCCCAGCATTGAAGAAAAACAAAAATACAAAGCACTTATTTTTAATGTACCTGAATTGTGTAAGAACAGAAAAACAGTGCAAAAATTTGGACTTGAGACACAATTTGAATAGAAGATGAATGGATGGCAAAGAAGCACATAGAAAGATGCTCAAACAACATGGATGAATCTCACAATAAGCATGTTGAGTGAAAACAAAGACAAAAAAGTACATATTGTATGGTTGCATTTACATAAAAATCTAGAAATTGCGAACTAATCCATAGTGACAGAAAGCAGATCAGTGACTGCCTGGGGATGGGATAGGGGGGATGTGGGCAAAGACAGAGGGGCACTGAATATGCTATCTTGATTTTGGTGATGGTTTTATGAGTGTATATGTATATCGAAACATCAGACTGTATACACTTTATGTGAAATTTATTGCCTGTCAGTTATACAATAAAACTGTTAAAAATAAAATTTATTTATTTATTTTTATTTTTATTTTTTAAAATTTTTATTTATTTATGATAGTCACACAGGGAGAGAGAGAGAGAGAGGCAGAGACACAGGCAGAGGGAGAAGCAGGCTCCATGCACCGGGAGCCCGACGTGGGATTCGATCCCGGGTCTCTAGGATCATGCCCTGGGCCAAAGGCAGGCGCCAAACCGCTGCGCCACCCAGGGATCCCTAAAAATAAAATTTAATAATGAGACACTGATATGTAATGTTTACTAATTTATTCATTTGTTTGCTTGTCTTTCATTTCAGAATTGTCTTAACTGTGCCAGAAGATAAAAAGAGGAAAGACATAGACTTTCTCTAAGTCTAGTAGAGAAGCCAGGCAATGGTAGTTCTGCTTGATATTCTCATTGGATGTACCCATAGGAAGCTAAGAAAATGTCAAGATTAGTGTGTGTGTGTTGCAGAAGGCTTTTCAGAGGGCCTTGATCCGGACCTGAGCTCTGAAGGTTGAGAAGGTGGATGGAACAGGGAAGATGGGTTGTTTATGGGGCAGTGTCCACAGCTTGCTGTCTTAACCAAGGAGAGAGAGCCTACAGAGAGAACAAGGCCCTGCGCCAAAAATCATAAAGCCACATGATAGCTCAGTTGTTATCAGTTGACAAGTCTGCTTGGTAGCACTTGGGTCCATTTTAATAAAAGCATGACAGCTCTTTCTTTTAATTAACCAACAATACATCAATACCACGCAAAAATAGAAAAGAAAATTTAGGTCTATTTTTCATGGCTTATCTGGTTTATCTTATAGGAATATAAGGGCTTTTCTGAACTATAGAATAGTCCAGAAAAAAAAACAAACAAAACAAAAACATTTAAGTTGTACTGTAGAGAATGAGAGAGAGAGGAAGGTAGGATTGGAAAGAGACCAGTTCTAGGAATTCAGGCAAGGGATCATAAGACTGAACTAAGGCAATAGCAGAAGGAAAAGAAAATGGATCAATTTTAAAATTACTAAAGTGGGGAAAGGACATTTAGCAGTCCCTTTAGCCTAGTTCCAAGTTTTAGTTAAGGTGTCTTCACTTTTTTTCCCCTTCACATTATTAAATGCATCTTCAATGATGAGCACTTAAGATTTTTACTGGAAACCCTCTTTTGTAGAAATTTAGGTCTGTCTCCTCTCCCTGGTGTCTTGAGGAATAATTGGGAGGTCCTTGCTATTCACAGGGATAGAATACAGAGGCGAGTTAAAAACAATTCTTTGACCAATTGATCTTGAACATGTATTAAGGTTTATTGCTAGTAAGATAATCGGAGTGCGGAAATGAGAAATTCTGGTTGAGAAAACAAAGGTATACATCAGCAGCTGGTTTTTTTTTTTTTTTAAATAGCTAGTTAATAAATACAATTTTATTCATAGTCATGAGTTAGGGGCAGACGGGGCTAGGCAGGGAAAGATAAGGGAAAGGCCCCAGAGTCAGGCTCTTACCCATCTCAAGAAAAGGGACACAAGACAGTAAAAACAGAAAAAAATAAACCTGGCTCCCTAGCTCCAACATGTTAGGAGTATCCCCCTTTAATGGCTACTGAGTAATCGCAGAAACTCACCAGACTACAAAGAAATGTCATTAAGGTGTTATCTGATAGTCCCTGCTCAAACCAAGATGGCAATAAGATGGCATCTCAAGGCCAAGGGCTACCTGACTAGGCCCAGAGAAATCCCAGATGTAGGGAAATGTTACCCAGGAAATACTAATCAGAGAGAAGGGAACACCTTGTTTGGGCTCATGATATTTATAAGAACATCTTGTTTGTTATTGTGATAGTTACAAATTCACCATGTTGTTTCTAAATATAGACATGATATTCACAAATCCACCCCGATATTGATGAGAAATCTACCAAGTTCCCTGGTCAGTTTCCTATAAAAGACCATAAAAGGCCTCAGGGGGGCAACCCTCTCGGGACCCCTTTCACCTTTAAGAGCTTTCTCTGTACCTCTGCTTAATAAACTTCTACCTCTTTGCTCACTTTGTTGTCCATGAGATTCAGTCTTCGACTCTGTGAGACAAGAACCAAGCTCTCCCTTATCAATATTAGTTTTTATAGAGGAAATGTAGGGCAGAGGGACTCAGAGAGGCTAGGTGCCTCTCCTTCCTTCTAAAACAAGCACAGCCATTCCTGCAAAAGCAAATGAGAAGGATGCCTCTGGGGTTGGTACCTGGAACAAGGTCTCATCTCCTTCTAAGTAGTTCCTAGAGGTTCCAGTTTGTAGGGAAAGTGGGAAACCCCTCGAACAGGGGGCCGAGATGGAGAACAGAAGCAACAGGCTCTAATTTTGAACACGTGGCTGCCAAATCACTCCCCTAACTGCAGATTCAGGTGCAGAAACCCGATTTGCCTGTTCCTTAGTGGAGGTCAATTTTCTTTCTCCTTTGACACCCCAGAGAGGGTTTTCATGGTCAGGCGCGGAGGCGAGTGGAGTTTGGAATATGTGGAGGGTTGCAAGATGGACACGTGGGTCCAGAACTTGGTGATAAAGGTTGCAAACAGATTTATATTGTAGATCTATGAAAATTAGAAAAGAGAGGACGTCCTTCGGGATTTGAGCTGTCACGGAGGGCTTACGGTGCGTCTGGGTTGCTCGGCGCTGCATGCCTGGTGCCCAGGTGTGCCTAGGGGCTGTGGAGGAATTGCCCCGAGAGGTGCCACTTTGGCTTGTGGATCTTTTTTTTTTTTTTTTTTTTTTTCGTGTGTGTGTGTGTGGATTATTTGGCTTGTGGATCTTTTCTTTCTTTCTTTCTTTCTTTCTTTCTTTCTTTCTTTCTTTCTCTCTCTCTCTCTCTCTCTTTCTTTCTTTCTTTCTTTTTCTGAGCTGAAAACCATCAAGGTATAAAAGACTCAGGGAGAAACTGGCCTCCCCCAACTGCTTAAAATAATTCAAACATGGGACGCCTGGATGGCTCAGCGGATGAGCACCTGCCCTCGGCCCAGGGCGTGATCCTGGGGTCCCGGGATCGAGTCCCACGTCGGGCTCCCTGCGTGGAGCCTGCTTCTCCCTCTGCCTGTGTCTCTAAATAAAAATAAAAAATTTCAACAGAGGGCCTGCTCCAGAAGAGATCTCTCACCATAGGTGACTGCAGTACCGTGGGACGTAGGTGTGACAGGTAGGAGTTTAGCAAAGCCTGACGATCGCTCTCGCCATCCCCTTGCTTCTGTGCGGCCCAGCTCACATTTACTCCCTGTCGTCTTCTGCGAATTACTCTCCTTCCCTTTGAAGAGCCCAACTCCCTTCTCCTTAGTCCAGGATGACATCTAGAGCTCCTCGTCCCCTTCCGTCTCCGCACTGGCGTCCCCCCAGGCACAACATGCAACTCGGGGTTGTTCTGCGGATGTGTTTAAGGTCAATGTAATTCTGCGAGCAGCTGGAAGAAGCTTTGTAGGGTGGAGGAAGGGAAGGGCAACACTGCCCCGTCTCCAAGGCGTGACGGGCACAGAGCAGACGCTCCACAGTTTGACTGGATTTCGCAGGAACCCGAGCTCAGGGTCCCTCCCTTGCTGAGCGACCTCACGCGCCCGGCTCCTCGTCGGGAGGCCCGGCCCCTTTAAGGAAGGTAGGCAAAGGCGGAGAGGCTGCTGGGAAGGGGGGCGGGACCCGCGCTCAGCGCTCCGCACCGGGAGCCCTGCGTCCGCCTCCCCGCGGGGCCGCCGCGCGCCAGGGGCGGCTCTAAAGCATGCCGGGAAAGACGCTCAAAGGCAAGGGCTTAGCTTCCCCGCGCGCTCATAGCCCAGCCTGGGAAGGACAAAAGGACTGCGCCTGCGCCTTTAAGGCGGACTCCCGTTCTCGGAGGGAAATAACGTGGTCACGGACGCGTTTGGAGCTTCCCGCTTTTAACCCGTCCTCTTTCCTCAACAAGGAGCACAGGTACCGAGTGTCCCGCGCCCAGTCCCGGGTTCCCAGAGGATGCTTCACGGGGGCGGGGAGGGGGCGGGAGGCGCCGCGCTAGCCCGCGGGGTGTCCCGAACCACAATCCTATTTGCCGTGTTTTAAAAAAACATTTCAGTTAATTATTTATTTTTACTTATTCATGAGAGAGAGAGAGAGGCAGAGGGAGAAGCAGGCTCCATGCGGGGAGCCCGACGTGGGCCTCGATCCCGCGACCCGGGATCACGCCCTGGGCCACCCGGGCGTCCCTGCTGTGGTTTTGGTTTTGGTTTTACAGGTTTTATTTATGCCTGTGTCTCTCATGAATAAATGCATAAGATCTTTTTTTTTTTTTTTTTAAAAATAAGGGTTTTATTTGAGAACGAGCACTGTGTGGGGAGGGGCAGAGATGGAGGGAGCAGCCGAGTCCCCACTGCATAGGGAACCCCTATGGGACTTGATCCCGGGACCCCGGGGTCATTCTGAGCCGCCCAGGCACCAGCTCCGCTGTGTTTTTGAGCTTAGGCTTCTGCCCTTGAAGCGCAGACCCAGCACTTCCTGACGGGATCAGTCCGGTGAGAGAGAAGCGAGGCTGAGACCCCGGGATCCCGGGGCGTGGCTGGGGGGTGACACCCCCTGAAAATGTAGCCTGAGCTCACACACAGGTGGCCTGACGGGCGTTTAGCCTGCCTTGTGTTCTGATGTATTTCTATATATAAATTAAGTATATTAATATACTAAATATGTAGTACATAATCTTTAGATATGTCACATTTAATTTAAATATATGTTAAGTATTAAATATATATTAACATGTAATTTGACCATATACTGTATTAATACATCAAGTGTACATTGATTTAAATTAAATATATATTGTATAATATACTATAATAATACATATAATGTATTATAATGTATTTATTATATAATTATATGATTTGTATAATTATATATTTGTATAATGTATTATAATGTATATATTATATAATTATATGATTTGTATGATTATATGTATAATTTATATAATTATATATATTTACATAATATATAATTATAATATATATTTAAAGATTTTATCTATTTATTCATGAGAGACACACAGAGACGCAGGCAGAGGGAGAAGCAGGCTCCACGCAGGGAGCCCGACGTGGGACTTGATCCGGAGTCCCCAGGATCACGCCCTGGAGTGAAGGCGGCGCTAAACTGCTGAGCCACCCGGGCTGCCCTGTGTGTTCTGATATTTTAATTGACCGCTTGCATCTACCAAGTGGTTTGTAGGTGCAAGTATCTGGATTATCTTGAGAACTTGCAAGATGTGGCAGCCGTGTGCTTAACCGGGAAGCAGTTCGCTGGCCCCTTTGGTCTGCTCAGAAGCAGGCTCAGGTCGCCAGAGCCGCTCTGTTACAAACAGCCGCATCACTCGTGGGTCAGCCCTCTGGGCCCTGCGAGGCATTTGAGTTTGGGGCCTCTAAATATTTGGGTGGATGGATGTAGGGATATTTAGAACATTTATGCGGAATTGGTCAGAGGTCCCAAATAGTTCAAACTGCTGTTTCTTATTCTTTTTTTTTTTTTTAATCTTTTTTTTAAGATTTTATTTATTTATTCATGAGAGACACACAGAGAGAGGCAGAGACACAGGCAGAGGGAGAAGCAGGCTCCATGCAGGGAGCCCAACGCGGGACTCGATCTTGGGTCTCCAGGATCACGCCCTGGGCTGAAGGCAGATGCTCAAGCACTGAGCCACCGCGGCTGCCCTATTCTTACTCTTATCAAGGTGTTTTTCCTAGTGGAACAAGCCTTTTTGGCCCAGGCTTGGTTAACATGAATCAGGAGATATTTACGGGAAGATGTTTGTGAATTGATATTCTGTAATGACAATTAAATCTGTAAAAATTTCTTTAAAGAAAAAAATTTGAATCTTGATTACCTTGATGTTTTATGCTACAACAACCGTTATTGAAATAGAGGGTACTGAGGATAATTTGTATTATCTTTGTCCACAATTATGGTTTGGTAACCTCCACAACTCTTGGCAAGACTTCATACAGGCAAGAAGCGTGTTTGCCCTGGTAATAGCTCTACCTCACCGCTAGTCAAGGTTCCTGAAGTCGGAGACTTCCTTTATTCACGGTGCCTGCTTAAAAGTAAGTGGTTTATTAAATGTATCTTGTGTGTATGTGAGAAAGGATTTTAAAGGCAAACCTTATTTTATGTAACAGGCATATTTCCGAGGATTTCTCTCAAAATCAAATGCTTGTATATTTGTTCTAAAGTATTAAAAGGCTTTTGTTGTGAAAAAGGCTTGTGTGTGTGTGTTTTTTTTTTTTTTTTTGTTTTGTTTTTTGTTTTTAAAAAGATGTTATTTATTTGAGAGAGGGGAGAGTGAGCGAGCACGCATGAGTAGGGGGAGAGGGAGAAGCACACTTTCCACTGAGCGGGGAGCCTGATGCCAGGGCTCCATCCCAGGACCCTGAGACCATGACCTGAGCTGAAGGCAGCCACTTAACTGACTGAGCCACCCAGGCACCCCAAAAGGCTTCCTTTAAAACGGTTGGATTTTCCTGAGTTGATGTACCAACACTTCCATCTGAAATGGACTTGCACTTGTGAATCCTCTGCTACAGATTTTACACTGCACTATTTTCTTACTACACAATGGGATGTGGAAGTGTCCATGAGCCTTGGGATTTTCAGTATTCTTTCTGTTTTTAGAGACCCACCAATTCCAGTTGAGATCACCGTGGCAGCCAGACCTTTCCTTCCTCACAAGGAGCAGCAGCTCTTATCAACAGCAACATTGACAGAACCTGTGGTTTGGAAAAGGACTCATGGCTTTGAGCCTAGGCTGGAGAACATTTGCACCATTTGCCACGAATCACTGTAGTATCTTTCTGAAAGCAGTGAGGAGTAGTGGTCTTTCCTTGTTTCCCTGGGGCCACTGCCCTTGGAGACAAACTGGCAGCTTTTTGGACCCTGAGATGAAAGCTTTCCTGGAGGAGAACACTGAAGTCACCAGCAGTGGCAGCCTCACCCCTGAAATCCAGTTGCGGCTTTTGACACCCAGATGCAAGTTCTGGTGGCAGAGAGCTGACCTGTGGCCCTATAGCGAACCATACTGGGCAATCTACTGGCCAGGAGGCCAAGCCCTGTCTAGGTACTCTCCTGACTGAAATGGGAAGCCTTAAGGCCCTTCCAGATCTTTTCTGTTTTCTGCAGATTCTTTTTTCAGCCCCTTCCAACTCTATATTCTCCTTTCTCCTCACAAAAAACAAACAGTAAAACCTCAAAGTCTTGTCACATTTGGAGCAGTTTAAGCATACTCCAGGTTTATCAAGCTATTTCCTCAAATACAGTTCTTTAAGAGAAACCCTCGGATTAACTGTCAAGACCCTAGATAGCTGTAAGTGATCTATATTTCACAGTATTGTCTGGTTTATGGTTCATAAGGTATGGCCAGTGCAGTTTCAAGATGGACCCCAAAGCCCCAACCCTTTAGCTCTCCTAGTTTATTTATTTATTTATTTATTTATTTATTTATTTATTTATTTATTTATTAATTTTTATTTATGATAGTCACACACACAGAGAGGCAGAGACACAGGCAGAGGGAGAAGCAGGCTCCATGCACCGGGAGCCCGACGTGGGACTCGATCCCGGGTCTCCAAGATCGCACCCTGGGCCAAAGGCAGGCGCCAAACCGCTGCACCATCCAGGGATCCCTAGCTCTCCTAGTTTAATCTCATAAATGTTGCTCCTTGAGTCTTACACTCCCACCCTTGAGCCTCTTCTCAATCCCAACGAAAAAGAGATGTCAGTGGGCCCCGGCAAGGATTCCCTCTTTAGTGGCTTACTGACATCTCAGGTGAACTCTGGACTTGAATCTGCATTTAAAAAAAAATTTTTTTTTTTTAAGATTTTATTTATTTATTCATAGAGACACAGAGAGAGAGAGAGAGGCAGAGACACAGGCAGAGGGAGAAGCAGGCTCCATGCAGAGAGTCTGACGTGGGACTCGATCCAGGGTCTCCAGGATCACACCCTGGGCTGCAGGCAGCGCTAAACCACTGCGCCACCGGGGCTGCCCTAAAAAAATTTTTTTTAAAGTAAGCTTTATGCCCATCATGGGGCTTTAGGACATTCTCTCACACATTGCACTATGCTTTTTATTGAAACACAGCTGCTGAGACAAAGGCAAGAGTTTTCAGCATTTCAATCTGGTTTTTTGCTCTTAGATTGGTAAATGATTAAATGTGCTTATACCTTGAGGTTATAGAGCTTTGAAAAGGATAAGGAGTTGCAGCAAGGGTATGGCCTAACAAAATTTATGTAGTTTTAAATGCAAAATAAATAAATGCATATATATAGTTTTTCTGGGAACCCTGGAGATGGGAGCTTTCTAGGTATTTTCAAACAATTCTGATTTTCTGGTTGTTGTTGCCAAAGTTTCAAGCTTTATTACTTACATCATATCTCAAAAATACTGACATTTTCAGTGACGTCTATTAAAGTGATTGTTTATCAACTTCAAATATAAATACAATCAAACTCCTTAACAGACTGAATCAGAGGTCACAAGTTGGTGCACCCATATGTTTTGTTTGGCTTTTACTTGTAAACTTAAAACAAAAAATCAGTTTCTAGCATTTAAAACTTGGGAAGGGGATCCCTGGGTGGCGCAGCGGTTTGGCGCCTGCCTTTGGCCCAGGGCGCGATCCTGGAGACCCGGGATCGAATCCCACGTCAGGCTCCCGGTGCATGGAGCCTGCTTCTCCCTCTGCCTGTGTCTCTGCCTCTCTCTCTCTCTGTGACTATCATAAATAAAATAAAAAAAAAAAAATTAAAACTTGGGAAGTTTTAAATGTAAAAATCTCTGATTTGAGGAACAGGAGTATCTGATAACATAGAATTTCTACATGATAGTAGTGAGGTGAAGATGGGTAGCAGCTTTCCCTTGAGACAGGCCACATACACCCCTACTTTGCCATAATCCCGGATATTCTTTACTTTCCCGTAGCTTGCTCAAGTGTCAGTTGACACATTATTTCAGGGTTTTTCATCCATCTGCATTGTTTGATAACTATTTTGCCCTCGTCCAAATTCTTTGGTTGAACTGGACTTTGTGCCTTACCAGAGAGGTTATTGTAACACAAAATAAGCAGTAGGAAAAACACTCTATGATGAATAATCAAAAGGACAGTGAATTTTGGATCTAGCTTACTGAGTCCGTATTATAGCAGCATTCTGTTAGTCTGTATTCTTGGGGCTTGACAGTTTGTGGATCATAGGAAGTGCTCAATATTTTAAAAAGAAATTTTTGAAAAAAAGACATTTTTGGGGGGAGGGTGCTGGCTTAGTCATTAGAGCTTACAGACTTTTGATCTCAGGGTCAGGAGTTCAACCTCCATGTTGGGTGTAGAGCTTAAAAAAGACTTTTTTTTTTAAACCTCTTACTGACCTTCTCCCATCTCAGTGTTTTTTGCTTTCTTTCCAAATTAGGTATCTTTTGGATAATCCTGATGTTGTTAGAGGAAAGTCTGTGTTAGATCTTGGGAGTGGATGTGGAGCTACAGCTATTGCTGCTAAGATGAGTGGGGCATCAAGGATCTTGGCCAACGACATAGACCCTAGTAAGGATTTCATATTTAAAAATATATTTTTTAAAGGTTTTATTTATTTACTTGAGATAGAGAGCAAGGGGGCATGAGCGATGGGACTAAGAGGAAGAGGGAGAAGCAGGCTCCCTGCTGAGCAAGGAGCCCGACCTGGGGCTCAACATGGGGCTCAATCCCAGGACCCCAGGATCATGGCAGACACTTAACCAACTGAATCACCTGACCTGGGTGCCCCACTACTTAAAAATATTTAAAGCTTATCTTTATTCTCTTTTGGGATAATTATCTATAGATGCCTCAATGTGATAGCTTATTTCCATGTGTATTTTGTAATCTGATACTGTGAACTTATTATGTTCAGTGGGACTTTATCTGTGAGGCTCCTATGAAGCCTGAATTGAAGTGCATGTTTCTTAAGAGGATTTGTATTTATGTGTGTACCAACCTGGGAGTGCTTACTGTTAATTTCTGGGCTAGAGATTTCTTGAAATATGTAGGTTGTGTGTATTTGACCCAAAACCCAAGTAAGGATAGGCCTTGTGTTTTTTGTTTTTTTTTTTAAATTTTTATTTATTTATGATAGTCACAGAGAGAGAGAGAGGCAGAGACACAGGCAGAGGGAGAAGCAGGCTCCATGCACCGGGAGCCCGACGTGGGATTCGATCCCGGGTCTCCAGGATCGCGCCCTGGGCCAAAGGCAGGCGCCAAACCGCTGCGCCACCCAGGGATCCCCTAGGCCTTGTGTTTTGAGGGAGATTTTATTCTATTAAACCCCAAGTTGAGACAGGTCAGTTTTAATCTTATCTGATTTTCTTTTACTTTACAGTTTTACTGAGGATCTAGCTCTTGATTATACTTATTTTATTTTTTTAAAGGGGTTGGAGAGGGGGAGAGACAGAATCTTGAGCAGGCTCCACGCCCAGTGCATGAGCTTGACACAGGGCTTGATCTCACAACTCTGAGATCATGATCTGCGCTGATATCAAGAGTCTCATGGTTGATGCTTAATAGACTGAGCCACCCAGGGGTCTCAGTTCTAACTTGCCATGTTGCTCAAGCTCAAGGCTTGATTCCCTGTCTCCTGGACAGCTGTAACAAACCAAACCTCTTGGTTATTAGATCAGCAAATGTTCCTGAAAGCCTCGACGTTTCTAGGTGTTTTGTATTTGTTTTGTTTTCAGGATGTCCACTCATGCATCTGAAAATTGTAGTAAATAGTTTGTATTGGTAGAAACTTCTTTACCGAAAAAACCAGTTTCAACAAAAGGGAAAAAAATATTATTAGGAAATTTTCTAAATTACTTAATGGATTAAAACTGCCTAGCATATACCAATTCATTATGTGCTTTTTAAAGTTGCAGGAATGGCTATCAGACTGAATTGTGAATTGAACCAACTGAATCCTTTTCCAATTTTAACCAAAAACATTTTGGATTTGGAACAAGATAAGTGGGACCTTGTTGTGCTTGGAGATATGTTTTATGATGAGGACCTTGCAGACAGTCTTCATCAATGGCTGAAGAATTGCTTTTGGACCCACAGAACTAGAGTCCTGATTGGTGACCCTGGACGACCCCAATTCAGTGGACATAGCATTCAACATCAGCTACACAAACTGATAGAATATTCACTTCCAGAGCCCACTAGGAGGGAAAACAATGGATTGACAACAAGCACAGTATGGGATTTTCAGCCTTGAGTTATCCAAGTGCTTCCAAGTATGAATATATTATGTTTGGGTTTAACCTTAAAAGACTCTCCAGTTTGAAGCATGTAGTTCTTGTTAAATGGCAAATCTTGTTTCTAAAATATGAAGTCTTAAAGTTTTGTCAGCCTTTGTCATGTAATTTTGTTCTGCATTACATCAAATATACAAATCTCTGCCTGCAGTTTTCTAGTTTTACTGCTGTAGGAATAGAATCCTTGAGGACAATACCAAAATGGTAGCAACATGTAATTCAAGTAGTGGAGAGGAATGAGAAAGTGTAGCGAAGTCTGTTTCAGTAGATGAGGACAACTGTAGGTTGTATCTTTGAATTAGATACAATAAAAAATATAGAAGAATACTGTATGTCAAAAAAGTTACCTGTAAAGATCAAAGAGGCATCAAAGTGCCTCATACAGTATTTAGTACATAATAGGATCTCAACTGGCAGTCCTGGATAAAAATAAAGATTTTAGAATATCCTATATACTGTTACCTTATGATTCATGCCTCTTTATAGCTCACCAAGGTTAGCTAGAAATTGCTTATGCTATCTCGACACGTACCAACTTGTCATGATCATCTATATCAATAAAAACTCTAGGACATAAATGAGAATGTGAAGAAGAATAGGTATAGGACCCTGCTATTTGTATAGGAAAGATATACATATATAGCTACATATGAATATACATATAAAATACATGAGTTGCTTGCAACATACATAGAATGTCCCTGAAAAGATAAATAAGTAACTGAACAGTGGTTGCCTTTTGGGAGGGTACCGGGTAGCTGGTAGACTGGGGTGAGAGAGAGACTTAGGTTTTACCTTTGGGTCTTACTTATGATTTTGTACTAATTATATGTACTGTAAATTTTCTAATCTCTAATTTAAAACTGAATATGAGCATTATATGTGTTGGGAGAAAAATATAAAATGCAGCCTTGCTAATGTCCTCTCATGTTCTTACACACTGCATAGGAATGGTTTACAACATGTGCATCATATATAAACTTTCTAATGCACGCACACCACTGGGATTTGGGTACCAGGGAGATGTGATTACAGTTACAGGTATAGCAGAAATGTGGAGAAAACAGTGAAGGGCAAGTTGTTGCTTAGATAGGAAAAGAGGATAATTAGATGGGAATTTTAGAGCTGAGGCTGCAGAGGATCTTGTGATTCTTGAACTTGGAAGCCAGAGTTTATTCCAGTCCAGGGAAACAACTCTTGTGCATCTAATTCCCATTGGTCTACTGGGTCTTAAACATTATCAGCTCTGAATTTTGATTCAGCCTTGGGTTAAAATTAATAGAAATTATAGACTACACTGGCATTAGGTGATATTTGAGAGGAAAGGGTTTTGTTGACCACGTCCTTTGAAAATTCAGAGTACTCTGTTGGTTATTGCCCTTCTCAGCAAGATAAAGAGAAAATTATATTCTGGAGCACTGTGGAAATCAACTTGATGAAACAAAGAGAAGATTTAAGTTTAAATATCTATTTCTGTTAATGATTTTTCAGGAGGGCACAAGAAGGTCTTTGAGATAATCCAAGTGTTATTTATTTTAAAATCTCCCATGGATATAATGGTGAGCCTTGAATGACTTCATAGTTTAACAACCAGGTTTGTATTAAGACCATTCATGTTTAAAGTGGTTATTGATATAGCTGGATTAATTTCTACCATATTTATAACTATTTCCTATTTGTTGCCCTAGTTCCTTGTTTGTTTTTTGGTGTTCCACTCTTTTCTTTCCTTCTCTGTTATTTATTTATTTGTTTGTTTATTTATTTACTCATGAGAAACACAGGGAGAGAGGCAGAGACCTAGGCAGAGGGAGAAGTAGGCTCCCAAAGGGAGCCTGATGCAGGACCAATCCCAGGACACTCCAGGCTTATGCTCTGAGCCAAAGGCAGATGCTCAACCAAGGAGCCACCCAGGCGTCAGTATTTTATTTATCTATTTATCTATTTATCTATTTATCTATTTATTTATTTATTTATTTATTTATTTATTTATTTATTTATGAGAGACACAGAGAGAGAGGCAGAGACATAGGCAGAGGGAGAAACAGGCTCTTCGCAGGAAGCCCAATGTGGGACTCGATTCTGGGACTCCCAGCTCGAGCCCTGGGCTGAAGGCAGATGCTCAACCCAGGCATCCTCCTTGTCTGGTTTTAATTGAGCATTTTGTGATTCTATTTTCCCTCCTCCCTTAGGATATCAGCTATACATATTTAAAAAATTATGTTTAGTGATTGCTTTAGTATACATTTACCACTAGTCCAAACCCATTTTCAAGTAATACTGTATCACTTCATGATTTTCAGTTCAGCTTTTATATTATGAGAACTGGAGTGATGACTTCTAATCACTTTATAATATCTGACCGAAAATTGGGAGTACGGATATTATTTTTATTTTTCTCCTCTATTTCTTTTGTGTGTTCATTCATTCAACAAATATTGGGTGCTTATTATGTACCAGATACTGTTCTAAGCACTGGGGATATAGCAGTGGGAAAAAAGACAAAAATTTCTGTCTTCATAAACCTTGTATTCTAGGGTAGAGAGATAATTAAAACAGACAAGAAGTCAGGTGGTGATAGATGGTAAGGAGAAAAATAAAGAGATCAAAGTGATAGGTGAGGATGATTAGTGATAGGTAGGACTGGGGTACTGAAATTTTCTTTTCTTTTTATTCATTTACTTCTTGGGGGAGGGTACTGAAATTTTAAACAGAAATAGCTAATACAACCAGCAATATAAAAGGGTAAGAATATTAAACTGCAAAGTGCTTTTAGGAAGATACTCCTTTACAGACCCTAAAAAGCTGACACTTTAGGTCTTGAAAAACTTGTTTCCCAAAAAGGGGGAAAAGCTGCTGACTTTGTTTGATGTTTACTATTATATTTTACTGAATTTGTCTTTAGAAAAATTTCATAGGTGGAACAGGTTTTACCATTTTACACATAGGTACATATGTACCACCTTGGGGCAATATATTATATATCCATACTATACATATACCACATTTATAAAGTAATTAATAGTAAGGTCAAGAAAGAGAGTTGAAGTATAAACCCTCCTTCTGAACAGGTAGAAGAAATTTACTATATCATACTTAACTTCCTTTGTATTGCATCACAGTTAGAATAGGAAATCTTTAAGAAGGTCCCACTGAGACAGGCTCATGGTACAGGGAATATACTGAATTTGGGGTGGTTTAAGCATAGTATACTTGAGAATTTTGTGATTATAAAAGAGTAATACAGTTCATTTGAAAACTAAGATCTATGTTGTTTATTTCACAATATGAAACCAACCAAGCTTTAGGAAGTAGCCTCTATAATGATATTTTGTATTTTTTTTCTTTTTTTTTTTAAAGATTTTATTCATTTATTCATGACAGAGAGAGAGAGAGAGAGGCAGAGACACGGGCAGAGGGAGAAGCAGGCTCCATGCAGGGAGCCCAATGTGGGACTCCATCCCCGGTCTCCAGGATCAGGCCCTGGGCCAAAGATGGCGCTAAACCACTGAGCCACTAGGGCTGCCCCATGTATTTTTCTTTTTAAATTTTATTTATTTATTCATGAGAGAGACAGAGAGGCAGAGACACAGGCAGAGGGAAAAGCAGGTTCCATGAAAGGAACCCGATGTGGGACTCGATGTGGGACTCAATCCTGGGTCTCCAGGATCATGCCCTGGGCTAAAGGTGGCGCCAAACCGCTGAGCCACCTGGACTGTCCAATGATATTTTGTTTTTACTCATTCTTACATGTTCCTGAATGCAGTATTTAAGGAAGAAATTTCATAGATGAATAGCAACTATTTGGGAAAAGTAGCCATAGGAATCAAATAAGTGTCTGGGCAAAGGCCTCTCAGAACAGTTAAGGTGGATGATGTGGGTTTATGACATTAAACTATTATATTTTACTTTATTATTATTTTTTAATTGAAATAATAAATTCTGTGAGGATTTACGGGCCTGATGTTCAGCTTTGCTTTTGGCCAATGAACATTTAAATGCTTATGGAAGGTAGGGGCCAGAAAATAGCAAGGAAGATAATTATGCTTTTAGAGATACTTAGAATTTGCCTAATGGTTATTCATAACGGTAAATTTATCTTACAACAGCTCAAATATGTAGGTAGGAGAAGGAAATCTTCAGGGAAAACCGGTAATTTAAAAGTTTGTTATTTAAGGAGCAAACACAATAGTCCCTGCCCACCTCACCCCCCCCCCCCATACATTAGAGGGCATGCTAGGCTTACCACGTCAAAAACAATGACTCCGCAAACAAACAGGATAATGCACTATTAAAATGTTTAAGAGTCTGTTAACTTCAAAGCAAAAACCACATTATTGGAAAGCCAATCTCTTAAAACCATTGTTTCCTGGGAATGCAGTATGAAGATCATTGCTTTGATAAGCTTCAATAAGCATCAATAAACAGTCCACGTCACTTGCTTTAGTTTGTTTGGGCCTACTAATTGCTCCAGGACTTCTCGTGAATGATCTACAGAAAAAAACAATGACAATCTGTTAATCCGCAATAATCAAAGATACTTAATACGTCTTCAGGTATAAAGTAGGAATGACGATTACTATATCTCATAGAGTTGTTGAAAAGATTAAAGGGTATGATATATAAAGAATCACATACAACTAAAAACAATTAGTGGTAACCCTCCTTATTAGCTGCAGTGCACATACCATAGTAATACTTGTAAAAAAAAAATAGGCATTCATTGTTTTCTCTGTAATTTTGTCTTAATTTCATCAACCAGAGAGTAAAGGTATAATTTCGCCATTAACCTGTAAATAAACTTTCTCAGTGTTCTGGGAAGTAACAGACACACTAACATGAAGAGCTTGAACAGAGTTTAACAAAGCAATTATTTACAAAGGAGTGAGCAGGATTAAAGAAAGCCTATAGGGGTGGTAAGATACAACTTGCCCAAAATGGTTAGGGGGAAGGAGCAGTTACTAGAAGAGGGGAATCTGACCTGTAGGCAAACATCTTCCACATCGTGCAATAGTATTATAAAGCATGATTTTTTAATAGATAACTTAAATGAATTCAATATACTTTAATCTTTAGGGCATTTAGATTCTCTGTTATTCACAATGTATAGTAGTGATTTTAATATGGTTTACATTTCTTTTTTTTTAATTCTTTTTTTTTTAAGATTTTATTTATTTATTCATGAGAGACCAGAGAGAGAGAGAGAGAGAGAGAGAGAGAGAGAGAGAGATAGAGAGAGGCAGAGACACAGGCAGAAGGAGAAGCAGGCTCCATGCAGGGAGCCCGACATGGGACTCGATCCCAGGTCTCCAGGATCATAACCTGGGCTGAAGGTGGCGCTAAACCACTGAGCCACCAGGGCTGCCCTGGTTTACATTTCTTTTGCAAAGTCAATTTTATAGTGTCTTTTAAGAACATGAATTAAAGCAAAAATACCAATAAAATGTTACTACTTTACAAATTATTCATAAGTTTACCAAGCTTGTTTAATAGATACAGCCTATGTTGCATAGACATCAGAGCTCCAAACCAGTCTTGGAAATTTTCTAGTTTAGTGGTTGTTAGTTATGGATTTCACAAACCAATAGAAAAAAAAGTGGGCCCTACATATGGTTCCTAAATTTTATTTTAAACTAAACAAAAATAAGCCAAAATACCAAGACGTAGTGCAAGCAAGAGAAACAGAATGTATGGAAATGAGAAGTAATTACAATTAAAAAAACAAAGGTTTATTTACATCAACAACTAATTTTCAAAAACAGCTCATAAGAGAACAAATGCAGTTTTGTGATAATATATCCTTTATTATAGAAGAAATCCATTATATAGGATTTCAATTTTTTTTTTTGATTTCTAAATCAAAGAGAGGTTTCAATTAGGTTGAAAGTAAAAGCACAAAGATATATCATGAAAACCGTAACTATAACAAAGCTAGAATGGCTATACTAATAGCAGATATGGGGAGTACTTCCTAACTCATTCTATGAGACCAGTATTACCCTGATGCTAAAGCCAAATAAAGACGTCATACACATACAAAGCAACAGACCAGTATCTCTTAGGAATATGTACTCAAAAATCCTCAACAATACACTAGCAAGTCAAATCTAGCAACATATAGAAAAGCTCCTATGCCATGATCAACTGAGATTTATCCCAGGAATGAAAGGTTGTTTTAACATCTGAAAATCAATTAATGTAATACACTGTATTTCTTTCCCATTGCTACTTTAATAAATTACTACAGCCTTATTGGCTTAAAGCAACACAAATTTATTATTATATAGTTTGGAGGTCAGAATTCCAAATTAGGTCTCATTGGGCTAAAATAAATCAGCATTCCTTTTTGGAGGCTCAAGGAAGAGAATTCACCTCCTTGACTTTTCCAGCTTCTAGAGGCTACCACATTCCTGGCATTCCTCCTCCATGTTCAAAATGAACAACAGTAGCTAGAGTCCTTCTCAGACTGCCTTCTCTAGGATTTTCCTTTTGCTTGCCTCCTTCCCTTATAAAGACCCTCATGGGGATGCCTGGGTGGCTCAGCGGTTAAGCGGTTAAGCGTCTGCCTTTGGCTCAGGGCCTGATCCCGAATTCCCAGGATGGAGTCCCACATCCGGCTCCTTGCATGGAGCCTACTTCTCCTCCCTCTGCCTGTGTCTCTGCCTCTCTTCCTGTGACTCTCATGAATAAATAAATAAAATCTTAAAAAAAAAAAAAGACCCTTATGATTACCCTGGGCCCACCTGGATAATTCAGGATAATCTCCCTGTTTTAAGGTCAACTGATTAGCAACTTTAGTTCCATATGCAACCCTATATAACATATTCAGGTTCTAAACATTTTTGGGTGGGGGCATTATTCTGCCTATGACATATACCATATCAATAAAGGACAAAAACCACATAATCATCTCAATAGACACAGAAAAAGCATTTGAGGGCACCTGGGTGGCTCAGTGGTTGAGCGTCTGCCTTTGGCTCAGGTCTTGATCCCATTGTCCGGGGATCAAGCCCCACATCGGGCTCCCTGCAGGGAGCCTGCTTCTCCCTCTGCCTGTGTCTCTGCCTCTCTCTCTGTCTCTCCTTAATAAATAAATAAAATCTTAAAAAAAAAGAAAAGAAAAGAAAAAGCATTTGACAACACTCATGATTAAAACATTCAGCAAATGAGGAGTAGAAGGGCAGTTCCTCAACTTAATAAAGAGTATCTATGAAAGAACTAAAGTTTTTTTTTTTTTTTTTAGAACTAAAGTTTTAAGATTATACTTAATATTGAAAGATTAATGTTTTCCCCCTAGGATGAGAAATAAGGCAAGAATGTCTGCTCTTTCCACTGCATCTTTTTTTTTTCTTTTTAAAGACTTATTTATTTATTTATTTGAGAAAGAGCACGTGTGAGAACACTAGTAGCCAGGAGTGTCAGAGAGGTAAGGAGAAAGAGATTCCACCCTGAGCAGAAAGTCTGACTCAGGGCTCAATCCCAGGACCCTGGGATCATAACCCAAGCCAATGGCAGCCGCTAAACTTGGTGGCAGCCAAGCCACCCAGGTGCCCCTGCTTTTTCCCCTTCTATTCAACATTGCATTGGAGGTTCCAGCCAAGGAAATTAGGGAAGGAAAAGAGATAAAAGGCATTCATGTTAGAAAGAAGTAAAACTATCTGTATTTGTACATACATATAAAATGTCTGTATATATAATGTTCCAACGGATCCACTAGAAGATTAGAATAAATGAGTTCAATAAGGCTTCACAGTACACGATCGATATACAAAAGTCAAACGTATTTATACACTAGCAATGAAAAATCCAAAAATGAAATTAAGAAAAGAATTATGTTTATGTTACCATCAAAAATAATAAAATACTTAGGGATATATTTAATAAAAGAACTGGAAAACAGTCTGAGAACTATTAAGCATTGTTGAAAGAAATTCAAGATCTAAAGAAATGGAAAGACATCTGTGTTCATAGGTCAGAAGATAATATTAATATGGCAATATTCCCTAAATTGATTGCAGATGCAATTCAATCTCTCTCAGAATCCCGGTTGTCTATCTCTTTTTTTTCAGAAATTGACAAGATGATCCTAATATGTATGTGGGATTCTAGGGATCCAGAACTAATACAATTTTAAAAAGAAGAATACAATTGGAAATTTATACTTCCCAATTTCATTTTATTTTAATTTTTTTATTTTTAAAATATTTTATTTATTTATTCTTGAGAGACACAGAGAGAAAGAGAGAGGAAGAGACACAGGCAGAGGGAGAAGCAGGCTCCATGCAGGGAGCCCGATGTGGGACTCGATCCCAGGTTTCCAGGATCACGCCCTGGGTCGAAGGTGGTGCTAAACCCCTGAGCCACCCGGGCTGCCCCCAATTTCATTTTAATTGGTGTTTTCAGGATTATTTTGACATTTTTACTAATTATGAACATGTTATCAAACATTACAAATACATATTTGTTTCCAACTTTACTTGTGTCATCCTTCTGTAGAAATCAATTATTGCACATGAATAGGATATTTTTCCCTCCAATAAACCATACAGTATATATATATATTTTTCCATACAGTATATTTTTATGTAATTTTAAAATTCTGTAATGTAATACTGCTAGTTGGCAGTATTACATTACTCAAAGTCTTGTCAGGCACCCTTTTCCTGAGAAATGCTGAGTAGTTAGGACTGAGTTTGAGTAGTAGGAATAATCAATGCTCCAAAGAGAAACTGTGGGTTCTCTAAGGATTTGGTGATCCCTTGCCAGAACAGTGTAGAAACTGTAGGAGAAGAAAAATAATTTTCCTTCTATCTTTCTGAGTTCTTGGCTGAGACCACCCTGTAATAAAAGATAGATTAATCAGAGAAAAACAAACACCTTATCAATATGTATACCTCATATATGCATGAGAGATACCCAGGGAAAATGAGAAACACTCAGAGATGGCCCTAGCTACAACCTTAAGTACCATCTTCGGCTAAAGACAAAAGAAAGATATTCTTTTGTGGGTGGGTAGGGGTGGGAAGGCCAATTACAGGAGGTTACTAGACATAGCACAGTAAAAAGTAAAAGATAAGGTTTACTATATAGATTTATGTTGGTGTCTTTGCCATTGATAAGATTCTCTTGTGATTTAGAGGCACCCATTTATTCCTAGTATATAGAGGGAGATACTTACAAATGGAGATTTTTCTTTATAAATGCAAAATTCTCTTAAAAAGGGTAACTTCTCCATATTCAGAACTCCTCTAGCGTCTGCTGTTTCTCAAAAATAATCAGGTCAAAAAAGTCCTTATCCTGAAGAAAGCATATTTTGGGGTGGCATATTGTGGCACCCTTCCAAACACAGATTCTCAAGATTGAAAAAGACTCAAAACATCATCAATACCAATCACACTGCTGTTGCTTGATGTCACGCTCCTTTTTCCCTCCCTTTTCTAGGAATAGTTAAGCCACTTGACATCAATGGCTCAGGAAATTGTTCCACTAGGGAAAGAATTAGAGATTGTAGATAAGGTCACTTAAGGTTTTTATTTCCAGTTCTACTATCAAGTATTTCCACTTAAGTTCATTCTCTGTTCCCTTATCCTTAAAACAAGGGTGTTGTGTAGATGAAGTCTCTACATCTACAGGGAGATTTTACTATCTCTCAAAATATATGATTAAAATAAATTTTACTCTCAAAATATATGATTAAAATAGATGGAGACCACCTTTTGAAAGAGATGTATGGCAGGAGATTTAGAGCACCAAGAAAAAGAAGAAACTGTGGGAAATATAAATTAGATTTTTCAAATGATCAAGGAAAATGTAATTTAGATATTTTTGTAGAATATACAATGAAAAAGGTAAGGCTGGCAGATTTTTACAAATAATGGTCAAGGCTATAATGCTTCATTACAGTGTCTGGAATAATGAAATTCTGTGGCACAGTATCGGCAATGAATAAATAATGATGAGGAAACAATAATACAGGATTTAGAAAAAATTAAAATATAAAATAATGAAAGAGTTGTCCTTTAAGCAAGGAATCAACTTTACTTAAAGGAAACTGAAGGAAGCCACTAGGGTCTTAAAATACTTTTTGTTTTGGGCTTTATGTGGTAAATCTTGACATATTTGCGATCTAGGAATCTAAGTAAAAAACTTCCTTGTATAGTAATCAGGCTGAAACAAATCCTCACGTATTACTAAAATTTGGGTCAGTTCAATCACAAGTGGCAGATTTCCTGTTGATTTTTCCTGCCTTTCAGTGTAAGACATAAATTAATTTAGTGCTGTCTTATTGCTTTATTGTCCTTCTAAAATATAAACCTCCATGCCTGCAAACACTGTGGAACATGTTTAGAGAATCATGAGAAACTGAAATGCATGTCTGTTGTAGTAGATTAGTAAAGGTGAGTGGGTTGAACTTACTGATTACCACTGCAGACATAATTGAATTAAAAAGAATTTAATAACTTGTAAGATTATTTTCCTGCTTCCATAACATCTATAAAAAGTACATTATGTTAAAGAACAAGTGAATTACTGGTTTTATTAAACAACTCATGAATCAGTCAGCATCCCATCTAGCAAGCAGACAGTAGCTCTAGCAAGTTGTACAAAATAGAGGGTTTTTATAGGAAGGAGAGTAGGGCAAGAAGTTGTTATCAAAAGAAAAATAGGGATTGGCTTAGGTGAGCTCACCTTCTCACAGGAGGAGAGACAAAGGGTCCTATGAGGTGGATTACCTCACCTTTCTTTGAGGGGGATGAAGCGGCTCACGTGACAGATTATCTCATTGGTGCTGACCAGAAAGTTTTACGTTGATTGGCTTAAAATTTTACTTCTGGAAAAGCTGAAACTGTAATTAAGTCTTAGTTTGCTGTACTCTGGCAAATGAATCTACCTTGGGCCTGTAGTTTTCTTTCTAAAAATTATAATTTATAGTATTTTATTTTATTTATTTATTTTAAAGATTGTATTTATTTATTCATGAGAGACACAGAGAGAGAGGCAGAGACACAGGCAGAGAGAGAGAAGCAGGCTCCATGCAGGGAGCCCAACGCATGACTTGATCCCAGGTCTCCAGTATCATGCCCTGGGCCCAAGGCAGGCGCCAAATCTCTGAGCCACCTGGGCTGCCCCAAGTCAGAGTGTTTCTAACAGTTTAAGACCTGATTTATAATGTCGAGTTTTGTTTATAGTCTGACTTTTAAGGTTAAGAAACTTAAAAAAGTACACAGAATTATAGTAGAGAAGATAAATCTATTAATTTAAGGAATTTGAGGAGAAATGATGGTGACACTGTCAATTTGGGGGTCAGATTGCTTTGAGGATAACATTATAATTGAACATACTTATATACATATATTTTCATGGATAATAAATCATATTGTTTTACATAGTCATACACAAACAACCACAAAACTATATAAGCATGAGGAAAAATGTCATATAAGTTATCAAGAAAGAAGAAAAAACTTTCATATACCAGCCTAGGTAAGGGGAGTCCCCCTCCCCTAAAAAACCATTTATTTTCTTTGGAAAAAAATAGATAAAAATTAAATAAAAGGTGAATATATTACCCCAATTTATTTTCATTCAATAATGGTAGCAATAATATACAAGGGAAGGGTAGAAATGATCTGGGTAGTTGAAAAACTTCAACTGCTTTTCTCTTTATGAGCCTTTATTAATAAAGCCATGGTGTATGAATTCTTTTGCATTATTATCAGATTTCCCAATTTTATAATTGATAATTATACATAAGGGCAAATTGAGGTCCATAAAAGTGTTCTATGCTAAAAAAATTTTGGGAATTGCTTGCATAAAGACAGTTAAACAAGTTTCTTATCTAGAATTTCTCAGAGCCTTTGATAAATTAACATTTGAGTTAGGGACAAACAGGGCTAGGCTAGGGCTAGGTAGGGGGCCACGGAATCAGGCTCACAGAAATACCCAAAATGTTGGCAAGCCAGACCACCCTGCCCTAGGTGTGGATGGGGAGGGTGTCTTTTTATGACGGTCATATATGGCCAACGAAGAATAATCAGACCCCAAAGAAGAAGTAAGCCATTAAGGATGTTATCACCTGTTCTAACTCAAACCAAAACAGCACAAGAATCTCAAGGCCACAAGTTTCCCAGTCAGTTCTCATAAAAGGCCAATCAAAAAGCCCTCAGTGTCATCCCTGTCAGGACCCCTCTCACTTCTGAGAGCTTTCTCTGTATCTCTGTTTAATAAACTTCTATCTCTTTACTCACTCTTTGTTGTCCACGAGATTCATTCTTTGACTCTGTGAGACAAGAACCAACCTTTCCTGTATCACATTCATTATAGTGGTATGTTGCATTTCTCAAACTTTTTTGGATGCATGAACACTTCTAGGTCTGGGGTGTCTGGATGGCTCAGTTAGATAAGCATCTGACTCATGGTTTCAGCCAAGGTCATAATCTCAGGGTCATGAGATCAAGCCCTACATTGGGCTCTGCATTCAGTGTGGAGTAGGCTTGAGATTCTCTCCATCTCTTCCCACTGCCCCTCCCTCTGGTCTTGCATGCTCTCTCTCTAAAATAAATAAATACATAAATAAAATCTAACCCCCCCCCCCCCCACCAAAAACCACTTTTAGTTCTATGCTATTGTTGTGGAAGAAAAATTTTCCTCTACCCTTCAAGATTCTTCTGGCTGGTCACTGAATTAAATTAACAGGGGACAGATTAAGAGGAGAAAATTAAATTAAATTTGCATGTATGCAGTTCTCAAAGATATGGGACATAAGATATGGCCAAGACAGACAGCTTTATACTTCTTTTTTTTTTTTTAAAAGATGTCATTAAAAAAAAAAAAGATTTCATTTATTTATTCATGAGAGACACACAGAGAGAGGCAGAAACATAGGTAGAGGGAGAAGCGGGCTCCTCACAGGGAGGTGATATGGGACTCGATCCCTGGACCAGGATCATGACCTGGGCTTAAGGCAGGTGCTCAACCACTGAGCCACGCAGGAGTCTCAAGCTTTTATACTTCTTAGACAGAGAAACAATAATTTTGTGAGGAACTGACAGGACAAGGAAAACTTATGTTTGAGAGCTTCGAACAGAAATCTAAACAGAATTGAGGCTGGGATAATAAATTATTAAAAGTAACAAGGTTTGTTTATATAGACTTCTTAGGCCCTGAATTCCCCATCTCTGACGATAAGGATGTCTTTCTAGCTCCTGGTGCAGGGATGGTACCTTTCACATGTGAGATTTGTTTCCTGGTTTTTGGAGACAAAAGAAGGTCAGAGTGTTCTTCTTGCACTGGCTGTTTCTTCAGTAACTTTAATTCAAAATAATATACTCCATGGCATATTTTGGGGCGGTCTGCCCTAAGCCCTAGCATTATGCCTATAGTATTTTCTAGAACATCATACCATGTCACTGTAGTTAAGGGATTTCAGGGCAGATCAAGGAAAAAGATATGACCACAAGGTGGCAGTAGGACACAACAAGTTGTATTTGGGCCACACTTTGACAGATTTCCTTTCAGAAGTCCCTCACAACATGAGATTTTCCTAAAACAACAATGTGTGTGTGTGTGTGTATGGGGGCACTACTGAGAAAGGAAGGAGGGTAGAGGAACTCCCAGAGGACTGGAGAGAAGGTTTATGTGTCATAATGTCGCTCAGCATCAAGATAAGGAGTCTTTGGGTCAGAGAGTTCCAAAAACTGGCCTGAGTGCAGTTTTTCAGGGTATGCAGAGCAGGAAGGCTATAGATGACTAAAAATCTGCTTCTTTAGGTTGTGTTTAGAATCATTGAATGGGGCACCTGGGTGGCTCAAGAGAAGTGTCTGCCTTCAGCTCAGGTCATGACCCAGGGTCCTGGGATTGAGCTCTGCTTCAGGCTCCCTGTTCAGCAAGGTGTCTGCTTTTCTCTATCTCTCTGCTCCTCTCTCCTTTCCCCCACCCTGTTCATGTTCTTTCTCTGTCTCTCTCAAATAAATCAAATCAAATCACTGGGTGAATAGATATTTGGTGCCAGTGGGCTTTTGAACTAATAGTCCCAATCTGCTGTGATGAAACAACTACATAAGACCATCTTTGTTGGTAAATGCTGGCCTAGATAACCTTCTAGGTTAAAACTACTGTTATCCTATTCCAAGTTTTTTGAACTCTTGTCATTTTAATGTCTACTTTCACTTCCAGTATAGCCACATGGAACATAAAAGAAGTGATTTGGAAGGGATATTGTATTCCTGCTCCAACTGCTAAAGTTAACTGATGATTGTTCTTTATTGTAAAGCAGTGGTTCTCAGAGTATGGTCTGTAGCTTTTACAGTCTGAGAGTCTTTTAGGGTTATGAATTAAGACGGTCACTTTATTCATGGAACATCTTTTTTACTTGAAAGAACAGCTGACAACCCAAAGTCATTCAGACTCGTCAGGCTATTTCTTTTCTTTTTTTAATTTATTTTTTATTTTTTAAAAGATTTTTTTTCTTTTTTTAAATTTAAAATCAATTAGGGGTACCTGGGTGGCTCAGTGGTTGAGCATCTGCCTTTGGCTTACATTGTGATCCCAGAGTCCTGGGATTGAGTCCTGCATCAGGCTCCCCACCACAGGGAGCCTGCTTCTCCCTCTACCTATGCCTCTGCCTCTCTCTGTGTCTCTCATGAGTAAATAAATAAAATCTTAAAATTTTTTTTAAATCAATTAATTAACATATAAGATATTATTAGTTTCAGAGGTAGAGTTTAGTGATTTCTCAGTTGCATAAAATATCCAATTCTCATTGCATCAGGTGCCCTCCTTAATGTCATCATTCAGTTACCCTATGGCTCCAGCACAGATTATTTCTTGGAAAAGAGAAAAATGAGCTTATCACTTCAAATAAAACAAATCTCAGAGTTTGTGGCCAATGATAAAATTTTAGCTTTCAAATGAATTTTGGAAAATTTGTAGCTGCCATTATGATCTTGACAACTACCTAATACTGATATTAACAAATGTGATTTTTTTTTTGCTATAATAAAATGTCAACATTGGAGGATCCATATTAGTAAGAGAATCAATATTTTCCAAACTGCCAATGCATGACATTACAAAATCATGTATGGGTAAAAGATCCAATCAAAATACAAGATAGACCAATGGATTATAATGTGAGTGTATAAAAATTTCATTGATATATTTTCACTTTCCACACTGAAACTAACCTTTAAGGAATGACCACTTATTGAGTTTGGGGGTAATATCAAAGAAGAGTGTCCACATGGTAACCAGAAAGATAATGAAAGTAAAATTAGCAAAGATTGATTTTATATGTTGCCTAGCCAAGTTATTCTGAGATGAATATAACAGAACATTAAAATAGAACTATTTCAGCTAAGGTTCCAGGACTAGAGGTACCAGCTACTCTCTCACTCCAGTGAGATTCCAGATCACTTATATGTGATTTGCAAATGCTTGGTTGAAATCTGATTTTGGAATCCATGGCACTTCATCCATTCAAAGATACAAAAGTATTAAAGTGACAAGGGATGGAGAATTGGAAATTGAAGAAAGAATTTCTTTGAAGACAGCTGTGATTGGAGTTCTCAAAACAGGGCTGGAGATGCTTGCTTTTCCATTTAAACCTAGTGAAAGGAAACTCTGAGAAGATCATTTGGAGAGTCTGACATATCCCTTGGAGCTTGGGGAAACACAGGGCACTAATATCTGACCCACCACTGAGAAAACTAAAGGGCAAAAGGCTATGGTGAGAGTCTCTGCAGCTAAAGAGAAGATGGAGGTTGGGATGTACCTGTACTCTCATTGCCATAAGTATGGGTTTCCTGTGGACAGATGGGGTTGCCTTATATTTTGCTCATGAAAGCAACCCAGTTAAGTTAGGAAACCGGAACAGAAAGAGACTGAAGGTATATTGCTGGATGCCTGGGGACAGAGGAAGAAAATAGTAGCTACTAGCCAGAAGAGACATGCTGGCTTGAATAAAAAAGAACAGCAGATAGGGGATGTGTCCTGAAGAACCCCCAAGTGCCCCACTTTTGAGAGAATATGGATCAGCTCACCCATAGGGCTTGGAGTGCTGACACTTAATCACAGTAGCACTGGTCAGGTAAGATTTTTCCTTCCCTTCCCTCTGTTCCTGCTTATCTCCATCCCACCCTGTACTAACACTGGTGGGATCAGAATGGTGGGAAAGCTGGGGAAAGAAGAGAAGGGAGGGATGGTAAAATGCAGAAACAACAATGTTCCTTTACCCACTGCAGCCAAATATGAACTGACTGGAGGAGCAAAATCTTTAATTTGAACTTGCTTGGAGTACTGCATGTACCTAAGACATTCTAATTACTGAAATGAGCAGTTTCAGTGATATGAAATGGCAAGACATTTTAACTATATGAGAATGATAAGTCAATCGCACCTGAGATTTCATCTGGCAGTAGGGAAAAATCAACCTCTTTATTTTTTTATTTTTATTTATTATTTATGATAGTCACAGAGAGAGAGAGAGAGAGAGAGAGAGAGAGAGGCAGAGACACAGGCAGAGGGAGAAGCAGGCTCCATGCACCGGGAGCCCGACGTGGGACTCGATCCCGGGTCTCCAGGATCGCGCCCTGGGCCAAAGGCAGGCGCCAAACCGCTGCGCCACCCAGGGATCCCCAAAATCAGCCTCTTTAGAGCAGATTTGTAATAAAGTAATGTGAAGAAAATAGAGTCACTTTACGAGTACCCCTTGCTTGATATTGATCAAATGCACATATAATTCAGTGGAAAGATTTACACACTTTGGTTGGTATTCAGGAAAGATTATCAAAGATTGCTGTTATCACATTCCATGTACTATGGTCTCCTCTATCTTAAAATGAGATCCTATTTGTTAGAATACATTTTTTTTTTGCCTTCTTTGATGAGCAGTGAACCTCTGCCTTCTCACAATCCTCAGGATAACATTCACAGGTACCAGTCCTCTGCACTCAGTCCTATAAGCTTTTCTTGTTCTAAGTAATTTTCTTTAAATTATTATTACTAATTTTAATAGATAAAACTATCCACATGTTATAACATTCATGGTATAAGAGGTACAAAGGTTATATAGTGCAAGCTTTTTCTTACACTTGTCCCTCCATAATTTTCCCTGGAGGTAAGCACTGTTAACAGTTTCTTTCTTTCTTTTTTAATTTTATCCATCCACTCATGAGAGACACAGAGAGAGAGAGGCAGAGACACAGGCAGAGGGAGAAGCAGGCTCCATGCAGGGAGCCTGACACGGGACTGGACCCTGAGTCAAAGGCAGATGCTCAAATGCTGAGTCACCCAGGCGTCCCTGCCCAAAAGATTTAGTCTTTTTTATTATTATTATTATTTTTTATTTAGTCTAAATTATAGATGTCACTGATACCAAATACAACTTGTGGTAGGCTTGTTTACATTGACAGTCCAAACATAAGAAAGAACAGAGGTTTAAAAAAAAAAAAAGAACAGAGGTTAAAAGGACTTCTAGGATCATAACTCAACCTGGAGAGTAACTGTTTAGACTGTAATTAGAGAAAGAAGCTGGAAGAACTGGGCATCAGTGCTGACTCACAAGTGAGGTACAGGGCAGCCCCAGTGGCGCAGTGGTTTGGCACCGCCTGCAGCCTGGGGTGTGATCCTGGGGACCTGGGATCGAGTCCCATGTTGGGCTCCCTGCATGGAGCCTGCTTCTCCCTCTGCCTCTGTCTCTGCCTCTCAGTCTCTCTCTCTCTCTGAATAAAATAAATAAATCTTAAAAAAAAAAACAAAAAACCACAAGTGAGGTACAGGTTATATACTGTGGTACGCGGCTCACTGCAGGTATAATGCAAAAGGGCTGACGTGGTGTAGTTTCAGGACATGGTCATATATAGTATCGTGGCTCTTTTTTTCACCATAATATTATTGTAGTTTATTAATTATTTTATGTAAATTATGACACCAAAATGATATTTTTGCAATTTTAAAATTTATGTTCTTATATATCACTATTAGCTCAACTAGATTTTATAAATAATGAAATCTATTATTACTTATAGATTACTTAAAATCTATTATTACTTATAGATTACTTATAGATATAATAGATTGACTCAGGGCAGAATCTTAAAGGTAGAATCTTTATATTTTACTATCTTTAGTAGTCCTTTCTTTTTCTTTTTTTAAGTAAGCTCTACACCCAGCGTGGGGGCCCAACATAGGGCTTAAACTCAATACCCTGAGATCAAGAGTCAGACACTTAACCAACCAAAGAGGGCCAACCAAAGAGGTACCCCTCTTTTCTTTTTTTTTTTAATTTTTATTTATTTATGATAGTCACAGAGAGAGAGAGAGAGAGGCAGAGACATAGGCAGAGGGAGAAGCAGGCTCCATGCACCGGGAGCCCGACGTGGGATTCGATCCCGGGTCTCCAGGATTGCGCCCTGGGCCAAAGGCAGGCGCCAAACTGCTGCGCCACTCAGGGATCCCCCTCTTTTCTCTTTTAAAAAAGTTTTTTTTTTTTTTTTAATTTGAGTATAGTTGACACACAATATCATATTAGTTTCAGGTATACAACACAGTGATTCAGCATCTCTATATGTTATGCTATGCTCACCACAAATGTAGCTACCATCTGTCACCATATAAAAATATCACTGGTTATGTTCCCTATGCTGTACCTTTTATTTCCAGTATCATGGCTCTTACACAGACCAAATGGGCTGTGACTAATTTATTCTCCTTCAGTGAAGGATCACATTAGCCTAAGTAAGCATCCAAACTGCTCTGAGTATGTTATGCTATGTTCACCACAAATGTAGCTACCATCTGTTACCATACAACATCATTGGCTATATTCCCTATGCTGTACCTTTTATTTCTGGTATCATGGCTCTTATACAGGCCAAAATGGGCTGTGACTATTTTGTTCTCCTTCAGTAAGTTATCTATCACATTAGTCTAAGAGTCCCAATTGGTTTGAATCGCAATGGCTATAGTTTGATGAGATTTAGAATCAACAGGTCATTTGGCACATTTTATAGATGTAATACAATAAGCTTGATTTTTTTTTGGTCTACATAAAACATCATGTTTAATATCAAGACCACTACCATCATCATCATCATCATCACTAACAGTTATTGAACCCTCACTATGTGCCAGCCACCATATAGAGGATAATGGATAATCATGACTAAGCCTATGAGGTAGGTACAATTATTATATCCATCTTACGGATGAGGAAACCAAATAATGAAATGGGTTGAGTAGTTTACTTAAGGTCATGCAGTTATTAAAAGATGAATCCAGAACTTGAGCCCAACCAGTCTATCATACTAACCTGTTATTAGGGGGCATCCATGGAAGAGTAATATACGTATCTGAGGACAGCAAGTAAGGACAGCTTCTACAGCCTCATCAGTCAGATTCACACAATGTCCCATATGAATCTCCTATTTAAAAATAAAGAAAGGATAGTCAAAAGAAAAAACAGATTTATGAAAACAGCATGAAAAACTTAGGAAATACTCTGATACAAAAAGAACCAGGGGCTCCTGGCTGGCTCAGTTGGAGGAGGATGAGACTCTTGATCTCAGGGTCATGATTAAGCATCATATTGGGTGTAGAGATTACTCAAATAAATAAAACTTAATAAACAACAAACAAGGGTGCCTGGATGGCTCAGTCCATTAAGAGTCTGCCTTTGGCTCAGGTCATGATCTCAGGGTTCTGGGATCAAGCCCCACATTGTCAGGCTCTCTGCTCAGCAGGGAGTTTGCTCCTCCCTCTCCCTCTGTCTGCATGTGCTTTCTCTCTCAAATAAATAATAAATAATCCTTAAAAAATAACAGCAACAAACAAGACAACAAAAAGAACCAAATCTCTACTTGCAAGAAAAATTCTAGAGAAAGGACTAATGTAAGTATGCAGTAATTTGGAAAGTACAGATAATTTAAAAGTTAAGTGTGCAACCATTTTATAAAGCAATATGGCAAAATCTATTAAAGCTGAAGGTGAGTATACCCCAGAACCTAGCAGTTCCAATTGCAAATGTCCACAATACAGAGTAGCTCCTGTATATGTGGACAAGGAAACAATTTATAAATGTGTTCATTTAAAAAAATGTTTAAAGATTTTATTTATTCATGGGAGACACAGAGAGTGAGAGGCAGAGACATAGGTAGAGCGAGAAGCAGGCTCCATGCAGGGATCGTGATGTGGGACTCGATCCTGGTACTCTGGGATCACACCCTGAGCCGAAGGCAAACACTCAACCACTGAGCCATGCAGGCATCCCTAAATGTGTTCATTTTAATATTATTTGTAATAGTAAAGAGGTGGATAATGAGTAAACACATGGTGGTTTGTTAATGGAACAGATGAAACAGTTAAAATGAAAAATTTCTACTTGTATTCATAGCCATAAATCTCAAACATAATGTTAGTTGAGACACTTTGGAAAATAGTATGGTCGTATCTTTTATTTTTTTAATTTTTATTTTTATTTTTTATTTTTATTTTTTTTTAAAAAGGGGGTGGTGAATTTATTTATTTATTTATTTTTTTAATTTTTATTTATTTATGATAGTCACACAGAGAGAGAGAGAGAGAGGCAGAGACACAGGCAGAGGGAGAAGCAGGCTCCATGCACCGGGAGCCCGACGTGGGACTCGATCCCGGGTCTCCAGGATCGCGCCCTGGGCCAAAGGCAGGCGCCAAACCGCTGCGCCACCCAGGGATCCCTTTTTTTAATTTTTAAAAAGATTTTATTTATTTATGAGAGAGAGAGAGAGAGAGAGGCAGAGACACAGGCAGAGGGAGAAGCAGGCTCCATGCAGGGAGCCCAATGTGCGACTCGATTCTGGGACCCCAGGATCACACCCTGGGCCAAAGGCAGGTGCTAAACTGCAGGATTCCCCCCTGGTCGTATCTTTTAAAGCCAAATGTGTACTTATTATATGGCCTAGTAATTCCATTCCTAGGTGTTTACACAACAAAAATGAACATGTATGTCTATTATAAAGACTTATGTGCAAATTTCCATAGTAGTATTCATAATACTCCAAAATTTGAACAACCCAAATGTCCATCAAATGGTGAATGTCTAAACAACTGTGTCATATCCCCACTATGGAATATTACTCAGCAAAATAAATAAATAAGTAAAAGGAATGAAATATTAGCAATGCAACAACATAGATGAATCTCAAAAACATTATGCTAGGTTAAAGAGGTAAAAGAAAAAAGTGAAAAAACAAACTGTGTATTACATGATTCCATTTATATAAAATTCTAGAAATTTTAAAAGCATAATTACAAAGTAAATCACTGGTTGCCTAGGGATGGAGGCATGGGAGAGAACTGATTGGAAAGGGATGGAAAAAATGTTTTAGGGTGGTGGAAATGTTTTATACCTAATTGGGTGGTCAAAGGCTGTACAATAATTACCAAAATTCATCAAATTGTACACTTAAAATCGGTAACTTTTTTAATGCAAATTATACCTTAATAAAGCATGAAAAATTAAACACAGTTTTGAATGAAAAGCAAACTGTAATAGAACACATACATTATAAAACTATCATGTGAAAGTTTAAAACATAAGTCAATACTATATCTTGTTTATCGATCTATATCTATATTTGTCTATCCATATATATGGAAGTATACAAACACGCAAGGTAACATACACAGGTATCTTTAGAATAGTGGTTATTTTGAAGGAAGAAAGGGAGAATCAACGTGGGGGGAGCTTTATACGTGATATATTATTTTTAACAAGGAACTGAAATAAATACAGAAAATGTTGAAATTTAAGTGGTTGGTCCACAGGTTTGTGTTATATTACTTTCTGTCCTTTTCATATCATATACCCCTTGTTTGATGTTCTAATTTGGAATCCTTCTGCACTGCTGGTGGGGATGTAAAATGGTACAGCCACTGTGATAACAGTATGACAGTGCCTTAAAAAATTAAACATGGCATTACCATATAATCCAACTATTTCATTTCTAGGTATAAATCCAAAGGATTGAAAGCCAGGAACTAGAACAGGGATTTGAAAGCCAGGGATTTGTACACCTATGCTCATAGCAGTAGTAGTCACAATGGTGAAAAGGTGGAAACAAATATTCTGGAAATAAGATTTATCTAATAGTTGACACATATATTTATGATATTAATATTTTTTCTTTCTGAAAAGTTATTAAGTTGGTTATATATTATAATCAGTCATATCTTATAAATAAAGGAAATGTGAGTATATTGAAAACTCATAAAAATTGAGGAAAAAAGGGGTGCCTAGATGGCTCAGTTGGTTAAGCATCTGTCTTCCTCTTAGGTCAGGATCCCAGGGTCCTGGATCAAGCCTCACATGGGGCTCTCTACTCAGTGGAAAGTCTGCTTTTCTCTCTCCCTCTGCTAATCTCTCCTTCTCCCCACCCTGTTTGTGATCTTTCTCTGTCTCTCTCAAATAAATAAACAAAATCTTTAAAAACATTTGAGGAAAAAAGCATCTTGCTATAACTTGGCAAAGTCTACAAAGAAATACAATTTGAGAACAGATGGAAGGAATAGTGTTCAACATTTAAAATATATCAAGGCACAAAAAAAAATGCTGCAAACTGGAGTCTTGGCAAAATTGTGAATTCACAATGTAACCTTCACAGGAACCAATTTTACAGTATGAATTAGGACCATAAAGTATCCATATCTACTGATCCACTTTTTCTGGATTTTGGAGTTCATTACAGAAATGGAAGAAAAAAAGTATAAACCCCAACATATAATTATCTCTAATAGCTAAAAAGTAGAAATAACCTGAATTGCCAACAACAACAAAAGGAAAGAATGATACATCCTATGAATAGATTTTGTTCTCTGATATATCAATGCCTAGAACATAGCAGGTACTTAATAAATACTTGTTGAATAAGTGCCTGGAATTGCAGTAAAACATGAGGATAAAGAGGATAAAATGATGAACAAAATGGTCTCTGCTCACTGGAGCTCAAATCAACAGAAATTTCAGAAATAATCATGACACTCAATATATGTTGTAACATGTTTGTGTGTTTGTCAATCTTTAGAAGAGGTCCTTAGGTTTTTTTTTTTTTTAATTATTACTAAGTAAACTCTACCCCCAACGTGGGGCTTGAACTCATAACCCTGAGATCAAGAGTCACATGCTCTGCTGACTGAGCCAGCTGGGGTGCCCTGAGGTCCTTAGACTTTAAATCAAATTGATTTTCAAGTTATAAGCAATTAAGCAAGATTGATAATATAATTTCCAGGAATAGAATATGTGAAAAGTGAGAGATTAAAACAGAGCATGTGATAAAAAGCAGGAATCCATATTATATTGTCCACTAGAGAAAAGTCAGTAAAAAAGATGAAAAAATTTGTATTTCAATTTGAATCAGAAATTGTGGTCACAAAAATACTGGATGCTATGAAACAAAGATTAAAGTATATTCACCTTGTTTAAGGAAGGAATTAAGTTCTAATAAAGTTTAGAAAGATTTCCACTGAAATGTCTTGGCACTTACAGAAATAAGATTTGGAAAATTGAAAAAAAAAAACCTTAATGATATGGCAGTATAACTGCCAACACTTATTGGTAACTGAATCTTTTTTTAAGTCTGCTTAGGTTGGTGCTCCTAATTTTATTTTACTTTTTTTTTTTAAGATTTTATTTATTTATTCATGAGAGACAGAGAGAGAGGCAGAGACATAGGCAGAGGGAGAAGCAGACTCCCCACAGGAGACTTGATCCCAGGACCCTGGGGATCATGCCTTGAGCTGAAGGCAGACACTCAATCACTAAGCCACCCAGGTATCCTGGTGCTCCTAATTTTATAATGCTGAAGTAAATATGTAGGTGTGTTTTCTATCACTGCATGACCACTAATCTGGTGGTTTTATTAGGGAATGATAAACTAGGTTAACTGTTTGGGAATTTTATTAAAAATGATTATAAGATAATGTTATTGTAAGAATTAAAAACCTAATGAATATAAGGCAACAGCATGGAGGCTGGAATATAGTTAGTATTCAATAAATGTTAGTATTTTATTTATTTATTTATTTATTTATTTATTTATTTTTTTAGATTTTTATTTATTTATTTATTCATGATAGACAGAGAGAAAAAGGCAGAGACACAGGCAGAGGGAGAAGCAGGCCCCATGCCGGAAGCCCGATGCGGGACTCAATCCCGGGACTCCAGGATCGCGCCCTAGGCCAAAGGCAGGTGCTAAACTGCTGAGCCACCCAGGGATCCCCCCAAATGTTAGTATTTTAAACAGTAAACATTATGGCAGAGTTTATTGCTCCTACAGTTAGGATCAATTTGGAATCTGGAACTTGGTATAAGAAAATATGGTAATTTCTTAATCAAATGATTTGTAAAAATATATGTGCTATAAATATATGCTGTATATATGCTCTATATACATACTCATGCACACACATACATAAAAGCAGTATGTAGATATAAAAACAAAAAAATTGTCTCTAGGCAATAACTCAAGGAGAAATATTTTGGCAAAAACATGGTATTGCTATTCTTTCATGATAGTTATTGGTAACATTTATAATTCATGTATAGCCTGTTTACTTCCATAAAGAATTTGATGTGGCTTATCATTGAAAAGCATATCTATATTAAATAAGACTAAAAACCTCACTATAAATCGGGAAACAGGTTGTAGGTGCCACATGAGTCACTGAATAGAAGGGCTGAACACTAATTTAGGATCTTTTTTTTTTTCTTTTTAGTTTATTTATTCATGACAGACACACAGAGAGAGAGGCAGAGACATAGGCAGAGGGAGTAGCAAGCTTTCTGCTAGGAGCCCAGTGTGGGACTGGATCAGGCCCTGAGCTTGAAGGCACAAGCTCAACCACTGAGCTACCCAAGCATCCCCTAATTTAGGATCTTTTTAAAAAATTTTTTGAAGGATTTTGTTTATTCATTCATAAGAGACACAGAAAGAGAGGCAGACACACAGGCTGAAGGTGGAGAAGCAGGTTCCATGCAAGGAGCCTGATGCGGGACTCAATCCCCAGAACCTGGGATCATTCCCTGAGCCAAAGGCAAATGCTCAACCGCTGAGCCAACCAGGCATTCCTAATGTAGAATCTTCTTAAAGAGCTGTAAAATATGGCTGTTGGAGAAGAAAACCTTTTTCCTTTTAGGTTCTCTTAGGTTTTATCTTTGGGAGCCTGTGGATTAAAATGACAAAGACTAGCAAGAGAAAAGGCAAATTTGGTCACACACAAGCTCACAAAGAAAGTGGCTCAAAGAAATGGCTAAAATATAGAGTTTATATATCATCTTCATAGGAGAAAGGGAGGGGGAGAAATGACACTTAGAGAAAAACAAATGATTTTTAGGGAAAACAAAGTGCGCCTTTAGAGAGTAGATGGGAGTATGACAGTCTTCTGACAATGTTTATGTAATTTCTTATTTGACTCCTGCAGCGAGACGAGTAATCTTTCTGGTATTGGGTAGTCTTCCTTGAAGGGGGTTTGATGGCAGTTGAAGTCTTTTGACTCTGTTTTTAGGTAGATGGAAGGAAAGTATTTCAGACAAAGCCTCTTTTAAAAGCATCTATTGATTCTGAAACATCTAGCTCAAAATAATTTTTATGTGACAGGTATATTCTGGATCCCTTCATGTGTATTAAGAAAATAGGATGGCAAGACACTAAGTAGTCCTGGTAATGAAAATTCTAAATAATATCTCTTTACATTGATAAACTTTCATAATCTTCACTGTAATAAGATTATCCTTGGATGTGTTAGAAGCTAAAACTTCTGGAAAATGAGAATTTTCATTGGAACTAAAATGGGTTTTTATTTAAAGTGTGACTTACCTCCTAACTTTAACAGTTTTTCCTCACTCTGGAAATAAAGAGATGGAGGCAAAAACCAAACCAAACCAAACCAAACCAAACAGGTGGCATGGGAACCACTAATTGATATTAAGGGGCTGGTTGTTTGCTATATTCAAAAAGCAATTTCTGAGGATAATATAAAAATTTAGTTAGCATCAACTTTATAGATATTTTTAAATTACCTCTAATTTCTTGGCACAAGGTCCATTAACAAGAGCAACCACACCGTCATCAGATACCTAAGCAAAGAGAACATGCAACATGGCACATAAATGGGAAAGCTGAAAGTAAAATTTTCTAAATATTATTAATCATTTATATATGGTTTTATTGCCTCCCCATTCAGCAAACATGTGTTTTAGCCACACTTACCTTTTTTGCCTTTACTTAAAGTAATTGAGGGGACTGTGCCAAATTATATTGTAATTGTATAACCACTGAAGCATGAGGTGGTCAACAATTTCAACAAAAACCAAAAAATTAATTATGGTCTTCTGATGAGTCACTGAAATTCACTGGGCAAACACATGCAGTCTTTATATTTCAAGTCTGTATTTCACTTACCTGAGTGGCTGAAAAATCAACACACTGCAAAAATGGGCAGTTTTTTCCCAATGCGTGTAAGGACACATCAGTAATTCCTAAACAGCCACCTAAATCAATGATCTTTAACAGCCGGCAGTTGAGTGCAAGAGCAAGGACTCCTTCGTCAGTAAGATTGCAGCATCTTTTCAAAGAAGCTTCATGGAGGTATGAACAAGAGGAAGCCACAGCTTTTATTCCTGGGGGAAAGCACATACATATGTTTATATAGGAGAAATGCGACTGGTTTTCCTTTTAGCAATCACCTGTATTGACATGCCCAACTATATGTTAGCCTTTTGCTAAGGAGTCCATCTCTGAGGTTATACTTACTTTCTAGTGATGCTGTGATTATTAAAACTTTTTTGGAATATTTCAGGAATTCTCTACATAGTCTGTAATATATCATTCAGAATATCCGCAAAGAATGGCCAGACTTTGTTGTTGACCAGTAAATCTGCCCTTAGGAGATAGCCAAAAGTCATTCAGAATCAAATTAGCTAATTAAATAATTGATGGATCTTCTTTTTGTTAAAACAAAAGTTTTAGGGGCACCTGGATGGCTCAGTCAGTTAAGCATCTGCCTTCAGCTCAGGTCATGATCCCAGGATCCTGGAATCGAGCCCCATGTCAGGCTCCCTGCTCAGCTTGGAGTCTGCTTCTCCTTTTCCTTCTGCCCTCTCTCCTACTTGTGCTCTCTCTGTCTCTCTCTCAAATACATAAAAAAAATTTTTTACACCTTAAAAAAAAGTTTTCAAGTAATAAGGTTAGTGAAAGGGAAAGGAGAGAAAATGAGTGGGAAATATCAGAGAGGGAGACAGAACATAAGAGACTCCTAACTCTGGGAAACGAACAAGAGGTGGTGGAAAGGGAGGTGGGTGGGGGGTGGGGGTGACTGGGTGATGGGCACTGAGGGGGGCACTTGATGGGATGAGCACTGGGTGTTATAGTATATGTTGGCAAATTAAACTCCAATAAAGAAAATAAACTGAAAAAATAAATAAAGTAATAAGGTTAGTTTTCTTGGGAAACTGAAGGGAAATTGCCCAATGTCTTAGGTAACAGTTTTCATGCTTATCCTTAAGAATCATATTTATGTCTCTCCATTCTCTCTTCCCCTTTTGACTTTTAAATCCAATTAAATTGATGTAAATGCACATTGGAGACTGGTACATAATGTATCACAAAAATAAAAGAGTACTTTGGGGATCCTGGGCCCTTCAATCATGCATACACATTAAAACAATGTTAAAAGATGCCTTTATGAGCAAAATACACAAAAAACAAGATGAATTCATGTGTAGGTAATTTTTACTGTTTTCCATATCTTAAGACAGGACTTTTAATTAATCAATTAATTAATTTTTATGCCCCTGAAAGAACTTTTGTTTTATTCATCAATGTCCAGCATGAAAGTTCTTTTTAGTGAGCTATCATTTGTGTAAATACTTAAAAATTTATGTTTCTTTGTAATATTATGAGTAGCCTAACTTGCTAACCAAGATGATTGCAAAATATAGCAAACTACTCACAAAACTTTCTAGAAAGGAAAGAGTTAAAATCCTTTCTTGATCAAAAAAAAGAATAAAAATCCTCTAATTTATGTAATAGTTTTACTAAAAAATGTGGTTTGACTGGTTATAAAAAAACTATGTGTTACAGAGGATAAAAGGTACAGCATAGGGAATTCAGTCAATGGTATCGTAATAGTGTTGTATGGTGACAGATTGTAGTGACACTTGGGGTGAGCACAGTATAATGAAATATAGTTTGTCTAATCATGAAGTTGTACATCTGAAACTAATGTAACATTGTACGTCAACTCTAATAAATTTTATTTTCAATAAAAAATAAACTATTATTGTACAGACTGATAGAAGAGTGCTAGTAAGTTTAATCTGATGATGATTTAACTTTCTCTTGTAATTTTGCATCAAGAAAGCCTTAACAAAGTATGAACTGGTCAATGGCAAATCAATTTCAAAGTATTCTGAGCTCTCCTACACAGATGTCCATCCATGTTTACTTTAAATTTCTCTCTCTCTCTTTTTTTTTTAAAGATTTACTTATTTATTTGAGAGAGAGAGCATGCACGAGAGAGCACAGGGACTGGGGAGGAGGGTCAGAGGGAGATTGGAACTCTAAGCAGATGCCTCACCGAGCATGGAGCTGGATGTGGGGCTCAATCTCATGACCCTGAGATCATGATCCTGAGCCAAAACTAAGAGTTGGATGCTTAACTGACTGCACCACCCAGGTGCCCCTATATCAGATACATTTAAATTATTAGTAGTGACTTATCCAGTGTATTTCTTAACTTTTGGCAATGGTTATAAGCAAGAATTCTAATTTGGAGTCTTTATCTTAGTTTGAATATTTTTATTGATATAGTTTTTATTTAACATCTTCATACTCACTTTTGACATATTTACTACTCCTTCTTTGTTCCAAAATTATACTAGATGGTGAATAGTAATCTATCGATTTATTCAGTGTGAATAAACATACCTTTTGAAGTTATAGAAATTCTGTTTTCTTTTGAGGAACTTATATTTAATTTCTTTAATTTTCTGCAGTTGCACAGGTGTAGGAGAGCAGTATCTGAAATGTCACAGCTTCGTAGATCTAGTGTTTGGACTTCAGGATGTAAAATCTGTAAAAAAAATACGTGATTTTGAAAAATTAATTTTTCTTATAAATATACATGTATATTACATATTCAGTGTTTTGGTGGTCATAACAGATGGTAGATGGAAAATAAAGAATACAAAAACCTATCTGAGTGGAGACACATACATTAAGCAGGAAAAAACAAGCCTACTTTCAACTGGAGGTGCAGTTTCTAGCGCCCCCAAAATCTTTATTGGAATACATGGCATTGTTGAGATGCCTGGTACAGAGTAAGGATCCACTAGACCTGTGAAGCAGAATCAAGGTGGTGGCATGTGCTTATCTTTTTCTAGTAGCTCCTGACTCTTATTAGAGATTTTCCCTCTGTGCCTCTGCTCAGCAGGTATGCGTCTTTAATTGCTACGTATTGATGGTTATAGTATGTCAGTATTGTTTATCTAGAACATCTACCTCCTTCATTCTTATTGTGAGTACAAACAAATTCAGTATTACTGAATGCTTACTTGAGGGCAACAAATAAAATAGCAAATTTATTTAAAAGTGTTCTGAGCTCTTTTCCTTGGCTCGCTCTTTCTCTCCCTCCCTCTCTTCCTCCCTCCCTCCCCTCCCTTCCTTCCTTCCTTCCTTCCTTCCTTCCTTCCTTCCTTCCTCCCTCCCTCCCTCCCTCCCTCCCTCCCTTCCCTCCTTTCTGAGAATGAGGGGATAGGGAGGGGCAGAGGAGGAGGTAAAGAATCTTAATCAGGCTGCACATCCAGCCTGGAGCCAGATGTGGGGCTCCGTCTCACAGTCCTGAGATCATGACTTGAGCTGAAATCAAGAGTTGGATGGTTTACTGGCTGCCACCAAGGTGCCTCTCTTTCTTTTTTCTTTTCTTTTTTTTTTATATTTTATTTATTTATTCATGAGAGAGAGAGAGAGGGAGAGACACAGGCAGAGGGAGAAGCAGGCTCCATGCAGGGAGCCCGATGTGGGACTCGATCCGGGACTTGATCCGGGACTCCAGGATCATGCCCTGGGCCTAAGGCAGGTGCCAAACTCCTCAGCCACCCAGGGATCCCTTTTAATTTTTTTCTAAAGTAGAAATAGCTTTGCTTTTCTGAATAAAAGTAATGTATTATTGGTGTAAAATATTCAGAGAAAAGTTATAAAATGATAATAACTATTTCTATTTATTGAGCACTTACCAAGAAGAGTACTAAGTGAGTTATATATATTATGTCATTTAATATTCTCTCTTTCTCAAACACACACAAATATACCACTGAAAGATTGGTCATTATATAAATGACCCATTTATATATCCCACTTTATAAATCAGGGAACTGAGGCACCTGGAGCTTAAGTAGTACCACAAGGTACACATAGTCAAAAAATAAGCAGAGCTAGGATTGAAAATCAGGTCTTTCTAATTCTAGAGGGCATGATTTTATTCACTATAACTAAAATTACTCATAATATTACCCAGAGAAAAACACAGTATTAGTTGATGTTTTTGGAGTTAAAAAAAAAAAACACTTTGATGAAAAATGGGATCAGATTAAGTATACTTGTAAGATGAGCACATTTTACAAAAACAATTTATTGTGGTTGCATTCTGTTCCATTTCATGCATGCACCATAACATGTTAAATGCATTCTACACTGACAAACACTTCATTTTTATTTTTATTTATTTTTTAAAAATATTTTATTTATTTATTCATGAGATACACTGAAAGAAAGGCAGAGACACAGGCAGAGGGAGAAGCAGGCTCCACACAGGGAGCCTGATGCGGAACTCGATCCTGGGATCATGCGTTGGGCTGAAGGCAGGCGCCAAACTGTTGAGCCACCAAGGGATCCCAATACTTCATTTAAAAGAAATAATTTTTAAAAGTTTATTTAAATCAATTAGCATAATGTATTATTGGTTTCAGAGGTAGAGGTCAGTGATTCATCAGTCTTATATATAACACCCAGTGCTCACTACATTAAGTGCCCTCCTTAAAGCCCATTACCCAGCTACCCCATCTCCCCACCCACCTCCCTTTCAGTGAACCTCAGTTTGCTTCCTATAATTAAGAGTCTCTTATGGTTTGTTTCCCTCTCTGATTTCACCTTATATTTTCCTCTCTTCTTCTATGGTCCTCTGTTTTGACAAACACTTCAATTGAACATGATTTAGAAGCCAATATATTGTAGTGTTAAGAACATGTCTTCTGGAGGCAGACTGCCTGATATTGAACCCTATAAGTATGACCAAGCTCTTTTGTGTGTGTGTGTGTGTGTGTGTGCCTTAATATTCTCATTCTTAAAATGGGCATAATATTTTGTGAGAAATAAAGGTGCCTTGCTTACAATATATGCTATATATAACTTATGATTATAAATGATATTTTGGTAGGCACACTTGTGTGCTTTCCCAATTATTTTCTGGGGATTAATCTCAAAAGTAAATGGTAATTATATAAAGTGATGGAGATGTTAAATAACCCTTTGTAATCATTTTGCAATGTATAAATGCATCAAGGGGTGCCTGGGTGGCTTAGTTAAGCATCTGCCTTCAGTTTAGGTCATGATCTTAAGGTCCTGGGACTGAGGCCCCATCAGGCCCCCTGCTCAGTGAAGATTCTGCTTCTTCTCCCTCTACTCTCCTCCCTGCTTGTGCTTTCTTTCTTTCTCTGTCTCAAATAAAACAACAACAACAACAACAACTTAAAAAAATAAGCATGTCAAATCATCACATTATATTGCATGCTTTAAACTTATACAATGTTACATGTCAATTATATTTCAATAAAACTGGAAAAATACTGGAACTAAAATTGTTGAGTCACAATAGTAAGCACATTTTTAGGACTTCTGTTAATGGCAAGCTGTCCTTTTAGCTAAAAGTTTTTTTTTTTAATTTTTTTCTAAAAGTTTTTTTTAAATCAATTTACACTCTCACCAACAGGAGATAAAAGTGACCATTGCCCACACTATTATCAACACTGGATATTTCTCTCTCTCTCTCTCTCTGTGACTATCATAAATAAATAAAAATTAAAAAAAAAAAAAAGGGATCCCTGGGTGGCGCAGCGGTTTGGCGCCTGCCTTTGGCCCAGGGCGCGATACTGGAGACCCGGGATCGAATCCCACGTCGGGCTCCCGGTGCATGGAGCCTGCTTCTCCCTCTGCCTGTGTCTCTGCCTCTCTCTCTCTCTGTGACTATCATAAATAAATAAAAATTAAAAAAAAACACTGGATATTATGATTTTTTAAGTCTGCCAAACTGAAAGGCAAACTGTGACTGTTATGACTAATAAGGTTTTTTTCCTTTGAGTACTTCCTGATTCTTTTTAGTATTTTTTTTTAAAAGATTTGTTTATTTATTTATGATAGACATTGGGAGAGAGAGAGGGAGGCAGAGACACAGGAGGAGGGAGAAGCAGGCTCCATGCTGGGAGCCCGACGTGGGACTCGATCCCGGGACTCGATCCCGGGACTCCAGGATCGCGCCCTGGGCCAAAGGCAGGCGCTAAACCGGAGCCACCCAGGGATCCCCTAGTATTTTTCCTTTTAGTACTTCCTGATTCTTTTTAGTATTTGTTTTGATTTTTCTTATCAATTTGTAGGGATTCTTTAAATTGTCAAGATAAACTTATGGAGTTGCATGTGTGTGGCAAATATTTTTCCTAGTTTGTTACTTGACTCTGCTTCTTGTTTTTTCTTCTTGCTATAAGAAGTTCATATTGTTATGTAATCAAGTCCATCAACTTTTTTCTTCTTGGTTTCTAACTTTGGTGTCATGTTTAGAAAGGCCTCCTCCATCCAACTATAAAAAGAGTTAGGAAATATTTCAAAGAGAGCCATCCAATGATGCATGCAACTTTGCAACAGATGTTAAATCCGGCTTTTTGAATAATTTCATAAGCAGGACTCATATGGATAGAGATTTGAGGGAGAACACCAAAGAAATCATACTTCTGGGCTTTTAAAAAAATATTTTATTTATTTGAGATAGAGTGTGAAAGAGAGCATAGCTTGCTGGGGGTGGAGCAGAGGAAGGGGGAGAAGCAGACTCCCTGCTGAGCAGATAACCTGACAAGGGGCTTGGTCCCAGGACCCTGGGATCATGACTGAGCTGAAGGCAACAGCCAACTGAGCTACCCAGGCACCCCAAGTTTTTTTTTTTTTTCTATCTCATTCACTCCTTAGCTCCTTTCTATTTAGATTAAAATTAGGTTTAAATGAATATTAAGGATTGCCATAAAACAAAAATTTAAGCCACTGGAATATAGACTAAAGGGTGAGAACAAAATGGAGATGATGGGAAAATGAAGAAAACCACCAGTTTTCGGTAGTGTCATAATATTTCTTCTTTGGGCCACACACAAACTATATACGTCCACAGAACCATCAACAGTAAGAACCTAGGGATATTATTCTATCTTTACAGAGCTAAGCAGACTACAACACTAAAATGTCTATGTTCCAATGCAAGCTGTCATGAAGAAAACAAAGCATTAGAGGTACATCAGGATAATGTTAAAAGAAACAGTAATGGCACGTCTAAGTGCATTTACAATATGAGGTTACAGGGACAGTCATGTACTGGAGTGCTATAATCAGAGTTTGTTCTCTTTTGATCATAGGCTTTGGTCATTAGAACCAGAGTTTCTGTAGTAGACTAGTCTAGTGCAGAGTCTCAGCAGACAGTGATGATGGCTGCAAATGCATTTTACAGTTAAGAGAACTGAGACTCAATGTCAGAAAGTGGCAGAACCAGGATTTTAATTCAGGCTGGAGGGCCTTACTATACTTACTGCCTTATAGAATAGCCAATTTTAGCTATTTTAACTTTAGGGAAGTTTAGAAGAGTGGCTTTTAACTGCTGATTGTTTTTTTTTTTTAAAGAAAAAAATTTTTTAAAGGATTGTATTTATTTATCCATGAGAGACACACAGAGAGAGAGAGAGAGGCAGAGACATAGACAGAGGGAGAAGCAGGCTCCACCAGGGAGCCCAATGTGGGACCTGATCCCTGGACTCCATGATCATGTCCTGGGCCAAAGGCAGATGCTAAACCACTGAGCCACCCAGGTGTCCCTAACTGCTGATTGATAAAATCAATTTAGTAGACTCTGATCAACAGTTCTTCTGTAAATTGAAATAAGATAGGATAAAGTAGAAAATATCCAAGTGTGCTATACATAGTATGGTTACATGTAAATGTGGTTTGTGGACCAGAGACATAATATAGCATGTATTTCTTACTGCAGGTTTTTTTTTCTTTTGCCATTTGTGTATTCATTTTGCATTTTTATTTTTACTTTTCCAGATTTATTGAGGTAAAGTTGATCAAAAAGCTGAAAACTTTTTGAAAATGTAGAGATCCAGGGTGCTGGTAGGATGAAGACAAGGGGAGCCGCTAAAAGAATGGTGAGAGAAGATATTTTTAGTAACTATTACACATGAACATTTTGGTTATCTGGAGAAAAATAGAACCCCAATGTTTTATTATATTTTAAAATTATTACTAATCCCACCATATGTCATTGCTCCAAAAGTCTGAAACCATATCTTTTTTTTTTTTTTCAAGATTTTATTTATTTATTCATGAGAGACACAGAGAGAGAGGCAAACACGGGCAGAGGGAGAAGCAGGCTCCACGCAGGGAGCCTGACCTGGGACTCAATCCCGGGTCTCCAGGATCACACCCTGGGCCAAAGGTGGCACCAAACTGCTGAGCCACCTGGGCTGCCCTGAAACCATATCTAAACAGTAAAATATAATATGCTTGCTTTGCAATTGTACACTCTTACCTCACTTATATTTGAATCTGTTATCTGCCCCTGGGTACTCATTATTTTAATCAGTCTATCTTTTATGTTGGGAGGCAAAGGCTTAATGTCTGTGATATATCTGGAAATATTCTTCATGAAGCACCACAGGCATCTGAAATACAAATACAATATAATAAATTACATGGTACTGGTACCGATTCCTAATAACTTATGCTGTTTGCTTGCACTTAGTCTTTTCATAAACAGGGTGTACATGGTTTATTAATATTTGCAACTAAAGCTTGCTAAGATTCAAAAGCCTTGCACATGCCTGGTTAGGCTCTTGCTAAGATTCAAAAGTCTTGCACATGCCTGGTTAGGCTCTGAGGCTTTTCCCTTTACATTTTTTTCTCAGCAAACCTCATTTACTAAAATGCATTCTAAGTTACAAAAAAAGAAAAACTTTTACTAAGGCAGCCTCTCTAATTCCTAAGATACAGTTACTATCAAGATTTCAGTTACATATTCCTAAATAAATATTGAGCTAGGGCCTACGAACTGACAAGTTTTATCTATTAATGCAGTAAAATTTTCTCTATTTTTCTTAAAAGTTATGTGTATAATGAAATCATGAGAGAACTACAACCACAAAGATTGCATAAATTGTACAAGTCATAGAGATAACAAACTTGGTGCCAGGAATGTATATGCATAAAGCAGAGTTATCACAGGAGGCAATAACCAAGGCCCATATGACCAACATATCTCATATGTAGTCTGAAATTCCAACTCTCTGAGAAACTCCTACTACAAACAAAAAACAAACATGTATCTTGCTTAAACCTCTGATGACAAATACTTCCACATATATATAATTTTACATTCACGAATTTCCCTGTCCTATCCCTTCCCCTTCTGTTAGATAATGTTTACTCAGCATTAGTTCCTCCCACTAATATCTAGTGTATATTCTTTTTTTTTATATGTGTACGTGTGCACACACGTGCATTTTGAGGGTGGATCACTGTTTCCTAAAATAGCTTCACTTGTGGACTCAGTTTTCTGTACCCTTTTTCATTCAATAATATCTTACAAAATTCTTCAAATCATCAAGTATAGTTCTAATGCTTCTTTACTGGCTTTATAATATTTTACAGCATGGAGGATTTATTTAGTCATTCTCCTACTTACGAACATTCCACTGTTTCTAGGACATGTTAATATACATTGTCAGATTGTTCTCTAGAAAGTCTGTAATACTTCATATTTCTATCAGTAGTACTAGAGTACTGTATTCCTCTACATCTCTCAAGCAACAAGTTCATTTTATTTTTCCATTTATTTCAGTCTTCTCTGTTTCCCAATCCCATCTCCCACCACTCGAGGAATCCATTCTAATGTCTAATGTGTATCCTTTCATTGTATGTATCCTTTTAACATGCTTGTTGTATTTCTGATTTACATATCTGGTATTTGTCATTGATTTGTTTAGTTTTTCACTTACCAATGTTTTTAAGATCTACCTATCCTTAAATGTTGGACAGTTTCATGTGTGAAAAGTGGTATCTCATTATTACTTTAATTTTTATTTCTCTCATTACTAGTAAATTTGATATCTTTCCATGAACTTGCTGGCCATCTGGATATGCTTGTCTATTAATTTCCTTTGCCTATTTTGCTATTTTTTTCTTTTTTTTAAAGATTTTTTATTTATTTATTCATGAGAGACCCAGAGAGAGAGAGAGAGAGAGAGAGAGAGAGAGGCAGAGACACAGGCAGAGAGAGCAGCAGGCTCCATGCAGGGAGCCTGATATGGGACTCGATCCTGAGTCTCCAGGATCAGACCCTGGGCTGAAGGCAGCGCTAAACCGCTGAGCCACTCAGCCTGCCCCTATTTTGCTATTTTTTGACTTAAATTCCTAAGAGTTGGGTTTTTTTTTTGCCAAATAAATGACTAAATTTGTATTTGTTTTATGAGTATTCAGAGAATGTATATTCTCGAAGAGATGTAATGTTGTATTATACATGTATGCCTAAATATATCTCTCCATGTATGTATATGTATATGCACACAGATATATTATGTGAATAGGATAGTATTATTTAATTCTTCTGTTATTTTTTCTACAGTATTAATAGAACTCTTTTTTAAAAAAGATCTTATTTATTTATTTTAGGGAGACAGAACTAGTGTGAGTGGAGGGGAAGAGCAGACTGCACTCAATATGGATCTGGACACAGGGCTTGATCTCACAACCCTGAGATCATGACCTGACCTGAAATTAAGAACTGGATGCTTAATCAACTGTGCCACCCAGGCGCCCCTAAATTTGTAGAATTTCTAATTTACAATACTTGTACTTTTAAAAAAGATTTTATTTATTTGAGATAGACCATGCATGGGGGTGGGGAAGGGCATGCAGAGGGAGAAGGGGAAACAGGTTCTCTACTGGGAAGTGAGTCTGATGTGGGTTCAATCCCAGTACCCCAGAATCATGACCTGAGCCAAAGGCAGATGCTTAACTGACTGAGCCACCCAAGTGCCCTGACAATACTTATATTTTGAAATCAAATTTTACTTTCCTTTTTACTGGTTTTTGTTTTTTGTACATTACTGTTTTATAATGAAAAATTTAAAAATACATAAAAATAAACTAGGATGACAAAATCTATGCAGCATAAATCTAGAATTTTTAATAATTCTAAATAATTTTTTTTTTTATAAGTGAAGTTGTATTTTTTTTTTTATTTATTTATAATAGTCATACAGAGAGAGTGAGAGAGAGGCAGAGACATAGGCAGAGGGAGAAGCAGGCTCCATGCACCGGGAGCCCGACGTGGGACTCGATCCCGGGTCTCCAGGATCGCGCCCTGGGCCAAAGGCAGGCGCCAAACCGCTGCGCCACCCAGGGATTCCAATAATTCTAAATAATTTTTAATAAATTCAAATTTTATTCTTTATCATAGTGTGTCAGATATCTTTCTTAAGACATAAAATATTTCAGGTATAAATAAAGCCTCCTGTGTACACCCACATAGGTTTATTCTTAATCTCCCTTTGCAGAGGTAACCACTACCATGAAATTTTTAAAAAGTTTGTATCCATGATTTTATTATCGCTTTACTACTATAGTATATATGCATAAATAATATTGTTTTCTATACTTGTTTTTTTATTTTTTAAGATTTTATTTATTTATTCATAAGAGACAGAGAGAAAGGCAGAGACACAGGCAGAGGGAGAAGCAGGCTCCATGCAGGTAGCCCCATGTGGGACTCCATCCCAGGTCTCCAGGATCATGCCCTGGGCTGAAGGTGGTGCTAAACCGCTGAGCCACTGGGGATGCCACTGTTTTCTATACTTGTAAAATGTAGAGAAGTGTATTAAGTTTCCTACCATGGCTGAACTTGTCAATTGTCCTTGTATGTGACAATTTTCCTGTTTTATAAGACTTGGGTGTTAATGGCAAATTCATGATCATTACATCTTGTGGAATAGTCCCTTTATCGTTAAGTAATATCTCTCTATCCATATTATTTTTCACATCAGATTGTATTCAGTCTGTTTTTAATATTGTTCTACCATCTTTCTTTGCTGACATGATTACAAGACCCATCTTGTAATTGTTGCAGGTAGCTGTAGTTTGTCCATTTTAATTTTCAGTTTATGTCCATTTTCAATGCTGCATAATATTCCATTGTTTGAACTGCTGATGTACAATTGGGTTGTTTATAATTTACTATTATGAATAATATTCATATGAATACTCTTGGACAGATCTTTTGGTGCATGTGTTCCTGTCTTTTGATCGAGTATATGCCTAGGAGTGGAATTGCTGGCTCATAAGGTACGCAAATGTTTAGCTTAATGCCAAACCGTTTTCTGAAATGATTGTACCGATCCTACTTTCATTCAATGGGAGTTTCTGGAATCCATATCCTGGCCAACACTCAGCATTATCAGTCTTTTTAATTTTAGCCAATTTATGAATATAATGGCAACACAATGTGACTTTGAATTGCAGTCCCTTATTTATTAATTAATCTGAGCATGTTTTCATTTTTTTATTGTTATTTGGATAGTCTCTTGAGGAGTATCTGTTCAAGTATCCTGCCCAGTTTTTTGGGGGGTCTATGTTTTACTTAGTGGTATGAAGAGTTCCTTTTATATTTTGGACGTGAGCTTTCTGTTGGATATATATGTTGCAAATATATTTCCCATTCTGTGGATTGTCTTTTCATTTTCTTAATTATGTCTTATGTTGAAGAGAAGTATAATCTAATGCAGCCTAATATATTGTTTTCTTTATGATAAATTTCTTTTGTGTTCTGTTTATGAACTCTTTCAATGTCCTAAGTTCATGAAGATATTCTGCTATGCTTTCTTCTAAAAAAATTCACTACCTGAATTGTTTTACCTTTCATTTAAAAAACAAATTTTTTAATTAAGTGATCTCTATGCCCAACGTGGGGCTCAAACTCACAATCCTGAGATCAAGAGTTGCATACTCTACTGATTGAGCCAGCCAGGCACCCCTGCTTTTCGACTTAAAAACTACCTGGAGGGGACGGCTGGGTGGCTCAGTGGTTGAGCGTCTACCTTTCACCCAGGGCATGATCTTGGAGTCCCGGGATCGACTCCCACATTAGGCTCCCTGCATGGAGCCTGCTTCTCCCTCTGCCTGTGTTTCTGCCTCTCTCTCTCTCTCTGCGTTCTCATGAATAAATAAATAAAATCTTAAAAAAATAAAAGAAATAAAAAAATAAAAACTACCTGGAATTGATTGTTGCAAGTGTAAAAAACTATGCAGTGTCTGAGTTTTACCCCACTTACAAAATTACAAAAGTGAGCCTATTACCAATTTATGAATGCTGGCAGAAAACAAGAAATTCTTGGGTCAAAGAAAAAGGGCTTTATTACTCATGACAAGAGCAGTAGCCAGAGCTTCACATTTATGTTAATTTCCCATGCCCTCCTTTTTTTTTTTAAATAGAATTTATTTCTTCCCCCTATGCAGTCTTAAGTCCTACAGTATAATGTAGATAGAGCTCAGACGAATGCTTGCTCACACAGCAGGTTATATTGTAGAAGACGACACTAAGCTTGGGTGATTCACAACTTTTATAGTAAACTGAAGCAAGTCTGCTTTTTTGAGAGGAAGGAGACAATATTTGCTGCACAAACAACCTTCAGCAATGCCCCACCTAAAGAGTAGTCAAGATCCTACATTCTTGGGACACCTGGGTGGCTTAGCAGTTGAGTGTTTGCTTTTGGCTCAGGGAGTGATCCGGAGTCCCAGGATTAAGTCCCACATCAGGCTCCCTGCATGGAGCCTGCTTCTCCCTCTGCCTGTGTCTCTGCCTCTGTCTTTCTGTTTCTCATGAATAAATAAATAAAATGTTAAAAAAAAAAAGATCCTACATTCTTGGCATATCCATAAGGTTCATGGCAGATTGCTTCTCCCAACATCTACCCAAGATGTTCTTGGCTGAACTCAGATATTTGTATGAGTTTACCACTCTGTCAGCTACTCTAATTAATTTGACCAACAAAGGCAGAAGCCAAATCTGTTCAATTTGTCTCTTAAAGCATTTAATTAAGGCTACTATCAATAGTATTCCAAGTAGGAGGATAAAGCCCATCTTTAGTAATGACCTTGACAGCAACCCCAGGGTCCCAGACTCAGGTAACTGAATAAGTATGAAAGACGGGGGAGGAACAATAAGTCTATTTTAGACAGACAAGATGTTGTCCAATCTATCATCCACTATGAAACATGCAAAGGAATTTCAATTGTTGTTTCAATGACTACATTTTTCTTTTGTAGGGATTCTAATTAAAAGGAAAAAAATTGGGGTGCTTGGGTGGCTCAGTCAGTTAAGTGTCTACCTTTGGCTTGGGTTGTGATCCCATGGTCCTGGGAGTCAAGCCCTACATCAGGCTCCCTGCTCAGTAAGGAGTCAGCTTATCCTTCTCCTTCTGCCTTTCCTCCCTGCTTGTGCTCTCTTGCTCTCTCTCAAATAAATAAAATCTTTTTTAAAAAATCTATTATTTGTATTCTTAAGGATAACTGTTCCTTTGTTTTTAAATACTTTCAATACATTTGTTTTAAAATACCTTTCAAATTATTCTATTATTTGTAGTTCTTCAAGTGTCAGTTCTATATTTTCTGCTGAGTCTCTTTCGTGCTATTTTTTTGTAGATTTTTTTTTTTTAGGAAGACTCCCTGCTGAGTCTGGAGCCTGATGTGAGTGAGGCTGGACACAGGGATCTAGGCAGGGCTCAGCCTCACAACCCTGAGATCATGATTGAGCCAAAATCAAGAGTTGGTCCCTTAACCAACTGAGCTACTCTACTCAGGTACCCCCCAACCCTCCTTTTTTTAAAAAAAGTTTTTGTTAAAGTCTTTTACTCAAGTAGTTTTGCACGAGAGACCTGTGTGTTCTTTGTGTTGTGAAGCCATTCCCATAGTGAAGGTTTGAGTTTTCTCTGATTAAGGATCTTGTGTTTGTCTGGTTGGGCTTTAATCACAAAATACCACAGACTGGCAGGCTCATAAACAATACAAATTTAATCCTCACAGCTCTGGATGCTGTAATTCTGAGATCAGAGTGCTAGCTAGCATGGTTGAATAAGGGCCCTCTTCCTGGTTCATATTCAGTGCCATCTCTCTGTATCCTCACATGGTAGAAGGGTATGGAGATTTCTCTGGAAATTTTTAAAGGACACTAATTCCAATCATGAGGGCTCTACTCTCATAATTTAAACACCTCCAAAAAGCCCACACCTACTAATACCATCACCTTTGGGGGTTAGGATTTTATTTTATTTTTATTTTTTATTATTTTTTAAAGATTTTATTTATTTATTCATGAGAGACAGAGAGAGGCAGAGACACAGGCAGAGGGAGAAGCAGGCTCCATGCAGGGAGCCTGACACGGGACTCCAGGATCACTTTCAGCCCTGGGCTGAAAGCAGGTGCTAAAACGCTGAGCCACCCAGGGATCTCCAGGGGGAATTAGGATTTTAACATATGAATTTGGGGCTTACAAAAACATTTAACCCATAGCAGATCCCAGGAGTATTCACAAGTTCCAAAGCAAAGTTAATGTTATTTATTCACCTTGAGCATTCTGCAACATATTCATGGTGAAAATTCAAACCATACACCTGTGCATAATAAACATGAAAGATCAATTTTTTTAACAGGAATTTCACTTTTGGCTGGGACTTTACATCCTTGTTAGGGGATACAGGTTTCTCCTGGCGGGTGGGGCATTAACCTCAAGCTAGGTGGTTCTGCAGCAGGGGTATATTCTGAAGGAGCTGAGTAATGCAAACCATCTGTTGACTATTCTCTCCACGGGTGAGCAGCAAGTCCTTCCCAGAAGAGTGATCTGAGTGGCACATCTCCATGTGTATCACTCTCATTTTCCAAAACTACCTTTAAGTGTTTGTACGTTTTAAGTAATTCATACTGAATGGGTAGTAATAAGTTCATATTTCCCAATTCTCATTCTCCTTGACTTTGTTATATTGAAATCAGATACCCCATCATCAACAGAAATTTATATCATTTATTCTAAAAGTTAAAAGCTTAATGAAAACATTCCCAGATTTTGTAATGGCTTCATTAAGATCTAACTGACATAACATTGGTGTTTTTTAGCATATCCAGAGTTGTGCATTTGTCATCACTAATTCCAGAACATTTTCATTACTCTAAAAATAAATCTTTGGCCAGCCCAGGTGGCCCAGCGGTTTAGCACCACCTGCAGCCAGGGGTGTGATCTTGGAGACCCAGGACCGAGTCCCACATCGGGCTTCCTGCATGGAGCCTGCTTCTCCCTCTGCCTGTGTCTCTGCCTCTCTCTCGCTCTGTGTCTCTCATAATAAATACATAGATCTTTAAAAAAATAAATCTTGTACCCATTGGCAGTCAGCTGCCAATCTCTCCCATCTCCCACCAATCTATTTTGTTTCTCTAGATTAGCCTATACTGCACATCCACATAAATTGAATCATATATGGTTTTTTATTACTGGCTTCTTTTACTTAGCATAACATTTTTAAAGTTCTTCCACTTTAATTACTGTACTTTTTCAATTCCAGAATTTCCATTAGGTTCTTTCGAATATACAATTGTTATTTCCTTACTGATGTTGTCTATTTGATGAGACACTGTCATCATCTTTCCTGAAATCAAGGTGAAATTCATAAAATATAATTAAAGTGTACAATTCGGTGGCATTTTGTACATTCACCTTTATCTAGTTATAAAACATCTGCACTAGCTCAAAAGAAAATGTGTACCTATTAAGGATTCAGTCTGCATTCCTCTCTCCACTCGATATTTGACAACTACCAACTAGCTCTCCGTTGCTATGGATTTATCTATTTCAGATATTTCATATAAATGAATTCATATAATATGTGGCCTTTTGTTTCTGGCTTCATCCACTCAGCATAGTTTCCAAGGTGCATCCATGTTGTTGCATGTATCAGTACTTCACTTCTTTTTATTTTTTATTTTTTTTAATTTATTTTTTACTTCATTTCTTTTTAATGGCTGAATGGTATTTCATTAATGGGTATACCACATTAAAAATTTATTTATTTATTTTTATTTATTTATTTATTTATTTAATTTTATTTTTTAAATTTATTTTTAAGTAATCCCTACCCCCAACATGGGACTTGAACTCAAAATCCTCCTGAGATCAAGAGTAGCATGCTTTACTGGTTGAGCCAGCCAGACACCCCCCACATTTTATTTATTCATTGGTGATGGACATTTTGGTTGTTTCCACTTTTTGGCTATTGTGAATACTACTGCTATGAACATATATATACAAGTATTTGAGTATCTAGTTTCAGTTCTTTTGGATATATACCTGGGAGTAGAATTGCTGGGTAATATGATAATTCTATGTTTAACTTAAGGAATGGCCAAGCAGTTTTCTCCTTTATGTCTTAATATATGGCTTCCTTTAGTTCTTTGAATACATTTATAATAGTTTCTCTGAAGTCTTGCTAACTCCAACATCTGAGTCCTCTCTAAGGCAGTTTCTACTGCCCATTTTTTCCCTATGTATGGGTCAAAGTTTCTGTTTGTCTCAAAAAAGTTTTTTTTGAAAACAGGACAGTTTAGATAGTATAACATAGTAACTCTGGATACTGATCCCACACATTTCTGATTATTTACTTTAGTGACATGGTTGGAATATTTTAGTGAAGGCCATTTCCCTCACTGTCTGCAACCTCTGATTTGCTTCTTAGTGGGCCCAGCTTGGACATAAGCCTTATTCCCCTAGGATGTCAGTGGTTTCAGTAGGGCTCTCTGCAACTATCTCTTTTTCTGATTATTCTGTTAAGTCTGTATAAGTATCACACAGCTGTCAACCTTGGCTCATTACAGATTAATTGCTCTAATGTTTTCAATAATGTGTGGAGTATAAATTGCTCCACAATGTCATCCACTTCATTTTGGACTCCTTTGTAGTATTCATTTCTGAGATCAGTGTTTAAGGTTTGCTCTGACTGTAGGGCAGGCTCTTGTTGGATGTCCCTTTCCCTGGTTCCCTCTGGTGAATTTCCTGGTCTATGGTTCAGCTTGCATTTCACATGAAGCTATCAGACTGTTAATACATATTTAGATTTGAATTTCCTCCACTCTCTGTTTCAAATAAAATCTTCTTGACAGCTTTAGAATTGTTTTGCAGCCTATCTTTGTTCCTGAGACAAATCTCTAAGCTACAATTTCAGAGCTGGAAACAAGGACGACTGATTTCTTTCTTTCTTTCTTTCTTTCTTTCTTTCTTTCTTTCTTTCTTTCTCTTTCTTTTTCTTTCTTTTTCTCTCCTTCCTTCCTTCCTTCCTTCCTTCCTTCCTTCCTTCCTTCCTTCCTTCCTTCCTTCCTTCATTTATTCATGAGACACACACACAGAGGCAGAGACATATGCAGAGTGAGAAGAAGGCTCCCTGTGGGGAGAGCCTGATGTGGGAATGGATCCTAGGACCCCAGGATCACGACCTGAGCCAAAGGCAGACACTCAACCAGTGAGACACCCAGGTGCCCCAAGGATGATCTTTCTGAGTGAAATCCTACTTTAGGATCAGAGTGTTGGGAAGTGCCTCTGGTCTCCCTAGCTTGCCTCTCCTAGGATGGAACCTCTACCCATGAATGAGCTGGGATAAGGATCAGCATCCCAGTATTCTCAACATGCCATGCTTAAATAGAGCCTCTACCCTAGAAGCAGGGGTTAGGTGAAGGTAGCAATCCCCCAACTGTCGATCATACTTACCCATAATTTAGCCTGTGAACAAGTGTCGGGGGGAGGAATGTGACAAGAAATGCTGGCATTCTGTTCTTCTCAGGAAAATACTGAAGTCCTTGACTAGGAGCTGGGGGGGAGAGGTAGCCCCATCACCTTAGCCATATCCATCTGGAGTGGCATAGACTCTTGTTGTTCTTATTGAGTTTTATTTTATTTTTCTTGAGTTTTAAAAGATTATATTGAATGAATGTTTTTTCATTTGCTGTATGCCCTTAGGAAGATTTCCAGAGACTTTAAGCAGTTTGTTGTCTTTTATAATTTTCAACTTTTATTCTTACTTAACGAGGGAGCAAATGTGGAGCTCCTCATGTTGTCTTTTTGTAAGTCTTCCAAATATCATCAATCTTCTCATCCATGTAACACCTGTATCCTATTAATAAGAAACATGGTAACTCCTTTTCTTTCAAAGATGTATTTGGACTCTTTAAATAAATTGGTCATTTTAGGTTTGATTACTTTTCAGTATGAGGTCTTTCTATCCCAATTGATTCTAGAATTCTTGGAAAGAAATGGTGAGAAACATTTCACCAAAAGACAGACCTACTCATGTATTTTAAAAAATCCATAAAACTGGTAAATTGTTTAAAAAATTGAGGTGAGACAGTTTTCCAAATTCTGGCTGGGGGGTCACAGTTAGATCTTTTACATCTATTGGTATGCACAGAAGGTAAGGTCCTGACTGCTCTTTATTTGGGCCATTTCTCAGGTAGACTGTGTTTGCAGCAAACAGTTCTGAGAGATAAGGCATTGTCTCCCTCCAAGAAAGGCCAGGTTTGCTTATTTCTAGTTATGAAACTGTTATCACTCAAGCTCAATGTTTTTTTCCTGTAAGATACCCACTGTGCAGGCATCCATCTGAGCCCTCTGTTGTTACCCTTATAGGATTTGGGGAAGAAGGGCAACTGAGGCAAATTGCTCTTGTGGCTTGCTATGCCTTAACAAAGTCCTTTGTCTCTAGCCCAGAAATCTTGTGTCTTCTGCTAGTATCCACAAAACAGTAACAGTCTCAAGTAAAATCAAATCGTAGATCTAATGATTTTGTGATGAGAACTGGATGCTAATGGAAACAGAGCTTTATGGAAGAGGGAAAAGAAAGGTTCTGTGGGCCAGGTCTGGGGATATGAGGAGATTCTTTGAGACCTGGTAGCAAATGTTCTCCTCATTTATAGCAATTTGTGCTCCAACCCAAAATGGTATTTTAAAAAAAATACCACCTCTAGTCAATGTACTCTGGCAAGACAATTTTTTGATCCACCTGAGGCAAGCAGCAGCTGCAGCTGTTAATCTGACTTGCTGTGGGGTTTCTCATCCCTGTCCAGAAAAATTTGCATGGATATGGATGGCTCTGAACTTCTTTGTATTACAATTAAGACTGCAATTAAGCAGTGACATTGCCCATGTGGCATAAGCAAAACGATGTCACAGTGATCCAAATCAAGCTTAACGATAAATTCAAACGAGTGACTTGTGTCTCTTTAGTCTATATGGATATATGTAGAGAAGAATAGGCTATGGAATATTTCTCAGTTGGGTTGAGGATTTCTCTTTGGCCCATCTATTGTCCCTTGTAATTACTGATGATATCGTCAAAGATTAATGGGTGAGCTTAAATTTCCTTGTGCAGGTCATAATGGGTACTATTCTGGGCTTATTCTACATCTTGGCTGTCTGAAATAAGATCTATTGGTCTCCCTTGGGATTTATTCAGTTAGCCGAGTCTGGGATCTTGGGGGCAGAACTGAGGTCAATACTGCAGATTGGCCTCATCCTGCTTCTTGAAACAATAAATGCTGTATGATACAAATTGAATACATTTGGTCCTAGCCTTTGCTGATCAAATTAATCAGTGAGGTTGAAAAAGTGTCATGCTCATGTGATAATTTGTCAGGAGCCAAGATGGTAGCACCAAAAGGTGGGATGTTGGGAAAGACAGTTCTTTCTGGATTTTTCATCATCATGCCTGTCTTGCTGTGAATGACAAGAATACATGGTCCTAATATGTTTTATCTGGTCCATTCTCAGGGTTGTGTTTATAATGATCAACCCTGTCCAATAAAGTAATGTCTCCCTCCAGGACAAAGAGGTTGCTTACTGCTTTCTATACAATGGCAAGTCCCCAAATTTCGTTCCTGTAACGCACCTCATGGCTTGATTAGACATTCATTTGTGCTGGTTTTCTCTCCTAGAATGCTACCCACTGCTTGTGTTGGCATCCATCTGAGCCATCTGTGTTGCTTCTGTGTGTCTTGGAGGTCAGGAGGAAGTGACATAAACATGCTAATGCTCATGCTGCTTGTTGTGCAATAAATAATAAAGTCCATTGTGCCTTTGACCCAAGAGACTTTGTTCTACCAGCGTCCATGAAACAAGACCAGGCTAAAAAATGTATTAGCTTATAAGAAGGGTAAAATCAAATTCTATACTAATATTCACTCCCCTTATATTTTCCTTTATGCAGATTTCAGCTATATTTTAAATGTTTCCTTTTTCCCCACAATGCCATCCTTTTTTTTCTGCCCCATCTCTCTTCCTAAGTCTTTTTCATCTGAATCCTTTAGTCCTCTTTGAGCTCAGCTGTCTAGCCTGTGTCATGTATTCCCACAGTCAATGGTTTCCTCTTTCTGCTCCAGTTCCCTCCAGCAGCAACATCAGTGAGCTGGGACACAAACAAATTCAGCATTTTGAAAAATGCTGCCCTGAGAAGTGTTACATAGCTCATGAAGACTATCTAAAAGTCTGTTGGTCAAACAAAGAAAGTTTATTAAATTTACCGCAGCACAGATTTGACAGGATTTTGGTAGTGTCTCAATAGGGAAAAGCTACATAAAGAGTACATCAGGATTCTCCCTCCAAGATGGAGAATAGGTTAATATTAGGCATAATCCGTGACTTAGTAGTGTAAGACTGATGGACACAGGGTCTCAAAGCAGGTGAACAATCGATCCTGATAAACATAATGTTTGCTTTAACAACCAAATGTTTGTTTAGATAAAATGATTGCAAAAATTTTCTGGAGCAAGTTATATTGACATAAGTGATCTCAGTTTTCAGGCCTAACAGTTGACACAGGTGGTCTATGTTCTCAAGACAAAATGAAAACTAGCCAGCTAAAACTTAGCAAAATCTTCAAAAGCTGTAAAAAAAAAAAAAAAAAAAAAAAAAGGTGGGGTGGGGAGAGATAGATATCCAATATGAACTGCTCCAAATTTTGTAGTTAAAAGAAACAACTTATTTATATTTAACCCATTAGTTATATGGTGAATTAATATAACAAGAAATGATTTTTGGCAAAATGGCCTACTTTTATTATGAAGATTGCATAAAATTTAGTCTTGGTCTTCTTTTCTCCTCCCCATATTCTCTCCCTTAAACTTAAAAATGGCTTCATCTATTACCTATTAGATTGTACTTCTAATTTTAGACTCAATCCTTGATCTTGCTTTCAGATTATAAATTATAGTATCTTTATCTGCTTGTATGATATTTCTACTGGATGTTCTGATTCATTTTCCTCATAAGACACTTAACTTCTCCACGATTATCTAATGACATCACAATTCTCCTGGTCAACAAAGCTAAAAACTTTAGAATATGTTTGGCCTTTTCCCTTTCTTTCATCCTTCTATTCAAAACTATTAACCACATCCCGGATCCAAAGGAATCTCTAAGGCAGTGCTATTCAAAGTGCTAGTAAGTGAGGAGACTGGGATCTCATGCAAGGACGTAAACCAAGCAGTTTCCTTCACAGAGAAGTTCCATTCTCTGGACTAAACAGTACACTCAGTAAGAGTTGACTGTTATCCTGGATCAAGCTCCTTACCTTGTTACAATCTAGAAATAGCTTGCTGACCAACCACCAGCCTGAACATCCATTTCCCCAAAAGGATTAGGAAATATGATTCTCAAGGCAAATATGGGTTTTTATATGGGGAACAACACTTTAGTATGACAATAAAGGTCATATGGTCATTTTTTGCTTTATTTCCAAGGTCTAGATAATTTTCTTAATGTGTTATTGTTTCCTCTTTTTCACTAAGTGCTGTTTTATTTATTTATTAATTATATGTTAGTTATTCATCAAGAGAAACTATTCCATAATCCAATATTCATGTTTCATAGTTCAGGAATACAGGTGAGTGACAAACTCCCATGGAATTCAGCCCAAAGAAATTCTTTATGTTTCAAAATCACTTTGCACTCTGAAAGATACCAGCCTTCTTCACCTCCTCAAAATCTTTCAAGGAATCATAATTTCTGTATAAATCTGCATACTCCTTCTTTATTGATTAGACCACAGCAAAATTACAGAAAGATGCAACCCCAGGGATACAGTGAATGTTCCAACAATATGAAATCACAGATGCTTGGCCAGAAAGCCTCACATCAGAGGTTTTGTCAAAGCATTGGAAGTCACGGTCGTTATTCTGAACACCAACCTCAAACCTAACATTCTTCCTAACTCACCAAGCACTATGTTTGATTTTTTAAAAACTTACTTACTTATTTATGAGAGAGAGAGCACATGCGCACATGTATCTGGATACGGGGCTTGATCCCACCACCCATGAGATCATGAGCTGAAACCAAGAGTCTGACACTTAACCAATTGAGCCACCCAGGTGCCCCAGCACCATGTTTTGAAGTTCCATCCATATACATCTACTCTTCATTTTCCTAACAGCTGCATAATATTTGATGGCACCTCTCCCAGTGATGGGCAAATTCTTTGTCACCACAGTGGAATTCTACAATGAACATCTTCATACATGTGTGTCTCCAGTTTAGGCTCTCCTTACCTCTTTCCAAGATTTTGCAACAGTTTCCTAAGTATCTCTTTATTCCAAATTTCTCCCTAATTCAAATCTCTCTCTACTCCAGTATAGTTCCAAAACCTTTTATAGCTCCCATGGCTACATACAGAATTAAACACTGTTATAGCATTCTGGTCCCCAAAGTTCTACTAATTATATGGCTTTATGTCTCAATACTCTGCTATTCATATGGTATTCCCCAGACAAATTGAAATGCTACTTTCTGGCCTTCTCCCATATTTCTACCTTTCCTGCTTGTCAAGGCTTTGCCCTTATTATTCCACTCCTTCTTGGATGTATTTCTTTCCATTTGCAACTGTCAGATGCTACCAATCTTCAAATACAACCCCCTTTACAAAGCCTTCTCCTAGTCTTTATATTCTTTTCCTCATCAGAAATTTCAAAACTTTGTTAATCCCTCTCTTGTGCTATTATTCTAACTATATTATAGTTATTTATATATTTGATTTATGCTGGTTCCACAAAACTGTACCTTTTTAATGCTAGTTACTTCCCACAATCATCAGCATAGTGCTTCATATGCCAAATATGCACTTTAAATACGTGCTTAATTGAATATTGAGCATCTCCTAAAAATAAGGAACTGTGGCTATGAAGAGATAAAAGACTTCTGGCCATAGAAGTTCAGAGGATCATCGGTATGAATGTGTCAGGGAAGTGTCAGAATAAAGACAGGAATTAAAAGCCAGGTATTCAGCTAGGCTTTAGTCTGTCTTTCTGACTTGCACTCTTAACTATTTCTCCAACAGTTTGTATTGACAGAAAGGAATTCCAATTTGGATTAGGTATAAAATTTAAGCCAAGAATGAAAGCAAGATACTTTTCTCAGGACTCTACACAAGCCTGAGTTATATAAAAAATCAACAAATTTCTCTTATAAAAAATGACTGTGGGGGTGCCTGGGTGGCTCAGTCGGTTAAGTGTCTGCCTTTGGCTGAGATCACAATCCCTGGGTCCTGGGATCAAACCCCATGTGGGGCTGCCTACTCAGAAGGGAGTCTGCTTCTCTCTCTCCATTTGCTCTTCCCCCTGCTTATGCTCTCTCTCACTCCAACAAATCTTAAAAAAACCCAAACAAACAAACAAACAAACACATGACTATGGACTGAGGGCCAGAAGTTTATGAGATATAATGTAAATGTTACATCTCAGTGATTTCAAAAGCACTCAGCAGATTACGATAATTGTTCTCCTCAGCCTTAATTTTTACATGGCAATAATTTTAATGTAATATTAACAAACTGAAAGCTCCTGGAGAGAAGCAATTGCCATTGTAACTGCAAGTTCCAGCACAAAAATCTCATGTGAAATAATTAATAACAGTAACTAACACTTAGTGGTGTTTAATTACTTGCTAGCATTAAAATAAAATAACACGGAGATCAGCCTGAAAATTCCTCAAGCAGACAAAACCAGTTAGGTCACCTAAGTGAAACTTAATCTAGCTTATATCATGAATGCAAGAGAAACTTAACCTAGGTTATTTCTTATAAATATCTCTGTTAATGATAACACTTAAATCATCTTCCTAAAATGGTATGAGAATCACTTTTAAATAATCCCCTGCCATCTATAAACTCCCATTTAAAAAAAAATTAATTCCAGTATACTTAACATATGTTGTTACATTAGTTTCAGGTGTACAATATAGTGATTCAACAATTCTTTTTTTTAAAGATTTTTATTTATTTATTTTAACTTTTTCATTTTCATTTTATTTTATTTTATTTTTATTTACTTATGATAGTCACAGAGAGAGAGAGAGGCAGAGACACAGGCAGAGGGAGAAGCAGGCTCCATGCACCGGGAGCCCGATGTGGGATTCGATCCCGGGTCTCCAGGATCGCGCCCCGGGCCAAAGACAGGCGCCAAACCGCTGCGCCACCCAGGGATCCCAACTTTTTCATTTTTAAAGGTTTTATTTATTTGACAGAGAGAGGGAGAGTGTACAACCAGGGGGAGTAGCAGGCAGAGGGAGAGGGAGAAGCAGGGAGAGCCCAATGTGGGGCTTGATTCCAGGACCCTGGGATCATGATCTGAGCCAATGGCAGATGCTTAACTGATTGAGTCACCCAGGTGCCCCTATTTATTGATTTTAGAGACAGAGAGAGAGAGTGTGCAAGCAGGGAGAGTAGAACAAAGAGAGGGAGAGAGAGAATCTCAGGCAGACTCCACAGTAAGCATGGAGCCCAACGTGGGACTCAATTTCACAACTCTGATATCATGACTTGGGCTGAAATTAAGAGACAGATGCTTAACTGACTGAGATGCTCAGGTGCTCTGTGATTCAACAATTCTATACATTACTCAATGCTTATCATGATAGGTGTACTCTTTAATCCCCCTCACTTATTTCACCCCTCCCCCTGCCCACCACCCCTCTGGTAACCATCAATCTATTCTCTGTATTTAAGAATCTGAGACTTGGTTTGTCTCTCTTTTTTCCTTTGCTCACTTGTTTTGTTTCTTAAATTCCACATGAGCGAAATATTATGGTATTTGTCTCTGACTGACTTATTTCACTTAGCATTATATTCTCTAGCTCTATCTATGTTGTTGCAAATGGCAAGATTTCATTTTTTATGGCTGGATAATATTCCAGCATCTGTGTGTGTGTTTGTGTGTGTATCATATTTTCTTTATGCATTAATCTATCAGTGGATACTTGGGTTGCTTCCATAATTTGGCTATTGAAAACAATGCTGCAATAAACATAGGGGTATCTGTTTGAATTAGTGTTTTTGTATTCTTTAGGTAAGTACTCAATAGTGATATTACTGGATCATACAATGATCCTATTTTTAACTTTCTGAGGACCCTCTATACTGTGTAAATTCCTCTTGTAATAACCAATCATTGTAAAGGTTAAACAATTTTCTTGTTCTCACTTTATAAGCCATCCTCTAATGAGATACCTCTGAGATTCTAACCACTTTTCATCTGAAGTCTCTCTGTTTGCTAACAATTTGTTTCTCACTCAGTAAAATATTCATATCAAGTAAAACTCTGAATTTTCTTTTGATAGTTTCTGGTGTCAGAAGTGGGATCCAAAGATGACCCCTGTTCAGTCCCAAGGCCAGCTGGTGCCAACACCCATGAAACCCATTGCACACTACTTTCTTATTAACCATGGAATTCCAGGGTAAATCTTTCTCAGATCCAAACTCTGCTCCCTTTGTGCTGACCTCTCTGGTTTTTACTGAGAAAACTTTGTTGAAGTTTTTCAGTAAGTCATGCTATTCTGTTCAAAAGAGGGGGAAATGTGTGATTCCCTCTGTTTTGGGACAGCTGTTGAAAAACAGAACCCCTGATAATTAAGATATTTTAGGGAATATAAGACAAAGATGGTTTCTACTTGGCCTAAAACTCAGACCAGGATCTCATGCCTTTCTGGAAAATCAGCAAACTTTACAAATAACTAGAACTGCAGTGATCACTTTGGGAAAATCCTTAACTTAGATAAAATAACCCACCTTAGGCACCTTTTTTTCCCCCCCTTAGGCACCTTTTTTTTTAAAAAAGGAGACCACATATTTCCTAAAGACAATAAATGTATTCTTTAGTTTGTATGCCAAGTGTCTAAAAGACAAAATGACTCCAAAAATAGGTTCTCTAAAGAATTCTTACAGCACACAAATTATTCTTAAAACTCTCAGAAATATAGAAACTAACCCAAATGCTTTTCAAGTTCATAAGATCTGGGATAATCTTTAATGCATAAAAGCTTTGCAAAAAATTTAAATGTGTTGACTTAATAAAAACAGGATGTCTTCACAGGAGTCAACATTAAATATAGTGCAAACATATAATCTTTCCTTCTTGGGTTTACTAGTCAAATAAGCTGATGCTATCTCTGCTACAAAATTTGTAAGCAAGAAAAACTTAAGATGTTAGTATTTCATGTTTAATCCAAGTGTAAATATTAAAAACAAATAAATAAACTCGATTAGATTAGATAATGGATATTCATCTAATATAGAGAAATGAAATGTACATGATTTCCAAATTAGGTAATATATTAAAACACGTTTAAATTTATTTTTTTTGGCTGCTTAAACTTTATAAAGAGATAAAAGATACTTCAATTTATTTGTTTTTTTATTTGTATACATGTCTTTTGCTGCATTAAAAATATACTATGAAGATGCAGATGTCTCTAAAAAATATAATTTTAAAAAATGTGTTCATAAATTTGCTAATCTACTACAAGACGCTGATATATTCCAGACAGGTCACAACTTTCTGCTTCCTAGTTTTCACTGGAAAATAAAAGTTTCTAAAGGTTAAAATTTATAATCCATATATAAAAATAAGCCTATTAGAAACAAGAATGAAAGAAAACAACTTTGTATACAAAGTATGAGAGGAGAATGGGATGCATTTTTTTATATGAAGAGAATGCAAAGAATGTAGGATGTGTTTTTATTAAGGAAAAAAAAAGGAGTAAAATGACTGGTTATCCCAGAATGAGAAAGAAAAAAGGAATAAAAAAAAAAAACTAAATAGATACAGAAAGTTGTAGAAGACTTGTGAAGAAATTTCATGTTGGATGGCCAAAGTTAGCTAAAATTAAATGGATTTATAAATTATAAATATATAATATGTAATAATATTATTGTAATTTATATTTTATATAAATATATTATATATAATTTATATTCATATATAGTCACAAAGTTTTCCAAAACTGAGTTGAATAATATACTAATACAAAACCACACTTTTTTTCTCTGTTAAAAGAACAAAGTTTCTGAGAGTGTTAGTCTGCTTTTAATAAGAGATTATGAAAGGTTTTTCTTTACCTTATGTATATTTTGTCTAGGAAACAAAGATTCCATATCTTATGAAAATAACTTCTTGTGTTTCACTTAGTTTTTATCAGATTTTTGATTGCTTAGGAAAGCAATCTTTTTAATATTTAAAGAGCTAAGGTATGTTTTTAAACAACTATGTGCTTTCTATATTTTCTTTTGAAATCTTTTTGTCACTTTGGTTGAATAGATGACTAAATATTATTTCACAATGATTTGTGATCCTATTTAATGAAATGAGGTTTTTTTTTTTTTTTTTTTTTTGAGAGAGGAAAAGAGAGAGGGGAGATAGAGAGAGAGAAACAGACAAAGAGTGGGGGAGGGGGCCAGGGAGAGATAATTTTTTTTTTTTGGAGGCCTTCAAATTATTTATTGGTGTTCAATTTGCCAACATATAGAATAACACCCAGTGCTCATCCCATTAAGTGCCCCCCTCAGTGCCCGTCACCCAGGGTAGAGAGAATCTTAAGCAGGCTCCATGCCCAGCACAGAGCTCGATATCGGGCTGGATCTCACAATCCTGAGTTCATGACCTGAGCTGAAATCAAGAGTCAGACACTTAACTCACTGTGCAACTCAGGAACCCCTAATTAAGTGATTTAAACCTTTTGACAGTTTTTACAGACTTTGTGAAATCAAATTCTAAATGAAGTCTTTTTGACCTTGAACTAACTTTGGGATATTTCCAAGGCTCCCTGGAAGATCTCAAAGTTCTTTTTCTCTTTTTATAAAAAGGGAGACATTAAGCTATAGATTTTTCAAATGTTAAATTGCATGGGAAACATTATCAAGTAAAGAGGATGCTTAATCTTCTTAGATTGTATTTGAATGGATATATTATTAATATAAATGTTCCAGAAATTGCATAGAACTCCTAGGAATCTGATATGCCCTGATATAATGTTACCAATTATTTTTAAATGTTGTATGCCACAAGAATAGCCAAACTTACCTGTCAATCACATCATTTTTTTAAAATAGTGAACTCTTTAACCATGGCTATTTTTAAGTCTTTTGTCATTCCCAGTTACTGTTTTACAGTGAATTCTTCTATGAAAACATTTACAATCAACTACAAGCCAAAATGCTTTGTTTTCAAGGAGGTTCATGGAAAAGACACTGACAAGTAGTCTAGAATACAAGTTTCTGCTAACTTTAAGATCATACCACTTAACTAGGTAAGAATTCCTGGCATGCTATGTAGAAACTGATGGATTCATAAAACTGCTAAACCAAGAGCAAGAAAACAAGAATTGATTACATGGGACTAAATCAACTAATAGAGATGATTACAATTTTTATGACATTATTTGCAACATTTTTGGTTCTAGAATGTTTTGCTTTCCAAATTTAAAGTACCCCTTTACTCCTTTCTTTTAAGACACTATATATAGATAGGTAGGTAGGTAGATAGACAGATAGACAGATAGATAGATAAGTTCCTGAGGTGCACAGTGAATTAAGTGTCCAGCTCTTGATTTCAGCTCAGGTCACGATCTCAGGGTTGTGAGATCCAGCCTGATACCGAGCTCTGTGTTGGGCATGGAGCCTGCTTAAGATTCTCTCTCTCCCTCCCACCTTTCCCCTCTTTGTCTCTCTCACTCTCTCTCTCTCAAAAAAACATATCTATATATCTATATCTATACATATGTATGTGTGTATATATATGTATGTATATATATAGAGAGAGGCATATATATATATATATATATATATATATATATATATATATATATGCTTTTCACAATTTGGTAACCTTTTGTAAACTAAAATTAAACATTTATCATTTTCTTTCTGCTGATCCTTTCAGAATTAAAGACAAAACAAAACAACAACAACAAAATCCCTTATTGAGTATACTCATTTTTATGGCAGTGTAGGTATTTGCATAAATTCAATAAAAATTTATTCTCTTCGTAACAGGATGTAATTGGATAAATCCTTGGCTTGGCTTCTTGCCCTGAAGGGGTGTTTAAAGATCTAATCTGAGATTTATTACCAGACAGTTTTTAGGAAACTAAGGTTTGATTTGTAGAGCCAATAAAACCGTTTGAAGTACCAAAGCTTGGACTGGAATATCATATTTGAAAATGTGCATAAAATCACTATTCTGCTGCACTTCTATAAATAACAAGCTAAATGTAATGAGACTAGACTTATTTTACAAACAGTCTTATTGTGATCATCTTTGGTAAAAACGAAGTGACTGGGCAGCCCCGGTGGCTCAGTAGTTTGGTGCCGCCTTCAGCCCAGGGTGTGATCCTGGAGACCCGGAGGGTCGAGTCCCACGTCAGGCTCCCTGCATTGAGCCTTCTTCTCCCACTGCCTGTGTCTCTGCCTCTCTCTCTCTGTCTCTCATGAATAAATAAAATCTTAAAAAAAAAAAACAAAAACAAAAACGAAGTGACTATGGAGAGAAAAATTATGTTTCAATAGAAAACTATAGCATACCTGTAGCAGATTCTAGTCCTGTTCATTATCTTTGAGATTTTGTTATCTATCTGTAAACTGTAATAGATCCTGAATTCTTCTAGTTTCCTCCAACATCTGGCTACAACTTTCCAAACTAACATTTCCGATTGTCTCTTACCCTTCTGTATAAAAACTAACATTGCCCTTTAACCCAAGCCCTACAACCTAAAGCCAGACAACTTGATATAAACTTCAGAGAGATCACCATGACAGATCATGTACAATCTTCCTGCCTGTTTCTATACAGGCCACTCATAGCGTTCACCGGAACACCTAATGACATCATCAAAGTCATTCAAACTGCAAACCAGGAAAATCTAACAGATTGAAACTGCCATCCTCCCTCTACTATCTATAGGTATTTTGAGCTCAAATCTAGGAATTTTCTTTACTGGCTGCTCTCTAGACTCAGAAACTGAGTTTGTAATTTGCTCCAATGATTAATTTTTATATTTCTTTTGTTTCCATAGAAATGCCTGATTGCTCATACCTTATAGAGGCCCAACTTAGGTGGAAGCTCATATGTAACACTCACGAAATAAGACATTCTCACGTTCATCCTAAGTAATCATAACATGATCCAATAGTGTAAGGCACTAACGCAATATTAAAAATTATTTTCCACCAGGTCTAATAAACTTTCTGTGATCATTCCAAAGAAGACATTAAAACTTAAAGACTTAACTTAATGGAAAAGACACCAAAAAAGATCGCTTTTAAATCTTTTTAGGAAAGATCTCTTCTGCAAAATCCCTACAATTACAGCAAAAATCTAGAAACTCTCTAGCCAGAGTTATATTAGACAATCGCACAGCCTTAGATACCCTAACTGCTTAACAAGGAGATGCATATGCTGTTTTTTTTTTTTAATTACCATGTTAATAAATTAGGAGTTACTACCCCAGTTTAAAAGATCTTAAGGATCAGGGGCGCCTGGGTGGCTCAGGGTGTGATCCCAGAGTTTTGGGATTGAGTCCCACATCGGGCTCCCCATGGGGAGCCGGTTTCATCCCCTGCTTCTCCTTCTGCCTCTGTCTCTGCCTTCTCTCTGTGTCTCTCATGAATAAATAAAGTCTTAAAAAAAAAAGATCTTAAAGATCAGATGTCAATCTTTCATCAAATGGGTGATGCTTCTTCCACTGGTTTATTTATTTAAAAGATTTTATTTATTCATTTTTTTAAAAAATTACTTATTTATTTATTCATGAGAGACACAGACAGAGAGGCAGAGACACAGAGGGAGAGGCAGGCTCCTTGCACAGAGCCCGATTGGGACTCGATCCCGATGTGAGATCATGCCCTGAGCCAAAGGCAGAAGCCTAACCGCTGAGCCACCCAGGCGTCCCAGATTTTATTTACTCATGAGAGAGAGAGAGAGAGAGAGGCAGAGACACAGGTAGAGGCATGGAGCTTGATGCAGGACTCGATCCGGGGACTCCAGGATCACCCCCCAGGCCAAAGGCAGGCGCTAAACTGCTGAGCCACCCAGGGATCCCCACCACTGGTTTACTTAGATGGTTAAATCTTAGCTCCTGGGAATCTCTGCTCCCAATAATTTTTCAATCCTTGTCTGTTATTTTCCTCTTAGACATCATATTAACCTCACTAGTTGTAGGAGTGCTGACAACACTGACTCCATCTTTGGCCCTCCGTTTTGTTTATGCTGATGCAATGACCTCCTCAGGGCTACATGTTCCAGGCCTCTTGAACGTTAATGTGTGCCCTGACCAGAACGCAGGAAGGCTTGTGCTGATCTTCCCTCAAGTGGCACACAGAAGGCGCACTTTAGATAACTAGTAGGCCAGACTGGTGCACAAAAGGCGCCACTTTAGATAAGTAGGATAGATGACTGGTGCATAGATGGGGCCTCTTTAGATAACCACCGTTTGACCTCACCACAATGCCCCTTGCACTATAAAAGCTATAGCCTAAGGTTTGGATTGGGTGGAGAACAGGTGCATAGCACCTGGATCATCTATCCACTGGCTCCCCCTTGTCAATAGTTACCCTGAATAAAAGGTCTGTGTAAACAGTATGGAGTGGCTTTATTTTTCAGCTTCAGAGCGCCTCCTCGGTCTGGAGGGTACTTTACCTCTCCGACCTTCTAACACTGGTGCGTGGTATCCTCTTGAGAATTTTAAATGCCTTTCAGCAGCCACTCACGCACTAAATGACACCCGTCAGGACTGCACAACTCAAGGAACTCCGTAATCCCACTGCCCATGTCTACGATGACTATGCAACTACACGACCGTGCAACCCAGTGACTACATCACTAGTGGGAGTGAAAGTAACAGTATATTGGCTCCCACTTTCAGCTTGCTGAGGGAATGACCAAAAGGGGGGGGGGGGAGTTTTTTTTTTTTTTTTTTTTTTTTGGTGAAATAAAATGGGAGATCATGCTTGAAAATTCCCCAACCCGTTAGGTGACATTTTATTTCATGAACATGAGCGAATTTAACAGGTTGTATTTCTCGCTAAGTTCCTCTGATAATCATCACGATCATAATCATAATCTGATAACCGGCATAAGACTTAAATCGTCTCCCTGTTAAAACAGTGTAAGACAATCACTTTTAACCAACCCCCTGCAGGTCTTTAAACTGTTAGTAACCAGGCCTTGTGATAACCAATCACTGTGAAGGTTGAACCACCTGGTCGTTCCGTTTGTAAGTCATCCTTCAACGACATAAACCCTGAGATTCTCGTTTCTCCCTCACTATCATAGATTTATCAGGCAAAGCTTCCTTGAAATTTCCTTTGACACCAGGCATCCCTCTAAGGGCTCTGCACCTATTAAACGCATTCCTCACTGCAACTCTACGGGAGAGGCTCTGGCGCTTCGCGGATTCGGTGCGTCCAGTACTGTCTCCATGGTTACCCAGCGGGCGAAGGGCCAGCCCTCGCAACCCCGCGAGCAAGGTGGGGCGCCGCCTCGAAAAATCGCTATCTATCCCAGTTACGCGAACCCACGTGTAGGGTTCTGTCTTGTTCCGCCAAGGCTTTCAAGCTCCCGTCGGAAACAGGCCGCTGCCAGAACTGCTGGGCGCGGAGCTGCCGAGACCCACCTGCCCAGCAGCCCACCTGGCACGACGGGCCTCTACGAAAAGACAACCAACAAATCAGGCCCCCAGGAACAGAAACACCAGCCCGGCCTTTCTCCGAGGTGCAGGGGTGCGGGAGCGGGCGGGAGGGAGGGAGGGAGGGCGAGCCCAGCGCTCGGCTGCGGCGGGGCGGGGGGGAAGGCGGGGACCGGGTGGACTCACAGATCCAGGAGCTGACTGACCCGCCGCGAGCTGGGCATCGCGGCCGCCCCGGGGAGCCTCTTCCGCGGTCCCCGGGCCGCCCCAAAGCAGCCAGAGACCGTCCGTCAACTCCGGCCCCCGGCGCGACGCGTAGGCCCTCGTGACGTCACACGGCTTCTTCCGGCGACCGGGACGCAGCCTCGCTCGTGACTACGGAGGGCAAGGAGAGAAGGGAAGGTGATAAAATGCAGAGCAGCCCTAACCTCGGTGAGGCACGACGGGAGTTGTAGTTCTCCCGCCTCGCGGCTCCGTTTAGGGGCGGAGCCCAGCGCGCAGCCTAGGCGGGGCCACCTGCGGCGGCGTTCTGCTCGGAGGTCGCTGCTCGCTCTGCAGGGATGGGATTGCTGCCGCTCCGTGCATTTGGGGGCGCGCACCGGAGACACCCCCCCCTTGCATCGTGGACTCCATTAACGTGAAACGGAGACTTTTAGAGCAAACAGGACTGACCGCGGCTTCCCGAGTACTTTCTCTGAGGCATGATCTGAGCTACGTGCTCTCCAGTTCTTAACTACATTCATTTAATCCTGCGAAGTCGGAATTATTTAGCCTTATGTTACAGATGAGGACACTGCATGCCAACAAAAAAGGCTCAGTAAGGATGTCATCGTGGGGGGCGGGGAGGGGGAATCTGTTCAAATCAGAAAGGATTCTGAAGAAGGGGCACTCTTCCCCAGGTGGAATTATTTCTCTTTGGTTAGTGATGCTGCGGAGTACCGGCGACTTTGTAGTGTTTTGCATTCTTCCTGGTGGATTAATTTGTTGTTTATGTGTCTGTCTGCCTTTTGTAAGCTCCTGGAAGTTGAAACCCGGTTTTGTTCCTCTTTTCAGGATGCTACTCCTTCTTCGGTCTATACACATTTATCAAGCACGGAAGGAGGGTAGAGATCGTGCTGGTGCTGAGGGGTCAGTGGTGAACACATGCAGCAGACCAATAGAAGAGCATTGAGAATAACTGTTAAATGCTAAGATACAGTTAGTTCTGTGCAAACACCCATGCATGAGTAAGGGGGGCAGTTCAGAGAAAACTGTGGTCTCAGGGACTACAGACAGTTTAAGGTGGTGGCTCCAATGGGGAGTGCTGGGAGATGAATCTGGAGCAGAGGCTGCCAAACTTTTTCTATAAAGGGCCAGAGAGTAAATATTTTTTTTTTTTTCAGAGAGTAAATATTATAGGGTTTTGTGGATCATACTGTCTTGGTCACAGCTACTCAATTTGAAGCTCAAAAGAAGCCATAGATAGTATGAATGGGTGGAGCTGTGTTCCAATAAAGTTTTTTTTTTTTTTTTATGGACATTGAGGTTTGGATTTCATGTAGTGTTCACTGTCATGAAATATTATTCATGTTTTGGTTTTGCAACCATTTAAAAACGTAAAAGCTTTACATTGCAAACTACATTAAAACAGGCTGTAGGCAGGATTTGGCTGGCTGGTGGTGTGTCCTCTTCTGATCAGAAAGCCAAAATGGGGCCTGATGACCTGTGTTATGTTAAACAATTTAGGCTTTGTCTGGAGGACTTTGGGTGGAGTCATAGGTAGGTTTTAAGCAAGGATAGGGCATGCATGGGAAAAATGAGTTTTAGAAAAGAACTCTAGCTGTTACATGTTAAAAGAACTGTAGATGTCACAGGTGAAGACCAGAGAGGAGTCTTTTGATGATAGCTTAAGCTAAAGTAATCGCAGTGCAATAGACAAATTCAAGAGGTAATGGAAGTAGAACTGATAGGATTCAGAGGTTGGTGGGGGTGAGGGAAAGTGAATGGTCAAGACTAACTTCTAGGGTTCAGAGAATTAGGTTGCATATGGTGGTGCCATTTATTGCACTAAGAGGATTGCAGGAGTTTTTTTTGAAGAGGAGAGTATTTAAATGTCAGCCTTGTGGCTTTTGAAGTATCTATGGAAAATGTAGGCCTGGAACTATAGATCTGCTAATTGTGCTGGTTTGCTTTGAAAGAAGAGATTGAGTAGCCGTGATGATACATACATTTACTTATTAATACAGTAACATTTTTGAGAAGAGTCATCTGCTGTTCTGGGAGCCTATTAGACCTTGGAAAACCATAGAGAGCTCGACAGAACAGATAAGGGTAGGACTTCATGGTCTTTCCTACTGTTGAGTGCTGTACAACTGTACCTTGGGGGTTTTCCCACTGATTACTTGATTCTTCAAGACTAGGAAAATACAGATCATTGCCCTGTTATTATGAGATGTTCAGCTTTAGGTGCCAGAATTCTTCTCAGTAGTCAAAGGAAGTCATCAGAGCTTTTGTTTTTAAGAAAATAATTATATAATGAAGTAAGATGACAAAGCCCTATTTATTTCTAGCCAATTATTTTAAAGGTCAAAGATGGGTGCATCATATCACAATTCCTAGAACTATTTTTTCCTTCAAAGATTGATTTACGTATTTTAGAGAGAGGGAGCAAGGGTGTGACAGCAAGAGTGGGTGGGGCATAGGGAGAGGGAGAGTCCCAAGCAGACTCCGTACTGACCATGGAGCTGGACTAAGGGCTCAATCTCACAATCCTGAGATTAGGACCCTGAGGTCATGAGTGGAAACCACAAGTGAAATGCTCAGCTGATTGTGCCATGCAGGCACCCGTCTTATAACTGTTTTGATTATGATTTCCTGGAGATTTTAGGACCTGTAGTATCTACAAACTAGCCTCTCAGGTATTTAGCATAACTGTATCAAAAATTTATTTTGAGTCCCTTTCTACTGAATAAAATCTGATGTATGCTGTGGTTGCCTTGACATTCTTATTTCATCCCTCTCTTTATTTTTTAAAGATTTTATTTATTTATTTATTTATTTATTTATTTATTTATTTATTTATTTATTTATTTATTTATTCACAAGAGACATAGAAAAAGAAGCAGAGCTAGAAGCAGGCTCCCTCTAGGGACCCTAATTTGGGACTTGATCCCAGGATCCTGGGATCATGACCTGAGCTAAAAGCAGATGCTCAACCACTGAGCCACCCAGGTGCCCTATCATCTGTACCTTTTTTAATAGCAGCCATCTAGTTTGGAGAACTGACCCTCTCTTCAGAGGTCTAGTTTAAGACTAATTGGTGATTACTGCAGTGATTGATTTAAAGGTTAGCAGGCTTTAACCAATCAAGAAGTCACCATATGCCCTCAGCCACTGGGATGATGAGTTCAAGAATGGGCATATGGGCATGTGACCCATTCAAGACCAGTAAAAAGCAGGAAAAATTTTGCTGCAGGCTTTTGGGAAAGAAGTTTTCTCAAATATATGACAATGCTTTGTGAATCAGTATTCTACGAATTGTCAAGTTAAAGGACGTTATATAGAGGAAGAGAATCACAGAAGAACAACTAGGTTCCTGATGAACCATGCCTGAACACCACCCCTCTTCACTATTGTTAAAAGATAAAAACAAAACAATTTAGCAACGAGTTTGATGTTCTTTATTTGGAAAACATCCATGGATTGGGGAAATGCCATGCCCCACAAGCAGTGGAGTACTCTTCCTGAGGGATGTTTGGGCAAGAGCAAGTTTTATAGTGTTTGAAGCAACAATGAGGAAAAAAGGAATGATTGGCTAGGGGGTCAGGGATTTCCTTATAAGGCTAGCAGGTTAATCGGGGGAATAAAGGAAGAATATTAGGCTTAAATTGATTGGCTAGAGTTGCATATCTGAATCATTACAGATTCTTGGAAGTTGGGGATTGGCTGGCTGGATATACTGCACTCTGGTGAGCAGAGCATTTATAGAAAAGTGAAAGTTTTTTTTTTTTTAGATTTTATTTATTTATTCATGAGAGTCATGGAGAGAGAGAGAGAGAGAGAGGCAGAGGGAGAAGCAGGCTCCATGCAGGGAGCCTGACAAGGGACTCGATCCCAAGTCTCCAGGATCAGGCCCTGGGCTGAAGGCAGCGCTAAACCCCTGAGCCACCTGGGCTGCCCTGAAAGTTATCTTAGTTATGGTTTGCTGATGTGGCAACCTGGGCAGGAGTGGCTTCATCTTTCACTGTCACACAATTCAGTTAATTCCCTTTGTTATTGATAAAATCAGTGGTGAATTTTCTGTTTCTTGCTGCTAAAACATCCTAACAATTATATATTCATAGCAGGAGTCACCAGCATACAAATGGAAATTGGGGGGGGGGGGCTGGCTGGCTCAGCATATGGCTCTTGATCTCAGGGTTGTGGGTTCAAGCCCCATGTTGGGTGTAGAGATTACTTAAATAAATAAATCTTAAAAAAATATATAAATGGAAATTGAAGGTATGAGAAATGATGAGCTCACCCGTCAGATGTATGTAGAATGAGAACAACAAGTCCTTGGAAAGGTAGCTGAGAACAGCATTTGACTGGCAATTGACACTGAGAAGGAACAGCCAAAGAGGTAGGGGAAGAAAATGGTGGGGTGCTACAGAAGATACACATGACCAGAATCGTCATATGCTGAAGAGATGTCAACTAATATAATACTTGAAGATGGTTTAGCCGCAAGAAGATCATCAAGGGTCCTTGAGGGGGTGGTGGAGGATACAGTGTGATTATAATGGGAGAAATGGTAAGTAAGGAAATGAACACACAAGTAGCCCAACTCTCACTTACAATAGATACTTGTTCAAATGAATTGCTGCTTCTATTAAGACTCATGCTGAGAAGAAAAGGAGACTGTATAAAGATATAGCTCTAAACAAGGTAAAATGGGATAATTCAGAACTATTATTTATGGACCTTCTAGGTATGAATCATGGTAAACACCTGATCTCATGTAGTTGTCAATCAAGTCTGAGATAGCATGCTATCTTATAGATGAAGTTGAGGCTCACTTAAACGAGTCTGTCAGACTCCAAAGATCATGCTGTTTCTACTTTATTTGGGTGCTAGGAGAGAGGCTTATGGTATGTTCAAGATCATCAGAACTTGCAAAGCACCTTTTCAAAAAATTATTAGGTTTTTCAAGGTGGTGATAGTAGAGCATTAAACCAAGGCAGGACCCTGTACGACTGCACCATTGGTCCACCCATGAAGTTGGCCTTGGTATATCCAGGACTTCCCAAGAAAATCAGTTTCAACTACTGACTCTGTAACTCTTTGTCAAAATAAGATTGAGACAAATGTGAACACAGGGAAACCTAAAAAAAAAAAAAAAAATTGAAGTAGAATTGACGTATATTAGTTTCAGGTGTACAACCTGGTGATTCGACAGTTATATACATTACGAATGCTCATCATGGTAAGTATAGTTACCATCTATCACCATACCAAGCTATTACGATATTATCGACTATATTCTCTGTGCAATATTTTTCATCTCATGGCTTCTTTTGTAACTGCAGGTTTGTACCTCTTCATCCCCTTTTACCTATTTGCCATTTAGGAAAACATTTTCACTAGCAGTTCAGAAATAGTGGCTCATCCCATAGAAGAGGAGGAATTTATAGCACTGACGATATAGCAGATATTTATAGCTCAGATATGGCAGTTGACAATTCAGATTGGATAAGAACAAGATGTTTCTGTCTTTTTGTAAGGAAAACAGGATGTTCTTATTTTTGTGGCTTATCTCAAGAGGCAAAGCTTTCAGGATTTCCTGTTAGTGCTTTTAGGAGGTTCCTGTTATTCATGGTTTATCTTGGAATGCAAGGTTATTAAGAATAAAAGTTTTCTGGTGCATAGTAAGTGATTTGTGGACAGCACTAGGCTAAGGGCAAGATGTTATGGTCCCATTCTCCCCTCTTTGCTTGCTGTGCCCACTTCATTATTGTGGTTTCCGCTAGCTGGCGACCTCTTCCATTTCCTACCCTAGCTATCATCTAAAGAAGACTTACAGTGTGATTTTCTAGGCAGCTTATATAAGAATAATAAGCAACATTACTTACCTTAAATCATGCTATTTATTCCTAGTTATATGTGTAGAAAAATATCTAATAAATGCATACAGATAAAATGATTAAGCATATTACCGTATATGTATGCGTATATACATACACACACAGTTGACGTTGGACAACGTGGGTTTAAACTGCATAGGTCTACTTATATGTGGATTTTTTTTTTAGTACAGTACTGCAAATGTATTTTCTCTTACAATTGTCTTAATATTTTCTTCTCTCTAGCTTACTTTGTTGTAAGAATATAGTATATAATATCTACAACATACAAAATATGTATTGACTTTATATTTTGGTAAGGTTCCTTAATAGTAGAATATTAGTAATTAAGTTTTGGAGGAGTCAAAAATTATATACATGGATTTTTGACTGTTGGTGTGAGGCGTCTTGGGGCCCCTAACCCTTACACTGTTTAAGGGTCAACTGTGTGTGTGTATATGTATGTATGTATGTGTGTATACATATGTATATGTATGTATGTATGTAATAAGTTAGGTTCTTCACTTTTAAACCTTACTGCTCATATTTAGATTCAAAATAGCAATTGCTCTTCCTCTTCCTTTTTTTTTTTTTTTAGATTTAATTATTTGCGAGAGAGAGCGAGAACACATGTCAGGGGGGCATTGGGGGAGCAGAGGAAGAGGAGAGAGAGAATTCCAAGCAGACTCCCTGCTGAGTGTAGAGCCCAACACAGAGTTCAATCTGAGAGCTTGGAGCATGATCCAAGATCATGACCTGAGCTGAAATCAAGAGTCGGATGGTTAACCAACTGAGCTATCCAGGCACCCCAGCAATTGCTCTTCTAATATTAATTTTCAGTTCAGTGTAACTTATACATTATCATTTACTACTAACCCTGGATCATTTCAGTTGGGTATTGTTAGTGTTCAGACTAGGTGCAAGATGGAACCACTTATGCTAAGCCCACGTCAGCAAACTGGAATTGAACTAAATTTCTATGCTTGGCTCTCCCAGAGAAAGTGGCCTCAGCCAACCAATCAGTGCTTGCCTGCCCAGCACAAATTATCTGACCTCGCTCCCAGACTCTCCTTTGCTCCATATAAGGAAAGTAATCCTGCGTTAACCAATCAGCAAATGCCAAGTATAACTTCTTTTTTCCCTCTCACTTTGGTCTGTAAACATTTCTTGCCTTACATGGTTCATTAGAGCTCCTTTCTATCTGCTAGACTGGATGTTGCCCCATTTATGAATTGCTGAATAAAACCTCCTAGATCAGTAAATTGTGGGAAATTTTCTGTTAACAGTATCAAGGATAATTGTGAACACTTATTGAGTGGTTAGAATAATCCTTGCATACAGTGAGTATTTTACAAGTTCTAGCTCATTTCACCCTTTAAAAAAACCCCTCTTTGATAGGTATTTTTACTGTTATCATACCCGTTTTCCAGACAAGGAAACTGAGGCCCAAAGAGATTAAGAAACATGACCAAGTTCATGTGTTTAGTTAGTGGTAGAGCTGGGATTTGAAGCCAAACAATTAGGCTGCAGAGCTGGGTTCTTAATACTATATGGTTGTCCCTACACCTTTAAAATAAAAACTCTTGATAGTTCTTGGTAATCCTAAAATATAGTTATCAGGGATGTAAAACTAAAGGATATCTTAGCTACATCTTAATTTTGCAGTTTAGGCAACTGTTTCAGAAGAGTTGATTTCTCAAGATTTCTGAGCAAAGATGGGACTAGAGTATATTTGCCAATCCCTTGTCCAGTACATTTCCTAAACTTGATCTTTAGGTTATAATTCTGAAGGGGGCTGAAAACAAACAGAATAAAGAGAAGCCAAATGAGTGACTTCTTTATTATTCTACTAGTGCAGGTTATTTCCAACTGGGAGTGTCCTTAATCCATGACAAAGTGAAAATAATGTATATTCTTTTTATTTAATTTCTTTTTATATCTCATATCATGTCTTACTCCAAATTGGAAACAACAATGCCATGCTCATGAATTTTTGTGCATTGTTAAAATTTTCCATTAAGTAAACCCTTGATTTAATTTGAGGCATAAAATGTATGACTCAGGATCCTTGCAGGAAACAGCTGGGCAAGTTCAATAGGTTAGGCAAGGAGACATTAATAAAGAGGCTGTTTATAAGGGTGTGGACAGGATTAAGGGAAAGCAGGGATAAGGGTGGTTTAATACCCTTAGACTAGCAATAGCAGGAAGCCCGTACCTCTCTTAGTCCTGAAAGCAGGGAACGAACATTTACCAAAACCTGAAGAGAGTGACTATACATAAGGCCACCTACAAGGAGCTATGGCTTTTGGGAACCAAAAAGGGAAGGGGTGCCCAGCTGGGAAGGATCCTGGAAGAATAGATACTCTAACCCCATTCTCCATCCCCCTTTTGATCTCCCGGTGCTTCTGCTTATAGTTTAAACCCACCTATAAGTTAGAGGTCAAGAAATCCCAGTTTGGCTGTCTATAAAAATCAGTCTCTTAAAGCCCTGAGTAGAGAAGGATAGACTGGAAAATAACCAATTTATAAGCTACTGGTTTTTAGATAAAAAATATCACAACAGTTTGAAAATTAGAATAAGAGCTCAGTCTGAGCCAAAGTAATAATTGTTAGTGTTTAATAACAATGAGGGGGATGGCAATTGTGGTCTCTCATCAAGATGCTGAGAGCCGGGACAATGACAGATTAAGCCCTTTTTCTCGTTAGCTTCATTGGTTATTTTTATTTTTATAAAGTTATGCAATTCCTAACTCAAATTTATTGGTCATTTGCAAATGGAATCAAATGCCTATCATTTCTATTGGATAGGCTTTAAGAAAATCCATTAATCACATTTATTTAAATATTTGATCCCTATTATGTGCCAGGCAGAATATATCAGTAAACAAACATGTCCTCTTGGAGTTTACATTTTAGTGTGAGAGCAAGAAAGCAAGCACATGAAGAAAACAATGTGTAGAGATAAGAACTATAAAGAACAAGTTAGGATGGGGGCAAAAGGTTACTGGGGAGAAAGGGAGAAGGAAGGGGAGAGACAGGGGAATTAGTTTTGCTTTGGTTGTCAAAGGAAGGCATCTTTAAGGCTGTAGCATTTTTGCTGAGACCTGTTAAAAGATAAACTAAGGGATATTAAAAGGTTTATCAGAGCAAAAATTGATTGGAATTAGGCAGTGCCAAACCAAACATAGTTATGAGTGCCGAGCCAACAGAATTCAGGGGAAAGACTTATTTATTTAGATAAAGTACAGAAGCGAAGAAAGGAAATTATTTGGCTATATATTAAAGTCTAGTTGGCTTTTAGTGATTGATTATCCTTAGTGTTTTGATATTGGAACATTGAGGCATTTATAGGCTTAGATTTGGGTTTGCACATGTAGGCCAGTGTGGCATTAGAGCCACCTCAGTCTAATGGACTACTTGTTAATTAATATAACAGATTTGAAGGATAAAAGGAGCTAACCACTCTGAGATCCAGAGATGGAAGAGAAAGGCTCTGATGCAAGAATTGTGCTTGGTAAAGTTGGAAAGATGAAAGGAGCAGGTGGAGGGTGTCCCCAGGGAAAGAGAAGAACTATGGTGTAATAAGCAGCGTGTGCATCCATAGGCCCTTCACGCCTGGGACTCTGAAGGTTTCAATTCCGGGTTGCCATGGTGGTGATGAGAGGAGAGCACTCAGAATCTGAGATTCTTAAATCTCGGAACCATGGAACCTGCGGGTGACTAAGTGCTTGGGCTCTAACCTCGGAATCTGAACCCTTATTTTTGCCTAAGGTGAATGTAAGTTGTGATTTATAATATATATGTGTATATATATGTGATTTATAATAATAATAAAAAATTTATACATATTTGGCCTTCATGTTGTTCCTGGTACAGAACTCTTAAAATTCTTGGGGTTTCCTAAGAGCAATGGAAGTATCTTTTGCTTATAGTATTTGGTCTTTTGTCCTTGGTTCCTAAAATAGCTCCAAAGCCTTAAAGGTGAAAAGAATAGGGGATCCCTGGGTGGCTCAGTGGTTTAGTGCCTGCCTTTGGCCCAGGATGTGATCCTGGAGTCCCGGGATCGAGTCCCACATCGGGCTCCCAGCATGGAGCCTGCTTCTCCCTCCTCCTGTGTCTCTGCCTCTCTCTCTCTGTCTATGTCTATCATAAATAAATAAATCTTAAAAAAAAATTTTCGCTTTCTGAAAAAAAAAAGTGAAAGGAATATGTCCTGTTATTCATAACAACCCCCTTTCAACCACACTTGAATTTATGTTAATGCAGTGACTTTTGGAAAGCCCCCTAAGGATGCAGGCTTGGTGTCAGGGGAACTAACCTGATTAGAAGGTTGGAACTTTCAGTACCATCCTTCATCTCTGGAGAGGGGAGAAGGGCTGGAGGTTAAACCAGTCACCAATGACCAATGATTTAGTCGATCATACCTGTTTATGCAGCCTCCATAAAAACTCGAAAGAACAGGTTTGGAGAGCTTCTGCGTTGGTGAACACATGGAGATTTGGGGAAGGTGGTACACCCAGAGAGAACATGGAAGCTCCCTGCTCCTTCTCCTAAAACTTGCCCCATGTATTCCTTGTATCTGGCTGTTCTGAGTTATATTCTTTTGCAATAAATTGGTAATCTAGTAAGTAAAATGTTTTCCTAAGTTCTGTGAGCTGCTCTACCAAAGTATTTGAACCCAAGAAGGGGTTCATAGCCCGTAGGTCTGAAACATAGGTGACAGCTTGTACTTGTGATTGGCATCAGGTGTGAGTCTGGGGAGGGATTTGTGAGTCTTTAACCTGTGGGATCTGGTACTATCTCCAGGTAGATAGTGTCAGAATTGAATTAAATTGTAGGACACTCAGCTGGTACTGCAGAATTGCTTGATGTGTAGAAAACCCACACATCTGGGGGCAGAAATGAAGTAGTGTACAGATGGTCCCCAATTTATAATGGTTCAATTTATGATTTTTCAACTTTATGGTGGTGTGAAAGCAATATGCGTTCAGTAGGAACTGTACTTCATGTTTTGAATTTTGTTCTTTTCCCAGGCTCATGGTATGTGGCATCATTTTCTTTTTCCGGGCAAGGGTGAAAGGCCATAGTTCCCAGTCAACCACAATTACGAAGGTAGACAACTAACCCTTTCAGTACAGTATTCAATAAATTACATGGATATTCAACACTTTATTATAGAATAGGCTTTGTGTTAGATGATTTTCCTCTACTGTAGGCTAATGTAAGTGATCTGAGCATTTTTAAAGCAGGGTAGGCTAAGCTATGATGTTTGGTAAGTTAGGTGTATTAAATGTATTTTCAACTTAGGACATTTTCAATTCATGTTTGTCAGGATGTAACCCCATCATAAGTTGAGGAAGATATATAGTAGTGGAATAAATATTGAGAGTGGAAGAGAACCACATGGAAGTGCGTTTTCCTTAGACTGAATCTCTTAACTCCTTGGTAATTCAATTTCTTCACTTGTAAAATAAAGATAGTAATATCATATCTTATCCAAAATCCATGAGGACAATATGTCTGAGAATTTCTAAATTGTAGTATTTTAGAGTGCTATCATGGTGCATATATCAGGCATTATGAGATACCCCCATGGGGCTCTAGGGCAAATCAAACATGAATTTTTCTGCATTGAAAGGTATTCTGTTGTTTTTCAAGCAATAGAATAGCTTTTAATAGATGACATAAATGTTCAGCCATGTCATGGATGAATAGACATTTACATGTTCAATTGAATAAACTGGCTGCTTTGCTCTAATTAGTCCTACCTGAGTTAATTAAAATATTTCCATTTCCTCTAGTATTCATAGCTCTCTATACATTTTACAGAAGCTGGAGATGGATTTTTAATACTGTTTACCAACTGTACGATTTTGATGGACACTTTAATCATGCAATACAACTGCAAAATCTACCACTGGGAGCTATACAAGTCTTGAACCAAATTGAGAAAAGAAATTTCATGAACACAGCCATTTTATGTTGATGTTAACTTGAGAAAAAAAGAACGAAAAAAGTTCGTAACACAATCATTTTTTCAAATAATTTTTCAAGTGTCATAATCCTCCTTAAATTAATACCCCGTGTGGTAATTAATGTTTTTTGATGCTCTGTTGTTTTTGTTTTGCTACAAAATAACATTGCTAATTAGTAAACTAACAACTACATCTAAACCTTCTAAAATGATAAAGGACCAACATTCCTCCAAGCTTGCAAGCCCTAAATTCCACTGGCAGCTGCCTTGTAGAATTTCATAGGCTTTTCAACATCTAAGGTACCAGAACGGATTATGAGCTATTTTTATGTGAGAAAGCTCCTGGGACATGGGATGGATTCAGTTCTCCTTTAGGCTGGACGACCACCCATCCAGAATGCTAGAAAACAAACTCAAGCACTGAACACAACATTTCTAAATAAACTTAGTCTGGGCAGACTCTTAGAGTGACCCCACAGTCCCCATTTCCTGGTGTTCACTCCCTTGTGGATCCCATCCCTTCAAGTGTGGGCAAGACCTGTGTTTGCTTCTAACTGAAACATTTGGTAAAGGTAAGTGGATGTCTGTGATTGTATGCACATGATTATGTGCTTATGTTACATAAGATTGTAGTTTCCATCTTGCTGGAGTCTCAGTCTTTTTTCCCCCTACTTCTTATCCTTGCTGGCTTTGAGGAAGCAAATGACCATGGTAGGAGATGCCATGCAGCAATGAATATGGGCAGCCTGTAGGAGCTGAGGGCAGCCTCTGGTTGACAGGCAGCAAAGCACACATACACATGTACACACACACACACACACACACACACACACACACTAAGCTAAGCTAAAGCCCCCAATCCTACCACCTCAAGGAACTGAATTCTACCAATAACACGAGTGAGCTTGGAAGTGGATCTTTCCCCATTTGAACCCAGGGGAGACTGCAGCCCCAGCTAACCCCTTGATTGAAGCCTTGTGAGACCCTAAGCAGAAGACTGAGCTTGGACTTCTGACCAATAGAAACTTAGAGATAGTAAATGTGTGTTGGTTTAAGTCACTAAGTTTGTAGTCCTATTGTTACACAGCAATAAAATTAATAAATGTATGGATATTCATACCTTTTTACCTCCTGATTTTTAAAAGTTATAAATAAAAAGCATTATAAGTAATCTAAATAGCCTCACATCTATTCAGAGAAATTTTGCCACCAGAAGAATTTGGGCAGCAAATAGAGGAAAAGTCTGTTGTTGGTTTTCGGTCTTTTGGGCTTCCAAATTAAGATAAGGGATTGTAGACTTGTACCGTATAACCTTATGAGGTTCCTGGGGGATGGAAGAAAATACTATGTGTTAAGGAGTTTGGAAAAGGATTTAGCGCATCGTTAGTACTCCATAAATATTGGCTATTATTATTATTATTAGAATCAGAGCTCCTGGGGCAGCAACCACTAGTAGGTAGGATCTTATCTGAAGGGCTTCTCCTGTGACTTACAGGGAGACGTTCCATTCTCCTTACGTGTAACGTCTGGTCTACTTATTAAGCTGGTAATTTTCCATTGGATACAGCTTTAACAATAGATACTACCCTCCTTAGTTTCTGTCTTTCTCTTTTGTGGCTGAGATTCACTATTTTGGGATTGGTTTGTTTGTTTGTTTTGGTCTTACCATAATTACAAGAAAGCATTTTAAAAAATCACTTTAAAGTTATTGAATTATAATTAATATACAATGTTATATTAGTTTCAGGTGTAAAACATACTGATTGAACAATTCTATGTATGGCAAGAAAGCATTTTTATCAGAGCTAGTGCTATGCACCTTGCAGCTGGGCCTTTCTAACACTCTCCAGAGGTGCAAATGAGCATTTGTCAAGAACTGGCACTTGTCCAAAGCTGTGCAAGGGAGGGAGCCCAAGTCTATTTCATACACATAATTGAGGAACAAAAAGAAGGCCAGTGTTGCTGAAGTTTAAGGAAGGAGATCGGACAAAGAGGTAGGCAGAGACTAGATCACTTAGGGCCTTGATGATTATGAGGCATTAGATTTTACAGCTAACTGCATTTGGGAGCCCCTGGAAGTCTTTAAACAAGGACATGACAGTATGATAGGCATTTTTAACAGATCAATTTGGAGCCATATATTTGGGGGAAATATCTGCAACACAAAGTAAAGAAGACTAGTATCTACAGTATAAAAAGTACTCCTACAGATCTATATGATAAAAGACAAAAAATGCAATTGGAAAATCAGCAAAATACTTGAATTAGCAGTTCCCCCAAAGAGGAAATCCAAATGGTCAATAAATGTGTGAAAAATGTTCAATTTCATTAATCAACCAGGGAAATATGTGCTAAAACCACAATAAAATACCCATATAAGCCACTAGATTGGTAAAAGTAGAAAAAACCCAAAGAACTTTGACAATAGTAATGCAAATTCATCCTCTTGTGGTCAATGTTAAATTGATGTAACCATTTTGGAAAATAGAAGTTGTACATCTTCATGTTTAATTAATTAGAGAGAGTGGGGGGAATGGGAAAGGCATTAGAGGGAAGGGTAGGACAGAGGGAGAGGAGAGAGAGAGACTCTCAAGTAGATTCCATGCTCAGCGTGGACTGTAAGATCATGACCTGACCCAAAACCAAGAGTTGGACACTTAACCGACTGAGCCACCTAGGTAACACCATGTTTATTAAGACAGTCCAATATATACATACATATGTATATGTATATATTGTATATATATATATATAACGATATAGATAAGAGAAAGAGAAAGATATAGATCTTAGAGAAAGTCTTGCACATTAGCATTAGGAGACACATATCAGAATGTTCATTGTAGCACTAGTAATAACCGAAAATAATCCAAAGTCCAAAAATAGTGTAATCTAATGATACTAGTTACAATGTATTATATTATGAATTTTATACAGAGTTCCAGCTATATCCATCAGGATTCAGCTCATGAACACAATATTGAACAAAACAAAGCAAGTCATAAGAGAATACACACAGTGGGATTCCATTGATATAATTTCAAATTGATAAAACGAAACTATATTATTTAGGCATGTATATATCACGTGCTAAAACAGAAGTTAGGCAAGAGAGTGATTTTTTTAAAAAAAGGATTGTGTTTATCTCAACAGAAAGGGAGATGTGAGCAGGAAGCAGCCTTATACGGTACTAAAAGTGTCCCATTTCTATGAAGCACAAAAGTTTCTAATTTTGATGAAGCTCGATTTATCTATTTCTTTTTCTTTGGTTGCTTGTGCTTTTGGTGTTATACTTTAAAAAATCCTTCCTGGGGCACCTGGATGGCTCAGTCGGTTAAGTGTTCCATTCTTGATTTTGGCTCAGGCTATGATCTCACAGTCCTGAGATGAAGCCTCACATTGGGCTACACTCAGTGGGGAAACTGGTTCTGATTCTCTCTCTTCTGTCCCTCCACACTCTTCCTCACTCACTCACTCACTCACGCTCTCTCTCAATAAATAAATAAACAAATAAACAAAATTTTAAAATCTTAAAAAAGAGAAATCCTTCCTAGGTCCACAGACACAAGTATTTATAGCTTATGTTTTCTTCAAATAGTTTTATAATTTAAGTTCTTACATTCAGATCTTTAGTCCATTCTGAGCTAATTTTTTGTATATAGTATGAGATAGAGAGCCCAACATCATTCTTTTGCAGATAATGTCCTATTTCTAAACCAGTGTTTAGATACATGGAAATTTACTTTACAATATACTGTATATACTCTTCTATCTGTAAAATATGTTTTATAGATTTAGAAATATAAATAGGAAAGAATTACTGGGATACTGTGTGGAGTACCTGTTTGTGGAGAATACATTATAGTGAAATGAAAGACAAATCAGGAACATTAGTTGGAATGTCTTATGGATTTTTGGCCGAAGTAACAGGGTAGATGTGCCATTTACTGAGGCAACAATGAATGCAGAAGGAGCAAGGTTTTGGGGGGAGAAACAAAATTATCTTAAGGATATGTTCAATTTGAGGAACTTTTCAACATCTAAGTGGAGAAGTCAAAAAGGCAATCTGATATATGAATCTGGAGTTTAGAGAGAAAAGAGGGTCTACAGGTATATATCTGTGAGTCTCTGGCATACAGCTGTCATAAAGCTATGGAACTGGTTGATATTACATAGAGAGACAGTATAGATACAGGAGGGAAGAGCATCAAGGACTCAGCAGCATAGAGTGTCAATAATTAGAAGCTGGGCAGAGGAAGTGGTGGGTCCTTCCAAGGAGACTGAGAAGGAGCGGCCAGTAAGGAAGCAGAGGAATGTGGTTTCAGGAAATCTTAGAAAAGTGTTTCAAAGAGAAAAGAGTTGTCAAATACTGCTCAGAGATCAACTGTGATTTAGAGAACTAATTATTAGATTTGGCAAAGTGAAGATAGATGGTCAGCAAGTTTGACAAGAGATACTTGTGGAGGAAGCAGGCAAAAGCCTGACTGGCTTTACATAGTGCACTTGGGGAATCGAATACTCAGTGGCCACCATTTAGTTTGTTCACTTTCTTCCTTTCTACATTTTCTTTCAAAAAATAACAGGTGGCACAAATCTTTCCTTATAAAACAGTGTATGGGGGCATCTGGGTGACTCACTCGGTTAAGCATCTGCCTTTGACTCAGGTCATGATCTCAGAATCCTGGGATTGAGCCTCGCATCAGACTCCCTGCTCAGTGGGGAGCCTGCTTCTCCTTTTCCCTCGGCCTCTCCCCCTGCTTGTCCACTCTCTCTCTAGTAAATAAATAAAATCTTAAAAAAATAATAAAGCAATGCATGTATTCCTTGTTATGTGTAGCTAGCCAGTATCAGAATTGAATCCATTGTACCCTTTCCAGTTCATGTTATGGCTTACAAGTGATTGTCTAAATAAAAAAGTTATTCTGAAACACTGGATTTTAGTAATAAAAAGTCCTCTAGTACTTCTCCTTATACTACACATATGCAAGAACTGATTGATTTTCTAGATATTAGCGATCAGTGGCTTCATGCAACTCTAAATAAAATATTTGCTAGCATGAGCACAGAACAGTAATTCCTCTTTCACATTAAATGCCATTGATGTTATACAATGTTAAATAAGTTGACAATGCAATTTTGTCAGTAGCTTGTTTTGCTTTCTCTGAGCATATTTTCTTTCTTTCTTTTTTTTTTTCTGAGAATATTTTCAGTGACTTTCCAGCTAGTTTTTATAAACTGTTTGACAGCAGTGAGAGCTACCTCATTTGGTATATAAGGAATACAACTCTGAATAAAATACTGGTAGTTTTGGGGGCACCTGGGTGGCTTAGTGGTTGAGCACCTGCCTTTGGCTTGGGTCGTAATCCCAGGGTCCTTGGATCGAGTCCCGCATCAGGCTCCCCAAAGGGAGTCTGCTTCTTCCTCTGCCTCTGTCTCTGCCTCTCTCTCTGTGTTTCTCAGGAATAAATAAATGAAATCTTAAAAAAAATATATTGGTAGTTTTGGTCTCATTCTGACTGTAGCAAAAATAATTATTTAATTATGTACTATATTGTTTTGTTTTAGTGATGAAAAAAAATTTTTTTTTTTTTATTTATGACAGTCACACAGAGAGAGAGAGGCAGAGACACAGGCAGAGGGAGAAGCAGGCTCCATGCACCGGGAGCCTGATGTGGGATTCGATCCCGGGTCTCCAGGATCGCGCCCTGGGCCAAAGGCAGGCGCCAAACAGCTGCGCCACCCAGGGATCCCAGTAATGAAAATTTTAATTGGTTTACTGGAGTCCACAATGTTATGTTAGAAATTGAAATCAAAGCATCAATTTTTTGCCAAAACTCGACAGTTTCTTAGAAGATAGCACAGTGTGAAAAAAGATAACTACATTGCTAATTTTCAGATATTCACCATACACTTATATATATATATATATAAATATATATATATATTTTACTTGTTTCTCTGAAATTATCACATTTGCCTCTTATATAAAAGTGGGGGTCCTGTTCATTTTTTATATTTATGACATTTTGAATTTTAATATTTACATTACAATTTTCATCATTATATTTTTGCCTGAGTCTTTGCAAAATTCTTGATAGCATTTCTTTAAACATTGGAGATATAAGACCACACAATAGGAATGACACAAAGTATTGTGAAACTATTTGAAGTCAAGATGAACTATACCTGGTAATTGAATATTAGTGGAGACAGATTTCCAAATACAGTTTTTATAGTTCATGTGATATTTTCAAAAATGATATTATCACAGGGAATGTAGCAGGACTTACTGTTTGAAGACAGTAAAGTTAGCATTTTTCCTACTATTTATTTATTTACATTTTGTTTATTTATTTTGAGAGAGAGAGAGTGCACAAGCATGAGCAGGGGGGAGGAGCAGAGGTAGAAGCAGACTCCCCACTGAGCGGGGAGCCTGATGAGGACTCAATCCCAGGACCCCTGAGATCATGACCTGAGTTGAAGGCAGATGCTTACCTGACTGAGCCACCCAGATGCTTGTGTTTTTCATTTTAAAGGCTAAATCACCCAAAAGTAAAGAGCAAAGTAAGAAAAGCCAGGAGACAAATCCTTAAGTTACAAAATAAGGGGATGGCAGTGAGAGAATGAGAGGATGTTGAGAGTGAAGCTTTTAGAAAGATCTCAGTGGATTTAGAGTTTCAGATTGGACTGGGGTCAGGGTTAGGGTTAAACAGCAAAATATATTGCTTAAAAGTTAGGGACATAGCTTAAATCTCTTGCATGGAGCCTAAATATCTCATTTCAAAGGCAGGAATGCAATTCACAGGTAGGCTGCAAGAATTTCCCTACATCCACATGGTTCCAAGAAGCAGAGAAAGTGTAGCAACATATGTATCACAGGAAGGAGTTGTAGTTGCAAAAAACAGTCTGCATCTGTAACAGTGGGGGAGAACAGAGACTGCATTGTCAACATCCCTGTGATGGCCTATCTCCATTGGCTGGGGGAAAAATCAAACTGACATACAGAATACTGGGTCATAAGCAAGATTCCTGTTGGCTTGGAAAACAGTAGATAGCCAGAGTAACAGGAAGCCGTCTTGCTGCAAGAAGCCAGGAAGAGCAGTGTTGGTCTGAGGAAGTATTCCTATAGCAACACAATTATTGTGAACACCAACACTTGGAAGGCAGCTATCTGGACAAGCTGAACCTGGGACACTCAAAGCGAAAGCCACAAAGAAAACAAAGGGGTCTTAGTTACTGACAGAAATAGAAACAAACATTGTCCAGAGGGGAGCTCTCCAAGTTTGGTTCAGAAGACTACCGACCTATTATGATTAAGCAAGAAGGCTATGATTAAGCAATGAACTCAGAAACAAGATTGCCAAACACACAAGAAGGCGATAACCATGAGTGAGAGTCAGCAGAAACAAACAACAGATTTAGATTCCCTAAAAATTTCAATTATTGGAATCATAATTATATACATACAACGTAAAACAGCTGTGTATGAACTGTTTAAATAAAGCCTGCAATGTAACAAGTGACCATTCTAATAGAAACATCTAGGAATTTTCAGAGACATTTTGAGAACAATCTAAAAGAAACCAGAAATAAAAAATAACAATTGCTGTAGCAAAACCAAACAAACAGACAAACAACTGTGAAGGGATTAACTAGATTAGATAACTCAATTGATAATTTGCAAACCAGAAGATATAGCTGGAGAACTGATCTAGAATGTAGTAAAGAAAAGCAAGAAAATGAAAAATAAGAAAAAAAGGTTAAAAAATATGGAAGATAGAATAACAAGATCTAACAGAGTTCCACATAAAAAGAATAATGAGAAAGGAGAAGCAATATATACAGAGATAATGGCTGTGAATTTTCTAGAACTGATGAAAAAGCATAAATCCATAGATCTTAAAAGTAAAGAAGAAAAAAATAATGGGACAGGTAAAAAAATTAAAAATTATAATTCAAGAAAAAAATCATAGAAATAAAAAGAGGCTCAAATCTGAAAATATAAAAAGGCAAATATGATTTATTTTTTTAAAGGTTTATTTATTTATTTATTTATTTATTTATCATAGACATAGAGAGAGAGAGAGAGAGAGAGGCAGAGACACAGGTGGAGGGAGAAGCAGGCTCTGTGCCTAGAGCCAGACGTGGGACTCGATCGCGGGACTCCAGGATCACACCCTGGGCCAAAGGCAGGCGCCAGACTGCTGAGCCACCCAGGGATCCCCAAGGCAAATATTATTTTACAAAATAGTTCCACATGGTCAACACCAAAGTATGTCCTCATAAAATTACTAAATTGCAAAAATTGGCATTCTTTGGAAGTTAAAGAAAATAAATCACTTATAATGAGAAAAAGAGGCTGATTTCAGATTTCTTCACAATATTCATTCCTGTAAGACATTGTAGTTAGAGGAGTACAAAGTCAAGGAAAGAGGTGTGACCTGTAATTGCATAGCCAAAGTGTTGGGTAAGTAAAAAGGCAAAGAGTTCTGAAAACACAAGATCCTAGGGATAATATTTCCATTAACTTATTTGATGATTCTGCCAGTGGACAAATTTTATCAAACAATAGAGGACTAGAAAGCATAAGGTAGATAGCTTTATTTATTTATTTTTATTTATTTTTAAAAATATTTTATTTATTCATGAGAGACAGAGAGAGAGAGAGAGAGGCAGAGACAGAGGCAGAGGTAGAGGGAGAAGCAGGCTCCATGCAGAAACCCGACGTGGAACTGGATCCCAGGTCTCCAGGATCACACCCTGGCCTGAAGGCGGCGCTAAACCGCTGAGCCACCCAGGCTGCCCGGTAGATAGCTTTAAGGACTGCTGACAAATAGGATTAAAATGAAAACAAATATGGGCATTATTTTTACTAAACAGAAAGCTAAATATTAAGAGATAATATAATTAACTAAAATGAGGAAGTTGTGAAGAGAAAGGGGAGGTAGAAGGATGAAGCAAGCTACTGATTTAATTATTGTGTAGAATAGGGCACTTATAATCCTATCTTTGTAGCTTCTGAAAAATCCATTTTATCTAGAATTTCCTATTGCATCAAGTATATTTGTGTTTTTCTTAATTAACTTACTTAAAACTTAAAAAATTTTATATTTTGCTTATTTAATAAGCAAAAATCACTAGCAACAAAATTATAATCCAAATATCAATAAAGTTTTAGAAATCAAAGTGTCTTTCAAATTCTGCTGGTGTCAAAACAAAATGTGAGTCTGGACATTCGCAAGGTAAGAGTTTATTAAGGGGAACTACTGCAATAGGGAAATACTCAAAACCTAAGCCAGAAACAACTCTGAGAAGAAGTGGGCTAGCAAAACTTTTATATGCAGACACCATGGGACAGATGGCTGTGCAAAGAGGAAGGGGTATACTAGAATTGCAAGGCCAGGGGGAGGGGGTCTTGAACTTAATGAACTGTGTCGAATATTGTAAAAGTAGGAAGATCAAGGCATGAAATTTTAGTTGGTGGTTAGGCATATGGGCGGAGTTGGGGTTTGAGATGGAACAAACAAGTTACAGCATAGCAAGTTTGCACAAAGTTCAGGGTCAAGCCGTCCCTTAGCAAACTAAAGTTATGTCAAACATTAAGTTTGACCAGTTTTGTCATTGGCTATCAGTGCCTACTTGAATGATTTGGTTTTTAAGCAGATATAAATTGCATGTATTTCAGGGCATGCTGACACAAACATATCCTGGGATAATGCTCTATAAATATTGCAAATTAGGACTTACCTACAGGTGAATAAATTACAAAGCAGCTAGAAAATTTCACATTAACTAGCAAAAAAGAATGAAAACAAATGAAGTAAAAATCCAAATGAAATTAAACAAAGATCAAAATACATCTAAGGAAACAGAAGAGATTAAAAAGATAAAAGTAGGGCAGCCCAGGTGGCTCAGTGGTTTAGCACCTGCCTTCCGCCCAGGGAGTGATCCTAGAGACCTGGGATGGAGTCCCACATCATGCTCCCTATATGGAGCCTGCTTCTCTTCTCTCTATGCCTGTGTCTCTGCCTCTCTCTTTCTCTCTGTGTGTGTGTCTCTCATGAATAAATAAATAAAATTTTTAGAAAAAAGATAAAAGTAGAAAGTACTTAATTATAAAATTAAAAATGGCAGAATTAAATAACCCAAGAGCTGGTTGCTTAGGAAAGAAAACGTTTTAAGTAAGTTAATTAGGAAAAAAAGCACAAATATACTAGATGCAATAATTTGGAAATTCTAGATAAAATGGATTTTTCAGAAGCTACAATATACCAAAACTGATCTGAAAAGAAACTGAAAGTCTAAACAAATCAATTACTGTAAAAGAAAATATAAAGAGCTATCCCACACGTAAAAAAGCAATTTTTATAGGTTGTTATGTTGCGAATTTAAGGAACAGATAATTCCAAAATTATTCAAGCTATTTCAGCACATAAAGAAAGAAACCTTCTAAATTCTTTATACAAAGCAAGAATAATTTTGATACTAAATCTGACAAAGACTGTAGGGGAAAGAAATGCCCATTAATTTCACTTATAAATATTGATGAAATAATACTAAATAAAATATTAGGAAAAGGAAGCCAGCAATATCTTTTTTTTTAATTTTTTAAATTTATTTATTCATGATAGTCATACAGAAAACGAGAGAGCGAGAGAGGCAGAGACACAGGCAGAGGGAGAAGCAGGCTCCATGCACCGGGAGCCTGACGTGGGATTCAATCCCGGATCTCCAGGATCGTGCCCTGGGCCAAAGGCAGGCGCCAAACCCCTGCGCCACCCAGAGATCCCGAAGCCGGCAATATCTTAAAAGAATAACATGACAAAATGGGATTTATTTCAGAAATATAAAGGTGATTAAATATTAGGACATATATTTTATGGATAGATATGAGGAAGATCAACTCTACAGACTTTGAAACAGAATTTGATGAAAATTTAAAATCTATTTTTGAGTCAAAGATGTTTATAAAAGAATAAGAATAGAATATACTACCTAAACATAAATCTGTTTTAACTCCCAAGCCAGCTTATGTTCAAAAAGAATGTATTAGAAGCATTCTCATTAACAAAAGTTAAAAAAAAAACCGATCACTACTGTTTTCACTAACATTTTCTTAGCTAATGCAGTTATCTTAAAATTTGGGGATAAATTAGAAGTTAAAAAATACTGGATATAAATATGTTTGGTTCCATTACTTCCATTCAACATTGTACTAGAGGTTCCAGCCAAGGCAATTAGGCAAGAAAATGAAATAAAAGGCATCTAGATTAAAAAAGAAGTAAAACTATTTCTCTTTGCAGATGACATAATTCCAAAATCTCCATGATTTTCTATATATATAAGCTCACAAATCAATTAGGGCTAATAAGCCAGTTTAGCAATATTGCAAAGATACAGGATCAATATACAAAAATAGTTGTATTTCCACACATTAGTAATTATAATCCAAAACTGAAGAAAGCAATTCCATTTACAATAGTAGTAGAAAGAATAAAATACTTAAATTTAACAAAAGAAGTGGATGACTCCTAGTGAAAAAATAAAACACCATTAAAAGGAATTAAAGAAGACTGGAATTGAAAGATACCCATGCTTATAGATTGGAATACCTAATATTGTTAAGATGACGATACTCCCCCAAATTAATCTGCCGGTTCCATAAAATCTTGTCAAAATTCTAATTGCCTTTTTGTAGAAATGGAAAAGCTGGCCCTCAAGTTCATAGAGAATTGCAAGGGTCCCTGAAGAGCTAAAACAATCTTTAAAAAAAAAAAAAGCACAATATTGCAGTTATAAAATATATAGATTCAAGGATATAATATACAGCACAGAGAATATAGTTGATAATACTGTTACAATTTTGTATGGTGACAGACTTATTGAGGCTATTTCATAATGTATATAAATATCAAGTCATTATGTTATATACTTGAAACTAATACAATATTTTATGTCAATTATTTTTTAATAAAGACTATGTAAGGTGTACATCAACAGGAAAAACCCCCAAAAGTTTAAAGTTAGAACACACAATTCCTCATTTCCAAGTTACTTCAAAGCTAGAGTATTCAAGACTATGTGGTACTGGCATAGGATAGACAGGTAGATGAATGGAATGAACTGAGAGTCCAGAAAAAAATCATATACTTATGATAAAATGATTTTCAGTAAGGCTGTTGAGACAATTCAACGTGGGGAGGGTGGGAGTAATAGTCTCTAATGAATAGTTCTGGGGAAATTGGAATTTACAAACAAATTTATTTTTTTTATTTTTTAAAGATTTTATTTATTTATTCATGAGAAACAGAGAGGAAGAAGCAGAGACACAGGCAGAGGGAGAAGCCGGCTCTCCACAGGAGCCAGATGGGGGACTTGATGCCAGACCCCAGGATCACGCCCTGAGTCAAGGGCAGACGCTCAACTGCTGACTCACCCAGGTGTTCCTAACAAACAAATTTAACACCCAAGTGTTAAATACAGGTGCTATATACAAAAATTAACTAAAAATGGATCAATACCTATATACTAGATTTAGCTCTAGTAAAAAAGCTTTTATTTAGCTCTAGTAAAAAAGATTTACTGGAACTAAATCTTAAAAAAAAAAAAAAACATAAATCTTTGTGGCCTTGCAGTACGCAGAAGTTTCTTACATATGGCACCAAAAGTACAAGCAACAAAAGAAAAAACAATGAATTGGACTTCATTAAAATTAAAAATTTTGTGCTTCAAAAACTACCCAGTAAGTGAAAAGATAAGCAAAGAATGGGATAAAATATTTGCAAGTTGTATTTTTAAAAATTCTGCATGGGAAGAGTTACCATAAATTATAATATTGGCTACTTGAGGAAAACCATTCCATATTTGTATCACAAGGGGCTAATTTTCCTAATATAAAAGAGCACCTGCTATAACTAAAGAAAAAAAACAACCTGATAGAAAATAGACAAATCATATAACCAGACAATTCACAGAAGAGGTAATACAAATGACTCAAACATACAAAAAAAAAAAAAAAAAAAAGTCAACTTCACTCACAATAGGATGAAAGTTAATGTCCTGCTAGGGGATCATTTTTCAGCTGTTTGATCAGCAGAGAAAATATGTTTGATAATAATGTTTTGTGTGGCTGATACTATGGGGAACCAGGCACTCTAATTTCCATGAGAGGATGAATTGCCTCCATGAAGAGAGATTTTGGCAGTTAACTTTAAAAGTTATAAATTCATGTACCTTTGATGCAATAAGTCTATTTCTAGGAATTTGTCTTACAGACAGATTTAAATATGTAACATTTGTACAAAGTTATTTATTAAGACATTCTTTGTAATTAAAAAAAAAACTGTCTTTGTGTCCATTCAAGAATTCTCTGCAGCTGTAAAAGAAAATGAGGCTGGTTCTTTGTGTACTGATAGGGAAGGTTGTCCTAGAGATACTGTTGCATGTGACAAGGTGCAGAAGAGTATATGGCTTATGTTATTTATATACAAATATACAAATATTTATTTTTATACAAATAAAAAGATTAGAGGTGTGTGTATGTGTTTGTATGTGTATGTGTATGTTTTCTTACATATTGTAAAATATCTCTGGAAGAATCCAAACCTGATCAGTATTGGCTAGGGGATGTGGTTGGAGGGAGACCCTTTACTGTTTATCTTTTGACCTTTTTCAATTATTTTTCATTTTTAAAAATTTTTAAGTAATCTCTCCACCCAACGTGGGGCTTGAACTCACAACCCTGAGATCTAGAGTTGCATGCTCTACTGACAGATAGTTAGGCACTCCAACCTTTTTCAGTTTTGAGTCATAAGAATCATATCTATTTTTTTTAAATCTATTTTTAAAATAAACTGGGACACCTGGGTGGCCTAGTGCTTTGACGGCTGCCTTTGGCTCAGGGAGTGATCCTGGAGACCCGAGATTGAGTCCCACATCAGGCTCCCTGCATGGAGCCTGCTTCTGTCTCTCTGCCTCTCTCTCTGCCTGTGTCTCTGTCTCTGTCTCTCTCTGTGTCTCTCATGAATAAATAAATAAAATCTTAAAAAGAAATAAAATAATAAACTAAAAATGTAAGAGGATTTCTGTAAAAGAAGTACTTAATCTTAACTTCACACTTATGAACTGTGCATGAACAAAATTACTTCCTTGCTTTTTCCCTGAAATGGCCAAACTTTTTTGAATACTTGGTAGACCACCACTAGCTGACCACTCTCTGAGCAATATTGTCCTAGAACTTTAAACATTAAGATCCCAAAGAGTCTGCCACAGTTGGACTTTGTATCTGAGTCATATCACCTTAGGACTAAGTATTGTATTCTTATACCAAAAAGCAAATGGGAACTTATTTAGAGAAATATAGTTCTTAATTAAATTCAATACATTTTTATTGAAAACCTATTATGTAACATAATTTGTTTTGGAGTGATGAATGTATCATGACTACCATTCTCATGATGCCTACAACCATGCTAACATACCAAACTAAACCATGTAAAATATGTTTCAAAGATCCCAGCAACCCCATGGTAACAGGTTAAAATAGGCTTATTATAACACCTCTGAGCCTAAGTTTACATCTGAAAAGATATACATAAAATTGTTATTAGCAATTACCCCTGTTGGGTGAGATTGGTAGGAAGGAGATCAAGGACTTGTATTTTAAAAAAATATTTTAAAAATGAAGATGCTGGAATCATGAGTGATTTTTATTTAGTTTAGAGTTTTTGTTTTTCAAATATAAATATAGGAACAAATCAAGAATTTTAAGGAACCATATAAATTTATTTCTTTACATAATCCAAAAACTCTCATATACTGCTTTCCCTTCTCCTTTACTTAACAGTTGGTAGGAAAACCTGGCACTTTGTGTCTCCCTTGACCCTCGTAAAATTAAGAACGAGTTTCTTCTAAGAAGAACGTACAGTGTATCAAAGGATAAGGTCATCATCCAAAATGTGAAACCTAGAAACTTATTGCTTACTTAGGTAAGGGAAAGCTATACTGATCAGACACAGTGTCACTGAGCAGAACAAATAGAAGTTTTATGGAAAGTATTATTTTGGGACATATTGGCTACTGAGGCAGGAGTAGTTGAAAAATCAGCCTTAGAAACACAGGTTATAGAAGTGTGTTTTCTGTTCCTGAGGCATGTTTACTGGAATAAGTTGTCACTGATCAATTAAATAGGTTTAATAAAACCAGCTTGAAAATATCATGGCTATAAAAACATCAATCTTTTCATAGTTTCCTGTTTTTTTTTCTTTTTAAAAAAATAAGTTATGCCTCTTTTTTTGCTTGCCCTTGATTTGAAAACTAGAGGTGTCTTGCACTGAAAGGAAACAATTTCCTTAGACTAATCATAATTTGTTATTAAAAGGTCTTAGTGTATTCATTTTCTATTGCTGCTGTAAAAGATTACTACAAATTTAGTGGTTTAAACAACACAAATGTATTGTTTTATATTTGGGTAGGTTAGAGTCTGACGGGGGTGCCTGGGTGGCTCATTGGTTAAGCATTGGCCTTTCACTCAGGTCATGATCCCAGGGTTCTGCTGGGCAGGGAGTCTGCTTCTCCCTCTCCCTACCCCCTCCCCCTGCTTGTGCTTCTCTCTCAAATAAATAAACAAACAAACAAACAAATAAATAAACTTTAAAAAAAAGAAAAAGGAGAAGAAGCCTGACACAGGCCTCACTAGGCTAAAATTAAGGTGTTGGAAGGGCTGCATTCCTCCTGGAGGCTCTGGAGAAGAATCTGTTCCTTTTCCAGCTTCTAGGGGTTGCCTACATTCCTTGCCTTGTAGCCTCCTTCTTCCTCCTTCAAAGCCAGCCACACAGCATTCTTCTGACTCTGGTTCTGTTGTCACATCTTTCTCTGATCCTTCTCTCTGCCTCCCTCTTTCCCTTATAAGGACTTTTATGATCATGTTGGATGCAGCTGGATAATCCAGGACACTCCACAGATCTGGTGATAGGAGGTCCAAGACTTGTATGCTAGCTCAACAGTGCCATCAACTGACCCCTTCTGTCTTGCTGTATGCATCCTTAGCAATGACTAAGCCTCGAGCATTGTGCACGTGTTCCAGGCAAGAAAAATGAAGTAGAAGAGGCAGTACCGGAAAAATTCAGTTGGCATTTCATTTGCCAGAACTGAGTCTTGGGGGCCGGCCCGCCTCTAACTGCAGGGTAGTCTGAGAAGTTTAAGTTAGCTTCCCTGCATCTCTGAAAAGGGAAGGAAAATGGAAATAAGTGTGGAAATGAGTGATAGATATGCTAACCTACAGAATGACAACAGCTAAGTGATCTTAACAAAGAACTTTGTCTAGTTGCTGAAGAGCAGGAACCAGGTGCTGGAATTCTAGTGGACCACTTGCTACACATGTTATATGACACCTGGTGACAGGTGAGGTGCAGCTTCTCTCCTCCACTCAACAGGGCTCAGTCACAAGAGATGAGGTTGAACCCGGGACAGACAACTTCATGCTGGGGCAGCCCCCCCTCCTATTCCCTACCTGTGTATAATCCCATGCTTGATCTTCAGGAGTAAATGCCAAGTCGCATGCTTCCCGGTGCAGCTGTAACTCATTAGTCAGAGATTTCACAATGAATGCTTCTGTAAGCCAGGTGCAATCTGACCTGCCAACATTCCACATTTATCTTACTTTGCTACATTCTGGAGAGCAGAGTGGCACGAAGGCAAATCTAAGATCATATCCCCAGGGTCCCCCCATCTGATGTATGAGGTCATGCCCTCTGAAAACCCTTTTCTTGTAGGAAACGGGTACCTAAGAAGTATTGTCCCTTTCTTCCTCTTGAGGTCAGAACCAGTTGAAAGAGATACAGTATCAGACAAATGAAGGTCAAACTGTCCTTAATAACACTGACTAGAAGACATGGCCAAGTGGGCGCTGTCGTACTTTCCTGAGATTTGTCCAGGAGTTACTGGTACTGTTGAACAACACAGCTTCCCTGTAGAATACAGGCCTGTGAGGGGAAAGCTGACGCACTTTCTAGAAATGGTGGGGGAAGGGTGAGCTGTTTATTCTCCTCAACTCACCTGTCCAGCTAGGCTCCCCTATTCCCCTGGGGAGGAGTAAATGAAGGGCAGAGAGAGACTTAGTGATTCTCAGCTTTCCAGGAAGTTTGAGGTCACCCAGGGAACAAATGAACAATCAGGTTAGAGAATCATTTTGGTCCAGCTTAAATTACTGCATATGGAAAAACAAGGGGTAGGGGTGACATTTTCCCCCAAAGCTGTACCTTGACTGTGTCAGTGTCAGTACCTTGGTTGTGATATTGTACTATAGTTTTGCAAAATGTTATCACAGGAGAAAGCCAGATAAAGGCTATGTGGGATTTCTCTGTATTATTTCTTACAAGTGTGTGTATCTATCATTACCTCAAAATAAAGTTTAATTAAAAAGAAAAGCAGCACAAACAAAATGCACTTTCCTAGCTTTGGGGACAGGTGAGTTCAATACAAAGCAAACAAAGACACCTGCTTTCAATTTCTTTTTATCAGTAGGACTATCTTTAGGTACCTAAAAGCTATTGCCTCTAGGCTTGTGTTTAACACTGTGTTTGAGAGAATTACCTGGAGTCATAAAACAGTTCTTTGAGGAAAGGTGTGGGTAGAAAAATAAATTCATTCATAAAATATTCTTCAGACATTCTTTACTTAGTTTGTAAATACCATTGGCCAATATAGTTTTCATTGTTCAACACAAAGCCATAAAGTCTCTGGAGCAGATTTTATTTTTAAGATGGCTATGGCAATCAACGGTCTTCCTCCTTAAGTTTTCAATAACCACATAATTAGCGTGCTTCTGACTCTCTCAGAAACTAAAACACAACTGAACTTTATTTGTTCTTTCATGACCCTCATGACATACCTCAGCTTCTCAGGACATGTCTCTCACTTGGTTTACATCACAAAATTTCTGGCATCATCTCAGAAGACTCCCAGAAATGCCTGTTTTACCACTCTGTCCCTCCAGTTCTCCTAGTTTTGAAGGTCTCTTCTGGTTTCACTTTCATCCCTAGCTTGGAGGCCCCACTGTCCATTGTTATTTGCAGCCTGCAAAACTCTCTCATATTCTTACTCTTCTGTTCCACTTTTACTGTAACCCTCTGACCAACAGCATACCTTCTCCATTCTTATTAGGAGGCAACTTGACAAAGAACATACCATATTAGGTTTTACTTGGGACAAATATAGATTCGGATCTCAATTCTGCTCCTTTATCTTCAGTGGACATTTATTAATTTTTGCTCACCATCATTCAACCCCTTTTCTTTTGACAACAGCACTACAGTTCTTTAGTGAATTACCTGTCCAACCCTCCAGGCTTGTTGGCAGCTCTCCTACACTAAACATATGACCCTTGCTAAGGCAAACAGTTTCTCTCTAGATCTGGACTCTGGAATGGAGTGACTCGAAGACATTAAGTGATTTACATAGGCATCTATCTCTTTCTATAACTGAGATCTGTGAAAATATTTTGTCCTTTAGATACTGGTTGATTAGCCCTCCCTTTGTTCTAATAGCTTTCACCTATCCTTCCAACGAAATTCCCTTTATCTTTTATTAGCCAGAGTAATTTTCTGTTGTTTGCAACCACAAAACCCTAACGAACTAGCTGTGAAGGTTATATTAGTGACTTAAATTCTGTATAATCAAGAAAAATTACATTTACATATATAGATGTCATGCATTAAATATGAAAATAAACTTAGTGATTCTGGCCTGTAAAAGCGACAATAAATCCATGACCTCGAAACTAGGTGACCCTACCACAAAGCTTGACAATCTTTTTATTTGTTCTGGGCCATCTGCTTCTACAAAATTCCCTCAGCAGATTTTACAAACATTTACAATTTTCTTCAAGCTGCCCATTTAACCTCTCCCTCAATCTCAACAGCTTGTCTTAAGCAAAATGTCAAGGAAACAGAGGTACCAGGTTTGCAGAACCTTGGAAAGTTTTATTGATCTTGTGATTCATGCCGGTGTCATGATGCCTCAAACCCAGCTCAAGAGAATAAACTTTTGAAAAAAACATATATAATCAAAGCCATCCTAAATTTGCAACATTGATTACAACAATGGTAAGAATCTCTTTATACCATTACCTACATCCTATAATAAGTGTTTATAATAGTCGGAATAATTCAATGATTCTTCTTGCATATACGTACCAGTGTAATGACAGGGCAGACGGATGGAGTGAGGTTGTATTCTTTTCTGCTGCTGAAATTCTTCCTCCTAATTTGATGATGTTTGACTTGAAGGTCATATATGGTAACTTTTCTTCTTACTGCAGGCTTCTGGTATGATGTGAAGTCAGTACTATTTGCTCTTTGAACAACTGTCAGGATCAGAATGCTTCTGGTTTGTCCCAGTACTAGAGATGCTATTTGAAATTTTGTGTGCCTTCTTCCTAGTCAATCATCAGAACATCAAGATTACATGAGGCTACAAATAATTAATGTGGTAAAGGATGCAAATTATGTCTTTTTATAATTACCATACAGTGCTATATTAGCTTCAGGTATACAATATAATGGCTCAACAATTCCATATATTTGTTAGTGCTCATCAAGCTAAGTGGTACTTGCAAACCCCTTTGTCTATTCACCTTGAATTATGTCTTAATTATGAGTCTATAAAGCATTTTCAAAATGACAAAAATACAAGCATATCAGTATAAACACCAGCCATAAATGTATGCAATCCCAATGAATAGAAAGCACTATGAGATGAAGAAAACTTGACTAACTTGCAAAGGTGGTTTCAGGGTATCTAGAACCAAACCTTGTGCCTTTCTCATTGATTTCTTTTTTTTTTAATTATTTATGATAGTCACACACACACACACAGAGAGAGAGAGAGAGAGAGAGGCAGAGACACAGGGAGAGGGAGAAGCAGGCTCCATGCACCGGGAGCCCGACGTGGGATTCGATCCCGGGTTTCCAGGATCGCGCCCTGGGCCAAAGGCAGGCGCCAAACCGCTGCGCCACCCAGGGATCCCTCTCATTGATTTCTAAAAAGACTCTTTTTATATATTTTTTTCTTTCCCTACCTCCCCCCTCACTTTGCCCTTCCCTTCTCTTCCTTTTCCTTCCTTCCTTTCTTCTTCTCTGCCTTTTCTCCATTAATAATCTAGGACTAGCATTAAATTTGTTAGACATAACATTTTCTGGGAACATATGTTTCAGATTTTCTCTCCTTTTAACATTTCATTTTATTTTACAATTTCCTCCCCACACTACTGATGTTTAGATATTTTTCCCTAGATGAAACATGAGTTTTTCTTGTGAGCCCTAATCAGTTTTATATGTTAGAAGAGCAGTAGCTATTTCTGGCAGTCTCTGACTAAATGGGCTTGAAGTACAGAGATGGTTTCATTAGCCTTAGAATGAGGCTCTGGAGACTCCAAGATGTGGAGAAATTTTGGGTGCTCAGGCTCAATGCCCGTGATTTCAGCTTTGCATAGTGGCAGTATCGTAGCCAATGAGGTTTATCTGAGGCATGATTATTGCTAATTGAAAACTTTTCTCAAAAAAAAAAAAAAAAAGAAAAAGAAAAAGAAAACTTTTCTCAATGCCAGTGAACTCATTGGCAAAATAAGGTTTGTGGCTTGAATACAAGGAAACACCTGCCTACCTGACTTCTAGCTTTGCTCCTGAGAAGGGGCACATACCAACAAGGAAATGTTAAAAGTTTCTGATCGAGTAGGTATATGAACAGCAGGCTGCTGCCCAGTGCCCTTTACTGGGCATCACGATGTTACTGATCATGATAAGCTCTTGTTCATAGTACATAGTATGGTGGAAGTGCGAAGACAGCAGGACTAGCTGTAGTAGCAATAGCCGTGTCTGTGCTAAGAACATACTGTGGGGTATGACTCAGAACGTGGTCTCATGACAATAATTTAGGAGATGTGTAGGTCTGAAACCCTGAGCATTCCAGGGAGAGGTTGGTTGAACAATTTGTCTAGGAGAACAGAATGTGGCACGTTTCTGGGAGTCTTGGCACAGCCACCATGAAGTATCTGAAAGAGGTGCTGACAGATAGGAGGTGACTATGAGGCTGGGTGTAGCTCTTGCTTTTAGCAATCTCTGCATAAACTGATGATGAGAGTAGGCGGTCTGCTCTTCTTAATGTTGAACTAAAATGGTGAATATTGACTTGGTGGATATATTGGTGGATTCTTCTAGGAAGAGAGGGAAGCCTTCTTCTGAGATCACACTTCATTATGCCTTTGCACTAGAGTTTGTTACCGAATGGGTAAAACTCTTTTTGGAGATAAGGTTTCCTTTAGAGTATCTTTTTTTTTTTTAATTCCCCCTCCCAATTAGAAATTCTGGAATAGAAAAAAATACAAGGACAGTGTTCAGAATAATAAGAAAAAAGAAATGAGGGTTGAATTGTGAAGAACACCAATACTTACTTAAAGGAAGAAGATCAACAATGGAAGCTGAGAAATAGTCATAATAAGGTTAGGACAAAAGCCAAGGAAGAATGGTGTCACAGTGGCCCAGGGATAAGAGATTCATGAAAACAAACGCTGCAGAGATTAAGTAAGTGCTGAAAATGTATTGGAATTTTACACCAAGAGCTCCTTGCAGTATTCCAGTGACCTGGGGATCACAGTTCCACTGGAAAAGTTTGGGTGCAGATCAAATTGCTGTGGGACAAAGAAATAGAAGGTGAAGAAGCGGAAGTGTGCATGGACTTCTCTTTTAGGAGTTCAACCGTGGAGACAGAGTGGGTAACTAGAGCCAAAGTAGGAAGAGCAGTTCAGGAAGGGTTTTGTGTTTTCTTTTTTCCCCAAGATGATATAGAAGTGAAGCTTCAGAGTATAATATCAGAGTGTCTGGAACCAAGATAGGGGAAGACCTAGCAAGGAGGAAGTAGTTTAAGTTGACAGAGCAAAAGGGTGATGGGAGCGGAAGAAGATAGTAAAGGATACAAGGGAAGGATGACAGCCAGGCTCCAAGATGTCCCCCAGTGAGCCCTGCTTCCGGGTATTCACACCCTTGGGACATCTCCCATGTCGTACCAGGGTGGTCTTCGTGACTGACTGAATACAATAAAAGTGATACTATGTCGCTTCTGAGAAGAGTTTATAAAAGACACTGTAGCTTTCATCTTGGTGTCTTCTCTCTCTCTCTCTCTCTCTCTCTCTCTCTAATCATTCATTCTGGGGGAAACCAGCTGTCACTTCATAAGCAATCTTATGGAGAGGCACATCTGGTGAGAGGCTGAGACTTCTTGCCAACAACCAGGTGACGAACTGGCAAGGGGATTCTCTAGCTCAGGTAAGCCTTCATATGACTGCAGCCTGGCTGACCTCAGGAGACAGTCTAAAGCAGAAACACTCAGCTAAGCTGCTCCCAGATTCCTCACCATTTGGAATGGTGTGAGATAATAAATGTTTATCGTTTGAAACTGCCAAGTCTCAAGTAATTTGCTATGTAGTGTAAGGGAGGGAAAAGTGTTCCTCAAACCTGTGAAGGTCCCTGGCTTAGTCTGAAAATTAAACCGACAAAGACAGATTAGTAAAAGAGAAACATACAAATTTAATACAAGTTTTATGGGACACAGGAACCTTCATAGGGTAATGAAGACCCAAAGAAACAGTTAGACCTGAGTACTTTTATGCTGGGTTTGAAGAGAGGATTGTTATGGAGGAGTATGAGAGATTATGAGGTAATTATAGTAACATACTCAACAAGGCCGTTTGTTTGGATTCTTCTTGATGTCCTTTTGTCCTGGAGATAATGATGCTCTTTCCACCATGTATAGGGAGGGCACCTTGTCCATGAGGGTTTTATGACCCGATTCAAGGCAGAAGTGTAGGAGGAAGGTCAGAGTGATCTTCCTGCTTCTGCTTGTTTTCTCAAACTCCTTCAGTTAAAATATTCATATTTTGGGATAGCGTGTTCTGAACCCCATCAGCATAAATAGATAAATAATACAGGAGGGAGTACCTTTGGGCAGGAGGATATTCTGTTTCCTTTGAGAAGTTATCAAGTCATCATTTTTACAAGTTCTTGTTCTTTAAGTTTATTCTTTATTCTTAAAAATTTTCAAATATTAATTTACAACCAGGCTTTAATCATCTTTATTGCTCAGTAAAACCCCCATGAATCTACTTTTTGTAACATCCCACTCAAAGTTATCTATAATACCTCTTAGCTGATATCCATTTAATGATTCATTTGATAACTACTTATTATGTGACAATAAACTTTAGAAAAAGCAGTGTTGCTTTTAAAGTGATTAGTACAGTGACAGATGAGCTATTTGCTAGTATATCCAAATTATCCACCCATATTGAACAAAGCAGTGTGGGTGTTAAGCATAAAAGCATGAACAAATGTCCAAATAGTATATGTGAGAAGTTAATAATCCAGGTAGAAAAAAAATGACACAAAGAACCCATGCATGCATGAAGAACAATTTGAGAATGTATCAAATCAAAGTGGTGTTCAAAGCAAAAATCATGTTTGCATGACGAACAGTAGAGTATCAGCTAAGACAAGTGATACTCTTGATCACAGAACAATGAGAAATTCTTCCAGCAAGTAGGTGTAACTGCCAAATGGGATCATATAAAAGACGTATGAAGGGAAAGCTAATTTGGGGGATATAACCAGGTGGAACTGAAGCTGATTCTTGCAGTTATGCCTCAGGTCATCCAAGAGAGTTGTACCCCCTTTCTAACCGTTTATGATAAGTACAAGATTCATGCATACAAAATTATTCTTTTGGTGGGTGTGACTTACTGCGTAATAAACTTGTGAATTTTCAATCATCTCCATTATTTATCTCAGAACTTTACTCTTGTATTCATTTAGGAAGGACTTATATGCAAACCATTGTGCAAAGTTTAAAATGCCAAATATGTCTCAAAGAAATGAAAGACAGTGTTTTTTTTCCTTAACAAGTTTTGTTTTTAGGGTGGTGGTGGTGGTGGTGGTGTGTGTGTGTCTGTGTGTTTAATCACTATCTCGTCTCCTTTGCTGTATTTTGGGTTTCATTAGGTTAGAGTAGGCTGGACCATAGTGAGAGGTCATGGGCCTGGGCAAAGGTGGCAAGATTAATAGGCCCCGCTGTCAGTACAGAGAAGGGTCTAAGGAGATGGACATAATTTTCATGGTTTCCCATTAATACTTTGTAGGAAAAATTACAGTACTTAGAAATGGAAGACTTTGAATTCTGATTTTACTAATTTAGTAGCTGTGTGTGATACTGAGCAAAAGACTCACCTCTCTGAGTCTCAATGTCTCCTCCACAAAGTAGAGCTAAAAAAACCCCTGCCATTATTACATTCTATTTTTTTCTTAAAAGTCAAATGAGCCTTGTATCAAATATATGTGAAACTATTTTTAAAGCTATAAACATTATTTTTATTGCCGTTTCTATTATCATTTCGTCTTACCTTGAACTTTTATGTTCTTGGCAAAAGCTCAGATGGTCTTTAAGTCTTGAGGGCAATGTGAGAAAGACTCATAGCTAATGCTGAAAAAAGAAAACAAACCCATTGTTTTTTAAACAAAATTATTAACACATTTGAAATTAATTTTTGAGTCAAAAATAATGCCTAAAACAAGTCTATATTACTGGAAAAAATCAAATATATCTTTGGGATTGCAAAGACTTTATATTTCACACCCTAGAACAAGATCTTTTTTCCCAACACCAAGAAGCTAAAGTAGGGGTTTCTGGCTGGCTCAGTCAGTTATGCATCAGACTTCTGATCTCAGGATCCTGAGTTCAAGCCCTGCATTTGGCTCCACCACGGATGAAGCCTACTTAAAAAAAAAAAAAAAAAGCTAACCTATTAGCATTTGCTTTTGCAAATAGTTGAAACAAACAAACAAGAAACCCAATGGAGACTTAATATATTGATTATGTAGGGATGCCTGGGTGGGTCAATGGTTGAGTGTCTGCCTTTGGCTCAGGGCATGATCCTGAGGTCCTGGGATTGAGTCCCACATTGAGTTCCTCCTGGGGAGACTGCTTTTTCCTCTGCCTAGGTCTCTGTCTCTCTCTCTATGTCTCTCATGAATAAATAAAATCTTTAAAAAATATATATATAGATATATAGATTATATGAAAGGTAAGTACCTTGGGATATTAAAACACTTGATTTTTCTTTTTTTTTTTACACTTGATTTTTCTAATTATAAACATAACACATTTATTGTGGAAAATTTGGAAACTGCATGTAAATATAAAGAAGAGAATTATTAGAACTCATAATCACATTACTCAAAAACAGTCACTGTTAAAATTTTTGCATAGTTTTTCCAATTCCCTTCTCCCTCTTTTTTGGCTTTTTTCCCCACGTATTTTGAATCATAGCACTATAGCATTAAATAATCTTTCAAAATATGATTTTTACTATCATAGTCTAAAATTGTTTTTTTTTTTTTGCATGTAAAATTTAAGTTGTTTTTTAGATCTAAAATCTAAAAATCTTTTTTAACAAAAAAACATCTGGGGATGCCAGAGTAGCTCAGTGGTTGAGCGTCTGCCTTCTGCTCAGTGTGTGAACCCCACATCGGGCTTCCCGCAGGGAGCCTGCTTCTCCCTCTGCCTATGTCTCAGTCTCTTTGTGTCTCTCATGAATAAATAAAAAAAATCTTAAAAAAAAATCTGAATTTATTTCAAAGGTAAATCTTTTCTTCTGCAAGTATTTTCGTAAGGACCTATGTTCCAAATCTTGTATTACTCTGAACTCCTTTGCTTCTTTTTCTTCTGGGAAGGCCTCTGAATTGACTTGATTCTGAATCAGATCTGAATTTTGTCACTGAATCTGAAGAATTCTTCCTTTTTTATCCAATTACCATAAGCCTAGGACAGGCCTTTGTTTCTCCCACTTTAGGCTACTGAAGTAGTTTTCTTACTGGTTTCCTTCTTTCTAGTCTTTTTTCTCTCTCATTCATTTTACAGACCTCTTTAATATATCATTACACTGCTCAAAAATATTGACTATTTCTAGGTTCTATAGGCAGAGGCTGCAAAGTGGAGCTCCAAGGCTGGATATAGACTGCAAATTTGTTTTATTGCTCCCTGTGTTTTGAACTTTTTTTTTTTTTTAATTAGTTGGAATCCTTTAGGTGGATTTTATGTTTCACTGATTTATGTTACTTGGCTGGCTTCTAGGTTTCCAAGTAAAGCTGAGCAGGTTTGGCATTGTAGGTCTCCAGAGGGCACTGTGTACATAGCACCCCCTACAGTTGTGCCATGCACAACCAGTATGATCACAGCTCTACCCCATGGTCTGGCTGAAACCTCTGGACGTTTGAAGCTCTATACTCTAGTTTATACAATATGTCAAAGAAAGCTGATGTCTTGTCTAGCCCTGTCCACAATAACTACTAATCAAGCCCATTCTGTACCAAAGCCTAGAAAAGGCTGACATTTCTAAAACTTTGCACTCTAAGATAAGTTTTAAAAAACAGGAACCATTCTAAAAGCCTTGAACTCTAAGATAAGCCAGAAAGTTGTTTTTTATTCAAAAGACAGAAATATGTTTTCTTTTGTATCAAAATGGACCCAAAAGTTATCCAGTTGAAATTACTCACTACCATAGAACAGAGTTATCTCCTGACCTTGTGATTTTTAATTCAAAGGCTTCTATTTTCTTGATTAAGTGAGTCAATTCTGCACTAACTTGTCTCTTTTGCAAATGCAAGTTAAAACTCTACTCAGTTCTTGAATTTGTGTCTGAGTTTTGCAGAATAAAGTTCCTTTAATCCTAATTCTAAACTCTTTACAATGTGGGTCCTATATCCCCCAAATTTTCTCTTTTGCATAAAAATTAAAATAAACTAATAAAGGAACTGACCAATTTCCCCTTAAAGCATAAACTTCACAATGCTTTGTTGTTTTCTTCCTTCCCCTGATCCTTTGTTCCCCTCTTCCTCTCCTCTTAATCTATGTCACTTCTCTTCAAGGCCATTTTTTTTTTAAGATTTTATTTATTTATTCATGAGACACACACACACACACACACAGAGAGAGAGAGAGAGAGAGAGAGAGAGAGAGAGAGAGAGAGGCAGAGGGAGAATCGATCCCAGGTCTCCAGGATAAGGCCCTGGGCTGAAGGCGGCACTAAACCACCCGGGCTGCCCATCTTCAAGGCTATTTTAATCCCACTGCCCTCCCAGCTGTGCCACCTTAGTGTCCATCTGTTTTTCTCAGAACTCTTTCTGCCCTTATTGCCTATCTGGTCATTTATTTGACACAATGTGAATACTGTATGTGTGCATTTTTAAAATTTATTTTTCTCTTTTTTCTTATGATAAAAGTAAGACTTGTTCAATTTAAAATATAGAAAACATAAAGGAGCAAAATGAAATGAAACACTTGTCATAAAACAATAAATACAGAAGAGAAAAAAAACCCCTAGTCAAACATTTGTGTAATCTTGTGATGGGGATGGACCATCTAGTCTGGTGCCAGAAATATAAAACTTGAATTTAGAAACAATAATTTGCCTTTTTAAAAGTGTTACCCCTCTCTACATGATACTTGTTTCATGGAGTAAAACATCAAGTTTCTTTTTTGTTAGGTGAGTTTTGATTTCAGAGGACACTGATCTCCTTGAACAGAAGAAAAAATGGACAGCCTCTCCAGACCTTGATTCATAGAATCATGTATCTCTATAAAGCACTTGTGCCATTGCACAGAGTAAAAGTGTGTAAATGTGTTGACACTTACACTTTCTATTCAGAAACTGTTAGTATCATCAGGGCCTTTGGTTCTAAATAGAGTTTAGACAGTTCCAGCAAGAAAATAATGGAAAATTAGTGATTTATGGAACGAAACTACTAAGTAGCAGAGTTAATCACTATTCTTTTAGTCTTAGAGTTAAAGAGAAGCTATTGAACTAGTCATTGATACTTTTGACATCTGATGAAATCCACCTTATTTTCAAAAAGCCAAAAGAAGGAGTTTTTTTCTTCCAAGAAAAATATAGTAAAATCTTTAAGTAATGAATAACATATAAAACACCTTCAAACTACCATGGATCGCCAGTCTGTGTTTCAATCTGTTGAGTGGATGAAGTCTGAGTACCACTTGGAAAGTTCCCTGCCTTCATAATCTCTATGCATGCTTTCTATTCCTCACTTCAGATGCCTTTTGGAGTTTTCGTCTTTTATTATAAAGAACTGATTTTTTTTCTCAAACTTATGGAAAGTGTAAATCAAGCTTCTTTAGTAAATTGTGTTTTATTATTTAGTAAATTGTGCTTATTTATGTAAATGATTATATATTTATCTAAAATATGTAATCTAAATAGAGAATGGTGAACTTATTATGCAAATACAAGAAAGCCTTGAGAAAGTCCCTTAGCTGTTCCATACAGATCCAAAATATTGGGGTTTACGGATGGGAGCTTGGTTGGGTTGAGAAGGATGGCGAATGGTATATGGTATCACAGGGATTAGTGTTGGGCTAGTTCTTTGAGAAAAAGTCATTTTCCACATCAAAGGGCACTTGTGAGAGAATTTATTAAAATTATGGAGGCACTAATGCCAATCCAAGCCTCCTTTTGTTACTGTCTCCCTTCCAAAAGAATTGTGAGCGCTAAGCCCAAACTCATAAAAATTCTGGAGATGGTACTGCCTTAAACCTTTCTGGAAAATATATATTCACCCTTATTCCCATTCTACCCTCTTTCAGAAGGCAGAGGGAAGTAAAGAAAGAAAATAATAATAATATTTATTAAGTCCTTAATATTTTGCCTGCCTTATATTTAATAACATATGTACTCCTCTCAACAACTTAAAAGGTATGTACTGTACATCCTCTTATTTTGCAGATGAGGAAATTGAGCTTTGAAGAGGTTAATTTATGTGAGAGTCCCTGACATCCTGAAAGTTTTCCACATGGCCCCTTCCACTTGGCCTAAATTATTCCTCCCATTCCTTCTTGCACAGGATTTTCTTTTTTAAGATTTTATTTATTTATTCATGAGAGACACAGAGAGAGAGAGAGAGGCAGAGACACAGACAGAGAGAGAAGCAGGCTCCATGCAGGGAGCCCCATGTGGGACTCGATCCTGGGACTCCAGGATCAGGCCCTGGGCTGAAGGCAGGCACTAAACCGCTAAACCACCTGGGCTGCCCCTTGCACAGGATTTTAATCCTGATCTGTCGCTCCCATCCATTCTGATTAATTCAAATTGCCCAAACAATGGCTACTAATTTGCAATAACAATTTCCTCCTATTCTTAGATGCTTTTCTGACCAGCTATTCCCAGAACTGACTGAATTTTGGCCCACAGTCCCCTTCTTGATCCCAGCTAAAATCCTATAAGTTCCTGACCCTTCCTTCCTAAAGACAAACTGTTTTCTAATTCCTTCAGGAGCCTTCTCAGGACAAACATTTTATTTTTTAAATATTTATTTATTTAAATTTTAACTAGTTAACATACAGTGCATATTGGTTTCTGGAGTAGAACTCAGTGACTCATCACAAAAAGCGCCCTCCTTAATTCCCTTCATCCATCTATTCCATCTCCCCTCCCACCTCCCTTCATCAACCCTCAGTTTGTTCTCTGTTAAGAGTCTCTGTGGTTTGTTTCCCTCTCTCCCTTCCCATATGTTCATCTTTTTTCTTTCTTAAATTTCACATATGACTGAGATCATATATCTGTCTTTCTCTGACTTATTTCATTTAGCACAATACACTCTAGCTCCATCCACGTCATTGCAAATGGCAAGATTTCATTCTTTTTGATGGCTGAGTGATACTCCATTATATATGTTTATATCTTCTTTATCCATTCATATATATATGTATATATAGATATAGATATACCACATCTTCTTTATCCATTCAGTAGTCGATGGATATTTGGGCTCTCTCCACAGTTTGGCTATTGTTGCTAAAATGCTGCTATAAAAATCAGGGTGCATGTACCTCTTTGAATCAGTATTTTTGTATGCTTTGGATAAATACTTAGTACTGTAATTTCTGGGTCATAGGATAGTTCTATTTTTAAGTTTCAGAGGAACCTCTATACTGTTTGTTCTCCAGAGTGGCTGCACCAGTTTGCATTCCCACCAACAGTGCAAGAGGCTCCTCTTTCTCCACATCCTCACTAACACCTGTTTCTTGTGTTGTTAATTTTAGCCATTCTGACAGGTGTGAGGTGATATCTCATTGTGGTTTTGATTTGTATTTCCTTGATGATGAGTGATGTTGAGCATCTTCTCAGGTGTCTGTTGGCCATCTGGATGTTTTCTTTTTTCTTTCTTTTTTTTTTTTAATTTTTTTCATCTGGATGTTTTCTTTGGAAAATTGTCTGACATGAAATGTCAGGACCAACATTTTATTTTATTTTAAATATTTTATTTATTTATTGGAGAGAGAGAGCACAAGCAAGTGAGAGAGAGAGAGAGAGAGCAGGAGCATTGGGGAGGGGCAGAGGGAGAGGGAGAAGCAGGCTCCCCCTTAGCGGGGAGCCAGATGCAGGGCTCTGATCTAAGGACCCTGGGATCATGATGGGAGCTGAAGGCAGATGCTTAACCAACTGAACCGCTCAGGCACCCAGGACCAACATTTTAAAATAAAGTTTTTTTTTTAATATTTTATTTTTTATTTTTTCATGAGAGACACAGAGAAAGAGGCAGAGACATAGGCAGATCCAATGTGGCATCTATCTCAGCACCCCGGGATCATGCCCTGAGCTGAAGGCAGATGCTCAACCACTGAGCCACCCTGGTGCCCCTAAAATAAAGTCTTATGCTAATGGTGCTCTGGCTGATTTTTTTCCACATTAATTTCCCCAAAGCCACATGGCTAGGAAGTAGTAGAGCTAAGATGAGGCCCGTGATCATTTAACTGCTATACTATATTGATAATTTTCCATTTTAAAAGTTACTGGCTGAGTTTGTTTGCAAACTAAAATGCCCTTTCTTAGAGAAGTGATTTCATGGTCTGAAGGCAGCTCTTTAGGCTGTTATAACCACCATGAGCTGCTATAAATGGAAGAAACAAAGTGATAATGAAATTGTGTGAATGAAAGAAATAGGCTTTTGGTAGAGTGACCATAAAATTTATTTCCGACTAGGAGACTTTGGAAAAAGAGTGCTCTTAATAATTATTCTAGGACAATAGGCATAAATAGGACTATCTTCATTCTAGGTGTAGGTCACAGCTGAATGACGAAGTTCTCTTAACTGCTTGAACTGTATATGGGAGTGTTAACACCTAACTGAAGGGGGCAGTAGTGAGAATGAAATGAGAGTATAATGCACACTTGAATGTAAAGTACCATATAAATATAACATTTTAATAATGATTATCACTAATTATTACTAATATTGCTGACCTGCACCATGAAAACTGTGTGTGAATACATATGTGTATGAATATATAATTTTTGTAGAGGTAGAACTGACATATAACATTATATTAGTTTCAAGTGTACAACAGAATGATTTGATATTTATGTATGTTGGGAAACAATCACCACAAGGAGCCTAGTTCACTCCACTGTATATTAAATATTGATTTATGTTGCTCTTCTCTTTGATACTCTCTTTGCCTAGTTTATTTGCTCTTACTATAGTAAGAGGCAGAGAAAGCAAACAAAGCAGTAAGAGTCCATAGGCATTCCTTCCTTGCCAGGGTACACAAACTACCTAGAGAGGGAGTTCTGTTTAACCAGAGAAAAAACCCAAAAACAAAAAACAACTTTGTTTTTATTGAAGTATACAATGAATCAATGTTGTTGAATCAGACATCAAATTTATAAACACAAACCCCAATCACTAATCCAATCACAGAAAGGTTCACAGATATTCAGTACCCATGGAGTTCTTAAACCCAAGTCTTGGCTTATATTTTATTTACTAAAATCTGTGCTCAGGTTATCTTATCTTTAATCGACTGTTACATCTCCCCCAGATCTTCCTCCAAGGTAGCACTATTTAGACCAACCTCTTATTGAAGATTTGCTTAATTTCTCATTATAATATTATCCTCAGGAGGTGGCGCATCTGCTTGGTAACCAGTGCATGCCTGGGGAGTCCTGTGTTGTGGAGCCCTTTACCCATTTCCTTGGCCAGTTTCCAATGTGCTTTTGACTTACTTGGTAAGTAAGGTCTGGTAGTCTCAAGTCTGAAGCACAATTTGGTCTTCATTCTCTTATCTCTTATCTGAGAGCCAGCTATGCAACTTCATTCCTCTTTATTGACGACCAGGATAATTTTCCCATAGAACTGAAAATCCTCAAAATACCCGTATCTATAGGACCCTGTTCACCATTTTCCAAGGCTTTTAACCAAATGTAATTATTTTTTATAATTCTATGGAGATTCTGTGCTCGCTTCGGCAGCACATATAATAATTCTATGGAGATTCTATGTGTATTTCTTACATTCTATTATGATTCATTCATTCATGTTTTTAACAAAGGTTTATTAAGCACCTAGTATATGACAGGCATTGGTTTAGGTATAGAGATAATACAGGGTGAAAACTAAGTTTTTGCTCTCAGGGAGTTTACATTTAATTGGGGAACACAAAAAACCCAACAAATAAATAAATAATATATCAAATAGTAATAGGTGTTATGGAGAAAAATAAGAGCAAGGCGGGTGAGGCAGTCCTGGGGAAGGGTGGCAGAAATACAACATAGTATATAGGGTGGTCAGGGAAAGCTTCACTATGAAAGTGACAACTAGAGACCTGAAGGAAGTAAGGGAGGAAGCCATATGGTTATGTGATGAAAGAGTATTCCAAACAGAAGGAAAAGCAAGTGCATTGTTATGCTGAGCACTTGGTGTTGTTTGTAAGTGAAAAATCACAGAATTCCACTCCTGAAACCAATATTGCCCTGTATATTCACTACCTAGAATTTATTTTTTTATTTTTATTTATTTATTTTTATTTTTTATTTATTTATTTTTTTTACTACCTAGAATTTAAATAAAAATTTGAGAAAAGAAAAAGAAGTACAAAGGTCTTGAGGTAGAAGCATGCTTCCATTCAGGAAAAAAAGGAAGCCAGTGTAGCTGGAGTTGAGGGACCAATGGGAAGAATAAAAGGAGACGAGGCCAGGGAGGCTAGAGTTAGGTGTTGGTTGTAAAATCATAAGTGAGTTAGGACTTCATTGCAGGCTTTGAGTCAAAATCTGACATGATCCGGGTTGCATTTTTAATAGTATGAAGAACAGATACAGAGAAGTGTAGAGACTAACTAGAAAGTTATTGCAATAATCTGGGCAAGAAATGATGATGGTTTGAAACACAGTGGTAGCAGTGATGTACTATGAGATGGTCAGTTATGGATATATTACATTTAGAATTTAAAGCCAATATAATTTGTTAAAGGATTCATGTAGAGTTTGAGAGAAAGACATTAAATATGACTCCAAGATGTTTGCTCTAGGCATAGAATAGAATTCTTTCTTTACTAAGCTGGGTAATGCTATAGGGAGGGTAGGATTTTTTTTTTTCCCAGTTGAGTGCTATTTGGGTTGTTTCCAGGTTTTGATGATTATGAATAAAGCTGCTTTAAACATTCACATACAGTTTTTTTGTGTGAACATAGATTTTCATTACCTTTAGATAAATATGCTAAGTATATGTTTAACTTTAAAAGAAACTGCCAAAGAGTTCCCCAAATTGGTTGTCCTAGTCTGCATTCTCACCAGCAATGTATAAGAATTCCAGTTACTGGGATGCCTGGGTGGCTCTTCCGTTGAGCGCCTGCCTTTGGCTCAGGGTGTGATCCTGGAGTCCCGGGATTGAGTCCCACACTGGGCTCCCTGCAAGGAGCATGCTTCTCCCTCTGCCTGTGTCTTTGCCTCTCTCTGTGTGTCTCTCATGAATAAATAAATAAATAATCTTAAAAAAAAAAAAAAAGAATTCCAGTTACTGTGAGTCCTCACCAGCACTTGGTATTGTCAATTGTGTGTGTGTTGCTAAGAGGTATGTAGCATTTCATTTTCATTGTAGTTTTGCATTTCCTTATGACTAGTAATGTTGAACATCACTTCATATGCTTATTTGCCATCTGTGCATCTTTTTTGGTGAAGTGATTATTTAAATCTTTTAACATTTAAAAAATAAGACTGTTTATGTTCTTTTTTTTTTAATTTTTTATTTATTTATGGTAGTCACACACAGAGAGAGAGAGAGAGAGAGAGAGAGGCAGAGACACAGGCAGAGGGAGAAGCAGGCTCCATGCACCGGGAGCCTGATGTGGGATTCGATCCCGGGTCTCCAGGATCGCGCCCCGGGCCAAAGGCAGGCGCCAAACCGCTGCGCCACCCAGGGATCCCTGTTTATGTTCTTCTGCATTTTGGGAGTTCTTTCCATATGCTGGAGTCAAGTCTTTTTTTTTTTTTAAAGATTTTACAATATTTAGGGAGAAGGAGAAGCAGGCTCTATGCGGAAAGTCCAACATGGGACTTGATCCCAGCTCCCCAGGATCACACCCTGGGCTGAATGTGGCGCTTAACTACTGAGCCACCCAGGCTGACCCTGGAGTCAAGGCCTTTGTCAGATATATAATTTGAAAATATTTTCCCAGAAGGGTAAGGTTGAAAGGAAATTAGGGGTTTGTTTTTAGAGAAGTTGAGTTTTTGATCACTATTTGACATCCAGGTGGGAATGTGGAATAGGCAGGAGTTTGGAGGAGAGGCTGAGGCTGGAGATATATATATTAAATATTGATTAATAATTATATTAATTATTATTAATTATTATAATTAATAATTAATTATTAATATAATCAATATAATATATAATTAATTATAATTAGTATATATGATTATATACCATATATTTCATGTATGTAATATATAATTAATTATGATTAATATAATAATATTATTAATTATTATAATTAATGATCATTAATTAATAATATTTATATGTGTATATTGGGGAGAGGGGCCCCTGGGTGGCTCAGCAGTTGGGCGTCTGCCTTTGGCTCAGGTCATGATCCCAGGGTCCTAGGACTGTCCTGCATTGGGCTCCCAAAGGGAGCCTGCTTCTGCCTCTGCCTCTGCCTATGTCTCTGCCTCTCTCTTTGTGTCTCTCATGAATAAATAAATAAAATCTTAAAAAAAAAATTTGGTCCTGCCACCTTGCTGAATTGCTGTATGAATTCTAGCAATCTTGGGGTGGAGTCTTTCAGGTTTTCTATGTACAGTATCCCTCTGCGAAGAGGGAGAGTTTGACTTCTTCTTTGCCAATCTGAATGCCTTTTATTTCTTTTTGTTGTCTGATTGCTGAGGCTAGGACTTCTAGTACTATGTTGAATAGCAATGGTGAGAGTGGACATCCCTGTAATGTTCCTGATCTTAGGGGAAAGGCTCCTAGTGTTTCCCCAATTGAGAATATTTGCTCTGGGCTTTTCGTTGATGGCTTTTAAGATGCTGAGGAATGTTCCCTCTATCTCTACACTCTGAAGAGTTTTAATCAGGAATGGATGCTGTATTTTGTCAAATGCTTTCTCTGTATCTATTGAGAGGATCATATGGTCCTTGTTTTTTTCTCTTATTGAAGTGATCTATCACATTGATTGTTTTATGAGTGTTGAACCACCTTTGCATCCTGGGGATAAATCCCAGTTGGTCATGGTGAATAATATTCTTAAGTACTGTTGGATTCTATCGGCTAATATCTTGGTGAGAATTTTTGCATCTGTGTTCATCAGGGAGTTTGGTCTATAAATCTTTTTGGTGGGGTCTTTGTCTGGTTTTGAGATCAAGGTAATGCAGGCCTCAAAAAATGAGTTTGGAAGTATTTTATCCCTTTCTATCCTTCAAAACAGCTTTAGTAGAATAGGTATTGTTTCTTCTTTAAACATTTGGTGGAATTCCCCTGGGAAGCCATCTGGCCCTGCACTTTTGTGTCCTGGGAGGTTTTTGATTGATTCAATTTCCTCACTGGTTATTGTCCTCTTCAGGTTTTTTATTTCTTCCTTTCCAGTTTTGGTAATTTGTGAGTTTCCAGAAATGCATCCATTTCTTCTTGATTGCCTAATTTGTTGGCATATAGTTGCTCATAATACATTTTTAAAATCGTTTGTATTTCCTTGATATTGGTGTGGTCTCTTCTCTTTTGTCCGTGATTTTATTAATTTGAGTCTTTTTCTTTTCTTTTTAATAAAGCTGTCTAAGGGTTTATCTATCTTATTAATTGTTTCAAAGAACCAGTTCCTGGTTTTGTTGATCTGTTCTACAGTTCTTCTGGTCTCTATTTCATTGAGTTCTGCTCTGAAACACCAGGACACCTGCACCCCAATGTTCATAGCAGCAATGTCCATAATAACCAAGCTGCGGAAGGAGCCATGATGTCCTTTGACAGATGAATGGATAAAGAAGATGTGGTATTTATATACAATGGATTATTGGCCATCAGAAGACACAAATACCCACCATTTGCTTTGACATGGATGGAACTGGAAGATATTATGCTGAGTGAAATAAGTCAATCAGAAAAGGACAATCATCATATGGTTTCTCTCATACGTGGAATATAAGAAATAGTGAAAGGGATTATAAGGGAAAGGAGGGGAACTGAGTGGGAAAAATTAGAGAGGGAGACAAACCATGAGAGACTCCTAACTCTGGGAAACAAAGAGTTGTGGAAGGGGAGGTGGGGGAAGGGATAGGGTAACTGGGGGATGGGCAATGAGAGCACCTGATGGGATGAGGTGCCATATAGTATAACTGGGTGTTATACTATATGTTGGCAAATTGAATTTAAATTAAAAAATGTAGGGCAGCCCCGGTGGCGCAGCGGTTTAGCGCCGCCTGCAGCCCAGGGCGTGATCCTGGGGACCCTGGGATCCAGTCCCACGTCGGGCTCTCTGCATGGGGCCTGCTTCTCCTTCTGCCTGTGTCTCTGCCTTTCTCTCTCTCTCTCTCTGTCTCTATGAATAAATAAATAAATACATACATACATACATACATTAAAAAAATAAAAAATGTAAAAAAAAATTGGGGAGTTATCAGCTTCTATCTTTAAAGCCATATAATTAATTAAGTCCACCTGAGGGGCAAGGGTAGCCAGAGAAGGGAAGAAGTCCAAAGAGTGAGTTCTGTGAGATGTAAAGGAATTAGCAGAGGATACTGAGAAGCAGTAGCCAGGGTAACAAGAGGGGGATTCAAGAAAGATGGGTGTTACATAGGTCATGTGAAGAAATAGTCATAAGCATACATAAACATAAACAATATGCTTTTTAATTATATCACATGAGATCAATTTCCTTGTTTATCTCCTTTACTAGAAGCTGCCAGATTTTTTTAAAATTTATTTTATTTTATTTTTATTTTTATTTTTTTTTAATCTTTTTAAAAAATTTTTATTTATTTATGATAGTCACACACACAGAGAGAGAGAGAGGCAGAGACACAGGCAGAGGGAGAAGCAGGCTCCATGCACTGGGAGCCTGACATGGGATTCGATCCCGGGTCTCCAGGATCGCGCCCTGGGCCAAAGGCAGGCGCTAAACTGCTGCGCCACCCAGGGATCCCAAGCTGCCAGATTTTTGAGGCCTGGGAATATATCACATCCATTACTCTATTTCTGGGTCTATATGGGTTGGCTTAGAGCCTGCCACATATTAGACTCTCTTGTCAGGACTACATTTCCTCTTACCTATTTCAAAAACAAAATTTTAAATTAAAGAAAAGTTATAAGAATAGTACCATGAACTCTGGAACTCCCTTCACCTAGATAAAAAATGTTCAGTAAACATTTTTCCAGATTTGAATTTTTTTTCCCCTTTCTCTCTTTGAAACTAAGTTATAGATATCATGACCTATCACACCTAAATAATTCAGGATCTATCCTTAAGAAAAAGGGGCACCTGAGTAGCTTAGTGGTTGAGAGTCTGCCTTCCGCTCAGGTCATGGTCCCAGGGTCTTGGGATGGAGTCCCGTATCAGGCTCCTCTCAGGGAACCTGCTTCTCCCTCTGCCTGTGTCTTTGCCTCTCTCTCTGTGTCTCTCATGAATAAATAAATAAAATCTTAAAAAAAAAAAAGAAAAGAAAAAGGTAATGAATTATGAAACCACAGTATAGTTACCAAATTCAGGAACATTAATATTGATACACTGTTATTATTAATATACAGTCCATGTGCAAATGTTGCCAATTGTTCCAATAATGCCCTCTGTAACACTCCTCTTCCTTCATACTTTTCATTCTGTTCCTATGTCCCTTTAGCCTCCTTTAATCTGGACCAGTTCCTCAGACTTTGTCTTCTTTGACACTGACCTTTTTTTTTTTTTGACATTGACCATTTTTGAAGCACACAGGCCAATATGTTTTTAGAATGCTCACCATTTAAGATTTTTTTCCCAATGTTTAGATTTCCCCCATTTTAGGCAGGAAAATGCATAAGTGATATTGTATACATATTAGAAACTCAGTGTTGATTGAATCATTGTTAAAGAGAGTAATTCACTAATCACTTAAAGGAAGATTATGTCAAGATAGAAATTGAGATGGGTCTTAGATGCTACCTTGCTTGCATAGAGATAGGTAGGTAGGGGGAGGAAGGTTGGTATTAGCAAAAACACCTGGTCTGGATGAGAGATCAGAGCTTTATTTACTCACAGCAATAACACCCGGTGGTCTAACACAGTTGTGTTGTCTCTCAGGCTTCAAGCCCCACACAGGGAGACTCAATGGGAATAAGGTGGGGAGGCCTTCATGTAGGGAGGGATCACCCTACGGGAGAGGACCTTTGGGAGTTGACATAGGGAGGAATAACCATTCTTCTTTCCCTTTCTTGAAGGAGGGAGAAAAGTGTGTCTCTAATATAAACTAATTCTCCTTAGGAACAGAAAGGGAAGAATCTTGGATTGTTACCCTTTGGAAGCTCAACTATCTAAATTATCTCTGAGAGAAGATAAAACCAGCCTCTTTGAAATCAGAACCTGGATTTTCTGTTCTTTTGATGTGTAAACACACAGTCAGATAGTTCCCCAAATCCTTCCTTAGGCATCTCTAGGGAAGGAGGGAAAGTTCCTTGTCCTGGAATGTAACGCTTTGACTCCAGGTAAGATAAGTTTTATAAGCAAGGCAGTAAACAAACATTCTCATCTTCATAGTAGATCAGTGTCCTGCAGGAACACAGGAATACGGGGAAAATTAATTTTCCCACAGACTACAGTGCAAAATTTCAGAATGGGCAAAATTTGTGTTGTGTAATGTATGGGCATGCTTTCTGCACTCTTTCTCTCCCATTTAGCACATCTTTTCTTTGATCTTTGGTGCTCTTGTGGGACTCCACTCTATCACTTTTGGGGTATGGGATGCTTTTCAAAATACTCTATGCCACAAGATTACTTTTGTCCTATGTCTCCAAATTAAAAAGTTCCATACTTCTAGGTGCTAGAAGGAGAGCAAACTAACTCAAAATTAGCCATTGGTAAGTTATGTGCTCTTAATATTGTAGGAGATACCTGGAGTACCCCCAGGGTACTGATACCTATCACACAGAGGCGGAAGCATTGAAAGAAAGAATGAGGCTGAGGTGAATTTTGTGAAAGTACACTTGTGACTTGGAAAATACCATATAAATGAATGTCAGTTTGTATAATGATTATTACTAATGCTACTACACTAGGGCCTGGGTACAGGAAGACATTATTATTATTCATGGCTCATATTGACTTCCCCCACTTTCATGCATAGGCCTCCATTTTCCTACTTTCTGTCTCATGGTCACAAGAGGGTTGCTGCAGCATCTATAGACACATTTCTGTACATTCCTAGCAGAAAGAAGGATGTGAAGTAAAGGGCGAAGAGGACAAAATAAGCTTTGTCATTTTATTCAGAAAAGAGTGAGTTCTGTGAGATGACTCACAGTGAGTTCTGTAAGGGACACTTTCTCAGAAACTACTACATTCATCTTATTTCAAAAACTGTCACGACCAGCCCCAATGCTAAGGAGGATGGGGAAGTATTTTTTGAATTGGGCACAGAGCTACTTCGAATGAAATCAGTGCTCTATTAGGGAGAAGAGTTGGGCAGGGGTGGGGTGGATCTTGTTTGAGTAGGCAACTAGCAATGTTAGCCCCATACAGTCATTTTACCTCTAGGAATTTACCCTACAGTTATACTGTAGAATCTGTCATGCCCCCAGGCTTCCTTGCTACCATTTTGGTGTGCCTGTTTCCTCCACCACTCCTCCCTGGCAGCAGTGGGAGCTGCTGGGAATGGCTCCCACCTACAACCCCAGATGATTCCCTTTGGATGATTAGAACCACGTGAACTTTAAAGAGTTTCTCTCATATCTCCCCACCCTCACACCCATCCTGGAGTAGCCAGTGACTATTTGGGTGTTAGAAGGTAGAGGGAGGGACACTAACGTATTCTCCAGACAGAGAAGGTACTTTGAGACTGAAAAACAAAGCAAGCCACTCCATGCTACGTGTAGAGTATATTATTCACAGTGACTTACTGATGGAGGAGATCAGGCCTGCAAGGATCCAGGCACTACACAGCTATTCTCTGCCCAGTTTGGACCTTAACCTGTGGTTTTTTTTTAGAGTGAAGGGATCATTGTGGTGAGGTCAAAGGGTAGTTATCTAAAGTGGTGCCTTCTATTGGGCCAGTCATCTCTAGTAGCTATCTAAAGTGGCATCTTCTGCGCACCTATTTAGGGAAGATCAGAGCACACTTTCCTGTGTTCTCATCAGGACATACACGTTAACCTCCAGGGGGCCTGGAACGCATAGCCCTGAGGGAGGTCATCATGAAGACATGAACAAGATCAACGGACAAAGATGGAGTCTGTGTTGTCAGCACTCCTACAGTGAGGATGCAAATGTTTTGGTCCCTAGCCTAAGGGCAGGTAAAAGTTGCTTGCAATTTATGCTTTCCAGCTTCCTATAGGAATAGACTTAGTCCAGTCTTCCTCTGAAACTACATTCTTGCTTAACTTCTGCTTCCTTGTCCTGCTTCTCTCACTTTTCTAGGTTTACTTCTGAGAGTGTTCTCCTAATAAAACACTTGCACGAGAGCCTCCACCAGAATCTCTGCTTCTAGAGAGATAGACCTAAGATACTCACACATATGTGAAATTACACATACAAGATTATCCATTGTTTTATTGTTTGTAATAGGAAAAGACTTTAAACAAGCTAAGTATCCGTTGCTAGCATACTGGTTGAATAAAGTACGGTAACATATATAATTAGGTACTTACCATCCAGTTGTTAAAAAGAATGAGACAGCTAAACTCATAACATTGGTTCCTCTGGGAAAGAAATGGGGGGTGAGGAACAGGATGAGAAGTGAACATTTCACTGTACAGTTTGTTCCTTTTGAATTTGGAACCATTTGGATGTATTGCGTATTTTAAAAGGCAAAATTAAAAATTAATGTGGGCTAAGCAAGCAAATTGGATACTCAAGTGAAAACTCTCAATTATCTATAGCATTTATTAAATGACAATAAAATAGTAGTAACAAAAACTATTATTTACTGAGAGATTAGTCTGTGGCCTAGGTCTATTCCTTTTATGTCTACATTTCTCAAAGTCGTCTACACTGCCTGTCACCACTGTGATTTGGCTCTGTCCTCTCTGATAAAATAACTCTTACCAAGGTTATTGGTGACCTCCTTGTCTTTAAATCCAGTGGCTGTTTTTCACTTCTCATTTTTGTTCTCCCAGCAGCATTCTGTGACAGTATGCTTCCTGGTTTTTCACCTACACTACATTCATTTCTTCCTAGCCTCCTTGATCAGTTTGTCCCCCTCTACCATCTTTAAATGTCCAAGTTCTCAAGACTCAGTCTTAGGCTGGCTTCCCTTCTTACTTCATGCTTTCTTCCCAAGTGTTACTATCTACATCTGTGGCTTCAGTGACTATCAGTGGACAAGTGCATCCCCAGTTTCATAAAATCTCTTCTGAGCTCCTGTTTTCAACTACATATTTACCAAAATTTCCACTGGGATGTCCCAGTGAATGGCACCACCGTTCACCCAACATCTCCTTTCAGAAGCTTAGGGATCATCTTACTCATTTAATGCTCAGATCCAATCAACCACCAAATCCAGTCAATTTTGACTTTTAAATATTTCTCTAATCTGTTCATTTCCTTCCATCTATACTATTGCCACCCTCTCATAGCTGCTTTGTAGGCTCTCACCTTGATTAGTGCAAATAGCTTCTAACTTGCCTTTCTCCTTATTGATCTTGGTTTTCTCTATTGCATTCACCACACTACCACCCAGAAAAATCGTTTCAAGGTATAAATGTAATGTAACTCCCTTCAATAACACTTTGCAATGGATTTTCAATGCATTTCAAATAAAATCTAAAATTTTCACCAAAGACTTCAAGGCTACATGGTCTGAGCTATGCCTACCTCTTCAATCTTATTTTAAAGCATTTTCACTTTGGCTCCCTTAGGGTTCTATCCTCAATACTGGCTCTTTATTGTCTCATCTACTTTTGTTGTTTTCACACTTTTAACATTATTCTTCCTGCTTTTCTGTGTTTGGCCTTTTTTCAGTGTTCAAATCTCAGATCAGGTGTCACTTCCTCAAAAAGTCTCCTCCAACCATGAATCTAAAGTGTCCTTATCCTGTTTTATATCACAGAAGAAAATATTTACTTTCTTCTTAACACTTAACAAAATATATTACTACACTCATTTATACATGCATATACATACATACAGTTACATATTAAATATGTAACTATTTATTTGTGAGTTTATATCCACCTCTATCCCAAATGTCAGTCTTAATTACCAATATATTCCTTTTAGCTAGAACAATGCATGGTATGTAGTAAGAAATTAATAAACATTTGTTAAAGGCGTTCACATTACTTATGTTTTTGCCCTCTGGTCACATTGGCTTTATTTGAGCTCTTAAAAAATACATTGCAACTTTATTCCTTAGTACCTTAGCATATCCTATTTGCTTTGCCTGGAAATCTCCCTACCACAGTATGTTTAGTTACCGGCTATCTATTTTCCAGGTCTTAGCATACATGTTATTTTCTCAGCATTATTCTCCCTGACATTCTAGACAAGATGAGGTCAGTGTTATATAATCTTGTAATATCTGGATTTTTCCTTCATAACACTTACCGAAACTTGTAATTCTATTTGTTGATCTGTTTCCTATAGAATAGAGATCAGCAATCAATGGCCCATGGGCCAAGTCTAGCCTACAGCATATCTTGTAAGTAAAGTTTATTAGAACACAGCAACACCCATTCATTTATGTATTTCTTGTATGGCTCCTAAAATATTTACATTCTGGTCCTTTACAGAAAAAGTTTGCTAACATCTGTTGTAGATTAGACTATAATCTCTTTTAAGGCAAGGATATTGTTTTACTTATGTATTTCTAGAACACTAATAAAAATTATAGAACTCCAGTAAAAATTAGTTAAAATAAATAAATGATAATCACTCTAAGTACATATGTTATTTTAATCTTCACAACTTTATGAAATAATTGGTGTTATCTACAATAATAATTTCTATAAAGGACATCATTGGGATTACTCATGAATTTATGTTAGAAATAGTAGAGGATGACATATAGTACAGATTTACTTGTAGCTTCCCCTGAAAAGAGGTGGAGACTGTTCCCCCATTGTATAAGTCAGAGATCTCCAGAAAAACAGAACCAGTAGGACAGATATAGAAATAGATCTAGATATTTAGATAAGAGAAATTGACTTATGTGATCACAGAGGCCAAAGAGTCCCATGCTCTGCCATCTGTAACCTGAAGAACTAAGAAAGCCAGTGGTATAAGTTAGTCCAAGTCTGAATTTCTGAGACCCAGGGGACCAATGGTATGAGTCTTGAACTGAGTCTGAACCTCTGAGAACCAGGACTGCCAGTGTCTGAGAGCAGGAAAAAATGGAAGTCTCACCTCAAGCAGACAGAGTGAATTTGTCCCTCCTTTTTGTTCTATTCAGGCCCTTGAAGAACTGGAAGATGCCCACTCACACTGGTGAGAGTGATTTTCTTTATTCAGTTTACTGATTCAAATGTTAATAATGTTTTACCAGCTATGCCTGTTGAGTGGATGCATGAAATTAACCGTCATGCCTACCTCTTGAATCTAGGACTGGACTAATGACTTACTTTGCTCTATAAAATGTAGAAGCAGTGTTACAGATTTTTGAATTTTAACCTCCAAAGGTCTTGTGCTTTTTGCTCTTGCTCTCTTAGAACGCTGCCCTGAGACTACCATGTAAATAAATTCAATCTAAGCTCTGGAACATAAGGCCATAAACTAGGAATGCCAGTTGACAGCCAGCACTTGTGCCAGGTGTATGAATGAGACTCTCTTGGAGAGATTACTGTAGTCACATGAGTGATTCCAGGAAAAGTCAGCAGAAGAACCACCCAGATGACAAACCGCAATCCACAGAAATTATGAAAAATAAATTAGGTTTTAGGTTACTAATTTCGGGGGTGATTTGTAATGCAAGAAAAGCTACCTGAGGGCAGCCCTGTTGGCCCAGCGGTTTAGCGCCACCTTCAGTCCAGGGAGTGAAGGCCTGACTTATGCCATGAATAGTTTTTTTTTAGTAATAAAGTTTGTCATTTAAAAAGATCTCTTCTGGATTTTGTTTCATACTTAGAAGGCCAAGGTCCTCAGAGATCTACCTCTGACTGCTGGACAAGAGAAACAAAAACGACTTTCATCCCAGGATCATTAGGAGTGGGCTAGTTGACCTGACCTGGTGATATAAATAGTAAGGACCCAGGTCAATTATATCTCAGTAAACCTGGAATATAGATAGATGGATAGATAGACAGATGGATGAACAGATAGATAGGAAGGACTCTTGAAGACAATAGAAAATAAGAACTTGAAGAAAAACAATCTTCCTCATTCCTGGTCTGTGAAACAATTTTCTGATTCATAATAGAGGATTGTCTCACTAGTTTTTGTTTTGTTTACTTTCATAAAGTCAGGGAATTGTTACTCTGATCTGTGTGATAAGGTTTCAGATATATACCTGGTATACTTACAAGAGAGAGATTATTGTCAGAAAGGTTTATTTTTACACATAAAGCAAAAGAAAACAACACAGGAATCTTCTTATTTTACTTATCTGCCACTTATTTTAATTCATTATTATTCATTTGTGTTTAAACAGGAAATAATTTCTTGGAAAATAAATTTGTATTTAAAAAAATTTATTTACTTATTTATTTATGATAGTCACACAGAATGAGAGAGAGAGAGAGAGGCAGAGACACAGGCAGAGGGAGAAGCTGGCTCCATGCACCGGGAGCCCGACGTGGGATTCGATCCCAGGTCTCCAGGATCGCGCCCTGGGCCAAAGACAGGCGCCAAACCGCTACGCCACCCAAGGATCCCCATAAATTTGTATTTTTGAAGAGCAAATAATTTTTATCTCAGAAATAATTTACATAACTGCATTCTGGGTAACAACCTCAAGTTTTTGTCTTGTTAGAAGTATACACACATCGGGGATCCCTGGGTGGCTCAGTGGTTTAGTGCTTGCCTTCCACCCAGGGCGTGATCCTGGAGACCTCGGATCAAGTTCCATGTTGGGCTCCCTGCATGGAGCCTGCTTCTCCCTCTGCCTGTGTCTGTGCCTCTCTCTCTGCGTCTCTCATGAAAAAATAAATAAAATCTTAAAAAAAAAAAGAAGTATACACAAATCAACTTAAGTTTATATTCCTTGGCCGTGACCCAAATCTATTGTCTTAACCTAATGATCCATTATTTCTTGTGGAATTCCAAGTAAAATTTGTCTGACCTGACAGAAAAGCCTATGTAAATAAACAATTGCACAAAAAAAGCATAAAGCAGCATTTAGGATATATTTGCTCCTATTGCCATAAATTTGTAGAGAGTAACATTCTAGTGATATTTCCTTTATTGTCACATTTATAAATATGTGACCAAACAGTGTGGAAAAGTAGTGCTATGTACTCCTTATTTAATTGTTACTGTAAGATCTTTTTCATTTTTAACTGTATTTATTCCAGTAAAATTGGTCTCCATAGGTATGCTTTTAGCTTATAATGCTAACTAACGAAAATTCAGAGCTTGGCTTTATCAATGCAAGCCTTTCCAATTAACAAAAGATATTTCAGAAAGAGATAAAGGATATGCTTCTCTTCCCTATAGCACAGAGGAAGAGATATCTCTCTGTGACGTAAAATTTGTTTGAAATATTTGATTTTATAAAATGTTAAAAGGTGGATAGTCACAAAAATATAGATTTTTTTCTGTGCAAAATGGAGATAGTGTAACTTTATTTTAAGCATGTTCTGTTTCCTGTTGTTATAAATCTTCCCTCGAAAGTATAATTTTTTCTGTTTCCTGAAACTCCATTTTTTATTGAAGTATAGTTGACATACGTTACATTAGTTTCAAGTATACAACATAGTGACTCAAGTTTATACATTCTGCTATGCTTCCCTCAAGTACAGCAACTATCTGTCACGATACAACACTATTACAGTATCACTGACTATATTCCCTAGGCTGTACCTGTACCTTTTATCCCTGTGGCTTATTCATTCTGTAACTGGAAACCTCCCACTCTCTTTCACCCACTTTGCCTATCCCAGCACCCCACTTCCCTTTGGAAACCATCAGTTTGTTTTCTGTATTTATGGATCTATTTCTGCTTTTTTGTTTATTTATGTTTGATTTGTTTTTTAGATTCCGTGGAAGTAGAATTATATGAGTGAAATCATATGGTGTTTGTCTTTCTCTGTCTGCCTTATTTCACTTAGCATAATATTCTCTGGGTCCACCCATATTGTGACAAATGGTAAGATCTCAGCCTTCTTTATGGCTGAGCAATATTCCATTACACACCCCCCTCAACATCTTCCCTATCCATTCATCTATGGATGGACATTTGGGTTGCTTCCCTATCTTGGCTATTATAAATAATGCTGCAATAAACATGAGGGTACACATATCTTTTCAAATTAGTGTTTTCATTTCTAGTGGGTAAATGCCCATAAGTGGTATTACTTAGTCATATAGTATTTCTATTTCTGATGTTCTTTTAATTTATTTATTTTTAAGATTTTATTTATTTATTCATGAGAGACACACAGAGAGAGGCAGGGACACAAGCAGAGAGAGAAACAGGCTCCATGCAGGGAGCCCAATGGGGGACTCGATCCCGGGTCCCCAGGACCACACCCCAGGCTGAAGGTGGCGCTAAACCACTGAGCCACTGAGGCTGCCCTACTTTTGATGTTCTGAGGAATCTTCATACTGTTTTCCACAGTTACTATACCAATTTACATTTCCACCAGCAGTGTATAGGTTTCCTTTTTCTTCACATCCTCACCAACACTTGTGGTTTTTGTGTTTTTAATTTTAGCCATTCTGACAGGTGAAAGGTGATATCTCCTGGGGGTTTTGATTTGCATTTCCTGATGATGAACATATTTTTAAGTGTTTGTTGACCATCTGGATGTCTTCTCTGAAGAAATGTCTATTCAGGGCCTCTGCCCATTTTTAACCAGATTAATTAATTTTTTTTTTTTTTTGGTGTTGAATTTGTATAAATTTAGTCCCAGAGTTTGGTCAACGGTTGGTACCATGATTCCAGATACTTCCAGAAATAAGTAAATGTTCTGTGTGAACTCCTTCCTTGTTCCTTTTTTTTTTTCATGCATGGGGGGCGCGGGGAGGGCTGTGATTTTGCTAGATTTCTTATTTCACCAAAGTGTCTGTGAGTCTTATCTAGTTAAAATTTACAATTAGCAATACTTTGGATATGAACGCCTTATTAAATATATAATTTGCAAATATCTTCCTGGGAAGTGTAATTTTTTTTTTAGGGTTTATTTAAGAGAGAGAGAGGGCACAAGTGAGAGGGGCAGAAGGAGAGAGACTCCCAAGTAGACAATGTGCTGAGCGTGGAGCCAGATGCAGGGGTTAAGCTCATAACCCTAAGATTACCACCTGAACCAAAACCAAGAGTTAGACTCTTATCTGACTGCACAACCCAGACTCCCCAGACCTATAATTTTTTAAAAAGAGTCTTGTAAAACTATTAAAACTTAGATGTTTAGTTGCTATGTCCTTAAAAATAAACTTTAGAGAAATTCTTGTGCTTTGGGAGTCCTAAAAAAATAATAGATTGAAGATTTAGTAGGACTCATTTAACTAAATAATAGGTTACAATCGTGGCTTAAATTTATACAACAGAAGATACAATATAGGATCAGCAGAAAAAAGATATGTATAGGGGAAGAGATTAGATGCAGACTTCCAGGTCTTCCCTGCATGTCGGTCACACTGCAGTGCTTTCAGTCTAGGAGGAAATTATAGGAATGTGTATAAGATATCTCTGCTGAGGTAAACCCACTTAGGCCTCAGGGCCCAGAAATTCTTATGGGAATCTGGTCATATAGGCACATTCCTTCTATGTGACCACTCATGGTGCAGACCTCACACTAGGAAGCAGATGCACATGATAAATTTTGTTATGTATGTCAAACAAGACTGAAAGTCTGATATCATCTTGTCTTAATGCTTTCTGAAGACAAGTAACTATGTTAACTCCAAGGATTTAGCTCCCAGAGTTTGGTCAAGGGATTGGTATCTTTATTCTAGACTCTCCCAGAAATAAGCAGACATGCTGTGTGAACTTCTTCCTTGAAGTTTATAATTCTGACTGATTGCTTTACTTGATAATTCGTTGCCCTGCTAGTAATGTTGCAACTGACATCTCTGAATGTGTAAATAGTATAAATTCTAATAAGATTGCTCTGCAAATCAGAAAATCATTTGTTCCTCTTTTCTTTCCCCCATGTATGTTGGGGGGAAAAGCCCTGTGACTTAGCTAGATTTTTTTCCTTAAAAAACTGTCTGTGAGTCTATCTATTAAAATTAACAAGTAAAAAAAAAATTAACAGGTAGCAAGTTATTCTAGCAGGTATAATTTTAAAATATTTTATTATGAAAGTAATATATGTGTGTAAACTATTCATAATACATAGTGCAGTATAAAAATAGCATGTTTTTGTTAGTCTAGAAATAATGAATTGAAGATTCCAATAATTGCCATAGAACTTGCCCATTTAAAGTATACAATTCAGGGCAACCCGGGTGGCTCAGTGGTTTAGCGCCACCTTTAGCCCAGGGCCTGATCCTGGAGACCCGAGATCGAGTCCCACATCAGGCTCCCTGCATGGAGCCTGCTCCTCCGTCTGCCTGTGTCTCTGCCTCTCTCTCTGTGTCTCTCATGAATAAATAAATAAAATCTTTAAAAAAAAAGTATACAATTCAGTGATTTTGGTGTATTCATAAAATTGTGCAAACATCACTAAAATTAATCTTAGAACATTTTCATCACCTCGTCATTCCCATTTCTACTCAAATCATAAACCCTAGGCAACCACCAACTCCTTTTTGTCTATATGGTTGTCTATATGGGTTTACCTATTTCAGACATTTCATATAATTCATATATAATATAATTATATAATATGCAGTCTTTTGTTACTAGCTTCTTTCACTTACCATGCTTTCAAGGTTCATCCAGGTCATAACATTCATCAGTACTTTATTTTTTTTTATTGCTGGATAATACTCCATTTAGTTTATCCATTTATCAGTTGATGGATATTTGTTTCTTCATTTTCGCTATGATGAATAGTGCTGCTCTGAACATTCATGTACAAGTTTTTGTTTGTTTTGAAGATTTTATTTATTTGTTTGAGAAAGAGATAGTGAGAAAAAGCACAAGCAGGAGGGAGGAACAGGCCCCCCACTGAGCTGGGAGCTCAATGTGGGGCTCGATCCCAGGACCCTGGGATTATGACCTTAGCCGAAGGCAGACACTTAACCGTCTGAGTCACCCAGGCATCCCTACAGGTTTTTGTTTGAACATGTTTTAATTTCTCTTGGGTATAGCTACAAGTGATTTGCTGGGTCATATGATAGTTCCATGTTTAACATTTGAGGAACTTCTAAACTCTTCCTCCCAGCATTGTATAAGGGTTCCTATTTTTTCACATCCTCCCCAACACTTGATATTATTTGTCTTTTCATGATTGCTGTAAAGGTGGATTTTTTTCTTCCATACTTCCAGATATAATCTCTGATGAAAAATCAATAATTACCATCTTGAGGCTCTCCTAGATTCTGAAAAAGGATAGTGCTCTGACAAAATAGTTTCTTACTATCACTCAATTTTTCTGTTCAGTTTTTAGTTGGGGATATTGCATTTTATTATTATTAAATTCAAATGATTTCTAAATTTATGTGCTACCAAGAAGTGATGAATTCACCATTACCGAACATATTTAAACAGAAATGGGATGACTGGTTAGCACAGACATTTCAAGGGATATATATATATATTTGATGATTTTTACAAGACTCAATAGCAAGTTGAACTTGCAGCTATAGTACAACATAGGCTTCAGAGCAAAAGCAATAGGAAAAACGACCTACATGAGGTGGTGTTTAGAGAAATCTAAGACATATTACAAGTCCTTCCTAATCTGAAGACACACAGGATACACTTTCTCTTTAGAAGCAAACTATAGGAACATAGGTGGAACGTATTTGGTCAGAGAAGCTCATTCAGGATTCAGAGTATGAGGCTCTAATGGAGGACTAGTCACATAGGCATAGCCTACTGTACTACCAATGGTAGCAACCAAAACTCAGGACCTCAACAATGAAACCAGGTGTACACCATCAATCTGGATTTTGTGCAAAGCAAATTGACAAGCTGCTATGGCCCTGTACATTGCTCTGGATGTACACAATAAAATCATCAGTTGACGTTGTAAAGAACACTCAGAGACCACATTGCTTTGGGCTGGCCAAGGGTCAACTATAGTTCAAGGCTGCCTTGGAGATGTGAGGACCCAGTGACTAGACCTGGTATGTTGGTTTACCTCATGTATGGTCTCTTAAAGGGAGTTTTTATCATTCTTTTTTTTTTTTTTTTAGTTTTTATCATTCTTGAATCTTTATTAGCAAGATTCTCACACTAAAATTCAATAGCCAAAAGAATGGAGAACAGATTTATTGAGGAGAAAACAGATTGCAAAGAAAATAATAAGGAAGTGACTGGAATCAATCACATAAATATTAAAGGTTACAAATCGGTTTTAACCTGTTTGCTTAGGAAAAACAGTGGTAAGTAGAACTTGGATATTAATATTGTGGTATATATTTATTTTTTAAAGTTTATATTTTAATTCCAGTTAGTTAACATACAGTGTCATATTTGTTTCAGGTATACGTATGGTATTTAAAAATTTTTTTTAAAATATTTTATTTATTTATTCATGAGAAATACAGAGAGCAAGGAAGAGACATAGGCAGAGGGAGAAGCAGGCTCCCTGCCAGAAGCCTGTGAAACTTGATCCCAGGACCCAAGGATCACGACATGAGCCAAAGGCAGTTGCTAAACCACTGAGCTACCCAGATGCCCTGTGATATTTATTTTTAATTGAGAGGACATATCAAGTCTATTTTATCTTCTACAGCAGGAAGCCTAACTTCTATCTTGGGATGAGCTGAATGTTGCCCCAGTAGGAGCCCAGCACATAGGCATGCAGGAATAAGAGAAAAGAATTTATAATCAATGTCAGAAGGGGGAAAGCAAAATTATAGGTATTAGAAGGTTAAGTTTGGACCAGATAGCTAGGTCACACTGGCCCTTTTAGGAAGGGGAAGTTTATACAGCTAAGAGGGGAACTGTGGTGTAGATGAGGAAGTGAAAATGCTTAGTAGAGGAAGAGAAGAAACAGAAAGGGAAATGGGCCCACAAAGTGTTGCTTTTTATTTCTCTTCTTTTTTCTTCCTTCTTCTTCTGTCTCATCAGACTTACAGAGATCCTATAAAACAGATGCTGAGAGCACTTAAAATGTGTCCTGAACGAGTGATTTCCAAATCAGCCTGAGTCTTCTGTGTCTAGATGTTTTCCTAATGTGCTTTTAACCCCTCAGTTTGTTGAATTTGCACAAAGAGCTCTTAAAGGAAGGTCCATTTACTGGGGAAGCATGGATAGACAATAGGTTGATTTATAGCTTTGGGGAAGCCTGGATGTTTGGATTTTGACTCTTTGTTAACATAAGGGCATTGGAATTTATGATGTGCTGTTTAAAATTTGAATCTCCTCTGGCAAACCCCAAGGTCATTTTCTTTACTGATGGTTTTCAACCACCCTAACCAGTTAGATAACCTGGCTTTATTATGTCACCAGAGGGAAAGAAACCCTGCTGGAAACTTCTACTTTAGCCTCTCCTGAGGCCAGGATCCCTTGTATATATCTTGAGGGTTCAAATTAGTGATAAAGGCAATCCCCCCCATGAGTTTAAGGACTCAGGGGAGCTTGTGTTTATTGTTTTAAACTATTAAATTTTTGAGGTATTTCTGAGATAAATAGCTACTTGGTCAAGGCATGAGTTGGTCATTTGGGTATCCAGATGAAATAAAGCTGAATATGGTGAATAGTCCCTTTATTTTGTGCTTCAGAGAGCATTTTTACATCTTTCCACCTCAACATTCTATACACTATATACATTTTGGGATAGATGAGAGGTATGCCTTGTTTTATATGTTGGGAGAAGGGTGATTGGAATACCAGCAGACCCCAGACATATTCCCAGGTAGGTCGGTTCCATAAGAGAACAAATAGAAGCTGAGAGACAGAAATTTTTTTTTAAAGCTTTTCATCATGCACATCATGGAATTCTTTAAGTTTCCTCAAGGGAAAATACCCCAATATGAAGACCACTGGAGAGGAGGCACTGGGCTGTGTTGGGAAATACTCTGTACCAGGAAACAGTGAATGTGATATAATAAACACTTTTGAGAAGAATTTCAGTGGGTCCTGGTTGCTGACTCTCAAGCTATAGTCAACCTAGAATGACATCATAAGCCAGGGTCTGGGGTCAGTTGGGTCTTCTGGGATGATAGAACACATCTCTCTATGGGCTCTATCTCCTTGCCTTTGATGCTCCTTTCTCTGAGAGATGGAAGATGTATATTAGCTAGCTTGATTGTTCCTGACTTTTTTTTCCTGGAATTCCTTTGTTTTATTATGCTTGTTAGTGTAGATCTTCTAATTGTTTCTTTCTTCCTCATACACATTTACCCAACATAGGACCTCTTACCCTTCATGATACGAGTTTTGCATGGCAACTCTGGATATAATGCAGCCAACACAAGACATTTCAAGATGTGACTCTACAGTGGCTACTTAATGTTTTACTATCACTACCAATGCATAATAACATTTTAACATCTTTTTTTAAGTTTTATTGAGATATAACTGGTGTATAGCAGTATAATAAGTTAACACTCATCATCTCATAGATACCAAAAAAAGAAAGAAAAAGGAAAAAATTATTTTTTCCCATGATGAGAACTCCTAGGATTTTTTTTCTTAACAACTTTGAAATATACTATACCATTTAAAAAAATCTTATCAATCCAATTGAGAGCTGACTCTTAATAACGGACACAGTAGAACTTCTCTGTTATTTTTAGAGTTCCTGAGGTTTTGGTCAACTTTCATGGCATTTTACAGAGAGTCACCATTTAGGGGTTAGATTTCACCCCTTGGCTTACCAACAGACAGCAGGATAGGCTTTATTTAAACCAACTTTCACCCTATCCCAACTCTCATCTATAGAAGAGGGCTGGGGAGTGGTAAGGAAAGGGATATGGAGTCAGAGTTGCCCACAGCCACATGGTTCTTGCTTCCTTCATAGAATTGAGAAAGAAGACTCTCATAGAAACACTGAGAGAGCTTGGTATGCTTACAACAAGGAGATTAGCATGTCTTCTTCAGATGAACCTTAGAGTTGTGACAGTGAGTCAGTATGACAATGAGAGGTAGACTTGGAGTGGTCAAAATTCTCACTATTTGGCATGGCAGGGATACACGTGTTTTCTTGGGCCTTTAGTTGCCCCAAAACACTTTTGGTCAAGTGAGGGGATTCTAGCAGTAAAAAGCTGGAGGAAAATGGGTGGGGGTAGCTTGAAGAAGAAAAGATCAAGTGAAAGCCAGATCTTATGTCAGTATGGTGGAGGAAATGAACTGACTCTTACTGACCCAACCCCCACCAGCCACTACTTTCAGTTTCTAGCCAAAACTCTAGTAAGACATGAAAGGTTGGGAAGTTTTGAATTAGACATGTGATTGTATTTTTTAACTGGACTGGACTGAGTCTTCATAACTGAAAGTGAGGAACCCAAATGGAGATCATGGACTCTATCCATAGATGTTGTTATAGGACAGGAAAATGGAATTCAGCAAAGTATGATCGAAAGCACTGATTTGAGGGGAAATTGTTTTCATATATGCACCTCCTTGAATTAAGATTCATGTAAATTAGTTACTAGCTGATGACTCTAAAATTTACATCTCTGGCTCCTTTTCCATATTCTCTCTTTTTTTAATATTTTATTTATTTATTCATAGAGACAGAGTGAGAGTGAGAGAGAGAGAGAGAGAGAGGCAGAGACATAGGCAGAGGGAGAAGCAGGCATCATACAGAGAGCCTGACGTGGGACTCGATCCAGGGTCTCCAGGATCACACCTTGGGCTGCAGGTGGCGCTAAACCGCTGCACCACCGGGGCTGCCCCTTTTCCATATTCTCAATGGTGTCCTGGGTATCTCCACTGGGATACCTCACCAGATTCTATACAAAGACCATATATGGTAGTTCATTAGTAGGGGCTTAGGAGCCAGACTGACTGGATTCATTCCTAGCTCTATACTTAGCAAATTACTTAACTTCTCTGTGCCTCAGTTTCTTTATTTGTGAAATATGGTTAATAACATATTCCTCATATGTTTGTTATAAGGACTAAATTCTTTATTTTGGCTGACACTTGATAGAACAAAACAAATAGTAGAGCAAGGATTTCAACCCAGCTTTATTAGATTCCAGAGTCCATGCTGTAATCACTGAGATAAACTTATAATTACATGTTGAAATGGCAATATTTTGATACATGACAGTAAAATGTTACTAAAATTAATTTCAGCTTCACACTTTGAGCTCGGCGCGGGATGCTCGGATCCTCCCGGGGAGCCCCCTGCCATCGTGTAGGGATGCTGAGGAAGATAACCTTCAAACCATCCTGAAAATCTACGAATTCGGCCTGAGATGTAAAGAGAGACCAGCTGGAACGCTACAGTGAGAAGAGTCCGCGCTTCTATCAAGCACAACAGGCCCCTCCCCCAGAAGACCAGCTGGACGGACCAGTGATACTCCCCCGTGTTCCAATACAACTTGTTTTTGGCCACTCTGCACTGAGCAAAATGACTAGAAGGAAAACTTCACCTCAAAAGAAAGAATCAGAAACAGCCCACTCTCCCACAGAGTTACAAAATCTGGATTACACTTCAATGTCAGAAAGCCAATTCAGAAGCACTATTCTACAGCTACTGGTGGCTCTAGAAAAAAGCATTAAGGACTCACGAGACTTCATGACTGCAGAATTTAGATCCAATCAGGCAGAAATTAAAAATCAATTGAATGAGATGCAATCCAAACTAGAAGTCCTAACGACGAGGGTTAACGAGGTGGAAGAACGAGTGAGTGACATAGAAGACAAGTTAATGGCAAAGAGGGAAACTGAGGAAAAAAGAGACAATCAAGGGACCATGAAGACAGACTAAGGCAAATAAATGACACTCTAAGGAAGAAAAACCTACGTTTAATTGGGGTTCCCGAGGGCGCCGAAAGGGACAGAGGGCCAGAATATGTATTTGAACAAATCCTAGCTGAAAACTTTCCCAATCTGGGAAGGGAAACAGGCATTCAGATCCAGGAAATAGAGAGATCCCCCCCTAAAATCAATAAAAACCGTTCAACACCTCGACATCTAATAGTGAAGCTTGCAAATTCCAAAGATAAAGAGAAGATCCTTAAAGCAGCAAGAGACAAGAAGTCCCTGACTTTCATGGGGAGGAATATTAGGGTAACAGCAGACCTCTCCACAGAGACCTGGCAGGCCAGAAAGGGCTGGCAGGATATATTCAGGGTCCTAAATGAGAAGAACATGCAACCAAGAATACTTTATCCAGCAAGGCTCTCATTCAAAATGGAAGGAGAGATAAAGAGCTTCCAAGACAGGCAGGAACTGAAAGAATATGTGACCTCCAAACCAGCTCTGCAAGAAATTTTAAGGGGGACTCTTAAAATTCCCCTTTAAGAAGAAGTTCAGTGGAACAATCCACAAAAACAAGGACTAAATAGATATCATGATGACACTAAACTCATATCTGTCAATAGTAACTCTGAACGTGAATGGGCTTAATGACCCCATCAAAGGGCGCAGGGTTTCAGACTGGATAAAAAAGCAGGACCCATCTATTTGCTGTCTACAAGAGACTCATTTTAGACAGAAGGACACCTACAACCTGAAAATAAAAGGTTGGAGAACCATTTACCATTCAAATGGTTCTCAAAATATACCCTAAAAACTATAGAACACTTCTGAAAGAAATTGAGGAAGACACAAAGAGATGGAAAAATATTCCATGCTCATGGATTGGCAGAATTAATATTGTGAAAATGTCAATGTTACCCAGGGCAATTTACACGTATAATGCAATCCCTATCAAAATACCATGGACTTTCTTCAGAGACTTAGAACAAGTTATTTTAAGATTTGTGTGGAATCAGGAAAGACCCCGAACAGCCAGGGGAATTTTAAAAAAGAAAACCATATCTGGGGGCATCACAATGCCAGATTTCAGGTTGTACTACAAAGCTGTGGTCATCAAGACAGTGTGGTACTGGCACAAAAACAGACATATAGATCAATGGAACAGAACAGAGAACCCAGAAGTGGACCCTGAACTTTATGGTCAACTAATATACGATAAAGGAGGAAAGACGATCCACTGGAAGAAAGACAGTCTCTTCAATAAATGGTGCTGGGAAAATTGGACATCCACATGCAGGAGAATGAAACTGGACCACTCTCTTGCACCATACACAAAGATAAACTCAAAATAGATGAAAGATCTAAATGTGAGACAAGATTCCATCAAAATCCCAGAGGAGAACTCAGGCAACACCCTTTTTGAACTTGGCCACAGTAACCAGAGAAGGACAAACAGTGTATGTTCTCATTCATTTGGGGAATATGAATAATAGTGAAAGGGAATATAAGGGAAGGGAGAAGAAATGTGTGAGAAATATCAGAAAGGGAGACAAAACATAAAGACTTCTAACTCTGGGAAATGAACTAGGGGTGGTGGAGGGGGAGGAGGGCGGGGGGTGGGGGTGAATGGGTGGCGGGCACTGAGGGGTACACTTGACGGGATGAGCACTGGGTGTTATTCTGTATGTTGGTAAATTGAACACCAATAAAAATTAATTTATATAAAAAAAATTAATTTCAATAATTTGTCTCTTCTTGTTTTTTTAACATGTTTACTAGAAAATGGAAAATTGCATGTGTGGCTCACATTCTATTTCTGCTGGACAGTGCTGTTCATTCAGTACCTTATCATTATCTGAAATTTTCTTGCCTTCAAATCTCAAACATTTCACTCACCAAATATAATCTCTTTATTTGCATTTTGCCTAAAATAGTCTTACTTAGCTCTTCAACTTATGCACAGAGACACCCAGTCCATCAGTTCACTTAATAAACTCTCTCTTATTCATTGTTTAGGGGCAAATCAGTTATCACTTCCTCAGAGAAGCCTTCCTTAACTTCTTTGATAGGTCACAGGCCCTATTGTAGCATTCCTTAAACATCATCACTCAGTCCTTTCTGTCTTATTTCTTATTATAGTTGCAATTTTCTGTTTATTTGTGCAATTATTTTATTACTCTCTGGGTCGTCCACTAAAATGTAACATGCCTAAGGGAGCAAACTATATCTGTTTTGACTCAACAGCAATTTCCCAGGGTCTACAATAGCACTTAGACCATAGTAAAAATTCAAAAAGATAGATATTCAGCTCATAAATATTCTCACTCAATCATTTTCGACTCACAGGGCCTCAGACTCTACTGACACTAATATTCTATATTCTGTCCCTATTCATCCATCCTCTCCTAACTCTTTGACCCCTGTCCAGATTAAACACTACGATTAATTACTGCAATGGTTTCTTGGAAGAATCAAATTCCTCATCCCTCTGTCCTCTTACCGCATCTCACTGGCTCTAACTCTAGGGAACCCCAATGCTCTCTTTCTCTTTTTTGACACTTGTGTAGCCTTTTTCCAAGCCCCGGTGGAGAAAAGGAACGAGGTATATTGGTACCACACTAAATTCATAAACTCTGAACTTGACTGGCAAACCCAAATGACCTTCATACTTCTTGCCTTTGTTCCCTTTGCCTTTGGAGACATGTCTAGTAGGAAATTGCTGTGGACGAGGTCATAAAGGTTTTTTATGTGTTGTTTAAGAAACACTTGCCTACTTTAAAGTCTTAAAACATTTTCTTATTTTGTCTTCCAAAAGTTTTATAATTTTGTCTTTCATATTTAAGACTATAATTTGCCTAGAACTGTTTTTTGTCTCAGCACCCTCTACTCAGGAGCCATACTTTCTTTGATGATCTGCAGTGCTGTTCTGTCATAAGTCATGATTCTGTATATGCAAGGGACTTTTTTCTAGACTCTCATTTTTAATCCACTGATTCATTTTTTTAAAAAATATCATAATTAATATATATTTTAAAGCAGCATTTGACTGTGATTGGTACTTTGTTCTTCAGTAGTAACTTTAGAATCAGTTTGTTATAAATTAATCTTAGAGATTTTAAAGATATTGATCCTTCTTGTACAAAAGCATGGTATATCACTTTTTAGGCTTTCTTTACTGTATCTCACTAAGTTTTATAATTTTTTCTGAAAAGACTTTGCACATTGTTAGATTTATTCCCAAGCACTTGAAATTTTTATAAAATGAATCTTTTTTGGGTGTTTTTCCCCCCAACTTTTTATTGTGAAAAACTTTTAAACACACAAGAAAATTGAAATAATGCATATCTATATATCTTTCACGTAGATTCAGTCACTGTTAATTTTGTCATATTTAATATCTGTAATGTATAATTTTTTGTTGTGCCATTTCCATAAAATTTGCAAGGGTGTAGTCATCATTTAAAACTAGGAAATCTCTTCAAAAAACAAAACAAAACAAAACACTGGGAAATCTAATTTTACGGTTATATCAAGACATTGTAAGCTAATTTTGTGTTTTCTAAGTATTCACAATTGCCTATTTCTTTCTCTCTGTTTTGTTTTGACCAAACTGTAGTCAGGTTTCTATTTTCCCTGTAGGACCCTGAGCTCTGCTTTCCCCAAGACTCAGCAAGCACATATATGAAAAAAGTGGAACATGCACCCCCTTATTAGCTTCTCCTAAAGTTGACTGACTGTAGTGAGACCCTTTTCTTGTCAGATCCCACTAGTCCTTCCTCTTGCTTATCCAGTTTATTCATAAAAGATTCTACACAACTCTGCTTTTTTTCTTTTGCCCTATAAAAGAAAAATCATTTTCTGTCTGATTTTTAGATGCTTGCGGATTTCTGATATGAGTGTTCTCGCTACTACAATAGTCTTTCTTTCTAATTAAAGTCTCTCCTTACCTAAGTCTGAGTTTGTTTTTATTTGACATTTTCCTGCCTCAGACCTGGAGTCAGCCATTTTTCCATTTAAAAGGAAATTATTCCTTTTAGTGTATACTTTTTTATTGTCTGTGTGTGTGTTTAGGCTTTTTTATCTAACCATTTGAAAGTAAGTTACAGATATTATGATGCTTCACCCATTAATATCTCAGCAAACATCTTTCAGGAATAAGGAGAGTCTCCCTCATAATCACAATCTGTTACCCACACAAGAAAATTAAGTAAAATTCTACAATGCCATCTGATATCTAATCCATATTCAGATTTCCCCAGTGTCAACATGGCCTTTTATTGCTGTTTTATTTATTTATATATATACATTTTTAAGATTTTATTTATTTATTCATAGACACAGAGAGAAAGAGAGGCAGAGACACAGGCAAAGGGAGAAGCAGGCTCCACGCAGGGAGCCCGAGGTGGGACTCGATCCGGGGTCTCCAGGACCACACCCCAGGCTGCAGGCGGCGCCAAACCGCGCCACCTGGGCTGCCCTTATTGCTGGTTTTTGTTTGTTTGTTTTTCTCTTCTACCTAGAATCCAGTCAAGGTTCATGCATTATATTTGGTTGTCTGGTCTTTTGGATCACTTTTAATTTAGAACATTTGCCTTTCTTTCTTTCTTTCTTTCTTTCTTTCTTTCTTTCTTTCTTTCTTTCTTTCTTTCTTTCTTCTTTCTTTCTTTCTTTCTTTTTTTCTTCTTTCTTTCTTTCTTTCTTTCTTTCTTTCTTTCTTTCTTTCTTCATGACATTGGCTTTGGAAAATGATATATAACTATTTTACATATATCATAGAATAAAGCAAATAAGAAAAGGTCAACAGTCAAGTGTAAGACAAATAAAATACAAAAGGATAAGAAATAAGGTACAAAAATAAAATGAGAGAAAGCAGTAATGTTAAATTCGATCTGGCAATGTCAATATCAACTCATGATTTTAAAACTGTATCACTTGGGCTCTCTGCAAGCCTGCTTCTCTCTCTGCCTACATCTCTGCCTCTCTCTCTCTCTGTGTCTCTCATGAATAAATAAATAAAGCTGTATCACTTCCTATTTTTATTCATAAAGTGGCCCAGAAGCAATGACACTCCAGTAGCAGTGAGCACACTGGCTGTCCAGATTATAGTTTCTAAATACTCTTCCCCCCACCAAAAGGAATCGTTGACTTTTAATTGAAAAAAATGGGTGATTTCAGGACTAAGGCAGCAAAATACATTGTAAGCATAGAACATCTTGTTATGACCCTGAGCCTAGACTTCCTAATTTTATTATTTTTTATTTATTTATTTTTAAATTTTTATTTATTTATGAGAGAGAGAGAGAGAGAGAGAGAGAGAGAGAGAGGCAGAGACATAGGCAGAGGGAGAAGCAGGCTCCATGCACCGGGAGCCCGACGTGGGATTCGATCCCCGGTCTCCAGGATCGCACCCTGGGCCAAAGGCAGGCGCCAAACCGCTGTGCCACCCAGGGATCCCGACTTCCTAAGTTTAAATTATGGCTCTACCACTTGCAAAGTTTTGTAGCAAGTAGGCAAAAAAACCCACATTAACTTCTCTGTGTTTCAGTATCTCAACCTATTAGTTAAGAGATAATCATAATACTTAGTTCATAGAGTTTTTACAGAGGATTGAATGACAATACTTGTGAAGTTGTCAGAATGGTAAATGGAACATAGTAAGTCCTCAAGAAATATTAAGTATTATCGTAATTATTTTCATTAACACCATTCAGACTTCCTATTATTCTCATCATAAAAATCAAAATTGTTAATAAGGCCTGTAAGATCCTGCTTTATCTCTCCATTTCTACTTTATTATGTTCACTGCATACCATTCTTCCCTTTGCTTTCAAAATATAAACCACATTTATGAATATGCCACATTTTTATCCACTTCAGAGCCTTGGCACATATGTTCTCTCTTTTTGAAATGTTTTTCCTTGTCTTTTTCATGGATTCTTCAGCTCAGCTCAAATACAACGTCCCCGAGGAATCCTTTCACACCAGCCTCATTGTTATATAAACCCCACAGCATGCTATAGTTCTTACTAGCACTTTATTAGTTGTCATAGACTAGATTGTTGCAGAAAAAAACCCCAAAATCTCAATAGCATAAAACAACAAAGGTTTTTGCTAATTACATGTCCCCAAGTGTCTTCAAGATATGTTGTTCATCTTAGACAGTCATTCACTCAGGCTGACAAAGTAGTTTCCATCTTTAACCGTGGCAACTCCCACATTGGGCACTTTAATGCTCATCCTGGCTATGACATGTGTCACTTTTCTCAAAAATTGAGGTGAAATTCGCATAAATAAAATTAACCATTTCAGAGTGAATAATTCAGTGACATTGAACACATTTGCAATGTTGTATAACCACAAACTCTATCTAGTTCCAAAACGTTTTCATCACCCTAAAATAAAAACTTGTACCAATTAAGCAGTTACTCTGCGTTCCTCTTATCTTCTAGTCTTTGGCAACCACCAATCTGCTTCCTGTCTTTATGGATTTACCTATGCTGGATATTTCATAGAAATGGAGTCATGCAGTAGGTAACATTTTGTGTCTGGCTACTTACACTTAATTTGATGTTTTCAGATTCATTAGAGTATAGCATGCCACTTTAAAAAAAATCTATTTATCTGTTGATGTATATTTGGATTGGATATTTTGGCTATTGTAAGTAGTACTTACAATAGTAATGAACATTAGTATCCAAGTATTTGTTTGAATCTCTGTCTTCAATTCTGTTGAGTATATATCTGGAATTTCTGGATCAAATGATAATCCTATGTTCAACTGTTCAGGAACTACTAAACTGTTTTCCACATGGTTGAACTATTTTACATTCTCACCAATAATATATGCAGGTTGCTATTTCTCCACATCTTCACCAACACTTATTTTTCTTCTCTCAATCTCTCTCTTTTTAAATTATAACCAACATAGGGCAGCCCCGGTGGCACAGCGGTTTGGCGCTGCCTGCAGCCCGGGGTGTGATCCTGCAGACCCGGGATGGAGTCCCACATCGGGCTCCCCCTACAGAGCCTGCTTCTCCCTCTGCCTGTGTCTCTGCCTCTCTCTCTCTGTCTCTCTTGAATAAATAAATAAATAATCTTTAAATTAAAATAAATAAATAAATAAATAAATAAATAAATAAATAAATAAATAAATAATAGCCAACATAGTGGGTATCTTTGTAGCTTTGATTTTCATTTCTCTAATGACTAATGATGCTGAATGTCTTCAACTGTGGTTGCTGGCCATTTGATATATCTTATTAGGAGAAATATCTATTCTATTCCTTTGTCCATTTTTAAAGTAGGTTGTTTGTCTTCTTATAATTGAGTTGTAAGAGTTATTTATATATTCTGGGAATAAGACCTTTATGATTTGTGAACATTTTCTCTCATTCTGTGGGTTGTCTTTTCACTTTCTTGATAATGTCCTTTGCTGCACAAAAGCTTTTTACTTTTGATGAAATCCAATCTATTTTTTTCTTTTGTTATTTATGCTTTTTGTGTCTTATCCAAGAATGCCTTGACAAATTTGAGATCATGAAGATTTATCCCTATAATTTGTTCTAAATTTTATAGTTTTAGCTCTTATATTTAGGTCATTGACCCATTTTTTTAAAAATTTTTTATTTATTTATGATAGTCACACACACACACACACACACAGAGAGGCAGAGACATAGGACAAGGGAGAAGCAGGCTCCATGCACCGGGAGCCCAACATGGGATTTGATCCCGGGTCTCCAGGATCGTGCCCTGGGCCAAAGGCAGGCACCAAACCGCTGCGCCACCCAAGGATCCCCTCATTGATCCATTTTTAAAAAGATTTTATTTATTGGAGAGAGAGCACATGCGCAGAGGAAGGGGCAGAGGAAGAGGAAGAGAGAGAATCTCAAGCAGACTCCCTGCTGAGTGCAGAGCCTGACACAAGACCAATCTCACGACCCTGGGATCATGATCTGAGTGAAAATCAAGAGTCAGTTGCTCAACCAATTGAGCTACCAGGGGGCCCCTGTCATCAATCCATTGTAAGTTAAGTTGCTAATGTGGTATGAAGTAGGGGTACAACTTCATTCTTCATTTTGCAAGTGGATATCCAGTTGTCCCAGCAACATTTGTTGAAAAAACTATTCTTTTCCCATTGAATGCCTTCGGCACCCTTGCAAATCAATTGGCCATAAATGCATGGGTTATCTCTGGATTCTCAATTCTATTCCATTGGTCAATACATCTATCTTTAAGACAGTATCACACATTTTTGATTACTATATATTTGTGTAGTAAGTTTTTAAATGCAGAAACATGAGTCCCCAACTTTGTTCTTTTTAAATACTGTTTTAACTCTTCACAGCCCTTTGAAATTCCACATAAATTTTAGGATTGGCTTTTGCACATCTGCGAAAAAGGGACACGTGTCACTTTTGTTCATAATTCATTGGCCAGAACTATTAACTTGGTCCAACCCAATGTGTAATCCTATGTGTCAGAAAGATGGGGGGAGAATCATATATTAGTGAGCAGCACCAATAACCATGAATCTTATTATTTTTAAATCCTATTACTCTAGGAGGGGACCAACACCCCATTTTTTTAAATGACACTCATATATTCACTCTTTTCTGACTCCTTTTTTCCTAACCTCTTCTTTCTAAATCAGAAACTAGGAAGGGTATGAGAGTTTAAGCTGCTTGCAAGCTAACACATTATGCTGCTTTAGGGTTTTATATATACACTGGCAGAAAACAGGAAATGTCTGTGTTAGAGACAAAAACTGTGTACTCATAATGAACGCAGCAGCCAAGGTAACATCATAGCTCCTGTTTCCTGAACCCCAGTCCTCACAGGGCAACACAATGAGGGCCAGATGGTACCTATGCATGCTTTTGGAATTCAATAAAGAAGATGAAGTCCAAGTTTCAGAGACTCTGATCTTTTTTTTTTTTTAATTTTTATTTATTTATGATAGTCACACACACACACACACAGAGGCAGAGACACAGGCAGAGGGAGAAGCAGGCAGAGGGAGAAGCAGGCTCCATGCACCAGGAGCCGGACGTGGGATTCAATCCCGGGTCTCCAGGATTGCGCCCTGGGCCAAAGGCAGGCGCTAAACTGCTGCACCACCCAGGGATCCCCAGAGACTCTGATCTTAATAGTGTTGCTAGCTACCTTATCCTACTTTTAGAAAAAGACATTATTTTATTATCCTGGAATTTAAAGAAAAGTTCCTGGGGGAAAGATATCTGTAAATTTCACAGAAGGAGTCACCATTTTGATCTTTACTTATCTGGGAATGCAAATACATCTGATCCAGGGGAAGTCCCTGTCTCTGTCTTTCCCAGGACTGTCTGCCTATACAAGCATTCCTGGACAGATAGTTCTGGGTCACATGGGTTAAACATGTAGGAGTGCTACACATTACAGAAAATTGTCTTTTAACATCTCTTAAATTGTCTCCTTCAAAGTTCTGGTTTTGAACATTCCACCATACTTGCCTTAAAAAAAAAAAGACTATTATTTTTTTTCTTTTGAATATTTTATTTCTTTCTTTGAGAGAGAGAGAGAAAGCATGGACAGGGGGAGGGGCAGAGGGAGAAGCAGGCTCTATTTCAGGAACTTGAGATCATGACCTGAGCCAAGGCCTATGTTTAACCAACTAAGCCACCCAGGTGCCCCCCAAATCTTATTTTTTACAACTATTTCAATTTTGAGGAGTCCCAAATTAAGTCTTGTTAATTTCCTCAATACCAAAACACTATGGGTGACAAACTTAAAGTGTTCAATCACAATATTTTGGCAAAAAGCACAATGATAGATGATATACAGGACAATAATCTTGACCCGAATGAAGGGATAGGAAAGCTCCAAATCTCTCACAAAAATCATTTAGTTTTGTTTTTAAAATTATTTTTAAATTTTAATTTTTTTTTATAGATTTTATTTGACTGAGAGAGAGAGTGCATGAGCAGGGGGAGGAGCAAGCAGGGGGAGAAGGAGAAGCAGGCTCCCCACTGAGCAGAGAGCCTGATGTGGGGCTTAATTCCAGGACCCCAGGATCATCACCTGAGCCAAAGGGAGATGCTAAACCAACTGAGCCACCCAGGACGCTCCTCACAATTTATTGTAATGAGCGTACTATATTAGATATCAGGAATTGTGTTGAATATTATAATTTGTATAAAAAAGGGAATAAAGAATACATATGCAATTTCTTGTAGATAGGTACTAATGTAATTTTTGCATTTTGTATCACATGAATAGACTTAAATTTTTTTTTAATATATCCTGTCAATCACATATGCTAAAATGATTCAGACAGAGATAGGGTATTCTTCATATTGTTGAATATTTCTAATATTTCTTTGTATCCATGTCCTTCCATTTCCTTTTCTTGGACCCAAGATGATGGTAGCGAGGGAAGTGTGAAAAAGATTTTTTTTTTTAAAGAAAAAGACATTTTTTGAAGGACCCTGGCAATATTTCAAAATTCTGAGGGACTTTAATTTCCAACATAAAATTTGGTACGTAGCTGAATGATCAATCCAGTGTGAAGGTAGAAAATCAATTTCATTAATTGTACCCGTTAATGATACACATGAGTTTAAAACTTTATTTTTGGATTCAAAATGACATTCAGCACTTTACACTTGCTAGAATGGCTGTGAGTAAACAAACAAACAAACCTGAAAATAACAAGTGTTGGTGAAAATGTGGAGAAATTGCTATACAATTTTTATGCTGATGGGCATATAAAATAGTGCAGCCAATACAAAAGCAGTCTGGCAGTTTCTGTAAAGGCTAAATGCAGAATTATGATATGACTTAACAATTTCACTAATATACCTATTCTCAAAGGAACTGAAAGTAGGAACTTAACAAGATACTTGGAAGCTGATTCTCACTGCAGCATTATTCACATTAGCCAAAAGGTGGAAATAATCCAAATGTCCACCAACCGATGAATGGACCAACAAATACGGCATATACATACAAGGGGATATTATTCGACCATTAAAAAGGAATGGTGTCTTGACACATGCTACATGGATGAGCCTTGAAAACATTATCTAAATGAAATAAGCCAGCACAAAAAGATAAATATTATATGATTCCAGTTATATGAAATACCTAGAAAGGGTAAATTCATAGATTAAAAAAATATCTTATTTATTCATGAGAGACACAGAGAGAGGGGCAGAGACATAGGCAAAGGGGGAAACATGGTGCCTGAGGGGAGCCCAATGTGGTACTTGATCTCGGAACCCTGGGATCACACCCTGAGCTGAAGGCAGATGCTCAACCACTGAGCCATCCAGGAGTCCCATTTCATAGAAAATAGATTAGAAGTTACCAGAGGCTGAAGGGAGGGGATGAGGAGTTATTAATTAATGGTTACAATTTCTGTTTGAAGTGATTAAAAAGTTCTGGAAAATAGTGATAATAGAAGCACTGTATTCTGAATGTGATTGATGCCATGGACTGTATACTTAAAGTGGTTAAAATAGCAAATTTTATGTTACAGGTATAATAAAAAGAGTTTTAAAAATTAATAATATAGTATTCCTAAAGCCATTGAATTGTATAAATAGGTGAATTATATGGCATGTGAATTATATGCAACAGATAGCTGCTTTAAACAAAGGACGTGGGGATCCCTGGGTGGCACAGCGGTTTGGCGCCTGCCTTTGGCCCAGGGCGCGATCCTGGAGACCCGGGATCGAATCCCACGTCGGGATCCCGGTGCATGGAACCTGCTTCTCCCTCTGCCTGTGTCTCTGCCTCTCTCTCTCTCTCTGTGGCTATCATAAATAAATAAAAATTTAAAAAAAATAAAATAAACAAAGGACGTTTACGGTTTCAACCTTGCTGAAAAAGAGACAACTCTGCATGTACTAGTAAGAACGGTTTGCGCATAAGATAAGGTTGATGTATAATTATTTAGTAAATGCATGAAAGCTAGCTTATCTTGAATTCCAAAAAAACAACTAGGAGATACAACTAGGAGATACCAGTAATTGAGGATAGAGCTGCTATTCCTCAGATGAGTTGTCAATTCTTCCAAAACATGACTAGAAAAACCTATTAATCAGACAAAACTTTGTTAGAATAACTGCCATACGGAAGAATACCACCTTGATAGAGTCTAAGTAATACTTTAGAAGAATGAAGTCAGAGGAAGATATTCTTAGGGTTTTAGAGCCCTGAGTTCAAGAGGCTTAGATGGGTCTTTCAAGAAAGGAAATTGGGAGATTGGAGAAAGTTTGTGATATAGTAGTTTAGTATTGGTGGATTTAGTGAGATGAGGATCTTGAAGTGAATCATGATAAGTAAATAGTTACTTGTTAAGTAAGTTTTATGTCCAGGTGGTTGATCCTTTGTCTTAATAGAAAAAGCTGTTTGCCTAGATGAACAAACTGCTTACGTAGATAAAATTAGATATGTAAAAATTTCTCCAAGTGGATAGTGAAGTTATTGATTTATCATCTTATCTTTCTGGATAAGATTTCCTGAGGCAAATATTTAAGTTCTCTGTTCCAATAGTTAAGCTATGTTGATACAGGTGGTCTCAATTATTCAGGAAGAGTGAACAATCATTACAGAGGGAAGCCTAGACTTCACTCTACCCTATTTCTTTATTAGTCTAGATCAGCGATTGGCAAACCACAGACTGTGAACCAAATCTGGCACATTGCCTATTTTTGTACAATCCAAAAGCTAATAATGGTCTTTACATTTTTAAATAGTTGGAAAAAACTAAAAGAATACTACTTTGTGACACATGAAAATTAAAAGAAAAATTTCAATGTCCATAAATAGTTTATTGGGATACTACTACACTAATTCATATTGTCTATGGCTACTTTTGTGCTACAAGCCTGGGGCTGGATAGTTGCAACAGAGACTATATGGCTTGCCATGCCTAAATATTTACTATCTGGCTCTTTATAAAAAAAGAAAGCTTGCTGACTCCTTTCCTGCATGGGAAAACATATTACCAAAGGGTGACCAAGCTATTTAAGAACAAAAAGAAGAGGTTGAAACAAAGAAAATAAGATAAATTCTTCTGAATCTGACTGGGCAACCAAATCAAAGGAAATCAAATCAAAGATATTTTTTCTTATATATTTAAAAAAATTTTTAATAAGATTTTGTTTATTTATTCATGAGAGACACATACACACACACAGAGAGAGAAAGAGAGAAGTGCAGAGACACAGGCAGAGGGAGAAGCAGGTTCCATGCCAGGAGCCCGACGTGGGACTCTATCCCAGGTATCCAGGATCAGGCCCTGGGCTGAAGGCAGCACTAAACCGCTGAGCCACCTGGGCTGACCAGACCAAAGATATTCTATTCACATATGACCCAAAGCTGATAGCAAGATACCTTAAAGAAGAATATTTTTCTCAAATACAAAAATTAACAGAACAAACTAAAACTAAATCTTGAATCTCTTCATGTTTGAAACATAAGGCACTTACTTTTCAGTAATTGTCTGCATTGTTAGGCAAAAACATAATAAATGTGAACATGTGTTTCTGCTGGGGAAGGAGGACAATTGAAAGAAATATTTTCTAATCCATTCTTCACTGCATACAGACACATACCCACTTGCACAAACTCACAATAACCAAAAATATGCTCACTCCCCAAATAAAATTAAAATAATAATGACAAGGATAGCCATGTGGGAATGGGAAAAAAAAAAGAAAAAATAATAATCATGCAAACCACATTTATAGTTTGTATTTAAACAAATAAATGAAGATCCTGGGAGTAAATGCAAATGTAAAGTTAATTGAAAGAAAAATGATGAACAAACAGCATTATTAATATACACAATTCTCCTATTACATAAGTATTAGTAGATGAAGCGTTGTGCCCAAGATTGCAAACCCGAGAAACCACCAAGGAGCCCTCACCGATGCGAGCACATGAGGGTTTATCAGCAAGCTTGAGCTTGGGTCCAAGTGTACCCGACACAGTGGAGCAGGGACTTAGACCCCGAGGTGGGTTACAGCTGGGTTTTTATGGGCTGGTCTAGCGGATTTCCAGAAGGGGTGGAGGAGTTTCTTCATTCTGATATGGGGGAAAGGGTGGGGGAGTTTCTTAAGCTCTGTTTTCATTCCGATATGGGACTTTCTGTCAAGAGCCTTAAGCTCTGTTCTCATCCTGATATGGGACTTTCTGTCAAGGGCATTCTGCGGTTTTTCCTGTGACTGAAGTAGGGTAAAGTTCAGCTCTTGTTCACAGGGGCCTGAGATGGCTGTACTTGTGCTAACGCTAAACTTGAGGTGAAATGGCCTTAATTTTCTCGGCCTCCACAGAAGTTCTCTGCTTCTCTACAACTTTGGAACTACAGAGTTGAATTGTTAAATATACTCCATGTGAGCACCAAGAATCAGAAAGACTTTACTGTCATTCTTTGATGTCACATCAAAAATGTCCAGAGTATTTGGACTGAGAGGCTGAATATACAAACAGACAATAGCCAGACTACACATAAAAACAGAACTCTGGCCCACAATCTGTATTAACTAGCATAGGAAATTAACCCATTATCTACAGTAACCAGCCCAGGAAGTCAACTTACTATCTGTAAAGTCAGACTTGTAGAAATCAGATCACCATCTCTAGGAAACAGTCCTGGAAGCCAAACGATAATACAATAACCCTTGTAACAATCAGCCCGAAATGTCTAAGACTTGATAACACCGGAAAACTTTTGCTGCTCCTACCCAATGTAGGACTAAATAGAGAAAGCCAAATCACATAACAATCACATAGGATATTCTACTTGTAGTTAGTCCACCTATAGCTTCCCCACATCAACCCTTCCAATCAAGACACACCCAGTCTTCCCCTTTGTCCACTATGAAGCTTCTCTACCTCTTTTCCTGCCTTTGAGTTTCTGCCAAACACAAGTGATGGTGATTTTCTTGCTACAACAAGCTCAGAATAAATAGCCTTAGCTTGTTCTCGTTTTTAATTCTGCAATACCATTAATTTGTTTCTGCAAGACTGTTACTATCTTCATCAGAAATATCTTCTAAAAAAAAAAAGAAATATCTTCTAGTTTTCACCCTTTGCTATTCAACACTTGATCTGGGAAAGACTGTTTGGCTGACATCCTAGAACATGTAATATTGTCAGTGCCCAGCTGCCTTCATATTCTAGGGAGCAGTTCTGAAGCTGCCTTGGTTTTTGCATGACGAGTAATTATATAAAGATTTTAGAGAGGAAAGGCTGGGTCCTGGGATTCCCCTTCATCTTTAATTGGGTTTATCTTTTCCACTCAAGTAATATTATTTATAGCCTTTTTTTTTTTGAGAGAGAGAGAGAGAGAGAGAGAGAGAGAGTGAGAGCATGGATGGGGGTAGGCAGAGGGAGAGAAAATCTCAAGCAGGCTCTGTGCCCAGTGCAGAGCTTGGCTCAGGGTTCAGTCTCACGACCTGAGCTGAAATCAAGAGTCAGTTGCTTAACTGAGCCACCCAGGCACTCCTATTCATAGCTATTTTTAAAAAGAAATTTCTGAGGCTTCTTGTCCTCAGCTGTTACTATTCTATACCTTTCTGCCAGGTAAGGTGCATCCTGTCTCCATTCCAAATCTGACCTTGAAGTCTGGTTATTGATTCATGTTATGGTTCAATCTGAAGCAAGAGGCTATGTCAGCCAAAGCAGGTAGCAATAGCAAAATGACTACTTTAGTGAAGATAAAGAATGGAGGCAATTAGCTTTAAAGCTTCCAGATCTTCAACTTCTGTGGATACTTTTTCTTAAACCGAATCTGCCTATGAACTTGGCTGTCTAGTGAAGACATCATGCTGGTTTTGGGATTTTATACAAGTCCTACCTTTCGAGCCCCCCCCCCCTTTGCATCTACTCCCCTCTTATATAAACTTAGGGTAGTGTACTGCTTGGAGGAGAGGAAGTTTCCAGGGCACTAGACTTGGATACACTTTGAAACACAATGTCAGCTACTGAGGAAGTGAATGATTCAAATGATGAAGTAACATATCCTTTGCAAATCAAATGTTTTCAGTTCTTTGCTTTCAACAAAGTTGAAGGAACATCTAAAGAAGATGATAGCCAAAATTACATTAAAAATAAGCATTTGATGGTTGATAACTATGCAATTTTGGGCACGTAGCTGAGAAAAAGTTCAAATAATTGAAAATATCGCTATAGTAAAACCCCTTCCCACCTAGTTATTTATGCTGTCAGTTGTCAAATAAAAACAAATCCATACAGGAAAGGAGAGATTTTTTTTTCCCCTAAAAAGACTATTGTGAAGTGAGGGGGTGTGGTAAGGAAGATACTGCAAAGGAGAGAACAGGTCACTGTAGTAAACAAGGTCAGGAGGAACAGGGCATAGAGGAATGGGACTGAGCAGATGGCATGATTGGATAGTTCTTCTTTGTGGTCAGCCAATTCTGCCAGGGCCATTAATGAGGCTGTTCCACATTGCAATGCTTGTTGAAGCTCAAGGGTAGGCCTAAGTTCAGGGTCCTGGGGGAAGGAGAGAAGGAGAGTTTGATTAAGACAGATCAGTGGCATTTTGTTCAGATTGGTCAGTGTAAACAATTCAGCTAATCATTTGTGAGACCAAGAATGAGAATTTGGAGGGTCTGTCTGGTTTTTTCATAGATAACAAGGCTCATCAATGAGTCTTTCTAAGTCATATGGAGAAGGATGGCTTTTGGCAGTATGCCACTGCTTGAAACCCAAAAGAGTGGCGGGGGGCGGGGGGGGAGTTTTTTAAAGATAGCTGCTTTCTAGGACAAGACTTAGGTCAAGTTCAACATTGCCAAAGGTTCACACAGAATTGATGCTGAATCCTAAACCATTTTCTTACTAAGTCATAATCACCCATGGAAGCATGAACTAAAAAAACAAAACAGCATTCATCATTCATCTCGCTAATATACATATATATACCCAATAAAATTTTATTTCTGTGCTAGAGCGACCACCATCTCAGCTATTGGTGAATGTCAGGTTCAGGACTGATAGACTTTCTAGATACAATTTGTTTCTATATTATAAATGCTTCTTCCATGCAGACTACTACATTCTGCAGTATCTCAGTTAAAATGTTGGCATCCTGATAGTCTATCTAAGGATCCAAGATAGCAGCTGCTGGTATTTTTTTTTTTTAAACAAAATACCCCAATTTCTTCATACTGTAATGCTGGACTTTTGTAGTGAATTGGACACCTCCACTGGGACCTTGGATTAATGAGGGATCTCAGTGAGGTGGCAAAGCAAATAGTGATGGTATCCTTCCATGCCCTCAATAAGCCATTAGGGAAGCTATGAGAATCAACCTTTGTTTCAAATAGTGGTCTTTGAGTTCTTGGCTCTTCCGTTTCTTTCTGTCAGTGGTTTTCTATCCAACAATGCTGTAAGCAGCAAACATGGGATGGTATTTTTAGTCTTTCCCCCTCAGCTGCTTTTCTTCATGAACACTAGCAGGTGGCATTTCATCATTCTTAGTGGTTCAGGTTAATATTTTTAAAATTGCACTGATCATGGGCAGCCTGGGTGGCTCAGTGGTTTAGTGCTGCCTTTAGCCCAGGGCATGATCCTGGAGACCGGGGATTGAGTCCCGCGTCAGGCTCCCCGCATGGAGCCTGCTTCTCCCTCTGCCTGTGTCTCTGCCTCGCTCTCTCTCTCTCTCTCATAAATCAATCAATCAATCAATCAATCTTTAAAAAAAATAAAATTGCACTAATCAGATCAATTCCTGGACAGAATTATAAAATGGTAATTGGACGGTATCCATATCCATGTTGTTTGATATGGATCAGCAAATTTCAGGCATCAGAAGTCTCTTTTTTTCTTTTTATTACCCTTTAATACTTGCCTGTTCCCCTTCCTCTTCCACCTGGCAACCACCATTCCACTCTTTGCTAACATGAGTTTGACTATTTTAGATTCCTCATGTAAGTAGACCATATGGTATTTGTCTTTCCGTGTCTGGCTTATTCTATTTAGCATAAGGTGTTCCAGGGTCACTTACGTTGCTGCAAATGGCAGGACTTCCTTCTTTTTTAAAGCTTAATAATATTCCATTGCGTGTATATACCACATTTTCTTTATCTGTTCATCATTTAATAGGCATTTAGTTTGCTTCCATGTCTTTGCTATCATGAATAATAATGCAGTAAATATGGCAATACAGACATTTCTTTTGAGATCCTGATTTAAATTCCTTTGCCCATACCCAGGCATGGGATTCCTGGTTCATTTGGTAATTCTATTTTTAGTTTTAGTTTTTTGAGGACCCTCCCTACTGTTTCTCTAGTGGCTGCAGCAATTTACATTCCCACCAACAGTGCAGTCTGGATTCCACCTTCTGTATATCTTCTCCAACATTGCCTTTTTTTAAAAAAATAAAGCCATCCTAAGAGTTGTGCCATGATATCTCGTTGTGGTTTTAATTTGCATATTCTGATGATTAATGATGTGTGCTCCTTTTCATATATCTGTTGGCTATTTGTATGTCTTCTTTGGAGAAGGGTCTATTTAATTCTTTTGCCTATTTTTAAAACTATTAAGCTGTAGGAATATAAATGATTATATTTTAGATATAAAGAATTGCATTTTGGATATTTACCCTTTATCAGATACATGGTTTGCAAATATTTTCTCCCCCTTCTGTAGGTGGCCTTTACATTTTGTTGATTATTTCCTTTGCTGTATAGAAGCATTTTAGTCTGACATAACCAAAATTCTTCATTCCTTGTCTGCTTTTTAAAAAAATATTTTACTTATTTATTCATGAGAGACTCACAGAAAGAGGCAGAGACATAGGCAGAGGGAGAAGCAGGCTCCCTGCGGGGAGCCTGATGTAGGACTCAATCCCAGGACCCGGTGATCACAACCTGAGCCAAAGGCAGATGCTCAACCACTGAGCCACCCAGATGCTCCCCCTTGTCTATTTCTTTTTTTTTTTTTTTTTTTTAAAGATGATTTTTTTTTAAGATTTTATTTATTTATTCATGAGAATACACAGAGAGGAGAGAGAGAAGCAGAGACACAGGCAGAGGGAGAAGCAGGCTCCATGCAGGGAGCCCGATGTGGGACTCGATCCTGGGTCTCCAGGATCACACCCTGGGCTGAAGGCGGCGCTAAACCGCTGAGCCACCGGGGCTGCCCTCTTTTTTTTTTTTTAATTTTTATTTATTTTTGATAGTCACACAGTGAGAGAGAGAGAGGCAGAGACATAGGCAGAGGGAGAAGCAGGTTCCATGCCCCGGGAGCCTGACGTGGGATTCGATCCCGGGTCTCCAGGATCGCGCCCTGGGCCAAAGGCAAGCGCCAAACCGCTGCGCCACCCAGGGATCCCCCCCTTGTCTATTTCTTACATAAAAGTTTGTGATATGGCATTAGGGATGGTCACCTTAATTTTCACTTTAGATACAAATATGGACTAAAGAAAGATTAACAAAACATATGTTTCTGATACCAGTTTATTTATCTTATTCAAAGGAAATAGGACAGGTATTTCAGCAATCAAGCACCACTTTTAGCAAAAGGTTTTGCAATATCCCAGACACAACCTCCAAGACCTTCCATTTCATAGGTGATACTCAATTGTATGAGATGAAGGTAAAGCAGGATGGACAACTGATTTGGGGAAGCTATTCCACTGTCTGCTCGTTGACTTTTTATACTCTTTGTCTTATTGTTTCTCAGGGTGTATGTAACTTACTAACATTCTTCAGGGCAGCTGAAACATATCAATGTTAGGTTGTACAATAAATAATCTGGACAACCAGATATATCTCATGCGGAAAGGCCAGTCTGTACCCCATTCTGCGTTTATCTTAACATTCCTGGAATTAGAGTTGTAAAAAGGTAAATTCAGGGTCAGTTTCCCAGGTGTCCCTGGGCCTGGGACAAGTTCTAATTTACTGAAATTTTTTTTCTTACAATGTTTAATAATTATTTCTTAAAAAGCATAACACAGGGCAGCCCAGGTGGCTCAGCGGTTTAGCGCCGCCTTCAGCCTAGGGCATGATCCTGGAGTCCTGGGATCAAGTCCCGCGTTGGGCTCCCTGCATGGAGCCTGCTTCTCCTTCTGCCTGTGTCTCTGCCTCTCTCTCCTCTCTCCCTCTCTCTCTCTCTCTCTCTGTCTCTCATGAATAAATAAATAAAATCTTAAAAAAAAAGCATAACACATTTATTTTTATGATCAGTTATTTACTACTAATAATTATAATAATAATTTAACTCAGAAGAAGCATTTGACACTTAGGACTCTAAGATCATAGGAAATAAAAAGTTAAAATAATTTCATTTTATGTAATTTCTCTTTCCTCCTTGAACACATATTTCTATTCCTTTACCCCACAAAATTTTATCCTAATGTAATATATGTTTAAAAGTAATTTATTCATCATCCTATGACATTTTTCTGAGCAAAAAAATATAAATTGAAATGTATTTTATCAATGTTGATTTCCTGGATTTGATTATTGTACTGTAGTTATACATGGAAAATATATATGGGAAATGAATAAAAATAAAATAAACAATATATGGGAACTCTGCAATTTTAGCTTTGTGGTATATCTCAAGTTACTTCAAAATACATTTTTTAAAAAGAATCAGGAATGTGGCCAACTCTTCAGTGACACATTTTAAGAAAGACAAGATTTCCATTATGATAATATTTGCCAGATCCCATACCACTTAAATAAGAATCTCTGTGGTAGGAACTAGGTATCAGTGTCTTCTATCATCTATCTATCTATCTATCATCTATCTATCTATCTATCTATCTATCTATCTATCTATCTATCATCTATCTACTTATTTTAGAAGGGGTGGAAGGGCAGAAGGAGAAGGAGAAGGAGAAGGAGAGAGAGACAGAATCTCAAGCAGGCTCCATGCCCAGCATGGGGCTGGATCTCACAACCCGGAGATCATGACCTCAGCTGAAATCAAGAGTCAGAGGCTTGGGGCTCCTGGGTGGGTCAGTTGTTTGAGTATCTGACTCTTGATTTTGGCTCAGGTCATGATCTCAGGATTTTGAGATTGAGCCCCACAATGGACTCCACACTCATGGGAAGTCTGCTTGAGATTCTCTCTCTTCCTCTCCTGCTGCTCTTCCTCCCCACCTCTTGCTCTCTCTCTCCAAAATAAATAAATAAAAAATCTTAAAAAAAAAAGAGTTGAACATTTAATTGACTGAGCCACCCACATGCCATATCAGTGTCTTTTAAAAACTCATTTTTGATACCGATGTGCACCTGAGTTTCAGAGCCAGTATTATAGAGAATTAATAGTCAAATGAACATCAATGCACCCACCACCTACTTTAAAAAATACTCAGTGTTAAGAAATACAGAGTGAGCTCCTTCCTGATCATATCACATTTTGCCTAAAAGTATTTCCATCGTGATTTTGCTTTTTCTCATTCCTTGATTTTCTTCATAGTCAACCAAATATGCATGTATCCTTAAAACATATTGTTTTATTTTTGCATTTTAACTTATTGTAAGGGGAATCAATACCATATATATTTTTTGTTGGCTTGTTTTTTCACTTAACATTATGTCTATGAAACGTATGGATTGTTTTCACTCACGTAGCTATCGTTTATTTTTAATAATGTCAGTATTTGATTATATTATATCATACTTTATTTTTCATTCTATTTGAGGACATATGGGCAGTTTTCAATGTTTTGTTATTATAAGCAATCCAGCTGTGAATATTCTTACAGCCTTCTTGCACCCACATGCAAGAGTTTTTCCAGGGAACATGACCAGGAAGTAAAATTGCTGAGTCATAGGGCACATTCATCACAGCTTTTCCAGATAATGCCTAATTGATTCAGACTCCCATCGACAATTCAGACTCCCATCGACAATGTGTAAGATTGCCTAGAGCTCCACATCCTTGGCAACCTTACTTTCTTTTTTGGGGGAATAGGGTGGGTATAAAGTTATATCACATCATGGCTTTAATTTACCTTGCTCAGATTACTAGTGAAGTTGTACTTATTTTCATTTTCTCATTAGTTGTTAATTCATGACATACCTTTATATGCCTTCAAAAATGTTCAGGATATGCCACCCTAAAATATGCCACTTGGCATAAGAGATATTTTGAGCTAAAGGCAATTGAAAATCAGTTCTCTGCCCTCCCCTTGACTACCTAAAAGTATGGCCTAAATTTCCCTTTGTGAAAGTGTCCTCCCTTCTCCTGTACCAGGAAGAGGAAAGTAACTCTTCTCAATGGAGATGGAGAGCCTGCACCAAGATGAGGTTACATAAACAAACGTTACTAAAATAAGATAACCCTTATCTTTCACTGATTTTCCCCGTAAATCTCCTAGCCACTTCTCCACAATTTATTGGCCCTTGAAGTCAAAACCCGCCCCAACAACTTTCCCCCACTTTTTTCATGAGTTGTTTGTGATTTCTTACTTACCTGTAAAAGTTATTTACATTTTCTGGGTTCCTCCTGGTCCTTTGACAGGATTATATATGTGCACCAGGTATTTTCTTCCAGTGTGTAGCTTGAATTTTCATTTTCTTTATGGGATCTGTTGATGAACAGAGTTTTTAAATTGTAGTGTAATGAAATTGATCTTTTCCTTTAAATTATTTCCATCTTTTTCCTATTTTAAATGGTGAAATGTTAAAACTTGGAACTAGATGGGGTGCCATCTATCACTGTAAGTTTTATTATTATCTTAAATCTAATAAATTCGGTAAGATTTTTAATAAGTGAAAAAAAACCTGGCATATATGATGGAAAAGAAAAGATAAAAGGATCCCTTTTGGCTGATTATAAGATTTATGCCTGGAGAAATCCCAAAGATTCTAGTAAATAGCAAATAAACAAAAAACTTACTAGAATCAATGAAAGTATTAATATGGTAGTTGCTTTCAAGATAAATATACAAAAGGTATACAAATCGATGTTTTCACAATTCTAGAAATAGGTATCTATAAATTAAAATGGGAAGATAGGGATCCCTGGGTGGCGCAGCGGTTTGGTGCCTGCCTTGGCCCAGGACGCGATCCTGAAGACTCGGGATCAAATCCCACGTCGGGCTCCCAGTGCATGGAGCCTGCTTCTCCCTCTGCCTGTGTCTCTGCCTCTCTCTCTCTCTCTCTCTGTGTGTGTGTGTGTGACTATCATAAATAAATAAAAATTTATTTAAAAAATAAATAAATAAAATAAAATGGGCAAATAAATAGTCCAGTCACAATAGTTGACAAAAACTATAAAATACTTAAGGATAAATTTAGTAATTAGTAGCATTAGTTGAGTACTAACTTTGGGTCAGTCACTGTTCCAGACTGATGCATTGCTATTTTAAGTGCTAGAGCCCAAGATTAGCCATCTGGCTCCCAGCTCTCTTACTTCCTCCTCATCCCTGCTACCATGATCTTATCTTCCTCACTTATTTCCACCTCTTTCCCATTTGTCCCTTGTAACCACAGAGCAGATATGAATGTGTTTTCTTTTTTTTTATTTTTTTTAAATTTATTTATTTATGATAGTCAGAGAGAGAGAGAGAGAGAGAGAGAGAGAGAGAGAGGCAGAGACATAGGCAGAGGGAGAAGCAGTCTCCATGCACCGGGAGCCCGATGTGGGATTCGATCCCGGGTCTCCAGGATCGCGCCCTGAGCCAAAGGCAGGCGCCAAACCGCTGCACCACCCAGGGATCCCCTGCATGTGTTTTCATACATACCCTTCTTTCTCACATTAAGGGTTACATACTATAGATGTTCTTTTGGACTTTTTGTCATTTAACTACGTGTTTTGGAAATCACTCTGTTCTGGTTTATAGAGATCTTCTTCATTCTTTTGTAATTACATAGTCCTCCATTTTGTGGATGTGCCATAGCTGATTCAACCACTCCGATGTACGGGATTTAGGTTGCTTCTGATATTTCATAATCAAGCCTACAATAATGTTATATATATATATATATATATATATATATATATATATATACTTTAGTTGTTACAAGAAGAAGAGGAATATGATTTTATGTGCTTTTTATATGTTACTTTTATACATGCATACCTCATTTTATTGCACTTTGCATTATTGTGCTTTGCAGATATTGCATTTTTTACAAATGGAAGGATTGCATCAACCCTGAGTTGATCTATTGGTACCATTTTTTTTTTAATTTTTGTTTATTTATGATAGTCACAGAGAGAGAGAGAGAGAGGCAGAGACATAGGCAGAGGGAGAAACAGGCTCCATGCACGGGGAGCCCGACGTGGGATTCGATCCCCGGTCTCCAGGATCGCGCCCTGGGCCAAAGGCAGACGCCAAACCGATGCGCCACCCAGGGATCCCGGTACCATTTTTCTAATAGCATTTGCTTATGTTGTATCTCTGTGTCACAGTTTGGTAATTCTTACAATGTTTCAAACTTTTTCATTATTATTCTAATTGTTATGATTATTGGTGAAAGTGATTATGGTTAGCTGAAAGCTTAGTGATGCTTAGCTTGCTTTTAGCAATAGAATATTTTTTATTTAAGGTATGTACATTTTTTAGACATAATGCTATTACATACTTAAAAGACTACATCATGGTATAAACATAACTTTATATGCATTAGGAAACCAAAAAATTCATTTGGCTCACTTTATCGTGGTGGTCTGAAACTAAAGCTGCAGTATTTCTGAGGTATGCCTATACAGTGAGGTTTTTGTCTATATACTTGTTTATTTTATTTTATTTTATTTTTATTTTTTATTTTATTTCTTGTCTATAAGTAAATGATCTTCCAGGCTGCCACCAGACTGGCATATTTTTAAATGCAAATTTGAAAATGTTTATTCTCTGCTTGTCTTTTGATGACTTCCTACTCCCTGCAGTACTTAATTTAGTCTTTTGAGTATACAAGATACTCATCTTACACAGTATCCCACATTTTGTTTGTTTGATTGTATTACTTTATTGTTTAAGTTGTTTTTTCAACGTACATGTGTGCCTAAAAGACGCTGTTTAACTTTCATAATTCCCAAATTTTATCAAGTGTATATCACATTATCTGTAATATTATTAGTTTTGGCTTTTTCATTCAAATGTAACATTACTAGGATGCTTCCATCCTAGTAATTTTATTTATTCATTTTTATCACTATACAATATTTTATATCTAGTCACCCTCTTCTTGAAGAATTTAAGTGTTTTGTGTGTTGTGTTTGTTTTTACTATTATAAGGAGTATAAGCATTCCTGTGTTTGGGTCCTAGTGTATATAAACTAGTTTCATGTAGGTAGGAGAAGAGTTACTTCTTAGCTGGGAGTAGAGTTACTGCTCTCAAAAATTGATTTACATCCTCTCCACTGATGTTTAAGACATATGTTGACCCACATCCTCTCCAATACTTGACATTATGTTTGCCAGTTAGATGAGTAGAAAATGGCATGTCATTGTGGTCTTGATTGAGGTCCTGATTACTGCTGAAATTGAATATCTCTTCATCTTTATTGAATTTAGTATTTCTTCAAGTATAAACCTGCTCATGATCTTTGTCCATTTTATTTCCAATGAGTTGGTCCTTTTCTCATTCATTTATAGTTGTTCTTTTTATAGTCTTGACACTAATCCTTTAATCAGTTATGTGTATTGAATATATCTTCTTCAAGTTTGTGTCTTGACTATTCATTTTCATTAAGGTGTTTTTGATGAATACACATTCTTGATTTTATATGGGCAGACTTTTCATATCCTCTAGGTTTAGTACTTTCTATACCTTAAGAATTCCTTCACTAGCCAAAAACCAGAAACGTATATCTCCATATTTTTCTACTAAAAGTTTTAAAATTTTACTTTTGATTTTCAAGTCCTTAATCTGTCTGTGATTGATTTTTATAATGGTGTGAGCTAGGAATCCAATTTCATCTTCTTGTATGGACAATTATTTTTCCAACTCAATTTATTGAATAGTCCCTCTTTTTCTTCACTGATCTACCATGGTTCACTTTCATACAACAAAATTCTCCCCCTCCCACAGCACATGATGTTTTTAATTATTATACATCTATAATAAATAGAAGTTGAGCGAGTTTCCTTTTTATTCTTTTTGCATGTCTGATTATTAGTAAGAATACAATATCACTATATAAAAGCAGAAGTGATTGTATTTATAGGCATAAATCCACTAGTTGAAAATGGTAAGATTGCTGTGACTATCAGTCATGTCTTGTAACTGGGGTGAAGGGGTACAAAAGCACCTGGCTCCAGGGGCCCCACACAAACCAGGTTTGGGTCTCAGTACTCATCACTCACCACTGACAAAATCCAAAGGCAGAGAGAGAGAGAGAGTGGTAGTAAAATAAGAAGCTTACTTCAGTGAGACTAATACCAGGAAGACAGTGGACTAATGTCTCAAAAATTGTTTCCAAAATCCTGAAAATACTTCTAGGTTTATATAAGGAAAATGTGAGACAAAGGTAGGTGGGTAAATGCAGGTGGGCAGTAAAGGTCAGGTTGATGTTCCTTGTCAAACACAAGAGGTAAAGTTATTGCTTTAGGGGTAGTTTTCTTTTTTGGCCTGAGTTTAGAGATGAGCTGGAAAGAAGAACTTAAAGAATTAGAAAGTGCAGACTGAGGTCCAAATGGAGGTAGTTGAAGTCTTCTTTTAGTCTTGCTAAAGGAACCATGAGCATCAGTTAATCCACTGAATAGATTAAGAAAAGGTCACTTAAGAGAGCTTCTATTGTGCACATTTATATTATAACATGTATCACATTTTATTTCAATAATTTATTTATATGTCTTTCTTTTTTGCTAGGCTGAGATTCATAGAAACCCATATATGTGATATTCTTTTTTGTGTTTCCAAAAGTCTGGAACATGCTTAGCAAATAATAAATGCTTCACTCATATTTGGTGAATGAATACATAGATTTGGATCTACTGAAAGGAATTGTGGGAAAGTCACTGGGACTTTGAGAGCTCAGGGCAAATCAGAACAGAAGGTGTGCCTTGATGAAGCTATGGGCTTAATCTAAATCACTGAGTTTTGGCACAATTGATTGCTAAATAAAAACATCATATTGTGAGAGTACGTTGGTGGTGTTCTTCTATACACAACCAAATAATCAGATTGCCCCAGTATCCAAGACTGGAAAATGTCATGGTATTGAGATCCAGAACAAACTCACAAAATATAAGAATAGAAATTATAGCTCTAAACATTATCGCAGCCACAATGGAGGAAAAATGGAATACTCAACAATCTCACACAATATAGGTAATTCTAATATATCCCCAGGATATCAAGTTGCTCATTGTTCTCATGTTCTAGGGATCACAGGTGACAAGTTTGAATGATATTAAGTGTTTGGTTCCCTACTGAATTATATACTTACTACACACTGTAGAGTAGGACATTCAATAGTTTAGAAGTCATTATTCCATATGCTCTGTGTTTCTTAAATGCTTGAACCACTGACTTTATTTTTTTTTTAACAAATGTCTTTTTTTTTAAATTGTTATTTATTTATGATAGTCAGAGAGAGAGAGAGACAGAGAGACAGAGAGACAGAGAGAGAGAGGCAGAGACACAGGCAGAGGGAGAAGCAGGCTCCATGCACCGGGAGCCCGACGTGGGATTCGATCCCGCGTCTCCAGGATCGCGCCCTGGGCCAAAGGCAGGCGCCAAACCGCTGCGCCACCCAGGGATCCCGAACCACTGACTTTAATATTCAGAGTTCAGCAGCCTTTTTCATAGAAACTTACAGTATAATTATCACTATTTTTCATTATTATTTTCTAAAAAATAAGCTTTAATGTGATCCCATGGAATTTTATATGTATATGGAAATTTGTTAAATTTCTGGAATTTCCTTTGAAGTGACTTTCTTTACCTTTGTATCAGACAGTTCTCTGTGGAGACTCACTTAGATCCCCAGAGTTGGTATGAAGATTAAGTTGAAGACATTTTTTGAGATATAGCAGATGCAGAAAGAAGCCTTTTCAGAGCTTCTCTTATCTGACTAATAGGCAGAGAGTGAAGCTGCCATAAATTCCCACTCCAAGAAAGCCTCACTCCTAGGAAGAAGACTGACCATTCACACAGGGATGAGAAATTGCATAAACAAACATTATCTCAAACTGTCATACCTTCCATTTGTTTCCCTAAAAGCCCCTTTGCTCTTCCCATGGAAGCCCTTTCTCCCTACTCTCATTCCCCTATTAAATTGGTATATAAACCCTTATCGCTAGCTATTCAAGGAACTTCTTCTGAATGCTCCTATATGTGTGTGAATAAAATGTCTTTTCTTCTGTTAATTTATCTGTTGTTAATTAATTTGCAGGCCCCTGGCTATAAGACCCAGTCAGTAGAGGAAACGTTTTCCTCAGTATGTCCAAAATTGGTTAAAGCCAGTTTGTTTTTATTTCCTGGCTTGATTTTGAAAGAGGAATTCTATTTGTGCTATATATCAGAAGACAAAGAAGTAAATGTTCATAAAAACATAGAGTCTTGGTTAGAAACTCATTAAACTTTGGTTGATTTTCAATCTGTTCCAAAGTGAAGCCAAAGAGGAAGGAGAAGGAAAGAGAGATGGGAAATGGATTATCAGAGTGAAGTGTTAGGTGAGGTAGTTGAGAGGTAAACAGGGAGGGACCTTGGCTGCTCAGGGTTTTTCAAGTCAGATAGCTTTCCCATTTCTGGGCACCTGATCTTCCTGACAGTTATTTCCGTAGAGGAAAAAAACCTTTCCTCTACCTTCTTAAGTTCCGTAGCTGGTACCTGCAAATTAAATTGGCAAAAGACAGAAAACAGAAGGAAAAGCATATAAATACTTATTGATGCTAATATTTTCTTTTTTAAAAATGTTTATTTATTTATTCATGAGAGACACACACACACAGAGAGAGAGAGGCAGATACACAGACACAGGCTCCCATGTGGGGAGCCTGATGTGGGACTTGATCCCAGGACCCCAGGATCACACCCTGGGCTGAAGGTGGAACTAAACCACTGAGCCACCCAGGAATCCCATAATATTTTCAATTTTATATACATGAGAGTTCACAGTAAAGAAGCAAAAGCTTGAAAAGGTAGTTAGACTTGATGGGTTATACATCATTTTAACAAAGGGCAATAAAGTGTAGAAAGTACTAAATAAAGGAAAGGGGGCTTTTAGAGAAGATAAAAATGTGGGGAAACTAATGGAGCTAAAGATTATTTTAGTAAGATTTGTTTATGTAGACTCACCTCAGTGCCAACTTTCCATCTTCATGGTCATAGAACTCTGCTGGAAAGGGGATTTACAGCTGTCATCATTTTTCAGAAGTGTCCACTTTTTAATCAGATAAAGGAATCTCCAAGAAGACTTATTTTTGCATGTTAATTCTCAGTTGCTTTCAGCTTGCAATAATACATATTTTGGCATATTTTGGGGTAGCATATTCTCCTTCATTTCTCAGGGCCCTTCCACTACCATCCTTTTCAGTTTTCTATGACATTAAAGGAATTAATATGTCCATAAGAGTTTCCTAGCCTGAAAAGAAAAATACTGGACTATTTTGCAGCTCTAAATTTCTATAATTCTATGAACTGGTTAATATAGGACACTTCAAATTCTTCCAGTCATAATTTTTCCCAGAGTTACTAACATATATATTTGAACTTTACATTGTCTGAAGTCAAGGCCCTTCTGAAGATGGTACTCAGAGAGTGACTCAGAGTTTTTAGCTTCGCAATACCCTTCAGGGCCTGCCCTTCCACACTACTTCAATTTCATAGTAATTAATAACAATAATAATCGGCAATATTATTAATATTTACTCTGTGCCATAGTGCTAAGTACCTTACATACATTTTCTCAGTTAATCTTCACAATAATTCCATGAAGGGTAGTATTAACATATTCCTTTTTGTAGTCTAAGAAACTGACTTACAGAGGCTAAGTACCTTGTTCAAGATTAAACAGCTATTAAGTGGTGAATCGGGGATTCAAACTCAGTCACTGACTACAGAGCGGAGTGTTTGTCTTTTAAATTGTGCAGCACTCAATTCAAGTCAACTTTTAAATGTTTGCCTTTTTTTGGAACAGACTTTACATGAAGACATTTTTATAAAAAAGCCCCATTTTGCACAACTGTCTAAAGAAAACACAGAACACTTCCCTACCTTTGGCAGGGCAAAGATGTTTGTTGTGCATCCTTCTAAGACATTGCATTTAGGGCAAGATTTGCTTCCCTGGAAAACCCCATTGTCTATAGCACACTTTGTTTGGTTATCTGATTCTAAACTTAAGAGAGGTATTTTATACCTCTGTAAGTTTGTTCACAATGCAAAATAATTGATTGCTACATCAATGAATTGAAAACAATGCAAAATTATTCTTGCTTATGGATATGCAAATAGTGTCTGTTCAAATGGAGGACAACTCACTTGCCCCACCCCAAGCCAGTTTTGCTTTCATTTGCACATTAATTTCAACATTCCTTTATTCCACATAAATTTGTTCTTCTTTGACTTCTTTGAATAGGTTATAACAGCTTTCCTGGTTTTTCTCTTTTAATTAATGAGATTAGGTAAAATCTTTAGCATTAACAACATTGATCTATAACAGAGATGTGATTTAGACTTTATGACTCTCTTATATCACTTCCCATTAGTCTCCTCCAGTCACCAGAACTATTTGTGGTTTTGCTCTCTTCGATTTTGTGTTTTTTAAGGCACCTACCTATCTTTTAGGAACCCCACACAGATTGTCCCCCCCCCCACCCTACCCCACACGTTCTCAAGGTCACAGTGAGACAAGTCCCTGGCATGTTGATTTGGCCATTCACCAGGAGCAGCTGGTAGGAATAATAAAACCTTGTGGTATTCCAGCACTCACATTTTTGCTCTCAGGTTATGATCTCTGATTCTATTGTCTGTTTCTCCTTTATATAAGATTGTCAAACCTCTCCAAGATCCAGAATGTGCTTTATTGACCATACTACCACAACCCTGACCTCTCTTATTTTTTTTTTCTGACCTCTCTTAAATACTACAATCTCTGGTAGTATTTTGCTTAAAAGGTGGTGGTGTAGCAAGTCTATTGCAAAGGGCACTTGGTGCTAGGTTTTTGCAGTTTGTCTCCTATCACATACACTGAGGTACATATGCTATCAGAAAAAGAAACCATTTACCAAGAGCCTCTGATCTCCAGTTCCCACATTGCTGGGCATACTTCTGTTCACTTAATGGAACAATGCAATGGAGATGGGAGGGATGGAATGGAGCAAAACTACAATGAATTATGATCTCATACCTGTCAGAATGGTTAAAATCAATAATACAAGAAATAATAGGTGTTGCTGTTATGGAGAAAGGGGAGCCTCTTGCACTGTTGGTGGGAATGCAAACTGGTGCAGCCACTCTGGAAAATAGTAAGGAGCTTCATCAAAAAGTTGAAAATAGAGCTACCTTATGATCCAGCAATTCCACTGCTAGGTGTTTACCTAAAGAATACGAAAATACCAATTCAAAAGGATACATGCACCGTGGTGTTTACAACAGCATTATCTACAATAGCCAAATTGTGGAAACAGCCCAAGTATCCATCAATTGATGAATGGATAAAGAAGAGGTCACACACACACACACACACACACACACACACACACACACACAATGGAATATTACTCTGTCATAAAAAATAATGAAATCTTGCCATTTACAACAACATAGATGGATCTACAGTATACTATGCTAAATAAAATGAGTCAATCAGAAAAAGACAAATACCATATGATTTCACTCATATGTGGAATTTGAGAAACAAAACAAACAAGTAAAGGGATAAAAAAAAAGAGAGAGAGAAAGTGGCAAACCAGAAAACAGACTCTTAGCTACAGAGAACAAACTGATGGTCATTAGAGAGGATGAGGGTGGGAGATGGGTTAAAATAGGTAATGGAGACTAAGGAGTGAACACCCAGTGTTGCATGAAATTGCTGAATTACTGTATTGTACACCTGAAACTAATATTATGCCATATGTTAGCTAACTGGAATTTAAATAAAACTTAGAGGTACCTGTTTGGCTCAGTCAGTAGAGCATGCAACTCTTTTTTTTTTTTTTTTTGAGCATACAACTCTTGATCTAGGGTCATGAGTTCAAGCCCTAGGTAGGGCATAGAGCTTTACTTAAAAAATAAATAAATAATAAAAAAATTAAAACTTAAAAAATCTAAGTATGTTTTTAGACAAGTGCGGGGATGCAGAGAACTTTTTTGGTATCTGATGTTTCTCAATTTTCTTCAGCTTATAATAATTCTTATGCCAAAGTGGCATATTTGCGAGTGACATATTTTGATCCCCTATACCACCCAAGGAAATAGGGTTTGGAATACTAGGGAAGCCAGGAGAGATAAGGTGTCAAGTAGGGAGTGATTCATAGTGAGATGACACATGAGGGCAAATTAAGAAATGGGAACAAACTTTTGGATTTGTTCATTACAATGTAATTGGGACATTTAATGAATTTTAGTGGCTAGTGAGTGGGAGGCCAGATTGCAGAGGGTTATGGGGCAAGTGGCTGGGGAGAAAGAGAACAATACTTTATACTGCTCTTGAGAAGTTTATTAAAAATAAAAGGAAACAGTAGAAGAGCAATGAAAAGGGTAGGCCCCAGAAGTAAAGTATTTCTCACTGCTCTTTGTTTATATGTGACATAGAACTTAAAAGTATTCTCTTCATTAAACCCCGGGGCCTTAGGATCCCAAGATAAATGAAAAAGCAGACCAGACTGATTCCCACAATCTTAAAAAAAAACAATCATTAGTGTGTTAACATCACAGAAGCATAAATTCAACATCTCAATCTGAACTTTATTTTTTTATTTTTTTTTATTTTTCAATCTGAACTTTAAAAACTTTCTGTTCTAATGAGGAATTAACTGTTATGATTGCCAAGTACACAACCCAACAAGCTAACTCAGAGGCTATGGTACAGAAAGGCTCACAGACAACTTAAGGTACACAAATCTCATGGTTCAGTGAATAAATCTGAAATAAACCACAAGTGATAAAGGAAAAGAGAGTGAGATTAACACAATTAAGATAGAATGCAAGTGAAAAATAAAAATGAAAAAGATAGGGTGCAAGTGGGATATAATGGCCTTATCACCTGAAACCCGAATCCTGGGATACATGATGTTCTACCTCTCTCTCTGCTACAGCAGGCCTTCCCTGCTACTCACATGGTTTCGGGGACCAGACTTGAAGTTTGAGCAAGAGGGTTCAATTAGAGGAAAGGTATTTGGGCCCAATGATACCTTTTCATATCAGAGAGACCCAGAGGTAAGTATACCTGGCCACAGGTGTAACCAGCTAGTTAGCCTACTGAATTTTATCTGCGTGGCAATGGCTCTGTTACCCATCTATCAGAGCCACTAACTTATGAAATGAAACCATAAGCTCTGGTACATGGCCACAGCCTCCTGTTCCATTCCAGGGAATCCTGAGGAGCTGGACAAATTGAAAGCAAGGCTCCCAGCTGGGTTTGCCAACACACTTAACTCTTTGCAGGAGAACACATAAACTCTTTGCAGGAGAAGCCAATAAGTTAAGAGATGGGTTTTGGAGAAGAGGAAGGGAGAAATTTATTTCAGGAGGTAGCAGCCTGGGGAGGTAGCAGGCTCTAGGCTCACAACTGACCTGTCTGGAAAATGGGCACCGGAAGCTCTGTGAGGAGAGGCTGCAGGAGTGGGGTGGTGCATGCAAGCGAGGAAACAGGGAGCACGTGATCAAGGGTGGAAGTTGGTGTGTGCTCAGCATGTGATCATGGGCAGAGAAGGGAATGTATGGGATGCGGTCTTCTGGGCATTCTGTTTGCTATCAGGGCCTTTCTGGCTTGGTGGTTGGAATATTCTGGTCACTGTAAAATATCTTCATCAATCCCTCAAGAAAGTGTGATAAGAAATAAGAACAATGAGTTTTAGTTCAAGCATGAGTTAGGCGGTCTTGCCTATTTCTGGTTTTAACTGTTGCACTCTATAGTTGAGCAAGAGGGATCACTGACAGCCCCGCTATACTTCACAAACACTGAGCACTAGTATTTCTTGTATGTATTTAAGGCATTGCAGTTTTTTATTGCTTTATAAACTCCATGTATATTCAATGTTGATGAAAGTTCATGAAAACATCTTATGGGTTCTACCTGTCTCACAAACTACTTGCCTCTAAACAACTCAGCTCAGTGTAGCCACTCAAGTTTATTTCTCAAGTTTTCTATAGAAGTGAATAACAGCTTAAATAATATCACACATACCTATTACACTTTCAAAAAGATTTTTCTGATGAATCTCTGCCCATTATTCTTGGATCCTCTCCAGTTCTGTTTCATGCTGCCTCTATCATCAGAACAGTCCACATTCGGTGATAACCTGATTCATTAACAAGAGCCAGAGGTGAGACTAGTGATTTGGGGTTTGTGAGAGTCTTGGGCTTCTTTATGATAAATCTGGAGTAGCTGGTGGGGTTGGGTGGCACCTGAAGGACACTGGAAGCAGACATTTTACTTGCCTGGGAACTTCCTTTTTCTGTCTAATGCAAAAAATGGTCCCTGGAGAATTGTAAGGAAAGCCTAGACAAGAGTCTCCTTTCGAATCCTTTAATTTCAACTTCTGTGGCAGATTGTCCTTAAAGATGACCACCATAAGTTCTTTCCTCCCTCCATGCCTGTCTGCTCCAGCCACTAAGAGGTAGAGATTATAAAATCCAAAAAGAAAAAAAAAAGAGTATTGGGGTGCTTGGGTGGCTCAGTCAGTTAAGTGTCTGATGCTTGATCTCAGGGTCATGAGTTTAAGCCCAGTGTTGGGTTTCCCATTGGGTTGGGCTTCTTTTCTTTTAAAAGAAAAAAAAAAGAGGTTGAGATTATTTCTTTTTTGTGCATCTGGTCTGACCTGTAACTTGCCTTGACTAGTAGAATGAGGTGGAAGTTGAAGAGACTTACAACCCACTAAGATGGTATAAAGATTGTTTTAAAATGAAGATATTTGAGATACAGCAGATGCAAAAAGAAGCCTTCTCTGAGCTTCCCTTACCTGACTTCATAGAGATTTCCAGGATGAGAAACTGCATAAAGAAACATGATTACAGATTGTACTACCTTCCATTTGCTCTGCTATTTCTTTCTCATAGAAGTCCTATATCTATAATATCCCCTCCTCATTCTCCTGTTAATATAGAAATCTTTATCCCTAACTGTCCAGTGAGTCTCTTCTTTTGGATATTCCTGCATCCATATGTATAAAACTTGTTTGTTTTTTTCCTGTTTATCTATTGCTAATTAATTTCCAGGCTCCCAATGAACAGACCTAAGTTGGTAGAGGAAAAGTTCCCCTTCCAACAAAGTGATGCTGTGCCAGTTCTAGGCTTAGCTTTTCAGGAGTCTGGAAGTTCCCATTTTTGTTTCAAGAAGCTAGATACCATGGTGTTGTTGTCGAAGGGGAAGAATTTCCCATCCTCTTCAAGGTCTCTCTAGCTGGACTGCAAGTCACTTTGACATGAGACAGATTGTCAGGAGAAAATCAGATTTAATTTCATTGATACAGGAAATCCACACAGACATGGAAATTCCAAAGACAGGCAAAATTGTCGGGGGCGGTCCCGCGGTGCGAGGCAAGGTTCCAGGTTGAGCAAAGGCTCCTTGTCATACCTGGCCAACCCGCTGGGACTGCACCTAATTCTTCCCCCTTATGGAAGTAAAAGTACATATTTGCTTCTCCTTTAAAATGTTATCGAGACAAGTTCCCATAAAGTAAGCAAGGAGGTGGCCTGACACAGACATTACTTAATAAACAAACCTCACTGTTTAGTCTAAATGTGGCCTTCATGCTCTATTGCTTAAACAAGTAACAGGTGTTAGTTTTAAAAACAATGTATGTTTGTGCGCGAGATGTACTTCTCCTTAAAGAAATAAGTCACCTGCTTACAGAGGCTATAAAAACTCTACATGTAAAAATAAAGCTTGTCCATTGTGGCCATCAGCTGCATGGAACCTCCTATCCCATGAACTTTTAGTCTCTTGTTTCTTTCTCATCCCCTTGCCCTCGGTTCCTGAATCCGGACCTTCTCGCGCCGGCCGCGACACAAAATGAGGTTTATATACCATCCTGACCTAAGTAGAAGGGAGTAGGGTTCTGGGATTTCAAAGGGAAGAAATCCAATTCACAGGGCAATAAGAAGAGGAGATACTTGGTAATTAGATTGCCCTGCTGTACAGGTAGGTCACTCAGATAATATTTATCTCTGGCAATCAACCTTATTCTGGGAAAGGTCTCCAATTTAGGTTCTCCTGTGTATTTAAGGGAGGGGCCAAAATTGATCTCAAGCCCACAGCATCTCCACTCCTTCAGCTCAAAATAGTCCACATGTCAAAGTGGCACATTTTGGGGGTCTCTCCCAAACCCCTTCAGTGTAAAGAAGCCCAGGCAAGACTACTGAAGGGAGAGACCACGTGGAGAAAGGAAGACCATATAGAGGAGCGCTGAGGCACAAGAAATGTGAGTGACATCTTTTTGGGCCTTCCAGCCTAGCCAAACCCAGAGCTAAAATCAGTCTAGTGAGTGACCATGGCTGTTGCCACATGAAGTAGAAGAACCATGTAGTCAAACCCTGCCTGGAGTTCAGACTACAGAACCACGAGTACTTTGGAATAGTTTATTACCTAGCAATATGTAACTAAAATAGCTACAGAGAGGAGTTTAGCATGATTTCCGGGCAAGGCTCTTTTCCCATAATTTGTAGCATTCTTTTAAAGAACATCAATCTATAGAGCTATACATATCCCATCCAAACAAATGGGAGAAAAGAGAAAACTCTTGATGAGTTTCTGTGGAAAACTGCCGATTCATGTTTTCTGAGTCTTCCCATGGACTTACAAATGAACCAGCCCTCAAATGTAGCTCTGGTTTTGGCAAACCCTCCCAGGGAGGCCTCTGTATATCCCCAAGAGCTTTGTATCTTTCACAACTACTTATATGAAAACATCTACCCTTTAGTGTTTATCACATGCTGAAGCCCAGAGACTCCAACAATCCTCCCTATCTTGACATGAAAAGAACATTACAATAGACCCTTGAAAAATATGGGTTTGAACTGTGTGGGTTCACTTATACATGGATTTTAAATATATATATATATATATAGTGCAGTGCTGTAAATATATTTTCTCTTATGATTTTCTTAACATTTTCTTTTTTCTAGCTTATTTTATTGTAAGAATATAGAATATAATACATATATAAAAATGTGTTTTTTGACTTTACTGGTAAGGTTTCTGCTAACAATAGATTATTAGTAGATTATTAGCTGTCTAGACACATTATTTCATTGAACTCTAATATTAATATAAGGCAGTTATTATCATGCCCATTTTGCAGCTGGGCTGTAATTTGATTCAGGAAGGGCTCAGCAAAATTTTTCTGTGAAGGCCAAATAGTGTTTAGGCTTTCTGGATCATTTGGTCTCTGTCGCAACTACTCAACTCTTTTGTTGTACTATGAAAGCAGTTATAGAGAATATCTATCTATCATCAATAGATTTTTATCATTGTCAAGTTTTTATTTAAATTCCAGATTATTAACAAGCAGTGTAATATTAGTTTAAAGTGTACAATTTAGTGATTCATCACTTACATACAATGCCTACTGTTTATCACAAAAGCCTGCTTAATACTCATCACCCATTTAACTCATCCCCCCACCCCCCGCCCAACCTCAGTTTGTTCTCTATAGTTAAAAGTCTGTTTTCTGGTTTGCTTCTTTCTTTCTTTCTTTCTTTCTTTCTTCTTTTTTTTTTTTTTACCTGTTCATCTGTTTTGTTTCTTAAATTCCATATATGAGTGAAATCATATGGTAACTATCTTTCTTTAACTTATTTCACTCAGGATAATACTCTCTGGCTCCATCCGTGTCATTATGAATGGTAAAGTATGTATCAGTCCATGTATACTTTGGTTCTTTACATAATTTGGCTATTGTTGATGCTTCTGCTATAAACATTGGGGTGCATGTATTTCTTTGAATCAGTATTTTTATATCCTTTGGGTAAATACCTAGTAGTGCATTGCTGGATTGTCAGGCAGTTCTATTTTTAACTTTTTGAGGAACCTCCATACTGTTGCCTAGAGTGGCTGCACAGTTGGCATTCCCACCAATGGTGCAAAAGGAACCCTCTTTCTCTGCATCCTCACCAACAGCTGTTGTTTCTTGTGTTGTTAATTTTAGCTATTCTGATTGGTGTGAGATGAACCTCATTGTGGTTTTGATTTGTATTTCACTGATGATGAGTGATGTTGAGCATCTTTCCATGTGTCTGTTAGCCATCTGAATGTCTTCTTTGAAAAAGTGTCTATTTGTGTCTTATGCTCATTTCTTAACTGGATTATTTGGGGTTTGGGTATGGAGTTTGATAAGCTCTTTATAGATTTTGGATACTAAACCTTTATCACATATGTAGTTTGCAAATATCTTCTCCCATTCCAAAAGTTGTCTTTAGATTTATTGATTGTTTCCTTCACTGGTGCAGAAGCTTTTTATCTTGATGTACTCCCAATAGTTTATTTTGCTTTTCTTTCCTTGCCTCAGGAGAAATATCTAATAAAAAGTTGCTACTGTCAAAGTCAGAGAGGTTACTGCCTGTGTTCTCCTCTAGGATTTTGATGGTTTCCTTTCTCAAATTTAAGCCTCTCATCCATTTTTAATTTACTTTTTTATGTGGTTTAAGAAACTGGTCCAGTTTCATTCTGCATGTATCTGTCCAGTTTCCCCAAAACCATTTGTTGAAGAGACTCTCTTTTTTCCATTGGATATTCTTTCCTGCTTTGTCAAAGATTAGTTGACCATATAGTTGTGGGCCCATTTTGGGTCTTCTAATCTGTTCCATTGATCCATGTGTCTGTTTTTGTGCCATACTGGCTTGCTGACTACCGCTTTGTAATATAGCTTGAAGGATGGAATTGTGATGCCTCTAGCTTTGCCTTTCTTTTTCAAGATTGCTTTGACTACTCAGGGTCTTTTGTGGTTCCATACAAATTTAAGGATTGTTTGTATGAGCTCTGTGAATAATGCTGGTGTCATTTTGATAGGGATTGCATTAAATGTGTAGATGGATTTGAGCAGTATAAACATTTTAACAATTTTGGTTCTTTTGATTCCTGAGCGTGGAATCATGTTTTTTCATTTCTTTATGTCCTCTTCAATTTCTTTTGTAAGTGTTTTATAGTTTTCAGAGTATAGATCTTTTACCTCTTTGATTAGGTTTATTCCTAGATATTTTATGGGTTTTGGTGCAATTGTAAATGAGATTGATTCTTTGATTTCTCTTTTGCTGCTTCATTATTAGTGTATAGGAATGCAACAGATTTCTGTACATTGATTTTGTATCCTGTGACTTTACTGAATTTGTGTATCAGCTCTAGCAATTTTTTGGTTGAGTCTTTTGGGTTTTCTATATAGAGTATCATGTCATATGCAAATAGTGAGAAGTTTGACTTCTTCCTTGAGTTTGGATGCTTTTTATTTCTTTTTGTGGTCTAATTGCTGAGGCTAGGATTTCCACTACTATGTTGAAGAATTGTGGGGAGAATGAACATCCCTGTCTTGTTCCTGACCTTAGGGGAAAATCTCTGTTTTTTCCTATTGAGGACAATATTAACTGTGGGTTTTTCATACCTGGCCTTTATAATGTTGAGATATGTGTCATCTGTCCCTACTTTGTTGAGGGTTTTTATCATGAATGTGTGTTGTACTTTTCAGATGCTTTTTCTTTATCTATTGAGAGGATCATATGGTTCTTATCCTTTCTTCTTTAATGTGGTGGATCATCACCTTGATTGATTTGTGAATATTGAACCACCTGCGCAGCGCAAGGGAAAAAATCCCACATGTTCATGGCAAATAATGTTCTTCATACACTGTTGGATTTGATTTGCTAGTGTCTTGTTGAGAATTTCTTTGCATCCATGTTCATCAGGGATATTGGCCTGTAATTCTTCTTAATGGGGCCTTTGTCTAGTTTTGGAATCAAGGTAATTCTGGCCTGGTAGAATGAGTTTGAAGTTTTTCTTCCATTTCTAGTTTTTAGAACAGTTTGAGAAGAAGAGGTATTAACTCTTCTTTAAATGTCTGGTAGGATTCCCTTGGGAAGCCATCTGGCCCTGGACTTTTGTTTGTGGGAAGATTTTTGATTACTGATTCAATTTCTTTGCTGGTTATCAGTTTGTTCAAGTTTTCTATTTCTTCCTGTTTCAGGTTCAGTAGATTATAGGTTTCTAGGAATTTGTCTATTTCTTCCAGATTGCCCAGTTTGTTGGCATGTAATTTTTCATAAGTTTTTCTTGTAATTGTTTATATTTCTGTAGTGTTGCCTGTTATTTCTCCTCTCTCATTTGTGTTTTAATTTATTTGGGTCCTTTCTCTTTTTTTTGATAAGTCTAGCCAGGGGTTTATCAATATTATTACTTTTTTCAAAGAACCAACTTCTGGTTTTGTTGGTCTGTTCTACTGCCTTTTTGTTTCTATATTATTGATTACTGTTCTAATCTTTATTATTTCCCCTCTTCTGCTGGCTTTAGGTATGATTTGTTGTTCTTATTCTGGTTTCTTTAGATGTATGATTAGATTATTTATTTGAGATTGCTCTTGCCTCTTGAGTTTAAGCCTGTATTGTCATATACTCCCCCTCTTATGACCACTTTTGCTGCATCTCAGTTTTGGACCATCATGTTTTCATTTTCATTTGTTTCCATGTAATTTAAATTTTTTTTATTTAATTTTCTGGTTGATGTATTCATTCCTTATTAGCACTTTTTTCTTTTAAGATTTTATTTATTTGAGAGAGAGAGAAATTGAGCACAAGTGATGTGGGTGCAGTCAGCAGAGGGAGAGGGAGAAGCAGACTCCTTGCTGAGCAGGAAGCCTCATGCAGGGCTTGGTCCCAGAACCCAGAGATCACAACCAGAGCAGAAGGCAGGTGCTTAACTGACTGAGCCATCCAGGCACCTCTTTAGTAGCACATTCTTTAACCTCCAAGTATTTGTTTTCTTTTCAAATTTTTTCCTGTGGTTGATTCCAAGTTTCATAGCATTGTGGTCAGAAATTATGCATGGTATGATCTCAGTCTTGTATTTGTGGAGGCCTGATTTGAGACCTAGTATGTGATCTATTCTGGAGAATGTCTCATGTACACTTGAAAAGAATGTGTATTCTGCTAATTTAGGATGAAATGTTCTGAATTTATCTATTAAGTCTATCTGGCCCAATATGTCATTCAAAGCCATTGTTTTCTTGCTGATTATCTGCTTAGATGATCTTTTCATTGCTGGAGGTGGGGTGTTAAAGTGGGGTGTTAAGTCTCCCACTGTAATTGTATTATTATTAATGCATTCCTTTAAGTTTGTTTTTAATTGTTTTATATACTTGGGTGCTCCCAAGTTGGGTGCACAAATATTTATAATTGTTAGAACTTCTTGTTAGATAGACATCTTTATTTTGATATAGTACCCTTCTTTGTCTCCTGTTACAGTTTAAAATCTACTTTGTCTGATATAAGTATTGCTACTCTGGCTTTCTTTTGACATCCATTAGCATGATAAGTGGTTCTCTATCCTCTTACTTTCAATCTGCAGGTATCTTTAGATCTAAAATGAATGGTTGTAGGCAGCATATAGATGGATCTTGGTTTTTGTTGTTGTTGTTTTTTAATCCATTCTGATACCCTATGTCTTCTGATTGGAGTATTTAGTCCATTGATAGATATATATTTAGTGCCATTTCGTTACTTGTTTCTGGAGATTTTCTTTGTTCCTTTTTAGTCTTTGTAGCTTTTGGTCTTTCCTTCCACTCAAAGAGTCCCCTTTAATATTTTTTGCAGGGCTCAGTGGTTATGAATTTCTTTAGTTTTTGTTTGTCTGGGAAACTCTTTATCTCTCCTTCTATTCTGAATGGCAACCTTGCTGCATGTTTTTCTCATTGAGGATGTTGAATATATCATACCGTTTTCTTCTGGCTTGCCAAGTTTCTGTGGAGAGAACTGTAGCTAAACTTACGGGTCTTCCCTTGTAGGTTAGGGACTTCCTTTGTCTTGCTGCTTTTAGGATTTTTTTCTTTATCAGTGTATTTTGCAAATTTAACCACAATATGTCTTGGTGTTGGCCTGTTTTTTGCTGGTTTTGAATGGAGTTCTCTGTGCCTCCTGAGTCTGGATGTCTGTTTCCTTCCCCACATTAGGGAAGTTTTCAGTCCTTATTTCCTCAAATAAAGCTTCTTCCCCCTTTTCTATCTCTTTTTCTTCTTCTGGAACTCCTATAATATTAATGTTATTACATTTGATGGAACCACTGAGTTTCTGAAGTCTATTCACCCGATCCATAGTTCTTTATTTTATTCCTCAGCTTTATTATCTTCCATTATTCTCTCCCTTATATTACTTATTCTGCTTCTTCCATCTTTGTGGTCATTACATTCAGACAGTTTTGAATCTGAATTATTGCATTTTTCCCTGATTGTTTTTTAGCTCTTTGATCCCCCTGGTAAGGGTCTTCCTGATGTCTTCCATGTTTTTCTCGAGGCCAGCAAGTATCTGTATCTGTGCTTTAAATTCTGCATCAGGCATGTTACTTATATCTGTTTTGATTAGATCTCTGGCTGTGATTTTCTTACTCTTTATTTTGGGATGAATTCCTCTGTCTTGGCATTTGGTCTAGGTCTCTGTCTTCTTTTCTGTGTTAGAAAATTCTGTTTTGTTTCCTGTTCCTGTGAGTAATGCTTTTATGAAGAAGCAATTGTATAATATCCAGGGCCTAGTGCTTTAGGAAGTGACTCTGTTAAGTGCTGCATGTGCTCTGCTGCTATGTTTTGGCTGCTCTGTCCCTCAGGTCAGTCATCTGCAGAGGGTCTCCTTGCCTACAGTGAGGAGTGTTTAGACCTTGTCCAGAGTGTGGCAAGTTTTAACTAGGTGTGCTCTGGTCTGATTGTTAAATGAGACCCAATACTATTTTCACTAGAACTGAAGCTTTGCCGAACTCTGTGGTCAATAGATGTGGTGTGGGGGGTGGAGATTGTACTGGTCTTCTGTTTAAGAGGTCTGCTGCACTGGTTCTAAGGCACACTTGCTGGAGAAAAGCAGTACCAGCAGAGTGTGTGTGGGGGGGGTGCGGGTGTGTGTGGGGGGGGAGTGGGACCTGATGTAATCAGGTTAGGCAGCCAGTATTGCCCTGTGCTGTTTACTGAAGTTGTTTTATGATGAGGGATGGGGAATGGAAATGATTCTTTGTCCCAATAGATGGGAGTCTGTGCTTGATCCTCTTAGGCAAGCCCTCCCGAAGAGGAAATAATTTCCCCTTGTGCATCCTAGGCATTTTTCAAATTGCTGTTTTCACACTGTCCATCTCTGGGTTGCTTACCTGCCTGAAGTAATACAGTGCACTTTGGGCTCTATCACAGACAAACCTGCTGACTCCAAACTTTAGGAACCTGGTGTGCTGGGCACCCACACTGGTCTTCTATGTGAGAGTCTCACTGGGCTAAGATCAATGAAGGTTTGACCCAGAAAAGCAGTCACACTAAAGCACAGGGGGTTGGAATTTGGAGCAAAGCAGGCTAAACAGTCAATGTCCGTTAGTCACTCTCAGTACGTATTTCTGTGCTGATGCTGAGGGGCAGGGGAGTGAAATGACCTCCATTGGCCCTCTTGTCCCTGGAGAGGCAACGGCGCCTCTCATAGTTGCACTGCAAGTAGAGGGAATAGTCTTCCCTCTATCCCCCCTGCCCCCATGCACTGTAGGTGATCCTCAGATCATGTCATCTGCCCTGAGGTTGCTTTCATGTCTTCTTTCCAGGAGTATGGCAGCACACTCAGGTCTCTATCCCAGCCAAGTCCCCATACCTCTAAGACTCCAGTCTTTGAGCCCCACTGATTGCAAAAACTCATGGAAATCAGTCCCATTTGTTTTCTCAGCTAATGGCTTTGGGGAACTATTCTTTTGTGTATTTCTATGCACTCCACTCTCTCCCGCCTTTCTTGTGTCTAGGATTCTCTCCCCTCAGTAGCACCTGTGATCTGCTTCTCTCCCAAACCATTTTTTTTTTGTAATCTTGGGCAAGTTTATTAACCTCACTTTTCTAATCTAAACATTCACACAGATATAAAATGGTTATCCTAATGCCAGGTTCACAGCACAGTATAAGGGCCTAGCTAGCTCTCTAGCTCAATGATTGTAGAAAGAGGACATTGGGGACTCTTGTGAAGCCAATCTTGAAACTCCTCACCAGGATTTGAGATCACTGTTATCAATCTGGATTTCAGAAATAAATGCTTGCAATATTCTTGAACGGTCAGATTTCAGGGATGTCAAACAGGAAAGAATTAGGAGATGAACAAAGTCACTGCCCCTCCTGAGCAATGAAGAGCTCTTCTTTATCCCAAGCAAAAGCTTTGGCATCAATGTCTCTTTTGGTGGGCTCCATCTGCCTGCGTGGGCTTGGAATTCCTCTGAAAGAGGAAGAACCATTTCCACTGAGGTAAGAGTCCAGGGCCTGAGATTGTAGTTGGTGGAGCAACTCTTTATGGCACTTGCGCCTGGGCTAGCATAGCATCCTGGACTTCTCCCGGGCGTAGCCCACCCAACATTGTCAGTTTGTTGGTGAAGGGGTGCCACTGGCCCTAGATGCTAGGACTGTCAGTGTGGAAAGGCTTGCGGATGCGGATCACATCCAGGCCCGACTGGTTAGCCAGCTTCTTCTGCACCAGCGTCGCAATCTCCTCGACTGACTTGTAGTGGATGCTCTCCTTGCGCATTGCCCCATTAAGGCAATAGGCCACTACTCTGGGCACACAGCACCGCCTCCACGTATATTACGACCCCCAGGTTCCATCTTGCTTAAGTCGGCCACACTTCCTACCTTCCTCAATGTGGCCTCTTCCCTCCTTTTAGTTGTGCAGTTTCTTCTGTAAGTCCTCAGGTCAATTTTTTGGGGTATTCAGAATGATTTGATAGTTATCTAGCTGTGTTCAAGGGATGAAGCAAGCCTAGGGTCCTCCTACTATGCCATCATCTTAGCTCCACCCTCCCCCCCACCCCACTCCCAAGGATGCCAGTTACAGAGAGTATATAACAAATGTGACTATGTTCTAATAAAACCTTATTTATAAAAACAGGCAACAGCCAGATTTGGCCTATGGGCTATAGTTTTCCAACTCTTGCATTAGTTCATTTAATTTTTTTAAAAAAAGATTTTATTTATCTATTCATGAGAGACCGAGAAAGAGAGAGAGAGAGAGAGAGAGAGAGAGAGAGAGAGAGAGAGGCAGAGACATAGGCAGAGGGAGAAGCAGGCTCCATGCAGGGAGCCTGACGTGGGACTCCATCCCGGAACTCCAGGACCACGTCCCAGGCCGAAGGCAGGCACTAAACCACTGAGCCACCCAGGGATCCCATAGTTCATTTAATTTAAAAAAATGAGAATTATTATCTCCATTTTATAGATAAAGAAACAGGGACAGATAAGTAAGAGAAAGCTCAAGGAAATTGCCCAAGTTCACACAGTGTTCAAGTTCTGGAATGAGATGTAATCCCAGGCAGTCTGTCTCTAGAGAACTGTTCTTCAGCCATGATTTAAAAAAAGCCATGTGTGTATACACACATGTGTGTATTTTTTTAAACTTTGTACTACATACTGTTTTGCATCATGCTATTTTTTCTTAATATCTTGGCTATCTTTCCACATCAACACATTTATAAATCTACCTCATACCTTTAAGTAGTTGTATAATATTCCATTGTTTGGATTACCTATCTATCAGTAAATATCTAGCTTATATTTGTGCATTTTCTTTTAAAACAATGCTTTGCTGAATACCCTCATATTGAAGTGTTTGCACACAGATACTCCATATCTAAGAATATAAGGAAAATTACTACAAGTGCAAGTCAGAGTCTATCAGTTAGAATAATTTTAAGAACAAAAACAAGCAAAATTGCAAAATCCCACTCCACGTTACTTTTAATAGAGGGGATTCAATATGGGGAGCCAGTTTCAAAGAGGTAAAATGTAGCCTGAAAGGGCAAATAGGCGACTTAAATATTGGTAACAGCATAAAGCTGTTAGGGGCTGCAGAGACTAAGAAGTGGTAGTATGACCAGAGGCTGGAGCTGGAAGCACTTTTGGGGAGCTGGGACCATAGAGGGAAGGATTGTCCTGCCTGGTGAGAACTGGGTCATGCATGAGTCAGATGCAGCCACTGTTGGGAATGCCCTGGAAACAGAAAGGGAAAATAAATATACTAGCTTCTTCTATACTTTTGCTCTTCTATCTCCTGCTATTACTTCCCGTTGACTGAATCTATCTGGAAACTAGCGGGGAAAGGAGCCTGGGGAGTGTAGTTTGCAGGGTTCAGCCTCTGTGAGACAGAGCTGAGCAAAAGAGTAGGAAATAGAGCAGAAAGCAAACAGGTCATGGCTGATGCAGAGTATTGTGCTTTCAATTTTAATATATGTTTCCAATATTTGCCTACCAAAGAAGCTGCAAAGATTTATAGTTTCAATTAGTATATCTATTTTCCAATAAGTTCTCTAGCACCATGAATTTTTCCATCTAAGTTAAAATGGTATTTTGGTGTTTTAATTTGCATTTGCTTAATTATGAATGCAACTGAACATCTTTTTATTTGCTTATATACCATTAATATTTATTTTTTCTTTTAATAGTAGGTTCACATCCTTTGCCAATTTCTCTATTGAATTGTACTTTTCGTTGTAAGAGCTCTCTCCCTCCCTCCCTTTCCTTCTTTTTTTCTCTCTCTCACTCTCTGTTTCTCTATATGTATATAAAACATAAGTGTTTTTAACATTTTGATTGTGTGTTTTAATTTTCATATAGTTAAACATGAATCTTTTTCTTCTTCTATGTCCTCTGGATTAAAGATTTTGTCTCCTAAATAAGAAGCTTTTCTTCCTGTAAGATTATAAATATATTGGGATAGAAGAACACTAAAAATTTTTTCTTCCTTTTTTTTTTTTTTTTTTTTTGCTGCTGTAGCTGGAGACCATCATGATGGCTAACATTTTGGGTCTCTACTAGCTTAATTGAGAATATCCTCTTGTACATCCTATTCCTTCCCCATTAATCTCCAAAGGAATTTCTTTTTTAAGATTATTTATTTATTTATTTATTCATGAGAGACACACACACACACACAGAGGCAGGGACAGAGGCAGAGGGAGAAGCAGTCTCCATGCAGAGAGACTGACATGGGACTCGATCCCAGGTCTCCAGGATCAGGCCCTAGCCTGAAGGCAGGCGCCAAACCACTAAGCCACCTGGGCTGCCCTCCAAAGGAATTTCTTAATGAGAGAAACTCTTCTCTTCCTATCTAAGATATGAAATGTGATTAAATTGGAATTTAAAACAATATTTTATTTATTTATTCATGAGAGACACAGAAAGAGAGGCAGAGACATAGGCAGAGGGACAAGCAGACTCCCCATGGGGAGCCCAGTGTGGGACTCAATCCCGGGATCAGGATCATGCCCTGAGCAGAGGAAGACACTCAACCACTGAGACACTCAGGCATCCCAAATTGGAATCTTTGATTGGCCTCCCATTTTATATCTAGACCTGTACTATGCCTTGTCTACTCTTGAGTCTAAATTTTTATTGTGGGATGTGGGTTGTAATGAAGAAGGCCTTGAATTAAAAGGGAGTTGGAGATACTATTGGAATAGGAGTAGTGTCATTTCTCTAATATATGCAAAAGTTTTCTCAGCAAAAGGCTAGATAAGATTCCACACTGAAACTATCCCATGAAATTAATAAAAATATGCTCCTCAAAAGCAGGAACTGTGTGAGTTTTGTGTTTAACCAATTTACCCTAGCACTTGGCAAGGTACATGGCAAGGTACATAGCACATGGCATGGTACAAGACTCTTAAATACATATTTATTGATTTGAAGATTCTTTAAGTCAAAAGGGTCTCTTACTTGTCTAACATATCTAGGCCCTAAGGAGTGATGACTACAAGGGTCTTAGGAATGGTGTTTCTGCTACTGTAATGTACCATAATATTAATTTATTTATTTTCAATGTATACCACCTTGCTCTCTTAATTATATCTTAAAAGCTACTTTTACCTCTTCTTTAGGCCACAATGTCACAGAAAGAGGAGTCCAAAAACTTGCTAACTTATGAAGAGTTGAAAAGATTAAGATGCATATGTACAAAGCCATTTAATTCTTAAAACCAGTTCTTTACTTCATACAAACTAGATGGAATTAGAGATGGGAATTGGGAGAAGGAGACAGAAGAGCAGGTTGCTTGCATGGAGAAGTAAAAGGAAATGGAGTCTAGGAGGAGGAAGGATGGAGAAGAGGGCCTGCCATCATGAGGACCAGGAAGGATGGGGAAGTCTACTCCCATCCCATCCAGCCCAAATAAACACATAATCTGAGGGCAATCCACCGTTCAACAATTGTGGATGGTTATAGTCATTGTAATTTGATGATGAGGAACTTTGGTGTTTTAGGTGGACAAATGAAGGTGCAAGGGAAATCTCACCACCTCTAAATAAAGGGCAAGTGAACAGCAGGAGTTAGGACTTTGCCAGTGAGTGAGTACATGTGTACATTGTCCAATTGTTTCCACTTTTTGGTTATAATGAATACAACCACTATGAACATTTGGTACAACTTTTTGTGAGGATGTTTCCATTTGTTTTCCATTTCTTTTAGGTACATATCTATAGGAATGAAAATATATCCCAGGAATGAAATTGTTGGGTCCTGTGGTAACTATGTATAACCTTTTGAGGAACTGCCAGACTATTATCCAAAGCAGATGTACCATTTTATATTCTCAACAGCGATGTATCAGATTTCCAGTTTGTCTGCATCTTCACCACGCTTGTCTATCTTTTTGATTAAAGCCATCACAATGAGCATGAAGTGGTATTTCATTGTGGTTTTGATTTACATTCCTTGATGGTTAATGACATTCACCATCAATGATATTCATGTGCATATTGGCCCTTTATATATTTCTTTGGAGAAATGTCTATTTGGATCCTTTGTCCATTTTTAAATGGGCTATTTATCTTTTTATTATTGAGTTGTAAGAGTTTTTTATACATTCTGAGTATTAGTCCCTGGATATGATTTGCAAGTGTTTTCTCATATTCTGTGGGTTGTCTTTTCACTTTCTTTATAAGTTTTTTTTCTTTATAAGTATTTTGAAAGGAAAAAATAGTTTTTGAAGATCTAATTAGTTTTATTAAGAGATTCATGAATTGAGCAGCGTCTCATCTAGCAAGTAGAGGGGAGCCCCCAAAGTACAAAATTTTTAATTTTTATGAAGGCAAAATTTCTTCTGTTGCTTGCACTTTTAGCATCATAACTAAAAAACCATTGCCTGACTCAAGAAGGAAGATTTATGCTTGAGTCTAGTTCTAAGAGTTTTAGCTCTAACAAAGACCTAAGGTCTTCAGTCCATTTTCAGTCAATTTTGTATGAAGGAAATAGAGTGCTGAAAGAGGAAGGAGGAAGTAAGGGTTCAAACATGATTCTTTTGCATGTCTATTGAATGATCCCAACACCATTTATTGAAAACACTGTTCTTTCCCCCATTGAATTGTCTTAGCACTCTTGTCAAAATCAATTGACCTATATTTTTCTTAAACTCTTCAATGTTTCTATTTAAATGTGCAGTATTTCCTATCAGAATTTGACTGATATAGTAACTGGTACCAGAAGCGGTTCCAGGAAACGTTCCTTTAAAGTAGGATTCTGGGAGATGCCTGGGTGGCTCAGTGGTTGAGCAGCTGCCTTTAGCTCAGGGTGTGATTCTGGTGTCCTGGGATTGAGTCCTGCATGAGGCTCACTGAAGGGAGCCTGCTTCTCCCTCTGCCTATGTCTCTGCCTCTCTCTGTGTGTCCCTTATGAATAAATAGACAAATAAAATTTAAAAAAAAATAGGATTCTAGGATTTGATTGCTAACATTTTTGAGGACCAATGACTAAACTGCTTAGTGAAACATTGATAACTCATAGAATGTAGTGGCATCACAATTACAAAAATAATTACAAATTATTTTATTTTTATTTTATTTATTTATTCATGAGAGATACACACAGAGAGAGAGAGGCAGAGACATAGGCAGAGGGATAAGCAGGCTCCATGCAGAAAGCCTGATCCCAAATTATTAATAGTAGCATGGGATCATGCACAGGTCAAAGGCATAGGGAGATCAAATCACTATGGCATTTAATTGCTGTTGTGACAATAGAAATTATAAAAATTTTAGGCTTGTTGGAAATTTCTGATGGCCCTAGAAATTGTAAAGGACAAATTATAGGCTTTGGATGCTTGATTCAGAAACTGAATGAAAGATTAGAAAGCCTTCGTTGCAGACTAAGTACGGCTAAAAATCAAGCACAAGGGCCAGATTTAATGGTTGCAGAGTTATAACAAAACTGACAATCAACTCTGTCATGATCTCTTTTGTAAAAGACACCTGTGGGTAAGAGGTAGACCTTGAGACAGAGGATTGGTTCATTTTGGCAGAGTTGAATGAAGTCAAAAACTTTAAAATCCTGAATACCCACACCCACTCACATGCAACCTTTTTTCTTAACACAAGGCAGATCCCTCTTAGCTGTTTGAAGAAACAAATCTTCCCCTGTATGAAATTATTTTAAAGACTATATCTTGGGCAGTGGTAAATTATTAAAGTCATTAAATTATTTTAATGACTATACCCAAGATGATAACAATTCTCTGAATCCCCTCTACCACCTTTCATTCTTCTTAGTCCCATAGTGAGAATTAGATCCAACACAAATGTCTTAGTTTGCTAGGGCTACTATACAAAGTACAACAAACTGGGTGGCATAAATAATAGAAATTTATTGCCTTATAGTTCCAGGCTAGAAGTTCAAAATCAAGATATTGCCAGGGTTGGTTCCTTCTGAGACCTATGAGAGAGAACCTGTTCTATGCTTCTCAACTAGCTTCTGGGGATTTTCTGGCAATCTTTGGTGTCACATGCCTTGTAGAAATATCACCCTTATCTCTGCCTTCATGTTCACTTGGTGTTCTCCCTGTTTGCATGCGCCCCCGCCAACCTCTTTTTGAAGATTTTATTTATTTGAAAGACAGAGAGAGAGAGAGAGAGAGAGAGAGAGAGAGAGAGAGAGAGCAGGAGCAGTGGGAGGAGCAGAGAGAGATGGAGAAGCAGACTCCTCCCTGAGCAGGAAGTCCAATGTGGGGCTTCATCCTAGGACCCTGGAATCATTATCTGAGCTGAAGGCAGATACTTAACTGACTGAGCAACCCAGGGGCCCTGCATATTCCTTTTTATGTCCTTTATAAGGACATCAGTCATATTGGATTGGAGTCCACCTTAATGACCTCCTTTTGACTTGATTACCTCTACTTAATCTCTAAATAAAGTCACATCCTGAGGTAGCAAGGGTTAGGAACTTAGCACATCAAATTTTGTGTAGACATAGTTCAACCCAGATGGGAAACACAAGACCTTATCCAGGAGGAAACAGCCTATATATGAAAAAAAAAAAAAACAAAAACAAAGCAAATTTTCAGCAATTTTATTGGCAAGAATCTGGGGAATGGGTATGTGATTAGATTCCAAAGATGTGAGACCAGTGGTGATGAATGTAAGATTTGACTGGGCTGAAGTTACCAATTGGGTACTCCTCTCTCAATTAGAATTTGATATGTTGACTCACACTTAGAAGCACAAATGTTCTCCTAAGTTGGCTAATTGAATCTTGGGTCCAATTCATTGCTCATCAACTTCCCAAGCATAGTGTAGAAGAAGGAGTCTAAAGGCTCAGAGAAATAAGAATGATGGCATGAATCTATTATGATTTGCTTGCTCTGCCACTGTGAACCACATGCCTCTCTGGTATAAGGAGGACAATCCTTATACCAGTGTATTATAGAATGCTTTAGTAAGGGGGTCACCAACATCCTTATAAACTCTGTGGTGGCTGTTCTTTGCCAGCTGAAGATGTCAGTGAAGAATATTGTCAAGAACCCTCATCTCAAATGGAATGAAAAAATCCAGAAGTGGAAGAGACGTGGCAATCCTTAAGCTTCAGTAATAAGGTGAACACAATTAGCAAAAGAACACACCGAGATGAAGCAATAATCAGTGTATAACCTATAGGGATATGTGACAAGGTATAATTGGTCACAAGACCTTGGGAATTAAATACAAGAACAGCCTACCAACATGCCTCTTGCATATTCAGACAGCGATTCTAGTTATAGTAGGTAAAAACCTAACTTATGTTATTACATTGTAATATAAACTTAACCAGTTTGTAGAACTAAACTAGTTCACACACTGGGAGCCCAAAGGACTCTGCAATGTGATCACAGTTGTGTTTTGTGAGGCTTCAGTAAAACTTTTCCCAAGGACAAGTGGCCACTTGCCAGTGCAAATAAACTAGAAAAAGGTAAATATCTTTTGGGGCTATTTGGTATTGGTTTTGAACTGAAGCTAATCCTCAGAGACAAAAAAATAAGCAAAATAAGATAAAGCAAAACAAAACAAAAGCCAACAAACAAAATCCACCAAGTCCATTAGTCAGGGTTTGACCTTATGAAGCCAGGTGACAAACAGAATCTTGACCAGAGTCAGTTTCACAGTGGGTCCAATGCCATAATGGAGCCATTCTACAGTTACTTCCCTACTCTCAGAATGTATGATGGAAAAGGAATATTTAGTAACTGTTCTTTGATTGATAGAGTGAGGGCCATTACAGTAAGAAGGTTCAAGTAGAAGCCTACTAAGATAGTGTTCCAAAAGTTATTTTGCTTCCTTGGGAAAATTGTAAAGGTTTGTATTATCAACATACACTTGAAAGATGCAAGTCCCCTTTGAGGGGACTTTCTGCCACAGCCTCACTTAATTCTCTACTGGTGCAAAAGCCACATGTGTTTTAGAAAATGACTAGGTGACCGGAAATTTAATCAAAGAGTGATGCCAATCACAGCTATGATCCTGGGTGTGGTATATTTATGGAGCAAATCAACATAGCCTCTGAAACTTGGTATGAGCTAATGACCTAGTACATAATCCCTCTCTGTCTCTCTTTCTAATTCCTTCTAGCAAGATAATCAAAAGCAGCTTGCCTTCATGTGTCAGGGGTAGAAATAAACATCCACCATCTTACTTCTGGGCTATGTCTCTTTTTCTCCTCCATATGTAGTTTTCATTTTAAGATTTATTTGTTTATTTTGAGAGGGAGAGAGAGCACATGTGAGCGAGGGGAGGGGCAGAGAGAGGGAGAGGGAGAGAGAGAGAATCTCAGGCAGACTCCCCACGGAGTGAGAGCCTGATACAAAGCTCAATCTGATGATCTGAGATCATGACCCAAGCAGAGACCAAGAGTTAGACATTTAACAAACTGAGCCACATAGATTCCCCTTCCATATAGAGTTTTTATTCTTCTCTATCTTGCTCTTTCCTGGAAGAGTGACCTTTATGGACATAATCTTGCCAGAGAATGGTAGATAAACTGCACACAATTCAAGACCTGCCTCTTTGGTGGATTTCTAGGGGTCCAGTGGCTTGAGGATATGTTGGGATTGCCCTCTGAAATGTAAGAAATTGCTGCACATGGCATTGCACCACAAGGAGAAAGATGCATCGTGCTTGGAGGACCTCTTTAAACTGATATATTGCCCCTTCTCATTTATCAGGTAACCTATAAGGCTTCCAGTTTTAAGTAAAGCCCAGAGTTAGAAGTTATCCTAGCAAGTCTAAGGTACAGTGCAAGCTTTCCTGTTACTTGTACAGGTAATGGCAGTCCCAATGATATTGGAAGTACCTTTGAGAGGCAGAGATGCTGCATTTAGCCTCCAGGAGGTCTGAATAGAAGAGTCGTAGTAGAGACCTTCAGAGTTTTGGAAGAAGACTACACCTTCTTCTTCTGACAACTATTCTTCATCTGAAAAGTAGCTCTTCACTTGCTCCTAGGACCTGGTAGAGACTGACCCCTTAAATGTGGAATATCCACATATTTAGCTCACCCAAACTGCCAATCACAAACTAAGCATTACATGATGATCAAATCAGAACTTTACATGGGTACAACATTTTATTTTTGCTATAACATTTTATTATTTATAATGGCAATATTATGAATAAAACTAGGCCCAAGTAGATTCAAGAAGTACAATTAAACTGCACAAGTGGATGAGCCAGAGCTGCTTGGTAACTGCATTTACTATTTTGCTGCCTTTTCTTCATCTCACATTTAAGGTTTTATATGGAGTGTTCTATGCCAAGAAAGAGGAATAGGAAAAAATGCAGGCCTGATTTGTGGATGAGATTCATGATACGCTGATATCAGCCAAAAATGGAAGACCACTGCACTATATCCTCACTTAAGGGTAATTCTGAGAGTAGATGAGAAACCTTCCCTAGGGCAGATATCTGGATCATATATTTGGTGGTGTACTTAATAAAAGAGAGGTAACCTGAGATCTGTATCTACACTAATTCATGGCTAATGATTGATTAGTTACACAGAGACTTGATAGCAAGAAGATTGGAAGATTGACAACAAAAGAAAAAGGTGTGGGGATAGACTTTGGAGAATGGGCATAGAATGGGGAGATATTATTGTCACATTAAGTGCCACCAGAGGGTATCCATTCTGGAGGAAGAGTCAGTAATGTAGACAAGATGGCCTATACTCTGACTATGTATAACCTTCTTTCCCTAGTCATCGTAGTGTTTGCTTAATGGTCCCATGTACAATTGTTCATGGTGGCAGGAAAAGTAGCTATGCATGGTGTTATGGATTGAATTGTGCCTGCACCTGAAAAACTCAAATGTTGAAGCCCAAACCAAGTACCTTAGAATATTATTGTATTTATAGATATAGGGCCTTCAGAGCACAGCTACTGTCCAGGACCTCTAGATGATACTGTGCCCTCGTGACCCAGAAGATAGGGGCACTACTTTGGTGGGACCAGAGGACTAAGGCAGGTTATTCTTTAGCCTTAAAATCTAATGGGATTTACTCTGCTACATTTATGGAATTGCTTGGGACTTGTGATTCCTTTCTTCTTTCTGACTTTTCCCTTTTGGAATGGGAATTTCTGCCCATGCCTGTCCCATCAGAAATAGCTAGCTTGTCTGGCTTCACAGCTTCAGGCAATGGAGAGGAATTTTCATCTCAAGGTGAATCATGGCTTGAATCTCACCTACAATTGACTTAGATAATATATAGATTAGATCTGGGATGTAGGGGTAGTGCTGAAATGGGTTAAGACTTTTGAGCTATTGGGATAGCATTTTACATATGAGAAAGATATTAATTTGGGGGATCCAGGAGGTGGAATGTTAGGACTGAATGGAATACCAAAATTCATATGTTGAAACTCTAACCCTCATAGCCTCAGAATGTGACTGTATTTAGAGATAAGGCTGTTAAAAAGGTAATTAAGTTAAAATAAATCCAGAAGAGTAGGCCCTAATCCGATCTGACTGGTGTTCTTATGAGAAAGGGAGATCAGGGGCACCTGAGCGGCTCAGTCAGTTAAGCATCTGATTCGTGGTTTCATCTCAGGTCATGATCTCATGGGTCATGAAATCAAGCCTGTGTTGGGCTCTGTGCTCAGCGGAGAGTCTGCCGGAAGATTCTCTCCCTCTGCCCTTCCCCTCACTCATGCACAGTCTCTCTCATCAATCAATCAATCAATCAATCAATCTTTAAAAAACAGAAGAGGCAATCAAGACATGCAGAGAGATATTAGGGATGAGTGCCCACGAAAAGGCCTTGTGAAGACACCATGAGAAAGTAGCCATCTGTAAGCTAAGGAAGAGACCTCAGGAGAAACCAAATTTGCCAACACCTTGATCTTAAAAGACATTTAGCCTCCAGAACTGTGAGAAAATATTTGTATTGTTTAAGCTACCCAATCTATGGTATATTGTTATGGCAGCTCTAGCAAACTAATACACATGGATTTAACAACATCATCTTCTCCTCACCAGATTGAGGTTGTGGCTACTACTACTAACAGCAAGAAAGGACTGTGATGAGCCTGAATATGGCATCATTCCCTGAGAATTCAGGCAATCCTGTGGCAGAGTGATTACACCGAATCCCTTCCATCATGGAGATGGAGCAACTTATCACAGGGATAGACATACATTTCATTCAGGTCTAATCTTACTTGCCCTGACAAAAGTACTTCTGTCAGTTTGTGTGTATGGTATCCACACACAGACTCAAATCAGAACATTAACTTTACAGCAAACAAATTGACAATGTACTCATGCCCGTAATATTCACCTGCCTTAACATGTGTCCCATCACCTAGAGCTGCTGAAGTTACCCACCAGGAGAGGATACCTTGTGAGGCTGGCACACCATCTTATAGTATGCACTTTATGCCTTCAGCCAGTAACTAATAAATGTTTATGAGAAGAAAAGAGTTAACATCAGGCCTGTGACTCATTTCCTCCCTACCAGGGACATGAGAGGAAATGGTTGACATTAACCATCCTGCCCTATAAACACAATAATGGCATTTGCTTGTGGAAATGTATAGGGAGTTCATTATCTAAAAACGGCTTTTTAACAGGCTATACCTGTCTGTCTTGATATCTTACTGTTAATCATTTATGGATTGGTGTACATGACTAACTGGTTTATGAGAATTAGTTATGCAAACCTTTCTACCAAATGACTTTCTCTGAGAATACACTGTTAAGTGCTCATCTATTACTCCAAAACCAAAATGCATTCCAGGGTGGAAGAAAGGGGGAAATTAGGAAGATGTGTGCCTCCAGGAATAAATGGTACACTTGTGTCTATATCCTGTATTTATCAATTGAATCACTGGCAAAATTTGGTGTTGGTAAGATCTATGATTCATGTGAGTCTTTTTTGACAATCTAATTATTTGTGGCAATTCAGGTCCATCTTTTCTACAACTGTGACATAGAAGTCTGGGAGCCAATGGGATAAAGTGTGAGTAAACTTTTTCACTATTACACATAAACACCCAATAGCAGAGGTAAGATTATGGAATGAGTGGTAGAAGAAAGAAGATATAATTATTATCATAACTTTATAACTAAATACAGCACTTGAAAAATTAGTAAACACATTTTGTGTTAATGACTTTTCTCGTTTTCCCCAGACAACTTATACAAAGAGCTGTAGAAATTGCATAATGTTTTTGGTTTCAGGTTGAAAGTATGACTAAAGTAACATCATCCCAAGATAATCTGATGATTGATTAGATTTTGTGTGTCTCTTGTTGTTGTTGTTGCCTTAAAGATTGATTTGAGAGAGAGAGAGAGAGCAGGAGGAGAAGCAGAGGGACAGGGAGAGAGAGAGAATCTCAAGCAGACTCCCTCCTGAGTGCAGAGCCCATCTCGGGGCTCCATTTCATGACCCTGAGATTGTGGCTGAGCCAAAATCAAGAGTCAGACATTTAACTGACTGGGCCACTCAGGCACCCCGTGTGTTTCCTGTTTTGAAGAACAAATTTCTCATTTTGTCCAAGGACAAAAAGGTAGTGTGCTGTAGTTTCTATTTGTCCATGACTTAAGTCCCTGTCCCTTTCCACCCTGTTGTGTGTCCATGGGATTGGATCATTATGGACTACACCAACAGGCTTCCTTGCCCTTGGTTTCTGTATTGGTCTTCTATAACTACTATAAAAAATTACCACAAATTTAGTGAATTAAAACAACATGCATTTGTTATTTTACAGTTCTGGAAATCAGAAGTCTAATGAGTTTCACTGGGATAAAATCAAGGCGTTAGCATAGCTGCATTCCTTCTGGAGGCTTTAGAAGAAAATCTCTTTCTTTGTCTCATCCAGCTTCTAAAGCTCATAGTTTATGGCCCCTTCCTCTATCTTCATAGTCAGCAACACAGCATTTTCAAATCCCTCTCTCTGATTCCTCTTTCACTTTCACTTCTCCCTCTTTCATTTTTTTTTAAAGATTTTTTATTTATTTATTCATTCAGAGAGAGAGAGAGAGGCACGGAGACACATGACATTTTACAGGAAGCTTTTTTCTATAAATTCATAGGTTCTGGGTTTGGTTACCATAGCATTCCTGGACAACTAGATACATTCTGCTGAAAGCATTCTATACCTAAGAACTCCTAGCAAGTACCACTAGCTTCTTTGCCAGGAGATCTATTTCTTAGAGTGCTCACAAGAAAATTAGATCAGATCTCCTCCCTTTCTTCTTTCCCTGAAGGGCCTCCCAGTAACAACAAAAAAATCGCTAATCTGCTACACAACAGTCCTTCTTTTCCCCATATTCATTTACATACGAATAAGAATTGGGTGGTTCTGAGAATATAAAAACTGGTGCTGGCTTATATTAAGCTTAATGGTCTTTAAAATCCTAAAAGACATTTGTATGTCCTAGAATACAATTAAATTTAAGGGTCTTTAAACTTAGAAGGAAATACCTTGAACATATTTTAAAATATACATAGAGTTTAAATGCAATCCAAATTTTAAAGAACTATAAACTACTCTGTATATACAGAAAGTCTTCTGTTCCTTCACCCTCCAAAGTACATCAAACAACTTTTCTTTCAGTATATTTGTAGACGTCTTCTGAAATGTTACTTCGTCCCCCAACATACCCTGATAAAAGGAGCTTTTCTTTCTTTCTTTCTTTCTTTCTTTCTTTCTTTCTTTCTTTCTTTCTTTCTTTCTTTCTTTCTTTCTCTCTCTCTCTCTCTCTCTCTTTCTTTCTTCTTTCTTTCTTTCTTTCTTTCTTTCTCTTTCTTTCTTTCTTTCTTTCTCTTTCTTTCTTTCTTTCTTTCTCTCTCTCTCTCTCTCTTTCTTTCTTTCTCTTTCCTCCTCTTTTTTAGAGAGCGAGAGAGCTTGTACAAGGTGAGGGGGAGGGGCAGAGGGCAAGGGAGAGAGAGAATCTCAAGCAGGTCCCATGCCCAGCATGAACCAGGATTTGGGACTCAATCTCATGAAACTGAGACCATCACTCCAGCCAAAATCAAGAGATGGACACTCATCCAACTAGGCCACTCAGGCGCCAAAAGGAACATGTTTTCATATTAAGTTGAACCATACAAAATTCTGAATTCTTGATTGTGTCAGCCTGCAAGAATAATAGTCTCACACAATTAGACCAAATGCTATATGGGCACTACCCTATTTTGTCTCTAAATGTAAGTTGAACAAAATATGTAAAGAGCCAAATGAAAAATATCAGTGATACAATAAAGCAAGATTGTGAAGAAGAAAAAGCTCTGATTCAAATTAGGAGACCCTGACCCTAGTTTCTCCTTCACCACCTACTAACTGTATTTGAGTAAGTCTATTTATTTCTCCTAAGTTTATTTGCCTTGCCTCTCAAATGAGACTCTAAATGTAGACAATTAAACCACAATGAGATAGATACCACTTCATACCCACTAGGATAGAAATTACTACAAAAAAACAAAAAAGAAAATAACAAGTATTGGCAGGGATGGAGAGAAATTGAAACCCTCGTGCATTGCCGGTAGCAATATAAAATGATTTAATGCTGTGGAACCAGTTCAGTGGTTCTCAAAGAGGTAAACATAGAATTGCCGTATGAACTTCTACTAGGTGTACAACCAAAAGAATTGAAAACAATTACTCAAACAGATACTTGTGCACCAGTGTTCATGGAAGCATTATTCACATTAGCTAAGAAGTGAAAACAATCTAAATATTCATCAATAAATGAACAGATAAAATGTGATGTATATCCAGGGAATGTTATTTGGTCCAAAAAGGTATGAAATTTTGATCTATGCTACAATGCAGATAAACCTTGAAAACATTGTGCTAAGTGAAATAAACTGGACACAAAAAGACAAATATTGTCTGATTCCACTTATATGAAGCACCTAGAATAGGCAAATTCATCAAGATAGAAAGTAGAATAGAGGTTACCAAGGACTGGGGGAGAGTAGAATGGGGAACTATTGTTACATGAATACAGTTTCTGTTTGTGATGATGAAAAAATTCTGGAGATGGACAGTGGTGATGGTAGTACAGCACTGAGAATGCACTTAATGCCACTGAATTTTGCACTTAAAAATAGCTAAAATGATAAAGTTTGTATTATGTATTCTTATCATAATAAAAATGTAGATAATTAATCATTATAGTGCTATTATTTTAACATATATTTCTATTTTACAATAGAAAAAGTAGATAATTAAAATCAAATAATTTCAATTATTTCTTATTGTCATTAAATTCACCAAAAAAGAAACCCCACAAACTTTAAAAAATGAGTAATAAAGTGTATTCCATTAACATGTATTGTTTTCTCTTGTTTTAAAATTTTATACATATGAATATATATGCAATAAAATTTTAAAAATATATATTTAATTAATTTTGGAAATGATGTATATAATGAGGAAAAAGACAAATTATGTGACAAGAAATGACAAAAAGTAACTTTTGAGGAAGATTGCAAATTATCTTAAGCAATTTAGAAAATTTGCAATTTCCTGAACTTAACAGAACTAACGGGGAGCATTTTGAAGAAGGATGTGGTGAGAAGGTGTCTATTGGTTTGTCAAAAAATGTAACTCTGTAACAGCTGATATTAAAAGATAGATAGCAGGTGTCTTGTAATTCTTCATATTGTTGCTTCATAGATGACTTGAAATAGTTCAAAAGGGGGATGATTACAAAATTCTAAATGTGTTCAACAAGTATTGAGTTGTTGTTGTTTTGAGATTTTTAAATTTTATAATGCTCCTCTCACTCCAGGATTCAAGCTAATGTCATATGGCAGTTGGGCTAGTAGCCAGGTGTAAGAAGAAGAGAGGAACCTCTGGAAGCCTCTCCTAAAGGAAGAGAAAGTTAAAAGGCCATATTTCTTTCAAAGAAAAGGTGCTAGAGTAAGAAATGAGAATAACAATGCCTGATGCTCAAAATATTCTACTAGCCACAGCCTCTGACTTTAATGCAATTAAATTAAAAATTAATAAAAAGATCACATACATTTTATTTGCTAATTTAAAACTGTAACATTAAACAACCTAAGGAAGGAAGCAGAAATCATGACAGAAATTAAGAAATCCTAAACTGAGTGATAATGAAAATACTAAATATCAATACTTCTGGAATGCATCTGAAGCAGCTTATACAGAAAATTTTTTAGTTTTAGATATTTTTAGGAAACAAGAAAGGCTGGAAATTAAGAGCTTAAGAGGTTAAACAAAAGAACAATTGAATAAACAGAAGAAAGTTAAAAAGGAAAGAGCAGAAAATAAGAAACTAGAAAGCAAAAACACAATAAGGATCTGAAGAGCCAGCCAAAAGTTGGTTATTTAAAAAGACTGATAAAACAAACTTCTGTTAAGACTTAAAAAAAAAAAAAAAATAGAGGAAGGCCACACATAATTTATGTTAGGATCAGGGCAGCCCCGGTGGCTCAGCGATTTAGCGCCGCCTACAGCTCAGGGCGTGATCCTGGAGTCACAGGATCAAGTCCCAAGTCAGGCTCCCTGCATGGAGCCTGCTTCTCCCTCTGCCTGTGTCTCTGCCTCTCTCTCTCTCCTCTCTGTGTATTCTCATGAATAAATAAATAAAATCTTAAAAAAAAAAACAACAGTAGGATCAGAAAAAAGGAAAATGTAATAGCAGATTCAGCAAATATTTAAATAATGCATAAAAAAGAAAATGATTTAAATAATGCATAAATAGCAGTTATACGAATTTATGCCAATATATTAGAAAATTTAGATTAAAAGTTCTTTTTTTGTGGGGGAGGGAATATAACTTAGCAAGACTTACTCAAGAAGACATAAAAAGCCTAAGGAGTTCTATCACCAGTAAAGTACTTCTAATCATGAATTTAAAATATTCCCATGATAAAGAATTAGATCCTAAGATTTTAGGTGTGAATTATATTAAACCTTTAAAGAAGAGATTATTGGGGCAGCCTGGGTAGCTCAGCAGTTTAGTGCCGTCTTCAGCCCAGGTTGTGATCTTGGAGACCCAGGATCGAGTCCCATGTCTGGCTCCCTGCATGGAGCCTGCTTCTCCCTCTGTCTGTGTCTCTGCCTGTGTCTCTGCCTCTTTCTCTCATGCTCTGAGTCTCATGAAGAAATAAATAAATAAATAAATAAATAAATAAATAAATAAATAAATAAAGTTTAAAAAAAAAGAAAAAGAGATTATTGTAACTATACAAACTCTTCCAAATAATAGAAAAAGAGGGAAAGCTCCCTGTGGTAAATCTGTCAAATGTACATTTAAAAATTCTTCCCCCTTAAAACAAAAAAAGAGGCTCCTTGCTGGCTCAGTGGAGCATGAAATTCTTGGTCTCGAGGTCATGAATTTGAGCCCCACATTGCATATGGAGTCTACTTAAAAATACATACATACATACATACATACATACATACATGATACATACCTAAGTAAGTAAATAAATAAATGAGTCAATAAATAAATAAAATATTTTCCCTCTTTTTTCAAAGGGGAAGACAACATGTGGTTGCCTATCTAAGAGGGAAACTATGTTTTTCCCTCTTTTGTAGTTAGAAACAAAGTCCTGAAAAATGGCTTAGATGCAAATTGCAGGAAACCTGGGTTCCTGAATGACCTCAAGGATTAGAGCCACTTGGCAAGTTGGAACATCCATCCTTGACTTTTACATATTAAGTGGAAAACTGTATTACTACGAACACTTCTGTGCATGGAGTCACTTAAAAAAAAAAAGGAGGGTGCCTGGGTGGCTCAGTGGTTGACCATCCGCCTTTGGCTCAGGTCATGATCCCCAGAATCTGGGGATTGAGTCCCACATCAGGATCCAGGTGGCAAGCCTGCCTCCTCCTCTGCCTATGTCTCTGCCAATCTCTCTGTGTGTCTCTCATGAATGAATAAATAAAATCTTTTTTAAAAAAGTAAAAAAAACAACAACAAAATAAAAAAATAAAAATGTAGAAAACAATTTTAAAAAAAGATTTTATTTATTCATTCATGAGAAACACAGAGAAAGGTAGAGACACAGGCAGAGGGAGAAGCAGGCTCCATGCAAGGAGCCGGACATGGGACTTGACCCTGGGTCTCCAGGATCAGGACCTGGGCCAGAGGCGGTGGTAAACCACTGAGCCACCTGGGCTGCCCAAAATATAAAAAAAATTTAAAAAATGGAAAAGACAAGGCATAAGTTGAAAGAAGATATGTGCTACACATGTAACCCACAAAAGGTTGGTATTCAAGACATGTTAAAATATCTAACAAATCATTAAGAAAAAGACAATTTTTAGAAATGTATGCTATATACATAAATATATACTCATTTGTGCTGATGAGGTTTAGAACACGCTATCCCAAAATATAGCAATTTGGCATATTGAATATTTTAAGCTGAAGGAATTTGACCCAGAGGAAAGAAGCATACTTATTTCCAAAGGCAAATGGATGCCAAGAAAAATGCTAAATAACAGGGCCTGCTAAGTGTCCCCCAGTTTATTGCAGTTTCCTCATACTCCTTAACCTGTCGTATTCAACCACAACCTATTATGTTCTTCCACTGTCCATTCTTCAATCAAACCTAGAGTAAAAGTACTCAGCTCTAACTGCTTCTTCAGGTCTTCATTTTCTTACCAAGGCTCTCATGTCATGTAAAACTTACATTAAGTAAGTTTGTATGCTTTTCTCCTGTTAATCTTTTTTTTTTGTCAGGTTAATTTTCAGACACAGAGAGAGTAAGAGGTTCAAGGAAAACTTTTTCCTTCCCTACAATATTCAATCAATTTACATATTCTTGCTGACAAATATTCAAAATATATACACTGAATATCTGCAATATATTAGGCATTACTCATGGTGCTAAGGATATAAAATTCTGTACTCATGAAACTTATATTCTTGCAGATATGCAACTCACAAAAGTGGAGAATGCAAATAGCCAATAGACACATGAAAAGATTTTCATTTATTATCAAGGAGATACAAGTCAGAGCAGCAATCAGATTCACTTTTAAACCCATTGTCACAAAAAATTTAAAGTTAGACAATATCAAATGTGGAGTAAGTTTTGAAGTGACAGGAACTCATATACTACAGGGTGGTGGGGTGATGGGGATTGCTAATTGCTAAAGTAATTTGAAGGGAATTTTGAAAATATATAGTAAATTTGAAGATGTGCTTGCAGTCTATCAGAGTTTTCATCTCTAGGTATATAATATTCAACCAAAATAATAAGCTATAATGGAATAAGTATAGTATGATATCACTGCATAAAGTAAAACCACACAAAACAACTGTATGTTTTGCTTAAGGATACATATGTATACTATGAAATTATACATATGCTTAATGGAATGATAGCACTGCCTTAGAGGTAGTGCTTCATTCTGGAGGGAAAAGTGGGAAGGCGTATGAACAAAGGATTTAAGTACATTGGCAACTATTTCTTTCAGCTAGATAGTGATATTCTTGTGCCTGCTGAGATAATCTTTATATAGTTTTGCTTGTCTTAAATATTGAAAAAAAAAATGGGAATGCCTCAATTCCAATCAAGACCAGCAAGAGGTAATCCCAGAAAGACATGATTGGAATGTTATTTTAACTAGAGCAGAGATCTAATGAATGTTATTTCATTATCTCTATAGAAGGCATATTTTGACAGTCTTTTTTGTAGGGCACTGAGCTGTTTTGTAGGGCACCAGTAAAGGGGAAGCTAAAGAACAAGAAATGCTCATTGAATCTGGAAGAAATGCGAAGGAGAGGATTTTATACCTGTTTGACTGGACTGAGAATCAGACAATGTGCTTTCAAAATAACATCTGGTGAGGCTGATGTTAATATTATCACTACAAAATAACAAATATAAAAGCAGGTATCTCTACATATAAATCATATGCACCATAAGAACTAGGATAATGTCTTTTTTTATCACCTTTGTATCGTTAACACATGGCATGAAGGTTGACACATAATATTAATTCCTTAACCTCTTGAGTGTGTGATTCGATCAACTTTCGGTATATTTACCATTTTAATTTCCTTTTTTTTTTCAATTTTTTATTTAACTTCTACTTAGTTAACATATACTGTGATAGTGGTTACAGGAGGAGAATTTAGTGATTCATCACTCACTCATATATAACACCCCGTACTCATTACAAGTGCCCATCACCCATTTAGCCCATACCCTGCCCACCCACCTTCCAACAACCCTTAGTGTGTTCTCTCTTAGTGTGTTAAGAATCTCTTATGGATTGCCTCCTTTTTTTTTCTTCCTTTCCCTATGTTCATCTGTTTTTTTTTAATTAAATTTCACATAAATTCCAAATCATATGGTATTTTGCTTTCTCTAACTTCTTTCACTCAAAATAACACACTCTAGTTCCATCTACATTGTTGCAAATGGCAAGATTTCATTCTCTTAAATGGCTGGTTGGTAATATTCCATTGTTTATACATACTATCTCTTCTTTATGCATTCATTACCTGATAAGCATTTGGGCTCTTTCCATAATTTGGCTATTGTGGATGCTGCTGCTATAAACATCAGGGTGCATGTGTCTCTTCAAATCAGTGTTTTTGTATCCATTGGGTAAATACCTAGCAGTGTAATTGCTGGGTCATAGTGTAGTTCTATTTGTAACTTTTTGGGGGAACCTCCCTACTGTTTTCAGAGTGGCTGTACCAGTTAGTATTCCCACCAACAGTGGGAGGAGGGTTCCCCTCTCTCCACATCCTTGCCAACATCTGTTGTTTCCTGTGTCGTTAATTTTAGCCGTTCTGATAGGTGTGAAGTGACATGTCATCATGGTTTTGATTTGTATTTCACTGGTGATGAGTGATGTTGAGCATCTTTTCATGTGTCTGTTGGCCATTTGTATATCTTCTTTGGGAAAATGTCTATTCTGTCTTCTGCCCATTTCTTAACTGAATTATTTGGTTTTTGTGTGTTACGTTTCATAAGTTCTTTTTCTTTTTCTTTTCTTTTTCTTTTTCTTTCTTTTGTAGGTTCCAGATTGGGTGTAGGGCCCAAAAGTGGGCTTGAACTCATGACCCTGAGATCAAGACCTGAGCTGAGATCAAGAGTCAGACACCTAACTGACTGAGCCACCCAGGTACCTCTTGATAAGTTCTTTATAGATATTGTTTATTAACCCTTTGTCACATATGTCATGGGAAAACATCTTCTCCCATTCCACAGGTTGCTTTTAGATTTGCTGATTGTTTTGCTCACTGTGCAGAAGCTTGTTATCATGATGAAGTCTCAATAGTTCATTTTTACTTTTGTTTCTCTTGCCTGCAGTGACAGGTCTAGTAGCACGTTGCTACAGCTGAGGCCAAAATGTTACTGCCTGTGTTCTCTAGGATTTTGATGGTTTCCTATCTCACATTTAGGCCTTTCAACCATTTTGAATTTACTTTTTGTGTGTGGTTTAAGAAACTGGTCCAGTTTCAATTCTTCTGCATGTGGCTGTCCAGGTTCCTCAAAACCATTTGTTGAAGAGACTTTTTTCCATAGGATATTCTTTCCTGCATTGTCAAAGATTAGTTGGCCATATAGTTGTAGGCCCATTTTGGGTCTTCTAATCTGTTCCATTGATCTATATGTCTGTTTTTGTGCCAGTACCATACTGACTTGCTGACTACAGCTTTGTAATATAGCTTGAAGGATGGAATTGTGATGCCTCCAGATTTGCCTTTCTTTTTCAAGATTGCTTTGGCTACTCAGGGTCTTTTGCGATTCCATAAATTTTAGGATTGTTTGTGTGAGCTCTGTGAATAATGCTGGTGTCATTTTGATAGGGATTGCATTAAATGTGTAGATAAATTTGGGCAATATAGACATTTTAACAATTTTGGTTCTTATGATCCCTGAGCATGGGATGTTTTTTCATTTCTTTATGTCTTCTTCAATTTCTTTGGTGTTTTATAGTTTTCAGAGTATGATATTTTACCTCTTTGGTTAGGTTTATTCCCAGGTATCTTATGGTTTTTGGTACAATTGTAAATGGGATTAAATGGGATAGATTCCTTGATTTCTCTCTCTGCTGCTTCGTTATTGGTGTACAGAAATGCAACAGATTTATGTATACTGATTTTGTATCCCAAAAGTTTGCTGAATTCATATATCAGTTCTAGGAATATTTTGGTGGAGTCTTCCAGGTTTCCTACCAAGAGTATCATGTCATTTAGGAACAGTGAAACGTTTGACTTCTTCCTTGCTGATTTGGATGGCCTTTATTTCTTTCTGTTGTCTGACTGCTGAGGCTGGGACTTCAAGTGCTAGGTTGAACAACCGGGGAGAGTGAACATCCCTGTCTTGTTCCTGACCTTAGGGGAAAGGCTCTATTTTTCCCCATTCCGGATGATCTTAGCTGTGGGTCTTTCAGACATGGCCTTTATGATGTTGAGGTATGTGCCATCTACCCTACTTTGTTGAGAGTTTTTATCAAGAATGGATGCTGTACTTTGTCAAATGCTTTTTCTGCATCTATTGAGAGGATCAGATGGTTCTTATTCTTATCTTTTCTTTTATTAACAAGGTGGATTATCACCTTGATTGATTTGTGAATACTGAACCACCTGCACAGCCCAGGAAAAAATCCACTTGATCGTGGCAAATAATGTTCTTTGTACACTGTTGGATTTTATTTGTTAGTGTCTTCTTGAGAATTTCTCTGCATACCTGTTCATCAGGGATATTGGTCTGTAATTCTTCTTTTTAATGGGGTCTTTGTCTAGTTTTGGAATCAAGGTAATGCTGGCCTGGTAGAATGAGTTTGAAGTTTTCCTTCCATTTCTAGTTTTTGGAACAGTTTGAGAAGTAGAGGTATTAACTCTTTCTTAAATGTCTGGTAGGATTCCCCTGGGAAGCCATCTGGTCTTGAACTTTTGCTTGTGGGGAGATTTTTTATTACGGATTCAATTTCTTTGCTGGTTATCAGTTTGTTCAAGTTTCCTATTTCTTCCTGTTTCAGTTTCAGTAGATTGTAGGTTTCTAGGAATTTGTCTATTTCTTCCAGATTGCCCAGTTTGTTGGCATGTAATTTTTCGTAATATTCTCTTATAATTGTTTATATTTCTGTGGTGTTGGCTGTGATCTCTCCTTCTTCATTCATGATTTTGTTCAAAGAACCAACTTTGAAAGAATCATTTTCGTTGATCTCTTCTACTGTTTTTTGTTTGTTTGTTTTTTCTATATTATTTTTTTCTGCTCTAATTATTTCCTTTCTTCTGCTGACTTTAGGCCTTATTTGTTATTCCTTCAGGTATAGGGGTAGGTTGAATATGTGAGACTTTTCTTCCTTTTTGAGGTAGGCCTGCATTGTTATATATTTCTCTCTTATGACTGCTTTTGCTGCACCCCAAAGGTTTTGGACGATTATGTTTTTATTTCATCTGCTTCCATACCCTTTTTCATTTCCTTTTTAATTTTCTGGTAACCCATTCATTTTTTTATAGTATGCTCTTTAACCTCCATGTATTTGTGGTCTTTCCAAATATTTTCTTGTGGTTGACTTCAAGTTGCATAGTATTGTGGTCTGAAACTATGCATGGCATGATCTCAGTCTTTTTGTATTTATTGAGGCCTGATATATGACCCAGTATGTGATCTATTCTGGAGAATGTCCAGCATGTACCCAAAAAGAATGTGTATTCTGTTGCTTTAGGATGAAATATTCTAAATACATCTGTTAAGTCCATTTGGTCCAATATGTCATTCAAAGCCATTGTTTCCTTGTTGATTTTCTGCTGAGATGATCTGTTCATTGCTGTGAGTGGAGTGTTAAAGTTCCCTTCTATTATTGTATTACTGTCAGTGAGGTTTTTTTTTATGTTATTAGTTGATTTATATGTTTAGGTGCTCCCAATTTAGGGGCACAAATATTTACAATTGTTAGATCTTCTTGATGGCTAAATCATTTAATTATGATATAATGCCCTTCTTCATCTCTTGTTATAGTTTTTGGTTTAAAATCTAGTTTGTCTGGGAAGCCTGGGTGGCTCAGCAGTTGAGGATTTGCATTTAGCTCAGGGCATGGTCCCAGAGTCCTGGTATCAAGTCCCACATGGGGCTCCCCTCAAGGAGCCTGTTTCTCCCTCTGCCTATGTCTCTGCCTTTCTCTGTATCTCTCATGAATAAATAAATAAAATATTTTTTAAAAAAATTGAGTTTGTCTGATATAAGTATGGCTACTCCTGCTTTCCTTTGACATTTTTTTTTAGCATGATAGATGGTCTTTCAGACCCTCACTTTCAATCTGAAGATGTCTTTAGGTCTAAAATGAGTCTCTTCTAGGCAGCATATATATATGGGTCCTTATTAAAAAATCCCTTCTGATACCCTATGTGTGTTTTTTTATTTGTTTTTGTTTTGCAAGAAAGAATGAGTGTGATGTGGCGGTGGGGGGCAGAGGGAAAAGCAGAGAGAATATCATGCTGGCTCCATACTCAGTGCAGTGCCCAATATGGGGCTCAATCTCATAACCCCGAGATCATGGTCTGAGCCAAAACCAAGAGTCAGATGCTTTACCAACTGAGCGACCCAGGTCCCTCTCCCCATATGTTTTGATTTGAACATTTTCCATTTATATTCAGAATGATTATTGATGGACGTAAATTCAGTGCCATTGTATTACCTGTAATGTTGGTGTTTCTCATGGTGTTTTGTGCTCCTTTCTAGTCTTTATTGCTTTTGTTCTTTTTTTTTTGTTGTTGTTCTTTTTTGTTGCTGTTCTTTTTTTTTTTTTTCCATTCAGAATCCCCTCTAATATTTCTTGCAGGCTGGTTTAGTGAAAAACTTTAGTTTTTGTTTATTTGGGAATCTCTTTCCCTCCCATTTTGTATGACAGCCTTGCTGGGTACAGTATTCTTGGCTGCAGATTTTTCCCATTTAGCACGTTGAATATATCATGGCACTCTCTTTTGGCCTACCAAGTTTCTGTGGACAGATCTGCTGCAAACATTATTGGCTTCCCTTGTAGGTTTCTTTCCCTTTCTGCTTTCAGGATTCTTTCCTTGTCTGTCTATTTTGTGAATTTGACTATGATATGTCTTGGTGATGCCTAGCTTTTATTGGATTTCATGGGATTTCTCTGTCCTTGGATTTCAAAATCTATTTCCTTCCCCAGATTAGGGAAACTTTTAGTTATAATTTGCTCTGCTCCTTTTTCTTTCTCTTCTTCTGGGACTCCTGTGATATGAATGTTATTACACTTTAAGGAGTCACTGAGTTCCCTAAGTCTACATTCATGAAAGATTTATTTATTTATTTATTTATTTGTCATTAAACTCTTGTTTTAATGGGTCTCAAAGTTCTGTGACAGATTTCTGATCAAGTTGTTTCCATTAAAAAGTACTGATTTTAAAAACTAATAACTTAAAACTGCCACACACGCACACACACAAAAAATGGTCCACAAAACATTCTCCTTTCCTTCTGAAGGTTTTACGATGCATTGTTATCATTAACCAGTCTTTTACTATTAAACTTAAATGGCCAATTAACACGAACAGTTCTGACCATTCTTCCACCACTGATTAAGATTGAGGTGGCAGATATTGGGGATAATATTCATTTAGCCTTCTGAGCTTTCTGGGAAGGCTTGGTGACTTTGCCAGCTCCAGCTGCCTTCTTGTCCACTGCTTTGATGACACCCACAGCAACTGTCTGTCTCATGTCACGAACAGCAAAACGGCCCAAAGGAGGATAGTCAGAGAAGCTCTCAACACACATAGGTTTGCCAGGAACCATATCAACAGTGGCAGCATCCCCAGATTTCAAGAACTTGGGACCATCTTCCAGCTTTTTTCCAGAACGATGATCTATCTTCTCCTTCAGCTCAGCAAACTTGCCAGCAATGTGAGCTGTGTGACAATCTAGCACAGGTGCATATCTAGCATTGATTTGGCCCAGATGGTTCAGGATAATCACCTGAGTCATGAAGCCAGCTGCTTCCATTGGTGGGTCATTTTTGCTGTCCCCAGCCACATTGCCACGATGAACATCTTTGACAGATACGTTCTTGACATTGAAGCCCACACTGTCCCCAGGAAGAGCCTCACTCAAAGCTTCATGGTGCATTTCAACAGACTTTGTAACATTGTAACATTGTTGTAACATTGACTGGAGCAAAGGTCACCACCGTGCCATGCTTAAGAACACCAGTCTCCACTCGACCCACTGGGACAATACCAATACCACCAATTCTGTAGACGTCCTAGAGAGGCAGACACAGGGGCTTATCAGTTGGATGAGTTGGTGGCAGAAAGCAATCCAGAGCTCCAAGCAATGTGGTTCCACTGGCATTCCCATCTTTATGGGTGACTTTCCATCCCTTGAACCAAGGCATGTTAGCACTTGGCTCCAGCATGTTGTCACCATTCCAACCAGAAATTGGCACAAATGCTACTGTGGTGGGGTTGTAGCCAATTTTCTTAATGTAGATGCTGACTTCCTTAACGATTTCTTCATATTTCTTCTGGCTGTAGGGTGGTTCAGTGGAATCCATTTTGTTAACACCAACAGTTAGTTGTTTTACACCCAGTGGGTAAGCCAGAAGAGCATATGCATGGGTCTGCCCATTCTTGGAGATACCTGCTTCAAATTCACCATCACCAGCAGCAACGATCAGGACAGCACAGTCAGCCTGAGATGTGCCTGTAATCATGTTTTTGATAAAGTCTCTGTCTCCTGGGGCATCAATGATGGTCACATAATACTTGCTGGTCTTGAATTTCCACAGGGAGATATCAATGGTGATACCACGTTCACATTCAGCTTTCAGTTTATCCGAGACCCAGGCATACTTGAAGGAGCCTTTTCCCATCTCAGCAGCCTCCTTCTCAAATTTTTTGATAGTTCTTTTGTCAATCCCACCACATTTGTAGATCAGATGGCCAGTAGTGGTAGACTTGCCCAAATCTATGTGTCCAATGACAACGATGTTGATGTGAGTCTTTCCCTTTCCCATTTTGGTTTAGGTTTAGCGGTGGTTTTCATGATACCTGAGTTCTGGTGGCAAACCCATTGTGAAAAAGAAGATTCCCCTTTTTAAATATTCATCCTAACCCTCAAGGAAACAAACCCATTCACCCTTGCTTGTAGGGTCACAGCTTTGGAAGTTATTCCCTGTGATCTTCTTATTTGCTGCAAATAAAGTATACTTTGCACAACAACTTAACCTGGTGTAGTTTCTATCAGTTAGTCGTCAAGGAGTGAACTCATGTTGGTTCAGTCACACTACGATGACACACACTTGACTTGTGTCTTTCCACAATGTCAGCTTTATTCAATCATAAAGCAAGGTTAACGTAATTGTAAAGTAGGTTCAGAATTCCAAATTTACTGGCATTTCACTATACATTTAACTTGGATTCATACACATCACACAAAGGAAAATACAATCAAAGTCACACACAGACAAGATACATTAAGTTGTAAAAAGTTAACGAACCAAATAGAATGTAGTCAGTCTGAGTACGCAATTGAAGTGAAGCCTCTGTCCAGTCCAGGTCAACTTTGGTGTGTACTGCTTAATATGTTCTAGCAGTGGAGGGCTCTATATTGTTCAGAGATCAACTGGGCAGAGCCTTCAGCTGCAGTTGCCTTTCAAATTTGGTCAAAGATAGAAGAGTCAATGTCTAAAGAGCCTGAAAGTTTGATGCAGTTGTTCTCCCTTTTCAAAGGAGTTTAATAAGTGTTAGGCCTTGAAGGCCCCTTCCGGTTCTAATGATTCTCAGCTCCTGGTTCTTCCAGGTTTGAGTGGCTCTACTATCAGTCATTTGTACTGATGCTCTGTGCTGGTTTTGGTGATATTTGGTCTTAGCTTCAATACAACTGTATGCTTACATCACTGCTTGACATGAGTGACTCCATATTGCTTTCTACATACTCCCCTTAGGAGGGTAACCTTGCCTAAACAATGCATTTCTTGCTAATAAATTACTTCTTTTTTTAATGCCTTCTCTCTGCCTTTAAAAACCTTTCTTTTCTCTAGTTCAGTGGAATTCCTTCTACTTGCTAGAGAGGCTGCCAAATTCCTGAATCATTTAATAAAGTCAACTGGATCTTCCAATTTACTCAATTGAATTTTGTTTTTTATTTTTGTTTTTAAAAAGTTTTTATTTATTCATTCACTTAAGTAATCTCTATACCCAACAGTGGGCTCAAATTCATGACTTAGAGATCAAGAGTTGTATACTCTTCCAATTGAGCCAGCCAGGTGCCCTGAATTTAGTAGAAGGAACAGTGAATGTGAGATTTTTGAAATGGGAGCAATCTTGATATTAAGGAACAAATTTTAATTCTGTAGGAAAATGGAAGACATCATTTTCCATTTGATACTGCGTTGGAATGCAGAATGAAATGAAACAGATGTAAAATGAAATCATAGAATGCTGATGTGTTTATCCTGTGTGAGGTTTTAACTCATCACCAGGCATTCATGGTTTTTTTTCTGCACACACACCCCAGCTGTACTACTCAGCTAAAAGGCACCACTTTGATATTCTCAATACAGACAGACCCACTCCCTCACCCACAACCTCACACATTGATTTACCCCTCAGTTTCAAAATCAATTTATTAAAATCTCACTCTAAAATAGTAATTCAATAACAGTTGCTAAAAATAAAATAGAAACGACTCCAGTTACTCTACAACGGGATCTCACAGTTAAGTCAGCTAAAATACAAAGTAATCCACCATGAAAGAAGAACATTGATGGAACCAATGAGGTAAGTATTCATGTAAGGCACACTTGGTGACCAAAGCATATAAGTATGAAAATATGAAATGACTATCCGTTTAATATTCTAAAACCTCTTTATATTAATGTGAAATACTTTGTTAATCCTCTAATTGATTTATGTCCTGAAGGGTCACATAATGTAATGACAAGAATATAAATTAAGCTAAACAAAAGTCAGTGTATATCAATAAAGATAGCTTCTAATTTAGCTTTCTTTTTTTTTTAAGATTTTATTTATTTATTGAGACACACAGAGAGAGAGAGAGACAGGCAGAGGGAGAAGCAGGCTCCATGCAGAGAGCCTGATGTGGGACTCGATCCAGGGTCTCCAGGATCACGCCCTGGGCTGCAGGCGGTGCTAAACCGCTGTGCCACCGGGGCTGCCCCTAATTTAGCTTTCTATCTTACATTTGTTTCTTCAGCAGATATCCAATAAGGTTTGACCTTAATAGGGGAATAGCAGTAGAGAAGCACACTGTTCAGGCAGAGGGAAAATGACCAGTGTTGAATTCTGAATGATGCTGGGGTCAAAGCTTAGACAATGTCAGCTGCTGTAGAAATCCTGAGAAGAGGAGCTAAAATGAGGGAGGTCCAAATCAGTGAAAGGTTTACCAATATTCCCCCAAAAAACTATAGGATAGGGGCACCTAAGTGGCTCAGATGGTTAAGCATCTGCCTTCAGCTCAGATCATGATCTCCAGGTCCTGGGATTGAGTCCCATGTCGAGCCCCACATTGGGCTCCTGGCTGAGTGGGGAGTCTGCTTCTCCATCTGCCTCTCCCTGCTGCTCATGCTCTTTCTCTCTCTCTGTCTCAAATGAATAAATAAAATATTGAACAAACTTCAGGAAAACTAGGCATCCTAGATTTGTGTTGGGGTTCTATAATGAGATTACCCAACCTTATGATTGGATTAACCTGTCACTTTCCTAGGACTTTTTTAAAGAATTTAGGGAACTGCCTTTTTGAAACTCCTTTAATTCTTTATTAATATTAGACTACACCTCCTAGCCTGCCTCTTTTTTACAGACTAAATAATGGGTTAACAAATTCCCTGCAACCCATTTTTGTATAGCCTGTAGGCTAAGAGTGGTTTTTTAAATGGTTGGGGAAAAAAAATCAAAAGAATTATAATGTTTAATGACCCATGAAAATTATATGAAAATCACATTTTAGTGCCCATAGTTTTATTTGAACATAGCCATGCTTATTTATGTATTATATGTGATTGTTTTTACACTACAATGACATAGTTGAGTGCTTGCAACAGACATAAATGTCCTACAAAGCTGAAAATATTTTTTTCCTGGCTCTTTAAGAAAAAATAGTTGCCAACCAGATTAACTCATGCATGTAAAAGTCATTGTGAAGTTGGTAGATTAGCCAGGTAAGTGGTGTAAACACTAAATTGACAAGTTTTCTTTGGTGATCTTACAATGAGGAGGCTTTAAATAACAGACTATAGGTGTTCAGTTCCCTTTAACAAATCTCTATTTCAGCCTGATACCAGGAAATATTTGATCATCTAGCTTCCTTTATTCTAATTGTGATTTGACTTTAAGGTAGGTCAGTCTGTAGAGACAACATTCACATTTCCCCCTCTCTGCCACAGTGATTTTTACCTTACAAATTAGATTGGGCCCTTGATTGCAATTGGCTTCCTCGAGAGCTTGAGGGCTGGAAGAGAATGTGCTCCTCATGCAGAATTGAGCATTCTAATCTCAGTGTAATTGTAAATTAATACACCGACTTTCCAACTTTTCAAGTCCATCTCAATAGCCCACTTAACACTGGTTCATTTTCAAGAGATGGATTCACTCTTGGTGAACTCATGGCAGTGCCTGGAATATACCAGGTTCCTAAGAAATTATATTGATTATTACTAAAGACTTACCTCTAGTGGAGATAATGAATTGATAGGAGATATTTTTCAATAAATTGCATACCAGTTTATACACTACAATGAGAGTCTATTCACTGTGAATCAGTTCCCTTAAGCTTGCTTTTTCCTAAATGTTCAAAGAAACTTGAGGTCCTGGCCCTGCAAAACAAAGGATTAGAACCTGGAAATAATTTGTCTGAGTATTATTTATTATTTATTTACCCAATGCTTACTGAATATTTACCATATGCAAATCACTGCACTGGCTTCTGGTGTTCAAATATGAATAAGACATAATCTCTGCCCTTAGGGAGCACACAACACTCAAACAAAGTTGTGAATACAAAGATATAAATAGGACTTATGACAAGGACACACAAGGAGTGCCTTAACCTAATCAATGGAGACTTCAGAAATGGAATGCCAGGGCTAAGCTTCAAGAAATGGATAACAAATCTGAGAAAATAAAGACTCCTAGGAGTAGAGGAGGTGAAGACATGAACAAGGCAGAGACCAAAGAACATTATAGTTTATGGTGGAATGTATGGTACACTGGGGTGATAAGCATGAGCCAGAATAAGGTTTCATCTTTAACATTTTTAGGATAATGCCGGGGAGTCATTGAAATGACCACTAACATTTGTTGAGCAGGGTACTGTTTTACATTCTTTAAGTCATTTAATGTATTCAGTGACACAGTAAATAGACACTATTATTAACCGCATTTGTCAGATGCAAAAACTAAGGCTTAGAGTGGTTAAGTAATTGTTCCAAGACCAGGGAGCAACAAATGGCAGAACAAGGATTTGAACTAAAGTCTTTCTAACCCCATAGATATTCAATAGAAGCACTGTGTAATAATACCAAGCCCATATATTTTGAAGGAAAGCCATCCAAACAGCAGTCACTGATTCTTTCTGCTTTGATTTTCTTCTTATTCTTCTTTTTTTTTTTGGAGACTGCTTTGATTTTCAAGTTAGACTTGGAAGAGTCATTCTGAACCCGACCTCCTCTTGAAAACAACACACAAAACCCTTTGCATTTGAATTGAATCTACTTGAGGAAACATATGTGAAGAAAAATACAAATGCCAAATATGGGCAAATTATATTTCACAAAATTTGTTTCCATCCTGCCCTTTAAAGATAATTTCAAAGATGGTAAATATCCCATCTAGTTTTTGCATTTCACTTACTCCTTCATCAAGCCCTATCCAAAAGAGTTCCACTTTTAAATAGTCAAGGTTTGAGGACTTCAAAATAGAAGGGAAATAAACATTAGTGTTTTAAGTGACTTCAAGGGTCAATCTTCAGTATAAAGGACTGGGTAGCTCCAAGTTTACTCCCATAAATTCCTCTTCTAGGATTCTTTCTGGGAGAATATTTATTTAAAGTACAGTAGACACTTGAAATCTTTAGATTAACATTCCTAAGTGTAAAAAATTCATCATAAATTCCTTTAAGCAATTCGCAATTCTTCTGGGTCATAATTTTGGATTTTTAAGAGAGCAGGCTGGTCTCAAAGTCCAGAATTAACTCTTAGATCAAAAGCATAAACTTCAGGGAGTTAATGTCCATGTCTTTTTCTAGTATCAAATCAGGATAAACAATGCAAGACTCCTGCATGTCCTAGGATGTCCTAATGGACACTCAGAAGCTTGACTCTGTGTAAGATCACCAAATGGCAAGAATATGGGCTTCCAGAACAAAGAGTAAAATGTATTTTTGTTACTATTCTTGCTGCTCTTCAGCTTGTGTTAAAATCTCTTATAGCTTTCATCTAGCAGAATTGCAGGCCTCAGATTAAAGTACTCATTTTTCTAGGTAGTATGGAAACCAAAGAATATATTCTCCCAGACTAGCTTAAATTGTAGGTTCCTTGCTAAACTCGAACCTAATTAACTCTTAAGCCATCTACCTTGGATAATTAGAAACAGAACATCTGCCTCACCTTACACATTACATTTTTTTCCTTTATGACCCGTTAAATTTCTGCTAATTACCACCAGAAAGGGGAGGGAGGGGAGTCAATTTATAACCTACCTTTGTAGGGGAGGAAAACTTTTCCTCTACCCTTCTAGATTCTTTCAGCTGGTCTATTAATTAAATTAACATTAGAGATTAACAGGAGAGAAACAAGTTTAATTATGTAGTATGGGGCCCCAGAAGAATGTGAGACCCACAGACAGTCAGGCATTTGAGATTTATATGCCATCTTGAGCTAGGAAGAAGGAGGTCAGGCTCTGAGGCTTCAAAAGGAAGGAAAAAAATTCACAGGAAGATGGGAGAAACAAATGTTTGCCTTGCCACACAGATAATGGACACAGAGAGGAATCTAATTCCCCTCCTCCCCCCCCTTACCACATTTAGCCCATATTTTTTAGAGTTATCTATGTTGATAATTGTCTTCCTGGACCATGACCTCTATCTAAATTCTTTTTTTTTTTTAAAAGATTTTATCTATTTATTCATGACCTATATATGTATATATATATATATATATATATATAGAGAGAGAGAGAGAGAGAGAGAGAGAGACAGAGAGACAGAGACAGAGAGACAGAGACACAGGCAGAGGGAGAAGCAGGCTCCATGCCAGAAGCCCAACGCGGAACTCAATCCCGGAACTCCAGGATCGCGCCCTGGGACAAAGGCAGACGCTAAACCACTGAGGCAGCCAAGGATCCCCTATCTAAATTCTTTTAAGCAGGTAAGGGGGGAGATACCACCTTGCTGGCCTGAACCTCCTTTGGGAGCACTGCACGGGCTTGTGAGCCGAGGAGCCGCCGGAGATCTGCTGTTTCTCCAGGAAAGCTGAAGCTAGACATGGTTTATAATGGTGCTCATTTAGCAGACAGCATCCACAATGTGAAATTCCTGCAGTTTCTAGGTGAGGCCCTTTCTTCAGTTTGCCCATAACTGGGAGAGGTACTTTTGCTTCCAAGAAGACTGAATTTTGCCAATTACTGTAAATCCAAATAAATATGCAGGTTTCTTAAACACACCCACCCACCCACACACACACACACAGAAAAGGCCCCAAAAAACAGTCTTTTGGGCCTTGATTGATTTCAGCTCAAAGAAATCCACACGCCAAAGCGGTGCATGCCCCTTCACCTTCTAGTTGCCAGCAAATTCAGTGTTCTCTTTTCTCACCTATATTCTTGCTGTCTTACTCTAAGACCCTGGACAAAGTCTGTCATTGTATGCTACATGATTAACATGATTTTCATGTTAATCATGCCCTTGCCTTTCTTTACAACTTTTACAACCTACTTTCTTCCTATCTCTCAATAAATAGAGAAGGAAAAAAAAAAACTTTTAATGGGAATCATGCCATAAAGTAATTGGAATTGGTTCCCTGCTCCCCAGAATTCTCAGCAAGTTAACTAGAGATTCATCTGGTCATTTCATTTTTCTGGCAATAACAAGACCTCAAATCTTATGCAACTCAATTTTGGGGTACCATTTGTCATACATTAAGAAATAATTTACTGTGTCATTTTTAGTTGTGAAACACTGAGTACAGCAAGAACAAAAACTGTCTAAGAAAAATGCAACATTGGGGATCCCTGGGTGGCGCAGTGGTTTGGCGCCTGCCTTTGGCCCAGGGCGCGATCCTGGAGATCCGGGATCGAATCCCACGTCGGGCTCCCGGTGCATGGAGCCTGCTTCTCCCTCTGCCTCTCTCTCTCTCTGTGTGACTATCAGAAAGAAAAGAAAGAAAGAAAAGAAAGAAAGAAAGAAAGAAAGAAAGAAAGAAAGAAAGAAAGAAAAATGCAACATTGCCACTGTTTAGTGACAGCTCACAAAGTAGAACTGTCTTCTGAGAGTTTCTAAGAACCTCATCTGACATCAGGGTCCTGTAAAACATACACAGGGTTGTAGTGGGGAAGCCTAGGAATAAATATCCAGAAGGAATATGGTCAAGGAGTGGGGAATTTCTGCTAACTGTGGCCTACATCCTAAGTCTCAGGAATAGATCAAGAACACTTGTGTGAGGTAAAATGAAGATTCTCAGATAATCCAGGCAGCAAGGAGAAGGGGTAGCAATACAAATAAGGCAAACACAGACAAGATTCTAACCTCAGGTTAAACATGGTAGTGGGCATCTTGGGGATAACATTCCAACGTGCCTACAGTTATATCTACCCAATCTGGACCAGTTGTCTACTCTTGGTGCCTGCTATTTATTTGTGATTTCCTTTCACTGTCATCTCAAGCATTCCTTTTGCCCATTTCCTATATTTCATACCCTTATTCTTTCTTAGTTTTCTCATTTTGGTGGCACATATGCTCCAGTAGATTTTTTTTTAATTTAATGTATTTATTCATGAGAGACGTACAGAGAGAGGCAGAGACATAGGCAGAGGGAAAAGTAGGCTTCCCTGGGGAGCCTCCTGCAGGACTCAATCCCAGGACTCTGGGATCACAACCTGAGCCAAAGGCAGATGCTCAACCACTGAGCCATCCAGATGCCCCTCCCCCAGTAGTTTCTTGAGGAAGGATATATGGAGGTAATAGTCTTTGGAAGTTTTTCCTTTTTAAAAAAAGTCTGTGCAAGTTTTCATATACACCAGCAACTGTTTGATAATTTGGATGAATAGAGTTCTCTGTTTTCAAATAAATTTTCCTTCAGAATTTTTACAGCATTGCTGTACTATTTTCTAGCATCCCAATGATGGGGCTCCAGACACACAACCTCAACATATGGTACCTTGGCATACTACATAAGTTAATTTGGAGTTTGAGAAAACACTAGAAGCAGGAAAGTCACTCTGAACTCTTTGCTGTTCCCTCTTCTTCCCCAAAAAGGAGATAAGTCTTCTATCTGAAAGATAACCTCCCTGCACCAAGAGGAAGAGAGGTGTTCTTATATCCAGAGACAGGGAATTTAGAGCCCAGAAGCCTGTATAAACCAACCTTGTGGCAGCCTGGGTGGCTCAGAGGTTTAGCGCTGCCTTCGGCCCAGGGTCTGAACCTGGGGACCTGGGATCGAGTCCCACGTCCGGCTCCCTGCATGGAGTCTGCTCCCTCTGCCTGTGTCTCTGCCTCTCTGTGTGTGTGTGTCTTTCATAAATAAATAAATAAAATCTTTTAAAAAAAAGTAAACCAACCTTGTTACCTGTTTACCATTTACTGCCCCTAACCCAAATTTCTTTGTCTCATCAATTCCTTACAAATGTATCATCCCATTGTCTAAAAGGTTTAAAAGCTTCCTGCTCTGGTCACTTCTGGTGTTCATTCTCTTGTGAAAGCTCTTGTGCACACATAAAAATTCTATAAAATTTGTGTGACTTTCTTCTGTTAATCTGCCTTTGTCAGTTTAATATTCAGATCCAGCCAGGAACCTTAACAGGGTTAAAGAAAACTTTTTCTTCCCCTATACCACATTTCTGCTAAGAAGCCCAAAGCAATTCTGATTCCTATTTCTCCTTTTTGTCCCCTATCTCCTTCTGTCTCTTTTTTGGAAGCCTGAGAGTCTCATCTTTTGCTCTAAATTTCACAATTATATGCTTTGGTGTAAGACAATTTTAATCTGTTAAAATGGGCTCTTTTAATTTGGAAATCTGTGTCCTTCAGCTCTGGAAATTTTCCTTGAATTATTTCATTGTTGATTCCTTGCCCTCTGTTTTTCTTTTCCTGGAAATCCCATTGTTTAGCTGCTGAAATTCATAGACTGATTTAATTTTTTTACCTTTTTTCTCCTATTTTATATCCGTTGTCTTTTTTGCTGTTCTTTCTATGTGATTTTTTTTCAATTTTATATCTTAATTCTTTATTAAGTTTTCACTTATCATATTTTTAACTTCCAAAAGCTTCTCTTTGTTCAATGAATGTTCCTCTTTTTAAAAATAATGTCCTTTTCTTATTTTAAGAATAAAATATCTTCTCTTACTTCTTTCAGGACTGAAAAATGGAAAACTACTGCAACCACACTTAAAAAACAAAACAAAAAAAAGGAGAGAAACCACAATTTGCAAGACAGACAATTTCAGCAATAGCTCATGTGTTCAGGAAAGATAAAACCACAGACTCTTTCACAAACAGCCTTGCCTAGCCTATCAAAGCAGTCAGAGACTCAAGTGACTTGCAAATTCTGACCAATTCTTTCCTGTCATAGCCCTACCCTTCCTTCCTGCTCCTCCCCCATTCTTGCTAACTTCCGCCTAAAACTATGCTTTGACTAACTCCTCCCCAACAAAACTTTATAAAATTCAAGTGTCAAAGCTTCTCATAGTCCATTTGACTGATTTCATTTGGCCAGTGTTTTTCTTTTCTGGCACATTTCTAATAAACTATGCTTGGTATTTATTGTTGTAATCATAATAGATTTCTTTGGTGGTCTCTTCTGAGAAGCTTTGAACAGAAATTATGTAACATTCTCTTCCTCCTACATATTCTGTTCCCTCAACAGGTGCTTTTTCTGCTTGTTTGCTCTTTATCTTTCATGATAGAGACTTTCTTTAGAGTGCTGGTAATCTTTATCTTTCTGCTCATGGCTGAAAACAAAACTAAAGAGCTGATTAGAAGCCCTGAGTACATGGAGAGCTCTTATATACTTTGAATTTACTCTAGGGCCATTTTTTGGTTGGGTAATCCCAAATGTCAGTTACCCTATTTCTTCTCTTTTAGGTTGCACGTATTCCTTCAGAGAAAGGTGTGCCAATATCCTGCCTAGAGTGTAAGGATACAACTGCCATGGTTTGGGGGCTGAATAGTTAATAAGGACTATGGAGCAGAAGGTAGAGAGCATGCACAATGCATGTGATTATGTTGCCAGAGAGGAAGATCTCCCTCTGCCCTATGGTCTATCTAGCTGGACTTAGAATCAAATTGACAAGGGACTTATTAACAGGAGAAAATAAAATTTAATAGGTATACATAGGGGAGTCCACACAGACACAAAATGCTAGAGACAATGCAGCAACATGAAGCTTATATAAGTTATGGAAAGAAGTAAGGACATAGGGTACAAAGGGGAGGAAAGTCATTAGCAGGAAGGTGAAAGGAAATGTCTGTGGAGCAAAGGGGGAACTTAGGCGACTAAGCATTCCTGCAGGGAGGCCTTCAGGTCGGGAACCTGGGTGCTGGCTTGGCCTTCAGGCCTGTGTGTGAAGGCCCAACAGCAGCTCCCTTGAGCTCTTCCCTGGAGGGTGGGGGTGGGGGGAGGCTACCACCCTGAGTCTGCTCCTCCTCCTTGCTGACATCTGGGGCTTTGACTCTTTCTTTTTAAATCTACTTTTGCTAAAATGCATTTTAAAAAAATACACAAAAAACAAAATGCAAACCTATTCCCCTTGCCTTTTGGGCTTCTGGGATGTCATCACCTCCAGTATATTGGGTTTGTTTCCAACTGTTAATAAAGCATTGACACAGTAAAACAAAAACAAACAAACAAACAAAAAAAAAAACAGATAAGTTCCTTAGGTAAAGGGGAATCTCTGTTAATAGCTCTCTTTCTCTTGTAGGCTCTTCTTTCCCTTGTAAATTAAGGCAGTTGACAGTTTTCCTGCATCTGCCAGGTTTGGATTACAGTTAACTTGAAATACTCTTTATGCCAAAGTGGGCCATCTTGAGGCAGCCGGATTTGGCCTCTACAATGTAAACCTCTATCTTTGCATGGCACCAGTGACCTCAATTTTCCCTACATTCCTCAGTACAGAGACTCATTTTTATCCTTTCCAGAGATTCCCACTTTCCACTGGAGTTATGGAGAAGTAGTCATCCAATACTATGGATTTAGGGAGAAACAAGGGAAGAGGATTTGAGTCTGTGGGTGATTCTGCAATATAATAATGTTTATTTTCATTTTTTCCCCAATAAATTTATCTGAGGACTGAGAGAACAAATGCACAACTAGAGGGAGAGAAGAGGCCACATTGTGGAAGGTAGGAGGTGCAGAGGCATGATTTAGGAGAGAAGAATCATTGGGTGCTGTGAAAGGGAGGGAGCCCTGATCACAGAAAGAGGAAAGAGAGAGAGAAAGAGAGAACAGTACACAGGGGATTGCACAAGAACACCATTTCCCCAAAACCATTAACCAGGAAAAAAAAGGGGGGGGGCTACTTACTGTGAGTTTTTACAAGCAGTAGAGCTCAAAGATGGAAGTCTTAGAACCCCACACCATGGCAGGTGTAGAGGCTAATGGGTGTAGAAGTCCTTCTGTGGAGAAGGAGGACAGAAGCCTGCAAGTGGAACAGCATGGTCTGAGGATCCCCTGGATTGCACTAGGAGAGATAGTGCCCCTTCTTGGAATGCATTTGGGAGGGGTTCCAGCCTCTCAGGGGACAAAAGAGCTGGTGGGCAACATTGCACTGTCCCATTCATTAGTGGAGGGGCAGAGATACCTGCTGAGGGTAGCAAACCTGGACACTGGCTTTTAAACTCTAAACTCTAAGCCCCTGTATGTTTGTGTGACTGCCCTCCTGGGACAAACCAGCCACAATGTGGTGAGTCATGTCCCCAGAGGATCATTACAGCTTTATGCTGTGCCAGGCCTTTAAAATTTGGAGTTTTGAAACTCAGCCAGTGTGCTTGAGATAAAATACAAGAGCACTACACCATGGGTGGGCAGATGACCTGGACACAGACAGGGTGAAGGCAGGGATTTGAGGGATGCCTGAGACAAAGGATAGGAGGTTGTTTTTTGTTTTTTGTTTTTGTTTTTTTTTTGCTCTTTTCTGAGGGCTTCCTGGATATCAGTGGGTGAGAACCACTCTATCTTGGGATGAAACATGGGCTAATGCCATTTTTTCTTTACCCCCCACCTATCAGTACAGATGAACTTCAATAAGAAGCAGTGTCCACAGTGGAGGCTTGAGGTGCTTACACTAAGCCCCACTCCCTGCACTCTGAAGGTGCTTTTTACTAGGGCAAGTGTGCCTGAGAACCAGAGCAGCAGCAGGCCCTCCCCCAGAAGACCAACACAATCCCCCCCACCCAACACACACATCAAGTCTACTGACCATAAAATGTTGAAAAGTTTCAGCTCTAGTGGAAATAGGGTTGGGCTTATTTTAACAAGCAGACTAAAGTGATCCTAATCAAAACTTGCCACACACTGAGAAAGGAACAAACACTACCGACTGTAGGCAAGAAAAAAAACTGCATAAGACTTACTAAGGGAAAGAGCATCCAAAACACAACAGCAGGGTAGACACAACATACACCAGAAACACTTCCTGAAGCTACAGGCACTGGAAAGTGTATGACCTCTTAATAAAGACATTTACTCTTAGGAGCAGGAAATATAATAGGCTTTCCTAACACAGAGAAGAAAACGGAGACCTAGACAAAATGCCAAGTTGGAAGAATTCATACCAAAGAAAGAACAAGAAAGGGTCATGGTTGGGGATCTAATTGAAACAGATATAAGTAATATGCCTGAACCAGAATTTAAAACAGCAATCATAACGATTCTAGCTGGGCTTGAGAAAAGCATAGAAGACATCAGGGAGTCTCTTACTGCAGAGATAAAATACCTAAAAACTAGTCAGGCCCAAATGAAAAATTCTATAACTGAGATGTGAAACCAACTGGATATAATGACCACAAGGATGGAAGAAGCAGAGGAATGAATAAGTGCATAGAAGATAAAATTATCAAAAATAATGAAACTGAAAAGAAGAGAGAAAGAAAAATACTGGATCAAAGAGTACACAGGAAATTCAGCAACTCCATCATAATAACATTCATATCATAGGAGTCCCAGGAGAAGGAGAGAGAAAAAAGGGGGCAAAAGGTTTATTTCAGCAAATTACAACGAAAAAGTTCCCTAATATGGGGAAGGAAACAAACATCAAAATTCAGGAGGCACAGAGAATTCCCATTCAATACAACAAAAGCAGACCAATACCAAGACATATCTTAGTAAAATTTGTGAATTACAAAGATAAGGAAAATCCTGAGAGCTGCAAGGGAAAAGAAATTCCTAACTTAGAAGACAAATAAGGTTGGTAGCAGAGTTATCCTCAGAAACCTGACAGGCCAGAAGAGAATACCATGATATCAACATACTGAATGGGAAAAATATGCAGCCAAGAATACTCTATCCAGCAAGGCTGTTATTTAGAATAGAAGGAGATAAAAAGAGTTTCCCAGACAAAGAGAAACTAAAGGAGTTCATGACCACTAAATCAGCTCTGTAAGAAATATTAAAGGGTATTTATTCATTGAGTGGGAAAGAAAGAACCAAATCATCAAAGACTAGAAAAGCACAGAGAAAATCTCCAGAAACAACTTTACAGATAATAAAATGGCACTAAATTGATATCTAATAATAGTCACTCTGAACATAAATAGACTAAATGCTTTAATCAAAGCACATAGTGTAACAGAATGGATGAAAAAACAAGATCCATCTATATGTTGCCTACAAAAGACTCATTTTTTACCTAAAGACACCTAAAGTGAGAGAAAGTGAGAGAATGGAGAACCATTTATCGTGCTAATAGATCAAAAGAAAACTGAAGTAGCCATGTCAGTCATACTGATAACTATACTGTCAGACAAATAGATTTTAAACCAGACTGTAACAAGAGATGAAGGGCCACAAAGCATAGAAAAGGGGATTATCCAAAAAGATCTAACAACTGCAAATATTTTAAAAATTACTTTATTTATTCATTTAAGAGAGAGCCCAAGTGGGGAAAGGGGCAGAGGGAGAGACTTTCAAGCAGACTCCCCACTAAGCATGGAACAAGACTCAGAGCTTGATTTCATGACTCTGAGACCATGACCTGAGCTGAAATCAAGAGTCAGATGCTTAACCAACTGAGCCAGCCAGGCACCCCTCAACTGTAAATATTTATGCCCCCATTTGGGAGCAGTTAATGTATAAATCAGTTAATAACAAACATAAAGTATGAATAACAATTCAGTAATAGCAGAGAACTTCAACACCCCACTTACAACAATGGACAGATTATTTCAGCAGAAAATCAACAAGGAAACACTGGGTTTCAATGACACACTGGACCTAATGGACCTAATAGATATATTCAGAACATTTTATCCTAAAGCAACAGAATACACATCCTTTTCAAGTGCACATGGGACATTCTCCAGAATAGATCACATCAGCCCTCAAGCCCTCAACATGCATGAAAAGATAGAGATCATACCACAAATATTTTCAGACCACAGTGCTATGAAACTTGAAGTCAACCACATGAAAAACCTTGGAAAGACCACAAATACATGGAGGTTAAAGAACATCCTATGAAAAAATAAATGGGTTACCAGAAAATTAGGGAAGAAATTTAAAAATACATGGAAACAAATGAAAATGAAAACATGGTGGTCCAAAACCTTTGGGATGGAGCAAAGCAGTCAGAATAGGGAAGTATATAGCAATACAGACCTACTTCAAGAGACAAGAACAATCTCAAATAAACAATCTAATGTTATACCCGAAGAAGCTAGAACAAGAACAACAAATGAAACCAAAGTCAGCAGAAGAAGGGAAATAATAAAGATTAGAGCAGAAATAAATAATAGAGAAGCAAATAAACACAAAAAAAATAGTTGAAGAGATCATTGAAAATGATTCTTTCAAAGCTGGTCCTTTGAAAGAATTAATAATATTGACAAACCCCTATCCAGACTAATTAAAAAGAAAAGAGAAAGGACCGAAATAAATTAAATCATGAATGAAGGAGAGATCACAACCAATACCACAGAAATATAAACAATTATAAGAGAATACTATGAAAAATTACACACCAACAAACTGGGAAATCTGGAAGATACATACAATCTACTGAAACTGAAACAGGAAGAAATAGGAAACTTGAACAAACTGATAACCAGCAAAGAAATTGAATCAGTAATCAAAAATCTCCCCACAAACATAAGTTCAAGACCAGATGGCTTCCCAGGGGACTCCTACCAGACATTTAAGAAAGAGTTAATACTTCTTCTTCTCAAACTGTTCCAAAAACTAGAAATGGAAGGAAAACTTCAAACTCATTCTACCAGGCCAGCATTACCTTGATTCTAAAACTAGACAAAGACCCCATTAAGAAGAAGAATTACAGACCAATATCCCTGATGAACACGGATGCAAAGAAATTCTCAAGAAGACACTAGCAGGAATCCCTGGGTAGCTCAGCGGTTTAGCACCTGCCTTTGGCCCAGGGTGCGATCCTGGAGTCCCGGGATCGAGTCCCGCGTCAGGCTCCCGGCATGGAGCCTGCTTCTCCCTCCTCCTGTGTCTCTGCCTCTCTTTCTCTCTATGTCTATCATGAATAAATAAATAAATATTAAAAAAAAAAGAAGACACTAGCAAATCAAATCCAACAGTATACTAAGAACATTATTTGCCACGATCGAGTGGATTTTTTCCTGGGCTGTGCAGGTGGTTCAGTATTCACAAATCAATCAAGGTGATGATCCACCACATTAATAAAAGAAAGGATAAGAACCATCTGATCCTCTCAATAGATGCAGAAAAAGCATTTGACAAAGTACAGCATCCATTCTTGATAAAAAACTCTCAACAAAGTACGGATAGATGGCACATACCTCAACATCATAAAGGCCATGTCTGAAAGACCCAGAGCTAAGATCATCCAGAATGGGGAAAAAGTGAGAGCTTTTCCCCTAAGGTCAGGAACAGGACAGGGATGTTCACTCTCCCCGGCTGTTCAACCTAGTACTGGAAGTCCCAGCCTCAGCAGTCAGACAACAGAAAGAAATAAAGGCCATCCAAATCAGCAAGGAAGAAGTCAAACGTTTCATTGTTCCTAAATGACATGATACTCTCAGTAGGAAACCTGGAAGACTCCACCAAAATATTCCTAGAACTGATAAATGAATTCAGCAAAGTTTCAGGATACAAAATCAGTATACAGAAATCTGTTGCATTTCTGTATACCAATAACGAAGCAGCAGAGAGAGAAATGGAACCAGAAGTTAAGTGGTGCAACCACAACTTAAAAAAACAAAACAAAGAAAGGCAAAGCTGGAGGCATCACAATTCCATCCTTCAAGCTATATTACAAAGCGGTAGTCAGCAAGCTAGTATGGTACTGGCACAAAAACAGACATATAGATTAATGGAACAGAATAGAAGACCCCAAATGGGCCCGCAACTATATGGTCAACTAATCTTTGACAAAGCAGGAAAGAAAATCCAATCCTTGGGCAAGCCCCGGTGGCTCACTGGGGCCTGATTCTGGAGACGGGGGATGTCCCAGGGAGTCCCATGTCGGCCTCCCTGCGTGGAGCCTGCTTCTCCCTCTGCCTGTGTCTCTCATGAATAAATAAATAAAATCTATTTTTTTAAAAAAAGAATATCCAATCCTGTTTGTGATGAAAAGTTTATTTTTATTTTTATTTTTTTTATTTATGATAGGCACACACACAGAGAGAGAGAGGCAGAGACACAGGCAGAGGGAAAAGCAGGCTCCATGCACCGGGACGTGGGATTCGATCCCGGGTCTCCAGGATCGCGCCCTGGGCCAAAGGCAGGCGCCAAACCGCTGCGCCACCCAGGGATCCCTGATGAAAAGTTTTAAAGCTGTTTCTGGTTGTAAAGGAAAAGTACTGTCTTCATTTTACACAAGCTAACCTGAGTATTCAGATCACTCCACTTTATATCACTTAGAACACCAGATGTGGGTTTTTCACGCATCATGCAATTCTGCAACACCTACAATTTAACTCAATTCTTTTATTCTTTTTTTTTGTTTTTTAAGATTTATTTGTTTGTTTGTTTATTTGAGGGTGGGTGGGAGAGTGCAGGGGGTGGGGTGGAGGGCAAGGGTGAGATATAATTCAAGCAGGCTGGAACCTGAGATCAGAACTTGAGCCAAAATCAAAAGTTGGATGCTTAAGAAACCGAACCACCTCAGTACCACTGACTCAATTCTGACGGTATCTACCTGGAGATAGCATCAGGTCCCATAGGTTGAGCTCAGGCCCTTAAGACTATTCCCTCATTTCCATTTCAGACTCTAATCTCTCTCTTTTTTTTATTGGTTTATTCATGAAAAACACTGAGACAGAGAGAGAGAGAGAGAGAGAGAGACACAGGCAGAGGGAGAAGCAAGCTCCACGGAGGGAGCCCGATGTGGGACTCCATCCCGGGACTCCAGGATCACACCCTGGGCTGAAGGTGGCAATAAACCGCTGAGCCATCCAAGTGTCCCCAGGCTCCAGTCAAGTGCAGGTTGTCACCTGTGCTTCTTACAAGAGGCTATAAATTGGAGGTTTACCCCATCCTCCAATTAATTTTCTAGAGCAGCTCATAGAACTCAGGAAAACACTTAATTTATGTTGATAAAGAAACAACGGGCCCAAAATGGGGTCACTTGCCCCCACCGCAGCAAACTAAGACTTAACTGCTATTTCAACCTCTCCCAGAAATTTGACCTTTAAAGGGTGGATCTGAAATTTCCTGATCAGCACTTGTGAGATAATCTCCATCATAAGTTCCCTATATTCCCCCCCCCCCCAAAAAAGAGACGACCTGGCCTGAAACAACTTGTCTTTCCTTTTGCTAATAACTTCCTCATCCTGTTGTGCCCAAGATGGCAAATCCGAGAAACCACCAAGGAGCCAACACCTATGCAAGCACACGAGGGTTTATTAGCAAGCTCGAGCTTGGGTCCAAGTATACCCGACACAGCGGAGCAGGGGCTTGGGCCCGAGGTGGGTTACAGCTGGGCTTTTATGGGCTGGTCTAGGGGATTTCCAGAAGGGGTGGAGGAGTTTCTCAAATTCTTAGTTCCTCATTCCCATATGGGGCGCGCTCTGCGGGTTTTTCACGGACTAGGGCTAGAGGCCACAGTTGTTATGTTGGACCCTGGCTCACGGGTGCCAACGTGGCCCGGTGGACGCCCCAGAGACTCAGACCCCAGACAGGCAGATGCAACTAGCAAGAGGGTTTATTGAACGTTTGCGCAAACGGGCTCTCCGCCTCCGAGGAGGAAAAGAGCCCGGATTAGCAATTACAGGTATCTTTTAAAGGCAAAATGAAAGAAATCGCCTAAAGACAAAAGAACCGCGGGAGTCGCAAGGCATCCAGGTTGATTTCAGAGGGTCAACATGAACCTATTCAGGGACATTCCAATCAGGGTGTGGGGGGAAATGGTTTTCTTATTGTAAACAGAATGCTTTTAGTTGCTAAAATTTCAGGAAGGCGCCTGGATGGGCTGCCTCTGGATTAGGGCTGGCCCTACTTATAAGGGGGGAGGTTTCTTCAGTAACTCATCTAGGGGCCAGGGGTGGGGGACATTTTCTGAATTTCTTGGGTCCCACAACCCCACTCTCCTTTTGCCTATAAAAAAACTTTTGTTTGGTACAATTTCTCAAAAAGCCTATCTGTTTGCTAGAAGGGCTGCTGCCCAATTCATGAATCAAATAAAGCCAATTCGATATTGAAATTTGCTCAGTTGAATTTTTGTTCTTTAACATTTACAGATTACCAGCTTATGACAAAGGCATTAAAGGATACAGAGGAACAGTCAGATGCAGAGCTCCATAGCGCAAAGTATGTGGAAAAGGTGGGAAAGTATGCAGAGCTTCTAAGTCTTCTCCAGGAGTGCCACTCTCTCAGCACCTCTACATATCCCAACAGTTCAGAATTCATCACACCAGCATGACTGGTTAAATCATTGGCTATCGGTGCTTGATTTGACCTTCAGCCCCTCTCCCCCCACTCCCCTGAGATGGAAGGTAGCGAGGAGAGACTGAAATTTCCAGTCCCCTAATCATATGGTTTGTTCCCGAGGAATCAGCCCCCATCCTTAGATGCATTCCAAAAGTTTCCTTATTAACATAAACTCGGGCGTGGCTGAAAGGAGCTTATCACATGAATAACAAAAGACACTCATTGCTCTGCAGTTACTTCAGAAACTGGAAATAAAAATCACTATTGTAAATAAAAGATGCCCCTAAAACTTTAAAATATTGAAAATTACAAGGGTTTTGACAGGAACAGTAGACAGAGACCGTATATGTATTTCTTGTATAAATTACAATATCACACTGGCACAATCAGATTTGTAGCTTAGAATCTAGACTAGATAAATCATCCTGATTGTAACAAGGCTAGGTTTAGTGGAGGCAGTCAGTCAAGGCTATGGTAATGAAGGCAGATACTCAGAAGCCTTAATAATTCACTGGTGATGATGAAACGTTGTAGTTAGAGGATCAGTTTTAACACTTATTCACTCTAGTTAAAAATAGCTGCTAATTGTCGAGAATGCAGTTTTACATATATTGTCAAATGCCTGACAAGATCTCATTTTACACGTGTTATCTTAGCTTCTGCTTTCACTCTTCATGGCAACCTGGTTTGAATGATCATTTATGAAGATCTTGTGATTTAACCAATTCCAGCATAGGACACCAATAACTGCTAATGATTTTGCAATTTTATGTTTCATCCCATTTTTTTCTCTCATTGTCTGTTTGACTTTACCTTTGTTATTGTTTCTTCTGTCAAATATACAGATGGATCATATTCTCAGCAAGTTGTTCTTCATTTTAGGATCAGTGTTGCCAAGACCTCTTCCTACATTAACCCCCTAAGTCAGTGTGGGGTTTCGTTTTGTTGTTTAGTCAAGTTTTTTGAACTTTGTTTTGAAACCCCATTAAAGTTCAATTTTATATCACCACCCAGTATAGACATAGATGTGTATATAATTGAAACAAAAGTTTCACAGGATAATTGAAAGTAATCTTGCAGTGCACTCTGGCATTACATATTCTACTTTTTTCTATTATATTCTAGCCCATTTTTCCTTAAGCTCTTCTTTCTACCTTGTCTCTCTCTCTTTTTTCAAAATAATCTCCACACCAACATGGGGCTGAAATTCACAACCCCAAGATCAAGTTGTATGTCTACTCAATGAGCCAGCCAAGTGCCCCATCTTATCTCTTAACTCAGGTAAATGGAAAGCGAAAGCACTCCTCAAGCAATAGCAACTGCCCTGACAAGACCTCCAGTGGCCCAGACTACCCAGACAGTTTAAGCATAAGCTCTGACCTGGAGTAACCTGTAGGGTACCTCACAATGACCTTTGCTTCATTATAATACAAAATTTTACCCCCAAGAGAAGTACAGGCCTCATTTACATAACATACCATGTATGTCTAGGCATGTTTCCTTAAGGTATATGTATGACCTTATGCCCAGCCTCTACATATGGTGACAAGGATCCCCTTTTAAAATTTTCATCCTCATCCTAAATAAAAGGAATCTATCCACCCTTGCTTGAAGAGTCACAGCTCCTTATTTGGTACAAAGTAAGATTACTTTGTGCAACAACTCAATCTAGTATAGTTTCTATCTGTGACTCCCCAAGCAGTGAATTCACATTGTTTTGGTTACAGTTGGATAAGAAAGGATGTTTTTATGCCCCAAAATGTTCACCATGCCCTTTTGCAGTCAATCTTTTTTTTTTTTTTTTTTAAGATTTTATTCTTAAGTAATCTCTACACCCAGTGTGGGGCTCAATCTCACAACTCTAAGATCAAGAGTCACATTCTACATACTGAGCCAGCTGGGCACCCCTGCAGTCAGCCTTACTCTTGTCTCTGACAACTGTGGATCTGTTTTCTGTCACTATACAGCTTACCTTTTCTGGAATCTCATATAAGTGGAATCATAAAGTATAATCTTTTCTATCTGACTCCATATCCAGCATAATACTTTTGAGATTCATATATGTAGTGATATATACTTGTAGTTCCTTTTTTGTTGGTGAGTAGTATTGTGCTGCAGTTTATTCATTAGTTGGTTGTTTTTCCCATTTTTTGATATTATGAATAAAATGACAATGAACAGTTGTATACAAGTCATAATATTTTCACAAAGACATGTATGTTCATTTGGATATTTTCATTTATTTTGGATAAATATCTGAGAGTTAAATTGTTGGGTCATGTGGTAAGTGTATTTTTGCTCTATTAAAACTACCAAAAGGAAGAAGAAGAAGAAGAAGAAGAAGAAGAAGAAGAAGAAGAAGAAGAAGAAGAAAGAAAGAAAGAAAGAGAAAGAGTTACTAAACTGAGAATGGGGAATCCTTTTGCACTGTTGGTGGGAATGCAAACTGGTGCCCTCACTCTGGAGAACAGTATGGAGGTTCCTCAAAAAGTTGAAAATAGAACTACTCTACTACCCAGCAGTTGCACTACTAGGAATTTACCCAAAGGATACAAAACACCAATTCAGAGGGATATATGTACCCCAATGTTTATAGCATTATTTAAATAGCCCAATTAAGGAAACAGCCTAAGCATCCACTGATTGATGGAGATAAAGAACAGGTTGTATATGTATATATAATGTAACATTACTCAATCATAACAAAGAATGAGATCTTGTCATTCGCAACAACATGGAGGGAGCTAGAGAGTATTATGCTAAGTGAATCTCAATCAGAGAGAGACAAATACCATATGATTTCATTCATATGTGGAGTTTAAGAAACAAAACAAATGAGCAAAGGGGAAAAAAAGGGGAGGGCAAACCAAGAAACAGATGTCAATTTGGTGGTTACCACAGGGGAGCTGGATGGGGGGGGTGGGTGAAATGGTGATGGGGATGAAAGAGGGCACTTGTGCTGAGCACCAGGTGATGTATGGAAGTGTTGAAGCACTATATTGTGCACCTGAAACTAATGTTACACTGTATGTGAAGTAACTGGAATTTAAATACAACATTTTAAAAGAGAAAAGGAACTAACAAACTATTTTCAAAGTATTTGTACCATTTTTAATTTTTATTAGTAATTAATTGAAGTTCCAAATGCTCCACATTCTCAACAATACTTGGTATTGTTAGTCTTTTTAATTTGAGACACTCAGGTGGGTGTGGAGTGGCATTTCATGGTTTTAATTTGTATTTCCCCAATGACTAAATGATGTTCTTATTTGCCATTCATATAACTTCTTTGGTAAAGTGTGTTTTCACACTTTTGTCTTGTTTTTTATTACTCTTGCCAGATTTGTGTATTCTTTTAAAATAAGTGTCCTTTTCTACTTGGATTTATTTTTGTTTTTGAGATGATGGGGTTCAGGACATCCTGCCCTGGGCAGCCTGGGTGGCTCAGTGGTTTAGCGCTGCCTTCGGCCCAGGGCCTGATCCTGGAGACCTGGGATCGAGTCCCACATCGGGCTCCCTGCGTGGAGCCTACTTCTCCCTCTGCCTGGGTCTCTGCCTCTCTCTCTGTGTGTCTCTCGTGAATAAATAAATAAAATCTTAAAAAAAAAAAAAAGGACATCCTACCCCTAAATATGACACCTTGGTATATGGAACATTTTAACATGAAGGGGTTTGAGAAGAAGGAAGGTCACTTTGACCTTTCACCTGTCCTCTTCCTCTGAAACAGATCATAAAAGAGGTGCCCTCCCTATGCTGAAGAAAAGGAGTGTCCTTATCTCCAAGGACAGAGAAACAGGGAGAGGAATAAAAATAAACAAGCCTTGCTATGTTTCTCCCAACTTACTATTATATTTCTAAAGGATTACCCACTCTTCACTGAACCTATCATAAAATACTCAGCTCTATTTCTTTGGATCTACGTTTCCTAATGGAGGTTTCAATGTCACACAAAAAGATATAGCAAATAAATGTGTATGCTTTTCGTTTGTTAATCTGTCTTTGTTTAATTTTCAGACCCAGCTGGGGACTCTAAAAAGATCAAGGAAAACTATTGTCCCCTACATTGATTGATTGTAGATGTTTATTTATTTATTTTTATTTTTCTAATACAAGCTTTTTAAGTTTATACATTTCTATTTCTTACCTGCATCCTGCATTTGCCATCTGTAATATTTTTATATTCATTTTTATATTCACTCTTATGCTGTTGGTGGGAATGCAAACTGGAGCAGGCACTCTGGAAAACAGTATGGAGGTTCCTCAAAAAGGTACAAATAGAACTACTCTATGACCTAGCAATTTCATTACTAGGTATTTAACCAAGGGATATAAAAATACTGATTTGAAGGGATACATGCACCCCAATGATTATAGCAGCATTATCAACAATAGCCAAACTATGGAGAGAGCCCAAATATCCATTGATTGTTGAATAGATAAAGAAGGTGTGGTATATATAAACAATGTAATATTACTCAGCCATCAGAAAGAACAAAATCTTGTCATTTGAAATGATGTGGATGGAGCTAGAGTGTATTATACAGAGTGAAATAAGCCAGTCAAAGACAAATAGCATATGGTTTCACTCATATGTGGAAGTTAAGAAACAAAACAGATAAACATAGGGGAAGGAAAAAAAAGAATAGAGGGAAGCAAACCATTAGAGACTGTTCAGGATAGAGAATAAACTGTGGGCTGATGGAGGTAGGTAGGTAGGGGATAGGTTAAATGGGTGATGGGTATTAAGGAGGGTACTTTTTATGATGAGCACTGGGTGTTATATGTAAGTGATGAATCACTAAATTTTACTCCTGAAATCAATATTACACTATATATTAACTAGAATTTAAATAAAAATTTGAAAAGAAAAAAATCATTTGGTTCAACATATTATAATTTCCATTCTGAATTCTTAATTTATGTCTTTCTTAATTTCCTAGTACATGGAGATTTTCTAATTACCATTTTGTTGTCTACTTATAACTTAATAGCATTATAGTCAGAAAATATCAGCTATGTGACTTCAATTCTGGGAATTTTGTTGAGATTTGCCTTATGGCTAAATACATATTCACTTCATAAGTTTCATGTGTGTTGAAAGAGAATAAGTTTTTTTGCAGTTGTCAGTGCAAGAGTTCCATGTTTCCATTATTTCAAATTTTGTAAGTTATGTATATCAAATCTTCTATGTTGTCAAACATTTTTTGTTAGTTACTACAGAAATATGATAAATTCCTTCACTATAATTATAGATTTATCTGTTTCTTCTGTGATTCTTTCAGTCTATGCTTTATGTATTTTTCAGGCTTTGATTTTAGGTACCTATAAAAGAAATTCCTACCTATGTCCAAAATAGTGAAATTTCACAACAACAATGGCAAGAGGCTATCAGTGGGAATAGGAGGGAAAAGAAGTAATCTTCAAAGAATCCAAGTTAGTCACTCCTGGGTTAGGGGCACTATAATTTACAAAACAATGAAGTGTTCTCTTCACTGTGATGAGAGTAAGTAACTGACAACCTGGAATTCATTTTTTTTTTCTTTTTCTTTTTTTTTTTTTTACTTGGTCAATATAGGGAAACAGATTTTTTTTTTTAATTTTTTATTTATTTATGATAGTCAGAGAGAGAGAGGCAGAGACATAGGCAGAGGGAGAAGCAGGCTCCATGCACCGGGAGTCCGATGTGGGATTCAATCCTGGGTCTCCAGGAACGAGCCCTGGGCCAAAGGCAGGCGCCAAACCGCTGCGCCACCCAGGGATCCCGACAACCTGGAATTCTAAACCCAGTGAAAGTATCTTTCAAAAATGAGGACAAAATTAAATCATTTTCAGACACATAAAATGGAGTCTCCAAGATAGGGAAAACTTATCCAGAAGGAAAGTAATCCCAGATGAAAGGTCTAAGATACAAGAAGAAACAAAGGGTACAGAAAAAGTAGTAAATATTTGAATAAATCTAAACACATATCAATTATAAAACAATGACAATATTTAATGATTGTATAATTAAAAGAAAAAATCTAAAAGAATATTAGATGTTTAGGTTCATCTTCTGGAGGAGATAGGATATTTATTAACCTCAGCCATTGTAATTTAAATGATCACATGGCAACATATAGGGTGACCACTAACAAAAAACAAAAACGAAAACTACATCCCAAACCAAATAGAACAGCTAACTTCCGAAGTAGTAGAAAAAAATAGTAAAATTAATCCAAAAGGAGGCAAAAAAGAATAGGAAGTAAATGATAGCATAAACTAGGATGGTAGATTTTTATGTAACTAATTTCATAAAGTAAAGATAGATGAACTTGATGCCTCAATAGTTAAAAGAAGATTGAATTTAAAAATTTTATTTATAGGTTTCATGCAAGACTTTAGAAGGGTTGAAAGTAAATGGTAATAGAACAGATAGAAGTGAATAGATGGAAAAAGATGTAGGCAATAAGAAAACCAGCATAGCTACATCAAAATGAGAAAATAACGATAGAGTTCAATACAAATACCATTATTAGAAATAAACAAGGCATGGTGCTAGCAGTGATCAACATAAGGATATAAGGGGCACCTGGGTGGCTCAGTCAGTTAAGAGTCTAACTCTTGATTTCAGCTCTGGTCATGATCTCAGGGTCGTATAAGATCAAGCTCCACTCAGCATGGAGTCTGCTTAGGATTCTGTGTCTCCCTCTGCCCTTCCTCCTTCCTCTCTCACTCTCTCTCCAACAAATAAATCATTTAAAAAAAGATAAGGTATAAGACTGTCCATGCCTCACTCATCCTTGTGATTATATAATTTGACCATCAAAACATGGTTGTATCTCTTATATTTTCTATTGTCACAGCAAAGATTTATTCATAAAATATCTTTTTTCTTTCTCCTTCAACTTTCTTCTTCTTCTTCCCCTTTCTCTCCTTCACCCCATCCTCTCCTTCTTCCTCCTCTTTCCTCTCTCCTCCATCCTCTACCTCTCTCCTTTTTCCCTTTCTTTCTCTCGCTGGAAGGGGGGGTGGAAATAAGACCCCTGAGTTAGGATAAAATAAAGATTTCAAGGTGTTAAACTAATTTCAAGGGCACCTGGCTGGTTCAGTCAGTGAAGCATCCAACTCTTGATCTCAGGGTCATGAGTTTGAGCCTCAGGTTGTGTGTAGAGATTACTTTAAAAAAAATAAATTTGTTTAGTTTAGTAAACCCCTACCAGCATTAATCTTTCAGGGTGGGGAGGGGGAGTATAATGTTTTATTTAGAATTTCTGTGATTATCTGTAAAGTTGAACTTTGTAGAGAAGTGCATTTGGATTTTCTTCTTTATGAGTTATTTTCTTATGTCATTTGCACATTTAATGGCATTTTTGCATAGTTTATATCTAGCTCCATCAAAGGAGAGTATCAACATCTGTAACTAAAGAGAAATGTATGGCTTACTTAAGTAAGGGAAAATTGTATGATCAGGCATAGTGTCCTTGAAGAAAGCAAACTCTCTGTCTTATGAGGTTCTTGGGAAGCATTTGTCTAGTAGTTGTATTGATTATAGAGGTAAGAGTGGGTTTACATCAGCCCTAGAATCATGAATTGTCCTAGTTACAGAGAAAAGAGTGGGTTACTTTGGCATGCCACCCCAAAATATGCCACAATGGCATAATGATTATTCTGAATTACTTGAAAAGCAGCCAGTGCAAGGAGTGCACTTTGTCTCTCTAAATGCAGGAAATAAATTTCCCATGGGAAGGGCACCCCCACCTTTACCTGGAGACTGAGAGAAGTATCCACATCACAAGATTTGGGAATTCAGGGTTGAAGAAACCTATATAGACAAACCTTATTACTTCTACTAATTTACTATCTCAGCCCAAATTCTGTTTAGAATTATTGAAGGTCATAGTTTTCTTTGTCCTATCAATTCCTCACAGATTTCAGTGTCTTTGTCTAAAATATATAAAAACTAATATATATATATATATATATATATATATATATATATATAACAACTGCTTCTCTTGATCATTGGGCCTCCATGTGCACCTAATGAAGCTTTGTTTGTTTGCTTTTATTCTGTTACTCTGTCTCATATCAATTTAATTCTTAGACCAACCAGAGAATCTTGAAGGGTAGGGAAAAATTTTCCTCCCCAACACCTTGCTGACTAGCTGGCTTTCAGGAATATTGGGCTGTCTCTAATTGATTGGTTTTCAGAGGCATTTTTACAAAAGGAAATTGATTAACAGTGTTGTTGTTATCATGGCAATAGAACTGTCAATCTTTCTTCAAGGAGCCTAAAAACTTTCTAATACTCAGTTTTTTATATTAAGGATATTAAGCTTTTGTCATATAAATTTTTGTTTTTAGTTTGTCTTTCAATTTGGAGATTCTTCAAATGTAAAAATCTATAGTTTGTCAAATTTCCTTATCTTTATGCTGCCTATCCTTTCAGTTTAAAATCTTTCAGTGCTCATGGTATATGATGGATGGGATATTTCCATTTTTTATCATTAATTTTCATGTTCAAGATGACTCTTTATACTGATTTATAATAGTTTCATATCTATATAATTTGTTTACTTATCTAAAATTCCAAGCTTCATGAAATCAAGGTTAATCTTTTTTTTCCCTCCCACAGCACATATTATGGTGTATATATGGTATGTGAGATGGCAGTGTGAAGCCTGGATTGGAATAGGATTACACTGTAGACTATCTATTGGGATAAGAGTTAGTAATGATTAATGTAAACCAAAGACAAGTTGGATATCGGAAAAGATTTGATAAGAGGTAAATGAGGATCTAAATTTGATAGAACTTAAATTTTTAACAAAAACTAATTTTCTTGGGTAGAAAAAATTTCTATCATATTTTTATTTTTTTTAAAGATTTTATTTATTTATTCATGAGAGACACACACAGAGAGAGAGGCAAAGACCCAAGCAGAGGGAGAAGCAGGCTCCATGCAGGGAGCCCAATGCAGGACTTGATCCCAGGACTCCAGGATCATGCCCCAGGCTGAAGGCACGCATTTAACGGCTGAGCCACCCAGACCTCCCTCTATCATATTTTTAAAAATAATTCTACTCTTTTTTTGTTTGTTATAAATTGTGTGGACTGGAAATAGTGGAGTTCTCTTGTGGGATCTTAGTAAGGTAAGATGGTTAAACATAAATTCTTGTCTTGTAAAAAGCATCCCTAACAACTGAGCTTAATAAATCCCAGAGGAGGATTAGAAGACTGAGGACTCAGGTGGCATCTTTATTTAAATGGCTACTTCTAAACGTAGCGGACAAAAGTAACCATTATTAGTGTGTTTACCCTCAGGTGGTCCCTATAGGTGCCTAAATCCCCAAGCCATACTGAGGCCATCCTAAGGGTAATAAAGATCAAGTTTTCCCAAAAGAGTCTCAAAAATTTTTGTACTTGTTGTATTAGGTTAAAAGACAGAACATTCTGCATCTGTGCTTCCTCTTAAGTGAGATCATGAATTTCCTCATGATGGTGAAAGGAGAGGAAAGGATAAGAGAAGAAAAGAAAGGGAAGGAAGGAATGAAGGGAGGAAAGAATGAGGGAAGAAAGAAAACAGAATAAAAAAGGAAAAAGCAAGTAGCCTAGAAATTAAAAGACAGGGGCACCTGCGTGGCTCATGGTTGAGCATCTGCCTTTGGCTCAGGTCGTGATCCCGGGGTTCTGCTTCTCCCTCTGCCTATGGTTTCTGCCTCTCTTTGTGTGTCTCTCATGAATAAATCTTAAAAAAAAAAAAAAAGAAAAAAGAAATGAAAAGCCATACTCTGTGTCCTCACAGATGTGAAAGAATAAAGCCTGTAGTCTAGGTTTCCTTGGAAAAAAGTGCTCTGCCAGTTATGGGCTAATTGTATAATGCCATAGTTTGGAGATGCAAAGAGATCTAGAAGCAGCCTAGTTCAACTCTTTGACTTTTTAAAGAAAAAAAAATCAAGTGCTTAAAGGTTAAATTACTTGCTAAAGTTAGCTAGTACCAGGATTATAACTAAAATTCAGATCTTCTGATTCATAAACTAATGGTGTGTAGTTTGTAAGATGCTTTGTTATACACTCCAACCCTTCTCTCTTAGTTCAGCAGCTAATAGGTGAGAGAGCAAACTCATCTAAACAAAGAGTTTAGCTACCTTTTAATGATTCTGGATAAGATGATATCTCTGGATGAATTCCTGAGGATGTAATTAATATTTCCCAGGAGTACTAAAGTCAATTTTTCAATTCCTTATGCACCTCACTTGTTCTAGGTTTGTTAGGCCCTGTGAAGAAGATAAGTCATTTATGGTGTCTCTGATAAATATAGTCTTTGCTTCCTACATCTTGCAAAATAATTAATGGGTATGAAAAATAAAGTTTTTAAGGAAAAATTGCCTTATCTTGGTTAAGTGTGATTTTTTTCCTGGTAGGACATACTATTCTTTTGCAGTAATAAAACCACACACATAAGAAGATTTATTTTATTCAGATCAGAGTATCTCATCAGGGTTGTATTGCCTTTCACTTTTATAAACAAGGGTAAACAAGCTACAGTTGGGGTGATTTACAGTGGAGGTTGTTTTGTAATCAGGGGATGTCTCAGTCAGTTATTGGAACAAATATTTTTCTCTCTAGTTAGCTAGTTCCAAGAAGACAAATAGTTCTAATCTCAGGAGACAAAGAATGGAAAGTTGGTGAAGTAGAAAGCAGGTTCAGGCAAAGGGAAAAAGTATGTGTTTGGCCTCATCACAGCCTTTACCTAATCAATTATAGAATCACTTGTTCTTTTTTCTTTCTCTTTCTTTCTTTCTTCTTTCTTTCTTTCTTTCTTTCTTTCTTTCTTTCTTTCTTCTTTCTTTCTTTCTTTCTTTCTTTCTTTCTTTCTTTCTTTCCTTTCTTTCTTTCTTTCTTTCTTCTTTCTTTCTTTTTTAGAGGATTTTATTTTCTTTTAAAAGATTTTATTTTTTTAGAGAGAGACAGAATGCAAGTGGTGGTTGGGGGCTGGTGGGGGTGGGGGACTTGAGGAGCAAAAGAAGAGGGAGAAAGAGGAGGAGATAATTTCCAAGTAGACTTCAAGTGCAGAGCTAGACATGGGACTCAGCCTCACAACTCTGAGATCATGACCTGAGACAAAACCAAGACTTGGACACTTCACCAACTGAGCCACCCAGGTGTCCCTGAATCATTGTCATTTCTTGATTGAACTAGTAGGTTCCTAAATTAACCAGATCTTCCATTATCTTGGTCTAGTCTTGGAAAGCTCTCTGTTATAAAATTAATTTATGGAAAATATAACAGTTTCTTGTGAATGTTTTCAAACTTTTAGTTACCAGTGTTTTTGCAATTAAGGTTGTCAACCAGGAGCTCTCAGAATGAACAGACTTGGTAAGTAGCCACAAGTAAGAAAAATATAGGAATAACTTAGAGGATAGTGTGATGGTTGTATAACTTTGTGAAGGCACTTAATGCCACTGAAGTATATATTTAAAAATGGTTAAAACGGGGAGCTCATTCAGTTAAGCATCTGATTCTTGGTTTTGACTCAGGTCATGATTTCATGGGTCATGAAATGGAGCCCTATGTTGGGCTTCCAAGCAGGAAGTCTGCTTGAAGATGCTCTCCTTTTGCCCCTCCCTACTCATTCTCTCTCTCAAATAAATAAATAAACCTTTAAACAAAACAAAACAAAGGTTAAAATGGTTAATTTTATGTTATATATATCTTACCACGATTTAAAAAAAGTATATATAAAAAAAGAAATTAGAAAACATAATGCAAAGCTTTTTATAACAGTAAAAGAAACTAGACTATCTAGGAAGAAAATTATAGCATCATATAAAAAGGCATAAAAGAACACCTGGATAAATGGAGAAATATACTGTGCTCCTGGATTGGAGGACTCAATGTAAAAAAAAAAAAAAAAAAAAACAAAAAAACAAAAAAAAACAAAAGCACAAGAAAGTTCTCCTCTAATTTATCTATGCGTTCCATGCAATACAAAGAAAAGTCTTTATAGAATTTATATACGTAATAATATAGGTAGATAGACACACATACACATGTACAAAATCTGATTCTATAATTATCAATAATTTGAAATGGATTATTCAATAAGTAGTTTTATGACAAGTAATTAGCCAAATAGAAAGTGATAGCTGAACTCCTACAGCTCACCATACACCAAAATTAATTGCAGGTGGATTAAAAATGTAAACTTAAAGCTGTAATGGAAACAAAGAAAAGATAGACTTCTCTTTCCCAAATATACTGAAGTCTTCAATAGACATTACATAAAACATAAATTCCAAATGGCAAATAGGTAAATGTGCTAAGTCCCATAATAATCAGTAAAAGCATAGGATGTATCTATATCCACAGTAAGTTATGTCTATATACCTACGAGAATGACTGAGTTTAAAAAAGGTTAATAAAACCAAGTATTGGTGAGAAAGTGAGCAATGCAAACCTTTGTGCCCCACTGTTGGGAGTGTAAACTGGGACAATTTTGAGAAAGTTTGACATTAAACATATCCAACAACTCCAAAATTCCACTGATATCAATTTAAAAGAATATAATTTATTAATAAAAAAATCTTCTGGAGGGTAAGGTTCATATAAATATTTTGAATAGAAGAATATACATAGGGGACATGCTCTCTTAGATAATCAAAATATAAAGTTATTAAAACATTGTCATAGTGAAGCAATTATAAACAAATTGACCACTGAAAGGGTAGAAATTTCAGAAACAGTTAAGGACATATATTTATATTGTGTAGTTACCTTAAGGACATATGTTTATACCGTGTAGTTACATTAGGGATATATATTTATATTGTATAGTTACCTAAAGTTTCATCTCAAACCAGTGGGGAAAGATGAACTCTTCATGAAGTGGTGTTTTGTCTGTTCTGATGAAAAAAAGATTCATACATCATGTCAAAAATAATAAATGTTTTGAGGGGCACCTAGATGGTTCTGTCAAAAGAGCATATGACTCTCGATCTCAGGGTTGCGAGTTCAAGCCCCATTTTGGGTGCAGAGATTACTTAAGTCAATTAAAACTTAAAATAATAATAAATATTAGGGGGAGACTTCAAAAGTAAACAAAGATAGAAGTTTATCATTAAAACATTTTTAGAATATCTTTATAATTTTGAAATGACAAGGGGTGTGTGTGTGTGTGTGTGTGTGTGTGTGTGTACCTTAAATATACATTGTATATACATTGTATATTTATTTAAGGAAAATTAATCTCAAACTTGGAAAGAGGTAAAATGATAATTAGTTGATTTTTTTAATACGCAGTCAGTCTGCTTGCCCTGATGTTACCTGAAACTGGATTCACCTCTTGGTGGCTGTTGAGCCAAAAAGATACAATGGAGCCAAAGTACCAGAAAAGAAGGGTTTTACTTGCAACAAGTGAAGAACATAAGCTATTTCCCAAATGAACAAATCTGGGGAAGCTTTAAGCTAAGGGTGCATACATATTCATGAAAGGGCTTGTGCAATGAGGAATTTAGCATGGAATTGGAGCAAAAGTCATCTTAAGGTGACAGAGTCTAGGTCTTAGTTGATTGAGGTTATGAGGGCCCAAAAGGGTCAGAATCGTCAATTCTCTGGCTCCAGCGGGTCTGGTATTTGAGTGCTCAAAGAGGTTTAAATCCTGCAAAGATAACTCAAGAATGTGCATAAGGTCAATCTTTACTTTTGAACCAGCACTGGGAGTTTTAGTACTGATTTATTGTCTCTGATATGATTAGGCTATCTCCTGGCCTGATAATGGCTGTTTGTTCTTACATTCTTTTGTTCTCTTAAAATCATTAACTACTGAGGTCTATTCTTCTGCCATTTTAATATCCCAGGAAGTTCTGCAAAAAATGTGCTGTGGACAAGCATTGCTGATCAAGCAGAGATCACAAGATGGCCAGGCTCTACAATGACTTTTCTTATGTCAAGAAAGTGATATCTCATCTTTCTTTTCTGGAGCCCCCCCTAACTCTACACTAATGGGATATGGAATATGGCACTATATATTTGACAAAAATCAACATCTGATAAAGGTGCAGAAAGACAACTGCTCTATAAGATTGGAAGTCAACATGTAAACCTAATAAGTTGTTAGGATACTACCTGCTAGAGATGTTAACCCCAAATGTGATAGGCCTTTATTGCTTTGAGAAAGTTAACCACATTTATAAGTAATTTTGCAATCTTACTTGGCATGTTTTTTCTCCTCCGACTATATAAATAAAACTCTGTTCTTCAAAAGCTTACACTAGCTCTTTTCTTACATGCTGGTTCCTTCACAATTTAATAAAAGCTTGGCAAGTACTGGGGCACCTGGTGGCTCAGTTGGTTAAACATCTGCCTTCAGCTCAGGTCATGATCCCAGGGTCCTGGGATGGGGCCGTATGTCAGGCTACCTGCTCAGCAAAGAGTCTGCTTCTCCCTCTCCCTCTGCCCTTCTGCCCTCATGCTTGTGCTCGGTCTCAAATAAATTTTTAAAAATCTTAAAAAGAAAAAAAAAAAAGCTTTGCATGCACCTACAGATTTATCTAAGAATTCTGCCTTACAATATAATTGTATATTCACAAACAGACAAAGCTTTGGAAGGAATGCACAAAAGAAAATTAGACGGTGGTTTTACTTCTGGGGATGCAAGTAGGAAATTAAATTTCTATATTTCTTTTTTTTTAATTATTATTTTTTTAAAGATTTTTTTTAAAATTTTTATTTATTTATGATAGTCACACAGAGAGAGAGAGAGAGAGGCAGAGACACAGGCAGAGGGAGAAGCAGGCTCCATGCACCGGGAGCCCGACGTGGGATTCGATCCCGGGTCTCCAGGATCGCGCCCTGGGCCAAAGGCAGGCGCTAAACCCCTGTGCCACCCAGGGATCCCGAATTTCTATATTTCTTTATTATTTCTTTATTACTTTTGTATTTTAAACATCCCTTAATTGGGAAACACAAAAATGTTATTGTGTCTAAGTAAAAGCAAAGAAAACAGAATGTTTTCATGAACTGTGTTCACTAGAGAAATGATTTAGCAAACTATTAAAATTACATTTGTGAAGATTTTATTTTAAAGATTTTATCTTTTATTTATTTTTAAAAGATTTTATTTCCTTGAGAGCAAGAGAGTACAAATAGGGAGGAGGGGTAAAGGAAGAGGGAGAAGCAGACTCCCCACTGAGCAGAGAGCACCACCTCTATCCTAGGATCCTGGGATCATGACCTGAGCTGAAGGCAGACACTTAACTGACTGAGCCACCCAAGTGCCCCTAAAGTGTTTATTTTTAAGTAATTGATATATCCAACGTGAGGGTCAGAGTTACACGCTCTACCTATAGAGCTAGCCAGTTTCCCCAAAGATTACATTTTGTTTGTTTGTTTATTTATTTATCTATTTAATTTTTTAAAGATTTTATTTACTTGTTCATGAGAGACACAGAGAGAGGCAGAGAGAGAGAGGCAGAGACAGGAGAAGCAGGCTTCATGCAAGGAGCCCCATATGGGACTCCATCCTGGGACTCTGGGATTATGCCCCAGCCAAAGCCAGATGCCCAACCACTGAGCCACCCAGGCATCCCCCAAAGATTACATTTTAATATGTAAAACTATTATAAAAAAAAAACTCCTATGCATAGAAAAGAAATCATGGGAGGAAGAAACCAATATATTAATGATAGTTATCTTTAGGTAATGAGCTATTAATATTTTTATTTTATTTTTCAGTATTTTTCCTCATTGTCTAATGAGCACATATTACTTTAAGAATGAGGAAAATGTTGATACAAACAAAACAGCATGTTTCAGCCCATCCCTGACTCTTTTGAGGATGTGTGATGCAATAGTTTGATCTTTTGTGACTTTTACAAAAACTTATAGTTTGTGTTCTCTCCCACAACTAAAAATCTTACCCCACATAATGGATATTTGATAGGTGACTTTTTTTAAAGGAGTGCAAGTTAACATTTTAAACTGTGATTGAATTAAAGTATTGCAAGTTTTGACTAAGAAGACAACATTTCCATACCGTGTTGCTAAAGGAACTTCTTTAGATGGTTTACCTATTTGGAAAAAATATTTTTAATAGATATGGGAAGGAAAAAAGCTCTACCTCTTTAGGTTTAATGCCTGGGGGTATATAAATTAAATAACAACAGGAGAAAAGACACTTTTTTTTTATGTGCTCTGTCTTAGTGCTTAAGTGTCTGTCTTAAGTGCTCTGTGTATAGGAGTTCATAAAAAAGAAGTGAAACTCAAGCACTGCTTATATACTCTTTTAACAAAAGAAAGGGAGTTTGGGCTTCAAAGGACAATAAATGCTGGGGAAGTGAAACTGATGGAAGATAAGAGCTATTTTAATAAGGTTTTGTTTATGCAAACTAATCCTGGTGATGGTTCCTTGGCTTGGACAGTAAGAGTCACCCTTGTCTTTGGTGGTGGTGGTTGCAGGTTGAGGTATGATTCTTAATGTCTTCACCACAAAAATAATCCTTATGCTAAAATGGCATATTTTGGGATGGCATATTTAGATCCCTTTCAAACAAAAATCAATAAAGTCAAAATGCATACTGGGTAAAAATTCACCATTCTTTTTTTTTTTTTAATTCACCATTCTGTGTACAGAATTTTTTTATTTTTATTTTTTTAAAGATTTTATTTATTCATTCATGAGAGACACAGAGAGATAGAGAGAGAGGCAGAGACACAGGCAGAGGGAGAAGCAGGCATTATACAGAGAGCCTGACGTGGGACTCGATCCAGGGTCTCCAGGATTACGCCCTGGGCGTCAAACCACTGCGCCACCGGGGCTGCCCCTATGTACAGCATTCATCGCTGTGCAGAATTATGTTTTTAGGGGAGGCAGGAAGCCAAAATGGTTATGAGCAAAAAGTATTTTTTTTAAGTTAATTAATTAATTATATATTTAAGTAATCTCCACACCCAACATGGGGCTCAAACTCATGACCCAGAGATCAAGAGTCCCATGCTCTTCTGACTTAGCCAGCTAGGCACCACTGACCAGAACCTCTTGATTGCTTAGCTTTTCATATTCTAGTAGTATACCATTCAGCAAAATTATTAATCTCTTTAAGCTCAATTTCTTCACCTATAGGATATTATTGTGGTAAAGATCAAGCAAGATAAGTCATAGTTAGCTAAATGTCTGGCACGTAGCAAACAATAAATGCTACCAATGCCACTTTATGTTTCTCTCTAGAAGATATTTGTTTCATAAGTGCACCGAAAGTGTTAGATTTGAGAAACTATTAATAATAGAAAAAGGAGTTTATTGTAGGCGTTGGAACTTAGATAATTATGGTAGCTGGTTAAGAGGCTGTTGTAATGAGCCTGAGGTCATGCAGGCTGGCAATCGGGGAGCTGAATGTCAAGTAGGGAAGAGAAAGAAGTGGATTCCATAGAGAGAAATTAGATACCACAAGGACGTGTGATGTTGGGTGACTTGTGATAGAAACTGATGCTCTTCATCATGGAACTCTCCACACACCTGGCCCAGGATTAGGAAAAGGTGAAGGAGGTATATGGTATGTACTTGGAGAACTATGAACTGAATATTTCCATTTACCACTAGGTGAGCTAGGACATCATCAACATGTGCTCACTACCACAATACCTGGCACCACTACTTGACTTTTAGTATGGAAAAAAAATGACAACTGCTTCACTTATGCCTTCTAGATGAGATCGGGCATGTTCAGGGTGGTATGGCTGTAGACTCACTTATGCCTTCTAAAACACACTCCTACTTCTCCTGTGGCCAAGTGTAACTCAATCACGCAAGGAAAGAAATTCTGGGAAAGTTAGTTTGAAGTTAGCTAAGTTGACATAGTACAAAGTCATGATACTCCTTGTTTGTAATCCCATCTACTTCACTCTGAAACTGAAAAAGCACCATACCATTCAGATATTTTAAGCCTAACTCTTGTATTTTGAGATTTGGGGATTTCTATTCACCACAATTTATTTTCTCTATTCTATTTGATGAATCTGTAATGAAGAAAACAAATATCATTTATTTCAGAACATGTAATTTCAGGTGAATCATGCATCATAGCATACAGAAACTTGTTTAGCAAAGGGCTGTCAAAGTCTTGTGCAGAATTGGCCTGTGGGAGAGGATTGAATCCAAGGAAATCTGAGTAGGTTGTAACAGCGTATCCAGCACGATAGCCTTCTTGTTTGGTTCTCAAACAGTGCCCATCCACGAAGAACTGATTGATTGATTAATTGACTGACTGATTTAAAAGATTTTATTTATTTGAGATTTTATTTATAGAGAGAGCACTAGCACAGGGAGGGGACAGAGGGAGAGGGAGAAGTAGACTCCCTGCTCAGCAGGGAACTCAATGTGGGGCTCAATCTCAGGACCCTGAGATCATGATCTGAGTTGAAGTCAGAAGCTTAACCAACTAAGCCACCCTGGCACCCCTACAGAAGGCTTTAGATATGGATCACTAAAGGAGTTTCAAAGAAATGAGATTGTGGTAGGTACAATTCCCAAATAAGCCCATGACAGTCATGAGGTTTGCCTTCTTTTGAATAAGGAAGAACAGTGGTGGGTTCTAGAGTTCCTGCAATGAATAAATAGGTATAGGGGAAAGGAGATGATTTTTTAGGAAGCCGATCTAGAAGAAGAAAAATGCTAGCTACTTTCATTTAAGAATAAATGTCTGAGAAGCCTCAGGGACCATGAGGTTAAATGCAGGTAATAAGGCTAAGTCACCAGACTGTGGCAGCTGCAGGTAATAAGGCTAAGTCACCAGACTGTGGCCACATTCAAACAAGGTGGGTGTCCTTTTGCAATGGGGTCAAATAAGGGGACATAATCAATGGATCTCTGATGTCCATTATGCTGTTAAGACCCCTAGAATATGTCCTGATTTTTTATTTACAAATAGGAAGAAAGGGTTATGACAGTTAGAGAACCCAAGTGTGGTAAGTCTACTTAAGGCAAAGACTCAGCTGTGTGTAGAGGCCAAGCGCTGGCTGTCCTAAAATGCACCACTTTGGCATGAAGATTACTTCAAATTAAAATGCAATCAAAACGCAGTAGATTCAGGAAAAGCTCTTTATTTCCCTCTCAACTCTCTAAAAAGAATTTAGATAGGCAACCTGTTCCAGGAAGATAGTTGTTATAACCACATTTGGAGAGGAACTAAGTATGGTAACCAGGGAGGAACCTAGCAAGGCCAGTTTGAGCAAAGTCCTCTGTATCTCATTATTTCTGAGTGACCCAACAAACATATGTTTACCAAACATTTACTTTTTTCAACTTCCTGGGAATTGCATTCCTTCCCTCTGAGGTCCCAGAGCCCTACCCCCCTTCTCCTTAGTTCAGAACAACATAACCTCATTTTTGCCTGATCATCTGTGGAATTTCCATGTCCATATGGGTTCCCTGTACATACAAAATTAAATTGATTTTTTCCTGTTAATCTGCTTCATATCAATTTTATTCTTAGTCTGGCTAGAAGGATCCTGAAGGGGAAAAAGAAATTCCTGATCCTTGACATGTGTCAACAAAAGATCATATTAAGGGCAGCCAGTACAAAAAGTCAGGAATGTGATATCTATAATATCCCAGGACTCCAAGAAGTCTTCCACATTATGCTTTGGTGTTTAGTAAGGTAAAGTCATGAAGAGCTTCCCCTCTGTGAGAAAGAAACTCTCCATTTTGTGCAATAATGGACATGGTGCAATAGACATGGTTGCGACCAAGGGAACATTTCTTGCCCTTATAGAATCAACATTTATTGGAGAATGCCAGGTATGAGAAGGCTCCAAATGAGCAGTCTCACTTGTAAAAGGATGGCATCTTAGCAGGAGGGGTCTGTAGAAGTTTGGCTAATTTGGGGAACAGAATGTCAAAAATGAGTCCTTGGGAAAGAGGAATAATTCTTGTGGATTGGTAATCATTGTTTGGTCAAGAGTAAAGCAGGAGGTGAAGTTCTTCTCTCACAGAGTCTAAGAATGAATCGTGTGGACAAATAAGAGTGAGCAAAGTGATAGTTTTTTTAAGCAAAGATACGAAGGAAACTCTCCACAGCGAAAGGGGTCCTGAATGGGTTGCCAATGAAGGCTTTTATTGGCATTTTTTTATTTAAAACTGACCAGGGGGATCCCTGGGTGGCGCAGCGGTTTGGCGCCTGCCTTTGGCCTAGGGCGCGATCCTGGAGACCCGGGATCGAGTCCCACATCGGGCTCCCGGTGCATGGTGCCTGCTTCTCCCTCTGCCTGTGTCTCTGCCTCTCTCTCTCTCTCTCTCTCTCTCTCTCTCTCTCTGTGACTATCATAAATAAAAAATAAAAAAAAAAAATTTAAAACTGACCAGGAAACCTGTGGCCTTGCAATTCCTATGACGTCTTTTGTTGAGCAAGGATTTATGATAACATCTTTAATGGTTAACCTTTCCTTTGAGGACTGGTCATTTCTTTTTGTGGTCATTTTCTATTTTCTGTGGTCACAATGTAATTATCACCAAACATTTCAATCCTACCAGTTGGGGCAGGGTGGTCTGATTTTTCTTCCTGATTTTTGTTTTTGTTCTGTTTCAGTGTCTGCATACCTGAAATACCCACAGAGCCTAGTTTGGGTACCTATTCTTTCCCTACCTAAAGTCCTATCCTTTCCCTATTCATTCCTCCCCCCTAGGATAGGATCCTTAACTGTTAGTAGGAGGTAAGGGCAATGATATCTCTGACTTCATGCGAGAAAGGGATGGTGTGAGGTGAGGGTAGGGCAGTCAGGATCTACCCAGAGATTGGTCAAGAGGTTCATAGTATGGCTCCAGGAAGATGTTGAAAGGCATAAGAAGACAAAAGCACTGGCAAACAGAGAGAAAAACATAAACCAATAATTATTTCCATCAGCAAAATGGCATCCCTGAAATAATGACCCCATTCTCTGAGCCAATTGAACAAGCCAGGAGAGATCCCTAACTTTGTCCGTTTGGGCTTGAATGTTATTTATTAATTGTGAGACTTTATGAGAATTGTCAGTTATATTAAAATAGCACATGTGTGGAAAGTCTTTACAACCTAAGTGATGTAGAGTTAGTAAGGAATCAATGGTTGCCTGATTCTCCAGAAGTCCTGCCCTAACTTTTCTCAGTTCTTGATTTAGAGCATCTAACTCTTGGGACATGTCATTTAAGGTTCTACTGTGTTGGGATGCCTGGGTGGCTCAGCAGTTGAGCATCTGCCTTTGGCTCAGAGCATGATTCCAAGTCTGGGGATCGAGTCCCACACTGGGCTCCCTGCATGGAGCCTGCTTCTCCCTCTGCCTATGTCTCTGCCCCTCCCCCTCTCTCTGTGTGTCTCTCATGAATAAAGAAATAAAATCTTTAAAAAAAAATAAAAGGTTCTACTATGTTGGTGGAGAGTTTGTTTTATCTCATGGTATAAGATTTTTCCAAATGCTGGGAGTCCCATCAGGAAGAGGGCCAAGGTTGCTGTTTCCCTATCTGATATGAGAGCCACATTATTATCCCAATGGGAGGTGGGGGGTAGAGGAGTCAACTCTCACTGATAATATGTCACTGGGGTTCCCTGAGTGGCGCAGGGGTTTGGCACCTGCCATTGGCCCGGGGCCCGATCCTGGAGACCCGGGATTGAATCCCACGTCAGGCTCCCTGCATGGAGCCTGCTTCTCCCTCTGCCCATGTCTCTGCCTCTCTGTCTCTCTCTGTGTGACTATCATGAATAAATAAATAAAATCTTAAAAAAAAAAAAAAGATAACATGTCACTGGATATGACATGATCAATAATCCTAGTTTGCCTATAGAACACAGCCCCAAGAATCATTTAGGGATGATGTAATGATAGGCCATACCAGCACAAAACAGATCCCATCCTCTAGGTAGGTGTAAGTTACTAGTTGGGGATGGAAAGTGAAAGGTAAAGTTGCATTGAGTAGTGGGCTCATTACAGGCTATGCATATGCAGTTGGCTCTGATTATATGCTGTAGATGTATTGGGGGCCTGAATTGTAGGGAAGTTTTCTGAACTGAGTGGCAAGACTAGTGAATTGTAAAACTTTGGCCTGGGTGGCCCCTACACCCACCAGGCTATCAAAAAGCAAGTTTTGTGGGGAGTTACCATGAGCAACACAAAATTGAAATTGATTCATAATATTTAGAACCATATGCATCCAAAAGTTGGATGGGGTCAATGGTCTTATGGGGTCCAGGTTTATAGTAACCATAATAGGGAGGGAACTTTTATAGTCAAATACAAATACAAAATACAAAAGTTCCTTTTGTGTTTTTACTAGGTGTGTTCTCCTGCATTTAATAATGTGCTGGAGGCCAATTGCTGACAATTCTCAGTGTCTCTAACAACATTCAGTGTTACTTGGGATATCACTATTGAGAGTGAATTAACCTAGCAAAACTGGGCTGAAAATCAGTCTTTAAAAACTAGTTCCCTAGAGTGGTGGAATTTATGCCACTTGACCATGAGTCAGAACAGAATAGTGATTGGCTATTAGCATCTTACATTCAGTCTCCCAAACTCAAAGCTCTTAGCATCTGAATTGCTGTACTATTTTCCTTTTTGACTCTGAGCCCTATGGCCACTTCCTACCCTTTTTGCTTTTTGTTTTCAAAATTGGCCTTGAATTTTGTTTTTTAGTTGGTAATTCAATGCACCAGATTTTTTTTTGACTGTTCGAATAAACAAAACAAGATCACTTTACATAAATTGAAAAATTAATAGCCATTGTTAATGATGAGGAAAGGATAACTTTCTGGGTGTTAATGGAGATTCTTATAGCCTTAAAAGGAAATAATCTGGCAATACCTGTTAAGTTAAAATTACAATTCAACCCAATAGTCCTCCTGGGAATCCTTCCAATACTTATGAGTTGCAGCAAAAATTGGAAACAATGCAAATCTCAATTGGATAATGATACATTTTAACTAATTATTAAAAAATGACTTATGGCAATTTCCATGATCTGGAGGCATTGCTATGGCTTGTTGAATAAAAATACAACATTCTCCTGGTTGTAACTTCTTTCTTTCTTTCTGGCTATCCTTTGTCTCTTTAAGGCTTATCCTTCTCTCTTGCCATTAAGCATTAGAGTTTTTTGAGGCTTGGTCCTCATCTCATTTCTCATTTTTCATTTCATATAAGTTAATATATTCCTTTATATCCAGAGTTTTAATAAACTTCTAAAAGTTTGAAATTTACTTCTCTCTCAGTTAAATAATCTAGCTGTTCCAGGCTGGTGGCGAGTTCTTTACAGACCTTTCAGTATCTATTTTCCTTCCACTTTGTTCCCTAAATACTGCCTTGGGTAGGGGTTATAACCTGGAGTCCATTACATTACTTCTTTATTATTGCCATAATAAATTACCACAAACTGAGCTGCTTAAACAACACCTACTTATTATATCTCACAGAGTTCACTTCTAAGCCCATTCAGGTTGTTGGCAGAATTTACTTCCTTTTCATGTTTTCCTTGTGGTCCCCTCCATTCAAGCCAGCGACAATGAGTTGAGCCTTGCTGCGCAGCATTGGTGGTATAAAAGTAAGCATAGCTGCTTCCAATGAGTTGAGCCTCTCTCACACTTTCAGTTTCAGAACTCCACCTCTGCCACATTTCTCTAGTCTCCACCCATTTTCCTCTTCTGCTTTTAAGGCCTCATGTGATTACACTGGGCTGGATCCACCCAGATAATCCATACTCATTTGATTATTTTAAGGTCAGCTGATTAGAAATCTTAATTATCTGCAAAATCCCTTTTGTATGTAAGTAACATAACCATGGAGTAACATCAGGAGGTCAAGATTACAAGAGACAAAATATTGCCTACTACATTCATGGATAGAATTTAGTAATACCATGAATTTGGATGGTGAAGGAGTTGAAGACAATAAGTCCCCCCCCCTCATCCAATGTGCCAATTTGGCATGTGGACTATTTTGATCTGAAGGCAATCAAGATCTTGTAGGTTTAGGAGAAACTTTTGCCCCTCCCTTTACTACATAGAAGAATCTAAATTGAAGGATCTTTCCAGAATAAGGATAAATTTTATCTGAGTGAACCATCTGTATGGCAGGGCAAATATCTAATTACCAAACATCTGCTCTATTCTTATTACCCTATGAATTACATTCCTTTCTTATGAAGTCCCAGACCCTTATCCCTTTCTCCTTAGTTTAGCATAACACACGTACCTTATTTTGCCTGTTTTTGGAATTTCCATGTCTATGTGGATTGAGGAATCCACATACATATGCTATTAAAATTTATTTTCTCCAGTTAATCTGTCTCATGTCAATTTGATTCTCAATCCAGCTAGAAGGACCCTTGAAGGAATATCTACTCCCTGGTAATGGCAAAACAATTAACTATTTTCATTAACATTTTAATGAAATGTACCATATCCTTTTTTTGACAATCAAGAAAAGACTGTGAAGCAACCAAAGTCTTTATTTGGGGTCTTAGGGGTTGCAATCTGGAAGATGCAGAGTTCACTGAAATCCAAAGTATGCTTGAATTGGGAATTTACAAATCATGAGCAGAATTGCAGTCAGAGTTTATTATTATTTTTTATTTTTTTATTTTTAAAGATCTTATTTATTTGTTCATGATAGACATAGAGAGAGAGAGAGAGAGAGAGGCAGAGACACGGGCAGAGGGAGAAGCAGGCTCCATGCCAGGAGCCTGATGCGGGACTCGATCCTGGGACTCCAGGATCATGCCCTGAGCCAAAGGCAGCCGCTGAACCGCTGAGCCACCCAGGGATCCCCAAACTGACTAATACATGATTGGTTATTTAGCTAACAAGTTTAAGTTTATTGTCTACTTCATGCCAAAGTAGAAGGATGTGTCCCAGGAGGTGGTCCTGTTGCAACTGACAAAAGTCAAAAAGTTCATGGTGTTCTGAGAATTGAAACAGGAGATGTACACAGGACTTACTTCCTCAATATCCTTCTAACTCTATTTTGAATGACTATCTTAGCAATGGTTACTTCATCTTGAATCTTCTTTCCGACCTTCAATTATGAATGTTGGCAAAAAAAAAAAAAAAATTCCACAGTAACACAGCAGTATTAACAGTAAATTTGTCACCATAAAAAAATCACAGGTATTTTTGTTACAGGAACTCTTTCTCCATTGGTGCATGTGGTTCTTGAACATGCCACTTCGAAGAACAAAAAGGTAGACCTGACAGAGTAGTAGGCAGCAAAGCAAGGGGTATTGAATGATAGCAATAGTACAAAGCTCCCAAGGAGGGAAGGGACCCTAGGCGGTTGCCCTCAGAGTTTCTAAATCTTGGGGTTTCTATGGGCTGTTTTAATCTGATTAACCCTCTCTCATCCAATTAACCTCATCCAATCAGGTTTTTGTCACCTATCACATGGGAAAGGGTGGAGGGCTCCATCCAGGGTGGTAAAAAAAATGCTTTTAAGGATGGTCTCCCATTAGGGCTGTGGTGGGGGAGGGGTGCTTGTCCCTGCCTGCCTGCCTTCCAACTATCCTTCATTTTCATGTTATTAGAGTTAATGCAGATGATCTTGAAATATCATTTAAGTTCATTGGTTAAAAAATCATAGTTGTTTTGGATCTGCTACTAGATCTTGTTAATACAGAAATACATATTATCATGTCACAATTTGTTTTTAAAAATATTTTGAGAAGGGGCACCTGGGTGGCTCAGTGGTTGAGTGTCTGTCTGGCTCAGGTCATGATCCTGGGCTCCTGCAATGGAGTCCTGCATCAGGCTCCCAGCATGAAGCCTGCTTCTCCCTCTGCCTATGTTTCTGCCTCTCTCTCTCTCTGTCTCTCATGAATAAATAAATAAAATCTTAAAAAATATATATTTTGAGAACTTTCATATTGAATTAATTTCCTTTGTAATCTTATGTATTATATTTTAAGAATTCCCAAACATTATTCTAATTAGGAGTCTATGGGTAGGAGTCTATGGGTTTTACTAAGCTACCAAAGAGGTTTATGGCCCCAAAAAGGAAAAGAATTCCTGTCCTCAGGAATTATTTTCCTTTGTATGGTTGAACTTTAGTTATTGCTTTTTCTATGTTGCAGTCCAAACAAATGAGAATGATAGAGGAATTTCAGGTAAAGCATTCCCTTTGGAAGAAGTTACATACAACATTTGTGCTCATACTTCATTATGAGAATTAAAATGTGGCAATACTTAGCTGCAAGGGAGGCTTGGGGAATGTTGTATCCAGTTATGTGACACTGTATCCAGTTAAATAATACTAACAGGAAGGGGAAGCAGAACACAAGGGACAGCCAAGAAAAGAAAAAGGAAACCAATGACCTAATTTGCCACTTAAATGTATAATAATCATCTTTTGTACACCACTATAATTTCTTACTATAGACATGCTAATGATGTCATGCATTTTTTTTACAAGAGTTATTTATTTATTTTAGAAAGTGAGAGTGCACACAGTGGGGGGGGGGCAGAAGGAGAAAGCAAATTCCAAGCAGACTCCCATTGAGCATAGAGCCTGTCATGGGCCTGTCATGGGACTTGATCTCATGACCCTGAGACTGTGACCTGAACCAGATGCTTAACCAACTGAACCACCCCAGAGCCCCATGTCATGCACTTTTCTAAAACATGTCTTATAAATTTAGGAGTTAACAAACCTTGAGGCTAAGTATTATGCTTTTAAAAGATTGAGATCATATCTATAGTTGAATTGATTTTTGAGTTTTTGCTTTTGAATGTTGGGAAACATAGGAAGAGGATGTGTAATTTATGATAGTAGACATAGCATACAGCAATCTAATCTTTTGGGGAAATCTTTCCTCAGCCTGTTGTGCCCAAGATCCGGAATCTGAGAAACCACCGAGGAGCCGACACTGATGCAAACACACGAGGGTTTATTTACAAGCTCGAGCCTGGGTCCAAGTGTACCCGACACAGTGGAGCAGGGACTTGACCCCGAGACTAAGAGGCTTAGCAACTTTATAGGGGCCAGTGGCCAATGGGATACACAGAAAGTTGCACAGTCATGCTGGTCCACTCGCAGGTGGCCGATTGAATTACATTTTACCCTACAGTATCCATTTGAACTGGCCTGTCACTGAGCCGGATTTCCGGTTAGGGGTGCCCTGGGCTTGACTAGGGTGGGGCAGTGCCCTGAGCAATAATAAGCAGGTCAGCACAAGGCGGGTGCAGCACAAAATAGAGTCAGTCCTGCTCTGCTTGTCCAGGGGTAGGGGATTTTGTTAAATTTCCTGGGTCCCACAAGCCTGACCATCTGGATAATATGGTTCTTTGGAACACTGTGCCATAAGTACCATAAAGAGAAGTCAATGTAAGATCCAGCCCTGTTTTAAATATACTTTCAAGTCCTAGAGATTGTGTCTTCCCTCTGCAAGTCTCCTTGCTGGTGATCCTTCAAGGCTGCTAAATTGATGAATGCCAGTTGTACTTTAGGATTTGTGGAAAGACCAAACACTTTTTGGAAGTCAGACAAGCTTTACTTATCTAAAGGAGAAAGGAGAAAGTCAGCATAAACACAGACAAGGATACATGGCAGAGAGATCAGTGACTTCATCTCAAATAAAGTTGTAGCTTCCTGGGCATTAAGCCTTCCTTAGGCTGTATAGGAGTGGGGTCTGCATCAGACTTTCTGGCAATAGAACTCCCTCTCCCATGGGTTGATTTCTCATAGTCTATCTGTATGGCTTAGGCTCTGGAAAACCCCTTTTCTGAGCCAAGTATACCACTCCATGCTCCAGGAGATGTCCTAAGTTAATGCGTTAATTTATGTAATGGTCTCAATAATCCTAGAAAGTAAGTACAAGTATCCACTGCTTTTCACTTTTTGAAAGGTCTCCTTATGCTACTTTGCTTTTACGAAAGACTTACATTAGTACTTGTTTGTGCTAACCCAAAGAAATCTGAAGAAGATGTTTGCTTTCCTGCAAAAAGATGATAAGTGAGAATAGCATTCAGCGTTTGTGATGCGGAGTGTACCCAGAGCAGCCAGAGTGGCATCGCCAATTCACCTTTCTTGGGAACTACACTCGGTATCTCAGCATTGAGCTGCTATAGCTTTTAACTATGTCTGTGAGCATCTGTGCTTTATCCCAACTTATTCTGTGCATCTGTTAGCAAGATGTGTCCTAAGGAAAGCCTAAAAGGAGTTGTTCTTTGGGTCTGGGAGTACTCAAAAATGTTTCCACATAAATTAATGGTAATTGCTTCCTCACTTTACACCGCTTTGGCTTTTCATATGAATTCTCTACTTTCAGACAGCAGGAGAAACCTGCATTCCTGTTATTCTTCTTTTACAGGCAGGAAAATAGCAGAAACAGATTAAGTGATTTTCCCAAAGTTGTATGTCTAGTGAGTGGCAGAGTCAAGATCCAGACCTGGGGGCGAAGGAATACCCTGCCTCCCCTATGCCAAGAACTAACCACCTCTGCCTTTTCTTATGTTTAACCACTCAGACATATTCTCTCATTTACTTCTTCCTATAAAACCCCTCATATAAAAAAGGCCTATCTTTGAGAAGTTTCCTTTGCATTAATTGTCATTCTCCCTATTTCAATGACCTGAAAAAAAAATTATTTACTTGGTGCCTTCACTTGGTGCGCTTTCTCTTTCACTTGTTTTATATTAAGTTTGCTGACCCCATACCCTGTATCATTGGCTCTGAGACCAGCAGCAACAGCCTCTCCCAGGAGCTTGTTAGAAATCTACCCTTTCAGGAACATCTAAGTGGCTCAGGGCTTGAGCATCTGCCTTCAGCTCAGGGCGTGATCCCAGTTAAGGGCTTGAGACCCCATCGGGCTCCCTGCATGGAGCCTGCTTCTCCCACTACCTGTGTCTCTGCCTGACTCTCTCTCTCTCTCTCAAACTAATCTTAAAAAAAAAAAAAAAAATCTGCATTTTCAGCCTTACTTTAGCCCACTGAATTGGCAATTTTGCAAGGTGGTGCGCTTCAATCCTTTTTAAGGAGCTCTCTGGATGCTTCTGATGTAAGTGAAAGGCAGAGAACCACTGATACTTTTTTTTTTCATTCAAATTTAATTTTTTTGTATATATATATTTAAATGTCTTATTTAGTATATATATATATCTTTAAATATCTTATTTATTTATTCATGAGAGACACAGGCAGAGGGAGAAGCAGGCTCCATGCTGGGAGCCCGACTTGGGACTCGATCCTGAGACCCCAGGATCACGCCCTGGGCTGAAGGCGGCATTAAACCGCTGAACCACCCAGGGATCCCCTGTATATATTTTTTTATTGGATCCGATTTGCCAACATAGAGCATAACACCCAGTGCTCATCCCGTCAAGTGCCCCCCCCCCCGCCCGGGCCCGTCCCCCGTCCCTCCATCCCCCCGCCCACCTCCGCTTCCACCACCCCTTGTTCATTGCCCAGAGTTAGGAGTCTCTCATGATCCCTCACCCTCACTGATACTTCCCACTCATTTTCTCTCCTTTCCCCTTTATTCCTATCAGACACGGGAGCGCGCTTTTGCAAATCTCGCCGCCCGGGACTGGAAGGCCCGACCGGCCGCCGCCTTGCTTACCCGGGGGGCACTAGGACCCGGGCGCCGCCGGCCTCCGGGCGGCCGCCCACAGCCGGGGGCGGGGCCCAGCCGCGGGAGGAGCCGGGGCCTCGCCGCTCGACCCGCCCCCGGAGGCGGCCCGAGCTGACTTAAACTCCGGGGCCCGGGAGGCCGGAGCGTCCTCCCCGCTGGCCCGCGTTGGGCTCAGGGCCCGTCGGTAAGTGTGCGGCCGGGCGGCCCGCGGCCCCTCGCTCGCCTCCGCGGGTCCGCGGCGCCCCAAGCCCAGGCGCCCGCGGGCGGGCGGGCGGGCGGACGGACGGACGGACGGGCGGCGCGCGGCGGCGGACGCTTTTGTTCTGAGGCGCGGACGGAGGCGCGGGGTCGCGGGCGCTCGGGCGGCTCCGGGCGGCTCCGGGCCTCGGGCGGGGACAGCCTCGCTCGGGGCCCCGCCGGCCGCCGCCAGACTCGGAGCCCGCGCCCAGGGCGGCGCCTCGCGGGCTGTTTGCTTTAAACCGCCTCAGTCCTCGCGGTGGAGGTGGCGGGTGCGCGTTTTGTGGCGCCGCGAGGCGATTGTTGAGGCGGTGGGTGTGAGAGAAGCTTCTGTTTTTAATTATTTCCTGTGTCGTGGTCGTGGGAAAAAAAAAATCTTTGTTTTTGCATTTACTGTTTCTCGAGCGTTTCCTTCCTCCGCGGCTCCATCCTGCTGACCCTCCCGAAGCGGGGTCGCCCGGCGAGCGTCTCCCAGGGGCCGGCGGACGCTCCCCGCGCTCGGCCGTGGTCGGTTCCTCGAGGCGTCTGTCGCTCTTGGGTGTCCTCGGGGGACTCCGGTCTCGACCTCAGCGGCGACCTTTGAGGGGGGGGGGTGGATCGTTTCCGTGAAGACAATTCGTTTGTGACACTTCTCAAGAGCCCAGCTTGAGAAGAAAAGAGGGGGCAGGCGGCGTCGCGATTCCAGCTCGGGGCGCATTTCCGTAGGGAGCTTGTTTGGGGATTTTTCTGTTTGACGTTGGCTGTAAATGGTACGTTTTATTCAGCGTGAACATGCAGGAATGTTAAGGTTTTACTTCACATTCTTCTTCTTTTTTTTTATTATTATTATTATTATTATTATTATTATTATTATTTTCTGTGCAGTCGGATTCTCTGAACTCTTCCAGTGAGGGAAATTGCAGTGCAATTGAAGTATTTGTTCTAGAACGGTCGGACTGGAGTGAACCTGGAGGACCCCCCCCCCCACATGAATTCTCATTCTAAGCAGTGAAGGGTATTCGAGGCCACACCTAGTTTCTGTTTCTGTCAGGTTGCACACCTAGTAGGAATTTTGCAGACTTAGTGCATTTTTTGGTGCAACCTTACAGGAACACACTCTGGCCCGGCAGTTGTCCTATCAGCGTAAACAGATTGAACGTGTGCTTTTGTTGTGACTTTAAACTTCATTATAAATAAAAAATATATATATATACACGCTTTGTATTAAACCGCTAATTGCAGAATGTTTTCTTGCTCTTCCTAGGACCAAAGAAGTAAAAACACCGTGTGAAGGGGGAGCACGTGTTTGGAGGGAAATGGGAACGTACACAATGGTAAAGGAGTAAGATTATACTTAACAAGTAAGTATGTTACCTCCAAGCAGCTTCCTCTGATTTTTCTGTTGTGGAATGAAATTATTAATTAAACGAATCAGCATCAGTTAAGACAATTAAATGGCAGGATACAATGGAATCGATGACAGAGCTTGAGGACACATGACAATGGTTGACCTAGCCTAGAGAATTCAGTTGTTAATCTTTTGTGAATAAGGAAGAGTAGATGGTGGTGAGGTGACTGGGTCAAGTTACTCAGGCAGAGAGAGGTCTACTTAAGATGGTTCTGTTTCTTCCTTTTTTAAATTTGTTTTTATTATTTCTGGCAAGGGGTTGGGGTACGGCTGCATAGAGCTCAACTCTAGGAGAACCATTCTGTGAGAGGACAACCTCTAAAACCAGAGTGATCATCTCCAGGGCTTCCATCCTGTAAACACCCAAGTTGTGTCAGGAAATATTCTGTAATGATTAAGACCGTGGCCTTGCATCCTTTGCTGAGTTTCAGGTCTTGGCTGTACCATTTATTATCTGTACAACCTTGGGAAAATTATCTAACCTTTTTTTTTTTTTTTTTTTTTTTAAGATTTCATTTATTCATTCATGAGAGAGACAGAGAGAAGAGAGGCAGAGACCCAGGCAGAGGGAGAAGCAGGCTTCATGCAGGGAGCCGATGTGGGACTCGATCCCAGGTCTGATAGTGGTGCTAAGCCACCGGGGCTGCCCAAAATTATTTAACCCTTTGCCTCTGTTTTCTCATCTGTAAAATGAGGATAACAGTAGCACCTGCTTCATAGCATTGGTGGGATAAGTTACATGATTTTTTTATTCATATGACCTACTTGGAACAGCTGCTGGCTGTAAGTGGTAAGTGCTCAATAAATTTTAGCTGTTGTCCTGTTAGAGGAAAGATTTTATGGCTTGTATTTTATATAAGGAAAGATGTATTATGTCTAATAGGAAATTCAGTTTGCTTTAAGCTCTAAGTTTATCAACTCTAAGTCAATTTAACAGCTTTGTGTTGACTAAACCTTCCACTATAGAATCTGTTGTAGGTTCAGTTTTTGCAAGGAAGTACCAGAACGCAAGTCTATAGTTTTTACCTGCAGGTTTAATTTGAAATCAGGGACACCTCCATTAAATTCTTTGTCGAGGGCATATTTGCCCCACAGCCCTGTTTTTCCACATTATTGTGTGATATACAGGAATCTCTTCCCGTTTAGATTATTGGTATCTTGTACAAATAGAAGCACAGATATTTAGCGAATTGATCTTGCTGTTTTAAAAGGTATTTATAAGGGCACCTGGGTGGCTCAATCAGTTACACATCTGACTTGGGCTAGGTTCATGGTTTTGGAGTCCTGGGATTGAGCCCCACGTCGTGCTCTGCATCCAGCTTGGCTTTGTATTGGGCTGGGAGGGATGCTTGTTCTTCTCCCTCTGCCCCTCCCCTTTCCGTACATATGCCTGTGCTTGCTCACTCTCAAGTATATAATAAAATCTTTAAAAATAAGTAAATAGGTATTTATAATGTTGGATTTCCAGATTTTTTTGTTGTAACCAGGCTTTCTCCACTGTCCTGTCCCATCCCCACCATGTAAGGCATACTCTTCAGTTTGAGGTAAAGAGATAACAGTTTACCAACTCTGTCTCCAGAAATGCAAGTTAAAATTTACTTTGTAATAAGCCTTGTAAAGAAAGAAGTAATCTTGTGGACTTTGAGGAATTCTGAATGCTTTTTTTGGAGCCATCATTGTAGTGTGTATATTCTTGAGATCTTAAATGTGCTTGTAAATTGAAGGGCAATGTTGGAGGCTGGCCTGTTGAGGTAAGTGTCTCAAGTGAGACATTGCTCATTGTTGTAATTACTGCAAAGATTTAATGATAATCACTAAGATTCTCTTGAGATGTATTAAATTACAACACTTCATTTGTAGATTAAATCTTTAATTTATGGTTAAGGTTGCAAAGTGTGTTATAGGATGTATTTTCCACTGTAGGTTATAAGAAACAAATCATAAATTATTTTTTTAAGCCTCAAAAGGTAATTTATTGGATCACATCATTTAGAAGTTCAAGTGGCTCAATCTTCATGTTTGGCTGGATTCAGCATCTGAATCTAAGGAAAGAAAATCTCTCTCTTTTTTTTTTAAGATTTTATTTATTTATTCATGAGACACGCACACACACACAGAGGCAGAGACACACAGGCAGAGGAGAAGCAGGCTCCATGCAGGGAGCCTAATGTGGGACTGGATCCTGGGTCTCCAGGATCGCACCTTGGAGTGAAGGCGGCACTAAACCGCTGAGCCCCCGGGGCTGCCCAAAGGAAAGAAAATCTTAAAAGACTTGAGATACTCTATCTTTGCTTTCTTCAACATTGACTTAATTTTCAGGCTCACCCTCCCCCCCTTCATTGAGTGGCTGCAGTATCTCCAGGTATAATATGCATTCAGCTTCAACTTGAACAGACATGCCTTTCATATGATTGCTTTATCAAAAATCTAGAATTAATTTCATTGGCTTTCATTGGGTCATGTGCCTATGTTAATAACAGGGAAATGCTATGTTTGCTTTTTTTCCAACTACAGTTCAGAGATATAATTCATATACCATATTCATATGATTGAACTTGTCCATTTACAGAGCACGGTGGTTTTCAGTATATTCACGGGGTATGCAGCCATCACTGCAGGTTAATTTTAGAACAGTTTCTTGACCTCCAAAACCATCTCCATGCTCATTAATGGTGTCAATCTAGATGATAATGAGACTGTAAAGCAACCAAAAGGGTTTATTTGGTGTCTTAGGGACTGCAGTCTGGGACACCCAGAGTTGACCAGAATTCAGAATATGCTCCAGTGAGTGGGGAGTGCATGCTTATATAGGCAGAAAGCACAAGGCTATATAACTTGTTTTGGAAGAATAATGGTTGGTGCTAGCAGAGTTTAAACTAACTATAACACATGGTTGATTATTTGGTTAATAGACGTTAACATTCTCTATTTCAGTCCAAAGTAGGAGGATGTATTCCTGGAGGTGGTCTAGTTGCAGTTGCCAAAAGTCAAAAGTTCATGGTGTTCCAAAAATTGAAACTGGAGACCAGCATAGGCCCTGTTTCTTCACTATCCTTTTGACTCTGTTTAGAGTGACTCTTTATAATGCCTGTGTTTTGGAATCTTCTTCACAAATAACTTCCCTTTCCTCCAACCCAAGCATTCCCAGGCAGCTATTAATCTAGTTTTTATCTCTAGATTTGTGTGTTCTGAACATTTCTTTTAGATGAATTAATAATAATAATATGTGATCCTTTGTGACTTTTCTCTCACTTCACATGTTTTCAAGGCATATCCATGTTGAAGCATGTCTGTACTTCACTGCTTTTTATTGCCAAGTTATAGTCCATTGTATAGATATGCCACATTTTGTTTCTCCTTCTGCCAGTTAACAGACACTTGCATTGTTAGCATTTGCTGCTGTGAGCATTGATGTACAAGTATTTGTGTAGTCCTACATTTTTAATTCTCTTGGGTATATGCCTAGGAGCAGAGAGTTGCTCCATCATATGAAAACTATATTTGATCTTTTTGAGAAACTGCCAGAGTGTTCTTCAAAGTAGATGAACCATTTATATTGTCAACTACATGCATAAGATGTCCACATCCATGGCAAATACTTGTCTTTTTGTGATAGGTACTGTGTTTTTCATTGGTGGTTAATGTCGTCGAACATCTTTTTATGTGCATATTTGCTATTTTTTATATCTTTGGGAAAATTGTCTATTCAGAATTTTTGTTAACTTTCAATTTGAGTTGTCTTTGTATTGTTGGGTTGTAAGAATTCTTTATTGAATTCTAGTGACTGTAAATATGACGGTTTATTTTTGGATTGTCAGTTCTGTTCAGTACTACATGTTTTGTTACGTGGTTTTGTAAGTAAATTTTGAAGTTGGGAAGTGTGAGTCCTACAGATTTATTCCTTTCAAAATGAATTCTAGGATTAGGTTCTAAATTTCTGAAAAGACATCTAGGATAAGGGTTGCACTGAATCTGTAGGTGAATCCAGGATCCAGGGAGTATTGCCTCCTTAATAGCATCAAATCTTTAATTGAACGTGGGGTGCTTTTCATTTTTTTATAGGTCTTTAATTTTTTTAATAAAAATTTTTTAGTAATCTCTACATTCAACATGGGGCTCAAACTCAAAGCCATAAGATCAAGCGTTGCATGCTCTTCCAACCGAGCCAGCCGATATTTTGATTTTTTTTTTTTTTTTTTAAGTAAACTCAGTACCCAACAGGGCTCGAATTCACTCTGAGATCATCAAAAGAGTTTTATGCTCTACCGACCCAGCCAGCCAGGTCCCCTTGGTCTTTAATTTCTTGTAGCAATGTTTTATGGAGTATAATTTTTCATTTCTGTTAAATTTATTCCAAAGTGTTTGATTCTTTTTAATGTTACTGTAATGAGATTGTTTTCTAGATTGTGTTGTTTAGAAATACATTTGGCTTTTGTATATTGAGGATGTACTAGACAGCCTAGCTAAACTATCTTATTACTTATGTTTTTTATGGGGTTCCTTATGGTTTTCTATATATAAGATGATGTCATCTACAACTAGAGATAGTTTTACTTCTTCATTTCCAATCTAGGTGTCTTTTACTTCTTTTTTTTTCTTTTGCTTAACTGCCGTGGTTAGACCCTCTGGTATAATATCTAACAGAAATAGCAAGTACAGACATCTGTTTTGTTCCTGATCTTGTAGAGGATAAGCATTCAGTCTTTCCCTGTACATTATGATATATGCTGTGGGTTTTTTGTAGATGCCTTTTACCAACTCAGAGAAATTCCCTTCTACTTATAGTTTGTTTTTATCATGAAAAGATGTTGGATTTGAAGGTGCATTTAATTTCTATCTTATTTGATCCTTCTGCATCTACTGAGATCATTTGATTTTGTCCTTTATTCTATTGATACATTATATAATATTTTTTTAAATGTTGAACCTGTCTTGCATTTCAGGGATAAGTCCCACTTGGTTGTGGCATATAATTTTTATATGCTGATCTATTTGGTTTGCAAGTACTTTGTTGAGGATTTTTGCATCTATTCATAAGATACTGGTTTGCAGTTTTATTGTGATTTCTGTTTTTGCTCTTCAGACAATATTATTAGCCTCATAGAATTAACTTGGGAAGTATTCTCTCTTTTGTGTTTCAGAAAAGTTTGTAGAATTGATTTTTAATATTTAAATTTTTGGTATGATTCACCAGAAAGCTGTCTGGGACTAACCATTTCTTTTTAGGTAATTTTCTGATTACTAATTCAATCTTTTTATGTAGTCCTATTTAGATTTCCTGTATCTTCTTTTTTAAGGATTTTTTTTTTATGATAGTCACACACACACACACACACACACACAGAGAGAGAGAGAGAGAGAGAGAGAGAGAGAGAGAGAGAGGCAGAGACACAGGCAGAGGGAGAAGCAGGCTCCATGCACCGGGAGCCCGATGTGGGATTTGATCCTGGGTCTCCAGGATCGCGCCCTGGGCCAAAGGCAGGCGCCAAACCGCTGTGCCACCCAGGGATCCCTGATTTCCTGTATCTTCTTGAGTCAGTTTTGGTCAATGTCTTTTGGGGTCTTCTGGGGTTGTGCACTTAATTACACTGTATGTGGGGGGAGGGTCCCCCCACATCAACAAGCAATTTTCTGGGGACACCAAGTGGGTATCCTACTGTTCTAAACCATTCTAACACCTGGAAGTAGCATCAGATTCTGTAGGTTGAGGGCTCAGACCCAGAAGACTGCCCCCCCCCCCCCATATAAGATAGCAGTCTGAAGCCCAGGTTTTCCCTTGTGCTTCTGACCAAAAGGCTATAGATTGGAGGTTTCTCCAACCCTCCCAGATTTCAGATGCCAATTGCAAGTCCAGGTTGTTTGTTCTTCCAACTAACTGGCTATAGAACAGAGGTTTCCACAAACCCTTCCATGGAGTCTATTAATTTGCTAGAGGGGTTCACAGAACTCAGAGAATCATGTTACTTACTAGGTTACTGGTGTATTTAAAATGATTTTAAAGGATACAAATCCACAGTCATAGAAGAGATGCATAGGGTGAGGTATGTGGGAAGGAGAGTGAAAGTTCTTTGCCTCCTCTGAGCATGCCATTCTCCCTAAATCTTCATGTGTTCACAGACCTAGAAGCTCCCTCTCGTCTGGGTTTTCATAGAGGCTTCATTACATAGTCATGATTGATTAAAAACATTGGCCATTGATTCACTTTCCATCTCTCCTTCCCTCTCTGGAGGTGGGGTGGGGTGGGACTGAAAGTTCTAATCCCCTGATCACAGGACTGGTTCTCCTGGCAAACAGGCCCCTCTTTGGGCGTTATGAACATAACAAAAGACACCTTTAACACATCACTTAGGAAAACCCAAGGATTTTAGGAACTCTGTGCGGGAAGTGGGGACAAAGATCAAATACATATTTCTTACTATAAAATATCACGGTGGTCGTTTTCATCCAAATCATTAAATATATTGGCAAACAGTTCATAGTATTCTCTTTTCGTTTTCAGTGAAGGGTTGGTAGTAATGTCTCTATTTCCTGATTTTAATAATTTTGAGACTTTCTTCTTGATCAGTCTAGATAAAGATTTGTCAGTTTTGTTGATCTTTTCAAAGACCCAAGTTTTAGTTTTGTTCCTTTTCTCTACTTTTGTATTCTCATGGTTAAAGTTTATGACAGCAAAGGACACTATATGTCAAACAGAGAAGAGAGAGATGCATGGGCAAGAGTCCATGGAAGTGAGGTGCATGCTTCCAGGTTTTCCTTCCACGAGTACTGAGTGGGTATGCTATCTACAGCTACAGATGGAAAGGACAGGTGGTCTCAGCAAGCATTTATATACATTAGAAATTCTTTTGGACCCCAAAGAATATTTGTTTATGTAGGTTATATCAAATGTTTCTGCGTTCAATTTTTTGCCATGTGTTTTTAGTTGAAGTAGTTGAGGGTGTTTTGGATGTCTCAGTAGGTCACTGCTTCATTACAGCACTGAAGATTCATTGCCACAACTTCTATCGGTTTTTACATTTTCCTTCCATGTGATAGTGTTACTGGACAAAGGATTGTGGCTTGGGTGGCTTAGAGCATAGGATTGATCAGTCCACAATTGACTGATTATCATTCCTTCTCCCCCAGCATAACTGCATAGTTCCCCTATGCTAGTTGGAGAAGAAAGACTATAGACCCAGGTGGGATCAGGGTTGGGGAAATAGGCAGAAACTAGTAATCTAATTTACCCCAGGCTGTTGCTACCTACCACCCTCAATCAACATACTGCTGGCCAGGAGAAGATCTTAATCTAAGGACTCCCTACAGTCTCTCAGCTGTTGCTGAGTTTGGGAATGAATGTCTTGGGAGTGGTATCCTTTGGACCAAGGCTTATATACCTTATCCTGTTAGTCATGACTTCCATTGGTTCCCTGATTAAGGGAAAGCAAAGTTCTCTTGTATCTATTGTCTAAACTACAGTTAATGGCTCTGAATTTAAGTAGATCTGTCATCCCCTGCCTTGATCCCGCTAGCAAAGTAGATTCTGTCCAATAGGTCTCTTTGGGTACTTCAGATCCCCTTGCATTATTAATCTCAACCTTTAATTTTATAAAATCTGAATCTTAACTCCATGCCAACGAAATGCCTCTGTTAAAAGTTCTTGCAACTCTAAACCTCAGACAACCAGAGTAGACAATAGAATGTTGCCTATAATGACAGAGGTAACTAACAGGGTGTAAAAGTTTTCAGATTTTTCTTCAGGGCAATTGTGCCTGCTTTACGGCAATTGTTTAGTTCTTTTCATAGAGTTTGTCTACCTCAAGAGGCACAGAATTGGCTCACTCCTATTGTAATAGCAATACTTAAACTTTGTACTCCAAAGGCATGTTTCATCTTAGGTTCCTTATACTTGCCTGGCAAACTGCTCATGTATACTTGAGGCACTTGTCGGGGATTTCTAGGTATTTGAGACCATTACCCCTCTAATGATTCCTGTTTCTTTGAGGTGGATACCTGGAGCACTCTAAAATGAGTTACTAGGCAGCACTTGAAGGAAAGATAACTGACTTTTTCATGTATGCTCTGGAATCATTAATTCCCACTGTAGGATATAATACAACTATAAATGAAATCTGAAATTTGTCTCTGACCTCAGCTCTAGAGACACAGGAAAGTGTAAACTTTGTAACCTGAATGATAGTCAGATGCATTGCTCTGGACTTGGGACTGGCCAGTCATTATGGGATATATATGACTGCCAGCACCCCATGCTGTACCTAGATTAATCCGTCAGCAAAAGTAGAGCTGTTCCCACTCCCTTGTTCTTCCAGGGAGAAAGCCATGTGGCTGTCATTGGTGAACCTCGATGATACCTGGGACGTAGTTCACTGGCTTGGCTCGGCGTGGGGAACTTGGTTGTGGTCTGACCTCCACAAAAGGCCTGATCATCCCGCCAAGGGTCAGGGTCAAGTCACTTTTCAAATATTGCCTGATAGAAAGTACAGTTAGGGTATTTGATGGAGTGTCTGAATAGAATTTGTAGCTGGACACAAAAGGTGGAGGGTAGAGTTGTGGGGGGGGGGGGCAGCTTTACTATGGTACTCTGATTACCTTTGTCTTGTCATGGGCTGAACAGGCAAAGCCTAATCTCTGTCTAACCCATACCTTGGCAGGACACCCTGCTTGTCTTCCTGGGAAAAGGTTGATAAGAACACTTGTGAAAAATGGCCTCAAGGATAGTTTTTTTCTGTGCCCCAGTGTGTCAGTTGAGCACTGGACTTTACCACTTCCCTTACCCTTGGGATAGAGCAGTAGGCTATAAAATGGTTGTTTCTGAATTGGCTCCTTGGCAGCCTGTATTCTCAACCACTTTGGTATCACCTTCTGGGAATAGGGACACTAATCTTGGTTTTTCTGTTTGTGTAAGTAATAAGTTGCACATGAAATTATAGTCTTGTTGCCTTTCTCTGGCACTATGGAGAGTTAACAGCAGTGATAGTGGGACTTGTATTCTTGCTAGCCACTGCACTCCTGCCTGGCTTCATTCATTTGTTCTGTCAGTTGAATGTGATAATGTATTTAAAGCATTCAGCACAGACAGTTCTTAACATATGGTAAATTCTCAAATGTTAGCTGTTATTTGTAGAGTTGCATTATAAATAACACAAAACTTAGAATACTTTTGAAAGCCTAATTCAAGGGTTAATAGCCTAATTTATCACATGACTAAGGATACAAACAGCCAGAGCTAGAATAGGTTAAGTAAATCACGATACTTTTGGCATTCCTGAAAAGTGTCTTTTCCACTGAAGTGTTGGTGTTTGTGGTTTTGTTGATGTTATAGAAGTATTTCTAAGCTTTTTAAAATGCTAATTAGTTTTTCAGTGAAAAATACTGGCTTTCCTCAGTTTAACCACATCAATAGATACTCCAAATAAACTTTGGTTTGTGGGGCACATTAGAAATGGAACAATTCTTGATGTGGCTTAGTTTGTCCTGTTCATTCTTACTATTTTATCTGATTTATAGTAGGCCTGGCCATGGCAAACCCTAATATAACAGATCCTTTTTCTTAGAGTTGTGTTCATTGTGCATTTGTTTAGGATAGATATTAAATATGATTATTTCTCCAAACTATGATTTTTTTTTAAGACTTTATTTACTTATTCATTAGAGACACAGAAATGGGGGGGGGGGGCAGAGACACAGGCAGAGGGAGAAACAGGCTCCATGCAGGAAGCCCGATGTGGGACTCGATCCCGGGTCTCCAGGATCACACCCTGGGCTGAAGGCAGCGCTAAACTGCTGAGCTACCAGGGCTGCCCCTCCAAACTATGATTTTTAGGGTTCTTTTTGCTTTGTAAATTTCTGTCATAAGGCTAAATTACAAATAAGGAAGCTTCTGGGTTGACAATTTTTTGCTTAAACTACATTCTTTGTGTTATATGGTTATAGAATAAAATGAAAAAATTCACAAATCTTTTTTTAAACTTGGTGAGGTCTTTATGAAATTATATGAAAATCAGATGCATTGTTACATGTAGTCTCCAGCCATTTCTTTTTTTTTTTCCTGCTTCACAAATTATTTTTGCAATTCACAGCTTGCTATTCACAGCTTTTTATACTTTGAATTTTTAGTGACATGCTTTCTTCCCAGTTTTATTGCAGGAAGTAATGGTAATAGTATCATAAAACTTAAAGCCCCAAACTGTTAAACCTAAAGGTAGTTTATCTAAGGACACCTGAGTGGCTCTGTCAGTTAAGTGGCCAACTCTTGATTTTGGCTCAGGTTATGATTTCAGGGTTCTGGGATGGAGCCTGTGTCAGGTTCCACACTCAGCAGGGATCCTCTACTTGAGGATTCTCTCCATCCCTCTGCTCAAATAAATGTATGCTCCTGTATGTGAGCATTCTATCTCTCAAATAAATCTTAAAAAAGTTTGTCTATGTCCGGGTTATAAGTTTTTTTGTTTTTTTTTTTTTAGTTAAAAAATTTAAAACCATTTTCATGATGACATACAAGGAAACCTCGATGGATGTAGGAGTATGTGAATTATGGCTCTGAATTCCCTCAGTTTGGTCATAGGACTTTATCAGGGTCAACATACAAGGGCTGCTTGCCTCCCAGTGAGGGCCACCACATCTTATCAGCATCAACATATTGGTATTACCTATTCTTTATACTGCAAAACCTGCCAGATGGGTGGGGTTAGTAGAGCCAGACTTTGTGCTAACTGTATCTAGGGTCATTATTCAGGGTTTGCTAATTTACCTATAGCTACTAATAGCAAGGATATTCCTAGAATTTCCTACAATTGAATATAAAAATCCATTGCTTTTGTGGCCCTGTGACATCTGCTCTCATTACTGGGCTGGTTGCTGATCCTTTCAGCACTTGAGAAAAGAATTTGAACTGTTGTTGCCAAAGAGAGAGCCTTAAATCTACAAGGCAACTAATGGACAGTTATTTGTTTATTTTAAAGATTTTATTTATTCATGAGAGAGACAGAGAAGCAGGCTTCATGCAGGGAGCCCGTCGTGGGACTTGATCCTGGGACTTCAGGACAGGATCACGCCCTGAGCTGAAGGCAGCGCTAAACCGCTGAGCCACCTGGGCCTCTGTGGACAATTATTTATTAACAACTTAAGATACTCTGTTTTAATCCCTACTAGAAACAAATGTGGGTGTGTATAATGTGTTTAGTACTTCTCTTGTAAATTTTTTTGCCAGTTCTCTTCATTATTGAAAATGTGAAATTGAAGTTTTCAACTCTTGGTGAATTGCCTATTTGTTCCTTGTTTTTTATTTTAATTCTCTGTTAAGTATTTCTAATTGTTACATCTTTTTCTTGGATTGACCCTTTTATACTTTAAAATATTCCTTTTTATCTGTAGTAAGATTTGTTTAGGTTTTTTTTTTTTTTTTAAGATTTTATTTATTCATGAGGGACCCAGAGAAAGAGGCAGAGACACAGGCAGAGAGAAGCAGGCTCCCCATGAGGAGCCTAATGTGGGATTTGATCCTGGGACCCTGGGATCGTGCCTTGAGCCAAGGGCAGCTGCTCAGCCGCTGAGCCAGCCAGGTGTTCCTGTTTAGTTTGTTTTGTCTGATAATTAGCATAGACCTTCCACATATCTCACAGCTGCTGTGTTTGCATCATCTGATACCTTTTGTATTCTTTTATTTTCACTGTATTTGTTTCTTTGGATCTAAAATGTGTCTGGAGACAGCATTTAGTTTTTTTAAAATCTAGTTTGACTTTCTCTGTCTTTTGGATTGTTGAATCCAGTCACATTTAATGTTATTAATATGGGGGGATTTACATCTGCTGTTTATGCTTTTTGTTTTCTAGATCTTGTGTCTTTCCCCCCCTTAACATTTCTTTGCATTAAGTGAATATTTTCTAATGTACATTTCAATCTCCTTAATGGTTTTTTTTACTGTATATTTTATGAAAACACAAATTACTTTTAAAAATCATTTTTATCTGCCTTTAAGGTGTTAAACATTTAAAATCTGATATATTTTTTAAATGCTTGTGATTTTTAAAACTAAAAAGGCTGTCACTAGTACAGAGGTAGGGAGATGAAGAGTATGGGGCCCAATGAGGTTTGTTTTTGAATTCTGCCAGTCCTAGAATATGTGTGCACCTTCGTGGATGGCCTAATCTGATAGAGTCAGGTTGATACCAGGAATAAAGGGAAGGGGAGTAGGATTTTAAACTTAGAGATTTGGTAGGAGGAAGGTCAGCTCTGTCATTGGAGATGCATATTCCAATTACAAGGGTGGGCTTTATAGATTTGATGATGGAAGGATGGAGAATTGGTGCTATTTCTCCCCTCTGAAATATAAGGAGCTGAATTAGGGCAGGGGGAGCATGGTTGGAGTAGCTAGGGACCAGGGAGGAGAGAAAAAGTCATAGAGCATGGGGGAAAAAATTCAATAAAATGAAGTAGAATTGTGAGCAGTGTTAAGTTTGTTTTTGTTCATAAAGTAAAATTAGTCGGCTGGCTTGTATCAATTTTTTTTTTTCCCCCAGAAAACTTCAGCTACTCCTGTGCAGAGAAGGAGATTCTTAAGTTCAGCCATACTTGGGATTTGTCAGGTAAGTGCCATGGCTGGAGTTGGGTGGAGATTTTGGCAAAAAGTTAATTTTTTTCAAGTGAAATTAAAATGATAGACCATGGAAATCCAGTCTCTTGTACTCTCCACTATAGTATATTTTCAAAAAGTTTAATACTTTGTATCTAGAAGTAGAGACTCTGCAATCTGAAAAAAAAAGTCAGACAACTTTTGACTCCTTCCCTCTAAATAGGTAGTTCAGGGATGATTTTCCAGGCTTTAGTTTCCTTGTGTGCTAGCAAAGCAGAGAGAGGAATAAAGTAACCCCAAATTACTCAGATCGTTTGTTTGTCTGCCTACCCATATCCTCTGCATTGGTCCTCTACCGGCTGCTCTCATGTAATCACAGACTTGGTGGCTTAAATAACACCTGTATTTCTCACAGATCGAGGTATTTGGTTTCTCCTGAGGCCTCTTGGCTTGTAGTCAGCCTCCTTCTCTGTGTGACCTCACATGGTCTTTCCTCTGTGCGAATGCCTGCTGTCTCTCTTAAAGGACACCAGTCCTGTTGGATTAAGGCCCTGTCCTTATCCCCTCACTTAAATTTAATTACTTCCCTGAAGGGCCTGTCCCCAAATATAGGGGGTTAGGGCTTCAACATAGGAATTTGGTGGTAAAAAGACACAATTCACTCCATAACAGCCTCCCACCCTAACTATGCATAAGAACTAAGGGGAATTTATTAGGCATTATTAACTCGAAGTGCTGCTTTGTATTACGCCTCTGCCTGATCAGCCAGTTGTTTTTTGTTTTTTTGTTTTTTTGTTTTTTTATTTTTTGAGTAAACTCTGTCCCCAACCTGGGACTCAAACTCATGACCCTAAGGTCAGGAGTTGCATGCTCTACCGACAGCCAGCCATTATTAAGGGGCTTTCCTGGGAGAAGGCATGTGAGGAATACAGAGATGTCTCTTTCTAGGATCTTTTTGTTTGTTTTTTAATTTTTTATTTAAATTCCGTTAGCTAGGGGATCCCTGGGTGGCTCAGTGGTTTGGCGTTTGCCTTCGGCTCAGGGCGTGACCTGGAGTCTCAGGATCAAGTCCCACGTCGGGCTCCCTGCGTGGAGCCTACTTCTCCCTCTGCCTGCATCTCTGTGTCTCTCTCTCTCTCTCTGTCTCTGTCTCTGTCTCATGAATAAATAAATAAATAAATAATCTTAAAAAAAATTCCCTTAGCCAGCATATACTGTGTCATTAGTTTCAGATGTAGAGTTTAGTGATTCACAGTTGCATATAACACCCAGTGCTCATCACATCAGGTGCCCTCCTTAATGCCTATCACCCAGTTACCCCATCACCCCTGTCACCTCCTTCCAGCACCCCTGAGTTTGTTTCATATAGTTAAGAGTCTCTTATGATTTTTCTCTCTGATTTCTTCCCAGTTTTTCTGGGATCTATTTTTAATTCAGATGGATATATGTCGTCTTCAATCTTTTCAATCTTGTTTTTCTTCTTAGTGAGAACACTATGACCCATAATTTAATAAGTCTTAAAGATCTGTAGATTGTTTTGGATTTTCTCTATTACATCTGTGAATAGTCCATTTTATGTTTTCCTTCCCAATTCTTACACTTTCCAGGATCTCCAATACAGTGATGAATAGAAGGGACAATAGTGGTGTGTTTGTTTTATTGTCAGCCTAAATGTTTAAAGCTAACATTTATCAAAATTAAGGAAATTTGTGTTGTTTGATAAAACTGTTCTAATGAATGTGAATTTTATGAAAAGTTCTTGCATCTGTTGAATTTAGGATTTTAAAAATTATTGTTATTCGGTTAATTTTCAAATGACAAATCTTGTATTTCTGAAATAATCCTAATTGGATCATGATAGGTTATCATTTTCATGTCCCCACATTTGGTTTGCTTACATTTTGTAAGGCATTTTTGTTTTTACGTAAGGATTTGTAAGGATTTTTGTTTTTACGTTTCTGCAAAAAATTGGCTTCTAATTTTCCTTCTTTTTGGCTTTTGGATGACAGCCTCAATGAATGAGCTCTGAAGTGTTCTCTTTTTTTATCTTTTTTCATATTAGATTATTTCTTTCATAGATTGTTAGCATACCCCAGCAAAGCGTATTGGTCTGGCATTTTCTTTGTGAAAAGATACTTGATTATCAATTAATTGGTACTTAAATGGTATTATTACCATGTCAATCCTGGTTAGGTGTATTTTTCAAAGAATTTCTCTATTCTTCTAAATTTGCAATGTATTGGAATAAAATTATTCAAAATAAATACTTAGTATTTTTAACATCTATAGGGTCTAGTAGTAGTCTCTATTGCTAATATTGCACTTTTTAAAAAAAGATTGATTTTAGAGATAAAGTGAGAGTGTGCACGCAAGCAGGCATACACGTAGAAGGAGAGAGAATTCCACAAGTAGACTTCCTGGCTGAGCATGGAGCCTGACTCAGAGCCAAAAACAAGAGTTTACCACTTAACCAACTGAGCCGCCCAGGTGCACCCCCTCACCCCCAGTATTGCACTTTTATTTTTATTTTTTAAGCATTTTTAAAAAAGATTTTATTTATTCATGAGACAGAGAGAGAGAGAGAGAGAGAGAGAAAGAAAGAGGCAAGAGACACAGGCAGAAGGAGAAGCAGGCTCCATGCAGGGAGTCTGACGTGGGACTCAATCCCGGGTCTCCAGGATCACACCCTGGGCTGAAGGCAGTGCTAAACTGCTGAGCCACCCGGGCTGCCCTATTGCACTTTTAAAATGCCATGATCAGGGATCCCTGGGTGGCGCAGCGGTTTAGCACCTGCCTTTGGCCCAGGGCACGATCCTGGGGACCCGGGATCAAATCCCACGTCGGGCTCCTGGTGCATGGAGCCTGCCTTTCCCTCTGCCTATGTCTCTGCCTCTCTCTCTCACTGTGTGCCTATCATAAATAAATAAAAATTAAAAAAAAATAAAATAAAATGTCATGATCAGTATTGTTTAGAGGCTTATTGATTTTTATTTTTTAAATACTTTTTTAAAGAATTACCTTGTGACTTGTTGAATCTCTGCATTTTTGTTCATTATTTTATTTCACTCTCATCATTTCTTTTCTTAGGTTAGCTTATTATGATAAATGTGGAGTTTATGTCCCAGTCTAATTTTTATTTTATTTTTTTTTTAAATTTTTATTTATTTATGATAGTCACACACACAGAGAGAGAGAGAGAGAGAGAGAGAGAGAGAGAGGCAGAGACACAGAGGGAGAAGCAGGCTCCATGCACCGGGAGCCCGACGTGGGATTCAATCCCGGGTCTCCAGGATCGCGCCCTGGGCCAAAGACAGGTGGTAAACCGCTGCGCCACCCAGGGATCCCCAATGAATATATTTGTAGCGAAATGATAAGGTATCCTAGATACAGTAACGAAAATCAGACAAAAAGACAGGGTTTTCTTCACGTGTTTGCTTTTTATGTATAAAGTTTTCTGAAAGGGAAGGTAGCAGTAGACCCCCCTAGGGAGTTAGACAATGGGAATAGACAAAAAGGACTTTTTACCATGTGTTTGACTTGTTCGTTTTGTTTCAGTGAGCATGGGTTACTCATAATAAAGAGCCTGTTAGAATAAATAAAAGCAGAAAGTAGTTGCCACTTCAGTGTAACAAACAAAATACTTAAATGTATTATGTAGAATGAATGCCTGTAAAACACCCCAATTTTTTTTTATATGTGCCGTATTTATTGTATCCTCCTTTGCTCTTTTGTTTCTCTTCCCCAAATTAAAGATGAAGCTTTGATCTGAGGTTTCTGGAATTATGATAGACATAGCATTGGTATCAAGGTAAACTAATTTTCTTGGGAAGTTTTATGTAGATAAATTTTTAATAAAAGATCCTTATTTCCTACAGATTCCTGACATTCAGAACAACTGACTTTTAATACACTGCTACTACATCAAATCAACAATGAATTGGAATGTAAAACCAGAGAATGTCACCTTACCACCCCAGTATCCTAAAAAGCAGTCACCTTTTTTGGAACAGGCTTTAATAAATACACTTAATACAACATCTCAAAGTTCTTTAAACTATCCTGGAAGTAACCAAGAAGCATGTATGTTTCTTGGTAATTCAAATACAGTTTCACAGCCACTGCTAAACATCAGAAATTATCCAGCTCCTCAGCAAATCCCTATTCCTGATATGCATAATGGGACAGTTGTGGCCTCACAAACTTCAGTAGAAGGAATCACATATGCAAACGTTAAAGGATCCAAACAACTAAATCACAATTTGCAAATGTCTTCAGGAGTTACACAAAATATATGGTTGAACTCTCAAATGAGGAATTCTATGCTTTCTCATACAGGGGCAACTGTGTCCCATCAAACTGGTTTTGGAACTAATACACCTAATTTACATGCACTACAGAATCAGTTTGTATCATCAGATTCCTATTCTATGCAACTACAAATGGTCCCTCCTAATTCTGCAAGAGTTCCTGTAACTTATCAAGGAGCCCCAAGACTTAACCCATCTTTATCAGAACGACAGGCTGATTGGGCACAACAGTATACATCCAGTGGCCTGACTTACCCAGATTACAGATCACTTCCAAAGCAATACAATTACCCATCACAAAGCTTTTTGCAAGATCCCACTCTTCAGAAACAAAATCCTATGCCATCTACATCATTGCAGATGAAAAATAGTCACCCTCCAGATTCTCCACGGACTTTACAGTCAAAGCAGACTGCAAGTGTACAGTCCTATCAATATGCAGTTACTCATACTGACAAAAGACCACCTCCTCCGCCTTCTGACTGTAGATATGTAAGCCAGCCTTTTCAAAGTACTCAGCATGTTATTAAACAGAGTTCTCTGGGTGTTTCTCAGAGTCAAGAAATGCACTTACCTGAAATGAGGAGAGACTTTCCTAGAAACTTTCAACAGCATTGGCAAAACCTTAATGAAAATGTCAGCACAGTTGGAAATTCCTGTAACTTGAAAGTAAATACTAATGTCACTCGGCCTTTTACTGAACCTGTTAGATCTTCTGTGGATGGTGTTCAGACCCTTGCTCAGAATAATCAAGAGAGAAGCGTAGACTCTTGTGATCTATCTTCAAATCAAATACTGGACACAAATGCCACAAAAGAGAAGTTAGTGAGGGATATTAAAACATTAGTAGAAATAAAAAAGAAGTTTTCCGAACTTGCAAGGAAAATTAAAATTAATAAAAATCTTTTGATGGCAGCAGGTTGTATTAAAACAACTGATACCCCTTACAATGAATTAGCTCCAAATTCTGAATTGTCTGTGAAACAAAATGTCCAAATCCAGTCTGGGCCACAGGTAACCCTACTGACTCCAGAGAATAAGCCACCAACCATAATGGAATCTGCAAAAGAAACAAGTAGAACACACACTACAATGAATTCTAACATTCAAGACCTCAGTTGGGGAAATTGTAACCAAGTGAATTCTGCTTTACGAAATTCTGTCTATTCAGAAAAGTTACCAATGCCAGACAAGTTAAATGATATGAAAGTTAGGACTTCTTTAAAGGCATCAACTGTTGAGATTACCCAGGCAACATTAAATAACACCCAGATTTCATCAGGAAATGTCAACGTTGAACCAAATGTGCCAACAAATTCTGAAACAACCTCTGTTCCTCGGTCTACATCTTTTGAGGAATATGTTTCAAAATACCCAAATAAAAATACGCTGATTCTCAGTTTACTTACATGTAAAGATAAACTACAGGAGAAATTTAAAAATACTAGTGAAACTATTCAGGACTCTAAACCACATAGTTTTGAAATTAATCCAAATACCCAAGTCACTGGTAACCAAACGAATTTGAAAACCGTGGAAACTCCAAGTCCTTGTAATATAAATACCAAGGTTTTAGACAACTCCTTTTGCCTTGAACAGAAATCCTCAAGTGAAATGTCTTCTAAAAGTGACCATCACTTTTCCATGGAATTGCTAGCAACATGTCTTTCTCTGTGGAAAAAGCAACCTAAAGAACCTACAGAAGAAAAACAGTATAATGAGGCAAAAAACAGAACAGCAGTTGGATTTTTAAAGCCTGTGGAAACCTGTGATAAGAGTCCATTTTTAGTTGTAGGAAATTCTCAGAATAAGATGGTAAACACTTCCCAAGAAACAACTTTGTCAACAGTAGTACAGAATTATGAGTCTTCCAGTGCAACTGTTACAAAGGGAACAGAACTTCAGGTTGCTGTAGTGTCACCCTTAATTCTTTCAGATGTCAAAACATTGTCTGCCAAAGGTGTAACACCTGAAGCGGTACCTGAAACACTGTATCCAGTTATTAAAGAAGGCAGTGTTTGTAGCTTACAAAATCAGTTGGCAGAAAATAACAATGTTACTGCTGCGTTGAAAGCTAATGTTAATGAACCAGTAGCAGATACCACAACAAATACAAAGATGTTCTCATCAGTTCAGAAGGAAGATAAAAATGAATCGACTAATTCAGAAGATACACCTAATAGCCATCAAGGAGATAATATCAAATCCGAACCAGATCCCCACTGTTCTGTGACTGAACAGCAGGCCTCACATAAGTCAAGGAACAGTGATATTGTTACTGATGATATGTTACATATTGACAATATTTGTTCTCTTGTTGAAGGTGATACATCTTATAATTCCCAAATAGCAGAGATATTCAACTTGCCTCCTTTGAAAAGGGTTGAGCCACAGAAATCTTCTCTACCAAATCATCAAGTGATTAGTAAAATAGAACAAATAGACAGCCTCACTGAAAATAAAGACTTTGGTTTTCAAAATGGTAATTTTTCACTGTGCGCAGATGTTTCACATAAAATAACTGGACCAGCAGAATCACCACAGCATCCAGAATCGTTATCTTTGAAGTATGTTAAAGCCAACAGTGAAATTCTAGAGGAAAGCAAAGTGGAACATGTCACTAAAAAAGGAAGCACAGCTAATGATACATGTTCATTGTCTGCTATTCCTCAGGAAGGTGATGCGTCCTGCAATTATACTGCCCAAGATCCTGCAAGAAGTGAAATTCTCAGTGATAAGGCATCTTTCTCATACCTACACGATCAGCTGTCAGAACTTTTAAAAGAATTTCCCTATGGTATTGAAGCTGTGAACACACAGGAAGGTTCTGTGGCCCAACAGATAACCAACCAAATCTCAAAAGATCAAACTGTTTGTGACTCCAAGGACTCAACAGATCAAATACAGATTACGGTATTAAACTCTGAGCAAATGAAAGAATTATTTCCTGAACATGACGACCCACCCTGTGAGGTTGACAAGTTGACAGAACATCAGAAAGAAGAGCCTGTAAAAATAGAAGGGAGTCAGTGTGACCCACAAGCAGATACAGATGGAAAGACTGATGATAATATAATGGATTCAGAGAAAGATGATGTTGGTTGCTGTACATTGGGGTGGCTGTCTATGGTTTATGAAGGAATACCCCAGTGTCAATATAATTGCATCAATAACTCAGCTTCAAAAGAAGACAAAGGGGAAAATCAGTCTTCACCTTTGAATATCAACAGTTGTAAGGAAGGAGAAAGAACTTCTGATAGAAATGTCCCTCGTGGATGTGAGAGTCCTCTAAATAACAATCTGAAGATTCCTTTGACTTTTCCAGATAAGAAAAACCATTCTCCTGAAACAGAGCAAGGCAAAAATATAAATGAAATGCCCAAAACAAAACACAAATCACTGAGGACAGAACAAGAATTATCAGGTCAGTTTTTTTCTAAAGGTGATAAAAAACTAGATTCCATGCAAAGTCACAAAAGAAAAGGAAAACTGCAGTTTCATGAGATAACTTTTCACACCAGTAATAAAATGACAAAATTTTCTCAAGAGAGCCTGCACCAAAAGCTCATGGCACAAAACTCACATCCACTAAAAACAAAGGCAGGTTTCTTGACAAATAAAAATAAAGATTTACATATGAAAAATGGTTCTTTGGTACAATCGGTATCCTCAGAGAAAATAAGATTGAAAGCAGGTGGCTTGAGACTCAAAGTTTCGGATAAAAGGAAGTTAGATGATGGGAGCATACTTGATTCAAAAATAAAGAAGAAGAAATATGATAAACAAGAGCAGAATAAAAATGGGGATGGAACATTTAAATTATGTAACATTTTGTCAATCCCAAATGAAAGAGCCAGGGTTAAAGAAAAGACTGTGTCAAATGTTAAATCCACAGCCTCTAAGGGTAACTCATCTAAAATTAATAAAGTTCTAACACCAAAGGAATATTTGCAAAGACAGAAACACAAAGAAGCAATGGGTAGCAACGCATCAAAGAAAAGCTGTGTGAGAAACTTACCATGTGATTCTCAATACATGAAGTCTAATAAACTTTCCACGCAAGTAGGGAGTTGGGAGAAATCAAATGAAAGGCACAATAGCAGTGTACAGACTCCTAAGGAATCATTAAATATTTGTGCAAGCCATGGTAAAAACCTCAAGATTGACTCTTCAGAGGAGTCTAAAGCACACATTTCAAGGGATGCTAAGGGAATAGTTGGTGGAAATCAACCTGAGAAAATGTGGATTGATAAAACCAAGTTAGACAAAAATTTAAACAGTACAAACAGTGAAGTGGAATTCAGTCAAATGCCTTCCCAGTCAAAGGATCAAAGGAAAATGTATCTGAACAGAGTTGCGTTTAAATGCACTGAGCACGAGAGCATTTGTCTCACAAAATTAGACAGTTCACCAAGGAAGTTTAATAAAGAGAGACCAGAAAATAAACCTCAGAGCCTCTTACCTGTGAAAGATACCACAGAAAAACCAAACATGCTGGAATTTAAGTTATGTCCAGATGTCCTGATTAAGAATACAAATTCTGTTGATGACTGGAAGGATCTGCAGCCTTGTCCTAGGAAGGAAGAAGCCCCTGTGCAAGGTCTAGTATGATTTTTTTGATGGTGTCTCCCAACACTAAAGCATTGTCGGTGAACAGTGGGTTAGCACTACTTATGCCATCTGGGTAGCTAGCAAAGACTTAAATGCATTTGCCATTCCTTGGTATTTGTTTTTCTAAATCTTTGGTTCATTGGGCACTATTTACTTCCTGTAAATTGTACTCCATTTGTATTGATGACAAGTGGTATGTAAAATTGTAGGATTTGCCAAATACAAAGATTTCCTTTTTCACCAAGAAGCCTATATTATGGAAAATGTTCTTTGTGCTAAGTTAGGAAAGTGTTTTTACATTATTTCATGTGTTTCGTTGATTCTCATTTGGACTTGTCATTTCAAAGCCCTGTGAATTGAAATTTTAGTCTAGATATGAGGAAATAATCATTATATATTAGTGAAAACTTTTATACATATGGAAATGTATAAAACTTATTGTCATCTTTGAAATAGTTGGCGACTGTGTTACCAGAAAAGTTAAAGCGCTACTGTTGGCTGAATGATAGAATTCTCATCATAGTGCAAAGAAAGAAGAAAATAGATGACTAATGATTTGTGATAGTAAGGAAACATTTAGGGGTTGTGGATATTATATATATAAAATAACATGTTGAGAAATTGAGATTGGAAAACTAAAGGATTTGAATGGCAATCTTAATTTCTCCTGTGCTGTTGGGATGGAATCTCTTGGAGCACAGAAAGTTATGTTGTAAATACAAGGTACATTTTCTTGAAAGGAGATAGGGATATGATAAAATACGGTATAAAATTCATTTTGTAAAGCATTGGTGATTTTACTTGGCCATAGAAGTAGATCTTTGGAAACTGAGGCATGGGTGTAACAACATTAAAAATGGGGTTGGGGGCAATGGGAGTGACTTTCTGTTTCCTGTGCCCTTAAGTACCTTGACATTTGTTGATACTTAAGTGGGAGAAACATAATTTCATGGTGAAAACAAACTTTTTTTTTTAAACAAACTTTTAAAGCAACTTATTTTTCATTTATGAGATACTCAGGCACTTGAAATGGAAGAAAACATTTTTTTCAGGCTTCTTTTAGACTTGTGTTATACATAAATATATTTAATACCATTCAAAGTCTATTTTACGTTCACCTGATTTTCCTTCACAATACTAAAAGAGATGAATAGCAATTTCTAGAGCTCTGAAAATGAATATTTACATAGTTTCAGGAATAAAAAGTACAAAAGAAGACTGGTTAAGAGGTACAACTGAGGAGAAAAGGATGCCAGAAGCCAAACAAGAAATAGGTAAAATTATCATCTATTTAAATTTTTATTTTATCTATTGGGCACTTGGTCATCTAGAAGCTGGATTATAGTTAAACAATTGTGAGGTTTGGTTTTTATCCATATTTTTTAAAGTGATTCAGTGTTCGAGTGGTTGGAAGATATTTTTGGGGTATTTTTTCTCATGCTGTGGAGAAGGAAACCATGATCTATTTCCTCTTAACAAGAAAATGTTTCTCATCATGAGTTAGGTAGGGTAAGGGGTTGGCATACTTTTCTCCCTCCCTAGGACTAGATGGTAAATATTAGGTTTTTCGGATTGTAAGGTCTCTTAAATACTTGTCTCTTGACACTGTAGTGAGAAGATAATTATAAATGAATGAGTATGGGCTATGTTTCAATTAAACTTTATTTACCATCTCAGGGTAGAGGCTAGGCTTGGCCTACAGGCCATGTCCTGTTTGCCAGCCCCTGGTCAAAATAGGCAAGGATGTTTTCTATTTTATCCCTGGGAGGTTAGATTATTTTATTGAAATTCCATGACTAGTAACGGAATAGGGACTTGAAATAGGTCCCCACTTTTCAAAGTTAATTAAGTGTGGAATCTGAGTTATTTTGATGATGAAAGATGGAGCCTCCTAGTTCAAATTTATTTCTTTTTATAGGGGAGGATTTTGGGCCAAGGGCCAACCAGAAAAGCCAGAGATTTCAAGTATCTGATTTAAGTAGTGAAATGAATGTACTTTGTTTTTAGGGTTTCGTATTGAGAACTAGAAGCTAGAGTTCAGGAGTTTTACCTTAGTTTTGGTTAACTGAATATGTAAAGATAAGGGTTTAGAATTCCTTGAGAATGGAAGGAAGCAGAATTTTACCATGAGCAACAATAAAGAAGCACATTTCTTAAAAGAGAGGAGTGTGAGAAAATTGAGAAGATAGCCTAAATCCATAGGCTTATAGAAATTGAGTTCTATGTATTAAAGGTGCATATAGGAAAAAACTAAGTTCAATAGAAGACTCAAAGAAGGAAGAAATGCACCCTTAATCAGAACCGAAAAACAGTTGAAAGAGGGGAAAATGAATTTTAAGACTCCTGAGTGTAGAGAACACACTTCTAAGTGTGGAACACAGGAATTAAAAAAATAAATGAGAAAGATAGAAATGGTCATGGAGATTAGGCAAGGAAGGTCCTTGGAAATAGTAGACCTTACCTCACAGAGAAGGTAAGAGGCATGGTTGGAACCTGAATCTGAAAATATGGATGCCTGTACAGATTGACCAAAGATAAGCATGAACTAAAAGAGAATTCTAAAGATAACCACAAATAGTATGAGCAATAAACTGAAGTTGAATAAACATCAATACTCAGAATCACGATGAAAAAAAATACAAGTTGGGGCACAAGCTCTAGGAGATCTGATGTATGGTAGAGAAAAGCCAAAATATGAGTCACAGCTCTGTCAAAAGTGTAAGATCGAATCACTGGGTTGTACCTGAAACTAATATAACACTGTATGTCAGTTTTATTTCAATTAAAAAGTAAAGACAAATAAAGTTCACCTGTAATCCAAAAAAGCCTGATAAGGTTCAGGAAAAATGTGAACAAATACCAAGATGAAGGGTGGACAATGTGAAGTAGTGTGAAGAGAAACAAAAACAAATGTCATAAATTCCCAAACAGATGCGAAGAAACTTTTTAGATAATCATACATCTAATCTAAATTTGGCAAAGGTTGGAGTGTAGATGGAACAAGATGTGAAACTATATCAAGTCAGGGTAAAGTACAGAGAAGAGGGAAGTAACAATTCAGTGGAAAATGACTTAGGGACCCATCTCAGCTATCAGTATTGCTTACATCAAAAAGAATGCTAACAAGGATGTACAAGAATTTGAAACAGTTGAAGGACCAAGAGGACAGAATACTTGACTTCTTAGAAAAGGGTAAAACAAGATTATTATACAGAAAGGAATGGCTAGAGCAGGAATGAAAACCATGGGAATTGTAAATAGGGGGAATGGCTACTGAGATGTAGAGGTACATCTAGAAATATAAGAAGTAGGAAAATTGGACCCATCAAAAAGATAATGAGACTAATGCAACACTGAAATGATCTAACCAAACAAAAACTACAGACATGTCTTAGAATACCTAATATGTAGCAAGGCCAGAATATTAAAATAGTCTTTTCCATTCACTGAGTGGAACCAGCTTGTGCTTGTGCTCTTTACATTGCTAGTTTAAATAGCTGTTTAAAAAGGTCACATTTATAATAATCTGCAAATGAAAGTAGAATGGAAGAGCCCTGGACTGTGAAGATGACATGAGAGTAGAAAATAGTTCCCAAAAGAGAGGCAAGAAGTCCTGTGTGTATAATTTACCATTCTAAGATTAAAAGCCATAATTTATCAAGCTCCTTGTCCTAAATTGTATCCCAAAAAAGATTGCAGGTTTTCCCTCTTCATTTTAATTGATTATATATTAGTCACTAATACTGAGTAATAAAGTTTCTGTTTTCTTAGATAATAATGTTTTGGCTAATTCAAGACTCTCGAAGAGAAGCTTCGGTGCAGATGGATTTGAGACACTACAAAATCCAGTAAAAAATTCAAAGGCAATGTTTCAAACCTACAAAAAGATGTATATGGAAAAGAGAAGCAGAAGCCTTGATAGCAGTCCTTTAAAATAATTCTGAGGCTAATTTTTTTGATGGTTCTATAATTGACACCAGAAAATTTCTGCCATTTTCTGTTCAGAAGGTATTGCTGGAAATGCTTGGGATTGCCATGATAAAATCTCAAGAGAGTTTAGTTACCACTTAGTTATGTAAATCATTGAAGTTATTTAATAGGGCTTGGGGATCTTACCTGTGCATACCAGATATAAGAAATAGACGATATTTGTCAGGGAAACCATAAGGTATTGAATTTTGACATTATTGAGCAATATTTACCAGTTTATTTTGAAATGCTAACTATCCATCCTGAGGGAGGGCTGTTCTCAGTTAAGTACTTGCTTATTTTAGCTGGGACTGTAAATATGTTTATTTCTAAAGCTTATTAGCAAAACTTATTTTTTAAAAACCCTCACTGTGAATGTCAAAGTATATTCTTAAGTATTTTATACCTAATTGTAAACTTTGTCAGAAGTCTTGTTTTGTACTTGTTAAGCTGGACATAATTTTTGGATAATGTTTAAACATTACTTTTCATACTTGAAATAAACATTTATTTTTAAAATATATATAAATATATCATAGTCTGTATTTGATTTTCTATCCTCACAACAGGGCACATTTTAGAAGGGTATTTTATTTTTATTTTTATTTTTATTTTTTTTTAAGATTTTATTTATTCATAGACAGAGAGGCAGAGACACAGGCAGAGGGAGAAGCAGGCTCCATGCAGGGAGCCCGATGTGGGACTCCATCCTGGGTCTCTAGGATCACGCCCCAGGGTGCAGGCGGTGCCAAACTGCTGCACCACCGGGGCTGCCCTAGAAGGGTGTTTTAAAAAGAAATTTTAACTAATCTGTTAGAAGTAAATATTTTCAGGTTACACTCCGAAGAAGAGCAAAAGAAAACATGGAACGTGAAAGGTTTCTGGGTTTTACTTAATGACTACTAGAAAAGTGTTGGTTATTTTCATAAAATCTCAAAAGTTATATGTATAGTTCATATTTTAAAAATATACTTCTGAGAGTAGGGAGAAAGGGAGTTTGAGGATACAGTTTCAATTTTGCCATTATGTGCATATTCTTAACACTACTGAACTGTACACTTAAAAATGCTTAAGATAGTAACTTTTTTGTATATTTTACAAGTTTAAAAACTTTTTGAAGACTTCAGACTGGGCTTCTCATAAAATACTAAGCTGCTTTGCTCATCTTGCATAATTGATGGTTTCATGTCAATAAAAGATTGAATTAGAAAAGCAATGGTTGGGGAAACAGCTGGCACCATAGCACCAGTCAAGGCAATGGCTTCAAACTGTGATGGTCATTATAATTGATCATTGTATTATTCTTTACTGCTGGAAACTCTCAAACATTTCAGAAGATTTTGAAGCCGAAATATACAAGCAATGATAGTCCAAATGCCATCGTGGAATTGGTCCCTTGGAACATAATTTTTTATTTGAAGAAATTATTGACATTTTTCTCAACTATGTCATCCTGGCATTTCAAGGAAAATAAAATATTTGTCAGTGATAAAACTTGAGCTTTCCAAAAAAACTAGGATTTTGGAAAACTTGTATCTGAGACCAAATTTTAGCATCCTACTACTAGATCTCTGTTGAGCTCATTGGAGATATTAAAGTAATTAAAAAAAATTTTTTAGAGTAGGCTCCACACCCAACGTGGGGCTTGAATTCACGACCCTGAGATCAAGATTCATATGTGCTCTACAGCCAGCCAGCTAGGCATCCCTGTATGTAATTATTTTTGAGGTATGCTAAAATATGTCAACACTTGGAAGATCTGCATACCTTCATGAATTAGTATTTTCTGATGACAATGCAAGTTGATAAGGGATTACTCATGACAGACCAATGGATTTCGATAGAAGAATGCAGAAAGATCCATCATATCAGGCTTCCATGTTGGAATCAACCTTTAGGAAACTCAGCTTTTGGTGTATCAAAAGAATATATAGATTATCTGAAAAGCTGGAGGAATGCTCTTGTCCACACAAAAAGCCATCTATGTGTGTGAGATGGGATTTTCATGATATACTTGAACCAAGATGTAGCTCAACAACAGGCTGAATGCACAAGTAGATCAGAAATTCAACTGGGTTCTATGAAGTCAGACCTTAAAAGATTTGCAAAAATGAAAAAAGATCTTTCATCGATTTTTTTTTTGATAAATTTTTTATTAAGATTTTATTTATTCATGAGAGACACATAGGCAGAGGAAGAAGCAGGCCCCATGGAGGGAGCCCAACGTGGGACTCCATCTCAGGGCTCCAGGATCACGCCCTAGCCAAAGGCAGATGCTCAACTGCTGAGCCACCCGGGCATCTCTGGTAAATATTTTTAATAAAAATTCTATTTATATAACCATGACATGATTTAACTTTAAATGAAAGCGCTGTTTGAAGTTTTCATAGAACAAATGTTGATAAATATCTCAATTTCACAGTTTTTAAGATGGTTAAAAATCTGGGTGGTCACAGTGGTGATGCAAGAGCAAGCACAATTAGATTGCTATGTTCAGTCTTGCATTGTTGCCGAGAAATCAACATTAACTTTCAAGTACTTAAGTAGTATAAAGTATTTACTTAGAGTTGCATATAAAGTAGTTGTGTTGAATTGGCAATTGGCTGCTATTGTTCCTTAATTGTTTAGTAGTTAATGTTTTTATGTTAGGTGTGGCTTTTATGTGTTAAGGCTAAAGCCTTATAGGTACCCATGAATGTTATTTTATGACATTCAATTTCAAAGATTAATTTCAGAACTGGACGAGAAAAACCTCCATAATACAACAAAAATTAGTAAAAAAAAAAAAAAAAATTAAAAGAAAAAGACACCTGAGTGGCTTAGTGGGTTAAGTGCCCACTCTTGATGTCAGCCCAGGTCTTGAGTCAGGGTTGTGAGTTCAAGCTGTGTTGGGCTCTGCACTGGGCATGGAGCCTTCTTTAAAAAAAATAAATTCGTAAAAAAATAAGGGGGCTGTCCCTGGGTGGCTTAATAGATTGGCCATCTGCCTTTGGGCTCAGGTCGTGGTCCTGGGGTTGAGTCCAGCATTGCTTTTCCCTCTCCCTCTGCTGCTCTTCCTGCTTGTGCTCTCTTGCTCTCTTTTTCTGTCAAAATCTTTTTTTAAAAAGTAAAAATAAAATTAGTAAAATCAATCCTTTAGGTGTTTGAGGTTCAGGACAGCAGTGTGTAAAATATTCCTTTATGCATAATACAAATGAAAGACCTGCTCAGCGAAAGAAATACCAATGATATTCCTTCAGGAAGAAGGAAATTGAAAATAGAAGGGAGATGCAAGGGTGAAAGGTCAAATTAAATGGACATTCATTTAAAGAATGATCACAGAAAGAACACAATAAAACTAACTTTAAAGGAAATATAAGTGAAAAATCGTCTGAATGGCAACACTGATTAGGGTGTTACGTATATCTTATTTCCTGGAGATGGAGGTAAATTTGCAAATTCTAAATAACTATAATGTATAAAGCTTTGTGGAAAGCATGGTACTACTATAGAAGCTGCAAAAATCAGTAAAACAAGTTCTTAGGATTCTCCAATCTAGAAGATGAGAAGAGGCAAGTGCCCAAATGTCAGTACTTGTGAGAGGCATAAATATTTGGGGAGATGAAATGAGAGATAAAAAACAATTACGATAGAAGTTTTCTTACTGACTTTGGAATGCCTTATATTACCTTACCACAGCCAGGTTAATCTTCTCTTGCCTATCTATATCTAGATGAAAGTGGCCAAAACCAACTTCTCGTCTTACCAACTAATTTTCATTGGAGTTTCTCTTCAAGGGAAGGGTCCAGAGAAAGAAGCACAAATAACATGTTATTATAATAGAAGCATAAATAATGTTGATTTGTGGTTATTTCCATGTTTAGGAATGCATTCAAGGTTCATTTTCTTCCAACTCAAGATATTTACAAATAGAACTTGGAAAAGTATTTGAAACTTTTAACTATATTAAATTTAGACTGTAGAGCAGAGATTATGGAGTGTGAATCAGGATTACAGTGAAACTATATACATAAATGAAGACTATCACATCAAAATAGCCATTAGGTCATCAGGACTCAAAAAGCCTCTGAAATACTTGAAGATAGCTTGAGACTGACCATCAAACTATTATACTTCAAGATTGGGAAGGTGCCTTGAAAAGGGTATGAATACACCTTTAAGAAAGCATTACTAGAGGGGTGCCTGAGTGGCCCGGTTGGTTAAGCATCAATGATCCCAGGCTGCTCAGCAGGGAGTCTACTCTCTTTCCCTTTGCCTTCCCCACCCCCACTCGTGCTCTTGTTGGCTCGCTCTCTCAAATAAATGAAATCTTAAAAAGAAACCATTGCTAAGGAAGCTTAAGAATGATAAAAATTGGGCAGTCCTGGTGGCCCAGTGGTTTGGTGCTGCCTTCAGCCTGGGGTGTGATCTTGGGGGCCCAGGATGGAGTCCTGCATCCTGCTCCCTGCATGGGGCCTGCTTCTCCCTCTTCCTGTGTCTCTGCCTCACTGTGTGTGTGTGTCTTTGATGAATGGATAAATAAAATCTTAAAAAAATAATGATATAAGTTGATAGCATTTTGATAATTCTGTAATCCTAGTAACAAAGTAATCAACAAGTCGGTATGGTAGCTGTTAGCCTTGTGTGTAGGTATTGAGCACTAGAATATAAAATGCGCTAGACAGTTTGGATCTATGTTCTGGAGGAAGAGCTACTAGAACCTGATGATGGATTAGATAAGGGAGAAACAGGAGAATCTTGTTTCTAGACTGTGCCACTGAATGGGTAGAGAGGCCTGCCTTGCCCGTGTGACTAGGGAGTAGGAAGTATTAAGGCTGACCAGGAATTGATTTCTTTAAGCATGTGGCCAGTTTCCATGGAGCTTTTACCTGAAGGCTAACCTGCAAGGCCGTAATCTTGGATAAATTTTTTAAAGATTTTATTTGAGAGAGAGCACAAACCGGGGAGAGGAGGAGATACAAGCTTCCGCCTGAGCAGGGAGCCTAATGTGGGGCTCAATCCCAGGACCCGGAATTATGACCTGAGCTGAAGGCAGATGCTTAACTGAGTCACCCAAGTGCTCCAACATTCTTTTTTTTTTTTTTTTTTAAATTTTATTTTATTTATGATAGTCACACACAGAGAGAGGGGCGCAGAGACACAGGCAGAGGGAGAAGCAGGCTCCATGCACCGGAAGCCTGACGTGGGACTCGATCCCGGGTCTCCAGGATCGCGCCCTGGGCCAAAGGCAGGCGCCAAACCGCTGCGCCACCCAGGGATCCCCTCCAACATTCTTGAATAAATTAACGCACAGCTCTTAGTGGTTGAGGAATGGACTCTTACTCAGGGCACAATTTTTCCAGACATTTTCATAGCTGATATTTCAAGGTAAATTTTATAAAATAATTGAGGCTTAATTTGAAATCTTTGTAATATCTCCCAACTTTTGTTTTTCCTGAGTAGAATGGATTTGTCTATGAGATAATGTATTTTTGTTAATAGCAAGAAACAGATTGTTGACCTGAATTGAGCATTGCCTTTTCTAAATCTTTTTCTAAACCTTCCTGTCTTCTATTATCTGATCTCTCTATAACTCCAAGTTGATACTTTGCTTGAGATTCCAGACTGTTGTAATTATGGGGACTCAATGATCAGAGAACTACTACTGTCACTTTGGCAACATTTTTAATGTGTTATATTTCATTGATCACTGGGAATTTGCTCTGGTTGCTTTTAATTATATATCCAAAATGTGACTCCTACATTGTTCTAATTTTCTGAGGTTCAGAAACCCTTAACCACTTCTAAGACCTCATATCAAATATAAATCATCTACTTATGACTGCACGGGCTGAGCAAAATATTAACTTCTTATGCTTGGTGAGAATTAACTCCATTCCTTTTGGATGCTTCAAAGACTCTTGGAGGAAACAAAATGTAGAGGTAGTTAAGTTTTATGCTCAGATTCAAGTATGGCCTTTATTAATATACCTTTACTCATTGCCTATCATGAATGATTATTTCTTGTTCACAATAAACCAGGAAGTCATATTGTCCTTGTATACATATGAGAAAACTGAGCTCCAGAGAAATAAGGTCAAACAGCTTTAATGTAATAAAGGCACCTAAAAATTGATATAGTCATCAAACAACTTCTAATTTGGTCCAAAACATGAAAATCAGTGATTACAATCTGTTTCTCCCCTAGGAACATTTCATTACATGAAAGAGATGAACACTTGTCCCTTCTATAGTATTAGAAGTACTGGACTAGGGCAGCACTGGTGGCTCAGCAGTTTAGCGCTGCCTTCAGCCCAGGGTGTGATCCTGGAGACCCGGGATCGAGTCCCACGTCGGGCTCCCTGCGTGGAGCCTGCTTCTCCCTCTGCCTGTGTCTCTGCCTGTCTCTCTCAAGGTGTCTCTCATGAATAAATAAAGAAGTACTGGACCGATTTGCCTGACTATGTCTGCTAAGTAATCTCAGCACAGTACTCACAGATGGCGCTTCGGCTTCCATGTCTGTTTGGCTTTGCACTTAGAATTTCTTGTGGCCTGGTGCTTTTTACCCAAATTAATCCACTTTGTGTCAGTGGGATCTTTAACTTCCCCTTTCTACATTTGTGATTTAGTACTATATACCAACTTCATGGATTTAGAACATACTGTTATTATGTGCTTATCCTTTTGCAGAATGAAGGCTATTGTTAGATCCCTGCATCAGTTATTGTCACTGTGTAAGGCTTAAACATTATGTCACAGTTCCTAAAGGTCAGAAATTGGCGTGGCTGGGCTGGGTTCCTCCGTAAGGTCTCTCACGAGGTTGAATTGTGGTTGTTGGCTGGGATCGTAGACTCATCTGAAGGCTTGGTTTTTTTTTGTTCTTTGTTTTTTTTTTTTTTAAATTTTTATTTATGATAGTCACAGAGAGAGAGAGAGAGAGAGGCAGAGACACAGGCAGAGGGAGAAGCAGGCTCCATGCACCGGAAGCCCGACGTGGGATTCGATCCCCGGGTCTCCAGGATCGCGCCCTGGGCCAAAGGCAGGTGCCAAACCGCTGCGCCACCCAGGGATCCCCTCATCTGAAGGCTTGAATCAGGAAGGATCCACTTCCAAGCTCATGCATGTGATTGTTGTCAGGTGTTTTGGGTTGGAAGGCTCAGTCAGTATCTCAGTTCCTTACCAGTCTTGGCCAGCATCCTCCTTCAATTCCTTGCCATACTGGTCTCTCCAAAAGGCAGCCTGCAACATGGCAGCTGACTCTCCTCAAAGCAATAGAACATGAATGTGAGAAAGAGCAGACAAGAGACATCACAGTCTTTTTTTTTAACTTCAGAATTGACACCCTTTCGTTTTTTGTTACATGTACTTGGTAGGAGTGAGTCACATAGTTGCAGTCCACATTCAAGGTAAAGGGGTTTGGGGTCACTCGGAACCATCCTAGTTGCTGCCTACCAGTCTTTGCTAAATTAATCTCTAAATTATTTTGTTGTATGTGAATGGAAGCATGACCTTTCTCTTAGATCTGTGTAGCTCTGTGCTTATTCCAAGGAAGCCTGGAAGTCTGGCTTCTTGCCCAAAAATAAGGATAGACAATGATGCAGTTGATTAAACAGTTAACCTTGCTTGGGTTTAGCTCCCTGGTGTGGAATATATGATCGTCTCGGCATCCCTGAAATTATACTATCATGCTCCTATGTTGGTGATTCATACCTGAAAGACCCAAGTATGTTCCGTGTGATTGACAAAGGACCCTGGAAGCTGTGCCTAGAAGCCCCTGATCTCTCCTTGTCTATGCTTTCTTTGTTTTCTGTACTGTATCTTTGACTTTTTTTTTTTTTTAGATTTATTTTAGATTGATTTATTCATGAGAGACTCACAGAAAGAGGCAGAGACATAGGCAGAAGTAGGAGAAGCAGGCTCCATGCAGGAAGCCTGATGTGGGACTTGATCCCAGGAACCCAGGATCAGGCCCTGAGCTAAAGGCAGATGCTCAACCACTGATCCACCAAGGCATCCCTCCTTGACTTTTTTTTAAACCTTACCTGAGTACATCCTGTGCAATCACATGAGCCCTTTGAATGATCCAGTCCCATGTAATTACTGCATTTGGGGAGGACTGTAACCACACTGTGTGTATTTCTTATGAAGACACCGAATCCCAACAGCATCCAGGTGGCTATGGAAACTTGCATTAGTCAAATTAACCATAAAAAAAAAGCTCCTGCACATCAAAGGAAACAACAAAGTAAAAGACAATCTATGGAATGAGAGAAGATATTTGCAAATGTCTTACCAGATAAAGGGCTAGTATCTAAAATCTGTAAAGAACTTATCAAATTCAACACCCAAAATCCAAAAAATCTAGGAATGGGTTGAAGACATGAACAGACATTCCTCCAAAGAAGACATACAAATGGTTAACAGACACCTAAAAAAATCCACATTTCTTGGCATCAGGGAAATACAAATCAAAACCACAATGAGATACCACCTGACACCAGTCAAAATGGTTAAAATTAACAACTCAAGAAACAACAGATGTTGGTGAGGATGTGGAGAAAGAGGGACCCATGATAATGAGGGACCCTCTGACAGTCTTGGTGAGAATGTAAGCTGGTGCAGCCAACTCTGGAAAACAGTATGCAGGTTCCTCAAAAAGTTACAAATAGAGCTACCCTACAATCCAGCAATTGCCCTACTAGGTGTTCCCACAAAGGATACAAAAATACTGATCTGAAGGGGCACATGCATCCTAATGTTTATAGAGCAATGCTCTATAGATAGTCAAAATATGGAAAGAGTGCAGATATCTATCAACTGATGAACAGATAAAGAAGATGTGGTATTTCTCAGCTATTGAAAAGAATGAAATCTTGCCATTTGCAATGACATGGATGGAATGAGAATATATTATGCTAAGTGAAATAAGTCAGAGAAAGACAAATACCATATGATTTCCCTCATATGTGGAATTTAAGAAACAGAACAGATGAACACAGGGAAAGGGAAGGAAAAATAAAATTAGATAAAAACAGAGGAAGGCAAATCATAAGACACCCTTAACTACAGGGAGCAAACTGAGGGTTGTGGGAGGGGAAGTGGGTTTAGGGATGGGGTAAGTGGGTGATGGGGATTAAGGAGGGCACTTATGTTGGCAAATTGAATTCAAATTAAAAAAATGTAAAAAAAATAAAAGGGCACCTGTACTGAGCACTGAATATTATATGCAAGTGATGAATCATTGGTGCAAATATAAATAGGGGATTAATTCCTTGATTTTTCTTTTTTCTGCCTCATTATTTGTGTATAGAAATACAACAAATTTTTGTACACTGTTTTCTATTTTACAATTGCTGAATTTCTTATCAGTTCTAGCTATTTTTTGGTGGAGTCTTTTCAGTTTTCTACATAGAGTATCATGTTATCTGCAAAGAATGAAGGTTTGACTTCTTCCTGATGATTTGGATGCCTAATTTTATTTCTTTTTGTTATCTGATTATTGAGGCTAGGACTTCTAATACTATGCTGAACAACGGTGGTAAGAATGGACATCCCTGTCTTGTTCCTGACCTTAGGGGAAAGGTTCTCAGTCTTTCCTCATTGAAGATGATCTTAGCTGTGGGTCTTTCGTATATGGCCTTTTTGATGTTGATGTATGTTCCATCTGTCCCTAATTTGTTGAGAGTTTTTTATATGAATGTGTGTTGTATTTTGTCAAATGCTTTTTCTTCATCTATTGAGAGGATCATATGGTTCTAATCCTTTTCTTTTATTAACGTGGTATATCGTCATGATGATTAATTTGTGAATATTGAACCACCCTAGCACCCCAGGAATAAATCCCACTTGGTCATGGTGAATAATCCTATTAATATACTCTTGGATTTGATTAGTATCTTGTTGAGAATTTTTGCATCTATATTCGTCAGGGATATTAGCCTATAATTCTTTTTAGTAGGGTCTTTGGTTTGAGGATCAAGGTAATGCTTGCCTCATAGAATAAATTTGGAAGTTTTCCTTCCATTTATGTTTTTTGGAAAGTTTGAGAACGGGTATTAATTCTTTAAATGTTTGGTAGTATTCCCCTGGGAAACCATCTGGCCCTGGACTCTTGTTTGTTGGGAGATTTTTGATTACTGATTTAATTTCTTTGCTAGTTATGGGTCTGTTCAGATTTTCTAGTTCTTTATATTTCAGTTTTGGTAGTTTGTATGTTTCTAGGAGTATATCCATTTCTTCCTGGTTGCCTAATCTGTTGGCATATAAGTACTCATAATATTCTCTTATAATTGTTTGTATTTATTTGGTGTTGGTTGTGATCTCTTTAATTCATGATTTTATGTATTTGGATCCTTTTTCATTTTCAATAAGTCTGGCTAGGAGTTTATCAATTTTGTTAATTCTTTCAAAGAACCTGCTCCTCTGAGGGGCACCTGGGTGGCTCAATTGATTAAGTGTTTGCCTTTGTCTTGGGTCATGATGATGGGGTCCTGGGGTGGGGCGCCTTGTCAGGCTCCCTGCTCAGCGGGGAGCCTGCTTCTCCTTCTCCCTTTGCCCTATCCCGACTTGTGTGCTATCTCTCTCTTTCTCAAATAAATAAATAAATAATTTTAAAAAAAGAACCAACTCCTAGTTTCATTGATCTGTTCCACTATTTTTTAAATTTCTGTATCATTTATTCTATATCATTTAATCTTTATTATTTCCCTTCTGCTGGATTTAGGCTTTATTTGCTGCTCTTTTTCCAGCTTTAGGTGTAAGATTAGGTTGTATATTTGAGACTTTTCTTGCTTCTTGAGAAAGGCCTGTGTTGCTATATACTGTCCTCTTAGGACCACCTTTCCTGTGTCCCAAAGTTTTGGACTGTTGTGTTTTCATTTTTGCTTTCTTCCATGTATTTTTCTTCTTTAATTTCCTGGTTAGTCCATTCTAGTAGCACATTCTTTTTATTTTATTTTATTTTATTTTATTTTATTTTAAGATTGTATTTATTTGTTAGAGAGCACTAGAGGCACAGAGCAAGCATGAGTAGGGGCAAGGAGAGAGGGAGAAGCAGGCTTTCTGCTGAGCACAGAGCCCAAAATGGGTTTGATCCCAAGACCCTGGGACCATGATGTGAGCCAAAGGCAGACACTTAACCAACTGAGCCACCCAGGTGCCCCAGTAGCATGTTCTTTGATCTCCATGTATTTGTAGTCTTTCCAAATTTTTTCTTGTGGTTGACTTCAAGTTTCATAGCATTGTGGTCTGAAACTATGCATGGTATGATCTCAATTTTTCTGTACTGGTCGAGGTCTGATTTGTGACCTAGTATGCGATCTATTCTAGAGAATGTCCCATGTGCACTTGAAAAGAAATTCTGATGCTTTAGGATGAAATGGTCTGAATATATCTGTGAAGTCGATCTGGTGTAGTCTGTCATTCAAAAGCCCTTGTTTCTTTGTTGATTTTCTGTTTAGATGATCTGTTCATTGATGTAGGTGGGTGTTAAAGTCCTCTATTAGTGTATTATTATCAAGGAGTTTCTTTAAGTTGGTTATTAATTGATTTATATATTTGGCTGGTCCCAAGTTAGGGGCATAAATATTTACAATTGTTAGATCTTTATCATTAGATCCCTTTTTTATGATAGAGCCCTTCTTCCTCTCTTATTACAGTTTTTTAAATAATATAGTTTGTCTGATGCAGGACAAATTTTTCTCTATCCTTTCACTTTCAACCTAGAGGTGTTTTCGCATCCAAAATAAGACTCCTGTGGGACGCCTGGGTGGCTCAGCAGTTGAGTGTCTGCCTTCAGCTCAGGGCATGATCCCGAGGTCTGGGATCGAGTCCCATGTCAGGGAGCCTGCTTCTCCCTCTGCCTATGTCTCTGCCTCTCTCTCTCTCTTTCATGAATAAATAAATAAATAAATAAACAAACAAACAAATAAATAAATCTTTTTAAAAAATAAATAAGCAGCATATAGATGGGTCTTTTTTTTTTTATCCATTTTGATACTTTGTGTCTTTTGATGGAGCATTTAGTCTATTTCCTTTCAGAAAAAGTATTGAAAGATACAAATTTAGTGCCATTGTATTATCTGTAAAATCACTGTTCCTGTAGATTGTCTCTGTCCTTTCTAGTCTTTGTTGCTTTTGGTCTCTCTTTCTGGCTCAAAACATCCCCTTTAGTATTTCTTGCAGAGCTGGTTTAGTGTTCATGAACTCCTTTAGTTTTTGTCTGTCTCCAAAACTCTTTATTTCTCCTTCTGTTCTGAATAACAGCCTTACTGTATAAAATATTCTTGGCTGCATATTTTTCCTATTTAGCACATTGAATATTTCCTTCTAATTCTTTCTGGCCTGCCAAGTTTCAGTGGACAGATCTGCTGCTAACTTCATATGTCTACTTTTGTAAATTAAGAACCTTTTGTCTGTATCTGCTTTTAGAATTCTCTTTATCTTTGTATTTTGCAACTTTCACTATGATATGTCATGGTATTGACAGGTTTTTGTTGATTTTGAGGTGAGTTCTCTGTGGCTCTTGGAGCTAAATGCCTGTTTCCTTCACTAATTAGAGAAGTTCTCAGCTGTAATTTGTTCACATAAACCATCTGCCCCTTTATCCTGCTCTTTTTCTTCTGGGACTCCTGTGATATGGAGGTTATTTCTCTTTGTGGAATCATCGAGTTCCCTAAGTCTACCTTTTGATGTAATAGTTTTCTTTCCTTCTTTTTAACTTCATTATTTTCCACAATTTAATCTTCTATATAACCCATTCTCTCTTCTGCTGCTTCAGTCCTCATTGTGATTACATTCTATTGGTTTTGCATCTCAGTTATAACATTTTTTATTTCACCTTGACTGGTTTTTATGTCCTTTATCTCTATAGTAGGGATTTCTCTGATGTCTTCTATGTTTTTTTCAAGCCCATCTAGTAGTCTTATGACTACTAAATTATTGTTCTAAATTCTTGTTCAGATATATTCCTTATATCTGTCTTGAGCTTGTCCATGACTGTGATTTCTTCTTGACCTTTCTTTGGGGGAATTCCCCCATCTTGTCATTTTGGCTAAGTATCTGTCTTTTGTGTGTTATGAAAGCTATGTTGCCTGGACCTGGCAGTAATGCCATATTAAAAAGGCATCATACTCTGTCAAGGTTTGGCACTTCAGGAGGTGTTTCTGGTGTATGCTGTGTGCACCCTGCTGTTGTGTTTTGGATGCTCTTTCCCACTGGTCAGGCCCCTGCAGAGTTCCTCCTTGTTTGTAGTGGGGAGTGTTTGGACCTTTAACTAGGTGTGCTTTGATTTGTTTGTTGAAACAAGCTTGGAAAAAAAAGAAAAATCCTAATCCAAAAAAAAGGAAGAAAAAATAGAATCCTGATTCAAAAACTAGAAAAGAGGATGAAAAACAGACAAAACAAGCAAAAAACTATAAGCCTGATTCCAAAGGAAAAGAAAGGAAAAAAGAAAAAGAAGCCTAATCCAAAAAAAAAAAAAAAAAAAAAAGGAAATGAAAGAAACTAACAACCAAACAAAAAACACTATAAGCCTGATTCCAAAGGTAAAAAAAAGAAGAAAAGAAAAAAATACAGCCTGGTCCTATTTCCACTAGAACTGAAGGTGACACTTTGAAGGACCCTATGATCAGTAGACTTGGTGCATGTAAAGCGCAGCCGGTGCTGGTCTTCCAGGGCAGAGGCCGGCTGTACTGGCTTGGAGGCAGTGCTGCCCCAGTAAATATGCACTTGCCAGGCACAGGGGACAGGATATGGTATAGGCAGCTTCTGCCTTCACTGGGGGCGGCACTAGGTTGTTCTCTGAAGTCTCACCATGTTGATGGTGAGGGTAAAATGGTGCTACCTCACTCTCATCTTTGGATGGAGGATCTCACAATCCCTGCTGTTCAGGAAGCCCTCACAGAAAAGCAGGGGCCATCAGTGCACCCACCAGGTGCCACAGCTCTTCTGCATTTTATCTTTGGTGCACAGCCAGGATTCAAAACTCTACATCTTAAAGGACCCAGCACCACCCAGATCTGCTTCCTTCTCTGAAGTAGGGCCTCCCGACCATGCTGTATCTAGTGTCCTTTGTCCAAAAAAAACAGTCCACACCTGTGTGGTGCATGGAATCTGTCATAGCATCGCAAAAAGCAGCAACCAGGTTATTTACCCTCTGTGTGCCTCTGTCTCCTGCCAAGGGAAAGGCCATTTGCTGGTATCTGCAGGGATTTTTGTCCTTGAAGAGGCAATATACCCTCTTCCAAAAGTACTCCAGGAAGGGGAATGTTCTCTCCCTGTACAACCCAGGAGATCCCTACACCACTATGTGGATTTTGTGGCCAGTGCCCCCCTTCTTCCCAGGAATGCATGCCACAGCTCCAGTCTGACAAAAGTCATGCACTTCCAAAACCTCAGAATTTGAGCACCACACACTGTTTCCAAAAATCTGTGACCCTCACTTCCCCTGCTTCCTGGTTCTGGGTCAGGAGAAGTTTTTTTTCTTGTGTAGACCCAACATTGTACTCTCAATCCCGCCCTCTCTCCCTTCTCTCTCCCCTTGGAAAGGGCTCCCTCCCCACCATGGCACAACAGTTTTTCTCTCCCCCAGTTCACTTCCACACACCTCTCTCCTGTCATGCTGTCTCTCTCGAACCATAGAGATCTTGCTTACAATCCTCAGATCAATTTCCTGGGTGTTCCAGGTGATCTGACCTCAATACAGTTATGTTTTAGGGATGAGGAAAGCCCAGGGTCCCCTACTTCTCTGCCATTAACTCCTGAGGAGTTGTATAAGTTCTTTATATATTTTGGATATCATTTGCAATATCATCTCCCATTCAGTAGGTTGCCTTTTAGTTTTGTTGATGGCTTGCTTTGCTGTCAAAAGTATTGTATTTTGGGATAGTCCTAATAGATTATGTTTACTTTTGTTTCATCTGCCTGAGGAGACAGATCTACAAAAACATTGCTAAGGCTGATGTCAAAGAAATTACTGCCTTTTTTTTTTTCTAGAATTTTTGTGGTTTCAGTTCTTACATTTAGATCTTTAATCCATTTTGAGTTTGTGTGTGGTATAAGTGGTCCAGTTTCATTCTTCTGCAGGTAGCTGTCCAGTCTTCCCAGCAGCATTTATTTTAGAGACTGTGTTTTCCCTAAGAATAAGTTTTTAAGTAGGCTCCTCACCCAGCATGGAACCCAACTGTGGGACTTGAAGTCATGACCCCGAGATCAGACCTGAGCTGAGATCAAGGATTGGATGCCTAACCAACCAAGCCACCCAAGTGCTCCTCTGAAAATAACTTTGATATAGTCTTTGAGTTAGTATACTCCAACATCCTGCAGACCTTTCTTTTATGCATAAGTTCTTGGATATGATTAAATTTAAAGCAGAGGGAGAGCACTGGTTCATTCACCTGTGTATCTGCTATAATCCGGTGTAGTCAGGGCAAAACCACCACTAAGTGACTAGCAGAATTAGCAGAATCTGTGGAGGGATTTCCCTATTTGGTTTGATAGGCCTTTAGGAACCTTGTCTATTGGCTAGTTAAGGAAAGGTCACTGGCTACTCCTACTTTGGAGTAGCAGCACTTTGTATATCGGCACTGTCCATAGTTCTGTATCTACATGGTCTAACAGTACAGCTGCTAGCCACCTGTGTCTATTGAGGAACTGAATTTTTAATTAATTTAGAGTTAAATAGCTATATATGGCTATTTTTACCACGTGTCCCTTCTTGGATAATTTGATATCACAGAGTGGATGGAACATTTCTGCAAGTGGAAATTTCTTTGTCACTGGGATCCCCATAGGCTCGTGTGCCTATGAGTTATCAGTGGGACCCTGGTAGAGCCTGTCTAAGGCCTTATCTGAGATCTCCTGTGGGCTGACTCAGTACCTGACTGCTCTCTGGCCTCCTGCCTCTAGGACATGGACATATAACAGTGTGAAGGTACCTACTTGTAGCTTAGATATCTGCCTTCGAGCATTTTCTTTTCTTTTATAGAGTGAAATTTATCATCTTGATATCTTATAGAACATTGGCCCATTTCTTTGATGATATGCTAATTGGACCTGACAGGAAAGAATAAGCATTATATAAGATTTAATAAAACACATGCATGCAAGAGGATGAAAATAAATGTTGTAAAAAATTCAAGGACTTCCATATTAGTCAGATTTTAGGCATATGACTATATCCTGGCACAAGTTGTACCACTCACTACAAAGAAGAGGCACAGTGTTTGATGAACCTCTCTAGGGTTTGTGGGGGAACTTATACCATATATGTATATGCTGCACTAAGTAATTTATAAAGTAATTAACACAACTCCAGATTTCTATGTGGCCCCAAGCAAGAGAAGTCCCTACAGTATGCTCAGTTATGGTATAAGCTGCCTTGCCTCTCAGGCCTAATGGCCCAGGGGGCCCCAATGGTTCAGGGAATTTCTGTGCTATATGAGTCTCTCAAAAACTTTTTTTTAGGAGAATCTTAGCATCATGCCCTGTTTTGCTGACATGCATACCCAGCTGAGCCACCCAGGTGCCCCAATAAAGTTAACTTTGAGTAGATTTCTCTGGTGGTGTGGTGGGAAGTTGACAAAATTTTGAAAGCTAAATGGGCATTGTGTACAATTTGTACAAATAAAATTCTCTGTCAAACACTGAATCCATGATCTAATCTTTCATTTTTTTCTACTGCTCACTTATCTAAACTAGATTAAAATGACAATACTTGTTTTGAGCCAACCAAAATAATAAAAACCTGTGAACATTGTTAAGATCAAATTTTTATTTTGCCAAATAATTATTAGGAGGCTGTCCATATAAAGTGTAAATATTTGTAATCAAGATTAAGACTCATATCTTTTAAAAGAAGAAGCTATATGGGGATCCCTGGGTGGTGCAGCGGTTTAGCACCTGCCTTTGGCTCAAGGCGCGATCCTGGAGACCCAGGATTGAGTCCCACGTCGGGCTCCCGGTGCATGGAGCCTGCTTCTCCCTCTGCCTGTGTCTCTGTCTCTCTCTCTCTGTGACTATCATAAATAAATAAAAATTAAAAAAAAAAAAAGAAGAAGCTATACAGTTGCTTTTACCTCTACTTTTGCATCCACAGTATCCTTAGTTCCCTTAGCTGAATGTGGTCATTTATGGAAAACAATATGGTTGAGTTTGTTATACTTTGAATCTTCAGAGGAATGTCTTTAGAGTACAGATCTTGTCAGCACTCTGCATAAGATCTTCATTGATCTGTCATTGCTCCAAAGGTAATTTCAAGGTCCTTCATACACTGTATCCTCTGGCTCTCCTGTTTGCCAAGCTTCCTCCCTTTCTTTAAACACTCCAAATTCCTTTGACATTAAAGGCCTTCACATTTGCAGTTCTGTTTCCTGGAACATTCCCCTCCTCTTTGACATTTCTTTCTCCTCCTCTAAGTCTCATCCTTTTGCTTTCAGGTTAGATAGCACTCCCCAAACATCACATTCTAGATTAAGTCTCCTTTAATAGTTTTCTTTGCACTCTGCCTTTCCCTTCCTGGAACAAACCTAGGGTTGTAAGGATATCATTATTTGCATAATTGTTCCATGCTGTCTCTCCCACTGGGCTCTAAGTTCTCTGAGGCACTTTGTTTACTATACAGCATAGTGCCTTTCTTCTAGGAGGCTCACCCTAGATATTTGTGAAACAGATGAATTAATTTTTTGAACTCATTTTTCTCCATAACTGTCCTCTTAATATAGGAAAATATGCTAAGTAAAATAACATTCTTTGTTTTGTTTGCTAAGTTTTAGATAAATTAGTTACAATTACAGTTTAGCTATCTAGGTTGAATAAGTTGAAGGAGTTCTACTTTTCTGGACCTCTCATACAAGATCAAATTCCAAAAGCCACTTTGGGTGAGGAGATTCTTGGGTGGCTTCTTGCTTCCTTGGCTTATCACTTTTGATGACCTGCTCCCCTAACAAATGTACTCTAGCTCCTGAATGCCTGTTCATGCTAAGACAGTTCTGGTACTTCATCAATTATTATCTTCATGAAGTGAGGGAGGTTTATCAGTCTCAGCATGCTGGTGCCAGGACTCCCAAAAGTATAAATTCCATGAATTTTAAAGTTTTTTAATCCCCTAATTCTAGAGAGATTAAGTTTATAGGAGAAAATTGGGAAATTTAAAAGAAATTTAAAATGACTCCAAATCCCACCATCTATAGGTGACAATGATTAATTCTTGGGTAATTTCAAATAGCTTGTGTTTAAGGCCACTTTCAGAGGCCTAAGATACTGTTTTGGATTCAAAGAACATCTGCATAATTTCTCTTTATTCCAGCCCCAATGGCTTTTTTGCAGATCTTTGAATGTTTGAAATACTGTTCCTCAGGGCATTTGCACTTACTGTTCTTTCTGCCTAGAACAGTATCTGCTCAGACAGCAAGATGGTACACTACCCCCCCCACACACACCCTTTATACAGGCACCCAAATGTCACTGTGATAATTAAAATTAATGTGTCAGTTGACTAGATCATGGAATACCCAGATATCTGGTTAAACATTATTTTTGGGTGTGTCTGTGAGGGTGTTTCCAAGGAGAGATTAGCATTTGAATTGGTGAACTGAGTAAAGTGGTTTAGTTTATGGTGGTCCTCAATGTAGGTGGGTATTATCTGTTGAGGGCCTTATCACAACAAAAAGTAGAAGGAAGGTTGAATTAGCTTTCTGGCCGACTTGATGAGCTGGGAGATTGCTCTTATGCCTTTGGTGCTCCTGGTTCTCAGGCCTTCAGAGTTGGATTGTAATCTACCATTGGCTATTGACTCTCAGGCTTTTTGAGCTATACCATCAGGTTTTGTGCATCTGCAGATTACAGATATCAGATCTTGGGACTTCTCAACCTCCATAATCAAATGAGCTAATATCTTATAATAAATCTCTCTCTCATTCTCTCTCTCTCTCTCTCTCATCTCTATCTCTTTCTCTCCCTATCTACCTATTTATCTAGCTTGCTAGTATTTTGCTTCTGTTTCTCTGGAGAACCCTGACTAATACAGTCACTTTTCAGAGACAGCTTCCTAGGCCACACTATCCAAACTACACCCTCATCCCTGGGGCTGACTTATTTTTCCTCCTAGTATTTATTACAGTATTTTATTGTATATTATGTTTATTATTATTATTGTATATTAGTGTATTATTTCTCTCCCTGCTAGAATGTAAATCTCTGAGAACAGGACTTTGCTTTGTTTCTCTGTCTATTTTTATTTATTTAACAAATATATATATACCATTTCCTATGTGCTGGGCACTACCATGAGTGTTTTTAAAAATATGAACTAATTTTGTCCTCATAATAGTGTTCTGGGGTAGATACTATTTATTATCCTCCTTTTATAGATAAAGAAATGGAAGCACAGAGTAGTCAAGTACATCATCTAAGATCTTATGCTAGTCAGTGGCTGAACTGGTATTTGAACTCAGTTAAGTCTGATTCCATTTTGACCATGATTGTCTGTTGTGTAGAATAGTGCCAGGCATTATAGTAAGTGCTCAATAAATACTAGTTGGATAAAGTGTTTTCCTATGATCTTTCTTTGCCCAGATTCAAGCAAGTATTTTATTTCAAGGCAAAAACTGCATCATTGAATTCTGTATCCCAGGGCCTACATTATCTATCTCAGATAGTCACAACCTGACAATCGGCTGGTTGGAAAGTCAGGATGAAATCGCTACTCTCTGACCCCCAATCCCTGTGTATTCTTTGATTCCTACTAAAGTCTGGGATCACATACCATTGGGGGCATCTTGCTAGTGTATAAATCAGATCAAAAAAATTTTTTAAAAAGGTTAAATTTTTTTTTGCTGAAGGTAAATAAATGTAAAATGAAAACAAACAGGAGTGAATGTTGGCACAAAATGCAAATTGACACAGAAATTTTATATAAAACTGGAGCATATAAAATAACGTTTTGCTTGGGGTACACCCCATTAGCAATACTCCTACCAGTCAAGAGAAGTACATTAACTCTTTTAGAAGTAAGAGCCTAAGGAGAATCTCCTTCACTGGGAATGCTGGAAGGTGGAGGACCTATAAGGAATGGACAGGAAGGAAGCAAGAAACAGTGAATAATAACCGGAGCCACAAAACTATGAGTTTGGGCTGTTACAGTGTGAGTCTTAGCTTGCTCCTGCTTCCACAGCAGTGGCGATGGACAAGACAATGTAAACACTCGACCAAATGGTTGCTGCATTGTGCATGATTTCACATTTCTGGAAAATGAAAAATACATGACTATTTACATTCTGTGTCCTTCTCTATTCTCTTCTTTACCTTTCTGCGGAATCAATGGGAATCTTTTGCTAGAGAGCTGTGCTCACTTTATAGCTTGGTTTTGTTTACTCTGGGGCCAAGGATAATTCCATCCATCTTTAAAGAGGCAGAAGATAGAAAAGAAACTGTAAGTGACTCCTTGTCCTTGAGCCTAGCCTGAAGTGTAGGCAGTGGAACAAAATTCAGGGTTAGGCCCTTCAAGAGGATGGCATTAATAATTAGTCTATTCAAATTACTAAATGCTAAAGGCAACCATATTTTGAAATTTTAGTTAGATAACTACCTGCTCTCCCTGTCTTGCAAAAGTTTTAAAGCAGTGTTAAAGAAGAACCATACTGGCAGGAACCAAGACTCTTGTTGATTTAATTGCATGAAGTTGAAGAAAATAGAAATATTATTTCTCACAGTGTGATTTCTTGCTTCTCCCCCTCATATTTATTTTGTGAAACATCCCATTTTACAGTAAGATTCTAATAGCAAGCTAGTATTATAACCCTAACTTATAGATGAGGACTCTTGAGATGAAGAGGAGGTGTTTAATTTGTCCAAAAGACATGAATGGCAAATGGCAGAAGCAGAACATGAACACAGGCGTCAGGACAAACCCTGCCCTACACTGCAACTTTATGTATTTCTGAGTTAAGAGTAAAAGTGGTTGCCTCCTGACTTGATAACTTTTTACTCACTCTTCAGCAATCTAACACTGATGAAGGAATCAAAAAAAGAGAGCCAAGTGTTGTGCCCAAGATTGCGAATCCAAGAAACCACCAAGGAGCTGACACCGATGCAAGCGCACGAGGGTTTATTAGCAAGCTCAAGCTTGGTTCCAAGTATACCCGACACAGCAGAGCAGGGACTTGGACCCCGAAGTGGGTTACAGCTGGGTTTTTTATAGGCTGGTCTAGGGGATTTTCAGAAGGGGTGGAGGAATTTCTCAAGTTCTGTTTACATTCTGATATGGGGCTTTCAAGGGCATTGAGCTCTGTTCTCATTCTAATATGGGACTTTCTACCATGGGCGTGGGCTCTATTGTCTTTCTGATATGGGATTCTCTGCCGAGGACATTGAGGACATTCTGCAATTTTTCCCGTAAAGTTCAGCTCTTATTCACAGGGGCCTAAGATGGCTGTACGTGTGCTAATGCTAAAGTTTAGGTGGGATGGCCTTAATTTTTCTCGACCTCCACACAAGAAGGCTCTAGTTCCATAGGCTCCGTCATTACATCTCCTGGGAAAAAATTCCTTCTCATTTGAATGTAACTGTTGATTTCTTTTTCCCTTCTCTTTGTGAGTCAGTTTGCTCTTGGTGTTAAAACTATTTTATTTATATAATTCCACAGAAGAAAATAAAAGAGAAACTGTGTTATCAGAAACATTTCTGAAAATCTTATAAACTAATTTTAGAAACCAAACAAAACCCTTTAATTTTATTACGGGTATTCAGAATATAAGGTTTCGTCAAGGATTGTAATGTGGAGCTATGATAAAAATGCCTCTGCTCAAAGACTGGCTGGGACTTGGAGGCAGTCTCAGATGGAGGACTAGGCTTTGAAGCACTAGATAGAACAGGAGAAACAAATGTTCATCAACTGATGAATAGACAAAACAAAACAAACTGTGGTATATTTGTACTGTGGAAAGTTACTCAGCAGTAAAAAGAAATGAAGTGCTCATACAACCTAAAAAGACCTTGAAAACATTAAGGTAAATGAAAGAAGCCAGTCACAAAGTGCTCCACAAAGCGTGGAGCGACTGGGGGTCATAGGTAAAGACTACATGGTTTCTATTTGATGTGATGATGAAAATGTTCTACAATTGATCGTGATATGGATGCACAAACCAATATGCTAAAACCATTGAATTGCACACTTTAAGTGGGTAAATTGGATGATCTGTACCTCAATAAAGCTGTTTACAATGTTATTCGCTGTTTACTTGTTTGTTTAATCCCCTTTATCTAGTTCGTTGAGCCCTCTACCCACCACTGCTGTGGCAACCAAAGTTTGTTTTCTGTATTTAAGAATGTTTTTAATCTCTTTTTTCTTTGTTTGTTTCTTAAATTCCACATGAATGAAATCATATGGTATTTGTTTTCCCCTGTCTGAACTATTTCATTTAGTATACACCCTCTAGGTCCACCAGTCAGGGCCACTTTTAAGCAACAAGCTTGAGCAATGGAAACCTGAGTGAGGCAAAAGGGCCCACGGTGACCACCAAGCTGAATGCAAACAGGTTCATTAAGTGACCACCTCAAAATAGCCATGGGCCTTAACTGACCAATGCGTTACATACGAACCAGGCACAGTTCCTAAGATTACCAAAAAAGGGATAATTCCCTATTTTCCCATGTATCCTTACTCCCCTCTGTAACTATGGCCCCTCCCCACCTCCTTGTGGCAGACAATTTCTCCTTAGCTGCCCTGTCTTCTCTCTCTTGCAGTGTGCTCAATAAACTTTTATCTCTTCTGTGCTGCCTTGGGTGAGTTCTTTCACCACCTGGGCTGCCAGCACCCACCAGATCAGAGCACCCCACATTTGGTTGGCCTGGGACTCTCCTCGGATTCTCCAGGAATTTCTTGGGATTTTCCCTTGGGGGACTGACTAGTATTCCTTGGGGATCTGATTGACTTCTGACCAAAATTATTCCTCAGTGAGGATCCAAAGACCCAGGGGCAACCTGCCAGATCACATTTGCCTGAAAAGGTGAGGGATTTCCCCTTCTCACCCTTTAGAGGGACCCATCCCTCCTTCTCTTTTCTCATTTTGACTTTTCCATGGTCTAACCCTAGTATATACTCCTCAGACAACTGAAGGTCTCTGGCCAGTGCAGCTCCCAGGTGTGGTTTAAAGGACTGAGGAACAGGTTGGACTGCCCATGCCTGTGAGGGCAAAGGACCACTTTCCCTTCCTCTTTCACACCGTCTGTAGCTCGTCCAGGGCAAATATGCACATGTCATAGACTCAGTAGGGACCCTTTCCTGACGCTGGCTGACTCTCAGCTGCCTTATTTCTTTCTGTCCCCCCTTTCCCTTTGTTCTGTGTATCTGTCCACCATCTTGATCTACAGGCAAAACACATTCCCACCTGTCTCTGGTGAGTCCCCCCCTTCCTTTTTCCAATCCAGTTTAGCCACCTGGTGTCCAGCTTTCCCTTTGCAGGGGACACCCCAGCAGGGATTGCTATGGCCATTTGCCATGACCCTCTCCTTGGTGGGACACTCCACTAGAGTCAGTCATCCCATATAAGGTCCAGTCCTTTTTCAGGTCAGTGGGATGACCTAACTGAAATCACAACCACGAGTCATCCCATTCCTTTTGGTGGGATGCCCCATTGGAAATCAGCAGCCAGTCTTTCCCGCTATACAACCATATCTGCTGTATTCCTTCAGACTCAGCCTTGGGCTGTATTCTTAAAAACTGGAACAAATTTGACTCCGAAGGCCTGAGGAAAAATGTTTCCTCTTTTTATGTAATGTTTCCTGGCCTCACTACAAACTCTCAATAAAGAGGTATGGCCCCTTGCCAGAACCCTTTCTTATAATACTACTTTCCAGCTTGACCTCTTTTGCCGAAACTCCTCTAAATGCTCAGAGTTCCCATATATACAGGCCTTTTTGGCATTGTCTCCCAATTCCCAACCTCCACAAAAACTGTAAAATGTGTCCTGCTTGGTTTCATGTCCCATCTGACTCTGCAGACTAGATGACCTTTTATTCCTCCCCATCATCTTTCCCCTCCCCCTGAAGGCCCAGGGACTCCCCTGGACTTAAACTGCCCACATTAGATTTCCCTACAGGTGCTCCAGGTAAAAATTGACAACAGGGAACAAACTGACGCAACATGGTTGGTATTAAAGCTAACTCAAGTTTGTTGGTTTAACTCAAGTAGATATGTCTTTAGAGTTATCAACACTAAATATAAAACTTTTATTCTGTCAAGCTCATGTTATCTCTTGTAATTTGTCAGCAAAAAGCTGGCTTAAAATGATGATTAATTTTGTCTGTCTCTTAAGATTTTCACTGGTAATTATTAAGATAGCTTTCAAAATCTTTGGTAACTGAAGTTTTGCAAAGTTAAATGATAAATTGGGTTGAATTCATTGGATATCTTAAGTCTTTTCTAAATAAGATAAAATACTAAAACATTAATTACTAAACATGAGGTTTATCTGCTTTGACTTCTTTAGTTTAGATAAACTAAAGATACTTGGGTCCATTGGGAAACATGCATTGTATCTTATTGAAAGATTGTACTATGAAAAAATGCATGTTCCTAAAAATTATGAAATGTACTTAAAAATTTACCAGTCTAAAGAATCCTGGTGTAATAGTTCACAGTTGGTTACTACTTAGTTTCTCACTGGAAACTAAGGTTTCTAAGAGTTAAAATTCTGCTGAATTTAATTAAGACTGATGGAAATGATAAGGAAAGCAAGTCTATATGTAGGAAAGCAGAAAATGTGTAAGAATGATATAAAGAATGAGTATACATTTTTGTTGAGGAAAGAAGAAGGTAATTTTGTCCTAAAATGGATTGGCTATTTTTTTTTTTTTTTTTTTTTTGGATTGGCTATTTAGAGAGAAAAGGCTTAGGGCAAAATCTGAATGCAAAAGAAAGCTGTATAAGGTTTTTGAAGGGAAATCTTTAGAAAAGAATTTTATATGTGATCAGGATGGACTAAGATCGAAATTAATGGATTTTAAAAGTACATTGGTGTAATATTGAAATTCTGCTTTACTCTCTAGTAAAAAGACAAACTTTTCTTGGATTGTTAGTCTGCTCTTGATAAGAAAATCTAAACAAATGTTTGTTTGTTTTCTTTTATCTGCTTAGAAAACCAAAGCTTTTACATTTTGTCTATTGTGCCCAAGATGGCGAACCTGAGAAACCACCAAGGAGCCATCACCGATGCAAGCACACGAGAGTTTATTAGCAAGCTCGAGCTTGAGTCCAAGTGTACCCGACATAGTGGAACAGGGACTTAGACCCCGAGGTGGGTTACAGCTGGGTTTTTATGGGCTCCTCTAGGGGATTTCCAGAAGGGGTGGAGGAATTTCTTCATTCCAATATGGGACTTTCTGTCAAGGGCATTCTGTGGTTTTTCCTGTAACTGAAGTAGGGTAAAGTTCAGCCCTTGGTCACAGGGCCTGAGACGACTGCCAAAGCTAAGATGGCTGTACTTGTGCTAACGCTAAACATGAGGTGGAATGGCCTTAATTTTCTCGGCATCCATATTGTCTTTTTTTTTTTTTAATATTTATTTATTCGAGACACGGAGAGAGAGACAGAGACACAGGCAGAGAGAGAATCAGGCTCCTCGCAGGAAGCCCCATGTGGGACTGGATCCTGAGACCCTGGGATCATGCCCTGAGCCAAAGGCAGACGTTCAACCTCCTGAGCCACCCAGGCATCCTGTACATTTTGTCTTTTTCAGGTCTTTGATTACCTAAAATAGTCAAAAATTCTCAATGTGAAAGGAGCTAAGTTTTGGTAACAACTGTATAGCTTCTTATAAAATCCTTATTGCCACCTTGGTTAAATATAAATAAGCCTATTTAGGCATGTGTTTTAAAATTTTCTAAGGTTTTTAACAAACCTCTCAGAGATTTAGATTGTAAATGAAGTTTTTTGGCTTGTTTTTGTTTTTTTTGTTTTGTTTTGTTTTTGTTGTTTACCAATTAAGCTTGTTTATTTGGTATGTTATGATCTGGTATGAGGTTATCACTTGATATTCTGATTATTGAAGTGTTATATATCATAGAAATAACCAGATTTCCTCATCAGCTATATTATAATGAACTCTTCTATCAGATCTTTAACCTTGTCCCTTTCTGTGGGGTTTTTGTCATTTATAATTATTCTGATGCTCTTGTAAAATGAGTTTTGTCTTCTAGGGGATTCATGAAAGGGACTTTTTTTTTTTTTTTACAAATAGAGGTATTTGATGTCTTTAAGATCATAAAATTGATCTAGGTAAGAATTTCTAAAACTAATGAAAAATCTGCATTGAAACAACTAGAATTGGTAATATGGGACTGAATAAACTGAGAAAGATGATTATAGTTTTTGTGATTCTTGTTTGAAACATTGCTGGTTCTCTAATGGTTGCCTTTCCAGATTGAGAGATTCCTAAAATATCTATGACTCACAGAAATGTGATAAAGTATTCCTTTGTGAACAAATTCAAACATTTAACTTTTCTTTCTACTTGAACCCTCTGAAATTCAGAAACTCTCATTGAGTTTTCTTTCTTCCAGGGCAAGTGTAATTAATTGCATAAGTTCAATGAGAATGTGTTCTTTCTGTAACAGGATACCATTGGAAACAGTGGTTGTATTACCAAGGTTTTGACTGAAATGTCATATTTGAGAGTGACCTGCATAGATTCATGTATGACCAGACAGCTCTAAGGAATTAAGGTTGACTTTATGGAGTTCCTTGGAAGTGTTGGCCTGATACCTTGCTTACAGAGTTCCCAGCAGTCCTACCGGGTGAGTAAATAATGTCACTTCTTGGCAGGTTCAGGAACTCAGGATATTTTTGGGACCTCAAGAAGAATTCACCCAAATCTCCAGGTATTGCAGGCATGTCTGGTGGCAAATATTTGGCTTGGCTTCTGGCCTCAAGGGTCTATTAAAAGTTCAATCCAAAGATTCCTTTTGTTTTTGTTTTGTTTTAAAGATTTTGTTTATTTATTTGAGAGAGAGAGCAAGAGAGAAAGAGTGCAAGCACAGAGGGAGAAGCAGACACCCCGCTGAGCCAAGAGCTCAATGCAGGACTCAATCCCAAGACCCTGAGATCATGTTCTGAGCCAAAGGCAGACACTTAAAGGCCAACACTTAACAGACTGAGCCACCCAGGCACCCTTAGAGATTCCTTTGAAAAAGTTCCAACCAAGCAAGTTTTAAAGAATCAATATGGTCGGGATCCCTGGGTGGCGCAGTGGTTTGGCGCCTGCCTTTGGCCCGGGGCGCGATCCTGGAGACACTGGATCGAATCCCACGTCGGGCTCCCGGTGCATGGAGCCTGCTTCTCCCTCTGCCTGTGTCTCTGCCTCTCTCTCTCTCACTGTGTGCCTATCATAAATAAATAAAGATTTAAAAAAAAAAAAAAAAAAGAATCAATATGGTCAATCAGTATTGTTGCTGAGCTTATGCAAATAATTAGGGCAAGTTTGTTAAAATGGAATTGTTTTTCATATAAATTAGTCTTGACTTGGCTGTCTTTGGAAAAGAGGATGATTTTAGAAAGAAAAAATTATGATTCAATAACACACCTTTGTGGATGCTAAATTCTAGTTCTGATTTTCTTGAATGTTGGTTGTTTGCCTAAGCTGGACAACTTGAGGTAGCCGTCAGAGAATTTGCCACAATAACTCCTATATAGACAATCTTCATGCTTGTTATTCTGTGGGGATAATAACAGAATCCCATGTGCATATGATTATTTGAACAGCTAGAAAACGGGGTGGACTCCCCAACAATTGTATAACTCAGCCATCACCTTGACAAATTGTGTGTGGCTGGGATGACAAAATCGGTCCTTAAAAGCTGAAGCATACCCCACTCCATCAGGTTATCTATGGATTTGTGATGGAAATAGTAAATGGCCCCACTTCCCTTATGATTAGATAGAAGATATGCTTGGGGACCCATATTCCCAGGCAAGTCTTCTCCCACTTGCCCCTGATTCCTCATAATTAGGATATTTGTTAAGTCTAGACATGAGACAAAGAAGGCTTCTGGATGGTTTTACCCCTTAGCCATAGTAGTCCTAGGAGCTGCCTCTTTTGATGTAAAATTGCAAATAGAGGCTTTAGCAAAGCATACAGTGGCCACCTTTAACTAAAGCTGGCATGTAATGTAGTCACCCACAAATCTGAAATTTGAAAAGTGGCCCTCCCAAATTGAATGACCCTGATATCCTGACTGCAGTTTAAGGAGGAACCTATGCTTTATTAAGTGTTGTATATATACTCCAGATTACCACAGAAATGTGACAGGGTTACTAAAAGACACGATATTCGAATTGGTGCTTTAAACCATCTTTCTCTTTTTAATTGGTTAAACTCCTGGACTGGAGGAAGATTTTGGTCAACTATCCAAGGTCTTTTTTTTTTTTTTAATTTTTATTTATTTATGATAGTCACACACACAGAGAGAGAGAGAAAGAGGCAGAGACACAGGCAGAGGGAGAAGCAGGCCCCATGCTCCGGGAGCCTGACGTGGGATTCAATCCCTGGTCTCCAGGATCACACCCTGGGCCAAAGGCAGGCACTAAACCTCTGCGCCACCCAGGGATCCCCTATCCAAGGTCTTTTATTCGGGCTTCTCTTTCTCATAATAATAACAACCTTATCTTGTTGTCTTTTCTATTTATTTATTTATTTATTTATTTATTTATTTATTTATTTATTTATTTATTTATGTATTTATTTATTTATTTATTTATTTATTTATTTATTTATTTATTTATTTATGATAGTCACAGAGAGAGAGAAAGAGGCAGAGACATAGGCAGAGGGAGAAGCAGGCTCCATGCACCAGGAGCCCGACGTGGGATTTGATCCCGGGTCTCCAGGATCGCGCCCTGGGCCAAAGGCAGGCGCCAAACCGCTGCGCCACCCAGGGATCCCTTTTTTTTTTTTTAAGATTTTATTTATTCATGAGAGACACACAGAGAGAGGTAGAGACACAGGCTGAGAGAGAAACAGGCTCCATGCAGGGAGCTTGATGTGGGACTTGATCCCAGGACTCTGGGATCATGACCTGAGCTGAAGGCAGATGTTCAACCGCTTAGCCACCCAAGCGTCCCCTTGTTGTCTTTTCTAATGTCTCTCTGCCTGGTGCCAAGATTCCTTCACTGCCATATCGTAAAGCTGACAGATGATCCGAAGAATCATATATGCTGTCTACCTTTTGTAACTGCCTCTGCCTTTTGTAATTCCTACATATAAATTCCCAGGTGACAACGTTGACTCATAGGTAGGGACATCTCTATGCCCCTCGTTCAGCCGGAAGAAGCTACTGAAGATGAGACCTCCTCCCAAATCCCAAAGATTTGTCATTATTGATCTGTCAGTGGGGACTGGCAGGGCCACTTTTAGGCAACAGGCTTGAGCAATGGAAACCTGAGCAAGGCAAAAGGGCTCACAGCTACCACCAAGCTGAATACAAACAGACCTATGAGGCAACCCACCTCAGGATGGCATAAACCCTAACTGACCAAAAGGCTACTTAAAACCAGGCACAGGGCAGCCCTGGTGGCCGAGCGGTTTAGCACCGCCTTCAGCCTGGGGTGTGATCCTGGAGACCGGGATCGAGTCCCACGTCGGACTCCCTGCATGGAGCCTGCTTCTCCCTCTGCCTGTGTCTCTGCCTCTCTCTCATTCTCTCTCTCTCTCTCTCTCTCTCTCTCTCTCTCGAATAAATAAATAAAATCTTTTAAAAATAAGTAAATAAATCTTTAAAAAAACAAAACAAAACAAAACCAGGCACAGTTCCTAAGATTACCAAAAAAGGGATAATTCCATATGTCCCCTTACTTCCTTATGCCGCTCTATAACTGTGGTTCCCCCTCACCCCCACCCCGCCACTTCCTCATGGCAGATAGTCTCTCCTTTGCTGTCCTGCCCACTGCCCCCTTGCAGTGTGTTCAATAAACTTTTATCTCTTATTCTGCCTTGGGTGAATTCTTTCTAACTGTTCAAATAATCATATGCACTGGCCCCCACCTGATGGGAGTGCCCCAAACCATCCATGTTGTTGTTAATGGCAAGATCTTAATCTTTTTATGTCTCCATTGTGTGTGTGTGTGTGTGTGTGTCTCACATCTTTATCCATTCATCTATTGATGGACACTGTTACTTCTATATTTTGGTTATTGTAAATAATGCTGCAGTTACCATAGAGGTGCATGGATGTTTTCAAATTAGTGGTTTTGTTTTCTTTGGGTAAATACTCAGTAGTAGAATTACTGGATCATATGGTATTTCTTTTTGTAACTTTATGAGGAATTTCCATACTGTTTTCCATAATGGATGCACCAATTCACATCATTCCTACTAACAGTGCTTGAGGGTTCCTTTTTCTCCACATCCTCACCAATACTTGTTTCTTGTGTTATTGATTTTAGCCATTCTGATAGGTGTGAGGTGATATTGCCTGGTGGTTTTGATTTGCATTTTCCTGATGATGATTGATGTTAAGCACCTTTTCATGTGTCTGTTGGCCATCTGTATGACTTCTTTGGAGAAATGTCTATTCAGGCACTCTGCCCATTTTTTATTCAGATTGTTTGTTTTTTTAGTGTTGAGTTGTATAAGTTCTTTATATATTTTGGATATCAGTCCCTTATTGGATATATCATTTACAAATATCTTCTCCCATTCAGTAGATTGCCTGTTTGTTTGTGGTTTCTGGTTTCCTTTGCTCTGCAAAAGCTTTTTTGGTGCAGCCCCAGTAGTTTATTTTTGCTTTTATTGCCCTTGCCTGAGGAGACACATCTAGAAAAATATTTCTATGGACAATGTTAAAGAAATTACTGCTATGTTTTCTTCTAGGAGTTTATGATTGCACCTCTCACATTTAGCCCCTTAATCCATTTTGAGTGTGTGTGTGTGTGTGTGTGTGTGTGTGTGATTTAAGAAAGTGGTCCAGTTTCATTCTTTTGCATGTAGCCATACAGTTTTCCCAACACCATTTGTTAAAGAGACCTTTTTTTTCCTTAAAGATTGTATTTATTTGTTCATGAGAGACACAGAGGGAAAGGCAGAGACACAGGTGGAAGGAGAAGCAGGCTCCCCAATGGGAGCCTGATGCCAGACTCGTTCCTGGACGCCCGGGATCATGACCTGAGCCAAAGGCAGACGCTGAACGATTGAGTCACTCAGGCACCCCAAAGAGACTTTTTCTCACTGCATATTCTTGCCTCTTTTGTCACAGATTGACCACATAAATGAGGGTTTATATGTGAACTCTTTATTCCATTCCATTGACCTATGTGTCTATGTTCATGCCAGGACCATATTGCCTCGATTACAACAGCTTTGTAGTATATCTTGAAATATGGGAGTTTAATACCTTCAGCTTTGTTCTTTCTCAAGATAACTTTAGCTATTTGGGGTCTTTTGGGATTCTCTACACATTTTAGGATTATTTATTCTAGTTTTGTGAAAAATGCTGTTGGTATTTTGATAGGGATTGCATTAAATCCATAGATTGCTTTGGATGTTTAGCAATATTAGTTTTCCCAATCCATGAGCATGATATATCTTTTTTTTTTTTTTTTTTTGGCTGGGTACAGTAAAAGCATGATATATCTTTGTGTTTCTTTGTGTCATCTTCAGTTTCTTTCATCACTGTCTTATAGTTTTTGGAGTACAGTTCTTTTACTTCATTGACTAAGTTTATCCTAGATATTTTATTCATTTTGATGTAGCTGACAGTGGGATTGTTTTCTTACTTTCTCTTTCTGCTGCTTCAGTATTAGAGTATAGAAATGCCACAGATTTCTGCGTATCAATTTTGAATCCTGTGGTTTTACTGAATTCATTTGTGAGTTCTGGTAGTTTTATGGTGGAGTCTTTAAGGTTTTCTGTATATAGTATTGTTATCTGCAAAAAGAATCATAGGTATTGGGCAGCCCAGGTGGCCCAGCGGTTTAGCGCCACCTTCCGTCCAAGGTGTGATCCCGGAGAGCCGGGATTGAGTCCCACATCGGGCTCCCTGCATGGAGCCTGCTTCTCCCTCTGCTTGTGTCTCTGCCTCTCTCTCTCTCTCTCTCTCTTTCTCTCTCTCTCTCTGTCTCATGAATAAATAAATAAATAATCTTAAAAAAAAGAATCATAGGTATTTAATTTTATTTTTAAAGATTTTATTTATTTATTCATGAGAGACCCAGAGAGAAAGGCAGAGACACAGGCAGAGGGAGAAGCAGGCTCCGGTGGGGAGCCCGATGTGGGACTCAATCCCTGAACTGGGATCATGCCCTGAGCCAAAGGCAGATGCTCAACCACTGAGCAACCCAGGTGTCCCAGAATCATAGTTATTTTAAATTTCAGTCTGATAATTTCAACATTCTACCATGCTTGATTCTGCTTTGTCTCTTCAGATTGTGTTTTTTGCCTTTTAGTGTGCCTTATAATTTTTTCTTGAGAGACATGATATACCAGGTAAAAAAAACTGCTCTAAATAGACCTTCAGTAATGTGATGAAAAAGTATGGCAGTAAGGGAAGCATTCTATAGTCCTATGATTAGGTCCCATATAGTCCATTCTGTAGTCCTATGATTAGGCCCTATACAGTCCATTCTATAGTCCTATGATTAGGCTCAATCTCAGCCTATTTCTCTGGACTTTGAAATTCACAAGTATTTTTGTTTTTTTCTCCCTGCTTAGGTGGGGCAGGATGGCTAGAGTGGGCTGGAGTTGGATATTTTCCTTCTTCGAGTTCAGTTAGGCTCTGGTTAACTAGTATCCCTGAAGGCAAGCCTTGTTAAGAACAGAGTGCTGGGGTATATTTCAAATTGGTTTCTTTTCCTTTCCCTCTACCAGAAGCACAAAGCGATTTTTCTCTGATATTTACTGTGAAAGCCTGTTTGAGTTCCTGGATGTATAACTCACAAAAGTGTAATGTCTCTTGTGTATTTGAACTCTCCTGGAGTTTTTAACTCTCATATTTGCTCCTATTCAGCCTCCAACAATTTGTCTATTACAGTTTAAATATCCTAACCTGGCAGTTTCCTGTGGTGGTTTCCATTTGTGACTCTCTACTCTGGTAAACCCACTCCCTGTATTCACCTATAGGTTTCTTCAATCTTAGGAACATTGGTTTGCTGTCCAAGAAGAGTTGGATCCAAGAAGAGTTATTGATTTTTCAGTCTCTTAAGCTTTTTACTGGTTGTTAGGACAAAGCGGAAATTTCTAGGCTCCTTACATGTAGAACCAAAAACTGGAAGTCTTATTTTCTAACTTAAAATGTTATCAAGAGTTTGATTAAGCTTATTCAAAGAGGGCGCAGGTCTTCTTATCAATGACCACTGATACAAATTATTATCAAATTTTTACATGATTTAATTAATGTATTTTTCTTTTTAAGATTTTATTTTGAAGTCATCTCCACACCCAATGTGGGGCTTGAAACTGCAACACTGAGATCAAGAGTCACATGCTCTGACTGAGTCAGCCAGGTTCCCCTTATTTTTTTATTTTTTAGCCAGGTTCCCCTTAATATACAATTTAACTCACTTGCTTTTATTTTTTATTTTTTTTTTCACTTGCTTTTAAATTGGAAATAAGCAATCTGTAATTCTACTAAAAAAAAAAAAAAAGTCTACTCCAAAGGAAAGGCATTGAGAGTAGAAGAAAAGAGGCATTGGAGGATAGTGGCAGACCAAGAAAGAATGAGAAATGAAGAACCAAGTAAAGAAGAACCAACCAGATAGAGATAAAGGTGAATGCCACCTATACAAACCTAAACACAAGCTATGGAGACAAAAAGGTCTATATACAATGTGAATTGAATGTGTGGATTGTAGATCATCTACCTGAGTCCTGTTTATCTTTCAATAGCTGATGTTTTGGCTTTGTTATAAGAATATACATATTTAACTTCTCCTTTATTCAACGGAATAATTATTAGACATCTTCTATGTACCAATCACTGTATTCGGAGCACTGTATTAGGGTATAACAGCAAATAAGACAATGATTCCTGTCTTAGAGAAGTTGAAAGTTGGCAGGAGACACTGGCAGCATTTTTTTTAAATTTAAAAAAATAAAAAATTTAAATCACATCATTCTCACCCCCCCACACATACACACCCATTCAAGGTGGCAATGTGAGGTGACAGGTATGTTAATCAGCTTGATTATTGTAATTATTTCATATACATATATACCAAGGTATGACATTGTATGCTTTAAATACATACAATTTTTATTTGTCAATTATACCTCAATAGAGGCACCTGGGTGGCTCAGTGGTTGAGCATCTGCCTTTGGCTCAGATCATGATCCTGGGTCCTGGGATTGAGTCCTGCATCGGGTTCCCCACGGGGAGCCTGCTTCTCCCTCTGCCAATGTCTCTGCCTCTCTCTCTCTGTCTCTCATGAATGAATAATAAAATCTTTTTAAAAAATTATACCTCAATAAAGCTGGAAAAAATAAAACACGTTATAGTTTAAAAATAGTTTTTATGGGAAAATAGGAAATCCTCTATGAATTCCATTTTAGTGTTTTGCATCTTATTATTTTTAAAATATTTTATTTAAATTCAATTTGCCAACATACAATATAACACCCAGTGCTCAAACCATCAAGTGCCCTCATTAATGCCTGTCACCCAGTCGCCCCCTCTCTGCACCCACCTCCCCTTCTGCAATGCTTTGTTTGTTTCCCAGAGTTAGGAGTCTCTCATGGTTTGTCTTCCTCTCTAATTTTTCCCCACTCAGTTTTCTTCCTTTCTCTTATAGTTCCTTTCACTATTTCCTATATTCCACATATGAGTGAAACCACATGATGATTGCCTTTCTCTGATTGACTTATTTCACTCAGCTTAATACCCTCCAGTTCCAACCATGTTGAAGCAAATGGTAGGCATTCATCCTTTCTTTTTTTTTTTTTTTTTTAAGATTTTATTTATTTATTCGAGTGACACACAGAGAGAGGCAGAGACATACACAGAGGGAGAAGCAGGCTCCCTGTGGAGAGCCTGATGCAAGCCTCAATTCTAGGACCCTGGGATCACAACCTGAGCCATAGGCAGACACTCAACCACTCAGCCACCCAGGTGCCCCGGTATTCATCCTTTCTGATGGCTGAGTAATATTCCATTGTAAACATACACCACATCTTCTTTATCCATTCATCTGTCAAAGGACATCCTGGCTCCTTCCACAGTTTAGTGTTTTAGATTTTAGACTCTTCTTCAGGGGGCACCTGTCTGGTTCAGTTGGAAGAGCATGCAACTCTTGATCTTGGGGTTGCGAGTTCAAGTCCCATGTTAGGTATGGAGATTACTTAAAAAAATAAACTCTTCTTCTGAAGCTTCTTATTTTTTAAATGTATTTAATACTAAGGTCTCAATACAGCTTTCCAGACATTTAGGAAAAATGGCTTAATTGCTAAATATAATGAAGTTTGCTTATAGGTAAAAGAAGTATAGGAAAGTAGTCAACATTTTTGAGAAATTGTCCAGGAAAAGTATCTTTTTCTTCCTAATTTGAAAAAATACAGGAAGTACAAAGAGTAATAGAACAAACATCTGTTGGGGAAATAAAATTAAAAACAAAATCTTCCAACCCAATAAACCTCTCCACAAAGGTAGAAGAGAAAGAGAAGAATTTTATTATTTGCATAAGCATTAAACTAGAATGTGATTATTCATCACAGGGAATCTGCTAACAGATTACAGAGAAATAAATCTCACTGTTTTGTATAGCCAGGTAGATATAACCTATCACATATATATCTTCAGGATGAACGATAAAACTAGTCCTCAAGCAGGAGGACTTGAAAACATTGTTTGTCACATACAGTTCATCCTAAATTTGCTTGGGAGTTGGAGTAGCCATGAGTGTTACTTGGCTTTGTAATAAAGGAAAAATCAACTTCTCATATCTTTATGAGAGCAAGTAGTTTTGCAGTTGGGAGCAAGGTACCCACCAAAATTAGGCACCTCTTCTCCCACAGGACCTGGGAAATAAGGATGCTATCTCCCCTGACATTTACATTTCAAGATGTTCCTCAGCTTCTTGAGGAAAATATTCCTGAGTTATAAATCTGGGGGGGGGGGGCTTTAAAAAGATTTACATATATCTCAAACATACAAGTTTTCTAGAGAAAACACACTAAGGAAAGGGAGAAGAGAATCTCGTTTTTTTCTTAAAACAATGTTATTTATTTGAGAGAAAGGGAAAGCATAAGGGGGGTGGAAGGGTGCAGAGAGGGAGAAGCAGATCTCCACAGAGCAGGGAGCCCAACATGGGGCTCAGTCTCAGGACCCTGGGATTATGACCTGAGCTGAGGGCAGACAACCCACTGAGCCACCCAGGCTCCCCTCTTCCTTCATTTTTAACAGGGAGAATTAAGCCTTTTATTTTTAATTTTTATTTGCCCGTACATGTGGGACCCAGGAAATTTAACAAAATCCCCTACCCCTGGACAAGCAGAGCAAGACTGACTCTATTTTGTGCTGCACCCGCCTTGTGCTGACCTGCTTATTACTTAGGGCACTGCCCCGCCCTAGTCAAACCCAGGGCACACCCTAATCGGAAATCCGGCTCAGTGACAGGCCAGTTCAAATGGATACTGTAGGGTAAAATGTAACTCAATCGGCCACCTGCGAGTGGACCAGCATGACTGTGCAACTTTCTGCGTATCCCATTGGCCACTGGCCCCTATAAAGTTGCTAAGCCTCTTAGTCTCGGGGTCCAAGTCCCTGCTCCTCTGCGTCGGGTATACTTGGACTCAGGCTCGAGCTTGTAAATAAACCCTCATGTGTTTGCATCTGTGTCGGCTCCTTGGTGGTTTCTCGGATTTGCGATTTGGGGCACAACATTTGGGGGCTCGTCCGGGATCCAAGAAACCCTCAGGACCCCATCCAGAGGGTTTCACGCATGGTGAGTACACTGAACTTTTTCCACCTTTTGCGCATTTATTTTCTGAGAGCTCTAAACTGTACTTTACCTGTAGGAATTCCAATCTGTATTGGGTCGGCATTGGCTTAGGCAGACACGCTGGCGGGCCATCGACCAGGGGTCTTGAGGAGACATCCTTGGCCCTGCCTGGAGGCCGGGGTCCTCATCTGTAAGGAGGGCCGGCCGCCAGCCCTTCAGGTTACTCTCTGTTTTGTCTCTGTGGCCGCATGGAACATTTGTCTGTTACCGTGTTCATGTTAACTGTTTGCACATTTGTCTGTGTTACTATGTCCTTGTTAACTGTTTGTGCATTCGTCTGTGTTGTTGGGTCCTTGTTAATCGTCTTTACTGTCTGTGTCTTGGTGTGGATTGGGGACATAATGGGGGAGACAGAAACCACTCCCCTATCTCTTATGCTCTCTCACTTCTCGGATGTTAGGGAAAGAGCTCGTATTCTGAGCATAGACATACGGAGAAAGAGATTCCAAATTTATTGTATATCAGAATGGCCAACCTTTGACGTGGGATGGCCCCAGGAGGGAACTTTTCACCTGCCTATTATCTTACAGGTTAAGACCATGATCTTCAGGGACAAACCGGACGGCCACTCTGACCAGGTTCCCTACATCCTGATCTGGAAGGACATGATCGAGAATTCCCCTCCTTGGCTAAAACCATTTTTACTCCCCAAAGCGCACAACTGGGCTGAAGGTAAGAAGAGACCCCGGATCCACCGCCAGACTCTAGGGGCAGGTCTCCAGGCTGCCGCGTGCAAGCCTATCAATCTGGCCAAAGTCTATGATGTGAGGCAGGGTAAGGATGAGAGTCCAGCAGCCTTCTTAGAGAGAGTCATAGAGGCTTTTAGGCAGTACACCCCTATGAACCCAGAAGCCCCGGAAACAAAGGCCGCAATTATCATGGCTTTTGTTAACCAGGCAACTCCAGATATTAAAAAGAAATTGCAAAGAGTAGAGAGACTGGGAGAGAAGAGCTTGCAGGACTTACTGATAGTGGCAGAATGAGTCTAATAATAGAGAAAGTCCGGAAGAACAACAACCCAAACTAAGTGACCGGCAGACCTGAAGCCTGGCCAAGATCCTGCTGGCCACAACCATTGACGACCCACAGGAAAGACCGAGGCACCTCAAGAAGCTGGCTTCAGGGACAGGTAAGGAGGATGGCCCTGGTCCCCCTTGGGAGCGCCCTAAGCTGAACAAAAACCAATGTGCTTATTGCAAAGAGGAGGGCCATTGGGTGAAAAGCTGCCCTAACAAAAGATCTAAGGCCCCTGCCAAGATCTTAGAAATGGAGGACCTGGACAATTAGGGAAGTCAGGGTTCAGCACCCCTCCCCTAGCCGAGAGTAACTCTTAAAGTGGAGGGGCAACCTGTTGAATTCCTAGTGGACACTGGGGCACAACATTCGGTTTTATTACAACCCCAAGGGAAATTGGCAAACAAAACTTCATGGGTGCAAGGGGCCACGGGCACCAAACAATACTCATGGACTACCCGAAGAACTGTGGATCTCGGCACGGGCTGGGTATCCCACTCCTTCATGGTCATCCCTGAGTGTCCCTACCCGTTGTTAGGTCGGGATTTGCTCACCAAGATGGGGGCGCAAATTTGCTTCCACCTCGAAGGGGCAACAGTCCTAAACAAGAAGGGGCACCCGATTCAGGTGCTTGTCTTGAGTTTAGAAGACGAATATCGTCTCCACCAATGCCCTCAGCCCCAATGACTGACATTGACCATTGGCTGCGGGAATTTCCCCAAGCATGGTCAGAAACTGGGGGAATCGGGCTGGCCCAGCATCGACCAGCCATATACATAGAACTAAAGCTGGGGGCAGACCCTGTTAGGGTCTGTCAATACCCCATGCCTCTAGTAGCATGAAAGGGAATCACACACCACATACGGCGACTACTGGACTCGGGCATATTAAGGCCCTGCCAATCGGCATGGAACACTCCCTTGCTGCCAGTTCAGAAACCACACTCTAACGATTACAGGCCAGTCCAGGACTTGAGGGAAGTCAACCAGCGAGTAGAGGATATGCACCCTATGGTCCCAAACCCATACACCCTCCTCTCCACCCTGCCTCCAGACAAAACTTGGTATACGGTATTAGATTTAAAAGATGCCTTTTTCAGTCTGCCTTTAGTGCCCAAGAGCCAAGACCTCTTCACCTTTGAATGGACGGACCCTGAGAAAGGCATCAATGGCCAGCTCACCTTGACTCGACTATCACAAGGATTCAAAAATTCACCAACTATCTTCAATGAGGCCTTACACGAAGACTTGGGTGGGTTCCGTTCCGAGCACCCTCATTTGACTTTATTACAATATGTAGATGATATCCTGTTGGTGGCAGAGGACCAGGACTCATGCCTGCGAGGCACCAGGGACTTGCTCCAGACCATAGCGGCCCTAGGATACCGGGCTTCAGCTAAAAAAGCCCAGATCTGCAGAACAGAGGTGAGCTACCTTGGGTACAAATTAAAAGATGGACAAAGATGGTTGACAAATGCACGGAAGGAAACTGTCTTAAGAATCCCACAGCCGCAAACCATCTGCCAGGTACGCGAATTCCTGGGGTCAGCAGGGTTCTGTCACTTATGGATTCCAGGTTTTGCCGAGATGGCCAGAGCCCTCTATGAGGCCACTAGGCACCAGCAAAATTTTGAATAGACAGAGGCCATGAACGGAGTCTTTAATGACCTTAAAAAGGCCTTGCTGTCTGCCCGATCTAGCCAAGCCCTTCTACCTGTATGTGGACGAGAAAGACGGGATGGCAAAAGGGGTCCTTGTCCAGTACTTAGATCCCTGGAAGAGACCCATAGCCTATCTCTCCAAAAAGCTGGACACGGTGGCCGCTGGATGGCCCCCATGCTTAAAAATTATTGCTGTGGTGACCACTATGGTCAAGGACACAGACAAACTGGCCATGGGGTAAGAACTGCATGTTACCACCCCACATGCTATTGAAGGTGTACTCAAACAGCCCCCAGACCGCTGGATCAGCAATGCCCATCTGACCCATTATCAGAGCCTGCTGCTAAACCCTACCAGAATTTTATTTAAGCTACCAACAACCCTGAATCCGGCAACGCTACTCCCTAACACAGACTGGGACCCCCCCTCTGCATAACCATCAAGAAATTTTGGCACAGGTGCATGGAATCAGAGCTGATCTCCAGTGACCAGCCACTGCTGAATGCGGACATCACCTGCCATACACGGACGGCAGCAGTTTTGTCCAAGAAGGATTCAGATATGCGGGGGCAGCCATAACCACGGAGATGGAGACTGTCTGGGCAGAGCCACTGGCAGCCGGGACGTTGGCTCAACGGGTGGAACTGATCGCACTGGCCAAGGCACTGACCATGGGGGAAGGTAAATGAATAAACATCTACACCGACGGCAGGTACGCCCTCGCCACTGCTCACATCCACGGAGCCCTTTACAGGGAGAGAGGGCTTCTGACAGCAGAGGGAAAGACTGTTAAAAACAAAACGGAGATTCTTGAACTCCTGAGGGCCCTCTGGCTGCCCAAGGCCCTAGCCATCATCCATTGTCCGGGGCACCAAAAGGCAGACATGCCAGTAGCCAGGGGAAACCGTCTAGCCAGTTTAAAAGCAAAAGAGGCGGCCTTTCTGGTGACCCAGGTCTTAGCTACCACACTACCTGATCCGGGGGCACCGACCCTGCCTGACACCCCCAACTATACTGATGCTGACTTACACTGGATCAAACGCTTGCCTATGACCCAGTGCTTGCGTGGCTGGTGGAGGGCCACAGACTCCAGCATCATCTTGCCAGAGGGACTAGGACGGCGAGTCCTATCCAAAATGCATCGGAGTACTCACATGGGGACAAGGAAGATGGAAGACCTCATACAACATGCAAAGATCACTATTAAAGACTCTCGAGCAAAGATTGAACAGATTGTGGCAAGCTGCCGCAAATGCCAATTAACAAATGCCTCCACCCTCCAGGATCTAACCCCGGGCACCCGGCTCTGAGGGGACCGCCCAGGAGCCTACTGGGAAGTGGACTTCACTGAGGTAAAACCTGGAAAATTCGGGTATAGGTATTTACTAGTGTTTGTAGATACTTTTTCAGGATGGACAGAGGCATTTCCCACCAAACATGAAACGGCACAGATCGTGACCAAGAAACTGTTGGAAGACATCGTACCGAGGTATGGTTTTCCCATTATAATTGGGTCAGACAACAGCCCAGGATTCGTATCTAAGGTAACACAGGGAGTGGCACTAGTACTTGGGGCAGATTGGAAATTACATTGTGCACATAGGCCCCAGAGCTCAGGACTGGTAGAGAGGATGAACAGAACATTAAAGGAGACCTTAACTAAATTAGCCCTGGAGACTGGCGGGGACTGGGTGACTCTCCTCCCCTTCGCCCTATATAGGGTGAGGAACTCCCCATATAAGATGGGACTGACTCCCTACGAGATCATGTTCAGTCTTCCTCCACCTGTTATCCCCAATTTAAAACCTGAGGTGCTTGCTGAATTTGATGATCACCAACTTCTTTTCTCCCTCCAAATGTTACAACAAACCCATGAGCAGGTGTGGCCTAAACTGAGGGTCCTCTATGAGACTGGGCCACCCCTGGACCCCCATCGATATTGGCTAGGTGACTGGGTATACGTGCGGAGATACCAACACCAGACACTTCAACCTCGCTGGAAGGGACCCTACCTCATGATCCTGACCACTCCCACCGCTCTCAAGGTCGACGGGATTGCTCCCTGGGTCCACTACACACACGTCCGGCCAGCTGACCCACACACCGTTCTCAAAGACTTTGTTACAGCATGAAAAAGACAACCAGACAAGGACAATCCCCTAAAGCTAAGACTGTGCCGTTCTCACTTATTTCCCACCCCCCCCCAAGACTCCCTAATCCAAGGTTGTCCTTCAAAATGGAAGGAAATTAAAATTAGTCCTCTTACAACAAAGGGTGGGGGGTTATGTGCTGCCTTAAATGTAAATGAGAGCGAGAACAGCAACAAGGTTGGTGAGAATCCTGGTTTAATCATTCCCCTGGCTCACTCTGAGAGCAACCTGGACCCATGATTGGGTCCTGCATAGGATCCTCTGAAAAAGGGGGGAATGTGGGACCCAGGAAATTTAACAAAATCTCCTACCCCTGGACAAGCAGAGCAGGACTGACTCTATTTTGTGCTGCACCCTTGTGCTGACCTGCTTATTACTTAGGGCACTGCCCCGCCCTAGTCAAACCCAGGGCACACCCTAATCGGAAATCCAGCTCAGTGACAGGCCAGTTCAAATGGATACTTTAGGGTAAAATGTAATTCAATCGGCCACCTACGAGTGTACCAGCATTGACTGTGCAACTTTCTGCGTGTCCCATTGGCCACTGGCCCGTATAAAGTTGCTAAGCCTCTTAGTCTCGGGGTCCAAGTCCCTGCTCCTCTGCGTCGGGTATACTTGGACCCAGGCTCGAGCTTGTAAATAAACCCTCGTGTGTTTGCATCAGTGTTGGCTCCTTGGCGGTTTCTCGGATTCGCGATCTTGGGCACAACAGTACACACCCAAATACTGCCACATATAATTAATAAGTATTAGCATTTAGTTATGTTTGCCTTAAATTTTTTTAATAAAAGGAAAAATATGGAAGTTAAAATTCCTTTTGTACCTTCCCCACCCTCAGTCTTTCTTGAAGATGCCACGTTTCTATATTTGGGGTGTTTCCTAGTGATTGTGGGCGTATTGTGTTGTGTTTACTCTTACACCTTACTCTCTATCTGTTCCGAATTTTTTAGATTCCCCATATGAGTGAGATCATGAAGTGTTTTTCCTTCTGTGTCTAGCTTCTTTCACCTAGCATACTATCTCCAAGTTCATCGTTTTGTTGCAAATGGCATATTTCCTCATTATTAAGGCTGAACAATTTTCCACTGTACACACACACCACATGTTCTTTATTCATTCATCCATCAACAGATACTTCAGTTTTTTACATGTCTTGGATATTGTGGTTTTTTTTAAGATTATTTATTTAAATATTTATAGAAAGAGAGAGAGGCAGAGACACAGGCAGAGAGAGAGAAGCAGGTTCCATGCCAGGAGCCTGACGTGGGACTCGATCCCAGGTCTCCATGATCAAACTCGGGGCTGCAGGCGGCACTAAACCGCTGTGCCACCGGGGCTGCCCATGTCTTGGCTATTTTGAATAATACTGCAGTGAATATGGGTGCACAGCTATCTCTTTAAGGTACTGATTTTATTTCCTTTGGATATCTATGCAGAATATGGATTACTAGATCATATGGTAATTCTATTTTTAGTTTTATGAGGGTCAGGGAAGTAGGGGAAATGGCAAGATGTCGATCAAAGGGTACAAAGTTGCAGTATGTAGAGTGAATAAGTCTAGAGATCTAGAGCAATGACTATAGTTAATACGTTTATTCAATACTGGAAAGCTGCTAAGAGAGTAGATTTTCAGGTGCTCTCATCACACACAAAAATGATGAACTGCTGAGATATTATATTTTAACTAGCTTGACTGTAGTGGTGCTTTTATTAAGTGTATGTATGTCAGATCATCTTGTATACCTTAATTATATACAATGTTTATTTAAAAAAGAAAAAATCGGGATCCCTGGGTGGCGCAGCGGTTTGGCGCCTGCCTTTGGCCCAGGGCGCGATCCTGGAGACCCGGGATTGAATCCCACGTCGGGCTCTCGGTGCATGGAGCCTGCTTCTCCCTCTGCCTGTGTCTCTGCCTCTCTCTCTCTCTCTCTCTCTCTCTATCATAAATAAAAAAATAAAAAAATTCTTAAAAAAAAAAAATCTGTCTTTTGTAATAAGTATGGAATATAAACAGTATCATTTCGCTATTGCCTAGCCTGGATTAAAAAGAACAATAGATAAAGTGCCTGACAAAGAGGAACTCTCTCTGGATTTAATATGATTCTGCTTTGCATATATGCTATGCCCAAAATCTTGCTCTGAGCTGATAAAGAAGCTTGATTCTCCTTCAGCGATCCAAACAAAGAATTGTGGTCAATTGACTGATGAAGGTGCAGCTAAGTCACATGAGAATTGGTTATGTTCCGACGACTGGGCCTAGGTCAAGTCTTTGCTGATTGCTAGCATGTCTCCCTAGCCCCCTTCCCCCAAGCTTCAGAGGCTGGAAAGTCCCCATCCTTGGGCACAGGGTGCATATACAGCAGCAATAAATAGCAATAGGAAGAATATGAGCAACAGGTGCTGGAGACTTGTCAACTAGCAACAGAGTGTTACTTACATATAAGAATATCATGACATGGCTTCCCAGGTTAGAAAGATGCCAAAGGCCAAAATAAAAAAGACTGGGTGCCTCAACATCTACCTACGGCGTAACCATGTTCAGTGGAATGTGTACTCTCTGCTACCTCACTTGTGTAATTTTTAATGCAACGTTTTTCAAAAAACAAAAAACAAAAAACAATTTTTCCAGTGCAGTCCTAAAATCCTGGAGATGCCCACAATCCTTTCAGGGATTCTACAGGGTCAAAACTTTTCAAAATAATACTAAGCCATCATTTGGTTTGTTTTCATTCTCTCATAAATGTAAAATGGAGTTTTCCAGAGACTACATGGCATGTGATGTAATGACAGATTGAATCTACAGCAGATATGAGAATCCAGCTATCTTCTAGTTGGCTGGATATCAAAGAGAGTTACAAAAATGTAAAACAATGCTGCTCTTCTTGCAGAAAATTTTATTATTTTTATTTTTTTAAAGATTTTATTTATTTATTCATGAGACACACACACACACAGGCAGAGACACAGGCAGAGAGAGAAGCAGGCTCCATGCAGGGAGCCCAATGCAGGACTCGATCCCAGGACTCTAGGATCATGCCCTGGGCCGGAGGCAGGTGTCAAACTACTGAGCCACCCAGGGATCCCGTTTTGTTTGTTTTAAATGTGTTATTCATTATTGTTACTGCTATTTTAAAAAATGGATTAATAAATATTTTTAAGTGCTTAGTTTTAATTTGTAATGCAGTAAATATTGATGTATTAAACTACAGTTGACCCTGGAACAACATGGGCTTGTACTGCATGGGTCCATTTGTATGCTGATTTTTTATAATACAATACTATAAATATATTTTGTAATGATTTTCTTAATATTTTCTCTTCCCTAGCTTACTTTATTATAAGTATACAGTGTATAATACGTATAACATACAAAATATATGTTAATCAACTGTAAATGTCAACAGTAGGCTTTTAGTAGTTAAGTTTTGGGGGAGTCAAAAGTTATATGCACACCATTTGCAACAATTGAGCTGGAGTGTATTATGCTAAGCAAAATAAGTCAGTGAGAGAAAGACGAATACCATATGATTTCATTCAAATGTGGAATTCAAGAAACAAAACTGATGAGCATATGGGAAGGGGAAAAAAGAGAGTGGAAGAGTGGGAAACAAACTATAAGAGATGCTGTATGATAGAGAACAAACTGAGGGTTGATAGAGAGAAGTGGTGGGGGATGGGCTAGGTGGGTGATGGGTATTGGGGGGCACTTGTTATGCTGAGCACTGGGTGTTATATGTAAATGACGAATCACTAAATTTTACTCCTGAAACCAATATTACACTATTTGTTAACTAGAATTTAAATAAAAATTGGGGGGCGGGGCAAGATGGCGGAGGAGTAGGGTCCCCAAGTCACCTGTCCCCACCAACCTACCTAGATAACCTTCAAATTATCCTGAAAACCTACGAATTCGACCTGAGATTTAAAGAGAGAACAGCTGGAACACTACAAAGAGAAGAGTTTGCACTTCTAACAAGGTAGGAAGGCAAAAAAAATAGATAAATAAAATAAAAAAGAATCCAGTGGGGAAGGGGCCCCATGAGGAGCTGGGCTAAGGGGGGTGCAGCCAGAGCCCCAGGACAGGAGAGCCCAGCCCCAGAGAAGCGGGAACTTTAAAAATTCACCCTGGATTCTTCCTGGATGGAAAGGCATTTGCAGGGAAACCGGGCAGAACAGCAGGAAGGGCAGTGGGGCCCCTAGTCTCCCGAGGTCACTAGCAGAGGAGGGGTGCCTGGGGGTGAGCGTGCCACACATCGGGACCGAGCTCTGTAAAGGGCTGGAGTGAACCCAGTGGGGCCTCCAGAGTGGCTCAGGTGGCAGCTCCGCACGGAGGGGGCTGTGCAGCCCGGAGCCCCAGACCCGGGAGCATGATTCCAGCGGCGCCAGCTGGAGCCCAGGGCGCTGGGGGACACAGCCCAGGATCCTGCGCTCCCCCCGGAACAGGTGGAGGCCAGGAGGGCCCAGGACAGGGAGGATGCTTCTGCCGCTGGGCCCCCCTCAGCTGTGAAGATCAGCGCTCCCCACCCCCACCCCGGGAGCATCCAGGTCAGTGAGGACTGGGAGCTGTGGTAGTTACTGCGCGAGCTGACTCCAGGGCTGGAGAGCTGGCCGTTGCCAATGGTGTTGTTCCTTCTCGTGTCACCCTGTGCCTGGGACGGATTGGGGCCGCCAGGGAACAGGGGCCTCATGGAGTAAACAGCTTCCACTGAGCCATGCATCTGGAGGAAGGGGTGGGGCAGCTCCCCCAGGTGCACACCTGAGAGTGAGCACAGCAGGCCTCTCCCCCCAGAGACCAGCTGGAGGGACAGGAGAAGAGCAAGTTCGTGGCCGAGCAGTTCTGGAAAGCTCCAGGGAAAGTCAAGGGAATTACAGTATATAGAACCAGAGAGTACCCATCCTATTTATTTTTTTTCTTCCTTTTTCCAGTACAACTTGTTTTTAGCCATTCTGCACTGAGAAAAATGACTAGAAAGAAGAACTCACCACAGAAGAAAGGATCAGAAACTGTAGTCTCTGCCACAGAGTTACAGAATTTGGATTACAATTTGATATTGGAAAGCCAATTCAGAAGCACAATTATAAAGCTACTGGTGGCTCTGGAGAAAAGCATAAAGGATTCAAGAGACTTCATGACTACAGAATTTAGATCTAATCAGGCCAAAATTAAAAATCAATTAAATGAGATGCAATCCAAACTGGAGGTCCTAACGACGAGGGTTAATTAGGTAGAAGAAAGAGTGAGTGACATAGAAGACAAGTTGATGGCAAGGAAGGAAGCTGAGGAACAAAGAGAAAAACAAAAGACCATGAGGAAAGGTTAAGGGAAATAAATGACAGGCTCAGAAGGAAAAATCTACATGTAATTGGGGTTCCAGAGAGTGCCAAGAGGGACAGAGGACCAGAAAGCATATTTGAACAAATCATAGCTGAGAACTTCCCTAATTTTGGGGGGGAAACAGGCATTCAGATCCAGGAAATAGAGAGGACCCCCTAAAATCAATAAAAACTGTTCAACACCTCAACATTTAATAGTGACACTTGCAAATTCCAAAGATAAAGAGAAAATCGTTAAAGCAGCAAGAGACAAGAGATCCCTAATTCATATGGGGAGAAATATTAGATTAACAGCAGACCTCTCCACAGAGACCTGGCAGGCCAGAAAGGGCTGGCAGGATATATTTGGGGTCCTAAATGAGAAGAACCTGCAGCCAAGAATACTTTATCCAGCCAGGCTCTAATTCAGAATAGAAGGAGAGATAAAGAGCTTCCAAGATAAGCAGAAACTGAAAGAATATGTGACCACCAAACCAGCTCTGCAAGAAATATTAAGGGGGACTCTGTAAAAGAAAGAGGACGTGCAAAGAAATAATCCACAAAAACAAGGACTGAATAAGTATTATGATGACACTAAATTCATATCTTTCAATAGTAACTCTGAACGTGAATGGGCTTAAGGATCCCATCAAAAGGCGCAGGGTTTCAGACTGGATAAAAAAGCAAGACCCATCTATTTGCTGTCTACAAGGGACTCATTTTAGACCTAAGGACACCTACAGCCTGAAAATGAAAGGTTGGAGAACCGTTTACCATTCAAATGGTCCTCAAAAGAAAGCAGGGATAGCAATCCTCATATCAGCTAAATTAAAGTTTATCCCAAAGACTGTAGTAAGAGATGAAGAGGGATACTATATCACATTTAAAGGATCTATCCAAAAAAATAAAAAATAAATAAAATAAATAAAGGATCTATCCACAAGTGGACCTAACAATCATGAATATTTATGTCCCTAATGTGGGAGCTGCCTAGTATATCAATCAATTAATAACCAAAGTAAAGACATACTTAGATAATAATACACTTATACTGGGAGACTTCAACACGGCACTTTCTGCAAATGACAGATATCCTAAGCACAACATCTCCAAAGAAACAAGAGCTTTAAATGATACACTGGACCAGATGGGTTTCACAGATATCTACAGAACTTTACATCCAAAAGCAACTGAATACACATTCTTCTCAAGTGCACATGGAACTTTCTCCAGAATAGACCACATACTGGGTACAAATCAGGTCTCTAATGATACCAAAAAATTGGGATTGTCCCCTGCATATTTTCAGACCATAATGCTTTGAAACTTGAACTCAATCACAAGATTGAGTTCTTCCTTTTTCCAGTATAACTCGTTTTTAGCCACTCTGCACAGAGCAAAATGACTAGAAAGAAGATTGTTATTTGTCTTCTATGTCACTCACTCTTCTACCTCATTACCCCTCGTTGTTAGGACCTCCAGTTTGGATTGCATCGCATTTAATTGATTTTTAATTTCAGCCTGATTAGACCTAAATTCTGCAGTCATGAAGTCTCTTGAATCCTTTATGTTTTTTTTTTCAGAGCCACCAGTAGCTTTATAATTGTGCTTCTGAATTGGCTTTCTGACATCGAAGTGTAATCCAAATTCTGTAACTCTGTGGGACAGAGTACTGTTTCTGATTCTTTTGTGGTGAGTTCTTCTTTCTGCATATTTTCAGACCGTAATGCTTTGAAACTTGAACTTAATCACAAGAAAAAATTTGGAAGAAACTCAGACAGATGGAGGTTAAAGAGCATCCTGCTAGGGATCCCTGGGTGGCGCAGCGGTTTGGCGCCTGCCTTTGGCCCAGGGCGTGATCCTGGAGACCCGGGATCGAATCCCACGTCGGGCTCCCGGTGCATGGAGCCTGCTTCTCCCTCTGCCTGTGTCTCTGCCTCTCTCTCTCTCTCTCTCTCTCTCTCTCTCTCTCTCTCCGTGTGACTATCATAAATAAATAAAAAAAAAGAGCATCCTGCTAAAGGATGAAAGGGTCAACCAGGAAATTAGAGAAGAATTAAAAAGATTCATGGAAATTAATGAGAATGAAGATACAACCGTTCAAAATCTTTGTGATACAGCAAAAGCAGTCTCAATAGGGAAATACATCGCAATACAAGCATCCCTCAAAAAATTGGAAAAAACTCAAATACACAAGTCAACCTTGCACCAAAAGGAACTGGAGAAAGAGCAGCAAATAAAACCTATACCCAGTAGGAAGAGAATTAATAAAGATTTGAGCAGAACTCAATGAAATAGAGACCAGAAGAACTGTAGAACAGATCAACAAAACCAGGAGTTGGTTCTTTGAAAGAATTAATGAGAGAAAAACCATTAGCCAACCTTATTAAAAACAAAAGAGAAAAGACTGAATAAAATCACAAATGAAAAAGGAGAGATCACAACCAATACCAAGGAAATACAAAATATTTTAAAAACATATTATGAGCAGCTATACACCAATAAATTAGGCAATCTAGAAGGAATGGATGCATTTCTGGAAAACCACAAACTACCAAAACTGGAACAGGAATAAATAGAAAACCTGAACAGGCCAATAACCAGGGAGGAAATTGAAGCAGTCATTAAAAACCTCCCAAGACAAAAGTCCAGGGCCAGATGGCTTCCCAGGGGAATTCTATCAAATGTTTAAAGAAGAAATAATATCTATTCTACTAAAGCTGTTCCAAAAGATAGAAAGGGATGGAATACTTCCAAACTTGTTTTGTGAGGCCAGCATTACCTTAATTCCAAAACCAGACAAAGACCCCACCAAAAAGGAGAATTATAGACCAATCTCCCTGATGAACACAGATGCAAAAATTCTCAACAAGATACTAGCCAATAGGATCCAATAGTACATTAAGAAGATTATTCCCTATGACCAAGTAGGATTTACCCCTGGGATGCAAGGCTAGTTCAACACTCGTAAAGCAATCAACATGATAGATCATATCAACAAGAGAAAAAACAAGAACCATATGATCCTCTCAATAGATGCAGAGAAAGCATTTGACAAAATACAGCATCCATTCCTGATCTTCCATGCTCATGGTTTGGAAGAATTAATATTGTGAAAATGTCAATGCTACCCAGGGCAATTTACGCTTTTAATGCAATCCCCATCAAAATACTATGGACTTTCTTCAGAGAGTTGGAACAAATCTTCTTAAGATTTGTGTGGAGTCAGAAAAGACCCCGAATAGTCAGGAGAATATTGAAAAAGAAAACCAGAGCCAGGGGCATCACAATGTTGGATTTCAAGTTGTACTACAAAGCTGTGATCATCAAGACAGTGCAGTATTGGCACAAAACCAGACACATAGATTAATGGAACAGAACAGAGAACCCAGAAATGGGCCCTCAACTCTATGGTCAACTAATATTCGACAAAGCAGGAAAGACTATCCACTGGAAAAAGGACAGACAGACTCTTCAATAAATGGTGCTGGGAAAATTGGACAGCCACGAGCAGAAGAATGAAACTAGACCATTCTCTTACACCATACACAAAGATAAACTCAAAGTGGATGAAAGATCTAAATGTGAGACAAGAATCCATCAAAATCCTAGAGGAGAGCAGAGGCAACGCCCTTTTTGAACTTGGCCACAGTAACTTCTTGCAAGACACAGCTATAAAGGCAAGGGAAACAAAAGCAAAAATGAACTATTGGGACTTAATCAAGATAAAAAGCTTCTGCACAGCAAAATAAACAGTCAACAAAACTAAAAGACACCCTACAGAATGGGAGAAGATATTTGCAAATGACGTATCAGATAAAGGGCTAGTATCCAAGATCTATAAAGAACTTATTAAACTCAACACTCAAGAAACAAACAATCCAATCATAAAATGGGCAAAAGACATGAACAGAAATTTCACCAAAGAAGAGATACACATGGCCAATAGGCACAAGAGAAAATACTCCGCATCACTTGCCATCAGGGGAATACAAATCAAAACCACAATGAGAACCACCTCACACCAGTGAGAATGGGGAAAATTAACAAGACAGGAAACAACAAATGTTGGAGAGGATGCGGAGAAAGGGGAACACTCCTGCACTCTTGGTGGGAATGTGAACTGGTACAGCTACTCTGGAAAACCGTGTGGGGGTTCCTCAAAGAGTTAAAAATAGAACTACCCTATGACCCAGCAATTGCACTGCTGGGGATTTACCCCAAAGATACAGATGCAGTGAAACGCCGGGACACCTGCACCCCGATGTTTCTAGCAGCAATGTCCACAATAGCCAAACTGTGGAAGGAGCCTCGGTGTCCATCGAAAGATGAATGGATAAAGATGTGGTCTGCGTATACAATGGAATATTACTCAGCCATTAGAAACGACAAATACCCACCATTTGCTTCAACATGGATAGAACTGGAGGGTATTATGCTGAGTGAAGTAAGTCAGTTGGAGAAGGACAAATATTATATGGTTTCATTCATTTGGGGAATATAAAAAATAGTGAAAGGAATTAAAGGGGAAAGGAGAGAAAATGAGTGGGAAATATCAGTGGGGGAGACAGAACATGAGAGACTCTTAACTCTGGGGATCAAACAAGGGGTAGTGGAAGGGGAGGTGGGTGGGGGGTTGGGGTGACTGGGTGATGGGCACTGAGGGGGGCACTTGACAGGATGAGCACTGGGTGTTACGCTATATGTTGACAAATCTAACTCCAATAAAAATATACACAAAAATAAATAAATAAATAAATAAATAATAAATATTTGAAAAGAAGAAAAAAAGGAAAAATGTTATATGCAGATTTTTGACTGTGGCAAGGGTTGGTGTCCCTAACTCCACCACTGTTAGCACCTGTAGCTTGATCCTGCTGGGGAACTGTGAGGGTCAGTGTAGAAAACATGCCTCCCATCGCTGGGCCAGAGAGGTGAAGGAAGTGGGGTATGTGTATATATATATATCAGCTGCCTTCAGTCATCCGTTATGGACTGCGGGGGTGGGGAGGAGGTAAGGATGGGGGGAGGGTGTTTCAATTCAGGCCACTGGAGAATGTCCTCAGAGTTGGAAGTCAGCCAAGCCTACCATGGAGTCAGGAACATGGTTGGGCACTGGAACTGTCAGCTACAAACCCAGTGCATAGCTTTCCATCATAAACTCTTTATTATTTTGTTTTGGAAGATTTTGGTAGTTGGTGTTGATTAGTCTTATTGGAGAAGGTACGAGAGGAAGAAAAAGACGTAAGGTGATCCAGATGGCAGCTTAGACTTGATTGTGTGGAATTAAACAAAGACCACCTGAATGAAAACAAGCAAAGGCTATTCAGAGCTTGCTCTAGCAAGGGAGTCAGCCCAATAACTTACATTGTGATCGAGGCTTCAGGCTGGCCGAAGAGTGGGAAAGCTTGATGAAAAAATGGAAGTCTTCAGGTATGCTCAACTGGAGGTTGTTGGCATGGGCAAGCTGGTTGGCTAACTGGAAATGGAATATGCTAGGTATTGGTTAGGGGAGCATATTTTGCTCTCTCCGGTTGGCCCCTAGTTGGAAGCTAGGGCAAACACTGGGGAAGCTGGCAGTTACTAACCAAAGCCTGGACAGTGCGGCATATGGTTGGTCTTTTGATTCATCTCCGTTTATTTCCACAAACTAAATTATTTTTACTTTTACCCTATGTTCCCATCTTATATTTTCTTTGTGCCAGCCATAGTGAACTTCTCACTTTCCCCAGATAAACACACCAGCCTTTGGCTTGTAGAAGCTACCTGCCTTTGCTCATATTATATGTCTCCTTGTTAGAAGGTGGAGGAGGGACAGTTAAGTATCCTCCAGACTGAGAATGCACTTCTAGACCAAAAAAACAAAGTAAGCCACTCCATACTGTTTACAGTTTTATTCAGGGTATCTTACCAATTGGGGTGGAGGGAGGATTGGGGACTGGGGAGGCAACAATCCAGGTACTATACAGCTGTTCTCTGCCAAGTCTGGACCTTAATTCACAGCTTTTATAGAGCAAGGAGATCGTGGTGTGGTGATATATATATATGGTGTGTGTGTGTGGAGGGTCTGTCTGCTTCTCCCTCTGCCTCTCCCCTGTTCGTGCTCTCTCTCTCTCCCTCAAATAAATAAAGTCTTGAAAAAAAATTATGGTGTACAGCTTAAATATATACAATTTGTCAGTCATATCTCAATAAAGCTAGGGTGGGGGAAGAAGCAAAGAAGAAAATATAGGGCACCTGGGTGGCTCAGTCAGGTAAGCATCTGCCTTCAGCTCAGGTGATGATCCTAGGGTCCTGGTCTGGGGGGAGCCTGCTTCTTCCTCTCTCTCTGCCTACCACTACCTGCGGTATATACTCTCTCTCTATGTCAAATAAATAAAATCTTTTTAAAAAGAGTAAAATATGATTAAAACCATTATTGAGGCAACCCAATAAAATAGACATAAAGTCCCCTTCCCCAATACACACAAAGAATACTAAAAATCAGCTATCTTCCTTTTCATGACTGAGGTATTACAGGAAGAAATTAGTAGATTTGCCAATGGGAGAGGTGAATATTTTGAGAATCACTTAGTGTTAATACCAGGAGTGGAGGTAGAAACACAACATTCTGGTTATTTGGGCCATCATTAAACCAAAATTGTTTAAATGTGTGTTCAACATTTGTTTGAAGGAGATGTATTACTTGGGACCCCAAATTCACTCAGCTAAACAGATGGCTCATTTAAGACATAGCAAATTTTTGCTCCTGAGAGGCTAGTTAGGGTCATTTGAGTATGATCCTTGGGGGACCTTATTACCCTGCCACCTCAAGCAGTTCAGAGAAGATGACTTCTAACCACATAGGATATCCTTAAGAGATCTGATAAATTGTCCATGGGTCCCTGGAAGTTTGCATTGGACAGCCACAGCTCACTCTTGTCCCATTAAAAAAATATATATATTTAAACAAAATGTTGTTATTAATAGGTTTATTAAACTGGGGATGAGTTTGGTTGACTTGCACTTTGCACTTTTAGCTTCTGCTGCGATCTCATTTAGCAGTGTGTGAGGCACATGTGCTGCAAGCAGGGCTCTCATTTTCAATGGAAGGGACAGTCTCTCTTGCTTTTTTCAGGGCTCACCAGACATTCTCTAACCAATACCCCTCTCTTCAAGGATCACAAGCAGAGGCAGAGTGCTTACTGTTAAGTATGCTCCCCACACAGGTGGCGGGGGCAATTAACTCAGGTCCAGTGATGGTGGAAAAAGGAGTGGATGCAGCTTGCTACTGACCACTTGCTCTATCTGCCAGTTGTGCCAGGGCTCATGCTTCCATGGAAGAAGTGCACAGAGCCTCCAGCCACCTAATTATAGGTAAGTTGTATATGAAATAAGTGGAAAAAAATAGACCAAGCAGTCCTGCCACACTGTGGGCAGTGAATACTCTGGTTACTCTTTAGTGGTTTTATTATATGTTATATAAATAGCTATGTGTAAAGATATTTGTACTATATGTACATATATAGTGTGAATCGGTAACTATTTATTATATTGTAGATTAATTTCCCCCCATTTTCTCTTTCAGCTAGAATAAGCCTTTAAAAATTCTTATAGAATGAAAAATTAAGGGGTGCCTGGGTGGCTCAGTGGTTAAGCGTCTCCCTTTGGCTCAGGTTGTGATCCCAGGGTCCTAGGATCAAGTCCCCCATAGGGAGCTTGCTTCTCTCTCTGCCTATGTCTCTGCCTCTCTCTCTGTGTGTGTCTCTCATGAATAAATAAAATATTTAAAAAAGAAAGAATGAAAAATTAAGTCCAAATTTTGGTTTCTCAGTAAAGTTCATGATGAATGTATAAATTGCATAGAGTATTTATTAACATTTACCATGATCAATGGAGTGTAGTCAGTAATATCACTGACTAAATGAAAAGTAGGAGATCCAAATTTGCTGAAGAAAATATCAGCGTCTACTTCAAATATTAGTTAGGACTCTTTTAAAAGACTCTGCCTGAAGATAGCTATGAAATGCATGCAGATGCAGAGGCTGTGACACATGACTTATCACTTAGAGCGAATGATGGCTTTTCTAGATAGAGTACTTTTATATACTTTCAAGTCTAAGTTTTCTTGTGCATGTGTGAAAAACAAAATGATATCTGTTAATGTATTGGCTTGCTTTGCAACCAGCTCGATAATGTTTGTTTTATATTGGTATCATCAAATAAGTTGGTAACAATAATAGTTTGATTTTTTTCATTCAAGTTAAAATTTTTAGAAGCTCATTATTATGTCAAAGAATCAACTTCATTGTGAATACTGCTGTAGTTTCAGTTAAAAAGTTCAACATTGACATAAAAACGATTTGGTTTTTACTGATAATAAATGTAAATTTTGGGGCACCTGGGTGGCTCAGAAGAGTATGCAGCTCTTGATCTTGAGGTTTGGGTTCGAGCCCCAAGTTGAGTATAAGGATTACTTAAATAAATCAGTAAAGTTAAAAAAAAAGTAAGTGTAAATTTTGAAGAAGTACAGCTTTATGGAAAAACAATGTTTTTATTAAATTAAGAAATCCATGGATCCGGGGATTCCTGGGTGGCTCAGCAGTTTAGCACCTGCCTTTGGCCCAGGGCACGATCCTGGAGTCCCGGGATCGAGTCCCACGTCGAGCTCCTGACATGGAGCCTGCTTCTCCCTCCTCCTGTGTCTCTGCCTCTCTCTCTCTCTCTCTCTCTCTCTCTATCATAAATAAATAAATAAATCTTAAAAAAAAAAAAGAAATCCATGGATCCAGAAATATTCTTGGAACTGATTGAGATGCATGCATAATTCATAATTGTTGTTAAAAGTGCAATAATTGGGATACTTGGGTGTCTCAGCAGTTGAGTGCATCTATCTTCGGTTCAGGGCATGAGCCTGGAGTAGTACCAGGATCGAGTCCTGCATCAGGCTCCTGCATGAAGCCTACTTCTGCCCCTGCCTGTGTCTCTGCCTCTCTCTTTCTGTGTCTCTCATGAATAAATAAATAAAATCTTAAAAAAAAGTGCAATAATCTACCAATGTAAATAAAAACTGTAATTATAAAAATTTACAATTTTTAAAAAGATTTTATTATTTATTTGACAGAGTGAGCTTTGCACAGTGGCAGTATCGTAGCCAATGAGGTTTATCCAAGGCATGATTATTGCTAGTTTGACAGAGTGAGAGCACAAGCAGGGGGTGTGGCAGGCAGAGGAAGAGGGACAAGCAGGCTCCCCACTGAGCAGAGAGCCCAAGTTGGGGGCTCCATCCCAGGACTCTGAGATCATGACTTGAGCTGAAGGCAGACGCTCAACTGACTGAGCCACCTAGGCGCCAAAAAAATTCATAATTTTTTAAATCCACAAATTACAGTACCAAAATTTGGTAAAGCTAATTTGAATTTAAATAAGAACTATTGTTAATTAAAATTTGAAAATATCTGAGCCTTGGGGCACCTGGGTGTCTCAGTCAGTTAAGTGTCTGACTCTGATTTTGGCTCAGGTCATGATACTGTAGTTGTGAGATCCAGACCTTTGTTGAGCCTCATGCTCAGTGGAAGTCTGCTTCTCTCCTTCTCTCTCTCCTTCCTCCTCTGCCTCTCATCCCACTTGCACTCTGTCTCTAAAATAAATAATCTTTATAAAATATCTGAGCCTCAGAAGAACTATTCTAAGTAAACCCCTGTCCTATAATTGCATTGAACCTTTTGGTAAGGGAGTCCTGTTTGTGTGTATTGTGTATAAAATGAAATAGAAACCTATAATCAAAGAATTTAAGAAATGGAGTTCCCCCAAAGATTCAGCTACCAAAGGTTTTAGCAACTTGTAATTATTGAATACAAAATTTGCAAATAGGAAGATATTGAAATTTATTCCTACAAAAGCAAAGGAAAAGCTGAACAATTTTAACAGTAAGAGATGAAACATATAATTTCAAAATTCAATGATTTTGAGGTAAAATAACTTGACTTCTGAAAATACTTTTTTCCCACTGTACAAAGTTCTTACAATATTATTGACTATATTTCCTATGCCATAGTTTACATTGTTATGACTTATTGATTTTATAATGGAAGTTTTTACCTCTTAATCTCCTTTACCTACTTCTCCCATCTTTATTCTCCTCTCCTCTGCCAACCACCATTTTGTTTTTATGAGTCTGTTTCTGTTTTGTTTTGTTTTTCAGATTCCACATAAAAGTGAAATCATATGATTTTTTTCTTTGTCTTATTTCATTTAGTGTGAAACCCTCTAGTCCTTCCATATTGTCACAAATAACAAGATCTCATTCTTTTTTGTGGCTGAGAAATATTCATATATGTATATGAATATATATATATATCACATCTTCTTTACATATTCATTCATTGATGGACACTTAGTTTGCTTCCATTATCTTGGGTATTATAAAAAATAATGCTACAGTGAACATAAGGGGTGCATATATCTCTTTGAATTAGTGTTTTCATTTTCTTCAGGTGAATTCATTTAATTTCATAAATTTCATTTTCTTCCACCTAGAAGTGGAATTGCTGGATTGTATGGTAATTCTATTTTTAGTTTTTTTGAGGAACCTCCAAACTGTTTTCCATAGTCACAGCACCAATTTACATTCCTACCAGCAGTTCACAAGTGTTTCTTTTTCTCCACATCCTCACCAACATTTGTTATTTGTTGTCTTTTTGATACTAAGCATTCTCAGGTATAAGATGATATCTCATTGTGGTTTGGATATGCATTTCCCTAACGATAAGTGACGTTGAACATCTTTTCATGTGCCTGTTGGCCATCTGTATGTCTTCTTTAGAAAAATGTCTATTTTGGGCATCTGACTCTTGATTTTGGCTGGTGTCATGATTTCAGGGCTATGGGATGGAGTCCTATGTCAGGCTCCACACTCAGCCTGGAGTCTGCTTAAGATTCTTTTCTTCTCCTTCTGCCCCTCCCCTCACCACACTCATGCATGTGTGCTCCCTCTCTCTCTCAAAAAAAAAAATTAGAAACATGTCTATTCAGGTCCTCTGCTCATTTAAAAATATATATATATATATATTTATTTATTTATTTATTTATTTATTTATTTATTTATTTATTTATTTAAAAGTGAGAGAGAGACAGCATGAGTAGGGGGGAGTGGCAGAGGGAGAGGAAGAAGCAGACTCCCCGCTGAGCAGAGAGCCCAACATGGGGCTCAATTCTAGGACTCTGGGATCATGACCTGAATGGAAGGCAGATGCTTAACCAACTGAGCCACTCAGGTATTCTCTCAGCTTGTTTTTTAATCTGATTGGGGTTTTTTTGGTGTTGAGTTGTATGAGCTCTTTATATATATTGGATATTAACCCTTTATCAGGTATGTCATTTATAAATATCTTCATTCAGTAGATTACTCATTTGTTTTGTTGGTGGTTTCCGTCACTATGTAAAAGCTTTGTATTTTGGTATATTCCCAATTGTGTATTTTTGGTTTTGTTGCCTTTGCCTGAGGATACAGATCCAAAAGCATATTGCGAAGAAGAGCAATGCCTAAGAGATTATTACCTATGTTTTCTTTTAATAGTTTTATGGTTTCAGGTCTTACATTTAAGTCTTTAATCCATTTTGAGTTTATTTTTATATGTGATAGGAGAAAGTAGTTGAGTTTTATTCTTTTGCAGGTAGCTGTCCAGTTTTTCCTGTCCCATTTATTATTGTCTTTTCCCCATAGTATATTTTTACTTCCTTTTTGATAGACTAAGTGACCGTATACACATGGGTTTATTTCTTTATTCTGTTCCATTGACCTATACATCCATTTTTGTACTAGTCCCATACTGTTTTAATTACTGTAGCTTTGTAATATGGTTTGAAATCTGGGAGTGTAATACCTCTGGCTTTATTCTTCTTTCTCAACATTGCTTTGACTATTTGGGGTCTTTTGTGGTTTCCTGCTGATTCTAGTATTATTTTTTTTAGTTTTATGAAAAATGCTCATGGTATTTTGATAGGGATTGCATTAAATCTGTAGATTGCTTTGGGTAGTACGGACATTTTAATATTAATTCTTCTAATCCATGAGCATATAATATCTTTCCATTTATTTGTGTCTTTAATTTCTTTCATTATTGTCCTACTGTTTTCAAAATAGAGGTCTTTCACCTCCTTGGTTAAGTTTTTTTCTAGATATGCTATTCCTTTTGATGCAATTGTAAATGAAATTTTTTTTAATTTCTCTTTCTGCTGGTTAATTATTAGCGTTTAGATGCACAATAGATTTCTATAATTTATAAAATTTCTAATTTTGTATTCTGCAATTACTGAATTTATTTATTCTAATAGTTTTTTGGTGGAGTCTTTAGGGTTTTCTATGTATAGTATCATGTCATCTGCAAAGTGACAGTCTTACTTCTTTCTTACCAAAATTGGATGTCTTTTATTTCTTTTTCTTTTCTGATTGCTGTAGCCCATAATCTAGTATTATATTGAATAAAAGTGAGCATCCATGTTTTGTTTCTGATTTTAGAGAAAGTTTTTCAGCTTTTCGGTTGAGTATAATGCTAAGGGTGGGTTTGCCATGTGTGGCCTTTATATATTGATGTATATTCCCTCCATACCCACTTTGTTGAGAGTTTTTATCATGAATGGATGTTGAATTCGTCTAATATTTTTTTTCTCTATCTCTTAAGGTGATCATATGATTTTTATCTTTTATTTGGTTAATGAGGTATAGCACTGATTGAGTTGCAGATATGGAACCATCCTTGCTTTTCTGGAACATATCTTACTTGATCATAGTAAATGATCCTTTAAAAATATTATAGAATTCAGCCTGCTAATATTTCGTTCAGGATTTTTGCATCTATATTTCTCAGAGATATTGGCCTGTAATTTTCTTTTTGTAGCGCCTTTATCTGGTTTTGGTATCAAGGTAATGAACTACCTCATAGAATAAATTTAGAAGCCTTCTTTCCTCATCAATTTTGGAATAGTTTGAGAAGGATAGGTATTAACCCTTCTTTAAATGTTTTGTAGGATTCACCTGGGAAGCCATCTGTTCCTGGACTTCTGTTTATTGGGAGTTTTTTGATTACTGATTAAATATCATTGCCAGTAATCTGTCCAGCTTTTCTATTTCTTCCTGCATTGGTCTTGGAAGGTTGTATGTTTCTAGGAATTTATTAATTTCTTCTAGGTTGTCTAATTTCTTCTAGGTTGTATAACATTTTTCATGATAATTTCATAATCCTTTGTATTTTTGTGGTGTTGGTTATAACTTCTCCTTTTTCATTTCTGATTTTATTTGAGTCCTCTTTTTCCTTCTTAATAAGCCTAGCTAAAGGTTTATCAGTTTTGCTAATCTTTTCAGAGAACAAGTTCCTAGTTGCATTGATTTTTTTCAATTGCTTTTTCACTCTCTATTTCACTTATTCCACTGTGATCTTTATTATTTCCTTCCTTCTACTAATTTTGAGCTTTACTTGTTCTTTTTCTAATTCCTTTACATATAAGGTTAGATTTTTTTTTAATTTGAGATTTTTCTTGTTTTTGTTTTGAGGTAGGCTTATAATACTACAAATTTCCTTTTTAGAACTACTTTTGCTGTGTCCCAAAGATTTGGGGACATTGTGTTTCCATTTTCATTTGTCTCAAGATATTTTTCGAATTCATCTTTGATTTATTCATTGACCCATTGGCTGTTTAGTAGCATGTTGTTTAGCCTCTATGTGTTTTTGTTTTTTCCTTGTTATTGATTTCTAGTTTCATATTGTTGTAATCAGAAAAGATGCTTGACACTATTTCATTCTTCTGAAATTTATTGAGATGTATTTTGTTGCCTGATCTATCCTGAAGAATGTTCCAGGTGCATTTGAAAAAAGTAGTATATTCCACTATTTTTAGATGGATTCTTCTGCATGAATCAGTTAAGTCCATCTGGTCTAACATGTCATTCAAAGCCAGTGTTTCCTACTGATTTTCTGTCTGTATGATCTATCCATTGATGTAAGCATGGTGTTAAAGTTCTCCATTTTTATTGTATTATTGTCAATTTCTCCTTTGATGTCTATTAGCATTTGCTTTATATATTTAGGTGCTCCTTTGTTGGGTGTATAAATATTTACAACTGCTACATCCTCAAATTGGATTGATTCTTTTATTACTGTGTAATATCCTTTTTTGTTTCCTAACATAGTCTTTGTTTTAAAGTATTTTATCTAGGAGCACCTGGGTGGCTCAGTGGTTGAGCATCTGCCTTTGGCTCAAGTTGTGATCCTGGGGTCGTGGGATCAAGTCCCACATCAGGCTCCCAACAGGGAGTCTGTTTTTCCCTATGTCTCTACCTCTCTCTCTGTGTGTGTCTCTCATGAATAAATAAATAAGATCTTAAAAAAGTATTTTATCTAATGAAAGTGTTGTTATCCCAGCTTTCTTTTTGTTTCCATTCATATGGAATATCTTTTTTTAATCTTTCACTTGCAGTCTATATGTGTATTTAGGTGTGAAGTGAGTCTCTTGTAGGCAGCATGTAGATATGTCTTATTTTATTATCCATTCAGTTACCCGGTGTCTTTTGAGTAAAGCCTTGAGTCCATTTACATTTAAAGGAATTTCAATAAGTATGTGCTTATTGCTATTTTGTTATTTTTGGTTGTTTTTGTAGGTCTCTCTTGTTTTCTTCTCTCACTCTCTTCCCTTGTGATTTGATGACTTTCTTTAGTGTTATACTTACATTCCTCTCTCTTTATTTTTTGTGTATCTATTATAGTTTTTTGGTTTGTGATTACCATGAGGTTCATATACATGAGCCTTATGCCTATAGCAGTCTATGTTAAGTTGATGGTTGCTTAAGTTTGAACATGTTCTAAAAACACTACATTTTTATTCTCTCCCCCTACTCACCACAATTTATGTATTTGACATTGTATTGTAACCATGTGAGGTAATGGAAGTGTTAAATAACCTGATTGTGGTAATCGTTTCACAAAGCATATGTACATCAAATCAACACATTGTACATTTTGTTTTTTTAAGATTTTATTTATTTATTCATGAGAGAGAGAGGCAGAGACATAGACAGCAGGAGAAGCAGATTCCATGGAGGGAACCTGATGTGGGAATCGATTCCGGGATTCTGGGGTCACATCCTGAGCCAAAGGTCAATACTCAATCACTGAGCCACCCAGGTGTCCCACATTGTACACTTTAAATATAAATTTAATTTGTCAATTATACTTCAATAAAGCTGAAAAAAAGAAATTAGTTAAAGTATGTAAATATGTACCTAAATTAATTATTCTTCTATATTATTTTAAAATATTTGTACAATAGATATAAAGGTTTTAAATTTTGCTTTAATATATGCACATATCTTATTTTTATTTTCTTAGAATATTATTTTTAAGTGGTTTTGCAATTAAATTATTTATAGATCCACCAAAATAATAAACTAATTTGTTGGTCAATAACTATATCAAAAATTCTAGAATTATGATTACTTTTGGCACTTCCTTTTGATCCAAAATATTACTATTTGGAAGATAATTACATGATAATCCTCCCTACTCACAAATTTGTGCTCTGGGACTTTGCCTAACTGGCTCTCCACTCTATCTGGCTCAATCTGGCTCAGGATAAATACCAAAAATAGCACAAACAAATACATCACAAGTTATTAAAAGAAGATGTCTTACAAGGGAGAGGATGAGGACAGAGGGAAGAAGAGAAGGAGCTGGAACTATTGCAGTATAAACTGAAAGAATTTCTAGAGATCCTATTCTCCAGGTCATTCTTAAGCCACAATAGCATTCCAGGCTAAATCAAAGTATACTTCACTTTCTAGTAAATCTGTGAATGTTACGTCTTTCCTCAATTTTATTAAAAATCACTTTTCACTTTTGAAATTTTACTGTACCTTGTGACTTTTACAAATTAATTGTCATTTTAAAATATTAGTGTAAACAGTGTGCTATCAAGCAGGTGTCCTGCAAGATAGTCAAGGGGTGAACCAAGGGAGTTAATTAATTACAAAGACTGTAGTCTAGAAGTAGCCACCACAAAGCTTGAGTTATTTTTTTAAATATTTATTTATTTTAGAGAGAATGAGTAGACAGAAGGAGAGAATCTTTAAGCAGACTCTGCACTGAGAATGGAGCCTGATGTGGGCTCAATCCCACAACCCTGAGATCAGGACCCAAGCCGAAACCAAGAGCCTGATGCTCAACCCACTGCACCATCCAGGCATACCAGCTTGTGTTATCTTCACTTCTGCAACTCCGGAAGCTTTACAAATTATCAAAATGAATATTAGAAATGAGTGTTTATGGGGATGTCTGGGTGGCTCAGTGGTTGAGTGTCTGCCTTCAGCTCAGGGCATGATCCTGATCCAGGGATCGAGTCCCTTATCAGGCTCCCCGCTAGGAGCCTACTTCTCCCTCTGTCTATGGCTCTCTGCCTCTCTCTCAGTGTTTCTTATGAATAAATAAATAAAATCTTAAAAAAAAAGAAATGGCTGTGTATGGATGATATTAGTGATATTCAAAAAGTGTGGATTGGCTGAAAGATTTTAGAAATGGTTCAATTCTTGCATGAACAGGGTAAAGGAATTCAGAGTTCTGGAAGCCTATAGACGGCCCTAAGAATGGCATCCAGATCTTGATCCCTAACAACTTGTGTCCTGTCTTGGGTTTAAAGGATTTGGAGTCTCTAAGGCTGACTCTCATCGTGATTAACTAAGTGAACAAGTTAGACTAGGTGTGTTCCAAGAGCCTAACAGGACAGATAGCAGATTTTTGCTGAACCTACAGAGCAAGGTTTCTGAATTGTTTTGTATCTATTTGTAAATGAATGTCAGTGTGCTGCAGACCTGCTTTCACTATAACCTGGTAGGGAGGGTGCAGGTGAGTGGCTAACGCTTACCCACCTCTAACTTTTAGAGAATGTTTTGCCAAAAAGAACTGAATACTTGAGGATGACCTATCCCTCAATCTGGCCCTGATTTAGTTTTTTTGAATGTTGGTGAAGTTTAGGATCTGGAGGCGATGGCCAAGAAAGAATTCTTGAGACACCTTTGGTGCAAAAAGGTGGTTTTATTAAAGCACAGGGATAGAACTCCAGCCTCCTGCTGCTCCCTGGGCCCGGGAATTGTGAAGAGCAACTTATTGCATACCTTTGGGTTGGGGGAAGTAAAGATAAGGGAAGTTCCAAAAGAACTTTCTTTATTTTTATTTTTGATAGGCACACAGTGAGAGAGAGAGAGAGAGAGAGGCAGAGGGAGAAGCAGGCTCCACGCACCGGGAGCCCGATGTGGGACTCGATACCCGGTCCCCAGGATCGCGCCCTGGGCCAAAGGCAGGCGCCAAACCGCTGCGCCACCCAGGGATCCCCCAAAAGAACTTTCATATGCTAAAGAAGACTCATAGGATACCTGATGCCTTGCTATTGTCAAGCCAAGGTTGTTTTTCTTTCTTTTTTTTTTTTTTTTTTTTTGCCAATGTTGTTTTTCCTTCTAGCAAGGTATTAAGACAATTGGGAGCTTCCTGGAGGAAGATTATACTCTGCTTGCTTAAGTATTTGTCAATGGGCTGCCGGTTATAAGGACATTTAATTTTATCTACATTTCCTTCTGCCTTTGTTTCCCACATCATTTATTTTTCCTGGTTTCCAGGATCTAGACCTGGGGTTCTCAAAGTTCAGTCTCCAAGATAGCAGCTCTAGCATCATCTAAGGAACTTGTTGGAAACAGAAAATCTCAAAACCTACCTTGAAACTGCTAAATCAGAAGCCCAGAAGGCAGTTGTTTTAACAAGTTTTTCACATGATCTTTCTGTATGAATGTTTGAGAAGCAGTGAAGCAGATTACATTTTGCCATCTATCTTTTCTTGATTGCTCTTTTTTTGGGGGGCAATCTTCATTTGCTTGGTCAATTGTGCCTTATCTGAAACTCTTGACATTGCTTATTTCTTAGTATTATGTTTTATAAAAAGTTCTCTATAAATCAAGACCCAGTTGTAACTTTTAATCCAAATTCCTGACTAATCACGTGTCCAGAAAAATTCTTTGTATTAAGTTGATTTTATAAACTTTATGGTTTCAGAAATTCATATTCCTCTATGATGCAGCGGCAATAGTTCAATGATTATCAAATTCTGTTCCTTGGAACCCTAGGCATTTCTTTGAGTGCCCTACTGGGACACCTGGAAAGTTGGGAAAGGAGGACTAAAGCTTTCTATCCTTGCCTTTTAAAAGAGCCAACATTTGGGAGGCCTGGGTGGCTTAGCAGTTGGGTGCTTGCCTTCTGCCCAGGGCGTGATCCCCGGGGTCCTGGGATCGAGTTCCGCTTTGGGCTCCCTATGGGGAGCCTGCTTCTCCCTCTGCCTGTGTCTCTGCCTCTCTCTCTCTCTCTCTCTGTGTCTCTCATGAATAAATAAGTAAAATCTTTTTTAGAAAGTTTAAAAAATAATAAATTTTTTAAAAAAGCCAACATTTAGGGGTGCCTGGGTGGTTCATTTGGTAAGCAGCCAACACTTGATTTTGGCTCAGGTCATGATCTTAGGGTCATGGGATTGAGCCCCATGTTTGCTTGAGATTCTCTCCCTCCCTCTCCCTCTAACCCTCCCCCCACTCTTACTTGCATGCACTCTTTTTCTCTCTCACTAAAATAAATATATAAAAATGGATGCCTGGGTGGCTCAGTGGTTGAGCATCTGCCTTTGGCTCAGGTCATGATCCTAGAGTCCTGGGATGGAGTCCTGCATCAGGCTCCTCACAGGGAGCCTGCTACTCCCTCTGCCAGTGTCTCTGCCTCTGAGTCTCTCTTATGAATAAATAAAATATTAAAAAAAAAACTAAGTAATTTTTTTTTAAAGCCAACATTTGGGGCACCTAGATGGCTCAATCAATTAAGCATCTGACTCTTGGTTTAATGAGATCAAGCCCTGCCTTGGACCCCCATGCTCAGTGGGGAGTTCTCTTCCCCTGCTCCCACCTGTCTGTGCATGTGTGCATGCTCTCTCTCACTCTCTCAAATTAATAAATAACTTTTTTTAAAGTCAACATTTAAAAAAAATAAGCCATCATTTGTTAAGTACTTACTATGAGCCAAACATAGTTCTCAGTCCTTCACAAGCTAAAGCATTCATGTAGGGGTGTCTTATTCACCTTTTTCATCAGAGAAGTTGTGCCCTCATCTGTTTGATTTACCAGGTTTTCTTTTAGGAAAGAAGCTTGAACTAAAGACAAAGCAACCTGTACTATTTACTCACTAAGCTCCAAGTATCCAGGCCTCTCTCTAGTCCTAGAGCACACAGCTTCTTTCCTATCCTGAAATTTTACATGCTTTTCCCTCTTTCTGAAGCTTCTCCAGCTAATTATAGCAGGCTTTCCCATTTAGTTTTCTCCTTGAATATCATCTCTTCTAAAAGATTTTTCTTAACCCCCAGACTGTTTTAGGTAGTCCTTTTATGCTCTCAAAGTACCCTGTTATTTTTTTTTTCTTTAATGGAATTTGTTAGGATTTATTTTCCTTGTTTAGTTTTTGTGGTTTGTTACCCCCACTGGACTATAAGTTTGGCAAAGACTGGGATCTTATCTAATTCTTTTGTCTTCCCAGAATCTAGTAGCATCTGGCACAAAGTTGATGCTTATTAAATATTTAGTGACCAATGACTAAAGGGTAACAATGCAACTTGAGTTCACACTCAGACTCTTTCATTAACAGGAAGAAGTTTATCCTTAAATGAAAGTTAGATGGGATGCTCTGTGAGATGATTTCTGCTTCAGCATCATCTGGCTCAAAAATTAAACTTTTGATTTTAAAATCTGTTTATGTTTCTGGTGGGAAGGTGCTTTGTATCTTACCTTAATTGCTTGTTGTGTAAGGGTAAAAACATATGTTACTACCTCAAGTGAACGCCTTTTTAGATGGATTAAAATAAATACAAAATGGAGACCAGACTTGAAAATAATCTGGACAGAACAAGTTAAACCACATAAGCAAAACCTAATATAACTTATTCTGCAACATAAGCAAAACAGCTTGGATTGTTTCTTGTAAATGCCTCAGAAAATCATAAATAAAACCTAAATTGTTTTCCAAAAGTGGCCTAAGAAGAGGACTTTTAACCAATTCCCTGTCGTTTGGAAAACCCCAGTGCTGTAACCAATCATTATAAAGATGAAATAGCTCCCATGTTTTTACTATCCTAGCTGCCTGTAACATGCCTCTAGGCTTCAAGTCACTATTGGTTTTAAGACTCCCAGTTTGCAAACTGTTCTGCTATGCACAATAAACTTTTACTGAATACAATTTATTGACCTGATTTTATTTTTAAGAGTTCCTGGATTTTGACAAGAGCCACTTGCCAACTTTACATTGGATTGGCCTAAATACTGGAATCTGAATTTTGCAGTCATACCGCACAAAACATTCATTGTAAAGAGAAATTTAATAAAACTTTGATTTGGGTTTAAAAAGGGTCTTGAAAATAATGTGTAAAGCTTATTTAAAATGAATTCGGATTTACTTATCTTATAAAATTATGTATTTATTAATCTAGCCAAAAAGTGGCAGAGGATTTTAATAGATAGTATTCTAGAAAAGGCATAGAAATGGCCAACAGATACATGAAAAGATGCTCAACATCATTAATCATCAGGGAAATGCAAATCAAAACCACAATGATATCACCTCATGCTTGTTATAATGACTACCCAAAAGAAGACAAATGATGACAAGTATTGGTAAGGATATGGAGAAAAGGGAAAACGTGTACACTGTTGATGGAAATGTAAATTGGTAGATGCACTATGGGAAACAGTATAGAGGCTCTTCAAAAAATCGGAAATAGAACTACCATACGATCCAACAATCCCGCTTCTGGGTACATATTCAAAGGAAATGAAAACAGAATACTGAAGAGATGTCTGCACTCTCATGTTCATTACAACACTGTTCACAATAGCCAAAATATGAATCAACCTCACTGTGCATCAACAGAAGAATGGATAAAGAAAATGGTATATATGTACAATGGAATATTATTCAGTCATAAAGAAAAATCCTCATATTTATGACAATATGGATAGAGCTTGAGGGCATTATGCTAAGTGAAATAAGCCAGATGAAGACAAATACTGAATGGTATCACTTACATATAGAATCTTTTTTTTTAAGTGGTCTCCATGCCCAGTGTGGAGCCCAGTGTGGGGCTTGAACTCACTACCTTGAGAACAAGACCTGAGCTGAGATCAAGAGTTAGACACTTAACTGACCAGGCCACCTAGGTGTCTCACTTATATATGGGATCTTAAAAAAAAAAAAAAAAAAAAGAATCAGACTCATAGAAAAAAAGAGGAGAAAAATTGTTGCCAGGGGCTAAAGAGTGGGAGAAATGAGGAGAAGTTGGTAAAAAGTATAAACTTTTGCTATAAGATGAAAAAGGTCTGAGGATCTAATGTAAAATATTGTGACTATGGTTGATAAGACTGTATTATATAATTGTAATTTGCCAAGGGAGTAGAACTTAAATGTTCTCACTAAAAATGTACATATGGGGCAGCCCAGGTGGCTCAGTGGTTTAGTGCTGCCTTCAGCCCAGATCATGATCCTGGAGACCTGGGGTCGAGTCCTGTGTCGGGCTCCCTGCATGGAGCCTGTTTCTCCTTCTGCTTGAGTCTTTGCCTCTCTTGCTCTCTCTCTCTCTGTCTTTCATGAATAAATAAATAAAATCTTTAAAAAAAATAAAATAAAAATGTGCATATGAAAATGGATGTGTTAATTAACTAGATGGTGGGAATCCTTTCACAATTAAAAAATAATGCATGCAATGAATTAAAATCATATCTATGGAACAATGAAAAATGGCAGAAATTTTCCCAGACTTTCACTAGGCCTTTTACCTTGTAGTTAGAATTAGGGGAAAAAAATCTTTTTTTTTTTCAATTCTGCCTTATTGAGAAATAACTAGAAATATTTATTTATTTATTTAGAAAAAAAAATTTAAGTTTCAAACCACTTATAGTTTTGTTTTGTTTTCTCTTTGAGCGTTTTAATAAGCTGTTGGTAAAATTTTCATCAGTCATGGGGCACTTTTTTAGATGGGTGGCTCAGTTGGTTAAGTGTTTGATTCTTGGTTTTGGTTCAGGTCATGATCTCATGGGTCATAGGGTTCAAGTGCCTGTATTGGGCTCTGTTCTTAGCAGGGAGTCTGCTTAAAGATTCTCTCCCTCTGCCCCTCTCCCTATTCATGCATGCTCTCTTCCTTTTTCCAAGTAAATAAGTAAGTCTTTAAAAAGTTTTCCATCAATCACTAATAAGCTACAGATACAGAAAGTCACTACTCAGAAGACTCCTGGTAGTTACCATCCTCCAGCTCCACTTAAATTACTGCTGTATGTTTAGTGGCGTCAAACTCAAATGAATGGACTCAGTCCTCAAGACATCTTGACTCCAGGTAAATTGAAGAAGAATGGAGAAGAATGTCAGCTATATTCACCACTGCTTTCTGTGTTTCAGACCATCCAGTATGTAGACTCTTCAGTAAAGAGTAATGAAAACATATTCACACCTGAGTACTGTGCACACATCTCTCTATCAGCGAGCGTGGGGTTAGGAGAGAACCCAGGTTCAGGAATTTGAAGACCAAGCTTCTCACTCTAAATCTATCACTAAATTAACTATGTGACTTCAAGTAAATCACTTCATGTCAATGGTATTAAATTTTTCTCATTTGTAAAAATGATGGAGCTTGATTTAAGATGTTCTCTACAATCCCTTGAGATTATTTTTATGTCCTTATTTATTTACAGAAACAAGATTGATGTGATTTTTATTTATGTTATTTTTTTTAAAGATTTTATTTATTTATTCATGAGAGACAGAGAGAGAGAGAGAGAGGCAGAGACATAGGCAGAGAGAGAAGCAGGTTCTGCTCTCAGCAGGGAGCCTGATGTAGGACTCAACGCCAGGACCCTGAGATCATGACCTGAGCAAAAGGCAGATGGTCAACCACTGAGCCACCCAGTCATCCCAATTGACATGATTTTTTAAAAAAATTTTTATCTGCCCAATTTGTTCTTTACTGGCCTACCAGAAGCAAGTGAGAGAGGCTGCTTGCCAGGAGGATAGAGAAACCAGAGGATGGTGGTAATGCAATGAGTTTTCAATTTCATTTATTTATTTTTATTATTATTATTTTATTTATGATAGTCATACAGAGAGAGAGAGAGGCAGAGACATAGGCAGAGGGAGAAGCAGGCTCCATGCACCGGGAGCCTGACGTGGGACTCGATCCCAGGTCTCCAGGATCACGCCCTGGGCCAAAGGCAGGCGCCAAACCACTGCGCCACCCAGGGATCCCGAGTTTTCAATTTCAAATGCCAAACTTGGAATGGCTGAAATTTCCTTCAGTGATTTGGACTATCAGTAATATCTGTTGGTAGGTGAATTGGAAGAGTGGGACCAGATTTCAAATCCTAGCCTATTGCTAAGACATTTAGTATTAATTGACTCTTTTTCCCTTTTTTAAGTAACTATTGGGGGACTTTCTAGAATAGTTCTCAAAGGAATACACCTTAATTACAACCTAGGACACGTACACATTCATATGTATCTACATATATACATACCTATCTGGCTAAACTAATACTTAACCTTATGCCATTTAATGCATTGCTTATTTTTTCTTCTATTGTGTATGTTTTTGTTGATTTTTGACTTCCAGCAGCAGTTTAAAAGCATTGTCTTGGGGTAGAGGGAATATGGTTAGCAGCTGTCTCCTCCTTGGATCTGTGTTGTGGATTTTAGAACAGATGTTTGTTATTCATTCCCAAGCTTTCTAGGCAATGTGCCAGTGGGACTGTCCTGCTGTTGGTCTTTGAGTTGATGGCCCATCTGTCCTGGATCTTGATGAGAGTGGAGGCAGAAGTGGGAGATGCAGGGAGAAAACTCATTAAACATGGCCTTGTTCAAGGATTTAGAATATGATAGGTCTGCACTGAATCACTCTGTCAGACAGGTGGTTCTTTAAAAGAAATTTGGCTCTCTGATTCAAAAGTGAGTAAAAAATTTAAATAATTTAGAAATGTGGTCATCTTCTGCTGTCCATCAGTAATCTGTTGCTGAAAACCAGTTCTGCATGCAAATGCTAATCTGCTATTTCTCACTTAAAGTAGGAAAACTTACATTATGTCAACCCTAAGCCCTCAACCAATTTCTTAAACAGGCAGCTAAAATGTGGTAATATACGTGTATATATAGTGTTTAAAAATCCAAACCATTGAGCAGCCTGGGTGGCTCAGCAGTTTAGCGCCACCTTCAGCCCAGGGCCTGATCCTGGAGACCAGGGATGGAGTTCTACGTCTCCCTGCATGGAGCCTGCTTCTCCCTCTGCCTGTGTCTCTGCCTCTCTCTCTCAATATGTGTCTCTCATGAATAAATAAATAAAATCTTTTTTAAAAAAATCCAAACCATCTTGTTAAATGTGAAATGCTTAAAATATTGTTTCTCCATCACCAAATAATTAGTATAATCAGTAACACAGTAGATTTTGTATAGTCAAAGGCCACTGACCAAGATGGTTTAATGTTCTCTTCAGCCCGACTTCACTTAAACAGGCTTCTTCCTGACTCTAGGCCCCTGAGCTTCCTTTTCTTAGAATATTTACTTTAGAAAATTTGTCAATTCTTTCTTCATGCCTTTGAGATATAAATCTATTAAAAAGCCTCTGGTCAGTTTTACAACCCAGAAAAGTCTCAAGAACCTGGGACCATCTCTTTGAAGTCTAATCCACAAAGGAGATGGCACCTCTCTGTAAGTTTCCACAGGAGGGTAGGAGCCAACCCTAAGGCTCCTTGCTCCAAGTTACAAAACTATTTCATAAAGATAAAAAAATTTATTATTATTAATTTTTTTTATAAAGCCAGTCGGCAAGCACAGATGGCCTGTGACATCCTCCAGTATTTTTCCACTAGCTCACCCCAGCCCTTGAAAAGCTCTGCCCTCTCTGTTGAAGTTGAGTTCAGACTTCATGCTGGCCTCTCTCCTATTGCAGTAGCCTCAGATAAAGTCTCCTTTACTAGTGTACCTTGGTCCAGTGCAATTTTTGTTTTAATACTGCCAATGGGCTCACACTACCTCCTTTTTCTGAACAATCAATTCCACAATTTTCAAAAATTTGAATGAGGACTCTATTTGTTTCTTAGGGCTGCTACAACAAAGCACCATAAATAGGAAGGCTTAGAAAACCCCAGTAGTTTATTATTTCACAAATCAGGAGGCCAGAACCCCCAGATCAAAAGGGTCAACAGAGCCACATTCTTTCTGAAGCCTCCAAGAAAGAATCTATTTCATGCCTTTCTGGAGTTGCCAATAATGCTTGGCATGCCTTGTCTTGCAGAGGCATCATTCCAATCACTGCTTACATTGTCACATGGCATTATCCCTGTGCATGTCTGTCTCTGTCTTTTATTATAAACATACCAGTTGAGATGCCTGGGTGACTCAGTCGGTTGAATGTCTGCTTTCTGCTCAGGTTGTGATCCCAGGGTCCTGGGATAGGGCCTCCCCCCCCCAATCAGGCTCCCTGCTCAGCGGGGAGTCTGCTTCTCCCTCTCCCTCTGCCTTCTCCCCTGGCTTGTGGTCTCTCAATCTTAATCTCTCTCTCTCTCTCTCTCTCTCTCTCTCTCTGTCAAATAAATAAATAAAATATTTTTAAAAAGATACCAGTTATATTGGATCAAGGGCCCATACTACTTGAGTATGATCTCATCTTAACCAACATTTTAATTATATCTGCAAGGACCCTATTTCCAAATAAGGTCATATTGACAAGTGTGAGGGCTTAGAACTTCAATATATTTGGGGAAGGGGGACACACCATGCAATCCAAAACTAACTCTGTAGAAACATCAATAGTATTTATAATGAAAGACCTTTTTTCTATTTCATTTTGCTAAAAATATGTATTATGTTTAAGATATAATTAGAGTTTTTCTATATAAATGTTGGCTGGAAATATTATATTGAGAGATACATACATTCTATTAAGTTTGGGTATTGATGTAGGCAGGCCAGGTTTGAGGACCCAGAGGGGTCCCACAGAACCAGCCAAGAAGGTCCTTGGCTTTGTGCAGGATAGAAATCAAATGCAAGCCAAGAGGAAGTGAGAACAGAGTTTATTGCATAGTGTAAGTGATAGAGTATAGTAGATGAAGGTTCTGGAAGACTTGGAAAAGGAAAATTGAGTCTCCCCATCACTTGGGGTAAGGGTTTATATTGGAAAGGGGTCCAGGGTATGTGTTCCTTCAGGAATCTAGGATGGGGTGCAATCAATGGTGAGCAGTCATGTGAACAATAGATGTTATTCCATAAATCACCAAAGGTAGGGGATATGGATGCCCTTGTCCACTAAGGTTTGTTCAAAGCTAACATCCTGGAACATGTTTGGGATCCAGGTTTTGTAGATTAAGTTAGGTGTTTGGGGGCTTAGAATGACACTCAGAGAATGATTAACTCTCTTGCTCCCCCCCTGGAGTGAGAGCATAGCTTCTTTGGTTTAGTCAGATGCAAAATATAGAACATGAGTAAATGGGACTTAATAGAGACACAGAAGAAATAGAATATTTCTAAAATGGAGTCCCTTCAGTTTCCCTATCTTAGTATTAAAATCGACGATGTACTTACCTCTTTCTGGGAGAAGAGTTATCTAAAAGGCATTGTGCCGAGTAAGTAGTAATTTGCCAGATGCCAGGTTTAAGTTTGGTGAGGGTGAAACTTTTTTTAAGGAGGTATCGGTGGATGTGTCAAAGTCAAAACCAGACAAGTAAGAAGATTGCTTTCATTTGGGCTAGATTGAAAAAATTAGGGTGTATCAGCAGGGAGGTTTTGCCTTGGACTTATGTAGGGAGGGGTAAATAGACTATGGGTGGGATGATTTAGAGTTAGGTTGTTTTATAAGCAGGAGAAGTCTAAATAAATAAATAAATAAATAAATAAGCAAGCAAGCAAGCAAGAGAAGTCTCAGCTGAACAGGAAACATTTTTCTTTGTGGTTAACTAGTTAAGGGGAACAAATAGTTCCAGTCTTAGTTTATCAATTATATCAAAGAATGGGAAGTTGAAGGACCTATGTCTGCTCTTGTCAGCAGGTTCTAAGAAGGGGGAAAAGGATCCTGGTCACAGGTAAACAGAGGAATCATTTGTGAGAGTTCTAGGAGTCATAAGAAAGAGTGGACAATGAAGTTTATTGAAGTCAACTGGAAAAGGATGATTCTTTGAGTAAGCCTTTCCTAGAACACAAAGGGATGGGGGAGATTTGGGGTAAACAAAAGGTTGGAGGTGTTCTTTACCATAACTGCTTTCCAGAAGCACAGGGCTCAGGTAAAATTCAACATTGTCAGCTGTCATGAGGAAGGGCCTGTGTAAGGCTGAGTGCATATTGTCATTGCTTGCCTTTAACTATTTACATTTAATCTTTTAGAAAAGGTTTATCCCTGGGATCCCTGGGTGGTGCAGTGGTTTGGCGCCTGCCTTTGGCCCAGGGCGGGATCCTGGAGACTCAGGATCGAATCCCACATCAGGCTCCCCGTGCATGGAGCCTGCTTCTCCCTCTGCCTATGTCTCTCTCTCTCTCTCTCATTAAAAAAAAAAAAAAAAGAAAAGAAAAGGTTTATCCCTACAAAACTGATCCTACAGTTGTGGGACATCACTGCCACCAAGTGGTATTACCCACTTAGTGACTGCCAAACAGACTTGAAAAGTAACATTCTTTTTTTCAGACTCCAGTGGGCTACACGTACCCCCAGGAGGGTACAAGAAAAACCACTGCGATGCAGGAAGAAAAAAACAGAATGTCTGCTTCATTTTATTTTTATGAAAAAAGCAAGAAAGAATTTACCTCGGTACTGCTATTTTAACATAACAGTTTCCACTGGGTTTCTCACCCTGAATTAATATGTCACCTTCTCAGGGAAGAATAGAAGTTTCACATAGTGGTAACTTGCTTTTCTGAACCCCTTCAGAGTATAGTAACATCCTGCAAATTGTGAGCACCTGATTAAGTGCAGATAATACCTAGTGTCAGTTAAGCTAGCCCTTACACATGGACAAGTGGCTTTAAAAGATGCCCACCAAGAAACTGCTGGTTTAAAAAATAAATGGGACTTAATAGGGAGCAGTACCAGTACCAGCGGAGCAGTACCACATGTACCAGCAAACAGGAATTGTGGAAACACTGACAAATATTCCTACAGTAGTAGATCATCATCAGCTACCTGACAAGAAAAAATTTTATTATTTTACAAGAAGTTGGTCAAAAATTCAAAATTATTAACACTGTTTGAAATATGGATTTACTTTATTGTTGATATGAACCTCACCCTAATTGTAGTGTAAGAAGAGGTTTCACGAGATACCTGTTTTGGCCATTATAGACGCCTGTCTACAAAGATTTGAAATAAACTTAACTTTGAAATAAACTTTTATTTTGAAATAAACTTGAATAAACTTCTTAAAATTAGAACCAGTTAATTTATACCTCTATTTTATAATTTTAATCAGCCTTTTCAAATTTGTGAAAATGCAGTGTACAACCATTGACACTTTCCCTGTTATAGTGGGAAAAAACCTGTGACTGTGCCCTTATGATATATGTTAAAGTATAATCTTCAAAAGGGTAAAGTTATGACTCTCTGGCAAATATGAAATGAACACAGTTCAAAGATTTTACTTAACTCATTAAGTAATGAAGGAAACAATCAAGATGCTATAGCCAACTCAAAGAGCATCTGGGAAGCAAGGATGTTTACAGGATAAGACGTATGAGATATAAAATACCCAGGTGGCCAAAAATCTTTGGAATTATCTGTGCCACTGACAGAAGTTATTTGCATCTCTTCGAGACAAAAACCTTTAAGTTAACAAGTATTAAAAAACAGATATCCAATTGAGTAAATTTGAAGAGTAAATTGGCTTTACTCAACCATTCATAGATTGGCAGCATCCCATCTAACAAGTAGAGAAATGCTCTGAGGAACTGTGCAAAATGGAAAGTTTTTATAGCCAGGAGGGTAGGGCAAAGAGATTATTGGCAAAAGAAAAGAAGAGTTTATTTCAGGGGGTCTTATCATGAAGATGACCTGTTAGTGCTGATCAGGAATTTCCAGAGTGATTGGAAATTGGAAATAAATTTCCACTCTTGGGATAGACTCAAACAGCAATTGGGTTAGGTAGTAAGGTTTGGTGGGCCTTAACATAAGTGACTCCACTGTGGTCAAGTTTCTTTTTTAACACAAGTAATGTCTTGATTCTGGGACCTTTTATCAATGGTAATTATTGGGATAAACCTTACATTGCTATGATCCTCTGGCCAAACTTAGCCCATGTATTATATAAATAAAGTTTTACTAGAACTCACCCAAGAACATTCCTTTTTGTCTATGACTGCTCTTGTGCTACAATGGAAGACCTAAGTACTCAAGCAAGAGTGCTAAAGCCCAACATATTTACTACCTAGACCTCAGCAGATAAAAGTTTATTGGCAACCTGTCCTTGTCAGTTTTTGGATGGGCTTTGCCCTCACACAATACAGAAGGGATGTGATACTCACCTTTTTTGCCTTATTTCCAAGCATTGAAAAATTTTCTTGACAGCTACTTGAGAACCTTCAATACATAGATTATCTGTTTCTAGTATCTTTAGGTAGGACTTTCAGTTCAAGTTCCCTGTGTTTTATTTTTCCCCTAAAAATGTTCCAGATATTTATTTTCTCTTATATTGCTTATTAATTACAAATCATTCAGAGGGCATTTATTTTTATCCTTCTAAATGAACTGCAACATTTCTTAAAGTATAAAATTTTGCATTTTTGTTGTGAAGTTTAATTGACTACACTATGATATATATATATATATCATATATATATATGTAGTTGTAGTTTCATTTTTTTTGGAGTATAATGAGACTACCCATCTGTATATCCTTGTCTTCATTTCAGTAACATTTTCCTTCATATTTGATATTATCTTTAGTATTTCACTTGGTATGCTTTCTGAAATTTTCTCTAATCATCACTCTGTAAGTATTCCATGGTCTACCTTTTATTTCTCTCATTTTTCCTCCAGTCACCTTCAGCATTTCTTTTGTAATCAGCGTAGTTTTCACAAGACTCTTCCCCAGATTATTGCTTGTATCTTTTATTTAGGTAATCAAAATGTGTTCAGCAATAGCATTAATTTTTATCTTAATTTATATACTTAGCATCACTAGCACCTTTTTTTTCCTTTTCATGTTGTTTTCTTCACTCATTCTTGAGCAAATATGTGTGTCCATGTATTCCTTAATGTTCTATTTATTTGTTTCTTTAATGTTTTAGATCATTGGTATATTGTGAGAGGATATAACTTGGAAACAGCCAGATAGAAGAGATGCACAGGGCAGGGTATGTGGGAAAGTGTCAGGGCTGCCATGTCCTCTGAGTGTACCACTCTCCCTGAATCTCCACATGTTCACCAGCCTGGAGACTCCAAATTCTCTAAGTTTTAATCTAATCAATGTTTATTGAACACGTATTATGTGCCAGATACTGCAATGAATAGAGCCTAGCCTTGTCACTTCCACAGTCTAGTGAAGAAAACTCTAGTGAAGAGTTTTTCTCTAAGAGGTGAAGTCTGAGTCCAGCCTGAGAGAGATGTCCTAGGTAGGTGAAGCCCAAAGGCAGGGGGAAGAAAAGAAAGGAGATACAGTTAATGGTTGCTGGAGGACTTTGGGATCTCTTTGATTTTAGAAAACTACTTCATTGAGACTTTTGATTATGGGAAAGTAAACTTAAAGACCTGTTGGGGGAGATAAGATAGCAGCACAGTAGGAAGACCCAAGCTGTCCTCATCCCTCAAACAAATCATCCTGAATACCTAAGAGATTGGCCTGAGTACTGACAGAACAAACTGCACAACTAGAGGGAGAGAAGAGGCCACACTGAGGAAGTAGGAAGTGTGGAGATGTGGTTTGTGGAAGAAACAGATTGAGGATGCTGTGAGGGGAAGGAACCCTGGTCACACGGAAAGGAGAGGAAGCTTGGAGTGCATGGGGATACACACAAGGAGAACACTTACCCAGAACCATCAGCTGGGAAAATGAGAGGGGCTGATTTTTTTGAGTTCTTGCAACCAAAGGGGCTTAACGACTAGAGGTTTGAAGGTCTGCAGGCTTGGCTGGGATAGAGCTCTAAGGGTGCTGCCCTGCTCCTGGCTAGAAGGCAGGCAAGTAATCCTGGGGCAGAAGGTGCAATCTGAGGATAACCTAAAACACATGGGGAGAGACTGTTCACTCTTCTTGGAGTACATCTGTAAAAGGTGGCTTTCACAGAGTTGCCCCTCTGTGGACAGAAGCACCAGTAGGCACCATTTCCCTCTCCTGGCCCTTAGCACAGGCACTGCTGAGAGTGGGTAACCCAGACACTAGCTATCTAGCCTGCTTTGCTCCAAATCTCATGTCCCTGTGTTATGGTGTGGCTGCCCTTCTCAGTCAAACCTGCATTGGTCCCAGCTCAGTGAAACCCTCCCCCAGAAGACCATCGCAGGCCCCTACCACAGCACAAGCCTAAAGTGTGGATTTATAAAAGTTAGCAGGCTTGACTGGGACAGAGCCCAAAGTGCACTGTGCTGCTTTGGGCAGGCAAACAACCTGGAGACAGACAGCATGAAAACAGAGATCTGAAAACCACCTGAGAAGCACAAGGATAAATTATTCACTCTTCTGGGAGGGCTTTCCTGAGAGCAGTAAGCACAGACTACCCTCAAAGGATGTGGTTGGTGCCATTTCCTCCTCTGCCCCTCAGCATAAACCAACTTCAGTAAACAGCACAGGGCCAACTCTGGCTGCCTAACCTGCTTATACCAAGTCATGCTCCCTGTGCATGCTCTGTTGCTACTGCTTTTCTCAGGCAAGTGTGCAGCAGGCCCCTTCCCCAGAAGGCCATCAGAAACCATTGCACACACCATGTCTACCAACTATAGAGTTCTGCAAGGCTTCTGTTCTAGTGGAAGTAGTATCAGGTCTTACTTAACAAGCAGACTAGAGCACGCTTAGTTAAAACTCACCACACTTTGGCTAAGGTCCAAACACTGCCCACTGCAAGCAGAACTTTGCAGATGACTGACCTGAGGGATAAAGCAGCCAACACAGAGCACAGGTAGCACACACCAGAGACACTCCCTGAAGCACGAGACTCTTGGCATTATATGACTGCTTCTTCATAAAGCCATTACTCTCAAGGGCAGGAAACATAAATAGGCTTTTCTGACATGGAGAAGAAGACAGAGACCTAGACAAAATGCAATGACAGAGGAATTCATCCAAAAAAGAAAGAACAAAAAAAGGTCACAACCAGAAATCTAAGCGAAGCAGAAATAAGTAATATGCATGATCCAGAAGTTAAAGCAATAATTATAAGGATACTTGCTGGACTTGAGAAAAGCATTGAAGGCATCAAGGAGATCCTTACTGCAGAGATAAAAGAGTTAAAAAATGAGTCCAAGATGAGAAATGCAGGAACTGAGATTCAAAACTGTCTGGATGCAATGACCACAAGGATGGAAGAAGCAGAAGAATGCATAAGTAATATAGAAGATAGAATAATGGAAAAAATAATGACACGGAACAAAAGAGAGAAAGAAGAACTACGGGTCATGAGTATAGACTTCGGAAACTCATTGACTCCATCAAAAGTAATAACATTCATATCATAGGATCCCAGAAGAAGAGAGAGAAAAGGAGGCAGATGGCTTATTTGAGGAAATAAGAGCTGAAAACTTCCCTAATCTGGGGAAGGAAACAAACATCCAAATCCAGGAGGCACAGACAGCTCCCATCAAAATCAACAAAAGCAGGCCAACATCAAGATATATTGTAGTTAAATAAGCAAAATACAGTGATAAAGAAAGAATCCTAAAAGCAGCAAGACAAAAGAAGTCCCCAACTTATAAGGGAAGACTCATAACGCTAGCTGCAGATCTCTCCACAGAAACTTGGCAAGCCAGTAGGGAGAGGCATGATATATTCCATGTGCTAAATGGGAACAATATGGAGCCAAGATACTCTACCAGCAAGGCTACCATTCAGAATAGAAGAAGAAATAAAGAGTTTCCCAGACAAACAAACACTAAAGAAGTCCGTGACCACTAAACCAGCCCTGCAAGAAATATTAAAGGGGACTCTTTGACTCAGAAAGGAAGACTAAAAGTGGCAAAGACTAAAAAGGAACAGAGAAAGTTTCCAGAAACAATGAAAAAACAAGTATTAATATATCATTAAATACATATCTATCAGTAATTACTCAGAATGAAATGGACTGAATACCCCAATCAAAAGACATAGGGTATCAGAATGGGTTAAAAAACAAGACCCATCTATATGCTGCCTATAAATGACTCATTTTAGACCTAAAGACACCTACAGATTGAAAATAAGGGGATAGAGAAATATTTATCATGCAAATGGAAGTCAAAAGAAAGCTGGAGTAACAATGTTTATATAAGACAAACTAGATTTTAAGCCAAAGACTGTAAGAAGAGATGAAGAAGGGCACTATGTCCTAATAAAGGGGTCCAGCCAACAAAAAAGATCTAACAATTGTAAATATTTATGCCCCCAACATGGGAGCAATAAAATATGTAAAACAATTAATAATAAACATAAAGGAACTCATTGATAAATAATATACTAATAGAGGATTTTAACACCCTACCTACATCAATGAACAGATATTCTAAACAGAAATTTTTTTATAAATTAATTTTTATTGGTGTTCGATTTACCAACATACAGAATAACACCCAGTGCTCATCCCGTCAAGTGTCCCCCTCAGTGCCCGTCACCCATTCACCCCCACCCCCCACCCTCCTCCCCCTCCACCACCCCTAGTTCATTTCCCAGAGTTAGAAGTCTTTATGTTCTGTCTCCCTTTCTGATATTTCCCACACATTTCTTCTCCCTTCCCTTATATTCCCTTTCACTAATATTCATATTCCCCAAATGAATGAGAACATACACTGTTTGTCCTTCTCCAATTGACTTACTTCACTCAGCATAATACCCTCCTGTTCCATCCACGTTGAAGCAAATGGTGGGTATTTGTCGTTTCTAATGGCTGAGTAATATTCCATTGTATACGTAAACCACATCTTCTTTATCCATTCATCTTTCGATGGGCACCGAGGCTCCTTCCACAGTTTGGCTATTGTGGACATGGCTGCTAGAAACATCGGGGTGCAGGTGTCCCGGCGTTTCATTGCATCTGAATCTTTGGGGTAAATCCCTAACAGTGCAATTGCTGGGTCGTAGGGCAGGTCTATTTTTAATTCTTTGAGGAACCTCCACACAGTTTTCCAGAGTGGCTGCACCAGTTCACATTCCCACCAACAGTGTAAGAGGGTTCCCTTTTCTCCGCATCCTCTCCAACATTTGTTGTTTCCTGCCTTCTAAACAGAAAATTGACAAAGAAACAAGGGCTTTTGAATGACAGACTGCACCAGATCAACTTCACAGATATATTCAGAGCATTTCATCCTAAAGCAGCAGAATTTCTTTTCAAGTGCACATGGGACATTCTCTAGAATAGATCGCATACTAGGTCACAAATCAGGCCTCAACCAGTACAGGAAGATTGAGATCATACCATGCATAGTTTCAGACCACAATGCTATGAAACTTGAAGTCAACCACAAGAAAAAATTTGGAAAGACCACAAATACAGGGCGGTTAAAGAACATCCTACTAAAGAATGAATGGGTAAACCAGGAAATCAAAGAACAAATTTAAAAATACAAGGAAACAAATGAAAATGAAAACACAACAGTCCAAAACCTCTGGGATGAAACAAAAGTGGTCACAGGAGGGAAGTATATAGCAAAACAGGCCTACCTCAAGAAGCAAGAAAAATCTCAAATGAACAATCTATACCCAAAGGAGCTAGAGAAAGGACAACAAGCTAAAGCCAGCATAAGGAAGGAAATAACAAAGATTAGAGCAAAAATAAATGATATAGAAATTAAAAAAAAAACAATAGATCAATGAAACTAGGAGCTGGTTCATTGAAAAAATTAATAAAATCGATAAATCCCTATCCAGACTTATCAAAAAGAAAAGAGAAGGGGGGGCACCTGGGTGGCTCAGTTGGTTGAGCATCTGATTTTGGGTCAGGTCATGATCTCAGAGTCCTGGGTTCAAGCCCTGTGTCAAGTTCCTCACTCAGCTGGGAGTTTGTCCCTCTTCCTCTGTCCCTCCCCCACTCATGCTCCCTCTCTCCCTCTCTTAAATAAATAATCTTTTAAAAAAGAGAAAGGACCCAAATAAAATCATAAATGAGAGAGGAGAAATAACAGCCAACATCACAGAAATACAATTATAAGAGAGTATTTTTAAAATTATATGCCAAATCAAACAATATGGAAGAAATGGATAAATTCCTAGAAATATATGAACTACCAAAACTGAAACAGGAAAAATAGAAAACTTGAACAGACAGATAACCAGCAAAGCAACTGTATCAGTTGTCAAAAATCTCCCAACAAACAAAAGTCCAGGACCAGATGGCTTCCCAGGGGTATCCTACCAAACATTTAGAGAAGAGTTAATACCTCTTCTCAAACTGTTCCAAAAAATAGAAATGGAAGGAAAACTTCCAAACCCATTCTATGAGACTAGCATTCCCTTGGTTCTAAAACCAAACAAAGACTCCACTAAAGAGGAGAATGACAGGCCAATATTCCTGATGACCAAGAATGCAATAATTCTTAACAAAAAACTAGCAAATTGAATCCAACAGTACATTAAAAGAATTATTCACCATGATCAAGTGGGATTTATTCCTGGGCTGCATGATGGTATAATATTCACAAATCAATCAAATGTGATGATATACCACATTAATAAAAGAAAGGATAAGAACCATATGATCCTTTCAATGGATGCAGAAAAGGCATTTGACAAAGTACAGCATCCACTCATGTTAAAAAAAAAAACAACAAAATAGGTATAGAGAGAACATACTTCAATATCATAAAGCCCATATATGAAAAATCCACAGCTAGTATCATCCTCAGTGGGAAAAAACTGAGCTTTTCTTCTATGGTTAGGAACCATACAGGGATGTCCACTGTCACCACTGTTATTTAACATAGTACTGGAAGTCTAGCCTCAGCAATCAGACAACAAAAAGAAACAAAAGTTATCCAAATTGGCAAGGAGGAAGTCAAACTTTCACTATTTGCAGATAACATGATACTGGAGACGGGATTGAGTCCCACATCGGGCTCCCTGTGGGGAGCCTGCTTCTCCCGTTGTCTGTGTCTCTGTCTCTGTGTGTCTCTCATGAATAAATAAATAAACATTAAATATATATATATAAAGAACTTACCAAACTTAACACCTAAAAACCAAGTAATCCAGTTAAAAAATGGGCAGAAGACACGAATAGACAGTTTTCCAAGAAGACATGGAGATGGCTAAGAGATACATGAAAAGATGCTCAATATCACTCATCATCAGGGAAATACAAATCAAAGCTATAAAGAAAGACCACCTCACCTGTCAGAATGGCTAAAATTACCAACATAAAAAACAATACATGGCTAGGATGCAGAGAAAGGGGAACTCTCTTACACTGTTGGTGGGAGTACAAACTGGTGCAACCACTCTGGAAAACAGTATGGAGGTTCCTCAAAAAGTTAAAAATAGAACTACCCTATGATCCAGCAATAGCCTTACAAGGTGTTTACCCAAAGAATATAAAAATACTGGGGGGCCTGGGGGGGCTCAGTCTGTTAAGCCCTGGACTCTTGACTTCTGCTCAGGTCATGATCTCAGGGTTATGAGATGGGGCCCTATGTCAGACTCCGCACTGGCCATGAGCCTGCTTAAGATTCTCTCTCTCTCTCTCTCTCTCTCTCTCCCCCTTTGTCCCTCCTCCTGTCTCTCTCTCCCTCTCTAAAAAAAATAAGAAAGAATACAAAAATACTAATTCAAAAGGATGCATGCACCCCAATGTTTATAGCAACATTATCTACCATAGCCGAATTATAGAAACAGCCCAAGTATCCACTGACTTATGAATGAATAAAGAGGAGGCCATGTATATATACAATGGAATATTAGTCATAAAAAAAATGAAATCTTGTCATTTGCAATGATGTGGGTGGAGCTAGAGAGGCTTGTGCTAAGCAAAATAACTCAGAGAAAGACAAATACTATACGATTTCACTCATGTGGAATTTAAGAAACAAAATAGATGAATAGAGGGTGGGGAAAGGGGAAAGAGAGGCAAAACAGGAAACAGACCCTTTAGAGAACAGACTGAGGGTTACTGGAGGGGAAGTGGGGAGTGGGGATGGATTAAATAGGTGAGGTATTAAGGAGAGCAGGTGTTGTGATGAGTACTGGGTATTAGATGTGATAAGTCACTAAATTCTACACCTGAAACTGATATAACACTGTATGTTAACTAGAATTTAAATAAAAACTTGATGAGAAAAAAAAAAGTTCTATCTTGGGATAGAGATGTCTCAGGCATTGGGGAGCTAGGGTGCTTTGCTCATTATTATAAAATGTCTTCTTATCTGTCTCCTTTCAGTAATAAATAAGTAATAAATAACATCATTTTACTAAACACATACTTTTCTTTGGTAATTAGATATGTGCCCTACCATAAAGGTTGGTCACTCAGCTAAAATTTATCTGTGCTATAACTCTTATTGGGGGAAAGTCTCCTGATTTAGATTCTTCAGGTAGTTTATTTTTTTTTAAGATTTTATTTATTTATTCATTAGAGACACACACAGAGAGAGGCACAGACATAGGCAGAGGGACAAGCAGGCTCCACACGGGAAGCCTGAATTGGGACTTGATCCCAGGACTCCAGGATCATGATTTGAGCCAGAGACAGACGCTCAAGCACTGAGGCACCCCGATTCTTCTAGGTCGTTAAAGGAGGCCACAAGTTTTTCTTAAGCCTGGCAGGTCTCAGTCATGTTCAGCTCAAAATAGTACACATGCCAAAGTGGTACATTTTGGGGAGACTTGTTACAAACACTTCAGAGTATCACCAACTCAAATACTATAACCAAAGTCGGCTTCAAAGAAATGATTTTCCAAAATTATAAGTAACTCAGTAATATTCTGGGCCAAGTACAATATTTCTTAGATTTACACAATGGTTGTATTCCTGGAAAGCTCAGCGTCTAGTAAAAGCATACAAAACTTTGTGTTTACATGTAAAGCAAAGTTAGGTTTAAGCTCAGATAATTATGAACAGGTTTTTAACTTCTAAAAATGTGTGGAGGGATTAGACATTCATGCTGAGGAAACAACTTTGCGTTATGAGATGCTTCTACACATTGGATGTGTCCTCCTTACTAAGTGGTGCCCACACAAGTCTCTCCACTCCCAGATCCCAGGGATTGAAAAGACTTTCAGAAATTTCCAAATTGACCTCTAGGGGGCAGTCTGATTCTTGTGGAGAATCCCTGAACTTGGAAAAGGTCTGTTTTCGATCACTTTTTTTTCACTTTCACTGTGGGGTAAGGTGGGGTGGCATTATTTCCTTTGCCTGGGAGGCTGGTTTGGGTTGAGGGTGAGTGGTGGAAACAAAGGAATTTTTCTCCCTCTTGCTAACCACCAGGGAAGGCTGAAGTATTGGGGCTTTAACATAAATGAAAGGCTAGGTAACTTTTGACGCCTTTCTCATGCATTTTAAGTTTTCCTTGGTCAGTTTGTCTTGCATAGAAAGCTGGAGTCAAAAACCCTTCCCTATAAAAATAATAAAATAAATGCAGAGATATCTGTATGTATGTATGTATGCAAATGTACATATATGTATATTGTGTGTGTACACACACATATTCATCATGTCATTGCTTGTACTGTAGAAAAAGTGGAGGCAATAAATAAATGTCCACAAACAGGGGCGTGGATTTTTAAAAAAAGAAAAAACAAACCTCTGTTATCTCCATAAAATGGAATAACATTGTAGCCATTTTTTAAAAATGAGGTAGATCAATTCACTGGCTTTGAAGAATGTCCTCAAGTGCAACAAAACTACAAATTTGATGTGCCCAGAAATAGAATTGAAAGAATATAAACTAAAATATTATTAGTGGAATTATTACCGGGAATCTGAAAATTGCAGGGAGTAGTAGGACTTTTACAGTAGGATGACCTCCTAAGTCATGACCACAACCCACAGAAAGCTATGTGTGATATCAGATTTCAGTTAGTTATCATTTTTTATTCTTTTTTCATCTTCCAGTGTTGTTAAAACTCATGGGACCATGAAACCCTATTTACCTTTTAGAGAAAGCAGTATTTGAAGAAACTGATATACAGCTTAATAAATGAAAGTGTATGAATTTTCTTGTGTAATTATTATTATTTTTTAAAGATTTTATTTATTTATGCATGAGAGACATAGAGAGAGAGAGGCAGAGAGACAGGCAGAGGGAGAAGCAGGCTCCATGCAGGGAGCCCGACGTGAGACTCGACCCCAGGTCTTCAGGATCAGGCCCTGGGCCGAAGGCGGCGCTAAACCACTGAGCCACCCAGGCTACCCAATCACTCTGTTTCTTAAAACTTCCAAGAATTTTAAAATACAGCTGAAACCCCTTACTTTTGTTTACACGGCTATAGAGGATCTAGCCCCTCGTTATGTTCCAGTCTCATCTCTTACCTACTCACACTGTCCCTTCCCATCCTGCCACCCTCCTCCCAACTTCCACACACATAGGCATTCTCTCTCTCTCTCTATTTATACTTGACTTCCTTCATTTGTTCCAGTAGGAGAAGCTTTGCTCATGCTGTTGCTTCCTGAAACTGCCTCCCCTCAAATCCCACATATTTCTGGCTAATTTCACATTCTTCAGGTACCAGCTGCTAATTTCTCCAGGAAGGCTTTCCCCGGATCTCAGATACTCATGAATTTTTCCTGTGTCTCCAGTCCTCCACTCAGGAAGCACCCTGTACTTCCCATCTGTCGTGATCACGCTATGAAGGCACACACGTGAGTTGTGTCTTTCCACAACGTCAGCTTTATTCAATCTCAAAGCAAGGTTAACACAATTATAAAGCAGGTTCAGGATTCCAAACTCATTGACATCTTACCACGTGTTTAACTCGGTTTCTTACACAGCACATAAAGCAAAGCCCAAGACAAGTCACACAACAAACAAGATAGAACAGGCGGTAGGTAGAAGGCAGCACCTCAAACCTGATGTCACCCTGGGTGCGTGGTTGAAATAAGGCCTGTCTGATCTGATCAGTTCTTGGCTCTTACTGCTTATTATGTCCCAGCAGTGAAGGATCTCGGTTGTTTTTGTTTTAAAAGATTTTATGTGTTTATTCATGAGAGACAGAGAGAGAGAAAGGCAGGGACACAGGCAGAGGGAGAAACAGGATCCTCAAGGGGAGCCCGATGTGGGACTCGATCCTGGGGCTCCAGGATCACGCCCTGAGCTGAAGGCAGATGCTCAACCCCTGAGCCACCCAGGCATCGTAGGATCTCGATTCTGATCAGAGATGAATTGGCACAGCCTTTGGCAGCAGCTGCCTTCTTGAAGTGCTCAGACGTAGACAGGTCAGCATCTAAAGAGCCTGACAATTGGCTGTAAAAATCCTCCCTTTTTAAATGGGATTTAATCTTAGGCTCCTGTAGGCCTCCTCTGCTTCTGTGGGTTATCATTTCTGGGGTGTCATAGCTGGTGCTGGTCTCAGCCATATCTGGTAGCTGCAAAGCCCCTCAGCTGCTTACATCACTGCTTGACACATGCCCTTGCTTGACATGAGTGACTTCATTTTGCTCTTAGCACCATCACAGCTTGGGTTGTCATCATTTTTTTTTTCTATTTATTATATGGGCTTGAAAAGACTTATTTACTTCTACTGTTGCTTATCATTATTTTCTACGTGAGATATCATTGACATATAACATTGTATTAGTTTTAGGTGTATGGCGTAATCATTTGATATATGTATATATTGCAAAATGATTACCACAGTAGGTTTAGTTACCATCCATCACCACGTAAGTTGTAGTTTTTTTCCTGTGATGAGAATTTTTGAGATTTTCTTGTGAGAATTTTTGACATCTACTCTCTTAGCAGCTTTCAAAAGATAATATAGTATTGTTAACTATTGTCACCATGCTGAACACTCATCCCTAGAACTTATTTATTTTATAACTGAAGTTTATATGGTTTCACTCCCCACTCCACACTACCTCCTGCCTGTGGCAACCACCAGTCTGTTCTCTGTATCTGTGAATTTGGGTTTGGGTTTTTGTCCTTATTTTGGTTTGGTTTTTGTTTCTCTATATAAGTGATATCATATAGTATTTGTCTTATTCATCTTTCTCTGTCTGACTTATCTCACTTCGCGTAACGCCCTCAAGATCCATCCTTGTTGTCACAAATAGCAGTATTTCCTTCTTTTTTATGGTAAACAATATCCCATTGTGTGTGTGTGTGTGTGTGTGTGTGTGTGTGTGTATCTGTATCCATTCATCTGTTGATGGGCACTTAGGTTTTTTCCATATCTTGGCTCTTATATCTCATGCTGCAGTGAACCTGGGAGCACAGATGTATCTTTCTGAGGTAGTGACTTCCTTTCCTTTGGTATTAAATACCTAGAAGTGGAATTGCTGGATTATATGGTAATTCTATTTTGAATCTTTTGAGGAAACTTCATACTGTTTTCCTTAGTGGCTGTACCAATTTACGCGCCCCACAGCAGCACACAAGGCTTCCCCCTTTCTCTACATCCTTGCAAGGGTTTGTTATCTGTTGTCTTTTTCATAAAAGCCATCCTAACATGTGTGAGGTGACAGCTCATTGTGGTTCTGATTTGCATTTCTCTGATAATTAATGATGTTTAATTAATTATTAATTAATTAATAATTAATGACCCTTTTCATGCACCTGCTGGTAATTTGTATATCTTCTTTGGAAAGACATCTATCAGACCCTCTGCCCATTTTTTAATGGAACTGTTGGTTTTTTGCTATTGAGTTGTATGAGTTCTTATATATTTAGGTATTAACCCCTTATCAGACATAGGATCTGCAAATATATTCTCTCATTCTATGGTTTGCCTTTTCATTTTGTTGATGGTTTCCCTTGCTGTATGGAAGTTTTAAATTTGATGTGGTCGCACTTATTTATTTTTGCTTTTGTTGCCTATACTTTTGATGTCAAATCCCAAAACTCATTTCCAAGACTGATGTCAAGGAGCTTATCCCTTGTGTTTTCTTCTAGGAGTTTTATAATTTCAAGTCTTATGTTCAAGTTCTTAACCCATTTCAAGTTTATTTTTGTGTATAGTTTAAGATAATGGTCCAGTTTCATTCTTTTGCATGTGGCTGTCCAGTTTTCCCAACACCATTTACTGAAGAAACTATCCTTTCCCCATTGTGTATTCTTAGCTTCCTTGTTGTTAATTAATTGACCATATGCATGGGTTTATTTCTCATCTCTCTATTCTGTTCCATTGGTCTATGTGCCTGTTTTTATGCCAATATCATACTGTTTTGATCACCTATAGCTTTGTAAATTCAATTTATTTTTTTCTATTTCATTTAACAAATTTTTTCTGTTAAGGATAATCTGCAACCTGAAAATAAAGCAAAATTATAGCATGTATCCTCTTAAAGTCATACTAGAAGTTCTTCCACGTATTATATAGTTTTCTAGGGCAATGATTCTCAAGCTTAAATTGGTGAGTAGAATGACAGTTTTATAGCTCTTTAATCTCTGGCTTAACAGAAGACATGGATTCCTGTATGTTTCTTTTTTTTTTTAAGGATTTTATTTATTTATTCATGAGAGACAGAGAGAGAGAAGCAGAGACATAGGCAGAGGGAGAAGCAGGCTCCATGCAGAGAGCCTGATGTGGGACTCGATCCAGGGTCTCCAGGATCACGCCCTGAGCCACAGGCAGATGCTCAACCGCTGAGCCACCCAGGTGTCCCTCATATCCGTTTCTGTAGTCAATCTGCTGCAATATCACATGTAGGCTCTGGAAAACTCTATTGTATACTCATGAAAGGATGAAAATGAAAAAAAGCAAATATATTTACCTTATTATTATTATAAAAATAATTTGAACTTGCACACCTCTTAAAAAGGATTTTAACCCTATCTGGCCTCCTCCCCCACCTCCAAGGGTCTCCACACAGCACTCTGAGAGCCCTTGACCTAAGGGAATGTACAATCAACTAGGACCCAGACTCTGAATTTAGATGTTAAATGGATGGATAATTTTCAAATGATATTTCTTTCAGTACAATGTAAATATTTTATGTCCAATAGAGAAAGTAACTCCAAAGGTTACAATTTTCATTTTAATTTAAGCAGCTTTATGTGTAATTTAGCAGAAATTGTCATTTCTTTTTTCCCCAGTGATTATATATATATATATCCAGTCTCTCAAATTCTCCTTTGAACCAGTTTTTCCACCCTGTTGGTCCCTTCATTAATGAGTTAAATAAACCTTTGCCCTAGATTCACCTTTGGTACTTTCTTACTTATTAATCTAAGAGTCATGTTTTTAAGTATTTGAATACCTTCATTTTTCTTTTTTACCTTGAAAAATTTGAAACCTTTTAAAAAGTTGCAAAACTACAGTGAATACTCTAATGCCATTTACAAGATTCAGTCATTAAGTTTTTACCACATTTAACTTTCTGTCTCTCCATCCATCCTTGTAAGGATAAATTTTTAAAGTGAATTTCTGCAGTTGTCAAGAAGGAAAGAAAAGAAACCTTTCCCTACTCCCCTTCTTAGATCATTTCTGTGAGAAAGCTTAGTGAATATGAATCCTTTCTCTAACACTTTTTTAAAATAAAAATTTTACTTTAGATGCTAAGTATGAGGGTATTCTACTACACATCTAAATATGATTTCACTCAGAAAACTTAGAATTTAGAGGCATCTGGCTGGCTCAGTCAGTAGAGCTTGTGACTCTTGATCTAGGGGTCATGAGTTTGAACCCCATGTTGGATGTAGAGATTACTTTAAAAGAATAGGGCAGCCTGGGTGGCTCAGTGGTTTAGTGCTGCCTTCAGCCCAGGGTGTGATCCTGGGGACCCGGGATCGAGTCCCACATTGGGCTCCCTGCATGGAGCCTACTTCTCCCTCTGCCTGTGTCTCTGCCTCTCTCTCTCTGTGTCTCTCTCTGCCTTTTTCTCTCTGTGTGTCTCTCATTAATAAATAAATAAAATCTTAAAAAAAAGAGATTACTTTAAAAGAATAGAAAGAACTTATACATTAAGCTATCCTACTTTCTAATATCTGATCCATATTCAAATTTCCCCAATAGTTTTAATAATGTCCTTTATGGTTTTCTTTTTTATTTGAGATCCAATCAAAGATTACACATTCCTTAGGAATTTGAACCTTCCTTGGCTAGGTGAAAGGTTACATTTTTAACCTTTCTTCTCTCAGTTTCTGCTTCTTTTCTGTATGTAAGAAGTAAACAGGTAGATAATAGCATGATATATTAGATTCTAATCTTTGTATTTGTAAATTATTTAATTTTACTAAACTTCAGTGAATTAGGTTGCTTTTAGTTGTAAGTAATAGAAAATCCAAAACAAAAATGACTTAAACAATTATATTTAATACCTTAATTAAAAATAAATCTAGAATTAGAATAGCTGCTCAGTGATGTCATTACTATTCTTGAGTACCTGGGTGGCTCAGTCAGTTAAGTGGCCAGCTCTTGATTTTGGCTTAGGTTGTGATCTCAGGGTCATGGAATTGAGCTGTGTGTTGGGAATCCATGCTCATTGGGGAGTCTGCTTGAGATTCTCTCCCTTGCCCTTTGCTTCTCCCCACCTCATGCTCTTTCACTGTCTAAAATAAATAAAGAAATTTTTAGTAGGGATACCTGGGTGGCTCAGCAGTTAAGCGTCTGCCTTCAGCTCAAGGCATGATCCTGCAGTTCCAGGATCAAGTCCCACATCAGGCTGACTCGATGGAGCTTGCTTCTCTGTCTGCCTATGTCTCTGCCTCTCTCTCTATGTGTCTCTTATGAATAAAGAAATAAAATATTTTTTAAAAAAGAAATCTTTAATAAAGAAAAAAAAAACAAATTTCCTTCCATCTTTCCATTGTGCCATTCTCAACATATTGGTGTGCTGCCTTAGGCTGTCTTCCTACATGATTCCAAGATGGCTGCCACAGTTTCATGGTCACATGTGAATGGTAATGTTCAGAGGTAGAAAATAATAGATCTCTTCTTGACTCTTTTTAAGAGTGGAGATAACCTTCCTGAAAGCACCACCATCCCCAGCCTTCATTGCCTAAAATTTCATTTCATGATCCTGCTCAAACCTGCTCATCTTGGCAAGCAAGATGACAACTCCACGATTGGCTCAGGCCAGTTAAAATTTATCTCCTAGTCTAAGAGGACACTGAGATTCCTCTGAAGGATTTGTCTGCATAATGAGCATAATCCGGCTTGGGAAAGATGACAACAGTGTCTGCTTTACCTAGTTTTTTTTCTCACATCAAAAGGAGAATGATATCATTTATGCAATATTGCTATGAGTATAAAATAAAATATGTGAAGTCCCCTAAGCCAGTAGCTGGAGTGAAATATTTATTGATTATTTACATTTCTTCCCTTGCTTTCTACTTCTTTTTTAAAAAATTATTTATTTATTTGAGAGAAAGCATGAGTGTGGGGGAGGGGAGGAGCAGAGGGAGAGGGAGAAGCAGACTCCATACTGAGCAGGAAGCCTGACATACGGCTCTATCCCAGGACCCAGAGATCATGACCTGAGCTGAAGACAGACATTTAACTGACAGAGCTGCCAAATAGCCCCTTCTTCTTTTTAAAAAAGACTTATTTATTCATTTTTAGAGAGAGAGACAGAATGTAAGCAAGGGGAGGGGCAGAGGAAGAAGGAGAGGGAATCTCAAGCGGACTCTGTGTGGTGTGTAGAGCATGAAACAGGTGTCAGTCCCACAACCCTGAGATCATGACCTTTAGATCATGACCTGAGCCAAAATCAAGAGTCAGATGCTCAACCACCTGAGCCACCCAGGCACCCCCTCTCTTGCTTTCTTCTTAAGGTTTACTACTGTTGTTCAACAAAAGATGGCAGCAAAGGGAAAAATCTTCAATTTAATATTTTCTGCTTGCACCTGCCTAGCAGAGAATATTAGTTCCCCTAGTTATCTATGTTAGAATTTATCTATGTTAGAATTTATGACTCTTTAAGTACTCTGAATTTTAATAGTACTAGAAGAACAATTTTTTATAGATCATGGCGTGTATTATTCATATTGTAATAGCTGTTCTTGAAATCCCATATAGTGTCCACTTGTATCAGTCACTTCAGAAGAAAAGAACATATTGGAATTACAATTCTTGGCTGGGAGAGCAATTAAATAGACTGGGAAACATGCTGTTCAAACCTCTTGATTCTCCAATTATTTTTACTTGAGGGGCAAGTCATTTAATAATTTTGCAATGCCTATAACAAATATATTAATTAACCCCTGATTGATTAATACTCACACCTCCCAGTGGAATTTGTTGTTGTTGTTGTTTAAAGATTTTATTTATTTATTTGAGAGAGAGCACAAGCAGGGGGAGCAGCAGAGGAAAAGGGAGAAGACTCCAGCTGAGCAGGGAGCCCAATGTAGGGCTCAATTCCAGGACCCTCGGATCATGACCTGAACCAAAGACCTATGCTTAACCAACTGAGCCACCCAGACACCCCTCCCAATGGAATTTGAACTTCAGTTCAGTTCAGCAAACATTTGTTAAGCACCTGTTATATGCGAAAGTTTATGCTGTACTGCCTTAGGAGAGTCTATTGGGTTAGACAAAGACTCAAATAGAAATTCCAACAAATAAGGTAAGTGCTAAGGTAAAGATGCATACATGGTGACATAGGAGCAATGAGAAGGGTACTATACTCCATCTGGGGGACTGGGGAGATTTTTCTACAGTAGAGGAGACCTCAGTTTCAGTACAATGAATGAGCTGGGTTTAGATGAGCAAGAGTAGGCTAAGCAAAGAAACTTGGGAAGTCATCACAAGCCATAGTATGAATCCCAAACTTAGAAGTGGAATTTTGGGAGTATGGGGATCTGTGACAGGGTTTTGCTAGCAATTAAGTATTCCCTGAGAGTAAGATTTATTATAGAGAGAAGGAGATGAAACTGGGGACCTAGGGAGTCCAGTTCATTGAGGATTTTTCAGACCAACTGAGAATGAATTTTAATGAATAAACAGTGGTCCCTTGGGGATCCCTGGGTGGCTCAGCGGTTTGGCGCCTGCCTTGGGTCCAGGGCCTGATGCTGGAGACCCGGGATCGAGTCCCACATCGGACCCCCTGCGTGGAGCCGGTCTGTGCCTCTCTCTCTCTGTGTCCCTCATGAATAAATAAGTAAAATCTTAAAAAAATAAATAAATAAACAGTGGTCCCACACTCCCATCTAAAGAGTTTTAGGCAAAGAAGTAATATGGTAAAAATTTTCTGTTCCAATAGATCAATATGTCTATTTATTGGATTTGGTTTTAGTTTCTTGAAAATGTTTTGCAAGGTGCCTGGGTAGCTCAGTTGGTTCAGTGTCAGTGTCCAATTCTTGGTTTCGGCTCAGGTCATGATCTCAGGCTTATGAGACTGAGCCCTAAATCAGACTGTATGCTGAGGTGTGAAGCCTGTGTAAGATTCTCTCTCTCTCCCTCTTCCTCTGCCCCTCCTCCCCTTAAAAAATGCTATCGACTTGATTACAAATCCAGGTTAATTGTCCCATAGAAAGTCCTAAATTCTGGTTTTGACCGATATTCCTCCTACAGTTACCTAACTTTTTCCTATATCCTCCATGTTTCCTATAGACTTCAGGCTTGATTAGATTCAGGTCTGAGGTTTCTTGTTTGTTTTTTAAAGATTTTTTTTCATTTTTTTCATTTTTTTTCAAAATGCATCATATGCAAAAGCATGTAATACCTGGTTGCCTTACCTTTAGTGGATGCTAAGATGGACCAGTAAGTCCAACCTGCTCCCTTTATTGGAAAATTTCCCATTAATCTTTTTATCTAATGATTTTGTTATTCCTTGCTAACTATTTCATTAGGAGTTGCAAAATGTTGATTTTCTAATTCAACTATAGAACTCTTATCTACTAGAGCTATTTGATTTCTAGGAAATTCTGTTCATACTAGAAAGGCAAAATCTCATTTCTCTTCCTTTAGTTATCAGTTTTTAGAGTAACGAGTTGGTGCCCAGCAATCTTTAATTGTATCCATACATTCTTGTGTTTTCTCTTTTTTTTAAGGTTTTATTTATTTATTCATGAGAGAGAGAGAGAGAGAGAGAGAGAGAGAGAGAGAGAGGCAGAGACACAGGCAGAGGGAGAAGCAGGCTCCAGGCAAGGAGCCTGACATGGGACATGATCCCGTGTCTCCAGGATCAGGCCCTGGGCCGAAGGCGATGCTAAACCGCTGAGCCACCCAGACTGCCCATTCTTGTGTTTTCTTTACTCTTGTTTTTGTTGTTGTTGTTTTTTTTTTTAAAGATGTCTTTTAAAAAATTTCATTTTAATCATTTGGAATCATAATTATTTTTTTAAGGATTCTATTTATTCATTCATGAAAAACATAGAGAGAGAGGCAGTGACATAGGCAGAGGGAGAAGCAGGCTCCATGCAGGGAGCCCGATGTGGGACTTGTTCTACAGACTCCGGGATCATGCCCTAAGCCAAAGGCAGACGCTCAACTGCTGAGCCATGCAGGTGTCCCTGGAATCATATTTTTTTTCATGATAAAATCATCTCATCTTTGACCAATGGAAGCCTCTTCCAGCTGGCTCATGGTTTTTTGTTTTTTGATGTGTTCCCATTATTAGGTTTTGATAACATCCTTGCTTTCTGGTACAACAAGCTGTTCCAAGCTCATCTGGTATATTTTCTGCCACACACTTGGATAAGGCTCAGTGCCCTGGAATGAGAAATGATATTCAATTTTAGCTCTTCAAATGGGTGCATAGTGGTATTTCATTGTGGTTTTAACTTGCATTCCACTGATAACTAATGATTGTGAGCAACTTTTTGTGTGCTGATTGACGTATATCTTTGGTGAAAGTTTCTGTTCAAATCTTTCACCCATTTAAAAAAGTTGGGTTATGTTTTTATTATTAAGTTATAAAGATTTATTTTTTATATATATTGTGAATACAAGTCTTTTAACAGATATATGTATTGTGATATTTCTCCCAATTTGTGGCTTGCCATTTAATTTCCCTATTGTATTTTTTCAAAGAGCAGAAGTTTTATGTTTTCATGAAGTCCAAATTATCAATTATTATTTTAACTCTTCTGCTTTTTTATGTCCAAAGATATCTTCCACTATCCCAAAGTTGTAAAGACTTTCCCCCCCATGTTTTCTAAAAATATTATGGTTTGAACTATTGCCTTTAATTTTGAGTTAATTTTTTTGTGTATGGTGTGAGGTAAGAATTGAGGTTCATTTTTTCCGTTTTCACATCATTTGTTTAAAAGACTGTTTTTTTCCTTCATTGAATTACCTTGGCATCATTTTTGAAAATAAGTTGATCACATATGGATGGGTCTATCTCTGGACTCTATTCTGTTGCATTGATTTATATGTACATCCTTATGCTAAGGATTGCCTTGATTATGCTCACTTTATGGGAATTTTTGAAATGAAACAGAAGTCTTTGATCTCTGTTTTTCTTTTTCAAAATTGTTAGGTTCTTTGAATTTCTATTTTAGTTTTAGCTTGACAATATCTACAAAAGAGATTCCGGAAATTCTTATTGGAATTGCATTCAATCTATAGATCAACTTGGGGAGCACTGACATTTTCACAGTATTGATCGTTGCCATAAGCATGGTGTACCTTTCCTTTTATCTAGATATTCTTTAATTTATCTCAGTAATGTTTTGTGGTTTCAGTGTATGGGTCTCATACATACTTTGTTAAAATAAGTATTTAATGTTTTGGATATTACTGTAATTGTATTTTAAATTTCACTTTCTAGTTGTTTATTATTAATATATAGAAATAAAATTGACTTTTGTATAATAACCTTATATCCTATGACTTTGCCTAACTCACTTTAGCTTTAATTACTTTCTTGTGGATGAGGAATGATATTTAAAGACCACAATCTAGATTTTAGGAATGTTTACTGCTGCTGGACTGTCATTGTTTCTAGGGCTTTTCTTTGGATAGCACCAAGAAGAAATCATGTGGATATATGGATATCCTTGTTTTTAGATTACTGGATTTTTACTTAAAACCTTTGGTTTAATTTATTGTAGGTCTTTTCTCATTTTGAGAACCCTGGTTCTTAACATTATTAGCATGATTGCTTATTTTAGCCAACAATATAAAAATATTAGTATCAGAGTATCAATCTTAATAGCATTACTAATAAGAACATACAATGAAGTTCAAGATTTTTTTGCAGTTCTTTTTACTCTTAGCATATCCCACTGAGGATATTCTTTTTTCTTTCTTTTTTTTTTTTAAGATATTATTTATTTATTCATGAGACACACACAGAGAGAGGCAGAGACACAGGCAGAGGGAGAAGCAGGCTCCCTTCAGGGAGCCTGATGTGGGACTCGATCCCACAACTCCAGGATCACGGCCTGGGTCAAAGGCAGACGCTCAACCGCTGAGCCACCCAGGTGTCCCCCACTGAGGATATTCAATCAAGAACCTATATAACATAATTAGATTAATTTGTTTTCATTTAAGTTTCTAGATGTTAATTTTAATTTAATTTATTATTACATAAACATTTTTATTACCCAAGGTTAAGACTAAATAACTGCATTTAGACAAGTCTCATTTCCATCACTGTCCCATCCATCCTAGTTCCTTATGCGTAATTGTTTACATCAGTATTTCACTAACTCTCCATTGGTTCATGCTTCAAATACAAGCAAAAATACCATTTTTTTGGTTTATTTACACTTGTATCTTTGAGATAGACTGCTAGAAATGGGAATATTGGGCTAAAAGGCAAATGCATTTGTAACTATTGATAAATTTGCCCTTTTAAAGACTGAACTATTTTGCATTCCCACCAGAAATGTACAAGAGCCTAGTTTTCCCAAAATCTCACTGAGTATATTGTCAAATTTTGAAGTTTTGCCAACAAGTGGATGAGAAATGTTACTTCAATAAGGATTTTAATTTGGGATCCCTGGGTGGCGCAGCGGTTTGGTGCCTGCCTTTGGCCCAGGGCGCGATCCTGGAGACCCGGGATCGAATCCCACATCGGGCTTCCGGTGCATGGAGCCTGCTTCTCCCTCTGCCTGTGTCTCTGCCTCTCTCTCTCTCTCTCTGTGACTATCATAAATAAATAAAAATTTTAAAAAATTTAATAAGGATTTTAATTTATATTTTATAATATATTTTTAATGATTATTTTTTTCTGGAATATTGCTAATGCTACAGATCTTGCCATTTCACAGATACTGCTGATCCTTAGAAATGGAAATAATTTTATTATATGAATTTGACATTGGTTATCTTCTCTGTTGAATTATTGGTCAATAATCAATGACATCTGAATTACATATTAATTAATGTAAATTCAGAGACAGGCTATCTATATCATGTATTAGCTAAACCCTTATTTCCTTTCCTCCTTTTTTTTTGCCATATGATCTATGATTATTTGACCAATAATTAATGCTTTCCTCATTAGCTGACTAAGCAGTCAGCAAAAAACATAATGGAAACAACTCAGTCAGTGTCACTATTTGCCTGTCATTCAGCATTACAGTTAGTTACAGAGTAAATTGTTCCCCAGATCGTTGATCTTAACAATGGATGTTAATTCTCTACCACCTTGGAAAACTGAGCATTGTCTGCAAGTTACACTTTTGCTGATAACATATGCTTTAACAGATACCTGGTAAGTGGAATGAGAAAATGGTGGTTTGTGTGAGTTTGCATTTCTCAACTGTTTTTCATGCCTCTGTTCATACTTGTAATTGAAACTCTTGGGTTAAAAAGACAAACAATTACTGTTCGGAAAGTGTGATAGGTAAATTGGACAAAGAACAAAGCCTCAATCACAACTGTTAGAAATATTGACATCTGCATAACAGTTTTCTTATTAATGACATTTATCACCAGCTCTCTTGTTTTTTGATGTACATTAATGATCCGTTAATCAGATAATCCCCAGTGTTTGCCAGAGAAATATCAGACTCTGAAAACCTAACTGGTAAGATGCAAAAAGTTGGGTATATATATGGGGTGCTCCCATTGGCTTTCCCTCTGCTAGATTAAGGGCAGCTCTAGTTGTAGCCCTTGCTTATGTGAAATGATAGGAGGCACTTTCTGGGAGGCAGGAGCACTGGTTTACTAAAGCTGTCATGGTCTGAATGTTAGCTCTTTAATTTCTTTTCAAGTCTCCCGGAAGAGTTTCCTCATTGAAACTTTTGCTTTAGACTGTCAGGGCTTGAAGACAGAGATCATATCCTATATGCCTTTAATCTCTACATGGGACTCACATTTCTTCCCAGATCGGGGGATGCTGAAGCCTCGGAATTTTTGTGTCCTTGTCCAATAGTTATTCCCCCCCCCCGCCCCGACACACACAACTGTTTGGGGAGAACTAGTGCACTCCATGAGGGCAGGGATTACATCTGTTTTGCCTGTTATTGTATCTCCAGCGCTTAGAACAACATTTTGCACATAACAGATGCTCACTTTGTTGAAGGAATTATCTTTCCTTCCATTAGTGGCTGAGTGTCACAGCCTTGCTCTAGGTTTGCAATCTCTCCAAGTCAATGAAAAGTCAATCTGGCTGGCTCAGGACCCCCAACATCTCACATGGGTAGAATCTGAAGTTGATCTGTTTAATGGAGCCCAGAGTAAAGTTCAGAGGTATGGCTTTTGCTCTTCTCCCTCTGTCACTACACGTCTTATTATTTTATTTTATTTTTTAAAATTATTTGTTTTTCACTACATGTCTTATGTGTATGATTTGATTGAGTGGGATCTTTCTGAAATGTTACTGGGATTTGAGTCCTACCATTAACCAGCTCATTTGGTGATAGATGAGATCCCCTGCATAGCTGTAGCTTGCTTTCTCTTTTCTTCTGAGGTAGTTGGCTTCAGCTTCCAGAAGCCCTAGCTTTGTGCTGTGTCCTGGCTATCTCTGAATCCATAATGATGCCATGATGTTATTTTATTATTTTTAAAAAGTTTTTATTTATGCTTGAGAGACACATAGAGAGAGAGGCAGAGACATAGGCAGAGAGAGAGAAGCAGTCTCCCTGCAGAGAGCCTGATGTGGGACTTGATCCCAGGACTCCAGGATCATGACTTGAGCCAAAGGTAGACACTCAACCACTGAGCCACCCAGGTGCTCCAGTGCCATGATTTTAACAGCAAGTTTTGCCAGTACCAAAAAAAAAAAAAAGTTTTGCCAGTACCCACTAATACTTATTCTGAGGACCCTACCTATCAGAATGGATTCTTTAATACTGATTCCATCCTGGATCAGACATGAATCAATGCCCTCCCAACACACACACACACACACACACACACACACACACACACACACACACACACTTTTGGACTTAAATTTTAAAACACTTTGGGGATTAGTTCTATTACAAATATGCTATCTTAGTCACAGCTCATTCATTCCTGGGGCTTACATTCATCTCCCTGTCAGTTCACTGTTGGATTCCCAGCAGATCTCAAGGCCAGGGCTATATATGGTTATAAGAAAAGCTCCTTTCTTCAGCAGTGCACAAGGACTTCTGGGGGTAAGTAGCAAAAAGATAGCCTGACTTTATTGCTTCAATTCACCCTTATCTGTCCACTTCTTTGAAACAGAAATGTCTTGCTTTCCCTTCCTAAGTCACACAACTTACATATTATTAAAAATAAAAATCAAAGTGTTCCTATGCTTTTGTTCTATTGGCTAGTAATTTAAAGTGGATACATGAGCCAATTCTGACAAATGAGGTGGAAGTGGAACTGACCTGTGGGGGGCTTCTTTCCCCAAAAATAAGATGAAGGCACCTACCTATTTTTATTGGCTTGAACTGGGGAAGCAGCCCTCCTGCAACCTTGAGTTGACAAGTGTGAGGACAAGAGCCAAAACACTTAAGCATAGCACAGCAACAAGAGAACTGAGTCCCTTTTGAATATTTTGCAGGTGAACTGATGCCAGCAACAGCCTACCTCTGGGGTCTTTTGGGGGGGAAATTGATCTATTATTTGTTTAAGCCCGAAGTTGGGTTTTCTTTCATTGCAAAAGCATGGATTCTGACTTGGAGTTAATTTTCTCTTTTTAGAATATCATACTGGTCTTATTTCTAGCTATTATTCTCATCTGACGCTTCCTGGGACCTCACATTCACACATTCCTGGCCCATCCCTCCCTTGGAATTTTATTTTTCTTTGTGTCCTAAATGTATACTTTTCCCTGTCCACCACTGGATGTCCCCCCTACACTTTTCTCTAAAGGCTAAATAAGACTATTCCACTTTAATATAAATATTATATATTTTTTAATGTGGGAAATGATTTATGGAGGACCGACTACATGTCAGGCAACCATTCCAGGTATGTCGGGCATCCAGTTACCTCACTGACTCTTCAGAGAGTTGCAAACAAAAGTGATGGCTGTAAATAGAGTCAAGCACTCCAGCTCTTTAAGCAGAAAGGGATTGGTACAGGGTAGTTTACAGGATTTCTGAGAGTGCCAGGGACAAAGGTTAGGTGCTGCACAGCTTACTTAAAGAAACACTGGAGCACACTATGGACTGTCAGCACAGAACCCCCACTGCTCCCTGCGCATGGAAGCTCTGGGCTCCTGTGACACTAGAGCACGACCAGTGGAACTTTCGCCATAGCAGCCCTGAAGGAATCCTGTGCCTGCACTACTAGAGTCCACGGGTCCCTGGGCAGCTGCCTCTCCATGGGACTTTTTTCACCTTCCAAGGAGTCTTCCAAACTTGCTTGGCAAAACCTGGCCACATACTCATGGATATGTAACAGTGGCCACAGGGGAGTCTAAAAAGCTGAGCTCTTCATTTTCTAGCATCTCGAGTGTAGCATGGCAAGCTACAAAGGCTTGCAACTGGCGTTGAATGAGCCAATAGGAGGACCTGATTCAGACTTCCTTAAAGAAAGATGTTTCTTTACAGGGGAGCTAGTTAACTGGCTCATTGTCACAAGGCAGAGAGAACAAATGGATTGTAATTCAGTGGCATCTCCAGAACAGGAGTAGTGGTAGAATGATTGAGGTGGAATTTCCAGAATGAGGAACGTCGTGAATGAAGGATGCCTCTGTTGGCTGAGGGAGGGAAATAGTGGCTTCTTGCCATAGGCTGAGGAGTTATTCCTGAAATTTCTTTTAGGTAGCTCCATAAATAAACATTAAAATATTCACACACTTCTTTAAATAAGACAATGGCCTGCTTTAAAGAAATTAAATCCTAAAAAAAAATAAAAAAAAGAAATTAAATCCTTAAAAGTTTTGTTTTAACCCATTTTAAATGTACTTCTGGAGGTAAATGGCCAGATGAAACCTTCCTTCTGCTCCTATGTGAGTACATGGGGAAAGCCAGCCTGTGGGATGTTGCTGTGACCTAAGTGAAATGTTGAATAAAAGCCCTTCTAGCTGGTTATGGAAAGTCTTAATGAACTGAAAGCCTGGAGGAATGCTTTCTAACTGCTCTTATATGCATCACCTTAATAATGGACACATTTTTAATATCTTTTTTTTAAATTTTTATTTATTTATGATAGTCACACACACAGAGAGAGAGAGAGAGAGAGAGAGGCAGAGACACAGGCAGAGGGAGAAGCAGGCTCCATGCACCGGGAGCCCGACGTGGGATTCGATCCCAGGTCTCCAGGATCGCGCCCTGGGCCAAAGGCAGGCGCCAAACTGCTGTGCCACCCAGGGATCCCACATTTTTAATATCTTAAAAATAAAAACAACCCTGTAATTTTCTTCATTAATTATTCTGTGCTACATTGTTAGGGTTTTTTTCCTTTCTTTTTTTCTTTTCTTTTTTTTCTGTGTGTGTGTGTGTGTGTGTGTGTGTGTGTGTGTTTCAAAAGTATTTCAGGGATTTTATTTTTTATAAAATTTTTTTACTTCATGTATTAAAATGTATACCAGGGCAAAAAACAAATCGTGACCTGTATCATAAATACAAAACTAACAAGTTTTCAAAACATACAAGACACATACAAAGTAAAAAAAAAGTCTTTGGGCAGCCCGGGTGGGATCAGCGATTTAGCGCCGCCTTCAGCCCAGGGTGTGATCCTGGAGACCCAGGACTGAGTCCCACGTCGGGCTCCCTGCATGGAGCCTGCTTCTCCCTCTGCCTGTGTCTCTGCCTCTCTCTCTGTGTCTCTCATGAATAAATAAACAAAATCTTTTTAAAAATCTTTATATGTACAAAATGCAATGTAATTTGCATTACCTTTCAAGGGCAATGTTCATTAATTTAGTAGCACCAGCTAGCTGACAGGTTGTCCAAGAGGCTGTCAAGGGCATTGACAAGTGACAAGGATATTGCTTTTCCTGAAGGATCTGGGGGGCTTTTCACCCCCACTCACAGGGTACTGACAGCCGAGAATGTCAATCCACTGGCAGGGAGTCTCCAAGTGGCAGATTGAACATTTCCTGCTGCTGCCAGAAACCCAATACTGCAGAGTGAAGCTCTTCTTTGCATTCAGCACCCCTCACCCCCATTCATTTTCAGAGCCTGTTTTTCTTTTGACAACACCTCTCAGAACTGTGACAAGTGTACAAATGAACTGTCTATTCCTATCTTGCTGTACAGCAACATGTCTGCTATCTTAAATCCTCAAACATAGCAGCTTCTGGTTCATTTTCTTGATGTATTCATTATGGTAGCTGTACCGGGGGTTATCAAATCAAACTTTCATTAGTGAACACATCAAAAGACAAAGTACGTCTCTCTGCAGGATTGCGTAGCTTTCATAAAGTTTACGATGAACTTACTTTAAAATGAATAATGGTTTTCTCAGTAACATCACCTTACAAATGGGGAATTTCATGCTTATAAAAAAACTAGTCTCATTATGTAAGTAAAGACACTCAACAGAATACAGCAGATTAAGAAAAAAACTTAAAGGAAAAAGGAACATCATTCATAATTTTAGCACATTTCAGCACAGATATCAGATTCAGGGTTTGTTGGACTGAAAATCATATTATTTGAACATTAATTCTTCTAGGTCCTTAGGCCCAGTAAATAGGTAAACCTAGTAAATAGTAAACCGTTTTAAAAGGTCAGGTCTGTTGCTTTCAGCCATTTTCTGCAAAAGGATTTTGCTGTTTGCTCATCAGTTTAGTCTATTTTGCTGAAGACTTCTGTTTGACAGTAGATCTCACTACTTTCAGACTATCTGATTGACAAGAGGCTTAACTGGTGTTTGAGTTTTATCCTATTGTTTGTGAGCCTGGGACTGAATCTTATCTCCAGAACCAGGCCTGCTGCCTGAGCCATCATACATTGTCAGTACCAGAGTGAGTTGAACTAGATGCCCACAGGAGGTGAAAATAATCACTGCCCTAATTTTTTTTTATTTCTATAAATTTGTCAGTATAGGAGGTTTTAAGTAAATGAAAAATATGTAGTAATTAACAGTAAAAGATGAGGAGAAAGTAAGGAAAAAGAAGAAAGCAGATCATTAAGAAGAAAAAAAAATACAAAGAAGTTCGAATAACAAGAATGTTTGAACAGTTACTAGTTGAGGACTGATTTAGCTTAGAGCAAGGGTTAGCAAACTGTATTATTGGCCAAATCTGGCCCAATGTCTGTTTCTTACAGCTCATGAATCAAGAGTGGGTTTTTTTTTTTTTTTTGTATTTTAATGATTGAGGAAAAAAATTAAAAGAAGTCCATTTTGTGACATTGAAAATTATAAGAAATTCAGATTTCAGCATCCATGAATGAAATTTTATTGGAACACAGCTGCTTTGTTAAGTATTGTTTGTGGCTGCTTTCACACTACTATGGCCAAGTTGAGTAGTTATGACAGAGATCATGTAGTCTGCAAAATATTTAACATATGACCTTTAACAACAAAAGATTGTCCATCCCTGGACTAGATTTCTAAGTTTTTTTTTAAGATTGTATTTATTTATTAATGAGAGACATGTAGAGAGAAGCAGAGACATAGGAAGAGGGAGAAGCAGGCTCCCCATAGGGAGCTGGACATGGGACTTGATGCCCAGATTCTGGGATCACACCCTGAGCCGAAGGCAGACACTAAGCCGCTGAGCCACCAAGCGCACCCTAGATTTTTAAGTGTAATATTTGATACATTGCTCTTCCTCACTTCTCCTGTACTAACCCCCTCTTTTTCTATGCACATTTTAGGGAGCCTGAATCTGAGCTCAGAGATGGCACTGGGTTAAAGTGAGGGTCTTGGTTTATACCTAAGTCTGAAGTAGAAGAGTCCTGGAAAGAGCAAAGAACTTAATAGAAGACAAACACGAGTTTTGACTCTGGCTCTGGTTATATATCTTCTCTCTCTCTCTCTCTCTCTCTCTCTCTTTTTAAAGATTTTATTTATTTATTCATGAGAGACACAGAGAGAGGCAGAGACACAGGCAAAGGGAGAAGCAGGCTCCCTGCAGGGAGCCCAATCAACGCCCTGGGCCAAAGGGAGACGTCAACTACTGAGCCACCCAGACGTCCCCAGTTTGTATCTTCTCTTGATGGAGCATCAGTTTTGTCATCTGTACAGTAGGGATGATAATTCAGACATGGGTAATGTTTAGTCAAAAGCAAATTGAATATGCACAGTGCTTTATTTATAGCTCCCTTTCTAATTACCTGAACAATGCTCTGTGCTTGAGGTTGTTTTTCTAAATTTGGAGATGGTTTGGGGAGAAAGAACTCCTCTTGTGGAGTAGTTTCTTCCTTTGGGTCCTCTCCTCATGGGGTGATTTAAAGCAACTTCCCCCAGCTTACTTAAATGGGTGTTCTCTGGAGACTGCTTTAGAGAATCTTTACCCTGGGGTCCGAGGAGGACTGCCTTGCACAGGTAATACTGTGGCTGATGTGAAAAATCTGGACTTCTATGTGACTTTTCATTGTTTTATTGAAGTCTATCAACTTTTTTTTCATTTCCACCTATAAACAATGTATGTCTAGGTTTACATTTAGAATGAGTCACATTATTCTATACTATTTATTTTTTTGTGTTGAACCCTAAAACTTTGTTTCTAGCCAGTCTCTGCTTTTTTCTTTTCTTTCTTTCTTTCCTTTTTTTTTTACCAAAATGCTCTTAAATATTTTGATCATATGCTCTTAAAGTGCAAACACTGAACAGAGTATTTATTTATTTCAAGAATTTTTAAAATTTATTCATTTATGAGAGACACACAGAGAGAGAGAGAGAGGCAGAGACACAGGTAGAAGGAGAAACAGGCTCCATGCAGGGAGCCCGATGTGGGACTCAATCTGGGACTCCAGGATCCCGCCCTGGGCCGAAGGCAGGCACTAAACTACTGAGCCACCCAGGAATCCCTCCTCTGAATTGTGTTTTTAAATGTCACTTTTTTTCTCTAAAAAATGTAGGTGCTCATTAAAATTCTCTTATTTTTTAAATGTTTTTATTTTTTTTAAGATTTTATTTATTCATGAAAGACACGCACACACACACAGAGAGAGAGAGGCAGAGGGAGAAGCAAGCCCCATGCAGGGAGCCCAATGTGGGACCCGATCCCGGGTCTCCCGCCACCATGGACTGAAGGTGGCGCTAAACCGCTGGGCCAACCGGGGCTGCCCAAAACTCTCACTCTTAAAATGCTTCCATGGTTATTGTTATATCTCAACTTTGTTTTTGGTCTGGATAGAAGCCACAGTGATGACTCAGTTCATTCCATGAACCTTCAGTCTATTTTACTAAAATAGATAGCAGTCGAGCCATATTTATGTCATAATCTAATGAACCAACAGCATATATAGTAACATTATAAATCTTTCCTTTTTTGAGAAGGAAATTTACTTAAAATTAAATATCCTTTTATATTTGTTTAAAATAGGCACCATATGATTTTTTATACATATATATGCATATATATACTTTTTTCCTACTTGATATATATAGGTACATACTAAGTTTTTGAAAAGTTTAGAGTTTTTGCTAAATAGATTCTGTCTTGTTTTCAAATCTAGGTTTTGACAATTAAGAGAAGCCTTACTTTTTCATTATCTATAAAGTAGGGATAACCTTAATGTCACATTCTTAATCCTGGGTTTATATTTGAATAAAAGAACAGCTAATTGCTGAAAGAAGCTGCTCTTCAAGTTTCAAGGGAGTTTGTTCCCTCACAAGCTGGCACAGAAAATTGACCTGCTCCCTGACAATACCCTGGAGGTAGGTGGCAGGGGTGTTGATGAGGCTGGTTGGGAGTAGCTGGATCCTGTGTGGCTTGAGTGCCATCATGTGAGACTAAGGGTAGGTCCCAGACTTACAGGTCCACCCCAGGCATCCATTATCGCCTGTCCCCCAAGTGTGATTGGTGGGTACAGACGGAGCTGAGCCAGAGAGAGCAGCTGATTCTTGCCTTTTGCCTGGTTGGGCTGAGGACGCAAAAGGATGATGATCTTGTATAGAACTCCATGTAAGGTATTCACTGATGAATTTTTTTATTAACACTAGGGGCATCAAGATAAGGCCACTTGTTTCATTCCTTACTGATATCTATGTGGATTGAGTATGTTGCCTGACCCATGAATGACAGCCACTGGGCCTTGTTTCTTAATTGAGTGAAGCTGAATTATCAAAAGTCTCAAGTGTGTAGATTTTGGTGTATTTCTCCCTCCCTCCTTTTCTAGCCCAATGAAAGCAGCTACTAGCTGTATGTATCTGCTCTACTGTCCCAAACTTGCCATTATGTAGGCTCTTCTTCTTTTTTTTTTCCTAAAGAGTTATTTATTTATTTATGATAGAGAGAGAGAGAGAGAGAGAGAGAGAGAGAGAGAGAGAGAGGCAGAGACACAGGAGGAGGGAGAAGCAGGGTCCATGCCGGTAGCCTGATGTGGGACTCGATCCCGGGACTCCAGGACCCCACCCTGGGCCAAAGGCAGGCGCTAAACCACTGAGCCACCCAGGGATCCCCCTACGTAGGCTCTTCTAAGGGCTAGACTGGAGGATGGGGAGTTAACACAATCATTTTATTTTCCACAGAAAGCTTCATCTTCCAAACTATACTTTATCAGCACTAGAAGGAATAATTTTTTTAATTTTTTTATTTATTTATGATAGTCACACACACACACACACAGAGAGAGAGAGAGAGAGAGAGAGAGAGGCAGAGACATAGGCAGAGGAGAAGCAGGCTCCATGCACTGGGAGCCCGACGTGGGATTCGATCCCGGGTCTCCAGGATCGCACCCTGGGCCAAAGGCAGGCGCCAAACCGCTGCGCCACCCAGGGATCCCTAGAAGGAATAATTGAGTTTCCATTTGCCTTATTCCTTTGTAGTATTTCTCAATTGGTTCAGAAGCCAAGTAGAAAGAGAGGTAATATTTCTGGGTCGTTCTCAAAGACTTGGTCAAGAATCACCCCCAGAATAGTCAATCTTGCCAAAATACCATGAATTTTGCACAAAGGAGAGGGAGTGAAATGAATATTGGTCATAGTTATTAAACGACACACAACAATTTGGACTTACATAATTTTTAAGTTATTTTTTGATAGATATTGGTGACTGCCCTTAGTTAGAGGTGGGTCAGGGTTAGCTAATCCCCATCCCTCGCTACCAGCTTATACTGAAAGCAAATTTCAGGCAAAAATCAGGCCATCCATGCAAATGTTTATCAAGATTCACTTAGCAGCAAGCAGGCACACGGTAGTCCATATGATCTGTTCTATTTTTTAGATGAAGACCCAGCATGTTTCCTTAGGTGCTGGAGCAGATCTTGCCTAAAAGGTTCATTCTGAGCTGGCCACAGGTATCCATGTTCTGGAAGCAGAATGTGGTTAATTTCATCATAGAATTCTATGAGTCAATGGCTGGACATTGGAGGTTTAGAGGTCAGGATCTGGGTGCTATCCCTTAAGGAGTAGGCTCCAGAACATCCCAGATTCTTATACTCTGTTCCTGCCAAGAGTGGCTAAAACACTTTAGTTAATCCACATATCTTCTTCACCACCGATTTTACCCATGAACACTCCTTACTTTTTTTTAAAATTGTTTTTTAAACAAGATTTTATTTATTTATTGACAGAAAGATCACAAGCAGGGGGAACAGCAGGCAGAGGGAGAGGTAGAAGTAGGCTCCCCACTGAGCAAGGAGCCCAATGCAGGGCTTAATCCCAGGATCCTAGGATGCTTAATCAACTGAGCCACCCAGGCACCCCTGAAAACTCCTTTCTAACATAATGATGCTAATTCGACAAAGTTTCCTTGCTTATTAAAGATAAGTGCTTATAGGGTAGGCTTTCTTTTCTTTTCTTTTCTTTTCTTTTCTTTTCTTTTCTTTTCTTTTCAAGATTTGTTTATTTATTTTGGGGAGAGAGAGCACACAAGCACACAATATAATTGGTCAAATAATAAATGAAAAAAGTCTATAAATTTCATACTTTCTCATTAGAGTTCAAATATGTGTGGAAATCCTAAGGGAGACTCCTCATTGAGCCCCTGACAAATGGAGTCTCTTGATGCCTATAGGCATGCTAATTAGCATGTTGGCCAGCTCCTGAAGGGATGGGGGGGGGCGGGTTTCCAAGAAGAGCATATGACCTGCCTATACTCATGTACTATAGAGTGCTATAGAGTGCACTATAGAGTGTACTATAGAGTGCACAGCCTCTGCAAAGGGCTTCTTCAATATCTCTGTAGTCTCATCTACAGAAATGAAAGAGTTCAGGACATGACAACCCAAAATATGCCCCTTGGTATATTGATTATTTCAAGCTGAAGGCACTTGAAAATCAGCAAATGCTAGAAGATGCTTTCTTTGAATTCCTCTTATCTGCCTAAAGATAGATCCTTCCAAATGAATAGGAATGCAGTTGTTAGAAATCCCCTCTCCTGGACTTTCTAGATGCAAGGAAGGTTGATTCTTATCACAGGAAGGAGACTAGAGGTCAACGCCACACCAGATAAACTTTGTCACAAACTATCATATTCCTCATCTATTCTCCTAAGGCCCATTCATTTGTTTCAGAAAACCACATAGTCTCTCCTAAGTGGCCTGTATCCTCTATTCCCTAGCCCTATTGAGATTGTAAACTCTCAGATTTCACAGCTTTTTTGGGTATTCACTATTTTCCCCTAGGAACATAATATAAAAATTAATAAATTTGTATATCTTTTCTCCTGTCAATCTAGACCCAGATATTCACTTAGAATGGTAGGAGGAAAGTCTTTCTCCCTCTACAAAGGTTTATAGCCTTTTATTTTATTTTATTTTATTTTATTTTATTTTATTTTATTTTTAATTAATTTATTTATTTATGATAGTCACACAGAGAGAGAGGCAGAGACACAGGCAGAGGGAGAAGCAGGCTCCATGCACCGGGAGCCCAACGTGGGATTCGATCCCGGGTCTCCAAGATCTCGCCTTGGGCCAAAGGCAGGCGCTAAACCACTGCGCCACCCAGGGATCCTTTATAGCCTTTTATATGCCCATATAGAGAGGAGAAATACAATAGTAAGTTCCTATTTCCATACATATTTGAACTCTAATGAGAAAGTATGAAATTTATAAACTTTTTTTCATTTATTATTTGATCAATTACATTATTCCTTTTGCCTTTCCTTTCTGTGTTTGAACATATTCTTTATGATATAAGTTGAATAATTTAAGATTTACTTAATTCCTCCTTCCACACGCCCTCTTCTGTAAGTTTGTAATTTTTCCTGGGCCAACTGGTGGTCATAGTTCAATTTCCCACTGGAGGTTTGGTTGGATATCATTATCTCCGTAACTATCATCCCAAAGTTTCCCCTACCCCAAATTATTCCATAAGCCATGTCTTTCCAAAGTTTTGAACAGATTTTGAAGGTGGTAACCTGTGTGGCCCCAAATGAGTGATCTATAGGAGCCCAAGTCATGAACTGGTGAGCTCAATGAAGACATAATGAGAATAACTCCTTTTGATCTTTAAAGTGTTCCATTGAGGATTGGTTGTATTTATAGTGTTTATTTTTCAGGATCCATCCTGAAAAGCCAATTATGGTATAGCCTCAATTGTGAAGTAAACAGTTATAGACATGGTTTGGTGGATTAATAATGTGGCCCTCACTCACAGCCTTTGTTATAGGCTGTGGATTTATTTGGAAAGATTGCTCAGGGAGCATTCTCTTTAGGGTGAAAGAACAGTGTGGCCTGACCCTCCCAATGACTTGAATTTCTTCTGCTTACCTCCTCCACTAGGACTGCTTCATAGTTTATACAGGGCTTTGAGTGCTCCTCTACCTCTGTCTTTTTTTTTTTTTTTAACCTCTGTCTATTCCCAGCCACATATGAAGGGTACAAGAAGGATATTACAATGGACAATGCTTTCCATGGTGTAAGATGGATCCTGAAAGCATCAGACTTGCTTGCCTTAACCACATGTGAGATGGGGCCAACCTTAAGTGTTTATCTTATCAGGATTCGACGTGTCACATTCAGGTAAATAGTCAAAAGTATTTAGGATTTCATTATTTTTATCTTGAGGGTAATAGAATTTCTGGTCCTGAAATGAAAAAAAATAGTTTTAAAAAATTAGTTGAATGTGTTTTGATATGAATCATGTCCTCCATCCTCACCCCTGTTCCTATCCACATCCCTCAACATGTCCTCCATGTTAGCTCTATGTGTACAGCTTTGATATATGCACTCATAGTCTGCAAAGCCTGCCCCCTTATGCTCGGGAGATCTGTTATGTGTAGCAGTTGCTTCACTGATCCATCTCAATTTCTAGTTGTACTAATTGCTTCAGGAGTGATGTTTGGAAACATGAACAAAAATCATTAATAATGTAACCAAACTAATGTGAGTTCGCTCACAGCTAAAAACTACACCAGATGGAGTTATCACACAAGGGAAATTTTATTTGTGGCAAATATGGAAATCACAGGGAATAACTTGCAAAGTCATGACTCCCTGAGCAGGGGTGATTGGGTTCTTTATATTTAGGGTTAGTTCAGAAAGGAGAACTTTGTCCCCGTATGTAAAGGCAGGCATAAGGTTGCATAGGCACTTGGAAAACATGCCTCTACATGCATCCTATAGTATGTTCATGAAGCTGTGCTCCTCCTGGGGCAGAGACCTTAACATTGTAAAGAAGCAGAAGTAACTAGGACCAGGGGAAGGGGCTATGAGCAGTGCTCCTGGAGCTGGTATAAACTACATGGGGGTGTTAGGCTCCCCTAAGCGGAGGGAGAAAGAATGCAGGTCTTTGCTTATTTTTGAAACCACACTGGGAATTTTAATATTTATTTATTGTCTCTGATCCTGTTAGGCTATTTCCTGGCCCGGTAGAGACTGTTAGTGTTTTCATTCCCTTTGTTCCCTTAAGATCCTTAACTACTGAGGTTTTTGAATTTCTTTGTAATTCTGACACCTCCTAGGAAGTTCTGCAAGAAGTGTGCTCTGGTGAGCAGGGCACAGATCATGGAAAATAGCTGGGGACCCACAAGGACTTCTCTTTTATCACAAAAGCTGTATCTGTCTTTTCTGGGAACTCCTCACCCTTTCTGCTTACAATGTTTCACTTGACTCATTCTGCATTGTTTATGCCTTAAAGTTTAAATTTTGTGGACAATCCCAGTGTCTAGTCCAATGAGAGAGGAGTAACTGGCTTAGAAGAAAAGCTTATATATACAGTTGATGAACATCATTTGCCAGTTGAGAACTTGGACAAGATATGTAACCTTTCTGTGCGTTCATTTCCTCATCTGTAAAATAGGAATATAATCTGGGGTTGTTGTGAGGGGCAAATTTGTTGTAAAATGCTTAGAACAGGGCCTGGCATAGAGTAGCATTCAGGACATGTTATCTTTAAAGAAAGAATTTAGGGGATCCCTGGGTGGCTCAGTGGTTTGGCGCCTGCCTTTGGCCCAGGGCTTGATCCTGAAGTCCCGGGATCGAGTCCCATGTTGGGCTCCCTGCGTGGAGCCTGCTTCTCCCTCTGCCTGTGTCTCTAACTCTCTCTGTGTGTGTGTCACTCATGAATAAATAAATAAAATCTTTTTTAAAAAACCAAATAAATATTTTTAAAAAATAAAGAAAGAGTTTAAAGAAAGGACAATGGGTTAGGATGAAATCAACCTTCACATCTGTTTACCAAATTGAACATCAAAAGCTTGCAGTTGGGTTTTCCTTAATCACCCAGAGAATGCAGTAGCATGTGAGATAAATTTGAGATGAGGTTTGTATAGCTCTGTCTAGCATGTGGCCATGAGCTGGGTATATACCATCTTTGAATCTCTCAGTATCATAAAAAGAGGCTTGTACCTCCAGCAATCTTATTAGGAGAAATCAGAGGAGAGATTAGAGAATTGTTATGGCATGTGCTTTGTACTTTTTAAAAAATCTTTTTTTATTTATTTATTTGAGAGAGAGTGAGCGAGAGAGAGCAGAGCACAAGCCAGGGCAGGGACCGAGGGAGAGGGAAAGGCAGAAGGAGGTTCACCGCTGAGCAGGGAGTGCCATGTGGGTCTTGATCCCAGGACCCTGGGATCATGTCCTGAGCCAAAGGCAGATGTTTAACTGACTGAGCCACCCAGGTGCCCCTATGTGCTTTATACTTATTAAAATGTTTTTAAAAGAACAGAAAAAGCTAAAATTATTTTTTAAAAAAAGGGACACCAAGAAGTTGAGGTGCTTGTGTAACACAATGCCAAACCATCAAACTTCCCTCTACTAGCAATGAGAGAAAGCACTTCTAAAAAGAAGCGATTTTGGTAGATACATGATTTATTTGACTTGGTTCACTAAAAATTATTTGTGCAAGCTAGTTATGTAGCCATGGCTTCGGCTGGGTTTCCATGGCTACAAAAATAATCACTCTTCTACAGTCTTTGCAACAGACAAGTGTTTGATTATGATCTTAAAATTACTTTATAATTCAAGGAATTTTATTTCAACTAAAAGAACAAAGACTTAATGTTTTAAAACCTACTATTCTGGAATTAGGCGTGTTTTAAAAGAATAAGAGGAGAGTAGATTATGGAAATGATGTATTAACTGTGTTTTGAGTGTTTTGTTTTTAGAACTGTGCATCCATCCTCAGCTGGTAAGATGGCAGTTCACTCTGCAGGACCCGTGTGCTGACCTGAGCATCCTTTATGTGTTCCTGGTTGCTCCTTGTGTATTCCCTGTGACTGTCCCAGTGAGAGAGTAGTCTCTCTACTACACTGTCCCTCTTCTCTCAGCAGATGACCAGAGACAGAGAAAATAGGGTCCCTTATCTTATTTAAATAGATAAAATGAAAAACACAAAGACATAATAGAAAAATTGCAAAAGATGGAAAAAGAGAAGAATTGTAAATGATCAATAGGATAAATGTAGCGGTTTTGGTCAGAAGGTTCAATCCCATTGGTTATCAACAAAATGTAGATTGAAATGACAACAAGGTAATATTCCTTTTTTGCCGATCAAGTCAGCAAATATTTTTAAAAGAACTCAGCATGGATAAAGGCATGATAAAACAGGAGCTTCTTCCATGACAGTTGATGGGAAAATTAGTACTCAGCCTTCAAAACATGCATGGTATTTGCCCAGTCATTCCAACTGGGCTAAGTCCTACACAAGATAAAACTCCAATAAATAGAAATATTACAATGATTTCTTTTTTAAAATTTCTTTTAAACACTTAACTATAAGCTAAGCAAAAATCTGAGGTCTTCACATGTATTTTATTTTTTTATTTTTATTTTTTTATAAACTTCACATGTATTTTATCAATTAATTCTCATCAAAACTATGTGAGGCAGATACCTTTATTCCCTTTTATACAAAGGAGATAAGCAACATACTTGCCCAAGGACACACAGACAGGAAGTGGCTCCAACTCCAGAGCCAGGCCATGAACCACTATGCTTTCTATTGCCTAGTTCTAGAAAAGATGTAAAGCAGCAGGCAGGGCTCTATAAAACACAAGATAATTTCAAGAATTCTGTAGATGAAAGAAAAAACAATGATAGGGACATAAAACAGGAATAAGGCTAAAAGTACATATTATTCAACCTGTATCCTTGTTAAAAGATCACACATTTGCCTAGAAGCTTTCTAGCAGCCTGTGGATAAAGGAATCTGATCAGTTACACAAGTCACAGTACTCATGTTATAAAAGCAGACAAATTACTCCAGAAAAGGCCAACTATTCTTGGTGGTGAGATCTTAGATTTATCCCACAGAGTACAGAAGGTTCTCATAAAAAGATATTAGGTGAGGTTATGGCTAATGACCTCAGCAGCAGCCTTGTGTAGAGAAGATGACCACTTCTGCTGGGTTGAGTATTCCAACTTTTCTCATAGGGCCTCATGACCCAACGTCAAACATGGTAATGAGCAAGCAGATGTGGGCCAGGCATGTTGTTCTATACTGGTCTAGAGATTATAGAGTATCTGTGAGTGAGTGAGCTGATATCCTTTCCATAATCCTCCCTTTGATAAATGTTGTGGGGCATGAGATTGAGATGTGCTTTCCAACAACTATGTAGAATTCAGCTCTTCTGTTTTGTCAGACAGTTTCATGTGCACTGAGGGTCGTTGGATTGGATGGAGGTTGGAATGATTAAAAAAATTATAACGTGAAATAGTCAATTATGCAGCTAATAAAGATGAGGCTTAGGAAATTTTTTAAAAATAATTTATTTATTTATTCATGAGAGACATAGAGAGAGAGAGAGAAAGAGAGAGGCAGAGACATAGGCAGAGGAAGAAGAAGGCTCCATACAGAGAGCCTGATGTGGGACTCCATCCTGGGATTCCGGGATCATGCCCTGAGCCAAAGGCAGATGCTCAAACGCTGAACCACCCAGGCCTCCCAGGAAATATTTTGATAACATGAAAAATGTTTCAGGCTACAGTATTAAGTGAAGAAGGAAATAAAACTATATATAGCGTATGATCTCAAGTATGCTAAGAATATGTATGTAGCAAGATATGAGTCTTCAGTATATCTTAGTATAGAATCTTCTTTTTTTCTGTTATTTACTGCAATAGAAGAGTGGAAGGCACTTTCTGGGTTGATTGGAATATCTTAGAAAGGGGCATCAGTTTTCAATAATTAATTGCTTGGGTTTTAGGTTTGATTTTGCAATCAAAGGGAAAGAGGAAGAGAGCAGTTTTGTTTTGATTTAGTTTGGGGGGAGGTAACAGATTAGAGAGAAGATCACATGGAGGTAACAGATTAGAGAGAAGGATAACAATCAGGAGGATTTCCAGAAACCTTCAGAAACCTAAAAGCCGATTTCTGAAGTTGTCTATGAAGGGAAGGAGTCCATGGCTAGGTTTCTGTGCCCAGGAGAGAGCTGAGCCCTTAGACCCTATCCGATACACTTGCATTTGAGTAGTAGCATGCCCATCACCAGTGTCCCAGGGTCCACTGCTGTTTCTTCTCACAGAGATATAGGGGGGACATGCTCCTTCCTGAACTTTCATTAAGCTGATAATTGCCCCACCACAAGATTGTGGGATCCCTTATTCAGTACCTTGTACCAGCGTCTTCAGTAGCCATGCCTCAGGATACCAGTGCAGAGTAGGTGGTGACAAGAGGCTTCTGTATGTGGAGTAAAGAGATTGAACTGGACAAGTTAGAAATCATTTTAATAGTGTGCCCACATGTGCATGCACATGCACACACACGTACTGGAGAAAACTCTACCTCCTTCAGGGATCTTAACTCCGTTTCCCCTACCTGCCCAGGATCCATTCTTAGTCCTCCTTCCCTTCATTCTAGGTACACTTCCTGGGCTGTTTCAACTTCCACACACATTCTGATGCACGTACATTACATGTGAAATCTCCAGCATGAGTCTTCTTCAATTATGGACTATTGACATCCAAAACAGCTTCCACATAAGAAACACATCTAGTTTCTCATCTACAAGCTTTTTAATCTTTGTTTTGGTCTTTATTCCTTAATCCCTAAATCCTTGATGAATAGTAGTCCATCATGAAAAGGAGGGTTCTGGGCAGCCTGGGTGGCTCAGCGCCGCCTTCAGTCCAGGGCATGATCCCGGAGACCCGGGATCGAGTCCCATGTCAGGCTCCCTGCATGGAGCCTGCTTGTCCCTCTGCCTGTGTTGTCTCTCTCTCTCTCTCTCTCTCTGAATAAATAAATAAAATATTTTTTTAAAAAAGGAAGGTCCTGGGAGGGAGAAAGAAATTAGCACTCAGAATCTTCACAACCACTTAGGAAGTAGGCATACAGTCATTCAAATTTATAGATAAGGAAATTGAGATTGGAGCAGGCAAATAACTTGTGCAAGATCAAACAGCTTGGAAGTAGGAAGACTAAGGTTTAAAGTTAGATTTATCTATTTCTTTAAGAAAAGGCTGATCGCTCTTGTTGGGGAATCAAACTTCTTGTCCCCAAGATATGGGAGACTATGCTAACCAGGAAATAACTAATTCTTCCTCCAGGACAGGTTATTGTATGAGGTGTTTTCTAAGTCACCACTACTTTTAACCTCAGTTTTATTAAAGAATCCTGAGTAAGTGCTGTGACCTTCTCGCTTCATCTACCTCTGATATAACCTGAGACATGAGCCTGTTGGGCAGAAAGGTACATTGCAGTATGCACACTATAAAGAAGAAAACATCCCTCCTGTTGTGTGTCTCCTTTACTCTCACATTGCACTTCTGACCCCAGATGTGTGGTTTTTCCACACATCAAGCAATTCTGGGATATCAGCTGGGTGCCCTACAACTTAACTCAGTTGTGATACTACCCACCCAGAGATAGCTGAGATCCCTCAGGTTAAGGACTCAGTTCCAGGAAACTGCTTTATAACCCCTCCTTCAGACACCATTCAAAAGTCACAGTTGTTAACATGTGTTTCTGACCACCTGGCTATAAATGAGAGGTTTCCACACCCCAATCTCTGGGTATGATTAATTTACTAGAGCCACTCACAAAATTCAGGAAAATAGTTTACTTACCAGATAACCAAATTATAATAAAAGATACAGATAAATAGCTGGCTGAAAACATACATAGGACAAAGTCCAGAAGGGTCTTGAGTGCAAGAGGTCTGTCCTCATGGAGTTGGGATGTGCCACCGTCGAAGCACACAGATGTGCTCACTAACCCAGAAACTCTCTGAATTCCACCCTTTTGGGTTTTGTTTCTTTTTTAAAGGATTTTATTTATTTATTCATGAGAGACACAGAGAGAGGCAGGCTTCCTGCAGAAAGCCCAACCTGGGACTTGAGAGCCCCATGTGGGACTCGAGACTCGACGTGGCACTTGACATGGGACTCAACATGGGACTCGACCCGGGAACTCCAAGATCACGCCCTGAGCTGAAAGCAGATGCTCAACTGCTAAGCTATGCAGGCATTCCCACCCTTTTGGGGTTTTATGGAGGCTTCCTTTCATGGGCATGATTGGTGAAATCTTTGGCCATTGGTGACTGATTCAACCTCCTCCTGGAGGTGGGGGTCTAATGTAAAGTTAACAACTGTCTATTCTTGGTTGATTTATCCAGCAACCAGCCCCCATCCTTAAGTGACTTTCCAAAAGTCACGTCATTAACATAGACTCAGATGTGGTTGAAAGGAGCTTGTTATGAATAACGATACACCTTTTACTCCTATGGATCTGGAGCTCTTTCAGGAACTCTAGGAAAGACCAAATACTCTAACAAAAGATGTTCCCATTGCTCTTCTCACTTAGGAAATTCCAAGTATTTTAAGAGTTCTGTTTGAGAAATGAAATGACCAAATATACATTTCTTATTATAAAACATAATATCACATATACTTCTCAATTTCAATTACTACAAAACAATAATATAGTCACTGTGGTACTGGCATAATAAGAATGAACAATGAGGGGCACCTGGCTCAGTCAGTAGAGCATGTGATTCTTGATCTTAGGGTTGTGAGTCCAAGCTCCACATTGGGCATGGAGCCTACTCAAAAAAACCCTTTTTAGGGCAGCCCTGGTGGCGCAGCGGTTTAGCACCGCCTGCAGCCCGGGGTGTGATCCTGGAGACCCAGGATTGAGTCCCACATCGGGCTTCCTGCATGGAGCCTGCTTCTCCCTCTGCCTGTGTCTCTGCCTCTCTCTCTCTCTCTCTGAATGAATAAATAAATAAATCTTAAAAAAAAAAAACCTTTTTAAAAAATAAAATAGAATAGGGACACCTGGGTGGCTCAGTCAGTTAACCGTCTGCCTTTGGCTCAGCATCCTGGGATAGAGGCCCACATCAAGCTCCTGGCTCAGCAGGGGGTCTGCTTCTCCCTCTCTCTCTGCCCCTCCCCCCTCCTCATCCTCTATCTCTCTCTCAAATAAACAAAATCTTTAAAAATAAATAAAATAAGGTGCACCAGGGTGGCTTAGTCAATTAAGAAACTGCCTTTGGCTCAGGTCATGATCCTGGGTCCTGGGGTCGAGTCCTGCATCAGGGCTCCTTGCTCAATGGGGAGCCTACTTCTCCCTTTGCCTCTGCTTTCTACATCCCCTGCTTGTGTTCTCCCTCTCTCTGTCAAATAAATAAATAAATAAATAAATAAATAAATAAATAAATAAATAAAATCTTTAAAAATATTTAAAAAATAGGCAAATGGACCAACAAAATAGAACTGAGAGTTTAGAAATAAACCCACATGTCTATAGTCAACTGACTTTTGACAAGAGTGTCAAAAGAAAAGTGTCAAATTGTGCTGGGATAATTGGATAGCTACATGTAACAGATGAAATTAGATCCTTACCTTACACAATATACAAAAATTATTTCCAAATGGATTAAATATTTAAGTATAAGACCTAAAACCACAAAATTTCTTAGAATAAAATAGGTCTGGATCTTCATGACTTGGATTTGGCTGTGAATTTCACATACTACACCAAAAGCACAAACAACAAAGGGAAAATAGGTAAGTCAAACTTCATCAAATTAAAACCTTTTGTGCTTCAAAGGTCACAAGAAAGTGAAAAGATAGCTTATAGGATGGAAGAAAATCATTGCAAGTCATATAACTAAAAGAGATTTGTAACTAGAATATGCAAAAACTCCTACAACTCAATAATAAAATGACAGCCCAATCAAAAATGTACAAAGAATCTGTAAAGCCATTCCTCTAAGGAAGATATACAAATGGCCAATAAACATGTGAAAAGATGCCCAACATTATTAGCCATTAGGAAATATAAATCAAAACCACAAGATACCATTTCATATCCATTAGGATAGCTAGAATCAAAAAGTCAGATAATAATAAATATTGATAAGGATGTAGAGAAATTGGACATTTTATACACTGCTGGTAGGGATGTAAAATAGTTCAGCCACTTTGGAAATCTGTCTGGCAACCCCCCCAGATTATTAAACCTAGAGTTACTCTATGACCCAGCATTTCTACTCCTAGGCAGACCCAACAGAAATGAAAATATATGTCCACACAAAACCTTATATAGGATATTTGTAATAACATTATTCAGTAGCCCAGAGGTGGAAAAAGCCAAATATCCAGGAACTGATGAATGGAATAAAATATGGTATATCCATACAGTAGAATAGTATCTAGCCATAAAAAGGAAAATAGTATTGATACATGCTACATGGACAAATCTCAAATATATGCAAAAGTGAAAGAAGATAGTCACAAAAGACAGCACATAATATGATTTTATTATTTATTTATTTATTTATTTTTAAAAAGATTTTATTTATTTATTCATGAGAGACAGAGAGAGGCAGAGACACAGGCAGAGGAAGAAGCAGACTCCATGCAGGGAGCCTGATGTGGGACTCGATCTGGAAACTTCAGGACCATGCCCTGACTGAAGGCAGTTGCTCAACCACTGAACCACCCAGGTGTCCCAATATGATTCTATTTATATTAAGTGTCCAGAATAGAGAGTCTATAGAGACAAAAAGATTGGTAGTTAGGGCTAGGGTAGGGGGTGAAATACTTGGGTGATAGCTAAAGGATACAGAATTTGTTTGTAATTCAATTTTTTTTTTTAAGTAAACTCTATATCCAATGTGGGGCTTGAACTTACAATCCCAAGATCAAGAGTCACATGCTCTACTAACTGAACCAGCCAGGAGCCTGAGAGGGTTTCTTTTGAAGGTGACAAAGTTTTTCCAAAATTAACTGAAGGGAGAGCTGTACAGTTTTGTGAACCTACTAAAATCCATTGAGGGAGATCCCTGGATGGTTCATCAGTTTAGTGCCTGCCTTCGGCCCAGGGCATGATCCTGGAGTCCTGGGATCGAGTCCCACATCAAGTTCCCTGCATGGAGCCGGCTGTTCTTTCCACCTGTCTCTGCCTCTCTCTCTCTGTGTCTCTCATGAATAAATAAATAAAATCTTAAAAAAATCCATTAAGTTGTATACTGTATTATTATTTTTAATTATTATTATTATTTTTTGAGTGAGAATGAGTGAGAGTGAGCAGGGTAGAGGGAGAAGCAGACTCCCAACTGAGCAGGGAGTCCCATGCAGGGCTCATTCCCAAGACGCGGGGATCATGATCTGAGCTGAAGGCAGGTGCCTAACTGACTGAGCCACCTAGGCACCTCAAGTTGTATACTTTATTTATTTTTTTTAAAGATTTTATTTATTTATTCATGAGAGACACACACAGAGAGAGGCAGAGACACAGGCAGAGGGAGAAGCAGGCTACATGCAGGGAGCCCGATGCGGGACTCGATCTGGGGACTCCAGGATCATTCCCTGAACCAAAGGCAGACACTTAACCACTGAGCCACCGGGCATCCCAAGTTGTATACTTTAAATGGGTGAATTGTGACCCATATCTCAATAAGGCTGTTAAAGAAAGATGGACTAGAATAGATGATTTCTAATGTTGTTCTTAGGCTCTTCTTGCAGTAAGGAAGGAAGAACAAGAGTTAAGATGATTTTCTCAAGCTTTTTATTTTTTCTAACTTAAAAAAAAGTAACTTTACATGGATGTTGAGTTTGCAATATTAAAGCTGGTTACCTCACCAAATCCTCCTTAAGATTTAAGGACCTGGGCACCTTCTATCCTGATGCTCCGTCTATATGACTTTCATTATCAAGGTAATTTTATAGGCAAGGATGGCTTCTGGAGCTCCAGTCATTCTGTTTGTATTCTAGCCAGCAGGAAAGCAAAAGGGGAGAAGGGCATACCTCCTCATATTAAGGATAATTACGGAGTTGTACGTATCACTTCTTAAAACCAATTAGCCAGATCTAGTCATTGGCAAGTAACTTAATGTAGTAACTTAAATAAATAGCCAGATTTATTACATGACCATTCATACAGCAAAAAATTGGGGATGCAATAATTATAGAAGAAAAGAGATGTTGAGAGTCACCTAGCAGTTGGCCATCTTCCACAATTTAACCCACCAGCTACCTTTGTGTCAATATCCTCAATTTCCTTGTCTCCTATTCTTCCTACATACTCACTGATAAAACCCTAAGTCTGGACTGATAATCTACCCATCTCTACTCTTATACTTGATCCTTTGGAAAAAGCCATACAACTCTATGGCTTTTAGTGTTGTTATAAATTGGTAATATTTAACTACAGTTGGGCTATTGACTCAGCTGGGTGACAAAAATTTATTCAAAACAATCTTTATATTCTTTGATCCATAGCACCTTGTAAGACCTTGGGTGTATCTACCACTTTAGTTGCTAGTATATAGTTTTGCTCCTAAAGTGATCCTCAAAATAAACTTTATGAAAAAGAAGAATTGGTTATTCTGAAACAAGTGACTCAGAACACTGCCTCAGATCAAGAAAATCAAGGCAGGTCAGTGGACAAACTCTAAAGAAATAATAACTGGTAGTCAGAATTTTTTTAGTCTTCTTTTAAGAAAGGATAAGTTATTAGCTTGTGTACTACAGTGTGCAAATTCTTGTGGTTGTTTTCAGCCAAAATACATGGGAGACAGATTTAATAATGAAGAAAAAATTTAATGGGATAAGATTGCCCCTGGAAATAGGCAAACGCTGATGGCAAAAACAATAAAATCGAGAGATTTGAAGAAATTATATTTAGAAACTAAAGGAAAACACAGGTGTAGAAATATAATCCCAGTGAAAATTAAACCAGTGCTTTTCTGGTGGGAAGATGAGAAGGATGTAGGTTGTGGCTAAGAAACAACTCCAGAGAGTCTGGCAGTCAGGAGTACCCGGGTGGCTCAGCTGGTTAATTATCTGCCTTCAGCTCAAGTCATGATTCCAGGATCCTGCCTACTTTTCCCTCTCCTCCCTGCTCATGCTGTCACTATCTCTGCCATTGTCTCTCAGATAAATCAATAAAATCTTAGGGGGAAAAAAAGAGAATCTGGTAGTCACTGATATTGAAGATGTAAAACAGGAGAGAACAGCTATGTGGTTCTTTTTTTGCCCTGGTACAAAATACTCCAGCTTTTATTAATTAACATCTTGCATCTTAAAAGAGACAAAAGACAGATGAGGTAGCAAAGGTGAGAGCACTCTCTGAATGAGCACCCAAAAGACAGCAGACAGGGCTCAGCAAGAGGCAGCACCTTCTGGGAGGGGGCCTGGACCCAGGGGTGCTCCAGGATCTGAGCCAGAAGCAGCCACTCAGAGGGGTGTCTGGGCAGCATGGAGATTAAGTTCTGGCCTCAGAAGGCATTGATGGGGGAAACCTCACTCTTATCTTGAGAGTGTATTTGGAGCTCTCAGTGTGAAATGCTCTTAGAGGGCGGATTTCCCACCAGCAGTTCAGAGCAGAGTATTCTAATCCACATCTACCTTCTCATTGTATATAGTCCCCTCCACTGTTTCTGGGGGCACAGAGTTGTCAGCTCAGGCTGTTTCCATATCTTAAACTTCTTTTCACATTTCAATCTCCTATATCCTGTTTTTTACCCTCTCTGTCCTGCACAAACTACTCTTGTCAGGAGTTCCCATTTGCATGTTGCTAAATATGGTGACATTTCTGTGTCCTCATCTTACTTGACCTTGACCTCTCAATGGCATTGACTTTGTCCTTATTCCTTCACTCTTCAGATGGTCTCTTTCATTCTATTCAGATATTTCCCTCCTGATTTTCTTCCTAACCACACTGACTTGTCCCCTCTTAGCTTTCTTTATTTAAATTCCAGTTAATTAACTACAATGTAATATTAGTTTCACGTGTTCATTACAGTGATTCAACACTTCCATACAGTGCTGGGGGCTCATCACAACAAATGCCCTCCTTACTCCCCATCACCTGTTTCACCCATCCGCCTACCCATCTCCCTTCTGGTAACCAGCAGTTTGTTCTCTATAATTATTTCTTAGCTTTCTTTGTTGGCTTTTCCTCTTCCACTCAGCTTTTAGTAGGGGTACCTCAGAGACCCCCTTATCTTCTCTATTTAGACTCTTTTCCTAGGTAAAATCATCCATTTCCTTCACTTGAAATCCATATAAAGCTGAAGTGACTGGCTGACTCACGCAGAAGAGCATGTGACTCTTGATCTTCTGGTTGTGAGTTCCAGCCCCCTATTGGGAGTAGAGTTTCCTTTAAACAACAAAACAAAACATCTAATGCTAATAGTTTCCAGAGAAGAATTGTTATACTTCCCAAGCAGTCTCTTAGTTCTGGTCTTATATTCATTTGTCTGCTTAATATTTCTATTCAAATGTCTCCAAAGTGGCTTATACTTATTATGTCCAAAACAGGACTCCTAATCTCCTGAAACTTCCTTAAAGCCTTTCCCATCCAACTAATGGAAAACCATCTTTTCAATTGCCCAAGTCAGAAAATTAGAATTTGTTAATGATTCCTTTTTTTCACATCCAATCCCCAAACAAGTCTTGAGACTTCTATCTCCCCTCCCTCTCCCCCAATATGTTAGGAATCCATTCGTTTCTTTTTCTTACTGCCATCACCTCAGTTCAGGCCACCATCTTCTTCTCTTAGACAATCACAACAGCTTCCTAAGTAATGACCCTACTTATTTTTATTCTTTTTTTTTTAAGATTTATTATTTATTTACTTGAGAGAGAGGTTGAAAGAGAGAGGGAGAGAGAACATACCTGAGTGATGGGAGGGGCAGAAGGACAAAATCTTCAAGCAGACTCCCTGCTAAGTGTAGGGTCTGATGTGAAGCTTCATGTGGGGCTCGATGTGGGGCTCGATCCTATGACCCATGAGATCATGACCTAAGCTGAACCCAAGAGTAAGAGTCTGACACTCAACTGACTGCGCCACCCAGGCACTCATTTTCTTTTTCTTTTTCTTTTTCTTTCTTTCTTTCTTTCTTTCTTTCTTTCTTTCTTTCTTTCTTTCCTCTCCTCTCCTCTCCTCTCCTCTTTTCTTTTTTCTTTTCTTCTCTTTTCTTTTCTTTCATCTTTTTAAAGTAAACTCTACCTCCAGTGTGGAGCTCCAACTCACAACCCTGAGATCAAGAGCCGCAGGATCCACTGACTGAACCAGCCAGGTGCCCCTCTACTTCTATCTCTTGATACCACCAATCTTTTTTGTGTGTAGCTATGATATTCTTAAAATATAAATCAAATCATTTCATTTCCTGACTAAATAATCAGGTCTCCTGCTGCACTGAGAATAAAACCCAAATTCCTTATTCTTTTCTTTCCTTTTTTTTTTAGGCTTGTTGGGTAAAGAAATGTTTCTGAATAGGTTCAGAATTCCTATATAAATCCTAGGGCCATCAAAAAATCAAGAGAAAGGGACATATTTTGGCAGAAAGAAGCATATTACGAAATTTTGTTAAAAACTTGAACAGCTGGGTGCAAAGCCAGCCATAGGCATAGATGTGAATTAGATAATGTTTGTCTGCAGTGCAGCCTCCACTTCTTCAGCCATTTGGTTCCTTCCTTGAGGTATCTCTTTATCAGAATCAGGAAAAAAATATAAATGTAAATTTAAGTTTAAGGGACGCCTTTACAACTGAGGGTAGCTCAGTTGTTGAGTGTCTGCCTTTGGCTCAGGGCATGATCCTGGAGTCCTGAGATCAAGTCCTGCATCGGGATCCCTGCATGGAGCCTGCTTCTTCCTCTGCCTATGTCTCTGCCTATCTGTGTGTCTCTCGTGAATAAATAAATAAAATCTCTAAAAAAATTAAGTTTAATAACTTTTTGCATTTTAAATATTTCTAATTATGAAATGATAGATGTCTTTATTGCCAAAGTTGTTGCAGACATCATTTTGAGGGGGATTTGAAAGAAAAGCAGAGGATTTAAAACATCCTTTCTGGCAACCTTAAAATCCCAGCCTACAACCTACCAGCTATTCTAACTTTAAGGCTAAGTCACTTAGGGTTATTTAAATTTTTTTCCAAAGCATGCTGAGAAGCAAAATAGAAGTATTTGTCTCTTCTTCTTCTTGTGCGGTGTGAAACTCATTTGCCTTGGAAAGTTTTTTTTACTCTGCAAATGTTTGCAATTTAAAAGACCATATTCTTTTTTTTTCTTTTTTAAAAATTGGGATATAATTGACATGTGATATTAAATTAGTTTCAGGCATTTAACATCCAAATAAGTCTAACTTGCAAGGCAGGCATGATCTTTGAGTGTCCCTTCAGTGTTGCCTGTCTTTTCTATTGTAGTCCTAGGCCATCTACCTTTGGCTTATTAAGCCTCAGCTTCTAACTTTTATTCTTTACATTTATCAAGCTCTCTTCTGCCTTAGGCTTTTACATATGTCCTTCCCTCTTCCTGGAAAGCTCTTCCCTCCACATTTAGCAATTCCAGTTCCTTTAGGTACCTTAGATACTAAAGTAAGTATTCTGCAGAGAGATCTCCACTAATCATTCTGTTGTTTCTTTTTTCTATCTTAATCTTTTTCTTTTCTATCTTAATCTTATCCTTTTTTTCTCAAAAAACTTAAAAAACAAACATATTATGTTGCTTCTTAGGTGTCAAATATCATTCTATTCATAACAGTCTCATTAGAAGTTATATTATTGTCCCCTCCTTAAGGAGGAGGCAACTGAGGCACACACAACTGTAAGTGGTAAAGTTGGATTTGACCCTAGCAGATTAGTGTCTGCTCTTTTTTTTTTTTTAAGATTTTATTTATTTATTTATTTGAGAGAGAGGAGAGAGCATGAGTGGAGTGAGAGGTAGACGGAGAAGCAAACTCCCCGCTAAGTGGGGAGCCTGATGCAGGGCTGGATCCTGGAACTCAGGGATCATGACCTGAGCTGAAGGCATATGCTTACCTGACTGAGCCACTCAGGCACCCCAGCTTCTGCTCTTAACCACTATGCTGTATCCTGCTTATCAGTGTCACAATCTGGAATTTTTGTAATAATTTACCTGTTTCTGTTGTTGTCATTTTTTTTTTTAAGATTGTATGTATTTATTTTTTTAGCTAGAGAGAAGGTGTGAGCAGGGAGAGGAATAGAGGGGAAGGGAGAGGGAAAGGGAGGGAGGAGGAAAGAATCTCAAGCCAACTGTGGGCTTGATCTCATGACTCTGAGCTGAAACCAAGAGTTGGTTACTTAACCAACTGAGCCACCCAGGCAATCCCTGTTGTCTGTTTTTGGTCTGTTTTGTCTCATGTTTGTTTGTCCCTCCCAGAGCATAAACTCCATGAGGTCAGGGACCAATGACGTCTTACTGGTCATTGATTTTACAATGCCTACTATTGTTCCTAAGACATAAGGGGTACTTAATTAGCATCTGTTTAAGGAATGAATGAATGAATGAAAGCAAGAGAAAGCAATATTCATGCAAAGTTGGTGAGAGGTTGGTTTGAGGTACTAAGTCACACAATATAATTTTTCCTAAATATTTGTGTTTTTAAACAATATTTATTTATTTAAATGATCTCTACACCCATTGTGGGCCTCGAACTTATGATCTGGAGATCAAGAGTCACACACTTTTCTGATGAGCCAGGCAGGCACCCCTAATTTTTCCTAAATATTTATATGTAAGAAAGTTTCCTAAATAATTGGAGGCTGCTAATTTAAAGAAATACACTTCCAGGAATAGTTTAAGAAATTCTTTTCTAGGGCAGCCTGGGTGGCTCAGCGGTTTAGCGCCACCTTCAGCCCAGGGTGTGGTCCTGGAGACCTGGGATCGAGTCCCATGTATGGAGCATGCTTCTCCCTCTGCTGGTGTCCCTGCCTCTGTCTGTTTCTCATGAATTAAAAAAAAAAAAATCTAAAAACAAAAAATTCTTTTCTAGATATTTGTCAGTGATATATCCGTATCTATGTCTGTATCTATATATACATGATATGTATGACATATATATATATATGAAGAAAGAGAAATGTAAATAATGTAAATGTGTAGTACTGGAGGAGTGTGGTATGTAAGGGAATAAGCTGATTTTCTTCAAGTTAAATACCAACATATATAGGATCAAAGTTGTAATAAATAAAATCTTATAATATTAAATGTTATCTGAAGTCAGATTGAATACATTAACAAATGTGGATCAATCAGAAAAATGGGGCAGGACAGAGCATAGGGGATGGGTGACAATGGAAATTGAGGAGAAGGAAAAGTCCCAGAGGCAAACTTCATTCTTAATTCTATCTAAAGGAAAGGGAGTAGTAGGCAATGTACTCCAAGTGTTGTGATGAGTCCTTCGGAAGGGCTCTGCTTACACTTTGCAGAGTGAGGAAAGGCCAGGGACATACTGGGAAGAAGGCAGTTTAGCTACCCACAATTACAGCCTTCATCTCTCCTCTCAGCAGTTCATGATCATTCATCATTGTGATAGAGGATGGGCGCTACAGGAGCACACAGGCAGAGCTTCTCCACTGGAGTGTGACATCAAGGCAGTGTATGAGGAATGATGTGGTCATTATCACCCCTGCTTCTCTGCCAGGTTGGAATTCATGGTTAGTAGTGTTTTCTCCATTAATTAATTAACTAATTATTTATTTTATGGATCAGATAATCACAAGAGAATATTCTGTTGTAATTGTCAGCATCTGGAAGGAATCTTTTCGTCTGTTTCAGAGGCAGTGAAAATCACATCCAGACTGCCTACTAGTCAAGGCTTTGTTAGAGCATTGTTGTTTGTTTGCTCTTCCTCCCACACCATCAGCAACATCTTTTTTCTTTCCCACGTACAAAATGAAGGGGAGAGTTGAGTCGTGCTTTTTTTTTTTTTTTAAGATTTTATTTATTTATTCATGAGAGACACAGAGAGGGAGGCAGAGACACAGGCAGAGGGAGAAGCAGGCTCCCTGCAGGGAGCCCCATGGGGGACTTGGGGATCATGCTCCAGCGGAAGGCAGACGCTGAGCCGCTGAGCCACCCAGGCGCCCCGGGGCCTGCTAAATCAGAAAGCTTGTGTGTGTGTGTGTGTGTGTGTGTGTGTGTGTTAAACACCTCCTAGCCACAGAGAAGCAGCTCTCTAATAAGTGGCACCCAATAGAAGAGAAGCAAGGAACTGGTGAGCCTTTTGGTCTATGGGTCCCAGAGGCTCCCTTCCATTTCCAAAAATCGCCCCTTTGCTGCTCCTATTGCTCCCTTTCCTCCAGGTTCTCTATCCTCATCTCTTCTCCATTTTTGGTCTTTCACCCTGACTTCGCCTTTGCCTCCTCCAGTTGACTCTTCCAATTGATCAAAGCGGTCATTTTACAAGCATATAATATTTAGTTGCTGGGTTTGTATTATTCATGAGTGGCGAGGCCAACAGAATGATCCAGTTTGGGGCTCTGGAGTTAGGATTAAATTTTGGCTTCACCAAGTCTGGCTTCACTCAAACTTCCCTGTGCTTCTTTCACCACTTTTCAATCGGGGATCACGCTTCCTACCTCCAAGAGGTGTCCTTAGGGCGGGACAGCATGCACTTAGGACACTCAGAAGAATGCCTGGCACGTGGTCTCGGGAACTATTAGCTCTTACTTTAGGGTCTCTCTGATACCATATATGGGGAATTTCATATAGTTTTCCCTCGTTGAAGAATGTGTAGAGTGGAACTCCTGAGGCAAGAAGCAAGGTATCTAGAGGCTTCCCGGGTGCATGTATTTTTCTGGGCAGACCCAGTCTTGTGGCAAGCTGGGCACCCAACGCTCGCGCCAGGGCACTGTAGCCAAGACTCTCCCGCGGGGTAATAGGGTGACTCGGCGGCCGAGCGAGGTGGGCCGGGCCAGGCGGGCCAGGCGGGGGTGGGAGCGCGCGCTCGGGGCGCAGCCGGCGGCGCCCGAGGCCGGGAAGGAGGCTGCGGGCCCCGAGCGCGTTAGCTACGGTGCGCTTTTCTTTGGGAAAGGCGCCGATCCCGGCAGTTCCCGGCGCAGCGGCCGAGCAGGGGCGTCCCCGCCGCTCCCGGTGGGGGTGGGGGGTGGGGGGGCTGGGACGTCCGCGGGGCAAAGCCAGGGAGGACCTCCCGCCGCGGCCGAGCGGACCAGGGCGCAGGTCCCCCCCCCGCGCGCCCCCGCCCCCGGCCCGCGCCCCCCCCGGTGCAGCTCCCCGCGGCGGCGGCCCCGCGCGCTCGGGGGTGGGGGGGTGGGGAGCTGGGACGTCCGCGGGGCAAAGCCGGGGGAGGACCTCCCGCCGCGGCCGAGCGGACCAGGGCGCAGGCCCCCCGCCCCCGCGCGCCCCCGCCCCCGGCCCGCGCGCCCCCCGGTGCAGCTCCCGGCGGCGGCGGCCCCGCGCGCTCGGGGGTGGGGGGGATGTGGGGGCTGGGACGTCGGCGGGGCAAAGCCCGGGGAAGACCTCCCGCCGCGGCCGAGCGGACCAGGGCGCAGGCCCCCCGCCCCCGCGCGCGCTCCCGCCCCCGCCCCCGGCCCGCGCGCCCCCCGGTGCAGCTCCCGGCGGCGGCGGCCCCGCGCGCCCGGCGGGAGGCGCCTCGGGATGCTCCGGTCGGTTCCTTCCCTCCCCCCGCGCTGACTCCCTCCGCCTCCCCGCCCCCTGCGCGGAGCCGGGGGCCGGGCGCGGAGGGAGGGAGCGGGCCCGAGACTGCATCATTCCGCACCGGCTGCAGCGCGGCCAGAGGCAGCAGGTGGAGCGAGCGAGCGGGCGGGACGCGAGCCGGAGCGCGCCGGGCCCCGGGGACACTGCAGTGACGCTGCCCGGGAGACATGGCGGCCGGGCGCCTCTGAATAAGCAGAATCGGAGCCCCTCGTCGTCCCGCGGCCGCCGCAGCCCGGGCCATGCCGCACGGCCGCTGAGCGCACGCAGGGCCCGGCCCAGAGGACGCTGCCGCCTCGCCCCTCACCCTGCCCGCGCGCGCGTTCTCCGTGTTGCATTTCCCCCCGGTGTGTCGGGCCGTGTAGCCGCTGCGGCCGGAGCAGCAGTCGGGGCATCGCTGTGCTCACCCAGCCAGCCACACTCTTCCATTTTTGCCCTTCCCTCCCCCCCTCCGTCACCCTCCCCCCTCCTCCCTCCCTCCCTCCCTCCCTTCCCCCGCCCCCCGCCGGCTTTGCCTCCAGCGCCGCGTCCCGACGCCCCCTCCCGTCTCCATCCGCCGGGGCTATGGCCGCGGAAGAGGTGCTGCAGACCGTGGACCATTACAAGACTGAGATAGAGAGGCTGACCAGGGAGCTCACGGAGACGACCCACGAGAAGATCCAGGCTGCCGAGTACGGGCTGGTGGTCCTGGAGGAGAAGCTGACCCTCAAGCAGCAGTATGACGAGCTGGAGGCTGAGTACGACAGCCTCAAGCAGGAGCTGGAGCAGCTCAAGGAGGTGAGTTGCCCGGCCCCGGCCCCTCGTCCCCCCCCAACCCCCCGCCCCGGCCCCCGGCCCCTCGTCCCCCCACCCCACCCCCACCCCCAGCGCCCACTCATCATCTGTAAAGAAGTCGCAAAGGATGCGATCCAAAGGCTTGTTTCTTCATGTTAGAGTCCTTTGTTGATAAGAGAAGATTGAAAGAGTCCATTGTGTTCTCCCCCCCCCCACACACCCCCCAAGAGAAAAACTGCCCAGGAAATGAATGTATAAGCTGCATTTGAGAGGCAGTGGCGGTTGAGGCCGTGGGGGAGGGAGGTGCAGGAGTCTTCAAGTCTCGGCACTTTAAGGCGACGTTTAGCTGGGTTGGAATGTGTAGATCCAACTTCTTCCAAACTGCTGTTATTTCAAACCCAGGGGCCAGCGACAATCCCATAATCCACACAGGTGATGAGTGGGTTTGTGCTGAGGGACCTACAATTTCAGGATGTAGGATCTGTGGCACCTCAGCCCTCTGAAGGCGACCACCCCTCGACGCGAGGGGGGACTGTTATTAGAAGAACTCTCCGCCAATCCCATTTGACAAAGTCTGGGCCATCTCCTCCGTTCTCTTTGGCTTTAGTTATTCTTGTCATCTGGCTGCCTGGGAAAAACAACTCTGCTGGGTGATCCCGCTGCCTTGATTTTACCCTGGAGTGAGGCAGAGCCGTGCCCAAGTCATCTAAGGTCACCCTGACCAGGGAAAATTGAACTCCCCTACAAACGATCTGAATGGGTTATATCAAGTGCATGGATCGCCATCCATATCAAATGAGGCTCTTCTGCTCGCAACGACTGTATTTATAAAACCAGAATATCACAAATGGGCCATGCGTAACACTTGTCCTCTTTAGTCTTTAGGTATTTGGCTTCTCTTAAAGACTGGGTAATGTTTTGGAAGAAAATAATGGATATGCTTTGATTTCCTATCAAGTACTCCTAAGAATATACATACTGTTGAAGGAACTCAGTCTGTTTTACCTGATTCCTGAAGCACTATGGGTAACAAGTCACCGGCTATAAATTTATTTGTACACACTGCTTTTCTTTGTGGCAAGTCTTTCTTTTTAGGAAAGGCTATTGACTTGTAAGTGTTGATTCTAAATTTGGTATATATTATTATCAAAAATGTTTTTCTTAGTTTTTTTTGGGAGGGTGTCTGTTTTTATGTTGCTACAGTTAAAAAAAAAAACGTTTTATGACCTATCTAATCAACTTGCCTTCTAATCTAGTACACAATATGGTAAATACTTCCACTTTTAAGTATGTTTTCTTTTTATTCTGAGGGGCTGAATGCCAACAAATAAACATATGGTAAAAAAAAAAACCCAACTAAAAATCTGATTTTCATGTATCAGGATGTAAATTTTGAGTTCATGTTTTTCTTACCATGTACATGTCTGTTCTTAACAACAGCTGGACCTACTGGTATTTTCCAACTTAGATTAGGTCTGATAGGTTTAAATTCAGTGATGCTAAAGCTTGTGAAGTCAGGAAACAGAATAGTGATTATAATTCTCAGAGAGGTTTTGATGTTTAAACCTATCAACACTGCTTTGCCAAGGTGCGGAAGTGCAAACCAGGCAGTGGTAAGCCATCACCTCCTTGATAAAGGAGGTAGATTTAATTTAATGAAATGGAGTGTTAACTGTTAACTGACCTTCCTGCTTGATTTAAACAACCATTCTAGGGGTATTTCTGTGTCATTTGCACTTACTCTACATAGTAAACCATAATGGAATTGTCTTTTGCCTTGACTAGACCATGAGCTTTTAAGGAAAGGAATCTATCTTAATTTACTTTGCATCCAAAGCCTTTAACACAAAGCTTATCACATAGTAAGTGTATAATAAATATTTTATTAAAGAGTACATTTATATTGGAAGAAAGAACACCTTTATCAAACATTCACTAGTCAATCTTGGTTAGTGTCAGAGAAAGAATAAGAAAATTAGGAAGTATAGGAAGTGACTGGTACTGAAACACTACCTATTGGAACACTACCTGTCATCAACAATAATGGGAAGGATGAGAAAAAATGTTTTGTGAGAAGAGTACAACTGTAGTTTCTTAATACAGAATAATGCAAAGAGCAGTTATACATTTTTTTCTTTAAAGATTTGAGACATATTTTGTTCTATAGGAGGTTAATAAAAAATTTATCAGGATTATTTTTACCAGATGATACTCATTTACATATGTATTTTGAGTTGCACTTAGCATAAATTAGTTCAGTTTTTTATTCCAAATGAACTGTGCTAAGCAATTACATGATAAGATATTTAAGAGTAATAAAATAATGATTATATTTGTTTGATAGCGTGACCTGTTATTTTTATTTTTTAAGCATAATGTATACTTTAGTTGGGAGTATTATTTAAATGCACTAAATCGGTCTCCGTAATATTTCCTGTTTGAAAAGTGAATCCAGAATAATTGTGCAAGCTAAGATATCCCAATGATGATATCATATAGAAGCCATTTTTGAGAGATGTTTTGTGAGTGTTCTGATTTTTAAAAAGGAAGTTTTGTTCATTTGCAGGTACATATAGTAAACAATTTTGCATTTTATGTATAACGTCAAGTATAATATCTCTGGCTTATTTCTAGGCTCTTTTAACAAATATGATTCATTTATTCATTTAAAAGTCATTGGTCCAGTTTATGAGGACATCAACAGAAAATGACTGTACTAACTCCAAGTTGAACATTGGTAATTTGCAAGATAGCTACGTGGCTCAGTCTTTACAGGTCATTTTTTTTTTTTCAAGAGTCAGCACCCAGCAATGTTGCTGCCCTCCTTCCCGGGCTGATTACTGCTATGACAATAATGCAAGTGAGCGGTGTTGGCCTGAAGATATGCAAAATCAAGATGATGAACTCAACTCATTAATTTTTTTCTAGTTTTTTTCTTCCCTAAGTCTAGATTGTTTTTTTTGACCTGACCTGACATCCTTTAGGGCTGTGCCTTCTGCCTGTATTACTATCTACATGACCCAAAAGAACACACTTGAAAGAAAAGTACTCACGATATGAAAAAGGAATGACTTCTGCCATCATCATAATGTTCTCCTTTTAATAGTCTTTGAGGAGCTAGACAAAGCAACTTGTCTCTTAGAATACTTGGCCATGGTTTTATGATTTCACAAGTAATGCTTGCTTTTCAGTGACCTGAGGGCACCCATGCCCAGTGTTGCTCAGGTCCTGGCTGATTGTATGCTTGGGATGTGTGTAAATCAGCACTGTGAATTTTATTCAGGCTAAAATAGTGGAAGAGTCATAGTTCTAAAAAAATTTTTAAACTAAAAATATACATACATTAAAAAAAAACCTCCTAGAATTTAAATTTGTTTGTGTTTTTTTTTTTACTTAAAAATGTATTTGAAATTTAAAAAATAGTAAAGTGGAAAAAGATCCCCTTAGAAAGGAATGATTCAGCATTCTTTGTAGCATTTTAGAAAACATATCCATGTGACAACTTTAGAAAAGTTTTGCAGCTAGGTTACGGTAGACTATGTAGGAAGAATCTTCAACTCCTTTTTTTTTTTTGCTCATTCTTACCCCTGACACCAAGGATAGACACCATTTGTTAAAGAAGCACTTTGTGGACAGTGAGCAGCTTTTCTTCCTGGAGCCAATTTTATGTTTTTTTCAGAGCACTGGTTAAATCATTCAAGGAATAAGCATTGAACATAGTACTTTTTAGAGACTGTCACATTAGGACCTGATGAAAGCCATTTAATTATTTGGATTCATCTTTAAACAGAAATTTCTTTATATGCTTGGAGAGATTGTTACCTTTGTATATGCTAAATTATGAAATCATAGTTGGGGGGAAGGGAGCCCTCAAATTTCATTTCCAATTTATGAATGAACATAGAGAATGTTAATTACTTACTTACCTAAGTATTTCCTCTCTCACTGTTTTGAAAGAGACATGTTTATATTTATCATTATATTTATTATCAAATTAATTAAAACATCTAAAATATATCAATATGCGCTTTTGGAAAGTATTTACAAACAACCTCAACAAAAAACACAATCACTTTCAATCATGTTTCTCTCTCTCCTTTTTTTTGATCCAGCTGTTCTAACCTGCACCATTTCTTCTTTTTATTTCAACTTAAAATTTCATCTCTGGCAAAATTATTTCTCAGATATTATTTAACAAGATGGCATATCTTACATCACACTCATTATGTTTGCATGAACATGTATGGTAACCATGGTTTGATTATTTTTTCAGATTTTCATGCCTATGAGTATTCTGCTCTATCGTCCCCTTCAGTACACTTATGCTGTATGGATATTGCATTCCAAGTTCAAAAATATGATAATCACTTGCATGTTGAAATATATAGTAAAAGACTTGCTCACACATAATGTTGTACCTGTAAATATGGCCTTGAAGGAGAGGAAGGCATGAAGAGATGCAGTCTTACTATTAAATCATTCATTATGTTAAAGAAGAATGTGAAGTCAAGTGTCAGGAGATGTTACTGGGAAGGTGGCAGTAGCTACCTTTTGCCTTGGGGATGGAGAACCATTGAAAGGAAACAAAAAGAATTTCTTAGTAACTGTGTTTGGTGCCTTACATCTTATTTAATCTTCAGAGTGATTCAGAGACTCTGCTTATTTTTACAGATAAAAAATAATAAGAGTAATAAAGCATTTAATTCTGTAGAAAGCCCTACTTAGGACTAGGCATTTTGCATACCTTATCTCTAATTCTTTAAGAATCCTTTTTATAAGGTAGATATTACTTGAATTATGCAGAAAAGAAAAATAGGTCTTAGGTTAAGGATTCTTCTCAAAGCTGCAAAGTGAAGTAGTGGAACCTGGTTTAGGAAGAAGCCCATTTTCTTTTTCACTGTACCATACTACCAGAGAGGATGAAATACCTCAGTCACATGTATGGTTTAGAAGTTCCAGTGTTGGGTATAGAGAGTGGATTGGAGCTGTGCAGGGGCAGTAGGGATGATGAGGAGGGGTCAAACCTAATTGCTGTTTAGGAGGTGTAGAGTGGAACATGATGCTGGGTGGCTGGATGTGGGAAGTAAGGAAAAGAGTAGAGTTGAGAATTTTCTAAGGATGTGTAGAAGGTGGTTCCATTCACAAAAGAAGGTACTATGTATGGGAAGAGCCATTTTAGAGGGTCAGGTTGATGGCTAGGTTATAGGAATCCTTTTAATTCATGCTTTCTTTGAGGGGAGGCATAAATTGCATGACAAATTAAAATACTCAACTCTCAATTTAATAAAACAAACAAGTAATTTGTGCAATTTTGTTGTCATTTTATTCAAACCCTATTTCCAGAACATGGAAGATATGAATAACTTAACAATGTTTTTGCCAGTTAGTTTGATTGCATTTTGAATTAGGAGTTGTGCAAATTAATAAACAAAGCTGGGCCTGGCACAATGAGGACCCAGAGGTCAGCCTAAGTGGAAAACTGGCCCTTCCTGACCTCTTAGGTTAGAGGGGCCTGGGAGAAACAGCACACACCTCTTGCTGACAGATAACTTGAAATCATATTAGTGCTTTTCATTTAAAAATTTTTCATTCTTTTTTTGGTCATAATAGTTTGCTCTTTGAAAATTATGATTCTATAATTACAGTTTATGGCAACAGTCCAAGTTAGATAAAATCATATACAAATTAGTTGTTTTCCTTTCTCTTCTCCCAATTCTGTCTGTATTCTTACACTTTGTTGAATATTCTCTTATACTTGTTTTAAATATCTTTAACATATGAATCCATTGACAGAGTTTTTTGTTCTTGTTTATTTTTATAAAAATGGGATCATGTTATACATATTACTCTGTAATCTGGTGTTTTTCATTTAATACTATATCCTTTTAAAATGCAAATATTTCTAGGACTCGTGGGTGGTCCAGTTGGTTAAGCCTTGGACTCTTGGTTTCTGCTCAGGTTATGATCTCAGGGTCCTGGGATCAAGCCCTGTGTCAGGCTCCCCACTCAGTGTGGAGTCTGCTTGTCCTCTCTCCCTTTCTGCCCCTCCACCCTCTCTCTAAAAATAAATAAATAAAATCTTAAAAAATACAAAAAAAAATCAGATATTTCTAAAGCAGGGCTAACTTTTTTAAAAAAAGATTTTATTTACTTATTTGAGAGACAACAAGTGAGCATGGGTGGGGGGTTGGAGTCAGAGGGAGGAAGAAGAGGCAAAGGGAGAGGGAAAAGCAGACTCCCCACTGAGCAGAGAGCCCCACGTGCTGCTCTGTCCCAGGACCCTGAGATCATGACCTGATCTGAAGGCAGATGCTTAACTGACTGAGCCACCCAGGTACCCGGCAGGGCTTCCTTTTTAAGGCACTGATGTTTTGAGCGTGAAGAAACTGGGAGTGAATAGAGAAGAAAGCCAGAGAATCTCAGGGAGTGTGGGTGACCCTGGGGGCTTGGAGGGATCAGGTGGTCCAGCTCCCCATGGCAGCCTGTGTGATAACACCAAGGAAAAAGATGGAAAGTTTTGTGCATGAATTAACAGCAATTTGATTCTTGTCTTCTTGGCTGGTGATAGGGCTTATGTGTATCAGCATAATAGGTGGCTAGATTCCATGGCCCATGAGAGCTGGTCCTGCAGTGTGGCCACATCCTGTCCATACCGGTTCTTGGTGAAAAGCCAAGATGATTCAGGCAGTTGGGCCTCATTATGTTATTCCATCTTTGCCCTGTGATAGTTGAGTTTTGAGGTGTTGGTTAGGATCATCTACAGAATCTCAGATTCAGCATGTTATGTAGGTGATGGGGACCAGTGGATACAAGACAGGAAATTGTTTGGTAAAAGTGTTCTTCCTTAAAACAACGAAAAGGTATATAAGAGTGGCAGTTGATACTTTTTCTTCTAGGATTTAATTATTTTGCCTATAAAATTAAGGAGTTGGGATAGATAATTTCTATGATTCTTTTCAGCTCTAGATTTCTGTGATGCTGTGTTTTAGCGTTACCTAGTCTACTTGTTTTAATCTATCTGTCCTTTATCTTTCAAATTCATTGTATTTTCTTGACAATATACAGAATAGACTTGTTCAATTACCATAGTTTTTACTTAGCCATTAGAGCTCAACTGTTTTCTGTCCTTTTCCTCCTATCTGTTTCTACTCTAGTCACTCATCTCCAGCCAGGGAAATCTACCTGTTTTCACACTTGTATTCTGTCCCTTGACAGTTTATTTTTATTATTTTTTTAAATTTTAACAATTCATAGTTCTCTTTTCCTTTGAGCATCTGGCCCAAACTTATTTCCCTCTGGATTAATTTTACTTTTTTAATCATACCTATATAGTTATAGAACTGGGGCACCTGAGCGGCTCAGTGGTTAAGTGTCTGCCTTTGGCTCAGGGCATGATTCCAGGGTCCTGGGATGGAGTCCTGCATCGGGATCCCCACAGGGAGCCTGCCTCTCCCTCTGTGTATGTTTCTCTCTCTCTCTCTCTCTCTCTCTCTCTCTGTCTGTCTCTCATGAATAAATAAATAAAGTCTTAAGAAAAAAAAGAACTGACTCATTGAGTTTGTTTCATTGACATATTTGTGATTGCTTCAGAGAAAGAACAAGGCCCAGTGGGTCCATGGGAGCCAGATTTTGAGTCAAAATCAAGAACTAAGAAGTATGGGGTCCGTTATTGTTTTCTTTAGGCAGGTTTCTTTAGGAAGTAGTGAGTTCTTTGTTGCCAAAACAATTTTAGGAAAGGCTAGCCAACCACATGCTAGGAATACTGTCTAGAAGGTTCATGCTTAGAAAGGAGTTTATATAGGATGATCTCTAAAGTTTCCCCTACCCCAATCTGAGTTTTGAAAATTTTATCTTTTTACACTTTCCAAGTAATTTCATATTATTTATGTTTTTTTATACTCCCTTCCCTACCACTAGATCATAGTGTTTCCAACATGGTTACATTTTTCTGTTTTAATGTTTAGCATTTTGCAGTGTTTATGACTTTTGATTATTTGGAATGTTTTCAAAGTATATCAAAAGTTTATCTTAATTTTGATATGTTTTGTTTGATTTTCAGAAGAGAGCTGATGTGTAATAAAGAATTTAAGATGACTACATCAGTAAATTTGGGGAAGTTTCCATGAAATTTTGTACAATTTGAATCTATATGATTTATACTGAGGGGGTCAGTAGCCTCCAGAATAATTGGGTTCATACACACACGCACACTGATATATTTTGTCTTTTACACTTAGTTCAATATTTTATAATTGGCACCATCAACAATTTACTTTATATAGCAATCTGAGTTTGGGTTTTGCTTTAGATTACCTGTGCCCCTTGTTCTGTTTCATTTATCCATTCAAATGCTTGTGTTGAGTGGCTACTGTGTTGGGCACTGTGCTGCTTGCTGAAGATACAGTGTTGAGCAAGACCGACAAGATGGAGCTGCCAGAATGGAGCTTATGTTTGAGACCCAGTAAGCACACATGCACTTAGGACATGAGAAATGCCATGAACAAAGAGGCGGAGACCGGCTGGGAAAAGTGTGATCAGGAAACCCTCTCCAGGAGGTGGCATTTGAGCCCAGACCTGAATGATGAGTCACATGAAGATTGGGGGAAGTAAATTTTAGGAAAGGGCATAAGCACAAAGATCTAGGAGCTCTGTTTGTAGTTGTTAAGAGAAATGATGGGTCACTATGCCCCATAAAAACAATCATTCATATTTGGAAAATGACCATCTATACAATACTATATTACTTTTGGAGTTTTTGGATGAAATTTTGGGTCTCAGCATAGGAAGTGTTTAAGCAAAGCCTAAATACCCACCCTGGGATCTTCTTTTAGAAGAGCTGGGTCAGAATCAGTGACTTTCTATACAGACTACTCAGTAGGGTCACCTGGGTGATTTACCAAACTGCTGCGTTGACTCCACTCCAGTATAGTTCAGAGTCATTGGGGGTGGAGCCAGGGCTTTATTATGTTAACCTTCCTTCCCTCATAGGTACAGCTGGGGCTGAGAACCTCTCCAGAAACTTCCAACTCTAGGAATAAATGATTCCACAGGAATAGAAATGTTTATTTTTTAAAAAGACTTATTTATTATTTATTTTAGAAGGGGGAAGGGGTAGAGGGAGAGAGAGAATCCTAAGCAGGCTGCATGCTCATTATGGTGCCTGATGTGGGGCTTAAGTTCATGATCTGAGCCAAAATCAGGAGTTGGATGCTTAACTGACTGAGCCACCCAGACACCCCAGGAATAGAAGTGTTTTGAAGAAAAGAGCTGGGAATTTATGAGCTAATATGGAAACCTTAACTGCACTGTCTTTTTTCCTCTCCATTTTTTAGAAATTAAAATACTGTAAAACCTTTCAGAAAACCAACAAATATCATCAAAAACTTGACTGCATTGGACAGATGTATGTTAAACGAGACTGTGTTTATTTTTATTTATTTATTTATTTATTTTTTTAGACTGTGTTTATTTTTATATTCTCCAGGGTTGTTTAAAGTTTCTTTTGAAAGTTGTCTCCTTTGTTGGATCTGTTTTGTGGCTTTATTCTGTTTGCAGTTGCTTATGCAAACTTTATGAGTTTATAAATGGGATATTAAAATAGAATTGCTTTGAATTGTTGATCGTTTACTTCTGAGGTTATTTTCAATTGCTTTTTGGTTATACATGTTTACTGTTTTCAAACAGTATTTTATGGAGAAAAAGCACTATTCTAAAATGTAATATTTAACTGCTGTGTTTCTATCTTTAAATTTAGAATTGAAAATAAGAAACCTGTTTACATTTATGGAAAGTACAGAATAACAGCAATTTCCTTAAGAATGTTTTGTTGCAGTTGGCGTGGGTCTGTAATGGAGGGTTCAGAATGATAGGTCTTTGTTTTTCTCTTGAATACTGCAGACTAATATGGAATCAAATGCCACTGCTGAAGAGCCTTTACCCAACATTTTTTGAAATTGAAAGAGGTTATAACATGGTTGTGCATTGTTGATAAGCCTTACTGATTGCTATTCTCTAGAAGATTGTAGTTGTTGTTTTTTTTATTGACCTCGGTGTGAGGTAACTAGATGGAGACAGGACTGTACATGACTTCTTTTGTTGAGCTGAAGATACTATCATCTTGCACATTATCTCCTTGGCATATACAACGATTTTTTTCCCCTTTAAATCACAGTCTGGCTTGCTTTCTGCTAATGCTGGTGTGTGTGAAGAGCTTTTAAACTCAAAACCTCAAGTAAATATAATTAGGAAGGAAAAGCAACCATTAGAGAGGCAGAAGCATAGGGGTATATTGCACTTGAAAACCGATTCTAAATACCTTTTGAGTTGTTGGCTCTTTGGATTATTTTTTAAAAATTAATGGTTCGTAAGTACTGTTGGTAGTTCAGAATTAACTATGGTTTAATGATCTGAATAAGAAGACGCTCTTTTAGTTAATATTTTTAAATAATTTAGACCTAGAACCCTTTCCTAAGAGAATCCTCAGGTCATTTGTCTTAATCACTGTAGTTATTTCCAATCAAGTTATATGTGCTTGTTTTTCATTTTAGCAAAATAAATAATATACCTTTGCAGGTCACTTGAAGTGTTTGGGATAATATGAGCTATTATTTGCTAGAATTGAGACCAGGATCTCAAAGCCATAATTAAAATTTTAGACAATGGTCATAGTAAGACATTTCAGGAAAAGACAATTGAAAGTACTCTATATCCATGAGGTTTTTGTCATCATTGATCAGTTCCGAGTGAAAAAAATTTTTTTTAAAGATTTATTTATATGTTTCAAAGAGAGAGTGCAAGGCAGAGATGCTGCGGAGGAAGGGGGGGAGGAAGCAGACTCCCCACAGAGCATGGAGCCCAACGAGGGGCTCGATCTCCCTTGAGGGAGATCATGACCTGGGCTAAAACCAAGAGTCGGATGCTTAACTGACTGAGCCACCCAGGTGCCCCCCAAGTGAAACATTTTAAATTGTATTTTAACTTCTGCTGGCCATGTGATTTAGAAATTTGGAAAATGGACACCAAAGTAAATACTGTGAGCAGATAGATCATTGCATAAAGCTAGGTCATTGTTCATTCAGTCTTCCCTACAGTAATGATATATTTAGCACCTCTTACGTGTTAGGCACAGATATGGATGCTGAAGATACAGCAGAGAACAAATCCAACAGAAATCTTGGTGATGGAGTGGGCATGGTGAGGGTAGTGTGGGCACAATAAACAAAATTAATAAGTAAAATAGAATGTTAGATGGTCCTAAATGGTATAGAGAAAAATAGAGCAAGGGAGAGGGAGGTAGACTGTGAAATGTGACAAGTTACTCTTTTCTTTTTTCTAAGATTTTATTTATTTATTTATTTATTTATTTATTTATTTATTTATTTATTTGAGAGAGAGAGAGAGGTCTCACAAGCCTGTGCAAGCACATAAGTGGGGGAAGGAACGGTGGGGGGCAGGAGGGGGCAGAATGCAGAGACCCATATAGGCCTTGACCTCAAGACTCTGGGATCATGACCTAAGCTGAAACCAAGACTCTGACACTTAACCTCCTGAGCCACCCAGGGTTCCTAAAGGTTACTATTTTCAATAGTGTGGTCAGAGAAAGCCTCCTTGAGAGGTAGGGCAAAGAGGCTATCTCGCTGACTAGTACTGAGTAGGGGGTGAATAGTAAATGAATCACAGAGGGAATGGGGGTTAACTGATGAAGCAGCTTTCCCTTTTGCTCTGGGCGAGATGGGGAAACTTGTGGAGGATTTTGAACAAAGGAGTTACAATGTTCTGCGCTCTTTTTTCCCTCCAGTGAGATAACCTGTGCATACATTCAAGCAAGAGTTCACTTCTTTCCAGGGAAAAGGAGTTTAAATTAAGCTGGTAGCTCATGAGTTATGATGCATTCTTTTTTTTTTTTTTTAACTCTCCCCCCATAGCAAGGATTTAATAGATGCTTATGGTATTGCATTGATTTAGGCTGGGAAAAAAAAGTGAGGTTATTAAGATAGCCAGTTATTTTATAGTTATTTTATTTTATTTTTAAAAATATTTATTCATTTAAGTGATCTCTATACCCAGTGTGGCAAACTCATGACCCCAAGATCAAGAGTCACATGCAGTACAAACTGAGTCAGCTAGGTGCCCCAGAGAGCCAGTTATTTTGAAAAGATGTTGGATTAGACCACTTGTTTTATTTTTATTTTTATTATTATTATTTTAGAACACTTGTTTTAAAAATAGTCATTTGTTTGACTGATTAAACCAGTTTGTGCTTTATTTTTAAGTTAGTTATTTACTATTGGTGACAATAGACATGAACAAATGTGATTATGTATTTTATTGGAAAGATCATGGACTTTTGAGTCAGATAAACTGTATTTGAATCCATTTAGTAGCTGTATGATCTTAGGCTAATACTTAAAACCATAATAACCTCACTTTCCTCCTCTGTAAAATAGAGGAAGGTAATAACTATGGGTGTTATAGAAAAATCCATGTGAAGCATTTAATAGAGTCCTTGATACAAAGTAAACACCTGATAAGTAATGGATGTGATGGTAATGATAATAAATAATAAAACTGATGATGTATTTGCTGTGCTTGATGATAGGACATGAAAGTAGAAGGCAGCCAAGTTATCTTTAAAAAATCAGAGAAAAAAAAGCAGAGAAAACTTCCTGATCAAGGCAATTTGTGAGTGGGCACTGAAGAACAAGTAGGGGTTTTCCAGGCAGCTGAGAAGGCAGAGAGTCATTCAGAAATAGGGAAACAGCCTTTAAACGAGGGAAGATTGGAGGGATTGTTGCTCGTCAGCGTCAGCAGCTGTGTGGTTGCAGTCGAAATGAGGTAAGAGGTGGGAGGTGAGCCTGGGGAGATGGTTTGGGGCCAGATGGTGAAAAATCTCATGATGAGGTTGTCCGTCCCCACCAGCCAAGGCGTCGGTGTAGCTGACTCCAATGTCTGCCATGGGGGAAGGCTTTGCCAGTGAGAGCAGGCCCAGAGACACTGGAGGAAGATGCCTCTAATGAATCAGGGATCTGGAAATGTCTGCTGTTCCTCGGTGCTCTGTTTGGTTTGTTTTAGTGTTTGTTTTAGCCTCATGGCTTTTTGTGAATTTGAGGGTGGCATTTTCCCAGTCTTTTTGCCATTGTGACCAGGTTGCCTAATTGCCTGTTAGTTTGGGTTTTCATTGCCTACTGTCCTTTTGTGGCATTGGGCTGGTGCTGCTCCTCCTGGTCCTGGTCTCTCACACCCCTACCGGATTCCTGACTTTCAGCTCTAAGAGCCTGTAGTGCCCTGCAGTCTTGACTTAGATTAACTTGTTGGTCAAGCCTTTGGCTGTGTTAAGCTCTGTCCAACTAGACTTGAATATTCTCTGCCATTGGCTCTGCTAAGATTAATCATCATTAATCTTGTCTCTTTTCTCTTTTCTCTCAGTTGCCTTTGATTCAGGTTCAATTCTCCTTTTGCTTCTCCTCTGGGAGAGTCTCTCTCATGGTTCTGAAACAGGAGCAGGTCACTTATGGGAGTGTAAAGAAGCTTCAACTTTATTCTAATGCCATGGGACAAGCACTGAAAACTTAAAAGCAGAAAAATAATTAGCTTTATGTTATAGAACTATGATTTTTGGCTTTTGATGCTGGCCACACAGTGGTTTAGGACCTCTGACTTCTGCTGGAAACAATGAAAAATGCTGGATAAAATATAACTATCCCTTAAAACTCATAAATGAATCGGCTACTTAGCAAGGATTCTCAGAGGCTAAAACTGAGTTAAAGTGGGCACCCTTAGAACTAAACAGTGCATCAGAGCTGACTTTTGCCTCAACTGCATTTGCTGAATCAGGTAAAAATGAGTGTTGTTTATATGGGCTACCTGGGGTAGAGGAGATCCTCCTAAGTTTGGGTCTCAAAGGACTTCCTACTCAGTATAAGGGAGAATGTGTGTGAAGAGGATGAAATCCAAAAAACTTTAACAATTTAAAGTCAGAATTTAGTTTAGGGTAATTCCAGGTTGGTCATGCCCGTAGACATATGTCAGAACCAAATGTAGACCTGCTTTGAAGAAACCTATTGTGGTGGGCTAGAAAGACTTGACACATAATATTTTAAAAACTATGAGCCCATGTTAAAAAAAATTGCAAAATATACAAGGAACAAGGCACCATTGTCTCCACAACCTTGTCCTTACTTTATTGTTACACTTTAGGATATTTACCTCAATGGCAGATGTGAAAGTATATTTCATTGTACCTTTAGTTTGTGTTTTGGGGACTGTTACTGAGACTAAGCATCTTCTTAAATGTTTATAAACATTTATCTTTCCTCTTCATTCAAATGTCTTTTTGTGTATCTTTTGCCCATTTTTCTATTGGGGTTGTTTATATTTTTCTTACCAATTTGTAGGAGTGTATCTGTATTCTGTAGATTAAGCCTTCTCAGTTATATGTGGTGGAAATCTCTTCCTAGTTTGTGGATTGTCTTCCGACTCTTGGGGTGTCCTTTGATGAAGGGAACTTCATAATTTTAGTTTAGTTGACTTATCACTCTTTTATGCTTATAGATTATGTGTTTTGATTCTTGTTTAAGAAATCCTTCCTTATTATGAGGTCATAAAAATATTCATGTAAACTGTTTTCTGAATATGTTATAGTTTGCATTTATATTTTAAATTTTAATTATTCCTGGAGTTAATTTATGTGTTTAATGTGAGATAGAAATCTGTTTTTTCCCATAATTTTCCCTATAACATTGGATAGCCACTTAACACCACCAGTTATTGAACAGTCTTTCTTTCCTCCACTAATCTTCAAAGTCTGCTTTGTTATAAATCAAGTTTCTATATATACATAGGTCTGTTTCTAGACTGTTCTGTTCCACTGGCTCTTGGTTTATTCCTTTGCAAATATCACATTGTCTTCCTGTTATGGTTTTATAATAACATTCTTAATAGCTGATGGAATACTTCTTCCTATTTTTCTCTTCTTTAGGACCCATGGTTTTAGGTGTCTTCTTTGGTCTCATTGACTCTGTTTTGATGGGCTTTCAACATTTCTAAGGAAGCAGCAAGTGAATGAGGGCAGACCACACTGTTTATTTCTATCTCCCCAGTAAGTGTTAAGGAAAAGGATGCCAAGTGTTGGTTGTGGTTGTCCTAGACTTTGCATACATTTTTTAAAAGATTTTATTTATTTATTCATGAGAGACACACACAGAGAGAGAGGCAGAGACATAGACAGAGGAGAAGCAGGCTCCATGCAGGGAGCCTGATGTGGAACTCGATCCCGGGACTCCAGGATCACGCCCTGGGTGGAAAGCAGGCGCTTAACCACTGAGACACCCAGGAATATCTGCATTCATTTTTGTAAGCAAAGCAAGCAAGATCTAACAAAGGAGCTAAATTGTCCAATTAGATGTTATTAGAAACCTTAAGAACTCTGTACTCTGATTCTTAAGAAGTTACTTTGGAGAAAAATGCTATTTAAGGGCTTTTCATATACTATTAAAAAATATAAGTTCTAATCCTAAAAGTAACTTTTTTGACTTTTGAGCAAGCACAAGTGTATTTCTAAGTTCAGCATGTGGAATATCTTATTACCTGTAGCTCTGTAAAAATTCTTTCTTTAGTTATTTTTTCTTATGATAGTTGTTGGAAAAACTAATTTGTATGTTAATTCCCAATTCACTGGTCTATTTAGGTATAAATAACATCATAATATCATAAAATTTAAAGCTGCTATGGAAAAGGCTCAGATGAAATATTTCCTGAATAGGAATTAATTTTTTTTTAAATCATTTTACATTATTTCACTTTTAGTATTATGAAAATTATAATTGTTCCTCTTTTTACTTTAAAAAATTTATAGTATTATTTTTGCTCAGTTTTAAACCAATAGATTTCCCTTATGTTTATGTTTGTGTAATTAGAGCTTAATTACATTTTCAAGTCAAAATACTTGAGTTTTTCCCCCTTCATAATATTAACCATATGGAGAGGAAAAGTTCAGCAATGCAGCATCACATGGAAACTTCCTTTTTAACATTAAAAAAATAAGACTTCTCTAGTCCCTGTTCTCTATCCATTCACTTTTCTTTCATGTCCTCATTTATCTCCTCTTTCCATGAACCTTACACTAGAATTTTGAGGACTTAATGCATTGTTAAAGAATTAACTCAGGAGAAAATTCCTGAGAACATTTATTAAATGTCAGTGTGGGGGAAATATTCCTAAGCAAGATATGAAACTTGCAATCAAAAGACAGGACTGACACATCTGTTTATGTAGAAATTAAAAAAAAAAAACACAGACATGATAGATACCATAAACAAAAGTCAAAAAGAAGCCACAAACTGAAAAAAATAATGCAGCATGGATGACTTACATTAATATCCTTAAAGTACAGCTTCTACAGGTTGACTGGAAACAATAATACAGTAGAAAAAAAAGAGCAAAGACTAAATAGACTAACAGTAAGATTTGCAAATAATTAGTCAATTAGTCAATAAACATCTGTAAAGATGCACAATCTTAGTAGTCAGTGAATGCAAATTAATAATAATGAGTTTTTACTTTTTCATCAGTCAACTTACAAAATGAAAATATTGATAATATACAGTGCTGGAAAGCACGTAGAAGTGTGAATATTCTCGTATGTTGCTTCTGAGAGCATGAAGTGCTGTGAGTTTTGGGAATGGCATCTGGTAGTCTATATTATGATATAAAATGCACACAGTACTTGGGCCCAACAATCTCACACAGATCATAGGTCATTGTATACCAGACCCCAAATACCACTCATCGAAAAAAGCACTTAGCATTTAGTATTCTAATCTAGACTCTATTCAATAGGTCATATATGTGTGGAACAAAAAAAGAATCAAATTATACTTTCTTCTTTGACAGACTTCTGTATGTTTATTTATTTTTATTTTTTATTTTTTTAGACTTCTGTATGTTTAAATAAATAATGCTTCTAAGCATTTCACAAATTCAGAGAAACCTCTACACAGTTTTCCAGGGTGGCTGTACCAGTTCACATTCCCACCAACAGTGCGAGAGTGTTCCCCTTTCTCCACATCCTCTCCAACATTTGTTGTTTCCTGTCTTGTTAATTTTCGCCATTTTCACTGGTATGAAGTGGTATCTCATTGTGGTTTTGATTTGTATTTCCCTGATGGCAGGTGATGCGGAGAATTTTCTCCTGTGCTTCTTGGCCATGTGTATGTCTACTTTGGTGAAATTTCTGTTCATGTCTTTTCATGATTGGATTGTTTGTTTCTTGAGTGTTGAGTTTAAGAAGTTCTTTATAGATTTTGGATACTAGCCCTTTATCTGATATGTCATTTGCAAATATCTTCTCCCATTCTGTAGGGTGTCTTTTAGTTTTATTGACTGTTTCTTTTGCTGTGCAGAAGCTTTTTATCTTGATTAAGTCCCAATAGTTCATTTTTGCTTCTGTTTCCCTTGCCTTTATAGCTGTGTCTTGCAAGAAGTTACTGTGGCCAAAAGGGCGTTGCCTGTGTTCTCTAGGATTTTGATTTTGTTTCCCTTGCCTTTATAGCTGTGTCTTGCAAGAAGTTACTGTGGCCAAAAGGGCGTTGCCTGTGTTCTCTAGGATTTTGATGGATTCTTGTCTCACATTTAGATCTTTCATCCATTTTGAGTTTATCTTTGTATATGATGTAAGAGAATGGTCTAGTTTCACTCCTCTGCACATGGCTGTCCAATTTTCCCAGCACCATTTATTGAAGAGACTATCCTTTTTCCAGTGGATCGTCTTTCCTGCTTTGTCGAATATTAGTTGACCATAGAGTTGAGGGCCCATTTCTGGGTTCTCTATTCTGTTCCATTGATCTATGTGTCTGTTTTTGTGCCAGTACCACACAGTCTTGATGATCACAGCTTTGTAGTACCACTTGAAATCCGGTATCGTAATGCCCCCGGCTCTGGTTTTCTTTTTCAGTATTCCCCTGGCTGCTTGGTGTCTTTTCTGATTCCACACAAATCTTAAGATGATTTGTTCCAACTCTCTGAAGAAAGTCCATGGTATTTTGATAGAAATTGCATTGAATGTTCTCATACATTTCAAACCCTCCTTCTCCCCCTAGCATGCCAGTACTGCCCTCAATGGAGAGTCTCTGAAAGCTGGAGCCAGAGAGTTAGGGGTGGGAATGTTAGGAAGGAGAATGGAGAGATGGACAGCAACCAGGTTCTTGTGCCCTGACAAGAAATCTGGATTTTATTTTAAGCATAACTGGTAGCCACTGGAGTGATGTGACTACCATCTGATAAGTGTTTTTAAAAAGAATACTGGCTCTTTCTTACAGACTGTAGACAGAATAAGATAGGTAAGTTAGGAGGTCTATGGCTCCAGTTCCTGCATTAGATGGTGGTGGCTTGGACTGCGGAGAATCTCCCTGGGAGAGGGGATGGTCTGATGCAGGATTTTGGAGGATTTACTAATTAATTGGATGTAAGAGCAAAAGAAAAAGATACTCGGATGGCTTCTGTTTTTTTTTTAATAAAAAGTTAAGAATATAAAGAAATCATATGATAAGGAGATATGAAAATGGAGGAATAGGATAATATTTCATATCTCAATTTAGGAGATGAAATACTCCATATTTGTTTGAATTTTCAAATTCTTATGGACTGCAATTTGGATGTTGTTGTTCTTCTTCTTCATCTTTTTTTTTTTAAGATTTATTTATCTAAGAGACAGAGAACACACCTATGTGCACATGTGTATGGGGAATTGGGGCAGAGGGGGAGGGAGAGAAAGTCTTAAGCAGACTTTTTGCTGAGCTCAGAAACCCACGGATGCTTGATCTCACAATCCTGAGATCAGGACCTGAACTGAAACCAAGGGTTGGACACTTAACAGACTGCGCCACCCAGACATGACCCAATTTTGATGTTCTACTTTTTAAATTTTTAAAAAAGATCTTATTTATTTATTAATGAGTGACATAGAGAGAGACAGAGACATAGGCAGAGGGAGAAGCAGGCTCCCTGCCGAGAGCCTGGGATCATACTCTGAGCCAAAGACAGACACTCAACCACTGAGCCACCCAGATGTCCCTTGATGTTCTGTTTAAAAGACCATTTTAAAATGTGTCTGCCAAAAGCATTTAACATTTGGAAAGGACTCATGACTTTGATAGATAAACAAGCATCATCCTATAGTTATAATGCTCTGTGATGTAATTTACTGGACTTAAGTTGGCTACGTTTCATAATACACATTGAGTATATAGCCATATTTCTTAGTTTTAATTTAAAAGCTAAACTGTTAAGTCATTTTCTTCCTATGAAATCAAGCTAGCCATATACACTCTTTTAATATTTTGTGAAGCCAACCTCATCTGGTTATTAAAATGGATGTATTTTTAAAACTAAAGAGTTTAAAAAGTTATTTATAGGATGCAATGTGTGTATTCTAGATTAGAAACATGGAGATTAAAAAAAAAGAAACATGGAGATTATGGCATAAATATTATCTTACACTGGAATTAAAGTAAAAACATGACTGGTAGAAAGAACAGCTCTCTTTCCCCTCCACTGTGGATGTTTGTTGACTGGCTTGCGTTGCTAGATCATTCCATAGTACCAGGTGGCAAGGGAGGCAAGTGTACTAGACTCACGAAACACTGTCCAGGCTGTGATGATAAATGTGAGTCCATCCACTCCTGGAATATTGTGATTTAGGTATAATGATCCAGGAACAAATAGGTGGCAGATGCAAGGATACAGAGTTCAGCTCCCTATGAAGAAGAACCTTCCACATGGGTAAGACTAAGCACAGTGAAAATTAGCAGGCCTTCTGAGGAGAGGACTTGATTAATGGAGATGTTTAAGCAGAAGCCAAAAAGCTACTTGCTAAGGGATGTCCAGGAAGTGAGAGGCAGTTACTTGATGGATTTTGGAACAGATGCTGTCTAAGTTGTTTTCATAACTGTGGTTCTGTCATTAAATGTGCATACCTCATACATACTGCAGGATTAGAACAAAATCCTGATAACAACACTTGGACCAGTCCTGTGGCTTGCTTTTACAATGATTGCTTGGTTGTTAAACTCTAGGGGTGAAATACTACAGTGACAGAGAGCAGTGTCAGTCAGATTGGCCACCTGTGATCTAGAGCAGAGATTGTAAACTGACATCCCATAGAATTCAGCCCAGTGATTAGGAAACATTTGATTCAGGGAACTGCTGCTGCTGCTTTTCTTTCTCTTTCTTCTTCTTCTTAAATAGAGTCTTATATAAAAAGACTGGATTTCAGACCTCTCTCAAAAAAATTGGGAGATTTCACAAAGTCCTGGGCCCACATTCTGCATGACATTACAAGGCTAGAGCTAAGTGAGTCTCCTTCAGAAAGGGCACAAACCTCCAATTAGCCCCAGTCCCCACTATCTCATTTATATACCCTGTATTTCCCTCATTTACATTACCTGCCACTCTTCTATTGACATTTGAGTTTTGACTTTTTTTTTTAAGATTTTATTTATTTATTCATAGAGACACAGAGAGAGAGGGGGGCAGAGGAACAGGCAGAGGGAGAAGCAGGCTCCATGTAGGGAGCCTGATGTGGGACTAGATCCAGGTTCCCCAGGATCACACCCCGGGCTGCAGGCGGCGCTAAACCGCTGCGCCACCGGGGCTGCCCTGAGTTTTGACTTCTGATCTAGATGCTGACCCTCTCTTGCCCTTTTAGGGAAAGGGATAAAGGAGAAAGGCAAATCCAGAATGAGAAAGTAGAGAAGATGGAAAAGTATCTTCGTGCCTCACAGAGAGCCCTGGACTTGGATTAAGAGGGCCCCAATTTCATTCTGAGTTCTACCTCTTACATCTCGAAGCCTCCATTTCTTCCTCTACTCAACAGGAACAATAAACAGGACTCATGTTTATTTCCAAATGAGATACTATATATAGGAGCACTGGGTATATAACATTGCCCAAAGTATACATTCTAGTTAGCTGGTTAACTGATGTCTGTGTTGTCCTATAAAATCTAAGGTGACTATAATGTTTCCGTTCTGTGACTGTTGATGTTTGTTTCCTCTACTAGATTTTTGGTGTCTTAGTCAACTTTATGTCACCAAGCACTGACCTTGACATTTTGATGAATAAATGAATTTATGAGTGGATTTTGAGAGTGGTGGAAAAGAAAATAGAGAGAAAGGAATGACTGGTCACCTGCCTTCCCTTACTTCAGATCCCCCTCCCTCCTCTTCTGACCCTTAGGCTCCTAGTTTCGGTGTGAACCCTGATTTCTAGAAGGATGTCCAGCCGTATTGAATTGGACTACTTTGTGCTGGGTTGTACATTCTTTTTTATTTTTTTAAGATTTTATCCATTTATTCATGACAGACACACACACACAGAGGCATAGACACAGACAGAGAGAGAGGGAGAAGCAGACTCCATGCAGGGAGCCGTACGCGGGACTCGATCCCTGGTCTCTAGTATCATACCCCAGGCCCAAGGTGGCGCCAAACCGCTGGGCCATGGGGGCTGCCCTGGGTTGTACATTCTTAAGAAATTAAGGAGGTGGTTAAACATACCCCAGTTTCTTATTTAAAAAAAAATAAAGACTTAAAGATTTTTTTTAAGATTTTATTTATTTGACAGAGAGAGCACAAGCAGGGGAGCAGCAGGCAGAGGGAGAGGGAGAGGGAGAGAGAGAAGCAGATTCCTCACTGAGCAAGGAGCCTGACATAGGGCTGGATCCTAGGACCCTGAGATCATGACCTGAGCTGAAGGCAGATGCTTAACTGACTGAGCCGCCCAGGTGCCCCACAGTGTCCTATTTAGAAACTGTATGACAGCCTCATAATTGGGGGAGCTAATCTGTCATATGCCCTGTGGTTGTTAAGGGGACTGCTTTTAACACCAGTGTTACTCTTGCTGCTGAATTAGGTTTTACTGCACCATCCATGGTTAATGTCATATTTTCTAATGTAGACCCATGCTGTTTCTGTGAATTTATTCTTGTTGTTATCTCAAGAATTTTAAGGCAGTGTTTTTATGGTTTCTCTTTTTTTCTTTTTGTGTACAGCATGGTAAAAAAAAAATCAAAAGCTCTTAAATTAAATCAGAGTTTAATCCATGTCCCTAAACTAGATTGGTAAGCTGCTTTAGACCTTTTCCTATCCCTTTATACCCAGTCATGGCTCAGTAAATACTTGCTGATTGATTCTGAAGTTAAGGATTATTTTTATAGTAGCATATGGTAGACTTTAAAAAAATATCGGTAGTGGAAAACTTGTTGGCCTGTATCCATTTTCAGATTTTTCTAGAAGGTCTTATACCAGATGAAAAACAGCAGAACCATCTGTCCCAGTACTTTGGACAGATCTTAGCAGTCCTTGTTTGGGTTGCACTCTTTGTAGTGGATTGCCTTGCTGCACTGTAATTAAGTCAGCCGGTGGGGGTCCCTGTATTGAAGGGGCCCTTCCATGCTGGGTTAGTACCACTGCCTTTGTGTTACATGCCATGTTATTGTGGAGTGGGTAATTTTTTTTCCTGCATGGATCTTGATTTAACAGCAGGATCCTCTGGGCTTCTTCCAAGCAGCATCATGTTTCCCTGAAAATAAATGGTGGATGAATTCTTTCTCCAGGTTATGAAAAACTGTTATATGAACGCTTTTCTTTTTCTCATATTCAAAACAATGCTAAATGTTTATAATTATATTCATAATGAGTTACTTAGTTCACTGGCTTCTTCCTGTTTTGGCAAAGATGGATTTTTTTTAACATGGGAGAGAAATTTTATAAGGATAAAATATTTTTAATATGCCTAAAAGTCAAGAATATAACATCCTTATACGCCTCTCATTGTGGTCTAATAAAAGAAAGGCTATAAATGAGACTGTTAAAATTGGATTTGAATATCCTTTATTGGTTTTTTCTCTTATTCTTAACCTTCCTAAAGCCTCGTGTCCCCTCCTTCAGCCAGTCTTTTTCTGCTCACCCATTCTCTTATTCTGCACACCCCCTTGACCCCACCTGCTGACTTACTGTCTGTTCTCCTTCTCCATGGCAAGCAAACTGTCTTGTACCTTAATTTCTTCCTGGAATATTCTTTCCATCTACTCTTTTTTTTTCCTTTAAAGATTTTTTTATTTCTTTGAGAGAGAGTAAGAGAGCACATCAGAGGGAGCAGCAGAGGGAGAGGGAGACTCAGACTCCCTGCTGAGTGGGGAGCCCTGCATGAGGCTTGATTCCAGGACCCTGGGATCATGACCTGGGCTGAAGGCAGACCCACTCAACTGACTGAGCCACCCAGGGACCCCACCATCTTCTCTTCTTGTTCTTACTTGTCTTCCCTTGCAGCCCTTTGTAAAAGATATTGTTCATTTTCTCCCAAATCCTATAAACCTAAGAATTCAAAGACAATGACATATTCTTTGTCATATTTGTCAAAGACAAATATTTGTCATATGTCTTTGACATATTCTTTTCTCCTTCCTTATTGCAACATACAGACCATTATTCCTCTATCATTGCCTCTACTTTTGTTATGTACCCTGCCCATAGTCTATTTGGATTGAATAGCTCAATGAAAAAGAGTAGACTCAAGGGAAGAGATAAAATGGAGAGACATAAATGGGAAGCTTATCAGCAAATATGCTATGATATAATTCTATTACTTTTTAAAGATTTTTTTAAAAAAAGATTTTATTTATCCTTTGGAGAGAGAGAGCACAAGTGTAGGAAGGAGGGAGAGGGACAAGCAGACTCCCCGCTGAGCAGAGAACCCGACATGGGGCTTGATCTCAGGACCCTGAGACCATGACCCAAGCTGAAGGCAGACACTTAACAGAATGAGCCACCCAGGGGCCCCAGGGATTTTATTTATTTGAGAGAGTGAGAGAGAGAGTAAGAGTGAGCACAAGCAGGGGGAGAGGGGCAGAGGAAGAGGGAGAAGCAGACTTCCTGCTGAGCATGGAGGCAGTTGTGGGGCACCATCCAAGGACCCTGAGATCATGACCTGAGCTGAAGGCAGCTGCTTAACTGACTGAACCACCCAGGTGCCCCAATGCTGTTACTTTATGAAAACTTGTAACCTCATTCATAAGCACTCAATTCTAACTACATGCCTGAGTACAAAGCAGCTCCAAGAATGATCATATAAAGTTTGAATATTTAAATTAAGGGTAGAGAAAATATTATTCCATTGTTAAAATGCATAATTTCGCCATGAAATATCTGGTAAATCAAGTCAAAATGGCCCTGAGTTTTCCAAGAAACATTTCATGGTGCTTTCATTTCTTGCAGGAAATCTTCACAGACATAACCTTCTGAAGTCTGTTATTGCTCTGAGGATGTATTAATAGGAAAAACATTCGATTAGAAATGTAGGTTATGAAAAATGCTGGAATTGTGGTCACAAGTGTTATTGACCTATACACATAGGAAACAAATGTGTGCCTTCTTTCCTCCAAATCCCTACTTATTATCCAATAAGTATAAGTTAAAAACGTGGCATACCATACATTGTATTTTGAATTTTTAAATTATTAGTAAGGGTGAAAAACTTTCTTTCATGCTGTTTAACCATTTAAAATTCCTCTTCTGTCAGGTTGTTTCTGGTGTGTCTGTCCTGTGCCTTCTTATCAAACTGCATGTCAGTGCTTCCATTGAAAGAAGTGCCATAGTTTGAGAGGATCTTTCTTTTCTTTTTTTTTTTTTCAATCTTTATTTTCTAAGCAGAGTATTTATTTGTTTCAGTATTTTAAGATCCAGATCTATAAATTAAAAGTGAAATGTTAGGTATTAGTTTCTTTGAATGAATAACATTTTATGTATATTTCCTCATTCTTACAGGGTTACATGTTTGAGTGCGTATAGTTTTGGCATTTGAGAGAGCAGAACTGAAGAAAAAAGGATGTTTAAACCATATCAACAGCATGCTATATAGCGGAAGAAATGTAGTCACTTAAATTCACTAACTGGAAACTCAAAATTTTTCTGTGTCATTGAAATCTTCCTTTGAATGTACATGTTTCCTTGACTCAGAAAGGAAAACACGTTAGAGAGTTAGAGACACTAGTTACTAACTAGTTACACTAGTTACCTCCTGTTTCTGTAAAAGTCTCTGAAATTCAGTGTCTCTTACCTTTGGAGGGATTAAAGTTCAGAACCATGGTGCTCTATTTTGCTTTTTTGCCGTTGGCCAAGTGGTTACCTTTTCTGAGCCCTTGGCTTTCCATCTGTGAACATAAGGTGTTCCATCTGCCGTTTTAAAGTGAAGATTTATAATGCAAACAAGATACCATTTTGATCTTACATTCCTGTTTTATTAGATTCCAACTTAAAATAAGAAAATGGAATTATTCAAGACCTTATTATCTCATTTATATAGCTTATTCAGAATTTATATTTCTGATTTATTTTGTCCTGATATCTGCTTTTGACTGATATGTCATTTTTTTGTTGTTGTTAGAGCTTTAAAAATGTATGAAATGATATCTCAAAACAAAATCTTGTATTTGTAATGCCCAGTGAGAAATCTGATTTAGATGCCTCTTCCTTTGGATAACTTCAATAACACCATAGTATCCTGTATGTGTTGGTTTCCTAAACTTATTTTCTCCTGTGAGCTTCATGAGTCAGTGATCCTGTCTTGTTTTTGTCTCTCCCTAGGAACTAGTGCATGGTATGTGATCAAACAAATGTTTGTTGAATGTATGAGGTAAATAATAGTCTAGTTTAAAAAAAAATGGTATAAACCTTATCAGTGTTTTTAGTTTTCCAGAACAGAAATGATAGTGGATTCCTCTTAAAAAGAGAGGGAAAGTTATAATGAAAAACCTTTTCTGCATAATGGCCAACTTTTCAAGCATTGGGAGGCAGAACTGTGTCATAAGGAGGAGATGGCTTAAGACAGTAGGGTTCCCACGTCAGGACAAATTGTATGAAACTGCCTTTTTTAGATCAAAAAAGATAGGGTGAACCGTGTGGAATTGCAGTGTTCTAATATATTGATCAAAAAGGTGTGAGTGTGAGGGCTTAAAATTTAATCCATTTGAGGATGGACCTTTGTTATCTGGGAACAACTGACATACAGAAAAAATAAATTCACTTAAAAAATTGGGAACAACGCTTCATAGTAAATAGTCAAGAAAAGGAAAAGGACTGATTGGAATTTTTTCTTGAAATATATGAACATATGAAGATGTTGATAAAAATAACAATCAACTGATTCTTCAAATTAAAAATGAATGACATTGTTATTTATGACATGCAGCCTTAACTTCAGATCTTTAGATCTCAGGTTACATTTGAAGACTTAATTAACTTTTCCAAGGCTTTATTTATTTATTTATTTTTTTAAAAATATTTTATTTATTCATGAGAGAAGCAGAGAGAGAGGCAGAGACCTAGGCAGAGGGGGAAGCAGGCTCCCTGGGGGAGCATGATGTGGGACTTGATCCCAGGACCCTGGAATCACGACCTGAGCCAAAGGCAGACACTCAACCACTAAACCACCCAGGTGCCCAATATAGACTGTCCTTTTAATTTTATTTTTTTTCAGTTGTTAGCAGTCTAACACTTCCAGATCCTTGTCTATCAGGGACTTTGTGTGTAATTGGAACCATCTTGTATGGACTTCATGAAATCTTGCATGTGGCATGATTTGAAATTTCATTGTGCATTCAGTTTGCATTGCCCTTGTGTCCACAGCAGCATTCCGTACTCAGCTGTGGAGTCACTAATTTCACAGGCTATAAATAGTTCTCTCTACTCAACCCATTCCCCTTATCTTGCTTTATATTTCTTCATGGCATGTGTTCCCTACTGGTGATAGTTTTTTTTTGTTTGTCCTTTGTTTCCTCCCATCCAATTTCCAGAATATCTGGTCTTATATGTCTGTGCAGCCTTTTAAAATAAATCTTTAACTATAAAATATACCATTATATACAGAAAAAGTACACAATAAGGAAGCACAGTTTATTTAAATAATTTATATAAGCCACTCTTCACATAGCCATCACCCAGGTGAGGGAAATAGAATATTGTGACTTCCCCAGAATCCCTTCGTGCCCCTCCTCAATTGCAACTACCCCCACCCCAGGTAATCCATAATTTTGTCATAGTAATTATCTTGATTTTATGTTATAGTTTTGCTACATGTGGTTTAGTTTTTATCTGTTTTTGAACTTTACATGAATAGCATCATATTATATATATTTGTTCATACCATATTGCTTTAACATGTTCTGATAATCTCCTGGTTGTTGCATGCAACAGTAGTTATTTCATTTAATTACTATATAGTAACCCATTGTCCTATTTATCCACTCTTTGGTTGGTGGACTTTTGGGTTACTTTTATTCTTTGGACGATAATGAACAGTGCTGCTCTGAATATTTTGCACACATAATCCCTTATATAAGTTTGTGAATTTCTAGGAGTGTAATTTCTGTCATAGAATATGCCTATCTTCAGTCTCATCATGTTTCTTAAAGTGATGGTACCAATCTATAAAACAGCAGGATATGAGAATTCTCACATTACTGGATATTTTCAGATTTTAAAGTTTTGCTAATCTGGTAGGTGTAGAATGGTATCCTATTGTAGTTATAATTTGCATCTTCCTGATTATTAAAGAAATTCAGTAACTTTTCAACTTTTCAAATATTCATTTGAATTTTCTATTTTATAAAATGCCTGTTTAAGTCTTTAGCCACTTAAAATATTAGGTTATCTGTCTTTATATACTGGCATATAGGAATTCATTGTATATATTCTGGATCCTAGTTCTTTATCATTTACATGTGTTGCAAATATTTGTTCCTACACAGTGGCTTGTCTTTTCATTCCTTTTGTGATGTCCTTTGATAGAATTCCTAACTTTAATTAATGTAATTGAATTTATCGGTTTTTCCTTTGTTGTTCATGTGTTTTTGTGTCTTCTTAGAGAAAGTCTTCCCTATCTTGAGGTTTTACATGTAATTTTTGTCTTCCATAATTAGTTCTTTAATCTTGTATTACTGTAAGTATAAATGAATCGGGACCACCTTTAATCCACAGTAGTTGAATTGCATCTATAGAAGCTTGAGTTCATAAAAGATTCTTTCCAAGGTTTAGCGTATCACAGTAGGATGATGACTTTTTTTGCTAGGGAAATCCTATATTCTCCTTTCCCACTCGCAAGAACATTTTTCTAAACGAGAAATCAATGTACAAAGATATAACTCTGTAGTAGAAGTGAACACCAAAAGTAAGAAACATTTTCTCATATAGCCCCGGGCTTCATCTGGGCTAAATGAAGAATCACTAGGAGATGTTACATAGTGAAATTAATCCACTTGTGGTAAAACCACTTGGTAATTGCTTTCACTAATCAAGGCAGGCTAATTTCTATCTACTTGCATAGCAATGTAAAAAATCTATTATCTACTGAAACCTCTTATGTAGCAAGTTAAACTCTTATTTCTTTCATGAAGATTAAATTTTAATCCAAACTACTCAGAATCACTTTCTTGTCCTCACCTTTCAGATACCTGCACCCACTCCCTTATGAGAGAGGCCAGATTCAGCATCAGTCATCTTAAAGCCCTCTTCTTTTATATCCAATGCCAGGCCATTGGTTCAAAAATTTTTTTTTAAAGGAAAGATACCAACAGCATTAGGATGGGTGGGGCAAGTGTCATTGTCTTTTATCTAGGAAAAGAGTTGGCTGTTCCCCATGGTTCCCGTATGGTTGAGTAATATGCATAGACAAAGAGAGACTTAAGTTTTCTTGAAAGCAGTATTTTTAATTCTTGTCAATGTTAATCAGTACCACTATTCGTATATTATTTCTGCATATTTTAGCACTTGGTGTTAAACTACATATTTGTTCTTTGTTTCTGCTCAGGGACTGAGTAAGAGAAGAAGGAAGTAAAGGAGCCTTAATGCCAAGAACAGTGCCTATAGTTCCACATCATTGAAATTGCGAGAAAGGCTCTCTGACACAAGTTAATGGTTATATGAGATGACAAAAAATGGTAGAGGAAAAGGCCATGGAGAGGTACAAAGTAGGAAAGACAAAAAGATTCATTTTTGCTATTAAAATCCTATGTCTATATTCCCAAATCTCTTTTCTTCTTTCTTTTAAAGACAATGATTTATTGAATACCAATTAAATTACCAGGTACTATGTTAAGCCCATTTATTACAGAGGAGATCCTGAAAATCTTTAAGTAGTTCCTGGTCTTAGAAGAGGGAAGGAAGAGGGAGATGCCAAAATAATTAAAATACATGAGAATTTGCAGAGTGCATTGGAAGCACAAAAAGCCAATAATTTTACACAGAGAAAGTGGTTTTTGAGCTGAATCTTAGAGGATTAGGTTGATAGGATTTGATGATCAATTAGATTTGAGGGACTAGGGAGAATGAGTTCATTGTTTGTTGAAGTCTACAGTGAATATTATGTCTACAGACACAGGGTTTTAAAGAGAAAGGCTTAGGACAAAGTGTCAGATGACAGCAGATTTCTATTTTCTGTATATTTATGTATCAGGATAATTCATGAACAGACACCAACCCTCATCTTTGTGAATAGATTGTTCATGTCATATTTACTTTTCATCCAGTCTGAGTTGACAGCTTTGGTCATAGTGAATACAGAGCCAGCTTCTCCTTCAGCGAGTGTTTGGGTGGAATGATTTCAAAGGAGTTCCTCCTCTTGGTTCTTTTTATTTTTTCTTTGATTTTGATTAGAACTCTCTGCTTGTCTCATACCTTCCTGATCAATTGATGCCTAGAAAATTTGATATCCTACATGACAGACTTGTTTTATCATTAAAAGGGGCTTTTAAAATGGTAATGACCCTCGACTCAAGGCCAGTTTAGTTTTGTTGAGGTGAAAATCACTATTATAATCAGAGTCTCTGATTTAGTGAGAAAGATAAATTTCTGGTTAAATAATGAACGGAGGGGATCCCTGGGTGGCTCAGTGGTTTAGCACCTGCCTTTGGCCCGGGGCATGATCCTGGAGTCCTGGGATCGAATCCCATGTCAGGCTCCCTGCAGGGAGCCTGCTTCTCCCTCTGCCTGTGTCTCTGCTTCTCTCTCTCTGTATCTCTCATGGATAAATAAATAAAATCTTAAAAAAAAAAAAACGGAGACTCAACAGGTATGCTGAGAATGTTTTATTCATTTCACTAGATCATGTTTAGTTTCTGTGGTGGTATTAAATAGCTGTGTTTTCAGCTAATTGTGTTAGCAGCTATGCATCTAGCAAGTGTTTTCTAAGCATCTGTTATATGTGAAGCACTGTACTAGGTGTTATTGAAACAGAGATAAGCAAAACAGGCATGAATCTTGCCCTTTTAGAACTTAAAGTTGAGTGGGAAAAATGCAAGTAGTCAATTTTCCATATTTATAATTACAAATAAAGGTCCCTCCTAACCCATTCATTATTCCTTTCTAATCTTCTTAATTATACTGTCTGTATTAGTTAACAGTCATTTGCCAGGCTTATTTAGCAACTAACTTTGCAATTTTCTCTTGCACATCTTTGTTAACAATTAATGTTACACGGTCACTCTTTCATATTAGCCAAAGTGCCTCACAACCATGATGGCTTCTAAATTATCAATTTGGGAAAGCAGGTGGATAGGGCAGCCGTAAACTGAAATAGAGAATGTAGGAGAGAAAATTTGAGACTAAGGAAAAAAATTGTTTTGAACACACAGAGTTTGAGGGAACTCTGAGACATTGGCGTGGAAGTAGTGAGTAGGCTGATGCAAATACACTTCTGAATCTCAGGACTGACTTAATAAAAAACCAAGACAATTAACAATGAGGAACCAATCACATGTATCTAGCTCTGGTTATGATTTCAAGTCATGTATGTAAATCATTCTTTTTTATTTTTTAAATTAAAAAAAATTTTGTAAATCATTCTTGAAGTCACCGAGTGAAGAGATGAAAGAGAAGGACAAGAGCTGTGGGTAGACTCCTGGGAATAAGTCCTTCAGGGCAGGCAGAAGCAGAGGCTGCAGCAAAAGCCCTAGAGAAGTGTGGTGGGAGAGCTAAGAACATGACCAGGAGAGCAGACAAATGGATACCAACTCTGGAAACATTTTGACAACCAGATACCAATGCTACAGAGAGTCTCAAGACAGATGGACACTGGAGAGCAAGTTGGATTGGGAGGTTCATAGGAATAGGGTGGAGAATCCTGAATTCTGAAATTCACAGCTCTCATTTCACAGAAAAGGACAGTTGGGTGGTGTTTTTTTTTTGTTTTCCTTAACCATCACTTTGGATATTTGATTAATTATCGGACAGCTAAACTTCCAATTTCTCGGTAGTTAAAATTTACCAAGAAGAATTTCTACATTTTTAAAGTTAAATCACTTGTGATTAAAATCATTCAAGTTCATTGTTTACCTCACTGCTCATTCAATTTCTTTGTTTTATTTTCTGTTTTCACATCTGCTTCAAGGTACTCTCTTTAGAGTCTCTATGGTGATAATTTTTTTTAAAAGATTTTATTTATTTACTCATGAGAGACACACACAGAGAGAGAGAGAGAGAGAGAAGTAGAGACGCAGGGAGAGGGAGAAGCAGGCTCCATCCAGGGAGCCTGATGTGGAACTCGATCCCGGATCCTGGGATCACGCCCTGAGCCAAAGGCAGACGCTCAACCACTGAGCCACCCAGGTGTTCCTCTATGGTGATAATTTTTAAAAAGCTTTTTCAAGTTTTCTAGAAACATGCATAAGTACACAATAACTTGGTGAAAATGTGGACAGTAAGTACATGGGTGTGGCGATGAAGTTCCTGCTATGAACTTAGATAAGGAATAAGATGAACAATTAACAGGCTAGAGAAGGAAAAATCTCAGAGACAGATTGGCTCCAGATCAGCAAGTTTTGTCTACAATCCTAAGGAAAAAAAAAATCTTAATATTATATCAAGACTACAGCAATCAGAGGTAGGGTTGTTTAAAAAGGGAAGGAGAGAACAAAGAGAATTGAGCAGCAGATGTTGGCAGTGTGCACTGAGCAGGGGTGGGCACCCTGTCTGGCTCCTGCGGTGGCCCGTTCTGCCAACAGGCCTGTGCTGTGGAGACAGACATCCTGAGCTTTCAGAGCCTGATGCCATTAACATTTGGATCAGGCAAATTTCCTGTTGACTTTGACTCTGTGCTCCTTCAACCCGGGCCTGGTTAACTGGTTGCTGGAGAGCTTGCCTTTGAGGAGAGAATGTGATTTTCCTACTGATATCCTTCTCTGACCTCTTGGCAGTTATATAATTTTTGTTGTAAAATAAATGTCTGTTTCGTGTATCAATCCCCTGGGGGTTTAATTCACGTGTGAGAGCATCCATGAGCCTGAATGAGTCTGGGATAGGATCAAGTTTTCCTGGTCCACGGCTCATGATCTGAATCATGTCAGATTAAAGTCCGTTAAAGTCTCTTGTCAGGTAGGCAGGCACGCAGGTTCATTTCTGGTGAAACTCCTCCATATTACCATACAACCTTCCTCTGGGAGTTTTCACAGATGACCATTATTTTTCTAAAAAACGGTAAAATCTAATGTAGTAAGACTTAATTCTTTTGTAAAGATGTAAAACAGGTATCTTCTGTGAGATGAATAACTAGGCATTTGAAGCATGTCATGATTGTTCACATATTACATTATATCTCCTGGTGCTCAACTGCATATGCCAGGCATTTATATACAGCCCAGTCATCATCTGAATAAGGGAACTATGATGCTCATAAACATGTTTTCAATATAGATCTTGAGTAATAATGAGACATTGTTGGCCATTGATAAAGACTATTCTTTGTAGTAATGGGCTGGTCTCTTAGGAATGATAGCATTTTACATCTATAGGTTCTTGTATGTTAAAATTCATCTAACTGTATTTTTTTAAAGTTTTATTTATTCATGAGACACACACACACACACAGAGACAGAGACACAGGCAGAGGGAGAAGCAGGCTCCATGCAGGGAGCCTGACATGGGACTTGATCCTGGGTCTCCAGGATCATGCCCTGGGCTGAAGGTGGCGCTAAACTGCTGAGCTACCCGGGCTGCCCAAAATTCATGTAACTTTATAAGAAGTTACATAAATCACTCAACTTAATCGCCTTTTCTATGTTTCAGTATGTGGATAAAGGTAGGGATTGCAAGAACTAGGCTTGGTGCCTGGGCAGGGAGAATGATGGTCTGAAAGGACACCCAGGGGATGTCTGGATGGCTCAGTGGTTGAGCACCTGCCTTCAGCCCAAGGCGTGATCCTGGAGTCCCAGGATCGAGTTCCACATCAGACTGTCTGCATGGAGCCTGCTTCTCTCTCTGCCTATGTCTCTGCCCCTCTCTCTCTCTGTCTCTCTCTCTCTCTCTGTCTCTCTTGAATGAATAAATAAAATCTTAAAAAAAATGAAAAGACACCCAGGTTAGATGCTTCTTTAGCTGTATAAACACATAGCCTGTTAACATCATTGAATTTACATTCTTGCTTTTCCATGCCATAGAAAGGTAAATTTCCAGGGCTGCATAACTCATCACTACTTTGAGGAGTGGTGATGGTAATGGCACTCCTGAAGTTATGCAATGCAGGTCTGCACAGCCTAACTTAGGTGCCTTGGGTTGGTCTGTGATAGCAATAAGTATATGACACGGATATCCTGCTAGAGTAGGGGTACTCTGCTATTTTATGAAGTAGGTAAGATGTGCAGACTCTTGCTCAGAGATAGTACCCTTTCCATAGGCAGAGAAGGCTGGCAAGACTCTTGGTAAATTCATTGATTTTTCCTGATAATTTTAGCCCTTCCTTATAATCTTAGTATATACTGCACTCTGCTTCTCAGCAATTCTGGTAAATCTTTGTACTTCACCAAATGCTCCAAAAAATGTAGGGTTTACTGGCTTATGTCTTCAGTGTAGGCATCAAAACAGATGATGGTGACATTGTTGGAATGATGTAATTCCAACAGTTGTAATTCCACAGTTGTAATTCCAACTGTAATTCCAACTGTAATTCCACAGTTGTAATTCCAACTGTGTCCAAAGACACAGTTGCTTAGAGATATTAGATTTCCAGGATGCCTGGGTGCCTCAGTGGTTGAGTATCTGCCTTCGGCTCAGGGCATGATCCCAGTCAGGGGATCGAGTCCCACATTGGGCTCCCTGCGAGGAGCCTGCTTCTCTCTCTGCATGCTTCTGCCTCTCTCTCTGTGTTTCTCATGAATAAATAAATAAAATCTTAAAAATATATTAGATTTCCTTGATGTGAACTAATACTGAGATATAAGTGACTAGAAATTTCTGTACAAGGGGGGTGACAGTGTAGAATGTTTTGAGACAGAAGTACATGGTCCATCCCCAGAGCTCCTCACACAGTGGTGCAGCTGTGACTCATGGAACATCTTCCATCAGTGGACAGGCACTCACCTTCTTTCTTAGTCTTTTTACTCTGATAGCCCTTCTAACTCTTCTGGAACCTCTGGCTGCCTGCCTTCCTGCCTACTCAGCAGGTACAGCTTGTTAATTACTAGTATACACTATGATTATTGGATTATGGTACAGCTTTCCTTAAATCACTTACATTTTTTATTCTTATTAATTTGGAAAAATGCATATGCCAACCCAAACATAATGAGTTGCACAATATTTATTGCAAGACTAGATGAATTGGAGGTCATGTTTCCAGGCATCCCTAGGCTTGGTAACTGTACATTATGGTTACTTCATATTGGGTGATGACTAATCAGACTTGATCAGAGATCTTCCCTCTGGGAGGGAAGGAGACAGGGAGAAAGGAACAGAAATGCCAGTGGTAGAAGCAGACAGCAGAAAGCAGAGGAGCAGAGGAGCAGAGCTCGAAAGCAACTGAGAGTGCACTGAGTCATGGAGTGAGGACTATTGAAGTAGACTATGAGGTGGGGGCATCCCTGCCTCTGCCTGGATATCTACTTCTTTTTTCCCAGCTTTTGGTTTTTCTTTTTCTCTTTCTCCATGCTCACAGTAGAAGATGGATGCTCCCAGTACCTGAGATTACATGTCTTCAGTTTAAGCAGTCAGCAGAGACAAGTGTTTTTTTTTTTTAATTTTTAAAATTTTTATTTATTAGAGAGAGAGAGAGAGAGAGAGCATGAACAGGGAGGAGAGAGAGAAGCAGGCTCCCTGCTGAGCAGGGAGCTGGATGTGGGGCTCCATCCCAAGACCTGGGATCATGACCCAAGCAGAAGTCAGACACTTAACTGGCTCAGACACCCAGACACCCCAAGAAAAGTGTTTCTAAATTTCAGTTCTACCTGCCAGGGAGGGTGGAATTGATTGGTATACCTGGGATTACGTGTTCGCAGCTGATCTATTGTGCTGTAGCCAAGGAGGCAGATTTGTGTGTATAAACATGGCTGCTGGGGCCCAGCCCCAAGAAAACAGAGATATGAACTGATAAGATTAAGTTCCCCTATTTAAGGAGTTGTTTCTATAGGCATATAACATAACATAACATAACATAACATAACATTTATTTATTTATTTATTTATTTATTTATTTATTTATTTATCTGTTTATTCTTTTGAAGAAATAGTCAAAGAAATACACAGCCACATCTGGTTAGATATGGTTGGTCATCTGGATCTATGAGGATTGTTCAGTTATGTTCAAGAGGTTCAGTAGGAAAACTGCTCTTAGCAAGTGAATAAGTAAGGTTACTGTGACAGAAGAGGAAATTAAAAAACATTAAGTCAATTAAGATGCTTTCCACATTCTCAATGCTTGAATCAGAGGATGGATTTAAACTTACCCAACTCCAAGATTTTTTTATAGGCTTGTTTGAGTTCATTGTGGACCTTATTTTAAACAGTCAATAATTTTTTTCAGTGAATATTTTGGACCTAATGCTTTTAAAAAATATTTTATTTATTTATTTGAGAGAGAGAGAGAGAGGAGAGAGAGTGAGCACATGCATGAGTGAGTTGGAGGGAGAGACAGAGGGAGAGGGAGAGAATCTCAAGCAGACCTCCCCTGAGTGTAGTAGAGCTGGACACGGGGCTTGATCTTACAACTCTGAGATCATGACCTGAGCCAAAATCAAGAGTTTGCAGCTTAACTGACCGAACCACCAGGTGCCCAGGATCTAATGCTTTTTTTTTTTTTTTTTGGATCTAATGCTTTTTAATGACATTCCTTCATGGGGTTCTATGACTCTATTCTCATTCTCCTCTTACGTCTTTTTCCTCCAAAGTCCCCTAAACACTCTATGTCTTCACTCTGTGAATATGGGCTCCAGTTTAGTCCTTCACCACTCATTTTCATAAGTTTTTTTCAGTGTACTGTGTCAAGGAGACGTTTCTACCCCTGACCTCTCATATCACTGTTTCTTTGTAGACACTGTTGCCAACTGAATGACAATTCAGTGGCTTCATGTGGCTTCATATGAGATGTCTCATAATGACTAACATTCCCCTAATTTTGTCTGTGTCATCAAAATTCTCCCATTTACTTAGGCTTGGTACCATGAACTCATCTTTGACAGCATTTTCCTTCTTCTTCATTGTCATTACTATGAACACAGACCAAATTCTCATTGAAATACCTTCAATATTCTAAGAGGGTGTTTTTCTTTATTTTTTATCTTTTGGCTTTTTTATTGCTTTGTTTTTTTAAAAACTCCACTTAGCTGGAAATCACACCAGAATTTCTTGAAGAATATTTCTTAAATATACACTCTCTGATCTCCATTACAATCAGAATCTCTGGAGTGACTTGAAAATCTCAAAAAATAAATATGAATTCTAGTGTAGAAAGTTTCCCAGGTGATTCTGATTGGTTAAGGATTACTGCTCTGGTCTACCCTCCTGTCCATCTTACTACTGTTAGATCAATTCTTTAAACATCACTTAAATCCTTCCTTTTGCCAGCAGCCTCTTCATGCTTGTCAGGTCAAGGTCAAGATCCTGAGTCTGATGTTGAGTGCTCACCATTTCACTGTGTGAATCCTGAACTCAGAGTAACTAGTGTTTCCTTTATCTGCCATGTTCATATTCAATCTGGAACTTTACTGGTCTCATTAAAATAATTCTGCCTTAACCTCTCTCAAGAACCACTTTCTCCACCAAGCATTTCCACTGATTATAGCTCATGTTGTTCTTTCCTTTCACCAAATTCCTGTGGTCTTATTGTCTGTACTTCTTATAACTCTCAATACTTGATTATGTACTGTCTTGTATGCATGAAATCTTTTCTGTGCAAGTAGATTTTCCATTTCATAAGAGTAGGAAAGTCTTTGATACCCTGTGCACAGTCTAGGATAGCCTGGTACTTTGAGTCAACTTAATTATACACTAAATAATGTGCATGCTGATGCATTATGGATAAACCTCCTGCATTATCCTGTATTCAGTTAAAATGATCTCATATCAGGTTTTCTCCTAATTTAAGCATTTTACCCCATATTGTTTCTGCAATTAGGCAGAAAGATGAGCATCTGTGAAATTAACCTTTTTGCTTTTCTTACTCTTATATGTGATTTTTAAAAACAAGCTCTAGTTTTCTTAAAATCCAATATCTTGAATGACATTTTTTTTCAGGTTACATATTTAAATTTTTTTTTAAATTTTATTTAATCCATGGCACAGATAGAGCCCTACAAGCAAATGTAGACTTTGTCCACAGATGTACCGTATCAGCCACTAACACTCTGTTTGCATTATTTCAAAGGCACAGCAATCATTTACACTCTTTATTACCCAGGGGCATTTCAAACTGTTACTGAAATGCATCCATCCCTGGAGTAACCATCTGTGAATGTTGACACCATAAGGTAGAATGATGAGAACTACGTCTAATTGATATGCAAGAAGGAGAATTTCAGTTGTCCAGCTATGGAGATTAAAATTCAACAATGAGCTGAATTTTATATATAGTATCTAGCTCTATAACTCATTGTATTAAGATTCTCAAGTAGAAATATAGATCTCTTCTCCATTCAGGTAAGAACATCTCAAAGTAAAAGTATCATCTTTAATATATGTTTATTGTAAAAGATTCAAATTCTACAAAGAAAGGAAGTTCTTATGAAGGGAAGGAGATTGCTGTTGTTGCCATAGGATACCACAATAGCAATACATTTCCTTCATATATTTGCTTGCCCTCCAGAAACAAAAAAGAAAAGAAAATGCCTTATTTTAATATTTAACCTATATTAAAATAAATTATTGGAAACAACACTTGTTCAGATATTAAGATATATTCATTTATATTGAATTGGTTTTATAACAATGGCTTAAAATCTTTGAAAATCTTCTCTTCCTTTATTATGAAATGTAAATGTGAAAAGGGTCACTTAAATTAGCTGTTTGGCTAGATGGACCAAGCCCTCATAGTGATACCAGTTCACTTGGAACTATCTAGAAATCCTACAGACCAGCTTATCCTGCAGAAAAGATATTCCATGGTGATTTATATGTCTGCGGACAAATAACACCTTTAAAATGCCCTGCTGTTGAAATAGCCCTGCTGTTGCTGTCCTTGGAGAGATCACTATTCTCCTGAGGTCTACCCTAACGGCTGGAGGTAAAATAGCAACTCCTGTCAGTCTGTGACAGGAGTGTATTAGCAGACATTTGTAAAGAGGCAACAGTAGACTCAGGCCTTTCTGCAATAAAATTGCACTTAAAAATGATTGCTCCTCTAGGGTTTTTGTATGCAGTACTAAGGCACACTGCAGTTCAGGCAGCAGGCAGACAGCTTTCTTTGAATGGTAGGACAAGCATGTCTCTGAGTGTAAAGTGCCTGCACTTGTCTTGCCTTTGCCAGGGAGGACACAATGGCATCTTCTCTTCTCAGCACAGCTCAATCCTGGCTCCTGGGATGAATTAATAAAGGGATATAGCCAAGGGCAGCTCTAGCCAGGGTTCAGGTTCCCAGCTATCGTATTGCTGAAATCTAAGGATGGGCTTAAATAATTGAAGGAAAGCACAGCGGGGTTTTATTGGCTCAAGATGAGGCACTCTGAAAGAGGTCTGTTAGCAGCATATTTGGCACTGGAAACCTAGATCATGTCCCCTAAAATTGCAATATTTTTTGGTGTTCTGGGCTCCAGATACTTACCATTCTTTTCTAAAGAGCTGTTCAGTGCCTGCCAGTTTACATGATTACATTTTGAAATAATGCCATGAGGACATCCCTAAGCTGTCTTGGTATTATTTACCACAAGCAGGGCATGTATGTATTTCAGAACCCACATGTTTAGATCAACCAGGAGATCTGCTTGTGACATAATCCTAGAAGCTGTCAAGACTTTTTTTATATTCTTAATAGATTATTTGAAAATTATTTGTATTTAGGAAAAATTCTCACTATTTGGATTCTCCTCTCCAAAGAGGGCAAATTCTGCAAAATTTTTATGTAAATATCTGCATATGTATAAATATATGAATAAACACACATGTATGTGTGAGACTTTTTAGTGATACTGTGTTTTGTAGTATGTGTGTGAGGTGCTATATTTATTAATGTGTGTGTGATTATGTCTCTATTATCTTAAGATTTGACAGTATTGACACTATACCATGTGACCTAAAAATAAATCAGGAAATCCTTAAATTTTGACTCTCAAAACAGTTTCTCAAACATGATGGTACTGTTTTATATTGAGTAAATGCTGGTTATTAATAAAAACAATAATTTTGGCATTTACAAATTAATTAATATTTTTATAGTCAAGCTAGTTCTCTGATTTGCGGTGTTCAAATTTGTAAAATGTATATATATTTTTTTAAGTTCTGTGGCCAAAATGGGGCTTGAACTCACAACCTCGAGATCAAGAGTCATGTGCTACTGACTGAGCCAGCCAGGCACCCCATGTAAAATGTGCATGTTAACAATAGCACCTATCTTGAAAGATTTTACGTATTGTCTATCTATGCATATTTATCTATGTATACATTTATACATAATTCTCCCTGAAACCAAAAATGTATAATAGAAATGTATATATACACATACCCCTTCTACATGTATATGCATATACAGAATGAGTTAGTATATATCAGTGGCTGTTGACTGGGAGTAATTTTGCACTCTCTTCCTCCTCACCTTGGGGGATATTTGGCAATGTCTAGAGACATTTTTTTTGTCACAATTAGGAGTTGCTACCTGCATCTGTGTAGAGGCCTGGATGCTGCTAAATGTCCTACAATGCACAAGATAGCTTCCCAAACAAAGAATTATGTGATCTAAATGTCAATAGTGCTGCATCTGATTATCCCTGGATTAGCACAAATTAAATATTGTTGACCTGGATACATTCATATGTATGTGTGATATATGTATGCATTGTGTATACGTATGTATATATATACATACATATACTGTATGTATATATATATATATATACTTACATGTCACATATATATGTAAGGAGAGACAGAGACAGAGACAGATACATAAACATACTCTAAATGAGTTAGTAAATATAAAACACTTTGAACTGTTGCCTAGAATGTAATTACTGGTAGGTATGTGTACATTATAATTATTTCTCTAAACCAGAGGTCTGGTTTTCACAGACTTAAGAACCAATAAAGTTGGATGTTAATTAGCATGTTTTAAAAAATTAGATATTGATTCAGGTAATTCTTTAGAAATGACTTGTCTATTACAATTATTTTGAGTCTAGTCTTATTTTCAGAGATAAGGGCTTGATTCTAGCCTCTATATATCAATTTGAGTTACTTTTTATGCATATGCCTTTTTTATAGTATTCTTTATGTGCAGTTACAGACATTAATGAAGGACCCAGGCCCACTCTGATGATGCTAAGGAGTTTACTTTCTCTAGAAGAGATGAAATGTTGGTAGGACAGACCTCTTTGCTTCAGAGCAAATGCAGATGTGTTGTTACTCTTTTTGGATAGTTTGTATTAACAAATTTTTCAGAACCACCCCTAACCATTTTGGAGGGCCAATACAAGTAGACAAATAGAAGCCCAAACATTCTATGTCTGTATTTTAAAAGTGGTAAATTAAGGGTGCTTTCCATGTTTTTCTGCTTCTTTTGGAAGCAACCAAGATTCCTGTGCTCAAGGCTACCTATTGGATGGTATCAGGAGCCATCTGATCTCAAATCTCCTTGACACATTTCTATAGCCTGACTGCTCATTTCCTAAGTGTTTTGTCAATATCTCTCATTTTTTTTCCCCTGTCTTTGTTGGTCATAGCTTAGTGAATTTCACTTTAGAGATTTACTTTTTCACCTATTCACATTAAAAAACAAACAAACAAAACTTCCCCCATATTCACTGTGGTGTCATGATTAAGAGTGTGGGTTCTGGAGCCTAAATGCCTGGACCAGCCAAATCCTCCATGGATTGGCTACAAGATTTTGGCTAAGTTCCCTCTCTGTGTGTCAGTCTCTTCATCTGCAAAATAGGGATAATAATATTACTTTAAAGGGCTGTTTTGAAGACAAAAGCAAACGTACATATAGAGTAGGTAATAAGCTTTTGATAAATGTTACTATTTTTACTGAAGGGAAAGTAAACATAATTCTTGCCTTTACCTAAAATTTTGGACTGACCAAAAATCCCTTTGGGATTTTGATATTTTGATTTCTGGTGTTACAAAGGTGTGATATTTTAGCAGCATTATGAATTAAAATGTTTTGGTGAGTAGATAGGGCACTTTGCCCCATTTAATAATATTTGAGGAAATATTTTCAGAGTATAAGCCTATAGATTAATGTTTGGAACATGACTGGTTTATAAGTTGGGATTGTATTTGCTCACTGAATTGACAATGGGCTGATGTCTTGTTATCTGGGGTCAGTCACTAGGGTGGCCTCCCTTGTATCTGCACCTTCACAGCTTGTAAAGAAGCCAAGGCCTTTAGTCAAATAAAACATGTCACACAGTTTATTTAATTTTAATTTGGCCATTAATTATCGCTCACCTTTCTATGTACTGAGGGTTGGGGCAATAATATAGTTAAGGGGTTAAAATGTCTGCTTTGGAATTAGTCTGGTTTTGAATCTTGACTCTAGCTGTATGACCTTTGGCACATTACTTCTCCATGGCTCAGTTTCCAGAAGTAAGAGGAAAATAAAAATGATAGCTGCATGTTAAGGTGTTGTAAGAACTAAATGAGTTAATATGTAAAAAGAACACCTCTGACGTAGAGTAAGCACTCAACAAGTATTAGTTATTCATCTTGTAAATTCTGTATGTGAGAGACTTGGTCCCTGGTGTATCATAGAGAAGCTCATGCTGTGGATTTGTGAACAGCCCTCCGTGACTCGTTATGACTTCACTTCCATTTCTGTGAGACTTTCACACTTGTGCAGAGCTCTGTTACAGTCTCTGACATCCCGCAGCGTCGTGTTTGTATTCCCTTCTTTCCATTCCCACTGGTTTATGAGCTCTTCGAATGCAGGAACTGGGTCTTTGGCATTCTTTTCAAGGGGCCTGCACAATGCCTGCCACTCCTGATTAAAAATGTCTAAGAAATGTTCGTTGAGTGAGCGAATGAAAGAATGGGCCCAACAATTTGTGTGTTATTTGTACCTCATCAAACAAGTTTGGTTTACCAGTTTTCTAATGTCCAGATGAGCTGGTAAGATGTGTTTTTGGAGAGGCCAGGCGGGGAGAATAGGGGAGACAGAAATTGCTGTTCATTTATACAGAAAGCAAAAAGTGGCTACTAGGCTAGCAGGGAAGGAGGGAGAAAAACTATGAAAAGTCTGGTGGTCCACAGCTATTTTGTGTAGACGCAGAATGCTACACATCGCAGTAGCCCCCTCCAGCATTCCTGTAATGTCGAAGTGCAATAACACAAGTGCCAACTGTGTCCTTCCTGTCCTGTTTGCTTTAGCCACATTATCATCCTTCTGTTAGTGCAGCAACAACCACTTGGTCCCAAAAGCCAGTCCTGGCAAGAAGTGTTCAGGGAGGATCAGAATCAGAATCAGGTGAGACTCTGGAATTGTCTTGCTGCCAGAGAGCCTGTATGTATGTATTTATGTATTTAAAGAAGCAGTATTTATTTATTTATTTATTTATAGATTTTATTTATTTTTTCATGAGAGACACAGAGAGAGATAGAGACACTGGCAGAGGGAGAAGCAGGCTCCATGCAGGGAGCCCGATGTGGGACTTGATCCCTGAACTGGGATCACGCCCTGAGCCAAAGGCAGATGCTCAACTGCTGAGCCACCCAGGGGTCCCGAGAGCCATTATTTAATGTGTGTCTGTCATTACTGGACACATGTGTCCCCAAGTCAAAGTCACCATACTAACCATTCCCTTGACCGGACTCTGGCTTGAACCCTGCCTGTTTACCTGGTGCTTTGACATTCTTCCCAGCTTATCTTGCCATTCCTGTTCTTGCTGAGGAAATAGGGCAATTAGTTTCTACCTGTAATTTGGGGTTCTTTTCAGGAGGAGCCGCACAGTTGCCCACTTTGAACACAGAGCTTGGGCCCAAGAGGCTGAGGTTCAAATGTAGACTCCACTATTACCTAGTTGTGAACTCTCCGAGCCTCAGATTTTTCACCCACAAAATGGAGACGATAATGCCCAGTTGTCACAAGTTTCAATGACATGTATGTATGACATCTAACATATACTTAGCATGTGATTTAGTCTAGCACATACTTTGTATTCAACAAATGGTAGGTATTATCCCTCCCACTCTCTGGATATTATCCTCTTCTGGAACCAAGCCTACCTTTACCAGGCAGCTCTGGCTAATCCCTGAGAGGCGGACCCCACAGCAGGGAGTATCTCTTCCCAACATGCCTTACAGAGCCTCTTTTGACAAGAGGTTTATAATACCCTTTGTAGTTAAGAAAATATTTCATTGTTAAAAAGCTAAGCTGATGCAAGCTATCTTTAAAAATCCATTGTATATTTTAGAAGTATTTCCATAAATATGGTTAAAATAAAAGTTGCCACTCTTAATTGAGGTTATGTTCATTTATCTGAAAATAGAAGTGCCTCACTTAAAAAAATATTGAGCCTTCAGATTTTGGAAAATCAGGAAGTATGAGTTTTTCAATATCAAATCTGAGTAATAAGAGCTAGCTAACTCAAATTACTTTTAATCCTTAAAATCTGGGATGAAAATCGGAATCATTTTGAGATTCAGTGGTGACAAAACTGCTTTTGTGTTTCATATTCATGCATTTATGCAACAATTTGGGTTTGTTTTGTAGATAATGGGTAATAGATAATGAGATGGGTAGATGCTCCTGTTTGTTAATGGTAAAACATATTTTTGTATAATTAAATGTCAAGTATCTCTTGCATACACACATACATATGTACATGTACCTATTGTTTCCCTTTTTCTCCTTATGTAATTAAAAGATAAAACAAGTGAAAGTTGTTTCAGTTGTACTTAAGCTCTATCTAAATTCACTTTATTTACATTAAGACTGACAAAACTTTATAAATACCTAACATCAGGCAGCCCAGGTGGCTCAGCGGTTTAGCACCGCCTTCAGCCCATGGCCTGATCTTGGAGACCGAGGATCGAGTCCCACATCAGGCTCTCTGCGAGCCTGCTTCTCCCTCTGCTGTGTCTCTGCCTCTGTGTGTCTGTGTGTGTGTGCGTCTCATGAATAAATAAATAAAATCTTTAAAAAAAACAGTTAAAAAAAAACCCTAACATCATTTTTTTAAAAAAACATTTTTACAGCATAGATTTACTCTATGACTCTATGAGCAATATCTTTATCTTTTGTCCGGGAGTCTTAATGATACAGTAATAGTCAATGATACAGTAATTGCTCATAATCTTCAGATCCAGAAAGAAAAATGATTTGAATGTCATTATGTCTTCAGACTTGCCTAAATCCAATCTTTTACATGACTTACTGAGCCTCCCATATGGTAAAAGATCTGAGCCTGAAAACACCCGTTGCCAAATCATTAGCCATCATAATGCTGAGTAGTGATCCTTCCAAGCTGAAAGACGGCATGCTGTATAACAAATGAAAGGGAGCTGACACTAGAAAGAACATTAGTGAAATCAATATTATTCAACCAGAGACATACACTCCATTAACAGTATGTCAATATGACCAATTATTTTCTACAGCACTGACATCATGATTGAATTTTTTTTCTCTTTGTCTTTAGCAGAGAATAGTTTTGCTTACTGTAATTGTGGAGTTGTAGCCACTTGCTTAAAGAAGGTCTTCTTGGAAGTTTTGCATTGTCATCATTACTGGTTCAATTTGTCTTTATTTGCTAGCTAAACTCCTCATTGTAACTTACCTTAGTTTGAAGGTTAAGATCAATAAACTGGAGTAAACATCCAGTAAGTCAATATGAATTCTAGAAATTTCTGGTGATACTCACTATGTAGAGAATAAGATGAAATGGAAGCAGGACGAACTTTGAGTAGAGTTTGTAAGTAAATATTTATTTGTGAAAATTTTTTTTTGTTAATTTCTGCTTTCCCAACTAGGCTGTAAGCTCCCTAACTGAAGGGATGTGTATATTTGGTTTGTCATTGTGCTTCCACCACCTAGTACAGTATTGGAAAATAGAAGGCTTTTAGTGAATATTTTTTAATGCATTTCTAATGTTTCATGGATTTTTGTTCAATTTTTTGACATTAGGAAGACATCAACTTCAGATTTATACCTCCAACGACTGTAGTGAGGAAACCACCATAATCAGGAAAGTGCACATACTGTTGCTGGTTCCAGAACCATGCTATGCCTGTTACAGTAGGCACCAGCAAATGCATGAACCTCATCATGAGATGAGGGAATAATCTTTGGTAGCACTATCACAGAAGAGGAAGGTACCTCCATTATCATGCTTGATGGCAGAGAAACAACTGTGACCTCAGTCTCACTTCTCCCTTCTAGTTCTTTTTTAAAATTTATTTATTTCATACACACACACACACACACACACACACACACACACACACACACACACAGAGAGAGAACAAGTACAAGCAGGGGGAGGGGTTGAAGCAGACTCCCCACTGAGCAGAGATTCCTGATCCGGGACTTGATCCCAGGACCCTGACATCGTGATCTGAGTCAAAGGCAGACACTTAACTGGCTGAGCCACCCAGGTGCCCCTCACTTTCCCCTTTTAAATCCCAGATGAGTGTATCTATGGTAGAGCCTAAATCACACTCAAAAACCTAGCTGCAAAGGAATCTAGAAAGTGCAATTTTTAGTATTCCAGCCTCTGTTGGAAAGAAGGCTCATTAGGAAGAAGTTGGAATGGATGTTAAGCGCAATCTACTGTGTCTATTCTATCTCCTTAGACGTCTATATTCCATTAGCAATCCTGGGAAGAATGTAAATGTAGGTGATGATTTTTCAGTGGCAAAAAATAATTGACAGGTGTAAGATAGTAGTTAAGGGTATGGTCTCTAGAGTCATACTATCTGAAGTCAAATCCTCTTTCCACTCTGTGTGCTCCAATTTCCAAATCTGTAAATCAGCATAATCTTGTTTCAAGGTATAAGTTTGAGGAATACATGAGATAAAAAATGTGATATGCTTAGCACAGTGCCTAACCTCATTCATCAAATTTTTATTTTCTAATATGAAATGGAGATTCCTTGATTAATAAGTAAAATTTCAATTTTCCATTTAGTACCTTTGTTATGTAAGAGTAACAAATCTTCTTTAATTCTTCCTGTTTCCTTTTCATTCATTCATGCAGTGACTGAGGGTTTATTAATATACAAGATCCTGAGGTGGGTTGTACTCTAGTTTTATTGGATTGATAAAAATTGTGTTTTGTTTTTTTTTTTTTTAGTAAATGTGCTGCTGAAGTGAGCATGGATTGATATAAATTCTTTTAAGATTTATTTATTTTATTAAGAGAGAGCAAGAGCAAGCGAGCACAGGGAAAGGGACGGAGGGAGAGAGAAACTTTAGCAGACTTCTCTCTGAGTGCGCAGACCTGATGTGGGGCTCAATTCCAGGATCCTGAGACCACAACCTGAGCTGAAACCAAGAGTCAGATGCTCAACTGACTGCACTACCTAAGTGCCCCTGATATGAATTCTTAGTACATGGTTATTGTATTTGGCATGGTATTGGAGAATTTGGCAGTAAGGAACTACATAGAGAATATCATTGTACCTATAATCAATCGTACTGTACAGAGATAACTGCTGATAACAAAGTGGTATTTTCTTCTAGCTTTTAATTTTAATTGCTTGTAGTATTTTATTATGTGGAATATAAAAATTGCCATTTCCGGCAATGGAAATATATCTTTTTTTTTTTAAGATTTTATTAGGTAATCTTTACACCCAATGTGAGGCTCAAACAACCCTGAGATCAAGAGCTACATGCTCCACTGACTGAGCCAGGCAGGTGCCCTGGAAATATATCTTTTGAACATGGATTATAGTGCTTAGCAAAAGCCCCATGTGCCCCTTATATTTCTTGGCTTCCCTTTTAGTTGAGTTAGGATCCTTAGACTAGTTTAGACAATGATCTGTGAACAGAATTCACTAGTGTCGCTTCTAGGCCTAGGCAGTTAAGAGCTAGCTAGTGTGTTTCCTTTATCCCTTTCCTCTTCTGCTTAAATGAACTTGTAGGTGGTATATTCCAGATGGCATATCCAAGTAAAGCTGCCCAATCTAAGACATTACCTTAGTGAAAAATAAACATTTGCTGAGTTAAACGTTGAAATTTACAGATTTGTCTATTGTAGCAGCTTTTGTTAGTTGTCCTAATAATTTATAGAATTTATCTTATTTACCAGAGGTATTGATTTACTATTGCACTCCTCCCCACCCCCCAGTTGTAATGGTCCAGGCTTTTATGTACCAGTTTTTATCAGTGCATTTAACAATCAGTTCTTCCCACCATGTAAACTGAAGATAAATCAGAATATATGGTTCAGAAGTAAAAGTCTAAAGTTTACTACCATGTAAACTATTTTTGTCTCCTTTCTCTTTAATTGACATTGAACCAGTCAGTATTTTAGACTACAAAATTTTGGGGCAGCCCAGGTGGCTCAGCGGTTTAGCGCGTCACCTTCAGCCTAGGGCCTGATCCTGGAGACCTGGGATCCAGTCACACATTAGGCTCCCTGCATGGAGGCTGCTTCTCCCTCTGCCTGTGTCTCTGCCTCTCTCTCTCTCTCTTTCTCATGAATAAATAAATAAAATCTTTTAAAGAAAAGACTACAAAATTTTTGTTGCATGGAGTAAAGTAAAATGGATTGAGATAGTCCCTATTGTTAAATGAAACTTTGTTACTTGTTATAGAGGCAATTAAGGTAATTAGAGAAATACAAATATAATCTGTCTGTCTCAGTTGCTTAATTGTGAGGTCAAAGGAGGAACTTTGCAATCTAGATTCAGAAATCCCTTTCAATAGCATATTGGTAGTTAAAGAGAAAATTTGTTCTTCAAGGGTGTGAAAGGACAAAAATGAATCCATTAACACTATAGAAAACAATCTGACTACTCTGGGAAAAAAAATCAAGAGGTAAATGGGTTTTAGAAGGTCACAGGAGCTAATTGTCAGTATATATGCCCCTCATCAAAATTATTTTTAATGAGCTCCCTGATAGCTGCACATCCTGACAGCGTAGGTGAAATGGCAAGTCTAGGATCATGAGGGCATAATTAGCTGACACTACCCTGCTTTTGCTGAACTAGAGAGAGATCTCCCCTTGAGAAAGATCCAGAGGGGACTATGATAAGTTAGACAAAGCATTCAGTGAGAGCTTGAATAATTTCACACCAGAGCTCAGAGAAACTGCAATAAAGATGAATTGGGTTCATGAGTATAAAATAGAATATTATGAGAAGAAAGACTAGAATTACTGGAAGAAATATTTGAAAAGGCTCCAGGATTGACAGTTTAGATCTGTATAAAAGTATTTGAGGAGATGCTCTGTCAAAATTCATTTGTCAAGAGAATTTGGCAATTAGCCTCAAGGTGAACAGAATGAAACAATGCTGAATACCAAGAAACTGCAAAGAGGGACCTGTGGACTGTTCAAGAATCCTAAAGGGGCTGTTTATAAAGGAAATCTGCAGATAATATTTATTGAATGGTTTCTACGAAAAAAGTCTCAGCGGACTATGTTATTATGAGTTTCCAAAGATTGTTACAGAGTTTATTAAATTGCAGTAGTTCTCAATTGGGGCAATTTTGCCTCACTTCTCCTTCCGCAATATCTGGAGGCATTTTTGGTTGTAACGACAAGAGGAACACTATTGGCCCCTAGTGGGTAAAGGCCAGGGATGCTGCTAAACATCCGAACATTCTATGTTGCACAGGACAGTCCCCAAAACAAAGAATCATTCAGCCAACATTGTCATTGTTACTCAAGTTGAGAAACCTTGAGTTTAATAAACCAGGAAATTTGTATTTAAATGAAAAAAGGGATAAAACTGAAGAAAGTGAAAACTAACTGTAAGCCTCTACCCAACGCAGTGCCTGAGGGAGGATTATAGATGGGGAGACTGCTTCACTGAGATCATAGGATTAGCAATCCCTCTAGAACTAGGTTGGAACCTTTGCTGAGGGCAAATTTCTAGATCTCTCTGAGCCTCAGTTACCAAAAAAGTAGGAGTAATAACAATGGTATTTGCCTTGCAGGTTTTTGTAAAAATTAAACAAGAAACATAGTAAGTGTTTGACACTGTGCCTGATAATCTTTAAATGCCTAGGAAATGGTAGCTAGTATTGCCACAGAAATAAAATTGAGCAGATGTACACCACAGTGTCTGTATTGGTTATCATTGGGCCATCAGTTTTAACTCAGATTATATTTAAAAATGTTCTACCATAACATGCTTATTTTTGTGAGAAAATAGTAAATTTGTTTTAAATCAATTCAAAAGGAACCTTCTGATTCTATATCATAAATTCCAATTATTCTCTTCTTCTTTCCACAGTCAAGTCTAGGTCATCTAGATCGCAAAAATAGTCAGATGTTTTCAGCTACCACCTAAATCATGAGTGTGTAGAAAGCTGTGTTATTGGAATGAAATGGAAATGTGAAATAAGATACTTGTCAGTATTCTGTGATAGCAAAAGCAGTGATGTGTTTATGACAGACTGGAGGATAGATTATAGGATTTGGTTTTGTTCAAATTATTTACATATATTCATGTTTGCTTAGACTTTAAAATTATTTCTCTTCCTATCGGCACATAGCAATTACAGGGAAGTAGCTGAGAGTCATTCTTATTTGACATGGATTTTCCTTTAAAAAATTTTTTTAAAGATTTTATTTTTATTTGGGATGCTTGGGTGACTCAGCAGTTGAGTGCGTTTATGTCAGGGGGTTATCCTGGAGTCTAGGGATCAGGTTCCACAACAGGCTCCCTCTGGGGAGCCTGCTTCTCCCTCTGCCTATGTCTGCCTTCTGTGTCTCTCATGAATAAATAAATAAATAAAATCTTTTAAAAAGTTATTTTATTTATTTATTTGAGAAAGAGAGACTGAGAGAGAGCATGAGAAGCAGGCTCCCCAGTGAGCAGAGAGTCTGACACGGGGCTCAATCCCAGGACCCCGGGATCATGACCTGAGCCAAAGGCAGATGCTTAACCAACTGAGCCACCCAGGCATCCCTATTTTTTCATGTATTTTGTAGATAAAGCAAATGGGCTCAGAAAATGTACATCATTCATTGTAGATTAGAACTGGTAAACAGAACTTGGCTTCAAGCATCCTCTGACAGGGATTTTCCTAATGCCACACATTTTCCATATGTGATTAAGGGAAACACTCAGAAAGAGTCTTGTAGGGAGGTTAAGAGCAGAGACCCTATAGCCCAGCTTCCTTGCATCAAACTCCTGCCCTATCACTCATTAGCTTTTTGATCTTGGAGAAGTAACTTAACTTCCTTGTGACTTTGTTTCCTTACTTTAAAAAGGAAATAATATTTTATGAAGGTTAAAAGAAGATGGTAAATATTTCTGTTTTTTGAATGTTGGATATGGTTCTATCTAAAAATTACTATTTTTTAATCTATTACAAACACAAACAGCACTAACTTTGATAAAACAAAGGTAATTTTGATAGACATTTTTCAGTATGTAAATAACAGGTATTAGACTGCGCTGAATTAATTAGTTCACTTACAATGGGTTGCATTCTCTAGCTTCTTCATGCCAGTAGTTATACTGGAAGATCATATTATTTAGAACCAGCTACTAATGTATGACTGAGTTGTAGTTCTTGGTCAAAAACCTTCCTCATCTTTCTGTCGTTCTCAAGGAGGGCCTCTCATTTATGTTCAAATCATGAGATAAAATCTGAGAACGCAAATTTTTGTGTTCTTGATGAGAGAGTGAAGGATTCAAGGTCCCTTTCTCCTGGTGTGGTTTCTTTTTCCTTGTTTTTAATTTATGTGGTAAGACTTGGCCTCTGTAAGCTTTCTACTTCGAAGGGCCCCAGTGGAGGAGTGAGGAGCAAGGCCAGGTAAGGACGCAGGAGCAAGGAATGGAAGGAAGAAGCTCAGTGGTAGTTCTGTCCTGAACTATGAGGAAAAAGGAAGGGATGTTGGATGGGCAGTCTTTGAGACTCGTGAGAAGAGTTACTAGCATTTGGCTCACAGGAGCCAGAAAATTATAACAAAAGTTGATCACTGGTAACATTTGTGCTGAAAGATTTTTAGGCTCAGACTGCCTCAGCAAAGCTCAGCATTGTAGAAACTTTGGATGTGGACCAAATCCTGGGTCAGGTCCTGAGTGGATCCAAAATGGATATCTGAGAAGAATCCTGATGATGTGTCTCTGTTGTGAGGAGATGGGAGAGTGCACCTACATGTGAATCCTGGTCAGAAGCTTTCATTTCCATAATAAAAGTGAACTCAATGATGAACTCTTCTAAATTTAAAGATCTGGACTTAATCCATGTTGCAGACTTTACCAGGGAATTGTACTGAGAACTGTCAGTATTCTCATAAAAAGTTCAATGGAAAAAAATATTATAGGAAAAATCATATATAAAACAATACTTACTCTGATGCTTAGCAGGAGCACAATATGTAATTGATGAGTTGTTGAATATATTCTAGATATTTGGAGTTTTTTTCTCTAGGTTAGTGGCTTTTGAACTTTGCCATGAGCCCTTGAGGCCTTCTGAGGATAAGGGAGAGTGGAAGGAAGGAAAGACACAGATTTGTCTTGATCTGTTTCATATCTAGACCTCTCTAGAAGGTTCTCCTTGAAGAATAGTTTCCTCCCATTTTGAAAACCACTTCTGTAGGCAAATGACGTCTTATCCTTGGATCACGTAGATAATTAGACAGCTTACATTGGAAAGCTACCCATGTCATTCTAGCTTTTCAAAGAAACACCTTCACCAAATTGTATTTCAAAGTTATGCTTTAAAATTGTGTTTAAGGTTCATATAAAAACTGGTTGATAGGGCGGCCTGGGTGGCTCCACGGTTTGGTGCCTGCCTTCAGCCCAGGGCGTGATCCTGGAGACCCGAGATCGAGTCCCACATTGGGCTCCCTGCATGGAGCCTGCTTCTCCCTCTGCCTGTGTCTCTGCCTCTCTCTGTCTCTCATGAAAAAATAAATAAAATCTTAAAAACAAAACAAAAAAAACTGGCTGATAGAATGCATCCTTTGAACATGTGTTCCCCACATAAGACCCCACATGAAACATATATGTAATGAAATACTAAGGAAAACCTTGTTTCTATAGAGAGTAATTCCTCTTCTCTGACAATGCAAATTATATAATAATTTTGCCTCCAAGTTTTCCTTCAACATCCTGAAATTCTGGTTCTATGTTTTATGCATAATCACAGAAATGATATTGACTTTGAGGATTGCAGTGTTTATTTCCTCTTTGTTCTTTACCTATTTCCCCCTGGTTTTATCATTTTCTTTCCATTTTATTATATATGCCTCTTCGCAACCTGTCTCAAATGCCTTTTGGAATGAGGCAGATTATAAATTCAATAAATAAAATATGTTTAAACCACTTATGAACAATACCTTCTTTGGTCTGAACCTAAACATTGCTTACTTAGAAAGATCTGGTGAGCATATTAGAAAGCTCATGGATCTAGATTCTGTGTTTACAACAGAGGAAGCATTACTTTTAAACTGTCACTTTACCCATTGTAGTTATTTTCTTGGACTAGTATACTTGATGTGTTCAAAATTTGGCAAAGGGTTTTACTGGTTTGAACATAGATTAGTGGAGCATTGAATTTTAGAATTTGAAGTGACATAAGATATCACCAGTCCAGTGATTCTCAAGGAGGGAAACATTTGCCAATGTCTGAAGACATTTTTGGTTATCACAACTAGGGTGGATGCTACTGGCATCTAGGGGTGGAGGCCAGGGGTGCTGATAAAGCAACCCTACAATGCACAGGACAGCCCCCGCACCAACATGGCAATACTGCCAACATTGGAAACCCTGATTTAATCCAACTGCATGATTTTTCAGACAAACTGAGGCCCAGAAAGATTAAGCATTTTGTCCATTAGGGACGCCAGGGTGACTCAGCGGTTGAGCGTTGCCTTTGGTTCAAGGCGTGATCCCTGGGTCTGGGATCGAGTCCCATGTTGGGCTCCTGTGGAGAGCAGGCTTCTCCCTCTGCCTGTGTCTCTGCCTCTTTCTCAATCTGTCTCTCATGAATAAATAAATATATTTTTAAAAAGCATTTTGTCCATCAAATATATGATTTTAAATATAACCACCCAAATTTATTCTTTTTTTTTTTTTAAAGATTTTTCTTTTTAAAGATCAGGTTGGTAGGTCTGTTAGCTTGGTCTCAGTTACAACCACCCTTTGATGAAGATGTAGTGGGAACTAGAAATAAACCTTTACTGTTGTTTTAAAAACATAATCACATTAGGAAGCGTGATATACAGTTTTCCTATGAAGAGCAAGATTTTGATGCTTTCTTTTCTTCATAACCTAAGTCTGCACACATTCAATAATTTCTTCTTCTTCTTTTTTTTTTTTTTTATCTATTCTTGAGAGACAGAGAGAGAGAGAGGCAGAGATGTAGGCAGAGGAAGAAGCAGGCTTACTGTAGGGAGCCTGATGCGGGACTCGATCCCAGATTCCTGGGATCGTGACCTGAGCTGAAGGCCAATGCTTAACCACTGAGCCACCCAGGCACCCAGTAAATTTTTCTTCTGTTGTGGTATCTCAACCAGGGCACCCTCTGTTCTCACTCATCTGGAGTAAACAGTAAGGCTTATATCACAGTCCTGTTATGATGGAGGTAGCAATATGAATGATTTTCTTTGTTGTTTGTATATTTATATTTTTAAATTTATAATATAAGTCTGCTGGAATTGAGCACTAGGCTTTATGAGGAATTTTTTCCTTCCCTTCTCACCTCTTTGCATCAATTTTTCCTTCTGTTCTCCTGTCCTTCTTTTCATATTTATTTCTACCTTGGACCGAGCATGAATGCATTCATTACTGGCTGCTTTTACCCCAGGTACTGATTTTATAGAGATGAAAAGAGAAAGATTCTTCACTCAAAAACCTGAGAGTCTGGAAGGGAAGTAGACATGCCAGCAAACTACTTTGTCTCCTTACTTCTAAGATTACTAAATCTCTGGCTTTAACACTTGAATGTGGAAACAAAGCCCTTCCTGAGAAATGGCAGTTAAGAGATCCAGAGTCTAGAGCTTTCTCCCCACAAGCTTGGAATAGATCTGGCTGATTTTACCTTCTTCTCATTCACCTACCTACCATTGGTCCTACACACAACTTCAGATCTTTTAAAGATTTTTTTTTTTAAAAATCTATTCACGAGACACACACACAGAGATGAGAGAGAGAGAGAGAGAGAGAGAGAGAGAGAGAGACTGAGAATGAGAGAGGCAGAGACACAGACAGAGGGAGATGCAGGCTGCTTGAGGAGGGCCTGATGTGGGACTCAATCTCGGGACCCTGGCACCATGATCTGAGCCAAAGGAAGATGCTTAACCATTGAGCCAATCAGGCATCCCAACTTCAGATCTTTTTTTTTTAATTTTTATTTATTCATGATAGTCACACACACAGAGAGAGAGAGAGGCAGAGACATAGGCAGAGGGAGAAGCAGGCTCCATGCACCGGGAGCCCGACGTGGGATTCGATCCCAGGTCTCCAGGATCGTGCCCTAGGCCAAAGGCAGGCGCTAAACCGCTGCGCCACCCAGGGTTCCCCCCCAACTTCAGATCTTTTAAAAGTGTGGAGAACTCCCAAGAATTCTCAGTTGGCTGGCCGGGGGTTCTGCTCCAGTCAGGCGGAGCTATTTTCTTTTTTTTTAATTAATTTATTTTATTTAATTTTTTTGGTATATTTTCTTATTGAAGTTCTATTTGCCAACATACAGCGTAACACCCAGTGCTCATTCCGTTAGGTGCCCCCCACAGTCATCCAGTCACCCCAGCGCCCCACCCACCTCCCTTCCACTACCCCTTGTTCGTTTCCCAGAGTTAGGAGTCTCTCATGTTCTGTCTCCCTCTCTGATATTTCCCACTCATTTTCTCTCCTTTCCCCTTTAATCCCTTTCACTATTTTTTATATTCCCCAAATGAATGAGACCATATAATGTTTGTCTTTCTCCGATTGACTTATTTCACTCAGCATAATACCCTCCAGTTCCACCCACGTTGAAGCAAATGGTGGGTATTTGTCATTTCTAATGGTTGAGTAATATTCCATTGTATACATAAACCACATCTTCTTTATCCATTCATTTTTTGATGGACACCGAGGCTCCTTCCACAGTTTGGCTGTTGTGGACATTGCTGCTATAAACATTGGGGTGCAGGTGTCCCTGCGATTCACTGCATCTGTATCTTTGGGGTAAATCCTCAGCAGTGCAATTGCTGGGTGGTAGGATAGCTCTATTTTTAACTCTTAGAGGAACCTCCACCCGGTTTTCCAGAGTGGCTGCACCAGTTCACATTCCCACCAACAGTGTAAGAGTGTTCCCTTTTCTCCGCATCCTCTCCAACATTTGTTGTTTCCTGTCTTGTTAATTTTCCCCAGTCTCGCTGGTGTGAGGTGGTATCTCATTGTGGTTTTGATTTGTATTTCCCTGATGGCAAGTGATGCAGAGCATTTTCTCATGTGCTTGTTGGCCATGTCTGAGTCTTCCTCTGTGAGATTTCTGTTCATGTCTTTTGCTCATTTCATGATTGGATTGTTTGTTTCTTTGGTGTTGAGTTTAGGGTCTTTATAGATCTTGGATACTAGCCCTTTATCTGATAGGTCATTTGCAAATATCTTCTTCCATTCTGTAGGGTGTCGTTTAGTTTTGTTGACTGTTTTGCTGTGCAGAAGCGTTTTATCTTAAGTCCCAGTAGTTCATTTTTGCTTTTGTTTCTCTTGCCTTCATGGATGTATCTTGCAAGAAGTTGCTGTGGCCAAGTTCAAAAAGGGCGTTGCCTCTGCTCTCCTCTAGGATTTTGATGGATTCTTGTCTCACATTTAGATCTTTCATCCATTTTGAGTTTATCTTTGTGTATGGTGTAAGAGAATGGTCTAGTTTCATTCTTCTGCACGTGGCTGTCCAATTTTCCCAGCTCCGTTTATTGAAGAGACTGTCCTTTTTCCAGCGGATAGTCTTTCCTGCTTTGTCGAATATTAGTTGACCATAGAGTTGAGGGCCCATTTCTGGGTTCTCTATTCTGTTCCATTGATCTGTGTGTCTGTTTTTGTGCCAGTACCACACTGTCTTGATGACCCCAGCTTTGTAGTACAACTTGAAATCCGGCATTGTGATGCCTCTGGCTCTGGTTTTCTTTTTCAATATTCCCCTGGCTATTCAGGGTCTTTTCTGATTCCACACAAATCTTAAGATGATTTGTTCCAATCCCTGAAGAAAGTCATGGCATTTTGATAGGGATTGCATTAAATGTGTAAATTGCCCTGGGTAGTATTGACATTTTCACAATATTAAATCTTCCAATCCATGAGCATGGAATATTTTTCCATCTATTTGTGTCTTCCTCAATTTCTTTCAGAAGTGTTCTGTAATTTTTAGGGTATAGATCCTTTATCTCTTTGGTTAGGTTTATTCCTAGGTATCTTATGCTTTTGGGTGCAATTATAAATGGGATTGATTCCTTAATTTCTCTTTCTTCAGTCTCATTATTAGTGTATAGAAATGTCACTGATTTCTGGCCATTGATTTTGTATCCTGCCACACTGCAGAATTGCTGTATGAGTTCTAGCAATCTTGGGGTGGAGTCTTTTTGGGTTTTCTATGTACAGTATCATGTCATCTGCAAAGAGGGAGAGTTTGATTTCTTCTTTGCCAATTTGAATGCCTTTTATTTCTTTTTGTTGTCTGATTGCTGAGGCTAGGGCTTCTAGTACTATGTTTAATAGCAATGGTGAGAGTGGACATCCCTGTCATGTTCCTGGTCTTAGGGGAAAGGCTCCCAGTGAGAATGATATCTGATGTGGGGTTTTGTAGATGGTTTTTAAGATGCTTAAGAATGTTCCCTCTATCCCTACATTCTGAAGAGTTTGGATCAGGAATGGATGCTGTATTTCGTCAAATACTTTCTCTGCATCTATTGAGAGGATCATATGGTTCTTGTTTTTTCTCTTGTTGATACGATCTATCATGTTGATTGCTTTACGAGTGTTGAACTAGCCTTGCATCCCAGGGGTAAATCCCACTTGGTCATGGTGAATAATCTTATCGTACTGTTGGATCCTTTTTTTTTTTTTTTGTACTGTTGGATCCTATTGGCTAGTATCTTGTTGAGAATTTTTGCATCTGTGTTCATCAGGGATATTTGTCTATAATTCTCCTTTCTGGTGGGGTCTTTGTCTGGTTTTGGAATAAAATGAGTTTGGAAGTATTCCATCCCTTTCTATCTTTTGGAGCAGCTTTAGTAGAATAGGTATTGTTTCTTCTTTAAATGTTTGATAGAATTCCCCTGGGAAGCCATCTGGCCCTGGACTTTTATGTCTTGGGAGGTTTTTGATGACTGCTTCAATTTCCTCCCGGGTTATTGGTCTGTTCAGGTTTTCTATTTCTTCCTGTTCCAGTTTTGGTAGTTTGTGGTTTTCCAGAAATGCGTCCATTTCTTCTTCTAAATTGCCTAATTTATTGGCATATAGCTGCTCATAATATGTTTTTTGAATATTTTGTATTTCCTTGGTATTGGTTGTGATCTCTCCTTTTTCATTCGTCATTTTATTAATTTGAGTCTTTTCTCTTTTGTTTTTAATAAGGTTGGCTAATGGTTTTTCTCTCTTATTAATTCTTTCAAAGAACCAACTCCTGGTTTTGTTGATCTGTTCTACAGTTCTTCTGGTCTTTATTTCATTGAGTTCTGCTCAAATCTTTATTAACTCTCTTCTGCTGGGTGTAGGTTTTATTTGCTGTTCTTTCTCCAGTTCCTTTAGGTGCAAGGTTAGCTTGTGTATTTGAGTTTTTTCCAATTTTTTGAAGGATGCTTGTATTGTGATGTATTTCCCTCTCAGGACTGTTTTTGCTGTATCCCAAAGATTTTGAACGGTTATATTTTCATTCTCATTAGTTTCCATGAATCTTTTTAATTCTTCTCTAATTTCCTGGTTGACCCTTTCATCTTTTAGCAGGATGTTCTCTAACCTTCACGTGTCTGAGTTTCTTCCAAATTTCTTCTTGTGATTGAGTTCAAATTTCAAAGCATTATAGTCTGAAAATATGCAGGGGACAATCCCAGTCTTTTGGTATCAGTTGAGACCTGATTTGTGACCCAGTATATAGTCTATTCTGGAGAAAGTTCCATGTGCACTTGAGAAGAATGTGTATTCAGTTGCATTTGGATGTAAAGTTCTGTAAAACTCTGAAATCCATCTGGTCCAGTGTATCATTTAAAGCTCTTGTTTCTTTGGAGATGTTGTGCAGAGAAGATCTGTTATTTGCAGAAAGTGCCGTGTTGAAGTCTCCAAGTATTAGTGTATTATTATCTAAGTATGTCTTTACTTTGGTTATTAACTGATATACTTGGCAGCTCCCACATTAGGGACATAAATATTCATGATTGTTAGGTCCTCTTGTTGGATAGATCCTTTAAGTATGATATAGCGTCCCTCTTCATCTCTTACTACAGTCTTTGGGATAAACTTTAATTTAGCTGATATGAGGATTGCTATCCCTGCTTTCTTTTGAGGACCATTTGAATAGTAAATGGTTCTCCAATCTTTTATTTTCAGGCTGTAGGTGTCTTTAGGTCTAAAATGAGTCCCTTGTAGACAGCAAATAGACGGATCTTACTTTTTTATCCAGTCTGAAACCCTGCGTCTTTTGATGGGATCCTTAAGCCCACTCATGATCAGAGTTACTATTTAAAGATATGAATTTAGTGTCATCATAATACTTATTCAGTCCTTGTTTTTGTGGATTATTTCTTTGCGCGTCCTCTTTCTTTTACAGAGTCCCCCTTAATATTTCTTGCAGAGCTGGTTTGGTGGTCACATATTCTTTCAGTTTCTGCTTATCTTGGAAGCTCTTTATCTCTCCTATTCTGAATGAGAGCCTTGCTGGATAGAATATTCTTGGCTGCATGTTCTTCTCATTTAGGACCCTGAATATATCCTGCCAGCCCTTTCTGGCCTGCCAGGTCTCTGTGGAGAGGTCTGCTGTTAATCTGATATTTCTCCCCATATGAGTTAGGGATCTCTTGTCTCTTGTTGCTTTAAGGATTTTCTCTTTGTCTTTGGAATTTGCAAGTTTCACTATTAAATGTCAAGGTGTTGAACAGTTTTTCTTGATTTTAGGGGGGCCTCTCTATTTCCTGGATCTGAATGCCTGTTTCCCTCCCCAAATTAGGGAAGTTCTCAGCTATGATTTGTTCAAATATGCTTTCTGGTCCTCTGTCCCTTTCGGCACCAATTAAACATAGATTTTTCCTTCTGAGGCTGTCATTTATTTCCCTTAACCTTTCCTCATGGTCTTTTACTTTTTTTCTCTCTCTTTTTTCCTCAGCTTCCTTTCTTGCCATCAACTTGTCTTCTATGTCACTCACCCTTTCTTCTACCTCATTAACCCTCGTCATTAGGACCTCCAGTTCGGATTGCATCTCATTTAATTGATTTTTAATTTTGGCCTGATTAGATCTAAATTCTGCAGTCATGAAGTCTCTTGAATCCTTTATGCTTTTTTCCAGAGCCACCAGTAGCTTTATAATTGTGCTTCTGAATTGGCTTTCTGACATCAAATTGTAATCCAAATTCTGTAACTCTGTGGCAGAGAGGACTGTTTTTGATTCTTTCTTTTGTGGTGAGTTCTTTTTTCTAGTCATTTTGCTCAGTGCAGAGTGGTTAAAAAGAGTTGTATTTGTTAGAAGTGCAAACTCTTCTCTCTGTAACGTTCCAGCTGTTCTCTCCTTAAATCTCATGTCGAATTTGTAGGTTTTGAGGATTATTTGAAAGTTATTTAGGTAAGTTGGTGGGGACAGGCAACTTGGGGACCCTACTCCTCCACCATATTGCCGCCCCCCACCCCCTGGAGCTTTAATTGACTATAATTAACTGCATTACTCCTGGATACTAACTTCTGCTTGGGTTCTTTAAAGGTATAATGCACTTACCTGATTGGTTGTCTCAATACTACTGCCAAGTAGCTGACATAAGCGTGGTGTCAGTTTTTCCCTTGGCTATCTGTGAGAACTTTAGCTAACATGATCATTTTAATAAATATTCTCTTTAGAAACAAAGAGATGGGAGGAAAGGAAAGAAAATGACAGCTAGTGTCATGCTTGCCTAGTTTCAACTTCTGAATTTTGCGTTTCTTACCAATGCAGTAGCCCAAGGACAGATCAAATACCCCAATACAGTAATCCCCAACTCCAAACCTGATTTTTATCCACTTTAGAAATTTTTATATACTCTTTAGAAATTATCAGCCACTTGCTTTATTTTGATTTGAAAACTTATATATAGTTGCTAGATGTATTCATCAAAGACTTCTCTAAGAAACTTGTACACATTTGTAATTCAGTAAATATTGGTTGGATAAATGAATGCGAACTCTGTAGGAATCACTTATTCCACAAGTGGTCCCTTACCAAAATTTCCAGAAACAATTTTTGCATTAAATCAAAAAGCAAAACAAAAAACCAATTCTGCTTCTTCCCACAGAGTTTTACAATAGCCTTTACAAAATAATCTTGAACATATTTCAGTCTTGTTTATGGTAGAAATAAGTAGGCATCATCACATTTTTCTTTTGGGTATTGTTTTCCCCCATAATTTCATAGGCATTCTTTGTCTATTATAACTTTAAAGCCTTGATCCATTAAAATTATTATGAATTTTCTTCCAGTGGGACAACCAGTTGTGTCAGCATAATGATACTGTTCTGCCCTATGAAATGAATTGCCATCACTGTCTATAGACTCATCCTTCCTCATATATCCTGTTCTGCTTAACTGATTTATCTTCTGTAGTTAGGCCAGTATAATGTTTGAAAGCATTGTTATTAACAGAAATTTAAAAACTGTAGAGACTACCTTCACTATTCTGATTTTTCATAATTTTCCTGATTCTTTCCAGATTTTTATTTTTTAAATATGTAATTATAAATCATTTAGCTCCAAAACCTCATTGGGATTCTAACTGGAATTGCATTACATTTCTGATTCACAAGTATGGAATGCATTTCCATTTACTTATCTTCTTTTATGTATTTTTTAAAAATGTATAGCTTTCTTCATATAAGATTTGTACCTTTCCAACAATATTTTATAGTTTTTTTGTAAATCGAATTTTGTTTATTTAGATTTTATTTATTTGAGAGAGAAAGAGACAGCACAAACCAGAGGGTGAGGCAGAGGGAGAGGTAGAAACAGACTCCTCACTGAGCAGGCAGCCTGATGCTGGGCTCAATCTCAGGAGTCTGGGATTATGACCTGAGCCGAAGGCAGATGCTTAACTAACTGAGCCACCCAGGCTTCCCTACAGAGTCAGTTTTATATTATTTTGTATAATGGCAAGAACTAGAAAAATCTGAAGCCCATCAGTAGGAAGATGGTTGGATAAAATCTATATCATGCATTTAGGCCTTGGAATTTATTTATTTTTATTTTTTAAAATTTTTATTTATTTGAAAGAGAGAGAGGGAGAGAGGGAGAGGGTGTGCACAAGCAAGGGGAGGGGCAGAAGGATCAGCAGACTCCCCACTGAGTGCCATGCAGGGCTCAATCCCAGGACCCTGGATCATGACCTGAGCTGAAGTCAGATGCTAACCTACTAACCAACTGAACTACCCAGGTGCTCCTTCCTTAGAATTTATATAAGTAACAAAAAGAATGAGTTAGATCCTTATCCATTGATCTTGAGTTTTTTGTCTTTTATCTTTAGTGAAATAAGCAAGTTGCTGAGAAATGCAGGAGGTATAATACAAATTTTATAAGATGTGTATACTTATTTACAATCGTGTATATATTTGTTTACATGACATGTATATATTTGTTTACAGGCTCATAGGCAGGGGAAGAGATTCAAAAGATACCTACTGGGACATTGACCCCGATTTGCTGGCTGAAGGGGTTGAATTTTTGAAAAAAGGAAACAAGGATAAAAACATTATTTTGAAAAGAAAATCTTTTAAAAGAGTATAAAATATTTATGTAAAATAATATTCCAAAACCTTCTTAATGATAAAATTCAGAAACAGTACAAATGATTAACTTAATGAAATTACTTGTGGCTGTTAAAAATAGTGATATAAGAGGCACCTGGGTGGCTCAATGGTTGAACATCTGCCTTTGGCTAGATTGCCATCCCAGGGTCCTGGGATCAAGTCCCACATCAGGCTTCCCACAGGGAGCCTGTTTCTCCTTCTGCCTATGTCTCTGCCTCTCTCTCTCTCTGTTTCTCATGAATAAATAAATAAAATCTTTTAAAAAATGATATACATGTATTTAGGATGTGTGGGGTTTTTATTTTTAATTTTTTTTTAGAATGCGTATTAAATGACAAATCAGATTGTCTACTTTGTACTAATTTGATTGTCTGATGATGGGTTTTTTTGTTTTTTATTTTATTTATTTTTTTAACCTAATAGGGAAAAGGAACTGAAGTTATTTCTGGAACTATGAATTACTTATAGTACTGGTAGTCTGTATTACCTAAATTATACTCTTCCTGGTATAGCTGTAATTACATGAGATTCAGTCATATCTTTAATTAGCAGTCTGATTGAAGGTAGGAATCACTCTTTAAGATTCTAAATCTCACTCAGTGCTCAGAATAATTCTGATTCATAATTTCAAATGATCACCATTGAACTGAGCCTATATGTGAGAATGGACTCAGCATTAAAGAGGTCAAAGCATGAGCTTTTAAAAACAGCAGGCCATGGTGAAAGTATTCACTCGGCCGCAGTGCTTGGGCTTGCCTGTTGCAACTAACCAGCTTGATCACAAGGCTGGCTGAGACTTAAGCTGAAGTTTCTAGGAAAAGGACAGAAAAGTGAGCTAGGGAGACTGATCTGTTTGCTAGGTCAGCAAATTAGTCCCCTGATGTATGGGAATTTAGGATTTGATTCTATGAGAATTTGATGAATGTTGTGGCTTTGGTTCAAGCTCAGAGACGCGACTCCAGGATACCCCATCTGGTGGATGGACTGCAGAAGCAAGAATCTCGTATTAACAAGTCAGGCAGGGGGCCACTTTTTGGTTCTATGAAGTCTCTAACTGCAGAAGCGTGGCAACTGATTGGGTGGTTCAGTCAGCCCTCCCCAGTGCTGACATAGGGAGTTCCCCTGTCACTGCTGCTGGCTGTCTCCACCTGGGGTAACTCTCTTCAGGACCTCCCCGCTGAAGTGATGAGTAAAGAGGGAGGCTTTTGTGTTACAATTTAATTTAAGGACTTCACACTTCATTTTAGGGAACATAGTTGTTCCTTAGCTGAATAGCACTCTGCTTTTAACAGAGCAGCCACTTTTTTCCACTTATGGTAGGGGTAGGTTTTGGAGTATGTAAAATATTAACCAAAAAGAACAAGATATACTTCATAGTTCTCTAAAGGCCACCAAAATGTAAACAAGTCAGGTTATTCCATATAGTTGAGGGACTGGCTTTCCATTTTTCTGTGTAATCTGTTTGTGCCTCCGTAGGAACAGCCACACCTCAAATGATGAAGCAGTTCTGTGGAGAAACCCATTTACGCCAGATTCCGGATGTCATTCCTGCCAGGAACAATGCCAAGAATATACTTATATTTTAAATAAATGAGAAAATCAATATCTAGATGAAATGTATACTACAAAATAGAAATTTTATATTATTGGTATATTTATCAATCCATTTTGACTAAAGTTGAACCTGACAAAAATATCAATCCCTTCTTAAAATATATAAAACACGTTTTTAGGTAATTTTTTTTTTCCTGGCCAGTGCTAAAAATGTAATGGTTTGACAGTGTAGGGGAGGAAAAAATTTTCCTCAACCCTGTAAAGGTCCCTGGCTGGGTCTGAAAATTAAACTGACAAAAAGATTAATAGGAGAAAAAGCATCCAAATATATTTTATATTAATTTTATGTTATATGGGAGCCTTCATAAGGAAATGAAGCCCCAAAGAAGCTGTTAAATCGGAGTATTTTTATGTCAAGTTTGTTGAAGAGTGGGCATTTGTGGAGAAATTTGATAGGTCAGACAGTATGAGATTAATGAAGTGAGCTGGAGGAGACTTCAGGAGACCTGTTTGTTTGGATTCTTCTCAGTTTCCCTTTGTCTTCTGAGATGAGAATGCTCTTTTCTTCCTTTACAGGGAAGACACCTCTTATGAAGGTTTTATGACCTTCAGGGGTGGAAGATAGGGAAGAGGAGGGAAGGTCTTTCTTACTTCTGCCATTTTTTTCAGACTCCATCAGCTTAAAAATTTCAACATGCCAAGTTGCCATATTTTGACATAGCATATCTTGAACCCCATCAATAGATTGAGTAGTAAAGGAATCTAAATTTCTCCTTTTTTGACTCCTGGTATGCTAACTTTTCTTTTCTTTTTTCTTTTTTTTAACTTTTCTAAAACTATGAAAATAAGCAAGATATTTTTATAGCTATAATATAATTTCTAAAAATTATGTGAAGATTGTGTATTATGAAGTAATTCATATCTTTGTAGTGGGAATAAAGTGGACTTAACCCGGAGGATTTCCCTTTGTACAAGGCAAAGAAGCAAAGCAGCAAAGCCCTGTTTAATCACTGAGCCCAAGATCAGACTTGAATTTCTCTCCCCTTATGAAGTGGCATAGCCAGTGAAGTCTACACATAAACTTCAGTGCTCCTGAGCTCTTGGGTCTAATAATTAGCTTTAATTTGCTCTGCTCAAAGAACCCTGAGGATTTCTTCCTAGACTTTGCAGTCACCCACTGAGACATGTTTTCTGGGTCTGCTTTTCCTTCTTCCTCGTGGATGGATATCTTCTCTGAAGAATCTCTACTTCACTTAGCGTTTCATCTAGAGGGAGACTCAGATGCTTTATAATAGGCCCCCAGTACATATTCTACTTATACGATTCTGGAGTAAGGCCTTTCTCTTGATGTTTTCTGTGGTTACATTTTTTATTTCCTTTTCAGATTTCCAAATATACTTTCCCTTGTGTCTTTCATTCTCTTCTGCAAAGGCTTTTCTAGCAAGGTTACCCTAGCTCTATTGGAAGTACATGGTACTCTTGGGAAATCTAAAATAAAACTCTTGCAACACCTCAGAGATAATTGTGGATTTGGTCCCAAATCACCGTAATAAAGCGAATAGTACAATAAATTGAGTCAAATGAATTTTTTTTGTTTTCCAGAGCATATAAAATTTATGTTTGTACTAAACTGTAGTCTATTAAGTGTGCAATAATATTGTATCTAAAAAATGTACATACCTTAATTTAAAAATGTTTTATTGCTAAAAAATGCTAACCATCATCTGATCTTGCAGTGCGTCATGTTCTTTTCACTGATGGAGGGTCTTGCGTCCATGTTGATGGCTGCTGACCAATTAGGGTGGTAGTTGCTGAAGGTTGGGGTGACTGTAGCAATTTTTAAAAATAAGATGATGACGACAGTAGTTTGCTGTATCAATTGATTCTTCCTTTCACGAACAATTTCTCTGTAGCAAGTGATGCTGTTTGATAGTATTTTACTTACAGTACAACTTCTTTCAAAACTGGAGTCAATCCTCTCAAACTCTGCTGCTGCTTTATCAACTAAGTTAATGTAATATTTCTAAATCCTTTGTTGTCATTTCAACAATCTTCACAGCATCATCACTAGGAGTAGATCCCATCTCAGGAAACCACTTTCTTTGCTTATCTGTAAGAAGCAACTCTTCATCTGTTAAAATTTTATTATGAGATTGCTGAAATTCAGTCACATCTTCAGGCTCCACTCCTAATTCTAGCTCTCTGGCTATTTCTGCCACATCTACAGTTACTTCCTACATTGGAAACCTTGAACACCTTGAAGTCATCCATGTGAGTTGGAATCAAGATCTTCCAAACTCTGTTCATGTCAATCTTTGACTTTCCCATGAATCGCAGATGTTATTAATGGATCTAGAATGGTACATCCTTTCCAGAAGGCTTTAAATTTACTTTGCCCAAATCCATCAGAAGAATTAGTGTCTATGGCAACTGAAGCCTTATGAAATGTATTGCTCAAATAAGACTTGAAACCTGAAATTATTCCTTTTTCCTTGGGCTACAGAGTGGGTGTTATGTTAGCAGATGTGAAAACAACATTAATCTTGTACATATCCATCAGATCTTTTAGGTGACCAGGTGCACTGTCAACAAGCAGTGATATTTCAAAAGGATTCTTTTTTCGGAGCTATAGGTCTCAACAGTGGGCTTAAAATATTCAGTAAACCATGTTGTAACCAGATGTGCTGTTATCCAGACTTTGTTGTTCTATTTATAGAGCAAAAGTAGAGTAGATTTAGCATAATTCAGTGCCCTAGGGTTTTTGGAGATAGTCAATGAGCACTGGCTTCAACTTAAAGTGACCAGCTACATTAGCCCCTAAAAAGAGAGCCAGCCTGTCCTTTAAAGCTTTGGCACCAGGCATTGACTTTTCCTTGAGCTATCAAAGCTCTAGGTGGCATCTTCTTCCCATGGGAGGCTGTTTCATCTATATTGAAAATCTTGTTTGGTGTAGCCACTCATATTCATTATCTTAGCTAGATCTTCTGGGTAACTTGCAGCTTCTATATCAATACTTGCTGCTTCCCCTTGTACTTTTATGTTATGGAGATAGCCTCTTTTCTTAAACCTCATGAACCAACCTCTGCTAACTATACGCTTTTCTTCTGTAGCTTTCTCATCTCTCTCAGCCTTCATGGAATTGAACAGAGCCAGGGTCTTGCCCTGAATTAGGCTCTGGCTTAAGGGAATGTTGTGGCTGGTTTGATCTATCCAGACTACTCAGACTTTCTCCATATCAGCAATGAGGCTATTTCCCTTTCTTATTTGGGTGTTCACTGGAGTAACCTCAAGAACTTTTCTTTTCCATTTGCAACTTGGCTGTTTGGTGCAAGAGGCCTAGCTTTTGGACTATTTCAGTTTTTGACATACCTTCCTTACTGAGCATAATTACTTCTAGCTTTTAATTTAAAGTGAGAGATGTGTGACATTTCCCTTCACTTGAACATTTACAGGCCACCGTAGAGTTATTAACTGGCCTAATTTCGATATTGTTTTGTCTCAAGGACTAGGGAGGCCTGAGGAGAGGAAGAAAGATAGGGGAACATCTGGTTGGTGGAGCAGTCAGAGCACATATAACATTTATAGATTAAGTTCACTGTCTTATATTGGTGTCGTTTATGGTGCCTTAAAACAATTATAGTAGTTATGTCAGTTCTGGAGGAAAAAAATATATATGGTAGTTACGTCAAAGATCACTGATCACAGATTACCATAACAAATATAATAATAAAGTTTGAAAATATTGCCAGAATTACCAAAATGTGACACAGAGACACAAAGTGAACAAATGCTGTTGGGAAAATGGTGCTGATAGACTTGCTCAACACACAAACCTTTGTTAAAAAAAAAAAAAAAAGCAAAAAACCAATATCTGCAATGTGTAATAAGTTAAAGTACTGTAAAATGAGGTATGGCCGTAGAGCCTTTTCCCTTAGTAATTCACAACTCTGGTCTTATCAGGTTACATTTTCCTCCTAACATTTCTGCTTCCTGGCTTGCCAGTTCAAAACTCTGTGTCATTTTCCAAAAGATTATCTTTTGTAAACATCTTATTAAAAATAAAAGATAGCGGGGCACCTAGGTGGCTCAGTCAGTTAAGTGTCTGCCTTCAGCTCAGGTCATGATCTCAAGGTCCTGAGCCCAGTATTGGCCTCTCTGCTCAGCAAGGAGTCAGCTTCTTCTGTTCCTTCTATTCCTCCCTACACTGCTCATGTTCTCTTTCTCTCTCTCAAATGAATAAAATCTAAAAAAAAAAGAAAAGAAAAAAAAAAGTGAGCATTTATTGAATGCTTATTTCGTAATGTATATGATCTCATTTAATTCTTATAATAATGTTATTGATTAAGGAGCATTAGCTTTCTCAGGTTTGTGGAGCTGGTCACGCCTCATCCACCTGTCTTCTAGCTTGTAGTATTGCCTTCTATCACATTCTCTAGTGGAAATATAGGTACATACTGAATTTCACTGTAGTTTTAAAGGGTTTTCAAGGAGGGAGTAAAAGTACATGTTTCAATCTCTCTTTACTCAGAAGTTGGAATATTACTTCCTACAGTGGAGTCCTGAATTTAGGTATATTTTAGCACTTGGAGGTAGACTGAAAGAACTAAATAGGTGTTTATTGAAAAAAAAAATCCCACTCTTTACTAATTTGTCATATTGAATGCCATGCTGCATAGTAATTTTGGCTATAAAAAGAAAACAATTATTTTTAGACTTGATGTTTTTAATTAACATTTGAAATCATTAAAAGTTACTATCAGGATCCTTTTGTTTTGTGCATATAAATTCAGTAAGACAGCTTGTTGGCTATCTTGAGCACTTGTGTACTATCATATGAAGGATTGTAGTTTGACACATTTTCAAATTCACCTAAGCTAATGATTTGATTAGAGAATATAGTTTTTCCATTCATTGGCTTTTGGAACATAATGCAAAAAATTTTAAGCAACTTTTGCTTTTATAATTGTAATTCACTTGTTATGATTCTAACAGAGCAAAACACTGACCTATGTAATTTTGGTGCAATTAAATTTTTCTCCTTATGCCTATATGTACTTCATCAGTTTAGCAAAAGCAATAGCAAAACTTCAAAATCCTGCACAGCAGATTGTCGGGGAAGAAGTAACTGCTGATTTGTCTGCTCTGTGAGACCCTGGTTCTGGCAATATCATGTTGGTAATTGCTCAAAGATGCCTTCTGTTTACTAAGACGAGTGTTGCAGCTGTTTTTAATTAACTTCTACAGATGATAAACTGCCAGTGTATGCTTGTTAGATTTACTTAATTTTATTCCAAATAAAGGAGAATTTAAAGAGTATCAATATAGAGATTTGTAGCATTTCTATTCATAAGAGTTTTAAAAATTGTTTTGAGCAAAAGGGTTGGAAATGAAAGAGAGTTAAAATGTTATGATTTATCATGAAATTTGGTGAATATCATTCACAGAGCTTTATCCTATGGGTTGGAAAAATATGTGTTAATTTTCTTATTTTTCTTTTGTTCTCTAAACTTCATTCCTTAATTCCAACCCGGAGGTGGTAATACTAATGTGCAAAGTGGCCAGAGTTGCTAAATTACTGTTTATTTCCTTTCTTACAACTTTTTCCCGAGGCTATCCACCCTGTTGCTTGGCAGCTCTAATTGTTAAAACTGCTCTTTTTTGTTAAAAGAAAAGTTGACTCCCCATAATTTTCACCAGCTGGCCATATTTCTAGCTGCTGGATCTACACCCACGTTGGGTGTAGCACTTACTTAAAAAAAAAAAAAGATTACAATATGCTGAAAGATCAGATGATGGTTTAGCAGCTTAGGGTACCTGGCTGGCCCAGTTGGTGGAGCATGTGACTCTTTATCGTGGGGTTATGGGTTCAAGCCCCCCATTGGGTGTAGAGATAACAGAGATAAAGATGTTAAAAATAACATCTTTTATTTATTTATTTATTTATTTATTTATTTATTTATTTATTTATTTTTAAAGTATTTATTTATTTGACAGAGAGAGAGAGAGAGAGCACAGGTAGGGGGAGCAGCAGGCAGAGTGAGAGGGAGAAGCAGGATCCCCGTAGATCAGGAAGCCTGAGAGAGGGCTTGATCCCATGACCTGAGCCAAAGGCAGACAACTAACTGGGCTGCAGAGATGCCCCAAAATAAAAATTTTTTTTAAAAGAACAAAACTGATCCTCATAGTAAGGAAAGACTATTGAAGAAAGCTGACACTCTAGGTTACTGTAAAGTCTCTAAATTGTGATGGTATCTAATGCAGTGCTTGCAAGGAGAACTTTTATTGATTTGATTTGATGGTACACTGATTTCTTGTTACTATATGGCTTTGAATAGTCAGTAATTGACTATGACCAGAATATTGTATGGAAGATGATTGTTTTCCATCCTAGGTGAGGATCTAATGAAAATTTACTTAAAATAACAGCAAAGGAACTTAGACCTCAATCAAGCAAAATAGGGATAACAGAGATCCCTTTTGCATAGGACTCCTTTTACTTTGGAAAACAGGTAGATGAATTAGAAAGCTAAATTTTTTCAGCTTTTTCTTTCTTGACTTTTATTGTTATGTGGAAACTTTATGAAAACTAAATTTTCTTTAATTCATGAAATGTGTTTATGATCTAATAGAAAAGTTATGTCAAGTTAGTTATATGTTATATATTAATAGTTATATATTAGTTATATGTCAACTTAGTTCCTATTAGCTACATTCCTGCAGAACCAATTTGTCTTTTTTTCCATATGATTTGTTGAATTATGGAAGTTTATTTGTAAGTCATTTGTTACAAAAGGGTTATTATATATAAGTTCTGTCCACATGGAAGTCTCTTTATCCTTGCACATGCCTAAACTAATGAATAGTGCCAATAGGAGCAGAACCACCCCCAGTCATCTCGCCCCTTCCACAGCCTTCACTACCTAGAGGGGAAGCAAGGACTCTGCTATCTCCAAGCTGCTAGCAGAGTTCCTTCCCCAGGACCCGGGAAGTAATTTTAGAAGTAAAAAAGCCCAGGGCACCTGGGTGGCTCAGTTTGTTAAACGTCTGCCTTCGGGTCAGGTCATCATCCTGGGGGTCTTGGGCTGCTCAACAGGGAATCTGCTTCTCTCTCTGCCCCTCTCCCTGCTCCTACTTGCGTGTTCTCTCTCTCTCTCTCTGAAATAAATAAATAAAATCTTAAAGTAAAAAAGTCCACAGTAAAGGTCATGCCTAATTTAAACTATTGCTTTTGTCACATTCTCTACCAGTCATAGGAATAGTTTTATTATGTCACAAATCAAAGAATTCGTATTCTTAATTTATAATGCATCTCAAGAGGCACATCCATTGCTATGGTTTTGATACTTTATTAGTCACTTAGGCTAAGTTATGCTGTGGTAACCTACCATTCCCAAAATTTTAGGGGCTTGTAACAACAAAGTTTTATCTCTCATGCTCTACATCTGCTATAGGTATAAAACTTATTCCATGTCATTGTCATTCTGAGATATGAGCCAAAGAAGCAGCCCCTCTCTGAGACTATCTTTTAGTCGAGGGGGAAAAAACCACCCACAGTGGAAATATACAACGGATCTTAAAGCTTCTGCTTGAAAGCAGCATGTGTCATGCCACACACATTTTATAAACCGAGTCAGACACCCACTCTGGGGATGTGCAGTTCAGCCAAGCCTGGCATCAGCATGGTGGGGATGTATAATCCTTCCATGGTGAGGGGCAAAGAATAGTTTTGAATAGTGATACCATCTACTTATAAAATATTGAGACCCGTCTGTTTGTTTGATGAGATCTGAATGTTCTCAAGCAAAGACAGCTCCCTGTACTTATCATGTTATTTCATTTTCTTTTGGAGATTATAGGAAAATGGCCTTTCTCAATCCCTTTGCATCACTATGGGGCCAGAAGACTACTTATGGTCAGTGAACTTTGGAGAGAAGTGGTGTGTGGCACTTCCAGCACTAGTTCCGAAACATCTAGTAAAATCTACTCTCCTTTCATTATTGTTGGGCTGAATGCAGAGTAGCCTACCTCTCCAAATCACTGCTCTAAGTCATCCAAGACATCCAAGGAGATGTAGCCAGGAGAACCACCTGACCAGAAACATCTACTTTGAACTATGGGATAGAAAAAATAAACCTTTTTTGTCTTAAGACACTAAGATTTTGTGGTTGCTGTGTTACCCCATCCTGACTACTATAACCTTGCTTTATGGTTTATTTAGTGATGCATATTGGGTGCATATAATGATGCATGCATGGTAGGGTGTTGTACATTCTGTAATGGCCAACTATGACATAGTCCCAAAATTGTTGAAAGTATACATAGATTTTTACTGTAAAAATATGAATATGTGACCAAAAAACTGAGTTTTAGATTTTACAATAATTAATGTAAGTGTAAATGGCCACATGTGGCTAATGGCTACCATATTGGACAGTAGGAAGCTACTTCCTACTTTAGACAGTAGGAAGCTTTTTGGTTGTTTGATATATTATAAATCTTTCCATTATCCAGCCACCTAAACATAAAACCAACATGTTGTCTAAGTTAGAAACTTTCTGAATGACTAGGAGTCATAAAAATGAAGAACAGAAAGTAATCATATCTTTCTGTAGTATTTCATTGGTGACAGTTTTGACATTGGAGCACCAGTCAGAGTCCTTTAGTAGTACAAATTGACATGAGGGTCTTTGTTAATAGGTTCCAATTACAATACAGAAGAACGGATGGTGGAATGGACATTTTTGCCAAAGTTCAAGTGTGATCTTTACTGACAAAATAAATTTAAAACGAAGACTTCACTGCTTTAAGTTTCTAAATTTATTCATTGTTAAGTATGTAAGATGTGTTAGAAGTTAACTTTGCAAATGCTATTCCTTTGCTTAAATCTCTGTATTACATCTGTAGGGATGCTTGTGATCCCGGGAACCACTGATAGGGATTATGAGAGACTCCCTATATTTCTCTGTGTTTAAAGATTCATTTCAAAGCAGGAGCTGAGTCATGTAATGGAAATATTGGATTCAGAGGAAAGTATCTCTATTTTGTTATCTACTCTCTCTCTCTCCAACTTGCTATATGAATTTGGGTAGGTTGTTTAAATTCTCTGGATCTCAGTTTCTTCTACAGTAAACTTAATGAGGTTAGACTACTCACCAACTTCTAAAATTCTATGGCTGAATATCCCTCTGTGTCAATCATGTTTTTTCTCCTTAACCATTTGTTACTTACACATGGAATGGAATGTATTAGAACTGAGCCCACCCATGTCAGTATGACTTAACTCTTGGCTCCAGGAAATTCTTGCTCAGGAAGATTAGACAGTAAATTAATAAAAAACTTCACTGTTTGCTTTAGGAAATTCTTGCAAATCAATTTATCAGGACAAACAGTTTGCTCATCTGGGCAAACAGCTCTCTTAATAGAACAATATATTGTTCATCTGGGCAAACAGCTTGACAGGTATGTAGAAGAATGACATGCCCTGTGGTCTTGAAAATGAAGCTGCTGTAAATGGTATTTTATTTTACTATCTGATTGGGAGAAAAATATATTAGTATGTGAGTCTAGGTATTTTTCTTGACTAGCATGAGACTCTACATAGTTTGTACATTGATGAAGTTAATTATAACAATAATACTGAGATCATAGACATTGGATTAATTATAACAAGGTAGGTGAGCAAAATCAATTTTCTGTGTCAGACATAGTTTACCACTTTATGTAAACAAGAATTTGTCTATAAAATTCATTCTAAGAGATTCAGTTTTCTATAAAAAAATATACATAGCCTTAAGGTTCCAGGTTAAAGTCTATAGTTTGCATCTTCTACTTCTTCTTTTTTTTAATCAAGTAAGTTCAATGCTCAACGTAGGACTTGAATTCAAGACCCTGAAATCAAGATTCACGTGCTCTACTGACTGAGCCAGCCAGGTGCCCCAACCCTTAATAGTTTGAAATAACATAATATGGAGGTTCTGTGACATTACTTAAGAGCTCCTTATTCATTTGTGGTGTCTGAGTGGATCAGTCAGTTAAGTGTCCAACTCTTGGTTTTGGCTCAGGTCATGATCTCAGGGTTGTGACCTCAGGGTTGTGGGAGTAAGCTCCATGTTGGGTTTTGTGCTCAGCACAGAGTCTACTTAAGACTGTCCTTCTCTCTGCTTCTCCCCACTGCATTCTGTCTCTAAAATAAATAAATAAAATATTTTTTAAAAAAGAGCTACTTATTATTTTGATAAGAGACAGAGTATGTGCAAATTTAAACTTAAAGCAGAAATTTGCGACTGTTGTTTGAGTATCCTTTGTTCAATGTGCTCCTAAGACCTCCAGATGAAAGTTTCTCACTCAGTACCTTTATTACTCAAGAGTTCTCTCTTTAATTTTAACTAAGGCTGAATTAAAATATTTTCAAATTTCTACTTTTTATTTCCATATGAAGTCTGGTAAGAAAAGCTTTATCTTTAGAGTCACAGTTTTACCTTAGGAAAATCAAACATGGATCTGAAAACAGATTGTTGAGAATATGAAATTAGAACTTAGAACGTGCCTTTAAGAAGGAATAACCCTGAGAAAGAATCTTGTGACATTTACATTCTGTTGCTTTGACATAGCCATTTTGTTGTGGGGTCATTTGATGTAGACTGAAAAGGATACTTTTATTCTATTGGAAAGAAATGGTCAAATAATGTTCAAAGCAGACCACTTCACCTTTCCTGAGCCTCACCCCACTGTTGAGCACCTGTTATGATCTCTTTCCCTTCCTGAACTCTTCTCCCCACAACTCCCCACCCCTACCCTGTTGCTATCAGATATAATGTAGAATTGGAGACATGGTGAGGCATAAGGTAAATCAGAGAGAAGTATGAGCTGAGCTTGAGGGTTAAATAACATCTGGCAGGCCAACCACATATAACTAGACTTTAGAAGTTTTCCAGCCGTACTTACTCATCTCAGGAAAAGCCATCAGTCATTAAAAACAAAGCATCTGTTCCTTCCTGAGATTGTACTTATATCTTTAATATCTGCATCCTAAATTCCATTTATCTCATTTCTCCCTCAAGTTAAAGGCCTTGATGTGGGTTAGAGTTGGGATGGAAATGTTTGGGCCTGTGGTAGAAAAATTATTATTAATTTTGGTTTGAAGAGAAGAATCTGTTTGTGGTTATCATGTTATTATAATCAGGCCCAAAGGAAGAAACCAAAAAGTCTTATTTTTTTTTTACTGACAAAGGTATTTAAACGCTTGGCCAAGGATGGTACATATAGAAGGCTGAAGACAGCTTCCCTGACAGCCAGTTAGTAGATACAGCTTCAAAGTTTATGACTATATTCCCTAAGAGAGTTAGCCTTCTGAAGTCTAGATGTCTCAAGGTAACTTGATACAAATTATTTAGGACACTTTTATGATGACAAGATACAGATTAGCCATAAGTAAGACAAGAATGGCCTTCATCCAGCTCAGGTTAGGATTTATAGATCTCCTCTCCAAGTCCTAGGTATAATGGCTACTCTTAGCCTTCACCTGTGCCAACTGGCTATGACTGACTAACACAAATCTCTGAGTAACAAACATGCATCATATTTTTGTCCCTAATCATTTATCTTTAAAGTTCTCACAGACATTTTAAAATATTTTTGAGGGCACATGGGTGGCTCAGTAGGTCAGACATCTGTCTTCAGCTCAAGTGGATACTTGGGTCGGGGGTTGGAGCCCCACATAATGTTCTCTGCTTAGAGCCCCACATAATGCCTGCTTCTCCCTCTGCCTCAGCCCCTCCCCCTCCTGGTGCACGCACTCTCTCAAAGAAATAAATTAATATTTAAAAAATAAAATATTTTTGAGATAAGAATGATTATAAGAATGATTATGATTAATAATAAATAATACAAATATTTTGAGATAAGAACACTGAAAAAAAATAATGAGAAGACTGAACATTCTTCACAGCCAGGATACAAGTGAGGGATAAATATTGCATAACTTGGTAATAAAACCAGCAACTGTGCACTTTAACAGGCCAGTCTGGATACCCTGCTTGTTAGTCTGTTTCCCTACCCCCATCTCCCCCATGCTGGTGGTTGAGAGGTACCCCTAAGCCTACTTATTTCATGATTTCACATCTCCCTTTTGGTTCTTTGCATCAAATCTGCTTTAGTACTGCACCAAGGTCTGCTTTTCTTAAAATGGCCCCTCATGCTCATGGCTTCTAATGGCCTGTAAATAAGTAGTTTACCTCCTACCGTCTCCTCTGAGGCTTTTGCTAAACCTGTCACCTTCAACTGGAAGCTTTTTCTACTTCATTCTTGCCAGTTCACTATCAGTGGATCCCTTTAAGACCTACATTACAGAGGAGGCTTTAGGTTTGAGCCCTGGTTTCATCAATTATTGGACTGGTGATTCTAGACAAATTTCTTAACTTTAATTCTCATGGTCTTTTTTTTTTTTCTTTTTATATCACAGGCTGACCTGTTGACTTTTGCGTCTAGTATTCATTTTTACCTTTACTAATATTACAATATTTCTACTAACACTATATCCTATGAATTCATAACGACATGAATATAAGACTAGTGAAGATGTGTTGCAGAGAGAAATAAATGTGAGGCACAAAGGGGATTATTGTAAAAAAAAAGGGATTATTGTGAATTAGAATACAATTTATTAAGAGTTCTTGTAAATTTCTGGAAAGAACGTTGGATATTGAGGATAATTAAAAGTTAAAAAATATGTAAGATATGATATTACTTGGGGTTAGAATTTAGCCACATTTTACAGAAAACTCAAATATGAGTGGTTTAAACATAAAAGTCCAGAGCTAAGTAATTCAGGGCTGGTGTGGCAATTCTGTGGTCACAAAGAGCCCAGGCTTCTCCTCATCTTCCTTTCTGATGTCCTTAGTGCTGGCTTATAGGCCAAAATTTTTCCTCATGGTCACAAGATGCCCTTAGCAATCCAGCCATCATATCTATATTCTAGGCTGTAAGAAAATGAAATGGCAAAAGTGTGTATCTCTCAACTGAATCAGCCCCCTTTGAAAGAGCTTCCCTGGCTCTACTTAGCTTCTCCTTACGTTTCCTTGAACTTTCCTAGAAACCAAGAAAGTTAGGAAAAAGTAGTCTTTAAGCTGGGCCACTGCACCCCAAATAACATCAACATTTCTTTTGAAGAGGAGAGAAGGGTGGATATTGATGAGATAACTCACAGGTCCTTCCACAACAGCAAAGTAGGGTGGAAATAGCTAGATGATGGTTTCACTTGATGATGAAACCACATCACTAGATGATGGTTTAGCCTCAACAAGCTCACAGCTTACTCTCTCTAAATTACTTGTGTATTTCCTAACTTCTTATAAATTCAGAACAAAAGTCTCATGTTATCTTGTTAATGTTTCTTATCAGGTTTTTCATTTCTGATTTGTTGCTGCAGTTCTGCTATACAGAATACTTGATGCACAGGCTCTGGGGTCAGGCCCCTGGGCTTTGAATCTTGGCTCTACCACTGACCAGCTGGTGATTTGGCATATTGCTGAACCTTGTATGCAAAATAGTGAATAATGTCATTTGTTATTTTAATTATTTTTTAGGCTGAGACGATTTTTAAAAATTCAAGTAAAGGAAACTTACATGAAAACAAGATGACACAATGAAAACATATGGTTAGTTCACTTTGTTAACCAATAAGAACATAAGGACCAGTGTACAGAGGACAGGAAATAATGTTTTCAAGAAACATTTTTCTTTTCTTGATTAGTAATAAAAGTTGCTTGATCTGCTCTCTTATATCCTAGTCACAACTGAGTTTATGAAAATCTAGGTAATATTGATAACTCCATATCAATATTGCTTTTTTGCTAATAGCTGAAAGATCAGGGATATTCCCTTATTACTTTCTTCTTTATGTTTAAAAAAACCTGTATTTATTCTCCAAGAATAGAGTGTGAGATAATCTTTTTTCTGAATACAAACCTCCTTTCTATGTATGACTCTTTCTTCTGAAACAAGGCTTTCCTTTTTCCAGTCCTAAGTGAAATAGTCTGTGAGGGATCCCTCTTATCTAGGGAGATTGTACTTGGGTCACTCTGCCTGAGCTGATTTCAGTTCATTTTCTTGAGCTGAATCAACTGAATGGCTTTACAAGATGTCCTCTAGAAGAGTAGACTTGCGGGGTTTTTTTTTTAAAAAGATGTTATTTATTTAGAGAGAGCATGATGGGGGAAGGGCAGATAGGGAGGGAGAGAGACAGTCTCAAGCAGACTCTGCACTGAGCGCAGAGGCCAATGTGAGGCTTAGTCTCAAGACTCCAGGATCACGTCCTTAGCCAGAACCAAGAGTTGGGTGCTCAACTGACTGAGGCACCAAGGTGCTCCAAAGGGGTAAACTTGTTTTTATACAAAACCTGTATATAAATAAAACCACCAGGTTTCTTCATGCAATATAACGAAGCCTTGATATTCCAATGATTTGGTGCCTAAATGCATAGATTCCGAATGAATGTTTGTTGGAAGGAAGGGTGGCAAAAAGAAAAGGAAGGGAGGGAGAGTCAGCAAAATGAAGGTTTTTTACTGGATGTTGGTTTGATTTTTAATCAGGAAAAAGAATGTAAAATTTATTATTTTTATACTGGGGGACCCAGAATATAACTTATGATAACTTAAGAAGTTCATTTTATCTACATTTTAGTAGACAAAGACCCTCACTGGATAAGACCCAGAAAAAATTTTACTTGTATTTTATACATGTTTTGTTAAAAAAAAAAAAAAAGAATAAAAAAATAGAATCTGTTAAAAAGTTGAAGAGTTTCTTTCTGGTAATACTCATAAAATCTATGGATTTGAGTTTTGCTTCTGGACAGACATATTCTGCTAAGCAAGCAGTCTCAAAGAGATTGCTTGCTAAGCATGTATATTTTTCCTTATGCTGATTCCTAAAGTCTCTATAATTTGCTTGGGACTGTGAATAGCCATAGTAATAAGAAACTAGCTTCTAACCCAGCCAAAGGAGGCTGAAGTGAGCCATCAAAAATAAGATTGGCTATATACATCAACTAGGGGACAGTAGTTGTCTAACACTTTTGATCCCAAGATTTCTTATGACATATATCACTCTAAAATATATTTAGAACCCAGGGAGAGCTAAGGAGGAGGAAGCATGAGTGGACACCAGAGTGGGCAGAATGCGTCCTTTTGGTTGAGCCAAGTTCACGAAGGTAGAAGACCAGATCCTAACTTGAGGCCCATACCCTTATGAGTAAAACTCATCTTATGGACCTCAAGGGGCCCAGTAGGCAATGGTGGGTAAGAATTTGGAGGTCCTGAATTTTCCTAAATTGTGAGGATGGGGAAGGAAAGGTAGAAGTTTTTTTTTTTCTTTCTCTACTTTTTGGGATTATCTATTTTTTCTTTAATAATTATATATATCACTTATATAAGGGAAAGAAAAACCTAGATTTTATATACTCACAGGCTAAATTTCAAAATCAATTTGAATTTGCTCCTTTCCTACAAAGTATGGCATTTTCATTTAATAGATTGCCATTAGTAATGACATCCTGTTTGATGCAGATAGTTCAAAGCTTAAATAACAATGAATAAGGTTGAGATGATGCAAGGTACCGCTTCTTTCTCAGGGGAATGGGCCCTCACTTCAGTACCCTAAAATCATCAGTGGAGCATTATGGGATAGCCTAGAACCAGGCACAATTTATGTCAATATGATTTATGGCTGACTTGGCACTTCACATCAGCAGGAAAGGAGGGGCAATTCATTAAACAGTGCTAGGGAAATTGATTATATAAGAAAACAATTAAAATAGATCTGTGTTTCATTCTGTACACAAAAATTAATTTCAGGTGGGTTAAAGGACTGAAATGTAAAAGGCAAAACTTGTAAACTTTTGGAAGAAAATAGGGAATAACTTTATGACCTTGGAGGTTGGAAGGGTGAAATAAGACACAAAATTTCCTAGTTAGAGAACAATAGATTGGCTGTTGGACTACCTTAAAATCAAGGACATTATTTTATCAAAAGACATCTCTAAAGAATAGAAGAGGGAGCCACAAACTGGGAGAAAATATTTGCCATACTTATTACTACAAATAGTAAGGAAACAACAATCTGTCCTTTAGAAAATGAGACCTTATGTTTTCAAAAGACACTGTAGGGGCGCCTGGGTGGCTCGGTCAGTCAAGCGTCTGACTCTTGATTTTGGCTCAGGCTCTGGTCTCAGGGTCCTCAGATCAAGCCCTTCATCAAGCCCTGCACTCAGCACAGAGTCTGCTTGTCATTCGTCCTCTGCACCCCACCCCTGCTCTCTCTCTCTAAGTAGAACAAAAAAAGACACTGTAAAATGAGTGAAAAAACAAATCATAAATACTGGGGGAAGATATTTGCCATATATACAACTGACAAATTAATAAAGGGGGGAGAAAGCACTCTTGAGAAATGAAAAATATGAAAATGCATAACTTCACAGAAATGGAAATGTGAATGGTTGATAAAAATATGAAAATCCGTAACTTCATTAGTCATCAGGGAAATGCAAAATAAACTATCAGGTGGTAAAAACTTTAAAGTCTAAAAGTCAACCATAAGAATGTGGAGCAATAGGAACTCTTGGACACTGCTAGCGACAGTGAGAATTTGTGCAGCAGCACTGGAATGCTCGGCAGCCCTGTTAAGAAGAGCTGAGGCTGTGCGTAATCCACAACATGGCCATTTCAGCTCCTGGCCCACACCCTAGAGCAGTGGTTCTCAACTCTTCCTTACATTAGAATCTCAAAATGAGCATGTCAGAAATACTTAGGGTAGGCCTTACCCCAGACGTGTAGATACCTGGAGACCTTGTGTGCCTAAGTGCCAGGGGGCACCTCTGCAAACTCTCAAAGAACCTTAGGGGGATCCCTGGGTGGCGCAGTGGTTTAGCGCTGCCTTTGGCCCAGGGCACGATCCTGGAGACCCGGGATCGAATCCCACGTCGGGCTCCCGGTGCATGGAGCCTGCTTCTCCCTCTGCCTGTGTCTCTCCTCTCTCTCTCTCTCTCTCTCTCTCTCTCTCTCTCTCTGTGTGTGTGTGTGACTATCATAAATAAATAAAAAATTAAAAAAAAAGAAAACCCTTTAAAGAACCTTAGGATATTTTGCATGTTTGAGGGGAACACAGTGATACATGATGTCTTTTGACCCTGTGTACCTTACTAGCTCAAGATAGTTCAGTTCAGAGTTTCAATTAGATTGTGCTGCATTCTTTTTTTTTATGCAATATTTTGCAAAGCTGGGTTTTCAAGGTTGCTCTAGTAAAAAGCCGTTGCCATGTGAAAATCAATGTGGAACAGGAAATGAGGGTGACAGGGTCCAACCTGATTCCAAGTTTGAGAAGTTGTGCAGTGCCCATTGGCTGTACACATCTTGCTAGTATGTAATTGTGTTTTTTTAAAGAATGCAATTAAGATATTTTTTATTTAAATTTACATAAATTAGTTTTTCAAACAGCTACTACATTCTTAGGACATAAACACTTGAAAGCAACAAAGAGGGATCCCTGGGTGGCGCAGCGGTTTGGCGCCTGCCTTTGGCCCAGGGCGCAATCCTGGAGACCCGGGATCGAATCCCACGTTGGGCTCCCGGTGCATGGAGCCTGCTTCTCCCTCTGCCAGTGTCTCTGCCTCTCTCTCTCTCTCTCTCTCTCTCTCTCTCTTGTGACTATCATAAATTTAAAAAAAAAAAAGCAACAAAGATGTCCTTCAGTAGATGAATAGATAATAAAAAGTGGTCCATCCAAACAATGGAATATTATTCAGTGCTAAAAGGAAATGAGCTATCAAGCCATGGGAAGACATGGAGGAAACTTACATGCTTATCACTAAATGAAAGAAGCCAATCTGAGAACACTAAATGCATTCTGTATGATTCCAACTATATGGCATTCTTGGAAAAGGCAAAGCTATGGAGATGGTAAAAAGATCAGTGGTTGCCAGGGGTAGCAAGGAGAGAGGGATGAATAGCAGGTATAGAGAATTTTTAGGATAGTGAAACTGTTCAATACTATAAAGGTGGATACAAGTCATTATACATTTCTCCAAATCTACACAAAGTACATCAAGAGTGAATCCTAATGTAAACTATGGACTTTGAATAATGATGTGTCAGTGTAGCCTTCCCCACCAATGTACCTCTCTTGGGAAAGGCTATGCATATGTAGGGGCAAGGAGTAATGGGAAATCTCTATAACCTTCCTCTCAGCTTTTCTGTGTACCTGAAACTGCTCTTAAAAATATAGTCTTAAATAATAATTGAGGCTTAGATTTTATATTTTTCTCCTCACGTTTTCCTAGTGATTTACATTTGTATAGCTTTATTAATTGACATACCACAAACTGCACATATTTAAAGTGAAGTTTGTTCAATTTTTGACATATACTTATTAAATCATTACCACAACCAAGATAATGAACATATCCATCAGTCCTTAAAATATTTTCATGTCCCTTGGTAGTCCCTCCCTTTTGCCCCATACACCCCTTCGTCAATAACCCCCACCCCAACTCACAACAACCACTCATCTGCTTTCTGTCACTACTGGTTGGCTTACATTCTCTAGAATGTCATAGAAATGGAATCTTACAGTACACATTCTGGTTTTGTCTGGCTTCTTGAACTTAGCATAATTATTTTGCATGTCGTTTCATGATCAGCAGCTCATTCCTTTTCATTGCTGAGTAATGTTCTATTGCATGGCTATACCACATTTGCTTATCCATTCACCTATTGGTGAACATTTGAGTTGTTTCTAGTTTTTGACTATTACAATAAAGTTGCTCTAATCAGTTACATAGAAATCTTTATGTGGACACATGCTGTCTTTTATTTGGGCAAATAAATACCTATGAGTGGAACAGTTAGATCATATGGTAGGAGTATGCTTATAGTAATTTATTTTTATTGTATTTTATTAAAGCATTAGTCCACTAAAGATTGGAAATAAAACTACTCCTCACCACCTGTACTTTGAGAAGTATTAGTCTAGGAGATAGACACAAGAATGTTCAGAGCTACATTATTCATAATATCAAGGAACTAGAAGCAATCAAATTACTCATTGTTAGGAGAATGGATTATTAAAATGAAGCATATATTTATTCAGTAGACTATTACAATGAAAAAAGATGAATTACAACAATACCAATCAAAATGGATACATTTTAGGAATGTAAATTTGAGTTAAAGCAAATTGCCGAAGAGTGCATATGAATGATTCCATTATAGGTCTTTAAAAAAAAGTAATATTGAACAATATACTATTACAAATACATACACATAATGGTAAACTACCAAAAAAAGCAAGAAAATGGTAAATAACAAAATTTAGGATAGTGTTGACTTGGGGAGGAGTTGGGGGGCAATGAGAGAACACAAAGGAAAGGCAAACAAGCTTTTGAGGCTAGTGGGTTATGGTCTTTATCTTAAACTACAGAAATTAATTTTGATGTTATTTTTTTGCTTATATTTTCTTGTAAATTTTCATGTATATTCAACATATAGCAAAAAATTTTAGAAAAATCTCTGAGTAGTTTGGAAGGGGGGTTCAGCAAGACAGAGGGTGCCAATTATAAACCATCAAGGATACAAAAAAAAATCTAGGCTTTAAGTAAATATACATTTGAATGATAGGCTGTTAGATATTATGCCTGGAAAAATCAGGGGCAATCACCCAAGTTGTCATAGATCTCCTGTGTTTTCCAGATGGATGGGATTTATAATTGGGTAGGAGTTAGGTTAAAAGCCAGAGAAGATGGGGAGAGTTAAGGAAGAGTTGAAGATTCTCACTGAAAGAAGATAAAACTGAATTCTTTGCTAAAATAAACCTTAGAGCCTAGGGCTTGAGGAATTTGTTTGCCTTTTACATTTTTAATGGCTTAACAAGAAAAAGGGTTACATCAGAACTTCTGATAAGAGGCTTAGTGATTCAGAAATACATAGGGACCTGTGGTCCATAGAAAGGCAAACTGCCTCCCTGAGTCATGCAGGAGTTCACGAAAGACCTTTACACCAGAGGAAGCAACAGCCCGCCAGCATCAGACCCAAGACGTGCTGGGAAAATTGGACATCCACATGCAGAAGAATGAAACTGGACCACTCTCTTGCACCATACACAAAGATAAACTCAAAATAGATGAAAGATCTAAATGTGAGACAAGATTCCATCAAAATCCCAGAGGAGAACTCAGGCAACACCCTTTTTGAACTTGGCCACAGTAACCGGAGAAGGACAAACAGTATATGTTCTCATTCATTTGGGGAATATGAATAATAGTGAAAGGGAATATAAGGGAAGGGAGAAGAAATGTGTGAGAAATATCAGAAAGGGAGACAGAACATAAAGACTTCTAACTCTGGGAAAGGAACTAGGGGTGGTGGAGGGGGAGGAGGGCGGGGGGTGGGGGTGAATGGGTGACGGGCACTGAGGGGGACACTTGACGGGATGAGCACTGGGTGTTATTCTGTATGTTGGTAAATTGAGCACCAATAAAAATTAATTTATAAAAATAAAAAAAAACTAAAAAAAAAAAAAAAAAAGACCCAAGACTTCCAAAGGGCGGGTGAGAGGCTGAGGACTGGTACTGAGCAAGCATCTTATTGTGTGCAAGGCATTTTGCGGTGGATTTTATATCTTTTCTCTGATATCCTGACCTTTTAAGGCTAGTCTGTTTTTACCTTTCTTTCTTTCCTTTCTTTCTCTTTCTTTTTCTCTCTTCCTTTCTTCTCTTTCTCTTCTCTTCTCTTTCTTTCTTTTTAAGATTTCATTTATTTATTCATGAGAGACAGACACACAGAGAGAGGCAGAGACACAGGCAAAGGGAGAAGCAGGCTCCCCACAGGAAGCCTGATGTGGGACTAGATCCCGTGATCCCAGGATCATGACCTGAGCCAAAGGCAGACGCTCAAACACTGAGCCACCCAGATGCCCTCTGTTTTTATTTTTAAGGTGGATGCTGTTTCTCTCCTTTTGTACATGAGATGAGTTTCAAAACCTTGCCAGAGATTTCAGAAGAGGCAGATTTAAACCCTGATGTGTTTGATTCCAAAGCACATTTTCTTTCTCCTAAGAATAGCCAATAAGTTTTGAGCATTTACTGTATTTGTCCCAAGAACTGTTTTAAGTGATATGTCGATTTTTTCTTTTAAGCCTCACAACAATACTACGAGTGAGAAAACTGAGGTACAAAATGTTAAGTAACTTGCTCAGTGTTCTGCAGGTGGGAAGAAGCAGAGCTGGTCCAGCTCAGGAGTCCACACCCTTGACCTCTTTTGCCTTTTTCTGAGTACATGTGCCTTTTCAAGGATTAGGCTTGATTCTGTCAAGGATACCTGATAATTCCTAATAACTTTTGAGCCATGAGTCATGAAAACCAATTTCTCGCAGCTGGATACTCTTGAGTGTCTCACCTCCAGTGATCCCTTCTTTTGTAATTGGATCATACCCTCTGTTTTGCTGCTGGAGTAAGTCGTTTGAGAAAGGTTTCTCAGTCAGTTAGTTCTAAGTAGTTTAGCTCATTTATTCCTGTGTGTGAACGTGTGTGCACACTTTATGAAATCCTTTGGACTCATTATTTTCCACAGAGTGAGAATGCATCCTTCATAGAATTCTCAGTTCTCAGGGCACCTGGGTGGCTCAGTGGTTGAGTGTCTGCCTTTGGCACAGGTCGTGATCCTGGGGTCCCGGGATTGATTGAGTCCTGCATGTGGCTCCTTGCAGGGAGCCTGCTTCTCCCTCTGCCTCTTTCTCTGTCATTCTGTGTCTCTCATGAATAAGTTAAAAAAAAATCTTAAGAAAAAAAAAGAAATCTCAGTTCTCTTAAGCTCTCAAACTCTATTCTTTAACATGGACTTTCTTTAAGGCTTAAATTTCAAAGAAGTGGTAATTCAACATTATTTAAACCATTTGTTGGGATTATAACTCATAACCTTCCTACTCTGAAAGTATTTGAAGTATATTAAAATAAAAGAAACCAATACCATGCGGATAAATACAAAACTCAAAACAGCGGAGAACACAGGAGAGTTATACCAGGAACTTAAGATATTTTAGCTAATTGCTGTAGAGCATTTAATGTGGAATTTCCTAGCCAGCTGAGGCAACAGAGACATGTAACTGGTCAACTAGTTTTTATCATATGTTTAAAGAAGGTAAAGTCGTTTATTGGGAAGGATGGGTTACATTGACAGGCTAGTTGCCAACCCTTTTCTTCTTACAAGTTAAATCAAGTCTCAATAATACCTGGCTCGCTCAGGTCTTGAAGTGCTGTGGTAGAGACTTTAAAGAATGCCACCGGTGGTCTTTAAAAAGGTGCCATGGCAGTGCAGTAATTATTGCTTAGTAACACTTAAATTTAGGCTTGCTGCTCTGGGAAAAGTCCAGGTTCTGACTCACTCCCTCCTTTGTTTAGATCTGCTAAAGGTTACCCCCTTCCCTGAAGGTCCTGTCTTAATAGGACTTTCTCTCTTGGTACCTGCCTTATTCTCTATCCCTGCACTGTCCAACATGGTAGCCAGTACCCAAATATGACAATTAAAATTAATGAAATTACATAAAATTTAAAAATTCAATTCTTTTGTCACAAGAGCCACGTTTTTTTTTAAATACAAAAATCATTACATATATTTTCTCTTTGTCTTAGACTCTTCAAAAGACACTGGATTACAAAGCAATCATCATAATACTATATTCTTGGGTTTGCAACATTTAAAAATTTATGTTTTAATATATAAACAAATAGGAATGCAAGGCTGGTTTAGCATTCAAAAATCAACTAATGTAAGTACCTGGCTGGCTTGGTCAGTAGAACATGTGACTCTTGATCTCAAGGTTGTGAGTTCAAGCTCCACATTGGGTATATAACTTACATAGATAGATAGATATGAAAAAAGCAATGATCAGGAAAAAAGTCATGGCCCACCAATACTTAAAAAAAATACCAAAAATCAACTAATGTAACACATTATATTAGTAGAAAAAAGGACAGAAACATTATCTTAATAGATGAAGTAAAAGCATATGAAAAACATGGGAATGCTCATAATAAAAACTCTCAACAAGCTAGGAGGATAAGACAATTTCTTCAAAATGATAAAGAGCATTTAGTAAAAACCCACAGCTAACATGATAATAGTGCAAATCAGATTGCTTCCCCCAAGCACCAAATAAGAAAAGGATGTTCACTATTACCTCTTCTATTCAACTTTGTACTGGAGGAAGAGCCACGTTTTAAGAGCTCATTAGTCACATGTGGTTAGTGGTTAGTAGACAACACAGATACATCTTTGCAGAAAGTTCTATTGGGCAGTTTTTTTACCTGCTTTTACCCTGGCTTTCATTTTCTTTCTAGAACTTTTCAGACATTATGCCACATACCAATTAATTTATTTATATTCCACTAAAATATATGCTCCTGCTAGCAGAGATCTTTTTTCTAGAATATAGATCTTCAGTGCCTTAAGCACTTCAGTGGCTGTTATAGTTCTCTGTAAACACTTGTTGAGTGAATGAACAAATGAATAAATGTTACAGTTCAAATAAAACTATTTTTTAATGTCCTTAGGTGACTTAGTATGTTGTTCTGCTACAGTTTTTAAGATGAAAGAATGAAAATTCTATAACCAAGGACACATATTTTTAAGATAATAGGACATTATTAAATATACTAGCCAAACTTTTATTTCTTTAATCATTCATATTAGGAAGGATGATAAGTATGAAAATGCCACTTAACAGCTAATGTATTGTCCTGAACATGAAGGTAAAAAATATCAATTTTCTTTGGATTAAGAAGTCATGTGAGTAGAATGAGAAAGGAAAGAACTTACTATATAACAAATTGGCTGAGATTGGCAGGTAATTGAAAGCAGCTGTGCTACATTACAATGGACTATATGAAGGTAACATTGTACAATTAAATCATAATACATTCCAAAATTGTATAGAAATGTCAGTTTACTTGAATTAATTTCAAATGAAAATTATCCATGAAGTGATTGCAACTTAAAAGGAATTTGCTGTCTGAACGAAATATAACTAGAAGCATGACTACCCTAGGTTTGCCTATAAATAGACATTGAAGCTAGTTTTGTGATTTCTGCCAAGGATACAGCTTCAGTGGCCTTAAAAAAGATTGTTTGTCTTCTCTTGGGCCCAGCTTTGTCAGGACATACTTGGAATAGTTATGGAAGGAAGAAGGTACCTGGCAGAGCCAGACAAGTCTGGTAAATCTACTTAAACAATTAGCCAAATGATAGATGTCAGTTGGCATCATATCCCATTTTAGTTATTGACAGGAATTAGGTAAAGTAGGAGTGTTTTCTCCTTTACTCTCCCTTTCTAAAATGCAGATATTTTTTGAGTTATGTTAGTACTCAGTGGATTTGCAAATGCAGATCAGGGGCATCTATAGCCTGTGCAGTGTTGATACTATTTTTCTATTTCATGTGAAAAACACCAGGGTTAATGTCCTTGGATAACCTTGCATACTTACATTGGTTTTAAAATCTGGTCCAAAGAGGGGCCAAGTTCTTCACAAAAATAATGACTAACTTTGGAAACCCATATGGCCAGTTAAGGTTTCTGAGCTGCAGTAAGTATAAATGAAAAGAGTCATCAAAATGTTTATATTTGCAATTTCAATTCTTGATTCGTTTTTGAAAATATATTCTATGTATGTATCTGAAAAATTATTTCCTTTGGTGCTGGATCCAGAGTACAATTTTAAAAACTTTATGTCAGGGTTGGAAAGGCAAATTCACTTGCTATTAAGACTTTAGGGGTTGTTTTACCTATCAAGGGACCATTGCCTATGTGCTGAAAATAATATGAGAGCCGTATTCTGAGTGCGTAAGTCTATTGATTTCACTCAGGCAGAATTTAGAAAATGGCCTTGTAGTTTTCTGTACAAAGAAGTGGAAAAGTATGTTTTAAATAGGAAGCTGGCTGAGGTGCTTGACACACAGTTCATGCTAATTGTAAACTTTACTAATGCTTAACTGTATAGTCAGGGTTCCCTTGCTAGGGTGAGGGTCTGGTAAAGACTTCACCAGGTCATCACAGGGAAATTGCCAAATCTCTCCCCTCCAAAGGCATTCTAATGGGTAATGAATTCAGACCCGACCTCACCAAATCTGACCATTACTGATGGAAAAGCAAAGTAAAATCATTTGTGAAGATAATTTTTCATCTGTTCATTAGTCTATTTGCTTACTACAAATAGAAATTTGAATACTTAAGAATTTCTTTCTGTTCAGAGACTTAACCAGCCAAATGCCAAGAGTGTTCTACACTGTACAGATGAACATCCATCTATCCATCCATCCCGAAATGTTTCTCTTCTCAGTGATGGTTAGGAACCATGTTTTGATTTTGATCCATGTAGAGATTTTAAAGAAGATAGTTTATTGAGTCAGAGGTTTGCAGGTTATTATTTTTCTAAATTTTTGTTCTATGAATAAAATTTGAAGAAGTCTTTGAAATCATTAAATCATACTGTGTCCTTCTAATAAGTATTAAGACTATGTAAATACTATTTCTCATCATACTTTGGCACATTAATTTTGTATTCCATTGATAACTCTTACCTGATAATCCATTGATTGCTTGGTGTTTGTCAAATTCTGATATATTTTATCTTCATCATTCCTACTACACTTATTAATTAGAATTCTATTGTAAAGAAGAGCTATTCCTTCTTCCTTCATTTATTCAGTTATTGTATCAATGTGGATTCACAACTATATTATTCTATAGATTATAATTCATTACTACAGTTATTTATTTTATTGCCCAAATTATCCCAGACTTGGCCATTGGTAGCCCCTCCTGATAGGCTCTTGCATCCTTTGACAGATCCTTATTATTTTTTGAAAGCATTTTGTTATTTACTCTTTGGCACCACAAGATGTATGAAGTTCATTCATTTTGCTGTAGCTTGAGAATGGATCATTTCTCCAAAGAACCCTAATTCTTTTTTGTTGGAGATTGATATTTAGAAACAAAATTCAGGTGCAGGTATGCTCATTGCTGCTGAGATGTTCTGGCTTTTGTGCTTCTCAGTGGCCTGTCTGTGCATGTATATACCCACACATAAACGTCTCTCTCCATCTATCTATGAATATTTAACTACCTATTAAAAACTGTAAATTCATCTCGATACTTCTAATTATAGCTCAGTATATTAGTTTCTTTCTAGAATTTTCCCTTTCCTTATTTGTAACTTTCTCCAACAGTGAGAAACCTGGCATTCATTACTGATAATATAATTAGTTATTTGGTCAACCCTAGTATTCATATAAAGACGTTTTTAGAATTGTGATCCCATAATCCCTGTGAGAATTTACAACTTGACTACAGTAGTTGGGTACGGTTCTTTTTGTCTTTCCCAAATTACTCAGGCCAGATTTTTTCTTCTCCAACCCTTTCAGTGTGGTTAAGTTGTTCATTTGTGGTACAGCTAGGAACATTTGTTACTGTTTGTGTTCCGCATGGGGTCCCCTGATACCCAGAGGTTGGTTTTTGTTATAATTTATTTGAAAGATATGTGAAACATAACTATAGTTCTGAGAGTCAGACCTGTATGAAAAGGCTTGCTCTGGAAAGAACCCCCATCCCTTATATCACATTTCATACCACCACCACCCCATTTCCACTCACTCCCTGTGGCTTACCAATTTCCTTAGTTTCTGGTTTATTCTGTATTTCTTTTTGCACAAATATGTAGATATAGACATTTTCTCATACAGTGAGTACATTTCCATGTGTTTGGAGGGGTTTGTTTTGTTTTGTTTTCTTGTAGTACTGGGCCATTTGAATGCCATTTGGGGATTGTTTTCTCTTCAGAGTGCTGTTCGTAATTGGTGCATTCTTACCGCTAATGCATCAGAAAGCTAATGAAGCCATTATTTTCTTCCTTGAAAAATGTTTTCGGGATTTTTTTTCTAGAATGAAAGTGAGAACGTGAATTTTGATGATCTCATTAGCACTGTTTTCCTTAATAGGATCAGCTTAAGAAAACACTAACATAAAACAAGCAGTGTTTTTCTTTAACTCATTATATATATTTTTATAAAGAAATTTAAAATTTTTCTTCCAAATTGAATTTGAATTATTTCAAATATCAGAACAGTTAGATTGTTGCATAAAATGTGTTGTTTTGCCTCTGGAGGTCTTGTAGAGTAGCAATTCTAAAATACACAGCAAAACAAAACATTTCCCAGAGTCTGTCTCAATAATGCTATGGTGCATTTCATCTAGCACTCTTTCTTTCTTTCTTTTTTTTCCCCAAATACTCTACAGGCCTTTGGGCAATCCTTCTCCATCCACCGGAAGGTTGCTGAGGATGGAGAGACTCGAGAGGAAACACTTCTGCAGGAGTCTGCATCGAAGGAAGCTTACTACCTGGGGAAGATCTTGGAGATGCAGAATGAACTGAAACAGAGCCGGGCCGTGGTCACCAATGTCCAGGCAGAAAATGAGAGGCTGACAGCCGTTGTGCAGGATCTGAAGGAGGTAAACAGCAAATTCCCTGTGAGAGCTTTATGTGAGAGAGAGAGAGAAATAAGATTCCTTCTAGGAGAGAGGAATAAAACTTGTTCTTGATCAGAGGAGCTGTCTTAAACAAAAAGCACATAATAATGATGCTAGTGATTTTTCTTGTTCAGTGAAATAACAGCTTGTTCTGAGATGAGCTTTTCTCTTATTATAAGTTAAGAATTAGAGTCTTTTTATTGAGTAGTTGGGAATTGGCCTTGCTATTTCTGCAAAGGTTAAAAAAATAATGTGACCTTAGCACTTCCTCTCCCCTCTACCTGTTTTAATACAAGGTGGAGAAGAACAGTTGGCTGTGATGCTCTGTATCAGCACTAATTCAAAATGACAGTAGTGTTAGCTCAGGACTCTTCTCACTGGGGAATGAGACCCCAGGGGAATGTCTATAGGGTCATAGAGTCTGGTGGTACAGATGCCATAAGCCCTTTTCCTGGTTTTAGAGAAGGCAGCAGATTATAGCTGATATGAATTAGGTCCAGGAGCCTCCCTGGTCCCTGCACTCACTATTTCTCTTCAGGTTTCCCAGGGTAGCATGACGTGCCAGGTCATTTTCAGAGTGTCAGAGTCATTCTTCGGTGGAGGGGTGATACTGGGAACAACTTCATACACCATACCCTTTTAAGAGCATTTTTGGAAACTTCACTCCATTTTTTGATGAGAAAACTATAGAAGAGGTGAAGATGTCCTTTAATTCTTACAGCAGTGTGGCAGAGATTGACAAACCAAGTGGGCTTATTAATTGAGCATTTTAGTAATACAAAAAAGAAGGATGAAAAAATCATTAAAGATTATGAAATATAAGAGAAATGACCCACTGATATTTTTCTCCTGAAATTAGTAACATATTACAAATACATATTACAGATACAGTACATTGTCCTAAATTTATTGGAATTTAATCAATAATTATATTGATTACATTTGCATTTACACATGTCCATATAACATGCATTAAATGCACATTGGCAATAAGTTTTCTATTTTACATAGCTCATTCTCTCTGGACATACCCAAGTACAGCAGTATGATTTCTAGAAACCGAGGAGCCAACCAAGTGGAAGTTAGTGCTGGGTACTGAGAAGAACAGGAGACAGTTTTCGGGATTACGCTGCCTCATTTCCCTCTGATGCAAGTGATTGTTAAAAACTGAGATCCTCTCTAGTTCTGTATTTGATACATCTATAAGTGTTGGGTGTGGGCCATCATTGGCTTACCTTTTGTAGTCCTGGATGCTGCTCTCCTGAGGAAACACCATTCACCCTTTCAGCCCCAGGCTTCCCTTTAAGACAGGCATCCACTACAGAAGTGGACCCTAGGTCATGTAGGGCCATCGGCTACCATTCTGGATCAAACAAGGCCCCGAACATCCACAGAGGGCAGCCTCAGAAGCCATGAGCAGCAGGTTCGTGTGGCAAGTTGGCAGAAGGGCTGTGACACGGGCAATACACACACACAGGTGTTTTGTGGAGCATGACCTCAGCTAATGAGTCAAGCAGTCTTGATCGCCAGTTGAATGGATCTTTGAAAAGCTATACATCTCCACTGTGCACGGCAGCTACAGCTGAGGAATGAGCAGTGGGGGTTGGGAAAGGGCAGAAAATCCACAGACGTTTCTCTGTTGAGGCATTACAGTGACAACTGACGAAGCATCCTCACTATGTAAGCAGTGTTTGAGTGCCATTTTCCAGCGAAGAGATTTAGGATAACCAGCAGGAGTTGGTAATTAAGAGTGAGGATGTAAGTTAGGAATGAACTGAAGCAACAGAGAAAAAAAAAAGTTTTGAGGAGCCATCCATTCAGGTCAGTTCTCTGATTTTAGTGGGCATTAGAGTCACCTAGAGAATGCATCCAACCATGACCCCCGGGGTCCACCCCCAGGAATCATGATTCTGGAGGTCTAGGTAGAGCTCAAGAATTTGCGTTTCTCACAAGTTCACACCAGATGATACTGTGGCTGCTGCTCTGGAGACCATCCTTTAAGAACTACTAATTTAAACTTTTTGGCTGACCCAAAATTAGGGAAGGGAGTATTATAAGGCTCACAGTTTCGGGAACTGCTGAATGAATCATTGAGTTATAATCCTCTATATCTATAAATTTTCAGTATTGATTTGCAGGAAGAGAATGACTTGCTTCATCCAAATTTATGTATTTTTAATCTAATATAAACATAAAGCAATCTAGACTATGAGTGTATTCATTCAGGTTTATTAATTAACTAAAAGAAAAAAAACAAGCTGTCAGTTTCTTGGGTTTCCAAGTGTGGTAATATATTTGTTGGTGTTCTTTCTAGTTGGCTGGAAGCTATTGGTATTACTACAGTTGGAGGACTGCTGGTTTTCCTCCAGGCCTCATATTTTAATGTACCTAGTAAAATTATTAGCACTTAAAGCCGAGTATATTTGTAAAAGGAGAAAAGGAATAAATTGTATTGTTTGGAATGTTGATACAGACTTTTTAATTGAGGTATAATTGACATATAACATTATATTAGTTTCAGGTGTTCAGCCTAATGATTTGATATTTATATTGTGAAATTATCACCACAATAAGTCTAGTTAATGTCCATCACCTTACATAGTCACACAAATATTTTTCTCTTGGGGCATTTGGGTAGTACAGATGCTTAAATGTCTGACTCTTTGTTTTGGATCTGGTCATGATCTCGTATGAGGTTGTGAGATCGAGCCCCACATCTAGCTCCATACTCAGCACGGAGTCTACTTGAGATTCTTTCTCTCTCTCTCCTTCTGCCCCTCCCCCAACTCTTGTGTGCATACTCCTGCACTTGTGCTCTCTCTCTCTCTCTGTCTCTAAACTAAATAAATAAAATCTTGGGAAAAATTTTTTTCCTGTAATGAAACCTCTTAAGATCTATTCTCTTAGCAAATGTGTAGTGGAGTATTATTAACTATAGTCACCATACTGTACATTATATCCCCATGACTTATTTATTTTATAACTGGAAATTTATATTGATATAGACTTTTGATTTCTGGTGTTAAATTTAAATTCCAGATTTGTTTTCACTGTAGGCTCATTTTTATTTATTTATTTTTGTACTCTGAGCATTGATTGATGCATAATGATTAGGGAAGAGATCATGAAACAAAAAATTCATGACCTGATAGACCATGAGAAATACACAAGGGTAACCAATGCAAAACGTAGTAAATCATTAGCTTGACAGATGCTATGTCAATTTAAGTAATGGAATCACTTTTATTTACTGAAAGTAAATTATTTACTCTTTATATATTCATCTCTTATTTCAGTAGGATTATTGGCACTAGCCAAGGTTTGTGTGGTGTGTATTTTATGGAAGCTTTGCACATTGTTTGTATACATGTGTAATTCCAAGGTCAAATTCTCTTCCATATATGGGAAGTATAGGATAATGTAATGGAATGAAACAAAATTTTCTGAAAATTAATATTCTAGACTCAGCTCTGCTAAAAGTTTTATGATTATATTCATGTATTTGTAGAAGATCATTTTAGCATATAGTAAATGCTGTACATATTAAACATATAGAAAATAGAGTACATATTAAACATAAACTGTTATCATTAATAACTTGTATTGTTGAAGAGATCCCTTATTATGTTGATTCATATTCTTAGGTTAAAGAAACATTAAATACCTCTTTGAATTTATTGCCTTGAAAGTTCTTTCTTTTAGATGAATCAGGCAGTAGAAATTACAATGTGTTTTTTTGTTCCTGCTTTGGTTGTTAAGAAGTTCCAGGACTTGGGTGGCTCAGTGGTTGAGAGCGTCTGCTTTTGGCTCAGGTTGTGATCCCAGGGTCCTGGGATCGAGTCCCACGTCAGGCTCCCTGCCTATGTCTCTGCCTCTCTCTCTGTGTCTCTCATTAATAAATAAATAAATAATCTTAAAAAAAAAAAAAAAGGAAGTTCCAGGACTATGTTTAACTGTAAAGACTAAGTTTTTCTATATAATTCTTCCATTTTTATCATCCTTAATTGTATATGTGTCTTTAATGATGAACAGCTTTAAATAATTTTTTGAGGGGTATCTGGGTGGCTCACTTTGTTAAGCCTCTGACTTGGGCTCAGGTCATGATTCCAGGATCCTGGGGAGCCTGCTTCTCCCTCTCCCTCTGTCTCCTCCCCCCTGCTCATGTTCTGTTTCCTTTTCTCTCAAATAAATAAATAAAATCTTTAGAAATAATAATAATACTTTTTTGAAGTATGGAGAGTATAAAGAAAAAATATCACCTTTTTTTTTTATAAATTAATTTTTATTGGTGTTCAATTTACCAACATACAGAATAACACCCAGTGCTCATCCCGTCAAGTGTCCCCCTCAGTGCCCGTCACCCATTCACCCCCCGCCCTCCTCCCCTTCCACCACCCCTAGTTCGTTTCCCAGAGTTAGGAGTCTTTATGTTCTGTGTCCCTTTCTGATATCTCCCACACATTTCTTCTCCCTTCCCTTATATTCCCCTTCACTATTATTCATATTCCCCAAATGAGTGAGAACATACACTGTTTGTCCTTCTCCGATTGACTTACTTCACTCAGCATAATACCATCCAGTTCCATCCACGTTGAAGCAAATGGTGGGTATTTGTTGTTTCTAATGGCTGAGTAATATTCCATTGTATACATAAACCACATCTTCTTTATCCATTCATCTTTCGATGGGCACCGAGGCTCCTTCCACAGTTTGGCTATTGTGGACATGGCTGCTAGAAACATCGGGGTGCAGGTGCCCCGGCGTTTCATTGCATCTGAATCTTCGGGGTAAATCCCTAACAGTGCAATTGCTGGGTCGTAGGGCAGGTCTATTTTTAATTCTTTGAGGAACCTCTTAAACTCAACACCAAAGAAACAAACAATCCAATCATGAAATGGGCAAAAGACATGAAGAGAAATCTCACAGAGGAAGACATAGACATGGCCAACATGCACATGAGAAAATGCTCTGCATCACTTGCCATCAGGGAAATACAAATCAAAACCACAATGAGATACCACCTCACACCAGTGAGAATGGGGAAAATTAATAAGGCAGGAAACAACAAATGTTGGAGAGGATGTGGAGAAAAGGGAACCCTCTTACACTGTTGGTGGGAATGTGAACTGGTGCAGCCACTCTGGAAAAAATATCACCTTAACCAAAGTACCAAATTAGGAGTTCCTACAGGGCCAGTAATAGAGGAGGAAAAACCCTTGGGTTGCCTTGCTCATTTTGGTGTGAGCTTAAAGAGAACAGATAGATTACTATAGTGCCTAAGCAGATATTTAGTAAACAAATTTGATTTTCATTTTTTTCTCTTTAATCCGTTAGGTGTAACATGTAGAACATAGTCTAAATAGGTGGATTTAAACAACATTTAATTGAACACCTACTTTGTACTATATTAAAGTAACATCCACATTGATGAAATCATAAAATAGGATAATGAAATTTTTAATACTACTGAATACTCTGTTGTTAATAAGTAAGGCAAGTCAGAATTTACTGCAATATTTTACAAACTATGCGATGCAATTTTACCAGTATTCCTAACCAGAATTGGTGTATATGTGAAAAAGAGATGTCAAGAAAGGTAGACCCCTTCAGGTAGAATGCAGAAGATTGGAGTTATAAAATGGACTATTGACCTTAGTAGAGATTAAGACTATCCTTTAAAGTACAAATAACATTGGCTGCTGGGCGATGTGCCAGGCACTGTTCTAAATTCTTTACATGGATTAACTTGCTGAATCCTTATGATACCCTGTTGAGGTAGGTTCTATTACTGTACCATTCCATTTTTTTGACAGGGCACGTAAATCACAGAGAAGTCACATAACCTATCCAAAGCACATCAGTAACAAGCCAGGATCTGAATTCAGAAAGTGGCTCTGATCTAGACACTCTCTGTCATGTCACTGTACTGCCAAGAGTCTTTCTCTCCTCTGAGTTTTGCCTCAAGCTAATGAAATTTCTGGCAAAATATATGAAGCTTTAGTACATTATCTAAATTTATAACTTATTAGAATGTTATTATTAGCCTTTTGTTGGGATGTGGCCATTTTGTATTTTAAAAACTGCTTAACCCATATGATATTTTTTAAAAAGCTTTATTTGAGGGACGCTCAGTGGTTGAGCGTCTGCCTTCGGCTCAGGGCGTGATCTCAGAGTCCCAGGATCGAGTCCCATATTGGGTTCCTTGCATGGAGCCTGCTTCTCCTGTCTCTGCCTCTCTCTGTGTCTCTCAGGAATAAGTAAATAAAATCTTTTTAAAAAAATAATAAATTTAAAAAAAAAGATTTCTTTGAGAGAGAGAAGAGAATCTGGAGCAGACTCTCTGCTTGAGCATCAGAGAGCCCAATGTAGGGCTCGATCCCACGACCCTGAGATCATGACCTGAGCCAAAACCAAGAATGGGATGCTCAACTGACTGAGTCACCCAACTGTCCCAATCCGTATGATTTAAGAAAAAAATTCTTTAAGTTTTATTTACTTAGGTAATCTCTATACCCAACATGGGGCTTGAACTCACGACCCCAAGATCAAGAGTCACATACTCTTCTAACCGAACCAGCTGGGTGCCCCAATCCATATGATATTTATTACATTTGAGGCTCTACTGTTTTCCTTCATTGGAATACACAACCGAATTTCATAATATACCAGTGGCTCAATTTCTAGGAACCTGATAATTGCCAATATTTTAGGAATATATCTAATCCATCATAAGGAATCCATATCTATGAACTTTTTAGGGCAGGAAGGCTCTTAATGATTATGTGGTAAAGACTACTCCCAGATCAACAGTTCTTTCTCTGGTATCTCTAAGTGGTCATGTAGCCTTTACTCAGGCATTCCCAGCACTGTGGAGAAGATAAACTGTGAGTCCTTTCAAGGAAGGAACTGTGCTTCATCTGTCATTTATCTTTGAATCCCCAGCACCCAGCACAGTGCATTGCCAAAAGCAGACATTAAAAAAAAAAAAATGTTTGTTGACTTGAACTGAAAGAACATGCTTTGGGAGTTAGCTACTCCTAGGTTTGAACTCCAGCTGTGCCACTTAACCAACTGTGTGATATACTTTTGTTTTCTAAGCTTCACTTCCTTAATTCCAACCTGGAGGTAGTAATACTATTGTGCAGGTCCTGTGCAAAATGCCAGGAGTTGCTAAATAACTGTTTATTCCCTTTTTTACAGCTTCTTCCCAAGGCTACTCACCGTGTTGCTTGGCAGCTCTAATTGTTAAACTGCTCTATTTTATTAAATGAAAAAGTTGACTCCCGGTAATTTTCACCAGCTGCCCATATTTCTAGCCTCTGGATCTACAGAGAATATTTTTTTTTTTAGTTTCTTATTCCACTTGACAATTTTAGCCTATGCCTAATAACTTTATATATTTGCAAAGAACTATCTGAGTCTTTTTCAGACTAAACATATCTGAATCCATTAGTATTTCTTTATGTGATATGGTTTCAGGTTGCCTTACTTTCTTCGACTGGCATCCAGTATCTCTTAAAAATGTGTGTCTGCTTTTAAAAAACATACTATATAGTGTCTTTATCCCTGCTATATATATATCCTTGAAATTTTGTATCATTGGAACTAGATTTTGAGATTCTCATCTTAGCATTTTAATTTCTTTGGATTTTCAACTTCGCAGTCATACATTTATTCACTTAACAAAGGTCTCTTAAGTATTTGCCATGAGCCAGATGCTTGGGGTACATCAGTGAACAAAAAATTCAATGATGAGTGGTTGTTTTCAATGTTAAAACAGCTAACCATATTTAGAAACCATTTCCTTCTATTCCTTATTATCTGAGGAAATAGAGAGTAAGTTGTGTTTTAGACAGTGTATGTGACAGACTGAATGTTTGCGTGCCCCCGCCCCTGCCAAACATTTATATATTGAAACTAATCTCCAGTGTGATAGTATTTGGACATGAGGTTTTTAGAAATGATTATGTCATGAGGGTGGGGCTCTCATGAATGGGATTGGCACCCTCACAAAAGAAGACTTGCCTAGCCCCTTCTACTATGTGAGGACACCACAAGAAGATGGCCATATCTGAGCCAAGAGGAAGGACCTCACGTGAGACTGAACCTGCCTATGCCTTGATCTTGGACTTCCAGATCTGGACTTCTCCAGAACTGTGAGAAATAAATGTTTGTTGTTTAAGCCACCCATTCTATGGTATTTTGTTATAGCAGCCGAATGGACTAGGACAACATATAATATTTTGTATATTATACTCATCTTAATCTCTTATTAAAACTACAAATATGTTGTACTTGTGGTGACTAAGTGAAAATCATCCTCCATACAGCCAGATTAGATGTCATGACCTCAGCCAGTAAGCACATATTCACTTTATTCCAAGGAGAGCCCTTTAGCTACTCTTTAAAAATATATTTTCTGGGGATCCCTGGGTGGCTCAGTGGTTTGGCGCCTGCCTTTGGTCCAGGGCGTGATCCTGGAGTCCTGGGATCGAGTCCCACGTCGGGCTCCCGGCATGGAGCCTGCTTCTCCCTCTGCCTTTGTCTCTGCCCCTCTCTCTTTTTCTCTATGTCTATCATGAATAAATAAATAGAATCTTTAATATATATATATATTTGCTTGTTTTGTAAATAGGCAGTTTGGTAATAGGATAGAATTAGAAACCAGGAAATGTGATTTCACCTCTTAACTGTTTCACCAGTTATGTGATTAAACTTTTTCATTTCCCATATAAATATTAGAATAACACATGTCCTGCTCCCCATGATTTTGATAAGGATAAAATATTTTCATGAAAATACTTTATAAGAAAGAAATGATTGTTATTTACTGTTTCAAGGTGTGGTAATCAGACTTAATAGCAAGACAAACAATAAATTAGAAAGATGTATTGGAGATTCAGGAAAGGCCCCAGCACCTTCTGATAGTAGCAAGAATAATGCTTGAAATCCTGACACCAAAAGAGGAAACAACACATATTTTAAAACTTGTAGATTGAGAGAGGAGAGCTGTCTAGGTATTCTTACTATTGGTGTAACATAGCCTTTCATATCTGGCTCCTTCTTGAAAGGGTTGTCACTTTATTAGTATAACATCAAATGTGCTTACAGATGACCCAAGTCATGGCAACAAGATTAAATTATTTTAGGTACCATAAACAAATATCCCTATTAAAATTATTAGGAATTTGAAGGCAGAGTTTAGTAACATACAGACAATTCACCTTTGAATACTTATGATTTGATTATGTCTTTGGGAAAAATAAATTACATAAGTGGGTTTGTATGTAGGACTAGTTTAACATTTTAAGCTGATAGAATTTGAGGGGGGGTGTACAGTTCTGTGAATTTTAACACATAAATAGTTTCATGTAACCACAGCCACAATCAAGATGCAGAACAATTTTATCACCCTAGAACATCCCCTGTGCTGTGCTACTCCTTTGAAGTCATACCCTCCCCCACTCAATTTCTAATAACCAATCATCTATTCTCAATCACTATAGTTTTATCTTTTCAGGAATGTCATGTAAATGGACTTATACAGCGTGTAACCTTTTGAGATGGAGTCTTTTCTCTCAGCATAATGCCTGTGAGATTCATCTAAGTATTTACATATATCAGTAAATGTTCCTTTTTGTTGTGGAATAGGATTTCACGGTATGGATTATACTGTAGTTTGGGTGGTTTTCTGTTTGTTTTGTTTTGTTTTGTTTTTTAGATTTTATTTATTCATGAGAGACACAGAGAGAGGGAGAGAGAAAGGCAGATGCACAGGCAGAGGAGAAGCAGGCTCCATGCAGGGAGCCCGACGTGGGACTCAATCCTGGGTCTCCAGGATCACGCCCTGGACTGAAGGCGGCGCTAAACCGCTGAGCCACCTGGGCTACCCCATAGTTTGTTTGTCTGTCTGTTTGTTTGTTTTTTAAATCAATTCACTTATTGAAGAACATTTGGTTTGTTTCCAGATTTTGGCAGTTTCAAGCAGAGCTGTTGCATACATTCTTGTACATTTATATTTTTGTGTACGTTGTAAGTTTTCATTTCTCTAGGTAGGACAAATAACAAGGAGGGTAGGAATTCTTGGTTAGATGGTAAGTGTATGATTAACTTTCTCAGAGTGGCTATACCATTTTGCATTTCTGCTAACAGTTTGTAAAAGTTCTAATTTCCCTTCATCCTTTCCAGCACATGACATTATCAATATTTTTAGTTTTAGTCATTCTGATAGGTTTGTAGTAGTATCTCATCATGATTTTGTCACATTTCCCTAATGGCTAATAATATTGAACATCTTTTCATGTGTGTAATTGCCTTCTGTATATTCTCCTTGGTAAGGTTTCTGTTTGAGGCTTTTTTCCATTTATTAGTTGTGTTATTTCTCTTCATAGGTAAGTTTTGAGAATTATTTATATATTCTGAATGCAAGACCTTTGTAAGATAAGCAATTTGCAAATGTTTTCTCTCAGTATTTGGCTTGTCTTTTCATTCTCTTTAGAGTATCTTTTGCAGAATGCAAAATAACACTTATCCTATTTGATAAAGTCTAATGTTTCAAAAAAAATTACTAGAGGTGGGAGTGGATGCAATGAGTTAAGGGAGTCAAAAAGTACAAAATTGCAGTTATAAAAAAAAAGTCATGAGGCTGTAATGTATAGCATGGCAACTATAGTTAATAATACTGTATTGCATAGTTGAAAGTTGCTAAAAGTAGATCTTGAAAATACTCATCACACACACAATTCTGTATGTATGGTGATGGATGCTAACTATACTTATTGTGGTGATCATTTCACAATGTGTACAAATATGGAATCATTATGTTATTTACTTAAAACTAATATAATGGGGGATCCCTGGGTGGCTCAGCAGTTTAGCCCCTGCCTTTGGCCCAGGGTGTGATCCTGGAGACCCGAGATCAAGTCCCACATCGGGCTCTCTGCATGGAGCCTGCTTCTCCCTCTGCCTGTGTCTCTGCCTCTTTCTCTCTCTGTGCCTCTCATGAATAAATAAATAAAATATTTTTAAAAAATAAAAGTAAAATGAATATAATGTCATGTCAATTATACCTCAAAAATAATAATAAATTTTATGTATCATGCCTTTATTTATTTATTTTTATTTTTTATTTATTTATGATAGTCACAGAGAGAGAGAGAGGCAGAGACACAGGCAGAGGGAGAAGCAGGCTCCATGCACCGGGAGCCCGACGTGGGACTCGATCCCGGATCTCCGGGATCGCGCCCTGGGCCAAAGGCAGGTGCCAAACCGCTGCACCACCCAGGGATCCCGTATCATGCTTTTAATATCAGATTTAAGAACACTTTTCTATTCCCAAGTCATGAGGATTTTTCCCTGTATTTTCATCTCAAAGCTTTGTAGCTTTAAACTTAGTTCTATGATCCCTTTGAGTTAATTTTTGTGTATTCATACCTTATAGTATGACGTTTAAGATGAGGTTCATTTTTTTTTTTTTTTGCATATAAGCATCTGATTGTTCCAGCACTATTTGTTAAAAAGACTGTCTTGCTTGAATTGCCTTTGCACCTTTGTTGAAATCAATTGGCTATATTTGTTGGGTCTATTTCTAGACTCTCTGTTCTGTTCTGTTGATTTATGTGTCCATCCCTTTACCAATACCACACTGTCATGATGAAGTCATAGAGGTAACAGGAAGCCAAATCATGTAGGGTCTTATAAACCAATGAAAGGATTTTGGCTTTTGCTTTTAGTGAAATGGGCTGTTTTTTCTTTTTTTCTTTTTTTTAAATTTTTATTTATTTATGATAGTCACACACACACACACAGAGAGAGAGAGAGGCAGAGACATAGGCAGAGGGAGAAGCAGGCTCCATGCACCGGGAGCCCGATGTGGGATTCGATCCTGGGTCTCCAGGATCGCGCCCTGGGCCAAAGGCAAGGGCCAAACCTCTGCGCCACCCAGGGATCCCTGAAATGGGCTGTTATTGGAAAATGTTGAGTGAAGGAATGACATGACTTTAATGAGGCAAAGATAAAAGTAGGAAATTTTTGTAGTCAGCCAGATTTGAGAAGATTGTGGTTTTGGCCAGAATGATAGGTAGAGGTGGTGAAAAGAGGTCATATTCTGAATGTATTTTGAGAGGAGTCAACATAACTTTTTAATGTGTTTAATGGAGTCAACATAACTTTTTAATGTGTTTAATAGAGTCAACATAACTTTTTAATTCTTAGTAGAGACTAAGAAATAAAGAGGAGAAAGGATGTCTCCAGTCTAAAGTTTTAGCTTGACTAACTTGAAAAATGGAATTATCTCCATATCATGGGGAAATTGTCAGATGAAAGAAGTTTTAGGAGTGAAGATTTGAACTTCAGTTTTAAATGTATTGAATTTTAAATTTTGATTAGACCTCCAAGGGTAGAATATGGGTGGGTGGTGGGAGATGAAGGCCTAGAGTTTGGGAGAGAGACTTAGGGATAGAAATATAATTTGTGGAAATATCAGCAGAAACATGCAATTTAAAGAATATCAGTGAGATCATCAAGACTGGAAATATAGATAGGAAAGGAAGAGACCTAAGAACTGAGCCCTAGACCACCTCAGCCCTGGGAAGTTGGGAACAAGAAAGGAAACTAGCAAAGAAGACTAAAACTCATAGTAGGGGTAGAAAGAAAATAAAGAATGGTTCCTGGAAGCCAAATGAAGAAAGTGCTATCTCTGAAGGAAGTTATCAACAGTGCAAATGCTGCTAATAGGTCAAACAAGATGAGGAAACTGAATATACTGTTGAGTTTAGCATCAGTCATCTCAGTGAGAGAGATTTCTATGCAGTGGTGGAAGCAAAAGTCTGATTTAGAGTAGGTTTAAGAGAGAATAGAAGGAGAGGAGTTACAGACAGAATAAAGGCAACTTTTTTTTTTCTTTTTTGAGTTAATTGTTTGCAAAGAAGACCAAAGAAATGAGAAGGTAGCTTGGGGACAAAATAAACTCAAGAGAGAGTTTTTTTTTTTTTTTAAGGTAAAAGAAATAATGTTAACAGTGTATGTGAATGCTGATTGCTGATGGGTAACCTAGCAGGGAGGGAAATTTTAATGATTTAAGAGGAAAAGGGGAGAATGCCTAGAACAATTGATTTCCTTGATTGAAGGAGAGAGGAATGGAATCTGGTGCAAAAAATGGAGGGATTGCCTTTAAAAAGGAGCAAAAAAGGGGGTGGCTAGGTGGTTCATTGGTTAAGTGTCCAGCTCTTGACCTCAACTCAGGTCTTGATCTCAGGGTAATGAGTTCAAGCCCCACACTGCACTCCATTCTGGGTGTGGAACCTACTTTAAAAAATGCTGATTTGGGGGTGCCTGGATGGCTCAGTTGGCCAAGCATCTGACTCTTGATTTCAGCTCAGGTCATGATCTCAGGGTCATGAGATCGAGCCCTGGGTCATGAGATCAAGCCCTATATCAGGCTCTGCACAGGGTTTGGAACCTGCTTAAGATTCTCTCTCTCTCTCTCTTCCCCTCTCACCTCTCTCCTCCCTGTGCACACTCTCTCTCTATCAAAAAGAAAAAAAAGAAAAAAAGAACAGGGAAGTTTCATCTATGGCAATGCCTGGAAAAGCAGAGTATGTGGCTGCAGATGTAGGTACTTCAGTAGGTGTGAGTGAAGAGTCTATAAATACTCTTCAGGCTGCTTCACTTTCCTCACTGAAGCAGGAAGCAAGGTCAACAGCTGAGAAAGCAGATGGGGGAAGTGTTAGGGATTTGAAGAGAAAGGAGTGGTAAGGTAGTACCTGGGAATGAGTCACTAAGGTAGGAGCATGAGTATGAGTGGCGGAAGCAGGGGAAAGATGTCCCTCAAGAAGAGGAATTCCAGGAATCAAAATCATCTATGCACATATTGAGAATGCCAGGAATTAAAACCAGACCAGACGTTCTAGAGATATTGACCAGAAGCCTGGAACTAAAGTCTTGGAAAAATGAGGGGGAATGAGCTGGTGTGTGGGAGGTGACAGTATCAATGCTGGTAATGGATATAGGGTCATATATAGGGTTTAGTATATAGGGTTTAGTCCTACCCTGCTGCAACAACCTTGTCCCAGTAGAAGCTATGGTTATTTGGTTTTTCCAAAAAATGTATATATTTATCAGCTTAAGAAGAAAATCTCCTAATGATTTGAGATTTGAAGCATAAGAATTTAAGGGGAGGTGGGAGGGAGACTGCTTTGAAAGCAACCATGTGGAGCAAAAGGGGCACCCATCTCACCTCCAGGCCAGCACTTGAGAGGGTTGCAGGGGAAACTCTCCCCAGGAGAGAGTCAAGTTTCCATTAAAGCGAGGTAAGGAGTGCATTATACATATCTGTAAAAACGATATGATGCCTGCTGTAATCCCATATGCTCAGAGTCAGTGGATATCCATTACAATGTATACATTATTATAAAGAGCATATAAACCTAATTTCTCTTTTTAAGGATTGGAGATATGTTTTCCATGATTTCAGAAGTTGGGTTATTATATTTGTCAATGAGAAATAATACAACAGCTATCGAATAGTTCTGAAAATGATGTTAGTTGATCTTTATTTAAAAATATTGTTGGCCTTTGAGATTATTTTAGAGAGGTAGTAAGGACCTGCATCTTTATAATCCCAAATATTTTGAGGGCAATTTAGAAAATGAAAGCATATGTAAATATTTCCAACATCCAGATGTTGGACCTCATTTGGACACACCTTCAAAATAGTTTCTGCATTAGGCAATGAGAGGAGGCATAAACTTCTGGCCTGAGATGGTAGTTGCATCAATGTCCTGTGCAATAGCCAATCATTAAACCAGTGCCAAATGGAGAATTAAATGGGAAACTGCAGAGAAGGTCAAGCCAAAGTTAAAAATGGTGAGAGAGCATTGCTCAGAATATGCTGTAGAAACGAAAACTCTGAAACTGACATAGGTTTAAAGGAAAATCTATTTTTAAATTAATCCTGCATAGTCTACTTTATTTTTAAAGGTAAAGAGGTTTTCTTAGTTATCATTTCATTTAAAAATAATAAGCAGTAAAAGGCAACTTGCTTTTTTAAATGTAAACCGGCGTCATATATGATATATATAAATATAAATATATATATAGATATATATATTTCTTTTCTCTCCCCTTCTCTCCCTATCTCCTCCCCTTCTCCTGCCTTCTCTTCTCCTCTTCCCTTTCCTATCTAACACCAGCTTTCTGCCTCTTGGAATATAAGAAGAAAGATCTGTGCACAATCCATTTTCTACACATTGATTCTTGGGCTAAAAATAGCTTGAATCAGTTTCAAACTTTTTCTTCCACTTCAAGCTCAGGTTTTGCTCCCAGTGCAGACTGTGTAGAAGGAGAAGTAACGCACAATCAGCATTTCAGATGGAATGCTTAGTGGACAATTTTAATCTTTTTTTTTTTTTTTAACATCTTGACCTCTATTTCCAAAGAACATCCTGGTTGGCAAGTCTAGCCTGATTAAGATTCTGTTCAGGCATTTAATTCTCCTAAGGGAATTTATAGCTTAATCTAACAATCAAGAATGCCTGAATCTACTCAGAACTTAATTTCTTGAAGGTTATAGGAAACTTAAACTTGAGCAAGGCAGAAAGAGCAAATAATGAGTGAATTTAGAGATGTAATGAATTTTGATGTATATATTTTGAATTATACTTTTTAATGCTTACTAAACATATATGCCTATCTATACATATATATGCTTATCAATATATAGATATTAAAGATTTATTTATCTATTAGAGAGAGAGTGCACACAAAGTGAGGAGCAGAGGGGGAGAGAGAGAGAATCTCCAGTAGACTCCCTGCTGAGCCAGATGTGGGGCTTGATTTCACCCTGAGATTATGACCTGACCTGAAATCAAGAGTCACTCAACTGACTAAGTCATCTATGTATGTATTGAGAAACCCAGAAATTAAAACCAGACCAAGTGCCCCCAACAAATACATTTTATTTATGTATTTATTTATTTTTAACAAATACATTTAAAAAAATAAATATTATAGACCAAATGATTGGATATCAATAGACCCAAGCTGTAACTTTCAATTTGACTTAGGATAGAACACTATGTATTCCATAAGAAAGGCATTGATTGCCTTTTTAACTAGGTTTCTCATTATCACTTACTTGTTCAACAATATTAAAAGTACTTGGATTTAGAAATAGTTCTCTGATAGAGTTTTGGTTTCATTTAAAGCAATTTTTCAAAAAGCAGAATTGTTACTAAACATCTCTTCTGAGGCTAGCACAATATAAAAAAACCTCATTGCCTGCTTTACTTTGGAGAAATCTAGGATATCAATACGTATTTCCTCTTGGGCTTTGGCACACAATATACCCTCACAATTGTTTTTAAACAACAAGGTAGAGATTTGGCTATCTGTACAAAGAAGGAAGTGGCCTTCAAGCTTTTTCTGGATATAGAACTTGGTTGTTAGAATGAATAATATAAAAGAACCTAGGATAACAACACCCCTCGTCCCCAGCTAGTAATGATGGTGAGACTCAGCCTTGAGAGTAATGAACATTTTGCCTCATTATTTGAATCAAATCTTTCACTGGCAGTGCTTACCAAAGACATGTTGTTTTACAACCTTTTTTTTTTTCATTCATTATCATTTCCTTAAAGGAGACTCTTAAGATAATTTTTTTCTTATTGCCACAAAATTAAAAACTGAGGAGTAAGATTCTTTAGGGCAGGGTTGAGCTTGAGGGGATCACAAAGCATTGTCACATCTAAGACTTTTTCACTTCCCCAGGGCAAATTTTCACCCTCTTTAGGGCTGTATTAATTTTCTAGGGCTACTGTAACAAAGTACTTCAAATTCTGTGGCTAGAGAAGAAGTTTCTAGTTTCTGAAGGCTAGAAGTCTGCAGTTTACTGGGCTGAGGTCAAAGTGTGGGCTGGGCTGCAGTCCCTCTGAAGATACTAGAGGATTATCCATTTCCTCTTTTAGCTGCCACCCTTGCGCAGCTTCTAGAACTGCATTCCATGCGTTTGCTGGCTCAGGGCACCTTCCTTCACCTTTCAAAGTCAGCACTTTAGCATCTTGTTTCAGTGTCATGTGCCTTCTTTGTCAAATCTTCCTCTGCCTCCCTCTTATGAAGACACTGTGATTACATTTAGGGTCTACCTGAATAATCCAGGATAATCTTTCCATCTCAAAATCCTTAACTTCATCACATCTGCAAAGTCTCTGTTACCATATGAGGTAATAGTCCCACGTTCCAGGCATTAAAACTTAGGTATCTTTGGGGGCCATTATTCAGCCTACCACATGGGTGATACCATCCAATTGGAAATGCACCATTCATAAAGAAAGAATAAATGATAATAAATACACAACTTTGGATAGTAATTTTTAAACTATATTTTAATGTATTTGGGGCACTTGATATTAGAAAACAGAGGTATGTTTAAAATTAATAGGATTCAAAAAAATAAAATAAAATAAAATTAATAGGATTCAGAAGAGTAGAGTTGGTGATGCCCATCTTACTGTGGTGTACTCATCCATCCATTTATTCTGCATCACCCTTTCTACTGGGGCCAGTCAGCAGAGAGGGGCAATGAGTCACTCCAAGGTCAGACAGTGTTATTACCTAACTCTTATTGTGATGGGCAAATCCACCATTAAGCTTCAGATTGAGAGAAATACTATTGAGTTGGCAAATGCTTTCGATGTGTACGTGCAGCTAGTCATATGTAACCACACTCTATGGCAAAGAGAAAGATGAAAATGAGATGAAAGGAGAAATGAAAACTCTGTGTTGTATTTTAACTTGCTGCTTCTCTTCTCCTTCACAAATGACCATTCTGTTAAGCACCTACTCTGTGCAAATGCTATGCCAAACACCACTGGATATGTTCAGCATGTGTAATGCACTGTGTAACTCTATGAGACTATTCAGAGGGATAAAATAAATATATAATTAATTACAGTACTGAAAGGCACTTCTCTCCCTCTGGGCTGCTCAGGATAGTTGCCTGAATTAAAGCAGGAAACACCTGCCTGACATCCTCTAAGTAGTACACAGCCTGATTAGTGCCCTCTGGGAAACATCCAGTGGCTACCACTTGGCTCTCCAGACTAAGAGACGTATGATTAATTAAAGACTTTCTGCCAAGTTGTTCTTTGTTTATTGTAATGAATATCTTAGATGGCCTTGAAATTGATTAGTTCTCTATTAACAATCCATGAGTTGTACCTCTATCTGAAATAAATAGAGGGTATTATGGAGGTTGAATAATGTATTTAATATAATTATGGAGGTTGAATTCAACAAGACCCCGTATGAAGTCCAGACAGACTTTTCCTAACATTTCACCAAATCACAGGCTAAAAACCTTCCTATTTGCCCTTATTCTTGGGCAATTAGCCCCGGGCATCTTAATCTATTTTTAAAAACTGAATTGCTGGGAAAATTTTATTGAAGCCTAGCATAATAATATTTTATGTTGGATAAAGCAGATGTACAAAATTGTATTAGGAAAAATTCCCTAAAGCTTATCATTTATGTCTTTGCAAACACTTGAAGTTAGAAGCTTTGGATTTTGTTTTTAGAGCGAGGTGCAGAATTTACAGTTTTTTTCCCCCATAGTTGCCAGAGTTTCACATTGATTCTACACCTATTAGCAGAATCAGGTAAGCAAAACAACCTCTTAGGGCCTCAATATTGTTATCTATTAATTGGGAATAAGAATAACACTTACCTCCTGGACTGTTGTGAAGATTAAATGAATCCTTATGTGTGGCACACTTGAAATAGCATCTGCGCATAGTTAATACTGATTCAGAGTTAGCTGTTTTATGACTTCATCGCTATTCACATATCTTTAAAAAACACACTTAGGATTGTTTCTCTAGGATAGCATTCCAGAAGTAGAATTACTACAGCAAATGATACAAACCTTTTTTTCTAAAGACCATATATATAACTCTATTGCTTTCTTAATTGATTAAAGCAATTTATGCTCTCATCATAATAGAAAAGAATTCCCATTTCCCTGGGCCCTGGCAAGCATTAAGCACTATAACTCTTTCAGGCTGCTTATTTGGTAGGTGAATAATGACATTTCAGTACTAATTTATAAGGTCATTGGTGGTAGAGACATGATTTATCTTGCTCATCGGTGTATGCTAGCACAGAGCTTGGCATATAGCAGACACAGAAGAAAGAACAAATGGATGAATGAGAAATTTACCACTTTCATTAAATTGTGGAATAATTAATAAATAAATTCATTTATTAATTAAGAAATAATTTATGTTCCTTAAGCTTTTGCAGATTTATTAGGTTTCAGTGTTTCTATTATGTATGCATGTTTCAAGAAATTATTGATTTTTCTTTTTTTCCTATTTATTTATTTTTATCTTAATTCCAGTATAGTTAACATACAGTGCTATATAGTTTCAGGTGTAGAATATAGTGATTCAACAATTCTGTATATTACTCAGTGCTCATCGTAAGTGTACTCTTAATCTCCTTCACCTATTCCACCCATCCCTCCATCCACCTCCCCTTTGCCCAATTCTGTATATTACTCAGTGCTCATCGTAAGTGTACTCTTAATCTCCTTCACCTATTCCACCCATCCCTCCATCCACCTCCCCTTTGCCCAGAAATTGATTTTTTTAAATCATTGCTATGAGTATTTTCTCCAGTTTGTTACTTGCCTTTTTATTTTATTTTACTTTTGACCCACTGAAGTTTTGGCACATCTGTTTTTAAATCTACTACTTGAGTCCTATGAGATTACTTGTAGTAATTGTAAGCATACATTGTTTTCCCCTCCTTCATCCATTCACCCTTCCCAAAACTATTAAACTATAGTGTTCATTTTTGTTAGTTTTGATGGTTTAAGTTTTACTTTTATCTATTTTTTAAAGATTTTATTTATTTATTTGAGGGAAAGAGAGCACTCTGAGCACAAGTTGGGGGCAAAGAGTGAGGGAGAAGCAGACTCCCCACTGAGCAGGGAGGCTGATGCGGGACTCCAAACAAGACTCCATCCCAGGGCTCTGAGATCATGACCTGAGCCAAAGGCAGACCAGAACTTAGCCAACTGAGCCACTGAGGTGCCCCTGATTTTTACTTTGAATGCTTTAGTGTATGTGAGATTCAGTTTGGTGTGTAGAACAATGTGGATTTAAATTAAACTCTTAAACTCTTAAATCTTCCCTGAAATGGTTTGATATCCCAACACCATTACAACATGGTAACCCTCTTTTAAAAAGAATATCCTTTTTTATACTTTTTTTATATACTTTTTTTTTTTAAAGTAGGCTCTGTAGCCAGTGTGGGGCTTGGACTCACGACCCTGAGAACAAGTCACATGATCTGTGGACTGAGCCAGCCAGGTGCCCCTCTTTCTCTATACTTTTAAGTTTATCATAAACAGTTTAAACTGGGAGAATCAGAATAAATTATAGGGTTTTTTTCTTAAAAAAAAACAATATTTTTGTAATGTTGAAGAATAAAAGAAATGAATTATCAGTAATTTTCAACTCGTAAATAAAAATAAGCATATTTAATGTTACTAATATTTTCTACAATATGTAATTTTTGTGATTTGACATAGTTCTTTAAGATATGATTGACAAGCTTTTAGAATTGGCATAAGTCCTTTAGTTAAGGGTTTGCAATTTTGATAAGAGTCTTAATACTTTTACTTTGAATATCAGAACTACAAGAATGGGGTGCTTGAGTGGCTCAGTCGGTTAAGCATCTGTCGTCAGCTCAGGGCTCAGGTCATTATCTCAAGGTCCTGGGATAGGGCCCTGTGTTGAACTTCCTGCTGAGTGGTCTGCTTCTTTCTCTCCCTCTGCTACTCCCTCCGCCCTGTCCCAATATCCTACTCTTTCTCAAATAAATAACAATTCTTATAAAATATGTGACTGTAGTCAAATTTAATCTTCCTTCTGTTTGATTAGTCAGCAATAGGTTTTGTTTAGCTTCTGGCAACCTAAATATTTAGTAGCCTAAGGATTTCTTATCAGGTCCAAGAAGGTGATTATATACATAACTCCTGAATTAATAAAACATTTTTTTGGTCTGTGCGATTTCCTTTGTAATTTACCTTTAAAGAAGATCAATTCCTTTCTTAAAGACACCTGTGTTTTCTTTTCTGAAAGAACACCTACATTATTCTGTCTTCACTGAATACAGAATTTTCTATCCTGTCTGTCCTATTTTGTCTTATTTCTATTCTATCCTGTTATTCTGTCTACCTACTCTTATGCCAGGGATTCATTTTGTAATTATTGCCATGTGACAATATGCTTAAGGTTTACCAGTACTGTTTTTCTCTTATTTTTTCTTTTGTTTCAATTATTTTGGTGGCTCTTTTATTTTTAGATTATCAGTATGTCTGCATTCTTGATAGATTGTACAATTTGGAAGACATGCTCAGGCTCCCTTTTCTTTCCCTGTGCTGATTTAATATTTCTTCTAGAAGGGATTCTAAAAAGTCACTAGTCCAATTGTCTACAGGTAAGAAGAATCATTCTTTATCAGTTTTCAAAATTAAAATCATTGCTTTCATATGTATTCTCTAAAATGAAATATGGAAACCAGTGATAGTCATAACCAGATATTGCAAAAATCAAGATGAAAGTTCTTTTATATTTGAAATAGAGAGCTTATAATACCTACTCAAAGAATTTCCAGTCTAATTTTTTTTCTGCTGATAGGTGCTCAGTCTGACAGCTCTTCTTAAGGACAATTTCATCCTGTGTCTGTCTTTGCCCTTCCTCTTTTTGCAAATAAGATGACCCCTACATCCAATCGAATTATCACAGCAGGTTTTTCATCACTTTTAATGGAGTGTCAGCCTTGCCACCTGCTATCTGGTACCTAAAGCCTGTGTATCTCCCTTCAGTCTGCAACACAAGATACTCATCAGAGGCTGTCATCAGAGAGGGTTACCTTCAGTTGCCTACTTGTTATTCCATTCCTGTCAAAAACCCAGTTGACAGATATTCAAGGGCCAGAGCCCAAGTGACATGCAATCCACCAACTCCTCCATGTTTTTCTTAAGTTTTAGCTTTCTCTTGACATAGAATATTGGAAAGCTGTATACTTTCCCTCATCAGGAGTTTGATGTGATGTTTAAAAAATATGGAATCAGAAGTTAAGTCAGAGTTAAGTTCAAATTCAGGCTCTACCACTTCTCTTCAGTAGAATCTTGTCAAAATCTCATAATGTTTCTAAGCTTCGGTGTATCTGTACAATAAGGTTAAAAATAATAGTGGAGAAATAGATTTCTCTTGAATATCTAGTAGTATTTTTTAAATAACTGATAATTTATATGTATTTTATATTTATATTTTTTTATTTGAATATAGTCAACACACAGTGTTATATTAGCATCAGGTGTGTACAACTTAGTGATTTGACCAGTTTATACACTATGCTATGTCCACAAGTGTAGCTGCCATCTGTCTTGTTACATCACTATTACAAATGTCATTGACGGTATTCCTTATGCTCTGCTTTCTATTCCCTTGACTTATTCATTCCATAACTAAAGCCCTGTATCTCCCTTACTCCCTCTACCCATTTTGCCTGACCTCCCACCCTCTTCCCCTCTGGCAACTTCAGTTTGTTCTCTGTGTTTATAGGCCTGATTCTGCTTTTTGTTTATTATTTTTTTAACTTCCATTTATGAGTGGAATCACATGGTATTTTGTCTTTCTCAATGTGACATTTCACGTAGCATAATACCCTCTAGGTCCATCTATGTTCTCTTAAATGGCACAGTCTCATCTTTTTTTATGGCTATGTAATATCTAATGGTAGTTTAAAAAAATAGATAACTAGGATTAAATGATTCTGTGTGTTTCCTTTTTCACTTGTTTGCTGAGAATCAGAGAACTCAGTTTAAGATTCTTTTTTTTTTTTTTGAGAGAGAGAGAGAGCGAGAGAGGGAGCTTGTGAAGCTGACAGGCAGAGGGAGAGGGGAGAGAGAGAATCTTTTTTTTTTAAAGATTTTATTTGTTTATTCATGATAGAGAGAGACAGAGACAGAGACACAGGCAGAGGGAGAAGCAGGCTCTGTACCAGGAGCCTGACGCGGGACTCGATCCTGGGACTCCAGGATCGCGCCCTGGGCTAAAGGCAGGTGCCAAACTGCTGAGCCACCCAGGGATCCCGAGAGAGAGAATCTTAAGCAGACCTGAGCATCGAATCTGAGCACAAAGCTCCATGCAGGGCTTGTTGTGGAGCCATCAGGGGGCTGACTTGGGGGCCAGTCCCACAACCTTGAGATCACAACCTGAGCCAAAACCAAGAGTCTGACACTTGACTGACAGAGCCAACCAGGGGCCCCTCAGAGATCTCAGTCTAAAGCTCTATTAAAGGGCATCCCAGGTGGCTCAGCGGTTTAACACCACCTTCAGCCCAGGGTGTGATCCTGGAGTTCCAGGATCGAGTCCCACGTCAGGCTCCCTGCATGGAGCCTGCTTCTCCCTTTGCCTGTGTTTCTGCCTTTCTCTCTCTCTCTGTCTGTCTCTCATGAATAATTAAAAAAAAATCTTTAAAGCTCTATTAAAGTTGACTACTTGAGACCTGGCTAGGGTATTGCTGTTTGTATGTGAGCTGTTTGCTTGGGTGAGTAGTCTGTTGTCCAAGATCAATTGATTTTTCTAAAGCAAACAGTGAATTAAGTTATCGGTTTACAGTTTTATCTGTCCTGGGCAAAATCTTCCTGGAACAAATAACTAAGCCATGTTGGCACAAGGGGTCTCAGTTCCTAGTCCTAGGAGTAGGACATCAATCTCATGCCTGTGGTCATACTTCTCATGTATATGTGCTTCTTTTTTTTTTTCATTTTTGCAGAATTCCCTGTTTTATTTTATCTGCTTTATCACGTATACATATTTCATTATAAATGGCTTCAAAACATTTTAAGCAGAGGGTATAAATAATAATAAAGTGCAAAATGATAATATAACCCAAATCATAAAGAGGGACAAAGAAAGCAAAAAAGGCCATGTGGTGTGGTAGTTATAGCATAGGATCTGGAGTCAGACACACTTGGATCTGAATCATGGCCCTGAGCAAGTTCTTTACCTCTTACAGCCTTAGTTCTTAATCTGTTATGTGAGCATAATATTACCATATAGGGTTATGTTGAGGATTAAATGAGATAGTACAAAGCTTTTGCAATAGTTAATAGGATAGGATGCGTATCCGATAAACAGTCGTTTAAGAAAAAGGATGAAAGGATGAAGTCACTACCGGTGCTGTAGGCACTTTAAGGATTTGGGTTTTAGTTTGAAGACTGACATCTGGAAAGAAAAGAGCATCCCTCAGCTTTTCTTATCAAGAAACATGAACTATATATAGTAGCTAAAAAGTGCCTAACTTTAACCTGGCTCCTGTTAAGTTTAAGAATTATTTAAAGAATGTCACAAACCCTGATTTGACTAAATTCTCTAAGAAGGTGTAATTCCAAATTCCAATGCTAGAGTTGGAGATGGTAATCCCTCAAATTAAATCTCAGAATCAGGACATCCAAGAAGCAGCCAACATTGCTTCCAGTTTCCTATCCAGTAGCTATAAAGACCCTTACCCGCTGAGTGGCAAGTATGGACAAGGAGTATTAAAAATATCCAGTAGTCTGATTTTATTCTTAAGTCAGAAGGGAAAAAATTAGGAAATGTTACCCAAGCTGACTTTCCAGTGCAGAATAGAAGGAATGTTTAGATTGAAAAACAACTATCTGTTGGTAAATAATGTAAAGATGTAAATAATACCTTTGAGTTTAGGGACACTTGAATGACCTATTAGTTCATGATTATATTTTTCCTCCTTCTTAGGACCACTTGATAACTAGAAGAATGATGGGAGGGAATAATCCCTAAAGAGGAAAAGAATCGATTATTTCTACTTCCATAAATAACAGCATAATATGGCAGATTTCCACCAAACCATTAAAAAAAGAAAAAAAACAAACAGGGAGCACTTTGCTGCTGGTTAGGAAAACCTATTAAGAAAGCATCTTTATAGTTATTTGATATTTGTAGCCTTTCCAGTGTTTATTGTTTTTACTTTCCTTTTCCAACTATTCTGCATGTATCAAATACTTGTTGAACACCTTCTATTTGCGAGGTACTGGTCTAGACAATGGAGATACAGCAAGAAACTAGACAAAATCCTACTCTCATGAAACTTATCTTCTAGTGAGTGAGATAGACTATAAATGTAATTATAATATCCTGTCAAGTTGTAAAATGGGAACCCTTTTGGAGGAGCCGGGTTGGTGTTTTGAGGACACATGGAGTTCTGTTTTGGTCATGTTTGGTTTGAAGTGACCATAGATCTCCAAGTGGAGAACACAAGAAGAAGAGGAGGAGAAGAAAGAGGAGGAAGAGGAAGAAAACATTGGATATATAAGTTTGGAGCTCAGGGTAGAGTTTGAGACTAGAGAAAGACGTTTAGCAGTTATCAGCAAAAGATGACATTTAAAGCCATGGGTCCGGATCTCATCACTATGGAGTAATAAGAGAAGACATCCAAGGATCTAGCCTTGGACTATTCTTTATAGAAGTCAGTGAAGAAAAGGAAGAGCCATTAAAGGAGACTGAGTCCTGGAGATAAGTGTGATCCCAAAAGGAGGAAATGAACTCTGGGAGTAGGATGAGGTAAAGACTTGACCATTCAATTTGACAAGATAGGCTTGCTGATGACTTTGGGAAGAAAGATTTCCCTGGGGTGGAGGGAACAAGGCAGAGCAAGTGGAAAGAATGGTAACATAAACAGTTCATTTCAGGATTTTGCTGTGAAAGGCAGCGGAGTGATGGGGTTATTATTATTTTTATTTTCTTCGTTAGTTTCTGCTTTGGTGGTAGTGTATTTTATTGGGAGATGTGTGTTTGTAAAGTGATGATCTTTAAAGAAGGAGAAATTGATAGTGAAGAAGAGAGGTAGGAGGGATAATTGCAAGATCAAGGTCCTTGAGCAGATTAAGATCTGCTCTCCTGATATACATAAAGATGGAAACTTTAGAATGAAAACCAGAATCAACTCTGAGTTAGGTTAGGGTGGTGATGGTGTGGGGTCCTATGAAGCTGGGGAGCCTGTATGTTACTCAGTACCATAGGGAAAGGAACCCCAAATTGATAGGCTAGAATATGGTAATAGCTGACCAAAAAAATTTTTTTTAGTAAACTTCTTGGTGCTCTGGGGAACAGACCTGGGATAGAAAAGTGAGCCTGGCTTAATTGGCAAGAAGCCTGATATGGACAGGGATCCCTATAAAACAAAATATGTTGTATACAGGGGTGTTTGAATTAGTTTAATTGGTCCTATACTTTGGTTAACAATATGCATATCTACTTTAAAGGAATATATTGATTTGCCTATGAGTGTATCTTTCCTCGTCTTACTTTCTCTTAAAGTTAAGACAAGAGAGAAGGGAGTTTCTGATTTTATTTTCATAGACGAAAGAGATACAGATCATTATGGCTAGAGAGGGAGTATTTCTTCATTTACCAAGTGTCCCTAACAACAATCAAACAGAGTCTAGCTTAAAATGTTGTGTGTTTGGGAATGTTTTCTTAGGGATCACTAAGCACTTCAGGAGCCCCACAAAAGAGTTTGTTTGTTGGCTATTTAAGATTTATTTGGTCAGGGGATCCCTGGGTGGCTCAGTGGTTTAGTGCCTGCCTTTGGCCCTGGGAGTCCTGGGATCGAGTCCCGTATCAGGCTCCTGGGATGGAGCCTGCTTCTCCCTCTGCCTGTGTCTCTGCACAGCCCCCATGTCTATCATGAATAAATAAATAAATGATATTTTTTTAAAAAAGACTTATTTGGTCAACTGGCAGCATTGAATTGAAGTTTTCATATTATTGTGTTTTGTTCATTTTTATGCACAATATCTTTCTATAGGATTTTAAAATACCAATAATTTGCGAGTGTTTTTATGTCAGCACAACTTTGATTCCCAGGAATGCTTAAAGCATGAGTCCTACAACAGAGTCTTGAAGAAGAAATAAAAGGGTTATAATAATAAATGCTGTCCAATTGGTATATGAAACAAATTTGATTAGTGACCCATCTTCTGAGATCAAGTAGAAGACACAGGAAAGGATGTCAGCAGAGCCTGTAGGGTGGAGAGACTGAACTATTGGAATGAAAAGATGGAAAAGTATATTATTATGTTAATTCTGCAGCCCTGGATCTGCCATGCTAAAAAGGACTGCTAAAACTAAAGCTTGTTCCGTACTTCATTACTCATCAAGAAATTCTTTTTAGACATTGAGTGGAACTTTCCTGACTATATTGAGCACAGCATTAAGTGGTTAAGATTGTGCATTTTGCAATTACCCTGTTTCTATTCAAATCTGTTTTTTATCACTTATTAGCTGTGTGGACTTGGGCAAGTAAATCCCTTGTGTCTCAAATAGGCATAATAGTGCTAACCGCAGACGGGTTATTGTGAGGATTAAATGCAGTACATCTATAACAATTAGAAGGATGCCAGAGACACAGGTCAGATGTTTTTATTATCATTGCACTGTGATATATAATAAGATGATTGTCTAAATATCATTGTGCAACTTGAGGTGCATATTTACCATTTAGTTAACTTTAAGAGATGGTGAAAGTATAAGATAACAATGCCAGACTTACAGATTACTCAGGGATGAGAAGTGAGATTCAGCTCTCACCTTGCTTTGTTGTCATCTTTTAACTAGGTATTCACCTACTTTTCAAAATTATGTTATTTTAATCTTTATTACATATAGACATTTTCAGTAAATCTGGATACCATATGTGTAATTGCAAGGATGAAATTGCAAGCCTAATTACTAGTCCTTTTGAGTGATTTAGAACCTATACAAAATTTCCCCTCTCTTCCAATTTCATTTTTCTTATGTTTACCTCACTATTTCTGGCTGTAATAGAAAATTATCCTTAAAGTTATTGGCACTACAAAGGAAATTATAGTTCTTAAAATACTAATTAAAGATAGTCCTTTATTGTTGTTGTTCAGTATTTTTAAAGTTTTACAGTTGGCCCTTGAGCAATATGGGGGTTAGGAGCACCAACCTACTGTGTATTGGAAAATCCATATGACTTTTGACTTCCCCAGAATGTAACTACTGTTAAGCCTATGATTGATCAGAAAACTTACCAATAATATAAAGTTGATTAACACATATTTTGTATGTTATGTGTCTTAAAGACTGTATTCTTACAATAAAGTAAGCTAGAGAAAATGTAATTAAGACAATTATAAGGGGGGATCCCTGGGTGGCTCAGTGGTTTAGTGCCTGCCTTTGGCCCAGGGCGTGATCCTGGAGTCCCGGGATCGAGTCCCACATCGGGCTCCTGGGATGGAGCCTGCTTCTCCCTCCTCCTGTGTCTCTGCCTCTCTCTCTCTCTCTCTGTCTGTCTATAATAAATAAATCTTTAGAAAAAAAAAGACAATTATAAGGAAGAGAAAATACCTTTACAGTATTATGCTATAAAAAAGCCACGTGTAAAAAAAAAAAGCCACGTGTAAATGGACCCACATAGTTCAAACCCATGTTGTTCATGGGTCAACTGTATATACATGTGTTAAAATATTGAAATGAAATAGAATGACATAGAGTTGAAATCTCTTGCCACGCTGTCCAACCTCCGGCTCCATCCTGTAGAACAAACCACTTATGTTAATTCCCTGTAACAAATCACCACAAACTTTGTGGACTAAAAACCACAATTTTTTTTTAATCTTACAGTTTTGTAGTTCAGAAGTCTGAAATGAGCCTCTCTGGGCTAAAGTCAGGGTGTTAGCAGGGCTGTGTTCCCTTCCTGAGGCTCTGGGAGAAAGTCCCTTTCCTTGTCCGTTCCAGCTCCTGGAAACTCCATATTCCTTGGCTCGTGGCCTCTTTCCATCTTCAACATAAGCAGTGTCAAGCCAAATCTCTCTGTCATGCTGCCATTTCTCTGTTTTTCTCCTCTGCCACTTTTTTGCACTTTACTTTTTTATGAGAGACACACAGAGAGAGGCAGACATATGCAGAGGGAAAAGCAGACTCCCTGCAGGGGTAGCCTGATGTGGGACTCAATTCCAGGATCCCCGGATCACAGCTTGAGGTGAAAGCAGACACTCAACCACTGAGCCATCCAGGTGTCCCCTCTCTTCCATTTGAAGGACCCTTGTGATTACATGTGCCCCCCAGGTAATCCAGTATCATTTCCCTGTCTCATGGTCAGTGGATTACCAACCTTAATTCATCTTCAACCTTAATTCTCATTTGTTTGTAACCTAATCTATGTACAGAGAATTAGGACGTGGCTATCTTTGGGAGTCTCTTATTTTAACCTGCCATGCCACTGTTAATACAGAAATTATTTCAGAAATGTTTAATTCTCCTTGACTTTTTTCATTCAGTTATATATTTCAGGGAACTCTCCATACTTTTGGGACACCTCAGTAGCTCTGTGGTTGAGCATATGCTTTCAGCTCAGGTCATGATCCTGGGGTCCTGGGGTCCAGCACTGCATCAGGCTGCCTGCAGGGAGCCTGCTTCTCCCTCTGCCTATGTCTCTGCCTCTCCTCTGTGTCTCTAATGAATAAATAAATAAAATCTTTAAAAAAGAAAAAAAAAAGAACTCTCCATACTTTTTAAAGAGCTACATACTGTTCTGTATGGATATACCATTATTATGTAAGCAATCCCCAATGTCGATGGACAGTTGGTTCATTTTTAAGTTTTCTGGTTTTTATCTTAAACTATATCCTAAAGACTATCTTTGTAGTTTGTATTTGCATGTTTTGGTAACTACATCCATGGATAAGTTGTCTGATGTATGATTTCCAGGTAACGCAGGATGCACATTTACAATTTTGGTTTTTTTTTTTTTTCAAATTGCCTTGCCAAAGAGTGCATCAATTAACCAGTGATAAGAGTTTATGTTTACATACACTTTGGCAAACACTGTTTTTTTTTTTTTTCAGGGGTTGCTTATACAAAAGTATCAAACTTTACAACCATAGTATATTGGGGGAAAAAAACTCACTTTTTAAGGTTATTTTTCTTTCATCATAAATTGGTTTTAGCATCTTACTATGTTTATTAGCCATTTGGATTCTTTTTTTCTTTGAACTACTTGTTCATATACTTGTGCAATATTTGTTAAGTTTACCGCATTATTAATAATGCCAGGAATTATGCTAGCTGCTATGCATGATGCAGAGATGAGGAAAAATCTGATCGCTATTTCAAACTGCTTACATTCTAAATCTGAACTTATTCGGTGGACTTTAATGTCCACTGTATTCATCCAACAGCATTTGCCTTTGTCCTTTCAAAGGACTTAGTATACATAAAAATATAATTGAATGGTAATAGCCCAAGAAGGACCATGGATTAGTATTTTATTGTTTTTGACCAAAAATAGTTAGACTATTTCCTTTTTCAAGGACAAAGAAACCAAAAGACAAAAAACAAGGGTGATTGTTAAACTTCCATTAATATTTATTAGTCATACACCATAGGTAAATAGTGACAAACAGCTCCCTAGTTACTCTCTAGCACATTTCTATTTTATTTTATTTTTAACGTTTTTCACTATATGAGCTTTTCTGGATTTGTTTTGTTTTGTTTATTTTCTATTTCCCTCCAACCACAGTATAAGCTATTTGTAGTCAGGGACCGTATCTGCCTTATTTACTGCTCTATCCCAACCATCCAGGAGAGTGTCTGGTACTCATAGAAGAATATTTGCTTAGGAACGTATTTGTTGCATAAAGACAAGAGGAAATTTGAAACTCTTAATAGGTACCATATTTTGATATATTCATTTGTAATATCTATTTGAAATCCATAAGCAACACAAAGAAATAAATATAAGCCTAGCTTTTCCCTTGATCTTTCCTCTGTTCAGCATGTTGCCATCGATACATTTGATTGCATCACTATCTCACTCAGTTGGAGGTAGTCACATCATCTGCTTCTTGCTGAACTGAGCCTTTAAATCAGATGAATGAAATTTGGGCCCAGTCTCCTGGAATTCAATGAATACTATTACCCAGATTTCCTCTGGTGCAATTAGAACGGAGCAGTGAACCAATAGATAACCTTGCTTAAAAACCAATTTCTGTTTTTGTTTTCCTTCTTGAATTAGTCTGTTTGTCTCTGAGTTGTTGAGGAGCTTTTTTTTTTCTCCCAAAGCAAAAGCATTAAGATCCATTTAGTGTTTTGATTAAGACTCATTTCTTCTTCCCTAAGTCTTGGCCACTGTGTTAGTTTGCTCAGGCTGCCATTACAAAATATCATAGACTGGGTGCTTAAATAACAGAAATTTGTACTCAAAGTTCTGGAGGCTAGGAAGTCTACGATAAGATTTACCAGCCAATTTACCAGCCAATTTGTTTCCTGGTAAATACAGCCTTCTTGCTGCATCCACATGTGACTTTTCTTCTGTGCTCATGCTGGGGAGCATGGTGGCTAGGAGGAAGCAAGCTCTCTAGTGACTCTTCTTAAATCTCAACATAGGGTGCCCACCCTCATAAAGTCCTCTAATTCTAATTACCTCCCAAAGGACCATCTCCATCACATTGGTAGAGGTTAGGACTTCAACATGAATTTGGGGAGGGAAGCAATAATTAGGTACATAGTAGCTTCAATGGGCCAGTCATCTGGTTGGAGTTTGGAAAGGCTCTATCCATGTCTAAGCTTTATCTCTTTTTAAAATAATGGAGGTGTAATTACTCATGTGACCTTTTTAATGCTCATATATTCTACAGATATTTCTTGTTTGTGCTATATTACTCACTGGCTTAAACATATTTGTTTTTTAAGATTGTATTTATTTATTCATGAGAGACACACAGGAGAGGCAGAGACAGGCAGAGGGAGAAGTAGGATCCCTGTGGGGTGCCTAACGCAGGACTTGATCCCAGGACCCCAGGAACACAACCTGAGCCAAAGGCAGACTCTCAACCACTGAGCCACCCTGGTGCCCCTTAAAAATCTTCTAATGATGAAGCAGTGAATTGGAAAATATAACCAGTCTTTCTACAAGGCCATGATCAAGCAGCTGCTTACCTCCCAAGTGCACTGCAGCCTCTTTCACCCACCCACGCTGTTTCAGCACACTAGCCTTCTTGCTACTGCTTCCTTTCTTAGAGCCTTTGTTCTTGCAGTTCGTTCCCCCTGCAGTGCTTTGCCCCAGCTGGCCAGCTATTCTCATCATTCAGCTAAATGTCATCCCTCCTAGGACTTCCCTGACACCCAACCAGAGTCACTCCCTGGACTAGTTGGTCTGTGCCAGATGCTTTGCTGGCTATAAAGCAGACAAAGATCAGTAGTAAAATGCCAGGCTTATTAAAATGTTACCCTTGGGGATCCCTGGGTGGCTCAGCGGTTTGGCGCCTGTCTTCGGCCCAGGGCATGATCCTGGAGTCCTGGGATCGAGTCCTACATCGGGCTCCCTGCATGGAGCCTGCTTCTCCCTCTGCCTGTGTCTCTGCCTCTCTCTCTCTCCCTCTCTCTCTCTGTATCTCATGAATAAATAAATAAAATCTTAAAAAAAAATAGTGTTACCCTTAGTGTAATACCATCCAGATCTACCAATATTGTTGCAACTGTCAAGGTCACTTTTTCTTATGGCTGAGCAATATTCCATTGCATGTATGTGTGTGTGTGTGTATGTGTATGTGTGTACAGCACATCATCTTTAACCATCCATTTGTGGACAGTTGGGTTGCTCCTATATCTTGGCTATTATAAATAATGCTGCAAAAAAACCAAAGGGGCACATATATCTTTACAAATTAGTGTTTTCATTTTCTTTGGGTAAATACTCAATAGTGGAATTACTGGATCATGTGGTATTTCTGTTTTTAATTTTTTAAAAAAATTTTTGAGGAACATCCATACTGTTTTCCACAGTCACTGTACCAATTCACATTTCCACCAACAGTGCACAAAGGTCCTTTGTATCCACATCGATGCTAACACTTGTTATTGCTTGTCATTTTGATTATAGCCATTCTGACCGGTATAAAGTGATATCTACTGTGGTTTTGATTTGCATTTCCCTAATGATTAGTGATTTGGGCATCTTTTTTTCATGTGTCTAAATTGCTCAAGATATTTGGCTATTAGGAGTAGGGTTTCTCTGAACAACCTTGTTCATGAAATGCGGCATGTATGTGTGCATTTCTGTTAGTTACATACCTAGGAGTAGAATTGCTGTAGGCTATACCTGTTCGGCTTCAGAAGAGACTGCCAAACAATTTCTAAAGTGGTTGTACCAGTGTACATTCCTAACCTGTGAGAGTTTGGTTATACTACATCTTCAGCAATACTTTGTATTTTTTCTCTTCATTTTTGCCACTCTTGTGAGTGTATAGTGGTTTTAATGTACATTTTCCTCATGATTAATAAAATTGAGGTCCTCTTAAAATGTCTATTGGTGAGGACAACTGGGTGACTCAGTGGTTGAGAGTCTGTCTTTGGGACAGAATACTTCCAAACTCGTTTTATGAGGCCAGCATCACCTTAATTTCAAAACCAAAGATCCCACTAAAAAGAATTATAGACCAATCTCCCTGATGAACACAGATGCAAAAATTCTCAACAAGATACTAGCCAATAGGATCCAACAGTACAATAAAAGATGATTCACCATGACCAAGTGGGATTTATCCCTGGGATGCAGGGTTGGTTCAACAGTCATAAAACAATCAACGTGATAGATCATATCAACAAGAGAAAAAACAAGAGCCATATGATCCTCTCAATAGATGCAGAGAAAGCATTTGATGAAATACAGCATCTATTCCTGATCAAAACTCTTCAGAATGTAGGAATAGAGGGAACATTCCTAAGCATCTTAAAAACCATCTACGCAAAGCCCACAGCAAATACCATTCTCGACGGGGAAACACTGGGAGCCTTTCCCCTAAGACCAGGAACACGACAGGGATGTCTACTCTCACCATTGCTATTCAACATAGAACTAGAAGCCCTAGCCTCAGCAATCAGACAACAAAAAGAAATAAAAGGCATTCAAATTGGCAAAGAAGAAGTCAAACTCTCCCTCTTTGCAGATGACATGATACTATACATAGAAAACCCAGAAGACTCCACCCCAAGATTGCTAGAACTCATACAGCAATTCTGCAGTGTGGCAGGATACAAAATCAATGGCCAGAAATCAGTGGCATTTCTATACACTAATAATGAGACTGAAGAAAGAGAAATTAAGGAATCAGTCCCATTTAAAATTGCACCCAAAAGCATAAGATACCTAGGAATAGACTTAACCAAAGAGATAAACGATCTATACCCTAAAAACTACAGAACACTTCTGAAGGAAATCGAGGAAGACACAAAGAGATGGAAAAATATTCCATGATCATGGATTGGAAGATTTAATATTGTGAAAATGTCAATACTACCCAGGGCAATTTACACATTTAATGCAATCCCTATCAAAATGCCATGGACTTTCTTCAGAGATTGGAACAAATCATCTTAATATTTGTGTGGAATCAGAAAAGACCCCGAACAGCCAGGGGAATATTGAAAAAGAAAACCAGAGCCAGGGGTATCAGGTTGTACTACAAAGCTGTGATCATCAAGACAGTGAGGTACTGGCACAAAAACAGACACATAGATCAGTGGAACAGAATAGAGAACCCAGAAATGGGCCCTCAACTCTATGGTCAACTAATAATCGACAAAGTAGGAAAGACTATCTGCTGGAAAAAGGACAGTCTCTTCAATAAATGGTGCTGGGAAAATTGGACAGCCACATGCAGAAGAATGAAACTAGACCATTCTCTTATACCATACACACAAATAAACTCAAAATGGATGAAAGATCTAAATGTGAGACAAGATTCCATCAAAATCCTAGAGGAGAACACAGGCAACACCCTTTTTGAACTTGGCCACAGCAACTTCTTGCAAGATACATCCATGAAGGCAAGAGAAACAAAAGCAAAAATGTACTATTGCGACTTAATCAAGATAAGAAGCTTCTGCACACAAAACAGTCAACAAAACTAAAAGACAACCTACAGAATGGAAGAAGATATTTGCAAGTGACCTATCAGATAAAGGGCTACTATCCAAGATCTAATAAAGAACTTATTAAACTCAACACCCAAGAAACAAACAATCCAATCATGAAATGGGCAAAAGACATGAACAGAAATTTCACAGAGGAAGACATAGGCCACCAAGCACATGAGAAAACATTCTGCATCACTTGCCATTAGGGAAATACAAATCAAAACCACAGTGAGATACCCCCTCACACTAGTGAGAATGGGGAAAATTAACAAGACAGGAAACAACAAATGTTGAAGAGGATGTGGAGAAAGGAGAACCCTCTTGCACTGTTGGTGGGAATGTGAACCGGTACAGCCACTCTGGAGAACTGTGTGGAGGTTCCTCCAAGAGTTAAAAATAGAGCTACCCTACCACCCAGCAATTGCAGTACTGGGGATTTACCCCAAAGAGACAGATGCAGTGAAACACGGGGACACCTGCACCCCAATGTTTATGGCAGCAATGTCCACAATAGCCAAACTGTGGAAGGAGCCTTGGTGTCCATCGAAAGATGAATGGATAAAGAAGATGTGGTTTATGTATACAATAGAATATTACTCAACCATTAGAAATGACAAATACCTACCATTTGCTTCAACGTGGATGGAACTGGAGGGTATTATGCTGAGTGAAGGAAGTCAATTGGAGGACAAACATTATATGATTTCATTCATTCGGGGAATATAAAAAATAGTGAAAGGGAATAAAGGGGAAAGGAGAGAAAATGAGTGGGAAATATCAGAGAGGGATACAGAACATGAGAGACTCCTAACTCTGGGAAACGAACAAGGGGTAGTGGAAGGAGAGGTGGGCGGAGGGATGGGGTGACTGGCTGACGGTCACTGAGTTAGGCACTTGATGAGCTGAGCACTGGGTGTTATACTATATGTTGGCAAATCGAACTCCAATAAAAAAATATACCAAAAATAATTGGAATAGCTTTGGGATGCAAAAAAAAAAAAAGAGAGAGAGAGAGAGAAAGATAGAGAGTCTGCCTTTGGCTGAGGTCGTGATCCTGGGGTCCTGGGATTGAGTACTGCATCGGGCTCCCTTCAGGGAGCCTGCCTCTCTCTGTGTGTCTCTCATGAATAAATAAATAAAATCTTTTTAAGAAAATATGTCTATCGGTCATTTGGTATGCTATTTTTAAATCAAGATATTTATTAACAAAAGGATCATTGGAAACATTACTTAATAAGATTAATTATGAAATATCTATGTAAATCATTGTATCAGTCAACTGAGGCTATGTTATCCTATAGTGAGTGATGCGTCACTTGAGAATCTCAGTAGTTAAAACAAGGTTTAATGATTGCTCTTGCTTCTTGCCTATTACTGAGGTCAGTAGCTCTGTTCTACCTCCCCACCATTCTGGTAGTTTGGCTACAAGGATAGCTTCTATATGGGGCATTGGTGGTCTCTAGGCAGAGAGAAAAGAGAGGCAGCAATGTGATGGGTCACACACAAGTTCTTTCTTTTTTAAAAAAAAAGATTTATTTAGTCAAAAAGGACACACACGAGAGAGAGAGAGAAGCACAGGCAGAGGGAGAAGCAGGCTCCACGCAGGAAGCCTGATGTGGGGCTTGATCCCGGGTCTCCAGGATTACGCCCCGGGCCGAAGGCGGCACTAAACCACTGAGCCACTGGGGCTGCCCCATGCACACACAAGTTCTTAAAGCTTCTGCTCAAGAGGTGGCAAGCACTTCACTTCTACTCACATTCCATTGACCAAACATATCATGTGTCCACGACTGATGCCAATGACAGCTTTGTATAATCTTCTAAAAGAGAGCAGCTTATAGAAAGGGGCAGTAACCATGAACTAGAGAGTGACCAATAAAATCTCTTTCCATAGAGTAGGTTTATAAGAGTATTGCTCTGGGATGGAACCCAGACTGTTTGTCTCTAGGTTGTTTCAACACACAAACATACATGTGGAGCATTTCTTTTTTGTTCTGTTAAGCTGAATTAGTTGCTAACATTTTAAAATCATGATATTTCACAAAGATACATATTTGTGGCTTCTCTTGGAAATCATAAGCTATAGCAAGAACCACTTGTAGGTAAATGGCAGCTGCCCCTCCAGGTGGGATATGCAATCTCCAGTTCTTTATGACTGTCTAGTGGTTGCCTTCTCTGCAATTGTGCATTTCAAACATTTTTAACATAGCCCATGATAATTAGTACTTTTTACATACTCATCATTCATATGCATGCATATGCACATGTACGTATCTGTGTGTAGGTGTAGAAATGTACATACATACACAGTCCAAAGCAAAATTTCATGAAACAATGCTTACTGTTATTTTCTGCAATGTATGCTGATATCATCTCTTCTATTCTATCCTTCTTTATCCTATTCTATTATTTGATTTTTTTTTTAAATGCTGTAATCAACCCTCCAAATTAACTTCACAAACTGCTACTGGGTCACAGGCCACAAATTGAAAACCTTGCTCTTGATTATATTACTTGTCTGTTGTTCCTCTGAATGCTACTGGCTAGTTTTCCAGACTGAATTTCTGCCTAAGCTTTTTAGGATTCCCAGGACAGTTAGTTGTGTGGGTGAGCAGCATCTGCTTTCCCTCACTGGTTTAAGCCTGTGCAAGTGCTGCTTTTGCCCAAGGGCCCTAAAATAAAATTTAATAAATAAATAAAATTTAATAAAATAAAATTTTTCCACTTTTGAGGTGTTGGTGCCTGGAAGAGATTTGGCACCTACGAAATACTGATGCCGATGAACCCAGCATGATCAGTCAGCAAGGTCTGCTGTGACGGAGGGAAGAGGTCCACTGGGATCAGCAGAAGTGAAAGCCTTTCATGCCAGTTGAGAGGCAGTGGAGGCAGTGGACATTGCTGGGAGAGGCCAGAGCAGGAGAGGGAAGAAATGACTAATGCCTTGACAAGACATGTTTCTGAGCCCAGGACAACAGCTGAGGGAGACTCTCAGAGATAATTATGAGATGAGGTGGAGTTCATACTTAAGAGATACTACAGTAGCAGATAGAGGCAAGAACAGGTGATACATGAGTTGCTACTACTATATGTAACCTCATTTTAAGTCCTGGGCTCAGATAACAAAGTTATTTTTTCTTGTCTACGTATATGTTTTACCTATAAATGCCCTTTCTTAGGCGAATGGAGCTCATTTACCAAGCATCCTTGAACGTTGTCCCCAACCTTCCCCATGGCCTTGACATTTGTTTCTTGTCTTTTTCTTAATCTTGTCTCCTTTTCTGCTTACTCTATTCTTGATCTCTTGAGTATACATCTGAGCCTGAGGAGAAATGAACTCTTTGGTTGCTTTGTTATCTGTGTCTTCTGTTTCTTCTGCTGTTCCTCCTTAGTCTCCCATTTCCTTCTCCATCCCTACCCCTGTTACTAGCAAGACTTCCCCCAACCAACCATGCCCTTCAGCCTCCTACCACCCTTAATAATAGCAAAACAACAAAAATAAGAATAATTGGGGCAGCCCGGGTGGCTCAGCAGTTTAGTGCTAGCCTTCAGCCCAGAGTGTGATCCTGGAGGCCCGGGATCGAGTCTCGCGTTGGGCTCCCTGCATGGGGCCTGCTTCTCCCTCTGCCTGTCTCTGCTCTCTCTCTCTGTGTGTGTGTGTCTCTGATGAATAAATAAATAAAATCTTAAAAAAAAAAATAATTAAGGTGGGTATAGTGGATTGGATAGTGGCCTCCCTTCCACTAAGCATTGTTTCATGAAATTTTGCTTTGGAATGTGTATGTATATGTGCGTCTACCCCTGCACCTGATTGAATATGTCACACAGCTCAGCACAGGCTAATTCCTGGTACCTCAGAATGTGACCTTATTTGGAATAAGGGTCTTTGCAAATGTAATTAAGAAGAGGATCTTGAGATGAAATCATCCTGGAGCAGAGTGGGACCTGAATCCTTTGACAGGTGCCTTTATCAGAGAAGAAAAGGTGGTGACATAAGGAAGAATGCCATGTGAAGACAAAGGCAGAGATTGGGGTTATGCTGCCAGTAGCCAAGGAAGGTCAGGGGCCACTAGAAGCTGGCAGAGGCAAGGAAGGATTCTCTCCTAGAGACTTCAGAAGGAGTGTAGCTCTGTTGGAACTTCCATTTCAGACTTTAGACTTTTAGAACTGTGAGAAAATAAATTCTTTTGTTTAGGCCACCAAGCTTGTGGTAATTTATCATAGCAGCCCTGGGAAACTCGGACAGTGGGAGACCATACAGCACAAAGGAATATTTATTTCACAATTGGTGAACATTTTAAGAAAATATTGTAGACGGGTGCCTGGCTGGCTCAGTTGGTGAAGTGTGCAACTCTTGACCTTAGGGTTGTGGGTTTGAGCCCCGTGTTGAGTATGGAGATTACTTAAAGAAAATCTTTAAGAAATATATTCAAGAATATGAAAATATTTTCCAATTATTAATACGTTTTTAAAATGCTTGCTACATAATTACATGTAACATATCATAGAACCAGTTCTCTGTTGGCAATAAAGTGCTCCTAAATTAATGCATACACAAATTGTTTGAGGCTCATAATGCTTTTTTTTCCTGCAGGTGTTGTATGCTATATTATGGGTTTTTCAGATATTAATCCATAATAACCATCTTAATGTTAATCATGTAGATTGTTAATTTCTTGAAACTGGGAATTGTCCCATACACATAAATTTCACTGTCTAGCAGATAGCTTTGTACACAGTGTAGTGTACAGTGTATAAACACTCCTCAAACAGTTCATTTTTAAAAACACCAGTAATGTGCTATAGCAGCTCCTTTGGAGTCAAATTTTAAGTCTTGAAATCCAGGCTCTGCCATCTATAGGATGTATGTAGGTCATCAAGCAAATTATGTAAGCTGTCTGTGCCTCAATTTATTTGTCTATAAAATTATGATAATCATAATACCTACCTCATAATGTGAGGAGTAAATGAATTATTACCTATAAAATACTTACAAAATAACAGTACTTGCATACCAGGATTCAGTGCATGTTAATTAAGCACATCCTCCCAGCTAAATTATAAACTCTTTGAGACAGGCAATGTCCCTTTTATAATACCAGAACTTATTTAATTTCTTACATATTATATACCTTCAATGAGTATTTGTCAAACTAATAAAAGCAATGAGTGAATGAATGGTTATATGATTACAATACTTTCTCCATAAAAAATCAGATAGATACAGAATTTGGTAACATTCTAACATCTGCTATAGTAAAAAATGTGTTCAGAAATTAAACAGAATTTAAGACTTGTCAGAGAACTACAAGTGTAAATAAGAGAAAAGAAACAGAAATCACTACCAATGGGAGATTCTTCACTATATTTCAGCTCCTGGAAGACAGAGACCTCATCCTATGTTTCTTTGTAATTCCAGTGGTTTGCATAGTGTTTGGGATAGAAAGGCATGTGCAGCCTCATACGCAGGAAGGGTTCTAGGAAACCTCTATGCAGGCTCCCAGAGGCAACCCTCTTCTTTCTAGAATTCTACCTGCAGCTTCCAGTTACCTCCGCTTCCTGAGCTTTAACTCCATCTGCTCACCTCAGCTGGACCTCTGGGTTCCCCCTCCTGGCACCTCTAAGCAGAAAGTTGGGCTGCTCATAGTACATTCCTCATCCATTTTCCTTCTTCCAGAAATCACCGTCCTATGGGCCTGTCATTCAATGTCTGAAAACAACTGTTTCATATACCTTGTTCATGTTTCTAACTGTTTACAAATCGAAGTTAGGACTTTGTTGCTTTATCATAGTTAAAAGCAGAAGTTCTCACCCAGGCATCTTGGTTAAAAGAGGGGAAAAAAACTAAGTAATTGTAAACGAAGACTTTTAAATTCATTCAATTGGTCTTCTTGTTTTTTTTTTTTTTAAGATTTTATTTATTGAGACAGAGAGAGAGAGAGAGAGAGAGAGAGAGGCAGAGACACAGACAGAGGGAGTGGCAGGCTCCATGCAGGGAATCCGACGTGGGACTCGATCCCAGATCTCCAGGATCACACCCCAGGCTGCAGGCGGCGCTAAACCGCTGAGCCACCCGGGCTGCCCAGTTGGTCTTCTTGTTGATTAAAAGTTAAGTGCTGTAATTAATTAAAAAGGACAGTGCCATTCCTCAGTTTTGAAGAGGTTCTTCTGCTAGGCAGATTTTCAGTTGCAGTCAGTAGTTTGCTTTAAGAAGAGACTCTTCCATCTTCACTTCCAGCTTAAGTGAATTAGAAGGGAAAATGGAATTCTAAAGTATAAAGAATGTACACTGTTACCTGACCCAGAACACATATCTCACAGCTTGTTAGGCAAGATGCTGAGTTAGTATGTCATCTCTCTTTTATTTGTACATTAGTTCTTTAGCCATAGTCTATGAGGATCTTCCATTGTTTCTCACAAATTGGCTTAAACTTCTAACGATGATATATACAGATTCCCTCATCTAAGCAGAGTCCATTTCTGTTTACATTATTTCTGGACAATCCATCATTTTCCCTCCAAGGTCATAGCCCTACAGTTCTCAGACACAAACAATCTATTTTAATAGCACCCTTCAGTGCTGGTGGGGAAAAGGGGGTGGGAGTCATTTCATCAAAGAAGTGCATTATATCTACTGGAAGATTTTCTTGTTTGAGAAACACTCTTGAAATGATATTTTTCGAAAATTTTAAATTTTACTAAAATGTGGTAATTGTCAGTTTTACAACAGATAATTTTCTTTTCAGCATAGTGATAATAAGTGGGCCACATCCTGAAATTCATTTCCTTGTTAATCATGACCGGATGCTTAAAAGCTCCTTCATGTGAGCTGCCTGAACAGCAGTGGAACTCCATCATCTAAAAAGATATTTTGGGACCACTTTTGGTCTAGAATCCAAGGCAATACATCTGGGATAGAATTTAGAAGGAGCAAGAAGTTAATAACTAATACCACCATCACCTTATAGAACTTAGAGCCCTGCCATGTGAACCCTGGTGCCAAGACTTAGATTTTGTCACAGCTGACAGGACTCCCAGGTTCACCTGCATGGTCCCACTGTGCCAGGACAAGAGTGGCTGGTCAGAGGCTGACAGATTCAAACTTTCCAGATTTTCAAACTCTGTTCTTTTGGGTCCCTGTATTTATACATAATGTATATAATTTACCCACAATTTAAGTAAATAAACTGCATTATTTACTTATTGATTTGGTCTATTGTAAGCAAGGCACATAAGTTCAAAAGAGCAGAGACCCTTCATGGCTTTTTGTTGTTGTTTACTATATCCTAACACTTATAATCGTGTCTGGCACATAAGCACCTAATGAATAGTTGTTGAATGAATAAATACTAAATATGAGTCTTTGTCAATATGTGTGAGAAATGTCTATTCCGGTTTAGAGGCTTATCTTTTCATTTACTTTATTGTAAATGATATTTGTGTAAACAGTTGTATTGAGTTTTAGTGCAGTTAAGTGTATCAATCTTTTCCTCTATGGTAAGCCATTTTGTTTCTTATTTGAGAAATAATATCCATCTAGTGATGGATACTTCGGTTGCTTCCATATCTTAGCTATTGTAAATAATGCTGCAGTAAACATAGGGGTGCATATGTCTTTTACAATTAGTATTTTCATTTTTTTTTAATTTTTTTTATTATTATTTATGATAGTCAGAGAGAGAGAGAGAGAGAGAGAGGGGCAGAGACACAGGCAGAGGGAGAAGCAGGCTCCATGCACCGGGAGCCCGACGTGGGATTCGATCCCGGGTCTCCAGGATCGTGCCCTGGGCCAAAGGCAGGCGCCAAACCGCTGCGCCACCCAGGGATCCCAGTATTTTCATTTTTTTAAGTAAACACCCAATAGTGGAATTATTGGATTATATGGTGGTTCTTTTTTAAATTTTTTGAGGAACGTCCATACTGTTTTCTACAGTGGCTGCACCAATTTGTATTCCCACTGGTTGTGCATTAGGGTTCCTTTTTATCCACATCTATGCCAACATTTGTTATTTCTTGTCATTTTGATTCTAGTCATTCTGACAAGTTTAAGGTTGTATCTCATTGTGGTTTTGATTTGCATTTCCCTGATGATGAGTAACTTTGAGCATCTTTTCATGTGTCTGTTGGCCATCTGTATGTCTTCTTTGGAAAAATGTCTGTTCAGGTCTTCTACCCATTTTTAAATCAAATTATTATTATTACTATTATTTTTGTGTGTATATCTAAGTTTGTAAAATTTTTTTATGTATTTTGGATTTTAAGCCCTTATTTGTTACATCATTTGCATATATCTTCTCTTTTCTCCCATTCAGTAGGTTGTTTTTTTGATGGTTTCCTTTGCTTTTTATTTTGGGGTAGTCCCAATAGTTTATTTTTGCTTTTGTTTCCCTTGCCTAGGGAGATATATCTTGACAAATATTTCTATGACTGATATCAAAGAAATTATTGCCTGTGTTTTTTTCTAGGAGTTTTATCATTTCAGGTCTCACAGTTAGGCCTTTCATCCATTTTCAGTTTATTTCTCTGTGTGGTTCAAAAAAGTGGTCCACTTTCATTCCTTGCATGTAACTGTCATGAGTCAATTTTTCTTATTTGAACCAGTGGTTGTCAAACTTTCATGTGCATCAGTGGAGCTTGTTAAAACATGTATTGCTGGCATTTCTGATTCAGTAGGTCTGGGGTGGGGCTTGAGAATTTGCATTTTTAACATTTCCCGTGTGCTGTTGATGCTGCTGACTCTAGGACCACACTTTGAGAATCTCTGTTATCAATAAGAGGCCCACAATATCAAGTGGTCATTATTTATTCCTTTTCCTCTTGGGCTAATATAGCATCAGATTTAAATAAGTAGTATATATTAAATACTAACATCATATTAGAAAGGCAGATTTATTTAAAACATAATATGAAAAATAAGTATATGAATATATAATATTTGGACATAATTTGGACCTATAATATTTGGACATAAATGTTGCTGTGATTTTTTAAAGGAATATAAATATGAATGCTATCCTTTCAGACTTTAATAGTAGGAGGTTTTTTTAGTGTAAATTACTTTGTTAGACTGAATATTTAGAGCACATTTCTTTACAGACATAACTATTACATAGGAATTATGAGAATTTGATAGAATATTTCTATATGCAAAGAAAGCATTTTTTTACTAGTCTATACTTAGAGCTTTCTAATTGGATTTTATCCAAAAGGAAAAAAATATATAGAGAAAATATTCCTGCATAGGGACGAAAACTTTGCCCTTCTCTTCTGGGCTTTTTGGCTGGTCTAATAATTAAATTGACATAAAGCAGGTTAACAGGGAACAAATTTCTTATATTTCGGAGCCCCAGATATAGGCAACTGAGGCTTATATGCCATCCTGAGCTAAGGAGAAAGGGTAGGGTTTTGGGGCTTCAAAGGGGAGGAAAACAATTCACAGGAAGTTAAGGAGAGCAAATGTTTGGTTAACTAGTGTTTGTCTTGCCACGTAGGTAAATCTTTCGGATAAAAAGTTATCTTTGGTATTAGCTGCCTCTTGGCACAGGCCCTCTAATCTACCTATTTTTTTTAGGCAGTTAAGAGGAAGGTGAACAGCTCTTCTAGAGTCTGTTGGGCCTTGATTGTCTTCAGCTCAAAATAATCCATATGCCAAAGTGGCATTTTTGAAGTCATATATTTTGCCCCCCTTACTTCTATAGACAAAATTTTCTGGGTTTATAACACTTTCAACTTTATCTTCTGATGTCATCATAAATCAGATGGCTGAAACTCATTAGGAATACAGCTGACCCATGACCAACAGGGGTTAAAATTGTGTGGGTCCACTTCCATGTGGATTTTAAAGCAATTATACAAGATTATAGTATCGGGACACCTGGGTGGCTCAGCAGTTGAGCGTCTGCCTTTGAGTCAGGGTGTGATCGTGGAGTGCCGGGATCAAGTCTTACGTCAGGCTTCCTGCATGGAACCTGATTCTCCCTCTGCCTGTGTCTCTGCCTCTCCCTCTGTGTCTCTCATAAATAAATAAATAAAATCTTAAAAAATATTTTTAATAAAAAACTAAAATTATAGTATCAATATTTATAGTACTACATAAATATATTTCTTCCTTATGACTTTCTTTTTCAAAAAAAGATCTTATGTATTTATTTGAGAGAGACAGAGTGAGCATGATCAGGGGAAGGGGCAGAGGGAGTAGAGGGACAAGCAAACTCCCTGCCTAGTGGGAAGCCCAGTGAGGGCCCCATCCCAGGGCCCTGAGATCATGACCTGAGCCGAAGTCAGATGCTTAACCACTGAGCCATCCAGGCATCCTTTCCTTATGATTTTCTTAATAAGATTTTATTTTTTCTAGTTTACTTTATTGTAAGGATATAGTATATAGTATATATAACATACGAAGTATATATCAATTGACCATCCATGTTATTGGTAAGGCTTCCAGCCAAAAGTAGACTGTTAGTAATTAAGTTTTTGAGTTTTGGGGGAGTTGAAACCACACCATAGGAGATTGATGGTCCTGACCCCCCATGTTGTGCAAGGGTCAACTCTATATGCTAAAATTCTTGACTTTGATTTTTTAAAAAAATGCTACTTAATTTTATGTTTGCTTAAAATGGACTTGTTTTAAGCCAGTCATGTCTTAAGCCCTAACATATGTTAGTTTATGATTAATTTTGATCTAAAATGTCATTATTTAGATTTATATTCTTAATTTATTAATGAAAGAGATTAAAATAATGATGAGTAGAACATTTTAACATTTTAATAGTAACAAAATAATATAATATACCTTTACATTTTGAATACAATTGATACTATATTTGTTTTAGAACTGATTCTTTACAAAAAGCAGTGCTGTCTTACTGAAATTTCACATTTTAAAATCTGTCAGTCTAACTGTTCCTGGAAAATGAGAACTTTACTAAAATCATAAAGGTTTGATGGAGATGAAATTAAATAAGTGAGGTACTACAAAGAATGAAAGCTATCTCACACATACCCTTTTCTTTCTGTATTTCTTTCTCCTTCCTTTTTGTTTGTGTGTGTGTGTGTGTGTGTGTGTGTGTGTGTGTGTGTGTGTGAAAGGGGTGGGTGGTGCAAAGGGAGAGTGAGAGAGAATCTTAAGCAGACTCCTCTTCCCATCCAGCATGGAACCTGACACAGGGCTCAATCTCATGACCCTGAGATCATGACCCGAGCCAAAATCAAGAGTCAGATGCTTAACCGATTTTGCCACCCAGGTACTCCTGGTATCTCACACATATCTTGATTAAATAGTAGATGGGAACATATTTTATCTCATAATTTAGATCACCAAAATGTTAAATAAGTAAAGCAAAAGTAATTATCAGGAATTTTTAGATTAAAGTGTGACGAGATTAAGGAAGTGAAACTCTAACAGAATACTCTTATGAAATATCCACATATGCCCAAGCACACTGAAAGTTTATTTGGTTAATAGTGATTCTTAATATATATTTATCATATTGCCTTGGTCTTGGCCCAGAGACTAAATGCAGACATTTCTCAGTCGTTTTCAGATTTGTTGCCTAAGATGCTAATTGAAATTCAGCACAGGGAAAAATACATCACTGGCCTTTGTGTATCTATGAAAGGCCTTCTTATTGGACTTTGTTTAGTATAAAAGCTTCTCTTCTTTGCCAAGTGAGAGTGACCCTGTGTGCAATGTGTGTTCAGTGGAATCTTCAAGAACAACATAGACACCAGTTGGTCACCAGCCGGAAGCCATCATGCTCTTTCCTCAAGAGGGCAGCTCACAAGCTGTATGCACCCATGACCAGGTGCCAAAAGAAGATGCTCACTCATGCTTTCCAAAATCCTTTCCCAGGCCTGGGGGAAGGAGCTATTCCTTTGAGCTCCTGTGTGGAACTCTGAGTCTCCAAGGAGGTAAAGCATGTCCTCATCCCCCCAAACACTCCATTTTCTCTGTGAATTAGTGTCCTTTCTTTGAGCCAAATAACAATCTACTTAGGGCTTGAGGGTATGACTTCTTAGTTCTTGTTTGCAGAATGCTTCCAGCTTCCTTCTAGGTTTGGAGGCCCACAAAACAAAGAATCCATTTTGATTTGCAAAGAACTCCTTATTTTCACCTTGCATATTTTATTCTTTTTCTTCTAATCTGTTCTCTTTGGGTTTCTGCCTGAAGCAGGAGATGAAGTCAGGCAGTCTTAATGAAAGGAGCTCAGACATAGGGATCTCAGAGACCTGGGTCAAAATCTAGAGCTGTTATTTCCTACCTCTGTGATCTACCTCAGTTTCCTTAATCTCTCTGTGCCTCAGTTTAATCATTATTATAATAAAATATATACTACAAGTTCTTTTTACTTCCCTACTTATATACTATTTAATTACCAAATGCTCCTATTACATAGTTATATATGGTTGAATCATAAGTTCTCTTGCTGTCTTTTTTATGCCTGAGAAATTGCTTTCCTATGTCTGATAAGTCATATGTATGTGGTCAAAACAACTTTTATTAAAACATTAAAATAATCAAGGTTTCCCACTTCGATGATAGTGTAAATAATTGAAAAGTTCACTTTGAGGGATGCCTGGGTGGCTCAGTGGTTTAGTGCCTATCTTTGGCCCAGGGTGTGATCCTGGAGTCCCAGGATCGAGTCCCACATCGGGCTTCCTGCATGGAGCCTGCTTCTCCCTCTGCCTACGTCTCTGCCCCTCTCTCTGTGTCTCTCATGAATAAATAAATAAAATCTTAAAAGAAAAAAAAGAAAAATTTACTTTGAGTGATTGTAAAATAAGTAATGACAACAAAGCAGCTATTCTCATATAAGAGAGAAAACCACAAGATTTAGAATATATTCACCCTCACCTGCCAAGAGGGAACAATGTTGCTGAGTATATTCATATATACATACGTATGTATGCATATCTTTCAAATTTTTCAAATATAACTGAACTTATGCTAGTATTTCACTCTGAAGACTATCTGCAAAGATACAATTTGTGGGGAAATGTTCTATTCCAAGTGTTTCTTACTGTTACAGAGAATGTAAAGAAAATACCTCAGAATATTTTCCTAGGAAGGCAAAAAATTTCTGCTGCAGTTTGTATCCTTGACACCTCTGTTTCACTTTAAGGCTGACTTGTATCATCTCCCTGCCAGTGACTGAACAGCTCTGCCTCCTATGAGAATGTAGGATGTGAAGTAAAGAGCCGGAGCCGCCTTGTCCTGTGTGTAGTATCTTCCTGGCTGGTTGCTGGAATTTGTCGTTATTTCACTCTACTTTCCTACTCTCGGTGTCTTTTTTGTTTGCTTTTACTAAAGTTGCAGCAATTTACAGAGGATCAGATAATTGCAAGGACTCCCATGAGTCCAAAAGATATATTCATATAAGGCTTTGTAGGGACAGAAACCTTTCCCTTCTTCTCTTCTAGGTTCTTTGGCTGGTCTAATAACTAAATTGATGTAACACTGATTAACAGGAGACAAATTCTGCACACATGGGAGACTCCCAGCAGTCAGATAATTGAGACTTATATGCCATCCTGAGCTAGGAATGGGGTAGGGGTCTGAGACTTTAAAGGAATGGAAGATAATTCACAGGAAGATGGGAAGAACCAGTGTTTGGTAAACAAATGTTGCCATGTCATGCAGATAGTTCTTTCTGATATATAGGGTTCTCTCTGGTAATAGTTCTCTTCCTGGTATAGTCCCCTTATCTAAATTCTTTAAGTAAGGCAGTTTAGGAGAAGGTAAAAAAAAAAATCCTCCTGAGTCTCCTGGGCTCCTGGTTGTCTTCAGCTCCAAATAATCCACATGTCAAAGTGGCACATTCTGGAGTAGTTTATTCTCTCCCCGCTCAGCTTTGATAAACTAAAGGGTGTGGTTCAGCAGGAGAGGAAAAACACAGGCTAACAGAGAGGTCTGAGCCTTCCAGACATAGCTCCAGGGCTTGCTCTTAATCTCAGTGGATGTGATTTGTGTTCAGGTTAAAAACCACTAAAATACATACAAGACACCTGTTTCCAGGGAAGCTAAGACACAAGTTTATAGAAGAGCCTTTTATATCTCACTGCTCATATAGCTTAATCCTATTTTTACTCTACTACCCACCTCTGTATAAAATAAATGCCTCTCTCAGGGGCTCCTGGGTGGCATAGTTGGTTAAGTGTCTGACTCTTAATTTTGGTCAGTCATAATCTTGGGGTCCTGGGATCGAGCCCTGTGTCAGACTCTGTGCTCAGTGGGGAGTTTGCTTGAATTCTCTCTCTTCCTCTTCTCCTGCCCCCCCCACCATGCACTTGCTCTCTCTAAAATAAATAAATAAATAAGTCTTTAAAAAAATAAATATGTAAAAATAATTAAATGATTAAAAATCACTTTAATGCATAGGTTACCTCCATTTTTGTTTACTTCTTTCCCTGTCACAATGTCTCTTCTCTTTTTTTTTTAAAGATTTTATTTATTTATTCATGAGAGACACAGACAGAGGCAGAGACATAGGCAGAGGGAGAAACAGGCTCCCTGTGGGGAACCCGATACGGAACTTGATTCTAGCACCCTGGAATCATGCCCTGAGCTGAAGGCAGACACTCAACCACTGAGCCACCCAGGTGTCCCCATAATATCTCTTTTCAATAAAAAAACCTATATATAGTATGTTCCCTTGGTAAAAGGGACTAAAATTACCATAATCAATGACTTTGATCCTGTTGATGCTACTTATCTCTTTGGTTAGTTAGGTCATTCTTTACAGTAAGATCACAAAAAAGTAATGAGAAACTGAGGTGAAAGGGTAATTGCTATAGATTGAACTATTTCTGGAATGTTTGTGAACCCAGCCTTCATGTTTATTGCACCATGTAGATTCAAATCCATTTAGTGTCTTACCTAAATTTCTCTTTTTCATTTAATAAATTATTGCAGTAATTGTATAATCAGGGCAGTGTATATATTTATAGTTAAAAGGAGATACTATCAAAAAACTGTCATATCATCATTCATTATGGTGTTTATAGTATCTTTAAATTTGAAAAAGAGAAATTAAAAGAAAAATCGAACAAGTAAGGAAGAGGTAACTAGACTACTTTGGGAAACTACTTTCAGAGTTGGTTATAGAAAAGACTAAAGATTCCAATATTAAAAAGCTCATTCCAAAATAGACCAATATATTCAGGTTACAATACCCAGGTCACAAAGCCACATTTTATTGGTAAAAAATAACTTGCAGCCATTGAGAGAAATTTAAATGATCATGCTTCCTTGTGAAATGTAATATCGTGATTGCTAGAGCTGATGTATGTTGGATAGATGCCAGCATGATGTAGTACTTTGCTGATGTAGGGTGAAATATATTTTGGCTGTAGTAAAGCTGTCTTTAGACTTCGAAAAACAAAGATATTTTATTAGCAGTAACCAACTGTTTAAAGTCTTCCACGTGGTCTTAAAACCACATAGTATGTGATTCCATTTATATGAAATGTCCAATAGAGGCAAGTAGAAAGTAGATTAGTAGTTGCTTAGGGCTGAAAAACATGGGGTGAGGTGTGAGGGGAGTAGCTAAAAGGTATGGGATTTATTTCTGAGGTAATAAAAATGTTCTAAAATTGATTGTAGTGATGGTCTCAACTCTGTGACTGTATTAGAAACCACTGAGTGAAATTATATGGTATTTGTCTTTCTCTGACTTATTTTGCTTAGCATAATAGAGTCTAGTTCCATCCATGTCATTGCAAATGGCAAGATTTCATTTTTTTTTCATGGATTAGTAATATTTCCTTGTATATATACACCACATCTTTATCTGTTTATCAGTCAATGGACATCTGGGCTTTTTCCATAATTTAGTTATTGTTGATAGTACTGATAAATGTCAGGATGCATGTATCCCTTCAAATCAGTATTTTTACATCTTTTGGGTAAATACCTAGTAGTACAATTGCTGGGTCATAGGGTAGTTCTGTTTTTAACTTTTTGAGGAATATCTATCCATACTGTTTTCCAGAGTGGCTGTACCACTTTGAATTCCCACCAACAGTGAAGAGGGCTCTGCTTTCTCTTCATCCTCGATATCTATTGTTTCCTGGGTTGTTAATTTTAGCCATCTGACAGGTGTGAGGTGGCCTCTCATTATTTGTATTTCTCTGATGATAAGTGATATTGAGCATCTTTTCATGTGTCTCTTAACCATCTGGATACCTTCTTTGGAAAAATGTTGATTCATGTCTTCTGCCCATTTCTTAACTGGATTGTTAAAAAACAATTGAGGTTTTTTTTTGAGTTTGATATATTATTTATAGATTTGGAGTTTGATACGTTCTTTATAGATTTTGGATACTAACCCTTTATCAGGTATGTCATTCATAAATGTCTCCTCCCATTCTGAAGGTTGCCTTTTAGTTTTGTTGATTGTTTCCTTTGCCATGCAGAAGCTTTTTATCTTGATGAAGTCACAATAGTTCATTTTTGCTTTTGTTTCCCTTGCCTTTGGAGATGTGTCTAGCAAGAAGTTGGCTGCAGGCAAGGTCACGGATATTGCTGCTGTGTTCTCCTCTAGGATTTTGTTGGTTTTCTGTCTCACATTTAGGTATTTCATCCACTATGAATTTGTTTTTGTGTATGGTATGAGAAAGTAGTCCAGTTTCATTCTTCTGCATGCTGCTATCCAATTTTCCCAACACCATTTGTTGAAAAGACTGTTTCATTTCCATTGGATATTCTTTCCTGTTTTGTCAAAGATTAGCTGACCATATATTTGTGGGTCCAGTTCTGTGTTTTCTATTCTGAATTACTGATCTATGTGTTTGTTTTTGTATCAGTACTATACCGTCTTGTGACTATAGCATTGTAATATAACTTGAAGTCTGGAATTGTGATGCCTACAGCTTTTCTTGTCTTTTTCAGGATTACTTTGGCTATTCAAGGTCTTTTGTGGTTACATACAAATTTTGGGATTGTTTGTTCTAACTCTGTGAAAAATGCTGGTGGTGTTTTGATAGGGATTGCATTAAATATATAGATTGCTTTGAATAGTATAAATTAATAATAGTATTTTAATAATTAATAATATATATTCTTCCAATCCATGAGCATGGAATGTTTTTTCATCTCTTTGGATCCTCTTCATTTTTTTCATGAGTATTCTATAGTTTTCAGAGTACAGATATTTTTCCTGTTTGGTTATATTTATTCCTATGCATCTTATATTTATTGGTGCAATTATAAATGGGATTGACTCCTTGATTTCTTTTTCTGCTGCTTCATTATTGGTGTATAGAAATGCAATGGATTTCTGTACATTGATTTTATATCCTGTGTCTTTGTCAGTTCTAGCAATTTTTTTGTAGAGTCTGGGGTTTCTACATAGAGTATCATGTCTGCAAATAGTCAAAGTTTGACTTCTTTGCAGATTAGATGTCTTTTATTTCTTTTTGTTGTGTGATTGCTGAGGCTAGGACTTCCAGTACTATGTTAGATAACAATGGTGAAAGTGTCATGTTCCTGACGATAGAGGAAAGCTCTCAGTTTTTCCCCATTGAGGAAAAATGTGGGATTCTTTGTATATGGCCTTAAAGATGTTGAGGTATGTTCCCTGTATCCCTGCTTTGTCCAGGGTTTTTATCAAGAATGGATACTGTATTTGTCAATTTTTTTTCTGCATCTATTGAGAGGATCATATGGTTCTTATCCTCTCTCTTATTAACGTGGTGTAACATGTTGATTGATTCACTAATATTGAACCATCCTGGCAGCCCAGGAATAAATCCCACCTGATCGTGGTGAATGATTCTTTTAATATACTGTTGGATACAATTTGCTAGCATCTTGTTGAGAATTTCTATGCCCGTGTTCATCGAGGATATTGGCCTGTAATTCTCTTTTTTGCAGGGTCTTTGTCTGGTTTTGGAATCAAGGTAGTGCTGGCCCCATGGAATGGGTTTGGAACTTTTCCTTCCATTTCTATTTTCTGAAACAGCTTCAGAAGAAAAGGTATTGATTCTTCTTTAAATGTTTGGTAGCATTCCCATGGAAAGCCATCTGGCCCTGGACTTTTGTTTGTTGGGAGACTTTTTTTTTTTTTTTTTAGATTTTATTTATTTATTCATGAGAGACACAGAGAGAGAGGTAGAGACATAGGCAGAGGGAGAAGCAGGACTGTGGGGAACCTGATGCAGAACTCAATCCCAGGACCACAGGATCATGATCTGAACCAAAGGCAGACACTCAAATACTGATCCACCCAGGACCCTGGGAGATTTTTGATTATTGAATCAATTTGTTTGCTGGTTATTGGTCCCTTCAAATTATCTATTTCTTACTGTTTTAGTTTTAATAGTTTATATGTTTCCAAGAATTATGTTTCTTCCAGATTGCCTAATTTGTTAGCATATTATTTTTCATAATGTTCTCTTAATTTTTATATTTTTGCGGTATTGGTTGTTATTTTTCCTCTTTCACTTGTGAATTTATTTATTTGGGTCCTTTCTCTTTCCTTTTTGGTAAGTATGGCCAGTGATTTATCAATTCTTAAATAAAAAGAAAATCAACTCCTGGTTTCATTGATCTGTTCTACTGTTTTTTAAGTTTCTATATCATTGATTTCTGCTCTAATCTTTGTTATTTCTCTTCTTCTGTGGCTTGAGTCTTCATTGTTGTTCTTTTTTGGCTCCTTTAGGTGTAAGGTTAGGTTGCATATTTGAGATTTTTCTTGCTTCTTGAGGTAGGCCTGTATTGCTATATACTTCCCTCCTATGACTACTTTTGCTGCATCCCAAAGGTTGTTTTTTTTTTTTAAGATTTATTTATTTATTTTAGAGAGAGAGAGCACAAGAGAGAACACAAGTAGGAAAAACAGCTGAAAAAGAAAGAATCCCAAGCAGGCTCCACATTCAGCTTGGAGCCCAGCCCAGAGCTTGATCTCATGGCCCTGAGATCATGATCTACACCAAAATCAAGAGGCAGACACTTACCCAACTGAACCACCCAGGCACCCTGCATCTCAAAGGTTTTGGACCATCATGTTTTCATTATCATTTGTTTCCATGTATTTTTATTCTTTAATTTTATGGTAACCCATTCATTCTTCATTCTTTAGCAGCAGGTTATTTAGCCTCCATGTATTTGTGGTCTTTACAAATTTTTTCTTGTCGTTGACTTCAAGTTTCATAGCATTGTGAACTCTGCATGTGAAACTATGCATGGTATGATCTCAATCTTTTGATACTTGTTGAGGCCTTATCTGTGACCTAGAATGTGATCTTTTCTGGAGAATGTCTCATGTGTACTTGAAAAGAATGTGTATTGTGCTGCTTTAGAATGAAATGCTCTTAATATATCTGTGAAGTCCATCTGGTGCAGTGTGTTATTCAACGCCATTGTTTGTTGATTTTTACTTAGCTGATCTGTCCATTGATGTAAGTGGGGTTTTAAAGTCTCCTACTGTCATTGTTTATTATCAATGAGCTCCTTTATGTTTGTTATTAGTTGTTTTATATATTTCAGTGCTCCCATGTTAGGGGCATAAATATTTACAATTTTTAGATCTTCTTCTTGGATAGACTCCTTTATTATGATATAGTATTCTTCTTCATCCTTCTTCATCCTTCTTCATCCTTCTTTATCCAGTCTTTGGTGTAAAACTAGTTTGTCTGATATAAGTATTGCTACTCTGGCTTTCTTTTGGCTTTCTATTGGTGTGATAAATGTTTCTCCATCCCCTCACTTTCAATCTGCAGATTTATTTGGGTCTAAAATGATTCTTTTATGGACAGCATATAGATGGTCTTGTTTTTTGTTGTTGTTGTTGTTTTGTTTTTTAAGATTTTATTTATTTATTCATGAGAGACACAGAAAGAGAGGCAGAGACACAGGCAGAAGGAAGAGAGGCAGGCTCCATGCAAGGAGCCCGATGTGGGACTCAATCCCAGGAATCCAGGATCACGTCCTGAGCCAAAGGCAGAAGCTCAACCACTGAGCCACCTGGGCGTCCCAATGGGTCTTGTTTTTTTATCCATTGTGACATCCTGTGTCTTTTGATTGGAGTATTTAGTCCATTTACATTCAGAATGATTATTAACAAATATAAATTTAGTGCCATTGTTTTACCTGTGAAGTCATTTGTGAAGATTTTTTTCTTTTTCTTTCTAGTCTTTGGTCTTTCTTTCCTACTCAAAGAATCTCCTTTAATATTTCTTGCAGGGCTGATTTACTGGTCATAAACTCCATTAGTTTTTTATTTGTCTGGGAAACTCTTTATCTCACCTCGTATTCTGAATGACAGCTTTGTGGGATAGAGTATTGTTGGCTTCATATTTTTGCCATTCTGCAGGTGGAATATATCATGCCACTCTATTCTTGACGGCTAAGTTTCTGTGGAAGAAATCTGCTGCTAACCTTATTTGTCTTCCATTTTAAGTTAGGGACTTCTTTTGTCTTGCTGCTTTTAGGATTTTTTTCCTTATATCTATATTTTGCAAATTTAACTACAATATGTCTTGGTGTTGGCCTGCTTTTGTTGATTTTTGATGGGTGTTTTCTATGCCTCATAGATTTGGATGTCTGTTTCCTTCCCCAGATTAGGGAAGTTTTTAGCTATACTTTCCTCAAGTACACCTTCTGCTCCTTTTTCCCTCTCTTCTTCTTCTGAGACTCTTATGATAAGGATTTTATTCATTTGATGGAGTCACTGAGTTTCCTAAGTCTGCATTTGTGATATAATGTTTTCCCTTCCCTCTTCTTTTTCATCTTTATTGTTTTCCATAAATTTATCTTATATATATATATACATATATATATATATGATATATATATATCACTTATTCATTTCTCTGTTTCTTTTATCATTGTGGTCATTATGTCCAGATGGTTTTCAATCTCAATTATTGCATTTTTTATTTCAACTTGACCAGTTTTTAGGTCTTTTATCTCTGCAGTAAATGACTCCCTTAGTGTTGTCTTCTGTGCTTTTCTCAAGCTCAGTTAGTTTCCTTATGATTATTGCTTTAAATTCTGGATCAGGCATATTACTTATATTTGTTTTATTAGATCCCTCTCCATGACCTTTTCTTGTTCTTTCTTTTGGGATGAATTCCTCTATCTTGGCATTTTATCTAGGTCTCTGTCTTATTTTTCTGTGTTATGAAAGCCTGTTAGGTTTCATGCTCCTGAGAGTAATGGCTTTATAAAGAAGAGGTCATATACCCCTCCAGGGCCTGGTGCTTCAATAAGGGTCTTTGGTGTATGCTGTGCACTCTGCTGCTGTGTTTTGGCTGTTCCTTCTCTCAGGTCAGTCCTCTGCAGAGTTTCTCCTTGTCTGTAATAGGGAATGTTTGGACCTTGGCCAGACTATGGCAAGTTTTAAGTAGGTGTGCTCTGGTCTACTTGTTAAAAGAGACCTGATACTATTTCCACTAGAGCTGAAGCTATGCAGAACTCTATGGTCCATAGATGTCATATGTTATGGGGGTTTTGTGCTGGTCTTCTGTGGAGGGGCCCATTGCACTTGTTCTCAGGTATACTTGCCCAAGAAAATCAGCACCTGTAGAGTACAGTGGGGCAGGGTTTGGTATAAGTGGTTTAGGCTGCCACTGTTAGTGCTGTGTGGCTTATTGGAGTTAGTTTATCCTGAGGAGTGAAGGAGAGAAAGGGCACCAGACTCCTCCCTCAGTCCCAGAGAGGGGAGTTCATGCCTCCCTGTCCAGGAAAGCCCCCAGAAGAGCAGATATCTCCTTTTGTATTCTAGGCATCCCTCAGATCCCTGTCTTCACCTTTTCTGCGTGTAGGCCATCTGCCTGCCCAGCAGTCAGGTTATGTTAACCTTGTATAGTCACTCATTCATGCCCAGTCAGGACCTGATCATCTTGTCTTATTCTTTTTTATATCTTTCTACTCCTCTAATTTTAATTTTATGCCACTATTTAAATCTGATGGTCCATTAAGCTCTTGGCAGTTGCAAGGGATAAGGAGCTTAGTGGCTTAGCCCATTCAATTGTACAGATACTATCTTTTTCTACTGTCTCATAGTAACATTTTTTAATGGTTTGGTCTGTGGGTTGTTCAAAATGTTCCTTTGAAGGGCAGAAGTCTTGTAGTCAAATAAATTTAGCAAATGCTGTGTACCATGTCTTGTTCTTACAAAGTCTCATAGCACACTAGAAAATGAAGGGCTCTGAGAAGTCTAGCAGAAAAAAAAAGTATGCAACCTTATTTAACCTAATATTTCATACACTTATATTTGAATGGCTCTAGTAACCCTCTATAACTAGCCTTTTTTAGGGGCATCTGAGTGGCTCAGTTGGTTAAGTGGCTGCCTGCAGCTCAGGTAGTGATCCCAAGGTCCTGGAATCAAGCCCCACATCAGGCTCCCTGCCCAGCAGGGAGCCTGTTTCTCCCTCTCCCTCTGCTATTCATCCTGTTTGTGCTCTCTCTCTCTCTCTCTCTGTCAGATAAATAAATAAAATCTTTAAAAAAAGAAAAAGAACTAGCCTACTTTAGAACTCACTGTGGGAAATGCTGTCCTGAAGTTATAATTCTCTCCTCCTTTATTACTCTTTCCTAGCCATGACAAATCTCCTTATATTTCCTTTTCCTTGCTGAGCATGTTTTTTTAAGCCATATTTCAAATTTGCCCTATTTGTTTTTCCTAGTAATTAAGTTTGGATTGCATATGAGGATGCTGACTCTTTGGTGCTATAGATATTGTGTTTTCTTGGGGCACCCAGGTGGCTCAGTGGCTGAGCATCTGCCTTCGGCTCAGGGCCTGATCTCAGGGTCCTGGGATCGAATCCTACATCGGGCCCACAAGGAGCCTGCTTCTCCCTCTACCTCTCTCTCCGTGTCTCTCATGAATTAATAAATAAAATCTTAAAAAAAAAAGACTCTGTGTTTTCTTCATTGATAGCTCTCCTAAAGACTTGTAAAGTCCATGTTACTGCCTGATAGAGCAATAGGATTTGCCTTGTTGTGATTTTGGAAGAAGATCCTTCTGTGTCCATCAGCTTGTTATCATGAGGATGTGTTTGTCTGTCTCTCATTAATTGTACCTGTTCTTATAAGAAATAACATCACAGGTCCTATTAGTATATATGCTTACAGTAAATGAGTTTATCAGATCTTTTCTATGAACTTAGATGTATAAAATATGCTCATCCCTAAAAAGATTTCCCCTGCTTTCCTTCATGTTACCATTAATCCTATCTAGGCTGGAAGTGATAAATTGAGCTCTGGGGTACAAATACCTGGATTTGGGGGCATTGTGGTGAATAATTATTGACAAAGTCCCTACTCTCATAGCTCTTACATCTAGTGAGGGGAAAATAGCCAATAAGCAAACATGAATAGGTTGTGATAAACACTTTTCAGCTGATTAACACAGGGTTATGTGAGTGGGACTAGGTGGCTACTTTAGATTGAATGATGAGAGAAAGCTTCTTACAGAGAAGAAATTTAGATTGCGATCCTAATGAAGAGATGGCAATGTGAACAAAGAGAGGGAATTGAAAATGCAAAAACCCTAAAGCAGGACCCAGCTTGAGGTGGTTAAGAAAAAAAAATGCCAGGGAAGGGAGCCTCTTGGGTGAGTAGGAGAAAGAGAGATGATGAGCTCTTTAAGGAAAGCAGGAATCAAGGTACATGGGATTCTATTAGCCCTGGTAAGGATTTGACAATCATTAGCATTTAGGTGGTTATGTTGGAAGCCAAAGGCTTGGACAAAGTTGCCTTTGAAGTGAGTGGACAGGAAAAGGAGAGGCTCAATACAGATTTGGAAGAGTCAACATTTAGAGGTTAAGCAGAGAAGGATGGGGAGAAATTCAGAAGGGACTGCAAAGAAGTAACTAATGAGGTTAGTTTAGATGTCTGGAAAGCCAAAAGGAGAAAGTGTTTCAAAAAGGAGGGAGTGGTAAATGCTGTTGAAGAAGTGGAGTAAGAGGAAAGCACAGATGTGCCGAATTCAGTGGCAACATGCAAGTCATTGATAACTTTGACAAGAGCAGGTTCAGTGCCCATCAGAATGGAGTGAAGATAAATATGATATGAGGAATGGTGCTCATGGATATAGAAATAGGAATACGCTTCGACGTGGATGGAACTGGAGGATATTATGCTGAGTGAAAGAAGTCAATTGGAGGACAAACATTATATGGTCTCATTCATTTGGGGAATATAAAAAATAGTGAAAGGGTATAAAGGGGAAAGGAGAAAAAATGAGTGGGAAATATCAGGGAGACAGAACACGAGAGACTCCTAACTCTGGGAAACGAACTAAGGGTGGTAGAAAGGGAGGTGGGTGGGGGTGGGGGTGACTGGGTGATGGGCACTGAGGGGGGCACTTGATGGGATGAGCACTGGGTGTTATTCTATATATTGGCAAATTGAACACCAATAAAAAATAAATTAAAAAAAAGAAATAGGAATACAGATATAAAGGTCAAGTTTTGTTCATTTTCAGGGCAGAATCTATTATCTTTAAACTGTGTACAGTACTAGACCAGATGGACTTCATAGATATATTCAGAGCATTCCATCCTAAAGCAACAGAATACACATTCCTCTCGAGTGCACAAGGAATGTTCTCCAGAATAGATCACATACTGGGTCACAAATAAGGTCTCAACTGGTTCCAAAAGATTTGGAACATTCCCTGCATATTTTCAGACCACAGTGCTTTGAAACATGAACTCAATCACAGGATGAAATTTGGAAAGAACACGAATACGTGGAGGCTAAAGAGCGTCCTACTAAAGAATTAATGGGTCAACCAAGAAATTAAAGAAGGATTTAAAAAATTCATGGAAACAAAATAAAATGAAAACAAAACTGTTCAAAACCTTTGGGATGCAGCAAAGGCAGTCCTAAGGGGGAAGTACATAGCACTACAAGCCTTTCTAAAGAAATAAGAAAGGTCTCAAATACATAACCTAACCTTACACCTAACAGAGCTGGAGAAAGAACAGCACATAAAGCCTAAACTCAGCAGGAGAAGAGAATTGATAAAGATTAGAGCAGAAATCAATGCAGTAGAAACCAAAAGAATAGTAGAGCAGATCAATGAAACTAGGAGTTGGTTCTTTGAAAGAATTAATAAGTTTGATAAACCCCTAGCCAGACTCACCAAAAAGGAAAGAGAAAGGACCCAAATAAGTAAGATCACAAATGAGGAAGGGGGAAATAACCACCAGCAGCACAGAAATACAAACAATTGTAAGAACATATGAGCAACTATATGCCAACAAATTAGGCAATCTGGAAGAAATGGATGCATTCCTAGATACGTATAAACGACCAAAACTGAACAGGAAGAAATAGAAAACCTGAACAGACCCATAACCAGCAAGGAAATTGAAGCAGTAATCAAAAATCTCCCAACAAACCAAGTCCAGGGCCAGATGGATTGCTAGGGGAATTCTACCAAACATTTAAAGAAGAATTAATACCTATTCTTCTGAAGCTGTTTCAAAAAATAGAAATGGAAGGAAAACTTCCAAACCTGTTCCATGGGACCAACATTACCTTGATTCCAAAACCAGACAAAGACCCCACAAAAAAAGGAGAATTACAGGCTAATATCCCTAATGAACATGGATGCAAAAAATTCTCACCAAGATACTAGACAATAGGATCCAACCATACATTAAAAAGATTATTTTCTGGGGATCCCTGGGTGGCTCAACAGTTTAGTGCTTGCCTTCGGCCGGAGGCGTGATCCTGGAGTCCGGGGATCAAGTCCCACATCGGGCTCCCTACATGGGAACTTCTTCCCTCGGCCTGTGTCTCTGCCTCTCTCTCTCTGTGTGTGTGTGTCTCTCATGAATAAATAAATAAAATCTTTAGAAAAAAAGATTATTTTCCATGACCAAGTGGGTGGTTCAACATCGACAAATCAGTGTGACACATTAATTAAAAAAAAAAAAGGAGAACTATATGATCCTCTCAAGAGATGCAGAAAAAGCATTTGACAAAATACAGCATCCTTTATTTAAACTCTTCACAGTATAGAGATAGAGGAGACAAACCTCAATATCATAAAAGCCATATATGGAAAAGCCCTCAGTGAATATATCATTCTCAATGGGAAAAACCTGAGAGCTTTTCTCTTAAGGCCAGGAACACATCAGGGATGTCCATCCACTATCTCCACTGCTGTTTAGCATAATACTAGAAGTCTAGCCTCAGCAATCAAACAACAAAAAGAGATAAAAGGCATTCAGATTGGCAGAGAAGAGGTCAAACTCTCACTCTTCACAGATGACATGATACTTTATGTGGAAAACCCAAAAAACTCCACCCCAAAATTGCTAGAACTCATACAGGAATTCAGCAAAGGGGCAGGATATAAAATCAATGCATAGAAATCAGTTGCATTTCTTTACACTAACACTGAGTTAGAAGAAAGAGAAATTAAATAGTCAATCTCATTTACAATTGCTCCAAAAACGATAAGATACCTAGGAATAAACCTAACCAAAGAGGTAAAGGATCTGTATTCAGAAAACTATAGAATACTCATGAAAGAAATCAAGGAAGATACAAAGATATGGAAAAATATTTCATGCTCATGGATTGGAAAAACAAGTATTATTAAAATGTCTATGCTATCTAGAGCAATCTATACATTCAGTGCAATCCCTATCAAAATACCATCAGCTTTTTCCCCAGGGTTGGAACAAATAATCCTAAAATTTGTATAGAACCAGAAAAGACCCCGAATAGTCAAAGGAATGTTGAAAAAGAAAACCAAAGCTGGTGGCATCACAATTCCAGACTTCAAGTTCTATTAGAAAGGTAATCATGAAGACAGTACAGAAAGACACATAGATCAATGGAACCCCGGAAATGGACCCTCAACTCCATGATAAACTAATCATTAATAAAGTGGGAAAGAATATCCAATGGAAAAAGTCTCTTCAATAAGTGGTGTTGGGAAAATTGAACAGCCACATCCAGAAGAATAAAACTGGACCATACACAAAACAAATTCAAAATGGATGAAAGACCTAAATCTGAGACAGAAAACCATCAAACCAAAAGACACAACTAAAAGTCAACCGACAGAACAGGAGAAGATATTTGCGAATGTCTTATCAGATAAAGGGCTAGTATCCAAAATCTATAAAGAATTTATCAAACTCAACACCCAAAGAACAAGCAATCCAGTCAAGAAATGGGCAGAAGACATGAGCAGATATTTCTCTAAAGATATACTAATGGCCAATAGACACATGAAAAAAATGCTCCACATCACTTGGCATCAGGGAAATATAAATAAAAACCACAATGAGATAGCACCTCATACCAGTAAGAATGGCTAAAATTAACAAGTCAGGAAATGGCAGATGTTCGTGAGAATGCAGAGAAAGGAAAACCCTCTTATACTATTGGTGGAATGCAAGCTTGTGCAGCCACTCTTGAAAACAGGATGGAGATTCCTCAAAAGGTTGAAAATAGAGCTACCATGCAATTGCTGGGTTCAGCAATTGCACTCCTGGGTATTTACCCCAAATACCCAATTGCTACCCAATTGCTGGGTTCAGCAGTTGCACTCCTGGATATTTACCCCAAAGATACAAATGGAGTGATCTGAAGGGGCACCTGCACCCCAATGTTTATAGCAGCAATGTCCACAATAACCAAACTATGGAAAGAGCGCAAATGTCTACGGATAGGTGAATGGATAAAGAAGATGTGGTATACAGTGGAATACTACTCAGCCATAAAAAAAACGAAATCTTGCCCTTTGCAATGACATGGATGGAACTAGAGGGTATTATGCTAAGTGAAATAAGTCAATCAAAAAGGCAATTATCATATAATCTTACTAATGTGGAATTTAAGAAACAAAACAGAGGATCATAGGGGAAGAGAGGAAAAAATAAAACCAGATGAAATCAGAGAGGGAGACAAACCATAAGAGACTCAATCATAGGAAACAAACCAAGTGCTGTTGGAGGGGAGGAGGATGGAGGGCTGGGAAACTGGGTGATGGACATTAAGGAGGGCATGTGATGGTAATGAACACTGGGTAATATATAAGACTGATGAATCACTGACCTCTACCTCTGAGACTAATAATTAAAAAATAAAATAAACTCTGTACAGTAGATTGGAAGACATTAATGAAAATGAGAATAGGAATAGGAACCACACCACCTTGCCTTCCTCCCCCTTCCCCACACAACCACTAGAAGGAAATGTGAGTCAAGAGTTTTGGGAGGGAAGGAAAAACTGAAAATAGGAAACCAGCAGAGCAAGAAACTTACTACATTGTGGAAAGAGTATGACCACTAGTGCTTAAGGCTTCTTTGAATTTGAGATTCAGGACTTTTTTGTTTTTTTAATTGACCCCTCCTACCAGACACCATTCTAATCCAGGAAGCAACCCCCAGAAGTGGTTCCCCCCACAGGAAAAGAAGTAGACATGAAGAAATAAATAGACTTGGCCAAGATTAGTAAGTGTTGGAGTTTAGCTTTGTGCATATTTAGCTTTGGGCATGCAAGACAGAACAGGCTTTATGATCAAGAGAGAGGGAATGAAATGTGTTTGCAAGAGTGTGTGACAACAGTGGAATTGAAGCTGGACAAGGAAAGAAGTGAAGACCCAAGGTCATAGATAATGAGCAAGTTGGAGATCAGAGTTGGAAGAATGGTTGGGTTAGGAGAACTGGAAATGATTTGGAAGAATAGGTTTGGTTATTGGTGACAACACAGAGTGAGTGGCTGATGTGGGAAAGAAGAGCCGATCACCCAAGCTGAGGTTGAGGAACTGGGAGGTCAGTGCCTGTTCCATGGATCTGTCATCCAGAAGCCTCATCCTTCTTTCCTTGCAAAAAGAGAAACTCAGAGCCTTGTGCTTGTGGAATCCTCAGATAAAGTGTGTGCTTGTCCTCAGGCATGGAGAGTTAGGGCAGTGCAGACAGCAGTGTCAGCAAGCTCCCTTGGGTTAAAGTGTCACCCCTTTCCTCCCTATCCCCCACCCCTAAATGTTCCTCAGCTAACCAGGGCCAGGGATTCTTGACCCCAGGGCAGAGAATTCTTGGCTGGGGGAAGCAAAGAGAACAATGGTTCACTCCTCTCATCAACAAAAGAAGTGTTAGTTTTGGGCCAAGTAAAGGAAAATAAGCAAACTCTCTGGCAGTGGCAACTCTCTGGGAGAGACGTGAGGCATACCCAATCCATTCCCATCTCTAGCCTACTCCACTTAGACCAGTGTTACTGTCTTCCTTTACTCCACAGATCAGAATTCCAACTTTGACTATCCAAATTACTCCTACCTAAGAATTATTTATAAGTCACATCACTAACTCTGACATTCACTTTGTTACAAATGTCTTTTCTTCTTACAGCTCAATTTAGTTACCTTTACCCTTACTCTTCTTTTTTTCTTCATTTCTGTGTCAATCATTCTAACTGCAATATCCCTCAACATTCCTTGTATTCCCTCACTTTGGGCTCTTGGAGCAGCTGCTCAGCCCATTGTCTGTGGCTCTTTCTTCTTACAGCCCACCCTGTCTGCTCTCTGCAGGGTCACTTGCCAAAACATAGATCTGATCACATGGCTGCTTTGCTTGAGAGACTTTGATGGTTCTCCAAATTATTTTGTTTAACATAGAATTTCCTGCAAAATTGTCTCGAGTTACTTTACTTCAACCACACCAAAAACTGCACTATTTTTTAAACCACAGCCCAGTTAAGAACTTTAAAGGTTCTAAGCACTGAAAACATTTTGGGTCCTCTCCTATCCCCTAGATGAACATTAGTCTGTAATTTAACATTTTCTCATATGAAATAATGTTGAACTTAGACATAAGCTGGAAATAATTGGCTATTTTCTAGATTTTTGTGAATTTCTCTTTTCTGTCTCTCTCTCCGTGCTTTATCCTCACTGATCCCCCAAGGAAATAGTTTGACTATTGGATGTTTTAACACTGCCCTCAACACAAGTATGACTCTGCTTTTGTTTCAGAAGTTTACTTCTGACTGCACAGTCTGTCCTCTATCCATTTTGTTAACTCTACTTGTCCTTCAGGGTTCTGCTCAAATGTAGCTTCCTTTGTAAAGCTTTTGCTGACTCACCCAAGAGTAATTGATTGTTCAGCCTTGTGGTGTGAATCTCTGATGGCGCTTGTTCTGTTGTGTTAAGGTAAATTATCTACGTGCCTGGCATCACTGCTTCTATCCCCACATTAGTTACATCATTAAATCCTCACAATTACCACATAATGTTAAGTATCAGGATCCCCATTTTATAGATAAGTAAATTGGAGAGTCTGTCGCCCATCTCACACAAGTGGTTTTTAAGACCTAATGTGACAATTAATATAATTAACTTAGAAAAGACTAAGTTATATAACTAGAAGACATTATTTTTATACATTACTTTGGTGTGGTAACAGATTTTACCTATATTTTCTTCTTGCCAGTAATAGAATTTATTATTTCCACATAAAGAAATCCTTTTAATATTAATTAAAATAAAACTAAGAATGCTACTATGCTCATACGCAGTGCAAATAATGAGGATAGTCTACCCCAACATTTCAGGTTCATCTGTTCTTCCTGAAGAGAGGCTGGGGCTCAGGTCTCTGGAGGTGAAAGGCTAAAAGCATTCTGGGGTTATGCCTTTTTCTTCCCTTTCTCATCTGCTTTATTTTTCTTACTCTCATTATTTTTTATGGGGGTTTTTAGTAAAACTCAGCACCCTTCTATAAACCCAGGAAGAAAAAATTGTAGTAAATGTGTGATGAGTGGCACAAAAAAAAAAAAAACAAAAAAAAAACAGGAGTAGTATTTTAAATTTATTATGGAAACAAAGAACATTGCCCATAGAACATAATCTTTAGCAGTTCAAAAAACAAGGACTTCTAGCAAAATTCCTAAGACCAGTTTTCTTTCTTTGGGCCTTGTGTCTGTTTTACCGTTAGCTGGTCTTTCAACTTAATCAGTCTCTCAGCCACGCTGTTCCTTTCCCTTAATTAGCATCAGGAGTTTTCATTAGCTATTTTATGACGTGTTTGTTAGGGATCCTCATTAGCTTTGCTGTGACCTTAAATTTGTTTGACATTTACTATCTGACTATATAAGGTTTTATGGTTAATTCTCAGTGTATACAAGCTAGGCTTCTGGTCATTACATTTTTTACAATGTATACATTCACATTTTATAGAATCTCTTGTATCTTAACATTTTTCTTCACAATTTTATGTAAATGACTGGCATCCAACTTATCAGGCTTCTTCATAGCTTTATGCAAGTGAATATGGAAAACTAAATATATATCACTCAGTTAATGGTAAGTTTTTTAAGAAATGGAAAAATATTATATTAAGGTTTCATGTTTCTGCAAAATAAAAGAACTTAATGAAATGTTGTAAATTGGCTTTATAGCCAAACTCTGTTTTTCATTCTATACTTAGTGGGCACATATGCTCAGAGTATTGTCCAAGGGCCAGAGAATAAAGTAAATTTTCTGCCTCCAAGTTTCTGGACTACATAGTAAGGAAGAATTATAACAAATGTAGTTATTTCAAAGATTTAGGTATGTTTTATTTCAAAGTGTGTTATTCTCCCTTAGTTCCCCACTCTAAAACAGTACAAGAGAAAAACCCATCATCCCAGCAATCATATTCTTTAAATTTTGTATTAACCATTTGTATTTTTGTTTTGTTGTTCATTCCATGATTATAAGAGCTTAAAATTTGCCAGGTGTTGATTAAAATACATTGATTAAAATACAGAAAAGGTTCATTATGCTCAGATCAAAAAGGAAATTTAATAAATGTAAAAAAATGCAAAGAAGGTAAGTGAATGGTTTCAAGTAATGGTTAGTGATTCTCTTTCAACAGTTATTTTTTGAGTACCTACCATATGCTAAATGCTGATATAAAAGGTAAACCTTGTAGGGTGAAAGTCAGGGAGCTATCTCATCTTTGCTGTTCAGGGTAAGACCACTCTAAGGAGATGACATTTGAATTGAGATCTAAATGACAAATAGAAGCAGAAGAGTTTTTTGACCTGGGTCCTAAGAGTCTGTGGATAGAATTCAGGAGACTTGGTGGGATGCTTGGATGGGAAAAATACTTACATTTCTGTTTTCACTAGACTCAGACTGAAATTTAACATTTTCTTCCATTTGAGTGAATCCTATTTGACTAACTCAGCAGTATTAGCATTACCTGTTACTTTGTGATCAATATTTTCATACCGTATCTCAGTGTTTGCAGGTATTTTGAAATATCTTCATTGCTTTGAAATTAGGGTATTTCTTAGATCTGCCACTAAATAATTAATATATTGTATTAATAAGGAAGCACACATAATTACAGTATCGATTATATATTTCTATATAATCACCCCAAACAATACCCTATGATTCTGTGGATCAGACAGTTGAGTTGTACTTAGCTGGGCAGTTCTTATGGATTTGCCCAGGGTCAGTCACATGGCTCCTCTCACCTGGCAGCTCACCTGAGCCAAATAGTCCAAGAAGTCTCACTCCCATACTTGGCAGTTGGTGCTAAGTGTGGGCTGGGCCACATGACTCCAGCAGGCTATCCTGGCTTCTTCATATATGGCAGTGTTCCAAGAGAGCAAGAGCTGCCAAGTCTCTTGAGGCCAAGGCTCAAGGGTCCCACTCACCTCTACCACCTTCTGTGGGTCAAAGCAAGTTAGAGGCCAGCTCAGTTTGAGAGGAGACTCACAGAGAAGTATGATTAATTTGAGACCATTACTATGATAAACTACCTGATTACCATATCATAATTTTTAAAAGATTATATTAACTTAATTTTAATATAATATAATATAATCCTTTGTAATCCCAACTTTTATGCCAAAGAATTAAACTGACATCAGACAGATAAATGAGAAGAAAGCATACAAATCTATTTAATTTTTTTATGTGTACACAGGAGTCTTTAGAAGGAAAATACAGACCCAAAGAAGCCATTAGGCCTCAAAGCTTACACAAAGAACAATAAATTGTGGGGATGTGACAAGATATGATAAATTAGGCAAGGGGCAGTAAATTGTGGGACAGTGACTAGGAAATGTATGGAGAAACTCATGGAAGAACAGGGTTATTTTAGAACGTTTGTTTGTACAAATCCATTTTGGTGCCAACTCCCAGTGTTTGCTGCTAAGAACATTCTTTTCTTCTGGTACAGGGAGAGCACCTTTTCAGGGGCTGTTTTGTTTTCCACTTTTAGGTAGAAAGGGGGACGGCAGAAAGCCCTTCCTGCATCTCCTGTTTCTCAAGAGCCTGCAGCTCAGAATAATCAGTATGCCAAAGTGGCATATTTTGGGGCGGTATGCTCTGAACCCTTTCACTTCCCTTAAAATACTATTCTGAGGGGCAGCCTGGGTAGCTCAGTGGTTTAAGCACCACCTTCAGCCCAGGGCCTGATCCTGGTGTCCCGGGATGGAGTCCCATGTCAGGCTCCCTGTGTGGAGCCTGCTTCTCCCTCTGCCTGTGTCTGCCTCTCTCTGTGTCTCTCATGAATAAATAAATAAAATCTAAAAAAAAAAAAAATACTATTCTGAGAAGAGCTTCATCACCTTTGCATGTTGTCAAAGAGAGCCATGGCGCAAAGAGGTTAAGAGCCCCTGATCTGGAGGGAGGGACTTCTGTGAGGCAAAGTGCAAAGACTCAAGGCAAGAATGAGGTGGCAAGTCCAGCTTGGGGGAGAACACGAGAAAAGCTACTGAGGCTGAAGTGAGTGACCAAGGGCTGGGCAGAGGCAGGTCAGACCATGTGGCTAATTGGGAAACTTGGGGATGGACACTCACCCCACCCCCCAAGAATATAGAAAGCTAGTATTGTATGCATACTAATCTATAATTTTCTTTTATATTTCATATGTTATAGCTATATTTTTCTTTTAGTATATAAAGCTCCTCATTTTTTTCTTACTCTTTTAAATAATTTTATAATGCTCATTAGAAAGACAAACCATGACAGATTCCTAACTCTGGGAAACAAAGGGTTGCGGAAAGGGAGGTGGGTGGAGGGATAGGGTAACTAGATGATGGACACTAAGGAGGGCACATGATGAGATGAGCACCGGGTGTTATGCTATATGTTGGCAAATTGAATTTAAATAAAATATTAAATACAAAAAAATGTATAATGCTCAATTCAATGAATGCATGAGAATCTATTTCATTGTTTCCCCAATAGCAAACATTTAGACTGTTTCCTGTTTTTTGTGTAAATATACATTTTTAAATTTTTCTCTTTTATTTGCCTCTGTGGGAAAATCTTTAACAGTGATTTTTATAAAGATTTTGTTTATTTGATGGAAGACCACAAGCAAAGGGAGTGGGAGAGGGAGAAGCAGACTCCCCCCTGGGCAGGGAGCCCAATGCTGAGCTCCAACCCAGGACCCTGGGATCATGACCTGAGCTGAAAGCAGATGCTTAACTGACTAAGCCACAAAGGCTCTCCCTTTAATAGTGATTTTTAGATGTAGAATTGCTGGATCTTAAAAAAAAAAAAAAAAAAAAAAAAAAAGAATTGCTGGATCTTGTGTGTGTGCTTTTCAGAGTTTTGACAGACATCACTGCGTTGCTGTTCAAAAGAAGGTGATACTGACTTACATTCTATGAGCTGTTTTGTTATTATCTTTAACCACCAAGATATTTGCACTTTATAAAGCCTAGAATAAGAAAGGTTTATATTGACTGTGTATTCTGTTGTTTCAGAACAATGAGATGGTGGAGCTACAGAGAATAAGGATGAAGGATGAAATCCGAGAATACAAATTCCGAGAGGCCCGCCTCCTTCAGGACTACACTGAGCTGGAGGAAGAAAATATCACATTGCAGAAACTCGTGTCCACATTAAAGCAGAACCAGGTGAGGTTCAAGAAATTTTTTAGTTACACTCCAGATGGAGCCGCATCTTCTAACCACTAAGGTTAAATCTTCTTTTTATTTCACAGAAAAGAACTCGTCAAAATTTGCCTTAATCTTCCTATGATATTTATGTACTGATTCCCAACCCTCCTATTTCAGCTAACATTTAAAAGGCAATCCTAGAAGGATAATTTACAATAAAGTTTTGTTGGATAGGACACTGGATCTTAGTTTATCTTTTAGCTCCGTGTTAACTTATTTTAGGCAGAAATGAAATGTACTGTAATCAATTTAACTTGACAACTTCTCATTAAAAGCAATCTTTCTCTCTCTTTCTCTCTCTTTCTGTTAATTACTTTTAAATCATAAAAAGAAAGGGATTATGAAATATAAATTAATAAGAACAAAATTATAAGAAAAAGATAGTATCTCTTTGTTTTTCAGCTATAATGTGACCAAAAACATCACATTAGTCTACACTTAAATAATTTTTTTTTTGGTAGTGAGGCTTAAATACCTTAATTGCTTTATTTATTTATTGTTTTATTGGTTTGCATTGTGGTTTGTTACAGTGAGTAACAAAAGTTTGTAACTTAGTAAGTAAACTTAGAGACTAGCTCAGATATGTGCTTCTACTTCTACTCCCTTCCAAGGCTCCTATCTCTATCCAAAATTATTTTTGGTTTTGATAGGTACAAAGGTTAAGAAGGAAAAGAGAGAATCCAGAAGAAAAAAAGTGCATGTATTGACAAAATTGAAATTTAATTTCTGATCACTGCCACTTCCTCCAGCTTTGGAGGGTTGGGGGAACAGAATGTTTGCCGGGGAGCACAAGGGGTGGTTTCAGACCATGAAAGAGTTACCAACATATCCCCCTCTGTTTATACATCGGTCTTTCCCCCTTTTTTAAAACATTTTTATTTATTTATTCATGAGAGACACAGAGAGGCAGAGACATAGGCAGAGGGAGAAGCACGCTTCATGTAAGGATCCTGATGCCGGACTCAATCCTGAAACCCCAGGATCACACCCTGAGCCAAAGACAGACACTCAGCCACTGAGCTACCCAGGTGTCCCTCGGTCCTTCTCTTTTAAGCACTGCCTCATTGTGTGTTCTGAGGGCTAGCAATAATGTAAGCATCCCATGTCTCAGTTTGGGATCAATGAGCTCATGATGAAGAAAATCAGATTGAGAAGAATTTTTTAAGTATGCTTAAAAGCTTCTTAAGAAGGGTATTTTTTTGTTGTTTATCTTTTTTAGTTACTGATGAAAAATGCAGAGGACTTGAATGTACTTGAAGTACAGATATTTGAAATGGTCATTATTCCCAATTCCTATAAATATTCTCCACTCCCTGCACAGGAGGAGTGTGACCAGACAGCGTTTTTGTAGTCTCCCATCACTACATGTGGTAGACTGATTTACTCAGGAGGTTAATTTAGGCCAGTATAAGGTATTTTTGAAAGTCTGCCAAGGTATCCTATGAGTATTCATTAACCCAGATGCAGTTTCTATGGGAATTTGTACTATTAGCCTAGCTGATTACTGTTTATGGTTTACCCATGCCCTTCCACCAGTAATTGAAATATGGAAATCAAATGTTTAACTCAGAAGTTTGAAAAAAAAAAAAAACAAACACATGAGAAAATGTATGCATCTCTTTAATTTTATTTTCTAGATATAATATGGTAATATTCCCAATTAAGTGTCTAATTAATTAACTTGAAATTATTTTCTGTGCAAAGGGCCATTCTGGCTTATTTCCTGACAAATGGACACACTATAGTGGTGCAAGTCTTTCCCAATGAAGACAATGCTGGGTTTTGTTTTTTGGGTTTTTTCCTTACTATTGGCCTTTATTGACAGGAGTTAGAATCCATCATAAACTCTGTTTCTAATTAATGAAGTGTTAAATATAATACTTAATGTACAAATGCCAGAGGGTTTTTTTTTTTCAAAGAGATGACAGTGCTTTCAATCTCAAAACTACTCTGAATGTTGCTTTGTACTGAAACTCCCTACACAAAGTATACTCCTGCCCCCTGAGTTGACATTTCTGAGTAGCCAAGCTACTAACATTATAAAATGCTTGGTTCAAAGTACTAGAAGATTCTTTTTTTCCTGAAGTTCCATTTTTTTTTAGCTATTTATTGATTATTTTCTAAATGACTGTTGTTTAATTAGCACTTCTTATTCTCTGTATAGTTTCTATATATTAGTTTGCTGGTTTTCTAGCCCCTTCAACTATATTATAGCATCTAGAACAGAGCCTGGTCCATAGAAGGCATTAAATAAAGATTTGTTGAAAGAATCAGTAAATTGTTTTTTTCTTGCCTATATTCATTCTTCAGCTTAGAAAGAAAACTAAAATTTAAGATTATTGTAATTAACCAAAACAAGTTTTATTGTGATACTGAATATGAAATAAATATATGGTAACATCAGAGAGTTGACTGAAAATTTTAGCCATATCCCTCTTCTGCTTATTTGATTCTGGGTACAAAATAAATCAGGTCCAATCTTACAAATACATTTTACTTTTATACTATTTAAAACCAAAATATCTGAAAGAAGTGTAGGAAGAAGCATCAGCCATAAAGAGAAGTCAAGTCAGCTGTCACTGACTTGCCCCATCAAAAAACCCATTGATGAAGCAAAGCTATTTATTAGGCCTTTCCAGTAAGAGACCACCCACCTCAACAGAGCCTTGTAATGTCTCAAAATGGGAGGTTTAGAGAGAGGGTGTTTATAGGATTTTAGAGTCTGAACTGGGTCTTATATGGTGGGAAACTGGTTGGGATAGATGAGTTTATGACATAATGGCTGTCAGTTGGGAAGCACAACAAAGTGAGGGTCTTGACTTTGGTCTTGAGGAAGCTGTTTTAGTTGGGTCTCATCTTCTAAGAGCAAGTATTTCCCACAGGCAGCTAAGTTTTTTATGCCTAGTCTCAGTATTGGTTAGCATAGGGTTAACAGGAAAATTTGCTTGGTCCCAGTGTTACCTCCAGGGCAGGAAATTATGTTAGCTTCAATTTCTAGAGATGTACTGGTGGGAGGTGGGGGAGATATAATAAGTTCTATGTCCCTAATATCTCACATACTAAACTACAGCACTCAATGTTTGTTATCTAACCATTGAAAACCTTTGTTAAAATTAATAATTCAATCATACTGATATTATGAAGAACATTTCCTCCAGGGATATGTTTCTATATCAGGAAGTAATATCATAAGAGACCTAGGGAACATATTCATTTCAGTTTGATTTCATTTAACCTGTGTTTCGGGAGTTTCTATGAAGCCATGTACTTTTTTAAGGACAAAATATATAGTCACTGTCTTAAAGAATTTATAGTTCCAGGAGGGAAGGCAATAATAGATTCATAGCCATCCATGTAATTGCATATTAAAAGCTATGTGTTAGATTTGGCAATATGGGGCTAAATTAAGATCTTTAAACTTCCTAAACTCTGGAAAGATTATGATACTTACCCCAACTCTCATGTAGTGTAAGAGGAAAAAGTTACTAACCTATAAAGTTGCTGTAGGAATTGTACCAAAGTACTGATTTTTCTAATAGTGATGGTGATGCTATCTTAAAAATGTCAGACATCAATTTTTTTTAAGAAGGCTCCATGCTCAGGATGGAGCCCAACTCAAGGCTTGAACTCACAACAGTGAGATCAAGAGTCAGGTGCCCCCAGAAATCAGTTTTTAAGTGCCGTCTGTTTCTTGGTGCCTCCACTTTGTTGGGGCTGTAATCATATGATGCAGCCTTATGATGATGGCACCAGAAAGGAGTGATCTGTTTGCTTGAAAGGGTCAGTAAAAACTCTAGAATTAGGATCAGATTTTTGACATGAGTCTTGAAGTATGAATAAGAGTTTTCCAGGGATCCCTGGGTGGCGCAGCGGTTTGGCACCTGCCTTTGTCCCAGGGCGTGATCCTGGAGACCCGGGATCGAATCCCGCGTCAGGCTCCCGGTGCATGGAGCCTGCTTCTCCCTCTGCCTCTCTCTCTCTCTGTGTGTGACTATCATAAATAAATAAAAATTTAAAAAATCTTTAAAAAAAAAAAAAGAGTTTTCCAGATGACCACCTTTGCCAATGCAGAGAAACATGTAACAGCTGGGTGAATATTAGGAGCTTGAACCACATTTGAATCAGTAGAGAGAGTGAAGCTGCCCAGAGAAAGAGATCAGGTTTATACAAAGTTTACCATTAATTAAATATGAATTACAAAATTTTAAAAATCTGCAATGCCAACTAAATTAATGTCTTCAAGTCTAGCCCAGGAATTGATAAGCTTTTTCTGTAATGGCCAGATAATAAGTATGTTAGGTTTTGTAGGCCTAATATATGTCCTGTCTCTTCCAACTACTCCTCTCTGCTGTTGTAGCATGAAAGTAGACAGAGAGAAAATAGTGTGATTGTGTTCTCATAAAACTTTATTTGCAAAAAATAGATGGTGGGCTAGATTTCATCCAGAAGACACAGAAATATTAAACAATCCTTGGGCTAAGCTATCAGTTTAACTAGATTACAGAATAAAAGACCTACAATGCAAACTAAAGAAATGTCTGCGAATGTAAGCTATTGAGTAATTTGGGAGCAGAGGATTGCTTGATATACTAGGAAAGTTTAGCAACCAGATATCCTGAGTTGTCCAAGGAAAGGAAAAGAAGTCAGGAGGAAGATAACTTTACTGTATATAAGCAGGCTTGGAAGAAACCATAACACAAGGCTCCACATTCGGGTGCCTGGATGGCTCAGCAGTTGGTTGAGGGTCCTGCTTTTGGCTCGGGTCTTGATCCCGGGATCCTGGGATCGAGTCACGCATTGGGCTCCCTGCGGGGAGCCTGCTTCTCTCTGCCTATGCCTCTACCTCTCTGTTTCTCATGAATAAATAAATCTTAAAAAAAAAAAAAAGACAAGGACCCACATTCTATTACCTCAAGCAATTTCCATGATTTGAGTCTTTTCTATCATGGACATATGAGACTTGAGTGATCTTATATAGCAGGGAGTGCTGGTTGTCCATCAATAACCATTTTTCCCCTCTCCCAATGTCTATTTATTTATTTACTTACTTATTTATTTATATAGACTTACTTATTTGAGAGAGGGAGACAGAGAGAGAGCAGGGTGAGGGGCAAAAGGAGAGAGAATCCACAACTAGATTCCCCACTGAGTGTAGAGCCCAGCATGGGGCTTGATTCTAGAACCCTCAGATCATGACCTGAGCCAAAACCAAGAGTCAGCTGTTTTAACTAAGTGAGGCACCCAGGTGATCCTCTCACCCTTAACTGACCATAAGGCTAGGCAGGGTAAAGTCAACATTCTTCACCTCCCTTGGATGTAAGTGTCATGTGATTAATACCAGTCAGTGGGATTTAAGAAGTGATATGGGCACCTTTTGAGACATATTCTTAAAGGGAAGGAGTGTGCCCCTTACTTTGGCCCACTGCTTGAGACATGATCAAGCCACCTTAGATCATATGGACCAGAGTAGGAGGCAGTGCAATATGATAGAAGAAGCCTGGTTCCTGGATAACCTCATGCAGCTGAGAATCCTGCTGGCCCTTGACTGTGTATCTCCATAGTGTTACATGAGAGAGAAACAAGCTTCTATCTAGATTAAATTACACTTATCTAGGTCTCTCAGAAGCACTGAGGGACACTTGGGTGCATAACAAGTATTTATTTCTTCTGAGGAGACTTCAGTATAGTTGTGGAGATAAAATAGTTATTAAAAAGTAGCATGTAATTAGTGCCATGGACAAGGCCTCAAAGAAGGCCTGTCGGTGTAGAGACCTCTTTCCCTTAGGGGCTTTCATGACCAATAGGGTGTTTACACAGGCTATTTGGTTCTCAATTTAAAGGAATATTACAGGGCAGCCCTGGTGGCTCAGCGGTTTAGGCCAGCGGTTAGGCCACGGTTTAGCGTTGCCTTCAGACCAGGGCCTGATCCTGGAGACCTGGGATCGAGTCCCATGTTGGGCTCCCTGTGCGGAGCCTGCTTCTCTGTCTGCCCGTGTCTCTGTGTCTCTCATGAATAAATAAAATCTTAAAAATAAAGGAATATTACATTGATAACAATATATGTTTTTTTATTATCAGATAATCAATCAGTACTGTTACTCCAGATTAAGCACATAAAATTTTTCTTTGCTTCATTTTACTCTCAAACATAATTTGAGATTAAATTCTTATTGTGATCTTTTAGGTTATTTATCCTTAAATATAAAAATTTTCTCATCATAAGACAGAGTAATAGTGATGATAAAATATTTTCTAGGTTGTTAATATTCCAATACTTATTTTTTTAATTCCTGTTTTTTTTTAAGGCAAACAGTGCCCCCTTTTGGCCATTGGTCCTCATAAAAAGAAATTCTAAGACCCCTTTTTCATCTCTACGAAGAATTTAGTTTACATATATGAATTATATAAAACTAAAGTATTTATAAATTATATATTAGTTATTAGTTATATAATAATACATTATAAATTATATGTAATTTCCAAAGAAACCATCCTATGTTACCTTTTTTTTTTCATCCTATGTTACCTTAAGAGTATATATACTGTGTGTTTTTTTTGTTTGTTTGTTTTTTTTAGTTAACATACAGTGTTATATTAGTTTCAGGTATACAATAAAAGTAGTGTAACATTTCAATTTTTTAAACAATTAGGTCTGCTAGAGTGGTTAATGGCAGTTTTGTAAGACCCAAATTTTAGTTTTATGAATCTTCTTTATCCTATCTAATTCAGGTTGAATATGAAGGCTTAAAGCATGAGATTAAGCGATTTGAGGAGGAAACTGTGCTATTAAACAGCCAACTGGAAGATGCCATCCGGTTGAAAGAGATCGCGGAGCACCAACTGGAAGAAGCCCTTGAGACCTTAAAAAACGAGAGGGAGCAAAAGAATATCCTGCGGAAGGAGCTCTCCCAGTACATCACCCTCAATGATAACCATATCAGCATCTCTGTAGATGGCCTCAAGTTCACGGAGGACGCCAGTGAACCAAACAATGATGACAAAATGAATGGGCATATCCATGGGCCCCTTGTGAAACTGAATGGAGACTATCGGACTCCCACTTTAAGGAAAGGAGAGTCTCTACACCCTGTTTCTGACTTATTCAGTGAGCTGAACATTTCAGAAATACAGAAGTTGAAGCAGCAACTAATGCAGGTAAGATCTCTTTTAGGGCTGTGAGAGTGGATTTCTTGTAGATTGCATGTCATCTGTTTTGGGATTTCTTGTTCTCATATTTTACTTCTAGCTTATTTTTTGAGATATTGCTTCTTCAAATAGCAACTTTGAAAGTACAGTATTTTTTTTTGAAAGACACAACACGGGATCCCTGGGTGGCGCAGCGGTTTGGCGCCTGCCTTTGGCCCAGGGCGCGATCCTGGAGACCCGGGATCGAATCCCACGTCGGGCTCCCAGTGCATGGAGCCTGCTTCTCCCTCTGCCTGTGTCGCTGCCTCTCTCTCTCTCTGTGACTATCATAAATAAAAAAAAAAAAAAAAAAAAAAAAAATTTAAAAAAAAAAAAAAGAAAGACACAAGAGGTGTTGAAATCTCATTTGCATCGCTTTAAGAAATATAGAGTCACAGTAGATTGCAATCAGGTGTGAAGGGAGGAAAGCCTCTCCATCCATTTCTAATTAAAAAAATTCAGAAACTTTACATATAAGTGAAATGACAGAAAAATGAACTTTTCCATCACAAACAACTGTAGGTATAGCTTTAAAAATAATGGTAGACTTCACAGAAATACCTTAAGCCTTAAAAGATGTGAAGGACTTTGAGTATAGAAATTAGCCAGGACATCCTATGATTCAAAATACAGAACAGGTATAAATCTGAAACCTAGGAGTTCTTATTCCAACATAATCTAGAACTTAAATTTTTAGTATCTTCAAACTTATAGGTCTTGTGAAGAGTCCTGGCCTTTAAGCTTATCTCCCTGTGAAATGGCTTTTCTAGTTTAGGTTTTGCCTCCCTGCCTACCTTAATCTAGTGCTAATGGAAATCTTGCCTGAGGAACAGCATCACCACCATCACCATCACCATCACCTGGGGGCTTCTTAATACTACAAATTGTTGGGCTCCACACAGATCTGCTGAACCAGGAATCTGGTTCAACAGGCTTGTCAGGTGATTAAGTTTGAGGCTTAATCTTCAGTCTGTTATTCCTCCCCCACCCCCAAAGTTCTTTGTGTATAGCTGATAATTAGAGGCTGTCAAGACTCTGGCAAGCATTTATTTCTATAGTAGAGAAGGCTTATAATTTGCTGCCTCTATAGAAATGATGACTAAAAAGTGAAATTAGGAGAAATAAATGAGAAACTAGAGAACCAGTGAAGTTGATTTAATAGGTTTATTTTTTTTAAATAATAGGTTTATTATTAATATCACATCAAGAGTTAACATATCGTGCATTTTACTTGCCCTATGCTTTTGGCCACTAGCAAAGAATTCATTTTCAAAACATTCAACTGAAATCAAGAGGGCATGGCCATCGGAAGAAAATGAATTTCATGTAGACTTACCTGACTGCAAAATCCAGTTCTCTGTTGTAGGTAATATTTGTCTATGTCCTTTTGTTCAGTTTACACTAATACAATTAGAATAACAAACATATTAAAAATTTTTACATGACAGGTCATTTATAAGAATTCATGCCCCCAAGTTAAACAGAATTAATATAAAATTTTTCTTAAACTATCATGTTGGTGGCTTTAGGATAAAAAGTATTCTGAGACTTTTTTTGTTTCTACTTATTATGGTAGCAGTGTTGAAGATGATAGGAAGAGGTGCTTTTATGCATAAAACAGCTCAACAGTTTTCAACTGGGACAGCTATTGGCTGAAAGCTCAGACCTGTTTTCACATTTAATCCTAAATGTAATCTGAAATAATACAAAATTCTGAAATAGATGAATCATTTAACAAGAAGAATGGCAGAGACAGCAAGAGAGTGATTCTTGGTTGTAGTGTCATTTGTATTTGGGTTGGGACAATTCCTCACTAGACTAGTGAGCTTCAAGAGGTTTAGCGTCTCTGGTCCCAACCCATTAAGTGCTAGATACATCTCTTCTGTCAATCTGATGACCAAAATGTGATGCCCTACTCACATTTCAGATGCTCCAAGTGGCTTGGTTTATGAGTTAAGGTGTGTAGAGTGCTTAGAACAAGGCCAGGCACACAGTAAATGCTCAATAATTGTGAACTATTACTACTATTTCAACTCCAGAGTGCCTCTAATTTATCAAACACTGAATTAATTTAGCTTTTATTAATATTAACTTTCTGTTAGACAGTTGGCTGGAGGATAGTCATTTAACAAAAGGGGAGAGAAAAATGTCACTTGTTAAACCTTCCCTCAATACAGCAGAAAATTGTGTACCCATGTTTAATTAATGTTGACAGTTTGTCAAGATATAGAGGGGGCACAGGCAGGGCTTTGTGTTCCAAAATTAGCTCCACATTTAGTTATGGAAACCAGGCTCAACACAGGAAGAGCTTTGTAGCTTCCAGCCTCACACCAACATCACTAATGTGTAACTTTGTTTTAGACAAAGTAGCCATCTTTTGGTAAGCAACATTTTTTAAAAAGCGTATCAACTTTTTCTAAGAATATATTTCATTCAAATTACTGTGTACAAGTATAGCAGAGTGTATCTTTTCATGTGTAACTTTGTTTATAATCTGATATTTTTTCCTTAGCTATGTATTCCCTGTGTTTAATTTATGTAAATAAGCAAATTATAAAAACATTACCGTGGACGCCTGGGTGACTCAGCAGTTGAGTGTTGCCTTAAGCTCAGGGCGTGATTCCGGGGTCCTGGGATCAAGTTCTACATCAGGCTCCCTGTGAGGAGCCTGCTTCTTCCTCTGCCTGTGTCTCTGCCTCTTTCTCTCTTTGTCTCTCATAAATAATAAATAAAATCTTTTTTAAAAAATAATAAATAATAATAATAATAAATAATAATAATAAATAATAAATAAAATCTTTTTTTAAAAATATATTCTAGGGTACATTGCCTAGAAGTTATTGCAATTGTCTTTGATGTTAATGAGGCTTGAAAATAGTATGACAGTTCTGATAGACAATAGTACTAATGCACCTTGCAGCATATACTGTGTGTCAGTGCCACTCTTCTGGACATCCCAAGGAGCAAGCAATAAAATGTACCTTCTTTTTTGAAGATTTTATTTATTTATTCATGAGAGACACAGAAGGAGAGAGGCAGAGGCAGAGGGAGAAACTCCATGCAGGAAGCCCGATGTGGGACTCGGTCCCACCACCCCAGGATCACACCCTGAGCTGAAGGCAGCGTTCAACCACCCAGGCACCCCCAATAAAATGTGCTTTAAATGTGGCTATCTGAAATGCTTGGGGCCAGGTGTGTTTTGAAATTAAATATTCAGAATGTAGAAAGGTAATATGCAGCATATACTATATATTTTATGACATCTCTAATGGGACCAGGTGCAGCAGTGAATGATCAAATAATATTTAACATTTCTGTAGTGAAACTTGTGGGTATTCATGCTAAGAAGAGAAAATGAGGGCCAAACTGATGCACCTCTCATCAGTCAGGTGCAGTATTGCTGCTAGAGAAGTCTAGAGTGGTCTGAACATCACCACCCAGTGAGTTATGATAAAATTTTTATGTAAAGCCACCTGGGATTTTGAAATTATGGCTGTCTTAGGCATGGCAATTGCCAAAATGTTAGGCAGCTCTCAATCTTGTGTACCTTGGCTTCTAACATCAGCATACTTTGGATATCACAGCTTGTATTTTCATAGTTCCCTTGTCTTTTAGGATTTCTTTTGGCTGGGGTCCAAAGTACTGCATGGAACACCTGTGCTTTGTTAATGTTGACAGTTTGGGGAGATACAGAAAGGCACAGGGAGGGATCCAACACCCTGTACTAGGGAATATGCAGCTTTTAAAAGGATTTTCTTCCTTAGGATTAAAGAAACCTTTTGAAAACATCATACCCAAGTCAAAGAGATCATACTGCCATCTGCTGGGAAATGGTAATAATTAATACAAAAATCTAGGACAACTACAATTTAAATAGTACCTCCTAGAGTTGTGTTGCCCTCAAGACTCGGTTATTTCAAATAGAGTATACAGCTGAGCCTTAAACAACACAAGCTTTGAACCACACATGTCTGCTTACATGCAGATTTTTTTTAAAAATACATACAGTACCCTACTGTAAAGCTGTCTCTTCCTTATGATTTTCTTAATAACTTTTTTCTCTAGCTTACTTTATCATAAATAAAAGTATATAATACACATAACATACAAAATATGTATTGATCAACTATTTATGTTATTGGTAAGGTTTTCAATCAGCAGTACTGCATTGTTCAAGGGGAACTGTAATTGATATTTTCCGGTGACAACCAAGTACTTTAATTAGTTTTATTAGAATGAAAATAAGTAGTTCTTGTCTGGGATAACTAAATTATTTAATCTATTTAAAGGAGTCTCTATGCTTATGCCAAAACTTCTGCCTCTGATAAACAGCCTCTGTTTAACCTCACATTGCAGGAGGTCAAACTAAGGAGTAAACTCTTTGGATTTTTCTTTTTGGTATCACACCAGCTATACAATTTCACATTTAGTGTGATAAAAGAGCAATATTTCTTTGAAACTGAAACTGATGTTTTATTGTATCCTCATGGATGTGAAAGAAATAAAGATTCATATTATATTTAGGTCCACTCTATTAAAGACAATTTTAATTTTCCTATAATGATGGTAAGTGGTCAATTTGCTCCATGTCCAATAAGATGTCAAAGCAATTTTTATATATTTGCTTAATTGGTTGGTACCTATAACAACTGTATAGGGTGGATAGTATTATTATGCTCATTTTACAGATAGCATGTGAAACTGAGGCACAGATCTGTTTTTGTCATTTGCCCAAAGTCAAAAACAGTAGAGTTGCTACAGAGAGAGAGAGTCAAACAAATATTCTCTGGTTTAACAAAGACTTACAGAATATTTATGAAAATTAGAATATATAATATATAATATATAAATTAGAATATTTATGGGGTGAAATTAATTAAAAGAAGAGTGATCAGTTTGTGTTTTTCAAATGACAAATATAATTTCCTAGGACAAAGTTGATGACTCATTAAACAATTACAGATTTTATAAAGATTATCTTTATTGGGATCCCTGGGTGGCGCAGCGGTTTGGCGCCTGCCTTTGGCTCAGGGCACGATCCTAGAGACCCGGGATCGGATCCCACGTCGGGCTCCCGGTGCATGGAGCCTGCTTCTCCCTCTGCCTGTGTCTCTGCCTCTCTCTCTCTCTGTGTGACTATCATAAATAAATAAAAATTAAAAAAAAAAGCTCCACCTCCTGATGGGAGGAGCTGCAAAATATATTAAAAAAAAGATTATCTTTATTTTTTTATTTTATTAAGATTTTATTTATTCATGAGAGACACACAGAGAGAGGCAGAGACACAGGCAGAAGGAGAAGCAGGCTCCCTGCAGGGAGCCAGATGCAGGACTTGATCCTGGACCCTGGAATCACAACCTGAGCTGAAGGCAGACACTTAACCGCTGAGCCACACAGGCGTCCTAAAGATTATCTTTAATTTACTTTTTATAGGCAAATACATTTCTCAGAAGCTTTTTTGCCATACATCAGAAAACATAAAAAGAGCATCTATTATCACAACAGCAAGAGCCTAGGTCATCTTTTTTAAGAACAACTTTTTTGATATATAATTCATATACCATATGTCCACCCAGTTATAGGGTATAATCCAGTGGTTTTTGTACATTTACAAAATTGTGCAGCCATCACCACAGTCAATTTTAGAACATTTTCATTGCACCAAAAATAAACCATGTGCCCATTAGCCACTCGAGCCCCAAGCAAACACTAACCTACTTTCTGTCTTGGGAGATTTGTCTAGTTTGACATTTGATGTAAATAGAATCATATAATAGGTAGCCTTGCATGACTGGCCTTTTCCACTTAGCATAACATGTTACAACATATATTAGTACCTCATTCTTTTTATTATTGCCCAATAATATTCCATTGTTTGGATATACCACATTCTATATATCCATTTATCAGTGATGAATATTTTAATAGTTTCCACTTGACTCTTATGAATAATGGAATGAATATTTATGAACAAGTTTTTGCGTATGCATATGTTTTAATTCTCTTCCGTATATACCTAGGAGTGGAATTGCTGAGTCATATGGTAACTCTGTTTTACCAGGTTCATCTTGTCCAAGGTTGATCTTTTTCACAGTTCTTGTTTGGACACAGATTTGAAGTGAAACATTGCCAGAACTGCTTCACTTCCAGCAGAGAAGAATAAATTCTTCTCTGAGTTTATTTCTGAGTTCTATTTGTGTATGTCGATACTACATGTACTGTGATAAGAATCACACAAAGCAGTCAAGTGTCAAGTTGAGTCAGTGACCAGGATAAAGACTTGATGAAAGTTAATAACCTATAAAACAACTTTGATTTCTTTTCCTATAAAAATCTTAATATAAAAGTGCAAATTGTGGTTATCTTTTCTTTTGTTTTTCCACAAAAGAACCTATCTGGACTCAATACATGTAAATGTGTTTATTTAAAAGATAAACATTCAGTGAAATTAAAAAAATTTCTTTGGGAGGGATGCCTTGCAGGTGACTCTTGATCTTGGGGTTGTGGTTCGAACCCCACATTGGGAGTAGCGATTACTTTTTTTTTTTAAGATTTTATTTATTCATGAGAGAGAGAGAGAATGGCAGAGACACAGGCAGAGGGAGGAGAAGCAGGCTCCATGCAAGGAGCCCTATGCGGGACTCCAAGATCCCTCCCCCGGCTGAAGGAAGATGCTCAAACACTGGGCCACCCAGGTGTCCCAAGGGAGTAGCAATTACTTAAAAAAATTTCAATTGGACATAATGACAACTGTAATAATAGTTAACATATACTGTATACTTAAACTAGATTAAAGAGTTCACAAATTCTGCATTCAAGTTTTCTGGCAAAACAACCAGCCCTACTATAAAAAATAAAATCCTCAGTTCCAGATAAAAGATGGAGATTATAGAAAGAGAAATAAAGCAACCATTCTTAGTCACTGTAGAGGATGATAATTAACTCAGCAGGTGTCTCTTGGATAAATTCTTCACAAAGGGAGATTAAAACAGTACACTTAAAATGAATGTAATTTTAATATTTGAAAAAAAATTTTAATATTTGAAATGCTTTGCATTTATTAATTCAAAGCACAACAACATATCTTAGTTTACGTACTGCTTCTGAAATCTAAATACAATTTAAAGCACTCCAAACCTCAGTAGCTGGGAGAAAATATCATGGGGGAATTATATAAAAATTATCCACAGTTTAGTTATCTTTGGGAGGGAGCAGGCCTATCTTAATTCTCTGGAAAAAAATGTGCGAATATGTGTAAATTTGGATATCATTCTCTGGTCAAGTGATCCCACCAGAAATGTACTGAGTATGTGGAAGACACATACACGAAAGAGACAATAAAAAAATTTAAAAATCTGATGTTTTCTGTAGAGTGATCCTGAAGAATTTGATAGATTTATCTTTTAGACTTAAAAGTGTTATTTTAAAATTGGAATTGGGAAAAAAAATAAAAAAATAAAAAATAAAAAATAAAATTGGAATTGGCAGAGCACAGATTGGAACTCTCCTAATGATATTACCTCATTCATTATAACACTTTTTCCTCTAAAAATGAGTTTGAGACACATTCAGTACATTTTGTTCTGGTCCAATTTTTATTGTATTCAAAAGCTTTTACTATTAAAAGGTGGTTTTTTTTTTTGTTGTTTTTTTGTTTTTAAGTAGACTCCACAACCAGCATGGAGCCCAATGCAGGGCTTAAATTTATGACCCTGAGATCAAGACCTGAGCCAAGATCAAGAGTCAAATGCTTAACTGAGCCACCCAGGCACCCTGTATTAAAAGACTTTTTGAAAACAGCTTTGTCTGTTGTAATTATGTAACTAATCAAATGATGTTTAGGCTTTTCTGACCAAATTCCCTTAATTTTCAAGAGAAAAAGAAAACTCCTGAAATAATCCATTTTCATTGAGATTAATACAATACCAATAACAGAATATTTAGAGATTTTATATCTCCTTTATCAAAAATTCAAATGTTTTGGCTTTTTATTAAGTACCATGTTACCTAATTACCTGGGTTTTTCACTTAAAGTTATTGCCCAACAGTCTGGATAAGTCAATTCATCTTCAACTATGGGGATACAATTTGTTATATCTAATGAAACCCAACTAAAAGAATTTGTATTGAAGTATATCTTGACTTTGAAATGAAAAGGTTGTTTTTGCACATACAGATACAAATCTATGAAACAAAGTGTTTGCCATGTAGAAACATTTTGGTCATGAAAATAATCAGTTACCCAAGTGTTAACGACAGCTAATATTATAATACCTTGAGCGTTATATTCATTATCTGAATCATCCCTTTATAAGATCATAAACTGAAGCTTGCCCACTCACATAGCCAGGTAAATATTGGTGCCAAAATTAGAGTCAAGTTCTGATGATATAGCCCCAGTTGGTTTTTTGTTTTTTTAAACCTGTTATAACTATTTTGGGGGATATTTTGGTTTCTGTAGCTAGAATATGTAATTTGTGGATTGTGTTCTAGATATGGGCAAATACTATGTCATAAAATCAAAACTACAATAGAAGCCTCTAATAATAATTTAAAATAACAAAACTGTATTTTTAGTTCTAATTTCATGACCCTATTATATAAGCAATCCATGCTTTACATGATATTGCTGAGCCATAAATGATTGTGCAAGCTGAAACCATGCAAAACAAACTCATAACTAATGGAGAAAATCAATTGTTCTGCTTTTGTCTTGTCTTGTTTTGTTTTGCTTTTTTAAGTAAGCTCTATGTCCAATGCAGAGCTTGAACTCAGGACCCTATGATCAGGAATCTCCTGCTCTACCAACTGAGCTAGCCAGGTGCCCTTTGTTCTGTAATCCTTAAAAAATTTTTGTCAAAACATTAAAAACTCTCTTAATGTATAAAGAAATGAAAAAAATAGTAAAACTACTTAGTACACTGAAATCCAAAAAGTAGAAATGTATTTAAAGTTTTCCTTGTTAAAAAAAAAAACAAAAAAAAACTTTGAAATAAAAATTTAATCCTCCCCCAAAAAACTAGGGAAATTAACTTTATATTTTACAGAATATCAGAGACATCCAAGCTTTTGAAACAAAAATTTAAATGGTGCCTACACCCCCCAAAAAACTTACCAAGAACAGTTCCATCTTCCCTTTTTCTCATCATATAATTTATGAAACAAGAATCTTTTCTATGCCTGTCCTACTCCTAAGTTTGGGTCAGCTTTCAACACTCTATCCTTTGCACTTTCACTGTCTGAAAATATCTCTGATAGTACCTTTAAGTGTGCTCATGTCACACACTTGCTCTAGGACATTTTTATCCTTTTTTCTAACAACTTTTTTTTAATTTTTGTAACAACTTTTTTTTTGATTCATGTTGATGCATTCTCCTTCACCAAATTGCTTTGGCTGCATATCTAAATCCCTTCAAATGACATCAATGTCAACATTGTCACATTCAACAATTTCTTCTGTAACTCCATTTGTGTCTGATTCAAATTTCATTTCCAATATTGCCACGTTTTGCTTCTCTGCTACTTGTTCTTTCCTTCCTTCTTTTCCTTTTTCCTTCCTTTCTTCATTCTGTCTTCCTTCCTTCCCCATTTCCTTTTTTGGACTATTTTGGTAAAACATCATGTGGGTTTACCACTGGGAGACAAGAAAACAAGACAACACAACTACACTTTGCTGTCTGTGAATGAATTGAATAATAGATACACTATGACCAATCACTGAAAGACTTTGAAAGAAGTGATGTTGATTGGTCACTGGTCATGTTATTATGTGGTGATTTTGTAGATTGAAGCAGCAAAGTTTATACTTTACACATTGCTCACAGTTAATGTACTGTGTTTGGAGGGACTGGTGTTTTAACTAACCATGATCACTGAAATTCATGCATATTAGAACCATAAGTGAGGACTATCTATATATGATAGTAATATGAAGGATATCATACCACAAAGAATCATAAAAATACTACTCTACTGGGGTTCCTGGGTGGCACAATTGGTTCAGTGTCTGGTCCTTGGTTTTGGCTCAGTTTGTGATTTCAGGGTCATGAGATCAAACCCTGCATAGGGTTCCCACTCAGCGCATAGTCTGCTTAAGGCTCTCTCTCCCTCTTCCTCCCCCCACCCCTACTTGCTCACTCACTCTTCTCTAAAATAGATAAATAAATCTTTTTTTAAAAAATAAAGTTTGGCAATATCTCAATCTATTAAAAAACTACCATACTATATTACAAATTTATAGATAGGTATAGATCTCCTAGAGTATTATGCTGGTGTTATATTATTTGTAGTTTAATAATTGTTATTTATCATGTTAATATAATGATAATTTTACTTATCTCCTAGGAATTTAGAAGTTTGGAGGGATGTAATGTATGATCCAGGAAAATTTAAAAGTTCAAATTGATAAATTCTTTTAGATATAAAAACATTCAAAATCAATCCATTATCTTTAAAACAGGTCTCGGGATCCCTGGGTGGCGCAGCGGTTTGGCGCCTGCCTTTGGCCCAGGGCGCGGTCCTGGAGACCCGGGATCGAATCCCACGTCGGGCTCCCGGTGCATGGAGCCTGCTTCTCCCTCTGCCTGTGTCTCTGCGCCTCTCTCTCTCTCTCTCTCTCTCTCTCTCTCTCTCTGTGACTATCATAAATAAATAAAAATTAAAAAAAAATTTAAAAAAAAAAATAAAAAATAAAATAAAACAGGTCTCAATATTATTTGCTTACTGAAAAACACATCTATGTTATAAGCATGTAAAGACTTTTTTTTAAAAGATTTTATTTGTTTATTTGAGGGAGAGAGAGAGAGAGCATGAGCAGGGGGAGGGACAGTGGGAGAGGGAGAAGCAGGCTCCCTGCTCAGCAGGGAGCCCGACATGAGGCTTGATCCCAGGACCCTGAGACCATGACATGAGCTGAAGGCAGACACTTAGCTGACTGAACCACCCAGGTCGTCAGCATGTAAAAACTTTTAATTCATAATGATTCATAATGATTATAGAGGGACAGAAGGTGTTTTTTTATTTTTTATTTTTTTAAGATTTATTTATCTATTTATGATAGAGAGAGAGACAGGTAGAGGGAGAAGCAGGCTCCATGCTGGGAGCCCGATGTGGGACTCGATCCCGGGACTCCAGGATCACGCCCTGGGCCAAAGGCAGGCGCCAAACCACTGAGCCACCCAGAGATCCCCTGAAGGTGGTTTTTTAAATTCTCCTATCATAATTTCTTATATATTTATATTTAATGACACAATATTTCATATTGAGACCGTATATTTATTCATTTATATTTATTTAAATAAATTGCTAATTTTTAAAATTCCTACTTGGGCTGAAGGAATGGAAACAATTTTTAAATTGTTCTTTTAACTCTAAAACTCTGTTCTCTAACTTTTATATTAAAAGCTATCAGGACACCTGGGTGGCTCAGTGGTTGAGTATCTGCCTTCAGCGTAAGGCATGATCCTGGAGTCCTGGGATCAAGTCCTGCATCGGGCTCCCTGTGGGAGCCTGCTTCTCCCTCTGCCTATGTCTCTGCCTGTCTCTCTGTGTCTCTCATGAATAAATAATTAAAATCTTAAAAAAATTAAAATAAAAGCTATCAAGTGTTTTCCATGTCTATTTTGGGGATTAAATGCTAATTTTTTAAGGGGATGATTAAGGTTCCCAGCATTCTTTTGTAAGTTAAAACCTTAGGTGTTAAATCTGATTTGGGGTTGAGCTCTCAGAAGGAAAGGATGATTGATTATAGCCACCTGACAACAGGTTCCCACATGAGCTAAGGAACAGATATACCCTAAGGCTCTCAAAATACAGGGCCAAGTACTATCTCTTGACATCTTGTTATGTTTTCTACAAGGTGTTAAAAGATAAAAATAAGATTGTTTGAATAACATTCAAGTTTCATGAGTGTATGCATATACTGCATGAGAATTTGGATGAGTAAATATGCATAGCATAATTCTTTTAAAGTAATAAACTTTTAACTGATTGACTTACCAGAACTGCTGAAATAAGAAAACACACTCCAATTTAATTTGAAATAATGAGGACATTGGCTCTGCTGCAGTTTTTTTAAATGTATACATGCCTGACTCTGAATGGATCAAGTACATCGTTGGCATTGCATTGAAGTCATTCAGAGACCTTTTTTTTTTTTGCCATTACAGGTAGAGCGGGAAAAGGCCATTCTTCTGGCCAATCTCCAGGAATCACAAACACAGCTGGAACATACCAAGGGAGCACTGACAGAGCAGCATGAACGGGTGCACCGGCTCACAGAACATGTTAATGCCATGAGAGGCCTACAGAGCAGCAAAGAACTCAAGGCTGAGCTGGATGGGGAGAAGGGACGGGACTCAGGGGAGGAGGCCCATGACTACGAAGTGGACATCAATGGCTTAGAGATCCTTGAATGCAAATATAGGGTGGCAGTAACTGAGGTGATTGACTTGAAAGCTGAAATTAAGGCCTTAAAGGAGAAATATAATAAATCTGTAGAAAACTATACTGAAGAGAAAGCCAAGTATGAGAGTAAGATCCAAATGTATGATGAGCAGGTTACAAGTCTTGAGAAGACCACCAAGGAGAGTGGAGAGAAGATGGCACACATGGAGAAGGAATTACAAAAGATGACCAGCATAGCCAACGAAAATCACAATACCCTTAATACAGCCCAGGATGAGTTGGTGACATTTAGTGAAGAGCTAGCCCAGCTTTACCACCATGTATGTCTGTGTAATAATGAAACCCCCAACAGGGTCATGCTGGACTACTATAGGCAAAGCAGAGTCACTCGTAGTGGCAGCCTGAAAGGGCCTGATGATCCCAGGGGACTTTTGTCTCCACGATTAGCCAGGAGGGGTGTGTCATCCCCAGTAGAAACAAGGACCTCACCTGAACCAGTTTCAAAAGAAAACACAGAGGCCAGCAAAGAGCCAAGTCCAACCAAGACCCCCACAATCTCTCCTGTTATTACTGCCCCACCATCATCTCCAGTATTAGATACAAGTGACATCCGCAAAGAGCCAATGAATATCTACAACCTTAATGCCATAATCCGGGACCAAATCAAGCATCTGCAGAAAGCTGTGGACCGGTCCTTGCAACTGTCTCGTCAAAGAGCAGCCGCACGGGAGCTGGCCCCCATGATCGATAAAGACAAGGAAGCCTTAATGGAAGAGATCCTCAAGCTCAAGTCCCTGCTGAGCACCAAACGGGAGCAGATCGCCACACTGAGGGCAGTGCTGAAAGCCAACAAACAGGTGATCTCATTCTACTGGCAATGCATGCTAGCCAACACTCTCTTAACTAGTTAATTCTTTAATGTTTTTGAGTGTCTGTTATCATCAGAATGAGAGTTCAGATTCCTGGTCAGCAGAGGAATAAATCAAACTACGTCCCAGTGGCAGGATCTAAGGAGAAGATCCAGTTACAGATGTAGAAAGGCAATGCAGGCAGTACCTAGCTAGAGTCCAGCAGTCACTGGGTGGGGAAATAAGAGATGCAGGGATGGCAGAAGAGGCTGGCACAGTGGCTTACACCACGGGAACACCCTGGAAAGTGGCCAGAGCAAACAGAGGTCTAGGGAGAGACAGAGATAGAATATTCACTAGCTCTGCCAGTGACCACATATCTGAAATTTAGGTTCAATTGGGATATTAATTCACCTAGGTCAGTACTGAAGCAATAGAAAATTTTTTCCTAACAATAGATCTTATCCTTCTGGAATCAGCAGGAATGCTACAACATGACCCTACCTGACTAATTCCTAGATCTCCTTCATGTCTGATTTTGTTTTCCACCCTTGAGCATTTGCCGGATAGGAGTGCTATGAAATATAGGTGGGAAAATATTTTCAATTTCTGTTTAGGTTCTCTGCAAAGTAAACCATGGAAGATATATTTGAGAAGGGTACTAAGAAAGAGTGTTGTTAAAGAGAAACAACAAAGCATCCATTACCCTCTTGCAAATGTAAGCAGTGCTAGTGTTGGGGAATAATTTCAGATGCAATGCTTCTTTTTCTTCTGCCCTTATTTTGGGGGAAGAGCCCATGCCCTTTCTGGCATCCTCATCTTCAGTCCCCATAAATCCGCTGATGTAACTGGGAGGTCTGCCCCACAGACAGTGATATTATTTGTACTATAAATATGTTTTGTATTAATCCAAGGGCAAATTAGGACCATTTGTGCCATCAGTTCAGGGAAATAGCAAAAGATTAGAACGAATAAAGAATTTGTGGGAGATCTGACTCCAATTTGAGGTCAGAGTGAAAGAATGTGTTACCATAAACTGCTACAATCCAAAGACCCAGTGACTCAAAGTGGTCATAAATAAGCAATACCATATTACTGATACCATATTAGATAAGGCTTAGACAGCCTTTATCAAAGACATAATATCCTGGGCATTCTTGGTCAAGCCATTCAAATAACATCTTTGACTTCTTCTTGCAGATTGAATATTAACAACTTAGATCTATAAGTATCAAGATGCTTAATTGATACAGAAGTATAGATAAGGATGGTTGATAAGCCACAGAAGACTAATTTATGAACAAGCATTCATTGATTACATATTTCAAGGCAGGTACTAATAGGGATGTAAAAGTAAGTGACCAAGTAATCTAGTAGGAGTTCAACACATGCCCGTAACTATTCACAGGGTAGGACATAACATCAAGTGGTATAAATAGTACTATTGGAATTCAGGGCAATACCAGAATACAAGACATTCCTGGCTAAATTTTTATTTTCTCAGTGGTTTGTGGTACCATTTGCATTACATTAGCATCACAACCCTTATGGTCTCAGTAAATAAAATGAAAACACATTTCTAGCCATGCATTTAGTTTACATTTTAATGATGTTGGGCCTACTGCTATGATGCTTATGTGCCATGAATAACTTCAGATGTCTGCAGATGACATCCATTATATTTAGACATTGCGAAATGTTCACTATTAAGACTAAGGTAAGAATTTTGTCGTAAGGGGAAAAAGGGGAATCTTCCTGATTTAAAAATAGACATTCTGCATTCTCTATCAATCTTTAAATATACTTTAGGGGGTTTTGTATGCACATTGTCTTCTGCTGAAATATGCAATGTTTATGAAATACCATCTGTGGGCTAAACTGTGCAAGATGCTGAACATTTGATGACGACTAATACACAATCCCTGCCTTCTAGACTAGGACTCACAAACTAGTGAGGCTGTTGGGAAAGAGACAGATCATGACAGTGCAATGCTATACATCCTGCGATAGAAGCTATGGAAACATTGCCAAGGAGGGGATTAATGTTTCCTAATGGAGTTAGCAAAAAAACTTCATGGAAGCAATTATACTTGAGTTTGTTCTTAAAGGATAAAGACATGTTTTCCAGGAGAGGAAGAAAAAAATTCTAGACGGGAAGAATAGTAGATAGAGAACCATAGGATAGAATGATACACTCGGGAAATGGTTGTGAAGATCTCTGTGTCTGGAAACAAGATTTTTTATTTAGAAAGTCAATTTTGGGAGCATAGATAATGTAGTGAATGCAGACATCACCAAATCTATTCAAGGGTTGTAGATACTTAGAATTTCTTACTTCTAAGAAAGCTTTGTACAGTCTGTGGACAAGAAAACAAAACAAAACAAAAACTCTGCACACAAAACTGAGTCTTTTGGGGAATTTCTTACAAGGAATAAATTAGTTTGTATGTCCATTACAGATCTTGCTCTTTTGTCATCCTCTCCTCTCTAATCCTTAGATGACTAACCATGTGGCTCCACCTGCTTACAAATTTGTACATTGACATTTTCATAACTTAAACTTAACGGTCTGTCCTAAGTGAATATGTGTATAAATTTTTTAAAAATTCAACAACTGCCATTTTCCCCCTGGTCAATTTCTGCATTCTTGGTAATTTTCTGAATCCGTAATATTTCTGAAGATTCCACTAAGCTATAGCACTACTGAACATACTAAAATATTTTATGAGTAAATTATCATTTTAATCTGAATCTGAAATTCAATTAAAACTCATAAGAAACTACTCTGGAATCAAAACATTAACAAACTACCCTATCCCAACATTGTTTTAATTTTAAAAAGAATCCATTTATTGCTATAGAGGTTGGCACTTGGCATAGGAAAGTCCTGGCTATCCATTTCAAGCACAAAAGGAAATGTTAAAAACCAGAATTGTTGGGCAGCCCGGGTGGCGCAGCGGTTTGGCGCCGCCTGCAGCCTGGGGTGTGATCTTGGAGACCCGGGATCGAGTCCCACATCGGGCTTCCTGCATGGAGCCTGCTTCTCCCTTTGCCTGTGTCTCTGCCTCTCTCTCTCTGTGTCTATGAATAAATAAATAAAATCTTAAAAAACAAAAAACAAAAAACAATGTCTTCCTAGGGAATCTCATTAGTAATGGATTTTTTTTCATTAGTAATGAACTTTTTCATTAGTATTGAGTATTTTTACATACTCTGAAAGGCTGTGATTAACAGTTTGTAAAAAAAAAAAAGGGGGGGGGGATGCTTCCAGTTTGGCTTCAATATCTATACCATCTGCTATGCATCAAACAGACATTCCCTAAGTATACATTGATTTTGTACATTGATTTAGTCAACATTTTTCTTTCTTCCTACTATGTGTCAGGCTAGTTCTCAATTTTAAACACTGTTAATTCCACAAGATTCGGAAATGCCTAAATCCCAAGTTCAAACAAATATTTTAATTCATTCAACATTTTGGAATTTCTACTTTTATGGAGATTGTGAAGAATTAAATTAGCCTATAATTTTTTGTTTTGAAGTTGTAGGCAAAGACAGGAAGCAATCTGTTCTTTGTTAATTCTTTTCCTTAAATATGTAGTGTAGATTTACAGTTTGTCAGATACCCATGCTATAAATTGCAATGGCCTTGTGTCTTTTAGGTCTGCAGAGCACAGGTGACACAAGAATATTTGCATTCTTTTGTATTTCAGTTGGAAGCTCCGCTTCTTTACTTTCTTCTCCTTGATGAAATCCTTCTTGTATTAAGTTTCATTTCAGCTCCCTTTCTGTCTGAAAAATCACACACTTTCAAGAATCTGCATTAACTATTTCCTCAACTACTATCATTTCCTTAACTCCTGTTACTGACTTTGGTTTACAGGTCGCTTCCAGGGTAATTTAACCACGTTATGGATTTTTTTAAAAAACTGCCCTATACCCAAGTACATAGATATGTTTAGATAAAATGTAACTAAATCAATTTCACTTTCCATTTATGAAAGAAAGTAATAGACCCATCATGGACAAATCTGTATGATCTGTTTTCCTGATATGAAAATCATAAGTATTGTGATTTTTCTGCTTCAGACAGCTGAGGTGGCACTAGCTAACCTCAAGAACAAATATGAAAATGAGAAAGCAATGGTGACCGAAACTATGACGAAGCTTAGGAATGAACTGAAGGCTTTGAAAGAAGATGCAGCAACTTTCTCATCCCTGAGAGCAATGTTTGCAACAAGGTAAAAGTTTCTTCTTCCAAGACTTTAAAATTCACATGGGTCTCTTGAGTGTTGTTTGATGTGTAGTCCAAGAGGATAAGGTATGAAGAAACCATTTGAGATTGTACTCTGACAAAGCGAAGACAAATGTTTTGTGCTGTTTTCCAGAGCCCTCTACTGGACACACTGGATCAAGCAATTCTTTTACATATAAGTGCTTTAAAATTAATGTAATAGATATTTTTTTCTAGATCTGATGTGCCCAAAAGAATTAGATAAGGGGAGAGAAATGTACTTCCCCAAAAGCCTCCGATAAGGGGAGAGAAATGTACTTACTAAAATAGCTAGGTATTATATTATCACCACTGAAATTTATCTCTGTGACTAAAGGACATAAAGATACTTCTCATTAGTATTGTATGAGAAAGACACCCTCATTATGAATATCAATATTCACTGTATCAGCTAATTACTTGTACTAATGTACCATGAATTAATAAATTATAATTATTAAAATGTAATTGTATATATCACCACATTTTTCACATTGCCCAGCTAATTAATTGGACAAATATTAGGGACTACTTTCCCCTACCAGTTTCATTATCACAGTACAGCGGTACTGTACTTCGTTTTTAAACTTGAAGTGATTAAGCATGTATTGATTCAAAGGTTTCAAAATCCCAAGATTTTCTTTTCCTTTTTTTTTTTTTTTTTGACAAGACCTGTATTTACTTCTTTATTTTTAGAGAGAGAGAATGAGAAAGCAAGAGAGTGCGTATGGAAGGGAGGGGCAGAAGGAAAGGGAGAATCAAGCAGGCTCCATGCTCAGTGTGGAGCCCAAACTCCGCACTCAGTCATGGTCATGAGATCATGACCTGAGCCAAAATCAGCAGTCCATGCTTAACCAGACTGAGCCACCCAGGTGCCCCACTAAAAGCATGAGATTCTCAAAGATGTTGCCATCCTTTTTTTTGCTGTCAAAATTCAGTACCAAAACAAAAGCAGTCATATATCTTCTATGATACAAATGTGGTACAAAATTCACAAAGCATAACTAAGGCTTTATTTGTAGATTCAGTAAATAATCTATATGTAGCTGATATAAATGTTAAAAAAAGCCTGGGTTTTATAAGAGCCCTGGAGTTTGTCCAGCTTCTTTGTGTATCAGGAGAGAAAAGTTTCAAGCTCACATTTTGTGATTGACTCTGTTAGTGATGATAATATACATTATTTATATATATATATATATATATATATATATATATATATATATATTCCTCTTTTAAAAAGAAATCACAGGGCAGCCTGAGTGGCTCAGCAGTTTAGCGCCGCCTTCAGCCCAGGTCGTGATCCTGGGGACCCGGGATCGAGTCCCACGTTGGCTCCCTGCGTGGAGCCTGCTTCTCCCTCTGCCTGTGTCTCTGCCTCTCTCTCTCAATCCTCTCTGTGTGTTCTTATGAATAAATAAATAAAATCTTATAAAATAAAAATAAAAAGAAATCACAACTTTTTAAAGGGACATTTACAGTCTCAGTCTGGTTTGTAGAAGAATTATTTCTCCCAAATAGTACATTTTCACATTATTTATCTTTTTATGTATAACTGCCCTTCTCCATAATATTTTTTAAAGTATTGTTATCTGAGCAATTAAAGTAAGTCCAGGGTCCTGAAATCCACCTTCTATTTTACTAGGACTCAATCTTTCTTATGGTATTCCTACTATGCTTCTTGACATTTAAGGTTAAAGAAAGTGGGACCCACCTGGATCTCAAGTTCTCTCACTAGAGTGTTTTTATTTTAAAATGCTGCAAGGCTTGTGTTAATTTCAAAGTTTGTATAGTACATTTTAGATACCTCCACCAAATCATTAACTCTCAGCTGGTGCATGAAGAGTATTTGTTGTTATCTTAGTAGTAGGTAAGTAAACTCAGAAAAAAAGTCTCTGAATAATTGTCTGATTAATTCTTCCTTCCAAATGTTTATGTGCATAGGTTTTACTTTTGACAGGGAAAAAAAGATCACTGAGCTTATCTTTCTGCTATAGCATGAGCATCAAAGCCGAATAAAGATATTCCTAACAGCCTGCTATATCTGTATCAAACCCTAAGAAAATCATGGTTTTCTTTGACATCTTTGCTTTATCATCTGGTTGAGAAACCTTTGAAAATATTCAAGTTTCTAATTCAGGCAAATCTGCCATATTGAAAGCAATGCAGCTGCAATCTGTACTCAAAATCCATAAATAGAGATGAAGAAGGAAATTTTTTTTATAAACATGGTTATTCTTTTGCATCCTACAGCCTGGTCTATAACAAACTCGTCACATCCCTCCAAAGACTACAATGTTACACAGTAGAAGAAGCTGCTATAACACATCTGGCACGCTGTGAATATTGCCTGAGACTTTACTGTTCATTCTCCTGACACCAGGGGCAACCTCCACAATAACTCTGTCCTTGCGGTTTAAGATGTTGCTTCTTATAAGTGTCCATATACACTCCATTGTATAGATGAACCATCAGTTATTGCACCTGCTTTATCATTTCCAGTTCTCCACTGTGATAGGTTCCCTCCATTCCGCTCTGGGAAGACCAGCGTTCTAAGTCTAAATTCCAGTCCAATTTATTATTCCCCAACTTAAGTTCGATGTATAATTTCACCAGGATTTTCTCCTGACCACTTTTTGTTTGGGTTCTAGATGTGATGAATATGTCACACAGTTGGATGAGATGCAGAGACAGTTAGCAGCCGCAGAGGATGAGAAGAAGACTCTAAACACTTTGTTACGAATGGCTATCCAGCAAAAACTTGCCCTGACCCAGCGGCTGGAGGACTTAGAGTTTGACCACGAGCAGTCCCGACGCAGCAAAGGCAAACTTGGAAAGAGCAAGATCGGCAGCCCTAAAGTAAGTGGGGAGGCGTCAGTCACCGTGCCCACCATAGACACTTACCTCCTGCATAGGCAGGGCCCACAGACACCCACCATTCGGGTCAGCAGTGGCACTCAGAGGAAAAGGTATGCATGCAGCGATCTTCATAGTATGGTGCAGAGGCCAGATTTTTAGCTAACTGCAAAAATTAATGTGCTTTTATCATGGAGGATGGAGGAAGGGAAGGAAGACACACAAACTGGGAGTGGCTATCTAAACGGGTCTCCTCGCTAATGTTGGTTTTTCCAAATCAAATCTTTTTTGATGATTGTGTGGATTTATTCCTTTCTGTCCCCCATGCCCCCACCTCTTGATTAACCGTAATATAATTTTTGAGTATCTGTCAACATGTTTGCTGTTCCTTGTATGCATAAATATGCCTCTCCCCTACCTCCAACCTAAAAATCGGTAGCTAGAAGGTGGATATTAAGAATGAAGCTACATCTTACGTGTTTTACATGACATTAAAAGTCATTGTACCTCTGGTAATGGTGCTATTTACCAGTTTCTCTTTAATGGGGCAAGGATGTGGGTATGTTCTCTTAGGGAAACTTTTTGTCTGTATTACCAAAACTGAAACCTGACTAGAAGGGGATGTCTATATTGAGGTAGAATGGAATGGAATGTGCGTAGTCCTTTTCTTAAAAGCAGTTTTTGTGCCTTTTCATTTGGTATTTGAATGTTGCTCAAAGAAATCATTTGCAAGGTTTTTAGTGGCTTGACCATTTTACAGAGTCCTGGATGTTGAATTACCCTGTATTTTCAGTTAATGGTAAAATTTTTATTTTAGGAGCTTTCAGTAAAGAATCAAATAATAGAAATATTTTCTACTTGCGGTGCAAACTGACTAACTATAATAAATTTCTTTTCCAGTATCCAATACAGTCTCCAAATAGGGTTGTATCCTGGTATGGAAACTAAGCAATTAGCAAAAATCTTGATTTACATGTTAAAAAAATTAAATGCCAATATAAATAATGTTGTCACTGGTGAGGCTTTGAAAGGTAATTAAAGTAAAACTTTTTTGTTTCCTATATGTATTTTCTTGGATCTCCTGCAAGACAATTTTCACCTTCCCTTTGTGATCAGAGCCGTCCCAGGACTTCAGGGGCTACCTACCTACAGAATTTATTAAGCGTTCCCCCTGGTCCCACCTCCACAGAATCATTTCTTCTGAAGGGCCCCCCTTCCATGAATGAATTCATCCAAGGGCACCGGCTCAGCAAGGAAAAAAGGTTAACCGTGGCTCCACCAGGTAAACATTTTTTCCTTGGGTGCATGTGATGCAAATGATTAGCTGAATAAACAACTCTCCCCTTCCTCCCAACCACTCATGCCCACCCATCTATGGAGTCAGACTTTGACGATGGTCAATTCCTGAAATACAAGACGCCTTTACACTTAGCGTCCTGTTTTCTCCTTCACTTGGCCAGACAAGCATTCCATAGGAGTTGCCAGGGGCTTCCTCTTAACAGCCAAGGACGGAAAATGAGAGTTGGAAGGAATGGGATAGGTCAAGGGAACCTAGCATCAGATGTAATGCAGAGCACACACCCAGGTCCTAATTGCAATTTGGTAGCTCATAGCAATTCCATCCTGATCAAATTTTGTCATTTTGTTCTGATCGTTTTTAAGGTAATTTCAGTAAAGGGAGCCATCTTTATAAAAGTTGCTAATCTCCTTTTGTAGTGACTCAGAATGTCTCCTCAATGATTATAGAGAAAATAGAAGAAAAATCCTCCCAAGGTTTTGCTCCTCAGGAACATTTACATCTTTCTGTGATATCCTTGTAGTCTGCAAGCCCTTATTGATTTATGCTTACCAGTATGCTCACATTTTATTTTTAGCTTCACCATTTTGCATTTTTCTTTCTCTTTTAAAAAAATTTTTTTCCAATGAAGAGCTTCAGCTGAAAATGTAACTTCTGGCAAATGGAGTTCAGCCTTTTGAGAAATCCCTGCATGCTAACTCTAGGTCAGAGGTAGCACACAGGAAGTCCATGAAATAAAATAAGCCCAAAGGCAGCATAACAGCTGGTTGTCACAAGAAATGAAAAAACTAATTCAAGTTAGTTGTCAACAGTTAGAAACGCAGAGATTTCACGTGAGCATCTATTTCTGGCCTCCCTTGAATAATTCTGAATATCTGGCAGCCCGAGGTCAGTGCTCATGCATGTCAATAACCTGTCAGAGCTCTGTTGAGTTTACTGCTTTTAAACAGGGCAAGCTTTGCAGTTTTCCACAGCCCCATCACTCCTGAGCACTGGTACCCAGATTGCTGCACTTGTCTTCTGAACCCTACTATAGTCTTTGAGTTTGCCACAGAATTTTGTTTTTTAATTCACCTTGATTTTATCGCCTACCTCATTTACTTTGGTTTTTACCTTAATTCCTTTTTGGAAACCTCAGCCTTTGGATCTCTCTAATACTTTCCTTATCTGATTCGTGAATCAGCTACTGATTGGGATTAAAAGGTGTGATGTGGAAATTTATAGCACATATTCTACATTCTAAGAATATTTGAGTAAATTAGTAGTGTTAATGAGTATAACAGCCAAAATGTACACCAAAAAGAAAAAGAAATAAAAGAAAAAAGCAACAACTCTACTGGACATTCTTACTTTCATAATTCATTATTATGACCTATTACTTCAGACTCCTTTGAAAAGTACCTTGAAGTATCTGTAAATCACCAAAGTGGTTATGATTCATTAGGACACCTAACTTCAATAAAACCCACCAGTTGTTTTAGTGTTCCAACTGGATTTAGTAGCACTATCTACTAGAACCTAGAAAAGAAATCCTGTGATTAGTAAGTAATCCTACTGTTTTTTAATTGAAAAGTGACATATCAATCAGACTAAAAATTAATAAACAGTAGCTATTTTTCATTTTGTATATGATCATTTGATCCTTATTTACATTAATATGTATTTATATCATTGTCATTACATTGTCAAAACCATTAAGATTATATTGTAAACTTTTCTGTGTTACTATCTTGTCCATTTTTATTTTTAAAGGATGTTGTATCATAAATTTTATTTCAGATGTTACCACATTAATCAGTACTTCTCTTGCTAACCACTGGGATAGTTATTCATTCTGTTATTTTATGCCGTGCTGTTAGAAATATCTTCATGCAGTCAACTTCTCATCGGTTCATTTTTTTCTTGAGCGAGATCACTGGGCTAAAATTATGAACATCTTTGTGTTTTGTGCTCCACTTTGATATTGTTGTCAAAGAGAGTATATCAGTGTACCAAAAGTCTTGCAAAACATTTTTCCTGTTTTTATACACTCTTAATCTTTCTACTACTTATTGCACATTGTACACATCTTAGAACTCTAAGGCTAGTTAGCATACATGAATGAGAGTACTATTATGTTGTCTTAAATTCTTTAGGTTTGAATATCTAGAAAATACCATTGGCCTTAGAAATTATTATTATATACAAGATTAGAGATACAAATAATATGGCATTCAGAATCATCACTAGGCCAATAAATCCTTATAATGACAATGTAGCATACTGATAAACCTTACATTTTTAACCATTTATTTGAAGTTAAAGTAACTACAGAGGGGAGGAAGTAAAGCTGTTATTACAGCCTAAGGAATTTTCAGTTATGTATCATAGGCCCAACCAGATTAGTTCTTAATAAATTTTTAGATCAACCAAGCAACATTTTCTAAAAAATTTTGGTTAAATCAATTACTATAGAAAGTAACTAATTACCTACACCCAACATACTATAACTTCTAAAAATATTTGTGTTATTGACAATATATATTATTTTTTATAGGCTGAACTGTATTGGGTAAGGCATATTAAATATTATTTATGATGCTTTTGCTGTATAAAATGTGTACAATAAGCCAAGAAAAGGAAAATATGCCATATATGTCCAGTCCTATATTCTCTACAAAAAATATCTTAAACCAATGGAAAAGAATAGATTTGTAAAGTATTTTTAATTCATGAATTTAATATGTTACTGATAATTATAAAGTTTACTAGCTAGTAACAATATATAGTCATCATTTAAAAGGACAATTCCCTGTTAATTTATTAGAATGTTTTCTGATTAAGTTTTCTAAAATGTATTCATAATATATCTTTGTAGATTATTATTATTCTAATAAGTGGGTTGTTTTCTATTGAGGAATATTGAAGTAATTAAATTAATTAAATCATTTCAGTAGAAATACAGAGTTAAATTTGGTTTGGATCCTTTTGTTGAGGAATTATGACAGATTTAAGTCTCACTTAAAAATTTAAAACACAATACACAAAATATTTACAATATGTAAGGGATATTTTCAAATAGATTTTATTTCTGTGAGATGCTCAGCAGAAAACTCCATCTTCTTAAGTCATAATTTCTCAATTTCAGAAGAATCAACTCTAGAATGGGGCATTGATTTTCAGAATTAATAGATTGTTTTGTATTAATTGATTTGCAACATTAATACAATCTTTTAGAGGAAAATTCTGGCCTTGGCTTCTGACTTAGACTGTTTCTGCTGCCTCATCCCCCCAAATTTCAGAGTTTCTGTCCTTAAAGCTTATTGGCTTTATTGTTGTTAACTTTGTCCTTATCTTGGCATACAAACTCCAGTGTTCTCGCCTATATGGCTACCAGCCTTGATAATTTGAGTCAAAAAGGACCCTGTTGTCATCAATGAGTTTACAATCAGGCAGCAGGTAGTATATCTTCATAAAACCATTGGTGGTTTTATATTATTTATAATATAAATGTCTGTTGTATATTATTTATATAATAATAATAATAAGAAGAAGAAGAAGAAGAAGAAGAAGAAGAAAAGAAGAAAATCTTACCATTTTATCAATAATTAAAATCAGCCTGCCAGAATATGTGAAAAAAGTCCATGTAATTTATAGGCAAGAGATGTTATTTCTATAAGGAAAGACTTGACCACATGATTTGTGCAGGTAAATTAGGTTTCTGAATCCAACTGCAATGTGTGTGTGTTTGTGTGTGTGTGTGTAGGTTTCTCCACTATACCAAGCAATTCTCAGACACCAGCCCGGTGTGCTACAATTCAACTGAATTCTGACACTGTCTACCCAGAAGTACCATTAGAGTCCGTGTGTTAGGTGTCAAACCCACAAGACTGCCCCTCCTCCTTTCCAAACTCTAGTTGAAAGCTCAGGTTATTCCTTGTGCTTCTGACCAACTGGCTATAGATTAGAGGGTCAAGTGACCCTTCCTTGACTTCAGACACCAGTCCAAAGTTTAGGTTGTTACGTATATTTCTAACTGGCTCTGAATCAGAGTTCCCATGACCCCTTCCTCAGATTCCATTAATTTGCTGGAGTACCTCAGAGAACTCAGAGAAATATGTTACTTACTAGTTTACTAACTTATAAAAGGATATAACTCAGAGACAGCCAGATGGAAGAGAAGTGCAGGGCAAGGTATGGTGAAAGAACTTGGAGTTCATGTTCTCTCCCAGAGCACACCACTCTCCCCAAATTTCCACACATTCACTGACTCAGTCCTTTGGGGATTTTATGGGGGGTATCATTACATAGGCATTGTTGATCAAATCATTGGTCATTGGTGATTGATTCAACCTTCAGCCCATCTCCCCTCCCCGGAGGCTAAAAATCCCAACCCCCCCAATCACATGGCATGTTCTCTTGATTCTTGTAGCAACCAGCCACCATTCTTAAGGTCACTTTATTAAAATAACTGGGGACACCTTTGTCACTTTCAACACTTAGGAAATTCCAAGGATTTTAAAAGCTGTGAGCCAAGAACTGGGGATGACAACCAAATAAAATCTTTCTTACAAATCACAATATTGCAATAGGATATACAAGAAATCTCAAACTTGATAAAGCAAGTTTGAACTCTCTTCTTGAAGTAATGACCTAAGCAATTTGCTCTTCACCCTGTGTTTTCCATGTAGGAGCTTTTCCTTTTGGATGTTTTGCTTTCCCCTATCATTTTAATTCCAGCTGTCCCTCCCTACTTCTCTCTTTCTCTCACACCATTACTGAATGAGTGTAAAAGAATGGTATTGTTTTGAAATCTGAAAATTTTGTGTGATATTTTAGATTTTGCCAGTTTTTAAAGCAGCTCACAGAAATGTGTTAACATGATCACCCTTTTAGATGTATAGTCAACAACAGACACAAACATGTTCATTAGTGAAACTTTCCTTTACATTTTACTACATTCAAATGACATTTGTCGGTTTTTTATATTTCATTTTGTGTTCTGAAGCATGTACCAAAACCACATTTCTTTCCCTAACTCATTAGCTCATTCACTCATTCATCAAAATTTAACAGAATGTATTGAGCTACCTCTATGTGTCAGGCACTTCTCTTGGCTTTTGATATATGTAATTTAAATGAATCATCATCCCTGTGCTTTAAATATAATAGATGTTCCCAGAATAAACAGAGGAGTTGAGGTAGTTAGGAGCATTCTCCCAAAAGAAATGTGAGCGCTGGTCATGCAAAGTGACTAGACTTTGATTGGCAAACAATAGGGATGCAGGTGTGGGTAATGAGAAGAGCCCTCTACGAGAGGTCAGCTTGTGCAAAGGCCACAATCTTGGGGACTAGAAGTTGGAACGGGATTTGAGAATGATGGGAAATGCTACTGGAAAGACAAACAAGGACTTGAAAATTGACAGGTTAGTGAGAGTGGACCTTATTCCATGGACATAGATGGCAGTTTTAAGAATAAGACCAGGTTTTCATTCTATTAGATTGCTCTGATAGCAAGGTGGAGAATGGATTGGATGTGGCCAACATGTAAGGTAAAGAAGTAGATAGGGAATCTTATGAAATGTGCAGATGAGAGGTGGTGGAGACTCGGAATTAAAACTGGAAGGAGTGTAAATGTTGACATGTGTCTGCATTTAGAGAAGTCCAACCATACCTGAGAGCCAGTGTGTCCCACGTATAAAAAACCTATGCTAACTGCCTATGTCCTTCATCCTCCCTCACTTTGTAGGAGCCCAATGGATGCTATTTGAGTGGATTTCCTGAACTAGCAGACAACCTCAATGGGGTTTTTTTCCTAAAATATATTTTTTTCCTCTAGGCGTTTCTCCATTTTTGTGAGTTGCCCTTCCCCATATCACTATACTTCCTACCAGCCGCATTCCCCAGAGGGTTCAATTCTTGAAATAGTCGGAGTGAACGGCATTCTGTTTGAAACTTGCAATCTTTTAGGCTTGTATTTTCTCTTAATATAGCTTCCTCTGCAGAGGAAGGCTTGGGCATTTTCTGATGCTAGTTTGGTATCCAACAAAATAAAAATTAAATAAAAAATAATTCAGGGATGCCTGGGTGGCTCAGTAGTTGAACGTCTGCTTTTGATTCAGATTGTGATCCTGGGGTCCTGGGATCGAGTCCCACATCGGGCTCCCTGCAGGGAGCCTGCTTATCCTTCTGCCTCTGTCTCTCCCATTCTTTCTGTGTCTCTTGTGAATAAATAAATAAAATCTTTAAAAATATACTAAGTCAGAAAATTGCCAACCACATGTTTAAATATACATGTTTCTATCTGGGCCCAATGTAATATACAATTAGAAATTGGCTCATATTTTCAAATTTTAGTGTAACATACATGCTGCAGGAGTATTTTTCTTTTGCCGGGTTAGTCATGATTCATTTTACAGTGGAAATGTCCAACACTCTCACATTGCTTTTCAGTCTTTTTTCAAGGAGCAATTCCATGTTTACATGAAATCTTTTACTATAGAATGAACTTGAGTTGGAATGTTCAATGTTAAGAATGTCATCTGAGAGATGTGTCTCTTCATTGGATTCCCTCTGTCTCTGTGATGACAGATACAGTACACAATTGAAACCTGAAAAATGTATCTCCTTTTTCCCCAATAGCTCCATGTTTGCTTTGTTTAGATAAATACCTGATATTCCATAATTTAACCGAGTGTTTTGGTTTTCATTCAGTTAATCATTTCATATAAAAATATTTTAGAATTTTAAGATTTTTCCCCTTTCTTATTTTCTCCTACAAAGTGTCGAACCTCTATGTATCATATACACCGGTTTTGCCATTGTGTACATAAATGCATACAATTTATGAAGACTTTTCTGATCCCTTATATTCCCTAGGTAGAATTACTGGCCTCCTCCTCTGCCTCACTACAGATGGCATAGGCATAGTGTCTTAAATCACATTCCTCTATGAATCTATAAGCTTTTGGGCAGGAACCTTGCTCCTTGATCTTCTAATCTTCAGGATCTTGCACTGTACCTGGCACATAATAATAGGTCATCAATTTGGTAGATAATTGATAATGAGTCCAACTTTCCTACTTTATCTCAAAACATATGGCCTTATTGTGGTTCATCATATATACATGTAGTTCTTCTACTATATAGATTATAAATAGTGTTTTTTTCAGATGTGATTCCCTGTAGGTAATATAATAAAATCTCCCAAAGAGTTGCATTGGGAACTTTGCAAGTCAGTTACTCACTTCTCTTATTATTTAATTTAGGCAGTGTGTGTGTATAATGAGATATATATATATCAATATAATATTGAAGTTTCTTTATTTGGTTATTTTTATATATGGATACCTAAAAATCAAGGCAATCATAAGAAAATATCCACTTTACAGGGCAAAGTTTATGAATCAATGTAGTATGGAATAAAGGATTACATATAAATATGTAGGCTTTCCTTACTTTTTACTTTCTCTTATTCCTTTTTATCCATTTTTAAAATAATTTTAAAGTATATTTTCAAAGATAATGATGGTTCAAAATTCAAAGGGTGAAAAATATAAAGTAGCTCTCTCCCAGACTACTTGTGTCTTTCCAGAAACATTCTCTATATGTGCAAGCAAATATATAAAAATATGTACATATATAATTACAACTATGTATTATATATGTATTAACATTGGCACAACCACAAACATTGTTATGCATGCTATTTTTTTTCACTTAGTATATCTTGGCTTCCTTTATGTCAATATTCATCTTTTTGTTTACTTTTAACCAGACATTATGGAGAACAAGGAAGATACTTGAGCCCTTCATGAAAGCTTGAAATGTTTTCACGTATAGAATAGGAATATATCTTGCTAAACAATAAAATGGCCCACAAGAATGTTTCACCTTCTAGACCAGAGGTATTTGGTAGAAAAATAATGTAAACCAGGTAGGTAATATTAATTCAGTAGCCATATGAGGAAAAGTAAAATGAAACACATGAATTTAATTTTAGTAATATTTTTTAACACAGTGTATCTGTGATATTATCATTGCAACATGCAATTGATAGAAGCAATTATTGAGATATTTTATGTCCTGCTCTTCTTAGACTTTGAAATTCAGCATATATTTTACAGGTGGAATACATCTCATTTTGAACTAGCCATATTTCAAATGCTCAATAGCCAGATTTGACTGTATTGGATAGTATAGTTCTGGATCTATTTACTTACCAATGGTTTTAACTAGATATAATATCTACACAGAAACCTAAAATTTTACTCACTAGCATCTAATTGTACAATAAGACTTAAGATGGCACATATTTAGGTTTTCTTTTGAAATGAAAAACTGGGCCAAATGTTTTTTGTTGCAGATTGATTCTGCTTTGTTTGTCTCTGATTGATGGCAATGCTCTTTTAAACAGGTTCATAGTAATTGTTTGTAGACTCTTCTTTATACACCTATTTTTTTTGTTACTAGGTCTCTTTGTCAATATTACAATTTAATTCCTATTGTTTAGGTATGCCTAAGAAACCATATGTCTTAAATATTCTTAAGATAATAATACAACTTGATTTTTTAAAAAAATTGGTGTAATCAAGCTTATAAAAAAATCTGTTTTATTTATTTTAAGTAGAGAGTACATTGAAAATGTTTATAATGCATCCTGCCAATTTTAAATGGCAGGATTTAATGATACTATATAGAGACAGAAAACACAAAAGAACTCTTTCCAGATGGGTCACGTGTTTTCCTTTTGTCCTGGATAACAGAAAAGATAAAGATAATACTAAGTAAATAATTTCATGGTGCATACTGAAGCTACTCAATAAATAATGCAGTGATTAATGGAACATCTGATGACCACAATTCTGTCAGCATTTTCATTTATTTTTTTTTTTTATTTTTGTTTTTGTTTCCACTGCTTCCTCTGTCAGGTATACTATTCAGAACTTAAATTTTCTTAATAGACTCCATATTCAAAACCTAAGCATTGTAAGCAAAAATAAGTGATGATAGAACGATCACTGAAGGGATCCACATGAAAACCAACATTGCAGAAGGAATGGACATATTACATTAGATAATATCTTTCAATCCTTGTTGATGATTTTAGTATAACTATGTAGTTTTAAAGTCTTTTAAGTTTTATTAATATTTTCTTAAACTCATGGAAATTGAAAATTTCTTATTAAATGCTTCAAGGAAAAAACTAAAATCTTTCCCTAAGATATCCATTAAGTGAAAGAAAACATCACTTTTTGATATACCTAATTACATATTCAGGGCCAAAGTGGTTGGGTCATACTTGTGGCCACCAGAGTCCAACTATGTGGTGCTGAAGATAGAGGCCCCCAGAAAGTGGCTGAGTCTGGAGGGGTAATGAGGGGACACAGATGGCTGAGACACATAAAAGGCCCAGGACATTCCAGCCAATTATCGCCTCCCTCTCCTGACTCTGCCCAAAGGACACTTTCCAGCTCACTAAAAATATCAATAGGGAGATAAAAAATATGAAAGAAACACACCTCTAGGATTGGTTTGTAGATCATAGCTCCTGATTCACACTCACTGAAATGACTAAGCTCTGCCCCCAAATGACAAACTAGACCAAATACTAAATTAAGAAATTGCTCATGTTCTCTTACTACTTTCTACTTGTGCATGCTCCCTACCATCAAGTCAGAGAACACCCTTTATCTACCATCCTGCCATCAATTACTTACCTACAGTACCTAACCCTTAGTATCTTTGTGCTACAACTGTCTATCATTAGCATTGCCTTGCCTTTTTATCCCAAAGCCCCCAGTGCAAAATAGAGTTTCAGTCTCAGCTCCGCTGGGATCTCTCCCTCATTGTATTCCAGGGGGAAATGGCCACCAGCATCTTCTCTGCTATGTTTACACATAATCCAGTCTGCTGGTGCTAGCTTATTGTATTCTACTATTTACCCTCACTGTAACTACATAACAACCTCTATTATTTAAAAAACAGCAACAACAAACCCTCTGATCATAAGCATTTCCCGGGATGTTATGTCCAAACTTCGTTCGACATCTTCTATTTACAAAGAACACTAAGAAAAATATAGTAAGAAAAAGCCACAATAGGTGCCCAGCAAAGCCAATCTTGAGATTAACAGCGTAGACTCTCCTTTACATTTATAACAATATATAGATAAAGTGAAGAAATACTGAAGGAACTTCTCCCAGTTCTGAGACTCTCTGATTCTATGATTACAAATTATTTTCTTCTTCACTGGGACTGGAACATGTTGTATACAGCCCATGTTTCTAAATAGACTTGTAAGTAAAAATATTTTTAAAATCTCAGCACCAGTAGTGTTGGTGCATGATATGGAGGCCACTGATTTAATTCAGAAATGTTTCTCTAGCGTCCGTCAACATGGCAGCCAACCAAACTCTTCTGAGGCATTGACAAATATTTGGGGAATGGACCTTTCTACATGATAATAACCCTGGCTTCAGTGGCTCTCCTGAGCTCTGAGCAAGTTGATCCGGGTCTGAAGGAGCAGCCTGAGTTCTCTATGAGTGTGTGCAAATGATCCGGAGTTGTAATGCTCATGCAAAGGCTACACTTGCTATTAGTTCCTTTGTTTTAAATGATGTAATGAAAATGTAGTTCCATAGCACTTGCACCTAGACTACATAAAGTGACCTAGTAATTAAACTTGTAGAGCTTAATCAACCAGAAAAGATTCACAGTGCACTGTATTCATTACATAATATTGGAGCATCCAGCCACACTGGTTTTCCTTTTGCACAATTGTATGTCCCTTCTATACTCCCCTGTCATCTGTTGATGCTCATGTGTTTTCCTGGGCTGTTTCCCCAGTGTATTGTACCTGAAAGATACAAGAGGGAAAAGGAAAAGCACAACTCAAAACTGTTGCTTTATTCCTTTCTATTGTTTACTTTTTTAAAAAAGTAAAGTCATAAAGATGTCATATAACTCTTAATTTTACTGTCCTTTAATTGTCACCTCTCAGCCAAAAACAAACAATCATTGATATGTTCTCCATATCACAAATCCTAAAGTTTTTAGGAACTGGACATGTGAAAGCCCAGTTCGTTTCAGTTTTGCTCATTACTGGACTCTGGGGATTTTCTTTTTCTTTTTTGGTGTATAGGTTATGTCACTTTTGTGTGTCCAGACCATAAATCAGATCTCTTTCTGAACGACTGCTTTTAAAGCTGGCCTCTTATGTAGTTCCATTAGTGCGCAAAGGTTCTCCATAGATGGACTAGATTAGATTGTTACTTTTACAATAGTTAAACAACTCTCATTTCAAATATTTGTCTTGATAGATTTATATGAAAATATGTGTGTTTGTTTTACAGGATACTGATTTAGAGCAGGACTGTCATTTTAGCTAAACCTACTTTTGGTGGATGTAAAGCCGTTGCTTTTTTTAGTTGAAGGGGATAAACTTTCCTCTCATCAAGGACTTTTTTGTTGCTCTGATGCTGTTCATCTAGTCCATTTTTTGCTCTAACCTGAGCCTTGTCTCTCAATTCTTCATTGCACATAAGAGTATATCTTGCTACAAATAGAATCAGTCTATGATCAGTTTAGATCATAAGCTCTGAAATTCAAAGTTTAGAGTAGGAGGGGGTACCACCCAAGACTCTGGCGCAGACATCCCAGTGAGGACACTGCCTAGTGCAACTTACAATACCTATTTCTGGCTGTCCAGGCAGTCCTGGATCTACCTCTATTCATATGTCCTTAAAAAAAAAAAAAAAAAAAAAAGGATAGAAGAGTCACTTACTCTGAGTAGGTATTTATGGAATAAGCCATTATGTAATGACAATAGAATCAGTTAAACATAAATTTTTTTCTCTTTTTATGCACTACTTGACATCAAAAGCAAAAAGAGGTAAGTTGGCTATATACCCGTAGGTGAACCTTATTTTCTCTAATAGAATTATTCCTGAGTAGCTTTGCTTCAAATAAGTTTCTATAAATCAAATACTTTTACATTAGGAAGCTTGTCTTTGTAAGTCCTTATTCTTTTCTTTGAAAAATGAATAAGCATCTTCTGTAAATATTAAATATTATTACTTAAGTACTACTTAAATATTTAATAAAATTCATAAATTAAATATTATTTAAATACTTAATATTTAAATATATTGCTTTTCCTTTCATTGAGTTGTGGTTTAATTTGCTTGTGAGGACATAGTGCATTTTGTAACACTTGGTTTAGTTTGGGGGTCTCTGAAATGTCTCCTCCAAAAAATATGGATTACATAAGGATTTTCTCTTTTCTAAGAAAAGTAAAAAAAAAAAAAAAAAAGCCAAGAAACAACTGACATTGGTGAAAACCTATAATTTTCAGATCCATCGCTTTACAGAGGAGGATGCCCTGAACCTCTCAGAATATTTTCTAGTGTTGGGGTTTTTTTTAATGATGAAAAAATATTAAATAAGAAAATCAAACACATTTCGCTGAGTGGTGTCTCATATATTTTTCTTTAGGGGATATATTTTCCAATGGATATTTTTAGTGGGTTTTTGGTTGTAGTTTAACTTAATTTCTCTTTTGTGTCTTTTTGATGATGAATTAATTCTGACATTTCAAAGGTATAGCTGGTCTTCATCTGCTCCATGCTATTATTGACTTTGCTGAATGAGAACAGACCATCGTGCCACCTTGAGTTAACTCTGTGCCAGCTGACACTGTTCTTGGGAAGGTCATTTCTGAACGAAAAGCTGTGTTTTCAACGGGTGTTTAATTGGTGTAAGAATCTGGCAGCAAACTGTCCTTTTACCTCTTGGTGCCACTGTATTTTATCACCCCCTCCCCCAAATTTATTTTCTGTCTTTCTACTGTAGGCAGTTGATTACACACATGCTCTTGGTTTCATTGTACATTGTTCAGGAGCAGAAAGTTGACTATACTGCAGAGCATTTGTATATTTCTCTTTTGAAAGGTTTGAAATAAAAAATAGATTGTGAATATTGCTTTGTTTTATCAGCTAGTCATATGATATCCATCAGGACAGCAAATGGAAAGCTGGGTGAAAGTTTCTGCCTATCTATGATGACTGAGAGGTCTAAAAATGCTCCCTCTTCTTCTTCGCAAGTCATACTCTGATTCTACATCGTTGAAGACAATTTTAATGCTTGTCACCAAATGTGATAAACTGTATGCCGTTGTCATTTGCACAAAGGCAGAGCCAGATTTTTTTAAGATTTGTTATCAGGTCATATTTTTGCATCGTCTACATTGAATTTTTTTTCTATATATTTCAACAATCCTGTCTTTACTGTGCTTTGGAAAATTTTAATGAATAATAATTGTTTCTGACTATCAAGGGTATAAACCTATAATGGAATTTGCTGTGTTAAACACTGATGGAAAGATAAGGCGGAAGTGTCTGGTGAGATGAATTAGCAGATTATACTCCTGAGTAGTCGGAAATAAGGCTATTGTCTTGTCTTTGGATGCTTTCAGAGAAACTAATGTATTAACAGGATATGTCATATGTTTGGCAAAAAGGGATGAGATAGCCAACTCTATGTGTTTGATTATAAAATGCTAAAAGTTGTTCACAGCTCTCCATTTTTATTTGTGTCAATGTACCATTAAGTTCATCATTAGATTTCTAAAAACTACTTCAACTTTTCCTGATTACTGTTTATATTTATGTCAATGTTTCTATCTCATGCTTTCCTTATTTTTGTATAAAGTGTTTCAACTTTAAATATTTATTTTTTTCCTTAATTCTCTACTCTGTATGTTTTTTTCAGTTTATGTGTATAGGCATCCATAGGACTCCCTTAAGTGTTCAAGCTGTTACTATTAGGACAATGTATTTTGATGCTTCTTACCATTAACTTTTCTGTTAATTCACTAACACACTATTAATCATTTTGTAGATTTAGTGAGGAATAATTCAGTATTGATATTATTTGGCATACTTTAAATAATGGCAATTAAAATTATTTTCAAGATTTATATGTCAAGGTCTTAAGATTACAAAGAAGAATAATTAATCACCCAGTGTTACTAAATTAGTTTTAAAACCTTTATCAGATAGTATTTCCTTTCTTATTTCTTTTATTAGAAAGATGTTGTTTGTTATGATGACAGGAATGCCTAACTGTAAGCTCTTGCTTCTTCAAATGGCTCCATCAGACAAAGCATTAATGAAGTACTAATAAAGAAATCAATCCAAAGATGTTTTAGGGAAGGTGAAATCAGTATATTAGCAGTATTTTTCACCACATGCATCTATAAACAAACTATTGTGGGAAAACAAAGAATTTTAAGAATGATAAGGCAGGGTCGTTTCTATTCCTAAACCACATAGAGTGATGGGGGAGATTAGATATACTGCAAGGACAGCAGTGGTCAAAGCTGTATGCAACAATGCTAAAGGAGATGCCATAAGTTCTAAAGGAGTTTAGGAGAAGCAGACACCTCCTCCTGGGTGGCCGGGAATAAAGATGAAACTTATTAGTTCTGAATAGTCCAAGAAAAGAGCATTTCAGATGAATGTAATGATAGGGGCAAAAAAAGATATCATTGTCAAAATGATTTCATCACATGGTCTATCTTGGCTTTCTAAATTTCATTATTGTCAATAGCATTTACTTTGTTTCTTGAAGCTGAAAACCTCAAGGTCACCTTGACTCCTCCCCTTGGTCCCTCTTGTGTAATCAATGACTAGTTCCTGTCAGCGGATCCTTGGCTGCATGCTTTCACAGACATTCTCTCACCTTGTCTGCAAAGTGGTATGTAATGTCCTCACTTAACAGAAAAACTGAGGCTCAGAACAGTTAGGTCACTTTTTTGGTGTCCCTCAGCTACTGTTTGATGGAGCAGGGATCTAAACTACAAAGATCTATCTACAATGGACTCTAAATCTCATGCTGAAATGGAGGAAAGTTGAAGAGCACAGGAGAGAGGGAATAGGAATGAGGAGGAAGACAAGGAGACCACAGAGAATTGCTACATTGTTGGCAGATGGAAGAAAATTGTGATATATCCATTATCCATTCCCAAGGATTGTTGTGTAAAGCCCTCACTTAAGACCTGGGTGCATCCCTAAGTATGTCAGTAACTAATTATGGGGAGCACCTTTATGCAACTATCCGCAAATATCCAAAATTCCCAAGTTTGGAAGGCTTTTCTTTAATATTTATGTGATTTTTCTGTCTCCACTTCAGTGCACAGTGCCTAGAAATTTGTATTTTTCTATCAGTTACTCAAATATCACATCCTATCATCAGTTTAGTTTTGCCCAGTACCACTGATTTGAACACTCATTTCTTCTTTTTTTTTTTTAATTTTTTTAAATTCATTTATGATAGTCACAGAGAGAGAGAGAGAGAGGCAGAGACATAGGCAGAGGGAGAAGCAGGCTCCATGCACCGGGAGCCCGATGTGGGATTCGATCCCGGGTCTCCAGGATCACGCCCTGGGCCAAAGGCAGGCGCCAAACCTCTGCGCCACCCAGGGATCCCTTGAACACTCATTTCTAAAATGCTTTTTGCTATGAAGAAAGTCTGCTGAAATTCAAGTACAGATTTTAATTTAGAATTTGTGCTTCTGGCCTTTTGAATTAAAACGTATGTGTTTGTCCCAACCCTTAGACTGTTCAGAGTTTAGAAAAATATAAGAGAACTTTGGCTGTTTTCAGATTACTTAGACTAACAAGGTACTATTGGCAGGGTAAGAGTTAAGAGGCGGGGTGATAATTGCTTCCACTTTGGAGCAAGTACAAAGGCTCCATATTAGTTTGCAAGGGCTACCATAGCAAAAGACCATAGCCTGAGAGGCTTAAACAATCTACATGTATTTAATCACAATTCTGGAAGCTAGAAGTCCAAGATCAAGTTTGGGCAGGTTTTATTTCTCCTGAAGCCTCTCCCCCTGGTGTGTAGATGGCTACCTTCTCCATGAGTCCCCACATGGCCTGTGTGAGGCCATCCCTGGTGTCTCTGTGTTCTAAACCTTCCAATCCCCTCTGCTCATAAGGCTACCAATCAGACTAGATAAGGACTCATCCTGACACTAGCATTTTCACTTAATTACCTCTTTGAAGATCCTATCTCTGGCAGCCCAAGTGGCTCAGCAGTTTAGCGCTGCCTGCAGTCCAGGGCATGATCCTGGAGACCCAGGATCGAGTCCCTCATTGGGCTTCCTGCATGGAGCCTGCTTCTCCCTCTGCCTGTGTCTCTGCCTCTCTGTGTGTGTCTCTCATGAATAAATAAATAAAAAATCTTAAAAAAAATAAAGATCCTATCTCCAAAAGTAGTTACATTCTGAGGTAGTGGTAGAGTTTCCAATGTATGAATTTGGGGTAACAAAATTTAGTCCATTACGGGCTCCATGGGGCATTCCATTGGGCTCGTGTTCTCATCTGCCACTCTCTCCAGGGGCCCTAAGAAAATCATTTAACCGTTCTGATTCTCAGTGTCCTGATCTCTAAGATGAGGATTATGACAACCAAACTCTGTTGAATTTTGTGAGCACTAAAACTTTTGTTCACTATAAAAATCATGCAGAAGGTGACCATATGCAAACTCCTTAACCTCTTTAGGTCTAGTTTCTCGTTTCTAAAATAAATATAAAAACCTTCTCTATAAGATTAAAGAGCCATTGCATGTAAAGTGTTAGCCTAATGTCTGCATAGGTAAAACACTTGACAAATATTACATGTTACCATTATTTCTCATCCTTTCCTCTTCTTTGTGCATTCCTTATACCTATTCTTCCTTTCCTGTCATTGCCCAAATCCCAATTAATGAATAGTTTGGAAGATATGGCCAGGTGTGCAGAAAGTAGAAAGAGGGATATCCTTTTATCTCCCATAAGAACATGAAAGAGAATGTCTCTATACTTTGATCATTCACTAGGGAGTTATTTTAGAACAATCCATAACTATTTCTGTCAACCTTCTGTTTAATAACTTTGATCATTAAACATTCTTGCTTTTCTACTGTTAATCATTTGTCCTCATTGAAAGGTCCTTAGTGAATATGGACCATTTACTCCAACTACATAACATATTTGTTCCAAAGTGATATCTATTTGAAAAATAACAGCAGTGTCATTTTATGACAGCAATTGTTTAAGTGGGCAAATTTAATTACTGAAATTTTCTTTCTTTTTTTTTAAATATATTTTTTTTAATTTTTATTTATTTATGATAGAGAGAGAGAGAGAGGCAGAGACACAGGCAGAGGGAGAAGCAGGCTCCATGCACCGGGAGCCCGACGTGGGATTCGATCCCGGGTCTCCAGGATCGCGCCCTGGGCCAAAGGCAGGCGCCAAACCGCTGTGCCACCCAGGGATCCCTAATTACTGAAATTTTCTTTAATAGTTCTGGAAATAGTATAACAAGTTAACAAAGATATTAACTGTCTCACCAAGAGGCATGTTTGCTGTTTGTATCATGAATTTTCATTTTTTCCACCAATTTTTGAAGTGTGTGAGTTGCCATTTTTAAATGAGAAGGGAAAGAAAGGAAAACACACATGCCTTTCCTCCCCACTTTTGTTGAAGGAGAGATGCTAAAAAAAATCATGGCCTTATGAAAGATAGAGGAAAAGGTGCCCAGGGATAAATAGAATATGGAAGTGAGAAGGTGAATTCCTATGTGGGTCAGAGGAAGAAATATGGAAATAGAGTTTTTATACAGAGGAAAAGAAACATGTTTCTCTAATCCATAGACCAACAACCTTGAGGCTGATCCTAGCAAATTTCTGGAAGTGAATCTGTTTCATATGCTCAGTATAGAATAGGGATTACTAACACCCAGCATGAGCTCATCAAGAATGATTTATGCTAAACTTATTTTCATTCTTCATCTCATAAGATCAGGGAAAGTGGTAACATAATATACCTGAATTTTGGCAAACAACGAACCAGGTATTTTACAATATTTTTTAGACAAATAGAGAAAATTCTAGATGATGATGTAATTGTTTGGGTCTGTAACTTGTTGAATGACATCTTCAAAGGACCCAAATTCATAGATGGATATTTATGAAATATGGTCTCTACTTAGCCCCACCCTGTTATTGGCTACTAATCTTAGATGAAGATATTAAGGTCGTGATTTACATTTTCTGATTTAAAGGAGGAAAAAGAGGGAGAAGAAGTTAATATGCTAGATTATAGAATAGGATCTAAAAGATGCATCAGGTAGGAAAAGGTGAGATTTACTAGAGATAAACATAAAAGTATATGAGAGGTGCCTGGCTGGCTCAGTCATAGGAGCGTGCCACTTTTGATCTCAGGGTCGTGAGTTCAAGCTCCACTTTGGGTATAGAGATTGTTTAAATAAATAAAAAAAATTTAAATATTGCACTGGGATTCCAGACAGCCCAAGTGCAGGATGGAGGAAGCATAACTTGATAGCACCATCTGTAGGCAAAGTAAGTCATATGAAACAGCAGTGTGACATGGCTGCCAAAAAAATTTTGCCATGCAGGCTTCTGCTCTTTTAATAGAATGGAGGTATCTCAAATGAGGCAAGATTGCCACTCTACTCCACCAGTCACCTCTTATCCCACGTGATTTCCTTTTGAAACCCCTCATTTTTAGAAGATTGTTGCACACAGTGGAACATGCTCAAAGAGCAAGGAGAGTGAGTCAAGTTGAAAATGTGTCCTGTGAGGAAGAACTTACATTATTTGGCCTGAGGAAAACTTGGGTGACAAAGAGGGTTTTCATAGAAAGTGTGTAACACCTGGGGGGTTTGTGGTCATGAGGGAAGGTAGGGATGCTCATGAAATGGTGGGGATGCATTAGTTGTCAGGTCTGGAAAACCAGGGGCTGGGGTGCTGACCATTCTTTAAGAGACTGTTTGCCACAGAGAGCCACCGCTCGACTTCCCACAGAGCATTTGGGTACCAAGGAAGCCGTCCGCACAGCCACAGAACTGCCGGTATGGTCTCCACAGATCAGCTTTCACCCACAGGTCCTCACCCACCTCTCAGTACTGCAGCTGAGCCCGGTGTGGAACCCAAGCACAGAGGGGTTCCCTGCTTCCTTCCACATGAGGTTCTCCCTCCCTTCCCAAAGGGCCACCAGTGGGCTCACGGGACTTTGTAAGGCAGTGACTTTTAGAAAATTGGTTCATTTTCTAAACTGCAGTAGGAAGTTAGAAGTAGTAGAAGCCTGAGGGGAAAACCCTATAATCAGACTTTCTCTCCCTATTTGTCAATTTATAGAAATTGAATATCATCCCCATACTTGCACCTTTTACCCTGTTTTGTGTTTTTGAAGTAATTGGTTGCCTTCAAATTATTATCTTAACTGCCTGGTGACGTTCTTATTTATGTTTCTTTGACTCTATGGCCCTGATATTTTCTAGAGGTAGTTGGTATCGATTTGAGAGCCAGCCAGAGTAGTGAGTAGAAAACAGGCCTCAGCATCAGAAAAGTCTGACCTTAAATCCCTGCTGTGCCACTTCCTAGCTGTGTGACCATGGGTGAGTTAATGTACATGATGATCGTGTATTAATTTAATCAAAGAATGTTTTTGGAGCACCTACTATGATGCCAGTTCAGTATTTGTTTCTGTTGCCATGAAAAATGTTAAAGGGGGAAAAATAGCCTCAGAGTATATAAGATTTTGGTATAGTCCCATATATCAAATATTTATTTTCTTATGGTAGGAACAATGAAAATAATACCTCTGGAGTGTTGCTAAGGCTTAAAATAGATAAAATAAAGTTCCTAAGAGAAACTAAATCATGTTGATTCAGCAAATAATTTCCTTCCTTTTTTCTCTTTCCTTTTTTTTTTAACCTTCCTTTCAAATGGACTCTTGTTCATGGAGGAGTGCCATAAATGGGTGCTCTTCCTGTGTAGGTCAGTATAGACCTAAGATGCTTTAAGCTATAATATCCCTTATTCATCTACCCTTGAGGCACTAACAATATCTTGGGTATGCTCTGACACTTCTCAGGCCTGTAACCTTATGAATGTACAGTGTTATCTAATTCAGTTCTGAACATTTTGAAAAACTTTAATTTTATGATGAAATATTTTATTCCTATTAGTAGAGACCATAAACTCTTTATAGTTGCCAAGAAGTTCTTTAGCTAACTTGTTTTTCTGGCATTAGCCTAGATCTTACAACCTCCAGGAAGCGTCCCCTGACCCCTTAGATTTAGTTAAGTGTTTCTGCCCTGTGATCCCTACATTTCCCTATCTTGGAAAGCAATGTAGTGATATGTCTGTAAATTCAATCCAGCCTTTGGGTCATACAATCCTGGATTCAAATTCAGATCCATCTCTTAGTGGACTCTGGCTAGTTACTTAACCTAAGTCCCTCTTTCCTCATCCATCAACTGCAATGAATAAAACAGGGTTACAGGAGAGCATACAGGTTAAGTGCCTACACAGTGCCTGGCACATGGTAAGCCATAATAAACAAGTGTTAGGTGCTATTATCATCACCATCATCATCACCACCATCATCATTGTGACACTTCATTATAATTGCTGGTTGAATATGCTTGTCTTACCCAATTGGCCAGGCACCTATCTTCTCTGTTTTCCCTTTGTCCCCAATGCCTAGCAGTTTTGAACACATCCAAGGAGTTTAATAACTTGATTGTTGAATGGTTGAAATGAGTTCTGGTGGCCTAGATGACAGCAGTGGCTGATGCAGTTTCTTTAACGCATCCTGCTTGAGTCACATAATTGTCATCTATTATGCCCTCAAAAATAATGAGACGAGGCCATGCTCCTTTAAGAGTTAGTCTACCTCAGAGTAGATTCTAGAAAGAGCATGTGAGATTATGTAGAGCCTACAGCATCCCAGAACTGGGAGGGACTTCCCCAAGCTCCTAACTCACCCCTTTCATTTTACAAAGTACTTGTTAATACACATCCTGCTCAGCTGAGTTAGATGTATATGTAATTGGAGGGCTGTTAACCTGAGAAGAGAGATTTAGAAGACCATTGAGTCAGAGCAATATGATATTTTTCTAATTTTATTTTTTTCATCTGTCACCACCTTAGCTGTAGAATTTGCTTTTTATCCTTCAAAGATAACACTTAGCTAAGTACTTATAAATAATAAGTACAAAATAATAAATAATTAGCCCAGAGATGATTTTACTTCTAAAGGAGAAAAATGTGGTATTCACTACAAATATAAGGAATATCTACCACTTATTAAACAATTCATTAAGGGAGTGCACCATAGTCCTGCTCACCTGCTTTCTAAATTTTATCACAGAGCATATTTTGAATGAATAATAATCTATAACTGCATTAACAAAAAAATCATTTCTAATGTGAGATATGAAAAAATTTTAAACCATGTAAATACTCGAATTACTCTAAGATTTGTCATTCCTTAGAGGCCAAAATTTTGCTGTAGAAGTGCTTCATTTATACCACCTTGGAAATGGAAGACCTGAGGCCAAATTCCAGAATGTTTTTAGAAGTATTTATTTTCATTTATATCTATTGTATTTACCCTAATACACCATAGGAGGGCAGCACTCTCCTGGTTAACTTAAAACTGCTCATCTGCTGACCATCTCAGAAGCATTATCTGAAGGAGTCCAAGACATCTCAAATTATCACTTAGATAGGAAAGCTGTTGGAAAAGATAAAAGGAGCATGAAGGAATTCATCCTATAAGACTCTGAGTTTCTACAAAAGGGAATCATTGGGCTAACCAGGCTACAAAATGACAAGCATAGAGTTGAAGGAGGAAAAAAAAATAAAAAGAATTCCCCAAAGTGGAGAAGATAGAACTACTTGTTACATTTGAAGGACTTTTATTGAGTGTGATATTCTGAACACCAACTACTCAATGAGAAGCAGATCTTGTTCTTATTAATAGGTAATAATTAATAAACTACTCTGTGACAAAGATTACCTATGAAAGGCTCCCTTCAGAAATGATGTTCTCTTGAATGAACTCAAATCAAGCCTGTCTACTTTGCATCACAGACAGCTTTAGTGTGTTTTCAATGTTGTAAACAAAAGCATCAGCAGTTTTCATGAATTTTAGGATTCTTAGGCAGATTTTGCTCTAATGAGGATATACTGGCCTTTGAAAAGTGATACTTAGGCCTGTGAAAGTAAATTTCAGTAGAACCTCAATAATCCAAGCCTGTAAATCTAGGTTTAGTGATAATTTAGCTTTAGTATTATCTATCTAACAAATAAGGGAAGAGATTTGCTAAGCAAATACGCGGTCTAACCAGTTAGTGAGAGGACATGCTGCAATTATTTGAAAATAATTGAATTTTCAAGTCAAACTCAAAGTTTAACTTTTTTGCAAAATCTTTTTGCAGAAATATAACATGCATTTCTAACCAGCTTCTCAGGTGGCTCTAGTACAGTCAGCCTGGTACCAATAAACAGACTGTCCTTTGATTATTTTAGAACTCTCAACACATGGTCTTTCTTGGAGTAGATGATTAACATAACTGATCAGCTTTAAATATGGAGTTTTGATAGCTAGCATTTTGTTAACCTAGCATGAGTTATATTATGTGACTTTAAAATGTCAAAAATAAAACAGAAGTAGATTTCCCATTCAGGTTAGCTTTCTCCATCAGTCCAAGTTACTATCAATTTACTACATAACAAACCTACTATTGCTGCTAACAAGTCTTGCTTTTGATTAATAAAATTCTCAGAAAACTATAAAGATGATTTCTTCCTCTGATATCTTATTAATCATGGAAAATATTGTGTTGCATGCTTGCTTTTTTCAGTGTAGTTATGGGATTGACAATATGCCCATGTGTCCTGACAATAAAGGCAGTTATCTGAATATATTCCATTTTGGTTAAGCAGATCTAAGTGCTAAGCAAGTAACTGCCAAAATGTTCAAGTTCAGAACTTGAAGATCTTTCATTATATTAATAGACCCCTTATTTTTAGATGTATCCAGATACCAAATATGAATGGCCAAATATGTCCTAATGTACTTGAGAAATCTCACTACCAGTTTTGTATCACTAATTTTCAAATACTGGATTTAATTCAGAAAAACGTCTCTTCTATTGGCATCATGCGGTGGGGGGGGGGGAATAAATGTCAGATGTTTCTATATGAATGCACATTCCTCACTAAATCTCTCAGGCAACTGCTTTAGTTACTGTTACTAACACGATGCTCTGTCATCTCTTTGTATACATGTCTAATTTATCAGTTTCTTGTAGATTGTCAGCAGCCTGCTGCCTCCGTACCGCCACAGTGCTCACAACTAGCCGGGAGGCAAGACTGCCCAACTGTCAGGTAAATTCGGACGTCCTTTCTCTTCTCACCCAGCTGCATGTCAGATCCATGGATCCCAAGCTCTCCTTTCCAACACCATAACTTCCTATCCATAATTATATTTGCTACATTTTATCTTAAATATGGGCTATGCTAACATATACACTGGCTACCTGAAGTCTCCATGTGCCCAGCGGAAATACAAGAGAGCTAGAGTTTATTTTATTGGCCACTGGTGGGTAGACTAAGGGCTGCCTTCAGCTTCCTTGTACGAGTAAATGCTAGGATTAATCCTGTGGTTCACTACCTTCCAAAATATAAAACCTGGAATTACTAGGATGTTTGCCCTACTTTTTCTTGTGCTTGACTTCTGCCCTTAGCATATATTTTTCAGACAAATAAGCAAGAAGAATAGAAAGCGTCCCTCATGTCTGTTCCAAGACAACTTTATGAGTGTTTCTGTTTTTTTTCTCCACTCACGATCCTCATTAAAACTGATTTTGAAGGGTGGAGAAAAACTTAACAGTTGGCCTTTTAAAAAAATATCTGTGGTGATGGCTCTCTTTATGTGAGATTAACTGAAGAATTTTAAAGGCAGCTTTTCATACTGCTGGACACTAACTTGAAGAGATTGTTGACAATCTCTACTCCAGCGAAAGCTTTGCGAATCCATCATGAATTTACCTCCATATGGGTGAACTCCCACTCAGCATCAGAGCACCCCCTCAGGACCTTGCTTACATCTTTGTGTAATACTTCATCTCCAGTTAGTTGCCCTCTGACGGTGTGACATTTTTGTAGCCGGCTGTGGCTTTTATAGTCTACTTTTTGTTCTTCCCCTATTTTAGTGAACATGTCACTCTTCTACCAGGACAAGGCTGTTTTTGAGTAGGGGCAGGCCTAAATATATTTCAATGTATGTCAGGAATAGATGTCAGTAGCAGGCTGCCTGTGGTCACGGGTTAGAGCCACGCAAGCCAGCAAGCCACAGATGCTCCGCAGAAAAACAGCGGCAGCCAAAGCCCCTGTGTGGCTTGGTCTCAGAGGTGGTCGTGCAGCCATTTGGAGAAGTGAGACGTGGACTTAGCAGGAGAAGGTCCATGATTCAATAGGTCCCAAGCCACTGTCTCCTGATGGGTGTCTAGTCTGCTGACAGGATTCCAACAACAGAGTTTTTACTTCCAGAACATTCTTTGTGAACTTATGAATGCCATTTTATTACGGCAGCCAGCTGTAGACTCATTTTAATTATGTAAGTAACTGAAAATATTATAAATGTGCAGACCCATTGTAGTGGGACTCTGTATGTATAGTGGTAAAGAACATAGAGTCTCACCCCACAGGCCATCGTCTGACAAGCACCCCACCCACCCAGGACCTGGGACAGCGCCAGGCACACCACCAATGGTCAGCACCTATTAATCACAGGAATGAGTAGATGAACTCTGGAGGAGATTGCTTGGGTTTAAATCCCATCTCTACCCCCTGCTAGTTGTGTAATCATGGAAAGTTGCTTTTGCTGGCAAAGATTCTGTGTGTGTATGTGTGTGTTGTCATAGTCATTGTTGTTTTCACTTGTAAAGTAAGGAAGAGAATAGTTTTGAGGGATTCAGTGTGGCACAGGCCTCATGCAGAGTGTGCTCTCACTGTTACTATTACTAACCGTTCTCAGTACCTAAGCATTCTTCAAGGCAAAGGTCTGTGGCCTCTTTCTCTAATTTGCGTGGGGAAAGAATGGAGAAGCTTCCTTCTTTAAGTATTTCAATTAGGTAAAGAATGGGAAGGCCAATGGGGGAATTTTTTCAGTTTGATTTTATTTCACCTTGCCTTTTTTTTTTTTTTAAGGAACTAGTTTGACTAAATGGTTACCTGCCCCAGTTCCCAGTTCCGTATCTTCTGAGCTTACAGAAGTTAGGTTGCTTGCTACACCTTCACAGGGATGATTTACTTTAAAGAAAAGCAATTTAATGAATTACAAATGTTTCCAGTTTCTACTCATGTGAATACAGCATAGGCCGGGTTTCCATGGTTCCCATTGGGGTCCCCACAGAGAAATGATAAAATCCATATAGACCTGAAGAAACTCCATTTCAAAGTCACTGGGATTATAATTGGCTTCCTTCCCACCCATGCCTGCTGCCAAATGAATCAAATTTAATGCCCTCACTGCTCTTGTCACTTTGTGGCAGAAAAATTAACAGCCAACATTTAAATTCTTACCGTGTACATGATATGTCACACTTATTAATCATTATGATGCCTAGAAGGTAGGCATTATCACACCCATTTTTAAACCAGGAAACGGAGGAGGAAAAGAAGGTAATGTGACTTCTCCAGGGTCACCCATCCTGAAAGCAACTGAGCCCAATGAGTCTGGCACACATTGTCCTAAGTGCCAGGGTATGCCACTCTACTGCTGGGAAAAGTTCACCAATTTTAATTATGCTGTGAGGAGCATAATCAGAGAATTTAAATCACTAATGTTGACTCTTTATCCCTGAAGTGAAAAGGAAGGGGCATTTTCTTAATGAGAAACATGAGAAATAAAATCTGCTCACTATGTTGAGTAACTTTAGATCAGTGCTCTCTCTCTCTGTTTCTCACAATAAAAACTGTTTTACACTTCCTTCAGCTCATAATGTATGTTCAGATAACTTTTTAGGTGTATGGTTTTGAATAAATGAGCATTTTCCTCATATTTTCCATATATGTTTCTTATAGACTGATTCTGTTAGCTAAATTATTAAAGTTATTTATAGATAATAAACATCATGTAAAGGGAACGCCCAATGTGTGGCAGCCTTGGATGTAATATTTAAATATATGGAGATGTTTGAGATTTAGCACTTCTCCCCTTCTGTCAAATAGTCACTTACTTGGACAAAAAGAGAAACTTTCTGAGGAAATACTCATTTTTATGTCTTAAGCCTACTGTTTACAACATGATCTCCCTACAAAAAGCAGTTCTTAGATGTAAAGGTTGAATAACAAGTGGGTTCCTGAAGGTGGTTAGCAATCAGAGCTGAATACAGCCTATACCTGAAATAATTGGAACTTATCAAATATTTATAGCTAAATAAGTAAGCCAAGAACATATTTCTTCATAATCTATGTAGTGTGATTGTACTTTATGCAAATGTAAAATATTAGAAATTATATAATATTAAGTATTTATGATCCCTCACTTTATGTAAGAAATCTGAAATAATGAACAAACTTTTAAATCATCATGACTAACATAATGTGATGGTGTTGGGCCAAGCAAACTATAACCTGTAGTTAAGCTGTTGCTATACCCTCCAGCTGGTCAAGCAGAAATGCTTATCTTCTTCCAGAAACCAGTATCGTACTATATGTTCACTAAGGAAAAGAAAAGGAGAGAAATACTTGTCTTCCTTGATTGGGAAGAGTATTTGAACTACATGAGGTCTTCCAATACCCTTCTTATATAACATGACCACCCCATGCTACTTGCCACAACTTATGTTGAATAGTGTGTTTAGTTGCCTAAAAAAGAAACTTGTTCTAAATCATGCAGAACTGGGAGAAGCTCTGTTAGGTCTGTGGGAGTCTGTAGGCTGCTGTGTTTCCTGGGCCATCTGACTCTGTCTACAGGGTAGAGGAAGAGCCTTGCCATGCAATAATCGTTTTAATCCTTGTGCTGAAGCTCCAGCTCTCCCAGGGTTACCTACCACGTTTTAAAAATAGGTAGGAAAAATTATTTTTATCACTGGTTGCTCTAACTAGTACAGAAGAGCACTCTCCTCTAAATTCATAGCAGTTGAGTTTGGGAAGTAAGGATGACCTCAAGCGGATCAGTATTTTACATAATTATAATTTTGTAATAAAATTCAAGAGATATACTTGAAGGATAACTTCAGTACCAAAGATAAGAAGGATTTTTTTAAAAAGATTTTATTTATTTATTCATGAGAGACACACAGAGAGAGGCAGAGATATAGGCAGAGGGGAAGCATGCTCCCTTCAAGGAGCCCAATGTGGGACTCGATCCCAGGACCCCAGGATCACATCCTGAGCCAAAGACAGATGCTCAACCGCTGAGCCACACAGGCATCCTGATAAAAAGGATTTTTAATACTAATTCTAATGACTTCAATGATAATATTAGCTTTAAAAACAATAAATAGATAAAATAAAAATTATTTATTAAATATTTATTTATTTATTTATTTATTTGAGCCATGGCTCAATTAAATGGCTATGATTTGAGCCATGAATAGTTTTCTCAAATATTATTCCTGGCAGAAATGAATCCTACAGAACTGAATTTCATAATACGTGAGGGAGGAAATGCAGAATTTTAGAAAAATGCCAGTCTTTTTCTTTTTTTCTTTTTCTTTTTTTTTTTAGTCTTTTTCAATTAAAAGAAATCCCCATAGTTGCGTGTTCCCCAACCCAATTAGTCGTCTTTGATAAGGTCCAAACCCAAGTGTGTTTTGTAACTTTACTTTAGGAAATTCAATAATTATATTTCTTTATCCTTTAAGATTCATCAAGACATTAATGAGCCTGGACATTTATGGATTCATTTAAACTGAAGGCTCCCTTGGGCGGCCCTGGGTGGCTCACTGGTTTGGCGCCGCCTTCAGCCCAGGGCATGATCCTGGAGACCTAGGATCGAGTCCCACATCAGGGTCCCTGCATGGAGCCTGCTTCTCCCTCTGCCTGTGTCTCTGCCTCTCTCTCTCTCTCTCTCTCTCTCTCTCTCTCATTAATAAATAAATAAAACCTTTAAAAATAAATAAATAAATAAATAAATAAATAAATAAATAAATAAATAAAAATAAACTGAAGGCTCCCAAAGGTGGTTGTTTGGAAGCGTGCATTATATGCTCAACACATAGGAAGTTTTAAAACTGTCCTATTTTCACTGCCAAATAAAGCAAATAGTGGGAACCCTTAGAGCAAATTAGGCTTATCCTACAGAGTTTGGATCTACCAGAGAACTGTAGGGTCCTCTAAAGCTTTGGTCTAACATTGTCTACATCCCTGGGAGCTGGTTGGAAATGAAGATTGTCAGGTCCCACCCCAGACCTATGGAATCAGGTGCCACATTTTACCAAGATCCGCAGGTGATTGGTGCATACATTAAAGTTTTAAAAGAACCGACTTGAAGAAATCTTACAACTAACCTGGAGACCTAGGCGAAATGAGACTGTGTACAGAAATGGAATGGAGCGACATTGGGGGAAGGATTTATGTGTCATTTCCCTAACACGTTTCTTTTTCTTTTCTTTCTTTCCTTTTTTTTTTTTTTTTTTTTTTTTTGGTGCATTGTTTTTGAAAAGCTGCAGTCGTCTTAGCATGCTTTAGATTTAATTCTTTTCTGTGCAAAATTTGTGTTTATGTTTTTTAAATTTCTATGAGAAGGTTGTGTCTCTCTAACCCTTACAAGTGTGCCTGGCCCCCTGTGAAGGCGTTTCTTGCTGACATGCTTGTTTCTCCTTTTCAGTCCTGACCTAGCTCTCCCTGCCGAGCAGCCACATTCCAGCCCGCAGTGCGCCCCTCTCCACTGTCTCTCCAAGCCTCCTTACCCCTAGTCTTCATCTCCCACGGATGGATATCTAAGGTGAATGCTTTGTAGACACACACAGGACACTGCCCGAGATCCAGCGGGTGTTTTCTTCTCAGTTGTGAGATGTAGGATTGGATTCATGTTCATCCTTTTGGAAGATGAGAGAAAGTTAAGAAGAATAACACAAAGCACAGACTCCAGTGTGATGAAACATTTTACGGTTTCTGTAAGTCATGGATAAACTTCTACAATCAAATGGCTATGATTGAGTTAAATAAAAACAAAAAATAAAAGGAAACGGGAACTATGTATCTCAGATGACTGGCTTTACCTCTATAGCATAAGAAAGACCTAAGACCATGTAAAAATACATATATTGTAAAATCATCTTTCCTTGTACTTCAAATTCAGCTATAGAAGTTGATTCCAATATTTTTTGTCATTGATATTTATTTTATACTTTATTTGCCACATCATTTATGTCTATAAAAATCATTTCTGTGAGAGGTGAACTTATTAATTCCTTTATTTTTAGATACACATAATTTGCTCAATTAAGTATGAGTTTTAATTTAGTTTGAAATCTGGAATTGGCCAGACTGTGGTCATATTTCTTGCACAAAGTAATAAATGAGGTGCATCGGAATGTTAACAATAACTGTATTTTGCTGCTACACTGATATTGTTTATGCACTTATTTTCTGATCAGTAGCTCATTAACTGCTGGTTCTTTTTTTTAAACTAGAATTCTTCACTTTACATTATTAAGTAAATCTAAGAAAGACTATGTTATGATTCATTGACTTATTCAACTTTTGACAGCATCTTTAATTTTTTAAAATTGCCGAAAAGTAGATGCACTGGTGCTGCTCCTTTGTGTGTGTGTATGTGTGTGTGATAATGTTAAGAAAGCTAAATAACATGAAGGGAAAAAAAAGGTGTGTTTATTTAATGACCAGAATTTTTTTACTTTCCCAAATTCAGGGTCCTACTATGAGTCTTTCCTGCAAAAAGGTATCAAATGGGAAAATAGATAGATACATACATAGATAGATGTAAGTTAGCCTTTGGTTAATTAATTTATCCAGAAAGTGTTCAAATTTCGATTAAAATTGTATGTTTTGTTGTTGTTAGGTTTTTTTCATAATGAATCTTCCTTGCCAAAAAAACAATAATAAACCTTAGCTCATTGTCTACTTTTGACAAACACTCAGGTGCCTACAATCATTATATTATATTGAGATAGTACATGTTCCTAGTTTATTTACAGATTCTGCTGGGTAACTTTTATGACTTGATTTAAGGCAATGGATTTTCATAGCAAAGTTTCTTTTGCACATAATCTGACAAACAAGGAAAACAGCTAATTGAGCTGAAAGGTCTAACACTCCTGGGCTCCTTAACTATCAACTGTTGCCCACACAATTGCTCCTAGCCCTGATTCCTTGTCTAGTCAGGTAGCCTTAACTTATTTAAAACCATGACGGTTTGACCTTTTCATGTAACTATACCTGTAAGTTCTCTTTAAGACAAAAACACCCTCACCATTAACGTAAAAGGTAGTTAACAATGCAGGGCTCTAACAGTGGAGATCTAGTAGTGGAGATCTCAGCTTAATGAGTGGGAGTGGGTGGTACATTAATGTGTGGTCCATCAAAGATGGCAACCAATCGGTAATCATCAAGCACAGTGCAGGAGCTTTCATCACTCCTAAGCCTGTTAAGTAGTGGTCACTATTACCAAAGCATCAAGAGGATTCGAGTTCCTTATATGAGTGCTATTTTCAACAGTGTCATTTATTATGCAACTTGGAGTAACTGGAAATCTACCAAAATAGAGATTCAGATTCAAGTGCAGAAACAAGAAACAAATCTTCACCAAGTCCAGATCGTGGCAACCTAATGTTCTGCTCTTTCCTACCTGCATTGCCTTGCTGTTCCTAAACATTTTCTTCATTTTATTAGTGTTGTATCTGCCTGGTACCAGTATTACTGAGATAGTGTGGATTTTGTTGGAGTTCAATTAAAAGAAACTACCCCATCCCCACTCCTGCTTTTTTTTTTCTTCTTTTTTTCTTTACAAGCTTCATGTTTTCGGACCTGAGAAGTGGCATAGCTGCTAAGTTGACTTTTAATAAAAACTATTTGTGCCTGAGGGAAAATATGCCTTTTGAAAAAGTACCTCAGAACGTCTTCTTATATTGCCTCGTCAGTTTTGTTGGTAGTACAGGGAATTCAGCAGTAAGAATTGTCTGTGTGTAACTACAGGGCAGTACTGCCTATTGGCAGTGCAAGTCTTTCATGCTCCCTTTCTCTGTATTTATGACCTGTGAAAGCCAAGTTACAGACAAAACATTTATTTCTCTCCATGGAAAGTTTACCATTGAGTCTGTTATATACTGGTTTTATTTCAGTTCTTTATCTTGATAGAGTGGGAAATGCTTGTTTTGAAATATTAATTCTATAAATGGTTAATTTTTGCAAAATTTTGCCAAGAAGATATAGAAACTTGGAAATAAATTTCTAATTTTCAGCACAAAATTAGATAATAGTCCCTAAGCTGTAGGAGAGAATTCCATGTATTTACACTGTGGCATCTTTTAGTATAGTTTGAACTGAGCCATATCCATATTTATTTAGAGGCATTTAAAAGAATAAATATGTGTAGCATTGGTTAAAATTGGTACGTGTAAAAAAAATCAGGATTCAAAAGGAAATTGAAAAATTGAGGAATCAGTGAACATCAAAAAGAATGAGCCTCAGTAAGACTAATTGAAGACAGACTTGGAGAATAAAAACCAACTCCAGAAATACAATAAAAATACTGGCTAATTATTGGGAATACAGTGGGCAAAGATTAAAGGTAACCAGCAAGAGTGGTTAGCAAAGTAACTAGGTAGTTTTTTTAAAGTAAGCACAATTACCACCCTAAAAAGATGTTATTATGCAGAAATGCTTCCATAACTGAGGATTTCTCTTAGCTAAAAAATTAAATTTTATTTAAAGGAGCAATAAGTTGCCTTTGACCTGAGTGCACAGGGGTATACAGGACCCTTGGATTATTTTTCCAATCAGCTTCTGATTCATCAAATCCCTTTCATACATCCAATTCTGCTTCAATAAGAGGAATTTGGAGAACTTTGAGAAAATAGGAAGTTGTTAAATAATTAAGAAAGACCTATTTAAAAAGGTGAAACTTTTATTTAGCGTAAGGAAGAGGAGGCACAATAGTGATCTTCAAGAAAATGAAATTTAACAAACGAGAGATGCTGTAAGCTGTAGATATCGTTATTAAGCCTGGAATAAGAGAAGCTAGGTCTTTAGTGTGAAGGATTTATATTGCCTCTATGAAAGAGATTTTTAACAGTGAAAAGTGAATCACTGAAATTGATAATCATAAGGAATATTGATTTTTCAAAAATTAAATATTATTGGTTGTCTAGTAAGAATTGAGTTTGGTGGCAAGGTATCTTGTGATAATGTATTATAATTACAGGATTCCATAATCTTATGCTTCGTTTGAACTGAAAAATACATTAAAGTTACACTGGTTAGTCATAAAATATTTTATCCCTTGAAAATAAGATGGCAATCTTAATTTTTCCAAGATATCTGGTAAAAACCAAGATCATTGGTAATATTTTTTCTTCCAGTTATATTTCATAATATCTTTAGTAATTTTATTATAAAAAGCCTCAATTGTCAGAGTCTAAAAAAACAAATGTCCTCAGGAATACTTTGGAAATAGAAGGTATGTAATCTCTTAGGGGGGCAAATGCCTCTCAAGTTTTATCTTTTCTTAAAAGGATCTTCAATCTCAGTATTTCCTCTTTCTAATGCTTTGGAAAATATTCCTGTACAGTTAGGCCTTCTGTTTCAAACAACCATGAAACGTTGGTCAAATGAACCAACTATGAATGTGGACAGTAGTAAATAAAATCCTCTACAATTCTCAAGTAGGAATTACAAAATATGAAAAAGAAGAAATGAAATATATTTTCTACTAGGATAAGAATGGCAAATTTAATGTGTAATTGTTATAATCCAGCAGACAAAAGACATAATCTTTCTTTCAGAAAGACACATCAAGAAAAACTAATCAATTTCCAGTAAGGAACTGTGCTGATTCAGCCCAAGGAGGCCAAACACATTGATATTGTAGATATAAAGTAGGACTAGATTCAAAAGGAATTCTTAGGACAAAGTTCACAATTAAAAAAAAAATTGTCCTCCAGGGTTTTTTGTTTGTTTATAAACCAGAATGATTTAAAATAACCCTTGTATTTAGGATTGCAAGAAATTTAGAAGGATTATGTTTTCAAATACAGGGGACGTAATTCTTCAAAAAGCTGTTGAACTGGAGTTGTGAGAGATGGCATGATCAGTGCTGATAACAAGTAATTTTTACCTTGTAATCCATTTCTATGGATGATGAGACCAATCTAGCTCCCGAGTGACCTTTTCCACTGTCTGTAATTACCCCCCAGATGAGTTGCATCTGTAGGTAAATTCATCTTTATTTAAATGCCAAATTAACTGCTAAAGTCCCTGATTTGTTGCATTTGTAGCCTGATCCAATTATGTTGACATCTGAAAGATTTTGTCGAGGCATCTCTTTCATCCTTCTTATTCAAAGTATAACTGAAAAAGATATTTAGTATTGAGATATGTTCCCCAATCGAGGATTTTCCAAAAGTAATATTCTACTTAAGAAGAAGAGGAGTAATTAATTGCCTTTACTGTAAGGGTGTGAGTACATAAAAGTATGCGTGTAAAATGTTTGCATGAGATATTTCACATCATGTAAGCTTTCCCATATTCATAATACAAACACTATAAAAGTCTTATTTCTCTTGTTATCTTCTCTCCATTAGGAATGTAAAGAGATTACTACCTATATCTGGTCTCCTTTCCATATTGAAATGCATGGCTCTAATCCTCAATGTATTTTTGTCCCTTTCCTCTGGAGTTATTTAAATTTGGCTGATTTAAACTGACACCTGGATAAACTACCAAGCCAGATTATTTCTGTGATTGGAGTTTAAGTGCTGTGGAACATTGGTCGAGAACACATTTTTATTTGAACTTTTCTTTCAGAATTATTCTCTGATCATTATGGTTCTCTAATAAAAACACTGAGAAGTAAATCGGATGCTTTTAGTGTGATTGTATGTTTTTCTTTCTAAAATGTCATTTAAAAGCAAAGATCAGAGAACTATAAAGAGAAATGTCATTTTGTTGACAAATCCTTATTCAATAATATTGAATATCCATAATGAATCATTTTGTCATTTAGGTTTATAGATATGATTATGCACCAAATCTTAGAGGAAAGAAATGATTTTGCCATTATTGCCACAAAATTTTTAAGCTCCATGGTTTGACTGTTAGAGTCAATTAAAGAAGTTCTTTGAAAATCTTTTATGATATTTTTGTAATCTACTCAGTGTTTTTATTTGCATGACTACACATACATGATGAACCATACATGATTCTGAATTGTATTTCTTTCCAATATTAACATTTGTGTAATGTGTAGCCAACCCTGATTTGTACACAATATAATTATTGTTGTAACGATTCTGCTATTCCTACATTTAATTGCAATTTTGTTATTATGCCTTTTGGGATTAAATGATGTGAAGTGTTTCCACCTACAGATAATACCATATGAAAACATGACTAAAAGACTGACCTAAGAAACTCTTTTGTTGCTAATCATTTTTTAAAATCCAAATTTCAAGGGAAACTTGTTCTCAAAGACATATGCATTTATTTTAAATTCAGAAATGTTCTTATGAATTTATTATTGCTTGTCCTTTTTAATTTTTTTATTGTGGACAATCCTAAGTGAATGTCTCATGAGAGAATCCATATATGATATGTGCTTGTATTTGTGTAATCTGATCATGCACTCGATGGTTGGAAAAGGCACTCCAATGCTAAGAAAATAACCAAAAGCCAATATATCAATTCTTATACCTTGGTTTATGTTACCAACTGAATATGGTGTAATGCATAACTCTTTCCAGTAAATAAACTGGTTATCTTTTGTTCATTTCATCTATGCTACCTTTTTATCAGTTTGAGGAATTTTTCTGTATGTCAGTTTGAGTTGTACTTACCAAAAAAAAGAAGTATACGAACTTCTATATGATTTATATAGTTATGCAAAGAGCCCTTATTTGAACTAAAAATGAAATGCTGTGCTTTGACATTTCTACACATTCCTATTAAGTTATGTTTATCAAATTTGCCCGTTTTCTCCATTTGTCATGTCTCCCACTTGTAATCTTTTCTAAAAGCGTATTTTGGTAGGAGGATGCAATTAGCTGAATTAGATTAGGAATTTACCAACATGAAGAAAATGCCTGCTCTAAAAAAGAAAAAAAAAGGGGGGGGGGAACATTTTAATGAAAGAAGGATGAAGTTTGTATGCTTTATTTTGGGACACAACCCTTCTTTGTTCTTTTTCATATGAAGGAACAGCAGAGTCCAGAAACTGAGGAAGATTAATTTACTAGCTCCTTCTTCAAATATATGTTGGAACAAATCAGCTGCATTGGGAATCATCTGCTTTGACTTGGTTTTATTTCAGGAAGCGAGTTAAAGGGAGAACTAGACAGGATATGGACTTCTGTAAGATTTTGATGTGTTGAAATTTCTAAGGTAATCCTCACCATAACTCAACAGATCAATAGGCAGTACAACAGTTCTAGCTAACAGTTTCTGCTGACCTGTTGCATGAATCAACACTAGAAATAATAGTCTAAACTTTCCCCCAAATATCTCCTTTTTCTCTTCTGAAAGTTCTTGCTTCTGCTGGAGGTGGGATCCCTAGGTCTGTTTGATCCATGATCTTCTCTTACACAGTGAAGCTGATAGTTATATTCAAACGCTAAAAACTGGATCAGCCTCCAAGAGCATCAAGAAAGTTTCTACTTATCCCTGCATTCTGTAGGTGATTTGGGTAGCACATCATCCCCATGGGGGGAAGGGGGGGGAGGAAGAGTCCAGAACTGATGGGAACTTGTGGGAGGGATTTTCTTAATTTGGGATTGTACACACATTGACTAGTACATTGTGGGAACTCAATACATTTTTAACTCAAGTGGTAAGTTATTGAGAGATGGGTTCCTTGGCTCCTTGCCATCAAGCCTTAGTTATGACACATCTGGAATTGAGTTGATGGAACCTAATGTTACCTACTGTGATATCAGCAGGCACTAAATACCAACCACTTGAGGGAAATGGTTGTTAAGTGAGTGGTTATTCTCATCATTCTCTCTTGTTCAATTAGATCTCTCCCTGTATTTGAAGGAGTCTTCGTGTGTACAATGAAATCATCTGACAGAGTTCCTTCTTAAACATTTTATGAATCAACTATCATTGAAATGCTTTAAGAAGAAAGGATAATTAAGCCACAAAATCATCTGTGAAGAAAGATAAATCTCACTGGAAAAAAATATTGCCAGTACCAAAAGTTAACATAATTCATAGTGAAATTTAAGTGTAAAAACAATATCTAGATAAGTCATAACTATTAGTGACATTCTGTTAAAGAGTAAAGAAAAGTTACAACTGTTTACATAATTTGTGAGACCCAGTGCAGAATGAAAATGTGGATCTCCTTGTTAAAAAATTAAGAATGTCAAGACAACAATGTTAAACCAGGCAGGGAGTCCTACGCATAGGGCCCTGTGTGACTGTAGAAGGCTGGCCCATGAAGCCAGACTTGCTTCCAACTATGCTGAAGTAATGATCCAGGACCTACCTGGAGAAGGTAACTCTCTGGAACCTGGACGTTATTATTAACAAAAATGGGGTTTTCCAGTTTCTGTGCTTGCAAGAAAAAAATAATGTGCTTATTATCTGGGACACAACACTTTAATGCTATCACTTCAAAGAGTTATAAAGTTGGATCTTGCAATACTTCCATAACCCACTACAGCCATAGATTTCAACTTAAAAATTTTAAATTCTGACATATCCATAAAGCTGTATAAAAATTATAAAAATCATTAAAATACATCTCATAACAGCAGTAGACATTTTAATTACTGTATATGTAAGTAAAACATTAAGAACCCTACTGATAGCTTCATAACTCAACTTCCTTTGAAGTTATGAATGATTAATAATGTCAGTCAAATATCACAGGAAGATTTACCTCATTTAGAAGAGCTAATAGCCCAAGATTAATAAGTGATTTATATCAACTTCTAAATAGGTCAAAGAGGAAATAAATTATTTACCTCATTGAGATCCATTGATACTGAAAATATAAGGGCTCATGTTCTACTAAGCTACCCTCTATGAAAAGAAGGAAGAAAAAATAGAATATATATTCATTTTTTCTTGTTTTTGGTAAAGTAACAGTGGAGACCTATAGAAATGGTTATCTGTAAAAGAGCAAAGTGTATGATGGAAGGGAACCAGAGGAGCCAGATTCCTCGGTAGGAGGTGAGTGCCTTTTTATATTATTTTCCTATTTCAACCATAGAAATATAGCTCCTATTCAAAAATGAAAAATATAAATATGGACTCTCAAAAATTTTACAACTAATTCAGAAGTAAAAATTAGCATGAATTCTAGAGAAATAATTGTTCTAAAGCAAGTCATGTCAGTGTAAGTTTTTGAAAAACATGGATTTGTTCAAAAATAAGCCCTAGTATTTACAGGCTCTGTGCACTGGAAAGGTACTTAAGCTCTATACACCTCAGCTGTTTTATTTTATAAATGGGGATAAAAATGCCCACCTGGCAATGCTATTGCAAAGATTAAAGGAAGTGTGATATATGTGACTTCTTTCAAATGGTATTTAGCTTTTGACAGCTAACATTATTTCCAAAAACATAATGTTTAGACTATTGGAGCTTTATCTGAATGAAATTCATCATTCACTTATACATTCATTAATTCAGCAAATATTTATTGAGAACCTGTTTTGTGCCAGATAGTGCAGCAGGTGCTTTATACATATGAGAAAACAAAACAAAGAAGGTTCATGTCTTTTTGTATTACATATATGGCATTGATGCAGGAGATATACAAAAGACAGTAAATGGAATAAAAAAAATGTAAATATCTAAGTATGTTAGACAGTGAAACTGTTATGGAAAAAGAAAAAAAGGAGACCAGGAAAAGAGATTGTACTAGCTTAGGGTGGGGAGAAGGTAAAGCAAATCGCAGTATTAAGTGGGGTGGGTAGGTGGGGCCTTATTAAAAAAAAAGGAAGACAAATATAATCCTGTTCATATCGTGATTGTTTCAGTTTTTAAGATTATTAAATTACATAATTATTTGGATTTTTAATAATTTGACATTATTATCCATCTAAAAATGTCAATTGCAATGAGCTTTAAGCAATAGCATTTTCAAAAACTAGTCTTTTAAGATGTTCTAATAATTTGGAGTGAGCATTACAAAATCTCATTTCATTACAGTGTTGGCTTAAAGTCCCAATATTTATTTTACAAATAGGTATCATTATCATGCCTTTTTGAAGCTTTAGGACATGCCCATTTATGCTTCTCCAAAAAAATTTTGAGTCAGATAATTTCATTCAACAGGCTTATTGATAACTGTCAATTCTAATGAACAATTCTAATTGACCCTATAAATAATCCTTAAGATAATGCTTTTCAATATATAGCCAGAGACTAAACTGTTCTTTCTTCTCATTGTTGATTCCAACTCCCTCCTTGAATGACCATTTCATCCAAATTTTCTATAAAAGTAAGGGCACCTTTTAAAAATACATTTACAACCCCCCCCCCCCAATGCATTTGCACAAACTTTCTTACTAATACAAAGGTAAGAAAGATATTGTCTTAGGGCGCCTCAGGTGGTGGAACATGCAACTTTTAATCCTAGGGTTGTGAGTTCAAGCCCCATGTTGGGTATAGAGATTACTTAAAGATAAAATCTTTAAAAGAAGAAAGATATTGTCACATTGCTAAACTTCGCATTAGCTTGCGGCTGGGAATTAGATTTTTCTTAGATTTGTGTAGATTTAGACTTCAAGCCTGGCAATTTCATTAGAATTGGCAGAAATTAATATGTATTTGAAATCAGCATTCTCTTTATTCTCATGCATAGTTGCTCTATTCTGGGTTACTTTATTATAAAATAAAGTCCATGTTACTACATTTACTTATGTAATGTGGAAAGAGACTCTTCAAATTACAAATCTAGGTAAGTATGCATACTTAATAAATATCAAACAAAGATGAAAATAAAATCCAACTGATGAAAATATTACCTATTGAAAGTCTAATCTCCTGTGAAGAGTTTTTTTAATGTCACTTCTTTGTAACAGCTGCAAATACAAAGCTGACTTGAATTTAGATATAATTACGATAATTCGATTTTAATTATACCAAACCAAAGGCTGTTCTTTAAAAGTGCATTTTATCTGGTAAATTGCTGTCTTTGGACTGGATGGTGACAGCCTACCATACCAATAGTGTCATCTAATGATTGATGGGAAAAACAAGATTTCTCAGAAGTACTCTTTAGAAACACGTTCTTATTGGATGTTTACTATTCCAAAGTCAACATTGGAATATGTTATGCACCGTATTACATATTTTCTATACATTTTTAAAGATATATAACATATTTAAAGAATGTTTCCTTGCTCAATATGTTCCATTAGAACTTGAGATCAGACCAGGGAAATGGAATAACTTCATGTTTCTTCTGTTTTTTTTTTTTAATTTTTTATTTATTTATGATAGTCACACACACAGAGAGAGAGGCAGAGACACAGGCAGAGGGAGAAGCAGGCTCCATGCACCGGGAGCCCGATGTGGGATTCGATCCCGGGTCTCCAGGATCGCGCCCTGGGCCAAAGGCAGGCGCCAAACCGCTGCGCCACCCAGGGATCCCTTCTTCTGTTGTTGAAATAAAAACTAAATGAACTCTAATGCGTTCAATGTGTAGGCATCAACCTGTTCTTGTCTTATGTTCTCCTACAGTAACATTGCACGTGACCAATAATTCTTCAGTTTTCTCTTATAAACTGTTTAGTTACTACAAAAAATTCTTTTGTAGTCAATAAATGAACATTTATTGACCATGTACATGTATCATGGATTCTCAAAACTTTCTTGAGCAAAATTATACTATCTTATGAAAAGCTTGACCATGTGCCAAAGTAATGGCAATCTCCTGGTGCTTGCAACCCTATACTCAACAATATTGATGCTTCTAGAGCAGTCCCATCACTTAGGACATATGAATGCAGTATAATATAGTTAAAACATTCACCAGAATACTTCTGGTAAAGTCTGAAAGAAGCACAGAGAGCCTGTGTCTTTTTTCAGGTGGAAACATGGCGCCCAAAGTATTGAACAAATTATGCAAGAACTGCTCATGTTCTTAAATATACTCCAGATCAGCAAAGAGACAGGGTAATAATTGGCTGGAGAGGTGACCATCACTCTAGTGAGGCTGTGGACACAGTGTCAGCTCTTTAGGTTCAAGATCCTAATCGCTTCTCCGCCTTTTGACTAAGATCAAGTGAAGTTCAAGATCCTATTGACAGAAGAGTTTGCTCAATATCCTCATACTGGTAGAGCCTCTCTTTGTCCTTTGGACGGGAGTTACCATCTCTTCCTCAAAACCAGGAAGTCTGTGAGAGATCTGATCATTTCAGGATAACATTCATTTCAGCTGGGATAAATCAGATTATTTTCCTTCAGATTGGTCACGTATGAGGTTCTGCTAAACCCATTCATTTTTTTCTCAAACATTTGTTTGTACTTTCCTCTTAATAAAAACAATACATGTTTATTTTAGCAAATTTGCAAGATGTAGAAAAGTAGAAAAAAGGCAATGAAATTCACCCATCATCATCTCTCAATAAAAACTGCTGAGGGGCACCTGAGTGGCTCAGTCAGTTAAGTGTCTGCCTTTGGCTCAGGTCATGATCCCAGGGTGCTGGGATCCAGTCCCACCAGGGGCTCCCTGCTCAGTGGGGAGCCTGCTACCCCCTCTGCCTGCCCTCCTCCTCTCTGCTTGTGCACGCTCTCCCTCTCCTCTACTCTGTCAAATAAATAAATGTTTAAAAAAAAAAAAACTACTGGCAATACTTTGGTGCCTTTCCTTGAATCATACTGGATATACAATTTTGAATCCTGCTTTTTTTTTCTCTTAACATTGTATGGTGAATTTTTTTCTAGGTTATGAAAAGTTTTCAACTATGTCATTTTTAAGGCTAGCATAATATTCTATGGAATGAATAAACTACACTTTGTAAAAATTATCCTATTTGAGGACATTTAAGTTGCTTTCAGACTCTCACTATTACAAATAATAATGCCATTAAAATCTTTATACACAAATTGTCATCTAAATTTCTGACTCTTTACTTGAGATAAATAATTTTATCTCCTTCAAGAGGAATTGCTCTTAATGGTCATGCATATTTTTCCTTTAATGCATTTTTCTTCAGTAAATTTCACTGAGTATTTTACTATATAAAAGTCACTGTGCAAGATGCTACCAAGGATACAAATATGAATTAAACAGAGCTCACCATCAAGTAGCTTCCAATCTAGAAAGTATATATAACTGTAATAATTGTTGGAAAGTGATACATTCCATGAACAAAGGTTTTGATTTGCGCTTTGAAGACTCAAAAACGAGGTGTCTTTTCTGATGACACACTGAAACCTATTTGCATGAAAATGTTTATTCCCTGCTTTAAAAAGTATTTCTGATTGCCAATATTCTCATTAAAATGTTTATCATATATCTATTTGTATCTATGTTGAAAAAACTCTATTGGATGTATTGCATAAATAATGTCACGGACTTCAGGTTTATAATTTGTCTCTTTCCCATGAGAAATTTCAAGATATTTGAATATCATTATTTTGTTTTCTAACAATGCAGAGTAATGGGGGCAACTGCAAATGCCTATAGACGTGAGCTTTGTAATGAAGCAATGGTGTCATTGGAGAAAGATGTAAATTTGCAATTATAGATTAGCATGTCATCTTACACCCTCAGTATATCAGATTCTGTTGATATTGTTATGGTATGTACAAAGGCATAATTTGGCAGAGCTTGTGTAGCAGATTTTGATAATAGTTTTATCATTTTTCAAAATCCAACTAACCTGGGTGCCTGGGTGGCTCAGTCAGTTAAGCGTCTGCCTTCTGCTCTGGTCATGATCCCGGGGTTCTGGGATCAGCCCCAAGTTGGGCTCCCTGCTCAGTGGGGAGCCAGCTTCTCCTCCTCCCCGTTTGTGTTCTCTAGCTATCTCTGCCTCACTCTCTCTCAAATAAATAAAATCTTAAAAAATATATCGAATGAAACTTTTATGTAGGTTTTTTATTTTCATTGTATCAGGGGTCAAAAAAATTTGTAAAGGGTTAGAAAGTAAATATTTTCAGACTTGCTGTCCTTCTTGTGTGTGTCACAGCTATCCTGCCATTGTGGTGTGAAAGCAATCATGAGCTGCTGACTGGGTTCAATAAAAATTTATTTATAGACACAGAAATCAGTATTTTACATAAATCTTATGTCATCAAATATTATTATTTTGATTCCTCCCCCCCTCACAGTTTCAAGAATTAAAAGCCATTGTTAGTTCATGGGCCATACAAAAATAATCGATGGGTGGGCTGCGTTTGGCCCACAGGTCATGGTTTACTGGCCTGTTATCCAGATTATCACATTCAAAAACAACAGAGGGATATATGTAAATTCTAAAATACAACCTTTCTGAGCAGCAATAATAAAAGATTAAATACGAGGCTTTATAATTTTACAACTTTAAGTACTTTTCTTAAAATTTGTATAAACTATTTCCCTTGTATTATTAGTAGGTTTTTGGCAACAGGTAACAAGAATGTGTGACTAATGATGACTTAACTCTAAGGACAATTTATCTTATCACTTATCAAGGATTCAAGATGTAGGAAGTTTCAGGGTTGGTTCCATAGCATATTGAACTCAGAAATGGCCCGGGCTCTTTCCAACGTTCTGTTCTGCTACCTTCAGTAGATCCAGCAACATCTCCCCTCCTGGTCACAAGATGACCACAGCAGCTCAGGACTTACATCTGTATCCTTACAAAGCATATCTACAAGCAGAAGGAGCACGGAGGAGGTGGGTAGGGAATGGGTTTTTTTCAATAGGTTATTCTCTTATTGAGGAGGAAAATTCTTCCCAGAAGTCCACAGCAGATTTCCCCCTAAGACCCACTGTGCAGAACCAGTCATCTATGCATATATGGTCCCCCTTAAATCAACAACTGGGAAAGAAGATAGGATGATCATGATCATCTGACCCCATCTAACCTTCCCTATGAAGGAACACAACTTGTCTAACCATATTGCTGCCAACAGTTGAATGACATTGAATTTTATTAACCAAGGAAAGTAGGGATGCAGTTGAGTAGACAACCAAGAGTGCTTGCCATATTCTTTTAATTTTCCATAATTTTTGAGTTGATATATTTAAGGTGTATAAAACCAAATTAACAGTAAAAGCACACTTTATTGAATGAGATTTGGGGGCAGCCCCGGTGGCGCAGCGGTTTAGCGCCGCCTGCAGCCCAGGGCGTGATCTGGAGACCCTGGATCGAGTCCCATGTCGGGCTCTCTGCATGGAGCCTGCTTCTCCCTCTGCCTGTGCCTCTGCCTCTCTCTCTCTCTCTGCATCTCTATGAATAAATAAATAAAATCTTAAAAAAAATTGGCTTGTGACCCATTTTTAACTCTAATACTCAACCACTAATCACTCTGATCAATCTGGAATATTCAGGTTAAGATATACCTCTCCTTGGCAGCCCGGTGGCTCAGTGGTTTGGTGCCGCCATCTGCCCAGGGCTGATCCTGGAGACCCAGGATCGAGTCCCATGTCGGGCTCCCTGCATGGAGCCTGCTTCTCCCTCTGCCTGTGCCTCTGCCTCTCTCTCTCTCCCCGTGACTCTCACGAATAAATAAATAAAATCTTTAAAAAAAAAAGAATATACCTCTTCCAGCATTAAGTATATAACATACATACATACATATATAAAATATTTGAAACAGGAAATTTATTTAAACTATGCACATGTGAAAAAAAACAAACTATGCACATGTGGGAAGCTTTAGAAAAAGTCCATCATGGGGATCCTGGCTAGCTCAGTTGGTAGAGCATATGATTCTTCATCTCAGGGTTGTGAGTTTAAGACTCATGTTGAGTGTAAAGATTACTTAAAAATAAAATCTTAAAAAAAAAAAGTCTATCAGAGGGGTGCCTGGTGTTTCAGTCAGTTAAGCATCTGACTCTTGGTTTCAGCTCAAGATGTGATCTCGTGGGTCATGGGATGGAGCCCTGCATCGGACTCAGAGGGGCATCTGTTGGACATTCTCCCTCTGCCTTTCCCCCACTCACTGTCTCTTGTGCTCTCTTCTCTCTCTGTCTCTCTAAAACACGTACATCTTTTTTAAAAAGTCTATCAGTATGTTATTCTAATTTATAAAAGTACAAAAACACATATGTTCACAAATATTTGTATATCATATTTCATCCATCTAAAGACACTACTTTTTTTTTACATCTCTGAAGTTGTGTTACATCTTATAATCAATGATATCATATAATTGTTGAAGGCTAGATAGCTCTTGATAAAATATACAATTGTATATGTGTAAACTTGGTCATCGAGGTTTTTTTTTTTAATTGTGGTAAAAATACATAACATGAAATTTACCATCTTAGCTACTTTAAGTGTATAGTATGGTAGTGTTAACAATATACACAGGCTCTAGAACTTTTTTCTTTTGCAAAACTTAAATTCTATACTCATTGAACAACAGCCCCAGCAACCACCGTTCTATTTTCTATTTCTAACAATTTGGCTACTTTAGATACCTCATGATCATTGAGTTTGCACATTGTAGGTCTGCATGTGGTGGGTTTAAAAGCATTTAAAATGCCTCCAAAGAGGGCACCTGTGTGACTCTTGATCTCAGCTCAGGTCTCAATCTCAGGGTTGTGAGTTCAAGTCCTATGTAGCCTACTTCTAAAAAAAAGTCTCTGAAGAGATTTCACTATAATGTGGAATCAAGGCAAAAATCTTAAGAGTGCTGAAACAACAATGGCTGCAAATGTGATATATGTAGTGGTCATTAGTTATTGGGTGCAAATGTAACACTAGCAAATATTTGTTGGAGAAATGACTATTTCCATATTTCCTTGCAAAAAATGTTTTATGGGATTTAAGAAGTTACCCATAAGTAGATAAAGCTCTATTATTTCTTAGATAAGCCAAACAGTTTATCTATCACATACAAAACAATTTAATTTGATGTAGGAGAATTTGCCAAATTCCTCAGAATAGTGAAAAGAAATTTGACAGTAGCAAGATTCACTGAATGATCACTAAGCCATTTTGTTGTGGATAGCTCTTTATCTCCTTCACTAGGCCATGTCTTCATCTTTCCATCCTCCCTTAATTTTGTTGGTTTTTTTCTTCTTTAATATTTTATTTATTTATTTGAGAGAATGTGTGTGAGTGGCAAGAGGGGCATAGGGAAAGGGAGAAAAGTATCTCAAGCAGGCTCCATGCTCAGTAAGGAGCCAATGTGGGGCTAGATCTCATGACGCTGAGATCATGACCTGAGCCGAAATCAAGAGTTGAGACTTACCCAACTGAGCCACCCTTGTACCCTTCCACTGATTTTGACTTCCTCTAGGAAACTTCTGATAGGTCAGGTTCAAGCTGGGTGCCCCTCTCCTAATCTCATGGAACTTTAGGCTCCATGAAGCCAGGCACTGTGTATTTCAGAAAGTAACCATTTTTTTTTTTTCCAGTTACCAAGTGGTTTTAGAAAGATATTGACTAGCCACGTCCTTTCAAAGAGCAAAAGTGGCCAATTTAATTACGAGGCCAAACTTGTATCATGACAGTTCCAGGTGACACCTCAAATATGTGCAAATCTTCTAAGAGGTGTGCATATAATTTTTCCTTGCAAAGGTCATTAATATATGCAATACCTGGTCAAAATGTAGATGTAGGAATTAAATTAACATGGAAATTAATTAACATTAAATAATGCATATGAAATTATATATGTATAATTTCTAACATGTGATTTTATATATATGAAACTATTAAAATCTTAACTGGTATCAACTCAATATATCATACAGTTTTCTGTTTCTGACAAATGCATCATCTTCTTTGACTGGGTCTTTATAAGATTATCTTTGGTAAATGCTGCTACAAAGTCAGCATGATTCATGGCATTGAGTGACCTCTATTACTTTAATGACATTTATATAAATTCCTACCCAGTGATACCATCAAAGTAAATAACTAATGAATTTATAATTCATTTACAAAGGAAATAACACTTTCTATTATTAAAATGAGAGACATTTATCTTTTTCTACTGAGATAAAAATAAGAATGACTTTGCTCCAAAATGTTGATTTCTTTTATATTCTAGTTTTGGAAATGATGCCCTATCAATAATTGAAGCAGCTTATTGAGTCATGATTTTTCTTCTGAATATTCTTTTTTGGCTTTGTCTTGCTTATTAAGGACTAGATCAACTGGAGACCGGTTGTTAAAATTAAATTGAATGTTTGTTTAAGACATTTAAACTAGAACTAAGAGGTATATTTCAATATACATATGATTTTTGCTACACTGGGAAATATAAGGATAAAATTTAAGGAACATGAATCTGTCTGCAATTTTCCTATGCATTTTTCTAGTCTGATCTTATATGTTAATTCCTAGGAAAGAGGTGATTCTGGGCAGGCAGCTCCTCCCTACACAGTGGCTCTTCCATGGTGTGGGGCTCCAGGTTCCTCCAGGGATCCTCCTGCCTTCCAGCGGGCAGTTAGAGAAGAGGACAAGAGTCTCATGGTGAGAGTGCAGAAGCCAGGCCTGGAGGTGACACATACCAGTTCTGTCCACAGTATTTTGAAGACTGTGGTTACATGGCTCCACCTAACTGCAAGGGAAGTGTGTGCCCAAAGAAAATGATACAGGATTTGGTTAGCATTTAGCACTGCCTCGGCCACAGAGAACTGTGGTGTGTAAATACCTGTGAAACGTGCACATCGCTGTGTCAGTATCCAGTGCAGTTCTCATTCAATGTGTTAATTAACAGCAAACTTCCTATTAACTATATAGATGAATAAAACCGTACATGAAGACTATATGTACAAGATGATTTTCAATACTTTGTTCTACTCTAACCTAAGATACCTTGAGATCAAATGGAGTTGTTTGACCCACTCATTTATGTTGCAAAACACAGCCATCAAATGCAAAGTCTGTTAGAAATGGTTTCTATCAGAAAATAGTAAGCAGCGGTAACATTGACAGAAGACTGTCATATGATATATGTTATAAAACATCGCATTTGAAAATACAAACATCCATTTTTTTAAAAAAGGATTTTATTTATTTGACAGATGGAGAGAAGAGAGAGAGAGAGAGAGAGAGTCCAAGCATGGGGAGTGGCAGGCAGAGGGAGAGGGAGAAGCAGGCTCCTGGAGGGTGGGAGGGAGGTGGGTAGCAGGGAGCCAGATGTGGAACTGGATCCCAAGACCCTGGGATCATGACCTGATCAGACACTTAACCAGCTGAGCCACCCAGGTGCCCATTAGTGAATTTTTTAAAAAGATTTTTTAATTTATTTATCCACGGGAGACACAGATAGAGATAGAGGCAGAGACACAGGCAGAGGGAGAAGCAGGCTCCATGCAGGGAGCCCCATGTGGGACTCGATCCCGGGTCTCCAGGATCAGGCCCGGGGCTGAAGGCGGCGCTAAACCGCTGAGCCACCTGGGCGTTCCCCATTAGTGAATTTTTATTTTATTTTATTTTATTTTAATTAAAAAATTTTTTTTAAAAGATTTTATTTATTTATTCATAGAGACACAGAGAGAGAGCAAGAGAGGCCGAGACACAGGCAGAGGGAGAAGCAGGCTCCATGCAGGGAGCCTGACATGGGACTCGATCCCGAGACTCCAGGATCACGCCCCGGGGCGAAGGCAGGCGCTAAACCAGCTGAGCCACTCAGAGATCCCATTAGTGGATTTTTAAATGCACATAAACAAACCGATGTAACGTGCATTTTCTTCAGTTTGCTAGTTAGCTAATGGAAAACTAAACAACGTATTAAATGGACTGTAAAGCGTATTACCAACGAAACCCTAAATGTGTTCATGGCGATGGCGGGGAGGTGCCTGATGCTCTCCTGGATACCTGTGGAGTGCTGGCTCCACCTTTCTCCTCTACTTCCCCACATCCTTTATCTTCTCTGGTCTGATGCTTCTGGTAAGATAATTCGATTCGGTGAGATAAGGACAAGACACTGACGCAGAAACCCGAGTAGGGATTCCAGTTCTGCGGTGCTGCGCGCCCCACTTAGGGAACTCTGGTTTCCTGATGAAATACTTAATAGACCGGGTCGCCGTCGGACGTTCAGTAAGATTATCAGACGCGCGCCGCGCCGCCGCCCGGGGATACACAGAGGGGCAGGTCCCGGGCAGAGTCCAGGGTAGCCCGCAGGTGCGCGCGTGACCTTCGGGGCGCCACAGGTGAGCGCCGCAGGTGCGCGCCCGCGCGACTCCGCTCCGCCAATGGGCGAGCCCGCGGGGCGGGGCGGGGCGGGGCGGGGCGGAGACGGCGGGGGGCGGGGGGCGGGGCCGCCCGGAGAAAACCGGCTCGCAGCGGCGGCGGGGGCGCTCGGGTCGGCGCGGCGGGTCCGGGGCTGCTCCGGCTCCCTGCGCTCCGCCCTCGAGCTCGCGGGCGCCCCCGCCGGCGCCGCGCGGACGGGCCTCGCCCCGGGAAGGGACTCGCGCGGCGCGGGGCATGCAGGCGGCGCCCGCCGGGGTCCGCTCGCCGCGGAGGGGCCGGTCGAGCCCACACTTGCGGGAGGAGGAGCGTGGGAGGGAGCGCGGCGCCGCGAGCCAGCCCGGCACCATGAGCGGCGAGGGCGGCTTCAACTTCAGGCGGGTGGCTATCCGGAGGAAATCCGCTCCCTTCCACCTGCCGCTGGGGACCCCTCGGCCCTGGAGGCCCTCGTCGCCCCTGGGATGGGCCGAGGCGACCCCCCGGAGGGGCCAGGCACCTGCGGACGGCGCAGGTGAGTGCCTCGCGGGGCGGGGCGGGGCGGGGCGGGGCGGCGGCTGTGGGGCGCGCGGCGTCCGCAGGTGCGCCCGTGAGCGCCTGGGCAGGTTTCCCAGAGGGCTGAGCCGGTCGTCCGCCCTCACCGAGCCTGTCCCTGCCCCCAAGGGACGCCCGGGTGGCGCAGCGGTTCAGCGCCTGCCTGCAGCCCAGGGCGTGATCCTGGGGGCCCGGGATCGAGTCCCGCATCGGGCTGCGTGCGTGGAGCCTGCTTCTCCTCTACCTGTGACTCTGCCCCTCCCTCCCTCTCCCTCTCCGCCTTTCTCTCCCCCCCCATGAATAAATAAATAAAATCTTTTTAAAAAGTGGGGGATCCCTGGGTGGCTCAGCGGCTTAGCGCCTGCCTTTGGCCCGGGGCGCGATCCTGGGGTCCTAGGGTCGACTCCCCCGTTGGGCTCCCTGCGTGGAGCCTGCTCCTCCCTCTGCCTGTGTCTCTGCCTCTCTCTCTCTCCATCTATCATGAATAAATAAATATAATCTTAAGGAAAAAAAAAGTGTCCCTTCCCCCAGAGGACCTTGGGCAGGAGCCCGCAGCGGGCTGAGCTTGCCCTCGAGGTCACTTCTTAGGGAATTCCGGAAGTAAAGGTCTAACTTTAAAAGTTGGGCGAAGAGTTGTTCAGGCCCGTGGTCCAGACGCTGCAGCCGAGGTGCCTTCGCTAACCTCGGGCGCCCGCGGCCGGGGCAGGACCCGGACCCCAAGCGGAGGCCGCGGGGCGGAGCCTCGGACTCGCTGGGCCGCGGGGCCGGTTCTCTCTCGAAAACTACGCTTGGCTCCCACCCAAGTGTGAAAAGCTGCTCCTCCTATCAAGAAGTGGAACAATTATTGCTCTTTTCGTATAGATGAACTCAGCTCAGTAATGGGGTGAATATTTTGAGTTCTGAATTCTCATCGAATCTCAGTATTGGAAGAAATCCCAAAAATCTGTTCAAGCCCACATGTTCTCCTTCGCTCTTTAACATTTCGTTCCTCGCAGGGGAGCTTGAAACCGTGCGGAACTCTAGGGATCGTTCTCTTGATTTTTTTTTTGTTGTTGTTGTTGTTGTTATTCTCTTGATTTGTAAAACTTGTCTTCACCCCCCCCCCTTTCTGTGCTCCTGTCATTCAATAGCCGGAAATGTCTTGTACGAGGACCAGTTCAGAGGCAAAACCCTCATTTAACCAGTAGAAATACAAATACTTTTATTCACTTTCATTTTGTTGTGATTAAGCAAAGCTGTTAGGATGATTTAAATGTGGAAAGTATTGAAGTTTTAAGATTTCTGTCTTTAAAAAAAATTTAAGATTTCTGTCTTAACCGTGTCATGAAGTAGTTGTTTGTTTGCTTGTTTTAAGATTTTATTTATTTATTCATGAGAGACACACAGAGAGGCAGAGAGACACAGGCAGAGGGAGAAGCAGGCTCCATGAAGGGAGCCGGACGTGGGACTGGATCCTGGGCCTACAGGATCCCACCCTGGGCCCGGAGGCCATGCTAAACCGCTGACCCAGGGATCCCCATGAAGTCGTAATTAGTAGTCATAGGATAGAAAAACATGATGGGTGTTTTACATATTTACAGCCGCATCAGATAAGGGCAGATATAGTGATAAGAGAAGATATGTAATCAAGTAACTGGATTATATTTCTTTACCTCTCAATTTCCTCTTTTGCAAAATGAGGACACTGGTGAAATCATCTCTTCTCGATTTAGGTGTAATTCACTCTAAAGTGAATGGAAGAGTGTTTTCCTTTTTTAGTGAAAATGTATTGCTTTGTTTTGAAGTTATTATGAATTTTTGAATTGAGCTACCAAATTTCTTCTTTTTTTTCTTTTAAGAAAAGATTTTAAGTAATCTCTACATCCAACATGGGGCTCGACCTCATGACCCCAAGATGAAGAGTCTCCTATTCTTCCAACTAAGCCAGCCAGGTGCCCTGAACTACCAAATTTCTTAATCATCGGCTGTTTTCAGTTTTGAGGGCAATAAGATTGGAGTTCTTTCTTTACATCATCATTTTACTTAAAAATCACATGCTTGTTTCCAAACTGAGTAGGTGAACAAAAGATGAAGTGACTTCCTTAAAAGTGGAAGTGAATGGAGTTCTTTTCTGCAAAGCAGCTGGGCTTATAGTTCTTTTTTTTCTTTGTTCAGAGAAAAAATCCACAATACCTTTTTTTTTTTTTTTTTTAAGATTTCTTTTAAAGAGACAGTGTGGGGAGGGAGGGCAGAGGGCGAAGAGAGTCTCAAGCAGACTCCATGCTGAGGATGGGCTTGATCTCAGGACTTGAGATCAGGACCTGAACTGAAACCAAGAGTCAGTTACTTAACAGACTGTGTTATTACCTGGGCACCCCAACACTTTTTCTTTCTTTTTTAAAAATTTTATTTATTTATTCATCAGAGACACAGGGAGAGAGACAGAGACACAGGCAGAGCGGGAAACAGGCTCCATGTAGGGAGCCCCCTGTGGGACTTGATCCCGGGACTGCAGGATCATGACCTGAGCCAAAGGCAGACGCTCAACTGCTGAGCCACCCAGGTGTCACAATGCTTTTTCTCTTTAAAATTTTTTTTCAAAAGATTTTAGAGCAAGCAGAGTGGGTGAGGAGAGGGAGGCGTTGAGGGAGGGAGAATCTCAAGCAGACTCCCCACTGAGTGCAGAGACCATCTTGGGCTGGATCTGATGACCCTGAGATCATGACCTGAGCTGAAACCAGTAGTCAGACACTCAACTGTCACCCAGGCACCTCTTTTTTTCTTTTTAAAGTGATATGTAGAGGCACCTGGCTGCCTTAGGCAGTAGGTCATCCAACTCTTGATCTCCAGGTTGTAAGTTCAAGCCCCATGTTGGATGTAGCGATTACTTAAAAGTAAAATCTTTAAAATAAATAAAAATGATATGTAGCATGTAACAATAAGGGACGCCTGGGTGGCTCAGCGGTTGGTTGTCTGCCTTTGGCTCAGGGCATGATCATGGGATCCGGGATGAGTCCTACATCAGGCTCTTTGCATGGAGCCTGCTTCTCCCTCTGCCTCTCTCTCTCTCTCTCTCTCTCTTTTTGTGTCTCTCATGAATAAATAAATAAAATCTTAAAAAAAAATGTAGCAATAAATTTTCTAGGTCTATTACATTGTCTTAATTTTGTTTACAAGACCTCAAAGTTCCTGCTGCTGTTATTTTCAGAGTTGAAAAGTGAAAATCACTGTATCTTCCTAGCTAAGGGCGTTCCTCTTTACCCTGATATAATCTATAGTATCTACTGGAGAGTGATCCAGGGTTCTGACCAGTAGTCTTAACCTATTGAGTGACCACACCCTATTCAATTAGGTAGTGTAAAAACATTTTAGAAAGTGCTTCTTTCTTTGAATCAAATCTGCCTCCCTATTTAGTCTTATCCAACTGTCCTTGTATAAGTAAGATCCTCTCCAAAGCAAAACGGAAACCAGGTTTAAATTTGCAAGAAGTGTTGGTTTCATTGCAGCACCTAGGAAAGTATTTATATAATGAAACCACAACATTTAGACCCATTACATGCAGAGTGGACATTACTCATAATTTAAATATTTCCCTCTTAAAGAAGGAACAAAAACTGAGAGGTCAACAACTTAACAGAAAGTTGAGTTTAGTGGTATTGTGTTCTGTCTGTGATGGTGAAACCCACTAATTTTAGAGTTTTCTGATTTTTGGCCAAAAACAAAAAAGCCTACCAGCTGCATCTGCTGTATATGCCTGGATGTGAATCTTTGTCTAGGTGTCTCTAGAGAGGTGAGGTGGTTAAGATACAGGCTTTGGGGTCATATAAGACCCAAGTTCTAATTCCTCTTCTATTAACTAGCTGTGTGAATTGGATCAAGTCTCTTAATTTCTCAGTTTCTTCATCTGGAGAATGGAGAGAACAGTACTTTATAAGATTATACAAGTAAATGACACAAAACAAACATTCCAGACAGTATCATAACAAGAAATCTTGATCCATCTGTGTCTCAAAGAGTCTGGCCTTATGACACTCTAAATACTTGTTGAATGAATGAATACCCTCCTCCTATAATGTTTATAAAGCATTGAATGAATGCTCTGAATGAGTTCACATTTACCTATTTGCTTGCTTTGCATCTCTAGTGATGAAAACTTAGGTTCATGGATCCAACTGGTGGCAGAAGCGGATGTGGAACTTTTGGGGAAGGGATTAGGGGTCTGCCCAAAGCCCTGGAATTCCAAGGCACTAGAAAAACCTGGTATAGTCAGGTTTTACTGAAATTCTTCTCTACATGCATGTGCTGAAAAGTTGTTTGAAAAAGGAGTCAAACAGGATGCATCTAATCTTGTGAGTGTAGTGTGAGATTCGTTAGATTTGGACAGGAGCTCGTGAACCTGAACTTAAAAAGAAAAAAAAAGTACATCAGCTAATTCTCATGATCTGCTTGGTTTCTAAATGTCCTCCTGCTGGCTGCATCAGAATTATCTGGACTGCTAATTAGAAGTTCCCAGCCACACCCTAAGTATGATGAGTCAGAAACTCCAGGGGTAGGGTTAGAGAAGCTGTATTTTTTTTTTTTAAGATTTTATTTATTTGACAGAGCATGCACATAAGCAGGGGGAGGGGCAGAGAGAGAGGGAGAAACAGACTCCCCCCTGGGCAGGGAGCCCAATGCGAGGCTCCATCCCAGGACCCTGGGATCATGAGCTGAGCTGAAGGCAGATGTTTAACCGACTGAGCCACCCAGGTGCCCTGAGAAGGCATATTTTTAACATGTGCCCCAGAGGATTCTGATGTATAACCAGCTTTATGAACTACCGTGCATTCCCGGACATGGGTAAACCCTCCCTTCAGTCATGAGCACAGGCAACCAAAATTTGCAGGTGCAAAGCAAAGAATGATCTAGATAGCCCCTCACATAGCACATCATCTGAGCCCTCTGTACTTTTCGGCAAACTTTCTGCTCCTATCTGACTGATTCTTACTTGCAATTTTTTTTTTAAGATTTTATTTATTTGACAGAGAGCAGAAGCAGGTGGGCTGACAGACGGAGAGGGAGAAGCAGTCTCCCTGTTGAGCAGGGAGCCCAATGTGAGGCTTGATCCCAGGATGCCAATCACGACCTGAGCCAAAGGCAGATAGATGCTCAATGGACTGAACCACCCAGGCGCCCCGCTTAATTGCATTTTTTAACATCTGTTATAGGTCTTTTCTACTTTGCTCTTATTTCTCAGCTCCATTCCCACTTCAAGTTGACTTTAATTTATGCAGATATCCAATTTATATCTGACTAGATTATCTGATGTGAACTCAAGTGCCTTCCTTTCACTTCAGAACTGGCTTCTAATCTACTCAATAGCCGACCTCTTATTCTAGTGGTTTTCTCCTCTGTTACCTTCCCTGGGCTGCATGCATTTTTTTTTTTTTTAAGATTTTATTTATTCATGAGAGACAGAGACATAGGCAGAGGGACCGGGATCATGTCCGAGCTGAAGGCAGATGCTCAACTGCTGAGCCACCCACGCATCCATGCATGCATCTTTATTATCACTTCTCAGGCTTGTCCCACGCCCTCTTTTCCCTTCAAATGAGGTGTGCTCACACTTTACACCTGGATGTTCTTTGAAGCTATGGCCCAACAGCTTTCTTCCTTAAACTACTCTGTTCTTCCCTTGCTGTCTCCACTTCTTTATCCCTGTCACCCTGTCCTTCTCCCCACTTCATTTGCTTCTTGGCAGCTTCTCTTCCCAACACTGCATCAGTAGGTAATCTTAGGTCAGCAGTGGTTTCTCAAGTATCATCCAATAGACTGTTTCTGGACCATTTTCTTAATTTCTCTGTGGTGTTTGCTTCCTCTTAAAACTCTTCTTGGTCCTTATTATTGGCAATCTGATTTTCCTATTGCACCAGTCTCCAGGTTTCTTGCTCTGGCTAGCCCATTTTTCTTCTTTCTTCCCCTTATTTCCTGCCATCTCCATTCTTTGGTGGTGTCATCCACCCTCTTAAAGGTGGCTTAAAAGCTTGAAGGTAAGCTTTATCTTTAAAAGCTTAAGGGTAAGCTTTAGCTTACCTACACTGCTCTGTATTTTCAAGAACAGACTTTTAGTAACTATTAATGTTACTAAGGGCACAGAAGTGTGACTTTTTCTGCTGCAGTGCAGCCCCCTCCTCCTGACTTGGCTTGGAGGTATTACTAATGACCTTTGGGCTTCAGTGTTGAAGTCTGCTTTTCTTTTTTTTTTTTAAATTTTTTTTTTTTTTTTTTTATTTATTTACAATAGTCATACAGAGAGAGAGAGAGAGGCAGAGACACAGGCAGAGGAAGAAGCAGGCTCCATGCACCGGGAGCCTGACGTGGGATTCAATCCCGGGTCTCCAGGATCGCGCCCTGGGCCAAAGGCAGGCGCCAAACCACTGCGCCACCCAGGGATCCCGAAGTCTGCTTTTCTATCATCTACTTGCCAGCGGGTCATCTGCCATTTCTTACTGACTCACCTTCATTTCCTGATGGTAGCCTAGGTCTTATTTCAGACCTGCTTCTCGTCAATGGTAGTGTTATCCACCGCAGTCCCTCCTACCCCGTTAATTTTCATAAATCTGGGTCTTGATCATAATCCTTGCATTGTCAGAAGCCTTCTGTGGCTCCCCAACTACCTGTTACTGGTATTTATAATGGGATATTCTAAAATGGTCACTTTAGTGACTATCGGTCAGACTTTACCAGTAACCTCTCATTGTGGAGATGGACCTTTTAAAATTTGTGCAAATATTTACTCTTACTTGAACTATGAAAGTTGGACTAGTCATGCATTGATCACACTTCAGGAACTGTGTTTGTTTTCAGGAATAAATTTGGTATGGTTTGTAGAACATTGTCTAGAATTAGTTCTCTGTTCCTGGAGTGTAGTTGACAGTATGGACATCAACAAGTGTTCTGGCACCTGTAATCAATTTTGTGTCCCCCCACTTATGCAGAAATAGAGTGAAGAAGACAAACCCAGCTGCCATGCCCCTCATGCCTACCCATACACTGAAACTCTCCACTTCAGCTGTAGCATCTGCAGAAACTAGGGAGCTGCCACCATTCTGGAGTGTACATTGAGCCACAATGCAGTCCTGCTGCAGACCAATACCCCACGTCCTCTACAAGGCTGGGTGGGTCTCTGGGGCCTCTAGCAAGATTTTATGTGTTAGGCCATGTGTTAATTGTAACCCTAAAAATTGCAATGACTTTACAAAAAGGTTATGTATATTTTTTAAATGTATGCTAGTTGAGTATATTTAGAAAATGAAAAGTCAGTATGTATAACCAAATAAGATGCCCTAACTGAAGGATACAGAGGGGTCATGCTTATGTTTTCAAATACAATGCAATATGATGTGTGCAAGGTTATGAAATTATAGCCAAATTCTGTTAAAAATTTTTCTATCAAGGATTTTTATAAACAAAGTGATCTTCATTTTCCCTGCAGAAAGTTGAGTAACCTACTTTTTTCCCCCCAAACTATGCCACTTAATGATATCCTATTGATGACCTACCATATTGATAAATGGTATTGGGGGTTCAAAGATGACTGAGAAAAATGCCTTGACCTATAGTAATTTCCATCTTAGAAGGAGGGATATGATCTATAATAAACATCACAGGATAAGATAGCATTGTGTATAAGAACAATAACCAGAGTGCTTGTAGTTCAGAGGAAGGAAATCTATAGCAGGTTGGAAAAACAATTTCACCTCCTAGTTCTATTCAGAGCCCTATGTTGTTATCTCCATCTATATCTATTCTCTTTTCAAATCTCTGTATCCTTCATTACAGAGTTTTCCTCCTATAATCCCACTGAAGCTAGGGATCCTTTAGTCCTTCAACAGATGTTTCAGTGGTTACTGTGGATCAGGCATCGTGGCAAGGTATAGAAATCAAGGAGAGAAGAATCCATGTTAAGAGCTGAGTGTGGGCTTTGGAGGTAGACTGGTTGGGTTTGATTCCTCTTCTAGTAATTAGCTGGCTGATTTGGAGCTCTTTTCGGTTCTCCTCATCTATAGAATGGGAATATTAATATTACCTACATCATAGAATTATTGGAAGAATAAAAATGGATATTCTTTTTTTTTTAAGATTTATTTATTTATTCATTCAGAGAGAGAGAGAGAGGCAGAGACACAGGCAGAGGGAGAAGCAGGCTCCATGCAGGGAGCCCGACGTGGGACTCGATCTTGGGTCTCCAGGATCATGCCCTGGGCTGCAGGCAGCGCTAAACCGCTGCGCCACCGGGGCTGCCCCAAAAATGGATATTCTTAAAGGGTTTAGAACAGTGCTTTCAAAGTGTTCAGATAACTGTCAGTATTTTTGTTGGGATTAACACGGGTGCTAGCCTCAGTCTGGCTTTCTTTTCTCATTTTATGTGTCCCTCTAATCTAGTGCTGTCTCAGAAGATGGTGAATGGTTGCTTCCATTTGTACCTGTGGAGTGCAGGCTCCTGCCCAAGGTGCAAGCTGTGCTGGGCACATGTCTTTCTGTCCCTTTATCTCCCCTTTCTGCTTAGATCTCTCCCCCACCTGAGCTGCTGCTGACAGTGCCTCTCACTGCTGGCCTCTGTCCTTGGTCTTCCCACTTGTGCTGTTGTGAGGCCTGCTTTCATGGCCGACTTCCCTAAAGCCTGGATTGCATCACAGAACTATGACCCTCTACCTCTGTTTCCTAATTGCAGCCCGGCCTTCCTCTTCACACTGATTCTCTGGTGACTCAAGTGGCAGTTGGTCATCTTGCATGATCCACAGAGACCACAGAGTTGGTCATCTTGCATAATCCTTGTCAAGATGCGAGGCCAGCCCTCCCTTTTCCCTGACTATTTGTCTTCTTTGTTCCTAGAAGAAAATCTTCCTGTACTCAGTCTTACCAGCCAACTCAAGTTCTTTACGTTTGTCTGCTATACCTGCCTACCAGTCCCTACCTTGAGTCATCCATTGCCATCACTCCTCAGGGGCCCTTCAAAAGCCCACTGAGGGCTCAGGAGATATTATGTAAACAGAAGAACCCAAAACTAGTTTGGCATATGTTGGTTGGACATAAGAATTTTCTGGCAATACTGCCAGAAAATGGAATTGGGTTCCTTTGGTGGTTGTGAGCTCCTTATTAATGAGGTTACTCAAGGAGAGGCTAGGTGACTTAGTGGCAATGCTGTAGAGGAGATGGGATGTCTTGCCGGCCTGTGCACCCAGCGCATAGACTATTCTCACATCAGTGCTTCTCTGCTTTTCCTTCTGAGTCTACATGGTTCATATGGTCCTATCAGCAACATGTAGCAGTTTGTGCAGCGGTGTGTTAGGGAGCACGTGGGAGTGGTATACTTCAGTCTTGTTGAGAATTCATGGACACGGTGTCCTTTTTAGTTTACCGATTGTGCTCATTCCTGGACTGGAAAGAACAGTGTTGTGCTATGTCTTGACTAAAGAGAGCATTGGAGTTTGGAGGATCGGGGTTATTCCTACACTGGAAGAACTAGGGTGCTTTGTTGTTAGAAGTTTTGTTCTCTTCCAGCTTTCTCCCGTTTCCCATTCCTGCTGTCCTCCTTCCACAGTGTTTTTCTTCTTTGTCTATTGGGTTTCTCACTATGAGGACTTGGCTTTTAAGGTCAGAACTTTTCGTAAAATTTGTCTTTCTGCCCAAATCTTAATGGGCTTGCTTTAAAGAACAATTGGAGTGGTAGATACTAGGGATGATCAGAAGTAAGGTTTTAGTTTCCAGCTCTCACAGCAAAATATGAGCTGTGGAGCAATTGATACCTGAATTATCTCCATATTGTTTTCCAGATCTTCATGTATTTCATCAGATCTAAAATGTGTACTTTTTTACATTTTAACATCTCTGAAATTGGGATGCTTTCCATCGATGGCATTTAAAAAAGATGTTGAAATGTAGATTGGCTTGAATTTTAAAATGTAACTGTACAATATTTACTGCCTCTGAATAACAGTAAAGATTATGAAATCTATTCCTGGATTATATACCTTGAGAACATCGACTAACGACTTCTCTCTTCCCCTCCTCTAAACCTAAAACATACCGTGCATTGTTATCTCTGTATTTCTACTTCTTCAATCCCTTAACTGTAATTACTATAATAACAGTTACCCTTTATCGAGTACTTGTTGTTCCTAAGTCCTTTCTGTGCATAAACTCAATCATCGTAAGTAGGACCGGTAATCCCCACTGTACAAAAGTAGAACCAAAAGCCCAGACAGATTAAATGATTTGTTGAGTTTCATATGACTGGGGGAGCCAGAATGTAAACCTCTGCTCTTAACGCCTGGACTTTTCTATCTCCCATTAGTTTCTAATTCCTAGTTTTTAACATCGTTGAATATAAAGACATTAATTGTTAATCTTGAGAAATGGAGGAAACACTTTTCCCTAATACTTTTATCTGTTTTATCTATAGCATTAAAAACAAAAGCAAGGCTCTGGTCCACTGTAGCTAGCAAGGAAAAAAAAAAAGACATTTGCAAGGAGAAAGAAAAACATAAACATATTCTTAGAAAAGACTCTGGAGGGACGCCTGGGTGGCTCAGTGGTTGAGCATCTGCCTTCGGCTCAGGGCCTGATCTGGGATCCGTGATGGAGTCCTTGGGCTCCTTGTGGGGAGTCTGCTTCTCCCTCTGCCTGTGTCTCTGCCTCTCTCTTTCTGTCTCTCATGAATGAATAAATAAATCTTTAAAAAAAAAAAAGATTCTGGAAATGGAAACAAAAAATGGCTTACTGGTCTTTGCTGTGCAACCAGACTCAGGAATACTCACTTAATACAAGTCCTCTACTGCTTTCTTTCTGGGAAATTTTGACGAGATTATATCCCATCTTTAGCAGGGTGATAGTTACCTACTAACCTTTGAGGTTATGTGAACGAGATTACCTTCCAAGAATCCTGTTATTTGTAGCTGTTCTGTCAACAGGCAAAACTTCATTTCTCTTACCTAATTAAAGAAATAGAACTATAATATATGCCTATATAGTAGGATATGTCTACTATATCTGACGGATGTGTATATCTAGTGTTAGTGTATCAATAACATGGGCCTATTTGGTATTTGCCAGCAATTCACTTTAATTTTTTGAAGAGAATTATGGATAGTTTCCTCTCCCTTACTCTTAACATCTTCGTGAATAAAAAACTGGGTGTGAGTAGTCACCCTCAGATGCCCGCTACTGTGAAAGAAGTAGGGAACTGACAAGGGTGCTAATTAGAGCCCCTCTGTAGTCCTTTTATAGAAAGTGGTAAACTCAGGCCACTGGTTATGAAAACAGTGAAAAGAAGGGAAGAGAAGGATTCAGGAGGCAGCAAGGAGGAAACTGCCAATGATGGCAATCATTGTTCTGAAGTCAATGTGGTGCCCAGCATAAGCTCCTTTTCAATTGAGAACTAATGCCCGTTTCCAAGTTTTGGAACGGAATGACCAACTTGCATGTTTTGTTAACCTGGGAGCTTTGCTTTAACCACATTGTGGGCACTGGGGAGATAGAACAAACAATTTGAAAATTGAAAGATATTTATATAATCCCCACTTTCAGTGGATAGCTGTCATTATATAATGTCATGAAAGCTTCTCACAGCTAGCAGGGGTGCATTTGGTGCTTCTTTTCCTCATGGTCTTGATAGATGCTCATTTCTGCAAACTTGAGGAAGATTATATTGCAATCACATGTATCATTGATGCATTAAAGGTCCTTATTCCAGATCTTTTGTTAATTATCCATTTCTGGCATAGATTCCTGAATCCCACTATTTATATTTTTTTCATTTGGGAAAGGTCTCAAAGCCAGTTTCTTACCATAGTCCCTACAAGTGTTATAGTGCTCATTCAGAAAATAGGCTTTTGTCGTGGATTTTTGGAAAAGCTTAATAGTTTATATCTGCTTATTTTCCTTTATCCAAAAATACCCCTGCAAGAATAGATGATGGAAATCATTTCCCTTTGGTTTTTTTCTTCTAATATTTTCTCCTTGCTCTTGTGTTAATGACCAACTTATTGTAGACCTGAAAGTCTTGACTAATAGGGACTTTTAAACATTATTTTTAATGTTTAAAAAGTGTTGAGCTCATCAGTTTCACATTTTGACTTAAATTCTCCTTTTCACTGAGGTCACTCCCTGGCCCATCTTTATCATTGGAAGCCCTGCTCCCATACACCTCTCCTTGTTTTTGTTTTTCCTAACACTTGCCACTATCTCTATTTTTTAATCTTATTTTCTGTCCCTCCTCTCCCACCCTGGAATCCAATGAGAACAGGAGGTTTTGTCTGTTACATTCTTTTTTCCCCAAAGACGGAGTACAGTCAGGATCCTCATTATGGAGACTGCCCAGCCTAACTCTGAGGACTCATAAGACAGGGAGATAGGTGGTGGGTGTGTGTTAGGGTTGGGTTGTGGAAGTGAGCATTGGCCAGATCTGAGAGGTAAGGTGGCAGGCCTGGGCCCTTTGCACCAGTACACCAGTGGCCACAGCAACTGAGACACTGTTGGCTACAGTTTTGACAGTAACAGGTGGAGGCAGAGTCTGGGGTCAAACTGATTTTAAGAATAAGGTGGAGGGCAACCTGGGTGGCTCAGTGGTTTAGCGCTTGCCTTCGGCCCAGGCGTGATCCTGGAGTCCCCGGATCGAGTCTCGTGTCGGGCTCTCTGTGTGGAGCCTGGTTCTCCCTCTGCCTGTGTCTCTGCCTCTCTGTGTCTCTCATGAATAAATAAAATCTTTTTTAAAAAAGAATAAGGTAGAGACAGGACTTGGCCTAAGGCCTTCAGCTGGTCAAGTTGAGACTGTGTACACAGAGAAGCTTTCCTCATCACTTCTTTTAGTAATTAATGTATTGAATCACTTTAAGGTGAAGACTCTTTGTTAGCGTAAGAGCAGTGACGATATTGGTTGGTCTTTTTTTTTTTTTTTTTTTTTTTATATTGGTTGGTCTTGTTCCTTGTTATCTCTCTAGCACCTAGAAGCGTTCCTGGTTCACTGAGTTTTTGTGAAATTGTATGAGTGAAAGGATAAAAAATGTAGCACTCAACATAGTATTTCAAAGTACGTATTTTATGCCAGCTCAGTATTTAGAAATCTAGTTAATGCACACGCTTAAAAAAGAAAAAAAAAATACACAAGCTTTATCACCTCTTACCTTAATTGTTTTCTTTCCTCAGTTTCTTTATTGTTCCAAAATAGAGTTCCTTTAAATAAGTTTTCTTGGTGCTGTTGAGAGAGGATTCAATTTAAAAGTGTGTAACTATAACTTTTAAAAGTATATTTGTTTGATGTACAAAGTATCCTTTAATTATAGCTATTGAAGTCCCATCTCTGAATTGTTTTTTTTTGAGACAGAGTTATATCTTTGAAAATCTCCCATGGGTCGGGGTGGGATTTAAGGGGAAAAAGTCCATTGGCGAAGCAAAGGGTTTAGCTATCTGATAATGTACATTTAACCTGAACTATGTAACCACCTGAGCCTTTTCCCTTGGTTTTCTAAAGTTTCTCACGGGACCTAGAAAGGTTTCTCCCTCTTTAGCTCTCTTATTTAGTAGAACATTCTAAAACTTTCCATTTACATTTATATGATGGAGAAAGACCTTAAACCACACTAATTTGTTCTGTGTTAGCTTGTAGTATGTCTTCTTAGCCATGGAAAAGTTGGTTTTTCTTAACTAAAAAATGAGGTGCGGGTGAGCAGTTAATAGTTTGAGTACAAAACCCTTTATAGCTGGAATACTTAAAACAGTTTTATTCTCCTCCCATAAGTTTCATGCACGTGAAAATAATTTTAAATTCATAGGCTAAATTCATTTCTTAGCCCCTTTATATTAGTCTGGCCTTTTCAAAGAAGAAAGATGTAATTATACTGTCTACTTCCTTCATGTAAATTAGAATTTTTGTGTATCTGGGCCCACTCTGGTTTCTTTATAGGTATAATTAACTTAATTGCCTTCTCAGTGCTTTATGCTAGCGAAATGAGAACTGCTTTAAATTTCTATAGATACTGACATTTAGGAAATGATTAACTTGTGAACAGGGTTCAGATTTATTCTAATGAAAATATACAATATGATGAAGCATCATTTGGTGGTGTTGATCAAATCTTGTGTGTGCACTGTATATAAGTCATGGAGTAGTGGATAAGATTAAAGAAAATTCAGTGCAATGATGAATGATAGAATTTCTTTTCTAAGAGGAGTAGCTTCATTTCTAGGATATATATATATATAATTTTATGGATTCCTTGTTGCCTTTTTGAATGTTTTAGTCTTTGAGCTCTTTGAGCTGTCTCTTTTTTAGCACAAGTAAAATATCTTCTGTAGATCCACAGTCTTATTACTATTGCACATTATTTCACTCACTTTACATTCCTCTGTTCATTCTATATACTACTGATGTCACCATGAAAATTATTTTTCATAATGTTGCTCTCCAGAGTTGTGGGTAGGAGTATGCAGAAAATGCTCATTTTTCTTCATCTTTTTTGTTGAATGAGGAAAGAACTGCCTGTGTTTGGATTTGTTTCCTACTTGTTTTATGTTGTCATTATTGTCACTTTAAAGTATTGAAAAAGACTCCTATGGCTCATAGAAGGAAGTATACATCATTGTTTTAGCTTTTCATTATCGAAACTTCTAGACTTTTTTTGGTGGGGCATATAATTCTTAGTAGAATGCTAAGTGCTGGTTGAGGAGGAGAGTAGTTGGAACTTGTCTCATTTGTAGCTGGTGCCCTATAACACCTGGCACCCTGAAAACCAATCTCTGTGGATATGCTGATCTTCATTAACAAAGTGGGGCAGAGTGCCAGAGAATCTACCAGGGAGATGAATGTTCCAGCCTTTGCTCCCTGCCAGCCAGACAGGGTGCTGAGGGCCTGGCTTTCTCATTTTTTTCTTCTTTCTCCTTATTCCATCAAGAGTTCTATCATTTTTATTTTGGTTTCACAGAGACATGAATTGGAGAAGGGGATGGGCAGAAGAACCAGAGAAGGCTGGGGCTGCTGGGAGTGCTGTGAAGGAGAGTTTTGAATAGGCCCAGGAACAAGTACAGAGTGTAAGAAGCACATGGGAGATCACAGATGGTTTTAAGAGCTGTTGCTCTGGAGTGAACATTATATTCGTAGCACTTGAATGTCTTCTATGGGCCAGGCATTGAGCAGAGAGCTTTATATATGCAACTTCACTGAATCCTTTCTCCAATTTGCTGAGGCGTGCACTATTCACTTATTTTATAGATCGGGAAATCATGGTCTTAGAAAGGTGACTGGCTTGCTCAAAGTCTCACAGCTATTGAATGGTAGAACCAGGACACACATCTAGGCTAGGCCTTGTTTAAAGCCCACAATCAACCACAGCATTATTTAATACGCTGCTAGATACTACATTTCTATTTTGTGGATTTAGAGGTATGGAACAGTAGAAAATTATCTTTTATTCTAATTAAGCAAAAGACCTAAAGTTACTCTGGACCACTTGGAAGAGGAGAGCTAGAGTGCTTCCTGGCCTGCGTGAGAGCTAGCACAGAACGGCTTACTCCTTGTCTTCCGGGCATGTGCACATAGCTTCCTGGTGTGGGTCAGTCATTCGTTAGTCTAGGTGAATGTTTAAGTAGATTATTCCTTTCTTATTTTGGTCAGTATTTATAAGGATAGGGAGATTACATGCATGGTAACTGTTGCGTTTTGGTAAGATAAATGAATAAATCACCCAGACATGTCTCAAACCATTGTTTCTGCCCATTGCCATCTTCATAAATCTCTGGTTCAGTACTTAGAGAATTACTTCTGGTGATTATCAGTTAATGAACTAGTAGCTCTCTGGTTTTATGAACTGTTCTATGAAAAATTCCTCTGTTCCTCCTACTTAAAGTTCAATGAACTGTCAGCCCTAGGTCCTGGTCACAGCAGCTCAGCTCATTTCTGGCCCCAGCTAATTCTCAACCAAAAGCTTTATCTTCAGAGCACCACCCTTGTTTGTAAATTGTCATGTTCCTCGGTGTTCTTGCCTTATGACTAAGGAAAGGGTTTGTGAGAAATAGAATGTCCAGTCAAAAAAAAAAAAATCTTTTAGAAGTGCTGTAGTACTTGATGGAGGAAAGATGTTAGGGTTCAGAGCCAACGGCTGAGAAAGAATTCTTGAAATGTCTTTGGTGCACAAAGGTGGCTTTATTAAAGCATGGTGACAGGACGCATGGGCAGGAAGAGCTGCACTGGGGTCATGAGGAGTGGCCCATTATACACTTTCAAGTTGGGAGGGGGTTAGGGATAGCATAAATCTCTAAGGAATTTTGGAAGAAAGGTTCCCAGGACCTTGAGGGGTCCAGCTATTGTTGGGAAAAGATCATTTATTATCATCTAATAAAACCTTAGTCATGAGAGCCTTTAGATGGGCCATATGCTTGGGGAATGGTTGCCAACATGTATCTTGGGGAGTGGAGATAAAGGAAGTTTCCAAAGGAATTTTTACACGTTAAAGTAGATTTATAGGATCCTGGGGTTCAGGCTAAGATTTTTTTTTTTTTTTTTTTGCCCTTAGCAAAGTATTAACACTGAGGCAGTTGGGTCGCTAGAGGAATGTCACTCTGCCTGTTTCAACGACTTGCCTGGGGGCTGTAGGTAGTAAGGAAACTTAAGTTTTCTTTTGCCTTTGTTTCCACATTAGTACTGGTAGTCATCAGAAAGACAGAATGAAAATGAACCACAATCTTGAAGTTCAGTCTTTTGCATTTGATTGTGATGGCTGTTTTGAAGAAGGATCAGAATTTGAAAGGGCTTAAAGCCAAATTGAAGTTATACGTTGTGAGGTAGTATTTTTGTTTGTTCAGTTTTTGTTTTTAGAAAATTGACAGACTCTCTTTTTAAACACTAGCCTTATTGAGATGTAATTAAAATACTATATACTTTACCCATTTAAAGTGGATAGGTGGGCAGCCTGGGGGGCTCAGCGGTTTGGCGCCTGCCTTCAACCCAGGGTGTGATCCTGGGGTCTGAGGATCAAGTCCCACATCCAGCTCCTGCGTGGAGCCTGCTTCTCCCTCTGCCTGTGTCTCTGCCTCTCTCTGTGTGTGTCTCTCATGAATAAATAAATAAAATCTTAATAAAGTGGATAGGCTGACTTCTGAGGTGGAAAAACTTTGGATTATTTCAATATAGTTCCATAGAGATCTGAATTAGGGAATGATTTCTTTTTTTATTTATGATAGTCACACAGAGAGAGAGAGAGAGAGGCAGAGACATAGGCAGAGGAGAAGCAGGCTCCATGCACCGGGAGCCCGATGTGGGATAAGATCCCAGGTCTCCAGGATCGCACCCCGGGCCAAAGGCAGGCGCTAAACCGCTGTGCCACCCAGGGATCCCAGGGAATGATTTCTGACAGGAATTTTCTCTCTTCAAAAGTGATTAATTATGGCAAAGTAAGAGCTAAGGCAAAGATCAAACAAAAAAAATGGATGGCATTTCTTCAGAGTTCAGCGGAAAGTTTTGGCAACCTTTAAGAAGACACTCTTTCCCAAATTTGTAATGATTTAAGTGCTTTCTTCCAAATTGCATAACATTTGAAATGGTGACTGATAATGTATATAGACATGGTTGGCTTATTAGAATATGTTTTGCAGAAGCTTAGCAAGTTGAGATAAAAAAGCAAAGGTCATTGATGAATAAGTTCTTATGCAAATACTTGCTTTCTTTTACACTTCCCAGTTTAAGACTTTGGGGTGTGTACATGGATTGGCCATAAAAGAATGTGAGACAAATGAAGTATGAAGGTGGTTCCAAGGTTCTTAAAGAGATAGGAGAACCTCCACTTGGCATAATGAGATTTATTAGAAGAAGTTGATGTCCAGTGAAGTGAAATCTATCTAGTCCTTAACAAGAAAAAAATCCTTTAAAAGAATTTGGTCTTCATCATATGGCTCTTTAAAAGTAAGTTTTTATATACTTATTATTTGTAAAAGCCTATATTGAGGTTTTCTTTTCAATTTATTTTGCTATTTCTGTGATATAAAATAGATATTTTAGGAAATTGAACTTTGACTTACATGATTCTTACCCTTTCACCATTGCTTAGGAATGATTAGGTTGTAAATTGGGGGTTGCCTCTAGTACAATGGCTTTTTATATGGGTAAGGACTGAAGGAAACAGCTAGCTCATGATTTCTGTGGGTGCTGAAAATTGGCAGAGAACCTATTTATTGTATTTCATCAGTAGGTCTTTATGGATTAGTTATTTTGGGACTGAACTTACACGTTTCACGTAAGCAATCACTGAAAATGAGGTATAAGTTGAGACTGGGAGCCAAGCTATACTGTGAATTGTGAATAGATACATATTCTTTCCAAGAGTTTAACATTTCTTTGCAAAACATGGTTTAAAAAAAAAAAAACAAAAAACAAAAAAAACACCTCTTTAAGGACCTCCTCCTGTGGAACTTAAGTTTTTCTACAGAAGATCAGAGGCTGGATAGAATTTTATGTAAAATTTTCTCAGTGATTGCAAGTAATTAAAAAAAGTTACTTTGGGGGCTCCTGGGTGGCTCAGTCAGTTAAGCGTCTGCTTTCAGTTCAGGTCATGATCTCAGGGTTCTGGGTTGAGCCCCACATCAGGCTCCCTGCTCAGTGGGGAATTTGCTTCTCTCTCTCTCTCTGCTTGCTGTTTCCCTTGCTTGTGTTCTCTCTCTCTCTTTCTGTCAAATCAAATCTTAAAAAAAAAAAAAAGTTTCTTGTTCTGTGGGCCAAACTGACATGCTGTTTTTAGCTGTGTGCACTCTCCAACCTAGGCGGTGTGGGCATGATTCTGTCCTCCGTAGAGAGATGGAACAGCAATCCCTGTTACACAAACCGCAAAGGTGATGAGCCTGGAGTACATGGACGAGCCAAAAGTCCTGCAGAGGGGCAATGAGGAATGGCCCAGAGAGGAAGTGGTATTGATCTAGGCCCTGCCAGAGCACAGGTAGGATTTAGAGGTGGCTTGGTGAGGGGGCCGCATCCTGCCCAGAAGGGGAAAGCACAGGCCGATTATGGATTATCAGAGTAGCAGTTAGCTCAGTGCGCTGCCAGCCTTCTGCTGTGGAGATGCCCCAGGAAGGGAAGGATAAAACAACGCCCTTCCCGTAATCCATAAATCCGTGTGAAGCCCCCAAACCCCCAGCCTTTCAAAATGAATCATATAGTGAAGGTTAAAAGAGAATGTGAAAATTTGAAAATAAGAAAAATCAGTTTTAAGACAGGTCCCCTAGTCTGACCAGATTGTCGATCCTTAAAGCCCCTTCTGTGTATTAGAGCTGTTGCTCTTCCATGAATAGTCACCCATTTCTCATCTGGGGAGTCACTGCCTGAAAAGAAAACCACCACACATTTTACTTTTTAAGTAAAGAGGATATTGGCTCAGTACTGGAAGAATTAAAGGCTTTGGTCCTTCACATTTGGTTTTCCTTCCCTAGACTTTCATATTTTAGAACCACCTTTATATTTCTCATTAGTTTCCTGAGGCGTGGTTGAATGACTCAAGGTTAATAAAGTTACCCTTTGACTTTCCTGGACTTGAAGTTTATTGTCTTTACTGTTAAGGGTTATATTTCTGATTTAAGGTGATTCTAGTACGCTGTATGAACCCATTGTATTGTATTAAATGAAATTGTCTGTTCTGTTAGCAATATGGGAAATAATCTAACACAACTAGAATTAAATGTACAACTGCAAGGCTTTGTCTTTCTAGTCCTGGGTCATCCATTAACTTCGTGACATAGGGCAAGTCACTTAACCTTGAATGACTTGTGATGTTTTTCATCTGTTATATAGAGATATGTAGCCTGGTTAAACACTTGTTAGGGCAAGATTTGGACACACACACACATAAATGCTGTCCCTCCCCCCAGTATACTGTTTGATTTATTCACCTTAGAATCCCAGTATGATGCCTCACATATAGCAGGTTTTCAAATATTTGTTGGATGAAATCAAAGTAGAAGAGAAAGCTCCCTCCCTCTTGCCCCCCCCATGATACTAGAAGAGAAGAGATATATGTATATCATCATCATTTGTTTTGATGTGTGTGTATGTGTGTGTGTGTATGTGTGTGTGTGTGTGTGTGTGTGTGTGTGTGTGTAAAACTCAAAGCAAAACAAGAGGGGAAAGGCATAGGTACAAAACAGAACTGTGTGGCAAACATTAAAAGTGAATACCTCCAGATCTTTTCCTAAGTCTTTAGGTGCTGCAAAATTGTAACCTTGGCCCTTTTTTTGCTTTCACCTGCTCATTCACTTTGGTTGATTCACTTATTCAGAACTCCTTTATAAGCATCTACTAGGTCTTGAGTCCTGGCTTATGCATGATGGTGCCTAAGATGAATTCAGTTTCATGCCAGCAGTAGACCATCATCTTAATAGAGAAATGAACAGAAGCAGATCTCAGTGCTATATGATGTTAGAGGTATTATCGTGAATGTATATAGAGGGTATAGTGGAAATGTAAGTAAGAGAGCCATTGTCTTTGAGTGGATGGAACAGAGTCATATGGGCTTATAGAAAAAGGTGTATTTGAGCTTGGCCTTGAAATGTGAATGTGTGTTGAGTAGGAGGAAGAACAAGGAAGGAAGGAATGGGTAGGGTCCTGGGGATCACTTCCTGTAAGCTGAATTCTGGGGAGAAGGGTGTATGGGAGGGATGCAAGGAAAAACCAGGGAAAACCTGTAACCATAAAGTCTCTCCTGACAAGTTTTTCTAATGTATGGTCATAAATTTATGTATGTTTATGTTAAAATCTTACTTCCAATATACTGAACTTTGTATTTTTATGTAATTAAAAAAAATTTTTTTTTTCATTCATGAGAGACACAGAACGAGAGAGAGGCAGAGACACAGGCAAAGGGAGAAGCAGGTTCCATGCAGGGAGCCCGACATGGGACTCAGTCCGGGTCTCCAGGATCATGCCCTGGGCTGAAGGTGGCGCTAAACCGCTGAGCCACCCGGGCTGCCCTGTAATTTAATTTTCATAATACTCCTGGAAGAGTAGGTAGTATTGTTTCTATTTATAGACTGAGAAACTGAGGTAATCAAAATCAAATAATGTGTTTAGGGTAATTACTAAGTATGAATTCTGTGTCTTTTTAAAATTTATAACAGTATCAAATTTGCAAAAAACTTTATAGAACTTTCCCCCTCATTGATAGGGAGTCGTCTACCTAAGAGCCCATCATCCCTGAATATTTAGCACATAGATATGTCTTAAACTAAGGACATTCACCTACATATTCATAATACAACCATCAAAATCAGGATGTGAAATTGCTTACATCTAATCCTCAGGCCCCATTCAAATTTCACCAGTGGCCCCAGTAATATCCTCTGTGGCAGAAGGATCCAGTTCAGAATTGCCCCTTGCTTTTACCTGCCCCCTCTAGTTTTCTTTAGTCTGGAACAGAACCTTACTTTTTTCCTTGTCTCTCAGGACCTTGACACTGCTGAAGATCGAAGGCCAGCTGTTGAGTGGAATGGCTTTCAATTTGGGTTTGTCTGAGGTGTCCTCGTAATGTGACGAGATTGATGTCTTTGACAGGCATATCGCAAGACGGATGCTCCTTTTCTTCTCATTGAATCAGCAGTCCTAAGATGACTGATTTCACTCTGTCTCATTACTGATGCTGTTCACTTTGATCACTCTAAGGTGGTTTCTGCCAGAATTCTCTACTGCAAATTTCTTTGTAATTAATTACACAGTATTTTAGGTCTAATACTTCAAGACTATGTAAATGCCTCCTTTCTCATCAAACTTCAGATTTATTTGGTTACAGTAGTGTGTATGCATCATTTTCTTGCAGGTTTTTATCTGTTACGTTCCTTTCAAGTTGGCTTTTGTTCTTTTTTGACAAGTTCCCATAATTCTTTGGGCACTTCTGGTGAGCGTACGATGTTCCAAGGTCCTCGTGTTCTCTTTCCCCTCAGTACTGGAATTGGTACTGGAATCAGTGATTCTCCAAGGAGACCTGATTCTCTTAATGGAGAATGGTACACAGAAACCAAGATCGTTGACTATTGGGATGTCAACTACTCCCAGACCTTCTCGGCTAGGGGAATATTTGCACTTAGGTATGTGTGTGCACATGCGCATGCGCGCACACACACACACATTTATACATGCTCAGTCTAAAAGTTATGAGCTGTTCATAATGGAGATAACTAGTTCTAATCTGACACCACAGGATTCATTCCAGTTTTCTCCCTTGCCATATTTGCAGCTTCTCTTCAGAAAGTGGGTATTCTGACCTGTTATCCTTAATGTATTTACTTATTTGGTCAGTCCTGCTTTACATACCCAGTCTCTTGTTGCTGCTGACACCTCTCCCTCTGTGCTATTATCCTCACACCACTTGGGCTCTGATACACTATGCCATGTTGACTCTGACATTTGGATACCCTCTTGACTGAACTTGGGTTTGACTCTATTTTTAAGTGTGGCAAGTCTGGAGGCACTAGGTTTACCTCTCCTGCACTTGAGATAGAGCTTTGTGAAGGGGTAATTGAGATCTTGCCTATATTCTCCTATCTTAAATCATATATTTTTTGGTAAGTTTTTTCATGTAATTAGGTTTCTTTTTGTGTTGTACTTTGTATGAAAGCAATATATGTATTTACATGTGGATGTTGTGATTCTTGTGTAATGCTTACATAACATTATTATTGTACAGCTTGTGGCATATAATACATAAATGTTGTACCTAAAATATATACAAGTAGTGAAGCCATGTGTTTGTATAGTAACATAAAATGCAAAGATGTTAGAACCAGTTTCATCTACAATCCTCATTATCATGGATTGCAGTATAAATTAGAATATTGCACAAGTTTGTGATCCTCTTTTTTTAAAGATTTATTTATCCTAGAGAATGTATGAGTGGAGGAGGGGCAGAGAGAGAGGGAGGAGATAATCTCAAGTAGAGTCCCCTTTGAGCATGGAGCCCGACTCTGGGCTTGATCCCATGACCCTGAGATCATGACCTCAGCAGAAATCAAGAGTCTGATGCTTGACCAACTGAGTCACCCAGGTGCCCTAATTTTAAAATTATAGCAAAGACATTATTTTTTTTTAAGATTTTATTTATTTATTCATGAGACACAGAGAGAGAAAGAGAGAGGCAGGACATAGGCAGAGGGAGATGCAGGTTCCCCACAGGGAGCCTGATGCGGGACTCAATCCCAGGACTCCAGGATCATGCCCTGAGCCAAAGGCAGATGCCCAACCGCTGAGCTACCCAGGGATCCCACAAAGACATTATCATTGGTGTCATTAGTTTCTTTTGAATTATATTTGTGTTATTCCTTAGATTTTTTTTTCTTTTAAACATGCATTTGGAGGAAATTAATAATTAAAGTCATGCCTATGTTTTAAAGATAAGAACAAGGTTTCTTACATTCCTGAACTGCATGCCTTTGGAAATCCTTCACAAACAAGTTAATTTGTTGGAAAATAGACTTCCTGGATGTTCCTGTGTGTGCACTTAAGTGTTTTGTAGGAAGCTGTGTAAATGTGGGTACTCTGAAAGTTGACTGATCACCTGATTAAAGAGCATGCTGACATTGAAGTTCTTTTAAATTCTTGCTCCTTAACATTTTCCATTCTTAAGTCTATCCTGAAATAGCACTTTTGAGAAGACTTCCCTTCTCATTATTCTTCAGTGATTTGGGGAACAACTTTATAGGAAAAGGTTTTGTTTTTTGTTTTTTTTTTTTTTTTTTAATTTATTTATGATAATCACAGAGAGAGAGAGAGAGGCAGAGACACAGACAGAGGGAGAAGCAGGCTCCATGCACCGGGAGCCCGACGTGGGATTCGATCCCGGGTCTCCAGGATCGCGCCCTGGGCCAAAGGCAGGCGCTAAACCGCTGCGCCACCCAGGGATCCCAGGAAAAGGTTTTGTATCTATGCTCACGGTGCATGGTAATTGCTTGAGGAGTTTGGAGTGTCAGTTGTAACAGACTCTATTCAGATCTCATCTTTCTTTCTTGGTGAATCTAGAGATCACTGTTCATCCAAAAACAAGTTTACAAATTCATCTAACAATGGCATATTGGTAAAAAGAAAGAAAAAAGTGAGAGGCTGTAGATGTTATAAATATAAATGTAGGTATATCAGTTTGTGAGGTATAGTTATACCACAAAGTAATCAGCTGGATTGTTTGAATTTGCTACTTTTGGAAGTTGGATCCTGAAGCAAAAGGTAGAGAACTTCAAGGATCATATTGTGGGTGAACCATTTGAGTATTCTCCTTGCTCTGAATTCCAACCTATTATTGCCCTTATGGAACTATGTGACCCTTAAGAGCTGAAAGTGTATTAACACCTTGTGCACTAAATGAACAATGTAACTTTTTTTTTTTTTTAAGATTTATTTATGTATTCAGAGAGAGAGAGAGGGAGAGAGGTAGAGACACAGGCAGAGGGAGAAGCAGGCTCCATGCAGGGAGCCCGACGTGGGACTCGATCCCAGGTCTCTGGGATCACGCCCCGGGCTGCAGGCGGCACTAAACCACTGCGCCACCAGGCTGTCCAATGTAATTTTTTATTATGGAAAATCTCTACTTCACATAAGTTAGAACTGGAGGTCATACTCTTCAATCACCCAGCTTTGTCATTTAACATATGGCCAAGTGATTTTAAATTATAAAGTTTTCTTAAACCCTTTTATTTTTAATGAAGTAGGATTTACAGCTTTTAGCCTGCTATGTTCTCAGAATTAAAATAATTTCTATTTAAAGCAATCGTGTGTATATAAACTTTGTAACAGGTCAAATGAGAAATTTCCCTTGGATTCCAGTTTAATTGCCTTAGGTACAATTTATTCCATTTCTCCCTTTATTTTATAAAATTATTAAGATTTCTTTCTGGAAAAAACTTTCCCCTAGGCCTAACCAATAGTAAGTAAAACAAAAAACCTTATTGCACTGGGGATTAATTGTTAGTTACCGTAATTAATCAAAGGAGTTCAGGAAGATACTTTGTGTAGCAAGATTTTTTCCCCTACCTGATTTTGTGATACTCTTCTTTACTTCCCTGTTTAGTACATCTACAGATATTTTTTTTCCATTTTCAAAAACTGTATTTTCAAAATACAACAATTTTTTTGTCTTCACCATTTTTAAGTGTACAGTTCAGTGGTATTAAAATACAATCACATGCAACCATCTCCACCATCCATCCCCATAACTCATCTTTTTTTTTTTTAAGATTTTATTTATTTATTTATTCATGAGAGAGAGAGAGAGAGAGAGAGAGAGAGAGAGGCAGAGACACAGGCAGAGGGAGAAGCAGGCTCCATGCAGGGAGCCTGACGTGGGACTTGATCCTGGGTTTCCAGGATCACACCCTGGGAAGGTGGTGCTAAACCGCTGGGCCACCGGGGCTACCCTCTTCATAACAGACTATTGCCACTAGGGAAGGAGTAGACTTGATTACTGTGGGTGTGTGTCTTTAATAAAAAGAACCTACTAAAGGTGAAATATGAAAGGACTAAAAAATTTTATTTTTTCAGTCTATCAGCCAGTTGCTGACTTAGCATTAACAACCATTGAGGAGAAATAGACACACTGGTAATGAGAAATGAAAGATTAGCTCTCCCATGTTCCAAGAACAGAACTATGTAGTATGTATGTTCTTTTCTCTTTAACATAATCACAATGTGAATGAATCATGTGGGAATGACTTGAGGGAATGAGTGAGTGTATGTACTCTGGGCAGGTGTCTTTGCATTTTACCTTATTAAAGCATTAGTGTCACATACTTTGAAATGCAAAATGCCCAAAAAGCGAGAGTGGAAAAGAGCAGTCTTTGCCACTTTGTACCTTGAGAGAAGTACTTTTTCTTTTAATTGTCAAGTTTGTCTATACTCAAAGACTTTTTTTTCATAGTAAAGAATTTCATAGCAACTTTTTGTTATTGGTTAAAAAAATATTTTTTAATGTGTTTAGTTGCATAGAGGCAACCCAAAGTAGGCACATGTGCCTATTTCACTTTGAAGTTCATTATTAAATTTAATCCAGGGTGTCACAGAAAATGCTGAGTCAGCATAATCCTTAAGGATTTTTTCTAGTTAGTTTTGTTAAATCATCAGGAATTGTTAAGTCACTCAATTGTTTCATAATAAAAAAGCATATTCTGAGCTTAATACCTAGAAACAACCTGACCTTTATTTTTAAAATTTTTTGATTTTTTAAAAAGTTTTTATTTATTAACGAGAGACACAGAGAGAGAGAGGCAGAAGTAGGCAGAGAGAGAAGCAGGCTCGCTCCATGCAGGGAGCCCGATGTGGGACCTGATCCTGGGATTCCAGGATCACGCCCTAGGCCGAAGGCAGACACTCAATTGCTGAGCCACCCAGGCATCCTCAAACTGACCTTTATATTATCTAAATGAATATCTGAGCAATAACATTCAATATTTCTGATAACATTTTCAGCAAATTGCTAAAACTACTACACTAATCATGAATATAGAGTACTGTTAGGTCAAGTAGCATGAGCCCTAAATGTAATCTCAGATATGGAATTTCCTGTCAAAGGCAGCTTTGTAGATGAAATTAGGAAATCACAAAATCATAATATAAAATTCCAGATTTTGTTTATATTCCCCTTTGGATTGATGTTTCAAATCTTAGTGTCTCCCCTGACCTCTAGATGTATTTATTCCTGTGTGCTTGTCTTCTTTCAGGACTTTATAATACCTAGCTAGCTTATTGATATGCATAATGATTTGTAGAAACTGAATCTGTTCTCTGCTCATGCTTTTATTGTAAAATTTTAACATACATTGTGTTTGAGTGCAGTTAGCAATATTAGGTTTCTGTGTTAATTTGGATTCCATTAATTTGAAATCTACAGTGAGTTAGTGTATCTCAAGTCAGGAGGACAAAGTTGGCAGCTTTTTGGTCATCTAAGATACTGACATTCAACAGATAAATCCTAAGAAGAAAATAAAAAGCCAAGATATTCAGAGAATAGTGTACTTTCCTTAGCAAGTAATAATAATTTGAAATTAAATTTCTGCATTGAATTTTATCTTTATCATATTTATTTTTAAAAGGAAATGTAGGGAGTCAAAACAGTAACAATTTATTGGACATTGTAGTCTACATAAATGTGAAGGGGGAACTTTTCAGGTACTTAACATTTCTTATTGCTATTTTTATCAGTTTAGTAGATGATGAAATAAGGCAATTATTGGTTATTTCATTTACAGTTTGACTAAGATATTTTTAAAACTAGGCTTTGAAATTTCTATTTTGACAAGATTTCTTAGCTCTTCAATGCACCCTATACTTTTTTAAAAATTGAAATGTAGGGACGCTTAGGTGGCTCTGAGGTTGGGTATCTACCTTTGGCTTAGGGCATGATCCTGCAGTCCTGGTATCGAATCCCATATTGGGCTCCCTGCATGGAGCCTGCTTCTCCTCCTTCTGCCTGTGTCTCTGCCTCTCTCTCTGTGTGTCTCATGAATAAATAAATAAAGTCTTTTTAAAAAATTGAAATATAGTTGGTACACAATACTAAATCCATTTCAGGTATATAACCTAGTGATTCAACAAGTCTATACATCTTGCTGTACTTGCCACAAGTGTAGTTACCATCTATCTCCATATGATGCTAGTACAATATCACTGACTATATTCCCTGTGCTGTACTTTCCACCCATGTGACTCCTTCATTCCATAGCTAGAAACCTATACCTCCCATTTCCCTTCACCCATTTTGCCCCTTCCCCACCCCACTATATTTACTACATAGTCTTAGTTTCTGAGGTTTGATTCATTTCAGGACCCTATATTATGTGATCATCTGTCACATCCCAGATTACCTGTGAACTACTGTTTGATTAGTGTCTGTCTTCTCTATAGAATTCTAAGCTGCACAAAGAAGTTAAACTCTCCCTCTTCACAGATGACATGATACTCTACATACAAAACCCAAAAGCCTCCACCCCAAGATTGCTAGAACTCATACAGCAATTTGGCAGTGTGGCAGGATACAAAATCAATGCCCAGAAGTCAGTGGCATTTCTATACACTAACAATGAGACTGAAGAAAGAGAAATTAAGGAGTCAATCCCATTTACAGTTGCACCCAAAAGCGTAAGATACCTAGGAATAAACCTAACCAAAGAGGTAAAGGATCTATACCCTAAAAACTACAGAACACTTCTGAAAGAAATTGAGGAAGACACAGAGAGATGGAAAAATATTCCATGCTCATGGATTGGCAGAATTAATATTGTGAAAATGTCAATGTTACCCAGGGCAATTTACACGTTTAATGCAATCCCTATCAAAATACCATGGACCTTCTTCAGAGTTGGAACAAATTATTTTAAGATTTGTGTGGAATCAGAAAAGACCCCAAATAGCCAGGAGAATATTAAAAAAGAAAACCATAGCTGAGGCATCACAATGCCAGATTTCAGGTTGTACTGCAAAACTGTGGCTATCAAGACAGTGTGGTACTGGCACAAAAACAGACACATAGATCAATGGAACAGAATAGAGAATCCAGAAGTGGACCCTCAACTTTATGGTCAACTAATATTCGACAAAGGAGGAAAGACTATCCACTGGAAAAAAGTCTCTTCAATAAATGGTGCTGGGAAAATTGGACATCCACATGCAGAAGAATGAAACTAGACCACTCTCTTGCACCATACACAAAGATAAACTCAAAATGGATGAAAGCTGTAAATGTGAGACAAGATTCCATCAAAATCCTAGAGGAGAACACAGGCAACACCCTTTTTGAACTTGGCCACAGTAACTTCTTGCAAGATACATCCATGAAGGCAAGAGAAAAAAAAGCAAAAATGAACTATTGGGATTTGGGCAGCCCTGGTGGCACAACGGTTTGGCACTGCCTGCAGCCTGGGGTGTGATCCTGGAGACCCGGGATCGAGTCCCACATTGGGCTCCCTGCATGGAGCCTGCTTCTCCCTCTGCCTGTGTCTCTGCCTCTCTCTCTCTGTGTCTATGAATAAATAAATAAAATCTTTAAAAAATAAAATAAAACTTTTTAAAAAAAGAACTATTGGGACTTTATCAAGATAAGAAGCTTCTGCACAGCAAAGGATACAGTCAACAAAACTAAAAGACAACCTACAGAATGGGAGAAGATATTTGCAAATGACGTATCAGATAAAGGGCTAGTTTCCAAAATCTATAAAGAACTTATTAAACTCAACAGCAAAGAAACAATCCAATCATGAAATGGGCAAAAGACATGAAGAGAAATCTCACAGAGGAAGACATGGACATGGCCAACAAGCACAGGAGAAAATGCATCACTTGCCATCAGGGAAATACAAATCAAAACCACAATGAGAAACCACCTCACACCAGTGAGAATGGGGAAAATCAACAAGGCAGGAAACCACAAATGTTGGAGAGGATGCAGAGAAAAGGGGAACCCTCTTGCACTGTTGGTGGGAATGTGAACTGGTGCAGCCACTCTGGAAAACTCTGTGGAGGTTCCTCAAAGAGTTAAAAATAGATCTGCCCTACGACCCAGCAATTGCACTGCTGGGGATTTACCCCAAAGATACAGATGCAATGAAACGCCGGGACACCTGCACCCCGATGTTTCTAGCAGCAATGTCCACAGTAGCCAAACTGTGGAAGGAGCCTCGGTGTCCATCGAAAGATGAACGGATAAAGAAGATGTGGTCTGTGTATACAATGGAATATTCCTCAGCCATGAGAAACGACAAATACCCACCATTTGCTTCAATGTGGATGGAACTGGAGGGTATTATGCTGAGTGAAGTAAGTCAATCGGAGAAGGACAAACATTGTATGGTCTCATTCATTTGGGAAATATAAAGGATAGTGAAAGGGAATAAAGGGGAAAGGAGAAAAAATGAGTGGGAAATATCAGAAAGGGAGACAGAACATGAGAGACTCCTAACACTGGGAAATGAACTAGGGGTGGTGGAAGGGGAGGTGGGTGGGGAGTGGGGTGACTGGGTGACAGGCTGAGGAGGGCACTTGATGGGATGAGCACTGGGTATTCTGTATGTTGGCAGATTGAACACCAATAAAAAATAAATTTATAAAAAAATAAGCTGCAGAACAACAGAAACCACTTTTTCTTCACTTGTGTATCCTGATTATCTGGAATATATTAGTTACTTAATATTTGTTTAAAAAACAGTAAATGTCAAATATGACTGGCATGATTTGATAGAATTCATGTGCTCTTGAGTATTCTTTATTATAGAATTCATACAGTATAGATAGTTTTGGGGATATCTGCCAGTCTCTGAGTTGTTTCTTCTCTCCCTCTCTGAATGGATAGATTTGAACTTCTGCTTCTGCATAAGATGGGATAACTGAATTTACTCTCCCATCTAAAACAAAGCAAAAATAACCAACCAACAAACAAAACAGACAGAAGACATGGCATAAGGTAAAAGCAGTGAGCCTGAGAAATGTTATCCCCAGAAGGTGGGAAATAGATGGGGCAAGCCCTAAGATCTCCCAAGTTTTATTTTTTTAAAACTGTTTTTTTTTTTTTTAAGATTTTATTTATTCACTCATGAGAGACACAGAGAGAAAGAGAGAGAGGCAGAGACACGGGCAGAGGGAGAAGCAGGCTCCATGCAGGAAGCCCGATGTGGGACTCGATCCCGGGTCTCCAGGATCACACCCTGGGCTGAATGCGGCGCTAAACCACTGAGCCACCCAGGCTGCCCGATTTCCCAAGTTTTAATGCCTTGAGAGTGCCTCTAGTCCACAGCTCAGGGAAGGAGATCTCAGGAGGAGCCCAGAGGACTCTGAGTTGAGAAATCAGGGAGATAATTTTGGTTTGGATTTGTAGGACAGAGTATCACAGAGCAGAGAGCTGCAAAGGGAAATCCTAAGAGATCTGCGGATCCTTTATAGAATATTGATCAGTGCTTGCATATAAGGAAACTACCCAAAGCCTAGGATAAGCCACCCAATATAAGTTATAAGAAGCAATGCCCAGTGCTCAAAAGGAATAGTACTTTTTCTGGGTCATGGGACCTTGGGGAGAATACTGAGAATGATTTTTGCCTTAATAATGCAGAATAAGTAGCCCTAGACTGTGCAATGCCTTGGACATACCTAACAAATCATAGAAGTAAGACCTGAAAGACGGTTTTCAAGTAATTTCTAACTGCACCTTGGAACAAAACATCAGAATACTTAGAGGAATATAAAAATATCCAATATCCAGCAGAATAACATTAACAATATCTGGCATTCAATCAAAGATTACTAGGCATGCAAAGAAATAGGAACACAGTCCTTAATGAGGGGCAGCCTGGGTGGCTCAGCGGTTTAGCGCCGCCTTCAGCCCGGGGCATGATTCTGGAGTCCCTGGATCGAATCCCACGTCAGGCTCCCTGCATGGAGCCTGCTTCTCCCTCTGCCTATGTGTCTCTGCCTCTCTATCTGTGTCTCTCATGAATAAATAAATCTTGAAAAAAAAAAAAAACTTGTCTGAAAGTAAGGATGGGGGATAAGACTGAGAAAAAGTGAAAAGAGAGTGAGTGAACCATGGACAGCTTTAAGTGGCCTGATATAGTGTACTTGTAATTCTTGAAAGGGGTGGGAGACAAAAACATTTTGAAGAAATAGCCAAAAAATTCCAAATTTGATGGAAACAATAAATCCATAAATCCAGTAAGTTCAGTAAAGTCCAAACACAAACACTAAGAAAGTAACAAGCACATCATAATCACATTGCTCAAAATCTGTGATGATGAGAACATCTTAAAAGCAACAAGACGGCCTGGCTGGCTCAGTGGGTAGAGCATGTAACTTTTGATTTCGGGTCTGTAAGTTCAAGCCCCATGTTATGCATGGAGCCTACTTAAATTAAAAAACAAACAGACAACAAAAAAACAGAGGGTAAAGGATACTATACGTATAAAGGAATAACGATAATAAGACTATTTGACAGTAGATTTCATCTGAAACAATGCAGTGAGAAAACAAAGGTGTGACATCTTTAAAATACTTAAAAAAAAAAAACCACCCCACAAGAATTCTGTATCACCAAGAATATCTTTCAAAAATAAAGGTGAAGTAAAAACATCTTAGACATTTTCAGATGTACAAAAGCCAAAAGAATTCATCATCAATAGATGGGCTTCCCTATACCGTATTTGGGCACAGATAACTTAATCATAAATAGGCAGACCTTATCTGGGCCAACCAGAATATTCTTCTAGGACTAATATTATACTGTATGTTGACTAACTGGAATTTAAATAAAAACTTAAATATATCCTTCTAGGAATGTGAAATTTGAACCAAGAAAAATCATGTTAATATGTGAAATTGGGGATTATGTATAGTAACCCGGGGGAATGAATAACGGAGATAGTTTTAGCCCAGAAAGAACAGCTCATGAAAAGAAACAGGTGAGAAGCAGACATTCCTGTGGTTTTTGATGGTCTTCCAGTTCCCAGTTCTAGTCTTTCTTGAGACTGAGTTGCAGACCTGTATTTCAAGTCTGTGAGAAACCATTTCATCTTTAATTTTTTTTTTATTTTTTTTATTTTTTATTTATTTATTTTTTTTTATTTTTTTTTATTTACGATAGTCATACAGAGAGAGAGAGAGAGAGGCAGAGACACAGGCAGAGGGAGAAGCAGGCTCTATGCACCGGGAGCCCGACGTGGGATTCGATCCCGGGTCTCCAGGATCGCGCCCTGGGCCAAAGGCAGGCGCCAAACCGCTGCGCCACCCAGGGATCCCCCCATTTCATCTTTAGAATAAATTTGCATCTTTTTAGTATATTCTTGGATACTTGTCACCAAAAAAATTCCAAATTTTGTTTATTTTGTATAAATTACACTAGAGTTGTCACATTTAAGCATAAGAACAAAGAAAAGTTAGTTGTGAGGACTTAGCATTTTTAGGCCAGTCATCTATTTAGGATACTCATCATGGTGTTCTGAACTATAAGACCTTAGATTTCTGTTGAGTCATGTGAGAAAAAAGATGCTATAGCTTTTTAAAGTTGTGGTTTCTCACCAGAGTGCTCTGGCAGCCAGAAATTGTTGAAGAAATGAGGAAAAGAGTGACAAGAGCTTTGGAGTGTTAGTGTAAGAAGTCCTAGAGAAATTAGGGTTTTCTATATATACTACTTGCTTTTCTAGGAGCCTCCACAAGATGCCCCTATGCTCTGGTTGTTATTAGATAGAATTTTTGACTTTTGTCTTTTCATTAAATCCTAGACTTAAAAAAAAAAGTTATTTTAATCCCAGTTAACATACAATGTAATATCAATTTCAAGTGTACAGTATAGTAATTCACCACTTCCATACATCACCTGGTGCTTATCACAAGTGCCCTTCTTAATACCCAGCGCCTAATTCACCCATCCCTCTACCCCACTATCCTCTGCTAACATCAGTTTGTTCTCTGGGTTTTTGTTTTGTTTTTCTTCTTTTTTCCCGTCACTCATTTGTTTCTTGAATTCCACATATGAGTGAAATCATATGGAATTTGTTTTTCTGACTTATTCTGCTGAGTATTATACTACCCATAAGACCATATCATTGCAAATGGCAAGGTTTCATTCTTTTTTTTAATGGCTGAATAATATTCAGTGTGTGTGTGTGTGTATGTGTGTGTGTGTGTGTGTGTGTGTGTGTGTATGACTTCTTCTTTATCCATTCAAAAATCAGTGGACACTTGGGCTGCTTCCACATCTTGGCTATTGTAAATAATGCTGCTAGAAGCATGGGGATGTGTGTATCCCTTTGAATTAGTGTTTTTGTATTTGAATCCTTGCCCTTTTATAAGCCTTTTAAAATATTTTTTATCACTAATTTTTTTTTTTTGTAAAGATTTTATTTAATAGAGAGCATGAGCAGGGAGGAGGGGCAGAGGGAGAGCGAGAAGCAAACTCCTTGCTGAGGAGGGGGCCCAACGTGGAGCTCCATCACAGGATCCCAGGATCATGACCTGAGCCAAAGGCAGACACTTAACTGACTGAGATACCCAGGCACCCCTTATCACTAATGTTTTAAAAGCAGTATCAACGTAATGTATCCTAGCTTCTGAGTCTATACCAAATGCTTGTTTTGAATAAATTTTGGTTTCCAAGTGTCTACTTCTATCCTAGTCTTTAGGTTTATTTTCTTTAATTTAATTCAATAGGATCATAAGAATGAAAAAAAAATCATAAGCATGCTTTCACCACGTATTTTGCTGTTAAATATCTTAAACTGACTAGACTTCAATTTAGAATCTTAGAAAATTTAAATCTTTAAACAGTTGCTCTTTTGGGATGCCTGGGTGGCTCAGCATCTGTCTTTGGCTCAGGGCATGATCCTGGAGTTCCAGGATCAAGTTCCGCATCGGGCTCCTTGTGTGGCACCTGCTTCTCCCTCTGCCTGTGTCTCTACCTGTCTTTCTGTGTCTCTCATGAATAAATAAATAAAATCTTAAAAAAAATTGCTCTTTTTATAATCTTCAATGTTCTTGTTTCTAACAATGTATCTTGTGATATTTTTTGTGTGTTTTTCTTCCCTTTTGGGTAATGTGACATTATTAAAGTCTTTTATGAAGGTCCTGGTGATCCTAAATATTGTTTTGGGCTGTTTTGACCTACTTAGAATGGCCCTTTGTGCTAGAGAGCATGTTTATCCCTAGGGTAACTCTGCTCCAGAATTGCCCCATGTGAATGCATTGAAACTTCCCACTTGCCAGATCTTTTATTATATGAACACACTGAAGCAGCATGAAGCCAAAAAGCAGTGAGGAAGATTGCATTGTTCTTGACTTCCTTGAATTAAGACATTTTATTCATCCAATGTTTTTTTATAGATTGTCAGTAATATCCTGAACAAGGATTTTGCAACAACAGTTGCTTGCACGTGTGTTCATTCTCAGCAAATTTGCTGTGGTGAGAAACACTTTAATCATTTTAACAAGACATTATACTTTCAGATAAAATTTTACTTTATGCTTCAGCCTTCTTAGGTGTATGGCTCTATTAAATATAGCAGTGTAGTCCTTTTTGATGTTTAAAGATGAACTATTAGATCATTGTATTTAAGCTTATAGTATACATTTTCAATGTTTGCATTTATTAATACTCCATTTTTGTGATTGACAGCAGAATATTTGTCATTTGCACCTAACCAATTCATTTTTTTTAAAGATTTATTTTAGAGCACAAGGAGAGGGAAAGGCAGAGAGACTGAGCTGATCGGGAAGCCCAACTTGGGGTAGAGCCAAAACCAAGAGTCGAAGCTTACCTGACTGTACCACCCAGGCTCCCCTCCATTTAAGTTTTTTTAAAGAATGCCAGTATATATTTACACAGAAATGCGAAATAGTCACTTAAAGTAAAAAATGAGCAGGGCATGTTCTGGTTTGGTGGCTGTCAACACTTGAATTTCAGGCTATGTGTTGTTTGTTGAAACTAGACGATTGTGAGGACTGTAGTATTTTTATGTACCTTGGCCTCTAGGAGGCAGCATAATATAGTAAAATTTCTTCATCCTCAATAAGGAAACTTGGCCTTTGTCATTTTAAGAACTTTTCAGTATGAAAGTGTTTGCCCTCTGATTCATATGGTTACACTGGGAACAAATAACAACTGAGAGTCACAAACTCCTAGAGGAGGAGATTTTGTGATTGTGTTCTCTTTTGTAAGTATTTAAAAAGGAAAAAGAATTATTGTGATTCCAATAGCAATAGCCGAATGATTGGGAAAGTAAAGGGATTAATAATTGTAATAGACAAGTACCTTTCCATTTGCAGATCAGTTTTGTTATGTAAATGTTCTGTGAGCACTACTGTCGTTAATAGTTTAGGACTCATTTCTAGCTGGTGTTTTTGCTAAAATACTATGTTAAGTGTTTAAGTATAATTTGAATAAAATTATTGGCAAATGTTATGGCTCTCATAGTTATTAAATGCTATCTAAAATTGGCTGAAATTCAAGAGCTACATTATGTCAGTATTTTCATTGTAACTATACTTTTGGGTGTGATCAAAATGTACTCATGACATACAACTATTGCTGGCTTTAGGAGAACAGGAATTGTGAATGTGTTGTCAGGGGACGATGGGTGAACAACCATCCTTTATCTATTTTGCTTTCCTGTTTTCATGGCCCCTGAATAATTACTATTTAGTGACTCGGATGAGAATAATGTAGTAAAAGAATAATGCCCCTTGGTTTTCCTGGAATTGCTACTTTTAGGAGAATGTATTCTTAAAGCTCAAAAGTTGGCAAAGGAACCGGTGGGAAGATTTATTTATAACCGTATTTATGAGAGACTGATATTGTTATTTTCATGAATTTAATTTTGGATCTGTTTCAACTCATGAAGTTCAAGTCATGTTCTTTTGACCTCGAATGTACTTAATCCAGAAAGAATTAACCAAATACTGAAAGAACTGATGAATGTGAAAGGAAATTAGAGTACCATATATTTTAAAGAAGTCTGGTAGTTCTTTTTGCACAAAAAGATGCAGTCTTATAAAAATGGAAATCAAAAAAATTTTTAATTAAAAAAAATGGAAGTCTGAACACAAAATCTGGCATTTTTCTTTTTTGAATGGTCTGAGGCTTCCACCTCCCCTTGTATATTTGAGACACAAAGGTCTTCAGGTATCTATGAGCTGAGCTTCTTTTGCATTTAAAAAAAAATGTTCATTTAAAAGTTTATTGTTTCTGGGATGCCTGGGTGGCTGCACGGTTGAGTGTCTGCCTTTGGCTCAGGGCGTGATCCTGGAGTTCTGGGATCCAGTCCTGCTTCGGGCTCCTGCAGGGGAGCCTGCTTCTCCCTCTGCCTAAGTCTCTGCCTGTCTCTCGCTCTGTGTCTCTCATGAATAAATAAATCTTAAAGAAATGTTTATTGTTTCTACATTCACAGGGTGACAGTTGGGACAAAATGGAAATGGGAGAATTTGAACTGGTATAACCAGTTCTGACTTCTGTAATGAGTAGGCATGTACTTGAAGGAATTAAAGTATCTGGAAATCTTTAGATTTTAAGAAGCAAGCTAGAGCTTCTATTCTCAACTTTTCGTGTATTCTACACTATGTTACTAGAAAGTTACTTATAAGAAAACATCGTTTCTATCAAGAAAAACTGTGTCTCTTAATGTGTTCTATTTCAACATTGCTTAGTTTGTTTTTCTTTTAACTAGAAATCAGTTATATGGAGAAGAATCTTTGTGAAACATTTTGTGTTTTAACCTAAGTGTCTCTACAGTTCGATCCTCCATCTCTGCTCCCAGCACCTGGGGTGAAGACTTCCGCTTTTAAAACTGAATAATCAAATGATTAATAATTAAATTCAGTAAGAACGGCATTGCTTTCCTTTCTGTTAGATAACGAATAGCATTTCCTCATTAATTTTTCTTAACTCAGAATTTCTTTTAACCTTTATCACTTGCCATTTATCTGCTTGGGAGTACTAACTGAATTCAGGGTGAAATCTTTGTAGGTATATATGAATGCAAGTTAATGGGGAAAATGCAAACAACACCCCCCCCCTTTTATTTGTGGCCTTGTTTCCTCGTGGCTGTAATTTTCTTTTTTAATTCTTTTTCTAATAAGTATAATATAGTTACATTTTCTGGTAATAAGAGTCCCCTGTGTGTGATAGAACTGAACTTAATTGATAAATCAATATTTTATCCACAGGAATATGCTCTACAAAGAGCATGTTAAATTTCAAGTGCTCCATAACCCAGACAATTATAGCCAGTGATCTGGTCTGGTGTGTGTTCTTACAAATGAAGCCCAGAGAGATTTAATGACTACATAAAGGTCAGTCAACAAAGATAGGTAGGGTTAGGGCTCTAAACATATGGCTTCTGACTTTATGTTCATTATTCTAGATTTAACAGCAGTACTTCACAGGCATAACTTAATTTGGAGGTAGCTTTTTAGTTTGGGAAGTATTCACCTATTTGGTAATATAATCCCCATGTTTACAGATGAGGAAACAGGCTCAGAGTTGGAGAGATTTGCCTAACATTTTCGAAACTTTACTAGTTAGTGAAAAAGCCAAGTCTTCTGCTGAAATTACTGTTCCTTTATTCCTACACCTCCCTTTTGGTAGGAGGGAAATGATCAACAGGAATGATGATGCCTTCAGAAATCTCTTGAGTCACCAATTCATTACAGTTAAGTTTTCAAGGCTTTAGATGCAAAAAGTTCTGGGTCAGCCAATAGCTATTTGTAAGAGATTTGATTAGTAAATTGTCATTATTTGGGGGATTTTGACTATTGCTATTGTAAGGGCACCAAAAAAAAATAAGTTTTTTTTTTTTTATGTTTTATCAGAGTTTTAGAAAAGATTTTGTTTTAGAGAAACAGAGCAGGAAGAGGGGAAGAGGGGGAGGAAGAAAGGGAGAGAATCCCAAGCAGACTCTACACTGAGCACAGATCCCCATGTGGGTCTTGATCTCACAACCCTGAGATTGTGACCTAAGCTGAAATCAAATGGCACGCTTAACCAACTGAACCACCCAGGCACCCTGCTTTTATCTTAATTTTTAAATTTTATGCTCGGAAAAATAAAGCTTGGAAAAAGCCAGCATGCATTTAAAAATCTAGAAGTATTTTCAAGGAAAAGTTTTGAAACAGTATCAGATCAATATGAAAAATTAAAAGATTGATTGTACAGCGGACTCGATTTAAAGTGTCTTATTTGTTCCTAAAATATTTTTCTGCTGTGATTTTTCTATTCTTTGAAGTTATCAATTTGATATTTAAGAGTTGATTTTTGAAAAAAGTTCTGCTTAAAAACTAGATTATTGCTCCTATAGTGTCTGAATACAGATGTTCAGATTGTTGCTAGGCCTTCAAAAGCCTAAGGCTAGGTACTGGTTCTGGACTCTGTCCATTGAAAATTCATTGAGCATGGTATGTGTACTTTCCCCTGTGTATATACATTTCCATAGGTGTTTTATTTATCCACATTTTAAAAAAGATTTTATTTATTTATTCATGAGAGAAAGAGAGAGAGGCAGAGACACAGGCAGAGGGAGAAGCAGGCTCCATTCAGGAAGCCCGACGTGGGACTTGATCCCAGGTCTCCAGGATCATGCCCTGGGCTGAAGGCAGTGCTAAACTGCTGAGCCACCTGGGCTGCCCTATTTAACCATATTTTTAATGGAACAAATACATTTCTTGAGTGGCTAATCTTAACTTTAAAAATTTAATAGTTGTCATCAGATGGAATAATGATTTTACAGCTTTGCCCAACTCTCTTTGTAACATTTGAAGATTTACCTTTCTACAAAACTTGTATTGAAAATGTCATAACAATATAGCAGTGTTATTTATAACAGTATGGTACAGTGATATAGGAGCTGCTGGGAAGAAGCTACAAAATCTTTTCAGGTTAGTTTATAAAGTGAAAATGGACATTTGAACGAAAATTGTGAAGGATTAGTAAGAGGTTATCAAACAAGGAATAAGGGAGGTAAGTATACTCTGGGTGAGGGAGGTAACACCTACCTGATACAAGGAACTAAAAAGTGTTCTGATCCCAGGTTTTCATAATATTTTGTATAAATTTCTGTTAGAGTATTTTTCACATTATACTGTAATCTTATTTATTTGATTAATGTGCTGGGAGTCTGGATGTTCACAGGCAATGGATGACTGGGTCTTCTTTATCTTCCCCAATGTCTGGTATATAATAGCCAATAAATGCTTGCTGAACGAGTGAAGGTATGCAAGACCATGTGTTAGAAACATATAATTTGGTGGGGCTCCAGAATAAGGCTTAGTGTGGACATTGGTAAGAGATAAAGCTGGATATAGATAATATCCTTATCCATATTATAGGCTTTTAATGCAAAGCTAAAGGGTTTGGATTTACCCTGTAAGGAATTGTAGTGCCATTGAGGATATCTGAGAAGGGAGTGGGTAACATGATCGACTTATAATTTAAAAAGGTAACAGTTTTAAGCCATGTAGAACATAGCCTGGAGGAGGCTGTATTAAAAGTTTAAGGCCAAGTAGGGTATAGGGTGTGTGTGTACTTGAAGGTATGTAAGGCAGTCCAAGTATTGGGAGAAAATATTGGAACTTCTGTTTTTAAAAAATCCTTACCAGCATTTATTATGTATGCTGAAAAATTATCTTAGTTATTACAGCTGTTGATGGTGACTTCCTAATCTGAATGTTACATTAGCACATCCCAAGTGTTAGCTAAGACTTCCTGAAAGGAGAAAGGCAACTCTGTGACTTGAGGATGACAGGGCTTGTCTTTGCTTTTAGCATTTTGCTAAATGTTACAATTCGTATGTGCTTGGTTCAGTGGATTTACAGAATATATTGGCTAGCTTTAAATTCTCACAAAATGCTACAGGAGTGCAAAAATACTCTGAAGGAAACCACAGTTTGAAGATAAGCCTAACAAAATGAGAGTGAACACTAAGTAAATAGCAGAGCTTATACTTCTGGTAGCTCTGAGTCACATTATGATGCAAAAACAATGACTGTTTAACCTGATAGGACAAGAAGGTGATCAAAAACCTCAAAATAGGATTATTACAAAGATTCTTTGAAGTCTGGATCTACATCCACTGTGAAGAATGAACTTTGGCTTAGGCTTTCTCAGGCTTTGAGATATTAAGTAATAAATACAATGAAGCCAATATTTAAAACTGCTTTTCATCTTTATATCCTCTTCTTATAGCTTCTATATTTGTGTATTTTGTAATATATTAGTGTAGTCCTACGTGTGTAATTTATAAATGCTTATGTCCTGGGGTGCAGGGTCAGACGTTTTAATGGGTTATAAGAATAAACTTTATTTATTTATTTATTTATTTATTTATTTATTTATTTATTTATTTATTTAAGAATAAACTTTAGAGGGATCCCTGGGTGGCTCAGCCGTTTAGCACCTGCCTTCAGCCCAGGGCATGATCCCGGAGACCGGGGATCGAGTCCCACATCAGGCTCCTTGCATGGAGCCTGCTTCTCCCATCATGAATAAATGAAATCTTAAAAAAAAGAAAAAGAAAAAACTTTAGAGAGGGATGCTGGAAAACTAAGGCAAAGACAGGTTGGTTATCTGAGGATCTACTTAGATTCTTACTAGGTACTATAGACCTGATGGTTTCTTTTGTATATATTCTGTGGTAAGTTAACATTACTCCTGTGAAATAGATACTATCATTTTATAGACAGCAAAACTGAGGCTCAGAGAAATGAAATAACTTGCCCAAGACCACAATTACTGTATTACAGATTGAGTATTTCAGCCTCAGTCTCTTAAAAATTCATGGGCTTTCTACATATTGTTTCTACTGAATAACTGGGGATTTTAAAATGCTATTGAGATTTAAAAAAATGCAAGTAACTCATTTTCCCCAGTATAGATTACTAATGAATTTTTTATAAAGTTGTATTTGTAGAAGCCCCACTTGAGACGTCTAAACCATATATGAAGTGTTCCTGTCCCTGAGGGTTCAATGTTTATTTATCATGTTCGAAGTTAATATTGATTTTTTTTCTAAGTTTTTGCATGATAATAGAATACCCAGTTAGGAAAAAAAAATACTTTTTCTTTGGAAAGTCAGTCTTGTTTTGAGTCAGGAACATTATGCGGAAAAAACATAACTGCTATTCCAACAGCTAAAAGTGATGTAAACACATAATTACTGATGTGTTTAATTAAGCTCTTGTCAGATGAAGGTTTTCGTGGCTCTTTATGTATCTCTAGGCTTGTAATAAAAGTTTTCAAATGATTTCTTCAGTCTTAGAAGCTAACAAGGTGAAAAAACTCGCCTCAGAGCTTAAGAGGCTTTTACTTGGTGAGTTTTGTAGTAATATTTCCCTTGATTTATCTGTTTCTCCAGTTCTTTTGATGTCTTTTTGTCAGGTACTTTATTTGCTGTGAATTTATACAATGAGCAGAAGTGGAATTTGAGTTCACATATTTGTACAGAACACTGAGAAATACTATAAAGCAAACAGAAACCTTCCTGGGGGAATTTCAAGAATGTTGTGTATTTTTAAATGGAAGTATCTACTTGTTCCCAGTTTATGCCCTCTGGCCTGAGACTATTATTATCTTTGTTTTTTTTAAAGGTTTTTAACTAGGACCTTTTTGTTATGGGTTTGGTTTGGTTTCTGCATAATGTCAGGTGGCTAATAACAAGTAAACACTGTCAGAGGAAAGTTGTTAGAAAAATTGCTTTTTTTCTCCACGTGGCAGCCTTAAATGCCCTCAAGATTTATGCTATGATTTGCCTTTTCTGGTAATTGTCAAAAAGGATAATGCATTACTTCATTTTCTGCATTTTTTTTTTCCGTTTATGAGGAAGCCACTATACACTTGTATTTAAAATGAAACTCAGGGCAGCCCTGGTGGCACAGTGGTTTAGCGCCGCCTGCAGCCCAGGGCCTGATCCTGGAGACCTGGGATCGAGTCCCACGTCGGGCTCCCTCCATGGAGCCTGCTTCTGCGTCTCTGCCTCTCTCTCTTTTAAATAAAATAAAATGAAACTCATTTTCATCTAAATAGGTTTCCACGTATTTTTAAAAATAGATAAAAGGCTGGAGGCAGTTTGTAAGTACAGAAATGCTTGGGACTCGAGTTTGCTCCCTAAAGCTGCCCCCCCCCCACCACACTTCCAGGTGTTTCAAGAAAGTATAACCAGGGTCCTGATAAGGAAGAGAATCCAACAAACACAGGCCAGGTACAGTGCATAATTCTTTGGTGCCCTTAAGGCATATATTCTTTCCATTTCACACCAGAGGGAACTAAAACGTGAGAACCTAAATGTGTTTTCAAGGTTATACCCCTCGTAGCTGACAAAGTGGGGATTGATTTCTGTGGTGCCATTGGTTTAATTTTTCTTGAGAAAGATAACCTATGTATAAAAAAGCCTTAGCTTGGTGTCTGTCACGTGGTAAATTCTTTTTTTTTTAATTTTTTTAAAGTTTTTATTTATTTATGATAGTCACACACAGAGAGAGAGAGAGGCAGACACACAGGCAGAGGGAGAAGCAGGCTCCATGCACCGGGAGCCCGACGTGGGATTCGATCCCGGGTCTCCAGGATCGCGCCCTGGGCCAAAGGCAGGCGCCAAACCGCTGCGCCACCCAGGGATCCCTGGTAAATTCTTAATAAGTATAGATTCTCCTTTATCTTTTTCTGAACTTTTCTGCCTCTCTGAAACAATAAACAACAACAAAAAGACCCAAAGGAGATTAGCTGCTGTTTCCCCTCTTTTGGGGGAAGGGGCAACTTGATTAAAAGAAAGGAAACTTGCTACTTAGCTCTATGCTGCTTTATCTCTTTGTGGCTCAGCAAGAGGGGACTGTTCACAGAGGATTTTCTTGACTTTCTAACTCTTGTTACTGAAGTACAGTTGACCTACAATGTTACATTAGTTTCAGGTGTACAATATAATGATTTGACAACTCTGTTACTCAGTGCTCCCCATAAGTGGAGTTACCATCTGTTACCATACAATGTGATTACAATATTATTGACTGTATTCCCTTTGCTATACTTTTCATCTCCATGACTTATTTTATAACTGTAAATTGGTACCTCTTAATCCCCTTCACCTACTTGCCTACCCCCTACAGAGAGTTCTTCTATTTTGAAATAAGTGGGAGCTAACAGTTATAGAAAGCTAGAGGCCATCTGCCTGCTTAATAATAAGGATTATTAAAGGTTTGTTTGAAGATCTTTTTATTAAAAATTTTTAAAGATTTTATTTATTCATGAGAGGAACAGAGAGGCAGAGACATAGGCAGAGAGAGAAGCAGGCTCCCCTCAGGAAGCCTGATGTGGGACTCGATCCCAAGACACCAGGATCACGACCTGAGCAAAAGGCAGATGCTCAACCACTGAGCCACTCAGGTGCCCCTGGAAGATTTTTTTTTTTTTTAAATAAGCGTTTCTGGAGCTTAGCTTTGGATATTAGGCCAGGCAGCTCCTGATGCAAAGAAGAGGTGGGAGTTCTGACAAGTTTTGGTTAGCAAATTTAGATATATTAAGTAGTGGTGAGAGATCATTTTCTACTTGTACGGGTCTTTAAATCTCTTTAAAATCCCATCTATATGTTTTACCATTTAAACACATGATAGCAGGGACACCTGCACCCCGATGTTTCTAGCAGCGATGTCCACAATAGCCAAACTGTGGAAGGAGCCTCGGTGTCCATCGAAAGATGAATGGATAAAGAAGATGTGGTTTATATATACAATGGAATATTCCTCAGCCATTAGAAACGACAAATACCCACCACTTGCTTCAACGTGGATGGACCTGGAGGGTATTATGCTGAGTGAAGTAAGTCAATCGGAGAAGGACAAACAGTGTATGTTCTCATTCATTTGGGGAATATGAATAATAGTGAAAGGGAATATAAGAGAAGGGAGAAGAAATGGGTGGGAAATATCAGAAAGGGAGACAGAACATAAAGACTTCTAACTCTGGGAAACGAACTAGGGGTGGTGGAAGGGGAGGAGGGCGGGGGGTGGGGGTGAATGGGTGATGAGCACTGAGGGGGGCACTTGACGGGATGAGCACTGGGTGTTATTCTGTATGTTGGTAAATTGAACACCAATAAAAATAAATTTATTATTAAAAAATAAATAAACACAGGATAGCAGGGTGTGCTCCTGGAGTCCCAGGATCGAGTCCCACATCCAGCTCCCTGCATGGAGCCTGCTTCTCCCTCTGCCTGTATCTCTGCCTCTCTGTGTCTCATGAATAAATAAATAAAATGTTAAAAAGAAAAAAAAGAATACATCCCCTAAACACATGATAGCAAACATAGTGGCTTCTCAATTGATGGCTCCTCTGGAAGTGAAGTTTGTCTTAATGAAGACAGGCTTTGTGAGGTAGGAGGCATCTTATGGCGTGAATTCAAGGGGAAAGTGTCTCAGCAGGTGCCTGAGGAAAAAACTTGGTTGGCTGAGGGAATGGCTCTTGGACACAAGGAGTCAATATTTGCTCAGGTCATGTGAATCCTTGCCGCCACTAGGTGGCAGGACAGGCAAGAATCCTAGGCCGACCTGTAAGGTTAGGAAGCCAGGTGAGCAAAACCTGCAAGGGGGGAGAGAGCGCAGTAGCCAATCAAGATGCCACAGAGAAAGAATCTGTGGCCTAGAATTTAAGTCTCTGTTATTTATTTTAATTATTTACTTTAATTCTGATGAAGTTTCTGGTGATGGAATTTATTATGTGTCCTCTTAAAGACATGAATCATAAAATCTTAGCTGTCAAGCCCTTGCAAAATTCTGCCATCAGGGAGGTAAGACACTGTTATACTTACTATATAGATGCACAAATAGAGTTCTGTGGAGAAATTGGCTTTCCCGAGATTTTACTGCAAGTCCCTGGCTGTTCTTGCTCTTTGAGTTCTAGTTCTGTGCCAACTAAGCTATTGTTTTAAGTGCAGTTTATTTATGGAGATTGGAGGGTGTTCTAAATTGTACCTTCTGGGGCAGCCTGGGTGGCTCAGCAGTTTAGCACCACCTCCGGTCCAGGCCATGATCCTGGGGACCCGGGATTGAGTCCCACATTGGGCTCCCTGCATGGAGCCTGCTTCTCCCTCTGCCTGTGTCTCTGCCTCTCTCTCTTCTTTCTCTGTGTGTGTGTGTCTCTCATGAATAAACAAACAAACAAATAAATATCTTAAAAGAAAATAAATTGTACCTTCTGGGTTACCCATAATCCCGAAGGTAGGCCCTATACTACCCAAACCAGACACTGCTGGTCAACAGGTGGTAATGACTAAACTTGCCAGTCCTGTGACTATAAGAAATGACCTTCGTTAGGTCATTACTTAAAATGCAGAACTCTGAAATGTAGCCAACACCTTGTGATACTTACAGGATTGAGTGGATTAAAGAGCGCCTAGCATATAATCTAACACCACCTGGAATTAATAAAATGTGTTTTCCTCTGGACCTGCCCTCTCCCTAGTGATTCTTTTTTTTTTTTTTTCTTTTAAGATTTTATTCATTTATTCATGAGAGAGAGGCAGAGACACAGGCAGAGGGAGAAGCAGGCTCCACACAGGGAGCCTGACGCGGGACTCAATCCTTGGTCTCCAGGATCATGCCCGGGGCTGAAGGCAACACTAAACCACTGAGCCACCCGGGCTGCCTTCCCTAATAATTCTTTTCCTATCTGTCTCTTGACTAGAGGATATATATTATTTGGGCATATTAATGATCAGTTGGACCAAAGTACTAAAATAGGAGAGAGAACTGTCTTAAAACTGTCTTTTATGATAACAATGATCTTTTAAAAACTGTTACCATGAGTTACTTATTTTCAAAAGGAGAGCAGTCAGTAAGTGTGCTTTTGAATAGTGGTTTTCGATCTTATTAACCACAATCCAGGATAACACTGCATGTACATGTACTTGCATGTGTGTGTCTGGAATAAAACTTACCCTTTCTGTGTGCATATATATTCTGTTTTCTGTCAGACCCACTAATGGGATGAGACCACAGTTTGAAAAATCTTACGCCTTAGAGAAAAATGTGATAAGAAAACATTCTTTTTTGGCAGATTGGCAACATCCAGGGCCAAATTCAAAATGAGAAATTTTAGAAGGTGGGAGAGAGACCGTGAAGTGTCTCTCAAACTGAGAAGGCCCATTGAGACCTGAAAATGAAGCAGGGAATTCCATATAGTTTACACAGAATTTTATTCAGGTAGCTGACACAGGGGGGATTGGGTGGAGGACGATCCATCGCAGCTGCATAGTTATTCTCCACAAAATCCAGACCTTAGTCTACAGGTTTTTGGTTGTTTTTTTTTTTTTTAAGATTTTATTTATTTATTCATGAGACAGAGAGAGAGAGAGAGAGAGAGAGAGAGAGGCAGAGACACAGGCAGAAGGAGAAGCAGGCTCCATGCTGGGAGCCTGACTGGGACTCGATCCCGGGTCTCCAGGATCAGGCCCTGGGCTGAAGGTGGTGCTAAACCGCTGGAGCCACCCAGGCTGCCCAGCCCACAGATTTTATAGAGGGAGGGACACACAGAAGGGCACTGTAGTGAGACCAAAATGTTCATGTGTATGTACCTCAAAGGGCTTATGGGCACCTAATTGACAGCTACTCTTTAGTTAGATCTTGTGGCACTATCTGTGTATCAGGAAGGATGGAAGATTGTATTATCTCTAACAGATTCATGGGAGGCCAAAACAAGCTTTCCCCCATCCTGGCCTTGGTGGGCATCTCTAAGGGATGTATACGAATCTCCAAAGGACTGAGGCCACGTAGTACTAAGAGAGGTCATTAGAGAGGTCATTAGAACAAGTTGGAGGGCCAAGACGGAGTCGGTATTGTCAGCACTTCTGCAGAAGAAGAACTTGAAACATGCAAGTTTGGGTCCTAGACCCAATGTGCTTCGGTTGGGGCATTGTCATTTTTATCAGCTCTCTCTACACTTACTTGTGCCAGAGCTATGATTAAAGGCAGTGAGAACAGAAAGAAAATGTAACATAGGTACTGTGAATCACAGCTAACAGTCTTGCTAAAACTTTTACTCACCCTGTATTTCTTCTGCGGGTAGTAGGTTTTAGACTTATTTCTTGCAATTCCTGGATCGGTGGGCTTGTGATAATTCACATCACCTAGCAAATCCACTTGAGACAGCTTTGGAAATTCAGGTGTGAATGAGCAGACTGCTGCCTCCCTGGTGCTGGAGCAAGGAGCAGTGTCGACTGGTGCTGCCTTATTCATAACTTGGTATATGTGACCTCGTTTGCTCTTCCAAACCCTGTGAGAGAAAAGAGGAAATTGTTTTTGTTTAATATGGCCACCAGTAACCAAAAAAGCAAACAAAACCCAGGGATCTGAAAGGTTACCTGGCTTGCTCAAAGTCACATAGCACGTAGAGGACATGCTAGGTCTGCCTTACTACTAAAAATCTTGATACCAAAACCTTTTATAATATGAAATTGAAAATGTCAATGTCAAGAGTATTTTTATAGTGGATTAAATACAAATTAAAATACCAATTCTTTGGAAATCAAGTTCAAGAGCGTAGCACAAGAAAGTATCCTTCATCTATCATTGTTTAAAGGCAAATAACCCATTCTTACAAACTTTGTCACTCAGGTATTGAAGATGCCTTCATTGGTAGGACATTGATCCTGTCCCCACAGATGATTTATTTTTTTACTCTGTGCAGCAAACCTGGAAGCCTGTGCCTGTGTTTTATGATTTGTCTTGACTGTCTTTGTTCTGAAAAACCTGTGCCATAGCAGGGCAGGTGGTATCATTGTTGGCAGTATTGAGGTCTGAAAAGGGTGTGAGAATTTAAATGAGAGCTTGGATCTTATGATCACCTGCCCACTTCTTTGCAGAAGCATTAAACCATGAGGGCAGAGTAACTGAAACTTTTGGGTAAAAACCCAAGGTCTAAGCAGCCAACTCAACAGGCAGAAATGTTATTTGAATTGTGATTTTTTTTTTCCTTTCTCTCCGAATTTTGTTTTTTCTCTTTCCTCTCTTCTCTTCTCACTCCATGCCCAGCGTGGAGCCTGGGGCAGGGCTATGACCTCATGACCCTGAGATCAAGACCTGAGCTGAGATCAAGAGTCAGACACTTAACCAGCTGAGGCACCCATGGACCCCCCAACTTTCTTTTAAAGTTTTGCCTAAGCACCTATTTTCATATGACCCAATAAAGCATGTTATGTAAATAAACACTGGATTTATCAGTGGCTTTTAAGTGTATTTGGCCTTATCCAGCTGAACTTCATGATTCTACAAAAGATTAAAGAAAAAGGATAAGTGTAAGTAGGACATTTAGATCATAACCATTGAAAGACTGATTCAATTATTAAAAAAAAAATGAGGGCAGCCCTGATGGCCCAGCGGTTAAGCACTGCCTTTGGCCCGGGGTGTGATCCTGGAGACCCGGGATCGAGTCCCACGTTGGTTTCCCTGCATGGAGCCTGCTTCTCCCTCTGCCTGTGTCTCTGCCTCTCTCTCTCTGTGTCTGTCATGAATAAATAAAGTCTTTTTAAAAAAATAAGGAGAATAAAGTTTATTAATAGTGTCCTATGTGTCAGGCAGTGTTCAAAGTATTTTACCCATTTTATCTTATGAAATCTCCTTAAAATCCGATTGAAGGTCAGTACTATTCAGATTTATACAGATGAGGAAACCAAGCTATTAATAGTTTAGGTTAATAAATTAATGTCTCATAAACTTGAGGGTCATATTGTGATAAGTGGTAGAGCCAAGTATAATCTGACTTGTGATCTTAAACTTTTGGTAACTGTTATATAGCCTCCCCCTGTGAAAGAAATTAAACTCATAGAAAAATGTGTCCTTATTGTAGTTTTATTAATTTACAGGCTGAACTTGTACACCTCACTTCATCTCTTTTTACCTTTGTGTCCTTAGCTCTAAATTGTGCATATCTATTCTGCCTACAACTTCAATTTGCAATAGAGATTAAAAGCTAGAATAGTATAGGACACATAGGGCAGGACACATTGTGGAAATTAGAGGTGATACAGAAGAGGTAAAGACAGTAGAAAGTGCTAGAAAGTATAGGTTTTTAAAGCTTGTATGTAAAATGTTGGTTTTTCTCTCAACGTGGAAACTGTCAGGGTAGCCTTGCAGGTACCATCTTCATGGGAAGATGAGTGGGGGGGGGGGCTGTAAGTAGAGTGTGGGGAAGTAGCACTGTTAGTGATCAGAGGACAGATGTAGAGGGATGTCCTGTGGGTGCTACTGCTCAGTGGAGGCAAGCCACATTAGATAGCAGCAAGACAAGAGAAGGCTGCAGTGGTGGGGGTAGTTAGGATGAAGCATAACCACAGGTAGTATATTTACAGTGAGTAGTTTACAGTGAGTAACCATTTGCTTAACCAGGCAAATGTTGGTAGAGGAGGTGAGAACTGGGTAGAGGAATTCCATAACTCTTTAGGTTGATATTTGGTAAAACCAAGGTATTTTGAGGCAGGAATGGATAATTCAGTCATTTGTGATGGAGAAGAATGTGTGTGATGCTCTGAATCAGTGGTCGGTGTACTTTCTACCACTATCTTGTTGTCTCCATGTCCACAATGGCCTCAGCAATGATGCGCTGAGGCCAGTTTATCTAATTACGTGATTTTTATATTTGTGTTTTTAAGCTTTGAACAGAGTATAAATTGCCTTCAGGACTCTTTCTCCGGAATCTCTCTCTCTCTCTCTCTCTCTCTCTCTTTTTTTTTTTTTAAGATTTTATTTATTTGACAGAGTGAGCACACAATAGGGGGAGTGGCAGGCAGAGTGAGAGGGAGAAGCAGACTCCCCACTGAGCAAGGAGCCTCATGCAGGGCTCCATCCCAGTTTGTGACCTGAGCTGAAGGCAGACGGTGTACCTAGCTGTATCCTATTCCAGGCATATTCATGTATTCCTCAACAGCGTGATGTGCTGGAGAGCACCATGACTGGAAGAACAGCTAGGCATGTCCCAGTCAGGAGAGGCCGTTTTTTTTTGTTTTTTGTTTTTTTCATTGAATGACTCTTCCTGTGTAGATCTTAAACTGCTGGTCGCCAGGCTATGATGTCCCCAAGCCAATATGTGTATGTGTGCACATGTATTATAAGGAATTGGCTTGTGTGTTTATGGAGTCTGGCAAGTACAGATCAGCAGTGTGGGCTAACAGGCTTGAGACCCAGGAGAGCCAGAGATGTAGGTGAAGTCTGAAAGCAGTCTGCTGGAGACTTCTCTTTTGGGAAGGCTGGTTTTTATTGTTGTTGTTGTTCTGAGTTGTCAGCTGATTGAAAGAGGCCTACCACCTTATGGAGGGCAGTCTGTTTAGTCAGAATTCACTCATTTAAATGTTAATCTTATCCAAAAACACTTTCCAAGTGGACACATAGAATTAACCATCACACCCCTCTATTATAAGCAAGGCCTTAATAGGACATTAGAGCCCTTACCACCTCATCCTCAGAACATCTCTTAATTGCCACCATTTTTTGTTCAGTGTGTTTGGTAGAAATCCTACAACCTGTTTGAATCGAATTAATGGATAAGAAGGTACTTTTGAAATTGCTTAATAGTTTACAAATGCCAGGAATTTAGGGAAGTGGTAAGTGGAGAGGGTGTGGGTAGAGTTTAGTGTAAATGGGTGTTTGGCCACCTGTCATGAGGAGTAAGTACAGTTTGGCAAGAGAACAATAAACCTTTGTTTTTGTGACTGGACTTTGCAGTACCGTACACAGTGTGTGTGTCAGAGGGGTTCTTTTTAGAAACTTCTCTTAGATCTTCAGGAAAAATCCCATCTTCATTCTGGGACAGGGAGTCCCATCTTGGTGTGGGGCCTTTAGAACTTTGGTTCTGCTACCTAACCACTGAATTCATAACTGCCGCCCCTGCTGCTGGCTGTCTGAGAGACTCCTTAGTGGTTCTGTGGCTCATGGGTTGAAGAATTGCATAGATAAACACAACTTGATTACATAGCAGCTATCTTCTGGGCCATATTGTCTCATAACCTTCGGAGAATCTAATGATTTGGAGGACGTGATTTTGTTGCTAATATACTTACATGTAGAGCAACCACAATTTTAATTCTAACAGTTAATATAGAATGGTATTTTGCACCCACTTGCTCAGTAAATATTTGGAAAACTTTATTCTCTTTTTTCTCTCACTTCTGATGTTCCCTGCAGCTCACATATAAGTGCCTGTGGAATGAAGAATGCCATATTATTTTTTGTCCTAGGAGAGATGAAGTAAATAGAACTTTTAGATTCCCTTGGGAAAAATTTTAGATGAGATTAATCTTAGTATCACAGTGGAAATAAAGTGCTTAGTACTCAATATTACATACCAGCTTTTAGAATGTTTTTATAACTGAAATCTTTCATTTTACTGTAGAGAGTCTTTCTTTCATTTGACTTGCAGAAACGGTGGTAGTTCTATTTTCCAGTGAACTCTTACAACAAAATGTTCATTAATTAAAAATAGCTGCCCATACAGGAAACAGCTCATATAGCAGCTCCTGACACTGTTCTAAAAACAGACATGGGCTGCTCTGAGTGCTAAAGAGGAATGAATGCTGAAGACCATGTGAACAAATTCAGGTAAAAGCATGCTATTTTTTAAGAAGGATCTGTGTGCTTTTCTATTCATGTTTTTCTGGTTATTAGAGTCATGTGCTTACTATTAAAAAAACAAATGTTATAGCAATGTATTCTGTAGAAAGTGAAATTTCCACCCAAATTGTGGTGTCTAGTTTGATGGTTTCTACCAATTTTTTTTCTATGCATATACAGACAGTATAGACTTATTTTTTAAATGGGATTATACATTCTTTCAACTTGGTTTTTCATTTATATGTATTGGAAATTTTCCACTTCAAATTTTTCAAAATCCTCTTTCTTTATGTTTTTTTTTAATGAGTTTTATTATTTATTTATTTATTCATGAGAGACAGAGAGAGAGAGAGACAGAGACAGAGACAGAGACACAGAGGGAGAAGCAGGCTCCATGCAGGGAGCCTGATGCAGGACTCGATCCTGGGACTCCAGGATCACGCCCTGAGCCGAAGTCAGGCGCTAAACCACTGAGCCACCCAGGCATCCCCCTCTTCCTTTTTTTAAAATTTAAGTTAGCATAGTATTTCACTGTATAGCTGTACTACAATTTGCTTAAACCTGTTCTCTATTAATAGACTTGTGAGTTTATTATTCTTTTTCCTTTAAAGTCAATGTTTTTAAGGCAGATGCACTTGCAATTGAACAAAGGTAAACGAAATATGGATAGTATTATATACTGAGACTTTATATTATGTGTGTCTGGAACTTTACTAAGCATTATCCTGTAAAAATTAGAATAATTCTGTGTTAATGAGAGATTTATTACTGTCTGCAATCTCGAGTTGCAGAAAGCCTGCAGGATCCTTGGGTGCCATCATGACCATTCCTAAGATGAACTGAAAAACAAGGGTAAAAAGGGGTGACAGGTAGACACGTGAGAACCCTTTAAATCCAGGGGAGCTAAGCACAAGAACAGTAGATGTATCAGCATAAGGGAAAGCAGAGTTGAGAAACTCTTACTGGTGTTACTGGTGTTAAAAATCTTTGCTGGTTGCCGTAACAACTGACTTCAGAAGACTTGCCATCTTAACCTTTGTGACTGTGCTTTGAGGATTTCCTGGCTATCGGCACAGACTGCTTGGTATTTGTGTCCTCTGCCTCTCTTCCAAATTCCTGTTGTGATTTTTGTCTGATATGCAGGGCCTTTGCTCAGATTTGTCTGTACTCCTGGTGTGTCTTGCTGAGCACCGAGAGATGTCAGCTAATGTTGAGATTCTCATCCCTGGCCAGTCCTCTCTGATGGCTTGTATAGCTGCACGTTGCTTTCTACTGAAAGTGGAAACTTTTCAGTTTTTGTCTCTATTAGTGACTTGGACTCTAAGAAAAGTCTCCTGAGACTTAGAAGGTATATTTCATTTGCTTAAATGGCTGTTTCATAGATCCTAGGTATGATAGGTTAAAATTTTAGAGGGGGAAAAAGTTTATTGCGTACTATAGTTCTTCATAATTAAGTAGTTTAGTGTGACTAGAAAGAAGCTCTAAAGCTTAAAATACCATTGAAAGCAACCTGTTGGGTTATTTATGGCCCTGTGATAAACCACTCTGAAACTTGATAGTCTAATAAAACAGTTTATCTCATGATTCAGTGAGTTGACCAGGAGGTTCTGTTCTCTGTGGTGTCAGCTGGGTGCTGGGATGGCAGTGGTCCTCTGAGGCTTGCTTGGGAGGTGAATGCCCACAAGTGTGGTTCATTGGAGGTGATCGCCAGAATGACGACTTACCACAGTGTGCTCTCTGGCCCCTCACACATGCAGACTAGACTCGCCCCCACACAAGAGTGCCACAAGTCTCACTCCACTGCTAGGTTAGCTTGAGTCCAGGAGCTCGTCTAAGTCAGGTCCAGGTGCAGATGAGGCTCTTTGGGTACAACTAGTCTCAAACCAAATACCTGTGAACTAAAGGCACAAGTTATTTGCTCTCCTCCCCCAACCCAACATGCAATGACAAGGTAGGGACAGGAGAATTATGGGAGACACTCCCCTTCAAAAAGGCATTAGACAGAAGAAGTCACAATGCTGATATGCTGCTGGTGGGAAGGTAAAATGGTGCCATCGCTTTAGAAACAGTCTGGTAGGGGCACCTGGGTGGCTCAGTGGTTAAGCGCCTGCCTTAGGCTTAGGTCATGATCCTGGGGTCCTGGGATTGAGTCCTGCAGTGGGCTCCCCTCAGAGAACCTGGAAATATGCTGGGTGTAAGAAGCTAGTCACAGAGCACATAGTAGGAGTCCATTTATAGGAAATGTCTTTTTTTTTTTTTGAAATGTCCTATATAGGCAAATCTATAGTGACAAAGTAGATTAGCAGCTTTTTTTCAAAGATTTATTTATAATAAATAAATAAATAAATAAATATTTATTTATTTATTTATTTATTTATTTATTCATGATAGAGAGAGAGAGAGAGGCAGAGACACAGGCAGAGGGAGAAGCAGTCTCCATGCAGGGAGCCTGACGTGGGACTCGATCCTGGGACTCCAGGATCGCGCCCTGGGCCAAAGGCAGGCGCTAAACCGCTGAGCCACCCAGGGATCCCCCAGATTAGCAGCTTCTTCGAGCCAGTGGGATTGGGTATATAGGGGACGAAAACTAAGGGTACAGGTTTCCTCTTGAGGTGATGAAAATGTTTTAAAGGTATCTGGTTGTATCTGTGGATATACTAAAAACCTCTGAGTTGCAAACTTTAAGTCGTAAGGTGAGTGAATTATGTCTCAGTAAAGCTGTTACTTAAAAACAAATCAAAAACAGAAGGGGGAAGTGGGAGACACCTAGCAGTCCCTGTTCCACAGCAGTTCTAAAATCCAGTTAGGTAAATGTCAGTGATTTCTTGTTTAGGGACTAGTTTTTTGTTTGTTTGTTTGTTGGTTTTGGGTGGGGGGAGAGAAGAGGGGCAAAGAGCAGAGGCAGAGGGGGAGTGGGAGAAGGAATTTCAGTCTCACAACTCCGAGATCATTACCTGAACTGAGATCGAGAGTTGGATGTCCAACTGAGCGACCTGGCACCCCAGGACTAGTTTATAATCTGGGTGGTTCTTCATGGCTCTTGTCTCTACCCTCTAGGCTCTTGGTTATGTCCTCTGAATCTTACATTTCCATAAGAAATGACTTATGTTTGTAGGCTTTTGCTATCTGAATAAAGGCCCTGGTATTTCTCATTTTGAACTATGTCTTTTTAGTCACACTGATGGTGTTTTTCCATTGATAGGTTTTTAGAGTTTTTAGGAGTTATTCCCATGGATTTCTTTGGGGTTTGCAACTTTAGATTAAAGCCATTCCCACAAATTTCTTTGAGACGGGGATCTACCTTGAATTGCCTTTAAGTCAGGGCATTGTGTGAAAATACCATTAAGATTCTTATAAGCTAAAAAAAAAAAAAAAGATTCTTATAAGCTCAGGGCACCTGGGTGGCTCAGTTGGTTAAGTGTTTACTTTTGGCTCAGTTCATGATCCTGGGACCTGGGATCGAGCTCCACGTTTGGTTCAGTGCTCAGTGGAGAGTCTGCTTCTTCCTCTCACTATGGCCCCCACCCCGTTTGTGCTCTCTCTCTCTCTCTCTCAAATAAATAAAATCTTTATTTTTAAGAATTTATTTATGTATTTTAAAGATTTTATTTATTTATTCATGAGAGACACACAGAGAGAGAAAGAGAGAGAGGCAGAGACACAGGCAGCGGGAGAAGCAGGCTCCATGCAGGGAGCCCTACGTGGGATTCGATCCCGGGTCTCCAGGATCAGGCCCTGGACTGGAGCCACCCGGGCTGCCCTAAATAAAATCTTTAAAGAAAAATTTTTACAAACTCTACTGTCTGGTAGAAATGTCCTTAAGACCCACTTAAGGGCAGCCCCTGTGGCTCAGCAGTTTAGTGCCGCCTTTGGCCCAGGGTATGATCCTGGAGTCCCGGGATCGAGTCCCACGTTGGACTCCCAGCATGGAGCCTGCTTCTCCCTCTGCCTATGTTTCTGCCTCTCTTTGTGTGTCTCTCATGAATAAATAAATACAGTCTTTAAAAAAAAAAAAGATCCACTTAAAATACTCCAAAGCCTTTCAGTATAGCTCTGTAATTTGCAAACTATGATCTCTGTACCATAGAGAGCATTAGCATCACCTGGGAGCTACAGCGCTCAGACCCAATTCCAGACCTGTTGAATCAAATTGTGAGGATCAGGTGCAGCAGTGTGAGTTTTAAGAGCCCATCCCCCACCCCAGCTGAGTTTGGTGCACACTTCGGTCTAGCATAGTCTATGAGGAACCAATCACCTAAAATTGTTGAGGGCTCAAAAAAAGGAGGCCACATTTACTGGCAGCAAAGGATTTGATCTTTGCCTTGATCCATGTCTTTGAGCTTGCTTTTTGCGAAGATGCTAAAATGAGGAATGTTTTAATTTTTGAACCCATCAAGTCCGGCTCCTTTTTATTTCCTCTAAATTCTTTTTTTTAACTCTTTTTTTTCCTAAATATTTTATTTATTATTCATGAGATGCACACAGAGAGAGAGAGAGAGAGAGGCAGAGACACAAGCAGAGTAAGAAGAAGGCTGCATGCAGGAAGCCTGACGTGGGACTAGATCCTGAGACTCTGGGATCACGCCCTGAGCCAAAGGCAGACGCTTGACCACCGAGCCACCCAGGTGTCCCATATTTCCTCTAAATTCTGCTTGAAAAGGAACCAAATAGTTCCCCTTTTGTTCATTTCACTACTCTCATATTTTATCATAGGCGGCTAACATGAACCAGTTGGTACTTTCAATATTCTTCCTGAAATTCTTGGATCCATGTGTTCATTAGGTGCCCTGTTTTTGTTTTTGTTAAAGATTTTATTTACTTATTTTTGAAAGAGAGAAAAAGAACAAGCACAAGCCAGGGGGGAGGGACAGAGGGAGAAGCAAACTCCCCATTGAGCTGGAGTCTGATGCCAGACTGAATCCCAGGGCACTGGGATTGCCTTGGGCAGAAGGCAGCTGCTTAACCGACTGAGCCACCCAGGTGTCCCCATTGGGTACCCTTTCTGTTTCCATGTAACTGCATGCTTTGGGTTTGCTAATTATTCTGCTAGCACGTGATGTAGTTTCCCTTTCTTCAGCCACCGGTAACATTTCTTCACTATTTCAGATCTTTATTAACTGTCTCCTCGAGATTCTTCTAACTTCTGACCCCCACCTGGACCCAAATCCAGTATATACTTTAAGTTTTTGTTCCAGCCCCTCTTTTTGAACCAAACTTTATTTTGGTTATCTATTACTGCAGAACAAATCACCCTTAAATTTAGTGGCTTAGGACAGCAACTATTCTTTTGCTCATAACTTTGGGATCTGGCTGGGGTTTGGTAAGGATGGCTCATTTCTGGTCTGTGTGCTGTCTGCTGGGATAGCTTGAATGGGGTTTTAAGATTTATTTCGAAGATAGCTCACTTGTAGGGATGGCAACTTAGTGTTGTCAGCTGTGATTTTAGCTGGAGTTGTCAGCTGGGCCTTCATTCTTTTCCATGTAGGACTGTATGTATGTAGGACATGCATGTAGCTATTTGGACCTTTTCATAACATGACAGCTGGACTCTGAAAAGGAAATAGAAATTGCCAGGATTCTTAAATATTTAGCTCAGAACTAGTGCAATGTCATTTCTGCTCTTTTCTGTTGGATAGTCATTCAAGGAGGTGGAGAGAGACCTCTTGGTGTGGGAATAGTAGCTAAGAATTTGTGGCTGTCATTAACCCACTGTAATCTGTTAGGGCTATTTTTCGGTTTTGTTTTTAGTGTTTTTGGTTTGTGTTTTTTTTTTTTTTTTGTTTTTTGTTTTTTTTTGTAGTACTGAAAAGACACTCTTTAAGTTATAAGTTGGTGAAAAGTAGTTGTTTATTGGATAAAGGTTCAAGCTCTGGAAGGAGGATAAAAGAAACATTTACATATGAAGAACCTCTCAATATCTGTTTGTGGAAATTTTAAATGTATTTCACAGATGAACCAAAGTCATTTTTTTCAGGTAGAATTAAATTTCTCATTAGCAGAATGTAGTCTTTAGCACCTTTGTTGTAGCAAGATTTGGATGTGACAGGGATGTCTGAATGCATTTATAATTTTATTGGTCTAAAAACTGAACTGGTTATTTTTAGCAAAGGTTGCCTTATATATTATCAAAGGTAGAGAAATAACCCCCTTCTACAGACTTTCCTTCTTCTGATAGGGACTAAATGCTGTTTAGGAACTGTGGACGATGAAAGGCAGACTGGGCGCATTGTAGGAATGTTTGTGGTAAAGGCAGAAGTGTATAATGAGGTGGAAGGATCCCAAGGTTTTCTACCATTTGGAGCTTTTGTGCGCAGCTGTTTCCAGATCGGTAAGAGAGGACAGAACAAACGGCAGAAGTGGCCTCTGGTTGTGTTTATTCACCCGAGTCTCGTATTAGGTTTGCTCATACAGGCTAGTGAATGGCTTCCTGAACTTGTAAAACACTTAGGTTAGTAGATTTTTCCCTATCCAAATTGGAGGTGTCCTTAAAAAAAAAAAAAAAAAAAAATCAAACAGTACTTTATTACAGTAGTGATTCAAGAGTTTAAATATAACTTGTAACTTTACCAAAAGAATCTAGTGTGAAATCTTTGGTCTCTGGTTCCTGTTTTTAGCTTAGAATCATTTGATTGAAAGCTTTTGGTTTTGGTTATACATTATCTGATAGTACTGATAAGATGTTGTTAAAGATAAAATAACTTGAATATTTTTCTTTAATGTGATCATTTGTAAAAATGTTTAGGGTAGCACTAGTTTCCCTTTCTTTTAATTTTTACTCCCCTACATCTAAGTAGTTGTCAGGCTGACTAATAATGCACTTCCTCCTGTTTCTCCCCCTCTCTCCTTGGTTCTTCTATTTGTTTTTCTTCTTTATTCTCCTCCTACCCTACCAAGTCTGGTGCAGTGACCTATGCAGGAGTGAGATTGTGGATAGTGTGGCTAAGATGACCATGATATTTTATTCTGTAGAAGAATCCTTCCAGCTGCCAATGTCAAACTTCCCTGGCATAATAATCACGACCATGAGGGACGCCTGGGTGGCTCAGCAGTTAAGCATCTGCCTTCAGCTCAGGGCATGATCCTGGAGTCCTGAGGTTGAATCCCACATTGGGCTCCCTGCATGGAGCTTGCTTCTCCCTCTGCCTCTGTCTCTCTTTCTCTGTCTCTCATGAATAAAGAAGTAAAATCTTAAAAAGAAAGTCACGACCATCAATTTAGCAAATGATGCTCATGCTCTTGGTTTTCAGAAATTGTCTTCCTCTGTTTCTCCATTATAATTACTTTTGCTTTGGGATATCCTAGGTACTCATCAATCTATCAAGCAATTATTGTATGTGAACTGATAAAGCATTCTAGGAGACATGGAGGTAAGCAGGAAATGGTCACTGTTAATTGCTCCCCAGTTTCTAGTCTTCAGATTCTTCTTTCTTAGACTTGAAAGCTAGGCATAGTTTTTTTGAAGACTTGGATCATACACTTTTAGAATATTGATAGTCTCTGAATTATTTTGGTACTCTTCTACCTTCACAGCTATACTCATCATTAATAGGACCTTACTTATTTTAGGGTTTGTACAACTTACTGTGGTCTCACAATTTTGAACTCCGGTTGTTAAGAATGTATTCTTGTGTATTTTTAAAAGTTGTTCATTTTCCTTGGGTGGGTACATAACTTCCTAGTTACCTTAAAGGTATTTTCACTGAATTCTTATTTCTAGGCTAAGTAATTTTAATCTCTTCAAGATTTTCTTATATCTCGCTTTTCCCTGCAGCGTTCATAGATTGTCCAAATAGTACATTTACTATTCAACAGAATTTTTTCCATTTGACCTGCCCTCTCTAGATATCTAAGCAGCAACATTCAAAAAGTTGTAGAAAAGACTACAACTTAATTTTCAAAAATATAATTCATAAAATAATGTAGGACTTGGAGAGGACCTTTGAAAATATATCATTTAGAGTCCTCTTATTCTTATTGCACATGTAATGCACAAGTTTGATACACAGAAAAAATATAATCAAGAAAGGGAAGAAGTGCTCCATGTACCAGGAGGGTATGTACTCTATCCTTTAAATTTCCAATGTGTCCTGTTTACTGTTTTAATTGCAGAATTACCTGTAATGTCCTTTTATTTCTTTGTAAATTATGGGAAGCCAGTCTTCCAGCAAAATCTGCTTATTTGTCCCAAATGAATATACTTGTGTTTGTGCAACTCTTGATTTTTAATTTTAGTTAGCCCAGAACACTTTGATTTCCTAAACCTGTTTAGACTATCGCATTTTATTTTGGTGACATATATAAGCTATTTCTAGGTCATTGAGTTGCTTTTAAAAGATATATTCACGGGACGCCTGGGTGACTCAGTGGTTGGGCACCTGTCTTCCGCCCAGGACGTGATCCTGGAGACCCGGGATCGAGTCCCACATCGAGCTCTCTGCACGGAGCCTGCTTCTCCCTCTGCCTGTGTCTCTGCCTCTCTCACTCTCTGTCTCTCCTGAATAAATAAAATATTTAAAAAATAAATAACAGATATACGCATAAAAAGTACAAAGTGCTGATGAAAGAACTAAAAATAATAAATGGAGAGACATACTGTGTTCATGGATTGAAGACTTTTGATACAATAAAGATGACAGTTCATACCTGTTAAAATTCTAGTAAGATTTTTATAGGTATAGATAAGATGATTATAAAATTTACATGGTAAGGCAAAGCAACCAAAACAGCTGAAAAAGTTTTGTAAAAGAAGCATAATGTGGGGAGAATCACTCTAATTTTAAGACGTTATGTAGCTACGGTAATCAAGACTATCATATTGCCAGAGTGACAAATAGGTCAGTGCAACAGAATTAAGAACCTAGAATTAGCCCCACACAAGCAAAGCCGATTGAATCTTGACAAAGGTGCAAATACAATGTGTCCTTTTTAACAAATGGTGTTAGAGCAATTGGATATCTATGGACCAAAAAAAAAAAAAAAAAATGAACTTCACCTAAACCTTAGACTATATCCATGAATTAACTCAAAATAGGTCATCAATTTAAATATAGAACATAAAACTGGAAAACTTTTTAAAGAAAACCTATGACAGGTGTGCCTGGATAGCTCAGTTGGTTAAGCGTCTACCTTTGGCTCAGGTCATGATTCCAGGGTCCTGGAATTGAGCTGCATGTTAGGCTTCCTGCTTCTCCTTCTCCCTCTACCTGCCCCTCCCCCTGCTTGTGCTCTTTCTCCCTCTCTCTCTGTCAAATGAATAAATACAATCTTAAAAAAAAAGAGGAAAACCTATGAGAAAATCTTCTAGACCTAGGACTTATCAAAAAGTTGAGCCATGACACCAAAAGCATAAAAACCATAAAAGAAAAAAAAAAAACTGATAATGGGACCTCATTGAAGTTTAAATCTTTTGGCTGTGTGACTGTTAAAAGAGCAAAAAGACAAGCTGTAGACTGGGAAAAAAATATTTGAGAACTGTATATTTGACAACAGACTCTATTTAGAATATATAAAGGACTCTCAAAACTGAACAGTTAAAAAAAAAAGAAAAAAGAAAAACCCTAACAACCTAATTTAAAAATGAGCAAGCATCATAAAGATATACAGATAACAAAAATAAGTCCATGTGGACACTCATCATCCAATCTAGCAGTCATACTTCTTTGCATTCATCCCAGAGAAATGAAAATTTAGATTCCACACTAAGACCTGTACACAAATGTTCATAGCAGATTTATTTGTAATTGCCAGAAACTGTAAACAATTTAATGTTCATTAACCTATGAATAGCTGAACTCACTGTAGTATAACCATTCTGTGGAACTCTACCTAGCAATAGAAAAGGAAGGGACCAAAAAAAAAAAAAAAGGAAGGGACCGTTGATACATACAAGCACTTGAAAGGGCCTCAAGGGCATTATGCTGAGTTAAAAAAGCCAATCTCAGAGTCATGGGTCACATATTGTGTGATACCACTTTTAGAGTGTCCTGTAAATGACAACATGATAGAAATAGAGAACAGAGTAGTGGCTTCCAGGGATTAGGGACAGTGAAGAGAAAAGTATTGATGCCTAGAAATGGGTAGCATGAGGGAGTTCTTACTGATGCTGGAATCCTTCAGTGTCATGACTGGGTGTGTTTACACAGGTCTATACAAGTGATAAAATGGCATAGAACTAAACACACACATTGTGCCAATGTCAATTTCCTGGTTTTGATATTGTACTATAGTTACATAATATGATGTAATCAATCATTTGGGGAAACTGGACCTCTCTGTACTATTTTTGCAATTTCCTGAGTCTATAATTAATTCAGAATAAAAATTTTTTTAAAAAGACACCCGAGGGGATCCTTGGGTAGCTCAGTGTTTTAGCACCTGCCTTCGGCTGGCCAAATGGCATGATCCTGGAGTCCCGGGATCGAGTCCCACATCAGGCTCCCTGCTTGGAGCCTGCTTCTCCCTCTGCCTGTGTCTCTGCCTCTCTCTCTGCCTCTCTCTCTGTCTCTCATGAATAAATAAATAAAATCTTAAAAAAAAAAAAAAGACACCCAAACCTGAGACCTATGTCCATTAGCCACTAGTTCCTTTTAAAGTTTAGATTAACTAAAATAAAATGAATTTTAGTTCCCTGGTCACACAAGCCATGTTTCAAGTGCTCATGTGAATGCACAAATGGAGAACATTTTCATCACCATAGAAATTCAACTGACAGTGCCAGTTTAGACAAGCTCCTTAGCAGTGCTGATTGCCATATGTGTGGGTACCAACACATTTCTTAGAGAACTGTCTTAAATGTATAAATCAAAAGCTAATGGTCTGTACCAATAAAATTTAAATTGAAATGGATTTAACATGACACTTTTTGTTATACTTTTTGAGGCTGTCTTCCATATCTTTTTTTTTGTCTTCCATATCTTAATAAGAAAAGGAAAAGAAACTTTCTTCATGTTCGAAATAGGAGTAAGTTTTTTTTCCCTTATCTGCCAAGCAGTTATAGTTTCTTTCCATAATCGCAATACAGAATATATAGGAAATGAGCAAATTAGAGGGGAGGAACAAGTAGGGAAAAGAGATTGCCAAAAAAAAGTATTTTGAATATCCCATACTTCGTTATTTTTTGTTTCTTAGTGACCAGCTTACCAATGGTAGCTTTACCATTGCAGAGGAAGCGTGGTTTAGCAACCAGACCTTAGACCAGAATTATATTTCTGGCTCAAAGTGACCTTGAGTAAGTGACAATTGTGTACTCTTCTCATTCTCATAACCAACAAGCAACTTAAGCTAAATCAGCTATTGCTGATTGCAGCTATGGGGGGAATATACAAAAGTAGGATCATTTGTCAAGCTATTGGCTTACAAGTAGATTAAATACACAGTTTTGAGGAATCAAAAGGTCATGTGGAGTAGAAAGCAGAAATTTACCAGGTATAAACAGTTTTAGGTTTTGAGTTTGGAGTTAAATACAAGAAAACTCAAGGTGAAAGTTTTTCTTCTCCCATCCAAGGTTAATAACTTTCAGAAAGCTTTGAGATACAAAGCAGATATTTTGGATTTTAGAGACCAGGTTTTGAAGTTCCATAGTGCAGGGTTTGAATCACAGCTCTGCCACTTAGTCTCTGAGAAAGCTGCCAAACTTGAGTTCTCACTTTCACCCACAATAAAATGGGAGCTATAATGATGCCTCTTTGTAAGGGTTGTCATGAGAAGGATACAGAGTATATAGCAATAGTTACTAATAATTTTATCAAGTCATGGAACAGACTGATGATATTAGGAACAGATAAATAGCTTTGTTTACTTTCCTTTTCTAACAATTTTTGGCCCCATAACATTTTGAGGATAGGGTCCTACTTTTAGCTTTGTAACAGATTGGTTAATATCATGGTTTATAAAGCTATTCCCAAATGTAATTAATGTATATAGTAGTATGACTAAATTCATTAGATCACTTATTTGGAGCCAAGACAAATAAATCTGTTTTTATAAAATCTAGGAGCCTAAACTCTAAGTAGCAAACTGAAAAAAAAAAAAAAACTCATAAATTTATGAGAGAAATGTTATTTCAGTGTAATTGTTGCAACCCATTTCTGCAACCATAGCCACATAGTATCTGAATGAACAGTGATGAAGAGGCTTAATTATAAGGACAAAAATCTACAATGTACAGAGTCACGTTAGAAAATATTTTATTATGAATTTTCTTTGCTTACTACACTGCATAAAACATTGAAAAAGAGGTCAAGAATGTGAGCCAACATGCTCATTAAGGTCCTTCTGGTCCTAGTACTCTGTAGTGGAGGACAGTTGCAGTTTTAGCTAATAGTTTACTGGCATGTGATCAGTTTGAAGGGAACCAAAAATGCTGACATCCTCATCTGACTTCATCACTGAAGCCTCAGTACATATAGCAGCACTTCCTGTGTAAAACTTACCCTGACTCTGCCGAGGACACCCCAACCCTCAGCTGATGTGGGTTGGAATGGTGGCTTGGATTGGTGAAGCCCTCAGTTAGGTGGATACCTCCGCACTATGTGAACATGCCATGACTGTTTACTATACCTTTCACTTCATAGAGTTCAGCTTTCAAAGTTGATAATAACATTCATCAATAGCAAGAAATTGTTGCAGGTGGATTACTAGCTCTTAAAATCACCACTCCTTGAAAATCTTATACAAGATAACAGCATGTTTAAGAACTAATTTAGAAATATAAGGCTATGGCAATGTCCACAATAACCAAACTGTGGAAGGAGCCTCGGTGTCCATCGAAAGATGAATGGATAAAGAAGGTGTGGTCTATGTATACAATGGAAGATTACTCAGCCATCAGAAGAGATGAAAACCTACCATTTGCTTCGATGTGGATGGAACTGGAGGGTATTATGCTGAGTGAAATAAGTCAATCGGAGAAGGACAAACATTATATGGTCTCATTCATTTGGGGAATATAAAAAATAGTGAAAGGGAATAAAGGGGAAAGGAGAGAAAATGAGTGGGAAATATTAGAGAGGGGGACAGAACATGAGAGACTCCTAACTCTGGGAAACGAACTAGGGGTGGTGGAAGGGGAGGTGGGTGGGGGGTGGGGGTGACTGGGTGAAGGGCACTGAGGGGGACACTTGATGGGATGAGCACTGGGTGTTATTCTATATGTTGGCAAATTGAACACCAATAAAATATAAATTTATAAAAAATATGCTATGGAATTTAAACTGAAAAAATCTATCGGAAGATCTGGAATGTATATACCTTGTTTTCCATATATACTAATAAATGTATGGCCTGTTTTCTCATCCATACAATGGGAGGATTTCTAAATTTCTAAGACTTTATGCTTTTAGTGAGCTTCTCCAAGTAGCTCCCTCCATACTTCCACTGGTTGATTCATAAACTACATTAAATGCGTTTTCTATCCATCAAAATTTCCTCAAGTATTGTCAAGTTCTTTAAGGTAATGTACTATTTGTCATTCAGGAACATAGTAATTTGAAGAAGTAATATAGCAAAAGTGAACTGAGTCTCAGTATTAGAGTTTGATTCTGACAACATCTAAATATCACATGAAAGTTAGCCTTTGGATTATTATGTAAATACTGAGTCCACGTGATGATAAACCATTAGGTGCTTTGAAAAGTCTGTGACTAAAGCATTAACTTTAATCAGTAATTTTCTTTGATAAGCATGGCAAGGATGAGAAATTTGCTCATTGGTACCTTTCCTCCTTTAAAATCCTGATGTCTTTATAAAGTTATTTGGCATTGTTAGGTAACCTAGGAAGGAAATAGAAGGTCCTTTTGCTTGGGAGACAGAAAGTGTAAACACTATTTCACTGCATTTTGCTATTTAACATTTCTTATGACTGGTCATATATGGTGCAAAAAAATCATAAAGCCCTTTAAAACCTATTTTTAAAAGATAGTTTGTTATAAATCTAAAGGCTGTAATTATAGTAAAATCACATGCAACTGACCCCATCCTTCCTATTCCACCCTAGTATTAGAGCTTTCTCACTGCATTTTGAAATACCTTCATGGAATTTTGAAATGCTGTGCTTGCGTAGATCTTTGAGGCTGCATCAGTTCTAGGAGAGTTACAAAACCTAGCTCTGCACTTCCCATTAGTTACTCACCATGTCCGACAGAGATGTATGCGTGTCTGGTGTCTAAGTGCAGACTTGTAGGTTTTACCCATAAATCAGAGATCCATATAATTCCTCCACAAACAGGAAATAAGTATGATTAATCAGAAGAGTAAAAGGCACTGCTGGATGTTGTTGGAAAGAAATCCTCTATGGGGGGCTGTGAGTATTGTTATTTTTGCAATTTCTATTTCTGAAATATCTCAGGTTAAGGACATTTGAAACTTGTGAATATACAAAGTGTATGGGCAGATGAAGTAACTGCCACTTGTCTTTTTGATTACTACTAAATGATAAGTAATTTCTATCACTACTGAAATTATCGTGGCTCTTGTTTAGAATGATTTTGTGGTGTGGTTTTATTTTTTTTAATTTTTAATTTTTAAAAGATTTTATTTATTTATTCATGACAGAGAGAGAGAGGCAGAGACACAGGCAGAGGGAGAAGCAGGCCCTATGGAGGGAGCCCAATGAGGGACTCAATCCCAGGACTCCAGGATCACGCCCTGGGCTGAATGCGGCGTTAAACCGCAGGGCCACCGGGGTTGCCCATCTTGGTGTGGTTTTGGGATGAAGGTGTACTTTTTCTTTTTTTTATGGTCCATGTATGATACCTTGAGGTAATGGCTTTCTCCCTGGGATTCATAGCAAGCATAGCAGTGTTCTCTGAAAGTGGTGAACATGAGCTGTGCTTTTAGTGAAACTGTTGACCTTTCTCATCAGACTTTTTATTATAACCTCTTACCATCTACTTCTAATTTACATTTCTTTCTTTTTTCTGTTTCTGATACATAAAAGCTATACTCTAATCAATTTCTTAGAACTTGTTTGTATACTTAATATTCTCTTAGTCATCAGTTATTTGGGGATAAAATTCCCTCTACTTCTAAAACATTAGCAAGATACATTGGTAATGGGCAGCGTAAGGATTTCTTGAAATTGCCTACTAGAATCTGAAGTCTAGTTGACTAGACCTCTATCATTGTGGCTATAATGTTCTCATGGTCTTCTGTATTTAACTGTAAAGCCTACTGAATGTCTTTATTCAGAAAAACACTTTTAAACAGATTTTTCTTGATTAGTAAGGAGAAAGAAAATAAACATCAAGGTGTAACTAACATTTTGATATATATTTCCTCTTTGTTGAGATCCTATTTTATGTGGATTTTTTTATCATGCTTCTCCTCTTCCGCATAGCATTAAATTATTTCTTGTTACTAAAAATTCTTAGTGAAAATTCAATAGCTATATGATTCTGTTAAACAGTAGTGCTTTAATTTAGTTAACATGTCCTCTATTATTGGATATTTAAATTTTTTCAAGATTTTGGATTAAAAGTAACTATGAGAACACTATTATTTTAAAGACTATCTTGCGAAGTACCTGGGAAGGGGGAAAATCCCATTGTACTTACATTCTTGATTTATCATATAGCCTGATCTTAGAATTTTAAGGACAAACAATGAATTAGGATTTTAAACAAATGGGTGCTATATTGGTTTAGATTTATGGATCTCACATTTTTTAAAACTTTTGCTTCTGTGTGGCAGACAGCTTATGTGCTAGCTTTTCAAATGTGGATGAAATTGCTTTCCTTAGAAAGACAAACTGGAGTGGAATCTGTAGAGCTTTTGGAAATAAATGGATCATTGAAAACTGAAAGAGGACTTCCCTAACTAAGATTGGTTCTTCTATGCACAACCTCATGTGAATGGAAAACTAGATCCATGCAACAAAATAAATCAAGCACGGACTGTGAAAATATAGTGCTTGCAAAACACAGATTCACAAGGCTTTGGCCAAAGTTTTTCTTTGTTTCATTAGGTTAAAAATGGCCTAGGATTCTCCCAGTAATTCAACCATTAAAGAAAGAAAAAGTTTCTTGTTCTTCATTCCTATTGTATAGAGCCCCTGTGTTGCTGACTTGCACCAAGGTGGAGACTGACCTTCCTTATGGATTAAATGGAACTGAGTTTAGAGTACTTTGAATTATTCATATTCTTAAGTGTATCTTATTTTTTAAATGCGATAGGCCAAGAGATGCCTGGGTGGCTCAGTGGTTGAGTATTAAAAATACTATTAAAAATAGTTTTAAATAATATAAATGGTATTAAAGCCTTCGGTTCAGGGTGTGATCTCAGGATCAAGACCTGCATCAGGCTTCTCCCTCTGCCTATGTCTCTGCCTCTTTCTGTGTGTCTCTCATGAATAAATGAATAAAATTATTTAAAAATAAGAATAAAATGTGATAGGCCTGAGAAGTGTTAATAGAATAGAACTAGCTAGAGTAATAGGTGTATACAGTCAAAATATGAAATATTGGAGCCTTACTCTTCAAAGAACTATTTTGGATCAGAGAACTCGATTTCAAGATTTCAGGAGATTTATTTTTTTTCTTTGCCCTGCCTCTGCCTTCCCCTTACTAGTTTAGATGGCAATATAAGTTAATATCCTGACTTTCCTTTATAAATGAATAAAAATTTTAATGAATGTGTATTATACTTTGTCATTTCTCCTAATATTTATGATAACTTTAAAATTTAGGAACCATTGCTACTAAATACCAGATCTTACACAGACGCACACACACACATTTTATATTAAAAAGAAGTCAAAGTAAGGGACGCCTGGGTGGCTCAGTGGTTGAGCATCTGTCTTTGGCTTAGGTCGTGATCCTGGAGTCCTGAGATCCAGTCCTGCATTAGGCTCCCCACGGGGAGCCTGCTTCTCCCTCTGCCTGTATCTCTGTCTCTTGCTCTGTGTCTCTCATGAATAAATAAATATCTTTAAAAATAATTTAAAAATAATAATAAATAAATAATAAATTAAAAAAAGTCAAAGTGAGATTTATTGTTTTATTCTTCAATGACAGGTATGAATAGATTTATTTTTAAGACTAAAGGAGGCTCAGAATTAGGCCAAAAACCACGGTAGGACTAAGGGATGTTTGTCCCTATTTTCATTCTTTTGTTTTTTAGGCATCCTAACCTGTATATGCTTCTCTTCAGAGTATGCATAGTGTTTTAAGGATCAACTTTGTAACTGAACCAGTTAGACTCCTGACCAGTTTATGCACTTGTTGGCATTTCTCCTGCCTATTTGTTTGATCTTTCCAACTCATTTGATCCTCTGGCATTAGAGCTGACAGCTGCAATTGCATATGGGTTCGTAAAGTAGCTGAGTAATAAAATGCCATGACCTGGTTCCTGTATAGTTTCACTGATGACTGAACTGGCAACTTAGAAATGCTACAGATTGTTTTGTTAGGTCAGGTGGAACATTATCTTCACAGAGAGTTTATGTATAAAAAAAGACTGGTATTGATCCTGAGTGATAGAAGTTCCAGCTCCTAAATCCTAGTGTTACTGTTTACTGAGCACCTATTAGACATAGGGCTTTGTGTTATATGCATATTACTTCTTGTCCTTAGAATAATCTTGTAAGAGAGGTGACATGACCCTATTTTTCAGATGGAGAAAGCAGATTTTTGGGGTTATATACTCATATCTATATATTTAGTATTACATGGTAAATAGCAGAACTGAAACTCATGTCCAAGATCATTCATTTCCAAAGCTTGTGGCCAATCCATTATGCACTGTAGCAGTAATTTTGTTCATTGTGAATTATAGTTTATTTCCATGTTGCCATTGATGGACATTGGCCATTATTGCTGAAAGGTGCTATGGACATTTTGTACATGTCTTTGGTGGAATTATTAGGTCATAGGGTATGCATTTGTTCAGCTTTAGTAGGTATTAGCCTAAAAGTTTTCCATAATGGTGCAGTGTGTGAAAATTCTAGTTATTTCATTTCCTTGCCAATACTTTCTGCTAGTTTTAAAAAATTTTAGCTATGTGGCAGGTGTCTAGCGGTGTTACTTTGTGATTTTAATTTACATATCTGATGAGTAATGATTTTTATGTGCTTATTGGGAATCTTCTTTTGTAAAGTTCCCAATCAAGACTTTTGCCCATTAAAAAAAAATCGGATTGTCTTTTTTGTCTCAGTTTTTTATGTATTCTGGATACTAGTTCTTTGAAGTAGTGATTTGTTTTTCCTGTAATGCTTTCTTTTTTATATTTAGTGGTATCCTTTCATGAACAATGTCCAATTTCAGTGTAATCCTTTAAAGTTAGGTCTCTGTGTTCTTTTTTAAAAACTTTGCCTATCTCAAGGTGGTAAGGATGTTTTCATATAGTATTTCTAGAAACTTATTATTTATAATTTTTTTACCCTTAGGTCTATAATTAATCTAAAATTGGGATTTTGTAAAAGATGTGTAGTAGGAGTCAAGATTTATTTTTAGTGCCACATGGATCTCATATGGATTTAGTACCATTTACTGAAAAGATTGTCCTTTGCCCACTGTATCTTAGTGGCATTTTTGTTGTACAGTTTTAACTGAAAATTCTGACATTTCCAGAATCCAAACCATCTCAAATTCTTTTCGTTGTTTTCCTTAAATTGCCTCGTGTATGGACCATGTTTTCCATTTCATCGTATCTCACCTAATATAGTGGTCTATACACATTGTAGGAAATAGTAGAATTTAACAGTCATGGAAAGGTTTTTATTAATGGAATGGCAGCCACTGGGGTATACATTACTGCAGGGAAAGGAAAAGGAAGTGGCTTTGCATTGCTGGGTGGGAGCAGTATATGTATTTTCGAGGCAAAGTCTTCATAGCTCCACTTTTCCCATAAATTTCTTTACACTGAAAATAATAGAGATTTGGATGACAGTTTTCACTCAATCAAAAGCAAGTATCAAAAGAATCATTCATTGAAGACTCAATTTTTTTTTAAAGACTCAATTCTTTAGCTGTACTCTCAAATGGGTTCCATATGTGCTCAATAAACCTACATGTTCAGCATAATAGGGAACTTTTCCTCCCTCATTTGTTTTGTTTCATTGCTTTTTATTTTTTTTTAAATTTATTTATTTATGATAGTCACAGAGAGAGAGAGAGAGAGGAGGCAAAGACATAGGCAGAGGGAGAAGCAGGCTCCATGCACCGGGAGCCCGATGTGGGATTCGATCCTGGGTCTCCAGGATTGTGCCCTGAGCCAAAGGCAGGCGCCAAACTGCTGCGCCACCCAGGGATCCTGCTTTTTAATTTGATTTTTAAGTAAGCACTGCAAGCATTCCATTAAAGACTTTTGGTTCTGGCCATGATGGAATAATTGGGATTGGGATACTTTTCTGCCATAAAAAACTATAAAACTGGAAAAATATATGCAGCTTTATATGCTCATATTAGAAAAGAAGTTTTAGAATCAGTTATCTGAGCTTCTATTTGAATAATTTAGAAAATGGTCCACAATAGCCAAACTGTGGAAGGAGCCTCGGTGCCCATCGAAGGATGAATGGATAAAGAAGATGTGGTTTATGTATACAATGGAATATTACTCAGCCATTAGAAACGACAAATACCCACCACTTGCTTCAACGTGGATGGACCTGGAGGGTATTATGCTGAGTGAAGTAAGTCAATCGGAGAAGGACAAACAGTGTATGTTCTCATTCATTTGGGGAATATGAATAATAGTGAAAGGGAATATAAGAGAAGGGAGAAGAAATGGGTGGGAGATATCAGAAAGGGACACAGAACATAAAGACTTCTAACTCTGGGAAATGAACTAGGGGTGGTGGAAGGGGAGGAGGGCGGGGGGTGGGGGTGAATGGGTGACGGGCACGGAGGGGGACACTTGACGGGATGAGCACTGGGTGTTATTCTGTATGTTGGTAAATTGAACACCAATAAAAATTAATTTATATAAAAAAAAAGAATAATTTAGAAAATGAAATTAACTGAAGGTAAATAGAAGGAAAGGCATAATAGGGCAGCCCCGGTGGCCCAGCGGTTTAGTACCGCCTTCAGCCTGGGGTGTGATCCTGGAGACTCAGGATCAAGTCCCACGTCAGGCTCCCTGCATGGAGCCTGCTTCTCCCTCTGCCTGTGTCTCTGCCTCTCTCTCTATGTCTGTCATGAATAAATGAATAAAATCTTAAAAAAAAAAAAAGGAAAGGCATAATAGACATAGAAGTGAAAAATATGCAATAGAGAACAGACAATAGAGAAAATGTTTACTTGAAGTATAAGATTGATAAATGCCTGTTGAGACTGATCAAGAATGAAAAACTTCTAATATCAGGATTCTTACAAATATTAAAATGATAATGAGTGGTTATTATGAACAACTTAGATGTAATAGACAAATTTCTCTGAAGACAAACTGGCAGGGGTTGGGGGGCACCTGGGTGGCTCAGTCAGTTGAACAACTCTTGATTCCTATTCAGGTTATGATCTCAAGGTCCTAGGATTGAGCCCTGTATTGGGCTCTTTCCTCAGCAAGGAGTTTGCTTGAGATTCTCTTTCTCTCCCCTGCCTCCTCTCCCCCCCCCACTCTTTTGCTCTCAGTTTCTCTCTAAAATAGATAGATCTTTTTTAAAAATGGAAATTAGAGGGGATCCCTGGGTAGTTCAGTGGTTTGGCGCCTGCCTTCGGCCCAGGGCGTGATCCTGGAGTCCCGGGATCAAGCTCCTTGCGTGGAGCCTGCTTCTCCCTCTGCCTGTTTCTCTGCCTCTCATTCTCTCTCTCTCTCTCTCTCTCTCTCTCTCTCTCTCTCTCTCTCTGTCTCTCATGAATAAATGAATAAAATCTTTTTTAAAAAATGAAATTAGAAAATACTTTTTTTTTAAAAAAAAAGCAAAGACAAGCTAAGGAAAAAATTGTGAAGAAATAGAAATTTGAGTAGTCCTACAATCTACTAAGGAAATTGAATGGGCAATTGAAAATTTTCTACCAAAGAATGCCATGATTCTGCTGGACACAGGAACCACCGTGTTAGGCTGTGAGATCTATGAGGGCAAGGAATAACTTCCAAAGCTCTTTGTTATTTGCATGTGACATAACATTCTTGGTAAATATTTGTTAAATAGTATTGATTGTATAACATGGTACTAAGTAGAGAAGTTTCTCCCCTTGAGAAACCTAACAATTTTTTACCTTCTTTCTTTGGTAAGGAATCTTTGATCTTCTAGTTCATTTCAGAAAATGTATACACCCTACTGAAATGAGAGCACTTTAATTTCTCGTTTTTGTGAAACTATATGCAATTAGAAAGGCCTCCTTGGCTAAATATATAAATCATGGGGGGTATAAGTGTGGGCTTATATTGCTCCCTGACATGGTGCTTTAATGTAAACCATAAATCTTGCAGTCTTATGAGTTAAACCAAAAGTAACATTGATCTTCTTCCTAGCAATGGCAATTTGGAATGTGACAGGAGAGGGGGGGAGGTGCAAGGACAATGTGTGTGTGTTTCCTGGCATTACAGTTCTGTTGAACACAGTGTTAGTCATTTTTTAAAAAGACTTTATTTACTTATTTGGAGAATGAGGGAGAGGGACAGATGGGGAGAGAGAATCAGTGAGGAGCCTCATGTGGGGCTCCATCTCATGACCCTGAGATCATAACCTGAGCAGAGATTAAGAGCTGGAGGCTTAATCTACTAAGCCACCCAGGTGCCCCTCTGTTGCCCATTTTTTTAAAATTTTATTTATTTATTCATGAGAGATACACACAGAAAGAGAGGCAGAGACACAGGCAGAGGGAGAAGCAGGCTCCATGCAGGAAGCCCAACATGGGACTCGATCCTGGGTCTCTAGGATCACACCCGGGGGGCTGAAGGCAGACACTAAACCACTGAGCCACCCAGGGATCCCTGTGTTGCCCATTTTTTCTAAATTATTTATTTATTTATTTATTTATTTATTATTTATTTATTTATTTATTTATTTATTTATTTATGATAGTCACTCACAGAGAGAGAGAGAGAGAGAGAGAGAGAGAGAGAGAGAGGCAGAGACACAGGCAGAGGGAGAAGCAGGCTCCATGCACCGGGAGCCCGACGTGGGATTCGATCCCGGGTCTCCAGGATCACGCCCTGGGCCAAAGGCAGGCGCTAAACCGCTGCGCCACCCAGGGATCCCTGTGTTGCCCATTTTTAAAGAAAGAATCAAATTGTAACACTCCAATTGCTGCTTAAAATTCATGAGTTTTACCTCGCATGGGGCATTATTCAGCTAACATTTGAAAAATCCTCCAAAGCCAACAGCATTCAGGAGAGTATTAGAAACCTTATTAAAAAGTCAGATAGCAACTCTGCACAATAAATTAGCTTAACCTGCAGGAGAAAATGGTACATCAGCTGAAAATAAGTCTCCTTTGAGTCAGGTGACAACTCTTCTTCGGTGGAAAGTTTTGCTTATTTAAAGAAACTTGAAATGACTGTACTGATATTTATTGGAGTGCCACAGAAATGATGTTCTTTAGCAGAACCAACCACTGTAATATGTTAAATAGCTTAATTACATATCAAAGTCACCTCTTTTTTAAAGAGAGGGCACAAGAGGGGTAGGGAGGAGAGAGAATCTCTGGCAGACTCTGCACTGAGCACAGAGCCCAATCTGGGGCTCAGTCCCACAACCCTGCGATCATGACCTGAGTGGAAATCAAGAGTTAGAGGCTTAACCAACTCAACCACTCAAGTGCCCCATAAAGTCACCTTTTAAACCCCATCAACATTGACATAATTGAGAAAAAAATGAAGCAAACTGTTCTTTTGAAATTAGTTCATAAAATTTCTTAGAGCTCAATGTTTAGAAAAATCCCAATCCTGATATATATTATGCAAAAATTTTAATGAAAATGCATCAAAATCTTGATCATGATTATATCTACATCATTGCTTTATAGGTTATTTTAATTTTCCTTTATTTCTATAATTTCTTAGTTTGTAAAAACGTGTGCTTTTTAGTCATTAAGATATTTTTTGTTTAGTAGAAACATTTGCAAAAGTTAACTAAGAGATTTTCTCACAGTGAGTATAGCAATTTAAATTAGCTGTACTTCAGGGGAGGAGGGTTTGCCTGGCTCAGTCATAAAGCAGGCAACACTTTTTTAAAAAGATTTTATTTATTTATTTGACAGAAAGAGAGAAAGAGAGAGAGCACGTGCTTGCATGGGCAGAGAGAGGGAAAAGGAGGGGGAGAAGCAGACTCTCTCCGTTGAGCAGGGAGCCGGATGACGCAGGGCCCCATCCTAGGACCCAGGGATCATGATCTGAGCTGAAGGCAGAAGCTTAACAAACTGAGCTACCCAGCACCCTGAGCGTGTGCCTCTTGATCTCAAGGTCTTGAGTTCAAGCCTCATATTGGGTATGAGCCTACTTTAAAAAATAGTTGTACTTCCTATTGCAATATACTTATAAGTAGGTTAACATAGTATATATCTGAAATTGCTGTGGTTTGTAGTAAGTAAAGATAAAGCAGGGTATATAATACACTGTTTATGTAAAAATAAGGCATTTGTGATGTATCCGTCTATATAGGTATATGAATGTGTAGGCAAGAGTTTGGAACAAATACTCCCAAGATCTTAATCAGTGGTTATCCCCGGGTAGTAGGAGTAAGCCGCTTAATTGCCTTTTGCTTATTTCTCTTATAATCTTTTTATTTATTAATACTTTTGGAACAGACATTCATTACTAGTTCATAAAGTTTGTTAAAATGCAAGCATAAAACTGCTGCTGCCCTAAGCACAGGTAGCCCTGCTCTCCAGTGTAGACTCCCACGTTGGCTGCCTCTACTGTTTTCAAGAGGAAAACCCCGTAGTGTGGTCACATTGGAATAGTGTTAGGGTTTAGAAGACTGCCAGGTTTAGGTCGTGAGGTAAAGTCTGGGTCCTAGCCAGAGAGAATGGAGATCTGGTATCAAAGTCGCCAGGCACTGTCCAGCCACCCTGTAGGAGAGCAAAGAAATAGGAAAGTGCCAAAAGAAAGTTAAAAAACATTTCACTTGATTTACAGTTTTGCTAAAGCAGATATTTCTTTTTCGCCTTTCCCTCAGAAAGCATCTAGAATATTTGTGACCTCTGTAGGATCCCATATTATCTCCTGGGCTACCAGCCTTCTTCCCTTTGAGCCCTACTCTCTTGTCATAGAGAAAGTGTGGTGTCCTGATGAGTCAAGTTCATTAGTCCTAGACACAGGCTTCCTGCCTGCTTGTTCAAGACTTGTGAACATACTTGCTTCTTGACTTGCTTCGGAAACTTGTCGCTTCCACTCGCATTCGCTCAGATGTGTCGGTGACCTGGCTCCGTGGTCACTTCCCGCAGAGGTTACAGTGGTGTAGCCTGTGTTTACATTGTCTTCATTCATTCCCTACCATTTTTTTCTTTTTATTAGTTCTTTGAACAGATTTAATGAGCACCTACTTTGGGCCAGACATTGGGGATTCCTTAGTAAACAAGGCAAAGCTCCCTTATTCATGGAGCCCACCTTCTAGGGTGGGAGCCAGAAAATAAGTGGAAAGAACAACATTTAATGTTGGGCAGTGATAAGTGCCATTAAATAACAAAGAGACCAAGGTGCTAGGATAGGAGGAAAGTCAAAAAAGATGGGGTTGTGAGGAAGCAAAGAGTCACCTGAAGAAGTGGCACGTAAGTGCAGACCTTTTGAAGTATATATTGAAGCAAGAGGAAAATCTGTAGAAATGTTCTAGGCAGAGGGAACTGCAAGTGCCGAAAGACCTGAAACGGGTGAGAACTTGGTAGGGAAGTGTTTAAATTCCTCTACAACTGTTCCCCAGACTAGCTTATGAGGGCTGGGAAGATCTTTACTTTGACCCACCTCCAGCATTATGCTCAGTATGATATCATTTTCCCTTGTTCTCTTACAGCTAGAGATTAAAAGCTTCTAATCTGTCAGTGGAGTTCCATGTTTGAACTGATAACTACATATTTTGCCAGTGAATTGCTGTGTAATATCTAAACATTTACTCGTGATGTGTTTTGTGAATGTTTAGTCATTGAACATTTATTGATCTTACCTGATTACTTACACGTGACCAAGGAGGGAGAAGATAGAGAAGGAGTGGCTGGAGAAAGTCTTAGAGAACCAGGAGAGTTGATTGGGAGGCGGCACAAGAGGAAGGAATGTCAAAGGAGCACAAGGTCAGTCAGAGTCAGAGGCCCCCCGGGGAAATCCAGGGATACAGGAACTGCAGTGAACTGTGGGTTTGGCAACTGGAATGTCCCTGTCCCTGCTAGTCTATGGGAGCAGTGTCAGGTGTGTGTTGGTCAGACAGGTGAGCTGAGGAGGTGGAGGCAGTGATCATCTAGCTCCCACCTTGGGAGAAGTATGAATGAGAAAGGAAGGAACAAGATTAGAGAGCTTGACAAGAATTTGAATGGAGCAAAGAGGGGTTTTGTTTTTTACCTTAAAGGAAACTTCAGTGTTTTATTTTTTATTTATTTATTTTTTTTCCATGACAGGAAGTCATCCTTTGCTATTCTTGGCTCACAAAGTAAACAGTTGTTTGTGCATGTGTGTGGCCCTCCACCACACTTTTAAACATGTTTAAGACTTCTTACCGCTGTATAGTTTTCCAGGTATCCAAAGAGAGTTCACCTATGTGATCTTGATCTTCTTGAGAGGAAGGTACCAAATATTACGCCTGTTTCTTAGATGCAAGTCACAAAGCTCAGGTTGTAGCTCAGAAGTCACCCCACTAATAAATTTTGGGGGCAAGAGATTTTATCAGTATATCCCATCCTGCCCAGAGTTTAGTAGTCTATATTCACAGCATTCACTAACCATGATTTGCCTCTCTCTTCAACCGGTTATTCTCTGGTTACCTCAGAAAAGAACCCAGGGCATTTAGATACAATTTACAGCGCAGATGAAGAAGCTTTTCAGAATACACCATTATGTCCCTCTTGCCACACACCATTCTTGCCCACGTGTGCATCCTCATATATAGCGCCCCCCCCATACACACACCCTCCTGCCACATACAGAACAAACATGCGCCTTCAAATGTTCACAACTGAGTATACCTCAGTCCTAGTCTTAAAAGTTCTTGCTCACAAAGCCTGGCTACTCTCTTCAATACTTTCCTCTATCTGGGGTTTGGACATAGGGTAAAAAGATAAAGTTAGGTTGAGAGAATTGATTTTATAAGACCAGATGAGAGGCCGTAAATAAATTCCCAGGTTTTAACAGTAAGGGTTCAGTTGATTGTTATTTTTCTCTCCTAACAAAGGAAACCCTTTACCACTTAAATTCAACAGTTTTTATAAATTTGATCTAAAGTATTAGTGGTTTACATGCATTGGTCCTTCAGGATATTTATTTTTTGAGCTATAAGGATTAACTGTTGAGCATTGAGTTTTATGAGCACAAAACCTGGGTTGTCATTTTCTCTCTGGCCTAATCTCAGCCTCTTAAAATAAAAAAAATGTTCATAATGTTGATATTTTAATAATTTTTATGGAATGACATTGTGTGTATTATCTTTGCTGCTTACCTAGTCCCATACCTCTGTCACTGTTTTATCTTGTTAGCACCTTACCTGCCCCCGCCCCTGCACCAGAGGTAACAGTCTTTGCTTCTTAAAGATTCTAAAGCCTCCTCCAGAGGACCCATTGTCTCCTTTTTCTTGTTTATAGAGTTTAGGTTGAGACTTTGCAAATTGCAGAAGCAAGCCCAGCATCATGTTTACATGACATTCTTTGTTCTTACCCTGTTTTCTACTTGTTGCACTCTCTTAAACATTTAACTTAAATATATTTACTAATTAATGTAATTAATACATTAGCAGAGATGTTTATTAAGTTATATATATGTATTCCTTGTAAAGAGTCTTCAACTTTCATATATTTTTGGAATTTTCCTTTTTTTAAAACTTTTTTTTTTTAAGATTTTTATTTATTTATTCATAGAGATGCAGAGAGAGAGAGAGGCAGAGACACAGGCAGAGGGAGAAGCAGGCTTCATGCAGGGAGCCTGACGTGGGACTCGATCCACGGTCTCCAGGATCACGCCCTGGGCTGCAGGCGGCAGCCACCAGAGCTGCGCCACCAGAGCTACCCCCTTAAAACTTTTTTTAAAGATTTATTTATTTGACAGAGAAAGAGCACAAGCAGGGAGAGTGGCAGGCAGAGAGAGAGGGAGAGGGCTCTATGCCAGGACTCTATGATCATGACCTGAGCCAAAGGCAGATGCCTAACCCACTGAGCAACCAGGCACCCCTGGAATTTTTTTAAAGAAATAAGAATTCAAAACATTTAGGTTCCAATTTAAATGAGTAACTTCTTTTAAAAATGTGAGTACAAATGAAGAATGTGGAGAGCAACAGGCTAGGACACAGATGCTTGTATAATTTCCTCCCACCTTTGTTTTAGAGTTAATGTTAAGGAATTGGAAGGAGAGGGAATATTACCCTAAGGAAGACAGCAACAAATAATCTAATGATGTGAAAAATTGGATCCCATTATTCTCATTGGACTATGACATTATTCTTCTGACTTTAATTAAAATACCCCTGGGAGGTGCTTGGCTGGCTCAGTCGGTAGAGCATGTAACTCTAGATCTCAGGGTTGTCAGTTCAAGCCCCAGGTTGGGTGTGGAGCCTACTTAAAAAAAAAAAAAAAAATCACTGAGGGATTGTTAGACTGAGTCTACTTGATGGTTGGTCTTTCATGAAAAATGGCTATTATATGAGACCCCACCCACCCCTACCCCCGACATAGACTTTGCCTCCTTAACATTGTTTTCTTTATAATATGGTACCTGGGCAGGTTCCAGAAAGTAGTCTGACATGCTAACCACAATGGAGGAATGATGGGCAATTAAAAAAAAAAAAAAATTGCTTCGGGGGCACCTGGGTGGCTCTGACAGTTAAACATCTGGCTTTAGCTCAGGCTGTGATCTCAGGGTCCTGGGATCGAGCCCCATGTCAGACTCCCTGCTCAGTGGGGAATCTGCTTCTCCCTCTCCCTCCCCTTCCTCCCTCCCTCCCTCCCTCTCTCAATTTAATCTCTCTCAAATAAATAAATCCTTAAAATTTTTTTTTAATTGCTTCCATCAAATCAGTCTAGACTTGTTACTGTATCATTTTAACCCCTTGAAAACTGGGCAAAAAAGTTCCACTTATTTCACTGCTTTCTTTTGCTTGTAAAGTACTTTTTACCCTGCAAATACATTTTTTGTTCTAAATCATACTTTTAAAACTAATTACAAAGAAAAGTCAAATTAAATACCTTAAAAAATGTTAAGTAAGAATACAAAATTCTCGGTAACACACTACAAAAACCTGAGAAAATACCACCTTTTTACAAGTGTGTTTTGTGTTTCGGTATCTGTGCCTGATTAGCAGTGTTGTTTAATCTGGTGCTTGTTAGATGGACATTGTAAATTTAATCTCTAATCAGGATAGATGATTTGAATCTGTTTTCATTGTCAGACTCCACCCTGACAATATCCAGTCACTTCATACAAACCAATTGTCCAGGAGTTTTTTCCAAGAGTAGAAAGAGCACAGAAGGAGCGCTGCTGGTGACAAGACCACTTAAAGTATACCCTACATGGGATGTATTTGCCATCTCACATTTAAACCTTTCATCATAGCACACCTAAATTTTAGTATGTGTTTCCTTCTGGAAAATAAATAATTGTCCTGGCTGCCCTAGCCCTTTCTCCTTTTCCTCTGAAGCCAGTAAAAATGAGGAAGAACCTTCCTTCCTCTAACATTCATTCTTACTGTTTCAGAATGGAAGGGAACTTCAGAGATGATCTAACTTAGCTCCCTCATTTTGTGGCTGAAGCACACAGAATGGAGAGGCCAAAATGGCCTGCCCATGTCATACCAGTAGCTAATCAGAAAGTCCAGGCTTCTGAATTTCTAATTAGGGAGGGAGTCTTTCTTTCATCGGGCACTACAAAATCTAAGAGCTTAGGGATGCCTGGGTGGCTTAGCAGTTGAGCTCCTGCCTTTGGCTCAGGGTGTAATCCTGGAGTCCCAGGATCGAGTCCTGCATTGGGTTCCCCACGTGGAGCCTGCTTCTCTCTCTGCCTGTGTCTCTGCCTCTCTCTCCATGTCTCTCATGAATAAGTAAAAACAAAATTAAAAAAAAATCTAAGAACTTAAAAACATCATGCCAAAAGATGTGCCTATGCCTAGGTGCTCTGGGGCATAACTACAGCTCACCTGCTCCCTGCAGGGTATTTTAAAATTTCAAGAGAAACGCAGTGACATCTGTCAAACACTGTGGGAACTGTTAGCACTAGGCGGTTCTGTCTGAGTATTAGATTGAACTGTATTTTTTTCGATGATGTCACAGTTTTGCAATGTGAAGCAGGAGTGAGGGTGGCAGGGTCTATTATGATCTGTGGCGTAAGAGGTTTTGCAGGGCCCAAAACCCAACAAGCACCCACGTGCCATTAGTAAGTAGTAGTTGTCATTTAAGAGTGGAATAAGAATATTAATTTTTCAGGGTACCTGGGATACTTAGTCAGTTGAGCATCTAACTCTTGGTTTCCCTCAATTGTAGTCTTGGGATCAAGCCCCGGTCAGGATCCACGTTCAGTGTGGAGTCTGCTTGTCCCTCTTCCTTTGCTTCTGCTTCTCTCCCCATGGGCGTGCATACTCTCTCTCTTTCTCAAATAAAATCTTAGAAAAATTAAAATTTTTTTGGTAACTGTTTTGTAGGACATTTTCAAATGGCGCTAAGTTCCTAGCTTAGAAGTAGTTATTAAGATGTTTATACCTAACCACTAAATAAATGATCCTTTTAGGGGTTTCTGTTGGCCTGGAGTCCCATGACAGGCTAAGGGTGCCATAATTCAAAAGAGTTTGGGAATAAAACATCATACTAAGAAAAAGAGAAAGGCCAAATAAGGGTGAATGAAGCCAGGTACATTCAGTAGCGAAAAGAGGTTGAACAGTCCTCACAAGGTTATTTGATCACTTAGCCACACACTGGCTACTAGAGCAGATTCTACGTGGTGTTGCTGCCTGCCCAGGATATGGAGAAGATAAACGACCGGGCCTCTCTGCTTCCAATGCTTTTTCACCTTGAGAACCTTTCTGGGGATTGTTGGCTCTTTGTCATGTGCCCTACAGCTTACATTTGGAGGCCCTGTTATCAGATTCTGGGCAGTCAGCTGGAGGTGCTGTCATTGTGGACAATGTCAGAATGCCTAGAGGTGACCGTGGCGCTGAAGAGGACACTATTGTTTACGTGCCTTTCTTGGATCTGCCATTGTATTTTCTTTGTCACTTGTTCCTATAGAATCAATTCTCTAGAAATTGTGAGTCATGTTCTTTTTAGATTTTTTTTTTATTGTGTCTTGCTACTTAGTAGATCCAAGAACACAGTAGAGTGAACATTGAAAAATATGTGTAGTAGGAATATTATTTTTAGAAAATAATCATTTTTGACATTAGGAATTTCAGAAAACAGAGGAACGGAAAATAGCATCAATATTTCTTCCTCACGGGATCCCTGGGTGGCGCAGCGGTTTGGCGCCTGCCTTTGGCCCAGGGCGCGATCCTGGAGACCCAGGATCGAATCCCACATCGGGCTCCCGGTGCATGGAGCCTGCTTCTCCCTCTGCCTATGTCTCTGCCTCTCTCTCTCTCTCTCTCTCTCTCTCTCTCTCTCTCTCTGTGTGTGTGTGTAACTATCATAAATAAATAAAAATTTAAAAAAATATTTCTTCCTCACAACTGCTTTATGATTTGGAGGTAGGTATGCCTAAGAATCTTTTCTTTTTTATGTAGTTGTTCATAGTGAGTATTCAGGTATGTATGTACTTTCCCCTTTACTTCCAGGAGCTAGTATAGCAATAATTTTTTTCCCCTTTACTTTCCCCTTACTTTTTTTTTTTTTTTTTAGTTCCAGGAGCTAGCAAAGCAATAATGACTTAGACCCAAATGAGGTTCAAATCTTACAGTGAGACATAGGACACAGAGCTGAATTTCTAAATCTCTGTTTGCACACCTAAAAAAATGAGAATGGTAACATCTACTTTATAGTCCCTGTGAAGTTTAAGTAAAATATTTGTGAAGTGTTTATTACAATGTCTGGCACATACTAAGGGCTCAGTAAATAGTATGTTGTTATTAATATACCATCAACATTTTCCTTATGCCACATCATTTTTGTGACCCTATTTTTAATAATTTCATGATATTCTATCAAGTTGCACACATTCTTTTTTTTTTAAATGTTTTTTTAATTTTTTTTATTTATTTATGATAGAGAGAGAGAGGCAGAGACACAGGCAGAGGGAGAAGCAGGCTCCATGCACCGGGAGCCCAACGTGGGATTTGATCCCGGGTCTCCAGGATCGCGCCCCGGGCCAAAGACAGGCGCCAAACCGCTGCGCCACCCAGGGATCCCTCAAGTTGCACACATTCTTATGTAATCATTCATCTATTATTTTTTTAAAGATTTTATTTATTTATTCATGAGAGACACAGAGAGAGAGAGAGAGACCTATGCAGAGAGAGAGGCAGGCTCCATGCAGGGAGCCCTATGTGGGACTCAATCCTCGTACTCCAGGATCACACCCCAGGCCAAAGGCAGGTGCCCAACTGCTGAGCCACCCAGGCATCCCTCATTCATCTATTATTAGATTCTTAGGTTGTCTCTAAACTTGCACTAGAAGAAAGAATTCTGCAGCAAGAGGTTACTCATTGCAGATTTAGTTAAGTGCTCACTATACACAAGGACCTTTGCTTGGCATTGGGAGCACAGGGTCCAGAGTTGTAGTCCCTGGCCTTGAGGGGGTTCACAGTCTGGTGGGGATCAGGGGGGAGATAACTGGCCTGTGGTAAACACCATCACAGTCCCCGTTACTGAGAAAGTACAGAGAAGAGGACAAAGTGTCAGATTGCCTGGAGAGCTTGGAGAAGGCAGGAGAGGTTTGTAGAAAAGGAGTTAAGTGAGTTAATGGGATGGGACCCAGGTTATTAAGAGCTTTTTAAGCCATCACACAGAATTAGTGCAATGGGAATGTCAGTTTTGAGAAGAGAATTGGCATTATCCTTTTAGGTTTTATAGCCTGTAGGGGATAAGATGGAAGCAGAGTTTAATTAGGAAGTTATTAAGGAGACCAAGAAGTGGCCAGATTGGAAGAAATAGCTCATGACAGGAGCTGTCAGGTTGGTTGTGAAGGTTTCGGAGAAGACTTGGAGGTGGTCTCTTGGGCATTAGATTGAATGATTGCCAACAATGGAGTTGCCATTTCCAAAAACAAGGAATGATGCAGGGGGAGCAGGTTTGGGGAGAAAATCCAAAGTTGAGTTTTGGGGGCTTATGTTTGAGATATTTATTAAACACCCAGGCAGAGATGTTCAATAGATAATTAGATGTAGGAATTTGGAATTCAATGAGAAAGAGGTTTTTCTGGATATAGGAGGTATCAGTATATTATATATATAGCATGTTTTACAAACTTGGTATAGTTTTGTTTTTGTTTTTGTTTTTTTTTGAAGATTTTATTTATTTATTCATGAGAGACATAGAGAGGCAGAGACACAGGCAGAGGGAGAAGCAGGCCCCATGCAGGGAGCCCGATGTGGGACTCGATCCAGGGTCTCCAGGAACACGCCCTGGACTGAAGGCAGTGCTAAATACGCTGAGTCACCCAGGCTGCCCCAAACTTGGTATAGTTTTTTTACCCATTGTTACTCCTCTCATATAGAATTTTCTTTGGTATTTTCACCTTTTAAAAATCCAAATAAACTTCAGAGTCACTTTGTTAAATTTATTTTCTAAGGTATGTTGGAAATTTTACTACAAACTATATGATAATTTTGGAAGACTTGGCATCTTTAAAATAGATCTTTGTATTCAGTAACATATTACATGTCTTCATTGCATTTTCTTTTAACCCTTCTGGTAAGAGTTCATTTTTTTCCCCCAAATAGTTCACACACAGTTCCTGATACTATTCCCGAGAATTGTATACTTTTCATTGCCCTTGTTAGTAATTCCTCTTTCATTGGTATTCTGATAGTTTTTGCCCTTATAAAGGAATTATATTGATATCTTTGGCTATCTCACTGAGCTTCTGGTACTACAAATAATATCCTAATTGATATCCCTGATTTTTTTTTTCCCAGAGAACATCATATCATCTGCAAATTATTTTTGTCTTTTTCCTTTCAATACTTGTCTCATTTATGTTCTTGCCAGGAAAAGAACTCTTAAATTTAAGATAAGAGGTAACTGTGGAGGCAATTAATACCTGCTTCTAGTCCTAGCTTACAAGTTTTGCTTTGTTTTCACCTTAGGCTTATCCTAATTATTTCTTTGCTCTTTTAAAAATTTATTTCTGATGGATTTTTTGGAGTGTCTGGAGTTTATCTGTTTTAGATTTTTGTATTACTTCTAATAGTTGGTTATGGTGCAAAATAGTATTTGGTTTTCAGCCTTTTTTGCTTCTTCAAGGACTTACTCTGATTCCTTGAGCAACATGGGTTGAGGGAAAGCTGTTTTCCTGCTGAATCAGCATTTAAGTTTCATGATTGCAGAAACAAACCTATAGAGAGTATGTAACAGAGATTTCAATCCCATAATTGGGTAGGGCTCTAATGAAAAATTTAAATTCGGTATCCCTCCCCTAGCCTCAAAATCCATAAACACAGTAAAAATGAATGTGTATGTTATTTTTAAATGATTATATACACATTCATAAAATGGTTGGTTTTGAAAACTTAATTTCAAACTAAAGCAGTTTTGCAAATTTAAAAGTTATATTTGAAAAAAAAATAAAAGTTATATTTGTCAAAAAGAATCTTTCTAAATACAAAGCCAGGTTCACTTCTTATGCGGATTGCAAATCATTTTCTGATTTGCAAGTGCAGCTTAGATTTCTAGGATGCTTTATTGTGAATTTTCAAGTTAACTTTCAAGTTTTATTTTCCATTTGTCAAGTTAAGCCTCTTGTGACCTTTCTTCCTGAATGAGCAGTGGACACTATCTGAAATGTAAGGACTTTGAACCACCAAGGGTAGATTCGTTGAAAAGCTTTTAATTGGCTTGCATTGCCTTGTTTAAATAGCCAAACACCTGCTAGGCAAGCCCTTGCGCATGTGAGTGGCTATATGTTGCTTCCTTTAGGATTTGCAAGGCTGGAGCACAAAGACTGTGATTGTTACCCAATAAGCTGTAGTCACACACTTCTACCAATCGCCTTAGGAGGGCTGGTTACCATGGAATCCACCATCTGTTCACTCCCCGCTGGAATGTGATTATCCTTGCTGGGCTGGGAACTGGGAAGCGTGTGCTGTGTGAAATTATCTGCAATGGACTGGGTTAATGGGAAGCTAGATTTGGCTCGCTGGAAGAACAAATGAAGGGAGTTTTGCTTAAACCATTTGTGACTTCTAATCAAGAGGAAAACATTCAGCCTCTATAAGGTAAGTAACCCTAGTACTGTGTACCCAGTTTGTACTACATTTGGTGTGGGGCACTATCTCCATGTGGTCCAAGGAAAGGGAGCTATAAGCTCTTCTGGAACAAATCTCCAGCATTACACACGTCTGTTGTATTGAATTTAAGCAGCTCAGTTATGCCTGTACAATTACATGTTGGCAGAAAAATAAAAAGAATTATTTTTCAATTATTTTAATTTTTTTGTGCCTGTGAAATTGTGTTCTGACCTCTGAAAGTGGCAAAGAGACAATCATTTTTAATGGTTTCTAAGAGTGAGTTATACCGATAGTCTTTGAAATACGCCCATGGCCACAACGTGTTCTCATGCCTGTTCGTCCAATAAGAAAATGTCTCAGGTCAGGGACATTTGTAGGTTATGATTTAATTAACAATTATTCTAGCCCACACGGCTGACCTACCATTACTGGCTCATGTTTTGAAATGCGATGCTTATACAGTTTTATTTTGCAATGCTTTTGCACAAGTTTCAAGGGCCCTGAGCATGTGGAAACAATGTGACGGGGCTCTAACGGCAGGCCTGCAGGCACGGTGATAAGGGCAGGGGCAGAGCTAGGGAGACCGGTTTCTTTTTCAAGGGCTTCCTTTGTTTTTCTGGTTCAACAGCCCCTTAAAATGTGTGGTGCATATTGTAAGCAGTCGAAGGAGATTTTGGTGCTAACAAATGGATGACTGACATTTTTCTGTGTGGCTAAGAGGTTGGTAGCTCAAACAAGGGACTACTATGTCCTTTGTAAAGCAGCATTGTATCCCCTTCCCCAAAACAGTGCCCTAAAATATAAAAGTGAAAAACAAAAAGAGTGCTGTCTATACTCTAGATACTCCTTTTGTGTTTTTCTATCATTTAGACCATAGTACCAGGGCTCTGTGAGTCTGGCTAGGTCTGCCATTTTTATTTGATATAGGAAGGGTTGCAAAGAAAAGCTTTGCTTCTGCAGCTTGAGTCCTAATTGTGCTGTTTTGCTGTCATCTTAGACATTCATGTCAGTAGGTCATTGGCTTCCTGGAGAGCTAGAAAAGGTCATTGCTAATAGGCCACACCTGGCTTAATTTTCTTTTCTTTTCTTTTTTTTTTTTTTAAATGATAGTATAAAATTAGATAACCTTGTGTTGGTCAAGGACTTACGGTCTACTTCAAGAACAGGATTTTGGGCCTGACTGCTAGTTGTGGGTTCTTGGTATTAATTGTAGTTTACTTTAAAATTCTTACCTGCTTTTACATTTACTGGCCTAAATACATCATTATTATTTGAAGTGTTTTTACTATGAAGAAACATACTGGCTCCAAAAAACATCTTTTTCAATAATAATAGATGTCTGTCTGCTTGAAATTTTCCTTAGCATCTGTAAAAAAATTCTAGGACAATCTTGTATTATTGGGATGAAATTTTCACCTATAAAAACACAAGCAATGTAAGTTTGGGGAGGAAAAGAAATAATTTAAGAGTATCTCTATTTAGAGTGTTCATGTTGCTTTAGTTGCCTTGTATCTTAACCTGAACAAGCCTTTGAGTAAATGAGTGTGAAATGTGTGAGCATCCATGTGCCTGGGGTGTGGCTACTTCAGCAGTTGAGGAAGGTTGCATATAGCTGTATACTTCTCAAGTTCTCTAGTGTTTGTGAACTTCTTTACTATTTTTATTGTTACTAAATTAAAGTTAGAAGATTGTGTTTTCTTTAGAGTAGGTATTCATGTTAGAATTTCTCAGCATTTTGTGGATATGGACAAACACTTAGTCATTCATTTTCACTTGTAAGCATATTTATTAATATCATCCCTGACTCAGTTTTCGGAGTAATAAATAGTAAAGCCACAAGAATTGTTCGAATGTGGTGAAAAACCTCTTCTGTCAACCACTGACCAGAAGCTAAGGGCTGCTCTTTCAGAAATGAGTAAAGAGGACTGAAAAGCTGGCATACTCTTGGAGCACTTGAGATCCCTGCCAGCATACCTGAGGGACAGGAGTGCATGGTCCGAGAACGTGAGTTCACCTGAGGGCATGTGGTTTTTGGACCTGGTGGTTCTTATGGCAGGTGGTCAGGCATTTGCTTCCATTCACAAACATTGTCAGGAGTGAGACTCTCCATCATGTCCATGATCCTGTAGTAACGAGTTCAGACGGTACTCTGTTCTTGGGTCTGCTGCCAAGCGTTACTTTTTGGTTCGCACCGTCTTTACCTGCAAGGGTGGGGAGATGCCTAGATTTCCATGATTTCTCAGGCTTCTTCCAACTTTTCAAACTGATGGCACAGTATTTTTCAGTCCTTCAGTACAGCTAAAGATTTTACTAAGTGCCAAGTTTATAATGTTAACCCTTATTCAGAGTTCTTTCTTATAAAAGTATTACGTAGATGATGAATTGGAAACTCTGAATAAATTGCTTGTACTGATTCAAACCCATAACAGTCTGAGTAGACAGCAAAATCAGTTCACCACTAGTTCAGGGCAGGCAAGTCTTTCTGTTGCTTCCTTTGACACATGATGCTGGGCTACTGCCTGACTTGACTTACATTCAGACAGGTAAGGTGCAGAGCTAATAAGTAGCACTTAAATACTTAGATTTTTTTTCTTCCTATATTTTATTGCCACATTCTTTCTAACTTTTTATTTATTTATTTACTTATTCATGAGAGACGTAGAGGGAGAAGCAGGCTCTTCCCAGGGAGCCCAATGCAGGACTCAATCTTTGGACCCAGGATCATGCCCCGAGCTGAAGACAGATGTTCAACCACTGAACCACCCAGACGTCTCTCTCTCTCTCTCTCTCTCTCTCTTTCTTTTTAAAGATTTATTTATTTGTTTGTTTGTTTGTTTATTTATTTATTTATTTATTTATTTATTTATTTATTTATTTATGATAGACAGAGAGAGAGAGAGGCAGAGACACAGGCAGAGGGAGAAGCAGGCTCCACGCCGGGAGCCTGACGTGGGACTCGATCCCAGGACTCCAGGATCGCGCCCTGGGCCAAAGGCAGGCGCCAAACCACTGAGCCACCCAGGGATCCCCGATGTCCCTCTTTCTAACTTCTAAACTAAGTCTGTCTCTTTGCTTTTGGAGTACAGATTTTAAATCCATTTTTTGTGGTTTATTCTTTTGGGCTGTGTGGCCCATTTGGCCCTTGAGCTGTCAGAGATGATGGAACACTAGGGATGTGGAGAAGAAACTGCGGATGCTATTGTTGCTGATGCTGTATTCGCATGTCCTTGGTGTTGAAGTTGTTTGCATGTTACATGACATTTAAAAATAGATATGCTAAAAGTTGCCTTCTTTTCCCCATCCAACAATTCCATATTGCTGTGGTTTCAAGAAATGCTTAGAATGAATTGATTTTATGCACCAGTAAAATTTTCTATTTGTGTTAAATATAGAACTACAGGATGGGAAACCTTTAAAGTGTGTAGGAGAATGATGCAAGTTCACCCAAAAGCTAGGACTCAAATGTGCATTTGGCAGGATGTTTCCCTGTATGAGTGTGCCATAGTTTTGATTATCAGCGGCTTTTTCTTCTAAGATGCTTCCTCTTCTATGTTTGTAACTGCTTCTATGCTTCTGTAGAATAATAAGGCAAACTTGGTATAAATTCAATGAACGGGTCTATGGAAGCAACAGCACATTCTTGGAATAGTTTTGTGTAACATGCACATCTTCTCATTCAGTTGCCACCACTTCAGGTGTAGGAGTGGCTAGATGGAGTTGTGGTGAGGGTGTCTAGCAATACCTTACTCTTAGAAAAGTTTCATATTTTACAAATAACCCCCACTCTGAGGCTAATTGTTCTTTTGTAACAAATGTGTTCAGTTGCTGACTTCCCTGTAAGGAGTTGTTTTCTTTCCTTCCTTCCTTTGCTTCCTCCTTCTCTGCTTAAATCCTGTGTTCTTTTTCCTTTTTTCTTTCTTTCTTTTTTTTTCTTACCAATTTTGTGGTCCTGAATTCAGATTAATAAAATCATGAGACAAGGTGTGTTTTCATAAGGCAAATAGATGGAATCTACTGGATTTTTTTTTAAAAGATTTATTTATTCACGAGAGATACAGAGAGAGGCAGAGACATAGGCAGAGGGAGAAGCAGGCTCCCTAAGGGGAGCCTGATACGGGACTCAATCCCGGGACCCCAGGATCACGCCCTGAGTCAAAGGCAAATGCTCAACCCTGAGTCAAAGGCAGGTGCCCCTAATGGATTTTTTAAATCTCTATTATACTTGGCTAGATGTTTATTTTCACATATTGTCACCTATTTTGAAGATCTGTCAGGATAATCTTGTTTTACAGCTCTCATTTTACAGAGAAGAATCTGAGACCCATAAAGATTAAGCAGCGTATCCAAGGTCACAAAATTTGAGTTGCAGAAACAGCTAATTTTGAATATTCCGTAATGAATGCAAAGATACAAGATAAAGTCAACTGACTTCCTACCTTGTTAGCCTTATGAGGAGCAGAACATTGGAGTGCCACCCTAAAGTCTCACAGATGTGATTTTCGGTATGCCTAGAGGAGGAGCAGCTTTGAAAGATGGTTCCTCAATAACCAAGGTGATAAACAGTTTTTTAAAAAGTTTAGGCATTTTTAGAAAAGATTTATTTATTATTTTAGAGACAGAGAGAACATGGGGGAGGGGCAGAGGGAGAGAATCACTGGGCTTGATCTCACTACCTGGAGATCATGACCAGAGCGGAAACCAAGAAGCAGATGCTTAACTGACTGAGCCACTCAGGTGCCCCAGAATTGTAGGCATTTAAATGAGAATTGTAATTTTCAAGCCAACTAGATGTTTTTGTTTTTTAGTTTGCATATTTTCTTCCTTGCAGAAGTAAAATGATGATCAGAATGTTTCTTGGTGATTGTAGAGCCCAGAGCAGGTGGGGTGGAACCATGGGGAAGGACAGCTGAAGGACAAATATAGTTCCACTTGACGGCACATTTGTCATCTGGCTAGTATATTTCTGATGTGGGCTAATGCATCCTCTTTGAACATTGGTGGGGACATACAACCTGGCCTCCCTTTTCTCAGCTTCCCACCATGCCACCCTCCTGCTTATTGAGACCTTCTTTTGGTACGTTACTGTCATCAGTGTTAACCTACCATTCACTTATCAAATATTTATTGAGCATTTACTCTCTGCTGGGCAGTATTGTGGAAGAGGGGCCACAGAACACAAGGGGCAAGGACTTCAGTGAAGAGTATATAGTAGAAGGGGAAGACAGATAATACACCAATGAACAGTGTTAATTTCAAATAGTGGCAAGTATGTGAAGAAAAAACCATGATGTGTTGAGGGATTTTAGGGCAACAAACTTCAGACTGGTTAATCAGGAAACTCTTATCTGGAGTAGTTTCATAAAGCTGAGACACAAGTGATAAGAAGCCAGCATGATCCAGTGGAGTTAGCAGGGTGGGGCAATGGTGTTATCCCCACTTCACTCAGAAGGAAATCGAGGAAAGCCTATTAGGATCATACCATCTTCAGTATCCATATTACTGAATATATGCTCTTTTTCAAAGCCAGAGTTTAATGGGCCAGCATGGGAAGGCAGTCAGTACAGTAGTTTACAGCACAAGCAGTCTAGATTTAATTCCATCTCTCGTACAGGCTACCTGGAAGTCTCTAGCCAAATTACTTAACCTCTCTGAACCTGTTTCCCCATTTGTTGGAACTTATAGGGTTATTATAGATATCAAAGGAGGTAGTATTCAAAAGCCTATTTAGTGCTAGAGATGTTGGTATCTTGGGGGCATCAGTGATAATCTCATAGTGAAATATTTCCTCTGTTTCACTGTTTGGCAGTGAAAGCCTGGAAGTTCTATTATCCTTCTCTCTATAGGGTAAATTTTTCTTTGATTTCTCCCATCATTCCCACCCCTCGCATTCATTCATTCATCTCTCACATTCATTTATTCAACAAACAATTTTGTTGTTTTAAAAACTATATTGAGGTATGATTGACACACAGAAAACCATACATATTTAACATATACGACCTGATGAGGTTTGGAGATAAGTATACACTTGTGAAATCATCACCACAATCTATGCCATAAACCTATCCATCATCTCCAGAACACTTTTTGCGTGTTCATCTGCCTTTGCCAGATTCTGGTTGAAGAACATGATTAGACATGCCCAGTTAACAATCTGTTAACAGATCAGTGTGCATTCAGTGTGCTCGGTGATTTGAGGAGGTGCAGGGGACAGAGGAGTAGGTAATTGTGACCATACAGGTGAAGTAAGCTGGGAATTCTAGTCTGAGGCAGCAAAAGCAGGGAGGCATGAGAGGCCTGGCAAGTGCCAGGAGCTGAGTGCAGAACTTCAGTGCTGGTATGATTGGGATTTGAGAGTGGAGATCTTAGCTTGCATAGAAGTTTTTACTGTATCCTGTAAAGAATGAGGAACTTTTGAATAGTTTTTAATATTCTGAGAATAGATCTTCAGTTCTGTAGTCTAGAAAGGTAAGTGGCTGCTTAAATAATGGAACCACTGGAAAGAATAATATCCAAATTCTTCTTTTGCATCTTTATCTTCTTCTTCTTCACCATCATCTTCATCCACAGCAGGCAGAATTTTTCTTCTCTTATCACCACCACCACCACAATACAGTTGTTCTACCTTACTCTTGATGTTTAGATTCTTATTATTATTTAGATACTTATTAGCACATAAGTAAAATTTGCATAGAACAACAACAACAAAAAATCCTTAAGAATTTCCTTAGGAAGGCATTGCTTTGGAGATCAACTCTTTCATTGAGTTTAACCTAGTATGTGTGGCTTTTTTTTGTTGTTGTTGTTTGTTTTTGTTTCCAGGGTTGGAAGAGAGATTGCCACTGCTTTACTTCCGGGCATGGGATGAAATAATTACTTTGCTTGCATTTAAGGGTCATTCTGCATGAAATGTGGGGAAACAGCAGGTTTTGATCTCTATCTCATGCCTATGAACAGGGCACATGAGCATTGAGGTCAAGTTGTCTAAATACAACTCAAGCTATAGCATCTGTGTTGGTGCTGCTCGTTCGTGTACAGCTGTTTTCTATACCTGCAAAGCACATGAGTTCAAGCAAGTTTAAATGCACTTATAGTACAATTACTGTTATTGCATTAGTTACCAACTTTTAGTGTTTTCTCTGTCAAACAATTCAAAGTGTATTTATCCTCATTGAACAAATATAACTTGCTATGAGATATATACTATTTTCAAATTTACTAATAATTAAATGGTAAACTGGTATTAAAACTTCCATTCATTCTGATTTAAATTCTATATTCATTCTCAGCTTTTATGCTCAATGTTCTTTCATTAGAAAACTATTGTATTAACATAGGCAAAAAGCAAAAAAAACCCTCCCAAAACTGGGAAACTGCAGTAGCTAAGGGAATAGAAAAGTAAGATTACAAAGAGATGAGGAGAAAATTAATGAGTTTTATTGTCTTTAAGAATCCCATAGGTAGTTAGTAATTGTCAAAGAACATGAAAAGTTATTTGAAGAGAGAATTAATGAGTTTTACTGTCTTTAAGGAGCCTGTAGGTAGTTAGTAATTGTCAAAGAACATGAAAAGTTATTTCAAAAAGGAAGAAACACAAATTACTCATACATGAGAATAAAGTTTTATATAACTAGCTATCAATGAAATATACAAAATAAATATTCCTTTATTACACTGGCAAAAATTTTCTGAATGGGTATATTTTAGACTGGCACCCTTGCTTGCTTCGGAGGTCAGTGAAAATTTATATAATTTTTTGGAAAGCAATTCAGTAATATGTATTATCTTAATTAGAGAATATTTTGTTGTAAGGGAAAGAATACCCTATAACTTAAGGGAAAGTTACATTCTGGAGCCAAGGACAGTACACTCATCCAGGCCTCACAGGAGCCTGGAGCTAAGACAGTTACATTCTCTCTCCCTCAGATGGGCCTTTTCTGCCTTTCCGTGTGGATGGTGGAAAACAAGGTCACCTCAAATCTCATTCACACCACTTTCTAGTCCCAGTGCCCAGCAGAAACAAAGTACAACTACTGATGCCTTGGAGAGAGATTCTGATGGTGAAGCATTGGTCAGTCATCACATCAGATGTGGCCATGGAACACAGAGGTCATTTGACTTATCTGCCAACTCAGAAGGTCCTGTGAAGCAGAAACTCTTTGAAAGGGGAGTAAAGCAAGCAAATATGAGAACACCTGGTACATGTATCATTAGCACTAAAAATGTTCGTGTCTTTTGATCCCACAGTCTGAATTTTAGAAATCTACCAGTAGTAAGTTACCTAGTGATCCAGTGAATGATTTATCACATCACATCAGATGCTCCATTGGAATGGAGAGAAACAGGAAACTACAGATATGTTCTGTAGGGAGATGGCTACATGAATTATGGCTTAGTCATGAGATTATGTGTTATACAAATATTAAAGAATTTTTCCAAAAAAATATAGAAAAATGCTCACAATGAAATGAAATATGCATACATGTTGTTTACACTGTACTAAGTTACATTTTATATATAATACACAGAAAAATGCTAGAGGGAATTAATGCCAAATACCAGTAACTACTAGATTTTATTGATTTTTACTTACTAATTTTTGAAAGATTATTTATTTATTTATTCATGAGAGGCACAGAGAGAAGCAGAGACATAGGCAGAGGGAGAAGCAGGCTTCCTGCAAGGAACCCAATGTGGGACTTGATCCTGGGCCCCGGGATCACGCCCTGAGCTGAAGGCAGACGCTCAATGGCTGAGCCACCCAGGTGTCCTGACTACTAGATTTTAGAATCACTTTTGTTATTTACAACTTGTCTGTAGATTTTATTTTCTTATTTTTTTATAAGATTTTATTTTTAAGTAATCTCTACACCCAGGGTGGGATTCAGATTCCCAACCGCAAGATCAAGAGTTGCATGCTCTACCTACTTAGCCAGCCAGGCACCTCTTGTATGTCGATTTTAAATGATTGACAATTGCCTTACAGTAATCTTAAATTTAAAAACATAATATAAAATGACTCATTAAAATCTGGTAGAGAATATAAACCTATCTTATGTAAAGCAATAGTAAGTGACATAACGTAGTATGTGTTTTTGTGCTATGGATTGTGTAATAAAAACTTAAGAATGGATTTCCTAATAATTAGACTCTTTGTGAGTGGCATGGTGTTTTCAAGAGCTATTTTCCTATCACTGATGATACTCAAATAGAAATCAGACAAGCACTTAGAAAAATTATGGAGATTCATCTGTCACATACAAACAGATGGCATCTAAAGTCCTTTTTAACCCCAATGTTCTGTTAGAGAAACAGGTTTACTATGGAGTGATTATTAAAAAAAATAAAAAATAAATTAAAAAAAAGGGTATATAATTCGATGTTAGGGGAAGATACACAAGGGTAAGTAGCTTTTGTGAAAGTGATGTGAAATTCTTATATCGGAGATGTCACAATCTATAGGACTAAGCAGGAGGCAGTGAATTTTAAAATTGTCAGGCGTTGAAGGATGTGATGGTCGGGGATTGGATTATGTGATGGAAGTCATTTTAAGGTCTGCTAATGATTGATGCTAAGGCAAGTTTTAGATTTGTCCATTTATGGATAAAGGATAGTAACGTAATTGGCTTGCCAAATGGGAGAAACATTTCCCTTGTTCATCTTCTAGTGACATGAGTGAAATTATACAAAACTTAAATTGAACAAGAGCAGAGTCAAGCTAGTCTGCTTGTTGGTGGGTTTAACTGTATTCTGAGAAGAAAACTTCAGGGTGTCCAGCCATGATTTATATGTTTTGGTGATTATATTAAATTATGGCAGTAATATATTTACAGCTATGCTACAAATTCAACCTGCTTGTTTAACTCTCAAACATTTAAATTTTTTGAAGCTATTCACAACGGCACAGGAACCAAGGACCATTAATTTTACGTGTGTGTGTGTGCGCGCGCGTGTGTGGTAGGGAAAGGGTCATCTTTTTGCCAAAGTAAAGAACGTTTCTGTTCATTAGAAAAAAGGTATAACTTCTTAAAGAGTAAGCTGATCTCAAGGTTGACACTTAGTGTACCATTTTCTGTAAAGCTGATTTCCCCTCTTTAAAAAAATTGCAATAAAATTATTATTGTAAAATGATCAATAATCTAGCTCTTCTTTTTTTTTTTATTAAGATTTTATTTATTTATTCATGAGAGACACAGGCAGAGACATAGGCAGAGGGAGAAGCAGGCTCCCCTTGGGGACCCTGATGAGGGACTCGATCCCAGGACCCCAGGATCACAACCTGAGCCAAAGACGGATGCTCAACCACTGAGCCACCCAGGTGCCCCAATAATCTAGCTCTTCTTGATTATTTTTCTGCTTTTTGTTTATTGTATACATTGAGTCTGTTCTGTGATGATTAACAATTTCTAGACCATTTCTGAAAAGTACATCTTCAACTCTTGGTCATAACCACTTCGAGGGCTCTAAGGAGTAGAGTGTTTATGACTTTGAGCTCACTTAGCACCCAGTCCCTATTACAGTTTGTCACTGCCTTTTTGTCATAGAAAATTGTCAAAATAATTTATTTTCTCAGAAGAACCAGCTCCTACCTGGTATTCTAGCCACTAGCTAATTCAATAGTTTAACTAAAATGTGCAACAGCTTTTAAAAAGGCTCTCATAATATCTGTATTTGTGTAAAATGTTTAAAATCTATCCAAACATGAAATTAGTTTGTTACATATATTTCAGTAATAAAATACTGAAGCAGTGTGAATGCTGAGGCATGAAATGGCTTTAAGTTGTACGGTTTGGGTTTTTAAACAAACAAACAAAAAAGTGTTAAATTGTGCTCCTTTTAGACACTGCTCAACTATCAGTCTTCCAGTACACCTTTCTTTTCAGTTGCATTCCTCTCTGAGCTCCTGAAGCACTCTGTGGTTATATCTGTCATCAGCATATTTTGCAATTGACTGTTATCTTGTGTCTTTACCCAACTTGATTGATTTCCTGAGGCTAGGAACTGTTTTACTCATCTTAAATCCCCAGCTTTTGGCTCCACACAGAACTCATGCTTAGATTGTTGAACTGAACTAAATAAAACTAATGAAAAAATGTCAAGGAACTTAACCCAAATTGCCAGCGATAGTTCTATGCTGCCATTTCAATGACTGGAAGATAAGGAAGGTATCACCCCATAAGATAGTAACTACCTCACCTACCTCCTGTGTCTCTACTTCTGGAAAGAGCCCTACCCCAAAAAGAGAATTAAACAAATCCTCCTCAAACCTCTGATGGTTCTAGATTCATTCTTGTCTCTTCGTGACTAAATTGGGTGCTGCTGGAGGTCATGAATTTTGTTGATCAAATTTACTCATGGGTGGTTAAAACCCAGCAAATGGAAAGTGCTAGATAAAGCTTTCTAATGGAAGGAATGAGGAGAAGAATGAGTATTGCCCAGAGGTCTTCAGAGTGTTTGAAGAATTACTGGTTTTTCTACTCATGGAATTTTAGGCTTGGTTGGTTAAAAAAAAAAAAAAAAAAAAAAAAAACAAGATTACTTTATCTTATGTCATTATGATAATCACATATCTTAGATATAATATACTGGAATTCTGGCAATACTTAGTGACAAATCATCATAAACATCAGACTTGTAGGTTATATAATGGCATAATACTTAAATGAGTTGTCAGACAAAAATCCTTTATATTTTTTTCTTTTACAAAAAACACAAGTGTTCCACATTTGTGGAACTTCTCCATGTGAAGAGAAGTCTGTTAGTACATATTTAAGAGGTTCTTACCTAGCAGATATATTGAAAAAATAAGCAAAACTTGTCTTTTTGAAGTAAAGGTAACATTTTAATGAGTGAGAAAGTAACTGCAATCAGCAGAGAGAAAAAGTGCATTATGAACAAAGCATTTTTGAAATACTGTTTGGAAATATTTCCATTATTGTGTCATCACTGAAATAGATATAAGTGTATCTTTCATTTTTAAAAATTTCCTTTAAAAAACCCATTTCTGCATACACATTTAAACTTAAATACAAGATCTTTTTTAGCTTGCTTTAAAATCGTTGAGATAGTTATAGTAGGTTTTAGACCAAATTTAAAAAAAAATGTAACACTTTCTAAGACGTCAAGGCAGATGGAAGTATACTAGAAGAATTTCAAGGAAAACTTTTGCATAATTGAGATGGGATTTAAAAATGTGTGTCATGATTTAGTAAGTGTGGCCAATGATGTACTTCTTCCCTGTATGTAGAATAATGAAATGTTCCTCAACTAGGGGCAGTCATTAAAACCAAGTATGGAAGTAAACCAACTTAGATCTGCTCTTTCAGATGGTTATATCATTAAATATTTAACCAATATTTTAAAAAACAAAACCGGGATGCTTGGGTGGCTCAGTGGTTGAGCATCTGCTTGATCCCCAGGTTCCTGGGATCAAGTCCCCCCATCGGGCTCCCTGCAGGGATCCTGCTTCTTCCTTTCCCTATGTCTCTTCATATGTCTCTGCTTTACTCTCTGTGACTCTCATGAATAAATAAATAAAATCTGTTTAAAAATAAATAAAAAAACAAAGATTGAATCACACAAATCCCTCAAAAATAGTATTTTATCTTTACCTCATCCTACTTTAAGTTCTTTTTTTACAGTATGCATTTTAGTGCAGTAATATTTGTATTACTTACAGTGATACCTGTATTACATAAACACATTAATATATTTAATATATTTAATTATGCATTTATCCATACACACTTGGAGATGGAATGTCCAGTTTTCGCACTGAGAGGGATGTGCCATAAAAAAATTTGGAGCATTGTTCTAGCAAGCCCTCCTTTACCTCCCTACACCCATGGTAGTAACAGGCCCCATCCAGATTTGTCAGTCACCATTCTACTTGTCTGCTCTCTCTTTGACTCCTTGGAAGGGACCTTCTAATGAGATAGTATTAAGCACCTGATACAGTGTTGCAGAGGGCCTATAGAAATGTATGGGACAGTTATGGTCCTTGTTCTCCAGAAGCTTTGAGAATAGCAGGAAAGACAAATGCTGAACAAGGACATTGCATGAACTTTCATTTAATTGTAGCTGTAAATAAGTGTTGAAAGGAAACCTACGTGGGATAGTGAGACCTAATCATATGAAAGATCTTCAGGCCAGGCCGCAGGAACTGAGAAGAATAGTGTGGTTGAAGGAAAATGAGATGCCATTGAAAGTGATGGTGCAGATTTAAAAAAAAAAAAATCCCGGGTTCTTAGTAGTGAGCCAGGTTAAGCTTACTAGGTAGAAGCTCAAAAATACCTTGTGAATAAACAGATAAAACTATTTCAGAACAAACGTCAAATTGATGGATCACAGTCTTATTTGATCCACACAATGGTTTTGAGTTTTGAAATTTAAAAAAAAATCCTTTCTCCAGGTTGCCACAAGTAACTCTAATTCATACTGTTTTAGACTGGTATCCTTACCCATTTGTGTTATGTATCTAGATGCTGAATACATTTGCCTTTGCTGCTCTGTGTAGAGGATAAAGGTTATGCCATACTCTACAGTGAGCTATTGACTAATATGAGATTGAGTTCTAGAGATTAATGTACAGTGTTATGTCTTAAAGACTATATGGATATTTTATCGTCTTTAGTATAATACTGAAATCTGGTTCACCATTATTGGTAAAGTTCACAATACATAAATTGCTAGGATAATAATTTGAAAATTTCTAGCAGGTAAATTGATAATTTATCATGCATCCATTCATCAATTTAAGACCCATATGATGGAAATTGGCTGTTTTCTTTCTTTCTTTCTTTTTCTTTCTTTCTTTCTTTCTTTCTTTCTTTCTTTCTTTCTTTCTTTCTTTCTTTCTTTCTTCTTTTCTCTTATTTTAAAAGAGAAGTGACAAAAATTTTTTTAAGATTATTTGACATAGAACACGAGCATGCACACACACAAGCATACACACAAGCAGGAGCATGTACACACACAAGCAGGCACAAGCAGAAGGTGAGGGAGAAGCAGAAGCAGATTCCCTGCCAAGCAGAGAGCCCAATGTGGGGCTCCATCCCAGGACCGTGGGATCACAACCTGAGCAGAAGGCAGATGCCTAACTGACTGAGCCACCCAGATGCCCCTTAAGTTCTCTTTTTATCTTTGATCTTCTTTCCTACCACTTACTGAACTTTGGAATGACTAATACTCTATTTTTTCTTTGCAGTTTTCTTTATTTCTGTAATATATTCCTGAGATTCATCCAAAAGGAAACTACATGTATTAGTGCTATTATCTAGGATAAAAGGGAAGAAATAAGTAGAATGGGTGATTTGCAGACAGGACAGTGCTGGTTATATTTAGTTTATCTTTTCATATTCTGAGTTTGTCCTTTAAGAATATAAGGCCCAACACAAAAGGCTAAGCAGCTGCTGTTACACCAGCAAGCTGTGCATTATTAGGGTCTTGAGGAAAGAAAGACAAATAATTAAATGAAAGCTGGATGAGGCAGCTGATCAAAAAGAGAGAGAGAAACAAAAGTCTTCCCTCTTTTCTCCCAAGTTAGTAGCAAGTAATTGGCTGTACTTTACCCTTTATCTGACCTGCCAAGGGCAAAGCCTAAGTTTTATTTTCTTAAAGCCTCAAAGGACTCTTTTCTGGACGCTACATGGCTATTTCAAAGTTGGAAAAAATAATAGGTTCCTGTGGAAATTTATGAAAAGAAAACATTTTTCTTGATTTCCTTCTCAAAACTGGTGATTGATAGAGGGAACATGGTTTGGGAACATATTTTGAAAGCAAAGTGGCAAGAAATGAAGCTAGAAAGGTAAGCAGGGGACAGAGACTTAAGGCCTGTGTGGAGTTTGGATTCATTCTGAGTGCAGTAAGCAGCCACTGAGGATCTCAGCTGGCAAGTGATGAACAGCTCTGCAAGCAGCAGCAAAGTTTGCAAATCTGCCACAGATTTCCTCACCATACAGCTTGAAATAAGGTGCTTTCCCTCCCACTGCTGCCTAACAAAACCTCACTAAACCCTTCAAGATAAAGTTTAGTCTTCTCTTCTCCAGTGAAGGAGGTAGCTTTCAGATAAATGGAAATGAGAGCATAAAGCTGAAAGAGAGAGGTTGCTGTTGGAAATAGATGGTTTAGAATCTTCTGCATAGTGGAAGAGTTGCAGCCTTCAAGTGAGTCAGTTTCCCAGAGTAGATACTGAAGAAAGAAGAATGCAAAGGAATAGTATAGGCAGTAGAGAGTCTGTGATAGGGAATTCATAAGCATGAACAGATAGATTGGCCATAGGCTGGCTGAGGTTGGGTATCATAAATTCATGGTGGAAAATGTTTTAGTCGCAATAATTTTTTATTGTGGTAAAATATAACATAAAATTGACTATTTTTGCTGTTTTTAAGTATGTAATTGTGTGGCATTAATATAGTCATCCTGTTCTACCACCGTCCCCACCAGCCGTCTCTAGAACTTTTTCATCTTCCACAACTGAAATTTCATATCCATTAAAATAGTTGCAATGGTATTTTGTTCACACAAAATGGCAACCTCAGCAGAAGCCTGTGGGATATTGCTGTGGTGTGCACAGGCGAAAGGGCCACAGTGAAGGACAAGAAACTGCCAGAGAAGGCATTTGTAAAGAATGACTGTTGTGAGGTGGCTGAGGCAGAAGGACTGTGATAGGGATTGACCAGTGAAGAGAAACAGTTATCTAGTGTGTGTCCAGCATCTTATTAAGTGCAGTATTTATGTTGTTTGATGAAGAGCTATTATGAGAGCTGTTATGAGAGCTAATAAGAATAGATTCATTCAAGAGTTTAGGAAAGGAAGGAATCCAGGTGGTGGCAAGATGAGTGTAGATTTGAAATCTCAGAATTAACTTCTTGCTGAAGTGAATGTGATTTCCTAAAGGAAACACACAGCTCTTCCAGTGTAGGGTAGTCACTTGGCACTGATGAAGTGGAACCCAAGGAAGCTGTGCAAAAATAATAATCATAATTAAAGAAGAAACACTGTATTTAACAATTTGTTTCTCCTTTGAATATAGATCATGCCAATTACCTGGGATTAGTACAAAGACTAAATGAGATAAAAAGGGGATACCTGGGTCATGAGGCTGGTTGAGGGTCTGGCTCTTGGTTTCTGCTCAGGTCATGACCTCGGGATCATGACCTTGAGCCCCACTTGAACTCTGTGCTCAGCAGGGAGTCTGCTTGAGATTCTCTCTCCCTCTCCTTTCCCACTCATAATTGCGGGCCCACGTGTTCTCTCTCAAATAAACAAATCTTTTTAAAAAACCAAACTTGCCAGATGTGAAGGTGGACCATAATGGGGCAAAGGGGAAATGCCAAAAGAGAGACAGATCACCAATTTAAAGTGCATTTACTCCTGGGCTATATGTGTGAACATGTGAAATGAGTGGTGTGATGCAGGAAATCCATACAGGTAAAATCAAACAGCCTATAATTGGGGTATAGAGATCAATTCCATAATTTAGGTTGGAGAAAGTGTTTTTATTCTCTAGGGTTATGTATTTTTATTAGAGAAATGTTAAAAAGTCAGATGACATTTCAGGTACAATATTTCTTCTATATACCTAAAATACACAAGCTATCTCCATCTACATGTCATAAGAAAGATGTGTAGCTTTCTGTGGCTTTCCAAAGTGCAAGAGTAATGGAATTGAGTAAGAATCCAGAATGGACAGCAGTGTAAGTAATCTAGGATTATAGTATCATCTATGCATAAACTCTGGTCTGAGGGGTACTGTCTACTTTAATACTGCTCTGTGTGGTTGGGACTTTAACTGAGCATCTAACTGGAATTAATATAAAACATTTTTATTAAGTATTTTTAAAAGAATAAAGATTCAGGGATAGTAACTTGCTTTGGAGATCTGCATGAAAATAATTTGGTACAAAAATATTTAAGCGATAGCATTTACCTGGCATGTATTAAAAAATTTTAGATCTTCATTAAGGCTCACAGACATGCAAAATGGAAATTATGCATCAGTCGGTTGGCTTTTTAAATTAAAAGGTGTTTTTTTTGGGCAGCCCAGTGGCTCAGCAGTTTAGTGCCGCCTTCAGCCCAGGGTGTGATCCTGAAGACCCGGGATCGAGTCCTACATCAGGCTCCCTGCATGAAATCTGCTTCTCCATCTACCTGTGTCTCCACCTCTCTCTCTCTCTCTCTCTCTCTCTCTCATATCTCTCATGAGTGAATAAATAAAACCTTAAAAAAAAGGTGTTTTTAGGCCAACAAGGGGATCATTTTAATATCAAATTGTTTGATTTTATTAGATTGTTATCAGAAGACTAAAGAGTGCAAAATGGGTTAAGATTTAGATTAGTTGGGATCCCTGGGTGGCGCAGCGGTTTGGCGCCTGCCTTTGGCCCAGGGCGCGATCCTGGAGAACCGGGATCCCACGTCGGGCTCCCGGTGCATGGAGCCTGCTTCTCCCTCTGCCTATGTCTCTGCCTCTCTCTCTCTTTCTCTGTGACTATCATAAATAAATAAAATTTAAAAAAAAAGATTTAGATTAGTTTTGTTCTGTGAAAATGGAGATTGTCTCTCAGTTAAATAACATTGGAGAATGAATATAAGGATTTTACTCCTTAGTTAATAATTGAAAGTCACAGGTATTTATTTTTTTCCCCTATTCCTGTCCTATCTGAACAAAGTGGCATTCACTTGGTATAACTCTCTTGTTGAGAGTTTATTGCCAAAATGTTTATTAGTAAATAATAAAGCCACCTTTGCCATTAGTACATGGAACTCTTCAGTTATGACAGATGATGTGTTGGGTAGCCTTGAGTAAAAATGCTACGTCAGACAACTTAATCCACACCATTTTTTAAAACGTTGTAGATTAATGTTAATTTCAGGAAGCACAAGTTTCATGGTAAATTTTTGTGTTCCATCTCCATTAGAAATGGTAAGCTATTGGGGCGCCTGGGTGGCTGAGTCGGTTAAGTGTCTGCCTTCGCTGAGGTCATGATCCCCAGTTGAGATCCCTGCTCAGTGGGGAGTCTGCTTCTCCCTCTGCCTGCCATTCTCCCTGCTTATGTGTCTGCACACACTCTGTCAGATAAATAAATAAAATCTTGATAAAAGAATACCATGTGAATGTTGGGCAGAACTTTCTCTGTCCCTTATCAATTGTGAAGGTTAACCTCTCTCAAAGGAGGAAGGAGGAGATGCCTAAGAGCAGAGTGCCAGCCCATTAGGTCCTCAATGCACAGGCTATTTTGTGAATAGCTGTGAATTGTTGAGCATTGACTATAGGTATTTTCAGGGCTGATATCTGGGACAAATAATCTTACAAAATCAACAAAATTGCCATACATTTATTTGAAAGGTCCTTTTAAATATACTACCATAAATTTCAGTGTTCCCAAATAGACTCTATGTGGAGAACTAATTAGGTCACTTCTGAAGTTAAGATTCTTAAAAATCGGGATCCCTGGGTGGCGCAGCGGTTTAGTGCCTGCCTTTGGCCCAGGGCGCGATCCTGAAGACCTGGGATCGAATCCCACGTCGGGCTTCCAGTGCATGGAGCCTGCTTCTCCCTCTGCCTGTGTCTCTGCCCCTCTCTCTCCTCTCTCTCTCTCTCTCTCTGTGACTATCATAAATAAATAAAAATTTATTTAAAAAAAAAGATTTTTAAAAATCACAGGAAACATAAAATGAACCAGTGATTATCTTTACTATGATGAGAAAGGCAATGAACATACCAAAAATCATAGTTTTGGGTTTACACTAAGACAAACCATCCATTTCATGGCCATTTCATGGCCTGTTGCTTTTATTTGCTCCATAATGTTTTAAATTCAGGGATAATTTATTAACAACAAAATTCTCCCTCTGTAGGATATTCTGAGTTTTGACAATTGTATATGGTATATTGTATATGTATATATATATATATATCTATGATTCTATATGTCATTCTGGAAAAGGGAGCCCATAGGGACATAAATCTGAAGTAGGACGTAGTGTGGGGAGAGACTGATTCATTACAAAAGGACATAGTAAATAAAATTTTTTTAAAAGGTTATGATGGACTATTTGAAGGAGATTGAACTATTCTAGATCCTCATTGTGGTGGTGGTTACATGACTAAATGCGATTGTCATAAATGTCCAGTTAATTAACATACAGTCTAATATTAGACTATAGAGTTTAGTGAGTCCTCACTTACATATAACACCCAGTGCTCATCACAAGTGCTCTCCTTAATATCCATCACCCATTGAGCCCAGCCCCTACCCACCTCCCCCCACAGCAACCCTCAGTTTGTTCTCTATAATTAAATCTTGTGGTTTGGCTTCCTTTCCTCCCCCCCCCCGCCCTTCCCCCCCGACTTTTTTTATCCCCCTTCCCCTATGATCATCTGTTTTGTTTCTTAAATTCCACATATAAGTGCAATCATATGGTATTTGTCTTTCTCTGACTTATTTTGCTTAGCATAATACACACTCTAGCTCCATCCACATTGTTGCAAATGTCAAGATTTCATTCCTTTTGATGGCTGAGTAATATTCCACACACACATATATTTACACACACCATGTCTTTTGGGGGGCAATTCAGGGAGGGGCACAGGGAGAGAAAGAAAGCAGGCTCCATGCCCAGTGTAGAGCCCGAGGTGAGGCTGGATCTCATAACTCTGACATCATGACCTGAGCTGAAATCAAAGAATTGGACACTTAACCACGAGCCCCATACCACATCTTCTTTATCCATTCATCAGTTGTTGGATATTTGGGCTCCTTCCATAATTTGGCTATTGTTGATAACTCTGCTAATAAACATTGGGATGCATGTGCCCCTTTGAATCAGTATTTTTGTATCCTTTGGGTAAATACCTTGTAGTGCAATTGCTGGCTCATAGGGTAGTTCTGTTTTTGAAAGTTGACTTCTTTCTAATGTATATGTGAGTGTCCTTAGTTCATTCCTTCTTACTGCTCAGTGTTATGCCATTGCATGGATTTACCACAGTTTGCTTACCCATTTACTAATTCAAGGTTGATTGGATGTTTCCAGCTTTTGGTGACTATGAATAAAGCCCCTGTAAACATTCCTGTACAGGTTTTTGTGTGGATGTGAGTATTCATTTCACTTGGTTAAATACTTAGGAATATGATTGCTGAGTCATATGGAAGTGCATGTTTAACTTTGTAGAAACTTCCCTGGCTACTATTGGGTAGCTTAGAATTTAGTTACAAGTTTGTGGTAGATGCTGAACATAATCACAGATTACCACTTGTGGACAATGAGTGTCAATGTTAATAGTTATATTTTATTTTAATTATCACTTGCTGCAAATCATGTTTTGGTTTTCTGGCTTTCATCTATAAAAATTAAAAAGTAGGCTCCATTATATCTTAATTTATTGTACAAAAGTGAATTTAATTTCTTAAAGGTTGTCATTTTACTAGTGTTATTGGCCAAAATATTTAACCTCTTAAACCTCATTTTCTCTTCTACAAAATGGTAATTGCTATTTCCTACCTTACTTGTATTATTCCTTTAACAGAAAATTCTGTAAAATAGTGATAAATTAATACCTTACAGTGAGGATTTAATGAAATGCTACATGTAAAGTGCCTAACAGCACCTGGCACAAAGTAAATGTTAACTATAAAAAAAAGAAAAGGTATTTATTTGTTTGAAAACCAAACCTGAGTTTATAATTTAAACATTGCTATCAAAGCTCAGAAAGCACTGAAGTTGGGGCATTTTTATGACAGGAAAATGTTCTGTTTTTTACATTACTGAAATTTGCCAAGGTTAAGTGGTCTTGGAATCAAATATAGACAGTTTTCCTGCCACAGTGAAATTCAAACACTTGGGTGGAGTTTGCAAAGGAAATAAAAGACAATTTACATTTCTTCTTTCTTTGACTCCTTTTCTCCATGTTTCTTTCTTTTTTTTTTTTTTTAAAGATTTTGTTTATTCATGAGAGACACACAGAGAGAGAGGCAGGGACACAGGCAGAGGGAGAAACAGGCTCCATGAGGGAGCCCGATGTGGGGCTCGATCCCAAGACCCCAGGATCACGCCATGGGCCGAAGGCAGGCACTAAACCACTGAGCCACCCAGGGATCCCCTTCTCCATGTTTCTAATTATTCTTTTTAGATTTGTTGTAAAACCTATTCATGCCTAGTGTGTAAACAGATTTCTTTTATTAAGAATTAAGCTGATAACCCCCCTACTTCCTGATGAGCATGTGGAAGTTATTGTGAGTCTCAAGTGAATGAATACACAGCCCTGCACACTTCGACCTGAACATTGCCCTCCTCCCCTGAGATTGAGCAAGTCCTAAGCAGGTGCACATGAGCCAGAGCTTTAGGCCATCAATAAGTGAGTTAAGACTCCAAACCAGGCAAGGCTCTGCCCCAGTAGTTCTCCAAGTGTGGTCCCTGACATGTGGTCCCAGACCAGCAGTGTCAGTGTCACTTGGGAGCTTTATTTTTTTAATATGTGTTTTAAAGATTCATTTATTTATTTATGATAGACATAGAGAGAGAGAGAGAGAGGCAGAGACAAAGGAGGAGGGAGAAGCAGGCTCCATGCCAGGAGCCTGATGCAGGACTCAATCCCGGGACCCCAGGATCGTGCCCTGGGCCAAAGGCAGGTGCCAAACCGCTGAGCCACCCACGGATCCCCACTTGGGAGCTTTAGAAATGTAAAATCCGGAGCACGCCCACAGACTGATTGAATTCAACTCTGGAGATGGGATTAGGCAATGTATGCTTTGAAATGCCATCCAGGTGATATGATGCAACTGGAGTGTGTCAACCATTGCATGTGGACACCCCGAAGAGGGGATTGGAGAGGTTATTTCCAACCATGAGAGTGATGTCTGTATAGCCTGTTACTTCATTGTGATTTTATAAGTATTTTAATTGACATTTTCTAATATTTCAGGGCATCAGGAATTTTTAGAGTACTTATTGAATGATACAGACTTATAAAGGTATATAAAAATGAGAAATATTATACCAGTTAAAAAGTGTTCTGAAATAACATATAAAGCTTGGTTTCCTTAGGAAATCTATGGGTGGTGTTTATTGAATGAACTGTGCTAAAAATGAAAGGTTCAAGTGGCAAAATAGCTTTTGTGATCATTCAGAACGACGTTTTAACATCTTAAGCCTGTGAATCCTGGATCTGTAACCTCTTCGGTCCAGGGCATGGACCCAGTTAAAGTGGAAACAAACTGTTTTCCTGTTGGCTTTTTTAGAGCATTACTAATAGTTAAGGAATTAGTCAGTTTATAAAACCATCCTATTCCCAAAAGTATTTCTAGCTCACTTGAAGCTTCCATGTGCCTCCGCTGTTGTTTATTTTACCATAATAAATAGAAGTCTCTCCATCATCAGATACTTGGTCTCATGAAAAACACTGCAGCAGCCCTTCCTCTGGGGAGGTGTGGCATATTATGCATGAGGTTGTCTTTGAGCAGTAAGGTCTAAGAATGCCCTGAAGTAAACAGTGCCCTGGTGCGGGCTCCTGGCGGGTCTGTGTGATCTCCAGTCTACCAGACGCTTTAAAGCCAGGAGTGAGACTTTATCACATGATCATTAAAAGAGTAAAGCCAAATATTTTATTATCAAAGCAAGTTAGACTAATTATCAGTATATGTGAAGTCATGTCCACTGATCAAGGTAAGTAGTTTCATTTTCTAGTGTATCTTTCTTATTTATTTATTGTTTTTTTTGGTAGTGTTTGGGATCAGTTGATAAAATAGCCTGCCGAGGGACCTGCAAGTGATAGAATGTGGTTTTAACCTTAAGAAAAAGGTTTACATTATTTTTCAACTTCAGCATTAAAATCTGTACTATATTCAAGATTTTTGGCTTTTTCAGGAGGCTGCTGCTTGGTTAGCAGAGTACAAATTTGTTTAAGTTCTGTTTCTCTGACTCATTCCTACAAACATAGAACAGTTTGAAAATTCAGTAAGGAGAGGAATGCAGAGAAGGAAAGCAAGAGTTTTTTTTTTTTTTCTTCCGTTTCTGGTGTGAATAAAGCTAAGAAATGTTTACCACTAATCCTTTTCTAGTGCTCCTGCATGGAGCACCATTCTTTTCAAACAACCCCCACAATCCCAGTCACGTTTTAGTAAAGTTCAGGGGACTGAGTGTTCTGGGTTTTACATATTAGATAACATTATAGAAATAGGCATAGGCTTGATTTTTTTTTTTTTTTTAATGTCAGTGGTATTGAGCCACTGTTTCCTCCAGGATTCCAGAGAGCATATAAATGAGAAATTTCAAAGAGGAATGAAATTCTACCGTGTGGTAGAAATATAATCATGTGACAGGAAATGTCTGCTAAAAATATTTTTTAAGACTGAAATGGGCTCAATCTGTATAGCTGTTGTCCCATTGTTTCTTCATGGATAAAAACCCTCCTGAAGCATGTCTGCATTGCTAAACGAGATACGCTGCACCTTACAGCAGCAGGTCATCCTCATAGTTACCAAGACTCTTCCTTCCGACGTCACTCCTTCCTTCTTGTGGCCTCGGCGGGGCTTGCACTGAGTGTAGAAGCCCAGGGGTGGGGTTGGTCAGAGTGCTGCAGCGGGGAAGCCAAGGCCCCTTTCTGGAGCTGCGCAGCCTTGGCTGGCTTTGCTCCTAGTCCCCAGTAGAGATTGCGGAGCCTAGTCCATGCCTGCCCTTCTTTTGCCATTGTCTAAGGTGGAAGCCTTGATTCCTTTCTTGGGGGGTAGGGGGCTCTACTGTTCTTGCATAAATAAGTTTAAGGTTTGTGTCATCTCTCCATGGTTTACCATCACATTCTAAATATGAAAATAGTTTTTGAAGTGGCAGAGGGGAAGTATTTTCTTTTTCCATTACTGAAGTTCTCTTCTTTGCTTGAAATAGCTTCTGTCCCTTCTCATTCCATCCTCAAACAGTTAGGGATGATTGGAGGGAATTCATGTTCCCTCCTGGAAGGCAGCTCTTAACTGGAGAGAGAACTAGAATTTTTCTGGTCTGATGGGCATCTTCCTATACTGAGTGGCCACTACTGTAATGTGGGCTTCAAAAGTTCCTTTTAAGGTTTTTAAACGGAAAGGAGAGTAATAGAGCACTTCCTGCTCACACCAGTGGTTTATTTTGTTGCTATTAAGTTGTCTCAGAAAACATTTTACACATGCATATTTAGTGTACATGTTATTTTGTAAAAGTTTTATCTTCTTTTAGTGACTTGAAGAAATTGTCCTTTTTATTTTTTTTAAGTTTTTTTTTTTTAATTTATGATAGTCACACACACACACACACACACACACACACAGAGACAGAGAGGCAGAGACATAGGTAGAGGGAAAAGCAGGCTTCCTGTGGGGATCCTGATGCGGGACTCGATCCCCAGACCCAGAATCACGCTCAACTGCTGAGCTACCCAGGTGTCCCAGGCATCCCCTGAAATATATTTTTAAAGGGCTTTACCTAGATTTACATATATTCTCTAAGTTGTTCCCTACCACAGTACCTCTAAGCCCTGTTTAGGTCAGATCCTTCTAAGATTTTTTTCCCTGTGCTAATTGACCAAGGACATGTAGTTGGCTGGTCCTATGTTGAAGCAGCAGAAGGAAAGTGCCTATGAGGAGAACAATAGTGTTAGCCATGGAAGTTGGTCATTCTACATGGTGATTATTAAAACCTGGCCTAGGGAAGACCACTCATTTTCCTCTTAGAGAATGAATATAGACAAGATTGAAAGACTTTTTTTTTTTTTTTTTGAGAGAGAGCGAGTGTGTGTGAGCATGCAGGAGCTGGGGGGCGGAGGGAGAGGGAGAAACAGATTGTCCATCGAGTAGGGAGCCCCATGCAGAGCTGGATCCCAAGACCCTGCAATCATGATCTGAGCCAAAGTCAGACGCTTAACTGACTCGGCCACCCTGGTGCCCCCAAGGCTTTTTGTTGTTGTTTTTTTTACTTAAAAAAAAAACAACAACCAAAAACCTACTAAGTCATTGTGGTCTTCTCCATTGTCATTGTATAGCAACTGTTATTTCTTAGGTTCTGGCCAAACACCTTATTCTTCGTTGAATGTTTTTCCCCTTACATCCAATCCAATCAATAAATCTTGCTCGGGATCCCTGGGTGGCGCAGCGGTTTGGCGCCTGCCTTTGGCCCAGGGCGCGATCCTGGAGACCCGGGATCGAATCCCACATCGGGCTCCCGGTGCATGGAGCCTGCTTCTCCCTCTGCCTATGTCTCTGCCTCTCTCTCTCTCACTGTGTGCCTATCATAAATAAATAAATAATTAATTAATTAATAAATCTTGCTCTAAGAGACCTCAAATTGACCACATTTTAACAAATCCTCTGCTGCTACATAAGTTCAAGCCACATTCAAGTTTTTCTCAGAATATTCCAGTAACTTCCTATCTGCCCTTGACCTCCTCAAGTCTGTTCTGCACCGAGGAGCCTGAGTGCTCCTTTAAAAGTGGAAAATAGACCATGGTCTCTCTTGTGATTGCAGCCCTTCAGTGGATTCACAGTTCTGTCAGAGGAAAAGCCTCTGTCTCAGGGATAAACCAGGTCCTGCCTGTCCCGACTCCAGCCTCTACCTTGTTTTGTTAACTCTGACCTCAAAGCCATATGTGCTCCCTGCTCATTCTTTTTTTTTTTTAATATTTATTTATTTATTTATTTATTTATTTATTTATTTATTTATTTATTTATTCATTCATTCATTCATTCATTCATGAGAGACACACAGAGAGGCAGAGGTAGAGGGAAAAGCAGGCTACCTGAGCGGAGCCCAATGCGGGACTCAATCCTGGAACCCCGGGATCACACTCCGAGCCTAAGGTAGAGGCTCAATCACCAACCAAGCCACCCAGGCATCCCTCTCTGCTCAGTCTTACCATCCATGTTGTCTCCGCCTACCCCCATGTTGTCTCATTTCTTTCTGAACGTATCTACTATGCTCCTACATTAGGACTTTTGTAGTTTTATACTTTGCTTGAAGGTTAATCCTCCAAATATTTGTGTGCTTCACTCTTCAGGTCCACTCAACTGTCACCAATTGGGGACACTTTCCTTGACCTGCCCCACCCAACATCCCTCTGTCTCCTTTACTCAATTTGTTTTCCTTTAGCTCTTTATGCCATCTAGCATTTATACAGTGTATTTTTTTGTTATGTGATTCACTGCTCTATCTCTAGGGCCTAAAAGAGTGACTGATATATACTGGCTGCTTTGTTAATATTTGTTATATGAATGAGTACGTTTCTAATACTCATGATCTTTTCTGTTAGGAAATGTAAAGCTAAATGAACAGGAATATAGAGAAGTTTAGTAAATTATACATATTTGTAGTGTTCTCCATTTCTTCCTTCAGTTTTCTTTCATAGAGTAAATATCCTGCTTATTAGTTTCTGGTCTTTCTTGTTGAGCAGAATCCGAGTAGAGAGTGTCTTTCCATTGGAACTCTGGAGGCCTAGTTGATCACTGTTATAAAGAACAGAGAAAAAGAGCGATACTGAAGTCATGAACGGGCTCAATAAATGGTTTTGGATTATGGAATTACAGGGCTCTGTAGAAGAAAAATAGATGGGAGAAGTTTTAGGGTGTGAGACCAAGAAATTTGGGGAACTGTTTGCATGGAGAAAATTGTGGCAAGATGATAATAAAATGTTTAAGATATTTTGTTACATATTCAGAATGTACTCCCCCCCCCTTTTTTTTTCTCTTCCTGCAATTAAGGCATTTAACTTTGAATTTCTCCCATAGGAGGAAAATAGAAAAAAAAGAGAAGATAAAATGTAACAATCTAGAAATGTTTCTTAATAAGTTCTTGAAAAGCTTGATTTAAAGGGAGTAGAAAACCAATGCATGGATTAAAGTGTGAGAATTATTTATGAGTTTATATTTCATCCACTTTCTTTTTCCAGATTCATCTGGATAATTAGAAATCGACCTGCATTTTAAAATTTATAACCAGCAATTAAATTCTATGAACTATTATTTGCTATATGATCATATATGAGTAATAACAATATATAATTATTAGATTATATTCAAAATAGAAATATGAAATCTATTTTGAATATAATAGAAAGTATACTAAGCTTAAAAATGATTATTTGAAAAAAAAAGATTATTTGTGTGACTTGGCAAATATAAGCCCCCTAATGACTATTAAACTGAAGAAGTTACCAATTTATATAGCATATCAGTTTTTCTGTTTTAACACTGCCCAATACAGTATTTTTCTTGATTTACTTCTATCAGAGTTGCTAATTTAGAGTGGAAAATAGCAAAATAGTGAATGAAAATATTAAGCAAAGATTTTTTTTTTTTATACTTCTTTAGTCTAAAATTCATTAACTTATTTAGGTACAGGACAATGGTAAGGAGACATGGTTAGAGTTAGGGACAGTAGTCCCCCTTCATCCACGGTTTTGCAAGCAGATGATCCTTCTTATGGGTCCTCAGAAGGTCAGTGATAGCCCGCAATACCTCTGCCATTCACCTCACATCATCTCATCATGCAGCAGGCATTTTATTATCCCACATCATCACAAGAAGAAGGGTGAATATGGAACAATAAGGTATTTTGAGAGACAGAGCGAGTACATTCACATAACTAAGTGCAGTATGCTACAATTTTCCATCTTATTGCTAATCTCTTACTGTGCCTAATGTACAAAATAAACTTTATCATAGGTAGGTATGTATGTACAGGAAAAGTAATAAATACAGAATTCAGTACCATTTGCAGTTTCAGGCACCCACTAGTGGTCTTAGCACATCCCCTGTGGCTAAGGGGGGAAGGAGAACTACTGTCTTGACTAGACTCAATTCTAAAAACCTTTTAAGGGATCCCTGGGTGGCGCAGTGGTTTGGCGCCTGTCTTTGGCCCAGGGCGCGATCCTGGAGACCCGGGATCGAATCCCACGTTGGGCTCCCGGTGCATGGAGCCTGCTTCTCCTTCTGCCTGTGTCTCTGCCTCTCTCTCTCTCTCTCTGTGACTGTCATAAATAAATTTAAAAAAAAAATAAAATAAAAACCTTTTAATATTCCTGCCTTCAAGGAAATTTAAGTCTGTCTCCACCATAAACACAGATAAAAGCAGTGACTATACCTGACAAATGTAATAGTATAGATGTGTTTGGAGAACAGAAAAAAGAGGAACAACTGACTGATTCAAGGAAATTTCCTCCAAAAAAAGCGACATTGAAACCAGATTAATATGTCTGATAAACGACTCAAGCCAAAGGAACCAACATATACACAAACAGAGACATGGGAAAAGAGTATAATTATTTTCCAGGAATGGAGAATATGATCAGAATGTAGTTTTGAGTAGATAGACATGAAACCTTTACAGGGAGACTGACATCTGATGCTGAGATGTCTGATGGTGAAGTCTTCTATGCAAAGTAGGGTTTGTTTTTTTTCCCCTGTGGGTCTTACAGTTCCATTAAAGGATTTAAGCCAGCGGAGTAATAAGATTGGTCATATCAAAGAATGAATAAAATAAACTTTCTTTGTAGGAGCAATCCTTTTAGATATAACTAAACATGACTTATATAATGCAATTTTAAAGTTCAGAATTAGAAAGGTGGTTATATTTGGTGAATTGGCTTATTTTCTTCCTTCCTTTGCCAGCCAGAAAAAAAAAAAAAAAGGAAATAATAGAAAAGCTAGATGGAATATTTGCTTTTTAAGTTTTCCATGACTGAAACAATCCCCTACACTGTTAGAAGCTGAACACACAATGCTATTGTGCTCCTGCTCTAGAACCCAGCCAGGAAAAAATACAAGGCCGCGAGGCCTGCTGGTCTGTTTATACAGCAGGAAATAAGGAAAGCAAGTATCTAACTTGATAAGCTGTTAAATATTAAATTTTTAGTAAAATAGGATTTATATTAATGTTGTCTTAAAAGAAAGGGTATCAAAATTTTTAAAAAGTAGATTGGGATAGATTAGAGACTGTCTCCAAACCTCTTTGTAGAAAGTCACCTACCTTGTCTGATTTTTTTAAAAATTCCCACACTTTAAATAGAAGTATTGAGGTCCACATACTACCTACCTGTGACCCATTCCTAAGCAATGACACTAGAGCAGTAGAAATTTCCCTAACTTATAAAGATAAATAACTTTCTCACAGTCACAAGTAAATAATCATGTCAAAACTTTGGCCTTTTACTAATGTACTTTCTTTTCTCTTAGGAAAAAAATGCACTCCCCAGATAAACATTAGCCTTGTTTCCCATACCAGGTCTGGCTGGTCCTGGGCTTTAGTGATTGTATTGGTGTGTTTAAATAAGACGCTTTCAGGGTGAAGGGCTTACTGGCCCTGAGGAGCTTTTCCTACTTGGTAGAGTTCATTTTACCATGATTTCTATGAAGCTAAATTTAGGTTTGAAAAGCAAATGAACAGTGTCAGTACCTGCAAAACAAAGTGTAGGAAGACAGTAGGCTGAGAAGTATAAGTCTGCTAGTAATCTTAAGTAGGCAATATGAAGTAGACAGAAGCTTTCAGACACTAGTTAATAGTGTTAGGCTGGAATGGTTTAACTGCTGGGAATCAGGTTTAGAAAAATCAAGTTCAGAAAAGCAGATACAAAATTAGTGAAAATCAAAGTCAGGAAGGATTAGGTTTTGAAAAGGATGTAGTGTGTGTGTGTGAAGAGAAACAGTAGTCAGCTCTTGGTTGCTTGTGATTAAGATAATTAACAATTCTACTTGGTCTTAGCAACATCCCTGTCAAACCTTATGAATCATTGGCCAGTTTGATTTTCTTCTTTTCTCTGGATCTGCAGATAAATTTATTGTGAATAAATGGAAAATAGTTTGGCAGTGGGTAGGAGGAAGAGGAAAAGCCAAGATTCTGGTTAATTTATAAACCAGACATCTTGAATTAATGAGTTGGCTATAGCTCTTAGAAAAAAAAAACAACTTTATTTTGCCCTTCAAGTTCTTTTCTTACATCTGTTTTTATTTCTTTCAGAGTTTGTGAAGTCAATAAAATTTTTTAATTTTATTGTTTTAGAAGTCTCCTTTCATAGAAGAGTTTTCCATACCCAGCCAGAAATAATCTCCCTCTTTTGAATCCTTAAGGCTTCTAATCAGTAGCTTTTCATATATATCATGGGATATCTATGTTTCTGGGTTGTTTGTTTTTTTTTTTTTTTAAGTAATGGATTTTGTTTTTTAAAGATTCATTTTAGAGAGAGCACACTATGTGTGCTCATGAGGTGGGGAGAGCAAAGGGAGAGGGAGAGTCTCTCAAGCAGACTCTACACTGAGTGCAAAACCCAACTCAGAGCTCAATCCCATGACCCTGAGATCATGACCCAAGCTGAAACAAAGAAGCAGATGCTCAACTGACTATACCACTCAGGATCCCTCAGCAATAGGTTCTAAAATCATATAATTTTACTTTATCTACCACATGACAAAGAGAGCCTCATTCTTGAGATTATATTTTGGGTGTGAGCCAATTGATGCTATGAACCTAAATCGTTTCTATTTAAATTTCACTAAATCTTCATGGTATCCTCATTTTATGATATAACTTTGGTAGAACTTTAGTTTAACAGCTTAATTTTTTTTTTTTTAATTTATGATAGGAGAGAGAGAGAGAGAGAGGGAGAGGGAGAGAGGCAGAGACACAGGCAGAGGGAGAAGCAGGCTCCATGCACCGGGAGCCTGATGTGGGATTCGATCCCGGGTCTCCAGGATCGCGCCCTGGGCCAAAGGCAGGCGCCAAACCGCTGCGCCACCCAGGGTTCCCCTAACAGCTTAAATTTTTAAAAATTTATTTCATTTTTACACTTCCACTGCAAATACAATTTTGATCCATGCCAATTACAACACCAGAAACAGTGGTTTTCAACCTTGACTGCACCTTGTAATCACTTTAAAACAGGTACCTGCATCCCACGCACTAGAGATTGTGACCACAGTGACTTGGGATTCAATGCAGGTATTGCAGTTTGCATTTTTAAAACTCCACAGATGATTCATGTTGAACACTACTGACCAAGAGCATAACCTATTGGCTTACTGGTTCACATACAGTAGATAGCTGGGGTAGATAATTGTTACTAAAAATATTAGGAAGGTGGGGCACCTGGGTGGCTCAGTGGTTGAGTGTCTGCCTTTGGCTCAGGTCATGATCCCAGGGTCCTGGGAATGAGTCCGGTATCAGGCTCCCAGCAGGGAGCCTGCTTCTCCCTCTGCCTATGTTTTTGCCCATCTCTCTGTCTCTCATGAATAAACAAATAAAATCTTTAAAAATATAAAGTATTAGGAAGGCAACTGAATTAATAGCATAGTAGGTTTGTGGGATTTGGATCAGTAAGAAAGTAAAGATCTGGGGATCCCTTGGTGGCCCAGCAGTTTGGCGCCTGCCTTCGGCCCAGGGTGTGATCCTGGAGTCCTGGGATTGAGTCCCACACCAGGCTTCCTGCATGGAGCCTGCTTCTCCCTCTGCCTGTGTCTCTGCCTGTCTCTGTCTCTCTCTGTCTCTCTCTCTCCCTCTCTCTGTCTCTCATGAATAAATAAATAAAATCTTAAAAAAAAAAAAAAGTAAAGATCATACCCTATAACACTGTTAGTTTACCCCCAGAGTCATCTGTAGCCCAGATGTGCTAGATAAACTATGTGAGATCAACTGTGCCATGATGCTGTTGATGAGTTTCCTGAAACCTAGAAGTTTTTACTTGAAGAGGTCACATTGCTAGTTAGGGACAGAACCGAGACTGGTTCTGGAAAATCACAGTACTAACATAGCATAGTCCTATAGTAATAATAGTATTGTCATAGCACTTACACCACTAATCCATGGTTTGTTGATTTGATTATTTAGGTCAAGGTCTGCGAACCTTTCAGCAAAGGGCCAGGTCGTATATATTTTAGCCTTTTTGGGACACAGGATTTCTGTCACAGCTACTCACTTCTGCCAATTTAGTGAGAAAGGCTCGTACACAATATGTAAAAAGAATGACTGTGGCTCTCTTTCAATACAACTTTCTTGACAAAAATAAGTGATGGAACGGATTTGCCCTGTGAGCTATGGATTGCAGACCTTGAGTGCAGGTATATTTTAATCTTCCCACGGAGAGACTCGTGGGCTGAAGCTCGTAGTCCTCTGATTCAGGGGCATTTTAAACTTCCTACTTGAGAGCAGGGTGAGGATCTTAGCAATCCTAAACCCTAATCACTACACTGGCACTTATCCTTGATTTGGTGCCCTCTCTTGCAGAATGCTAAGTACTTATTGAATTAATGTATACATGAAACTTTTAATCTTTTTTCTATTATCTTCAGTCTTCCAGTAGGGGAAAAAGTAGGCACATATGCCAGCTATGGAGAAGAAATGATGGACTTCAGTTCTTTGAAGCCTGTGGCAGGCTGTAATTGCTGACTTTGGTAGAATCCTCGAAGTGAATAGAGATCTGGTTTGCTCTGAAGACATTTATTATAATTTCTTAGAGTAGATTCTAAGACTTTATTTCTAATATTTCTAAAATATTTCTTTAAATTCAGGTTAGTTAACATATAGTGTATTATTGGTTTCAGGGTAGAATTTAGTGATTCATCAGTCTTCTAGAACACCGAGTGCTCATTACATCCTGTGCCCTCCTTAATGCCCATCACCCAGTTACTCCATCCCCCCCCACCTCACTTCCAGCACCCCTCAGTTTGTTCCTTACAGTTAAGTGTCTTCTTCTGGTTTGTCTCTCGCTCTTTTTACTTTATTTTTCCTTCCCTTCCCCTATGTTCATCAGTTTTGTTTCTTAAATTCCACATATGAGTGAAATCATATGGTATTTGTCTTTCTCTCCTTATTTTGCTTATTAGCATAATACTCTTAAAGGGTATTATTTCTTAAATTTAGTTTCATAATAGCTAGGGTGTTGTTAGTGATTAAAAAGTTATGTTTAGTTTCTCAAAACAGTATTTCCATTTATTTGGATTTAAGATCACTATAGTGCTTGTATGTGGTGAGTGGAGTCTTTGACAAAACAGAGCAAATCCTGGAAATAGCGTTTCAGATCATGAGTCCATTTGCAGTGCAAAAGACAACTGGGCCTGACCCTTGTAGTGGGAAGAGCACTGGCCTTGGAATCCAAAGTGCTGGTGTGACTCTTGGCTTTACCACTATTTACCAACCTTACTAGAACATGGAGATCTCTGTCCTGCATACTTCTGTCAATGCCAAAGGTGAAATGTGGTATGATATATGTGAAACTGCGTCAGGAGGTCTTTCTTGGCCTCTCCTTGGAGAGTCTGGGTCAAGTGTAGGAGGAACCACAGTGCAGCCCTTAGCTGACTAGGACAGGACCCTCATGGAGAGAACCTGAAGGATATGCCCACTGGTCTCCAAAGAAAATGTTTAAGAGTATATAATGGAGAGGCTTTATTGATCTCAGCAGAGCAAAAAGATGAGAAATCTCAAAAACTGAAGGGTAAGTGAGAAGGTCAAAGCAGTGAAGAGACAGAGAAGTCTGGAACTCTATCTTGATCTGTTTCGTTGCCCCAAGTCAAAATTCACATCCTTAATCTTGTATTTCTTACATGGGATTTTTGAAGCTCCTGGCTACACAGTGTTGACTGAAATAGAGGCATAGGATCAAGGCAAATGGCTGGAGTATAGCAGATGTAATAATCATCTGAGTATCTGCTGAGTGAAAGCCAAAGAATTATGAGCTGGAGTCCTTGTCCAGAGGGTACTTATAAAGTCTATATAGATGTGCCCTCTAACATCAGCCTAGTTACTTACCACCACCTCCGTTTACCACCTTTGTAATGGACACAACAGTGCCTGCCTTCATCTCATAGGATGCTTGAGAGGAGCAAATGAAATAATGCATATTAATTGTCACATATTCTACATGCTTGGCTCAGAAAAAACAATATTATATTAATACTTTTGCTAATAGAAGTAAGAACAATAATATTTACAAGCAAATTTGTTTCATACTGTATATGTTTTAAAGCATTATGAAATCCCAAGTTAAATGATTGTCAATATTTTTCTGTCATTCAGGAAAAAGTGTGCATGTTATGAAGGATAGGTCTCAGCATCAGGGTGTCTCTCTCTGAAGCTATGCATTGTTCTGCATTTATACAAATGCCTCTTCGTGTCTAGAGAATAAATCAGTTGAGAAAAGGCCATTCTGAAAACTATTTTTTTCCAGGGAGCAAAAGCCAATTCTAATTCCCTGTTGGTATATGGGTTATGAGTCTTCAGGAAGCAGTCAAGCTTCCTATCAAATGCTTTGTTTTGCCTGATCTTGGGGTTTAAACCCCAGGAAGTTTACAAAACAAAGGAGCAGTTGGATCTGTTTGTGACTCAGCAGAATTAACGGATAATGCTGTGCTTTTACCTTCTGGGATCTTTTGGTATTTTTCTCTGTGAAATAAGACTGTCCACAGTACTCTACATCCTGCTTTTCTCTGAGTGGTTAATTATTATAATATTTTACATCCTATTTTATAACCACTTTGAAGGAGAAAAGAAAGTCCTGTTGGAGATTTTTCTCTGTTTGCTAAGTTTCAAGTCTGTGAGGCTGTGGGATTTTGCAGGTGAGAGGAGGAGGTTGGTGGAGAGAAAGTGGACAAGCAGAATTATGGAATTGTGATCTTACTTAGCCTCAGCCAGGGGGCTACTCCGGTTTTAGATTCCACACGCAGAACTCAAACATCCTAATGCTGCTTTTTTGGTCAGCACCTTGTGAGATAATGAGGCTTCAAAGCTGGCGGGCAGCAGCACCACCTCCAAAAACCAGGGGCTGGTTAGCATTTCATAATGCTCAGTTTGAGTCAGGGTCATGACTGCAGCCAACATGATGGTGAAGTCAGGAACAGATGCCAGTAATGGAGATGAGGAAGTGCGGGGCAACAGCCAAGGCTATAGCTGTCAGAAGGCAGGAAGGACCCTAGGGCCACTTTTCCCAAAACGTGTTCCAAGACACATTAGCTCCATGGGATGTTGACTTGTAATCTGTGATGGCAGGTTTTCCTGGACGTCTACTGGGTTCAAAGTCAAACAGGCTTTTCTACCGTAGGGCTTTTTGTTGCCTCTAATAAGCCCACTAGTATCATGAGAATATAAGGTAAAGCTGTAAAACTTGGCAGGTCATTAATATTTCACCCAGAATTGTTGTTGTTTGTTTTTGGTGGGGGTCCTGGGAGTTGGAATAGATGAGGGAGTGGGGTGTGGGATGGGGATGAGAGATCCTGTTGGCAGAGGAGAGTTTCCCCGAACACACTTTGGGAGAAGCTGTCCTAGGGCATGTGGCTTGTGCTACCGGAGATTGCTGTAGATTTTTGTCCGGGCTCTTGATTGGAGTGTGTGAACCCTGTGGCGTCCTGAAGGAACTGGCAAATACCCAAAAACATTCTCCAGGCTCTCAATAAGTGCCTTTTTTTTTTCCCTCCCTCTAGCCTAATCACTTGACTGATATTTGTTACTGCTATTAATAAAATTAAGGAAATTAGTCCTTCTTATATAAAAAAGGTTAAGTGATTTAACCCATAATTACTGAGACCAAAAACAACAACAGAAAAATGGGTCAGAGCTTCTGTACAGTTGGCCCTGCCTCAGGCAAACAAGGCCTCTTCCCTGCCATCCCCCTCTTCCTTAAAAGACAACAGATTTTTTTTTTTTAAGGTATCAGAAAACCGTTTGAGAAATTTAACTGTGAGTTTGAAAAATGAGGCAGATGGAGTGTTTAGGAATGGCTGAACTTAATGAATATCAGGGCAATGCTGTTCATTGTGGAGACTCTCACAGGCTCCAGAAACTTAACTGTGTTCTTCCATTCTTACTTAAAATGTCACATCGGCCAGGAACCTAAGCAAGCATCATCTTCTGCTCCTCTCTTCCTCAGCCTGTTCCCTACCCTACCTATGCTGTCCTCAGGATGTCTCACCAGGTGCTCCTCTCCCCCTCAGCCACGGCCATAGGGCCACAGGGCAGTTAGCAAGGGGATGAGGGAAATGGGGGAAGGCGAGCATTCCAGATCCCTATGTAATTGTACATACCTCTTTTCTCTTTTAAATCATGAATCACATGGGTAGGGATTATGGCCTTTTTATCCTTCCTGTCCCCAGTAGTTAGCAGAGCCCTGGAGCACTTTTAATTAAGGATTTATATGTACATTTAAGTAGAGACAGAGGCACACCTGGGTGGCTCAGTGGTTGGGCGTCTGCCTTTGGCTCAGGGCGTGATCCCCAGGTTATGGGATTGGGTCCCACATCGGGCTTCTAGCATGGAGCCTGCTTCTCCCTCTGCCTGTGTCTCTGCCTCTGTGTGTGTGTGTGTGTGTGTGTGTGTGTCTGTCATGAATAAAGAAGATCTTTAAAAAAAAATAAGTAGAGACCAAAAAAACAATGAAAGTAGAGACTTGATAGGTATTAGATATTTTCATTGCTGACAGAACAGTTTGTATTTTGGAGGGATAAAGATGAGACCTGTTAAAATTAAATACTGAATTTCTATAAGTGGTCATGAGTACTTAAATGTGCTTTTCAGAAAATTGTCAGATTCGTTGTCAGTTTTTCAGATTTATTGTCAAAACAGTAATTATGATTAATGTCAAATGGAAGAAAATTAAGAAAGGTTTATGGAGTCCAGGACACATATTTACAATCATGGTAAAGGGTGAAGGATAATGATTAAATCATCTGGGATTAAAATTATCTGTAGAAAATTATAACAAATGTCAGACATCATTTTATCATTACTAATACTATTATCTTTATTGAATAAAGATTCATGTTTGTAGCAGGCCGTGTACTTATTGTATTAATTTGCAAAGGAGTCATTATTTGGCCTAAATTAATCTAAAATGGTTTTATTGGGGGGTATTCCTGGGTGGCTCAGTGGTTGAGCATCTGCCTTTGGCTCAGGACATGATCCCTGGGGTCCTGGGATCGAGTTCTGCATCGGGCTCCCCATAGGGAGCTTGCTTCTCCCTCTGCCTATGTCTCTGCCTCTCTCTGTCTCTCATGAATAAATAAATAAAATCTTAAAAAAAAAAAAAAAAAAGAAAACCCACACAAGATGGTTTATTGACAATCCCTGAAAGTAGCAGAGGGATTGGGTACTGAAGCCCATGACAGGTGCTAAATAAAGTCAGTATGAGCACCTGCCGGGTAGTAAATCAAAAGTTAGGCAGCAGTCAGGGTAAATTCAGGCTGGGGATGCAGAGAAGGAGGCAAGGGATGAGAGCCTTAGGAAGCTGGAAGAGGAAGAAGGGGCAAAGGATCTAGTGCCCTGATCCACCACCCTGACATCCTATAGCACTGAGTATAGAGGGAACAATTTTCCTCTGCCCAAGGTTCTTCGAGCTGAACTAAGAATTCCATTTACAGGAGACAGATTAACAAGAGAAAAAAGCCAAGCTTTTTAATACGTGTGTACAGAGGCCCAATAATAAAGTTGAGACCTAAAGAAATGACCCCGGCAGGCAGTTTTTATACTTTTTAGACAAAGAGACAATAGATCTGGGAGGAGTTGACAGGACAAGGAAAACTTTAGAATTCCTTACTAATTGAAGCTCCCAAACAGAAGTTGGGTTAAGGTGGCAAATTAGTAAGAAGTAACCAGGGTTGTTCATGCAGCCTCTTGGCTCTAAATTCCCTATATCTGTAATTAGATCGCTCTACCTTCTGGGGCAGACAGAGGTACCTTCCACATGGAAGATACATCTTTTGCTTTCAAGAGGACAGAGGAGGATCTGAGTGTCCTTGCACAAGCCGTCTCTTAAGTAATTTTTATTTGAAATAGTGAGTATGCCAAAGCTCTGGCACAGCTAATGCAGGGTGTTTAGATAAATCTAGGGCCCAGTTTAACCCACCTGGTTACGCTTCGCAGTAAAAAGAAGGAAGAAATGGGTGTTATTATAAACTGAAAACAATTTATCAGAAAAAGCACAGCAGGCTGTGGCCTCTTCCAGCCCTGGATGTGTCAACAAGAACCGACCTTTGCAAGTAGGCAAAAAGAATCACATGTAATCGATTGTGGTTTCTGTTTACTCCCACCTTCCGCTCTAGTCACAGGCTGCGCCGCAGAATGATCTTTGTGCTTTAAATAGCCAGAGCTCTCCGTAGTCTTAACCAACATTCTGAGTTGAATATCATCAGAGAGCGAACCTCCACCAGTGCATGGGTTTTAGGGGTGGAAGAACTACCTCCAGCTCCCTTCCTGACTCGGGGATGCTGGAGGAAGTTGGGTTTCTAGGATCATGCCATGCCAAGGTACAGCAGAACTGTCCCAGCACCAATACAGAAGTCCTCGTGGAATGTGTACTTTCAACACTTCTGTGTGGGAATTCACGGGACCTAACAAGTGGTCACCCTGAAAGGGGGGACTACAGATTCAGATTTCTAGAGCCAACATTTAAATGGTAGCGATAAAATGTAATTAGCTATGTGTAACAGGCACTCTGGCCGTGGGCCTCAGCTGTGATCTCCTGCACAAAACTGGAATTTTGACAAGCTTAGTGTGGTTCATTTCCGTTCACGTAACAGAATCCTGACTTTTAAGGGAGCACAAACAATAGCCTTCTTTAGAAATGGTATCCTTTTCATTCCTCATGCATAGCAAAAAAAAAAAAAAAATCAGTAAATAATTATGGAATGTATTTCAGGAACGTAAAAATATTTACGTTTCAAATTACGTTTCAAATATTTTGAAAACAAATTATTTTTGTGTTTTTAGAGGCTGTACGTTCCTTTGATCTCATTGCATGCATGCAATGTTGTATTTACTTAAGGAAAATAATAGTAGATCACGCTTGCCTTTTTATACATTTTATTTGTGCTAGTCGAGCTAAGGGACCTTGAAAAATGTTGACGATCTACAGTTACCTCCCTTCAAGGCTTATTTTGAATTCATATTACTTTCGAACTTTAAAGACCTCAAGCAATCTGCTTCTTCTGACAGTGTAAAATTCTGTAATTTTAGGTAGCATCATCTGATGAGGTCTGAAACATTGGCAGCCTCTATTGCATTTTAGAGACTCTAGTAAATGTAAATAAAATTACACATTATGATGGATGGAAACATTTGAGTCCGTTGCTGGCATTTTTAGCAGCTGCTGTTTTTATCAAGACATCTGGATAGTTACACAATTCCAGATGTTTAGAAATCTGTGGGGTTGTGAGAAAGATTACTTGGGTAAAAGGTTTTTCCTAGATATTTAGAGTTTATGTAGAAGTGATCTTGAATGTTTAAAATTAGATTAGAATGGAAATGTTTGAAATTTTATATGGAATTGGTCTCTCAAATAGCTACATCTCTACTTAATGTTGAAATTTAGAAAACATCTCTCATGAAATAGAAACTAAGAAGGTAGGCAAATGAAGAGAAACTTGCCTAACATCTCTAAAGTTCATCTGTTCAAAACTATTTCTTGAGCATCTACTGTGTGACAGGTGATGTTCCTGGAATACATCTGAATAAAGGTCACTGCCTTCTCAGAGCTTACACTGTAACCAGGAGACACAGATAAGAAATAAATATATTGATTTCATTTTATTGAAGTATAATTGATGTGCAATATATTAGTTTCAGGTGTACAACACAAGGACCCAGTATTTGTATACATTGCAAAATGATCACCACAGTAAGTCTGGTTACCTACCATACCTCACCAAAATTTTGATTTTTTTTTTTTCCTGTGGTAAGAACCTTTAAGATTTTACTTTCTTATCTTTTAAGTTTGCAGTACATCATTGCCTGTAGTCTCCGTGCTGTACATTACAATCCCATGACTCATTTTAGAGCTAGGAGTTTGTACCTTTTGAATCTCTTCACCCTTTTAGTTCTCCACTCTATTCCTTTTCCCTCTGGCAACCACCAAACTGTTCTCTGTATTTATGAGTTTTGTTTGTTCAGTTTTTTTGTTTATTAGATTCCACAGATAAGTGAAATCATACAGTATTTATCTTTGTATGACTTATTTTACTTACCATTCATGTTGTCACATGGTAAGATTTCATTTTTTTGGATGATGATTGGAATTCCATTATATATTTATGTCACATTTTCTTTATCCATTCATCCAGTGATGGACACTTAGGTTGTTTCCATGTCTTGTCTGTTGTAAATAATCCTGCAGTGAAATAGCGGTGCCTGTATCTTTTCAAATTAGTGTATTCATTTTCTGTGGATGCTGAAATTGCTGGATCATATGGTAGTTCTAATTTTTAATTTTTTTGAGAAACCACTTTAACTGTTTTCCATAGGTGCTGCATGAAGTTACATTCCCATCAGTAGTAGTGCACAAGGGTTCACTCTTCTCCACATTCTCATCAATACTTGTTGTTTCTTGTCCTTTGGATACTAGCCAATATGACAGATGTGAGATGATATCTCATTGTGGTTTTGATTTGCATTCCCTGATAATTAATGATGTTAAGCATCTTTTCATGTGTCTGTTGGCCATCTTTGTGTCTTATTTGGAAAAATGTCTATTCAGATCTTTTGCCCCCTTTTTAATTGCATTAATTTTCTGTTGAGTTATAGGAGTTGTTGTATATTTTGATAATAACTCCTCATTGGATATAGGATTTGCAAAAATCTTCCATTCAGTAGGTTACTTTTTAAATTTTTATTTACAGTTTCCTTTACTGTGCAGAAGCCTTTAGTTTCATGTAGTCCTATTTGTTTTTTTTTTTTTTACACTTTTATTGCCATTGCCTTTGGTGTCAGATACACCCCACTTCCCTCCTGCCCCCAAAACAACCAAAAAAACCAAAAACATTGCTAAGACCAATGTCAAGGAGCTTACCACCTTTATTTTCCTTTAGGTAGGAATTTTATGGTTTCAGGTCTTTAATCCATTCTGAGTTAATTTTAGTGCGTAAGAAAGTAGTCCAGTTTCATTTTATTGCATGTAGCAATAGTAGTCCGGTTTTCCCAGCACCATTTATTGAAGAGGCCGTCCTTTCCTCATTGTATATTTTTGGTTCCTTTGTCATAAATTAATAACAGTATATATATGAATTTCTGGGCTCTGTTTAATTCTGTTCTGTTGATCTGTGTCTTGTTTTTATGCCAATACCATGCTGTTATCATTCCTATAGCTTTTTTCCTCTTTTTCAAGATGACTTTGACTCTTCAGGATCTAGGATTGATTGTTCTAATTCTGTGAGAAATACCATTGGAAATTTTGATAGGAATTGCATTGAATCTGTAGATTATTTGGGTTGTGTGCTCACTTTATCAATTTTATTAATCCATGAACACAGTAACTTTCCATTTCTTTGTCTTTTTCAGTTTCTTTCATCAGTGCATTATAGTGTTCAGTAAACAAATCTTTCACCTCCTTGATTAAGCTTATGACTATTTTTTTCTCTTTCTTTTTCAAAAGATTTTAGTTATCTATTTGACAGAGACAGCACAAGCAGAGGGAGAGGAACCAGAGCTGAAGGCAGACACTTAACCAACTGAGCCACCCAGGCACCCCTATTTTATTCTTTTTCATGCAATTGTAAATAGGATTGTCGTTTCAATCTCTCTAATAGTTTAGTGTTATAATATAAAAATATAACAGATTTTTGTGTATTAATTTGTTAGAATAAACAGTTTTTTGGAAGTCTTCAGGGCTTTGTATATATAAAATCATGTTTCCACACAGTGATAGTTTTACTTCTTCCTTTCCAATTTTTATGTCTCATTACTTTTTCCTGCCTAATTGCTGGCAAGAGTAGATATTTGTATCATGTACCTGACCTTCAAGAAAAGCTTTTAGTTTTTCTCCATTGAGTATGATATAAGCTGTGGGTTTGTCATATACAGTCTTTATTATATTGAGACACATTCTGTCTATACCCACTTTGTTGACAGTGTTTATCATAAATAGATGTTGAATTTTGTCAAATGGTTTTTTGTCATCTCTTAAGATTATCAAGTGACTTTAACATTCATTTTGTTAACATGCTGTATCATATTGATTGGTTTGCAAATGTTGAACCATCCTTGCATCCCTGGATAAATCTCACTTGATCATGGTGTATGTTCATTTTAACGTATTGTTGAATTCAGTTTGCTAATATTTTTGTTGGGGATTTTTGAATCTATGTTCATCAGGGATATTGGCTGGTGGTATTGTATGTGTGTGTTGTCATTGTCTGATTTTGGTGTCAGGTTTATGCTGGCCTTACAAAGGGTTTGGGAATATTTTCTCTTTGGTTTTTTTTTTTTGAAACGTGTGAGAACAGGAATTAAGTCTTATTTGTGAATGTTTGATAGAATTCACGCTGACACTGTCTTGTCCTGAACTTTTGTTAAGAGTTTATTTAATTACTGATTCAGTCTCCCTACTAGTGATTGGCTTATTCAGAATTTCTATTTCTTCATCATTTAGTCTTAGAAGATTGTATATTTTTGGAATTATCCATTTTTTCTAGATTATACTATTTTGGGTATATAATTATTCATAGTAGTCTCAGGATCTTTTGTACTTCTTTGATATCAGTTATAACTTCCTTTTATTTATGGTTTTATTTATATGAGCCTTCTCTTTCTTAGTCTAGCTAAAGGTTTGTCTTTTTTTTTTTTTAGATACAGCCTTTAGTTTAATTGATTTTTATTTTAGCTCCTGTTTCATTTCTTTTCACTCTGACCTTTATTACTCTCTTCCTTCTACCATGAATTTATTCTTCATTTTCTAGTTCCTTTAGGTACAAAGTTAGATTGTTTGAGATATTTCTTGTTTCTTGAGGTAGGCCTGTATCACTATAACCTGTCTTAAAACTGTTTATGCTGTATCCCATTGACTTTGGTATGTTATATTTCCATTTACATTTGTCTCGTGGTATTTTTTTAAATTTCTCCTTTGATTTCTTTGTTGACTCATTGGTTGTTTATTATCCTGTTGCTTAATCTCCACATATTTGTGATTTTTCCAGTTTTCCTCTTCTAATTCATTTTGTTTCATGCTATTATAGTTGGAAAAGATGTTTGATCTGACTTCAGTGTTCTTAAATTTATTGAGACTTATTTTGTGGCTTCACATGTGATCTATCCTGAGGAATGTTCTATGTGCATTTGAAAAGAATGTGTATTCTGTTTTTGGATGGAATATTCTGTATATATCTGTCAAGTCCATCTGGTGTAATGTACTGTATAAGGCCGATGTTTCCTTATTGATTTTCTGTCTGGATGATTTATTCGTTGATCTAAGTGGGGTGTTAAAGTCCTCTACTGTTATTGTTTTGCTGTCAATCTCTCCCTGTATGTCTGCTAATATCTGCTTTATATATTTAGGTGCTCTTGTGTTGAGTGCAGGGATATTTACAGGTATTACATCCTCTTACTGGATTGACCCCTTTATTGTTATGTAATACCCATCTTTGTCTTTTTTATAGTCTTTATTTTAAAATCTGTTTTGTCTGCTCTAAGTATAGTTACCCAGCTTTCTTTTGGTTTACACTTACATGGAATGTCTTTTTCCATTCTTTCACTTTTAGTCTGTGTAACCTTGTATCTGAAGTGAATGTCTTATAGGCAGCATATAGATGAGTCTTGTATTTTTAATCCAGTCAGCCATGGAACTTAGTCCATGTACATTGAACATAACTATTGATAGGTACGCATTTATAGTCATTTTGTTCATTGTTTTCTGGCTGTGTTGTAGTTCTTCTCTGTTTCTTTCTTCTCTTGCTTTCTTCCCTTTTGGTTTTATGACTTTCTATAGTATTATGTTTAGATTCCTTCTTCATTATCTTTTGTGTATCTACTATAGGTTTTGGCTTTGTGGTTACCATGAGGCTCACATGTAGCAGTCTACATGTGTATCTATATGTATGATGTATGAATGTTATATCTATATATGTATGTATGCTATTTAAATCAAAAGGAAGTTAGGTTTGTCAATGCATTCTAAAACTTCACATTTTTACTCCCCACCCTCCATGGTTATATATATTTTTTAAAGATTTTATTTATTTATTCATGAGAGACACAGAGAAAGAGAGAGAGAGAGACAGAGACACAGGCAGAGGGAGAAGTAGGCTCCATGCAAGGAGCCCAGTGTGGGACTCGATCCCGGGTCTCCAGGATCACACCCTGGGCTGCAAGTGGCACTTAACCACTGTGCCACCAGGGCTGCCCCATGGTTATATTTTTAATGTCCCATTTTACATCTCTTTATTTTGTGTATCCCTTAACTATTTTTTTAAGACTTATTTATTTTAGAAAGAGAGAGCACAAGTGGGAGGGGCAGAGAGCGGGAGAAAGACTCTCAAGCAGACTCCACAAGCGTCAAGCTGGGCATGGGGGCTGAATCTCACAGTCCTGAGATCAGGACCTGCCCCAAAACCAAGGGTCAGATGCTCAACCAACCTTGGCACCCAGGAACTCCTCCCTTATAGTTAGTTATTTTTACTACTTTTGCCTTTAAAATTTTTATACTAGTATTGTTAAGTGATTAATCCATTACCATACATTGACCTGTACCCATGGGGTTTTACTTTGTTTTTTTCTTACTAATTAGTGTACTCTTTTCAGCCTAAAGGAATCTCTTTAAATTTTTCACAGGGCCAAGTTAGTGCTGTTGAACTCTATTAGCTTTTGTTTCTCTAAAAAGCTCTTTATTTCTCCTTCAAACTCAAGTGATAACCTTGCTGGATATCAGGATATAGTTTTCCTGTTTGGAAGTTTTTTCCCTTCAGCACTTTAAGGATACCAGGCCTCTCCCTTATGGCCTGTAAAGTAACTGCTGAGAAATCTGCTAATAATCTTATAGATGTTCCCTTATATATAACAAGTTCTTTTTTTTCTCTTACTGCTTTTAAGATTCTTTAACTTTTGACATTTTAATTATAATGTGTTTTGGTGTGAGTCTCTTTGGGCTCCTTTTTTTGGGAATTCTTTGTGCTTTCTAGATCTAGATATCTGTTTTCTTCCTAGGTTAGGGAGCTTTTCAACCATAATTTCTTCAGATGAGTTTTCTAAGCCTTTCTCCTCTAGAACTTTATGATAAGAATGTTGATCTGCTTGTTGTTTCATAAATTTCTTAACTATCTTCACTTTTTAAAGTTCTTTTCTTTTTGCTACTTTGTAGAGGTGAGTTTCACTGCTCTGTCTTCCAGATCACTGATACTTTCTTTTGTTTCATCTATTTTGCTGTTGAACCTCTCTACTATATTTTTCAGTTTAGTCATTATATTCTTCAGCTGTATGACTTCTGTTTGCTACTTACATTTCTAACTCTTTTTTGAAGCTGTTTTGAGCTTATACACTTTTCTGGAGACCCAGTCTTTCTGACTGTCACCAAGGGAATACTTCCATATTGCCTATTCTGGAGGCCAGCAGGGTTTACAATTGTGGTCCTACAACACTGTATATATTTGTATATCTTAAAAGCTCCTGCCTGAGAGTTAAGCTTCTGGTTATCCTAAAGCTAGGGGCTGACTGAGATCCTACCTTCTGGAAGACTCAAGGGGCTAGCCACTCCCTCAACAAGCAATCGGCAATAAGTCACATTGCTTAGACAATCACAAAGGTTCAAGAGATAACAAAGGGCAAGCTTAGTAATAAGATTCATCATTTATACAAGGCCACTCATCCAAGATTGAGAGAGAGAGCTATTTCACCTAATACATAGAAATGAGAAGAGAGTCAGGCAAAATAGGAAGGCAGAGGAATATGTTCCAGATAAAAGAACAAGACACACCCCTTCCCCACAAAACACTTAGTAAAACAGAGGTAAGTCCAAAGTAATGGCCATGAAGATGCCCAATGAACTGAAAGAATGAATAAACACACTGCAACTTCTCTGATCCTGTTTGAAAATATGGACTGTACTGGGAAAAAGAGTAGGAACCGGGAGACAAGGCTGGAGAGTCTCTAATTCAGTTAAACTTTATGGTCATTTAGGCCAGAATAACTGCAGTGGAGTGGTTGTGGTGAAGCTGGCAAGAAAGCTTATCCTTGGTGGATAAGCTGTGGAGTGTGAGAAAAAAAGGACTTGAAGTTGCTTCCAGGCTCTTTGGCCTAAGCATAGGTGAAGTTGTCATTAACTGAGATGGAGAGACTATATAGACAGTGGTTTGGGGTGAGTGTTGAGAGACAAAGGTGTCAGATTTGGGTATGTTGAGTGTGAGACAGCTAGACAAACTAGAAGAGCTGCTAAGTAGGCAACTTGAATATATTAATATTTCTTGACCTTTTCTTCTTTAAGCAAATGATATGCTTTTTATTGTTTCCCTCCTTCCTCCCCGCCCCTCCTCTTTCCCTCCCTCCCTTCTCAACCTCCTTTCTTCGCTCCCCCCTCCCTTCCTTCCTCCTTCCAGTAGCCCAGCTGAGGGCTTGAATTTACAACCCTGAGAACACAACCTAAGCTGAGATTACGGGTCCAAAATTCGGGATGCCTGGAGGGCTCAGTGGTTGAGTGTCTGCCTTTGGCTCACAGTGTGATCCTGGAATCCTGGGATCGAGTCCTGCATTGGACTTCCTGCATGGAGCCTGCTTCTGCCTCTGCCTGTGTCTCTGCCTTTCTGTGTCTCTCATGAATAAATAAATAAAATCTTAAAAAAAAAAAAAAGTCCAACACTCAACCAACTGACCCACCTAGGTGCCTATTATTTTTTTCTAGGAATATTTTTATTATAAAATTCATTTCAAGAATATAGTTTTACTCAGTATTTTTTCAACATTTTACTTTATTTAATCATATCCTTTAACCAGTTTTTATAGACTACCAATTTTGAGAAAACTGTTGCAAATATATTTACATCTAAAAGTTGGATTGTCAAATCCACTTTATGTTAGGAAATGTTTTTTTCTTCCAAATTTTTTAAAATTTGAACTCACTTAATTAACATATAGTGTATTATTAGTTTCAGAGATAGAGTTCAGGGATTCATCAGTCTTATAAAACACCCAATGCCCATTATATCCTGTGCCTTCCTTAATGTCCATCATGCAGTTACCCCATCTCCCTACTGCTTCTCCTCCAGCAACCCTCAATTTGTTTCCTATGATCAAGAGAGTCTCTTATGGTTTGCCTCCTTCTCTGATTTTGTCTTGCTTTATTTTTCCCTCCCTTCCCCTATGATCCTCTGTTTTGTTTCTTAAATTCCACATATTAGTGAAACCATATGATAATTGCCTTTCTCTGACTGACTTATTTCTCTTAGCATAATAGCCTCTAGTTCTATCCATGTCATTGCAAATGGTATGATTTAATTCTTTTTGATGGCTGAGTAATATTCCATTGGAGATATATTCCACATCTTCTTTATCCATTCATCTATCAATAGGCATCTGGACTCTTTTCATACTTTGGTTATTGTGGACATTGCTACTATAAACATTGGAATGCAGTGCCCCCTTTAGATCACTACATTTGTGTTTTTGGGTAAATACCTCATAGTGTAATTTCTGGGTTGTAGGGTAGCTCTATTTCCATCTTCTTGAGGTACCTCCAACTCTTTTCCAGAGTGACTGCACCAGCATGCATTCCCACCAACAGTGTGAGAGGGTTCATAGGTGCCTCTTTAAATTAAATTAAAATTATTAAATTTCTTTTTTTAAAAAATATACAAAATTTATCATCTTAACCATTATAAGTGTATAGTTCATTGACATTGTTGTGATACCATGACCACCATCTATCCATAGAATCCTTCATCTTGTAAAACTGAAATGCTGTACTCATTAAACAATAATTTTCCATTCTCCTATCTCCTTGGCCCCTAGCAACCACCGTGCTACTTTCTGATTTTGACTACTCTGTGTAGCTGGTATAAGTGGAATCAAAGTATTTATGTTTTTTTAACTGGTTTATTTCACTTAGCAAATGGCCTCACGGTCATCCATGTCGTAGCGTGTATCAGGATTGTCTTCACTTTTGAGGCTGAATGATATTCTATTGTATGTATATTCCAGGTTTTGTTTATCTCTTCATCTGTTAATGGATAGTTGGGTTGCTTCCATGTTTTAACTATTTTGAATAATGCTGCTGTCAACACAGGCATGCAAACATAAAGGATATGTTTTTTAAAAATCTTTAATACACATGCGACTTTCATAGATTTTCTTTTACATAAGTAATTTCTAAGCACATTTTCATTATTAAAGATTTAGATGATATACCCAAATACACAGCAAAACATGAAAGTTCCCGTTCATCCTCTCCTCCTGCTCCTGATTACTCCAGTTAAGTTTGCCCAGTTACTCACATCCCTTTCTGATGCCTTTATGCACATTTGTATGCATCTTCCTTTTTAAATGGGATCCTACTGCACACATTTTTCTGTAGTTTTTTGTCTTTTATTTAATAATGTCTTGGAGATCTTCCCAATCTTATTTTTGTTTTTTCTCTTTTAACAACGGTTCACATGTTCCATAATGTTGCATCAATTCTTCATGTATATATACTTACACACATAAGAGTCTTTCTGTACATTCCTAGCAATAGAATTCCTAGGTCCAAGAAAACTTCTTAAACTCTTAATCATATCTTCTTTTCTATGATCTTTTATGGTTTGCTTGTCATTTTTCTGGAAAATCTATTATGGAGCTCTAGAAGTTCGGGAAATAGTTTTCTAAAATAAATTTCCTGGCTGTGGATTTGGTCCCCTTTGCAAAAGATTTTTAAACCATGAATTTTATAACTTGCTGGGTTTATTTAAGAAAAAAAAAAAAACAGTTGATCTCTTAATCTAGGCACTTTAGGTAACACATGGAAGATACTGCCCTTATTTGTGTTTATGGGACAAATAGGGAGTTTTTGAAGGGATGATAAGAAAACATTGTTGAAAAATGTCTTTTAATATTTTCAGTGGAGAAACCTGGCATATCATGTTATTCAGGAACCACAATTAATATAACATTGTCATAATCACATTGATAACATGCAGGAATATAATGAGATGGGCATATTGTCTCTGTGATGTCCAGCCCTCAAACCCATAAACCCCATTTAATCATGAGACAACATGAGAGAAACTCAATTTGAGCCTACAAAATACCTGACTGTGACTCTTCAAAAAGTACCAACATCATACAAAACAAGCAAAGACTGAAGGGTGCCTACGCGGCTCATTTGGTTGAGCATCTGCCTTCAGCTCAGGTCATGATCCCAGGGTCCTGGGATCGAGTTTTGCATTGGGCTGCCTGCTCAGTGGGGAACTTGCTTCTCCTTCTCCCTCTGCCCCTCCCTTTGCTTGTGCTCTCTTGCTATCTCTGTCAAATAAATAAACAAAATAGCAAAGATTGAGTAACTCTCAGGTTGGGGTGAAGTGAGGAGACGATGAGACTTAAATGCAATGTGATATTTTAGATTGGATTCTGTAACAGAAAATGTTAGTGGAAAAATTGAAATCTAAACTAAATCTGTGTATCAATATTAAGTTCTTAGTTTTGATAAATATGCCATGGTTATTATATAAGATGCTAATTTTAGGAACCTAGGTGCAGCTCTCTCTAAATCTAAAAATATTTCAAAGTAAGTTGTTGAGGTGGGAGTGTGGATTTCAACTAGGTGGCTCAGTTGGTTGAGCATCCAACTCTTGGTTTCCGCTCAGGTCATGATCCATGGGTTATGAGATTGAGCCCTGCATCAAGCTCCACACTCAGCGGGGAATCTGCTTGAAGATTCTCTCCCTCTGCCCCTCCCTACATGCGTGCTCACTTGCATGCATTCTCTCTCTCTCCTCTCTCTCTCAAATAAAAAATATTTTTTAAAAAAAAGTAAGTTTTTTTTTTTGTTGTTGTTGTTTTTTATGGTATCTCTTTACTCTGGACAATGTACTCCTAAAGTTTGTCTTCCCTACAAAATTATGTTTGTCCTCTTAAATCCAAGAGACCCTTTTGTCTCAAGGTTGGGGAGTCCATTGAGCTTTTACGTACGAGAGACCCCCGTACCCCTAATCCGCGCATAGAGATCGATTATGATCTGCCCTTGACACTTCCCAGGCCCAGCTCCCTCGGCCCCTCCGTCATAGCACAGGCTTCCAATTCAGCTCATGTGCACTCCTCGCTGAGGACTGGATGCTAATGCCAAGCTACCTAGGCCTAAGAATCAAAGGTCCATGACTTTCTTCGCACTCGAGTTTCCCTCGCACAATGGTCCGAGCTTTCGTAAGTGCCCCCACAACACCACATCCCGCCCCCCCCTATAATCCCCACCTCGCCCCCCGTAATACCCCGACCCCAGGCCCGCGGGCATACCCATCCCCAAGATCACCCCCAATATCCCCCCCGTCCTCCCTCAACCTGATACAACCCAGTCCGACCATCTGAAATATCCCCCACACCCGAAAGCCGTACCTCCAGTCTGCAGTAAGTCTGAGCAATAGATTGAGCAGAGCCCCAGCACTTCTTGCCATTTCGGCATACTGTCCTCAGACACGCCCAATCCTACCCGCCTGATGCAACGCAGCACTAGTAAATTGCTTACCCCCCAATACAAGATGGACAGCCCCATTGGGTAGGACCTAGCAGCGGCAATAAGCTTTTCAGATCTCAGTAACGAAACCAAATTAGTGTAATATGCCCCAATGTGAGTGAGCCCCCACCAACATCAATGTACGTACATAACCATAGCCTAACTAAAATATACCTGTATAATCACTCACTCGGCTTGGTAAGTGAGTGGAAGCATAACATGTTAACACAACCCTTTCTGACAGTGATTGGTACCCAGCTGGGCTACAACCTTTTGGTAGCCGTACCCTGTAAAGAGGGGCATTGGCAGTTCCTCCCAAATCAGCACTGTCTCCAAATGTGAGTAGGCTGAGTCAGTCATAAACACTCAAAAAAAAAAAAAAAAGTTTTACTTTGTATTGCTATTCCAAGATGTTAGATGATGAAGTATTTAATGAAATGATCCTTTTTTTTTAATGGCGCATTTCTTTACCATGATGTGTTTGTGGGGTTTTTTGTTGTGTGTTTTTTACCATGGTGTGTTTGACCTAGAGTGGTGGTCAGCAAACTTTTCCTGTAAAGGGCCAGATAGTAAATATTTTTGGTTTTGCAGCCACAAATGGTCTCTTTTGCCTATTTGTCATTGCTTTCCCCTCCTCCCTGCTTTAACCCTTTGAAAATGTGTTTTTTATGTCCTTCACTGTATCTTCATACTTTGTGGTAGTGCCTAAAGTTTGCAGACTAGTATTAAACAATGATCTAAAATCAAGTTTCTGGCTGCAGGTATATTGCCACTGACAAAAAAAAGAAAATCATAAGCATGACTTTAATGGATTTATAAGAAAATGGATATGTAGTTGATCTCTTGCTATGGGCATTTTGGCACAGTCATGGAACATATTCTCTAATAAATATGACACTTGCATAAAACCCATCATACCCTCAAAGTTTGCTATCCAGAGATAAAGTGCCTAGTTTTTAACTCTCAGTTATTTGTTCAAGACCTGTTTTGTTTTTAAATAGGCTAATTGTTAAAGTAGTTTCATCTTTTAATATGTAATGGTGATCTATTTTTCAAAGTTTCAGTATAATCTCTTTTCTCATTTAACCATTAGCTGTTTCATTTTTATAGTTTTATTGCTATAAATCATATTTATGCTTTCAGTGCTTCATTTTACAATCACGTTCTAGTTTCTGCCTCTGATTTAGAGCTAAGCTCTGGCCCTGTTTCTGTCCCAACGTCTTACTTCCAGACCTAGCTGGTGCCCTTTAGGACCATGAAGCCATCCTGGGATCACTGTGGAACAAATATCCTAATGCTCCCAAAAGTTTGAGTGGTTGGATGTCATGCTACATATTTTAGAGATCTACTTTGCTTGCTTCACATAGTTTTTCTAAAAAGCTAGATAGGATCACACATTTAAAGATTTGAGCTTTTATTTCTTCTGTTTGCAATTGTTGTAGAAAATATCTAATAATCTATAAATAACCTATAAATCTTGTATTATAAGCCTTTGTTCTATTTGGCTAAACAGTGCTTAATCCATGGCAGCCCGTTTTAGCAGAAGGGTGTCTGATGAAAACCCATTTAATTTGTTGTGGCATAGGTCTTTCAAGCTTGTCGACAATACTCACAACTGTTAATATCTTCTAAAATTTGTTTTACCAAGATAAATTTCAAGGAGGACACAGAAGATAAAGCAGTAGCATGTGCAGTTTTTAATCAATACTGTTTAATTATCAGTTGAAATAAAAGGGAATTTTTTTACTTAGTAAAATGTTGATTGGGTTTTATTAGCTTTTCTTGTTTTGAATAATTAAGGCTTTTATCTCTCATAGTTCTCTTTATAGATTTGGATTCTATGAAAATGAAACTCTGTTTTTTAAACAATGATAGTTTCTTAAATGGAATACTTTTATTTAGTGATCATAATATTCCTGCTAGAAATTTTATTTTCTCCAAAGCAGGGTCCAGTCTATTGTTACTATCACTGTGCCAACTAGAAGAAAGGGAAATTTAATATGAGTAGTATAAAGAGAAAACATTGGCCTATGATTTCTTAAAAAGTCTCTGAAATCCAACAATTAACTTCTTAAATTAGGAAGAGTACAGATAAAAAAGATCTATTTTCCTACATATATACCTTATGTATTTCAGTATCTTAACATTTTAGAGTTTTGAGCTATAGATAGGATAGTATAACCTTTTATAATCCTTTTTTTTTAATATGGGTATTAGCTCATATATGTAGATCTGAAGTCTGAGTAGTGAGTGAGAGGGCTATGTGTGTATTTGTTCGTTTCTCACTGAGCCATTCTTCTAGAGTCTTTAGGTCAGCTGTCATGTCGGTGCTTTCCTGCTTTGTTCTTTTGAGTCACTCAATGGCTGATGACTGACTGGCTGCTGGAAAGGAACGCTTGCAACAGATGAATGCTGGGGCCCTTCTGTCCTCTCCTCCCCTGTAGCAGCTGCACTCTGCCCTTTCTTTGGCCCTGCTAGGAAAGGAGGGAGTGAGGGAGAGGGCGTGTGTGCGCCTGCGTGCCTGGGGGCTGATTTCTGTCCGTATGTGATACAAGGTTTCTCAAGCACATGGAATGAGATCTTTCCCAAGAAATTCTGTCAAGGCCGGCACACACGGGAAATGTATTTCTATGCTTAGCCTTGTAACTGTGATTGTTTTTTGTTTTATGGGGTAAGAAGAAATTTAGCTCCTGTGACGTAGCTGTGCTCCACCTCTGTATTTACCTGCCCTTTCTTTTTTGAACTCTTCCAGGCAGCAGTATCTGTCCAAAGATCACTATAGTTCCACCTTATGTGAAAAACAGCAGGACCCCACTGGTTGATCAGAATGTATCTAATGAAGAGGCTCAGGGAATAAATGGAAAAACGCCAGCGAAACACTCAGCTGCAAGTCCAAAGCCACAAGGTATGTTTGTTGTTTTAATCAGGTTGGTTGGTTGATTATTGATGAAGACTCTCCAAAAGAATGATAATGACTAGGAAAGAGTTTTAAGCTCTAAATGAGAGATATTGGATGAGTGCGTTTATCTATCTGTTTATTTATGGGGAAAAAAATCAGTCTCATGCAGAGTTGGGTATTTGTTCTCCTAAAACACCTTATACATTTTTCTAATATGGTTCTTTTCTCTTTGCTGAAATTTACATGTCCCCTAAAGGGGACTGTGATCGCTTCATGCATTATGCCTGACCTGGTGCATGGCCTGACTTACTGTTTGTATAATAAATGTCTGACAAATGAATGACTACTATCAGAAAGTCAGTATGACTTGCTAGGTATCAGAGGATCTGTGAAACAGATAATTGTAAAACCGTGCGTAACATTCTTAGTAAGAACATGATTTTATCCTATTCAGGAACTGGGGCTTGAAAAGGCTTCTTAGTAAAGTCATCCACAGAAATTAAAATAAATGAAAGTACAACATTGTACTTTTAAATTTTAAGTCCTCCATTCAAGAATTGAGCAGCCAACAAGGGGAAAACAGTTATAATGGTGGAAATCTTTGAATGTTTTGATTGGGGACCATTTCCTTTTAGCAACAAATCTCTAGTGAACTGGGTATTAGCTTTGAGGAGCACAAAACTACAATTTTGATGATAGTAAGGCCTTTGGAAACATGAACACAAAGCTAAACCCTACTGTGATTTAATGTGTAGTTCCTTCCTAGTAGATTTTTATTTATACCAAATGCTGAACATTCAGCCAAGAAACAATATTGGGCATTTGGGGGGAAAAATTTGTTTGATTTTTGTTGTATTTACTTAAGTCTTATTCTTTGAAAGAAAAGTTGTTACAGAGAGCACATCGTAAAAGAACAAGTGTTACTCTTTAAAGTTCTTACAAAAAAAAATAATAAAGTTCTTACATTTTTTAGGATTTCTTAACATTTTTTAAGACTCTGAAAGAGTCTTAAAGGCACTTAAATAGAAAGGAGCTTAAAATAGAATCTTCCAAATTGTAGGACATTTTTCTTTTTGTTCTCACTAGTAGCTATGTTTGTAGTGGTATGGGGTATGGCTATCAAGTGAGGTCAAATCATTGGTAATTCAAATGAATGGCCCATTCATGAGTTTATAACCTTTTCTTTTGACCATAATTCCTCCCTATATAATTGATATGAATATGAACATAGAATTTTTTTTATCATGATTTAAGCTGTTTTATTTGTAAAATACAAAATTCCATCTTGCTCATTAGACCTGAGCTGACAGAGATCAAATGAGGTAAAAATATAAAAAAATTAATGTAATTCAGTTTTATGTAATTGCCCAGATCACAAACAGGAATTTTGTTATTTAGATAGCCTCTTTTGGGGAAGATGCATTACTTCATTGTTTTTCATAGTTCATCAAGATAAATTACACTAATGTCCTTCCTGAACTGCTATGTGCCAAAATAATCATATTCTTTAGGGAGATAACACTTGATTTTGCTTTTGCTGTTTGTAGTTGTATTAACGTCAATATATTGGTATTTACATACACATTTACTTCCTGTTCTGAATATGGATTAAAATATATAATTTTACATAACTATAGGAGCTACTTCCAGGTACTAAATAAATGACTTAGAGAACATTGAACTTTTGAAGTGCTCCACTCATTGTTTGGGCCCTTCTCTGATTTCCCAGCTAAAATTTTAAACCCCCTGTGACCTTGGACATTTCATATTTCCTCATACCTACTTTATTTTTTCTCATCCATTACAATCTGACCTACCATATATTTCACTCATCCACCTTAGTTTTTTTTCTGCCTTTGTACTGCCAATCCCCACAGCATAGCAGGCCTTCAGCAGTACTTGTTGACTGACTCCCTGCTCCATCACCACATTTCCTCCACTTTGTTTCTGCCGTTATTTGTTTAAAATTTGAAAGAATGTGTGCCATATAGAGAAAAACATTCAGGAAATGAGGCTACATCTTGGTATTGTCAGATCAGCTGCCAAATAAATTGGGCACTGCTTACTTATTGATCAAATAAAAGTGTTCCCCACCCTCTAGTGGAGAGAAGCTTACTTTTAATTTCTCCAAACCCTTAAGAATATTTTGGGGGGGGGGGACGGGGAGGGGGGTGAGTGGGTGGTGGGCACTGAGGGGGGCACTTGATGGGATGAGCACTGGGTGTTATTCTGTATGTTGGCAAATTGAACACCAATAAAAAATAAATTTATTATTAAAAAAAAGAATATTTGGGGGACTGAGACAAAGGAAGGGTTATTAATGGGTACTTCCTACACAGATCAAGGGATTATCACACTGATACCTTTATTTTCACTTCATTGCAAATTCCTTACAAATTATGAATGGTGAGCCTACTGAGGCTTCAAGATCCATTATGTAATTTTAATTGAATTGAAGATTCTTATTTTAGGTAAGTGTTCTCAACTGGAGATAATTTTGCAGCACCCTCACCCATCCCCACCCCATGCATTGCACTTGATATTGTCTAAAGACATTTTTGCTTGACACCACTGGTGACAGTTCCTAATGGCACCTAGTGGGTAAAAGCTAGGGATGTTGTTCAGCATCCTACAATGCACAGACCGACCCTTCCTAAACAAATAATTATCTGACCTGAAATGTCAGTAGTTTGAGAAATTCTGATCTGGATCCTCAATAGAGCTCATAATTAAATCTTTTCTTTTTTTCCCCCTCATGTGGAGTACTAATAATATCATAGCTATAACTTGTTTTAGTGATATCTAGGAGGAGGGCCAATATTAAATATTTATTAGTGGTGATTATGTAGTAATATGTGGAATAACATCAGCTTTATATTTTTGTGTTTCTTAATAAGTTATAGAGATATAGTGTACAGCTTGGTGACTATAGTTAATAATACTGTATTGTGTATTTGAAAATTGCTGAGAAGAGATCCTAAAAGTTCTCATCACATGAAAAAAATTGTAAGATGGATTTTAATTAGACTTTGGTGATCATTTCACAATACATCCAGATATCAAATCCTATTCTATACCTGTAATTAATATAATGTCATATGTCAATTTTATCAATTAAAAAACACCAAGTATTTTTGAACAATTATAGTTTTTAAAACAATGAAAGAGCTAAATTGTAGATTAGATAAGCTTCCATTTGAATCCAAGAGCCTGTAGCTTTTTAAATGGATTCCTTCAATAGTTAGGGCTTGTTTTGCTTCAGCCTCAGAAAATACCCTAAAGCCTTGGAAAACAATGGTTTATTCACTTCATACCAATCCTACCCGTCAAACAAATAAATTACTGAGCAACTTCCAACATAAGTCTTTCTTCTTGTTCACCACTTTTAATATTGGCCTATTTCCTGCCATGCAAGACATAACTCAAAATAACTTCCTTAGCAATTAAAGCTAATAGTTCTTTTTCTCTCAGGAGCTTTGATCCATAGCATTCTCCATAGTTGATTATTTTGATAGAGCATGTTTATTATCACTTATCAATCATTAAACTTTAATGTTTAAAAAAGTTTCATGAACTTTGAAAGCCACACTATTGTTTGAATAATTTAAATATATGTGAGGTACTCAAACCTATTTCATTTGCTTCTAAAGTAAAGCATCCTATGTGTAATGTTACATTCTTAAAGTATAATATGTTATACATTTATAATGTATTAAAAATAACCAGCTATGTAGGATACCTTGCTGCCTCAGTCAGTAGAGCATGCAACTCTTGAACTCAGGGTTGTGAGTTCGAACCCAATGTTGGACACAGAGTTAGTTAAACATGAAATAAAGTAAAGTAAAATAAATTAATTAATATAATAAAATAAAATAGCCAGCCATTGCTTTTCATAGTAAGTAAAATTAGAGCAATCAAAATCCACTGGTCATCTCCAAATTTAAGCTGACAATTTGTTTTTTTTCATGCTCAGTAATTATTTTGGATGGTTGGAAATTTTTTGATAAATTGCTTTGTTCTACTTATGGTCTGTAAAATTGGCTGTAATAGAACCTATTTTACTTACAGTCAACTAGATATCTCAAATTTAGCATATCCGTAACTGTTCTACTGATCTCCTCCCCCAAAATTGCTTTACCTGTTGTGTCCATTGATGACAATTCTGTCCTTCCAGTGGTTCAGGCCAAAGGTCTCCAGAGTCATCCTTGACTCCTCTCTCTTTCTCGCATACCTCACATTTATTCTATCAGAAATCTACTTTTAAAACAGACCTGGAATCTAGCCGTTTCTCACTACCTCCTTCAAAGTACCATTATCTCTTGCCTGAATTTTTGCAGTACTCTCCTGACTCTTCTCCCTATTTCTGCCCTGTTTCCCAACATTCTCAACAAAGCAGCCAGAGAGACATAGTTGGATAGAAGTGCCTGTCATGTTACTCTTTTGCACAGAACTGTGCAATGACTTCTCATTTCACTCAGTCACTCTGCTTACAGTGCACCACCAGGTTCTAAGTTATCAGGCCCTCTCTCTGACCTCAGTACCTACTCTTGCCTGCTTGCTGCTTTGGTGTCAGTCTCATCGTCTTCCATTGTCTCTAGCTTGGTCTCTACTAGATGGAATACTCTTCCCAAAATAACTCCTCTCAACTTCTTCAAGTCTTCTTCAAATCTGAACTTTTCAAAGAGGCCCACTTTGAATACTTTAATATAATACTGCAATCTGCCCTTCCCCTCCATTCCCTATGCTCCAGATCCAAATTATCTTGTTTTTTATTAGCCCTCCCCTCTTTTCTTAGCTCTCACCACCTTCTCATATATGGTTTACTTAATAGGTTTTTTTGTTTCTTTTATTTTGTTCAGATAAGATCAAGTATATAGAACTTAATAAGTATTTCATAAATACTGAGTTAATGAAAAATTAAAATTTAAAGAGACCTTGTATAGATATGGAAAAATTTCTGTAGCTTATATATTTTGAAAATGTCCAGTTCCTAATGTTCTGTTAATTTATACTTCTTCTCTAAATGTATGAGATTTCATATTGCTTGATATCCTTACTGACACTTGGTATTGTCAGATTTAAAATTTTTGGTTAAACTAATGGGGCTGAAGTAGAATCCTATTTTAGATTTAATTTTCATTTCCCTGATTATTAGTAAGGTTGAACAGTTTTTCCTATTTACAACCTTTGGGCTGCAGGGGAAAGAAATAGTAAGTTGAGTTTCAGACATTTTCAACTGGAGGTGCTGATAGAACACCTAGGAGATGTCCAGAGAGCATTTGGAAATGTTGACCTCCATTGGGTAATAGAAAGATCAGAAATGATGAGAGACAGGGTGAAGGAAGGGAAGACAAGAGGTTTTATTTTACTTATCAATTTTCTTTTTTTCACCAAAGTACAAATTATATTCCCCTAAGGCAGTGTTTCTGACACTTTAGCCATTCATGTATCATCTTGAGATTTTTGTCATATACATGTAACATTTGTGCTCTTTTATTTAAAATGTGCATTATTTATTTTCCATTTGTGTTGTCTCCCTTGATGAGTTCCCCCCTTTTTGCTTCTAAAATAATGGTACCCAATGCCCACTTTTATCACCCTCATTAAAGTGTCTCCTCACGAGGAGACACCTGGGTGGCTCAGCGTTTGAGCATCTGCCTTTGGCTCAGGGCATGATCCCAGGGTCCCAGGATCGAGTCCCACATCGGGCTCCCTGCATGGAGCCTGCTTCTCCCTCTGCCTAGGTCTCTGCCCCCCCCCCCTCGAATAAATAAATAAATAAATAAATAAATAAATAAATAAATAAATAAATAAATATTTTTTTTAAAAAAGGGTCTCCTCACAAGACTACAAACTCCTTGATAACATTGATTTGTTCCTTCATGTATTCCACATGCCAAGCACTGTGTGCATGGTTACTATGAATATATTTGTGATCAAAATAAACTTGTTTGTTGCCCTCACAGAATTCCAGCATCGTGGAAGAGAAAAGATTTACATATATATTAAATATTTTATTTCTGGTTTATTTAATACTATTTACGACTACTTAATCATAATAATTTATTGTAAGCACTTTGGAGAAAAAGTACACAATGCTATGAAGCAGTTTGAGATAGACATAATTGAGAAGGGAAAAGTCAGTGGAGTTATCTCTGAGAAACTGGCTGATACATATCTTATTTGAGTCTTCTAAGCATCTAAAGGTATCTGATATATAATAAATAATGTTCACTGAGTAAACTCTAGATGGATAAATTATAACAATTTTTACAGTATTATAAAGAACATATTAACTTCCTTTTTTGAATATTTTAATTAGGAATGTTGACATTATCTCTAATATGTAAACTGACTTTTTTTGATGAGGTATTGTCCTAGTTTGCTATTTTGGTATATATTCTACACAGGAAAGTTTTCCTTAAAATTAACAAATATCACACTTATATAAGTCCCTTCTTTCTCAATGGATACTATATTTAACCATTCCCCCTGAGCATTTCTTGGAAAATAACACCATTTCCATAAAAAGAAGCATGACATTTTCTAATTGGGATTTTCTTGTGTTGAAAGGGAATGAGGTGAATCAATTGTTATACCTCTAGTTTATTGTGATACTTTTTTTCCCTTCTTTGTAAGAATTGATAACTCACATTGAAATGATGACATCTAGGCCAGTGAGCATCAGGCAACTGTCAGCTGAGTTTATAGAAGAAATGAGATGACTGAAAGCCAGAGTAACCAGCTGGGGGAAATTGGGGCATGTAATTAGAAGGAGATATGATTCCCGACCCTTCCTCTGGAAGTCAGGGCAAGGATTTAAAAAAGGAAGAAGGAGATCATTTTATTTGATTTGTTAGAACCAGTTATAGAAAAATGCATACATGTTACATAATCCTTTACTCAGAATGTTAATCTTAGAGGAAAATTATATTGGTTTTCAAAATTGAAGTAATTACTGTACTGATGAAGCAAGCACTTATGGCATATTTCTCATCTATAGGATTTCTCCTCTGTTAGAGAAATTCTGTAGATTTTATTTAATATTTCAGGAAATGATCCATTAACTAAGTGAAGGACTTACTACTAACAAATAATTTGTGGTATATTAATGCAAGCCAACTATTAATATAGCAGACAATAATAATAAAACTCCTATAATCCCCTTTTGCTGGTTTTATAATAGGGAGCAATGCTGGTAGAGGAAGGAAGTAGAGTCTGGGTATGAGTCATAAAATCAGATCCACCTTATTCCTCCAGGGCAATCACTTAATCACTTGATCACTCTGAATCTTCCTAGACATAAGAGGTGAATAATGCTACCTACCTCAAAGAACTGTAATGTGAAAATTTTCACCTAAGATCGAATGAGATCTAGTGCTTTTGTTAAATGGGAAGATGGTATAGTAATTACTGTTGTTTGATATTGTTTTGTTGACTTTTATATATAATTTACTAGCTCTTGATTCTGTTATATTAGTTATCACTCCTATAATTAGAAAAACGAACCACTTGAATCTTGGAGATGGGATTTCAGTAGGGCATAGCAAATGTCCAAGGCAGGTAGAGATCCTTTGGTTAAGATTCAGTACAAATTTGACAGACCCCTTTACAAAAATTTGATAATGCTAAAGACTTTTGCACCCAGGTCACCAGAGTTTCATTTGTTATGGAATACCTATCACGGAAATACTGAATTCTTTGAATTATTTTTCTACAGTGCCTCCAAAGCCATTATATCTGCGGAATTCACCTTCTTCCAAAATACACCAAACCCCCAGGCATAAAGCTTTATCTAGTGCAGAACCAAGGATGGAAAAGGAAGTTAAACCTGCCTCTGCTTCTTGTGTTTCAAAAGAAAAACCCAGTAAGGTATCAGATCTCATCAGTCGCTTTGAAGGAGGCAGGTAAGAGCTCATTTACAATGCGAGAAGGAAGAGGGGAGAAGAAAGTGGGGGGGTGGGGGGGTGTTTTTTTAAAGATGATAGAGTAATAAATTTTCTTTTTTTCTTTTTCTTTCTTTCTTTCTTTCTTTCTTTTTTTTTTTTTAAATAATAGATTTTCTAAATCAAGTATTTTATCCTACTAGGTTTGGGAGGCTTTTAGAAAGAGTAAATTTTAAAAATACTTAATCTTGCCCTAATATGAATTGTCATTTACTATATATTACCTATGTGTAGCCCTCTCTGTTGCTTTTTCATCACATTGTGTGCTGTATAGATCAATAGATACACACTCTCATTTCCTTTGTATCTGCCTATGTCATTTAGTGTTATTCCTTGGGGTCATGTTTTTGGCAACTAGATGTCTGGGTTTGGGAAGGCAGAGCTTGTTTCTCCTTTTCTCACTTTATATGTTTGTGGCTATACTTTCTGCAGGCCTGTGCTATCTCTGTGGCCTTCTTTCTGACCCACTTTTATTTACTGTGAATCTTCAGTATCCATTCAGCTCCCATCCTCCTCTCCCTACTCCATTGTATCATACTAGGTGTTGTGAGGAGATACTGCCAATAGCAAAATTCATGCTGAATTTCAGTTTTGTATTTATTAGATACAATTTTATATTCTTTAGCCCTAAGGTTTCAAAAAAGGTAGGTAAGATGTGTATTTCTCACTTAAAGATAAAAATAAACTCACATAAGTTGCTTTTCTCCTATATGACCTCAATTGCTTTTTCTTAAAATTCCCATCACTGACATAAATAGAATAAAAAAAAATTATCAGAAGGATATTATCTGTCACCAAAAGTCTGCATTTAATTAAACAATGTATATAACCTCCCTTTCATCCTTGAAGCCAAATATTTCCATTCATTCCAATGTAAATGGAATGGTTTCCCACTAGGTGATTTCATTATTTATTTGCAAGATTTATTGTTATTTAAATAGTGGATCATAGCTTGGAAATACTTCAAAAATCTTCTGAAAATTGTGACCAAGTACAAAACTGCAATGTCCTTCACTTAAAATGAGACTATATTTAGTAACAAGTTCTTGAGAAGAAAAAGTAGTTCAGAAGCCTGTCTTCATTTCCATTCCCAATCAATTGTGGGAACTTGAGTCATAAATATTTAAACTTCAACATCTCTTCCTCTGAATCAAGAATTTTAATACCTTTGCTATCTTAAATCACAGGAATCTTTACTGGAATGATTTAATTCTACTTTAAATTTTTTTGTTTCTCGGGGCAAGTTGATTGAGTAGCACAGAGAGTGACCCTTGGTGTTTGCAGATTCTCAGGGCCATATTCGATGACTACATAATATCAGGAAGGGCTGGAGCCCTGACCCCTCTCTATAGTGCAAACCAGATTTGGGAGGAGCTGTGGGAAGCCCTTAAGGGGTCAGTATTGAAAGGCTGAGCCTTCTGATTTCTCACCATTTTGGTAACCGACTGTTTGCATTCTTGTCTATACACAAAACATACATAGTTTTTCCAGCTAGTACCACTTTCCTTTAACTCTTTCAGACTTCACAGATTCAAAGACATTTTTTGATGCAAAGTTTGAAGGTTTTTTTCCTAAGGAGAGATGTGTTGTAACTTAGAACATTTTGAACACACTTATTGCAAGTGCAGGTAGAATGTAATGTGAGCGTTTTGGCAAATCTGGGACAAATCTGGTAAATGGGTGTTACTGTGAGAGAGTCTCCTGCCAATATGAAAAATGATTATATGTTCTTAGTTATTACCAGTAGGAACCAGCCCTAAAAGTGTATGAGTGGGTTAATGTTGCATTGAGTCTATAGGACTTGAATGGGAAGTTGTATTTCCTGTTGAGTGATGTCCATGTGCCTACAGTAGGTGTAGCCTTCAGATTTTACCCCAGTTGTTACAGCTTTACACTAGCATTTTGTGGAATAGAGATCCAGCAGGCCAAGTTACCATAAAGAAACGGACCACGTGTAAACGGACATGAAGAGTGGGGCTGTAGATTACCACACTGGAAGACTTTACCTATATATCAATATTTTACTTTTTGCAGTAATGCAAATAACTAATATTTATATGAGTGATTTGGAGTATGTATTTGGAGCACATGAATTTTATTTATTATCTATGCATGTCTGTATCACTATGTTTTCTTTCTTTCTGTCTTTCAAGTGTAAGAGAAACTAGTCTTGGGGCAGCCCAGGTGGCTCAGTGGTTTAGCGCTGCCTTCGGCCCAGGTTGTGATCCTGGAGACCCAGGATCGAGTCCCATGTCAAGCTCCTTGCATGGAGCCTGCTTCTCCTTCTGCCTGTGTCTCTGCCTCTCTCTCTCTTGCATGAGTAAATAAATAAAATCTTAAAAAAAAAAAAAAAAGAAAGAAAGAAACTAGTCTTTTTAACCTATGAAAGATTTCAGGATTTTAGAAAGAAATAACATTTTGTACAAAACTGAACACTGGTTTTTCCTAAGGATGCTTCAAGGCCAACTGTTTTTCCCCCTTCGTCTGGCATCCACAAAACAGCAGGAATACATATATTGGTTCAACCACTGCTTTTACTGACCTATCGCCACCTTATCTCTATCCCACCTCCATGTGAATATCTCCTGGATATCACTTATACAGCAAATTCTTGCCTTTCATCCAAAACAGTCCATTCCAAAAATCCTAAGCAAGCCTAAAGTTGGTTCAGAGGACCTGCTGAAGATCTTTCTGCTGGGTTTCTGGACACTGACGTAGGCAGGAAAAGGAAGGCCATACCACTGAAATCTCCAAGGACCATTTGAGAAATCATCTAGGCCAAGGGTATACTTCCCTAGAAGGCAAATATGAACGGTGGAGTATATGACACTTATTTACATTGACGGCCACCAACTTTTATATATATGGTATTTTCCCTTGCCAAATTTTTCCTTTCCTTCCTGTGATGCTGAGCTTACCATGGCTTTTATTACTTTCTTGCCGTCTGTGGTTATTCTCTGTCCCATTCTCCAGTCCAGATCAGCAGTATCTGGGAAGAGTAGGAAGAATGAAGGGAGAAGATAACACATACCTGAGCATTGTTCATGGACCATGCTGCTGTGTCCTCTAGCCCATAACTTCTATCTGCACTGGAGAAGAGGACAGACCTGGATTTTCTTCTCATGTTTTTTAGCCTGTAACTTCTATCCACACTGGGGAAGAGGCCAGACATAGACTTTCTTCCCATGTTTTGTGTGCAGGCTATTTACCTGCTCCTCATTCTCCCCTTCATGTTCTGGTATATTAAAATGTGGGGTGAAGACCAGGGATGAAGGGTGAAGGGTGAAGACTTCATGGTTCAGACTCTAGCTGTATCATTTCTTAGCAATGTGACATCACTGCCTTATGCAAGTTTCTAAGGTTCAATTTCTCTATTTTGGGGTCCTGTATTAGAATTATTATGAGGTTGAAACAAACCATGTGAAGAATACCATGTACTTTCCAGCACTTAATAAATGCTAGCTACTGTTATTGAGTGACTGCCATGATCACTGTTACAATCCCCGTTACTCATTGTTGAGCACTGAGCACTTTCCATATGCCCAGCCCTGTGCTACAAGGTGGGAAGAGAGCAGAGAATGAGGTAGGCATGATCTGCACCCTCACAGAGTAGAAGTCTGTGTTCATTTTATCTCCTTATTAGGTCATAGGAATCTTTCCAAGACTGCAGCCCAGAGATTTATGTTTTTCCTCCCTGGAATCCTAGATTAAAATTTTATGCAAATATTTGTATATTGGCAGTTAGGTTCTATTGTACTATTAGGGTTATATATAATATCAAATAATAACAAGGGCTTTATGGAAAATTAAAACGAAATATGTAGTTTATGGTAGAGTGCACTTAAAATAGAATAATCCAAGAAAACCTCTTTGAGGTGACATCTGAACAGAATCCTGAATGATAGGAAGGAGTCAGCCACACCGATGTCTTGGGGCAGGTATTCCTGAGCAGAGAGCACAACAGCTACAGAGACCTTTAGATGTGCACTTTGGCTTGTTGGGAGTGTGGGAACAGCAGGAAGGCAGGAGTGGCAAGAGCTCAGTGAGTGAGTACAAAGGGAATTGAACAAGGCCAGGGCCAGTGGAGGGCTCATGTGTACAGAATCCTCGGTGGGGGGGTCAGGATCCCAGATTTACCTTCTAAGTGTACAGGGTGCCACAGTTCAACCTCTGTGGTTGACTCGGGGAGACTGGATTTGAGAGGACCGAGACTGGAAACAGAGAAGTCAGTTAGGTTATGGCAGCAGAGGTAAAGTTCTGAGAATGTGTTCTGCTTTCTAAACAGAAGTAACCTTTGATTTCTAACCTATTCATCAATTGGGGTCTGACTGTACTTGTTTTTAATCTGTACAAAAGCGGGGCACCTGGTTGGCTCAATAAGTTAAGCCTTCGGCTCAGGGTCATAATCTTGGGGTCTTGGGATCCAGCCCCAAGCAGGGAGCCCGCTTATCCCTCTCCCCCTGCTCATGCTCTCTCTCCCTCTCGAATAAATAAATAAATAATTGATTGATTGATTAATTAATTAATTAATTAATTAATCTTTAAAAATATATGAAAGTGAAAATCTTGGGAAAAGATGGCTTTAAAAAAAAAAAAGATGGCTTTAACTATAAATATTTCTCACATCTAGTCCTTACTGGCGAGACCTGCTGATAAACAACACGAGGAAATGTTCCAGACCCTATAGCAAATGCTCAGTCTTATCTTTTTACTTAAATGTTTATTTGTGTGTGGCATCCCAGAAGACTGAGAACTATACTCAGCTATGCTAATCAATGTTTCTAAAACCATCAAAGGAAAAAGTCTTCACTTTTCCTTTCAGTTGGAATAAGCTGGTCTGTCTTCTAGAACTTTGCCAGTGTTCTCATGCTTCTTTTGTATTATATCTTTTAGCACATTATCAACTTACAGTGATTTGAAGAAAGATTCTGGTGTGAACCTGAATGTTCCCAGAACCCCAGGAAGGCATGGACTGACAACCACCCCTCAGCAAAAGCTCCTCTCCCAGCAACCACCACAGAAGCAGGAAAATGACACAGATCCAACTCAGGGTGTACAGACTGGTGTGGCTAATGGTGTTATGGCAGCACAAAACCAGATGGAATGTGAGGAGGATAAAGCGGTCACTCTTAGCCCAGAGACTCCTGTTCAAACTTCTGAACCCTTGCTTGCTGTGAATTTAGTGAACGGTGAAGGAGAGGAGGAAGCAACCACACGCCCCGCAACCCCCACAGCAAATGACTATGATGGAAATGCTTCTGACAGTAGCTGCAGGACTCCCAGGGTCAGCCAGGTGCTCCCCCCGGAAGAAGGAAGGGCAGACGTGGAAGCCAAGATGCAAGAGCGGGAAGATGGAGAAAGCCCTCTGGAACCAGAGCAGCTGGACCAGCACCCGGAGATGAAGGTAACGCATGAGCCTAGCTCATAAGTAGGAGGAAGCACCAACTGTTCCACTACTGTTTTTAAAAACTCTACTTAATAGCACCCGTGAAATGAATGAGTCAGATCACCCACACCACCAGTTAAATAATTTTTAAGCTTTAGCTGCTAATGGTTGCTTCCCCTAACTCTGTGAGGAAATATTTCACTTTTTCTGGTAGTTTCTGTTGATCTTCCTATTATGATTTGAAAAGTCCAATCATTCTGAAGACTTTATTATAGGAAAACCATAAGCTTATTGTTTTCACTTACAGAGGAAGAAGACGTTCTTTGTTGGGGAATATCTATGGGCTAATATTTATGGGCTAAGCAAGAGGAAGTTGTATAGTTTTTGCTTTTCAGATGTTTCTAGTCTGAAAGAGTAACTTGGACTAGCAAATACTTCATGAAAGGACACAGATATGGAATATTCAAAAACTATTCAACAGATTGTAACCATTACTCATTCCAGGCTTCTAAATTTTTTTACATATTTCTAGCTAATATAGTTTTATTTTTATTTTTTTTTTTAAATTTTTTTTTAATTTTTTTATTCATTTATGATAGTCACACAGAGCGAGAGAGAGAGAGAGAGAGAGGCAGAGACACAGGCAGAGGGAGAAGCAGGCTCCATGCACCGGGAGCCCGACGTGGGACTCGATCCTGGGTCTCCAGGATCGCGCCCTGGGCCAAAGGCAGGCGCCAAACCGCTGCGCCACCCAGGGATCCCTATTTCTAGCTAATATAGTTTTAAAACAATTGGCTTACTCTTGGATTTAGAAGCCTCTCTAAAGATCATCTTAATTAAGCAATTAAGTTCCAGAAAGCTGAAATGATTTTTCACAGCAGTAGCCTGGACACTTGGTGCCCTGATTCACAGGCCAGTACTGTGTCCCTGATGCAAAAAGAATCACAAACTTAAGTGCCTAAATGCAGGAATTATCAGTGATTACAGCATCCACGAGTAATGTACTAGAGAGAGGTGAGGCTATGGCAAACTAGAAGTTCAAATAGTTTCTAAAGAGGGCTACAGTTCAGTGAACTGCTTAAATGACGTATCTGCCTGTATGCAAAATCTAAGCTCATAAGGACTGATTTGCTGGTGGGATATATCCATGATTTACCTGTACTACGGCAGAAGCTTTGATACAATTCTAGTAACAAGACCATTGCATTTGTGTTCTTTATTCATGTCAATATGGTGGAAGGATTAATAAATTTGGCTTTTATAAAGTACCTGGAAGTTCTCAGATCAAAGATGCAATAAAAGCATCATATAGTTCCCTGGAATATAAAAGAGTTCCCATTACTCAGTCTCTCTTTTTGATTATAAATAACAATGTGTGTAGGAGAGTTAAGAATTGAAAATTTGGCAATTATAGGAAAATCTGTAAATGACAAATCCAAGTCCTAAATCTATTTAGAGTTTTTTTATGGTGCTGTGCCATAAGTGGCATTAATATAGGAAGAAATTCAAAAGGACTGATACTGAAATATCAGAGTAAAAAGTGATTGTTTGATGTCTTTAGAACTCTAAGTAAAATAAAATCCACGTTATGGTACAGTTTCACTGACCCTGAAAACAAACCCAAAGAGACAAAAAGCCAGGAATTTATTTTCTTCCAGTTAGTGAATTAATTTTAAGTGCTGACTCTCAAGCGGGGAAGGTTTAAATAAGGAAGTGGGTGGGAGAAAAGTGAGTCATACTTGGTGACATTATCTGAAACGTTAAAGAAACAGGACATTGCAAAGTGAATCTCTTCACTACATCTTAATGTAGTGGTATATTTTAGTGCCGCTGTGCTTAAACCATGGTGAACAGAAGAGAAGGTTAGAAGTAAGAAGCTCAAGACTCCTACATTTGTCCTTTTATAGTTGGGATGATGCCACCAGCGAGTATTTATAAAACAGTAAGAGCTATTCTTATTAATATTTTCATTGGTAATCCCTGTAGTTGCTAGGTAGTACTTTTTTTTTTCCTGTCTTGTATTATTATCTGTACATTCTCATGGATGAGCCTTATTTGGTTTGGGAGAGGCTTAAATAGGGGCTTTCTTATTAAACTAGTGAAATGAAATAGTATAGCCGGCCTTTCTCCTAAATGGGAATGTAAGTAGTGGATGGCACATGCTATATGTGGGAAGAAAAATGCAATTTTCTCTGCGGAGCTGTTGATACAAAAATACCACGTGTGTATCTCATCTAAAAGGGAGTATTAGGATTTAATTTCTACATGGTGAGAATATGTTCTGCTTTGCTGCTGTGGTGTCTGTTACATTGTCTTTGTTCAATTAACATTTCTAACACTTATGTTAGAATGGTAAATTTTATGTTATATGTATTTTGTCAAAGTTAAAAACGAAAAATGAGATTTTTAAAAAGTTAGTGTAGTATATGGTAGAATGATTGGAACCAGGAAGTTTTGGTGCTGCTTCTGGCTTGTCCACTAACTATTAGTATGACCTTAAAGTAATCAATTAAATTATTTGTGCCTTTAGTTAAAGGATATAAACCGGGTATGATCATAAAGTCCTTTATAGTGATATTGTAATAATAATTCTCTGCTGTTGTTCATGGGTATCTTCATTCATTAGCATAGCCCCCCATATTGTCAGCTGCTTCTTGAACAGTCTAATGTGTTGAACCTCTAAGATACAGTGGAATATCTGAGTTTCACTATACAGACAACTGAAAAAAAATCCTTCAATCTTTATATAATCTGATATAGAGACTTATATCAGACTTAGCTACATTTAAACCAGTGTTAAATGTAATGGCTATTTCTTAAATGCCTGCCACGAGTGGGAAAAGGAGGGATCAGAGGGTGAAGGAATAGGAGCAGAGTAGAGTCAAAAAGATAGTTTGGAAGGCAGGCACACATGAAAATAAATCTTGAACAGTCATTATTAATGAGAACTGACTTGAAAATCATCTCAGCTTGAGCTTGTGTAATTTTCACTGCTATCTAGTGTATTTTGATCAAGAATCACTTCAATGGTGAATACAGAATATTGTTACTTTTACTATGTAAAAGATAAAGAATACCTACTTCATTGAAACTACTGTCCTTACTGCACTTTAGCAAAGCTACACTCCTCCAATATTTAAACTGTTTGCAACATCAGTGATCTAGAATATAGCCAGACACCTCTAAGTAAGCAGATAGTTTTTTTTTTTAAACCTCTGAACTAAATGAAAATTGTGAGTACTTGGTGACACCTTTAGCTCTTACCCATAAGGTGTTATCAGTATTTTCAAATTAAAGTTAATTATGTATTACAAGAGATTAAAAGACTGAAGTCTACTAAGGAGGAAATGTCGTTATAAGGAACATTAAAACCCATAAATGACAGGGGGCAGAAGAATGTCACATGTGCAAGCAGAGCTGCATACTTGAGGGCATCAGGGGTAACAGTGTTATAATCCTGTTTGGCATCACGAATTTGGGTTATCATAAATAGCTTAACTATATTAAGAGACTCAGGTAAATGGGTCAGGACATTTTAGAATGAATTTCATTTAAAAAAATTTTTTTTCTCAGATTTATGTGCTTCAGTGGGTAAGCTTCATTAGAAATGCATTAATGCAGAATGCATTCATTGATTATGCCATCTAATAAACACTTCTTTTTTATAGTTTTCATGAGCCTTTTAATATCCAAGATATATTTTAGCAGGTTGTATTTGTAGATCTCTCTAAGATTTATTCACTGTTTCCTTCTTCTGTATTTCATATTGTATAAGCCAGATATAAATATGCAGATGTGCAGTTTCTAAGACTAAAGTTGATATAAATTACAAATCTGCTGTTGGCAACATGAGCTCAGGAAGCAGTTTTATCAAGAATATTTTACATTTTAAGTCAATCATTTTGCCAAAAATGAAAAAAATTATATAATAAAGTGAGGAATTGATGAAGATAGAAATTTGGTAGAACTGATAGAGAATTGATAATTTTTTTAAAAAACCTAGATTTTGAGGCACTGGGTGGCTCAGTCAGTTAAGTGTCTACTTTGGCTCAGGTCATGATCCCAGCCAGGGTCCTGGGATAGAGGCCTGCCACATCAAGCTCTCTGCTCAGCCAGGAGTCTGCTTTCTCTACCTCTCCCTTCTCCCCATGCTTGTTCTGTGTCTCAAATAAATAAAATCTTAAAAAAAGAAAAACTTAAGGTTTTTTTCTACTTGTTTTTTGATTATAATTTTACTTATATTTTAATATGAAACTTGAGAGTTTATAACCTTTGAACATACTCCCTAAAATTAAAAAGATTATCATCTCTTAAGGAAAAGAATAACAGAATCAGATTCAGAAGTATTGCAAATTGAAAACCAGTGCTGTAATCCAGGTTAACTCACTTTTCCTTTTTTTCCTTTAATTTCACTTAAATGTAAAGCTTAACACTGTTGATTTTGCAGGATGTAATATGAGGTATCAGAATTTTCTGGGAGTTCAAACATAATGCTGACCTTGGTTGTCTTTTTTAATGATGGGCTGCAAGTTCTTTCCTTGTGAGGCTTTAAATTTCTTTCTCTTCACTTCTTGAAAAATAAAGGAGGACAGCTGTTGAGATCATGTTAGACTTGAAGACAAATAGTAAGTTACTCCTTAGCTATTTCTTCTCTTGCCAACTCAGCTTCCATTCCAAGAATGTGAAAGACAGCAGGAGCAATGGCATTATCCAGCTTCACTAACCAGTCTTTGTTGTTGCTAGCATTACAGTGAAAGTTCTCACTGAAACTGTAAGAGTTTTAAAGCAATGTGTTGAATAACAGAAAAGTTGTCCCACTAACCATATGGATGGTTCATAAAAGTCTTAAAGATAGCTTTTCTCTATTCACTTAGAAATAAATGGTGGATTTAGAAAGTCCTTTATTTTGTGGAGGCTCCATTTAGTATATTGGAAAGGTGTAAGAAAGCAAACTGAGACAAAAATGCACTTCAAAGAACCTGTACCTGAAAAAAAACAAAACAAAAAAAAACCACACACACCTGTTCCATTTGCAGATTCGGTGTGTGGGACTGAATGTGTTAGTTGCTAGAAACAAATGAACAAGACATGCCCTGCCTCTAAAGCCTCGGTGTACCCAGTAGAGAGACATAGTTAGTCACCATGCTATGGTGCAATCCATGCTTTGCAAACATAGATGAGGAATGGTCTGCCCCTGGAGGAGGGTTGGTTAAGGGGCAGGCTGCTGAGAAGCAGTTTGTGTGAGCTTGAAGCAAAGTTGTTGGGGGTAGGGAGGTTGCTGGGTGGTTGAGAATCAGTGGGGATGGGGTGAGGTAGGGAGGAATGGCTATATCTAGGCAGAGGCAAAGCATAAGAAACGAGCAGAGGCAAGTGGAGAGAAGCCATATTTGTGGGTGTTTCTGGCCCCATAATGAGGCCAGAGGGCCAGAGAATTGAGTGAGGGGTAGAAGGATAGGCTTAAAAAGAAAATATAAGCTGTGGACAAATTGCAGTGGGTTTGTATGCCTGTGCTATATCATTTCCCCCTGAAAACAATGCATTTTTTAAATTGTGGATAAAAATTAATACCCATAGAAAAATCAAGACAATGGAGCAAAGCATAGAGAATACAAAAATCACCCATAGTTCTGCCACTCAAAGAGAGCTCCTTTAGTATTTAACATTCCAGCTTGTTTTTCTGAGCTGACTTTTGAAAAAAAAATTTTTTTTTTCAGTAGCCTAATGTATAGTCATTGTGCATCCTGTTTTGTAGGATTAAACATAGATGTTTTCCTGTGATATTTCAAACTTTCCATAAGCCTAATACTATCTGGCTTCAGAGGCACTTAATTAAAGTATGGAAGTGGCATGATTATACATTGGTGGATTTTAGAAAAATGAGTCAGATAAAAGGAAAACAGATGGAGCAGTTGTAAGGAACTGCAGTAATCCAGGTGTGAGAGGATGCAGTCCTGGACGGATGCAGCCCTGCCCGGATGCGACAGAGGGTTAGGACAAGGAAGAGAGATTTCTGAGGGCCTCCTGATGGAGGTAGAGAATGAGTCATGTTCAACTCCTAGCTTGGATGAAGTGGCAGATGGTATATCACCTTCTGAACTACAAGAGAATAGTAGTTGTTTTTTTGTTTTGTATTTTTTGTTTTTTGTTTTTTGTTTTTTTTTTTGTTTTACCCAAGGAGTTTATTTAAGCAGACCTGGGCACCAGCAGGCTCTGCATCTAAAAGAAGGTGTTGGGCCTCTTGGTGGTGAAGCATGGCTTGTGCTGATGACGCAAGACCCGATGGGGCAGTGGGAACTTGATCTTGGAGTAGTGGAACTGCTTGACAGCTGGCTGGTGGCACTTGATGGCTGCAATCTCCTCCACCTTCATGATTTGGATAGAGTGGGCCCGGGCACGTGTCGGGCACCCATGTCTCGGTAGCACTGGGTGACGGCGCCTGTGGTGGTCAGATCCCAGTATTCCCGGTACATTTTATGGGTGCCACTGTGTGAATCATAGTGCAGCCAGATGCCGAAGTTCTTCACCCGCAAGGGAGATTTCTCGAACACCTGTCCACAGTAGACAATTTCTCCAGAAGACTTCTTCATCTTCTTCAGTTGAGACATATTTGGATGGCAGAAAAATTGAGTTTAGACGTACTGAATTTGAGGGACTTGTGGATGTCCTCATGACGATGTCTAAAACAAAAATGGAATACTCTAAGACATTATGGTCTGTGATTCAGGATGAAGACTTTAGAATAAAAGAGATGAGTTCAAACCCCAGCTTTGTCACTTACCAACTAGGTGACCTCAGACATGGTACTTGAACCTGATTTGGCAGGCCTTGGTTTCTTGACATGTTAATGAAATAATTGAGGTGGCAGGCAGGAAGGAAAGTAATTGTGTATGGAATGATGGCAGGGAGTAGAGTTTCTAATTAGGTTAGTTTTGTACTACTCGTTGATGGCACCTGTAGGACATCCACTAGGAGATATTAATTAAGCAAGTGGAAATACGGATCTCGAGCTCAGGAAAGAGGATAAGCCTGTAAGAGGATGTACATAAGGGTGTGATTAATATTGCCAAAATAGAATGTGCAGGAACAGGAAGAAGGGCAAGGACTGAGCCCTAGAGAGCACAGAAATAATCAAAAGGGGAACATAGTGAGTTGTGTGAGAGGAAAAAGAGAGAGCAATGTCATGAGAACTGTAGGATTTGGGGGAGGGGGCACAGGATTACTGGTGAGCCAATGAAGATGGTCATCATTTAAAATATGGAACTAGGATTGATCTGGAGGCTTTGGTCTTACTGGGACATTATAGCCAACTAGCTCAGAAAACCTGGGTAATCAAATTAAATGCAGTACCAGTTATATCGCATACACTTTTTGCAAGGCACTGCAGAAAATACAAAGAGGAAACAGCTGAAATGGAGGATTGAGATAAATAACCATTACTAAGATATCTTGAGGTAAAAGGGAAAAGAGAACTCAAAGATAAAGTCAAGGTTCAGAGCATGGTTTAGAGAGCATGGCTGAGAGGGTGACTTCTTCCCTGTTAGCATAAATCAAGAAGTAGGGAGAGTCGGGAACTCTGTGCACAAGGTACTAAGACTGCAGTGCAGAGGTGACTAGGTGTGGTGCTGAATGTGTCGGTTTGGGATGTGCCCCCATAGAAGCCAGTGAGATAGCCTCAAGGGGTTGAGGACAGTGAAGGAGGTTAGCTCTTGTTGGGGACTTGCGACTAAGGTTCTGAGGGCCAAGGTCAAAGGTAGATGCGCAATCAGCATCTCCCCAGCATTTGCTGAGTGACCTGAAACTCAAGAAAGAGAAGATCAAACTTAACAGTGGGAGTGGGGCAAGGTCTGCAAGTCAGCAGTCCCAAGAGAACAATGACATAATGGAATCAAGGATAGGGTTTCACAGAATGTTGACATGAACCAGGAGGTTTGGGAAAGCGAGGTGTTTGGAGATCACAATGCATATAAAGATGCTATTTAGTATGGGTAGGAGAGAAATGGAAAATCCAGATCTTAAAAACATAGCAGTTGTTGTTTGTGGCTACAAAACAAAACAAAACGGGCACTGGGGTGGCTCAGTGGTTGAGTGTCTGCCTTCAGCTCAGGTTGTGATCGCTGAGTCCTGGGATCAAGTCCCACCCACATCAGTCTCCATGCAGGGAGCCTGCTTCTCCCTCTGCCTGTGTCTCTCCCTCTCTGTGTATGTCTCATGAATAAATAAATAAATTCTTTTAAAATAAAAAGCAGTATACTAAAACCTGGTGGTCAGGAAGACAGACTCAAGAGCCAGATTCTCAAGGTTTGCAACCCAGCTCAATCACTTAGAAGTTGTATGACCTCGAGCAGCTCAGTTAAACCTACCTGTACCTAAGTTTCTTCATGTGCTACATGGAAAGAACAATACTTAGGTCATAAGGTTATTACGAGGCATGGATCATTGAGTCATTGTAAAGGATTAGAACAGTGCCTTAAAACATAATGTGAGCTGTCTGTTAAATAAACATAAAATAGGGACACCTGGGTGGCTCAACGGTTGAGCATCTGCCTTTGGCTCAGGGCCTGATCCTGGATTTCCAGGATCGAGTCCCTCATCAGGCTCCTTGCATGGAGCCTGCTTCTCCTGCTTCTGCCTGTGTCTGTGCCTCTCTCTGTGTGTCTCTCATAAATAAATAAATAAATAAATAAATAAATAAATAAAATAAATAAATAAATAAATAAAATAAAATAAAATAATAAAATAAAATCCTGTTTCCTTATTTGTAAATCAAGATGAACAGACCCATGGCCAGAGATGTCCCTTGATAGATCCAAAAGTTCAGCATATCCTGCCCGGTGAGTATCCCAGCAGCTGTCAGTTCCATTTAAAGCTGGCATGCCCCTTTGTGGGATGCACAGAGATAATTTTGCACGCCACTTCCTTTTTTTTAACCCTGGCTTCCTATATTTTGTGTGTTTCTCTTGCATGAGGACCATGGGTTATTTCCACATAGGTGCACTCATTTCTATGCACGAGGTTTTAACTCTAGGGAATTATCAGAAATACTTGTAAGTGACCCAATTACTTTGATGTTCTGTGTAGATTCGGGATAGGTTAACTTAGTCATTGATTGTAGGTATGTATTAAATTCTTCTTTGTGCCTGGTCTTTTGTTTCTGTAAGAGGCAAAGGACAATATAGTCTAATGTATACTAAATTGAGTATGAGAAGAACAAAGTTCTCTCTTTGCTACCACTTCCTGTCTGATCTTGTGCAAGTAACTAAATTGTCCTTCTCAGTGCAAGCTCTCTTGTCCTTCTCCCCACCCTATCTCAAAAGCACAGAATGTAAACCTTCTGATTAAAAGTTCTCACTTGCCTATTCTCCTGTCTTGAAATGAATAAATAGTGTAGAGGACGTCAGATTGGAAAAATATTGCTGCTGGGTGGAAAGTAGGCTTGGACTTTGCTCCTAAAACTTCCTGAAGGATCATGCAAAAGTAATAAACTATTTTTGTGGTACTATATAATGAAGCCCTGGGAAAAGAATAATGTGTGTGCATCATAGTGAGTATTCTTTTTCGTGTAATGTGAGCCTGGTGATAAATTTCTTGCTTGATTACAAATCTTCCCTGAGACCACATGACCATCCTTATGGCATTATTACATGATCTTAATTGAACACAGAATCTGTAAATTATTCCCTTATCTTCTGTCTTCTTGTCCCACACATCCACAGGGACTTCCCTTCCTTAAAGATATGTAACAGAGTGAGAACTTCATTTTCACAGACCTCAGTTTGAATCCTGGCTCAGTCTCTTTCTAGCTGATTTGGGGGCAGCTTACCCATCCCTCATTAAGACACTGCTTCCTGGGACGCCTCCAAGCCCTGCCTTCGGCTCGGTGTGATCTTGGGATTCTGGGATCAATTCCCACATTGGGCTCTCTGCAGGGAACCTGCTTCTCCCTCTGCCTATGTCTCTGCCTCTCTCTGTGTGTCTCTTATGAATAAATCAATAAAACCTTAAAAAGAAAAAAAGATACTGCTTCCTCATCTATAAAATGAGAGGTTAGCAATACCTGCTTCCCAGGAGTATTAGGAAGATTCCACTGGATAATTTGTGTGAAGCACATGCAGTAGTGCCTAGCACAGTAAGTGCCCTCTAACTAGTGGGGGCTGGCACTGTCTTTCACTTGTGATACCCTCCCTTGATTTCTCTGTTCCTTAATAGAATGAGAACAAATCTGTAGAATTCTGGAATATGGGAATGAAGGTGTTGAGACAAGTTAGAGATTTAAAGGTGCTTTTTGGGATGATAGGCCAATTATGTGACATTCAAATATCATTGTGATCTCATTTTAAATTATCCACCTGGGGGATCCCTGGGTCGCTCAGCGGTTTAGCACCTTCCTTTGGTCCAGGGCACGATCCTGGAGTCCCAGGATCGAGTCCCACATCAGGCTCCCGGAATGGAGCCTGCTTCTCCCTCCTCCTGTGTCTCTGCCTCTCTCTCTCTCTCTCTCTCTCTCTCTCTCTCTCTCATAAATAAATAAATCTTTAAAAATAAATAAATAAATTATCCACCTGGACCCGCATAAAAGACCTTAATATCTAGGAAGACATTAAAAATGACATATCAAAATGTGGATGTCAAGTGTTTATTCCCTAAGTTGACTCACCTTTTTTTGAAAGAATGGACCCCAGGGAAAGCAGAAACACATGTATTCATACAAAGACACATTTGCCTTCTCCATGGACGAATTTAATTCATTAGGGAGAAACTTGAAGCATTCATTCTGGTCCTATAAAACCCAATAACTTGCATACATATTATTTTAGGTATAACCTGCCTGTAATGAATATATGGAACAAACGATAAGAACTTTTAATAGTTTAGGTTTAATGTTTTTAGAAAAAAACAATTCTTCCTGCTTAAAATGAAGTCGTGAGAACATGTACTGAAAAGTTAAAAAAGCATAACTGAAGAGTGGCAAAGCATGATATCAACCTCTGATTCTTTTTTATGTAATTGAAGGCTTTGCCCTTAAAGCCTCTTTTAGGAAACTATGATTGTCGATTAACCTTTGTGAAGTTCGTTCCAAAATATCTGCTCCCCTGCTTGCTGGTTCTGAGGCATGTGGCAGTGCATATGGCACGGCGATCATGAAGAATGAATCACCAGCTCTACCCAAGCATTTTCCGCCTGTCCAATAAGTGAGGCCTGTGAGCTGCAGCGGGGGCACTTTGTCTGGGCTCCTGCCATAGGGAAGAGTCATGCCAAAAGGTCTGAAAAGAGCTGCAGGAGCTGGTGACATCTGTAAATAAGGAGGCAGAACTGACTCTGCAGCATATTCATGAGCCAGCGGGCACAGTGACTAGCAACCAGGCTGAACCTGACCTATGAGAATGGAGCAGATATCTGCCAAAAGGTTACTGGAGGCGTGAAAGTGCACAGCCCTCGCCCAGGAAGTGCACCATGCAAGAGAACTGCAAGAGAAGCAGAGGAAAGTAAACTGTGTAATCTTTTACTGGGGGAGGCGTGCTTCTTCCCTTTCCAATTTGGATAGTTTAGACATACTCTGCTGTATTTTTGTTTGAGGCAATACTCTGAGAATCAGCTTTCAAGATGGGGATATAGTTTCATTTGCAAGTGAAAAAATACTTTATAGAGGAATATGGAAGATAAGATGCTTTTTTAATAGCATATTTATGATTATTTAAAAAAAAAGTGAAGTCTGCGTATTGGGTTCCAATAGAGACAAATAGGATTTTTTATTAAATCAATATTTTATAGCCATTACTATTTTCCAAAGAATCACGAGTATATATGACTTCTTAGTAAAGTGCTAAGCACCAAGTAGGGGTTATATAGTTTTGAAATGGCAAATAATGGGCAGTCCGGGTGGCTCAGCAGTTTAGTGCTGCCTTCAGCCCAGGGCGTGATCCTGGAGACCCGGGATCAAGTCCCACGTCAGGCTCCCTGCATGGAGCCTGCTTCGCCCTCTGCCTGTCTCTCTCTCTCTCTCTCTCTCTCTCTCTGTCTCATGAATAAATAAAATCTTTTAAAAAATGGCAAATAATAAGAGACAATATTATATAACTTGACGTATTTAACTGTCTATTAAAAAAAATAGACTATAATCCCAGTGTACGAGCAATTTTAAAGCAACTGTGTTATTTAAGCATAAGTCTGATAGAGTAGTAGAGACCCATGCATGCAGACAGATCATGTATTTCTCTGTAAATGTACCCACAGATGAGTTTCAGTAACTAATTCAACATTAGAAGCCATCATATCATTACATCAAACATGATTGAATTTTTAATACATGATAATCCTTACTAAAATGTTGAAAAGCCTGCTATAAATAGAATGTATATTAGAGAAAGAACATATAAATTAAAATGCCGAGTAGAGGGGATCCCTGGGTGGCTCAGCGGTTTGGCCCCTGCCTTCGGCCCAGGGTGTGATTCTGGAGTTTCGGGATCAAGTCCCACATCAGGCTCCCTGCATGGGGCCTGCTTCTCCCTCTGCCTGTGTCTCTGCCTCTCGTTCTCTCTGTGTGTCTCATGAATAAATACATAAAAAATCTTTTTAAAAAATGCCTAGTAGATATTGCTTTTAATTTACAAGTAGACAGTTTGTATAGTGTTAGTCTGTTCCCTTGCAGGTACTTACTATAGGCTTGTTTCTTGTTGCAGAGAAGAGTTAGAGTGAGCGCCAATGATTTACTGACCATGATATAAAATCCCATACTCTCTTATATGACTGGAATCTGATTCAATTACCTTTTAACTGTGTGACTGGGGGCAAGTCACCTGGCCTTTCTGAGTCTTTGAATTCTGTCTTGTTACATGTGTGTGCTGCCTATAAACAGGAATAATGTATCTATTTATAGATTAGATTTTTGGTTATATGGATTAGTCAATTTATATATGTATAGGTGCTGCAGAAGCAAGCACAGGATTAGTCAATTTATGTAAAATATAACAGTGTCTGCTGCATAACAAGTAATCAGTGGGTAAATGTTAGCTGTTCTTCTGGTGAAACTGTTTGAGTCTGTGATTTCCTTTAACTCCACCACAAAAATCCCTAGTAACTTTTCACAAAGTGAAAGTGTGTGAGTGATTAAACTGAATGTCAGCAAGTTTACTTTTGCTTATCTTTGTGTTGGTTTTGGCAAGGTCAGGGACCTAACATTAGAAAACCATCTGTGTGGAAGGACACAGCTTTTGCTAATAACTGCTGGTGTCTCCTTTGGATTTTGCAAATTATGACCAGGATACCTACCATTTGCCGAGTTCAGCCAAAGTATGATTTAGAGTCAGCAAAAGATAGTTTATTATAAGCTTTATAAGGTAGAAGACCTCAGGAGTGACTTCATTGCATAGCAATAACAGACAGTATGACCTGTTGGTTAATTAATTCTCTGACTCATAAGAGGTGTATTTTTTTTATTATTATTTATGGCACAAACTTTGCTGAGTGGTTTTTCTTAAAGGTATTTGTCAAAACCAGGATCAGAACATATGAAAATGTGTGAATGAGTCAAAAAGATAAAGTAGTAGTAGTACTGCTATTAGAATAAAACTAAGAGCTTGGAAAGAACAAGCCACTAGTACTAATGGCAACATGGATGTATCTCAAATGCATTTTGAGAAGTGGAAGAAGCAAGACTCAAAAGGCATGCACGTACTGTGTGATTCCATTTACCCAACATTCTGAAAAAGGGCAGATCTGTTAACAGGAGCTGATGATAGGAGAGGAGGTGTATATTGTTGATGCAGGTCAATATTTCTTGTATGTTAAATAGCATAGTGACCTCTGAAATGATTTATTTCTTATATATTTACTATGTATTTGTATTCACTTATTATAGGTTTGAAAGTCACATTTCTAATACATTAATTATTTTCTCCTCTATAAATAGTAATTGCTTAAAATTATTTGAGAGCTTTTCAATTTCACAGAATACACCCTATGTATTTCGTAGTATTTCAGTTTTCCATGCTAATCAGGATCCTTCTAACTACAAATAACACCAGTAAGACTCAACCTGGCTTAAATAATAAGGCAGTTTACTAGCTTCATCTCTGTGGTTATGGGGTGGTTGCTCATGGCACTCAAGCCTACAAGTATCCTCATTTACATAAAGCATCAAAGAGATTTATTTTTCTATTGCTCCTTCTTAAGAGCAGGGAGCCCCAGTGCATATTCTCTCATGTTTCATAGGCTCCTGAAACAATCACCCATGTATTCTTTTTTTTTTTTAATTTTTATTTATTTATGATAGTCACAGAGAGAGAGAGAGAGGCAGAGACACAGGCAGAGGGAGAAGCAGGCTCCATGCACCGGGAGCCCGACGTGGGATTCGATCCCGGGTCTCCAGGACCGCGCCCTGGGCCAAAGGCAGGCGCCAAACCACTGCGCCACCCAGGGATCCCTTCTTGATTCTTACACCAATCAGAGCCATCTTTTCAATCTGGGGAATGAGGATAGTTTCTCCAAAGGAAAGGCTACATAGTAAAAAGGTAGATGCCCTTACCAAATCTGGTTATCATTAAGAAGTGGAGGGAAAGGGCAGCCCGGGTGGCTCAGTGGTTTTAGCGCCTGCCTTTGGCCCAGGGCCTGATCCTGGAGCCCCGGGATGGAGTCCCATGTCAGGCTCCCTGCATGGAGCCTGCTTCTCCCTCTGCCTGTGTCTCTGCCTCTCTCTATCTCTGTCTCTCATGAATAAATAAATAAAATCTTAAAAAAAAAAAAAGTGGAGGAAGAGGATGTCAAACAGGCAAACAATAATGCTTGTACTTTACCCTGAATTTATTGTTTAACCAAAACTTTGTCTAATTGTGGGATCTAATGACTACACAATTTTTGAGGCCACAGATTAAACATTATTGTGTTACACTACCTAAAGACTTAACATAAAAATACCTCACTTCAGTACTCCTGTAAAAGACACTGGTTTAAAATATACTTTGTTCTGCTTTGGTGTTAGAGTTTTTACTAAATTCTGACTGCTTCATACTTCCCTAGAATGAAAAGGGCACTTCAGCCAAGTAGCTAGGTAGAAATTTCTTAACAAAAAGATGTTAAGGTATAAAATAGACAATAAGTTCTAATAGGACCAAGGCCAAGAGCTTTGGATAGTTGAAGAAGGCTCCATGGATAAGGAATGGAAATTAAGCAGGCCAACTCCCCAAAAAACAGTCTTAAACACCTAGAAAGATGAAACAAGAATATATACCATGCAGAGAGGATCAAAAGAAGAAAGTTTTGGGAATGGGCATGGACATGTTTGGATAATGGTGGATGAGATTCGTGTGTTTGGAGGGAAGTGTGCCTGCAACGATAAAATTGGGAAGAAGTCTGAGGAAGTGAGTAAAGATGAGATTTGAGTAACCTGAATGATACACAGAGTCTGGATTTTATCCTGCTGGTGAAAAGAGGACTGTTAGAAGTTTTCTCTCTATGGAAAGTAAAATGATCTTGACAAAGCAGAATTAGAAAGATTGCTCATAAAACAGCATAGAAGGTGAATCTAACTAGCCAAAAAATAGTAGAATCAGATCAACTGGGCTGATTGGATTGGGTTTGGGATATGGTATGAGCAAAACCAGGTGGCAGTGATGAAAACTTAAAGGATGGATACTAACAGTATGAGTAGGAGCTCATAGCCAGGTGGATTTTGTTGTATGGAACCTAATTTAGAGTGATTCAAGATGCAAAGACAGATTAACTGGAAAGGAATGGAACGCTTGCCAGGCTGGTAAAGTTCTGGTAGGAGGTGGTAGGATAGAGGTTTTCCTGAAAATATGAGTTTGGTCTTACATTGGCAGCATACCAAAGTGGTAGTAAATGTCCAACAATAGTTAGGTTTGTGTGATTGCCACTCATTCATTCATTTATTCAGCAATATTTTATTGAATGCCAGTATTTTATTGAAGCATTGTAGTAGACAAGAGAGCTATCAAGTTATCAAGAAAAAAATATTCCCATTCTCATAGAACTAGCAAAGCTTTACAAATATATTTAAAGGCTAAGTAGACATATACTGAGGAAATAAAATGTTTGTGTTTAAAATAATATGGGTAAAGAGAGGAGAGGGGAACATAGATGAAATAAGATTAACAATGACTTGATAGTTGTTGTATCTCAGTAATGGATACGTGCTGGTTCATTTTACTGTTTACTCATGTGGTTGAAATTTTCCCTAACATTTTTTTGAAAGGCAAATAAGTTAGATACATAGAGCTAATAATTAGACAAGATATCTGACAGAGTGATGAAATCATGTGTAAAGAGTGGCCTAAAAGAGGCAGAAAGAAAATGAGCCAAATACAGTGTCTGAGAAAGATAAAAGGTATTTCAAGGACAAAGATGATAATGATAATTTTGACAGAGGCTAAGGATGTTATAAATTAAATCTAGAGGATTGCTTATTTTTAATTTTGTTCATTTCTGGTTGGCTCACCCTTTGTGGCTAAAAGGAATTGGGTACATGAGAAGCTTGAGAAAACTGTTTTGACCATTTGCTAAGGTGTTTATTACTTGAAAAATATGTCCAAGCTTTATTTCCTAATATGTGAACATCTGTTCTACTTTTAGGAAACTAATGAGGAAAAACTTCACAAAATAGCCAATGAACTTTTGCTTACAGAAAGAGCTTATGTCAACCGACTTGACCTCTTAGATCAGGTAAGATTTTCCTTTTCAGGGTTGTTTTTTGACATTTGTACATCATTTTTAGTAATCAAGGGATTTTAGAAACTATACGAGGGGCATGACTGTTTTTGGCCAGTGAAAGCTTTTTCTTCAAGGAAATCTTTAGGATTTTTAGCTTTGTCAGTGAATTCACTAGACACAAAAGGTTTTCAATGCATAAAGAGCAGATTCAAGGACTCTATGAGTCATGAAATGCCTGTATCTTTCAACACTAAACACTGGTATGTTTCTTGACCATTTATTATGATCCTAGAGCCATGTTACTATTATCATTTAAATAAGAGAGGAAAAAATAAAATAAGATGAAATCAGAGAGGGAGACATAGAGACTCTTAGTCATAGAAAACAAACTGAGGGTTGCTGGAGGGGAAGGAGTTGGGGGATGGGGTAACTGGGTGATGGACATTAAGCAGGGCATGTGATAATATAATGAGCATTGGGTATTATATAAGACTGAACTGCTGAACTCTACCTCTGAAATCATTGATATGTTAATTAATTGAATTTAAATTTTTAAAAAATTTTAAAAATATAAATAGATTGGTGATTTGAATTCCTACGTGATTATGTCACTGATTCTATTTGCCTCATGTGCTCTTCAGCCCCACGTGAGTCATCTGAATTAATAGGGACAGGAGAAATTTTGAGCATTCACTCATTCCAGGTTATAGGAGACATCTAATACAGTGCCTGGTGTCAAGTTGCATACTCAATATTTGTTGGAAATGACATTTACCTTACTTTTCCCAGTTTTGTACTTTCATCATGGTGGAGCCTTGAGTATCATTTCAAATATATGTTTGCAAAGAAAATTTTAAAATGCATCATAATTTTAAAAAATTAAATGCATCATAAGAATCACTTGAAAACTAAGGCATCTTATATTATTTTAATGATAAAAGAACAAGATAATTGGTAGATTGCTAATATAGACTCCTCTTATTTAATGAGAAAGTTGCCGTGTTTGAGTGTTAATTATAAGAAGCATTGTCCCACTTCTGCCTTTGGAAAACTAGAACTTCGTGGCAACAGGCCTCCCTGGATATACCTCCTTATCATCAGTTCCTAGAGTAAACTATGGCCCTGTTAGAGTGAGCCTTAAGGGGCCAGATTAAGGGTTCTGTTCTTTGAAATAATGAGTTTGTGACTTAAAACACTCTCTTTCTGAAGAAATTCATTGTAAGTCCATCAATTCATGTTGAGTTTGTACCTTTGAAAGAATTTTTCTCTTCGTGAGGATTACAGACCTGAAATGTTGGATATTCCCATCATGGAAATGTGTCTTGTCCTCTTACCAGGTTTTGCGGGTTTTTGTTTTTTCTTTTTTGTTCTTTTTTGTCAGCTGCTATTGCTGACCTTTTAGAATTTAGAGTCTTAATTACTTAAAATATCCTATCTATTGGAGTCTCCAAGGACATAATTTTGTGTTCTTTTTGCCTCCCAAGAAAATGCAGTGGAGGTGAATTTAGAAAATTAACAACCATCTGGACATTATGAAGGAACAGACCTCCTTCTGCCTACATTTAACAGAATGGCAATTAAGAGGTATAGTAGCCCTAGTGGAGTATAGCTAAGACTGCAATTTTTTTAAATTGTTTTTAAGATACTCATTATTTTGTACAGGAGAAGATCTTTTTATCCTCTTATAATTGTTCAAATTATCATGCATTATTACTTACTTAAAAGCAAGAAAACATCTGTGAACTGAAATACTCTTTTATTTATCCATTGACCAGATATTTATTAAACATTCTACTGTGGGAACTAAATTATGATAGCCTCCCTCCCTAAGGAGGGATATAGTTTTCATAGGGAAAATGATATTTATGCCAACAAATTGCAATAAAGGGCATTATGATATACGTGCCATTGAAGCCATTCAAAACAAAAAGGAGTGAAAAATACCACAATTACTGTTGTATATAAAGCTTTCCACCTCCCTTAACTCTACTTATAGATAGGAGTAAATTTACTCCTTTACCTCAATTGGAAATTCTCTGGCATAGGAAAGGTTAACATACCCCAAATAGAGGCATAGCCTAGGTTAGAGTCAAGTTTTCTAATTCCTGGTTCTTCTCAATCAAAACATATATTCGGACATTTTGAAAATGATTGATTTCTTGAACCATGAACCTTATTTCATTGATTCAACAAAAGTTACTGAGAGCCTACTATATGCCTAGCACAGTGTTAGGTGGAAACCAATAAATTTGAACTAATGTTTGCTTTATTCTCTTATTCAGGTATTTTATTGCAAATTATTAGAAGAAGCAAATCGAGGCTCATTTCAAGCAGAGATGGTGAATAAAATCTTTTCTAATATCTCATCAATAAATGCCTTCCATAGTAAATTCCTATTGCCAGAGCTGGAAAAACGAATGCAAGAATGGTAAGAGGAGTAAACGGCAAATGATATATCTAAGGAAGTCACATTAGATGCTGTGTTATTTGCTTTTGAACTGAAACAATAACGCTACACAGAGCTATAGCCAAACATTTGTGTTAAATTTTTATGGTAAAGACCACTGATAGAAGTTGTGGTACATTTTTAGCTTTGGTTGAAAAGGATTTCATATCTGCTTTCCAAACTATCTTTTAATTAGTGGCGATGAGATATCAGGGGTAATCTGGAGTTTTAAAAACTCGGTTGCATCTCTTTTTACCATGTCATTCCTAAACTCCCTTTAAAAAGGTGCTGCTTCGTTTTCTACCCATCTCACAGCAAGGTGGGTCTGATAAAGCACAGAGCGTGTGTAGAAATAGATAAAGTGATCACTTCATTTGGAGTCCTATTAATTCACTTACTCTATAAGAAATATTAATGACCTGTTTCTCTATTTTGTACAGGGAAACAACCCCTAGAATTGGTGACATCCTTCAGAAATTGGCACCATTCCTTAAGATGTATGGAGAATACGTGAAGGGATTTGATAATGCAATGGAACTGGTTAAAAACATGACCGAGCGTGTTCCTCAGTTCAAAGCAGTAGTAGAAGAAATTCAGGTAATTGGACTTTTTTGTTCAAGGCTATGAATTAGTTTTTCTGCAGAAATCATAATGCCGTCTAGATCTAAAGTTTAAATTGACACATCTTGTGAAACCCTGCATCTCTGGGATTACAGCATTGGTCTGTAAATTGAGACCTATTTCTGAGACCGCCAAATTCCATGCTATTCTGAATTATGCAAAGATGATCTCTGCAAATTTAACATGTTTATTGAGCACGTGCCATGTGCTGAGCAGTAAATTCTCTGCTTTTGAGTCTAGCTTTTATAAAGATACACATAAAATTATAAGGTGAGCTCCCATTCAGGTCTCTGCCTTTCTTCCTTTCAGAGGTTGAGATAATGGAAGGAATATAGAAATGAATATAAAGAATGAGTGCCATAAACCCTAACATTCTGCAAACATTATTATTCTGGATTGTGTGTGTGTGTGTGTGTATCACTTTATATATGTGTTCCTATTTTTTTTTCAATTTCACCAAATCTGGATAATATACTTTAATAACACCATAGTAATTTCTATTTGATTCTCTAGTCAAAGTGGTTAGTAACTTATTATTTTATCAAGTTTAAGTATCAAAAAGGAATTCTTTTGATCACATAAGGTTCTTGGAGTGGGGATTCTACTGCTCCTTTTTTGCTTTCTTTTGTGCTATCTTTTGTTTTACCATTTTAATTCCTCTAAATTTTAATCAGTTTCTCATTTAGTTTTCCTACTGTTTGTTGGAGAAATTATAAAATAAAAACTAATTTATCACAGTCTACTTCAGATTAATACTAACCTGGGCAGTCCAGGTGGCTCAGCGGTTTAGCGTGATCAGCCCAAGGCGTGATCCTAGAGACCCGGGATCGGGTCCCCTGCCGGGTCAGGCTCCCGGCATGGAGCCCGCTTCTCCCTCTGCCTGTATCTCTGCCTCTCTCCTCTCTCTCTCTGTCTCTCATGAATAAATAAATAAAATCTTTTTTAAAAAAGATTAATACTAACCTTAATTCTGGTCGACTCTAGGCATTTTGCTCTATTGCAGCTCTGTTCTCCCATGCTCTGTGCTTTTAGTTCCTATAGATTACCGCTGTATATGTTTTCATCTTGTAATTACAGTGATGTAATTATTATTTTATACAACTTTATGTCTTTGAAAGAAGGGAGGATAAAGACAAAATATATCTATAAATATATTTATTAACCCATATATTTATCATTTCTGAAGTAAGTTCCTTTCTACATAAAGTGATAAGTCTTTCTTGCAAGGCAGAGATTAGAGATTAGATAGCAACAAATTTTCTTGGTCTTTGTTTAGTTGGGAATATCCCTCTTTTTCCTATACTGTTGAATTGTGTTGCTGGATACAGAATTCTTGGTTAATAGTTTTTTTTTTTTCTTTCAGCAAAATGAATGCCGTTTCACTGTGCTCTGTCCTCTGTTGTTTTATATGGGAAGTTACGAATTGTATTGATATTTTCTGTATGTGCTGAATTGTTTTTCTCGTTTTCAGATTTATCTTTTTGCTTTTGTCTTTCAACCGTTTGAATATGATGTGTCTAATGTGAATCTTTCTATATTTAGGTTTGAATTTCTTAGATGTGTACTTTTTTAAAAATCAATTTGAGAAGTTTTCAGCCTTTATTTCTTGAAATAATTTACTTCAATTACACATATATTGGTATTCTTGTTCTACAAGTTTCTGAGACTGTTCATTTTTCTTCAATCTTTTTTTCTGTTCTTCAGATTGTATAATTTCTATTAATATTTCTTTGAGTTCATTGACATTTTCTTCTGCTGTTGAGTCTCTGCGGTGCATTTTTTATCTCAGCTTTTGTCCTTTTCAACTCCAGAACTACCATTGGTTCTTTTTATAATGCCTGTTTCCTCCTTGGAAATTGCTATTTATGCATTCATTATTGTTATGCTTTTCATGTTTTTCAAATACAATTTCATTTCTTTGATCATTTTTATAATAGCTCCATTGAAGTCTTTGCTGGCTACATCCAGTATCTGTGTTCAGAGACAATTTCTTTTGATTGCCTTTTTTCAGTTTAGTAAGTAGTAACAGTTTACTGTTTCTCTCATATATTTTGCTGAATATAGGGCATTTTAGATAGTCTGTTGTAGCAACTCTAGGTTTTGATTTCCCCCACTGAAAGTGGCTTTGGTTAGTTTTGTTTGTTTATTTAGTAATTTGCTTAGGCTAAATCTATAAAAGCTGTCTTCTGTCTTTGCTGATCATTCACACAATCTCAGCGAAGAAAATTATTATCTAACCTCTCCCTCCACCTCCAACCACAGCTTCAGGCTAGTGGTGACATTGGTCTTCCCCACTAGCCCACCTCAAGACATTTCCACTGACAGTGTCGCTAGGTGTGTGCATTGCCCACCACTCCAGATCTAATAATGAGCCCTCTTCAACTTTAGCAGAGATGTGCCAGTCCTCACAGCCAGTCCCACCCAAAATGAACCTTCTAGTCACTGAACCTTCTTTAGCTGAGGGAGGAGTGGGTGTTCACCCCAGGCCAAAGTGCCACAAATTCTCACTCTTCTTACCCAAAGGTCTACAGTTTTTAAAGCATAAATGCTTTTCAGATTGTTCTGTGCCTTTGGTCAGTTTCCAGATTGCTGAAATGATGGTTTTATCGATCTTGTCCAGCTTTCTAGTTGCATTTCCCAGGGAGGATTTTGCCAGTCTCCTTCCTCAGCCAAAAGTCCTGCTTCTTTCCATTCACTTTTTATTTCTCTTCTCTCATGATTAAGTACTCATCTACCTTCTGAATGCTGGCTCCTTTCATTCTTTTACTAGCCCTTTTTGCTTATACTGAAATGTGGACAGAGTCCAGGGTTGACCCTTCACAGTCTTGTTGGCCTTCACACCCTCATGTTCATGTCCTACAGATGCCCCTAGGGTCATCGTTTCTAGTCATTTCCTACTTCTAAACTGTCTTAGTGGATTGGGAACCAACCAACTAAGTTTAGAATTCAACCACTTAGTCACTGGACCTTAGAAGACTCTTAACTTCTCTGAGCCACAGTTTCTTTGTGTAAAAATGTGGGGATCAGTAATATTTTCCTATGTTTCATATACATATAATATATAATAATATATATTTCCAATACATATATGTAATAGGTTTGTTGGAGAAAATCAAATGAGATGGCTGAACCTATAACATTACAATTTTTTTCTCTTTTTTTCTTTTTCTTTTTCTTTTTTTTTTTTTTTTTTTTTTTTACATTACAATTTTATACTTTATTAAGGAAAGCTGTTATTTCCTCAGCTTCCATGTTGATTTCAGGCTCTTTTTTCCTGGTCTACAACAATAACTTCCAAACTAATTTTCCCACATCTCCCCTAAAGGCACACTGCAGTAGATTAATGTTTATACATCTCAGTTCTAATGAGATTGCTCTCCTGCAGGAAATTCTGCATTAGATGAAGCAAGTCTAAACTAAGCTTATCTTATTACCCCAGATTACCTTTTCTTCTTCATCCCATGTTTCCATATGTATATACACACATATATATCTTATTTTCCAACAAAACTTAACATGTTTCATATCCCACTGCCGTGGACCTATTCTTCAAGGTCCCTCTTCATGCACTTGTCCCCTAGTCTTCACTTTCCTTCCCACCAGAGGCTGCGCTCATCAGAGTTCATGTTGAATGCCCTCTTTGAAGGCTTTAGTTTCTTGTTTGCTTGAATGCAAACATCATGTCTTAATAAAACCTTCATTCCCTGCAGTGCCTTTATCATGGTATGAGTTCAATGAATATTTTAATGGGATTCCTGCTTTGTTTAATATGAACAAGAATACATCTTATTTTTCAAATAATCTTTTCCCTGTCTTATATTAACAGCTTATTGAAAGCAAGGGCTATAGACTCAATTTTGCTGTAAGAAAAGGAGATCTATTTCCAGAGTTCAGTTTCTAATGGAAAAGACTGTCGTGGCCTATGAAAAATTAAAAAATTTGTGAGAGATAATAAGATGCTCGATCTTGTCATTCTTCTATGTGGAGTCTTTTTTAAGTTTAAAGGAAGTGATATTTATGGTAGCCTTATTATTAAATAGTTTCTGCTGAGTCTAAAGTCATTTAATACGGTTGTACTTAGTGAACCTCATTAAATATATGCATCTTTTAAAAATCTCTGGAGTATGATTCAATACTGTGGCCACAGAAACCCTTCTAGTGACTAATTGAAGTGGTTGCCAGCAATCTGGAATCTTCCTTAAAATTCTGCTTGATTTTTCTTTCTGTTCTTATACTAGATTAGTGGGTCTCAGACTTTAATGTTGTAAGAATCTGGGGTATTGAAAAATGCATATTTGCAGGCCTTAGCCTCAGAGATTGTGGTTTCATAGATTGGGGTGGAGTTCCTAATTTGCATTTTTAATAGTGCCTTTGGTCTATCTGAGGTAAGTGATTCACACACCACCCTTTGTAAGGAAATACTGTCCCTGATAATACTGAAAATACAGAAAAATACTGTACAACAGTGAGTTTTTAGATTGGCCAGCTTAATTTTATCTTTCTTTAAAACCTTTCTCATTATAGAAACAGAAGATCTGTGGGAGCTTGACTTTGCAGCATCACATGCTAGAACCTGTTCAGCGGATTCCCCGGTATGAGATGCTCCTGAAGGACTACCTAAGGAAATTGCCCCCTGATTCTCCGGACTGGAATGATGCTAAAAGTAAATGCTTCTCTCCCACTCCCTTTCTATTATGGGGTAACCAGTGGCCAGGCAGCCTTGTGATTTAAAGAGCAAGATGTGTCTCACAGCCAATTTAGTAAAATATTGCTGCCAAAAAATAACCTCACTGGAAATTGTCATCAACATCTCAATTAGGCAAGCACTTCTGAGCCCAAATCACAGGTTTAGAGCAACGCAAATCACATTTATCATGCTGATTTCACGTTAATCATTAACTTGGAAATCTGAAACTATAGTCTTAGAGACATCTGGAATAGCAATACACAATTACCTTCTCACAGGAAGAATACAACCATTCAGAATTACGGGTGCTGCTGGTTAATTAGATAGGCTGATGCATCCAAGAAAGCTAAAATGACACTTACTATGTAAAAATAACCCTAGCAAAGTTGGCTCTACCAACCCTAAAAGAGAAAATGATGCTTTTTAGTGTCAGTTAACATTTTCCCAGGAAAACCTTATTCTTCCAGTTATCTTCTATTTTTTCATTAGATACTAACAAATGGATTTTTTTTAAGGTTCAGGAGTTCCGATACTTTACTTTCTCATGCCTTTTTATTTTTATTTTTATTTTATTTTATTTTATTTTTCTCTCGTGCCTTTTTAAAAAATCAAAGCAGGGGAGCCTGGGTGGCTCAAATGGTTAAGCATCTGCCTTCAGTTCAGGTCATGATCTCTGGGTCCTGAGATAGTGGCTCCCTCCCTCCCTCCTGGCTCAGCAGGGAGCCTACTTCTGCCTCTCCCCCTGCTCTCGGGCTTGAGCTGGCTCTCTCTGTCTCTCTCTGTCTCAAATGAATATATAAAATCTTTAAACATAATAAAAAAATAAAAGCATATAACTCTTGATCTAGGGGTCATAAGTTCAAGTCCCACTTTCAGTGTATAACTTACTTTAAAATTTTTCTTTTATTAAAAAATAAGTAACTGAAAGGCAGGATACAAATTTAAGAGATAGAAATGACTTAATGTCAATTACTAACAATGTTGTACAATCTTAAAACATTGGTACCTTGCTAATAATTTCTTGTCATTATTTTAAGTGAATCCTGTTGAGAGAGGAGGAACACAGAATACAAACTTTGGTCTTGGCAGCCTGGGTCTTTTTTTCGAACAGAGGCTTTCTCTGATAAATTTTTCCCACCACCCAAGTGAGTCAATGACCACAGGAACTTCTCTTCTTCCCTTTCCCTCTTTATAGTTTAGAATTATCCTGACTTGACTTCTTCCACTTTCCACTTCATGCCCACTTCCCACTCATCTGGGCTGAGTGGTTGGTTTTGGTGGCCGACCTAGTGGTAGGATTAAAGGTGGGATCATCACTGCTACTCCTCAAACTGCTGATTCCAGGTTATTTTATTTTGTCTCCCTCTACCTTCAATCCTGCAGGGAATGCACAGAATTGCCCCAATCAGGATAGTCCTCCAAAATTTAAATAAAAATTCAGTTTCCTCTATACTCAAAGAGTTAAACTTGCCCTAAGGTAGCAGCGTCAAAAATGAGAAAGTTAGCAACACTATAGGGTATTTTATAACTCTCTCTGGTTTCCCATTGCTCTTTAAACTAAAATTGTAAGGAAATCACAGAAGTGCTTTTAAAGACCCAAAGGAGGGGAGAAAGCAACCAAAGTGCATTCTGTTCAGCCATGGAACAAAGAAGACAGAGAGAATTTGGTCCAGAAGTAATGAGGTTGTTGCAGTAACAGAATTAATCAGGCTGGTATTCATAAGATAGAAAAGAAAGAGCAGGACTTGATTTAGGATTGAGGGCATTCCCTGGGGTTGATCCAGCAGGAGGCTTCAGCCTGCACAGCTTTTCATGAGCAGTGAGTGCCAGAGCTCCTATCTTGCCCATACCAGGCAGTTCCCATTCCCATCTCTCACACCACCTGCTCAGCGAAAGAAATTTCCATTAGCATTGGCATCAGAGGATTCCCCTTCATCCAACCAAAACTAGAACTGTGTACGTTTTCCCAAAGAAAGTTGGTTATGGTTGGTGGTTAATTTGCTTATAAAACTCCTAAAATAGTATTACTGCTGAAGTGTTGTAACTTTGAAACAGAAGATGTAGGTTCCAGCGTGGCCCCACAGTATCATAGTTGTGTGACCTTAACCAAGCCACATCACTTGCCATTTGTTTCATCTGCCAAGTGGAGCTAGCTAACAGACTCTCCATTCAAGGTTGAATAAGAATGAAGGGACATAAAATATATATGAAAGCGTCTGGCAAAGTGCCTTGTGCCAGTCTGGTGTACATGGTATTTATTAATTTTGAAGGTCCATTATATAGGTTATATGCATAGTTGTGTATGACTATTTACAAGGAAATGTCCTTCAAGTTCCAAGTAATCTGCTTGCAAATGAACTTCTGAAAAGTATCCATATTATAAATAGAAATTGCCCCAACTTTTGGTGTCAGATTTGGTCAGCGGTGTCAGATTTTCTTCTTCTTGCTGTATATGTTACTCAACTATCTAATAGCATAGAAACAACAAAATATATTTATTTAATTTTCTTTTTTCCCATCTAGAATCACTTGAAATCATATCTACAGCAGCAAGCCATTCTAATAGTGCAATAAGAAAAATGGTAAGTGATTTACAAAGGAAATGGGAATCTTGTAGTTAGAGAATTGTCAATAATATAGCCTCATGTTATCTGCAGGTGTGAACCAAAACGAGTTGATACAGGTCAACAAAAAAAGATTCTTTATAAGGCAGCCCGGGTGGCTCAGGGGTTTAGTACCTGCCTTCAGCCCGGGGCATGGTCCTGGAGACCCGGAATCGAGTCCCACATTGGGCTCCCTGCATGGAGCCTGCTTCTCCCTCTCCCTGTGCCTCTGCCTCTCTCTCTCTCTCTCTGTGTCTCTCATGATTAAATAAATAAAATCTTTAAAAAAAAAAAAAACTTAACTACTGGGGTCTATTCTTAAAAAAGATTCTTTATAAAATGTTTAGTGTTGTGTGGAATAATCCTTTCCCCTCTTCTCCCAGTTTTCAATTTGCCCATAACTGACACATTTTATACCAAATTTATGCTTAGTCCCATTCCCTTCTGAATTATCCAAATTTTTGCTAAGGTCATTGTATTATTAAAGCCACTAAGATAAAACTTCCTTTTATTTGGTCTTGCTGTGTTTTGTTTTAATTTCCTAGGAGAACCTGAAAAAACTCTTAGAGATTTATGAAATGTTGGGAGAGGAAGAAGACATTGTAAATCCTTCAAATGAACTCATAAAAGAGGGACAGATCCTCAAGCTAGCTGCTCGGAACACATCAGCACAAGAACGCTACCTTTTCTTAGTGAGTATTCTGGTGTGAGCTGGTCACATACAAATAATTCATAAATGTGGTTCTGGACCTCTTGGAAAAGCAGGATGCTTGCTTGCTCACCAAAGCAATTCTGTCTAAACTGGTTTAGTTGGCACTGCCAGGGTTCCACAGAAGGGACTGCCCTTAGTAACTAAACCTTGTTCTTTCAAGGACAGCAATCCTAAGGTATTTTAAAAATAATTTTTCTGTGTCCTTACCTACCACGTGTCAGTTACATTAGTAACACACAGCTGAACACACAACCTGTGATGATCTTAGCTATCAGTGTGGGGGGGGGGTTACAGGGACTGATAGATTTTCTCACATTTTCCTTGTTTCAGATTCACTCTTTCCTTTCATTCTTATAGGCTGACAGGTACCATTTTCTGACCAGAGTTCTCTTCTTAATCCGCTCTGATCATTACTTTTGATCTTTCCAGTTTGAGAAAATGTATTCTCAAGGTTGTGAAGCTCGTGCCTAAAATCTCTCTGTGAAAAGTGTGTGAATTTGCCAGAGAGTTCCTTTTCACCGCAGTGGGTCCCAGTTCCTTCCTTTACTTCCTGGAAATGACAGTTAGTCTGGGGCTTATCTCAAATGTAAGAGCTCTTCTTGGGGCATCCAGGCCATTATGTTTTTAGTCTCCTAAATCTAGTTCTTTTCTGTGTCTATTGATATAATAATAATTACAATAATAGCTAACATGGAGTAACAATAAGCTACGTAAATGTTAATTATTGTTAGGATTGTTAATATAGTCACAGAAACAGAGATACATTGGTCATGAGGCTGCCCAGTGCCTGGTACATGATAAATTCTCAGCATATTACTCACGTCTGACTTTGTGCTGCAAGGCAGTCATCTCATCAGCCATAGTACGAGTTTAATTGGGGGCTTACAGGTTTTTGCTTTCTGGTTACAGCCTCCTTTGAAAGGAAAATGTACAAGAACTAAATATCATGCACAGGGGTGGTCAGTATCTCTCATTTTTCGAAAGGAACATTAAGTCACCATATTGCCTAGCTGTTTTCCCAAGTTTGTGTAACTCAAGAAAATTGAAAACATACATCTACACAAAACATGTTTATGAATGTTTACAGCAGAATTGTTCACAATAGCCAAAATATTTGGAGATATGGATATAGTAGGATGTCTATGCAATGGAATACTATAGGGCAAAAAAGAACAGAATATTGGTACATGCTACATGAATGAACTTTGAAAGCACCTTGACAAGTGAAGGAAGCCATTCACAAAAGCGCACACTCTAAGATTTCATTAAGTACAATGTCCAGAATAGGCAAATGCAGAGAGGCAGGATATAAGTAGTGGTTGCCTGGGACAGGTGGGGAAGAGGAAATGGACACAGGGTTTCCATTTGGAGTCATGAAATATTCTGGAATTAGATAGTAATGATGGTTGCACAATTTACAACTATGTTAAAAACCATGAATTGTACATTTTAAAAGGGTTTTGTGTTATGTGATTTACATCTCAGTAACTTTAAAAAGTTGATAGATATTGTCCAAATTAACTGTAAAAATCTTCATTTGAGCTCAACAAAAGTACTTCACCTCTCAGAGGTTACAAAGAGAGCTAAAAACGTGTAAAGGAAGGATTGTGATGTCCTTGAGGGTTCAGAGGTCTATTTATTTTGAAATGTAGGTTTTGTGATTCAGATATGATGAGACCACCAGATAAGGAGACGATTGCATGAGAAAGATCATTATACTCACAGATTCCCAAAAGGAGAGGCATGCTATACCATGGGGATTACATGAGAAAGCACTGGGGTCCATAAGGAGGCAGAGGGAGCAAGGAGAAAATGTGAGCAAGAGCCTTTATTGTGGGTTCAGTGAGAAGGGAAGGGCAAAGCAGCATACACAGATTTAGGATTTGCTAGTTTAAATAATTCCATCAGGCTCTGGAGCATACAGGGGCTGTTGTCTGGTACCTGGCGCTGGGGGTTTAGAGCAAGGGAATACTGGCCCAGTGTAGAAGAGCTCAAGAAAGGAGGCAATGGAATTTGGCCTTTGGATTGGTTGCTTTCCATATGAAAGACATGCTTGCAGGTGAGTCATTTACTACTTCTAGGAAGTGGGCAACCCTGAGAGGGACAAGTCCCTCCATTGTCAGCAGCAAAACCCCGAGATGTCAGAGCATCAAAAATACAGAATAAAAAGACATGCTTAATACACTCTTTTGGGCAAAATGCATGGGAGTTAATGTTCCCTTTGCCTTCACCCTTCCTTTATGGGCTTAGGCAATTCTCCTTTCCCTCTTCTGTATTACAGTTTCAGTAGTTAAGCTTCTAACTCTGTGTCTAACCAATTGCCTTGGTTTAATTTTCACATTTGAGAATTATTCTGGAAATAGTTTAAGGTTGAATACCTTGTTGCAGAGCCAAATTAAGCAGCTCTTTGGAGGACAGATGGCAAAGAGCCTTGGGGGAATACAGCTGTAGTGACTTTGAAGAAAGGACCCATCTTGTTCCAGTTATTATAAGCTATCAAACTTCTCTTGCCATTGCCTCCCAGGAAAATGGAGTCATAAAGCAGGAGTTACTGGAAAGCCATTTTTGTCTTGTGAAGACCATCTTAGAAGCATTTTTGTAGGTCCATTCTATTAATCCCTGCACGCCACCCACCTCCACCCCCTGCTCTGTTCTTGTCACACACACTCCTCTTGCCAACACGCTTTTCTTCCCATAGAACATCTTGGTTTTTTGTATGTAGAAACTTTAGAAGTACCATTCTTACTTTTCTTTGTCTCTAAGAAGAAAATGAGGGCTAGTCTTCTGTATCCTACTCTGGTTATGTTACATTTCTCTAAAAAGCCAAATTGCATGCAGAATCTGATTTCAACTTTCAGCTCAGCTTCACATGTTTGCACATTTGCTTGCCTCCACTCCATGCTTTTTTATATTACTGCAGGATACCTGTTGACTAAATTAAATAACCACACCTGACATATGAAAGTTTTTTTTTTAAAACTCACTAAATTATCCCATAAAACGACCCAAGAGATTTTATTCTTGGCTCTTTGTTGTTTTCATCTTTATTTCCTTGTTGCTTCACAGGTTTCACTTTTTTTCTCCTTAACTCATTTAAGCTTTGAATACACAGCAGACACTGGAAATTTTCTCCAACAATGTACTTTTACAAACTCTAGAACAAGCTTTAATGAAACTGTTTCTGGTGAAACATGAAATTGAACTGTTTCACTCAAATACTTCAAGACACTTGAAAAAAGTAGTTGAGGAACACTGATGATCAGGAAGGGGGACTGTCCCTGTGCTTTTAGTAAAATTGAGACTGGCTTCTAGCCTAGCACTTTAAGAGCTTGCTCCTCCCCTCCCCGCCACCAGCCAGGGATCACTTGTCCATAACCACTTCTAAGCTATGGCCCCCAGGTAAAAAGGAATCTCCTGCACTGAAAGGAAAAGCCATCGACTTGGTGCTGCAGTTGTTCTGACTTCCTCTTTGAGTCTACCAGCAGAAACCCAGAGGGAGGGTGATGGTGGCTTTTGTCACAGTATCAAGATTCACAGAGGGAACAAAGGGCATCTTCTGCTTTGTGAGAAGGGCATCTTCTGCTTTATGTCCTCTAGGAGCTCTTACTTTCACCTCTAGGAAGAAGAAAAGGGGTATTTATTGACTAGCATTAGATTGTGACATGAGTTATATAAGGTTAATAAATAATTATTGACAGTTTATAATGTAAAGTCCCACTTAGGAAGCATATGTAATAGGGGAAGCATAATCCTGCAAGCATAAAATGGAAAGAGAAACATACCATTTATAAAATAGTCTGTCATCTTATATGAGTGTCACCACTAAAAACAAAAAAAACCAATACCTGGAAATTCCACATTCATGGACTGTGTTCCTATAAAATAAGACTTTGCTGAACTTTATGAAGTGAACTTGAGTACAAGTATCAGATAACTCAGAAATTTTATGCCATGACATTACATTTGTCACTTACTTTGCAGAAAAATGAGATGGCGGTTGCCGTCTTGAAAGTTGAACCTTGGGGCACCTGGGTTGCATAGTTAAGTGTCCGACTCTTGATTTCAGCTCAGGTCAGGATCTCAAAGTCGTGAGATTGAACCCTATGTTGGGCTCCATGATGAGCATGGAGCTTGCTTGGGATTCTCTCTCTGCCTCTGCCCCTGCCCGCTGTTTCTCTCAAATAAATAAATTTTAAAAGAAAGAAAGGAAAAGAAAAAAGGAAGAAAGAAAAAAAAAGTTAAGCCTTCTGCATGTTGGTGGCTGCTCTGTAGCTCTTGCACTACCGGTCATAGCCTTGACCAAATTTCCTTTTGAGAAGGCCTTCATACAGGATAGGGAAAAAAAGTGTTCACAGGAACAGTTAGCAGCAAGCTGTTACCTTAATCAAGCTGGGATGGTGATGAGAGCCTTTCAGAGTGTTTTCAAATCCTATATCCTGCAGTGAGGCTGGGGATTGCCATGCTTAGAATACAGTGGACCATTAATGATACGTCGTTATGGTTCTCTTCTAGAATGTAAATGTGAAATGTGATGCTGAGATGCATCTGTTAAAAGGGTATTTAGTGTCCTTTTATCTCTACGTTATCCAGTGTGGAAATGAAATTTATGACGCTGGTTATAGGAACTTGTAAAATAATGTATAAGGAACAACTGATAAGAAATTTGCTTTCAGAATGACTCCAATGGGCAACGTCACATAAGCCGGTTGAAATGTTTTAAAAGTCCTTCAACATCTCTTGCCTTGATGGCTGTGTGGAGCCAAACGGAACCTGGCAACACAGGATGTTTTTCATCACTTAATCCTCCAAACAACCTGTGGCTTTTATAGATAATAATCCTGAGACATGAGAGATTTCATAGCGCACAGAGTTTAAGTCCCCAGTTGTTCTTGTCTTTGAAAAATATATGTAAGTCTAGAAGCAGTTTTAGAAACAATAAATGTGAAGGAGGAAGAAGTATGGCTCTTCTTTAGGAATCTGCCTACCAATTAACCTGAGTATTTAGCCTTTCCTTCTTTTGTGTGTTTGAATATATTCAAAAGTGAATTAAATGCCTCCCCAAACCTACTGTTTGGTCCTGGTCAGCAAGGGTTCTTCATTGTTGACTAGAAATGAGGCATAATATATAATCTGATTATTTCAAAACAAAGTCTTCCTTTTAAAAGAAGATCTAGTAAAGAAGACTTCTTGCGAAAATAGATGACATTTCTATTCATACATAACAAATTCTTCAGAAAGGCCAGTATAAAACAGTAACTTAGTTTTTTACATAGAGTTAAGTGTGCTAGCCCCACGTGTTCTAAACTAATAACTTGGGTTTTTTTAACTTAATATTAAACATCCCAGCAAAAATAATTAAGTATTACTGGTTTCCTCTAGTAGCTTTTGTAAATTTGCTTTGTAAGATACAACAAGTAGAAATTTTGTTGCCTACGGGCTTTAGCTTTTGCAACAGATGGTTGAGAACTTTAGGTCCTGATATATGGAAAGTCCTTAATAAATTGTTGCTGAGTTTAATTGAACTAATGTTCTTAATAGTAAAAATTTACTTAAATATCAACAAAATATTATGAACCAATAAAGGGAAATATAACTTAAAATATGGTAATTTTGATACAAGCGTAAAGTCTCAATATAGTATTTAAGTAACTTTGCTCATGTAGAGGGTATGATATTCCCCTGGGAATTCCTTGGAGTTTTTTTCTAGGGCTACTTTTAATATTGGTTGTTTTCTTCTTTCTTCTTTGTTTTCCTTTTTATTGATGTGTGTGCTGTCTCCTTGCAGTTCAACAACATGTTGCTGTACTGTGTCCCAAGATTCAGCTTGGTAGGCTCTAAATTCACAGTTCGAACCAGGGTCGGCATCGATGGAATGAAAATTGTAGAGACTCACAATGAGGAATATCCACATACTTTCCAGGTGTCTGGGAAAGAGAGAACACTGGAACTGCAAGCCAGGTGAGAGAAACCTTCCAACACACAGCCTTCCAACAGCATTAGAATGAGTTGTATGACAGGATCATTCTGAGAATCTTTCCCAAGTGAATACTGCAGATCTCTGGGAGTCTGGTTGGACATAAGCAAAGAAACAGAATCTCTTAAAACAGAACCATGTTATCCCTTTTGATATTATTCATAGTGTCTAGATAGTGGTTTTCAGACAGCAAGAATTCAGTAAATTTTATTGACTCTTCAGATTTGCAAGGTGCTCAGAGAATGAAGTTATTTTATTCAAGCTGGACTTTTTTTTTTTTTTCCAAGCTGGACTTTTGAGTCTTGTAGGAAAGGGTTCTCTCCTAACTCTTCCTCCCTGCACCCTTCCTTTTGGTGCATGATGTTTATTGATGCTAAATGTTGAAGCATTAACTGTATGACTCTGTAACTCATTGAGACTTTAACGGAGAGGATTTTCAGAGGAGGCAGAGTGGAAAAGGTAATGATTCTCCTGCTACAGTTGGAGGATACACCAAGGAGGCCATGTGTGGCTGTAGTGGCCTCCAGGAACCAGGACTTCTGGAAGGGGTCGTTCTTTTATCTAAGCTTCGTTGAGTTGGAAAGAAAGGCTGGGGTTCTAGCATCCATCTGCCTAACACAACCATGTTTAGGAGGAAAAAAGTGTGAGAACCACTACAGTGGCTCTTAGCTACCTCATGTGTGAACCTCTGGAAGATAGAGTGCTGTCAGGTTTTTAAATACCTGCCTTAAAAGACTGTCCTCCACTTATCCTACAAAGGTGTATCATGGTGAAATTTGGGAACCTTCAGAAGGTCACAGATGGGAGGGTTAAGTACCAATCCTGACTCTGATGGTTCTGGTATCTGAGAATCTAGAGACTCAGCACTTCCCATTCCTTTTTATTCTCTTGCACCAATAGCATGTGGTTCTGGCTCCTCAGATGAATTCACCCTGGATATTTATACTTAGTAACTGCATAAACGTTTGAAGTTCAGACTTTCAGAAGGGAATAAATAATTTTACCGGAAATCTCTGCCCAGAGAATTGGTGGGAATTGGTGAAATTACAGTTAAAGGAGATATGGCAGGCTGGCACAATTTGAAGAAATAGCCAGTTCTTTGATTTCCTAAAGAAAATCTATACTGAACCCGGCATTACTTAGGGAGCTGCCAGGGGACTGCTCTAAGGATTACAAGGTGGCATTTCAAGCATAAGTTGAAAGTATAGAGGACTTGGCTTTGAATAGTACAATTTCTCTACATTCTAGTGGGGTTTGGGGATCAGCCACCAAACCCAAGGGAAGAATGTATTATACTCTGCTTGGAGGCTCCTGACCTGAGTCCTCAGTGTTTGACTCACTGAGCGATTGGTTCTGGCAACAGGGAGGACTCCTCAGTAGTTCTGATCATCAGAGAAGTTTTTATTGCAGAAGAATGAAGGCACTCACTGCTGCTCTGAAATCCAGCGTACTTACAAATGCGTGAACCCGAGAGAGGTGTCTAAACAGCGAAAGAGAGATTATCAAGGTTTTGTGGGTTGCCTAAATGGGAACTCCAATCTTTGGCCTCTTTTCTCTTCAGGCTATGGCTGATGCATGAGGAATACTCTTACATACTGCAGTAATCATTGTAGAGTTCCAATATGCACTATTGGATACATTTCAATATCCAATTGGTATTGAAAACACGGTCATTTTTCCTTAAATGTCTTATTCCCCAACTCTCATTGCTGCAATTGTATTTATGATTATATGGTGAATTGGAGAGCTAAATTAAGTGATTACCTTTCATCTAGCCTATGATTCTTTGAAAAATAAGGACAAACACTGAAAGTCTCAGAACATCAGAATGTCACAGGAATTTCTTGGAGCCCAAAATTGGGTGTATGTTTGGAGATGTTTATTAAAGATCATTCAGTTCTGAAGTCACCTGGGAAAAAAAAAGAGTTCTGCTTTTCTTGCTAAATGAGTCAGTCTTAAGACTGACCTCTGACCCTCTGCTTCCTCTTTCATATTTAAAAGAATATAAACTATTCTGTGTATACAGTTTTTATTTAATGGTTTTATATTGTTAAATGAATATAAAAACTTACTAAGGAGTAGAGGAGTAAAAAATCCGCCAGACTTGAGAAAGTAAAACAAAAAGCATTGAAGACTCATCAATGCATTTAAACATTGAAGCATTGAAGACTTCTTTGCATTTAAAAGGCTAGAAGCATGGGGCAGCCCTGGTGGCTCCGCAGTTTAGCACCGCCTTCGCCTTTGGCCCAGGGCCTGATCCTGGAGACCCGGGATCGAGTCCTGCTTGAGTCCTGCGGTGGGCTCCCTGCGTGGAGCCTGCTTTTCCCTCTGCCTCTGACTCTCTCTCTGTGTCTCGCATGAATAAATAAATAAAATCTTTAAAAAAAAAAAAAAAAGCCTAGAAGTAGCTAGGAAATAACTGTGATTCCAGGCAATAGAACTGATTTTATCCAGGCAGGGCACTGCAGTAGGGAGAAATCTCTTTTGAGGAGCAAGATTGAGCACCCCCCCAACACACACACACACACACACACACACTCACACACTAAGGGTCTACGTCTAAGGATTCCCAAGTGAACAATAGCAGAATCTTCCATTTGACAGGCACAGATTCCAGCAGCATTCCTGGCACATCATGATGCTGAGGAATAAATTTGCTGGCAAGATAGATGGTATCACCGGAGCAAAGCTCCTGCGAGATTCCTGCATATGGGATACATGTGGGAGCGAGGCGTGTAACGGTCAGACTGGAACTCAAACGTACCCTTAGCCTACCAAACGTACGCCAACAGAGCCCACTCTTTTGGCATTCTTCAAAATACTCCGCTTGGAGATCTAACTGTCCAGTCTACTAATGGGGACTTTTCTAATATACTCTGTGACAGCAGCCAGTGTAAGGTACCTGCAAGGACGATGAAATAAAGAAAATTTGCCTCAATAGGAAAATAGAAGACCATAATCAAGGAAATTTTTTTCCCCAACAGAAAATTATTAAATACTGGAGTAAGTCCATTAATCTGTGGAACCCTTCCTACAAGCATCTAAAATATTTGCTTTGCTTTATAAGTTAAGTACGATATTGCTGAAAGCTTTCTTTCGAAATTGTTTGTCAAAGGGAATGTTAAATAACTTCCTAAGGCCTTACAAAGATATTTTAGATCCCAGAGGATAACTGTAATCTTTTCTAAGATGGGCTGTGACTAGTAGCCTTTGAAAGCCTCCTGTGTTTTCTTAAAGGTGAATTGGAAGATTAGTTGTATATCTGGTATGATGCTAAATCATAGTTACCTAGTACATTAAGCTAGGTGATGGTTGTTTAAACTAACATCAGGGCAGTATATCAATGGAAGCTAAATGTAACTCTCCCAGTCGAAAATTGCGTATACCAAAGTGGATGGCCTAAAACTGTTTAAGGGGTACCTGGGTGGCTCAGTTGGTTAAGCATCTGCCTTCAGCTCAGGTCGTGATCTCCATGTCCTGGGATCGAGCCCCACATTGAGGTCTCTACTTAGGGAGGAGTTCACTTTTCCCTTTCCCTCCCCCTTCTCCTCTCCCTGCCACCACTACACCTGAACCCCCTGCTCATGCTTTCTCTTTCAAATGAATAAATAAAATTTTTTAAAAAATAACTCTTTTTAAGAATTTGTTAAAAAAAAAAAATAAAGAGAATTTACTTGTTCAGGGGGGTGCCCAAGTAGCTCAGTTGGTTAAGCATCTGACCCTTGATTTCAGCTCAGGTCATGATCTCAGAGTCGTGAGATTGAGCCCTGTATCAGGCTCCACACTGGGCGTGGAGCCTGCTTAAGATTATCCCTCTCCCTCTGCCCCTCCACCCCCTTTCTTTCTTTTCTTTTTTTCTTTTTTTTTTAAAGGAGATGCTATTTTTTTTTTAAGATTTTATTTATTTATTCATGAGAGAGACACAGAGAGAGAGAGGCAGAGACACAGGCAGAGGGAGAAGCAGGCTCCATGCAGGGAGCCCGATGTGGGACTCCATCCCAGGACTCCAGGACCATGCCCTGGGCCGAAGGCAGGTGCTAAACCACGGAGCCACCCAGAATCCCCTCCACCCCCTTTCTTAAAAAAAAATTAAAAAGTATTTGTTAAATTGCCAGTGATTCTGTTTTATTTTTATTGTAACTCCTTCCTGGACATCCCTGGATTTTCCAGAAAGTTGTAACAGCATTAAATCATAGTTTTATTCATGAGATGTAACTCATTAATGTTCTCTGTATTCACTTGAATTTTGTTTTGTTTTAGTTCTGAGCAAGACAAAGAAGAATGGATCAAGGTAAACCATATTTCTCTTTTCATTTTTGCTTTTTGGTAACCTTTGTATGTGTCCATAAATGTGCCCATATAGTATACACATATCAACATCAGAACAAGGTCATTTAATTTTTAAGATCATTCCTACATCACAGATGTTTGTTTAATATAGCGTTTTCATTAATTTGCATGTGAAATTTTACTATGTGCTTTGAATCTCACTTATATTTTAGGCTCTTCAAGAGACCATTGATGCTTTCCATCAGAGGCATGAAACCTTCAGAAATGCAATTGCAAAGGATAATGACATGCACTCAGAGGTTTCTGTAAGTTGGAATAAATTCTTTAAGTTCTTTTCTCTTTGCAATGCCAGAACTGGCTATTTAGACAGAATCTCATTCTTTCTTACATTAATACAATAGTGAGTACCTTTTTATGCTACTTAAATTTCTTTAAACCTTTTATATCTTTTCCTAGGTGTTGAGTTTCAAAGCACGATATGAACAGTGTTGTCAAATGTGCTTTTTAAATAAGTAAGTAAATAGATGGAAATAACCATTTTTTCTATTAAAATTGAACCTTTCCTTTTTAGACTGCTGAGCTAGGGAAAAGAGCTCCAAGATGGATCCGAGATAATGAAGTAACGATGTGTATGAAATGCAAAGAGTCTTTCAATGCACTGACAAGAAGAAGGCATCATTGTCGAGCATGCGGACATGTAAGTGAGATTTCTTAATGGTCTGAAGGTTGCTAGTAACTAGATAAGTGTTGTAAAATCACCAAGTTTGAAAAGGAAAAAAGAAAATTTTTTTTTCAGTAAATAAATCATTTAGTTGATAAACTTATTTTGATGACAGCTACATACAAAAAACTGTGCTGGGTCCTAGAGAAGACATGGTAAGCAAAATGATACCCAGCTTCAGAAAATAACAAAAATCAAACAGATGAATAGGCATTTCAAATTATTATAAGGACAATAAGGAGACAATCAAGAAGTTAAAATGGAGAATAATGTTAATCAAGGATGACTTGGAACCAGTTTTACTTAGAAAAATGAAGACCTGGCCCCTGGACGGCTCAGTTAAATGTTCGACTCTTGATTTTGGCTTGGTCATGATCTCAGAGTGGTGAGACAGAGCCCTGCATCAGGCTCCATACTCACTCAGCACAGAGTCTGCTTGGGATTCTCTCTTCCTCTCCATCTGCCTCTCCTCCCCCCCTTTCCCCTATTAGAGAAAGAAAGAAAGAAAGAAAGAAAGAAAGAAAGAAAGAAAGAAAGAAAGAAAGAAAGAAAGAAAGAAAGGAAGAAAGGAAGGAAGGAAGGAAGGAAGGAAGGAAGGAAGGAAGGAAGGAAGGGAGAGAAAGAAAGGGAGAGAGAGAGAAAGAGAGAAAAGAAGAAAGGAAAGGAGAAAGGAGAAAGGAAAGGAAAAGAAAAGAAGAGGGAGACCTATATGAAGGGTTGATATTTAAGCTGATGTCTAAAGATGAGGAAGAGTTAACCATGCCAAGGGAAGTGAGAAAGGTTTAGTGGCTCTGTATGTCAGAAGCCCTGAGATAGGAGAAAGTTAGATCTGCTCTTGAGATGCCAGAGGTCATAAGGCTGGAACCCAATGAGTAAGCGGGAACTGTGGCACGAGAAATAGAAGGGGCAGCCCAGGTGGCTCAGCGGTTTAGCACCACCTTCAGCCCAGGGTGTGATCCTGGAGACCCGGGATCGAGTCCCATGTCAGGCTCCCTGCATGGAGCCTGCTTCTCCCTCTGCCTGTGTCTCTGCCTCTCTCTCTCTCTCTCTCTCTCTCTCTCTCTCTCTCTCTCTCTGTCTCTGTGTGTGTGTGTTCGTCTCCCATGAATAAATAAATAGAATCTTAAAGAAAAAAGAAATAGAGGTAAATAATAACTAAAGGAGTTCATGCCTTTGAGAAAAAAAAAAGGAACATATAGCATAAGAAGAAGTTCAGGCTTTTGATGAGAGAGGGAAACTTCTCGCCATTATAACGAAAAGGGAAAAGGAAATGATGGGTGCAGATGTGGGTGTGTTTTTGATTTTGTGGTAGAAAATTTTCAGTATGATATCATGTTGTCATTGAAGTATGAGGAAGAGTCATAGCTGAACAAAAGAAGAAAGAGGAATGAGGGGAGATTCAAGAAAGAGGGCTCAGTATGAAATAATTGTCTCTGGGCAGGGGTGTGAGCCTCCATGAAGAATAATTGTGGACTGCTCTGTGCCCGTTAGAGGAGATTTATGGTTATGTGTGTAAAGGGACACACAGTCCGTTTACTGGCAAAGATTTGAGTTGTTTCATATAGAAAGCATGAAGAGAAACAAGGCATGAAATGAAGCAGGAAAGCTATAACAGGTTTTGGATGGCCTTGTAAACCAAGTTGAGGGTGATATACTTTCTTCTTAAAAAGTAACAAGTAGGGATCCCTGGGTGGCGCAGTGGTTTAGTGCCTGCCTTTGGCCCAGGGCACGATCCTGGAGACCCGGGATCGAATCCCATATCGGGCTCCCGGTGCATGGAGCCTGCTTCTCCCTCTGCCTGTGTCTCTGTCTCTCTCTCTCTCTCTCTCTCTCTCTGTGACTATCATAAATAAATAAATAAATAAATAAAAATTAAAAAAAAAAGTATGAACTTAAAAAAAAAAAAGTAACAAGTACACCGAGAAGGGTAGTCATTGCAATGCTGTGATTTAATATAATACTGGGATGCCGAAGTGCAGCAATTCTTATTGATAGTTCTTTTAGATTATTCTCTTACTGCAGATCTCCTCTTCCATTTTTGTCCTAAGTTTTCTCTCAGTGAAACAGTTTTGTAATTAAATTTGAGAGTGAACAACTTTTTTTTCCCTTCAGGGTACGACTTTTTTTATCTGTCACTGAGTTTGCTTGAAATGATTTCAGGTATTGACTGATAGACTTACCTTTAGTAAACAAAAATGTTTGAATGTGGATTACCAAATAATATGATTTGAAAATAAATAAGATAGTACCTGATATGAATGTGCCGATGCAGGCATGCCTAATACCAAATTCTATAGTAATTTCATTGTAATTATGAGAAAGCAATGAATAGTTCTTTATCATGAATTTACATGCTGTGAACCTAAACTAAAAGTTTTACTATCATTTATATGTCTGTAAATAGTTTGTCTACTACAAATTGGAGAAAAATATGCTTCTAGAAGTAAGAAGATAATTTTTTTAATATTTTATTTTACATACAGTGTAATATTAGTTTCAGGTGTACAATATTGTGATTCAACACCTCCATACAACACCCAGTGCTTATTACAGCAAAGGACTCCTTGATCCCCATCACCTATTTAACCCATCCCCCCCACCTCCCCTTCGGTAATCATCAGTTCTCTATAGCTAAGAAACTGTTTCTTGGTGTGGCCCTCGCTCTTATGTTTTCCCTATGCTCATCTGTTTTGTTTCTTAGATTCCACATATGAGTTAAATCATATGATATTGGTTATTCTTTGACTCATTTTGCCTAGCGTAATACGCTCTAGCCCCATCCATGTTCTTGCAATTGGCAAGATTTCATTCTTTTTGATGGCTAATATTCCATTGTGTATATATACATCTTCTTTATCCATTTATCAGTCAATGAAAAATTGGGCACTTTGCATAGTTTGGTTACTGTAGATAATGATCCCTATAAACACTGGATGCATGTATCCCTTTGAATTAGTATTTTTGTATTCTTTGGGTAAATACCTAGGAGTGCAGTGCTGGTTCATAGGGTAGTTCTATTTTTAACTTTTTGAGAAACCTCCATACTGTTTTCCAGAGTTTGCATTCCCACCAGTAGTGCAAGTGAGTTCCTTTCTCACATCCTCGCCAACACCTGTTGTCAGAATGACTAAACGTAACAATACAAGAAACAAGAGTAAGGTGGAATCTCATCACAGTTTTGATTTACATTTCCCTGATGATGAGTGATGTCAAGCATCTTTTCATGAGTCTGTTGGCCATCTGTATGTCTTCCTTGGAAAAATGACTATTCATGTCTCTGCCCATTTTTAAGTTTGATTATTCGTTTTTGGGGTATTTTGAGTTTTAGAAGTTTTATACATTTTGGATATGAACCCTTTAACAGATATGTCATTTGCAAATATCTTCTCCCATTCAGTAGGTTGCGTTTAGTTTTGTTGATTGTTTCCTTCACTGTGCAGAAGATTTTTATTTTGATGAATTCCCGATGGTTTATTTTTGCTTTTGTTTCCTTTGCCTCAGGAGACATCTAGTAAGAAGTTGCTATGGCCAAAAAGATAATTTTTTAAACCGGAAGGGTTTTTTTTTTTTAACAATTATTTTATAATGATCAGAAAAAAATACCACTCATTAAGAAATAGCATGCATTTGCATTGTACTCATTCATTCATTGGCATTCTATAAATGTTCATTGGGTGCTTTACGAGCAAAATATACAAGGACAATCTCTCATAGAGCTTGCAGCCCAGTGAGGGTTATACACATAAGCCGAATAATCACACAAGTGTATGATTAAAAACTAATCAGTGCATCAAGAAAAGTAAGGGAACTTCAGTAGCATAGTGACAAGAGACGGTGCTCTATTCTGGAAGTTGGAGGAGTCTTCTTTGAAGAAGTGGAATTTGAGTTAACATCTGAAGGATGAACAAGAGTTAATTCACTGAAGCAGAGATGAGAGGAAAGGAGTATAGTATTTCAGGGGTTCTGTGAAGCCAGTGTTACAGGGAATACAGAGAGGAAGAGGGGCAGATTATATAGATGTTGTGGGCCATGGGGAAGAATCTGTTCTTTATCCAAGAGAAAAAGGAAAACTTTAAGGATTTTATATAGAGGAGAAACCTATCAGATTAACATGCTTAAGACAGCATCTGGTGCTGTTTGAAATATATCTCAGAGGGATGTAAAAATAGAGGCTGGAGAATGCTCCAGTAAGAATTCCAGTAAGAATACTACAAGGACCAGTCATGAGACTGTAATAGTCCAAAGTACAAAACTGATAGCTTGGACTTGGAAGGAAGATGTAGAAAAATGAACAGATTAAAAAAAATATCCAGAAGATAAAATCAGCAGGACTTTGTAATGAGGTGACTCTTTGGGGGTAAAATAGAAGGAGGTGTTGAGGATGATGACTCCTAGATTCCTAACTTATCTTGACTGGTTAGATGGCTGTGCTATTTTCTGCAATAGGGAGCACTAGAAGGGAACAGGTTGGGAGGGGTGGGAATCAGGAGAAATCTGAGGGCAGAGAAGATCAAGATCATGAGTTCACTTTGGGAGCATATTGAAACATCTAGAGGTATGAAAGGTAAAAGTCTGAACCAAGTCTTTGAAGACCTCCTGCCTTTAGAGCGAGGACAAGGGTGAACAAGCAGAGCCCATCACCAAGAGTATGATAATACCATGACATATACTCCTAATGTTCACAGAGTATTCTTAGTCTAGTAGAAGTTTGTGTTAAATATTTAACTCTTATTTATTATTACTATAAGTGATGATTGCTCAAATCTTTATGATTATTTACTTTTTTTTTAATTTAAGGTGGTTTGTTGGAAGTGTTCTGATTACAAAGCTCAACTTGAGTATGATGGTGGAAAATTGAACAAAGTTTGTAAAGACTGTTATCAAATAATAAGTGGATTCACAGATAGTGAAGAAAAAAAAAGAAAAGGAATTTTAGAGGTATGCAATATTAAATGCTTGATAACTTTTAAATTTTTATGGAAGGAATGTAGAATTGTCTTTTAACCCTGAATAATACAAATAGCATATTTTCTGATTTCTCTTAATATTTAACAAATTTGAAGAACAAGCAAGATTCACACATTTGTCCTGTCAGGCTGAATTTTGGGATTATATTCAGTTGTGTAGAGCAACAGTGCTATATTAAATCAACATGCATTTGAGAGTGAAATATGTTGGTTTTCTGAAGGTGGCTATAGTCAAATATTAGAGTATTGTCTCTTCTAATGCCCAACTTATATTTTTTAAGAGGAAAGCTTTTCTGTCAGTTTTACCTTACTGGCTTCAAAAACACATGTCTTAAAATTCATATTAAAGTATTACTTTGTTACCTGAAAAAATCTACCAACTTACTGCATTAAAAGCATCATTTAATAGCCAGTGACAATAATCTGGTAACTGCATTAAAATATCATTGATACATCTTGCAAATGAATTTGACCCATGTTTTTAGACTAAAGTCAGGACCTCCCAAGCCCAGGAACTATAATGCAGCTTGTATCTGAAATGAGTTTTACACTAAAAGATATTAACATAAAGAATAAATTATGTAATATGGCCTTTATCTCAGAAAGTTCAACATAGCCTGGAAAGTCTTTGAAGAATAGGCTCATGATCAGAATTCTATGTATCTAAAGTCAGAGACATACTTTGTTTATTAAGAATTTCCATGGTTTGGGATGCCTGGGTGGCTCAGGGCGTGATCCTGGAGTCCCTGGATCTAGTCCCACACTGGGCTCCCTGCATGGAGCCTGCTGCTTCTCCCTCTGCCTGTGTCTCTGCCTCTCTCTCTGTGTCTCTCATGAATAGGTAAATAGAATCTTTTTTTAAATAAATAAATAGATAGATAAATAAATATTAAAGAATTTCCATGGTTTATTAAGAATCAATAAGCATTTATTGAGCATCTACACAGTGTAAGCATACAAAGATCATTTCTGTTAACTGAAAAAGAATCATAAACTTCAGCATCCATTTAAGGTTAAAGTATAGGCTGACAAGCTAAAAGTATAACTCTGAATTCTTCCAGGGCATATGTTGCTTTTGTAGGCAGACCTAAAAGGGGCTTTCTCTGGCAGGGAAGGTGGAAAGACATGCTTACATTTCACTGGCTCCCAGGAATACAGCCTCAAGACTTAACACAAGAAAGTGATGTAACTGGCATAATATAATGAGTCAAATAACTTGTTTTAAGGGAAGAGTCTCAGGCTATATCTATGAAATAAAAAACCCTACATAGTTTTCTCAAAAAAATCTATACTCGGGGGACAAATTACCAGGTTAACACATTTATATCATGAAGTCCATAAATAGAAAATGATACGTATATGAGTACATGTACATACATATGCGTACATACTTGAAACTGGCTTTATGCCAACTAGTTTGTTATGTGCTCTAGACCAAGAGTCAAAAAGGTTTTCTGATAAAGGGTCAGAGAGAGGGTGGCCCTGGTTGTTCAGCGGTTTAGCGCCACCTTCACGCAGGGCTTGATCCTAGAGACCCGGGATCGAGTCCCACATCGGGCTCCCTGCATGGAGCCTGCTTCTCCCTCTGCCTGTGTCTCTGCCTCTCTCTCTCTCTCTCTCTGATGAATAAATAAAATATTTAAAAACAAAAAGGGTCAGAGAGAAACTATTTGAATCTGTGCAGGCCAAGAGTAAAAACTGAGAATATTGCTTTTCTAACAAGAAGGAAAACATTTTCACAGTCTTTTGACAAAATTCAATAATAAGCTTAGTATAATTTTTTATAATATGGTAATAAGACTGGAATTCTTGGTGGATAGGGGAGATAACATTTTCTTTAATTGGAGTCCAAAGTTAGTGTTCCCTGTCATCAGGTCAATTTTAAATGTTCATCTATAAAAACTATTCTTAACTCATAGGCCATGCAAAAACAGGCTGCTGGGCCATAGTTTGCCAGACAGTGCTTCTTAAACTATCTGTGAGGAAGGGCCAGTTTTATTTCCAAACCACCACAGCTCAATACTTTTGTAAGATACATAATCATGTTGCTTGTGTGTCATCACAAAGTCAGATTGCTCTAAAAGTTTCTAAGTGCTTGCTCTTATTCACTGTGCTTTGCTTTATCTTGAATGGGTAGCAAGCAAGTCTGAACCAGCACAGTTTGGTGGATGGCATTAAGTAGCAGTACCCTGAGGATTTGAGCCATGGAGAACAGAAGCAGACCACTTGCTTCCCATAACGTATATAATGTCTATATTATAATGTGTATAATAAATCTATCATTTAGTCGAATGATTTTGTCCCCTTTTAGCCAATTATGTATATATAAACATAAATGATACATACATACATGCATATATTAATATTGTATTGATATACATTGATGTATATATACACACACATATGTATATACATGTATATGATACATGTATCATATACATTTGCTACTGCACTGTTACCCAGTTGAAGCCTAGAACGCTGGTTCCTAAATGTATGATCTGGAGAAAGTTATTTCATCTCTGAATCTCATAGATAATGAAAATGGTACCTTCCTAATATTGGTATGAGGAGTAAATGAAATAATAACACAATAGTGGACTCAGAAAAGCACCTGCATAGCAAGCAGCCACTAAATGTTTAACTGTATTTAAACTTGCAGTCTGGTAATAGTTAAAATTCACTCATATTTTCCTTTCCTCATGGAAGATCTAGATGAGTATTTAAATAATAAATTGCAGATGGCCCCTTTGGGGGCATTCCCAAGAGACATTTTATATGAATATATTGTGCTTTATGAATGTTCCCTAGGGTGAATCACTTCTCTACCTGCTTCGTTTTGTATTCTTCCTCTCACGCCCTTTCCATTATATTTTTCTAGATTGAATCAGCAGAAGTATCTGGAAACAGCATAGTGTGCAGCTTTCTTCAATATATGGAGAAGTCAAAACCTTGGCAGAAAGCTTGGTGTGTGATCCCCAAACAAGACCCTCTTGTGCTGTACATGTATGGTGCCCCGCAGGTATCTAAACTGTATCTTTCTGAGGGGAAAGAGGCAGGCAAATAGACATGAATTCAGGGATACCTGAATGGCTCAGTGGCTGAGCATCTGCCTTTGGCTCTGGGTGTGATCCTGGGGTTCAGGGATCAAGTCCCACGTCGGGCTTCCTGCAGGGAGCCTGCTTCTCCCTCTGCCTGTGTCTTTGCCTCTCTCTGTGTGTCTCTCACGAATAAATAAATAAAATATTAAAAAAAAAAAAAGAAAAGAAAAAAGACATGAACTCAGAATCCTTCTATTATTCCTCTCCAGAACAAGAGAACTCAGACAGTTGCATTGTCTTTCACTACAATTGAAAAAAAAAATTAGTAAAACAAATAATAATAATAATAATAATAATAATAATAATTAGTAGCTAAAATTCAAGTTTATTTAAATTGATTTTTTAAACTGTTTTTTAAAAATTTTTTTAAGCCTTTATTTATTTGAGAGAGAAGAGCATGAGCAGGCGGAGAGGGAAAATCAGACTCCTCACTGAATTCATTCATTCGTTTCCAGGCAGTACGCTCAGCACTGGATCACTGTCTCTGTCCACAGAGAGCTCACGGTGTGAGACTGTGTGGAGCAGTGGTAGGGAACAAGGTTTAGTGGGAGCCAGGTCACAGGGGCCACGGGTAGCAAGCTCATGCATCTCACACTCCTGTGTTCCATGTTTTTTTCCTTAGGATGTCCGAGCGCAGGCCACCATTCCACTCCTGGGCTATGTCGTGGACGATATGCCAAGGAGTGCAGACCTGCCACACAGTTTCAAACTGACCCAGTCCAAGTCTGTACACAGCTTTGCTGCAGACAGTGAGGAACTGAAACAGAAGTGGCTGAAAATCATCTTTTTAGCTGTCACAGGTGAGACATCAGACGGTCCCAACAAGCATCCTGCCACCTTGGATGATCATCCTGAACCTAAGAAAAAATCAGAATGCTGAACTCCAGGACCACCCACGATGTGGGGGTCTCAAGATTTACAGCTTAAGACATTCCCAGCCCTCCTTATTCATCTCTTAGCACTTTATGTTGAAAAACATAGGCTCATAAATACATCTTTTGGGGGACTATTTTCCTATGTTTCTGTACTCTTAAGTGAAACTGATGTGCAGAGCCATTCTACCGATAAAAGTTTGAAATAATGTGAAAAATGGAGCATTTTTTAATGAGCTATTCCTTGCATATGTACTTTAGTCTTGAAGAAAACGGTATCAATGGATTCTATCACGATCAGGTTAGAATGGGCCACATCCATCTAAGGTCCTTCTATGTCTTCTCCTTCACAGGTAGGACTTGTAACAGTTTTAAAGATATACCTCCATGTTGCCAAAATAGATCCATGGTAAAATAAAAAAATAAAAAAAATACAGGGACAGTTTAGGCTATTGTATTAACTTATTTAATTTAGTTTATAAAGCTCAAGCTGCATAAATAATATATGTTCTTTTAAAACAAAAAGGACAAATTGTTGGTGTTCAGACTTTCAACTTATTAGGAAAAGATACTTGTTTTTGTAGAAATATTCCTAAGAATAAAATATCTCAAGTATATAGGAAGTATGTATATATAGTATTAAATATGAATATAATTATATTATACATGCTTTTCTCTTCAGCTTTAGGTTCATATTTGTCTCTAATTTATTTTTTAAATATAAAGCATGTTTTATCTTGGAATTGAACATTGTTCTAAACTTCAGAAATGTTTTTGGTGATTTATGTTTAATTGATTGACATCTAAAGGTATTGATATTTTTATAACAAGAAGAAGCAGTAATTTATGTGGCATGGGATATATTAGTTCCAACAGTATTTTTAAAGTACTATTTTTTCGTTCTGTGCCTATTTAAAACAGTGCCTCTCTTTGAAGGTGCTAATAATACCTATTTAAATATATAATGAGGGTTTAATTAATGCTTCAGTCTTGATTATCCTGAGATAAAGTACATTTTGGCCACTGGGATGGTCGAAGTCACACAAGTTATTTTACCTTTCACAATCCTGCAGTTGTTGCAGCATTTAATATGAGCATGTGCAAAAACATTCACAGAAACCTAAACTGTGCAAGATACCTGACGTTATACAGAACTGGGATGTATGGAAACTACATTTATAATGTTTTTCTTTTCCATAAGACTGTTAAGCATAGTTAAATGAGGACTATATCTAATTAACACTTAAGATAACTGTGTGGGCCTATTCCTTTGTCAGATGGGAAACAATTCACATGTGATAAACTGTGTTTGAGGGGCAGGTAAATAGCTATTAGAGGAACTTTATGCTCAACTCTTTACACCACCTCAGTGAAGAAGAGGAGGGGAAACACAATAATGAAAAGTAATATCTTCATGGCAGGTTTGGGAGGTATGAGATGTTTAAAGAGAGTCTGAGCATTTTTTCCCCTGTCATCTGGGGAATGTTTAATAGTCAAAATATGGTTTCTTGTCCCAGGGCTGCTCTTCATTATATGGTGGTTGTGATTAAAATCTCACATTAAGTTGATTATTTAACTTCATCTTTTTCTCAAATTAGATTTTTTTCCCCCATTTTACCCTGCTATACCCCAAACATTGTCACTTTTAAATGCCTCAGTTTGCTAGAAATCCACAAGAACAACCTCACTATCTTGGCCTTTGAGAACTATACCTTAAATGTAGAATGGATTAACTCAGAATTTGAGACTGTCACACATTCATTCAGGCCTGTTATTTTAAGAAATATTTGAAGTCTCTCCTTTTTTTCCCCCCACTCCAAATGAGAAGGTAAACTAATTATGGCTGACACAATTAGATTGCCTTCCTCTGTAAAAGGAATGCCAGCCATGATCATTAATATTAAACCAAATATTTGGAGTCAGATAAAGGTGTAGCTTCTTAGGCCCTATCAAATCAGGGATAGACTGAAAGAAATGTTACATTACTTCTCTTTTCTAGTTGCCAGTGGTTTGAGGGGTGTTGTGTATGTATGTACAACATATATATTCAGGGTGGCTTTTGAGATGGTTACACTATAGCTATAGATGATGCATTAGTGTCTTAATCACAAGAAAAGAGGAGCAATAAAAATGTAGAATGACTTTTATACATATGGATAGAGCAGTGGGCCAGTTTAGAAGATTTACGGGCCAGATTATTTTTTAAAACTCTTTGGAACAGTGAGAAGACTACACTTTCCTGATCATAAATTGTTCTCCAGAAATGGGAGTAACATGGATACACTCAAGTTTTGACTCAATAAATATCAATGTCATTTAATTTAGATTATCAAAAGAATACATAAAAAGAATATTTTCATGCTTTTAACATGTTTAATTTAAAAAAAATAGAAATACTAGTACTAGAAGAGGCTTTGTGGTTATCCAGGTACCATCTTCATGGTCCACCCCCTTATTCTTTAGACAAGCACAAAGAGAAGCAATGAAGCAGCCTTACCTGTTTCTCTTAAAGAATCACTAATGCTTTTATTTGGAGAAAGGCAAGAGAATACTCTTAGGCATTTAGTAAAAATATCAAACTAAACCAAAAGACCTCAAAGTGTGATTGGTTTCAAGAGCCCTAGTATTTTGTGGTATCTGAGACACCTGAGCACTCAAGACAAATTGAACATTAAAAAAAAAAAAAATTTGATTGCTTTCCTATTAAAACCAACATTCCATATAGATTTCATTTTTTATTTTCCCTAATTTGGTGCTTCCCAAGTCATCTTTAAAGTGCCCTTCCTCCAAACTTAAAAAAAAAAAAAAAAAAAAAAACTTCTTTGATAAAAACTGCTATTCATTACAAGACATTCCAATTTTTTAAGCTTAAATTTAGCTTTTATTGAAAGTCTACCATTCGGTATGTTAAGTATGAAATGTAGTGCAGACTTATCTCCAGGTTTTAAGTGGGACTCAGTAATGAAAAATGCCACCAGCCACTTTTGTAATAATGGCATCGACAATGCCATCATGTATGCAAGCAATAAAAATTCTTCAGGGTATGTTTTTATACTGAAATTTTAATATGAATGCCCCTAGCCACAAGGATATAGAGAATTAACTTTTAGGAGTGATACTATAACTCAAATTGCTGAGTACAGGGAGGAGAAGAAGGACATTATTCCTTGGATTCAAATAACTGTCAAAAGCATTTTTCCTTTTGCAAAGGGTATGGATGATGAGAGAATAAGCACATCTGCACTACTTTATCAAGCTGCATTTCATTTTCCACGAAGCTTAATACAACAAACAGGTTGGTGTACTTACCTTCACTGGGTGACCTATCCCAATTTAAAAAAACAAAACAAAACAAAACAAACAAAAAAAACTCCAACCTAAGAAATTACTAAACTTTTTACAAGAACTAATCTTTTAAGTGTACCCCTGTCCCCATATATAGGTACACATTTGGATTTTTTAAAAGAGTACTTGTCGTAGTCATAAGTAGATAAACTACAAACTTCATAGTACTGCAGGGTTGGTAAAGATTCATTGATGCCTTTTAAAACCCTTATATCAAAAATACTTTTGCGAGTTCCCAAATCTGTTTTACTCTTTGTTGTCTACTTTGTGGAAACAGGGTGGGTTTTTTCCCCCCCTTCAAATTTTAGATCCCATTTCTGATTATATTTAAAGCCTTAAGTTCTTATTCTGAGAATATTGTCTGTGCTAACTCAAATAATGATCTTTCTGGACTAGACATATCCAGATGAAAAGGCACCAACAGAAGCAAATAAACTTCTAAGGAACAAAGGTTTTATTTATTTATTTTTTCAGGTATCCTTGCTATAATGCAGAACAAAAAATTAAAATTTCCTACATCATATGATGTTCATTTTAGCGGGTCTAAGATTAAGCACATGGTATTTATAAGCTAAAATTAATTCAAAAGGCAAGAATGTCTTAATGTCTTCGTTCTTCAATTTTGTATTCTTCAAGAATGTATTAATATAAAAACTGTGGCTAACCAGTTCTTATTCTATAGAACTGTATTGACACCTGTAGTGGATCGTGTTACTTCTTCATTCTCATCCAATTTTAGTAGAATCAAATTGCTTTTTATTTTCATATTACTATCTACTATAGATTCTTCAGATTTAGAAAATATGAGTATGATATATAAAGACCACTAGACTTTTAAAACCCTTTCTGTGAATTTATGCATATATGTAGATATGTAAAAACATTGTTGATTTCCAATTCTGTTTTTCCATAGGAATGAAATTTTTATAGACACTGTTCTTTTTAACTTAAATATTTTAACATAAATTATTTACATGGATTTTTAGTACAATTCATTCTTATGTGTGCCCCGTAATCATGTTTTCGTGAGAAGATTACGTTCTTACTGATACAGTAAAGAGGAATAAAAGAAATTAGGAACTGAAATAAACAAGGGTAAACAGAAGGACACTGCTAATCTTGAGATCAGAACAGTATATGTTAAGACAAGAGAAAAAAACTTAAACTGAAGAAGGAATATGAACTATAAAATAGAAATCTTTGTAATTGTAAACTGATGGGAAAGGCACCCAGGCCTTTCTCCATTAGTTACTTTTTCCTTTAGGCTTAAAATCTTTCATTCTAATGGGCCATTTTCTGCACTGTTTACTGAGGTAAAAAATTCCTCTAAAGTCAATCATTGTTTTCCACTTTTTGGACTGTGCATTTGACAGAATGTAGTACCTTTTCTGTGTTTTGAGATGAACTAGCACATGGGGCTTCTACAAGATAGTTTTTAACTCGTTGGGGTCACTAAGAATTACATGATGGTATACTTCTTCCTAAAATTTGTTATGGTAGATTTAGTGAGAAATTAAATCAAGAAATCTCATTGTAGCATATTTTAATAAGTGAATACCAAATACATAAAGTGATATATATATATATTAATATATATGTATATCAGTTTGGAAAGAAATAGTCTGTGGGGACCATTACGATAACAGAATTGCATTATATATTACACATTACGTGGATGTTGGAATGTATCACCTGGGGGTCTCCATTCATTAGCAATCATGTCTGTATATAAAACTTTTTTTTTTTTAACCAAACTAGCATTTTATTTTGTGAGTGACAATTGACTGATATTTTTGAATAAGTGTTATCTGGGTTTTGGAATTGTTCACTGATCAGTTTGAGAAGGTATGTTACCAGAATTTTAGAGTTAACTCCAATGTGAAAAAGTGTACACAAAAAGTAATTCTTTTCTAGCTATAAGAATGTAAAATACTTGCATATAGTGTATATATTGTGTAACATATGTATATTTGGTCATAAAGGCATAGAATTGGAAACATTGTAAAATTAAGCACTTTAATTCCTATTAAATATTAAGCATTTGTATCTTGTAAATAAATACATCCTTAAATGAATTCTAAAGACTGAAATGTTACTTCAGCTAGGATTGTAGATGTTCGCAATGATTTTGGTTGTCTCAGAGAGAAGTTACTCCAGTAGAGTGCCAATGCTCCTTCCCAACTCCAGTCCCCACCGAAACCTGTGCAACCTCTTGAACCTCTTTCAAGAATAAAGCAATGACAGACACCAGGATTCCCCAGTAGCAGAATCTCCCTTTGTTAACTCCAGGGCTAGATCTGCAGGAACCGAGAAAACAGTGCCTCTCTATTCTCCAAGAAATGTCTGCTTTGCTATGCTATGGTGTTTGCCTCCATTGTTCAGTCTTATGCAGTGAAACAGATATGGAAATGGAAGGCAAAGAAACTGTATTTTAGTCTTAATTCTGCTAATATCTATTAATGTGACCTTAGACAATTTACCTGAGTCCCAATAATAAACTCTTATGGTCATTCCAAGAAATATGAAAAATGCACTTGGTGACTATAAAACACTATATATAGGTAAATAGTATTTTATGGAATATGTCACTGGGTTTCATACAGTTACCTTCTTGGCTTTTGATTTAAAATATAAAAGATACCCCAAAAAGGAATGTGTGAATAGTATGATTTCAGAGAGAAATATTTCCACAGCTAATCCTTTTTAGAAGGTAATAGCCTCCTTCAAGCCTTAATGAATTAATTTATTAATTGGTTCTTTAAAACAATTAGCATCAGCTAAAGAATTCCTTAAAAATAAAGGTTGTCCTTGGCTCGTCAACATGACATGTTTGAGTCCACCTCATGTACCAGAGGAGAAATATGGTGGAGAGAGCCAGTGTGGCAGAACTCAGAGCTGCTCAAACTAATGTATATAGGAATCATGCCCGGATTGTGTTAAAATACAGCTTCTGATTTAGCCCGTCTGTGATGATACGGGGTCTCGGGTAATGTTGATATTCCAAACCATTCTTTGAAGTAGCAGCTTATACTGAGAACTGTAGACAACTGGCTGGAAGTCCCTCACTCTGCCACTTTTTGTGACTTTAGACACTAACTCTTGAAATGTTGTGGGACTTAGATGATGTTTTAGTATATTGCCTGGCCCATATGAGGCATTCACATAATGTTTTATTTTTAATTGAACCATAGTTGACAAATAATATTGCTTTGAGGTTTACAATATAATGATTCAACAATTTTATATGTTACAAAATGTTTACCAGGATAAGTGGAGTTACCATCTGCCATCATACAAAATTATTACATTATTATTAACTATATTCCCTAGGCTGTACTTTTTAAAGATTTTATTTATGTATTTGACAGAAAGCAAGCACAAGCTAGGGGAGCAGCAGAGAGAGAGAGAGAAGCAGAATGTCTGCTGAACAGGGAGCCCAATGTGGGGCTCAATCCCAAGCAGACTCTTCACTAAGCACAGAGCCCAATGTGGGGCTCCATCTCATGACCCTGAGATCAGGACCTGAGCTGAAATCAAGACTTGGACACTTAACCAACTGAGCCACCGAGGCACCCCAAGGTTTATTTTTTATGGCAAAATACATTTTATTATATTTATATATGCCACATCTTTATTGATAGACACTTAGACTCTTCCATATCTTGGCTATTGTAAATACTGCAATAAACAACATATATCTTTTAAAATTACTGTTTTATTTTTTCTTTGGGTAAATACCCAGAAATAGAATTAATGGGTGGTATGATTTTTTAATTTTTTTTTAAGATTTTATTTATTTATTCATGACAGAGAGAGAGGCAGAGACACAGGCAAAGGGAGAAGCAGGCTCCATGTAGGGAGCCCGACGTGAAACTCGATCCTGGTTCTCCAGGATCACGCCCTAGGCTGAAGGCAGCACTAAATCGCTGAGCCACCTGGGGCTGCCCCTCACCAATGTTTTATAGTTTTCAGAGTACAGGTCTTTTACAACCTTGGTTAGGTTTATTCCTAAGTATCTTACGGGTTTTGGTGCAATTGTAAATGGGATCAATTCCTTGATTTCTTTTTCTACTGCTTCATTATTGTTGTATAGAAGTGTTACAGATTTCTGTACATTGGTTTTGTATTCTGCAGCTTTACTGAATTTGTGTATTCTAGCAATGTTTTGGTGTGGAGTCTTTTCTACATAGAGTATCATGTCATTTGAATAGTGAAAGTTTGATTTCTTCCTTGCTGATCTGAATGTCTTTTCTTTCTTTTTGTTGTCTGATTGCTGAGGATAAGGACTTCCAGTACTATGTTAAATAAGAGTGGTGAAAGTGGGCATCCCTGTCTTGGCCTGGAACAAGACTATAGAGGAAAGACTCTGTTTTCCACCATTGAGGATATTAGCTGTGGGTCTTTTGATGCATGGCCTTTATGATGTTGAGGTATGTTCCATCTGTCCCTACTTTGTTGAGAGTTTTTATCATGAATGGATGTTGTACTTTGTCAAATGCTTTTTCTACATCTATTGAAAGGATCATATGGTTCTAATCCTTTTTCTTATCAATGTCCTGTATCACAATGATTTGTGAATATGGAACCACACTTGCAGTCCTGGAATAAATCCCACTTGATTGGTGAGTGGTGAGTGATTCTTTTACTGTACTATTGAGTTCAATTTGCTAGTATTTTGTTGAGAATTTTTGCACCCATGTGCATTAAGGATATTGGCCTGTAGTTATCTTTTTTTTAGTGGAATCTTTATCTGGTTTTGGAATCAGGGGAATGCTGGCCCCATAGAATGAGTTTGGAAGTTTTCCTTCCATTTCTATTTTTTGGAACAGTTTGAGAAGAGGTATTAACTCTTCTCTAAATGTTTGGTAGGATTCCTCTAGGAAGCCATCTGGCCCTGGACTTTTGTTTGTTGGGAGATATTTGATTACTGATTCCGTTTCTTTGCTGGTTATTAATTTGTTCAAATTTTCTATCTCTTCCTGTTTCGGTTTTGGTAGTTCATACATTTGTAGAAATGTATCCATTTCTTTCTCAGTTGTCCAGTTTGTTGGCATATAGTTTTTCATAATATTCTCTCATAATTGTATTTCTGTGGTGTTATTTCTTCTCTTTTTTATTTTTTTAAGATTCTATCTATTTATTAGAGAGTGAACAAGAGAGAAAGCATGAGTGGGGAAAGGGGCAGAGGAAGAGGAAGAAGCAGACTCCCCACTTACCAGGGAGCTTGATGTGGAACTTGATGCCAGGACCCTGGGATCATGACCTGAGCCAAAGGCAGATGCTTAACTGACTGAACCACCCAGGTGCACCCTATTTCTTCTCCCTTTTATTTTTTATTGCATTTGTTTGGGACCCTTATCTTTTCCTTTTTTTCTTTTTTAAAGATTTTATTTATTTATTCATAGAGACACAGAGAGAGAGAGGCAGAGACATAGGCAGAGGGAGAAGCAGGCGCCATGCAGAGAGCCTGACGTGAGACTCGATCCAGGGGCTCCAGGATCACGCCCTGGGCTGCAGGCGGCACTAAACCGCTGCACCACTGGGGCTGCCCCCCTTATCCTTTCCTTTTGATAAGACTGGCTAGAGATTTATTGATTTTATTAATTTTTTCAAAGAACCAGCTCCTGGTTTCATTGATCTGTTGTTGCATTGTTTTTTTTTTTTGTTTTTTTTTTAAGTTTCTGTATCATTTATTTCTGCTCTGATCTTTATTATTCCCTTCATTCTGGCTTCAGGTTTGATTTGTTCTTTCTCTAGTTCCTTTAGGTATAAGCCTAGGTGGTTTATTTGAAATTTTTCTTGTTTCTTGAGGTAGGCCTGTTTTGCTATATATTTCTTTCCCTTTGCTATATCCCAAAGGTTTTGGACTATTGTGTTTTCATTTGTTTCCATGTATGTTTTTAATTTCTTCTTTGATTTCTTGGCTGATCCATTTATTGTTGTTTTTTTAAAGATTTTATTTATTTATTCATTAACGAGGGACAGAGAGTGGGGGGTGGGGCAGAGACAGAAGCAGGTTCCACACAGGGAGCCTGATGTGGGACTCGATCCTGGGACTCCAGGATCATGCCCTGGGCCAAAGGCGGCGCTAAACCGCTGAGCCATCCAGGGATCCCCATTTATTGTTGTTTAGCCTCCGTGTATTTGTAGTCTTCGCAAATTTTTTTCTTGTGGTTGACTTCTAGTTTCATAGTGTATGGTCAGAAAAGGTGCATGGTATAATTTCAGTCTTTTTGTATTTGTTGAGGCTTGTTTCATGACCTAATATGTGATCTATTCTGGAGAATGTCCTATGTCTACTTGAATGTATATTCTGCTGTTTTATTTATTTTTATTTTTTTATTTTTTAAATTTTTTATTTATTTATGATAGTCACAGAGAGAGAGGCAGAGACATAGGCAGAGAGCGAAGCAGGCTCCATGCACCGGGAGCCCGACGTGGGATTCGATCCCGGGTCTCCAGGATAGCGCCCTGGGCCAAAGGCAGGCGCTAAACCGCTGCGCCACCCAGGGATCCCGATTCTGCTGTTTTAGGATGGAATGTTCTGAATATATTTGTTAAGTCCATTTGGTCCAGTGTGTCCTTCAAAGCCATTGTTTCCTTGTTATCCTGCTTAGATGATCTGTCCATTTGTGTGACAAATGTTTCTTCATCCCTTCACTTTCAACCTGCAGGTGTCTTTAGGTCTAAAATGAATCTCTTGTGGTGCCTGGGTGGCTCAGTCAGTTAAGCGTCTGCCTTCAGCTCAGGTCATGATCCCAGAGTCCCAGGATGGAGCCCACATCAGGCTCCCTGCTCAGCAGGGCATCTGCTTCTCCCTCTTACCCTCCCCCCCCTCATGCTCTTTCTCTCTCTCTCTCAAATAAATTAATAAATTCTTTAAAATAAAATAGTCTGTCATAGGCAGCATATAGATGGGTCTTGTTTTTCTTTTTTCTTTTTCTTTCTTTTTTTTTTTTTTTTTTATCCATTCTGACATCCTATCTCTTTTGTTTGGTGCATTTAGTCTACCTTCATTCAAAGTAATTTTTTTTTTAAGATTTTTAAATAATCCTCACACCAAACATGGGGCTCAAACCTACAACCCCCAAATCAAGAGTTGCATCTCCACCTACTGAGCCAGCCAGGTGCCCCTCAAAGTAATTGTTGATAGATATGTATTTATCACCATTTTATTACTTGTTTGTTGTTTCCAAAGATTTTCTCTGATCCTTTGTCACTTTTAGTTTCTCTTTTGCACTTAAAGAGTCCGCTCTTTTCTTTCAGGGCTGGTTTAGCAGTCACAAACTCCTTTAGTTTTGTTGTTGTTGTTGTTGTTGTTTTTAAGTAGACTCCATGCCCAGTGTGAAGCACCAATGTGGTGCTTGAACTCATGACCCTGAGATCAAGACCTGAGCTGAGATTAAGAGTTAGACGCTTAACCAACTGAGCCACCCAGGTGCCCCAATTCCTTTAGATTTTGTCTGAGAAACTTCTTATCTCTGCTTCTATTCTGAATGAAAGCGTTGCTGGATAGAGCATTCTTGGCTGCAGCTTTTTTCTGCTCAGCACTTTGACTGTATCATGCCAGTCCCTCCTGGCTTGCCAAGTTTCTGTTGAAAAATCTCCAGTTAGCCTTATGGGTCTTCCCTTGTAAGTTAAGGATTTCTTTTGTCTTGCTGCTTGTAAGATTTTTTTATCACTGAATTTTGCAATATTAATTACAGTATGTCTTAGTTTGGCCTGCTTTTGTTGATATTAATGGGAGTTTTCTGTGCCTCATGCATCTTTCTGTTTCCTTCCCCATTTAAGGGAAGTTTTCTGCTATTTCTTGAAATAAATTTTCTGCCCCCTTTTCTCTTTCTTCTTCTGGGACTCCTATAATACAAATGTTTTCTGTTTGATGGAGTCACTGATTTCCTTAAGTCTATTCTTGTGTCCCCTAATTCTTCTTTTTTTAATATTTTATTTTTTTTAAGATTTCATTTATTTATTCATGAGAGACACAGAGAGGAGAGAGGCAGAGACACAGGCAGAGGGAGAAGCAGGCTCCATGCAGGAAGCCCGACGTGGGACTCTATCTTGGGTCCCCAGGATCACGCCCTGGGCTGAAGGTGGCATTAAACCATGAGCCACCTGGGCTGCCCGTAATTCTTCTTTCTCTTTGTTATTCAGCTTCATTATTTTCCACCATTTTGTCTTCAGTATGACTTATTCAGTCCTCTGCTTCTTCCAGCATCATCTATTTTCTCTTTTTTTTAAGATTTTATTTATTCATGAGAGACCCATAGAGAGAGGCAGAGACATAGGCAGAGGGAGAGGAAAGCTCCCTGTGGGAAGCCTGATGTGGCACTCAATCCCAGGATCCTGGGATCACAACCTGAGCCAAAGGCAGACGCTAAACCACTGAGCCACCCAGGTGCCCATCAAGCCTATTTTCTTATCTCATTTACTGCATTCCTCACTTCTGATTCTTCTTTATCTCTGTGGTGAGGATCTCTTCTGATATCTTCCACTCTTTTCTCAAGCCCAGTGAGTATCTTTATTGTTGCTTCAAATTCTCCATCAGGCATATTACTTCTATCTGTTTCACTTAGATCTCTGCCCATAGCCTTATCTTGTTCTTTCATTTGGGAAAAATTCCTCCATTTTTGCATTTTGTCTAAGTCTCTACCTTCTTCTTGTGTTAGAAAAGCCAGTTTTGTCTCCTGCTCCTGGAAGTAATGGCCTTATGAAGAAGAGGTCATGTAGTGCCCAGGGCCTGTGCTTCAGGGAGTGTCTCTGGTGTGTGCTGCATGCCCTGTGCTTTTGTGTTGCGGCTGCCCTATCCTTAAGGATCATGATCTGCAGAGGCTCGTCTTGCCTGCTGTGGACAGTTTTTGGTTCCTGGCCTGCATGTGGCAACTTTTAACTAGGTGTGCTCTGGTCTGGCCAGATGTGGTGTGGGCATGGGGTTATTCTGGTCTCCGGGGGGAGGGGCCCTCCATTCTGGGACTGAGGGCAGTTCTTCCAGAAAACAAGGGGGTGGGGCTTGCTGGAAGTTAGGCGGCCAGTGTGGGTGCTGAGCTGCTTCCCTTGGGTGGCTCTGTGTTTATGCCGAGGGGCGGAGGAGGGAAATGGCACCAGCCAGCTCCTTTGTTCCAAGGGGTGTCTCCATGAATGCTGCCTCTCAGGGAAGTGCCCTGAGAAGAATGAGTAATCGTCCCCCACTCCCCCATGGGTCCCAGGCATTTTTCAGATACTGTTTCCATGCTGACTGCCTCTGGGTTTTTTGCCTGCCTTCTCTCCAGAGGCAGAGCACTGCCCTCCTAGCCAAGCCTGCTGACCTTTAAAACTCCAGGCTTTAGGGGCACCTGGGTGACTCCATGGTTGGGCACCTGCCTTTGGCCCAGGACATGATCCTGGAGTCCTGGGATCGAGTCCCACATCCAGCTCCCTGAATGGAGCCTGCTTCTCCCTCTGCCTGTGTCTCTGCCTCTCTGTGTCTCTTGTGAATAAATAAATAAAATCTTTAAAAATAAAATAAAATAAAACTCCAGGCTTTAGGGGCACCTGGGTGGCTCAGTCAGTTAAGCATGCAACTCTTGATCTTAGTTCAGGTCTTGATCTCAGGGTGGTGAGTTCAAGCCCTGTGTTGGGCTTCTCACTGAGCGTAGAGCTTACCTAAAAATTAATTAATTTTTAGAAAAACCCCTCCAGGCATTAAAGATATGGTAGGAGGAGGGGCCTGCCAAGCTGGGGCTGAGGCAAGCTTGCTCAGAGCAGAGGTGGCACTTGGTGTGAGCAGGGTAGGCAGCTGGTGTTGGTGTTGTGCTGCTTCCCGCAGGTTGCTCTATTGATGCTGAGGGTGGGGGAAGGAAATGGTGCTGGCCAGTGGTGTCTCCATGAATGCTGCTTCTCAGGGATGTGCTCCAAAAAGAATTAATAATCTCACTATGGTGTGCCCCAAGTGTCTTTTAGGCCCCTATTTCCATGCTGTCTGCCTCTGTGTTGTTTGCCTGCCTTTTCTTCAGAAGCAAGGCAGTGCCCTCAGGTCTCTATCTCGACTACACCTACTGACCCTTATTTTTTTTTTAATTTTCTAAATTCAAATTCAATTAATTAACATATAATGTATTGTAAATTTCAAAGGTAGAGTTCAGTGATTCATCAGTCTCATATAACACCCAGTGCTCATTATATCCTGTGCCCTCCTTAATGTCCATCACCCAGTTACCCCGACCTTCCCATCCCTCTCCCCTCCAGCGACCCTCAGTTTCTTTCCTGGGATTATGGTTTGTCTCCCTCTCTGATTTCATCTTGTTTTATTTTTCCCTCCCTTTCCCTGTGTTCCTGCTTTATTTCTTAAATTTCACATAAGAGTGAAATCGTAGAATAATTATCTTTCTCTAATTGACTTATTTCACTTAACAGAACAGACATTTCTCCAAAGAAGACATACACTTGGCCAACAGACACATGAAAAAAATGTTCAACATCACTATCAGGGAAATACAAATCAAAGCCACAATGAGATACCACCTCACACCAACACCAGTGAGAATGGTGTCCAGTGTCCTTTTGTCCCATTAGCACAATCTCTCCTGGTCACTAGAACCAGATGCTCCAGGGTATCTCCTGTGCCCTCCTATTATGTCTGAGTCACAACTGCTGGAGGCATACTGGTGAGCAGAGCTGCCCTTCAGCCTACTTGTCAGCAATGACTGCCCAGGACTACAGGGCTTGTGGTGGGCAGGGCTTGTCCCCATGGTGGCTGGCTGAGAGGCGTGGCTGGTGGATGGAACTAGCTACCCCATCCCTAGTACTCTGGAGAGGTATTGGGCCCCACTGGGTATGACAGGGCAGTAGTCACTCTGGAAAGCATGTCAGTCCTGACAGGCTGCCTGCCAGGTCTGGTGGAGCAGGAGCCCCTTTGGAAGGCTGCCTCCTGGGGTAAATGGGTAGATTAGGGGGGCAGGTCTGCAGGGGAATACTGGAGTGCTAGCAAGATAAATGGACAGAGTCTGAACTTGGACCTACACTTGTCTGTTTAACTAGGCTGAAGGAGGACAAGAAAAATGGTGCCCACCAGCACTTGCATTCCCAGAGAAAGCTCCTCCAGTTCTCTGTCCCTCTAGCACACATCCTAAAATTGGTCAATAAATCTTCACATATAGGCACTTTTCAAACTCTGGGTCTCAGACTAGGTGGTATAGCACACTGGCTCTTTAAGAGCAGGGACTCTGTTCCCTATTACCCTCCTGCTTTCCCAGTTAAGCTCTCCTGATTTTCAAAGCCAGGTGTTATGGAGGCTTGTCTTCCTGGTATAGGTATAGGGCTGAGGATGCCCCGTGTGGGGCTTGATCCCCTTGTTCCTGAGTGCTTGTAACATAACTAACCCCTTCTTGTGGACAGCCACACTGGGGCTCGGTTTCCTACCATGTGCCTGCCCTTCCTACTCTTCTTTTAGAAAAATTATTTTTTTAGATAGTGTGTGCACCAGCTGGGGAGAGGGGAGGTGAGGGGCAGAGGAAGGGGAGTAGAATCCTTAAGCAGACTCCCTGCTGAGTTTGGAGGCCCACTTGGGGCCCAATCCCAAGACTCCAAGATCATGACCTGAGCCAAAACCAAGAGTCAGATACTCAACCAACTGAGCCACCCAGGTGCCCCCCATTCTTTCTGGTGCAGATTTCTCTACGATTTCAGCAGTGAGAGAGCTGTTTTGGAAGTCTTCAGATTTTTTTTCAGAGTGCGTTGCAGTGCATATAATAGTTCCCTCAGAGTATCCGTGGGAAGACGTGAACTCAGGATCCTTATGCACTGCCATATTCCCTCCAGTCTATCTAATTGCTAATCTTAATAGAGATTGTTTGGTTAATTCCTTTTTTTTTTTAAAGATTTTATTTATTTATTTATTCATATGAGACACAGAGAGAGAGAGAGGCAGAGACACAAGCAGGCTCCGTGCAGAGAGCCCAATGTGAGACTTGATCCTGGGTCTCCAGGATCACGTCCTGGGCTGAAGGTGGTGCTAAATCACTGAGCCACCCAGGATCCCCTTGTTTGGTTAATTCAAAAGTTTGCAGCCTGTCTGCACATTAGAATCCCCTGAGAAATAAACAGTGATGACCTGGCCATACCCTCAGAAATCCAGTTTGCCTGGATTGGGCTCTGGGTATTAGTTTTTAAAATTCCCCAGGTGATCTTGATGGAAAACTCATTTGAGAAACACTGAATATCTATTCAGTGCTTGGTCCTTTGAGTGTTCTATATATACATCATCTCACATAAGCCTCACAATGGCACACACAGATTTTCAGGTAAGAAATAGGTTTAGTGAGGTACCTGGGTAGCATCAGACGCTTGATTTTGGCTCAGGTCATGATCTCATGGGTTGTGGGATCCAGCCCACTGGGCTCCACACTCAGTGGGATACTTGAAGATTCTCTTCCTTTCCCTCTGCCTCTCCGATTGCTCACATTCTCTCTCTCTCTCTCCCCCAAATAAATACTTATAAAAAGAAGAAAAAAAAACATGTTTAGAGAGGCTAAGTAATTTGTTACTAAGCTCTCGATGTCCTCCTCTCTTCCCCCTTCACCCAGTTTAAATACCATGTTCAATCACTATAATCAGTCCTTGGCATTCATTCAGCTTCCTTGCTCCTTTCTAGCTTTGTCTTACTTGCTTGGCAAAACTAAAACTTGATTTGGAATGCCTGGGTGGCTCAGTCAGTTAAGTGTCTGACTTTGGCTCAGGTCATGATCCCAGGATTGTAGGCTCTCTGAGGAATTCATTATCAGTCCTAGTGTTTGCAGCTGCTCAGCGGGGAGTCTGCTTTTCCCTCTCCCTTCACCCCTCCCCCTGCTTGTGCATGTACTCTCTTGCTCTCTAGTTCTCTCTCTCTCAAATAAATAAAATCTTTAAAAAGAAAATCCAAAAAACTAAAAACTGATTTATTCACCTCTGTCTTCTCCATGCCAATGCCTTTGCAATTGTCCAAAACAACTACATGGATTGGTCTCACTTTTAATTTATTATTAGATCAATATTTCACATCTCCTTTTTCTTCAAATCTCCATCACCTTCTCCCTCATCCTGGGTCCCCATTGATGACCTTCTTTCCTACTTTACTGAGAAAACTAATCACAGGGGACTTCCACAATCTCTCACAACCTCATTGAGGCATCTATCAAATTTGGGCATCCTCCATTTTCTCTTCCTTTTGGAGCGGTACTTGAAAGAGTTTTCTATATTTACCATCTCCAATTCCTCTTTTCCCATTCTTTCCTGTATGTATTTCAATTAGGCTTTTGCTCCTGTCCACTGTTTAAATAAAATTGCTCTTGGGGCACCTGGGTGGCTCAATGGTTGAGCTTCTGCCTCTGGCTCAGGTCTTTTTTTTTTTTTATTTTATTTTATTTTTTTTTTTAATTTTTTTTATTTATTTATGATAGGCACACAGCGAGAGAGAGAGAGGCAGAGACACAGGCAGAGGGAGAAGCAGGCTCCATGCACCGGGAGCCCGATGTGGGATTCGATCCCGGGTCTCCAGGATCGCGCCCTGGGCCAAAGGCAGGCGCCAAACCACTGTGCCACCCAGGGATCCCTGGCTCAGGTCTTAATCCCAGGGTCCTAGGTCCCTGCAGGGAGCCTGCTTCTCCCTCTGCCTCTGCTTGGGGAAAAAAGAACTGCAAGAAATACATACATACATACATACATACATACGTACATACTGCTCTTCTCAACATGACCAAATGATTTCCATGATGCTAAATCCAATGGTCAACTCTCAGTTTTTAACTTATTAGTATAGTAGCATTTGACAAACTAATGATACTCCCCTCCTTAATCCACCTTCTTCACTTGGTTTTCAGGACTCCCAACTCTTGGTTTTCTTTCTACTCCTCTAAACACTCTTTCTTGATCTCCTTTCTACATTTCTTCTAGACTTCTTAGGGGTACCCAGGGCTGGGTTCTCTTTTTTATCCACACTCATTCCAGTGGTGATCACACACAAATTTCTAGCTGCCAACTCCTAATTTTACATATTCAGCTCTTACTATTCTTCTGCATGCCAGAAACATTTATCTAACCACCAAAGTCATCTCCACTTGGGTATCTAGTAGACATCTCAAATATCTAACCCTCAGATTTAACTCTCAAATTTAAACTGAATTCCTGATGTTTCCCCATTAAACTTGTTCCATCCATAGTCTTTTTCCTTTCTTTGTCAGGCTACACATCCAGTACGTCAGGAAATTCTATTAGTTCACCCAAATATACAATCAGATTTTTTCTCACCGATTTCACTGCTGCCATTCTGGCCTGAACCACCGTCATCTTTTGCCTACATTATTGCAATAGTTTTCTACTTAGTCTCAAAGCTTCCATTCCACCCCAGCCATTGTCAAATATTCAGCCAGGGCAGTCAGTTAAAGCACAAGTCAGATTGGGTTACATTTCCACCCAAATCCCTTCAGGAACTCCCCATTTCAGTCAGAATAAAAGTCTAGGGCTTTGAATGGCCTCCTAGACCCTCTATGTCTCACCACCACTAGCAGCCTGTACCATACATCTTGCTTTTCATTAAAGAAGCCAAGTACACTTCAGCCTTATAGTACATACACTGGCCGTACCCTCTTCCTGCAATGCTCCTTCCCCAGATACCTGCATGAGTAACACCCTCACCAATTTCAAGTCTTTGTTCAAATCTCACCATCTCAATCTCTCTTGACCATGTTATTTTAGATTACAACTGCCTTCACTACCAATGTAACTCCCATTTCTCCTTAATCTGATCTATTTTTCCCATAACACTTAGTATCTTGTAGCAAAATAATTAGCCATTTTTACATTTATTTTTAATGTTTCTACCTATTAGAAAATAAGTTCCAAATAAACTCCATTTGTCATTTTGATCACTGATGTCCCAAATCTACAATACAGTGCCTGGCACATTTTAAGAACTCCATTAATATTTATTCAGTGCACAAGCTAGGTTATGTAAAAGGGGGAAAAAATGAACAGAATCTTTCTTCAAAAATATCAAATTGTTGTGGAATAGAGGCTGAGAGGAAAGGAAATCAACATTTTATATAGCTAAACTGTTTTAATAACAAAACCAGATTTCTGATTAAGTGTTTAAAACGTAGTCAAGGACTTCAAAATACGGTGGCGACAATCTTAATTTTTTCATAATGGATATTTGCTTTCAAAGATCGGTCTAAACCCACTATCACCACCATCACCACAGCACCTGGACTCAGGAAATTAGAGGCAGCTGGTCACTGTTCTAAAAGGATCCAGAGGCTCTGAAAGACACATGTCCTGAGGAAGTGGGGCTGGCAGAGTGGACCTGGTCCAGGGTCTGGATAATGAGGGCCTAGTCTGCAGTCACTTCATAGAGGAAGTGATTCATGGATTGTTTTGGTCCTGCATTTAAGTAAAAACAAAGCCAGGTTGCTTTGTCTTAGTAAAGGAAACTCTGCTTTATACAGTAAGATTGGACCTTATAGTCCATTATGGTATTTTCACAAGAAACAATATTTTAAATCACTAAGTATATTGTTATCATACACTGTGAAAAAATTATGAATATAGTTTCTATAGACAATCATGTCCAACGGTAGAAGAAACAAATCTTATCCTAAAGATCATCTTGGGGGCAGCCCAGGTGGCTCAGCGGTTTAGCACTGCCTTCGGTCGAGGGCCTGGTTCTGGAGACCCGGGATCGAGTCCCGCGTCAGGCTCCCTGATGGAGCCTGCTTCTCCCTCTGCCTCCCCCCCCCCCCGTCTCTCATGAATAAATAAATAAAAATATTTTTAAAAAAATAAAGATCATCTTGTAGTTTTTCACTATCTTCCCCACAGTATGTGCTTATGTATGCTTGAGGAGTGGAGAGCAAGCAGACATGGGATATAAGGAGAATGAATCAAAGGCCCAGGCTCAGTTATACATATAGGAGAAGGAACCTCCAATAAAGAAAAGATTTGTGGGGCACCTCAGTGGCTCAGTCAGTTAAGCATCTGCCTTCAGCTCAGGTCATGATCGCATGGTCCTGAGATTAATCCCTGCGTTGTTGTCCTCAGGTCAGGCATTGTCAGACTCCCCTCTCAGTGGGAAATCTACTTTTCCCTCTCCCTCTCCCCCCAACTTGTGCTAGCTTGCATTCTCTTTCTCATAAAAATAAAATATTTTTAAAAAGAAAAATTATTTGCTAAAGCAGTCATGATGCTTTTCTAAATATACCTTTTTTGTCGGGTTTTGACTTTTGAACCATCTTAGTGTTCTATATACACATGCATAATAAAACTAAAATTGTGAAATAAAACCTAAAACGGAATACAAATGCAAACAAGTGAACCTATCTATATATATCAAATAATCCCAAATGAATAACACAGCCAAACTGAAGATAAAAATTAGAATTAATGCACACTTTTAACTATAGAATATTGACTATATATTCTTAAGCTAAAGACAAATAGACATACAAACAAATATTGAATTATAGGTCTTCGGTTCGTTTTTCCCCGTGGTATGGCTTCCCATTTCTGACATTACTTTTGCTGAGTTTTAGAACTGAGCAAAAAGGTAGTATGTTGAGGATAATGGAAGCCAAATTTGTCAGAGAAGGCAGCATGGAAAGGGGGAACATGTTAATAAATCCTGTTTTAGGACTAGAATTCAGGAATCAGTAGGAATACATGGTTTTATAAAGTTATCTAGCGAGATGGGTATAGTGATATAGATATAGATATAAATACAGATATAGGTATGTGTGTAGATATATAGATGTGTTTGTATATTTCCTAGCTATTGGCTGTGAAGGTCTAGAAGCAATAATACCCCAGTAATAATGAGCATATCTATGGTTCCTAAATACCACTTGCTACTAAAAGAAACCAACTCTCCTTGGAAAACTAGCTGATAATAGGGCTGGGGCAGAGAACATTCAAAGTAAGGCTGGAATATCATATTGTGCCAAAGAGTGGGAAAGTGCCCAAAGAATGATGAGGACATGTCATAAGAACCAGGATTCAGCTTGAAGAGACTCCCACTGGCAAAATCTGGGATAGTCAAACATCAAAATAAAAATGGATGGTGGTAGTTATATGTCAATTTTTTTTTTTTTTAAGTCGTGGAGCCCAACTGAACTCATTGATCCTGAGATCAAGACCTGAACTGAGATCAAGAGTCAGATGCTCAACTGACTGAGTCACTCAGACTCCCCAGTAGTATGTCAATCATACCTCAGTAAGCCTAGGGGTGACAGGAAATTATGGTAATGGATTAAATCCATTCAATAAAATAGGAACACATGAATTCAAACTGATATGAATGAGTGAATAAATGAAGGAAGGAAGGAGAAGAAAAATGTCTTCTCTATGTAAAATGCAAACAAATATAGAAGGAATAATGAAGTTTAAAAAAATAGCATTTGGGGTGTCCAGGTGGAAGAGTTATTTGAACACCAGACTCTTGATCTCATCTGAGGTCTATTTTTTTTTTTTCACCTGAGGTCTTGATCTCAGGGTCGTTGAGTTCAAGCTCAGCATTGGGTTCTATGTGGGGTATGGAGCCTACTTAAACAATAAAAAGTATTTGACAAGGGATCCCTGGGTGGCGCAGCGGTTTGGCGCCTGCCTTTGGCCCACGGCCGGATCCTGGAGACCCGGGATCGAGTCCCACGTCGGGCTCCCGGTGCATGGAGCCTGCTTCTCCCTCTGCCTGTGTCTCTGCTTCTCTCTCTCTCTCTGTGTGACTATCATAAATAAAAAAAATAAAAATGTTAAAAAAAAAGTATTTGACAAAACATAGTAATAATTCAGGTAAGAATTATCAATGAACACTATAACTAATGGGTAAAAAAATTCTTGAGGACAAGTATATCTATACAGTCTCACAGTTGTAACCATAAAGTTCTTACTAATTACAAAAAGAAAAAAATAATTTTACAATGGAAAAACTGGGGACAGTGCCCTAACCAAATTAGCCTCACCAGTGAAGACAAACTGTTATCATGGGCCTATTGATTTAAGGCATTCAAAAGGGTACAACATCATTTCTGTGGTATTCCTACCAAATGTGCAGAGCCTAATCTAATCATGAGGAAATATCAGACAAACGCAAATTGAGGAATATTCTATAGAATGCCTGGTCTGTATTTTTAAAAAGGTTAGGGTCATAAAATACCAAGACTGAGGAACTTTTCCAGAATAAAAGACTAAAGAGTTAGGACAACTAAATACAAGATGTATGTAATCCTGGATTAGACCAAGGCCAGAATACTTTTTTCTTTCCATAAAGGATATTATTGAGATAATTGGTGAGAAATTAACATTTGTAGATTAGATAATCATACTGTATGTGCTAATTTTCCCATTTCAGTTATTGCAATGTGGTTATGTAAGAGAATATCCTTGTTCTTCAGCATACATACTCAAATATTTGAAAGTAAAGAGGCATCATGTATGCAACATACTAACAAATGGCTCGTCGACAAAAAAGTCAGAGATTAAGCCAATGAAAAAATGCTACTAGAGAATCTGGGTGAAGGATAATTCGTTCTTGTAATTTGTCTCTAACTTTTCTGTAAGTCTACATATATTTCAAAATAATTTTTTTTAAATTGTTAATGTTCTTATGGAGTTTAACCTAATCCTTTATTTTCCTAGTTGTTTGTAAGCCTATGCTTTGCAATCTTCCTTTTTTTTTTTTTAAGATTTTATTTATTTATTCAGAGAGACACAGAGAGAGGCAGAGACAACAGGCAGAGAGAGAAGCAGGCTCCCTGCAGGGAGCCCGATGTGAGACTCGATCCCAGGATCCTGGGATCACGCCCTAAGTTGAAGGCAGACGCTGAATCACTGAGCCACCCAGGCATCCCGCAACCTTCCTTTTCTTTATCTCTTGTAACACAAATAAAAATTGTTGCATAAAGATATATAAAGAAAAACAATTTCAAATTGTTCCAGGAAAAAGTCTTCAATAAATAATTTATCTTGGGGCGCCTGGGCGGCTCAGTTAGCTAAGCCGCTGCGTTCGACTCAGGTCATGTCTCAGGGTCCTGGGATAGAGCCAGCCCTGAGTTAGGCTCCCTGCTTAGTGGGGAATCTGCTTCTCCCTCTCCCTCTTCCCTTCCCCAACCCTTGTTTACGCTCTTTCTCTCAAATAAATAAAATCTTAAAAAGAAGAAATAGGGATGCCTGGGTGGCCCAGCGGTTGAGTGCCTTTGGCTCAAGTTGTGATCCTGCAGTCCCCGGATTGAGTCCCACATCAGGTTCCCCGCCTTGGGGATCCTGCTCTCCCTCTGCCTGTGTCTCTGCCTCTTTCTGTGTGTCTCTCATGAATAAATAAATAAAATCTTTAAAAAAGAAGAAGAAGAAGAAATAGTTTGAGTCATTAATTTGACATTTAAATACTAATTGAATGCTTTCTATATGCTGGTTGGTTATTGTATCCATACAATAAAGGTCTAGGATTACTCTGAATATACTGACAGTAGGCTTCTTTTTAAATTTTTCTAAGCCCATAAATAACTATCCCTATATTTTGTAATTCCTCTAATCAGAAGATGTGTTCTTTGTAAACAAAATGCCTTGGATTTTTTTTTTTTAAATACATAAGCTGTAGTGTCACAAAATGTGTATATGTCAACAAGGAAAAGTTTTAACCCATACTTTCTGCTGTGGTTCAACCTAATGTAATATCTATAAAATGAAATAAAAACAGGGGAAGCATTCTATTTTGCCTGCAGTGGAAATATGTACTAACCAATATCTGGAATGTTAGAAAATTACACATGATTTCTTTTTTCCTTTTTAAAGTAGACTCCACAGTAGGCTCAACATGGGGCTTGAACTCATGATCCTGAGATCAAGACCCGAGCCAAGATCAAGAGTGGGATGCCTAACCAACTGAGCCATGCAGGCACCCCAAATTGCACATTATTTCAAATAAAAGCAACTGGGGTTGATTACTAAAAAAAGTATCTCTTTGCTATATATTAATGATTGGCTTATTTATGAGACCCAAGAAATGGTAACAGAATTTTGGGAGGAAAAACTGTGAGAGTGAAAGAGTAACAGGCTGAGTAAATCTGTGACCTTTCTAACTTGCTGTGTGCATTTGGGCTTTTCACAGACACCAAGGGGCTGCATAAATGACATTCATTAATGTATTTCATTTACTTTTAAAATGCCAAATCCAGGGATCCCTGGGTGGCGCAGCGGTTTGGCGCCTGCCTTTGGCCCAGGGCGCGATCCTGGAGACCCGGGATCAAATCCCATATCGGGCTCCTGGTGCATGGAGCCTGCTTCTCCCTCTGCCTGTGTCTCTGCCTCTCCTCTCTCTCTCTCTCTCTCTCTCTGTGACTATCATAAATAAATAAATTAAAAAAAAATAAAATGCCAAATCCAGAGGATTCGGGCTTCTATTGTTTTCAAATGACATTAGAAAGAGTGCAATAGGACAAGTTGTACATTTCAGGATTCAGAAACCAAAGCAAGAAAAACCATGAAACCAATATGGGATTAGAGCACAAAGTTGACTTCAAGGAGCCAACATAACGGATCAATGTAAGGTTAAAGCCATGGGATCCTGGGTAATTTCATCTTAACTTTTCTTCTCTGTATCTTCAATTTTTTTTCTCAATTCTAAAAATATATTCAGAAATTAAGAAGAAACATCCATTATTAAGGACCTGCTGACAGCCACCTAAGAACACACTACCACTAGTAGCAGTCACCTGCCAGCGTTTCCAACAGTGGTGGCAGCCAGGCAGATCCAAGCTACCACTCACTTCAGGGTCTTATCTGGCAGTAACTTTGACTCAAAACAGAAGAGAGAGTCCCCAGATCCCATACTTTGCATTAGTATTTGTCACCTCAGCCCCAGTAATAGGATAGGAGTTGCTCAGATCTTAGTATGCAACAGATTCCTTGGCCAACATAACAACCGAAATGCAACAAATAAAAATTCTTCAGCTTCTGCCAATAATTCTGTCCTTTACAAGCTCTGAAGAAGGCCAGAGGGACTGGCCTGGGATCAGGGCCAGACCGGACATGAAGGCTCCAGGGAAAGTAATAATTTGGTGCCTTTTAAAACTAATACTATTTAAATACTTGCTTACCACTGATTTAGAGAAACAAGGAAGGCAGAGAAGTAAGACTTCTGGAGGCAGCTGGCAATCTCTTTTATTGTATTCTGGGTTCTCCAATTTGGCAAGAGAGTTGCATTACTTACTATTTAGAAAATGAAAAGATGAGTATCAGCTGGACCCAGTTTTCCACCAGAAAGCAGTGGAGGGATCATTTACTCACGAGTGCCTCCTGGGGGTTTCAAACTGTGACAAGTGATTTTAACCACATTCTATACTCTGAGAGTTCTGGTAAATACAATTTTTCCCAAAACACTGTTTTCCACCACAGCTAGTGCTCACTGATACTGTAGCATCCCCTGTTCAATGGCAACATGGATGGCTCACCTGCTTGCCCATCCCTTAGTCCAGCTCTGCTGGGAAGGACAGTCTGTAACACAGCTGCTTTGTGAGCCTCCCAGCTAGTTGTCTTCACCCCCTCCACTCTGTTCTCTTATCCTATTTAACACCAGAGGAAACTCCTCATGCATGTCTCCCCACCAGTCATAATGATATCCAAGGGATAGACTGTCTCAGCTCAGTCTTGAGCTGAGATCCCCAACTTACAGGCATCTCTTTATAAAATAGGGATTTGTAGCCTGGGGTCTTATGCCTTGCATTCAGTATCATACCCTAAGCACTTCTCTACCTCCAAAAGCAGTTTTCATAGTAATAGTTAGCATTTGAGGTCTCATTGTGTTCTCAGAACTTTATACGAATTATTTCATTTATATTCCACCACAACTTGTTTAGCAAATCTCCTATTTCCAATTTTTCACTAGTTTAGATAACTTTTTTAAAGTTTATCTTTTTTAAAAAAGATTTTATTTATTCATGAAAGACACAGAGAGAGGCAGAGACACAGGCAGAGGGAGAAGCAGGCTCCATGCAGGAGCCTGATGTGGGACTCGATCCTGGGACTCCGGGATCACATCCCGGGCGGAAGGCAGATGCTCAACTGCTGAGCCACCCAGGGGTCCCAAGTCTATCTTTTTTAAAGTTTATTAATTTATTTTAGTAATCTTTACACCCAAAGTGGGCAGGAACTCAAATCCCAAGATCAAGCATTGCAGCTCTTCCAACTGAGGTAGCCAGACGCCCCCAAGGAATATCTTTAACTTGTTACTGAGAGCCCACCTGTGACTGAGGTTAGACGGTGGTTCTTAGGGAGGAGAGAGTGGGAAGAAGTAACACCTGAGGACCGCGTGGGACGTGTTCAAAACATACATACCCAGCCCATGGGCACCCACTGAGCTTGCTGGGAGTTTGATGGGCCTCATGCTACAGGCCTGCAGGTGGCCACGGTTGTGTCATTTTCTCCCAGAGGATTCTGATTCATACCCTTCTTCCTCCACTTGCTCACCCCCATTTTTATGAACCACAGTGATAGTAAAAAATGGAGGTAAGATGGGCTCCCTGCATGGAGCCTACTTCTCCCCCTGCCTGTGTCTCTGCCTCTCTCTGTGTGTCTCAAATAAATAAATAAATAAATAAATAAATAAATAAATAAATAAGTAAATAAGTAAATAAGTAAATAAGTAAATAATGAATGAATGAATGAAATCTTAAACAAAATTGAGGTAAGAATGTTAGTGTTCAGTGTTGCGATCATGCCCAATACCACAAACTGTGTCCAGAGGAGACCTTGACGCTCTGACCTGCTCCGACCTGTGCCCCTGTGCCCGTGCCCTGAAGCCCTCCTGCTCTCCTCCCAGATGCCTGAGGGCTTCATCAATGGTCTCTTGAGTAAGTCACAACTGGTTGTGGGAGGACTAGGATGAAAACAGAGCTAGCTCTCCAGCTGAAAGAGATCCTTAGAGGGCCTTTTAAGGCACCCATAAAAAGCCTTTCTAAAAAGGCCAAAACATTTATAAAAGAGAAAGGACATTTTTATAAAAGGAGAAAGGGGGGAGGCAGATGTCCAGGGTATGTTCCTTTTTGTTTGTTTGTTTCCTCACACCCAAGAACAATGGCTCTCAGCCTGGTTTTCATCTCCATTCTCCCTTGTCAGGGACATTTGGCAGAGTCTGGAGACCTTTTTGGTCTGTCACAACTGGGAGGCGAATGGTGCTACTGGCATCTAATGCATAGAGGCCAGCGATGCCGCTATCTATACATCCCGCAATGCACAGGACAGACCACACTCCACAATTATTCTCCAATCCAAAATGTCAATAGTGCCGAAGCTGAGAAGCCCTGCTCAAGAGCCTTTACTTCCCTGCAACCCCCTTCTCCTTTCTTCTGTCCCCCTGTCCAAGGCTCTACTTTCTTTGGGTCCAAATGGAAAGAGGGGATCTAACCAGAATGCTTTAGGGGCCTCAAGCAGTTTCCTTATGTCCTCAGTCTGTAGGTGGTATTGAGCAATAAGGCTCTTTTTTTTTTTTTTAAGATTTTGTTTATTTATGACAGACAGAGAGAGAGAGGCAGAGACACAGGCAGAGGGAGAAGTAGGCTCCATGCAGAGAGCCCGACGTGGGACTCAATCCGGGGTCTCCAGGATCCGGCCCCGGGGTGGAGGCCACGCTAAACTGCTGAGCCACCGGGGCTGCCCAGAGCAATAAGGTTCTTTTTTCAATTCCTTATCTCATCTATGGAAACTGGGAACTCATGGAGACACATGAATAGTCTAAATCCTAGTGGACTGGGAAGGTGATCTATGACCAGCAGAATTTGAAAATTACTGTCCTTAAGTGGACTTTAACTGTGATTACTAAACTTTTCTTTTTCAGAGCTATCTTTAGTTCTCTACCTTCACATCTTTTTAGGATGTTTCTCAGCTTTTCATTCTTTGGGCTATGATGTAGTCACCTATAATCACTCCCCACCCCCACATGTTGTTATAGTTTGTGTTTCTATTGAACTTGTAAATTCAACAGAGAAATAGAGTTGGGATTAGTTGTTATTTGATAACAAGAAATTAAGTTGCTGAGAAAATGTATGCCTTGAAGGAAAAAGAATCCTCTGTGGAATTTTTTTTTTCTTAAATGATTAACATTCTGATTGAATACATTTTATCGCTATTCACTACATCTCATTACATTTCTTGTGAGCTGTTGGGGAACACTGAGCCCAGTGTTTTATAAAAAGCCCAGTCTTTATACAAAGGACTTTAAACTATTTAAAGGACTTTAACAATTACAGAAGGGTACAGGAGTTTTACCTTTAAAAGTCATCTTCAACACAGCTATCCTAGAGGATTTTTTTTTTTAATTTTTAAAAGATTTTATTTACTTATTCACGAGAGAAACAGAGACATAGGCAGAGGGAGAAGCAGGCTCCCTGTGAGGAGCCCAAGGCAGGACTCCATCCCAGGATCGCAGGATTCTGCCCTGAAGGCAGACACTCAACCACTGAGCCACCCAGGCGTCCCTACCCTAGAGTTTAAATACATTTCATCTGGGGGCACCTGGCTGACTCAGTTGTAAGTCTCAGGGTTGTGAGTTCAAGCCCCATGTTGGGTGTGGAGCCTACTTAAAGATAAACAAGCATACTTCACTTGTGTGTGACAGTGAAGGGAAGGACCTGATGTGTCCAAAGACCTGAACGCAAGTGCTAAGTGCTGGTATGTACCATGTTTTGGGAATGATGCTAAGCATCTTATTTCATCCTCACAATCCTATAAGATAGGATGAGAAAAGTAAGGCTCAGAAACTTTAAGAGAGGGATCCCTGGGTGGCGCAGCGGTTTGGCGCCTGCCTTTGGCCCAGGGCGCGATCCTGGAGACCCCGGATCGAATCCCACGTCGGGCTCCCGGTGCATGGAGCCTGCTTCTCCCTCTGCCTGTGTCTCTGCCTCTCTCTCTCTCTCTCTGTGACTATCATAAATAAATAAAAAAAATTAAAAAAGAAACTTTAAGAGAACTCCTCAGGAACACATATCTAAGGAATGCCAGAGGTGGACTTTAAGTCTAGAATTATCTAGCTTCAGCAGTCACACTTAACAGTAATTGAGCACATTTAATGAAAAAGACACTCTGTTAAGCCCTTTATCTGCATTATTATGTTTTGAATCACACAGCTATTTTTCATGTATTTTTTAAAAGATTTTATTTATCTGAGAGTAAGCATGGGGAGGGGATGCAGCAGGGAGAAGGAGAAGCAGAGTCCCTACTGAGCAGGGAGCCAGATGTGGGGCTCCATCCCAGACCCTGGGATCATGACGTGAGCCAAGGCAGCCGCTTAACCAATGGAACTACCAAGGCGCCCCTATTTTTCACATATTTTGTTGATGAGCAAATCGGCTCAGAGAGTGTACATCACTCATTCCAGGTTAGAACTAGTAAAGAGAACTGGGCTTCAAGCATGTTGTGTCTGCCTATAAAACCCATGCTTTGGGACACCTGCGTGGCTCAGTCGGTTGAGTGTCTGCCTTTGGTTCAGATCCTGATCCCCGGGTCCTGGGATGGAGTCCCGCATGGGGCTCCCCACAGGGAGCCTGCTTCTCCCTTTGCATATGTTTCTGCCTCTCTGGGTCTCTCATGAATAAATAAATAAAATCTAAAACAAAAACAAAAACATGCTTTAAAGCATACAGTACTGCCCCCAAAACACTTTCCCCCTCACCGAGTTGCACTATGCGCATTATCTCATCAATGCTACCATTACCCTCTTGGCAAGAAACGGTCTGTTTATGGAATTTTTTTTATGGAAAAATTGAAGTTCAGAAACATAGGTAACCTATCTAAGGCCACACATCTTTCCCCGTACATGGATTATATTAGGCAAGGAACATTTACTAGTACTCATTCCGCCAATAATTTTCAAATCTTCTCATTGTGGCTGCCTTTGAGGCACCAGTGCAATTTTAAAAAACAACCTAAATCATAAACAAATTGTGTTCCACATATATACATACATTTAAATGTATTAAAAAGAATGAGATGATGCTACGTACATTGATTTGGAAAGATACCTACGAGATAGCAAGTAAAAACTAAAACAATTATTTTTTTAAACTTAATTATAAAACAGTGTGACTCTACTCCCCCATGTGTGGGAAGTTTCTGAAAGCACACACCAGAAACCTTTAATGGTGGTTATCTCTAGAGCAAGGGATTTGATGAGGTACCAAAAGAGTTTAGGTGACTTTTACCTTCCCCTTTATACCCTTCATTATTATTTTAAAAAGTATTACCATCCTTTCTTTGTGAGGTGGGAAAAAAATCAAATCTAAAACAGCCTTTAGGGGCAGTCCCGGTGGCTCAGCAGTTTAGCACCGCCTTCAGCCCAGGGCCTGATCCTGGAGACCTGGGATCGAGTCCCACGTCGGGCTCCCTGTGTGGAGCCTGCTTCTCCCTCTGCCTGTGTCTCTGCCTCTCTCTCTGTGTGTCTCTCATGAATAAATAAATAAAATCTTAAAAAAAATAAAAATAAAACAGCCTTTAGAGTATCTCCTAGCTTGAGAATGTACTCTAGTTTGGGTGTGATAAAAGTAATCCAAAGTTTGTCAACATGCTAGTGTTTCATAACGAGATCTGAAGACTGGCACATGCCAACACACAGTTGGCAAGATGGGTAAGAGGAGGGCAGGAAAGTGGCTTTTAGAGAACCTAGAGATTAGGTACCAGGCCACAGTTGCTGATCCTAGGAGTTGATAGTCAAGAATGCTACTTCTTGAGGCTTTGAGTTGGCTTCAGGGCTTGGGTTTACCATCTACCAAACAGTGCAGCTAGGTGTTATATGGGAACATAAAACATTTACGAAAGCCTGATAAGTAACTTATCAAATTTTAATTCTGCAGAAAGTCATGTTTTAAAATGTATGAGGTTTGCCATTGTCTGGTTTTAGATCCAGAAATATAAGAACTCCTTAATTAGGGAGTTTTTTTCAAATTGAGGGCCAAGAGAACTGAATTCTAATCCTGTCTTTGCTAGTAACTAGAGCCGTGAACCTGGGCTCATCATTTTACCTCTTTGAGCCTTGCTTTTCTTATTTGTAAAATACTAAAGTTGAACTAAAATTTAAAATGATGAAAATTGCTGGGGTACCTGGGTGGCTTAGTTGGTTAAGCGTCTGCCTTTGGCTCAAGTCATGATCTCAGGGTCTTAGGAGGAAGTCCTGCATTGGGCTGTCTGCTCAGTGGGGAGTCTGCCTCCCCTTCTCCCTCTGTTCTCTCTCTCATTCTTGCTCCTGCTCTCACCAGATAACTAAAATCTTAAAAAAAAATAAAATGATGAAAACTACTAATGTTCCTTTAGATTCTAGTACTGTAAGTTCTTTTCAAAGTCAGTGTTTAATTTTTTAAGGTTATTAATTAATTAATGAAATTCCAGTATAATTAGCATACAATGTATTTGTTTCAGGCGTACAATACAGTGATTCAAATTCTGTACATTACTTAGTGCTCATCACGGTAAGTGTATTCTTTTTTTTTCTTCCCTAAGATTTTTATTATTCATGAGAGAGACAGAGACATAGGCTGAGGGAGAAGCAGGCTTCCTGTGGGAAGCATGATGCAGGACTCCATCCTAGGACCCCATCCTGGGATCCATGAACAAAGAAGTCTGCTTCTCCTTCTGCCCCACCCCCACTCCCTCTGCCCTGCTCATGCTCTCTCACACTGTCTCTCTCTCTCTCTCTCTCTCTCTCTCATAAATAAATAAATAAATAAATACAATCTTAAAAAACTATATAAATGCAATGGAAAAAATGGACAAAGAATATGAATAATAACTCACAGAAAAAGAAATACAAAGGACTAATATGTGAAAAAATTCACTAATAATTACAAATAAAATGATTGCTTTTTGACCTATTAAACTGTCAAAACTAAAAATATTGATGCCGTCCTAGGGTGGATATGGGGAAATGCTTTACTACATATGCTTTACTACATTTATAAACTAGTGTACAATATCTATTTAAATTTGAAAGGTATATAGCTGGGCAGCCTGGGTGGCTCAGTGGTTTAGCACCTTCGGCCCAGGGCGTGATCCTGGAGACCCGGGATCGAGTCCCACGTTGGGCTCCCTACATGGAGCCTGCTTTCCCTCTTGGAAATCCACACATAAATTTTGACTCCCCAAAACTTAACTATTAATAGCCACTCTTGACCAGAAGCCTTACCAATAAATAAATAACATATTTTGTTATATATATATTATATAATGTATTATATAATGAATTCTTACAATGATATCTAAAGTTTTCTTAATTTTTTCAGTATTTCTAGCCTATGTGGTTCATCTGTGAGTTTTTTTATTTTTTTATTTTTTTTTATAGAAGTCTTTATTTTTTTTTAATTTTTATTTATTTATGATAGTCACAGAGAGAGAGAGAGAGAGGCAGAGACATAGGCAGAGGGAGAAGCAGGCTCCATGCACCGGGAGCCCGATGCGGGATTTGATCCCAGGTTTCCAGGATCGCGCCCTGGGCCAAAGGCAGGCACCAAAACGCTGCGCCACCCAGGGATCCCCATCTGTGAGTTTTTTTAAATTATCACAAATTTTCTGCAACACTTTCAATAATAAGAAATTTGAACTGATCTATCATCTATCAAGAAAAAAAACCTATGTAAATTATCACAATTTTTTTTTAAAGATTTATTCATTTATTCAGGATAGACACACAGAGAGAGAGGCAGAGACACAGGAGGCGGGAGAAACAGGATCCATGCTGGGAGCCCGACGCGGGACTCGATCCTGAGACCCCAGGATCGCGCCCTGGGCCAAAGGCAGGTGCCAAACCACTGAGCCACCCAGGGATCCCCGATTATCACAGTCTTTATAAGTGAATACTATGCAGCTGTTTGAAAGAATATTTTGGGATTTCTATGTACTGATATGGACAATATCTATAATATAGCAATGAGTGAAGAAAACTCAGAAGCTTCTTTCACTGAAAGTAAAAGAATAACTATAGGTATAGTGTGATCTAATTTATATTATGTTTGTGTCTAAACAGTAAAAAGTATGAAGAACAGAAAGAAGCTATTCATTCTCCCATCTAGAGAGTATGATCAGAGGTGAGGAGCTCTTCATATTTTATATTATTCATTCAATAATATTATTATGCACTGAACTGTGTCCCCAATTGCTCCATATTCATATGTTAAGCCCTAACCCCCAATATGACTGTATTTGGAGATAGGTCCTGTAAAAGACAAACAGACCTTTAAATCTTAGTGTCTCTAAACCACAAAGATTTATTTCTTCCTTATGTTACGTGTCTAATACATTTTGGCAGAGGACTCTATTCTACATCAACACTCAGGGACCCAGGCTGACTAAAGGTTGACCATTTCAGTAAACCACTCTTTCAACATTTGTCTTCAGAGATTGCCAAATCAGAAGAAGGGAGCTAGAGGGTTGGACAAGGCTTTTCACTGACCCAGCTCCGAAGAAACACATGCCACTTTTATCACAGTGATTTGGAGAAGTAGTCACATGCCCCCAACCATACTGCAAAGGAGGCTGGGAAATATAAGAAGTATTAAATATTTTTTAAAAGATTTTATTTATTTATTCATGAGAGACACAAAGAGGGAGAAACAAAGGCAGAGGGAGAAGCAGGCTCCATACAGGGAGCCCGACATGGGACTCGATCCCGGGTCTCCAGGTTCAGGCCCTGGGCGGAAGGCAGTGCCAAACCGCTGAGCCACTGGGCTGCCCAGAACTATTGAATATTTAATGAATATCAAATGTTCCTGTCATATCCCTTGTTATGGATTGAACTGCATTCCCCCAAAAAGGTATATTCAAGTCCTAACTTGAGTACCTCAGAATATGATCTTATTTGGAAATAGGGTCTTTACTGAGGTAATCAAATTAAAATTTCTTTGAGTTAAAAATCCTTCCTCTGTCTTCTCTCTCTCTCTCTCTCTTTAAGATTTTATTTATTTATTCATGAGAGATACACACAGAGAGAGAGGCAGAGACACAGGCAGAGGGAGAAGCAGGCTCCATACAGGGAGCCCATCGTGGGACTCGATCCTGGGTCTCCAGGATCACGCCCTAGGCTGCAGGCGGTGCTAAACCGCTGAGCCACTGGGGCTTCCCCTAAAGATTTTATTTTATTTTATTTTATTTTATTTTTTTTATTATTTTATTTATTTTTTATTTTTTTTTAATTTATTTTATGATAGTCACAGAGAGAGAGAGAGAGAGAGAGAGGCAGAGGCAGAGGGAGAAGCAGGCCCCATGCACCGGGAGCCCAATGTGGGATTCGATCCCGGGTCTCCAGGATCGCGCCCTGGGCCTAAGGCAGGCGCCAAACCGCTGCGCCACCCAGGGATCCCTAAAGACTTTATTTTTAAATAATCTCTACACCCAACGTGGGGTTCCAACCTCCAACCCCAAGATCAAGAGTCTCATGTTCCATCAACTGAGCCAGCCAGGCACCTCCTTCAGCCTTCTCTTAATATGAGATCATTAGAGTGAGACCTAATCCAACAATGACCGATGTCTTCATAAAAGGAGGACATATGGACACAGAGACAGACATGCACGGAAGAGAGATAGTGTGAATATATGCAGGGAGCAGACTGCCATGTGAACGTGAAGGCAGAGATCAGAATAATATTGCCATAATTACTTGCGGTCACTGAAAGCCAGAAAAGAGGCATGGAACAGATTCTCCCTCATGGCCCTCAAAAGGAATCAATCCTGCTGACAACTGGATTTTGGATTTCTAGCTTCTAGAATTTTAACAATACATTTCTATTTTTCTTTCTTTTTTTATTTTTATTTATTTATTTATTTTTCTTTCTTTTTTTAGAAGTAGCCTCTACACCCAACATGGGGCTCAAACTTATGACTCTGAAATCAAGAGTCACACAGTCTACCAACTGAGCCAGCCAGGCACTTTAAATTTCTATTTTTCTAAACCAATGGGTTGGTGGTACTTTGCTACAGCAGCCCTAGGAAATGAATACACTCCTCTATCAAGTCTCTGCAGAAAGAGATTTAATGCATGGAATTACGTGTTTAAGAATCTGCTAGAATGACTTGAAAATGAGTTCTAGGTTATATATCCAGGAATTACTCCCAGAAAAATTGGGGCACCAAGAGTTCCTGATACATTCACCACAATTAGAAGCTGGTTCTCAGGCTCTCCTCATCTTAGTCACTGAGAATCAGAGGTATCAGAACTATTAGCTCTAGAACCACATCATATCTCCTATATCTGCACAAGCAAAATGGATGTCTTGTGTAACTCATCCATCTTCTCATAATTTAAAGATTCATTTACTCATTTATTTATTTATTAGAGAGAGAGAGCATCAGATAGTGTGCATAAACAGGAGGGAGAGGGACGAACAGACTCCCCGCTGAGCAGGGAGCCTGATGTGGGACTTGATCCTAGGACCCTGGGATCATGACCTGAGCTGAAGGCAGATGCTAAATGGATTGAGCCACCAGGTGCTTCCATCTTCTCATAATTTAGATCAAAATTTAAGCTTTGAATGAATACACCTGTGTTATGGAACTAAAATTATATATGGAACATTTAGTTGTAAAGATATTGAGAAATGTAGTTTTTGGCTTCTGAAGCAAAGAAAAGCCCAGAAGAAGTAGGTTAAAATACATTTTGAACAAGCCATTCTTTTTTATTTTTCCTTTTATGTTTTTTTTGGTCACTATTTTATGGTTTCTTACTTTAACATCCTCCTTCTTTCTCTTCTTAGATGTTCCTATTGCCCATTCTGCCCATGGCCATTTTTTTCTTTATATTATCTGGACAAGTTCTTCTATTCCAAATTTTTCCAGTTCCACCAATCTATCTCCATTATTACCACCCTGGGATACATTACCATTGTGTCTGACTTGGATTACTGTTAACACTCCCTCTTTGGTTTCTCATTTTCCCTTACCTTGTCCCCATCCAGTGGGATGTGGCTGACCTTTATAAAACTCATAAGATAATGTGTCTCTTTGCTCACTCTTTTGATTTTCTCCCCCAGGATCCATCCCTAGCTCCTCACTCTCATGAGCTCACTTCTGACTGAGGAGCTATTAGTCTAACCACTCAGGACTCCTGCATAGACCCTCATGTTCTATATTTAGCAACACTAAACTATTTAAAGCATCTAGAATGCATCATGTGCTTTCCTTCCCCTTCACTTTTGTACAAGTTGCTCCTTCTGCTTGGTTTGGAAGTCCTTTCTCTTCCTCTTTGGTCAACTTCTATTCATCCTTTAATCCAGAAAACCTAGGCGAGTTCTCTTTCCTAAATGCTGACTTAGATTAATTCTGGCCACTTGCCTTTTCTCGAGAAAAGGGAAAGAGAAAAAAGAAGTTTTGAGGGATGCCTGGGTGGCTCAGTGGTTGAGCGGCTGCCTTTGGCTCAAGGCGTGATCCTGGAGTTCTGGAAGTGAAACCCATGTCGGGCTCTCTGCATGGAGCCTGTTTCTCCCTCTGCCTATGTCTCTGCCTTCTCTCTGTGTCTTTCATGAATAAATAAAAAAAAAATAAAATAAAAAGAAGTTTTGAGAAATGACAGTGGATGTGTTTTGTTTACTTTTGTATCTTTAGTAGCTAATACAGTATATTTAATAGCTCTTTTTTGTTTTCATTTTTATTTTGTTTTTGTGTTTACTACTGGTGTGAATAGTGACACGCATTTGAAACTGTTGTCTGGGTTTTGGGTACAACATTTTCTATCTTTCCAGTAACTTACCATTACTACTAATTCTGTTTAAAAATTTACTTCTGTTTTTGTAGTAGGTCACATCCTTAGTAGTTACATTATTACTCCTATTTCATAGATCAGGGGTTGGGAGTAAGACTTTTTTTTTTTAGTTTTATTTATTTATTCATAGAGACACAGAGAGAGAGAGGCAGAGGGAGAAGCAGGCTCCATGGAGGGAGCCCAATGTGGGACTCGATCCCGGGTCTCCAGGATCATGCCCTGGGCTGCAGGCGGCGCTAAACCACCGCGCCACTGGGGCTGCCTAGGAGTAAGACTTCTTAAAGAGGTTGATTAATTCAGAACTTTCCCCCTCATTCTGTATTAGTTCTAAAATAACTAGTTAGTCTCTCACTAGCCCAGATGAAGTATATTTAATATACAAAACATTTATTCAATCATTTATTCATCCATCCATCCATCCATCCATCTATTCATTCATTTAGTCAAAATTCAGTAACTGAAGAAAAATTAGAATAAAATCCATCAGGGGCAGCCCCAGTGGCTCAGTGGTTTAGCGCCACCTTCAGCCCAGGGTGTGATCCTGGAGACCTAGGATCCAGTCCCACATCAGGGTCCCTGCATGGAGCCTGCTTCTCCCTCTGCCTGTGTCTCTGCCTCTCTCTCTCTCTCTTTGTCTCTTATGAATAAATAAATAAAATATTTTTAAAAAGAATAAAATCCATCAGAAAAAAACAGTCAACTGTTGGATAAACTTTATACATATACATATCATACATACTGTACTTAGTACTTTATGATATACTGTCTTATTCACTAATTTTACTAGTCACGTCACTGATGTATAAGTTTTTTTTTTTTTTTTTTTTTTATTTATTTATGATAGTCACACACACACACACAGAGAGAGGCAGAGACACAGGCAGAGGGAGAAACAGGCTCCATGCACCGGGAGCCCGACGTGGGACTCGATCCCGGGTCTCCAGGATCGCGCCCCGGGCCAAAGGCAGGCGCCAAACCACTGCGCCACCCAGGGATCCCTGATGTATAAGTTTTATCATCCATCACAACTGTGTGGCAGTTTTAGAAAATTGGTTCTTATAAACTCAGATTGACTCAGGCTACCCAGTACTGGTTAGATGAACTGGTTGGGCAATTAGAAAGGAAAGATGTTCAAAGTCTATATTAGGCCTGGCTACTAAAGGAAAAAATTCAGAATAGATATCCCTTTTGTTTACCACGGTGTCTTAGTGAGCCTTCGGATATGCAAAGGTAGCTAACCAAAGCCTGAAAAGCTAGATTTCTCTTCATCAAAAGTGTGAGCTAATCGAGTTGGTGTAGGGAAGACACAAAGGAAGCCTGAAATCTAGAGGACCAAGGAGATTTTCAGAGCTTCTAAGAATACCAGACAACATTTTGGGAACCTGGAATGTAGTTGTAAAGAAAAGAGGCCAATGAGAAATTCCCAGAGACAAGGTAAAGTAGTTTAAGAATGGGGATATCTAACGTGTAATTTTCAGTTGTTGGCATTACTGCGATGGGAAGTCACTTTATATCTCAAATAGCTAGTGAAATACACCTGTTTTTAGGATATGAGGATTAAAAAAATGGCCAAGTTCCATTGGTGTATGGGTATGGAGAAAGAGAAGAAAATCAGCTAAATAGAGAAGGTGGCTCTATTCCTCTTAATTGTGTTGTCATACTGCCCCCTACTGGGCTGCCAGTATCTCCCCAGATTTACCTGCTGGCTGCTGTTAACCCGCCCCACCATCTGTGGACAATTTCCTGCACCTGCTGACAAAGTTTGTGTTAAGCTTGAGGCCAAGGGAGTAGTGCAAATTGATTAAAGCTGTTAACTTACCGTCTTTGCAAAATACAGGTAGTTTCCAAAATATAACAAAGAGGTTTCCCCATTAGAGTTGTGTATTTTATGTTAACATTAGATCTGTGTGTTCCAGTATGATTTGAAGGCATGGATAGTGGCAGCTTGGCTATGATTGATGATCAAAATGTTAGCATAAAACAACACTGGAAAAGTATGCTAGAAGTAGTCTGTATGATTTGTAAGAGCTATTAAAATAATTTCTAGCTATTAATGTAATTCAAAATCAACTTTTTCTCATTAGGGATATTAAGTTAGAACAAAGCCAGCCTATCCCTAGCAAAATAATTTGGCAGCTATTCTGATGAGTCCTATGCCAAGGCCAGCTTCGTATGTTTTGGCAAAACCTAGTTGCAATTCAGACATGCTTAAATCCTTGTAATCCCAGACTTTCCAAGTAAAACAAAAGGAATCCCCCTCCATCCCCCACTACATTGTAACAAGCATCATACTTGGTAGTGGAGATAAATAGCCACACAAGACATCACTTATGCCTCCTTGAGCTCACTGTTGACTGGGGGGAAGGGCATGCTATCGTCATGGCCACAGTACCCCTTCCCTTTAGCAAGCACACTGCCTGGCTAAGACCCATATGTCTTGTCTAATAGGTACTTGATAAATATGTGTTGAATAAATGAGGGAATGAATGAAGAAGCTGGGCAGTATGTGTAAAGGTTAGGAGTTGGCCAAATAGCCTGTTTTGATGACAGCTCTGCTACATACAAGCTATGTAAAAGTATCACTTTATAAATAAACCCCTAAAGCTTCAGTTGCACATCTATACACCTATCCCACAAAGCAACTGTAAAATGCTTAGCACACTGCCTCATCTCCAGAAAGCATGCCATTAAATGTTTAATCATATAATGTGAAAAGGGCAAGGAGAAAAAGGAGTGATTAAATATGGGGATTAGAATTCCTAGTTATGTCTGTATATGTACATTTAGAAGTATGGGACAGTGTTGGACTTGGGAATATTTTTTATGGTGAATAAGGGATTTATTTTCCAAAACCAATTTATCCCATGTGGTAGGAAATATGATCTCTGGAGACAGTGACTCACATCCTTATAATTCCATAACCAGAGAGAGAAAATTCTTGGGTTAACTCAAGTTAAAAAATTCAGAGCGTGGGCACCTGGGTGGCTCAGTTGTTAAGTGTTTGCCTTCAGCTCAGGTCATGATCCCAGGATCCTGAGAGCAAGCCCAACATTGGGCTCCGGGGTCAGCGGGAAGTCTCCTTCTTTCTCTTCCACTGCCCCTCCCCCCACTCGTGCTCTCTTTCTCCCTGCTCTCTTTCATATAAATAAAATCTTTGAGAAAGAAGAGAAAAAAATTCGGAAGGAAGGCTTCTAAATGGTGCTACATGGGTCAGTCCATCCCCAGAGCAATCACCTTAACATGATGTGGTGGGCAGAACAGTGGCCCCTCAACCCTGTCCATGCCCTCATCCCTGGAACCTGTGAATTTTCCATGGCAAAAGAAACTTTGTGGATATGATGAAAGGTATAGACTTTGTGATGGGAGATTGTCCTGGGATGTCCAGGTGGACCAAACTAATCATGGGTTCTTTTTTTTTTTTTTAGATTTTATTTACTTATGAGAGACACAGAGACAGAGACACAGGCAGAGAAGCAGGCTCCATGTAGGGAGCCTGACATGGGACTCGATCCCGGGTCTCCAGGATCACATCCTGGGCTGAAGTTGGCACCAAACCACTGAGCCACCTGGGCTGCCCTAATCATGGGTTCTTCAAAGCAGAGAAAACTTTCTTGGCTGTAGTCAGAGAGGTGATGACAGAAGCAGGCTCAAAGACATGGGACATTGCTAGTTGTGAAGATGTTGGAAGGGGGATAAGAGCTAGGAATGTATTCTCAAATCTGCAAAAGGCAAGGAGATGGATTTTTGTTGTTTTAAGCCACTATGTCTGTGGTAATTTGTTAAGGCAGCAATAGGAAACTCATACACCAGAGAAATAGGGTGGAAACCTAGTTTCAGTTCCTCTCCAGATTTGCTCAACAACATCTGCCCTAAGGAGGCCTGCTCAGTGAGATCCCTATAGCCGCTACCACTATCTGCTCACCCGTATGGATTTGAGAGAATGAAGTAGATTATGCAGACAGAATCAGAAATAATAGGTAGAAAGTTTTTTTTTTTAAGATTTTATTTATTTATTCATGAGAGACAGAGAGAGAGGCACAGATACAACATAGGCAGAGGGAGAAGCAGGCTCCATGCAGGGAGCCCAATGTGGGACTTGATCCTGGGTCTCCAGGATCATACCCTGGGCTGAAGGCAGCGCTAAACCACTGAGCCACCCGGGCTGCCCAAGGTAGAAGGACTTCTGATTCCATGTGAGCCCCCAGCTCCAGTTATTTTTGAGGCCAAGGTCATGCCAGCCCTTTGGTTGTATAAGCTAATCAATTCCTCTGTTTGAGCTAGTTGGTTTGAGTTAAATGTCTGTGACTTGCAACCAAATGATCCTGCCTAAATCATAAACCTATGGTAAGGGAGGGATGGCTAAAGGAGAAGAGTTGTTTTTTGTTTTGTTTTGTTTTTTGAAACCCTTTGAGACAGTAGCTGAAAATGGCTTAATGTGATTTCATAACAACCCACTGATCACTGAGAAACACTTTATCCTACTTTAGATGAGAAAAGTCTTATTTATTGGCTACGTGGCTTTCCTACAAACAAGAATATTCTGAATTTAAAATATTAAGACCCATATTGGTTTGCTTTGTCTCCAGTGAAACACATTGCACATAGAGCATCCTATGTTTTTTTTTTTTTATTATCAAAATAGAGCCACACTTTTTCAAGGCCTCACCATTTCCTGTTTCTGCAGCCTCAAACACTTTTCTTTTCCTCTGTACCTGATAAACTCAATGCTCTAGAGTCTAGAAAGTACTGGACAAAGCTGCTTAAACCTAACCAGTGGTGGTGGTGATAGGAGGACTTTTGAGCACTGGCCATGTAGTCATTTCTCCTAGAAAAAGATAGAATTAAAAAGCAGTCACTATTATTCCTAAAGTATGTATAAGGCTCTGGATGTTCCTGCCCAAGAGATATTTCATATTTTTTTAAAAGATTTTATTTATTTATTTGACACAGAGAGTGAGAGCACAAACAGAGGGAGTAGCAGGCAGATGGAGAGGGAGAAGCAGTTTCCCCCGTAGAGCTGGGAGCCCAACAGTCGGGAGCCCGACAGTGGGGCTCAATGTGGGGCTCAATCCCAGCACCCGGGGTCATGACCTGAACCGAAGGCAGATGGTTAACCGACTGAGCCATCCACGTGCCCCAAGATATTTCATAATTAAATTGGAAATATATAATGTCACAAAAAATCTGTGACATTTGTCTTCCTTGAATATATGTATACTTGTTCTTTTAATTTTTCAAATAGAGAAAGACTATGTCTATTGGTGCCACAAATAAGGTAAAAACATTTGGAGTTGCACCATTCTTGCCCTCAGGCATCTTGCCCCTATGAAGCCGTTACTGATTATGCCCATGGAGCTTCACCATGAGACTATCCTCTCTATCTGCTTTTTCTTCTTAGAAGGAATACAGACTACTCAGAGGAAAAGAAGAGATAAAAATCTCTATCAGTAGAGGGCTGAGAAGCAAAGTGGGTAAAATCTATTATATTGCCTTGGGTAGAAAATAAAGGGATTTGGAATTTATATCTTATCTCATCTTCATTTTTTGGGCTTCTGAAATTTTTGTCTTGCTCTGTTTCTGAAGGTTTTGTTTTTGAAAAGAGAAGGGAATGTTCATAATACTTGGTAAGATGCCAAAATACTACTAGTGGACCTTCAGCTCTTAGCTTAAATGATATTTTATTCATCTGTCCAAAAATATTCAGCACTTACCATGTATCTTGCTGAACAAATTGAGCATGTTCTCAGGGCTACCGTGTAGGGCTGTGCAGGTGAATGGTACCCAGTCCGGTTGTATAGTGTACAACTTCCATTGCAGGTGGTCCTTACCCTCCTGGGGATTAAATCTGGTGACTTCTAGAAAGTCTTGCTTGAATTTTCATTCTTTCCCCTCAGAGTAGAGAAAGTGCTATTATGTGTTCTATAGTCCACCCAGTCACAGCACTTTACCCATTTATAATGGTGTCATCCTGTGAGACTGTAAACCCAGATGGGACTGGGATTGGACCTATCTTGTTTGTCACTTTCTAGGGGCTAGGGATACATCCGTAAATAGCCCCAAATCCCTGGCTTCTAGGAGTTGATAATCTAGCAAGAGCAGAGAGTCAAGCAATTCAATACGTAGCATGTGAGATGGACACAAATACTATGGAGAAAAAAAATAAAGGAATGGGGCTTTTTCCTCACCTATTTTAAGATTATTTGAGAGAGAGATAGATAGAGAGAGAGAGAGAGAGAGAGAGAGAGAGAGAAGGAACTGGGGGAGGGGCAGAGGGAGAAGCCAACTCTTGGCTGAACAGGGAGCCCCACTGGGCCTCCATCCCAGGTCCCCAGGATCATGACCTCGGCCCAAGGCAGGTGCTTTACGGACTGCACCACCCAGGCACACCTCTTATCAACTACTTTAGATCTTTGCTCAAATGTCACTTTTTTTTTTTTTTTTTTTTTGAGATAAATCTTTGGAGGTTTGGAGTAGAGGAGAGGTATCTGTCTAAAAAGAAAGGCAGGGATGCGTGGGTGGCTCAGCGGTTTAGCACCTGCCTATGACCAGGGCGTGATCCTGGAGTCCTGGGATCAAGTCCCACGACGGGCTCCCTGCATGGAGCCTGCTTCTCTCTCTGTCTCTCTCATGAATAAATAAATAAAGTATTTTTTAAAAATTAAAAAATAAAGAATATAAAAAGGCAAATTTTGACTACTACCGTAGGTGCACTTAACCCAAATTGGAAAAAAAAAAAAAAGCAAGCAAGGCAGTTATCAGATCGATTTCCACTTTGCCAGGAGTCAGGGCAAAATAAAATTTTATACAGAATATAGAGAACAGGGGCTTAGCCCTTTCCCCTCCAAAAACTCTTCACCTAAGATTCTTTCTGAACGTGCTATTTATTTTTTTTTATTTTTTTAAAAGATTTTATTTATTTATTCATAGAGACAGAGAGAGAGAGAGAGAGAGGCAGAGACACAGGCAGAGGGAGAAGCAGGCTCCATGCAGGGAGCCCGACGTGGGACTCGATCCCGAGTCTCCAGGATCACGCCCTGGGCTACAGGCGGCGCTAAACCGCTGCGCCACCGTGGCTGCCCTGAACGTGCTATTTTGAAAACGTTTTTACAGAAATCTCGGGAGAACCCGCGTGTTCTAACTGGGACCGACGTTCTGTTTGTTTTGTTTTGTTTTGCAAAATAGCAGCGCACGCCCTCCGCAGAATCAGCCTACACACCCCCGCACCTGGTCGGGGAGCCAGAGGCGATGAGCTACTCCTTTAAGTCTCTTCAACCCGTCCCGGTTAAGCAAGCTTCTGCATAAGGAAATGGCATCTTGGATCCTCAGGCTACCCCGCTGTACTTAACACATATTCCCTTCCGGCATTTTCGCCCTCGTTGCGCCCCGCGAACAGGCGTAAACGGGTCTCTTCCTTCCTACCCTCGGGGCCTGGCCCCCCAGCCTTCCGACAGGAGCCCGTGCAGCCGGCCCTCCCAGCTCCTCCTTCCGCCCGGCGCCGCACAGCCTTCTGGAAGCCGTAGGCCCCCCCCACCCCCCCGCGGTCCTCCGCCCCCCCAGAACTACAACTCCCGGCAGACTTTGCTCCTCTCCACCTTCCTCTTAGCGCACGGCCCGCCGGGAGGGGGCAGGTAGCGGGCGGGCGGGGTCCAATGGGTGCCGGCTCCCGAGGAGAGGGCGGAGGAGAGGAGGAAGGAGGCGGACTCTGGGCCCCGGCCCCATTCATTGCCGCGGCCGGCCGGGCGAGGGTCCCGCGTTCTCGGAGTCATGGAGGCGCTAATTCCTGTTATCAACAAGCTCCAGGACGTCTTCAACACGGTGGGCGCCGACATCATCCAGCTGCCTCAGATCGTCGTGGTGGGGACGCAGGTACGCGACGAGGGCGGTGTCCGCTCAGGCCGGAGTCCGGGGCGCGGGCCCGGTGGGGGGCTTGCGGCGGCGCCCGCTCCCGGCTGGCCTTTGCGGCCTTTGCTGGGGGCGCCGGGGCTCCCCGGGCTCGGCCGCGCCTCTCCGCCCGGGGCTGCGTTGCTCCGGGCCTGGGAATCCGGGCCCGGTCGGGAGGCGAGGGGCGGAGCCGGCGCGGCGGGCCCCGCGGGTCTCGGGGGCGGGCTGGGGGAGGGACCCGCCGGCGGGCGGAACTGGAGCCCGTGGGGACCGGGCGCGGCTGGGCCGGCGGGCGGCTGCTTGCAAGGGCACCTGGGGGACGCGCGGGGCACGCGGGGCCACCCTGGGCTCGTGGTGGGCCGGCTGGCCCCTCCTCGGGTAGTTCTAGGGAGCGTGGCTTTTTTTATTCCTCTCCTTGGCTTGCTCCGGGGATGCGGAGTCAGTTTTGGAGCCGCCGGGTCGGGGCCGAGAAGGCCGCAGCTGTCTGACAACCTGAGTGTTTGCCTGCAGTGCAATCCCTTCAGGGTTCGAGATCGCCGCAGCAATTACAAAAAAACCCCAAGAAGCAAAAGAAGCCCTCCAAAACAAACAAACAAAAACATCCCCCTCGAAACCACCTGTACTTGGGAAGGAATAACCAGTTTTTCTGCATAGGCTGTGGTTTTTGTATTCCGTCCAAATTGGGCATCAGGGTTCTCAGGTCTTTTCGTTTTTGGGTCTCCTAGATAGCATCATATTTAATAGGCAGAAATGTTGGAGAAATAAATTATTTCTAGAGTGACAGAGAAGTAGTACAAGTTTCATTTTTTTCTGCCTGCTGTGTTTCTTGGTTTAAGAATCATAGGACTTTTTTTTTTTTTTAAGAGTTCAGAGAAACACATTATAGAGATTACTTGATATATTGATTTTAAGTGTTTTCATTTCTTAATGATCTATTCGGTTGAGAAGGGGACGGTTTGCTCATTTTCTATTGCTGTATCTTGCCACAGCATTTTAGATTATAAATATTACGAGAGGGAATTTAATGGTCAACGTACTATAGGATATTTTCAAACACTTGGAGACCATAGACATTCTGCACTTTTTCTTGCTTTTAAATCAAGTGATAGAAATTGTTTCAGAAACGCATTTGCTTGGTCTGCTGTAGGATTACTATAGGTCCTGGTCTCTCCTGCCTACATATACTGTAATATTTGTAACTCGATATTTGTAATTTGGACACTGAATCATCAATATAATTTTGTGAGAGGTATTTTTATTTAGCATATTTTTTCACTGCCATATTCCTGTTCCTAGCACTGAAATAGTCTGGGGGTATGTAGTGAATGCTCCGTAAATACTTTAAATGAATGAATATTGCTCCAGTAATTAGATAATATTTTAAAACACTGGGACTTTTATTATCAAAACGTATCTGTTTTTGAAAATAGAATTAAAGGAGATGAAATAAATCTTTGGTAGTAATTTCTAGATGTTTCCTGTCTGTGGGCCAGAAACTTTCCATTTACTTTAAAGAGATTCTCCATGCTTTTTAAGCTTGAAGCAGTAACAGAATCAGGGCTATTGTGTATCAACATAAATAGTTTAAAATCAAGGACTTTTCTTACACCTTTGAGTTTATTTCAGTGAATAAACCTGTTGGCAGAATTGGGAGGGTCAGAGTAGAAAAGTGAAGACTGTTATGGAAAGTCATTAACATAATGCTAGGAAGAACCATCCTAGTAGTGACAGATGTATGCTGCGTCTGTATGTTGTTTGAAATTACTTGGAAATTTTGTTGTTGTTTTTTTTTAAAGATTTATTTATTTATGATAGACAGGCAGAGGGAGAAGCAGGCTCCATGCCGGGAGCCCGTCGCGGGACTCGATCCTGGAACTCCAGGATCGCGCCCTGGGCCAAAGGCAGGCGCCAAACCACTGAGCCACCCAGGGATCCCCTGTTGTTGTTTTTAAGTATGCTCTATAAGACACCCAGCATGCTTTTCTTTTCTTTTCTTTTCTTTTTTTAAGATTTTATTTATTCTTGAGAGAGGGAGGGAGAGAGAGAGAGAGAGAGAGAGAGAGAGAGAGAGGCAGAGGGAGGAGCAGGCTCCGTGCAGGGAGCTCGACGTGGGACTCTATCCCGGGACTCCAGGATCATGCCCTGGGCCAAAGGCAGGCACTAAACTGCTGAGCCATCCAGGCGTCCCCCAGCATGGGGTTTGAACTTAAAACCCTGAGATCAAGAGTCACATGCTCTACTGAGTGAGCCAGCCAGGCAACCTGGGGAAACTAGTTTTTAAAGACTTGATTTAGTGAAGTTTCTCTCCTTTTAGGTCTTTATTAGCTGAAATTCAATTCTTTAGGGATCCCTGGGTGGCGCAGCGATTTAGCGCCTGCCTTTGGCTCAGGGCGCGATCCTGGAGACCCGGGATCGAATCCCACGTCGGGCTCCCGGTGCATGGAGCCTGCTTCTCCCTCTGCCTGTGTCCCTGCCTCTCTCTCTCTCTCTCTCTCTCTCTCTCTCTCTCTCTCTCTCTCTGTGTGTGTGACTATCGTAAATAAATAAAAATTAAAAAAAAATTCAATCATTCAGGTACAGAAGAGATAAGATTAGAAACAGTGTCTTTTCCTTTTTTTTTAATAGTATTTTCTTTCTTTAAAAAATTATTTATTTATTTATTCATGAGAGGCACACACACACAAAGAGAGAGAGAGAGAGAGAGAAACACAGGCAGAGGAGAAGCAGGCTCCATGCAGGAAGCCCGACGTGGGACTCGATCCCAGGTCTCCAGGATCACACCCTGGGCCGCAGGCGGCACTAAACCGCTGCGCCACCGGGGCTGCCCAGTGTCTTCTTTTCCATGTTTTCCTCAGTATGTTGAAAAAAATCTGGTCATCTACTTTATATCTATGCCATTTAATGTTTTGCAGCATGCAACACATGCATTACATTCATATTTAACAGAGTAGGGTATCGTGAATGGGTTCCAGACATAGTGTTCTGACAGGTGAACTTCTCAGGGCAGTGATGACGTCTTCATAACACAGGTAGTCTCTATCCTACACATTACCTATACCTTAAACGGCTGTTGGTCCCATTTTGTCGAACTTTTTAGAGCAGTGATTTGCAATCTTAGTGTATGTAAGAATAACTTTGAAAATAAGTTCATGGATTCTGTCCCCAGAGATTATGATTTTCTAAGTCTTCGTTGGCCCAGACACCACAGGTGGTTCCAATGCAGATGGTTCCTAGAGCCTAATTGAAAAGAATTTTAGTGCATGTTTGATTTTAAAATGCATGAAGCTGGAAAAGACAGGGAAGCTGAGCCCAAGGGCATATCACCATCCAGTATAGCATGTTCATCTTGGTGGCATTCTTGCTAATCCTTTATATTTTGATTTCTTAAATTGCCCAAGTAATATTTATTTCAATCCAGAGAGTTGGAGGAGTTGAGGAGAGGGAATCATGTTTATAGCTGTAGATCATTCACAGCTTTTATGATTTAGCTAAATAGTTTTCTTTTTTCTCTGAGGGCATCCGTGTGGAAAGAACAGAAGAGGGGAAAGAAAAGGTTGATACTTGTAGACTGTAGTGTACTTTGCAGGTGGAGAAGGAGATAAGACTTAAATAACTTTTGTGACTCAATTTGGGAAATTTAACCACTATTTTTAAAGTTGAGAATTAGAAGGGGGAGCCCTCCCACGTATGTAATCCAAACCATCACCTACTATAGGAATCCCAGTGCTAATGACATTAACCTGAGACTCTGGCTCAGTTGCTAGTAAGGAACTTTTTACTTTACCTTTTATTTCAGTGATTTAAGCACTCCAACTTTAGTAATTCAGAAAGGAATCTTGTGTTTTAAAGGACCAATTTGCAGACCTTTTTTTTTTTTAATTTAACATTTAAAAAATTAAAATATAATTCATATAACAAAATTCACCTTTTTAAAGTGTATAGTTTGGTGGTTTTTAGTATACTCACCAGGTTATCCCATATCACCACTATATAATTCCGGAACATATTTTTTAAAAGGAATTTTTTAAAAAGATTTTGAGTGAGAGAGAAAGAGAAAACACGCAAGTATGTATGCAAATGAAGAGGGAGAAGCAGACTCTCTGCTGAGCAGAGAGCCTGACTCAGGGTTTGATCCAAGGGCCCTGTGATCATGACCTGAGCTGAAGGCAGAAGCTTAAAGGACCACTCAAGTGCCCCTAGAACTTTTCCCCTCAGAACATTTTTATGCAGGAAAGAAAACGTACCCATTAGTAGTCTTTCCCCACTTCCACCCTTCTGCCTTCAGATCCTCTGGTAGTCACCAATCTACTTTCTGTCTTCTATGGATTTGCCTGTTCTGGACATATAAATATAAATGAAATCAAACAACATGTGGCCCTTTGTGTCTGGCTTCTTTTGCTCTGCATGTTTTTTAAGTGCATCCATGTATTCATTACTTTTTATTGCTAACTAATATTCCATTGTATAGATATGCCACAGCTTGTTTATTCATCATTAGTTGATGAATCTTGGGTTGTTTCTGTTTCACTTTTTGGCTCTGATGAATAATGCTATGAATATTGTTTACAAGTTTTCAGTGGACATGTTTTCATTTGTCTTGGGTACATACCTATGAGTAGAATTGGTCGGTCATTTGGTAACTTGTTTAACTTTGAGGAACTGCCACATTGTTTTTCATTGTGGCTGTACCATTTTACATTGCCTCAATGCATGAGGGTTTCAGTTTCAGCACATTCTCACCAACTCTTGTTATTGTCTTTTTTAAAAAGTGCTAAATCGGGGTGTCAGGATGGCTCAGTGAGTTAAGCATCTGGCATGATCTTGGGGTCCTGGGATCGAGCCCCACATCTGGCTTCCTGCTCAGTGGGAAGTCTACTTCTTCCTCTCCCTTTGCCCCTCCCCCTGCTCATGTGTGTACTCTTTAAATCTTTTTTTTTTTTTTTAAGATTTTATTTATTCATGAGAGGCACAGAGAGAGAGGTAGAAACATAGGCAGAAGGAAAGGCAGGCTCCCCACAGGGAGCCCAGCGCGGGACTCCATTCCAGGACCTTGGCATCACCACCTGAGCCAAAGGCAGACACTCAACCACTGAGCCACAAAGGTGCCCCATCAAATAAATAAAATATTTTTTTAAAAATGCCAAATTATTGTAGAATTCTTTATCTTTTTTTAAAAATACCTCCCTCCCCACACTGCTGTCTACATTTTAGTTCCTGAAATCTTGTCTGCTCCTGCTGGATAGGCCTTCATTTGTCTTTTTTTTTTTTAAGTTTGTTTGTTTATTTATTTATTTATTCATGAGAGACAGAGAGAGAGAGGGGCAGAGACCTAGGCAGAGGGAGAAGCAGGCTCCATGCAGGGAGCCAGATGTGGGACCCAAACCCAGACATAGGATCACGACCTGAGCCAAAGGCAGACGTCCAGCTGCTGAGCCACACTATTCTGGTGTGTCCCATAGGTCTTCATTTGTCTTGTGTTCATAGAGGTGATGACTTCAGTTTAGTAATTTGGTGCCAAATATTGATCATAGTTTTCATTCCTATACTGATTTCTTATGAATGTTCTTAGGTAAACTCAGTTGCTTAAGTGTCTGCCTTCAGCTCAGATCATGATCCTAGGGCAGTGGGAAGTCTGCTCCTCCCTCTCCCTCTGCCTCTCCCCTTCTGCTTATGCTCTGTCTCTTGCTTTCTCTCAAACAAGCAAATAAATAAAATCTTTTTTAAAAATGAGGTGAAATTTATATAACCTAAAACTTGTCAGAGTGTACAGTTCATTGGCATTCAGTATTTTCATGATGTTGTGCAATTACCACCTCTTTCTACATCCAAAACATTTTTATCACTCCAAAAGCAAACTCCGTGCCCATTAAGCAATCACTTTTTGTTGTCCCTCTAGTCTTCTGGCAACCACCAATCTTCTTTCTTCTTTCTTTCAACCACCAATTTCTATGGATTTACCTATTCTGGATATTTCATAGAAATGGTGTCATAAAACATGTCATCATTTATGTCTGGCTTCTTTCACTACAAATTAAAAGTTTAAAAATTAAAAATACATTTTTATCTGTTATATTAATATCGAAATAAGTAAAAAGTCTGTTTTATACATGAAAAAAAGCTTAGTTAAAAACTGAATCAGTTTTGGGTAATGTGTTATGAATGAATATTTACTATTACCTATTTCCAACTGATGGTAGTTATCAGAGAGAAAAAGCTAAAAATATGAGTCTTTTCAGTGAAAGAGTTTCGAAATATAAATCGAAAGCACTATACATTTCAATACAGTACAATTTGTAAGAAACTAAAAGACACTGAGACCAGGCACACAAATCTCTTAACTCTTCAATATATCGATTTTGAATCAATTTGGGAAGTATGTGAATCTGTTGACAGAATTTCTTATAATTGAGATATAATTGAAATACAGCATTTTATTAGTTTCATGAGTACAACATAATGATATGTTTTGTTTTTTAAAAGATTTTATTTATTCATGAGGGACACCGAGAGAGAGAGAGGCACAGAGACACAGGCAGAGGGAGAAGCAGGCTCCATGCAGGGACCCTGACGTGGGACTTGATCCTGGACTCCAGGGTCACATCCCAGACCGAAGGCGGCGCTATACCATTGAGCCACCCAGGCTGCCCTAATGATCTGATGTACATATATACAGTGATCACACTAAGTCTAATTAATATTCATTATCACACATAGTTGCATTTTTCTTTATGAAAACTTAAGATTTATAGTCTTAGCAACTTTCAAATATACAGTATTATTATCTATAGTCACCATATTGTACATTACACCCATAGGACTTTATTGGAAGTTTTTACCTTGACCACCTTCACTCATTTCACCTAACCCTGCTTCTGACAGCCAATAGTTCTCTATATCTATGACCTTTTTGGTTTTTAGTTTTCATGTGTAAGTAAGACTATATGGAAATAAGTCTTTCTCTGACTTATTTCAGTTAGTTTAATGCTGTCACGATCCATTTATGTTGTTGGAAATAGCACGATTGCTTTCCTTTTTATGGCCAAATAGTATTCCATTGTGTGTGCATGCATGTGCTTGTGTGTATATTAGCATATATTAGAGTAGTCTTTTAAGGTCTTTTGTATTTCTGTGATAATAGTTGAAACATCTCTTATTTCTTTCTCATTTTGAGTCCTTTTTTTGGGGGGGGGCAAACTTAGCTAAAGGTTTGTGTATTTTATCTTTCCAAAAAAACCTTCGTTTCTTAGTTTGATTTTTTTTTTTTTACTGTTGTCTTTTTATTTAGTCTCATTTCATTTATATCTGCTTTGATCTTTGATATATTTTATTCTTTTACTAATTTTGGGCTTAATTTTTGTAGTTCCTTGAGGTGTAGTGTTGATATGTTTCTAGAGTTTTTTTTTGTTTATTAACATAGGCACTTATCACTATGAGATTCTCTGTTAGAACTGCTTGTGCTGCAATCCTGTAAGTTTTGGTATGTTTTATTTTCATTCATTTCAAGCTATTTTTTAAAAAGATTTTTATTTATTTATTCATGAGAGAGAGAGAGACCTAGACAGAGACACAGGCAGAGGGAGAAGCAGGCTCCATGCAGGGAGTCTGACATGGGACTCGATCCCAGAACCCCAGGACCACGCCGTGAGCCAAAGGGCAGATGCTCAACTGCTGAGCCACCCAGACTTCCCAATTTCAAGCTATTTTTTAATTTCTTTGTTCATTTATTGGTTGTTTAGTAGTATGTTGTCTAATCTCCACATTTCCACAAATTTTTCAGTGTTCTTGTAATTAATTTCTGGTTTCATACCATTGTGATTAGAAAAGATGCTTGTTATCATTTCAGTATTCTTAAACTTATTAAGATTTGTTTTGTAGCCTGGTATATGATCTATGCTGGAGAGTGCTCCATGTGCACTTAAGAATGATGTGTATTCTGTTAGTTTTGAATAGAATAGTCTATGTATGTTGCTTAAGTCCATCTGGTCTAATGTGTTTTTCTTAATTTTAAATACAGTTCACTTAATATACAGTGTTATATTAGTTTCAGGTGTACAATATACTGATTCCACAATTCTATACATTACTCATTGCTCATCATAAGTGTACTCTTAAATCCCTTCACTTATTTCACCCCCCCCACCGATCTAATAACCATTAGTTCTCTGTATTTAAGAGTTTGTTTTTGTCTCTTTTCTTCGTTTCATTTAGCCACATATGAGTAAAATCATAGGGTATTTTTTTCTTTTTCTGACCTACTTCACTTAACATTATACTCTCTAGATCTATGTTATTACAAATGACATTATTTCATTTTTTATGGCTGAGTAATATTCCTTAGTGTGTGTGTATATATATGTGTGTGTGTATCCTTTTATTATTTTATTTTATTTTATTTTATTTTATTTTATTTTATTTTATTTTATTTTATTTTATTTTATTTTTTTGTTTCTATCCTTCTATTCTGTGTATACTCACCATCCTTTCTTTGTCGATTTATCTATCAGTGGAAACTTGGGCTGCTTCCATAATTTGGCTATTGTAAATAATGCTGCGGAAACCAAAAGGGTGCATATATCTTTTCAAGTTAGCATTTTTCTATTCCTTGGGTAAATACCCATTAGTGGAATTATTGGATAATATGGTAATTCTGTTTTTAATTTTTTGAGGACCCTCCATATGGTTTTCCAAAGTGGCTGCACCAGTATGCATTCCCACCAAGAATGGGAGGGTTCCTTTTTCTCCACATTTTTGCCAACACTAGTTTCTTAAATTTTTAATTTTAGCCATTCTGAAAGGTGTGAGATAGTATCTCATTGTGTTTTTTTTTTTAAAGATTTATTTATTTATTCAGAGAGAGAGAGAGAGAGAGAGAGAGAGAGAGAGGCAGAGACACAGGCAGAGGGAGAAGCAGGCTCCATGCAGGGAGCCTGATGTGGGACTCGATCCTGGGTCTCCAGGATCACACCCCGGGCTGCAGATGAGGCTAAACCGCTCTGCCACCGGGGCTGCCCCTCATTGTGGTTTTGATTTGCTTTTCCCTAATGAGTATGTTGAGCACCTTTTCATGTGTCTGTTGGTCATCCATATGTCTTCTCTGGAGAAATATCTGTTTATGTCTTTTGCTCATTTTTATTGGATTGTTTGTTTTTTGGTGTTGTATAAGTTCCTTATATATTTTGGATACTAACCATACTAACCCTTTATTGGATATGTCATTTGCAACTATCTTCTCCCACTCAGTAAGTAGACTGGCTTTTAGTTTTGTCAATTGTTTTATTTGCTGTGCAGATAATCTCAATAGTTTATTTTTGCTTGTTTCCCCTGCCTTAGGAGATTTGTCTAGAAAAATCTTACTCTGACACATGTCAAAGAAATTACTGCCTGTGCTCTGTTCTAGGATTTCTGGGTCTCAGGTCTTACTTTTAGGTCTTTAATCCATTTTGAGTTTATTTTTGTGTACAATGTAAGAAAGTTGTCCAGTTTCATTCTTTTGCGTGCAGCTGTCCAGTTTTCCTAGTGACATTTGTTGAAGAGACTATCTTTTTCCCATTGTATATTCTTGCCTCCTTTGCCATAGATTAATTGACCATTGTGGATTTATTTCTGGGCTCTCTATTCTGTTCCATTGATCAGTGTGTCTATTTTTGTGCCAGTACTATATACTGTCTGGATTACGATAGCTTTGTAGTATATCTTGAAATCTGGGATTGTTTTTTCTCCTTTTTCCAGATTACTTTGACTATTTGAGGTCTTTTGTGGTTCCATACAAATTTTAGGATTATTTGTTCTAGTTCTGTGAAAAGTGATGGTATTTTTTTTAAGAGTTTTTAAATTTTATTTCATGAGAGAGAGGGAGAGGCAGAGAGACAGAGAGAGAGAGAGGCACAGAGACACAGGCAGAGGGAGAAGAAGGCTCCATGCAGGGAGCCCGACATGGGACTCGATCCTGGGTCTCCAGGATCACACCCTGGGCTAAAGGCAGCGGTAAACCACTGAGCCACCCAGGCTGCCCAAAAGTGGTGGTATTTTGATAGGGATTGCACTAAATCTGTACATGGCTTTGGATACTACGGACATTTTAACTATTTATTCTCCCAGTCCATGACCATGGAATATCTTTCTATTTTGTTTGTGTTATCTTTATTTTCTTTCTTTAGTGTTTTATAATTTTCAGAGTAAAGGTCTGTCACTTCCTTGATTATATTGATTCTTAGATATTTTATTTTATTTTATTTTATTTATTTTTTTTTTTTTTATTTTATGATAGTCACAGACAGAGAGAGGCAGAGACACAGGCAGAGGGAGAAGCAGGCTCCATGCACCGGGAGCCCGATATGGGATTCGATCCCGGGTCTCCAGGATCGCGCCCTGGGCCAAAGGCAGGCGCCAAACCGCTGTGCCACCCAGGGATCCCAGATATTTTATTTTTGATACACAATTGTAAAGTGGACTCTTTTCTTCATCTTTTTCGACTGCTTCATTGTTAGTGTATAGAAATACAATGGATAACTGTGTATTGCCTTTAAATTTTGCAAATTTCCTGAATTCATTTATCCATTCTAGTAGTTTTTTGGTGGAATTTTTAGAGTTTTTTTTTATATATAGTATCATTTAATCTGCAAATAATGGACGTTTTACTTTTTCCTTACCAATTTGAATGTCTTTTATTTCTTTTTCTTGTCTGATTGCTGTGGCTAGGACTTCCAGTACTGTGTTGAATAAAAGTGGGGAGAGTGGACATCCTTGTCTTATTCCTGATCTTAGGGGAAAAGCTCACAGTTTTTCCCCATTGAGGATAATGTTAGCTTTGGATTTTTCACCTAGGGTCTTTATTATGTTGAGATATGTTTCCTCTAAACCTACTTTGTTGAGGTTTTTCTTTTTTTAATCATGAATGGATTTTTTAAAAAAGATCTTATTTATTTTAGAGAGAGGAAGAGGGAGAGTGAGAATCATAAGCAGACTGCCTTCTGAGCATGGAGGCCCACATCATGACCTGAGCTAAACTAAGAGTTGGTTGCTTAAGCAACTGAGCCACCCAGGTGCCCTGATGAATGAATTTTTTTACTTTGTCAGATGTTTTTTCTGCATCTTTTGAAATGATCATATGGTTCTTATTTGTTTTGTTGATGTGATGTAGCATGTTGATTGATTTGTGGATATTGAACCACCCTTGTATCCTGGGAATAAATCCTACTTGATGGTAGTGAATGATTTTTTAAATGTATTTTTGGATTCAGTTTGCTAATATTTTATTGAGCATTTTTGCATCTCTATGTTCATCAGAGATACTGGCCTGCAGTTTTCTTTCTTTTTTTTTTTTTTTTTTGTAGTGTCTTTATCTGGTTTTGATATCAGGGTAATGCTGGCCTCATAGGATGAATTTGGAAATTTTCCTTCCTTTTCTATTTTTTGGAATAGTTTGAGAAGAATAAATATTAACTCTTCTTTACATGTTTGGTAGAATTTTCCTGTGAAGCCATCTGGTCTTGGACATTTATTTTTTGGGAGGTTTTTTGTTTGTTTGTTTGTTTTTTACCAATTCAGTTTTGTTATGAGCAATTGGTCTATTCAGATTTTTTCTTCCTGATTCAGTTTTGGAAGATTGCGTGTTTCTAGGAATTTATCCATGTCTTGTAGGTTGTCAATTTGCTGGCATATAATTTTTTGTAGTATACTCTGTGTAGTATCCTTTTATTTCTGTGGTATTGGTTGTTCCCTTTCTTTCTTTTTTTTTTTTTTTTGGTTGTTCCCTTTCATTTCTGATTTTGTGTCCTCTCTTTTTTTCTTGATGATTCTGGCTAAAAGCTTATCCATCTTCTTTATTTTCACAGAACCAGCTCTTGATTTCATTGATTTTTTTTTGGGGGGGTACTATTTCATTTTTTATTCTATAATTTTTAATATTTCCTTCTATTCATTCTGGGCTTTGTTCTCATTCCAGTTATTTTAGATGTAAGAGTATATGAGATTTTTCTTATTTCTTGATGAGGCATGTATCACTGTAAATTTTCCTTTTAGAATTGCTTTTCCTGCATTTAAAAACTTGGACCACTATGTTCTCATTTATCTCCATGTATGTTTTGATTTTTTTCATTGACCAATTGGGTGTTTATTACCATGTTGCTTAACGTCCATGTGTTTGTGTTTTTTTCCAGTTTGTTTTTCCCTCATAATTCATTTTTAGCTTCATACTGTTGTAGTCAGAAAAGATGCATGATATGATTTTGGTCTTCTTAACTTTATTGAGACTTGTTTTTATAACCTAACACGTGATCTATACTGGTGAATGTTCCAACAAAAGAATGTGTATTCTGTTTTTGGATGGAATGTTCTGTGTATATTTAAGTCCATCTGGTCTAACATGTCATTCAAACACACTGTTCCGGGGGGTGCCTGGGTGGCTCAGTTGGTTAAGTGCCTTACTCTTGATCTTAACTCAGGTCTTGATCTCAGAGTTGTATGTTCAAGCTCCAGACAAAGACACTGTTCCTTTATTGAATTTCTGCCTGGATGATCTGTCCATTGATGTAAGTGGGGTGTAAAAGTCCCTCACTATTATTTTATTACTATTATTTTTTCCTTTTGTGTCTTAATATTTGCTATATGTATTTAGGTGCTCTGATTTTGGGTATGTAGATAGTTATAATTGTTATATCCTCTTGTGGGATTGACCTGTTTATCATTATGTAATGCCCTTCTTTGTTGTTTGTTACAGTCTTTGTTTTAAAGTCCATTTTTTTTCTGATAGAAGTATTGCTACTCCAGCATTTTTTTTTCATTTCTATTTGCATGGTCTGTCGTTTTCCATACTTTCACTTTCAGTTTTTATGTATCTAGGTCTGAAGGGGGTTATTTTAGGTAGTGTATAAATGAGTTCTTTTTTTTAAAATTTATTCATGAGAAACACAGAGAGAGAGAGACACAGACACAGGCAGAGGGAGAACCAGGCTCCATGCAGGGAGCCTGACATGGGATTTGATCTCGGGTCTCCAGGATCACGCCCTGGGCTGAAGGCAGTGCTCAACTGCTGAGCCACCTGGGCTGCCCCCAGAGTAATTTCTTTTTCTTTTTCGTTTTTTTCTTTTTTTTTTAAAATATTTTATTTATTTATTCATGAGAGTCACAGAGAGAGAGAGAGAGGCAGAGACACAGGCAGAGGGAGAAGCAGGCTCCATGTAGGGAGCCCGACGTGGGACTCGATCCCAGGACTCCAGGATCATGCCCTGGGCCAAAGGCAGGCGCCAAACTGCTGAGCCACCCAGGGATCCCGAGTAATTTATTTTTATTTTTATTTATTTTATTTAATTATTTTTTTTATGATAGTCAGAGAGAGAGAGAGAGAGAGAGAGGCAGAGACACAGGCAGAGGGAGAAGCAGGCTCCATGCACCGGAGCCCGATGTGGGATTCGATCCCGGGTCTCCAGGATCGCGCCCTGGGCCAAAGGCAGGCGCCAAACCGCTGCGCCACCCAGGGATCCCTAATTTCTTTTTAAAGTCCATTTCACCACCCTGTCTTTTGATTGGAGTGTTTGGTCTATTTACATTTAAAATAAGTATTGGTAAGTGTGTACTTTTTGCCATTTTGTTAATAATTTTCTGTTTGTTTTTGTGGTTCTTCTCTGTTGCTTTCCTTTTCTCTTTTTCCTTGTTATTGATGACTTTGTATTGTTATGCTTGATCTTCTTTCTCTTCATTTTTTGTGTATTTATCATAGGTTTTGGGTTTGTAGTTACCATGAGATTCATGTGTAGGATCCTAAGTATATAGCAGTCTTTATTAGGTTGATGGTTATTTAAATTTGAATACATTCTAAAAAAGTCTTTTTTACTCCCTCCTTCATGTTTTATGTATATATTTTACATCTCTTTTTTCATAATTTTATTATTTCTGAGTGTGGCTTTTTCCTCCTCAGAGAAGTCACTTTATCACTTTTTGTAATGCTAGTTTAGTTTGATGAACTTCTGTAGCTTTTGTTTGAGAAACTCTTTATCTTTCCTTCAATTCTGACTGATAATCTTGCCAAGCATAGTAGTTTTGGTTGTAGATTTTTTTTCCTTTTAGCACTTTGAATATATCATGCCATTCTCTTCTGGCTGTAAAGTTTCTGCTGAAAAATCTACTGATAACCTTATGAGGTTTCTCTGCTATGTAACTTTTTTCCTTTCTCTTGCTAATTTTTATTTTTATTTTTTTTATTATTATTTATTTATGATAGTCATAGAGAGAGAGAGAGGCAGAGACATAGGCAGAGGGAGAAGCAGGCTCCATGCACTGGGAGCCTGACGTGGGATTCGATCCCGGGTCTCCAGGATCATGCCCTGGGCCAAAGGCAGGCGCCAAACCACCGCGCCACCCAGGGATCCCTCTCTTGCTAATTTTTAAATTCTCTTTCTGGGACTGGAGCATCTGCCTTTGGCTCAAGTCATGATCCTGGAGTTCTGGGATCAAGTCCCACATCAGTCTCCCTGCATGGAGCCTGCTTCTCCTCCCTCTGCCTATGTCTCTGCCTCTCTCTGTGTCTCTCATGAATAAATAAGATCTTTAAAAAAATAAAAATTCTCTCTTTAACTTTTGCCATTTAAATTATTATATTGTCTTGGTTTGTGCCTCCTGGGTTCCTCTTGTTTGCAATTCTTTGTGCTTTCTGAACTTGGATGTTTGCTTCCTTCCCTTGGTCAGGGACATTTTCAGCTATTATTTCTTCATATCATTTTCTGCCTTTTTCTTTCTCTCTTCTCCTTCTGGGACCCCATACTGTGACTGTTAATTCGCTTGATGTTGTCCAGATCTCTTAGTCTAATTGCCACCTTAAAAAATTCTTTCTTTGTGCTTTTCAGCTTGGGTGCTTTCCATTACCCTGTTTTCCAGATCACGGATCCAGTTTTCTGTGTTCTCTAATGTGGTGTTGATTCTCTCTAGTGTATTTTCTATTTAAGTTATTGTTCTTTTCAAATGTGATTACATCTTTTCAGTATTTGCTATTTCTTCATTGAAGGTCTCACTGAGTTCTCCCACTCTTTTCTGCAGTCTGGTGAACATCTTTTGATCATTACTTTAAACTCTATCAGGCTTATTGCTTATCTCCATTTCATATAGTTGTTACTCTCAGGGTTTGTTCTTTTGTTTGAAGCATATTCTTTGGTGCCCCATATTGCTTGACTTTCTTTGTTTGTATGAATTGGATAGGACAGCTACTTCTACTAAACTTGAAAGTGTGGTCTTGGGTATAATCATCTCATGTATAGATTGTGTGTGCTTGGTGACTTTGGTTGGCTGGAGCTGTGTCTGGAGTAGGGTCCTGGGACACTCTGCTGGGGCTGCCCTAGTGGGATAGCCAATGCAGAAATGGGCATGGGCCAGAGTGGTCCAGGGGCTTTCCATTCAGAGGGTGCTCTGGCAGCACAGCTGAAGATGAAGTGGGTGCAAACCTGGGGTCCCTGGTGTCTCACTACAGAGGGCACCCTGGTATGGCAGCTAGAGCTGAAGTGGATATGAGCTGGTCCCTGGGTTCTCCACACAGAGGATTCCCTGGCAGGATTGCTGAAGCTGAAGTGGGTGCAAGTTGGTATGTCTGGGGGTACTCAGTGCAAGGGGTGCCCTGGCAGGGTGATTAGAGCCAATGCTTGTGTGGGCCAGGGTGTCCTAGAGCACCCATGCAGGAGATGCCCTTTTGGGGTGACTGCAGCCAGGATGTGGTACAGGCCGGAGGATCTGAAGTGCTCTACTTAGGAAATTCCCTGGTGGGGTAGCTGGAACTGAGGCAGGCATGGGCCAGGGGCTTCTGGGGTGCTCTATTCAGGAGGTGCATTGGCAGAGTGGCTGGATCCAGGAAGATATAAGCCAGGTAATCCTGGAGTGTTCTGTGCCAGGAGTCAAAGTGGTGTGGTTCTGTAGTGTTCTGGGGTACTTTGTGCCTATGCCACCTTGACATGACAGCTGGAGCTATACTGACTGCTGAGCAAGGGTGTCTTGGTGTGTGCCACACTGGTGCTGCCTTAATGGTATGGCTGTGACTGGTGTGGGCTAGGGACTCAGTACTCTCGGAGGTGGCAGGTTGACTATGACACCTGGAACTCTGCACCCATCATCTGCACTGTCAAGGTAGAAGTTGAATGTAGACTGTGGCACTTGCCAGCCCCTCCAACCTGGAGCGAGTTCCAGCAGCTCCCTCACTGTTTGGTGGAGTTGTATGGCTGGATCTTTTATATGCTAATTGCTTTTTTAAACCAGAGCTTTTTTCTGTGCTCCAGGGCAGATGAATCTGCCCATTGTTCCCTTGTACTATCCTTCTCTACTGCAGTTCAGAGTTGGAGGTAGAGGTTCCCTTCCTTATAGTGTCTGGTTTCTTTGTCTCTCTTGCTGATGTGGCCTTTCTGTGTTTTGTCACGTAGAAGCTATTTAGGCAGCCCTCAGTTCTTCAGAGGAAGTGGTATATAATTAGGTGTAGATTTGATGTGTCTGTGGAGGAGGTGAGTTCAGCATCTTCTTAAGCTGCCATCATGGACAGGACTCTTGTTTATTGTCATGTTTTTAATTTATGGTATTTAATGGTGATTCTTATACCTCCCTAATTATTGAGTGTGGGCATCTTTTCTCTTGTCCCTTTGTAGTTCTACTTTTGTGAGTTTCTGTTCCTATCTCAGCACATTATTTTCTACTAGATTATCTTTTTCTTACTGGTTTGTAGACATTGTTTTGGCATTTTGCTTACTAGTTCTTGTCAGTTATGGGGATCACAAATATTTTCCTCTAGTTCTTTTGTATGAGTAAAAGAAATTTCAATTTTACTGTGTTGAATTATCAAGTTTTTCCCCCTAGTTTATACATTTTACATAATAGGGAGTCATTCCCTATCTTAAAGTCAGAAAAGTATACTTTAATGTTTTTCAGTACTTTTAAAAATATGTAATTCATCTGAAATTACTTTCTCCTTTGTTTTGTCATAGCTTTATTGATGTTGAGGTATATATACCATAAAGTTCGCCCACTTGAAATGTATAATCAGTAGTTTTTAGCATGTTTGTAGAATTGCAGCCAACACCATAATCTAGTTTTAGATATTTCATCATTCTAAAAAGAAACCTTGTATCCATTAGCTATCACTCCCCATTTCCCTCCATCTCCAGTGATTGGCAGTCACTTCATCTATTTTCTTGCCTGTTCTGGACATTTCATATAAATAGGATCAAATAAATACATGGCCTTTTGTGACTTACTTTCACTTAGCAGAATGTTTTTGAGGTTAATCCATAGTATAGTAGGTATCAGTACTTTATTTTTTTCATGATTGAATATTGTAAAAAAAAACCATAATATTAAGCATTAGTCTCAATATATCCAAGTGGGCTAAATTTCCCAATTATGGTTTCTGAGATGACAGCAGTGATAGAATGGTTTCCTAATCTCTATTTGACTTTCCCGTAAAAATGGGGCAAATGGAATAGGAAACCCAAAACCCATGATTGTTTACAACGTTTTTTAAAAAGATTTATTTATTTATTTTAGAGAGAGAGAGAGAGACAAAGCACGCACAAGCAGAAGGGAGAGGGAGAGAGAATCTCAAGCAGGATCTGCACTCCGCATATGAGGGGCTCAGTCCCAGGACCCTGAGATCATGACCTGAGCTGAAACTGAGAGTTGGACATTTAACTGACTGTGCCACTCAGGTGCCCCTACAACATTTACAAGAAAATTAGTTGACTGTGTTTCTTTGTAAATCCCCCATACCACTAGGTTGGGGACAAACCACAAACAGCTGCAAGACCTGTGTATTATTATCTATTCAAGAAGAAGAAGAGGGAAGCAGTGGAACATCAGATGAATCTGGGAATCGTAAAATAGGCAAAAGGCAGTCACTGGAAATCTTGGAGGGCCAGTTTAAGAATACCAGCTGAAACTGGGTGGCATTTTGCACACACAGATAATGGATGAGTGAGAGAGTCTGTGGTGAAGTCTTTTTTTTTTTTTTTTTAATTTTTTTATTGATTTTTATTTATTTATGATAGTCACAGAGAGAGAGAGAGAGGCAGAGACACAGGCAGAGGGAGAAGCAGGCTCCATGCACCGGGAGCCCGACGTGGGATTCGATCCCGGGTCTCCAGGATCATGTCCTGGGCCAAAGGCAGGCGCCAAACCGCTGCGCCACCCAGGGATCCCTGTGGTGAAGTCTTAATGGACTAGTGCACCTTTGTGAAACTTTGAAAACTATCCAAAGCTTCTTTCCAGGACCAATTCTCACAGTGCAATGGAACTGAGAATATAACTGAGCTTCCCTTGAAGAATACAGACAAAGGAAGAGAAGATCCTGATAAAAATTAATGTGAAATCTCACAAAGTATTTAAAGAAGAATGAGGCTCAGAATAGCCTTGTAGACAAGAAAGGACACCAGGAAGACATATCCAGATGAAAATAATTAGATATTAAGACTAAAGGCAAGACAAGACATTATAATCACAACAAGGCATTAAAAAACAAGTTTGCATAAAAGAAAAAACCTAGGTGATAGAATTTATTAATAAAATAATAGAAATGAAGAAAATTTTGGAAGTGAAGAAAATGGAAGGAATACAAGAGCAAGAAAAAAAAAGACAGACCATAAGAGAGGAAGATGAAAAGGAACAGGATGTTAAGAATAAGGGTTAGATAGAGTTATAAAAAGAATTTGAAAGAAGCTAACAGGGCAGCCTGGGTAGCTCAGCAGTTTAGCACCACCTTCAGCCCAGGGCCTGGTCCTGGAGACCCAGGATCGAGTCCCACATCAGGCTCCCTGCATGGAACCTGCTTCTCCCACTGCCTGTGTCTCTGCCTCTCTCTCTGTGTGTGCGTCTCTCATGAATAAATAAATAAAATCTTAAAAAGAAAGAAAGAAAAGAAGCTACATATTGAATACAGGTAAAGAAGATCCAACATGTGTATAATGGGAGTCCTTCAAAGAAGAAAAAAAGATAGTAAAGTAACAAACAGTTACTAAAAATTTAACTGAATTAAAAACACATTTGGAATTCCATTTTTTAAAAAGACTATCTATTCATGAGAGACACACAGAGTGAGGCAGAGACATAGGCAGAGGGAGAAGCAGGCTTCCTGCAGGGCACCTGATGCAGAACTCTATCCCAGCGCCCTGGGATCATGACCTGAGCCAAAGGCAGATGCGCAACTACTGAGCCACCCACGCATCCCTGGGATTTCATTTTGAAAAAGCACATCACATACCTGAGGGCATTGACACAGAAAGACCAACCCTGAGACAAGCATAGTCTAGTAAAATTATTGGACTTTAAAGGAAAAATAAAAAGTCCTTAGATGTGCAGGCAGAAGTCACAAAGTCTCTTGGAAAACCAGATTATTGTCATAACCTTTCAACAGTAACCATTCATGAGAAAAGATATGTTCATAAAATTTATGAAGGAAGATACAATTCATTGTGGAATTTTATACGTAAGATATTGAAGAGTATATGGGCCCAAGCTTTATGTAATCCAGCTGATTTTCAGGTAGAAAAGTCACAAACTTACATGTATGCTAGGATTTGAAGAATATTAGCCCTTTCTGAGGAATCTATTAGAGAACAACTTCAGAGAATCAAAATGACTAAAGGCATTAATGTAAGGACTGATGTTAGCATGACACATACTTGCAGAGCCAAATGATGGTTAAAAAAAAGGGGAAAACATGGTCTGTAAAGAGGTGGGAAAGAATGGAGATATCATTTGCAAAATATATAAAAAATTATTCTCAGCTATCTTATTGGTAGTGGTAGTATTGGTAATATTTGGAGGCTAACCAAATAATTGTGAATTAGAATACACAATTGTTAGAATAAACATTCTTGGTGTAGAAGAAAAGATAGAGACAACTCAGTTTGAGAAATGTATATATGTGTGTATGGGATGGATGAGGCAAATATTGGTAGCTGAGATAGAGAAATAAGCTAAATGTTTAACTTCAGGAGTTTTTAAAGAAAAGAAAAGATAAATAACTCCTTTTATCGGGGGGGGGTGCTAAGAAGTAGAAATGAACAGTATTAGAAAGATGACTACAAGATGAAATCAGTAAAAGATTTGACCAATAAAATCAATTTAATAATCAACTGGAAAATCTGATTATAAGAAACTACAAAGACAAAATATTAAAATAAAAATAAACTATCCTAAGAATATTATAAGCAGTTATGCCTGTAAATTTGAAAATGCAAGGAGTTAGACGGTTCATTTTGTTTAACAGACAGGTTCTATCAAAATGCATAAATTAAAGAACAGGAAATTTCCATTTTGCTCAGAGTGAGTACAGAAATGATGGAAATCACTTTATTTTTCTTAATGAGAGGAATAAACTGAGACCCTAAAATCTGGCAATACCAAGTGTGACATGTAATCTTCAATTTGACCATTCCAGTCAACATTCCTGTTCTTTCTGAGATGAGACCTTTCTGGACAACATGAATGGGACTCCATGTCCTCTGGCATCAGATTGGATTTGGAAATGGGGAGCCCTGGATATTTATTCCTGTGGCTCAGGCTCTGTATGTGGTTTCCTTGGGCTGGCTCTCCCTCTTTTCAAAGTTCTAGTCTTCAGGGCCTTTAGGTGGTAACAGCTTCTTTGTTGTTATTAGTCTGGGTTATAGTACTATCCCTTGTGATTTCCGAGAGCCTTATTCACAGTTTTGTAAACAGTCTGCTCATAAATAAACCCTTCTTAAATTAACCTAACTTGAGTGGACCATCTGCTTTCTGTAGACTCTTTCTGATTCAATAGATGAATTTAGGATTTTTGCCTTTGTAGAAAATATGAAAGTAATAGTCATACTAGTTTTGACTAAGAAGTATAGCACAGAGAAAATGTGCAGAAAATACTTACTATGAACTAAAGAAAATTATAAACATTTAAGATGTATAGGTTAGGGATTTATATATTATTTGATAATCTACTGTTTTTTAGTATTCTATTTATGCTTAGTTTCCGGAGTATGATCATTGAATATGGTTGTATAGAAGAATGCCCTTATGGATCTTCTTAGAGACAGATACACTACAATATTTAGGGATGAAGCATCATGATATATATAATTAATTCTCAAGTAGAACAGAAAAAAAAAGAAGTGTGTGTGTTTAAGAACAGACATAAAGCACATATGTCCAAATGTTAATTGGTGCATCTTTGTTAAGAAACGAATATTTCACTGTTAATATTTTCAAAACTCTTGTGGCTTTGAAATTTTCAAAATGAAAAGTTGGGAGATACAACAAAAAATGAAATTCTTACATGGATAAAGAGCTTTGTAAGCTAATAAGAAACATAAAGTGCCAGGATTTGAATAATCACTGAAAAATATAAAAAGCCTTTAAACAAAATGATCTTTGACTTCAGTAATAAATGTAAAATTATTTCTATTTATTTATTTTTTTTTAGGTTTTATTTATTTATTTGAGAGGGAGTGCATGCCCAAGAGCAGGGGGCAGGGGAAGCAGACTCCCTTCAGAGCATGGAGCCTGTTGGGGGTGAGGGGAGTGGACCCTAGGATCCAGTACCCCAGGATCTTGACCTTATCCAAAGGCAGATGCTTAACTGACTGAGCCACCTAGGCACCGCAGAAATGTACATTTAAATGAGCTATCAGTGTGTTCATCTATCAAAGTAGTAAAGGTTCAAAAAAGCGATAATGCCCAGTGCTGATGGGGTTGCAGAAAATTACAAGGGGAGTATAGTAAAATTACATGGGATCCTGCCACCTTGTGTGCAGTCTGACAGTATCTGTGAATGCTTAAGATCTCTATGCTCTTTAATCACAGCCATTCATTTAATGAAATAAATCTAATAAGATAAATGAGTAAGGTTATATGTATAAAGCACATGTACTGCAGCATTGTTTTTTTTTAACATTTTTTAATTTTTTTGAAATTTTTATTCATGATAGAGAGAGAGACAGAGACACAGGCAGAGGGAGAAGCAGGCTCCATGCACTGGGAGCCCGATGTGGGTCGATCCCGGGTCCCCAGGATCGCACCCTGGGCCAAAGGCAGGCGCCAAACTGCTGCGCCACCCAGGGATCCCTGCAGCATTGTTTTTTTCTGTTTTTGTTTTAAAAGATTCTATTTATTTATTCTTTAGAGACATACAGAGAGAGGCAGAGACACAGGCAGAGGGAGAAGCAGGCGCCCCAGGAGCTCCCCAGCATTGTTAATAGTAGCAAAAACCATTTAAATGTCCAAGTCAGTGTTTGATTTGACTTTACAAATAATAGAATACTACTTAACTATTAAACACAGAAATTACTATATTGATATGAAATAATCCATTTGCTACATTAAAAATCATGTTAGAGAAAAATACATATAAAACTACCCTATTTAAAGTAATTACTTTCATAGGCCTAATGTTATGTACCAATATTATACAGGCTTTGAAAACCTGGTTGAGAGAGTATCAAAAAAGGTGGGAAAGTTATAGGGGAGTGGGACTTTATTTTTTATTTTAAAAATTTTTGCAGGGGAGTGAGATTTTTGATACTCTCTCTTGGGAGTTTTTTTTATTCTAAAGATACAAAGATCACATAGTAGAAAATGTAACTAAACTTTGATTTTAAACATCTTTGCAATAATTTTCCCTTTAATTTATTCGTATGGTGCTTTCTTAGTATAGTCTTACTGAGTTACAAAAAAGTCTGTGGAGGGGTGCCTGGGTGGTTCAGTTGGTTAAGTGTCCAGATTTCCACTCAGGTTGTTGTCTCAGGGTCATGGGTGAGCCCTGTGTTAGGCTCTGCACTCAGCAGAGAGTCTGATTGAGATTCTTTCTCCCTCCCCTCTGCCCCTTCTCCTGCTGAACCATGCTCGTGCTTGTTTCTCTCTCTCCCAAATGAATAAATCTTTTAAAAAAAAAAAAGTCTGTGGACACACTAATTTTGCTCCTGTGTATTCTGTTTTCAGAGCAGTGGAAAGAGCTCAGTGCTAGAAAGCCTAGTGGGGAGGGACCTGCTTCCCAGAGGCACTGGTATTGTCACCCGGAGACCTCTCATTCTGCAGCTAGTCCATGTTTCACCCGAAGATAAGCGAAAAACAACAGGAGAAGAAAATGGTAAATTTTAGAATTGGAATAAAAACTATTTAAGAATTCTTCATATTTGCTTGAAAAATTTGCTTAAAAAAATACATGAATTGATTAGACAGAAATCAGTGGCTATAACAAAAGCAGAAGTCCTGTGAAGAGAAGTGGAATGAATGCGTCATTTCTCTTGTGGAAAAAGAGTAAGTTTTGTTTTGAGGACCATGAGTAGACATGTTTGGAATAGTACCTTTTTCATAATTCAGCTTATTAGTATACTGTCATTAATACTTATGGAGGATTTAGTGAGATACTTGATAATAGGAATCAGTTATTTTAAAGAAGTTTTTGTATTTTTTGGAGGTTTTTAATAAGCTTTTCTCACTTGTGTTGAAAATAATTTTATTTTTTAACTTTGATTTAGAAATGTAATCATTTTAGATATCTAGTTTAAAGATTTTAAATACAATTAAAATGACTTGCTTTTCAGTACAGCGGTGTTATCTCACCTTCCCTTTTCTGGTTTCACCATGTACCTGATAATTTTGAAATCTTTTGCCCTTCAAGCTAATAAAATATTATTTTTAGAAAGAGTTTTAATTTTTTATTTTTTTTCCTGTTGCTAAGGCTTACCTACATTACGTAGCACATACTATTCTGATTTTTAAGATCCACCCACTCCTACAATAGTAAATGTAGGACATTAAGATAAGAAAATATGTACTGTCCTTTATAGTAGTCCTTCTTTGGTTAAACTGAAAATATTTTGAGAAATGCTGTGTCTATAAACAGATATTAAATTGCTTTGTAAATATGTGTCCTATTTATATGAGTGGAGTTGAAATGTTTGGTGAAAATATATTTAATCTTCCTTGTTCAGTGTTTGACTCAGACTTTCTTATTTATGTAAGTGTAAAATGCTCTAATTATCACTTTGCAGCAGAGTACCATGTTTGTTACTTATCTGTAGAGATCTGTTTTTAGTGCCGTTTCATTCTACTTCTTAGATTCTGATCTAAGAAAGGATGATAGTATTAATGATATTGAAGTTCCTTTAATTTGTATCTTATTTTCCATTATTATAGGAGCATTGGTGGTGATGACCTGATTTATTTATTTTTTTTAGGGAAATTAAAAAAACCTATCATGATGTAGAAAGTTAATTACTGAAGCAAGTTAATGGAGTTGTACATGTTAACAAGTAGTATTTTTGGATAGACTGCCAGAGGATAGGTAGGAGCCTCTTAATTATATTAGGTAGTGTGTCTGGGTATATTTTTCATCACTTTCCATTTCTGTAATATTTCTTAATTATTGAAATTCTGAGCCTGGAATTTAATCATTTTGTACTAACCTATGGTTCAGCTTCATATATGTAGAATAACGCTTAAAATTTCATTCCCACTAACTTAGTTATCAGATCCCTTAAACTAAGACTTTAAGAAACTATATGGCATTAATTAGGTCTCTTTTGTTTAACTTTTTATTTTCTTCAGTCACCATGAAAAGGGCAGATGATAGATATCCTGCATGTCAGAAACTATTTGCAGAGGTGGGCAGTGTTTTTAGAAAAGACTATACATTCCAACTACGGAAGTGTCAATTCCTCAGTATCTCTGCTTATATGTTCACTATGTTTCGTTGATGTGTCTCCTCTTGGTGGTGGTCAGCAAATCTGCATATCTTAACGGATATATATATATATATATTTTTTCAAAGCTTAGTGCTTATATTTTACGTAAAAAACATAAAACCTCACTTAAAATGACAACTCAGCTACTGAGAACACAAAATAGATTTCATAAGTTTTCAGTATTAAATTTCGTATGTCCTATTAATAACTAGCATAGTTCTTCAGTTTCTCATCAGAGCCTCTTTATCCTCAGGATAAACAATCTATCTCATAAATCATTGTAAGTCAGAGAAAATCAGAAACAATGAAGCAGATAAATATTTAGTTAGCCAGAAGAGTATGAGCTCCTTGACATTCTGACAACTAGAGGGGAGAAAGGGAAGAAAACATAACCAGATGGAAGAACTTTCAAAAAAGAAAAAAATCAGTCTCTAACCATTTTGTATAGGGATTTATAACCTCAGAGGGCTTTGTTATGTAAGAAAGGCCCAAGTTATCAATAGTAGGTTAATTTAAGAGCAGTATATTTTAGGATGACATGAAGTAGTATAATCCATTTTAGATATGGGTTCATCAAAACAGACTAAAATAAAGTATTTAATGTTTAATATGTATAATTATCAGGAAATTTTATTCAATGTGGAATCCTTCATTCTGCCAACTATTTAGGATAATTAATAATTGTCAATATGTAGAATTTCTCAGCTTGCACCCCTTTTGCCAGTTAAAAAGAATTTTCTGATAAAATCTTTTTTTTTCTTTAAAGATTTTATTTATTTATTCATGAGAGACACAGAGAAAGAGAGGCAGAGACACAGGCAGAGGGAGAAGCAGGCTCCATTCAGAGAGCCTTGACATGGGACTTTATCATGCCCTGGGCTGAAGGCAGCTTGAGCCACCCGGGCTGCCCTTTTCTGATAAAACATTATTAAAAACATATTCACACTGTTTTAGAATAAGATGGTGGTGTAATTTGAAATTTGAACTTCATTATTATCTTTCATATATTTTAAAGAAATAAATCAAGCTTTCCTTAGATTTCTTTTTAGGTGAAATCCAAAAATAGCATGCTGATTAAAAACCAAAATTGTTTTTATGGTGTTCTTTTAAATTGAGTATATATTTCAAAGAATATAATAATCCCTTATAAATCTTAATTTTTATGAATAGGGTAAAAACTTGTATATATTTACTTTCAAGGTTTTGAAAGATATGTTTGGTATGGTTTGTAGATTTTTTTTATACCAGGCAATTTCTCTTTCCCCATAGTCATAGATCAAATATATTAATACTTAAGGCAAATTTTTGGAGAGTGAATTAATTTTAATACAGTTGTGTTAGAACTAGAAACCAGAAGTAAAACAATTAGTTGTAATGGAAAATAAGTAAATTATGACACATAGTATGCTTTATTCATATCATTAAAATCTATACATCCCTTTAATTATAATTAATTATAATGGGAATTATAGTCGTAAATTTTTAATAATTGAATGCTCTGTGCATTTGAAATGTGTTCAGGTTTCTACACATTTGATTTTTTAAAAAGGTTTAAAATATTAGGGATAAGCATTAAACTTATCATTCTGTGCTGTTTCTCTTTAACTACAGACCCTGCTACATGGAAAAACTCAAGACACCTTTCTAAAGGTTTCCTTTATCCATTTGTTTTTGGCCCTTCTTTTTCTAGTATGCCTGCATGTGTGCTATGTACTCTTACAGGCTGTGTGCATTATTTTTCTTCCATTTTTATTTGCCTATCCACATTGATTGATTGCAGGTGGTTCTTGTTCCCTTTTGGCATTGCATCAGAATGCAGGCTTTTTTTGGTGGTGAATGTATTTTATTTTTATTTTCAAAAACATGCTTGTTAAGCCAGGCCTCCTTTATACGATAAGGTAAATTTAAAACACCCCTTTGGTATGTAGTACCTCCTCTTTGAGTTCTGTTCACCTAGATTACTCCAGTCCTCCAATGAGACTTCTTGGAAGAAGGTACTAAGCTTCAAGTAGGTGAGCATTTTACTTGCAAAAAGGATCCAGTTTTATTTACCTTATTTCCACCAAAGATCAAATCACCTTTTCTTCAATATTTATTTGAATATCTTTAGTCATTTTTATTTTGATTTCAGTGGCTGATATGCATTATTCATAAACTCAGTCGTTAAGATATTTAAAACTCTAAATTTGGCAAAAGCAGAATAGCTGTGCTTAGGGAAGGGAATTAGGTTATCTTTCTACAATTAAACATGTCCAGTTTCTCTGAGAAAACTAGAACAAAATGTGCTCGCCAAGATTTAGACCCCTTGAAAACAGTGGCTACAGTGAATATATTTTCCTTTTTTTCCAGCAAGTGCAGGAAGGACAGACCTATTACTGGAAACTCATGTAGAGTAGTGATTTCATACAATAGTTATGATAGGTCTGTCTCTACCCGCCTCCCTCTCCCCCCAACATACATTCATTTCATTTCTTTCCAACCTTCACTTCCAAGGGAAAACATAGTCTTGGCCCCGGGGTGTGGGGTGGGAAATCACCTTGAAAGTGCATATAAATTACATAATGCACTACTGAGAGAGCTCTTTAAAGGAACAATAAATTGTGACTTATAGGTAACCAGTAGGAAACCAAATTAAAAACAAAATGGATTTAATATCTGTTTCATTCACATATTGCAAATTTTTACCTTGAATTACATGTGGAAATCTATTATATGTGCTTTTCGCATTACTCAGTAGGATTCTTAGTTTTTCTTCTTTTAGCCATTTGCTTGAGTTACTTTCCTCATATAAACTGCTTTATGTGTAAGATATTTAAAAACAAAGTATATATTTTTACTATGATATAATTACATACAGAATATGAAGAGAAGTGAACAATTTTATTTGTAGAATCTAGGTTTCAGATCTAGATTTCAAAAGGAAGACCTGTGAGTAACTCTGAAAATAGTCACTTTTTGAAATATAGGATACAGTTTTTAAAATACGAAAATATAATTTAGTAGATCTTAAAATACTGTTTATCAGCGGCAAAAAGAAACAAATGATACTATGTTGCCTTTTTGAATTCCTAAGATAAAAAGGTAATTGCCATAGTTTCCAATAAATGGAATTTTTCTTTTTCCAGGGGTTGAAGCAGAAGAATGGGGTAAATTTCTTCACACCAAAAATAAGGTAATCAGTCACACAAGAATATTATGAAGAAATAACATGTTGAAAATTTTTTTTTGTACAGATAGTTGATCATTTCTTATCATTGGTGATGTAGTATGTTAACTTGAAGCAACTACTCCTTGTAAAATAAATATTATCTTGGTAACATGTCTAACTATAGCAGTTTATTTGGAAAACACATTAAGTTGAGTCTTACCGTAATTTGGAAATTAATTGTTGTGGGATCAAGCAGCTTTGAAAAGCTCATATCAAACTCCTTGGCTCAGCAAATACATGTGTATATTAGTATTTACTAATTCTCTTAAGCAGATCCATGGGCCTCCTTGAAATTTATTGACTCCTTGCTTAAGAACTGTTGATCTTACTATGAGTGTTGTGCTTTTTTGTTTCAATAATTTTCAGCTTTACACGGATTTTGATGAAATTCGACAAGAAATTGAAAATGAAACAGAAAGGATTTCAGGAAATAATAAGGTAGGCATTTTTTAGAGCTAGAACACATAAACGTTGTAAATATATCATTCAGAGTATTCTGTATACAATGTATGATGGGCATTGTAAATTCATAGTCTTGGTATTTGAAATTAATGGAGATTTTCACAAAGATGTAAAAACTTAAATCCCTTTTGTTTCTTAGAGCTTTTATGTTCTACCAGATATTTCATTTAGATGCTTATTTTTTTTTTTTTAAGATTTTATTTATTTATTCATGATAGTCACACAGAGAGAGACAGAGAGGCAGAGACACAGGCAGAGGGAGAAGCAGGCTCCATGCAGGGAGCCTGACGTGGGATTCAACCCCGGGTCTCCAGGATCGTGCCCGGGCCAAAGGCAGGCGCCAAACCGCTGCGCCACCCAGGGATCCCTAGGTGCTTATTCTTGATCGTGATGTACATACCACTTACATAATTTTTCTATTTAATACTGCTATAATAAGTTACCTTTTCCTAACAGATTGATTGTACTCTAACTCAAGAGGCATTGTGTAGCTTCTGAGAGTTTGAAGAACCTTCTTTTTTTTTAAATTTATTTTTATTTTTATTTTTTTAAAGGTTTTATTTATTTATTTATGAGAAACACAGAGAGAGGCAGAGACACAGGCAGAGGGAGAAGCAGGCACCATGCAGGGAGCCTGATGTGGGACTCCATCCGAGGACCTGGGGATCAGCCCTGGGCCGAAGGCAGACCCTCAACCGCTGAGCCACCCTGGCGTCCCTCTTTTTTTTTTTTTTTTAACATTTTATTTATTTAACCATGAGAGACCTAGAGATCGGCAGAGGCACAGGCAGAGGGGGAGAAGCAGGCTCCATTCAGGGAGCCTGACGTGGTGGGACTCAATCCCGGGTCTCCAGGATCATGCCCTGGGCTGAAGGCGGTGCTAAACCGCTGAGCCACCCGGGCTGCCCCAAGAACTTTCTTTCTTACCTGAATAATAAGGATAGAGGTACTTATGAAAGCAAAGAGAGACTGGCTTTTTTTCAGTGAAAATGAAAACCAGTGTTAGCAGCTTAATTATTTTCCTGTTTTCTAACATTGTGAGAATTTAAAGTAAATTTGGTGTCTAAGATGCCATTAACCTGACACAGGCACTGTCACTGCTTCCTATAAATGCTTCTGTTTTCTCTTTTTTTATTCTTGCTACCATTCTCTGTTCCCTCCCCCCCTTTTTAAAAATCTCCATTCTTGTATTATCCAGAGGCTCTTTATTTTTTATTTTTTTAACGATTTAATTTATTCATGAGAGACGGGGGTGCTGGAGGGGCGGACACTGACACAGGCAGAGGGAGAAGCAGGCTCCATTCCATGCAGGGAGCCTGATGGACTGAATCCTGGGTTTCCAGGACCGTACCCTGGGCTGAAGGCAGCACTAAACCACTGAGCCACCGGGGCTGCCCTCCAGAGGCCCTTTAATCCCACAAGTGGGCCATAACCCAGAATATTCAACAAGTATTCATTGAGCCCTTTAATCTGCCAGATGCTGTGCTAGAGAGGTTGTCCTGACAGGCGTTTTTGGAGCCGTATCAATTCTTTATGCCTAGTAAGGAGATTATCTCTCTGACTGACTAAGCTTTGTTTGTTATTGAACTGGTAACTGAGTTACTGCTGCTGCTGCTACCATACTTTCCTGAATTTCTAACAATTGTGTTGTAAAAAGAAGAGGTAGAAAAAGTGGCAAGAAACTAGATTAGCTTCTCCTTGGTCCTGTAACTGTTTTCAGGGATAATTTTGACTTTGGGGGTATTATTAATCATAATACCAATCTGAATTCTCCTGCATCCCCATGGATTTACTGAACTTAGGAATTGGTGGTAATTTCACATAGGGCTAGAATTGAGTGCATGTGACTAGTGTTTCAGAAAGTTTTAGTTACATTAAACTGAATGTCATGAAAGATAGAGTCTGTATACCAACAAGATGTTTAATTTATGGTGGGGATGTGATATACTTACCTAGCAGGTTTTCTTACCCACAGTGTCCAAAGGATGAGAAGTCCCCTACCCCCAAATCTGTGAAAAGTCTCTTCTTTCCTAAGTCATATTTGTAATGAAGTAAATACTTTGATCTTATGTAAGTAATTTTATATGTACAAATATCTAAATGATTTCATATGCCTAACATAAAACCCTGAAGGATTTAAAATATCTGTGAGATTGGAATTATAGAAGCAGTTGAGTAAATCTTTGTATTAAACATGATAAGGGAATGCCTAAGAAAGCACACAACCTAGGTAGGTATGCTGAATATCAGCATATGACTTTGAACACTGGTGTATTTGAAGTAGAAAAGTAGTTTGGAGAAACCCAATATATCTCAAAGTAAAGGATGTTCCAAAAAAGCTTTCTGGGAAGTTAGAATTTTCAATGGATTAATGAAAGAAGATAGAAAGTAGGTAAGAGAAAAGGACATTTAAGGGCATGTGCAAAGACAAGTTATGCATATTTTTTGTGTGCCCTTTAACTTGTAGCTGGCTCAGCTTCAAAATTTTTAGAGGGCTAGTGTTGAAGAGAAGGCAGTCTGTATAATAAATAATCTCAGTCCAGGGGAGAGAAAATAGAGGTATCTCTCATTATCCAAATTCTAACTACTTGAATTCAGGGATCTGAAGATTTAGGTAAATTTTCTGAAGAATCTCTTAAAATACACACTCTTGCTACTTGATAGTCATAGATTAGGAACCAAGTTGAAATGGATAACTTGTTTGCCCATGCCTCACTGTCTACTCAACCTCATAAATTTGGATAGTGATACAGTTTTCTTTAGTTCAGCACTAAGTCTATTAAACATATTTAAGAAGTTGTATCTGTTCAGAATCAAGAGACAAGGATATAAAATAATGCAGGGGAAATAAATTTTTGTATATCGATGTTACAGAATTGGATAAGATTATCACCTGCTATATGGCTGGCTGCCTTACTTGATGTGTTTCCTCAGGTTTTGATTGTTTAAATGTTCATAGTTTAATTCATACTTAAAAGCATCTAATGTCTATCTGCTTGAAGGGAGGTATACTTTAGCAATTTATATTTCACTGAAATTTTAATGTGACTTTAATATATTTTAAAACTTATTTTTAGGGAGTAAGCCCTGAGCCAATTCATCTTAAGATTTTTTCACCCAATGTTGTCAATCTGACACTTGTGGATTTGCCAGGAATGACCAAGGTAAAGATTAGTTGTTACTCATTGTGGATTTGGTCATATTTGTTTTCAATTGTGGTCATTTTTGCTTTACCTTATGAGAATAATCAGCTTTTTCCCCCCCCCAGTTGATCTATTAGCAGCATTGAATATAGTCGAGCCCTCCCTTCTCATTGAAATATTTTCTTTACTTGGCTTCCAGGATACCATACTCTGCAGGTTTCTCTCCAGTCTTACTGGCCACTCCTTCTCTGTCTCTTTTGCTGGTTTCTTATCTTCCCAGTGTTTCCACAGTGAGTGCCCAGAGCTATTTTTAGACCTCTTGTCAGTTGGGTACACTACCCTCCCCCCCGCACCATTGATTTCATCCAAACTATGGCTTTAAATATATGAATGTCTGTATGCTGACAGCATTTAAACATCTCCAGACTTGTATATCCCAACTCTCTATTTGGCACGTACACTGAAGTGTCTAATAGGTAAACTTTGTGTCTCATGCTAAATTTCTTACCTATTCCCTCAATCTTACTTCATATTTCTGTAGTCTCCACCACCTCAATAAATGGCAACTTTCTTCTTTCTTAGGCCAAAAAATTTGTAGTCATCCTTGACGTGACACGTTTTATTCCACACCCTACTTTCTCAGAAGATCCTTTTGGTTTTCTTTTCTTTTTTTTTTTTTTTTTAATATTTTTATTTATTTTTTCATGGTAGACATAGAGAGGCAGAGACATAGGCAAAGGGAGAAGTAGGCTCCATGCAGGGAGCCCGATGTGGGACTTGATCCCCGGACTCCAGGATCACACCCTGGGCCAAAGGAAGGCGCTGAACCACTGAGCCACCCAGGGATCCCCTCCTTTTGGTTTTCCTTACATTTAAAATCTATCCAGAACTCCATTTTATCTTACAAATTTGTAGCTACCATCCTGATCTAGCCACTATCCTATCAGCTGGATTACTACAATAGCCCTCCTAATAGGTCTTCCTCATAAACTTATTCTTAAGCAGCCAGAATGATGCTATTAAGGTGAAGATTAGATTATGTCATTCCTTGGCTCAAAATCTCCAGTGGGTTTTCATTTCATTCACAATAAAAGCTTAAGTTCTTAAAAGTGATTTAAAATATCCCTGTTATTCTAACTCTTTCTGTTTGAGTTTTCTGCCCTTACTATTCATTGTGCTGGAATATTCTTCCCTCAGATATCTGCATGTACTTCTCCCTTATCTCCTTTAGTTTCTGCTCATTCTCTTAAATGTCATTATCTGAGTGACTTTTCCCCCTCATTTCTCTTTTTAAAAGCATAATCCTAAAGTAATTATTTAAAAGTATAACCTTATCTGATCACTCCCTAGCTCCTTGTTCTGCTTAATGTTTTCCATAGCTCTGCCACCACCTAGATACTATATATATGTATTTGCTATATATATATGTATTCTCATCACTAAAATATAAACTTAATGAAGACAGGAATCTTGGTCTTTTTTTTTTTTTTAAATCACTACTGTGACATCTGATGTATAACGGTGCCTGAATTATAGTAGGTTGCCAATAAATACTTGCTAATTGAATGAACGAATGGATTTGCCTCTGGGCATTGACCAGTCCTTTACACGGTAAACTTTTGATATTTGCAAGAAATATGTTTTGGGACTTTAATACTACCAAATTCATATATAATGCTAGTACTATATGCGTTCTTCATTTTTACTATCTGTGAATGGAGTAATACCTATATTCTTTAGATTAAATTGGCGGGGGGGAAGCTGAGTTGATTTTTATTATTAGTTCCTTGCTCATCTGTTCGGTTCAGGTGCCTGTAGGTGATCAACCTAAGGATATCGAGCTTCAAATCAGAGAGCTCATTCTTCGGTTCATCAGTAATCCAAATTCCATCATCCTTGCTGTCACTGCTGCTAATACAGATATGGCAACATCAGAGGCACTTAAGATTTCAAGAGAGGTAGATCCAGATGGTAAGGACAGATATTAATATTTAATGAGATCCTTGATTAACAGTGGTAAATCTACCCTCAAGAAAGGAGTATTTATTTTTAAAAGTAATTTCTCTAGCTATTAATAAAGATTTAAAAAATAATGCATTCCTATTTTGCTTATAATTACAAATAGATATTCTGATGGAAATTAAACTTTAATGGGTTAGTTGCTGTATAGACAAGGCAAAAGCACTTGACACAATATCCATATTTGTAATAGTTGCCTAATGATTTTAAAATTATAAGATGGTTTTGTAAAGAGGACTTGTTTTGTATAAATAAAATGATTTAGATTTTTAAATGGTTGACTTCTAAGAATAAACTCTCATAATCATTGTAGATGATTGTGTTACCTACATTCTGCAGAGGTAGAAAACATTTAGACAGGGCAGAGGAAATTCTTAGAAATAAAGGTAAAATCCTTTTAAGAAGCATTTGTAACTCCAAGGATTATGTTTGTAAGTCCTAATTTAGTTCATACTGTGGGTCAGTGTATGATATTTGACTAATGCTGTGGTGTGCATTTCTTTATATAAAATGGCAGCTTGCAGGGATTAGTTATTATTGCTGCTAATAAATGTAGCTTTGCTTCATACCCCTATAATTAGTTTTTAAAAAGTATTTGTAAGCAAAGGTCAGAAAAGCATTATTAAAATGACAGAGATAATGTTAAGGAGGGATTATAGATGAGGATTTTTTCCTTATTAATACCTAATAGCTTTATTTAATGGATCATTTTCTTCTTTGTTTTTGTTTTTTACATTTATCAGGTCGCAGAACCTTAGCTGTAATCACTAAACTTGACCTCATGGATGCGGGTACTGATGCCATGGATGTATTGATGGGAAGGGTTATACCAGTCAAACTTGGAATAATTGGAGTAGTTAACAGGTTAGCAATCAAGAATGTGATAAGAATTGCAGCATTCCCATTTCAAAGGAAATCTGAATTTTATTTTTATTTTTTAAAAATATTTTATTTATTTATTTGACACAGAGAAAGAGCACAAGCAGGGGGAGTGGCAGGCAGAGGAAGAGAGAGAAGCAGGCTCTTCATTGAACAGGGACCCTGGGATCATGACCTGAACCGAAGGCAGATGCTTAACCGACTGAGTCACCCAGGCGCCCGCAAATCTGAATTTTAAATATTTTTTTTTTAATTTTTTTTTTAATTTTTATTTATTTATGATAGGCACACAGTGAGAGAGAGAGAGAGAGGCAGAGACACAGGCAGAGGGAGAAGCAGGCTCCATGCACCGGGAGCCCGACGTGGGATTCGATCCCGGGTCTCCAGGATCGCGCCCTGGGCCAAAGGCAGGCGCCAAACCACTGCGCCACCCAGGGATCCCCAAATCTGAATTTTAAAAAGCAGTTTAAAATGTGATATTATCCCTCTTTTTCCCTTTTATATAATCTTGGTATTGCTAGGAGTTTATTACTCTGAAGAGAGGAGAGAGATTCACGAAAGCCTCCTATGGGCATTTGTAATGGAAAGGGTTTTTAAAGTAAGCAGTCCATAAAATGGAAGAAAATTTAATAGCCAGGCTTGAAAAATTTCTGCCTATTATGTTATATATGAGGAGTGCACTGGAAGAGAAAAAAAAAGTATTATTTGGTTTGTACACATTCGAGACAGAGTCTCTAAATAAGGTGGTAGGATTTTAATAAACTGGTTTAACACCTCTCGTATTAGTGATCCTTTTTAATCGCCAGGATGACTTGGAGAAATTTTATTAAAGGTATCCTAATCATAAATAGCTGGTATTAAAAATTATAGAAAAGAAACTCTTGTTGAGTGTCTAATTATATTTTAGATCCTCTTCTGTTAGCAGTTTCCAAATGGTAGCTCTTTGAATCCTTATAACATCTCTGTGAGGTAGGGGATGATGTTTATTTTATAATCAGAAGACTCAAGCTATACATTGGAGACTGAGATTGTGAGTCTGAGCCAAAGTCAGACAGACACTTAACCAACTGAGCCACCCAGATACCCCTTTAATGTGGATTTAAATGCCAGCTAACATCTTTAAATCTCAGGCCTTTTAAAATGAAACTGTTTTTACTAAAGTGATACCCAGGGTCCATTACAATTAAGTTGTCTGCTTTGTATGTCCTATCTTATCCATACTTTGGCTTTTTTTTTTTTTAATCTGCCCCCTCCCATTTCATAGCGTAAGACTTGCATCTGTAAATGACTGCTCTTGAAGTTAATTATTTTTGATAGAAATTAGATACCTGTATATGGATAAAATATACTGCTGGTTATCATATTTATACTTTTTTTTTTTCACTTGTCTACCCTGTTACTTCAGACTGCTGCTTTTGGCAGTAGTTAATGGTAACAGTGAGGCCTAAACTATTCAGGTATTACTTACAAGTCACAGGTTGAATCTTGGTGGAAGTACTTACCATGTGATCTTGAGTAGGTTAATGTCCCTGGGCATCAATTCCTTTGCTGTAAAATGGGATAATACCTACTGCAAGAATTACTGCAAAAATTAGATAACACAATCCATATCAGGCATTACAAGCAATGTCTGGTGCTACCATCATCATCTAAGGTATGTAGAGGACCACAATTGACTTTAGTTAAACAGTTTGTTATTTTTCAACCTTAGGAGCCAACTAGACATTAACAATAAGAAGAGTGTAACTGATTCAATCCGTGATGAATATGCTTTCCTTCAAAAGAAATACCCATCTCTGGCTAACAGAAATGGAACAAAGTATCTTGCTAGGACTTTAAACAGGTAACGTTTTTACTCTTGGAAAATATGGTCTTTTGGTTTGGCAATAGGTGTCTGTGAGCTCTCATTTTTAGTTCCTTTTCATAACATTTTTGCGTGTACAGTTTCATGTTTTGTTTCTTGTACAGTAGGTTCTTGTAATGTAGATAGATGTCTTTTTGTTCAGGTGACTGGCGTTAAATTATGTAGTCTAGGAGTGCTCAAGGGAATTTTAAAATGTCTTAATTATGAAGTTCTTGACAGTCTACTCTTTTGATAATAGAACTAAATAGCAGATGACTAATTTCCCCTTGGGGTTTCAGGAACTAAAATAAAATGTCTATTTTTTACATAACCAATTGTTATTTTCGGATGTCTTCTGTTCTTATCCATAAAAAGAATTTAAAGTATATACCTTGAATCCTTAATACCCACTGATGGTAGAGGGACTGGAAAAGCTTTCTAGATGATTTTTAAATGACTGAAATGAAAGTTGTTTTCTCTTACTTTTGTCGTATTCCTTAAATAAAGGCTCATGGACTTGGATCTTAATAAGATGGGGTTGAAGGCAAATTTAAAAAGTGTTGACTAAATTCTTTGTTCGTGTTCAACCCATCAAATTGTAGCGATTGCTAGAGAGCCAGATAAACATTGAAAAAATTATTTTTATATTAGTTACAATTACCTCATAGAAAGTAAGCTACTCAGTATAATTCTATCTACATAATTTTGATTACTGACTTCTGTTTTACTGTGGATACTCAGCACAGTGAAAATGATTACTTAGTCTGAAAAATGTAAAAAGTGTGGGCTCAAGTATCATCGTGTCTTTTTTTCACACTAAGCATTTAGTTCCAGCCTAATATTGCTTTATTTCCTGCCAGGACAAATTATTTGACAGCTTTTACCATTATTGGCACATTAAAAATTTGACCTGTTTGGGTCTTCAGAATACACAGCTTTATTGTAAGAATCCTTTCTTTCCGACCTTTGTTAGGTTACTGATGCATCACATCAGAGATTGCTTACCAGAGCTGAAAACCAGGATAAATGTTCTAGCTGCCCAGTATCAGTCTCTCCTCAATAGCTATGGTGAGCCGGTCGATGATAAAAGTGCTACTCTGCTCCAGCTTATCACCAAATTCGCCACAGAATATTGTAACACTATTGAAGGAACTGCAAAATATATCGAAACTTCAGAGCTGTAAGTAAAGAATTTCTCTATGGGTTTGCTTATCTGAATTGCTGGGTTACTTTTGCTTTCGTAACAGTGACTTTAACTCTGAGATTTTCTGATCATTATTTGTTATTTGCAGAATAGTGTTTTGCAGAAATAATAGGATGCTGTCTGACATATGTGTTAATAAAATGCTTTGTAAACTAGGTAAAGCACAGTAAATTTGTTTTTTTTAGACAAGACTTTGATAAGCATTTAAATATAACTGATAATTTAACTTTTTAAATATTTGTCTCTTTAATAGACACACTATGATTTTTCATGGAAAAAAAAAAGAAAATGCAGATAAAAAGAACAGAAGGACAAAATGATTTAATTCCACTATCCAGAAATAATCCCTGCTAATTTTGGCATGAACTTAGACGTTTTTCAATGCAATGATAAAATATTATAAATGCCTGTATTACACATCTTCAAAAATCAGATCAAAACACTATCATGCTGTTTTGGAATCATTCCTTTAAATTATTGTGTCATAAACAACTAATATTAATTACACGTTTCTATTATCAATCTTAAAATTTACATAGTATTTTGCTTTTTAGATACATCCTCATGTCTTGAACCAGTACCCTACTACTGATAGTTTCATTTAAATATAAACAGTGTTTTGATCGACTATTTTGGGGGCATGAATCTGAGTAAACCCTTAGGCTAAATTCTTAGGATGGAATTACTATATCAAAGGGAGAACATCCTAAAAATCCCTTCCTGTTGCCACACTGTTAGTGGATTATATTGTTTTACTGTTAGCAATATGTAAGAATGTTCATTTCTCTGAACTCTCACTTTAAAAAAAAGTTTTTAATTTTGAAATAATCATAGACTTCCAGGAAGTTGCGAATAAATATGCCTTCCTAGGTCCTGTTAATCTTTCACCCCATCTTCCCTAGTGTTGACATCTTGCATAACTGTAGTACAGAAACAAAATGAGAAAATGGACCAAGGGTACAGCCCACAGAGCTTATTCAGATTTTACCACTTGTGAAATTATACACACATCGGTGTGTGTATTCTGTGTACTTTTGTGTGACACAGGTGGCCTGTTATGTGAGTTAATTCTATAAAGACAGTATTTAACTAATTGGTGAATGGTTAGTCATATTATAATATATATAAATATATATATGATATTATATATATATTATATATAAACATACGGCATATTGAGGGGAAATACAGATTACTAAGATGAGCCTTTGAAGCACTTAGTGGGTAAGGTAGAACAAGAACACAAGGCATGATTCGGTGGCAAACAGGTGTATAATCAAGTATTTTTATTTAAATACTTATTTAATATACTGCACATCTAGAAAAGTGCTTATATATTATATATATATAAGTATTTTATAAGTAGTTAATAAAGCAGATATCTATCTGTGTAATCATTTAAGCCTTAAAACATTGAGGAGAGATCATTTACATTTCTCTGAGAGACGGTAAGTGCCATAGTTAAGAATGTGTTCAGGTTGGGCTCTGAATAGGATATAGGGAAGCAATAAGTGGAAGAGTGTTTTAGGCTTTGGGACAGCAAAGAATAATGCAAAGGGTGTATTTGGGGAATGGCATGTACGGTGGCAGGACATAGCAGGCGGTTAGGCAGCAAAGGCATCTGAGAACAAGATTGTGGAAAGTCAGATATCTTCAGAATTTAGAGAACTTCCTGCCATAGAAAATAAAACACTTTCAGTCAGAGGAGTACCCATTTTAGAAGGATAATTTTAATCATTATGGAAAATTATTTGGAGAAAGGATCGGTTGGAGGCAAATGGATAATTTAACCATTTTTAAGTGTGGTTTAATAGCATTTGGTTACAGTCACAATATTGTCTAAGCATCAGATGGTGTCTATTTCTAAAATTTTCATCACCCCAACAGAAACTCTGTAACCATTAAGCAGTATTTCTTTGTTCCCTCCTCCTCCAGTCTCTGGTAACCTCTAATTTACTTTCTGTCTCCATGAATTTGCTAATTCTAGATATTTTATATGAGGGGAATCATATAATCTTTGTCCTTTTGTGTCTGGCTTATTTCACTTAACATAATGTAGGTTGGTACCTTCTGCTTAGACAACGGTAAGAAAGTAGAGGATAGTAGAGATTTAATTTGTTTAAAGCAGAAGAAAACTGTAGCCCATCGGCCAAGAAGGATTTTTACATTTTTAAATGGTTGAAAAATATTCAAAGAATATTTCATGACATGTTAAAATCCAAATTTCAGTGTGCATAAGTTTTACTGGAACACAGCTACGCTTATTTGTTTGTATTTTTCTCTATAGCTGCTTTTGTGCTCAGTAGTTGAATGGAGTTGTCGTGGCAGGGACCGTATGGCCTGAAAAGCCTAAACTATTTACTATCTGGCCCTTTACAGGAAAAGTTTGCCTATCTTTTCTCTAAATTGTGAATAAACAGAAATAAACAAGATATCATTTCTTGTCTTTTAAAAAGCTCATAGTCAAGGAAACTAAGGGCAGAGAAAAGATGTTTAATAGTTCTTAGTTACCTAATGTTTTTGGACAGACCATTATTCTGTATGTGTGTCTGTGTGCATGCAAACAAATACATGTGATGGATGCCTTTTGTGGAATGACTCTTGTTCATTAAAAGAAAAAAATTACAGAAACTGGTTCATAAGGGAGTTGAGAACACATGGAAATGATCTAAAAGTAATTGCTTATCTGAGAACTTTATCAGACAATAAGGCCTTAAAAGCTTATAGAAAGGCTTCTAACTTGTAGCTTCTTTCCCTTTTAATAATAATAGAAACCATATACTTCGTTGCCTTTCAGATGCGGTGGTGCTAGGATATGTTATATTTTCCATGAGACTTTTGGGCGAACTTTAGAATCTGTTGACCCACTAGGTGGCCTTAACACCATTGACATTTTGACTGCCATCAGAAATGCTACTGTGAGTATGCTCAACTTTTAGAAATTTTTTAAAAGGTTAAGGGTTTATTATAATTTTTAACCCATTAGCTATATCTTTAAAGGAATTGTATTTTTGCCCTCATACTTAATATCAGGAAGCACTTTTCATGAAAAATACCAAAAAACATGATTTATTTTAACTTAGGGAATAATTAAAATTTAATATAGCTATAATAAGAGCTCAAAAATTTTTTAGGGTCCTCGTCCTGCTTTGTTTGTGCCTGAAGTTTCATTTGAGCTATTGGTTAAGCGGCAAATCAAACGTCTGGAAGAACCCAGCCTGCGTTGTGTGGAGCTGGTTCATGAGGAAATGCAAAGGATTATTCAGCACTGTAGCAATTATAGTACACAGGTAACTGAGAAATGTAACGTGTCAGATTAAGTAGTAAAAGACGTGAAGTGGTGGTTTTGTGGATGGGCTAAAAATAAGTTAAAAATCTGCATTTTTCCTTATCTGAAAGTGATTTGAAGTGTAATGCTATATGTTGCTTAAAATCTAATTCAGTATTTTGGTGATTATTTAATTTTCCTTTAAACAAAGTAGACCGTTAAATTTTTCTTTCTTCTATCATTTATAGGAATTGTTGCGGTTTCCTAAACTTCATGATGCCATAGTTGAAGTAGTGACTTGTCTTCTTCGTAAGCGGTTACCTGTTACAAATGAAATGGTGAGCTGCTATTTTCACAAATCATCATGGTAACCACTAAAGAAATTTTTTTGTATAGCAATAGGAGTACTTTAGAGTTTAAGCCATGTTTCCCAGTGTATTGGGAAGAAAAAGAAGTAAACTTCACTCTTATTTCAAAGGACACAAGTAATTCTGGCATGAAGTATAGTTTTCTTCATATCTTAATCACTGTTAGCCTACAGCTATAGGTTTTCATTAAGAATGGAGTTAGTGTTGACAATTGTGAATAGCTTTGCTATACTATATAGCACCACTGATCTAATAGAAAATTAGTTTAATAATCAGGCCTGATAAACTGAGCTTTTATATAGCAAACTATTTTAGCTCTAGTACATCAGGGTAATTTGGCCACTTGTAGTTTGCTTGTTTGATGATGCAACACTGTAATATGGTTGCTTGCTGCTCTTTTCTGGGTTACTGCTATCCTTAAAAATGCTGAAATTGGCAAAAATAGGGGATAAGCATTTGAAATTGCCTTATGTCTCTATTTGTTGGCTGGGTGTTTTGTTTCCCTTTCTGGTCACTAGAAGTGCATTTGGATCCTTGGCTCAGGATGGTGGCGAGTCCCCATGGAGGTTTACAAAGAGTACAAAACCATCCCTGGAAGTATAGAATGTGAGCGCTGCTGTTTGGCAGTTTCCCTAGCGAGTGGAACCCTCAGACTGAGAGGAGCAGAATATAGTTAGCCTGATCTCAGTGTCTACCCAGTGACAGCACAGAATCATTGGAATTTCACTTGAATAGATGCTTTTCACCTTGGTTCTTGATGTTTTAGTATTCTTCTAATACCCAATTTAAGGCAGCTGAAGGAGCTAATCTCTCTGCAATGCTGGGGAAATTAATTTCAACTTTCCTTTTTGATTATTGTCCTGTTTTGATTATTGTTATTAGGATTTCAGACCACATACACTATTTAAACTGTGTGTCTAAGGCTAATCAGTCATTATCTCAGGTCTTTCAATGTATCCTTTACTCAAAGTTAACAGCTTTTATATCTGATTATGAAATGTTTTCTTATTGAAACTGAACTGAAACTTTGAAATGGATTAGCAGGTCATCTGAGGTTTTATTATTTTTAAAAGATTTTATTTATTCATGAGAGATACAGAGAGGCAGAGACAGAGGCAGAGGGAGAAGCAGGGTCCCCCCCGAAGAGGGAGCCCGATATGGGACTGGAACCCAGGGCCCCAGGATCATGACCAGAGCCAAAGGCAGACGCTCAACCACTGAGCTGCCCAGGTGCCCCTGAACCTGAGTTTAGTAGCAAAATTATGTAAAGTCTTGGAACTTTAGGTTTGCATCAGGGAATTTTTTTTCCTCTAGCAAAGTACTTCTAACTACCTTAAGGTCACTTCCTCCCCTCCCTCTAAAGGGGGGAAATGCATTCTTAGATGCTGAGATGTAAATTATTCAAAAGATAGAGCAAATTATATGGCATAACATGTATCAGTTGGAGTATAATTATTGACTATTAATTTAGGCATCAGTTTCCCATACTGTCTTTTTAAAAACTGTTTACTAAGTTTTGTTTCTTAAAGTAGTTAGGTCGCTGTATTTTTGTATACAGTCTAATTTTGTTTTTTTCTAGGTCCATAACTTAGTGGCGATTGAATTGGCTTATATCAACACAAAACATCCAGACTTTGCTGATGCATGTGGGCTAATGAACAATAATATAGAGGTAAATACCATTTGAATTGTCTCTTTAGAGAGAAAAAAATCTGTTGTAAATCAGTTGTATCAAATTCACCAAGCATGGGATAACTATAAAACATACATAGGCTATGTCATTTATTGTCTGTCATATCCCAGGAAGTATGACAGCATTACATTGTTACATAAATTTAATTGTCAAAACCACCTGGAGGCATTTTTCTCATTTTCTGTTTACACAATTGTAATTCAGAGGGGACCTGGGATTCACTGATATAGTGTTGAAGGACTGCCTGCCTGCTCCCTTTCAGTAACTGTTGTAGTTTATTCAGGTTGAAGAGTGCAAAACTAAGTGTGTTTAAAATAGTTTTCATTTGGTTCTGAAAGCTGGGAAGGAAACATTCCAAGAATTACCTAAATTAATTAATAGTAAATTTTCATCAGTGCTGGGGTGGTTGCATTTCATAGCTCTTTTTTTTCCCCATTTGAGTTGAACGTTGCAAGTTGTTTAAGATCTCACACAGAGCCAAGGCTAGTGGATAAAGCAATTTATCCAGATGCTGTTTTTTTTCTTTCTTGGCTACTTTTATCCAAGAACAGTAAGTTTTTCTGTTTACTCGTTAATCCAGTAAGACCTTAAGAGTCCTCTTCTTTATAAAATTTCCTTTTATGCATATGGATGGACAGAAAATTCTAAGCATGTAATTTGGAAACTGGAAGGGACCCTGGGTCATCCACTTCAGTCTTGGTTAAACAGATGAGGAGTCTGAGGCCCACAGATGGTAACAGTATTTTTTTAGTGCTTAATTTGCTGGGCACTGTTGGAGGAAACAAGCACCTTCTCTTTGTAACAGGTATAGGGAACTATTTTATAGCTATTTAGCAGAGGTGACTCAGTGTCAGAAAAGAAAAATTCAAAATGGACACTTTAAAGCACTTGGAAAGGGCACTGGGTAACCATTATGTAAAAATTAGCATGTAGACACTTAGAATAAAGATTTAGTTCTTGTAACATTGAAACCTCCTTCAATGGAAAACTAAAGTATGGGACTTTGTGATACTGACAAGGTCATTTATGATGATTTCAGCTAAGTTTTTTTTTTTTTTCTTTAAACAAATGAGCATGTCCCTGTTTTTAATGATTCATGACAAAGATCATTATTTGGATATTCTCAGTAATCTTTACAACAATCTTTTAAGGTTAGATAATGTTAACAGACTACAAAACTGAGGGCTTAGAAAGAGTTGGTAACCTGTCCAGTTAACAAAGTTAAAATAAACCAGGACCATTGTCCAGGGCCAGCTGAGGTCATAACTGGTTGGTAATGAACTAGGATGAGAATTTCTGGGCTTTAGATTTTCCTGTTTTGCTTTGTGTCCTGTCCCTCTTCAATATGTATAATATGTAACAACCTTATTCTGAAGGTTGTTAAATCCCCATATTTTTCTTGTCTGCTCTATTTTTTTTATCACTGGATTCTCCCCATGAGAAAAATGAAAATCAGCCAAGTATCTGTCAAAAGAAAATCTTAAGTATAAAAGATCACAGTGGAAGCTTTGTTAACGTCTTTTTCACAGGTTTGAGAGTGCTCATAAAATGTTTGCTCCTTAGGAGCAATTTTGACTTTATTTAACCTAAATGCTTTCCTAGGTCTTTGTTGCTCCCTGGGAAAGAGCTGTGAACACCTCCATCTTTCTGTTTTCACTCTTGCACCGGTCATGGTGCTTGACATACAGTAGGTGTTCACTACCTGTTGATTTGAACTTAACACTGTTTCTTAAGCTTTGTACCAGTTACCCGATATTAGCAAGTTAGAAGAGTGGGTGGTCATTCTGTTAAATTAGGTTTTTCTCTACTTTTATTCTGGGAGAGTTTAGAATAAAGGAAATGGAACATCCTGAAAGGATAACCTCTGCCACAGTATTCAGGGTTTTGTGGGTGGGAATTGTGTGAATTTAACACAGAGGTGTGCAGGGTGGAGTGATTTTTAAAGGCTTACGTTTTCTGTCATTTGTGCGCTTAGAAGATTCCTTATGGTGTGCTGAAGGCTTATGCACACGTTTATGTGGGGACAGCTGAAACCATGGACACCTAGTGGGAAAGGCAGAGATGTCGGCCCATGCCCCTCAATTGAGAATCCCTGGTACAGGGAGCCACTATAACTGACGTTATATTGTATCCTTCAGGTGTGTTGGGCAGAAAAAAAGATTGAGAAGCATTGGGTTAAATGATTTGTTTGTTTTAAAATAAAATTGTGGCATGAGTCCCAACAGTGAGAGGATATACTGTAAGTTATTCCACACTTTTCAATTCAGCTGAACATTTTTTAGTAGGCTTCCATCTCAGTGCTCTGATAATCACTTTGGTTTGGTTGTGTTTTATAGGAACAAAGGAGAAACAGGCTAGCAAGAGAATTACCTTCAGCTGTATCACGAGACAAGGTAAAAAAAAACAGTATTTTAAAAGTATATTCCCAATATGCAAAGGATTGATTGGTAAGCCTTAATACTACTCAGTTCTAGGAACAGTCTTTTCTTCGTCTCCCTTTACTATTTCATTGGAACTGTTTGTTTGAGTGAAGATATGCAAGTTTATTTAAAAATAGGTTGAAGTAAAAGATAATGGTATCTTGAAAACATTAGAAAAAATGCTTAAAGGTGAATTTTAAATACCAAGCTTTTATTTATTTTTAAAAAGATTTTTACAAGAGAGTGACAGTGCACACAAGAGAGGGGGAGCGGGATCAAGGGAGAATGAGAATCTCAAGCAAGCTCCAGGCTGAGAAGAGCCCAACACACGGCTCCATCTCAAGACCCCCAGATCATGACCTAAGCTGAAACAGGGAGTTTAACCAGCTGAGCCACCCAGGCACCCCAAAATATTGAGCTTTTAAAACAAAGCTTATGGTGACTTTATCAACTTTGTAAAATTAGTTGAAATGACTTTACTATAACAAGGCATTTTGGAGAGAAGATAATGTGCACATAATAGGTTTTGGTTTTCTGTAACAGTTGCATAGATTAAAATGTATGTATACAAATGTGTTATCTTGAATTCTTTACCAGAAAAGATCTTACCAGATTCCAAAAGTAAAAATGAAGTTTTTGAATTTGGATTTTTCTTAGGTATTCATCTGAAGAAGGTTTTTTAACGAAGGTGACAATAATATAAGAAATACGAATAAGCCATAATTTTATATCCCATAATTACTTTTATTTCTCATGTTACTTTACTATTTTGATACAGAGAAGAAAAATTTACATTTATACAATGTTTCTGAATGCACTTTTGGCATCCTTGATTTTCTTTCCCTGCATTTTTTGCCTTTAGTCTTATAAAGTTCCAAGTGCTTTGGCACCTGCCTCCCAGGAGCCCTCCCCTGCTGCTTCTGCTGAGGCTGATGGCAAGGTCTGTTCTGATTCTTAATCTAAGCCTGCATGCCTAGTTGTTTGGTGCAACATAATCATCTGGAGACACCACACTGTACAGTAATAGCAGAACATTAATGTGGGATGTTGTGCTAAGGTTAGATCATTTCATTCTAATAGGAATCTTAAATTATATAACAGCGTATACTTTATATTGTTGACATGCCTTTGCTTGTAATAAAGATGCACACAAAAATAATTTAAAGAGGAAATTATCCTGCACTTTTGAAATTCAGGCTATTGGTATTTAAATTTTGCTTGTTAAACTGCATGTTTTAACATATCTTTTAACAGTTAATTCAGGACAGCAGAAGAGAAACTAAAAATGTGAGTCTCTTGCTTCAGAATGGAAATGTACCTTTGGTTCTCATTGAAACACTGTCTTCAAAACCATTGGAGAAGCTGTTTGTACCATAGCATCTGCCCCTTGTCTGTGTTCCATTTTTTGTTTCTCTTACCTAACTAACCCTTCTAAGATGGCATTAGTTCTAGTTTAAACATTTCCTTAAATAACAACTACAGGCTTTCTCCTAGTTTTGATTTTAATATTGTGGTAGGGAATTGAGATTCCAGAGATGAAAGTTAATACTTTTGAACATTTCCTCTTTAAAGGCTCTGAGCTCTGTCCAGTACTAATGGATAACCCTCTCCTGCTTTCTTGTGCTTCCATGCGGTTTGCCTTGTCACCCTAAACACCTAGCTTAACATGTGCCTTGGTAGCTTAAGCAAATTCAAAACAGGGACTGCAAGTGCTTGAGACTGTCAATTTTTGATCATCTTTTTTTGGGGAAAATGAAATCATCAATGACTCATTCAGACCCATCCTTATTTCTGGTTTTTCTGCCGTTGGCTCCTTTCCTCACTTATTGTCCAGATGTAAGGTTCTGAACCTCAAAAGTTTATAAAGGTCTTACCTTCTCTCAGCCCACTGTGCTGAGGATTTATTGCTTTAAGTTTTATTTCACTCCTAGCATCACTCTGAATTTGCTGACTTTTTTTTTTTAATCGTTCACTGGTGTTTAAAGATACAGTTACTCATTTTAACATTAGTGTATAAATATACTGCCTATATTGAGCTATGGCATATCTTAACTAGCATATTTGAGGCAATCTGGGCCAGTATTTTGATTCAGAATGATACCCCAAACTGACTTTTGGAAAAATTAAACAGTGATATTACCCCCAAAAGGCTAGTTAACCATTCATCACCCTATAATTGACCCCCAGTTCTTTTTGTTTTGAAAGCTGATTTTTTTTAACAATTGCCATAACACTCTGTAAGATCTTTTTAAGGAGTATCTAAAACTATTCTTAAATGTTGATGAGTTACTGTTTTTTCCATTATCCTAAACTTACTTTCTTGTATAAACTAACAGCTATCCTAGAAAAGAAGGTGCAAAAGTACTTGAGATTACTAGATTTCTTTCCACATTTTAGGCAGCTTCAGAGTCACTGCCAGCCTAAGAATTGTGAGTGTATTCTTGTTTTATTAGTTTTATCCTATGGTATTTTGTTGACCAGTAAAGATGTAAGCTAACATAGAAAACTCTGAAGTTTTGGAGACATGAGTTCATAGAACTTTTGGAGAGATCATAGTTCAATAGTGTGTGAGATTACTTTGAAAAAATTAGGCTAAATGGCAGCTGTTTTTCCTTGTGCTTTTAATAAGTACTCTTGTTTTTAAGGGCAGTTTATTTATGCTTTTCCCACAATCTGCTGTTAGAGGGGTTGGAGAAGAGGAAGAATATTAGAATATTAAAGTTAGCAAACGATAAAGAAAAATTAAATCTGTTGGCTGAGGCTTGCAAAGAAATGACAACAAAACCTCTTGTTTATGATAGCTCAGGGTTCCAGTTATACATGCCACCTACCATCTTTTTCTGACTCTGTCATCTGTCTGAATAGAGGAAATTCCAGATGGGTACTGGATGTGTGTTCTCCTTGACTGCTGTCAAAGAAAATGAACTTTAGGTAATGTCAGATATGATACAGCGGGAATAGGTTTTGGAATGTGCTTTTTTCAGGTTGTGGCTGGTGGTGGTGGGGTTGGAGATGGTGGTCAAGAACCAACAACAGGCAACTGGAGAGGAATGCTGAAAACTTCCAAAGCTGAAGAGTTACTAGCTGAGGAAAAATCAAAACCAATTCCAATTATGCCAGCGAGTCCACAAAAAGGCCACGCTGTAAATCTGCTGGATGTGGTAAGCCATGCAAATGGGTGAACACTGCTAAGATAACCAGATTGCTAGGAAAACACTTCAAAAGACAAAAGGAACTGAAAGTCACAAAAACTCCTGGAACTTTTAAATGTTGCTGATTCAAAATGGCACAAAAGTAAAAATTTTTTCTTCCCCTCACTCTGTTTAGCCAGTGCCCGTTGCACGAAAACTATCTGCCCGTGAACAGCGAGATTGTGAGGTCATTGAACGACTCATCAAATCATATTTTCTTATAGTCAGAAAGAACATTCAGGACAGGTTAGTACTGTAGTATGAAATCAGATTAATATTGCTTGATGATTCCATTATCTGTTTTGAAAATACGTGTTTTAAAACTTAGGCTTTTATTCTAAATTAATGAATCATCTGTTGTGTTTTGTTTTTGCAGTGTGCCAAAGGCAGTAATGCATTTTTTGGTTAATCATGTGAAAGATACTCTTCAGAGTGAGTTAGTAGGACAGCTGTATAAGTCATCCTTATTGGATGATCTTCTGACTGAATCTGAGGACATGGCACAGCGCAGGAAGGAAGCAGCTGACATGCTAAAGGTACTGTAAAGGGTCTTGAATTGTCACACTTGGGTGGTAGATGTAAACATTACACTGTTAAAAATGCATTCTGATCCTTGGGAGGTCTGTAGTCTTCAATATGATGGCTGATCTTTTTCCGGGGGTTGGTACTTGATTAGATTTTTAGATTCAAATTCCAGAGAAGAAAGGGATTAGTATAAATCTACCCCATACCAAGTGGAGAGATTACCCCCACCTAATTCAGATTCTTTGATATTATAACTGAATAAGCATCTATAATTTTTTTCTTTTTTAATACAGGCATTACAAGGAGCCAGTCAAATAATTGCGGAAATCCGAGAGACTCATCTTTGGTGAAGAGAATTATATATGAGACTTTGTTGACTCAAAATTTGCTAGTTACTGCCTACTTGAGTAGAATTTTATTTATGAACTGTGTATTGCAATGGTATGAATCTGCTCATGTGAAGAGACTGGCTATAAACTGAAAATTTCACTCTGTATTGCAGAACAAATCATACATTTATCCAAATAATAAATGGCTGTTTCTAAAGTTGCCCAGTACATATAAAATACATCAAGTCTTTCTTGTGACAGTTTCATTTGAACTTAAAAAGAACTGTTAATGTTCTAGTTGTACAAGCAGTTTGCCTGTGGACAAGATGACCTGTGTAATCTGTTAGTAGTCTTACAGCTGCTGCCATAGTCCTTCGAGAAGAACGCACCGAGACAATGTTTCATACAACTGTAATGCATGCACAATATAAACCGGTCTGGCTTTGAAAGATGTGAGTTGACAAGTTACTCACAGTCACTGTACTCCACCTGTCCTTTGAGTTATAGTTTATTGAGCTTCTCTGCAACGCCTTTGATGTGTTAGTAGGCAAGTTGAAGGCACAAGATCTGACATTGACGGTGAGGTGGTGTGCATAACATGTAGCTGTGTAGCCCTTCCATTTCTGGGTCCACATTGCCCTCGTGCGTTAAAATATCTTTGATCCTTTCTTAAACCCGGAAGCATGATTTATAGTTTCCTGCATTAAAAACAACCATCTAGACTTGATTTTCAAATATTAAGTAATTCAGATACATCTTTAAATTAGGTCATTTACATCATGTTCCAAGATTCACTTGGAGGTGAAACCAAATCCTGTGCTGATCATTGAAGTATATCTTCTCTATTATTGGTAGTAGCTACTTTTGCTTCACACCAATAAGACACATTAGAATAGAGGTATGAAAATACTGGCGGAACTTTATTAAGAAAAACACCTGGACACAGCTACACACCTGAAGGCTTACACTACTAAAATGTATTCAGAGGTTGGGGGTGAGGTTTAGAACATATTCACATTTTATTAAGATTCCCCAGATGATCCTTGATAGGAATTACATTATAAATTTTAAGATACAGGTCAAAATCTTTAAGGCATCTAGCTCCATCTCTTAACAGATACTATATCTGCGATACATAATTTACTCAACATGTTAACATTTCTCTTAAATTATGACATTGATGAAGGACTCCTGGCAGGACAATGTGTCTGTTGACTTGAGCTTCCGGCACCCATTGACTAGCAAGAAACAGGCTCAGCAACTGATCTCAAACATAAGAAAACAGATTCAATCTTACAAGATACGGTACTGTTCTAAATCTGTTAATAGTACCATCTGGATAGAATGCACACTACCTAGATGTTTGTTAGCACACACTTCAGAGTCACTTTGCCATCATCCGTCAGTACAGCCATCCATGATTTACTCCAGATGCTGTCAGAGGACTACCATCTCAGCCTTCTGAATCTGTAATATCCAACCTATTTCAAATTGAAAAGGTTACTTTTAAAAATAGGCTACGGTAATGTACTTGCTGGCACTACACACCTTGTGCAAGAAAGGTATGGGAAGTTAGAGAACCTTCCTTTACTGGCTCTCAAACTGAGGGAAGCTCTGTGTTGAGATGATCTCTGACATTTACAGTGGACTGCTGTATGTTCTTGCTATGTAAATAAAATTGCTGGTATGAAATGACAAAGTTTTGTCAATAAATGAATTCTTCCTAACTTTGCTCCCAGAGAAAGGTTTAGATAAACTATAGTTTTTTAACATACACACCTCATTGGAACATAGTATAGCTTCTACTATATAAAAGGTTCTACAAATTTTTTCCTATTCTTAAAATTCACAGAGGTATTTATTAGTCCATCTCCAGTTTTACACATAAGAATGGCGATCCAGTTTCACATAATCCAGGTGGTAAATGCCTAGGATCTGAACATTAAAGCCATGCTTTGCTGCCTATAAGGTTTTCTAGAAGGAACTGGATCATGAACCATTCTGTATTTGCGTTTCACTTGGTCCTCAAGGAAAGAGGGTAATACTACCTTGATTTTTCAGATGTGGAAACAGTTCTGAGAACTGGAACTTGCCCAATGTATATAGTGCTTAATTAGGTCTTGATTCTAAATCCTGAAAACTACCCTTAGCTTAACAAAACCTTTAGATATTCTCATATGATTAGATATTTGGTATAATGTTTGCTTCTATCTTCTCTCTACTTTTCAGTTTATCTCAAGTTGCAATCTGCTTGGGGACAGGAGTTGAAACTTAGTTACTGTTAAATATTACTAATAATATTAAACTAATGTTAAATATTACTAATAATATTAAACTAATGTAAGTTTCCAGATTTATAAAATACTGCTACCTTAGTAATCTGGCACAGCAAGGCTGTGAGTAAATTTAATTATGCAAGGGACTGGAAAACTGGGTTAGAAATTTTATGAAAAGTACTGAGTTTTATTCTTTGAAAGGAAACTTTCTATAACTTCTACTGCCAACTATGCCTTAATGTATGTAATACTTTTCTTCCTAAGGAGAACTGTTTGCTTCATAAACCACAAAAAATCCAGAAATTTACGTTTCCAGTATTTTTCGCATTTCCGATGTGGACACGAGAGGGTGCTGCTGGGGTTGGTGAGTGCGATCAGGGAGCGACCCCTCCTCCCAGAGGAAGGAGCCCTTTGCTGCCCTGGTCGCTGTTCTTCCTCACCTCTACAAGGACTGAGAAGCATAGGACAGCTCTTTCACGAAACAATTTTTAAAAGAGAGATGATCCTTCGCAATCACGGTTTTCTTGGTAGTCGTTACGCCTGCGGCTCAGGAGATCAACCCCCTCAGTACACAAGCCCTTGGTCTTAACCACCCTGTGGAAATAATGGAATTACTCACGCTCGGAGGCCTAGGGCCTACTCCGTTCTCTGTGGTTTGACTTGCAGAGCGAAGTAGAAGTTCTGGAGCCAACCTCTGGTACATCTTGAGAATGTGATGGACAAGTCCGTCGGAACCACCAGAGGATTTGTCGTCATAGCTGAAGCCACTTTATAATGTAGAAATTCCTTTTTCCTATTTTAAGTAATGAAAGTCCGTTCTTAAGAATATGTTGTCCAACAACCAAAACACTCTCAGGATTTGTTACTTGTCTGTGATTTATGCTGACTCCACCTTCTGTTATCATCCGATACCTAAAAATAGAAATGTTTAATCAGAATCATCATTCCACTTACATTTCAGAGGTTCTCCAACTAAAACCACTTAGCACTGAATTGTTACCTCATGCTCACCCTACTGGGTTCTGCCCCCGCCCCCCCAAAGGCTCTTCTAAAAGGAGTGGATTTAAGGCCTAGTAATCTTGTTCAGTGGAGAAAAAACCGGCGATTTCACAGCTCTACATGGAACTGTTCAGTTAGTAATGGTTTAAAAATGAGTAGCAGAATCGCTTTCTGGCGAGTGACTCCCCAGTCAGAGCAAAGAAGCTTCCAAAAAGACAAGAGAGCAATGCTGCTTTTAATGAGCTCCCAGGAGATACAAGTAACAACTATGTAGTGCTATTACAGAAATCTTTAGGAAACTTGCTTGCAAAACTAGAAAATCCTTGGAAACTATATTCTGAGGCTATGCAAATAATTACAAATTTTGTTAAAATTTTAAGAATTTTTTAAAAAGTGAAATTGGGTGACCTCAGAAATGGAAAATCAATAGCTTATCTAATTCCAGTTTAATAACAATTTTCTCATGGTTTATGTGAACAGGTTTTATTTATTGCCCAGTCCATTCAAACAACATTTCTAGAGCCTTGACTAGGCACTACATACAAACAGTACTGCAAACCAGTGGAGAGCCAGACAAACAATGGCACAGTGACTCAATGCTAGCAAGCGCTAGGAAAGGCTGCTCTGGGTGCACACTGGGTTGGTGGGGTAGGGAATCTTCTTGAAAGAAGACACATGGAAACTGGGAGGGGGAGGAGCAGTTATTCCCACAAACAGGGCGAGGAAACCTGGGGAATAGCTAGAAAGAAGTGAACTCAAGAAAAGAGGTCTAGAACATGAAAGGCCTTGGAAGCCCTTGTGAAAAGCAAATGTTCATTTTCTCTTATCTGAATGTTACCAAACGACATCAAGAAACTGCTACTACACATGGTTTTATGAAACTCAACCGTAAAACATGTTCTTTTTAAGGACGGATTTCTTTCTCTCAGAATGTGTTATTTTGGGCTATTTGCTATAGTTTCCAGACCATGTTCTACATTTTGTTTAAATGCACAAACCAATCTTATTTAGCTTATACAATCTAAAAATTAAAAAATGTCAGTATTAAGAACTCTAAATTGGATATGGTGACATCTTAAGTTGTGGCAAAATTTCCAATCAGTAAATAAATATAAACCACTAGAAAAGGTCAGAAGAAAATAAAAAATGCTTCTACTTCTATAGTAAGAAAAATTCTTAGAACCAGTGACTCACGGTGTGGAGGTATATGGTGCCACCCCTAATTCAGTGTACATTAAATGAACATATTAGGGAATCTATAAGGTAGAATGGCAGGTGATACAAAGACAATGCATATTTTCTCTATATAGAATACTCTAGGGCTCTTTAGGATAAAGGCAAATAATCCAAAACAAGGGGAAAAAAACAGCAACTATAACAAATGTCATTTATAATCATGAATATGGGGGCAGCCCAGGTGGCTCAGCGGTTTAGCGCCACCTTCAGCCCAGGACGTGATCCTGGAGTCCCGGGATCGAGTCCCACGTCAGACTCCCTGCATGGAGCCTGCTTCTCCCTCTGCCTGTGTCTCTGCCTCTCTCTCTCTCTCCCTCTCTCTCTCTCTCGTTCTGTGTCTCTCATGAATGAAATGAAATCTAAAAAAAAAAAAAAAAAAAAAAAAAATCATGAATATGGGCTCACAAGCATTTGACTTATGCTCAAACTCCAGAAGATGCAGCACCCAGTTGTCTGGCTAACTAATGCTTTTCCTTCTAGGTCCCTGTTTCTAAGTGCATAAGCATCAAGTATATGCCAGATTACCTTTTTGTAGAATACTTTATTCCCTCATACTACTATTCTACAAACATCCTACCTACTTCTTAAATAAGAAAACTGGAATTCTCAACAGGAATAGTATGTAATTTATAATACTAGTCTTAGGAAGTAACATCATATGCTTGCTTCATTTTCAGAAATTTAACTACTATTTTAAATAGGTTGGGCAATGCCTCGACTCCCTAAAATACCATGTAGACTGAATATGAGAGGAGTCATGTGAATCTGTTCACTTTTTTTTTATTAAAGATTTTATTTATTCATGAGAGAGGGGGGAGGGGAGCAGAAAGAGGCAGAGGGAGAAACAGGCTCCATGCAGGGAGCCTGACGTGGGACTTGATCCCGGGTCTCCAGGATCCGGCCCTAGGGTGAAGGCGGCGCTAAACCGCTGAGCCACCCGGGCTGCCCAAATCTGTTCCCTTTTGATCTCAAATTGTGACCATCCCTGAGCTGACTAATTGCAGTGCATTTACTAACCACAGGGGTCTCTTCAATACAGGCCTGCTGGAGGGAAAAAGGAGTTCGACTTATTGAGAGACAGGAGAGTTGGACTGGATTTTATTGAAAATTTATGGTATTTTCAACCATAAGTCAGTTTTTACTTTATTCTTGGACTAACCCAACTTCTGCCAGGAAGGAGATACCATTATGTTACTATCAGGAAAACACCCTCGGGAAACATACGCTGTGAAGATTTAATGTTGAGTTAACCGTGACTAGAAGTTAAATAATCTTACCCCCGGGGGCCGTCTGGAATGGCATTTGCTTTGCGGCATATATCTAGGACACTTGTTCCTGGGTCAAGAACTAATTCAGAAAATGATGCTTCTTTAAACAACTCTTTTAACTCTTGATCCGACATGACCTCCAGTGCATCTATGCTACTGTGATAGAGCGCTTGTGTACACCTGAAAAACACATTGAGAACCACGTCATGTGAGTGCCTGTCCACAAACACGTCCTAATAGCCAGTTCTGAAACAGCACCGTTTATCTTGTATGATTCACACTTCACTCAAGGTGATTTTTCTTTCCAACAGAGGCTATTCTAAAACACCTAAGTCGAACACTGACAATCCTTGTTAGTGGTAAGTGACAAGATAACCCGAATGAATTTTCTCACACCTATTAACTACATGACTTTATCCAGTGCTATTCTAAAAGGCCACCTTTTAGCAGAATCCAGCCCTTCTTGTCCATGAACAAGCTTTGTAACTTCGGCAGCAAGTCGTTTCTGAGGACCCCGCTTTTCTGGCTCTTTGTCGTGTAGCTGCATTATGTGGTCAATCTCTGGAAGGGGCAGAAAAGTGAAGAGCTTCAGGTACCTGAGGGACAAAAAATACAGTGCTCATATATATGACATACCTAATTTTTGTCTCCAACTCCCTTACCTTTTAAAAAATATCCTGCCTATTTTTATTTTTAATCTATTTTTAAAGATAGATTTATTTATTTATTTATTTATTTATTTATTTATTTATTTATTTATTTATTTATTTATTTATGAATGAGAGAAGGGGGAGGCAGAGACACAGGAGGAGGGAGAAGCAGGCTCCATGCTGGGAGTCTGACCCAGGACTCGATCCCAGGAGTCCAGGATCGTGCCCTGGGCCAAAGGCAGGCGCCAAACCGCTGAGCCACCCAGGGATCCCCTATCCTGCCTACTTTTAAATTTATTTATTTTAGAAAAAGAGAGACAGCACACGAAGGGGGAAGGGGCAGAGGGAGAGGGAGAGAGAGAATCCCAAGCAGGCTCCCTGCTGAGCACAGAGCCCAACATCGACATGGGGCTTGATACCACAACCCTAAAATCATGACCTGAGCCAAAACCAAGAGTGGGCTGCTTAGCCAAGTGAGCTACCCAGGTACCTCTAAATTTATGTTTTTATTATGAAAAATAAGCATGCAGAAATGCACCAGAAATAAGATACCCATGCACATACCACCCAGACTAAAGGTGTTATTATTTTGCCATCTTTGTTTCAGATGATTTCTTTTTGAAAAGGCACAAAATAGTATATAGCTCTAGATGTCAGCACCATCATATTCCCTTCTTTGCCCAGAGATAAGCTAATCTAAATTTGTACATGTCCTTCTTAAGCAGGTTTTTTTTTTTAAGATTTTATTTATTTATTCATGAGAGACACAGAGAGAGGGAGAGAGAGAGAGAGAGAGAGAGAGAGAGAGAGAGAGAGAGAGAGAGGCGCAGACACACAGGCAGAGGGGGAAGCAGGCTCCATGGACGGAGCCTGATGCGGGACTTGATCCTGGGACTCCAGGATCATATCCTGGGCCGAAGGGGGTGCTAAACTGCTGAGCTACCTGGGCTGCCCTTAAGCAGGTTTTAATACTTTTGTTTTACCTAGATGTATTCTTTAAAAAAATCTTTTCTTGGTAAAAAACATGTAGAAAAATATACAAATCACAAATCCACTTTAATGCATCAGAAAGCCAACGTCTATGTGACCATCCTCTGTCTAGAAATACATTGTTGCTTCAACCCAAGAAAGCCCAGACTTAGCACATCTCTTCCCCCTCCAAATTAACCACTCTTTTGCCTTTCAAGCTAATTATTTTCTTGTTTTTCTTTACACTTTTACTATTCTGGTATCCCTTGGCAAATAGTATTGCTTCGTTTTGCCAGTTTTTAGGCTTCATAAATAAACAGAATCACATAGGATATATGTGAGTTTGGCTACTCTGCTACGTCATTATGCTTCGTAGGAGAGCCACCCATGTTGCTGTGTGTACAGCTGGCATGTACGGCATTCTGTAAGTGACCATTTCTCATAATGTATTTATTTGGTCTATTCTGGATATTCGTGTTGTTTCTACTCTTGGACAACTGCTAATAATGCTATAAATATTCCCATGTATTTCTCTCGGTGCATCTGTGCACTAATTTATTTTGGGGATATACCCAGGAGAGGAACTGCTGGGTCATGGATTTATATGCATATTCAGGTTTGGTAAGCACAGACACGTACTCTTCCCAAGTGGTTCTGTAAATGTGGCACCCGTGCCGGACATTAAGCTCTTGATTGCCAAGGCACCATTTTGCAGAGACACTTACGCCTCACATAAACACACTGCAGGTTGTATGCCAAAGCTAGAGGCAAATCAACCAGACAAAGCACCAGGCCACTGCCACACACGAAGTTTCCTTTTTAGAAAGCTCTGGGTAACTCGGATAACTGACCACTTGAGTGACCCTGTTTCTCCCTTCCCACTCCCTAATTTCTGCTCTTATTTGCCAATAAAGAATGAACTCCCAGCCCCAGGAACTTCACCCTTCTTCCAAGGGCCACGCTCTCTTCCCCTCTCCCTAACCGAGACCTCAGAGTGCCACACACCCTCCAGGACTTGTAGGCTGTAAAATCTTGTTTTTCGAAGTTCCCTGATGGTTGTTGCTGAGGTGCATCCTGCAACTGTAAGAAGGCCAGTCCAGCCGCAAAACGGACTCAGGTCAGGGAAACGTCTGTAGGAGCTCGCCATAAGTAGTACAGACTCGGCAGGTGCCCCCAGGCATTCCTAACTGCTAGCACCACTATCAACAGGCTGCGACTGAAACAGCCCGGCAGAAGGTACAGTCAGCAGGACTGCCTGATAGCGCTTGCAGTTAACTGCAGGGAATGTCTTTGGCTTCCACTATCTCACTAACTTTAAGTGGCTAACCTACACAGGTGACACACACCATTTGGGAATGCAGCACCACTTGCTGGAGGCCCATCCCACTGGCTGTGCTTCTGCATATTGCCTCTGCTGTGGGTTGCCTGTGGGATCTATCCTAAAATGTCACTGCTACCATAAAAATTCAGTCTTTCCAGAGCCAACGTGATAGAGGCCATATGGACTACTGAGACGATTAGACCACTAATTATAAAGGCCTTTAATGACTACTGTGTAAACGAGGGTCCTGCAGGCCTTGAGCCCAGGAGAGCAAATGTATGTAGACTGGATCCCAAGGCTGTTATTATGGCCCCAGGTGAGGCTTTGGGCTAATGGTACTGAGGAAAGGATATTCCAATAGGTAAGGAGGGAGAACGCCCCAGCGACCACTGAGTGGTGGGTCATAGTGGGACTATGGGTCCTAATCCAGACGAACAGAAGAGCCTTGCAATGGGAAACTAATGGCACCACGAAAGGAGAAATACAGCTGAGGCTTGCTGTCCCCACATGGCCACCATGCTCCCTGCTGTTGCTCTGTCTCCCTAACTCAATGGGATATCATGAGTTCAGTTCCTGGTGTGATGTTGCTAAATAATTAATGGACAAAAAAAAAAAAAAAAATGTCCTGAATATCTTAAGCCAGAGCTTCCTAAGACCCCAGAGAAGGTATACCAGCTCCTAAGAAATACAAAACTTCTGTGAAAGCTTCCTGGACGTTGCTTAGTGCCACTGTGTACCAACACGCTAAGGCTCCAGTATGTGCTCCGGAGGCCTCGGGCTTTCCCAAAGATCCTGTACATACTGTGCTAGTGGAGGCAGACCCTAATCCTGGACCCTGGGAAGGAAGTCGGTCACCCATGAAGTGCACTCACAGGGACATTTTCCAGAAACTTCTTCTGGTAACAACATGTAAGATCATGGTAACAAAGAAAATCAGGAGGTAAAAATTGCAGTAAGAAATTACGCCTTAACTGAAATTCTAACCTTCCTTTAAGATTTTGTGCAGAGGAAGGACAGAAGGGAGCTAACTGGCTATCATAGATTTTTGGCCTGTGCTCTAAAATGTGACAGCTGCTGAAATGTGCAACTGGTCAGAAGCTCTAGGGACCCGAGGATCTATAATCTGCTCAGAGAACGATCCAGGCTACATGTCTGTTTCCTCTGACATACCACAGATCCTGAGTCTCCTAGGCTTTCCTCTGAAGGGGGCAGGACAAAGCAACATGTCTCAGGGGGTGCCTCTGCTACCAAAGGAAAAGCTGACGGGATTATTGAAGCCACTGATGAGGATGAAGAGATAAACGAAGACCGAGGCCCTCAGACCCACTGACATTTGCACGGCTCTCCCTCTCCTCCTCTGGATATCTACTGCCTGGTGCTGTGCCCATCCTCTCATGACAGAGATCACTAAAGCCAAGGCTCACAGTGAATGGAAAATATTAGATTAGGCTCATTTCCTGCTGCACCAAGTTGGCATGGACCAATACAATATGTTTATCATTTGTATGACCATAGTGATCCAAATGACTCCCTCTTCATTTCTAAAGCTGAGGAGGCCCCAAATGATCCTGAGTCCAGAGAATTCTTCTCATAAGGCACTCCCCCGAATTATAGAGCAGCCTTATTACATTTTAATGGGACTGCTGAAACCTTTAAAAGGCATTGGGGGGCCCCTGACATGGTTGCTAGACATAGAGGAGATTACTATCCCGGCACCCAGATACTTCGGATCTATGCCTTTCCACACCCACTGTCCCAGAGAAGGTTTCCCCTTGAGCAAATTTCCCTCAACAAAAAGGGCTCCCCACACCCTCCCTAAAAAATCCCCAACTTAATTTTGCCCCTTATGAACATACACAGGTTAACCTCTCCTAGAAGTTACAAAATCTCAGCGTTCCTGTCACTTAGTATCTAGACAGCCAGTCTCTAAACTCTAGGCCCTAATACTAGCATTCTCCCAGCCACAGGCCCCTTTGGTCATCCATCCTCTTGTCACACAGCTGCCATCTATCCCCTGACTCTGACCCAGTCCCCTCAATGACCTCTGCCCTCTTCTCTAACCTCCAGGGTTGGCAGCCACCAAAGCCTCTACCACAGGAAATGGGTAGCTCCCCAGGACCCGTCCCACCTCGCAGAGACAATGGCCCCATGCCACTTTGGTAGTCCACTGGGACAATAAAAATGCACAGTCCTCTCTGGCCCTATTAGGCATCAGGGCCCAAGTCACTCATTCTAGACAATCCTTCTAAATTCTCAAAAGGTAAGTCCTTCTACTTATAGGGCATTATCAGTAAAACAATCAAAAGTGTACAAATCCATTCAGATGCAACTAACCACAGGGACCATTTACTTTAAACAGGTTCTTCTGGTGGTGGCCTCCTTGGCCCTTTCTCTCCCTATTTTGGGCATGGATGCACTGACCCACCCAATGCCATGCCACAGAGAACCAGCCCAAGTTCTTAGTCATCTTGGTGGGATTTACCAAGTGGATGCCAGTGACTCTTCCTCCTGTGGGCAAGATGGTGAACAGCCCCCCAATACCAATTTAAACAGGGCACCAAGGGCCAATACCTTGTTATTGTTATTAAAGATGTTGAGATGGAGTCATTAAGCCCTCAGTCTTCCCTTTCAATGACTCCATTTGGTTGGTACAGAGGTAGCCACTAGTGTATGGTACCTCACCATTTACCTTCGAAACCTTAATACTAAGGTTCCTCCAATTAAGCTACAATTCCTAGTATTAGAGAGTTAATTAAGGATACATAACTCTGGGACAAGAAACATACTAGCATTCACATTACATGGGTCCTAAAAGGAAAACAGACTGAGTAAGGGGCAAGGTATTTTTTCAAAGGCTTTATTTATGTATTCATTTGAGACACACAGTGAGAGGCAGAGATATAAGGCAGAGGGAGAAGCAGACTCCCCGCTTAGAGGGAGCACGAGGCAGGACTCAATCCCAGGACCCTGGGATCATGCCCTGAGCCAAAGGCAGACTCTCAACCACTGAGCTACCCAGGTGCAAATAATCCTAAAATTTGTATGGAATCACAAAAGACCCTGAATAGCCAAAGTAATCATGAGAAAGGATAACAAAGCTGGAGGTATCACACTTTCACGTTTCAAGATACATTACAAAACCACAGTAATCAAACAGAATGGTACTGGCACAAAAACAGACCCACAGATCAGTGGAACAGAATAGAGCAGAGATATAAATCAGATGTATGTGGTCAATTAATATGTGACAAAGGAGGCAAGAAAATGCAATGGAGAAGAGTCCCTTTAACAAACGGTGCTGGGAAAACCAGACAGCTACACACAAAAGCATGAAACAGGACCACTTTCTTACACTATACATAAAAATAAACTCAAAATGGATTAAAGACTTAAAATATTGAGACCCGAAACCATAAAACGCCTAGAAGAAAACATAGGCAATGATCTGTTTGACATGGCCCTTAGCAATATTTTCCTAGATATGGCTTTTCAGACAAGGAAAACAAAGTAAAAATAAACTATTGGGACTACACCAAAATAAAAAGCTTTCACACAGCGAAGGAAAGCATCAACAAAACAAAAAGGAGACCTACTGAGAGAAAATATTTGCAAATGATATATCCAACAAGGGATTAATATCCGAGACATACAGAACTCACAGAAGTAACAGTAACAATCCAATTAAAAGTGGGCAGAGGACCTGAACAGACATTTCTCCAAAGATGACACACAGATGGTAGACACATAACAAGATGCTCAATATCACTAACCACAGAGAAATGGAAATCAAGACCACAATGAGATATTACTTTACACCTGTCACAATGGTTACTATTAAAGACAAGACACAAGTGTTGGTGAGGATATGGAGAAAAGGAAACCCTTGTGCACTGTTGATGGGAATGTAAATTGATGCAGCCACTGTAGAAAACAGTATGGAGGTTCTTCAAAAAATTAAAAATAGATATATCACAGGATCCAGTAATTCTACTAATGGTATTTGCTAAAAGTAAATGAAAACACTAATTCAAAAAGATATGCATCCTTATGTTTACTGCACATTATTTGCAATAGCTAAGATATGGAAGCAACCCAAGGGGCCATCAATAGATGAATGGATAGGGATGCCTGGGTGGCTCAAGCAGTTGAGAGTCTGCCTTTGGCCCAGGGCGTGATCTTGGTTGGAGTCCCAGGATGGAGACCCGCATTGGGCTTCTTGTGTGAAGCCTGCTTCTCCCTTTTCCTGTGTCTCCTCTGTGTCTCATGAATAAATAAAATCTTAAAAAAAAAAAAAGAAGAAGAAAGGATAAAGAAGAGGTATATATACAATGGAAAATCACTCAGCAATAAAAAATAATGTATCTTGCCATTTGTGACAACTCTGATGGATCTAGAGGATATTATGCTAAGTGAAATAATTCCAACAGAAAGAAATTCCACATGATTTCATTTATATGTGGAATCTAAAAAAAATAATCAAAACCCAAAAAAGTAAAAACAGACCCACAAATACAGAGGACAAACTAATGGTTGCCAGAGGGAAGGAGGGGTGGGGGGTGGGAAAGATGGATGATAGAGAGGAAACAGAGGCTTCCAGTTAAGGGATGAATAATCATGAGATGAAAGGTACAGCATAGAGAATATAATCAATGATTTTTTTTTTAAAAAGGACTATTAAGGAAAATTATTATATGACCAATATATTGGACAATTTAGAAGGAATGAAAAATTCTAGAAACATACAATCTTCAAGACAATCAGGAAGAAATAGAAAATCTGAACAGATTAATTACTTGGAATGAAACTGAATCAGTAATCAAAATCTCCCAAGAAACAAAAGTCTAGGACCAGATAGCTTCACACACGAATTCTACCAAATATTTAAAGAGTTAATACCTATTCTTCTTAAACTATTAAAAAACTGAAGAGGAAGGAATGCTTCCAAATAAACTGTATAAGGCCAGCATTACCCTGACACCAAAACCAGACAAAGACATTAAAAAAAAAAAAAAGGTATTGCAGGCTACATTCTTGATGAACACAGATGCAAAAATCCTCACATATATTAACAGATTGAATCCAAAAATATATTAAAAGGATCATTCCCCACGATCAAGTGGGATTTATTCCAAGGATGCAAGGATGGTTCAATTTATGCAAATCAATTAACAGGATACGCCACATTAACAAAAGATAAAAACTATATGATTATGTCAACAGAAGTAGAAAAAAAAATTTGACAAAATCCAACATCCATTTAGGATAAACACTCTCAACAGAGTGGGTTTACAGTGAACGTACCCCAAAATCCAAGTATGAAAATCCCACAATTGGGGTGCCTGTGTGGCTCAGTTGGTTAAGTGTCTGCCTTTGGCTCAGGTCATGATCCTGGGGATCTGGGACTGAGCCCTGAGTTGGGCTCCCTGCTCAGCGGGAAGTCTGCTTTTCCTTGTCCTTCTGCCCCCTCCTCTCTGCTTGTTCTTTCTCTCTCTCCCCCCTTCTCAAATAAATAAAATCATAAAAAAAAAAAAAAAAGAAAAAGAAAACCACAACTAATATCATACTCATGGTGAAAATTTCAAAGCTTTTCCTCTAATATCAGGAACAAGACAACAATGCCTATTTGCCACTTTAATTAAATATAGTACTGGAAGTCCTACTACAGCCAACAGAGAGAGATAAAAAGCATCCAAACTGGTAAGGAAGAAGTAAAATTGTTGCTATTTGCAAATGACTTGATACTGTACAAGAAAATCCTCAAGACTCCACCAAAAAACTACTGGAAGTATATCCAGTAAGGTTACAGAATGTACAGCATTAATATACAGAAAACTGTTGCATTTTTATATACTAATAACAAGCTAGGAGACGAGGAAATTAAGAAAACAATCCCATTTACAATTGCAACAAAAAGAGTAAAATACCTAGAAGTAAATTTAACAAAGGAGAGACCTGTACTCTAAAAACTATAAAACACTGATGAAAGTGAAGATGTCACAAATAAATGAAAAAAAAAAAATACCATGCTTATAGGCTGGAATAATACTGTTAAAATGTCCATATTACCCAAAGCAAACTACAGATTCAACGCCATCCCTATCAAAATATCAACAGTATTTTTCACAGAACTAGGAACAAACAATCCTAAAATCTGTATGGAACCATGAAAGACCTCAAATAACCAAAGCAATCTTGAGAAATAAAAGGCTGGAGATATCACACTCCCAGATTTCAAGATACAGCACAAAACCATAACAATCAAAACACTATGGAAGTGGCACAAAAATATATACATAGACAAACGGAACAGAATAGCGATCACAGAAATAAAACTACACCTGTATGTTCAATTAATCTATGACTAAGAAAGCAAGAATATACAATGGGGAGAAGACAGTCTCTTAAATAAGTGGTGCTGGGAAAACTGGACAGCTACATGCAAAAGAATAAAACTTGACCATTTTCTCACACCAGACACAAAATAAACTCAAAATAGATTAAAGACCAAAATGTAAGTCCTGAAACCATAAAATTCCTAAAAGGAAACATAGGCAGGAAACTCTTGGACATCTACGTTAGCATTATTTTTTGGATTTTTCTCCTCAGGCAAGAGGAACAATAGCAAAAATAAACTACTGGGAACATACCAAACTAAAAAGCTTTTGTACCACAAAGGAAACTATCAACAAAGCAAAAAAGGAACCTACTGATTGGGAGGAGATATTTGCAAATGATAATATCCCAATAAAGGGTTAATATCCAAAATATATAAAGAACCCATACAACTCAACACCAAAACAATCTGATTAAAAAATAGTCAGAAGACCTGAACAGACATTTTTTCCAAAGAAGACAGATGGTGAGAATACACATGAAAAGACGCTCAACATCACTCAGGGAAATGCAAATCAAAACTACAATGATATCCTGCCTCATACCTGGCAAAATGGCTAGTATCAAAAAGACAGGAAATAAGTTTTGGCAAGAATGTGGAGAAAGGGAACTCTCATGCACTGTTGGAGGTAAACTGGTACAGCCACTATGAAAAAGAGTAGGGAGGTCTTCAAAAAATTAAAAATTTGATACCATTCAGCAATTCCCCTTTCGAGTATTTACCTGTAGAAAACAGGAACACTAATTCAAAAAGATATGTGCACACCTATTTTCACTGCACTATTATTTACAATAGCCAAGATATGGAAGCAACCTAAGCGTCCACTGATAGACGAATGGCTGAAGAAGAATGGAATACTACTCAGTCATAAAAAGGGAAATCTTGTCATCTGCAATATGGATAGACCTTGAGGGTATTATGCTAAGTGAAATAACTCAGTAAAAGACAAATACCAGGACCTCACTTACATGTGGAATCTAAGAAACAAATGAACAGACAAATCAGAAACAGACTTATAAATACAGAGAACTGGTGTTTGCCAGAGGAGAGTGGATGGGTGAACAGATGAAGGGGATTAAGATAAACAAATGTCCAGTTATAAAATAAGTCACAGGGATGAAAAGTACAGCACAGGGAATAGTCAAGAATATTGTAATAATTTTGCATGGTGGCAGCCAGTAAATACAATTATTGTGGTGAGCATGTCATAACGTTTATGAATATCAAATCACTATGTTGCACACATAATACAGTATGTTAACTATACTTCATTTAGAAAGAAGGAACAAAAATTCTGATGCCTCTGAGTGCCTGACACTTAAGCTTTTAATTGCCAAATTATCCATTTTAAAGACATCCATTTTTAATAAATATACTGCCAGCTGTTAGGATATAGCTAGTAGCAAACCAACTATATAAGGAACCAGGCCACCTTAACTCAGGAAGTTCCTCTTTTAAGAAAACTCTGGGTGATATAGATAACTGACCCTTAGAGTGCCCTGTTTCTCCCTTTCTTGTTCCCTGATTCCTGCTTTTGTTTTAGATTTCCCAATAAAGGGTGAACCTGCAAAACTCTAGGCACCTTACCCTTTGTCTCCAATAAGGTCAAGCCCTAGGTCCATGCTCCCTTCCTCTTTCTACCCAGGACCTTTCTATGTGGCCCTCCAAGACTAGTAAGAAATCTTGTTTTTCAAATTTCCCTGATGGTTGCTGCTAAGGTACATCTTGCAATCAGAAGAACCACTAAGGTCAGTCCAGCCACAACACTGATTCTGGTCTGGGGGGGGGGGGGGGGCTTTGCCACAAGTGGCAGGTGTCCAAGCGAGTTCCTTAAGCATTTCTGGCCAATAGCATCACTAGCTATCAACTGAGACTGATACAACAGTTAAGTTTATTCTCCCACCACCTTGGAATATTCTCATCAACACTTGGTATTACCAATTCTATGTTTATCCATTCTGGAAGGTGTGTCACAGTATTTAGTTGTGGTTTTATTTTGCATTTTTCTCCTCGTTATAAAGGCTGAGCAACTTTTCATATGTTTTTGGCCTTTTGGATAGAATATTTCTAAAGTGCATGTTCAACTTTCTATTCCTGTTTCTACTGGGTTGTTTTTTTTTTTTTGTTTTTTTTTTTGGGTTGTCTTTTACTTACTGGTTTATGGAACTTGAGTATAAGCTTTCTACACTTTTAGTACATGTAACTGATATTCTTCTGATATTCTTCTACTCTTAATGGTGATTTTTGATCTTAATTGTAACTTAGTCTAATCTACCAATCTTTTCTTTGTATCTCATTTAAGAATACCAATTAGGGATCTTTATCCCAGTTAGGAAGATATTTTCCTATATATCTTCTGAACACGATTCATCTTTTGTTACAGTTAGGCTGATATCTACCTGGAACTGATTTTTTTACACTGTGTGAGATTAAGTTTCATTATTTCCCCCACATAAGACATCTAATTATCCAAGTGGCATTTATTGAAAAGCTTGTTTTATCCTGCTGTTCTGTGGTGCCACAGAGATCAAGTGACCATAGATGCTGGAGTCTGGCTGGATTCTCTGATCTTTTCCATTAGTCTCTTTACCTTGCATTTAAGATTGTGCTTTAAAATCCAAAGATTGTTATTAGAATTAATAAGAATTGTCAGATACACAGTTAATCAAAGAAATTAACTGTATTTTTATACATTAGGGCCAAACAGAAAATGAAATTTTCAAAAAGATGTCAGTTCTTGATACATCAAAACCCTTAACTGTATCATCAAATACATTTGAAATAAATCTAAAGGAAAAAAAAGCTTTATTGTAGTTTTATAAGGCATATTTTCCACTCTGGAAAAGTTATTTTTTGGAAAATTCACCTTTACTCTAAAAAAAAAAAAATTTTTTTTTTAAGATTTTATTTATTTACTCACGAGAGAGAGAGAGAGAGAGAGAGAGGGAGAGAGACAGAGACACAGGCAGAGAGAGAAGCAGGCTCCATACAGGGAGCCTGATATGGGACTCGATCCAGGGTCTCCAGGATCACCCCTGGGCTGAAGGCGGCGCTAAACCACTGAACCACTGGGGCTGCCCTAAAAAGGATTTTCAAAAGATGTTATAAAGAAAAACTTTAGAAACAAAGGTGAAATCAAGTTTAGCCAAGTTGATAAAAGGAGTGAAAAAACTAAAATAGGCAAGATAAAGTACTTGCTAGATGTAGATCACAAACTTGGCTCTAAATTTTTCAGCAACCAAGAGGTTTTCTGCTCTAACAAAAAACTGCTTAGAACAGTTAGAATTACAATGTTCTGCATATTAAATAGAATCTAAATGAAAACACAAAAAAACTATAAAGGGTACATAGAGATTCAATGACTGAAATTATATCATGAGCTTATAAACTTAATTTTTCTCAGCACACTATTAGGAACTTACCTTTCTACCAAATTGTCCTGCTGCCTGACAAAGAACTGATACAATTCAAATGGAGAGGTCTTCTCTCTGTTTAGCCAAACAGCATTACCAGCGGACTTTCCCAGTTTTGCTCCGGTTGTACTTGTAACTAGAGGCACAGTGATTCCAAATACATCCTCTCCAGTCAACCTAAGCATAAAGAAAAACTTCATTAGGTGCTTCAAGCACAAGTGGTGGTAGGTTCTGCTAATCATTCTTCAGATTTCATTCTGGTGTCTTGCTTTAAGAAAACTTTTACTTTCTAAATCTTACTTTTTGTCCCTCTTAATTTTCACGGCCCTCACTCTGTTTTGGCATTTGTCATCCTAAAGTGCAATGGAACCAGTGATTCTGTGGTAGTTTCTGCAAAACCAGGGCCTAGGAAATTTTTTTCTTCTTTTTTTTTTTTTTTAGATTTTTATTTATTTACTCATGAGAGACAGAGAGAGGCAGAGACACAGGCAGAGGGAGAAGCAGGCTCCCGGCAGGCCTGATGTGGGACTCGATCCCGAACCCCAAGATCATGCCCTGGGCTGAAGTTGGCGCTAGACCGCTGAGCCACCCGGGCTGCTTCCTAGGAATTTTTTTTTTTTTTTTTAAGATTTATTTATTTATTTATTTATTTTTTTTTTAAGATTCTATTTATTTATTCATGAGAGATACAGAGAGAGAGAGAGAGAGAGAGAGAAAGAGAGAGAGAGAGAGAGAGGGAGGCAGAGACACAGGCAGAGGGGGAAGCAGGGAGCCGGCCCTCCATGCAGGGAGCCGACGCGGGACTCGATCCCGGGACTCCAAGATCACACCCTGGGCCAAAGGCAGGCGCTAAACCGCTGCGCCACCCAGGGATTCCTCCCCCTAGGAAATTTTCAAGGCCAAGGAAGGAGAGAAGAAAGTTGGGTAAGGGGAAGTGAGCTAGAGACACTAAGGATATTTTAAGGGATTTAAAAAAATGAGTGCCACACGGCCCTGTAGAGTTCATCTCCCTCAAGAAAATGCGATCAAAATCTCCCTTATCTGCCAAATTTTTGGAGTTGAAAAGAGTTTTGAGATGCCAACCCAAAAACTAACACTAGCCTTACGGAACCTGCCAGAGCCGAAGCAGAAACTCCAAGGAGACAACACGGCGGCGTTCACGCTCCAACCGCTCCAACCGCGAGAAAGCAGTTTCTCAAGTCAGGAAACACAGCGTCCCTCCGGGGAAGCCGGATCTGAATCCCGACGCGCGGTCTGCCGCCTGCTGAGCTCTAAGAATGCGCGTTCCAGGCCTAGTGCCGTCAAATGCAGCCCTTCAGCTCGCGTTAGCCAACCACATTAACACCGTTACAGGTGTAGCGGGGGTGAGACCCGAAAGGACGCGGAACGGGCGTCGTTCCCTATTCCTGATAGTGGATCACAGGCTACTCGTGGGTGAATTATTTGGTCACAGAATTTCGCCTGGGGCTAGATGCGCTTACTTTTTTTTTTTTTTTTTTCCCCCTTAAATTCATGAGACACACGCACCAAGAGGCAGAGACGCAGGCAGAGGGAGAAGCAGGCTCCGTGCAGGGAGCCCGACGCGGGACTCGACCCCGGGACCCCAGGGTCACGCCCCGGGCCGAAGGCGGGCGCGGAACCGCAGAGCCACCCAGGGGGTCCCGAAAGGCGCTTACTTGTGGATGAACTCGTATCCGGACGTGATGTTGCCCAGCTGATCGGACCCACCCAGCTGGACCCGGCATCCGTAATGCTGGAACAGATAGTAGAAGTCGTAAGCCTGGAGCACCTGGTATAAAAACTCGGCCAAGCTCATGCCGCCGGCGCTCTGGAGCCGGGCTTGCACGCTCACGCGGCTCAGGAGCGTGCCCATGCGGAAGTGGCCGCCCACGGCCCCTAGGAAGTCCACCAGGTGCTGCTTCTGGTACCAGGCCGCGTTGTCCAGGACCGTGAAGCTTCCCCAGGGCCGCCCGTTGGCGAAGAGCCGCTGGTGATTAGCCACCACGGCCTCGAGGCCTCGGCGGAGGGCGCGCGCGTTCCCGCGCACCTGCTCCGGCGCCAGCGCCTCGCGCTCCTTGGTGCGGCCGCTGGGGTCTCCGAGGCGCGCGGTGGCCCCCCCCACCAGGGCGATCACGTTGTGGCCCGCTCGCTGGAAGTGAAACAGGCCCAGCAGCGTCAGCAGGTGCCCCACGTGAAGCGAGTCGGCTGTGGGGTCGAAGCCGCAGTAGACGGTCTGGGGAAAGCTGCCCGAGCCACGGTCCAAGAGCTCGGGCAGCTCTACCTTCGCCCCCTTCTCGGGGAAGAACTCCTTGAACAGACCCCGGGCCTTCTGCACCGCCAGCAACCCCTGAGCGCCCGAATGGGCCTCACGCTGTCCCAGGAGCAAGACTCCCGACAGGCCCGGGGTCCCACACCGCCGGCCCCGGAGAAAGCGCCGCAACATGGGGGCCGCCATGTTGGACTCGGCACGACGGGAACGCTGGGATATCTCAGCCCTCGCCACGCCCCTCGGCGCCAACCTCTGCCAGTTTATACGGACGTTACTTCCGTGTTTTTCTGCGCATGCCCGGGCGGGGCGGGGCGGTCGCTTAGTTACGGAGCTTGAGTTCTCAGCAGTCGTGGGAGTTCTGACGACTCAAGCGAGGATTCCGCTTACCCTGCAGTCACCTTGAATCAGCTAAAAGTTCTATTTCCTCATTCGTATCGTAGGCGTGTCTGTGATAATAGTTCCTATGCCAGGGGGCTCTTGTGGGGACTGAGAGAGCGCTTGGCATCTCTTAAGCGCTCCTACAAATGCTGGGTTTTGTTTACATTTTCGGGTAAAAAAAAAAATTGTGATGCGCAGGTTCCTGTGAATTCTTGGTTCCGTGCAAAAACTTGTTCAGAGAGGTGGCGATGGGTTGGAAATTGGCTTAACTGAACGGGGAGATAACAAAGTTGGCGTTGGAACCCAGACTCCTCGTAGGGATTCCCCAAGCGGACGACAGCGCCTCGGCCGCGTGTATACATTAGCTTCTCCAGGAGGTGGCAGGCTTGTCCGAGCTATGGTGAGAGCGAGGTCCACACAGTAAATGCAGAAAACCCCGTGTTCCGTTTATCCGTTTAACGATTACAGGTAACCAGGCGGGACACAGCTTTCGTGTAAGCGGGTTCAAATTAGTCATCACATTGCCACAGCGTGACAGGTGCTATCGGTACTCCACTCACCAAGGATGGGGGTTCTCCTTGCCAGTTGGCTAGCATGGAATCCAGCTCCAAAACCCGATTTTAGGGTCCATTTCTGGGACCACTTTCAACACTAACTGTGTAAGGTCGACTTGGAGATCTGCGTGCAGAAGGACTATGGGGTGTACACTTGGAACAACATCTGTAATAGAGTGATGGAGGCAGGGCTGGGCTGAGGGAGAGAGTGGACTGTCAACAGTTTGCAGTAGCAGCCTCAAATAATCAATCCCAAGCGGGCTCTGGAGCCAGGATGTCCTTTCAGATTCATTCTAAGTTGAAACAAGGGGCAGGCCTTGTTTCTTGTCCAGCCATTCAATGTGGGATGCCCCTGGAGAGGAGGCAAAACCTTGGGCAAGGCTTTGGCAGAGAGCGAGATGCAGAAATGGTCTCAGCTGTGAACCATTAGCAACTTGATAAGCTCAGCAGCTGGGAGATTGAGTGCCCGGATCCTGAAGCAGGCAGGCATCTGGGCCATGGACTAAATGACTCCCTACAGGACCTTTCCATTACGTAACATTATAAAGTCATTTAGCAACATAATGAAATCTTATTTAAAGAATTAGTTTAGGGCAGCCCCGGTGGCGCAGCGGGTTAGCTCCGCCTGCAGCCTGGGGCGTGATCCTGGAGACCCTGGATTGAGTCCCACATCGGGCTCCCTGCATGGTGCCTGCTTCTCTCTCTGCCTCTCTCTCTGCCTCTCTCTCTCCCTCTCTCTCTCCCTCTCCCTCTCCCTCTCTGTGTGTGTCTCTATGAATAAATAAATAATCTTTTAAAAAATAAAAATAAAAAATTAGTTTCTTTGCATATATGATCATCAGTGAAGTGAGATTCTCATTCCCAAAAGGTTACTGTGATAAGATTTGAGATGCTTATTCAACAGGCCATGCAACAGTATCCCAAATTCTGAAGAAAATTAGCAGGCTGTGTTCTCTCATGTTGCTATTCAAGATATCTTAAAATTTGCAATTGTAACTTGTTTCCCTGCAACCTTATTTCCTGCCACTTTAATCAGAGACATATTTAAATATGTGTAGCAGGAAATTTTCCTGAGCACACACAGCAGATAGTGTTTTCTGTTTCAGGAAGATTTGAACGTTTTTAGAAGGCATCTTTCTTTCCTGAAGTTTCTGGTTAATAGGAGAGGTAACTATCTGTGGTTTTTACAGGTATGTTAGTAACCTTACACCCGAAAGTATGACTTCATATTGTGGTTTACTTAGTCACATCAGGAAATCATGCTTCTCCCAAAAGATAGGAGCAATAGAAGAAGGTGGGACATTTAAACCTTTGGAATTATATACATGGCTAAAATTTTATGGGCCTGGTCCTATGACTTGAGCTTGCCATGAGAAGAGGTGCATAAGTTGATTCTTGCGGTTTTTATTGGCTTAAAAAGGAAATAAATAATGTTAAAAAGTATTTTAGCGTGACTTATCTCAGGTATGATAAAGTTAGCTGACCTTGAATTAGGGTCACATCAATTTTGCAATTACCCCTTCCTGCAACAGAATGCCACATAAATATTCACTTTGAGAGCACCCCTATTTTATACGGTTTGGTTTCAAAATGTAAAAAAAAAAAAATGTAATAGCATTCAAAAGGCACAGGAAGAGTAAAGATTAATAGTGTTTTAATTGGCTTCTCACAGGTTATGCCCAACACTTTAAAGTTAGGCAGTCATACTGAATTCTGAAGCTTTTCTCTATCTGTAGCATGGAACATATTCAAGTTACAGCAGAGATCAGGCTCGGGCTAAAATATATTCTGCCTAAAGGTCACAGCAAAACCACAGCAGAAAGGACTCTAAAGAATTCTGATCATTATAATCAGTATAAAAGGTTATTCCCGGATGCGGGGTGACTCAGCGGTTTGGCGCCTGCCTTTGGCCCAGGGCATGATCCTGGAGTCCCGGGATCCAGTCCCACATCGGGCTCCCTGCATGGAGCCTGCTTCTCTCTCTGCCTGTGTCTCTGCCTTTCTCTCTCTCTTGCTGTCTCGCATGAATAAATAAATAAAATCTTTAAAAAAAATTAAAAAATAAAAGATTATTCCTACTTGTATTTTTTTTCTCTTGAAGACAGGTGGCATAGGTTTCTTCTGAAACATACGTGGTGACCCAGGATGGGATGCAAAAGGGAGTGGATAGCAAAAAGAAATAGAAATTGGAAGTCACGTCACGGATTTAGCAATAGCCTCCCAAATATTCCAGATGAAGTATTTCTTCAGTATTCCTATTTCTTACTACTTGAGAAAAGATCCAGAATCACTTTTAAAGGCCAGTTTCAAACCTTTGTTGTCTATGTAGGTAACAAATCAATCTTCCTCATAATTTCATCCTGCCTCCTGACTTCATGGTTGCCAATATTTTTGAAACGCACACCACAAATCATAAAGAATCCTCCCATTCTGCTTGTCCCTATCTGCCAGATAGTCATTCCCTCTTCGTTCCAAATGAATTTCTTCCAGGAAATTTTTTCTGGACTAGGTGGGATAGGAGAAAGATGCTTTTACAATCCAAGTTCAACACACTCCCAAGATATATTAAAATGGGAAATTAATAATGTTCATCCTCCTCACAAGAAAAGAAAGCCCATTAAATTCGATTCAAATATAAATTTATAAAAAAAAACAAAACAAAAACAAATATAAATTTATCAGTCAAATACCTTGAAACCTAGTCTTTCTCCTTCTATTGAGGTGTCTCTGTTGCTTTTTGAGCTGGTAGTCATCTTAAAATCCGAACAATTTTTGGAAGAAATTAGTTTCTTCCTTTTTTTTAAGATATATATATATATATATATATATATATTTTTTTTTTTTTTTTTTTGACAGAGAGCGCACACACACACACAAGCAGGGGGTGGGGGTAGTAGTAGGCAGAAGGAGAGGGAGAAGCAGGCTCCACACTGAACCTGATGAGGGGACCTCAGGGCCTGACCCTGAGATCATGACCTGAGCTGAAGGCAGATGCTTAACCAACTGAGCCACACAGGTGCCCCAGAAATCAGTTCCTTTAAAGCTGTTGGTTATAGGAGGATATTAAACCAAAAAACAAAACAAAGCCAGACCAAGTGTTCTTTTCTTTCTATATTGGTAATAGCAGAGAAAAATACAACTGTTCATTCTTTTAAAGTGCTTTTGGAGTCCAGGGAATAACCTGTAGGGCTCACAGTTGCCAAAACTATGTGCATCTGGTCCCATATACATATGGCTGGGTAATATTTTGAGATATTTACAGGTTGTTGTTTTGTTTTTTCCACCCTTCATTTTCCCCTTTCCATTCTACGATTTAAGCTGACAGTAAGCTCTGTGTGTCAGTGCCTGGGGGAAGTAAGGGAAGAATGCAGAGCAAGTCCAGAAATTTTATCTGCTTTTGTTTCCAAAAGTTAAAAACCTAGAGACAGGATAAAGTTTCAGAAAACAAGCTTGGAGAAGCAGAAGAGAAAGACATGACTCTCCTTATTAATGAGGGTCCCAACCTGAGCAAGGGAGCCCCAGCTGTTGGCCTCTTTTGCCAGAGGAGCTGTGCATTGCTCCCTGGCCTCAAATACCTGGTCTCCTGGTGCACTTTGGGCCTGGGGTTCTTGGCCCCACAGAAGGTTCTGCTCCATTTGAGGCAGCGCAGTGCCTGAGTGCCAGCTGGAGGCCTCAGAACAGCAGTGTGGGCTTGGCCACCAAGGATGGCTAGTCACCAGAATAGACTAGAGATGATTTCCGGGACATCATGTAAGATGATTAAATTTTAGAAATCCTGGAGGAGAGAAGGAGCCCAATAATAAAGGTGAAGTAATTTGCTACCATTACAGTGGGTTGGTTCTCAGAAGTTGGTTCATTCATTTAAAAATTTAACAAGTATTTATTAAAAGTAATCAGTAAGTCACGCACTGTTCTAATGGCTTAGACACACTCATGAACGAAAGGAAGATCCCTGCCCTTATGGAAATAAAATTGTTTTCTAAAGTCCTATTGCTTAGAGTAGTTCTATTCTTCACCGACTTCCTCCTTCTGACCCGGGGCCCTTTGCCACCCTCAGCCTTGGGGCAGAGAGAGGGAATGAGTTCATGAACATGCAGGTTGAGATGGGGCTGAGGGAGAGAAACACTGGGGAGGATGATGAGGAAGGCCTCCCCTTGAGGAAGGGTGCAGATAGAGGCATCCAGCTAATGGGATCCCAGGACACAGAACTCACACAATTCTTCCCCTTTAGATCTGCAATTTTGTCTTCTTTTAAACATTGCTGCACCTTTTTTTTTCCCTCAGGTGACCCTTTCCCCAACGCCTTCCCTTTCTGCCCTGGGTTTGGCGATAGCTGGTGCAGTCCAATCAATATCTTGTTTCACAGGCTCTTTGCCAGGTTTACTTCACAAGCTGCTTGTCTATGTGCTAATGTCATGAGAACAAGCACGTTTGTCTCCTAGAAACAGAATCTTGGAGACATCAGTTATGATTGTATTTTGAAAAGCTGAAAAAAAAAAAAAAGAAAAGCTTAGTTCAAAAGGATAATGTCTTTGGCTAGATAATTTCAGAATTTACCTATTTCTCAAGCCACTTTAGCACTTTTCTGGTCTCTCTGACATAGCACACAAGTGGACCAATCAACTCATCATTCTCTTTCCATTAAGGCCAACTGATTGTATGTCTCCATTGAAGAAGAAGTAAAACAATAAGCAATTAATCTACATTTTGTAGAGTATTTCTACTTTATTCAATTTATTTTTGTCTTTTTTTCCCAGTGTCTCCCATATAGGCTTTATGTACTCCTGTTGTAAGCCCTGTATGAAAGTGATCTAATGGGGAGCAAGTCCAGAAATATCTCCTAATTATTCTTTTATAACACTGTCATGGGAATAAATACCTTCCATTTATTTGGCCCATACAGAAAAGTCAGGCTTTATTCCTTCATCCTCATAACAGCAACAAAATGTGGTTTCGAGTTGTGATATAGGTGCATTGGAGCAGAAGTCATAGACCTGGTTAGCTGTCTCAGCTCAAACGCCACTAGCTGTATTCCTTAGGTAACTCAGTTAACACTCTTGGCCTAGTGTCCTCATTTTACAGATAAAAGGGTTAGGGTGCCTGACTGGCTCAGTCAGAAGAGCAAGATATATTTATATATTTTGGTCCTCATCATATGAAATGTGGAAAAGACAGGCACAAGGATGCATATCAGGTTATTATGGGGAAAATTAAATATCCAAAGATTGAGAACTGATTAAATATAATATGGTATAACCTGTACCGGTATATTTTGTAGTTATTAAAATTGTGGTTATAGGGCAGCCCAAGTGGCTCAGCGGTTTACCTCTGCAGTCTTCGGCCCATGGCCTGATCCTGGAGACCCGGGATCGAGTCCTATGTCGGGCTCCCTGCCTGGAGCCTGCTTCTCCCTCTGCCTGTGTCTTTGCCTCTCTCTCTCTGTCTCTCATGGATAAATAAATAAAATCTTAAAAAAAATAAAATAAAGTTGTGGTTATAAAATGTTTAGGAAAATCAGAAACCAAAGTGTACATGTGTACATATTTCACATTGAGGTGGAATAGGATTCTCTAAAATAAAAAAAAAATGGGATCATACATGAAGAGATTAAGAATTTCTGGAATTGAGCCCCAAGTCAGGCTCCCCACTCAGCAGGGAATCTGCTTTTCCCTCTCCCTCTGCTTCTTCTCCCATTCATGCTCTCTCTCTCTCATTAAAATAAATAAAATATCAAAAAAAAGATGTAAAGCATACATCTATACAAATAGGTCGATGATACCACTCAAATGAAGAGCTGCGCAGGCTTAGAAGCATAGGGAAGATCCACAAGGAGAACCCTTGGTAATCCTTGCCCAGCCATTGTCCAGGTAAGAGATGGAGATGTAGGTCTCTGAGTTGGAATACATTCATGGTGACAACTGGCAGGTTGGTCCCTAATGAACAGTTAGATACAAGGGCAGGAATAATAATAACACAATAACAAAAAAAAAACATTATTGAATGCTATGTACAAGGCATTGTGATATGTGTTTTACACGATTATTTAATTCTCACTAAAAACTCTTAAGGGAAATTTTATTCTATTTTATTATTATTATTTTTTTAAAGAGTTTATTTATTCATTCATTCATGAGAGACACAGAGAGAGAGAGAGGCACAGACAGGCAGAGGGAGAAGCAGGCTCCATGCAGGGAGCCTGATGTGGGACTTGATCCAGGGTCTCCAGGATCACACCCTGGGCCGAAGGCAGCGCTAAACCGCTGAGCCACCCGGGCTGCCCAATTTTACTATTTTCATCAAGTTCGCAGAGGAGGAAACATCAATACCTGAATTCAGATTTTTCTGACAATGAACATCTTAGCCATTCTTTACAAGACTTTTTAAAGTAGTTTTTCACTCAAGAGATATGTACTAGGCCTGTATTGGGTTCTGAAAATTTAACTGATAGATATACAGATGTCTCTTGTCCTTACAGAGCTTACAATTTAGCAGGACCTCATGGTCTGGTGCTGCTGCTGACAAGCTCAGGCTTGCTGTGAGATGAACACATTAGGCTCTCTTAGCCTGATGCCATTGGTGCTAATTACGTTGGCTCGACATGTACTCCAAAGTTCCTCCCTATGCCTTTCTGTGCAGCAGGGGCTGGAAAGCTGAAAGCCGTCTTTCCAAGAATCACTTGTAGCTGGGGTTCTAAATGAAAGTGGGATTCCTCCAATCAGATATACTCAGGGTGCGATGGAGGTAGCTCAGGTGGAGGCCATCAGTCTTCCTTCCTTCCTTGCTCCCTCCCTGCCTACATCCCTCCCTTTCTTTCTTTCTTTTTTTTTTTTTTTTTTGATGATAATATTGAAGTTCTACTCTTTGAGCAATTTCAAGTATACATTACAGTGTTATCCACCAACTACAGTTACCATGTTATACATTAGTTCCTTAGAACTTACTCATCTTTTAACTGAAAATTTGTACCCTTTACCAACCTCTTCTCATTTGCCTCACTTCTGAGTCCTGGAAACCACTTTCTACTCTGTTTCCAGGAGTTTGACTTTTTTGGAGTGATTCCACATACGAGGCGTCTGAGTGGCTCTGTGGGTTAAGTGTCGACCTTCGCTCAGGTCATGATCCCAGGGTTCTGGGGTCCAGCTCCCTGCTCAGCGGGAAGTCTGCTTCTCCTTCTCCCTCTGCCACTCCGCTGCTTGTGCTCTCTCGCTCACTCTCTCTCTCTCTCTCTCTCAAATAAATAAATAAAATCTTTTTTTTAAAAAACAAACCTTTTACCTTTAGTCAGTAATCCTGGACACCAGTAATGCACGATCCTTCCATTCTAGTTTCTCTCACTCTTAGCCTGGAGGTCCTGAGGTCTCCAAATATTTTTGGTCATGCACCCCTAACTAAGAAAGTTTGAACACTCAATATCTTAGTGTGGGTGTCTATATGTATGTATACATATATGCAAAACATATACTACTGAAATAATATATTATGTACATCATAAAACATCCACGAATTGAATTAAAACATAAAAATAAAAATTCTGGTTTTTCATCTTGTATCCCATTGTGTGCATTTGCACCCTCCACTGGGGTCCACACACTACATTTTAAGATGAATGCCTTGAAGTTCAGAACAAAGTTCAAAGGAGCCAACCTCCTGCAGTGATAAATCTACCCTGGCTCCTCCTACAGGAATATTTTAAAACTAGTTTTTAATGGCTTTTTAGTTTCTTAATGCCCACAAGTAGTCCTTACATCAAGCCAGAGCTATTTTTTTTAAAGCCAGAACTAATTTATAATCTTTGATTTTTCTTGTTCTTTTCTGATTTGTTATATTTCTTTTTCTTTTCTTACTCTATTTGCAGTCTTGTTTTCTCTCAAGCAATCTATTTCCAACATAGTTTTAACATTTAAACCGTATGCATTTATATTGACTTTACAAAATATTGTTTTTAGCAATATTGACAGGATACGCACGCAAAAAAGGAGGGAGGGAATTTCCTTTAGGTTCTGCTTGGATTCTGCCCAAGATGGAAAGGACCTGGAAGCCATTCAGAGACTGGATAAATTGCCAATTGGATGAAAAATTGTACCTTGGGATTTTCCACATTTTTGTAAAAAATATATAAAATAGACATGAATAGAAATAAAACCTGTACTACTTTTCACTAGAAATAACTATCAAATACATAATAAGAGCTGTGATCTCAGCAATTTGGCTGTTATATCAGCCAAATACGGCCTTTTGACATAGGATTGATGTCAAAAGACTATAGTTTGGCCAGTAAAAAGCAGTATATTGTATATAAGTATAAAAAAAGCCTTAGGGGTCCAATCTGAGGCATTTAAAGATACACTCAGTTTTCTTTCAGAAGACAACCACTGTTACCAGTTCTTTTGCATCTTTTCAAATATATCGTATACAACACCAATAATAATGTACTATATAGACCTTCCTGCAACTTCCCTGTTTTGATTTAAAATGATATCTTGCTAAAGGAAGAGAACCCTCATTCTTTTTTATAGTTTCATGAAAAGCTGTAACATAGTTTATTTAGCTAATTATTTATTTAACCAATATTGATGATCAATAGCACTAGCTATTACAAATATTGCTATAATCTTACACATGACATTTTATGTATGTATTAGCATCTGTAGTATTAATTCCTATAAATTCAACTGCTGGTCAAAGAGTATGTGATTTTAACATTTATAGGTTTTGGCAATTATTGAGTAATATGTTTCTTATGATGCTAGCTATAGTGCTTTATAGTCAGTAAGCACTCACATATTCATTTGGTGATTCAATTAATTGTTGTAAAATCAAAGCACCATATATGATGGAAATGGGAAATACATAATCTCCAAGACTAAACATTATGGTTCTTCTCCATGATGAATTCAACATCAGCTCAGGTAAGACAAAGGTGTTTCTGAGTTTATTGTTTCCTTGTCCTGGGCTGGAAACAGCGAGAGAACTCAGAGGTAAGCTTTCCATCTAAACTCTACCCTAAGCCTTTAAACTTGCATCATTTACCTGCCATGGATGGCTCTGATTTAAGGAACTTTCACTTTAAGAAAGAAGGTTAATATCATGCTTTTTAAACCAAAAGGCAAGACTAAATCATTTTATAGGACTGTGTAGATGAGGATCAAAGCTTGCTTTGTTCTTCCAAACGTGCTTCTTTGGATAAAAAGATATTTCTGTTAATGCCTCAATTGAAGTTAACCTACTGTGCAGAGAATACCATGCAGCATTATCTCCAGTTGAAAGCACACAGTGTATAAATGAAATCCTATTGGAAGGAAATATGGCATCAACATGTCCACACCTCTGAAATGAAAATAGACTAAGACCAAGGAGTGAATAGCAGATGCAAATGTTCGGCAAGATGGTTGGTGCTCTGGCACTTGGGTTTGCATCTATATATGTCGGTTGGCACCATTTGTATCTTTACCTCAAATGGTGCAGATTATAAGTGTCATTGCCTTTATGGTTACATTAGCTCTGTTAGAAATGCAAAAGCTCTGCAGAGAACCAAGCCTTCCTCTCTTAAGGACACACATGCAACCTTGCCTTGCTTTGTGAGCTAAACACACTGACTCAGCTGTATTCGCTGATATATAAATGCAACTTAAGGGGAAAGCAGAGCACAGACAAGCCCTTTCCTGGGATAAAGAGTCAGTCTGGCCCAGTGTTCCTGCTCTGTGATTCTGGGATGCTGACCCAATCCAAACAGGTCTAAACTCAGTTCTACTCCTATTTTTTTCACAGATGGCTTAAGCCTTGAATCAGCCAAGACTATGCACAATGCTTAGCTAAGGCCATTGCACGCTGACCTCTTATCCATGATCTTAGTCCTAGGGCCTTTTTCACTTTGATCTGCTCACCCACAGTTTGAATTTTGCAGAGGGTCTCTGGCAAGGGGTTGCATCTTAATATCTGCTTTGCTGTTGCAAGTCATGATAACCATGTGCTTCCTCTCTCTCAGAGTTGGAGCATGCTAACCCCCGCAGCCTTTGTCCTGGTCTAGCAGCTTCACTAGCCTTCGGAGGGTCCTGATTAGAGTCTCTCTGAGTCAGGGGAGCCATAGAGTGCAGTAAAAATACAGGCTTTGGAGTAAGACAAATATAGTCTTGAATCACAGTTTGATTCTTTCTGGCTGTCACATTGAGCAAGTTCCTTTGCCATATTGTTTCAGCTTTCTCATCTTGAACAGGGTGACAGCAGTGTCAACGTCATGAGGTTTTATTGATAGGAGTGGGAGCAATAATAAAGTGCATAACACTTTAGGCAAAGGCTGACAGATTCTATGCACTTTATTTTTATTGCTCTATCCTGCAGCTGCTTTTAACCAGAGGCTTTTCCTTTCCAATCTATGAGGACTGCGGTGATCTGGATGACTTGTATATTAAAGAGTTGAGGGGGAAACATTCCTTTTAATTTTCTTCCCATACGACAGTTATGTAGACTCTTCCTCTTCATGATCCTGAATAAAAGACAGAAGTATTCTTAGGCCTGCTGTTGGGGTATGCCCAAGTAACCACCCCCTCAGTCGAGAGGGAGGGTCTCCTCTGGGAGGTCCCAGCTTGAATTCTTCTTTTAGTGCTAGAAATGGTGTTTAACAGGGGTCCTGCTGGCTGTGAAAATGCAGGCTTTCAGCATAGAGCTCACACAACCAAGATCTTCATAATTATCTTTGGACTTAATAATAGTGTAAGAAGAAAGTGCATTAGAAATTACTCTTTCGTCATGTATATCCTTACCTCGAGAAGGCCAATAAATGTTAGTTAATGTACAGACCAAAACTACTGATAAGGAAATCAGACTATTTTGTGCACAAGGTCATGAGGAAAAGTAACAGGTGCAAATATTGACACCAAGCCCTCCAAAGGGGAGTTTTCTTACTCTGTGCAGAAGAGAGAATAAAATTGTTACTATTCTTTTGCAAAAACTTTTTGAGTCTGAAGATCATTACTCAGTTTGTCTTCTGGCACTTCTTTTTTTTTTTTTTTTCTTCTGGCACTTCTTACCAGGTTTAAAGATTCTAATTTTTAAAAAAGTTTTTAGATATTCTGTTTTTCAATTGCTTGATTCTACTTTGAATTCTTCTTTAACAACCTCCATATTTTTGAGTAGGATAACCTAATGATCACAGTTTTCCAGTGAGATTTAAACCACTGCTGGGGGCAGCCCGGGTGGCTCAGCGGTTTAGCGCCGCCTTCAGCCCAGGGCCTGATCCTGGAGACCAGGGATCGAGTCCCACATGGGCCTCCCTGCATGGAGCCTGCTTCTCCCTCTGCCTGTGTCTCTGCCTCTCTCTTTCTCTTTGTGTCTCTCATGAATAAATGAATAAAATCTTAAAAAAAAAAAAACCACTGCTGATTACAGTTGTAGTTATCTTGTCTGATGCTTTATCATCTGGAAGACTAGAAAACCTGCTTCTGAGCAGCCTGGGTGGCTCAGCGGTTTAGCGCCTGCCTTCGGTCCAGGTCCTGATCATGGAGACCCCGGACTGGGTCCCACATCGGGCTCCCTGCATAGATCCTGCTTCTCCCTCTGCCTGTGTCTCTGCCTCTCTCTGTGTGTCTCTCATGAATAAATAAATAAAATCTTAAAAAAAAAAAAAAAACAAATAACATGTGTCTGATATACTACAATTTTCTATCTAAACTTGGATCTAGCAACCCCCCTGGCCAAGAGAAAGTAGTTTAGCTGCTTTGAGAGTTGTTGGAAGCCTGTAACTAGTTCCTGTGTATGTACCTGTGGAGACTTGGAGTTTGGGGAGAAAGGGAAATGTCAATCAATGGCAAATTCAAAAGGCTGGCAATAAACAATGATAGGTAGCTCCTTTTCTCATATAAATCTAAGAAAGGAACCAAGAGAAGAAAATACAGAAATATGCGAGGCAGCAAAATCACAGGATAATTTAGACTTGGAAGAAACTTGCTGTTCTTCTGGTTTGAATGCTTTAACTCAACAGGTGATGATCCAAGACCATGATGCTAAAAATTGGCACAACTCTTTGCCATAAGTTGAATTTTAATACTAATTTTATGGATGATGAAATTGAGGTAGCTCAGACAGTAAATGTAGAGCTGGAATTTGGACCCAGGTATGGTTGACTTTGGGGCTTAAGTTTTAGCATCTGTGCTACCTCCTACACATACATCTATGAGGTGTTTTCTTTTCTCTCTCTCTTTTTAAAAGATTTTATTTATTTATTCATAAGAGACACAGAGAGAGGCAGAGAGAGAAGCAGGCTCCTCACGGGGAGCCTGATGTGGGACTTGATCCCAAGACCCCAGGATCACGATTGGAGCCAAAGGCAGATGCTCAACCACTGAGCCGCCCAGGGCACCCTAGGTGTTTTCTTGCATTGATTCATAATGAATCAATGTGTTTATACATAATGAGTAACTGTATTTGCCCCCTTGTGTTTTGCTTATACTCTCTAAAGAAATTAGATGTTTTTAGCATAAGGAAAAAGAATTTAAGAGACTGTATTAACACTTGTGCTTTTCCTCTCTGGAGAATTTATTTTCCATGGTATCCCAGGAGATAAAATTGGCAGAGGAAAAAGGGCCAGGGAGGCAGGAAAGGGCACAAAAAAGCCAAGCTGAGGATCCTACAAACAAAAAACTGGGGGTAAAATGTGGGGAGTAATGACCAAAGGACATACCTAGTAAATTAAAATGCTGAAAATAATCATAGTCATGCTTTAAAATTGGAAATTAATGTTGATAAAGGAGGTAAATCAAGTTGAGGGGCTGAGGCAAAAGGATGCCCCTATGAAGGGAAAAAAAGGACTGTTTTCTCACAGCCTGGCTTGAAGTTTTACACATTTCATACATATTTACATGGTAAATAGACAGGAGGAGAAAGGAAAGTAGCAGGTCCCTACATAGGACACACAGCAGGACTTATTTATCTCAAAATATAAGTATTAAATCTCCACCACTTCACTCATTCAATAATTAAAACTTATTGAGCACCTATTCTGTGCCAAGCCTTGCACAAGATGCTACATATCCATAGATGAATAAGATACCACTCCTGACCTCAATCAATTTCTTGGCTGGCAGGGGAGATGGCAAACAGATGTCTGCAATATAATGGGCAAGTAATAGGACCATAAGACTTTATTTATTTATTTTTAAATTTCTTTATTTATTTACGATAGTCATACAGAGAGAGAGAGAGGCAGAGACACAGGCAGAGGGAGAAGCAGGCTCCATGCACCGGGAGCCCAACGCGGGACTCGATCCCGGGTCTCCAGGATCGCGCCCTGGGCCAAAGGCAGGCGCCAAACCACTGCGCCACCCAGGGATCCCGACCATAAAACTTTTTTTTTTTTCCGACCATAAGACTTTAATACAACAATTTGAGCAAGCAATTCAGCTTAGAGTATCTGGGATATAATCACAAAAACTCCTTTTGAGTTGTAGGATCCTTTTAAAGGATGAGAGGAAGTTTGCCAGATGAAAACAAAAGGAAGAAGATATTTCAGATGAATGGCTTTGCATGAGCAAAGACACAGAATTATGAAAGTACATGCATGGAGGGGCTGGAGAACTGTGCAAAGTTAGCATGACTCCACCTAGAGGACCAAGGGTGGTGGCTATCACATTTGACCCTTAAACAATGGAGGGGTTAGGGGTGTGGTCCCCTGAGCAGCTGAAAATTCACATCTAAATCTGACTCCTTAAAAACTACTAAGAGCCTACCATTGACCAGAAGCCTTACCAATAACATAGTCAATTAACACATATTTTGTATTATATACTCTGTTCTTACAATCAAGCTAGGCAAAAGAAAACGTTAAGAAAATCACAAGGAAAATACATTTATACCACCAGACTGTGGATATAGAAAAAAAATCTACATTGAGGGTGGACCTGCAGCTCCTATCCATATGGTTCAGCTGTATTATATTGGCTAGTTGTAATGAAATTGTTAATAGCTATTATCACAAGTTAGTACCACTTATGCTAATACCAGACTGGAATGCAAGCTGAGCAAGTCTGGGTCTAAGAGAATGACAGTTTCTCTATATGATAGAGATTATTAAAGATAAGATAAAAAGCAGCTTCATATCAGAATGATGGACAATATGAGTAAACTTATCATTTCCAGAGTTTAAGGACATCTTGACAACACAGAGATGTAGCCAAGCAGACCGCTTCACCCTGAGGCAGTGGTGATAAGTGCTTTCTTTTTTTTTTTTTTTAAGATTTTATTTATTTATTCATGAAAGACACACAGAGAGAGAGGCAGAGACAGGCAGAGAGAGAAGCAGGCTCCATGCAAGGAGCCCAATGTGGGACTCGATCCTGGGACTCCAGGATCATGCCCTGGGCGGAAGGCAGGTGCTCAACCACTGAGCCACCTTCAGTGGTTACCAGCTTATTCTTCAAGTGCTTTCTTGAAGACCATATGAAACTGAGCAAAACATCATAGAACAAACAGAATGAATAAACAGAAAAATCTGCGCAATCGTCTTGGATTTCCTTTTACAGAACATGTCTAGAGAAAAGAGTATGGCATTTGGAGTCTCAAAGTCTGAGGTTTGAGTTCTGGCTCTGCCATTTACTAGCTATGTGGCTGGGAAAAAAGTAACCTCCAAAACTCTCAGCTACCTCTTGTGGAAAAGGGAGGCGTGGAGAAGTGCCTTGCAGAGACGCTGCAGTGAAAGCCCTAGCACAATGCCTGGCACCCAGTGTGAACATCACAGTTACCCTTGCTGTGCACTCAGGGGGCTGGCTTTGAACATGTAATTAAAGTTGCTGCCTTCTTTGGAACAACTCTAGAGTGAGTCCTTTGAAATAAGCTACATTCCATGAACCATCTGTGTGGGAGGTTGTGTGTGGCGGCGGTATATCTATGGATAGGTGAGCAGTTTTTGAAATAGTTTTAGAGCAAAGAAAAAAGATTCCAATTTAAACAGTGGGTGAAAGATGACTACATAAAGCTTTTTACCAGTCAATATTATACAGAGACCACCAATTCTTGATGAAACCATAGACCTCACAAAACCGAAGTTCCACAAGGTCAGGGTCATCTTTATGTTGCTCATATCCCTGGTGCTGAGCACTGTATTTGATACATAGCAGGCACCAAATATCTGTATCTGTTAAATGAAAGAAGAAAGAAAAGAGTAGTATTGAAAGGGTTTGGCCATGCTCAAAAATGGCATAAACTTAACATAATCCAAGGGCAAGTCAATACGTATTTTGGGGATATGTTGGCTTATGTTGACACTGAGATAACCAACTGTCATATTTTCCTACAAAATATTCTTAGTACAGGGGTGCCTGGGTGGCTCAGTCGGTTGAGCAGCTGACTCTTGGTTTCTGCTGGGGTCCCGATCTCAGAGTCAAGATCAAGTCCAGCCTTGGGGTCCACGCTCAGCAGAGAGTCTGCTTGAGATTCTTTCCCCCTCCCTCTCCCTCCTCCTCTGCTTGTGCGCTCCCCCTCTCTCTAAAGATAAATAAAATCGTGAACAAATAAATCTTTAAAAAATATTCCTTAGTACCATTTTCAAAGATAAATTTATCACTGGATAAATCCTTGAGCAGGTGAAGTTCTTAGAAATTCCAGATGGGTAGGTTTACAGAGTTCAGATCTAAATGGACATTGTTATACAAAAAGATGGAAGGAACCCAAATGATAATGCAGTTTTACATTCTTTCTTTACATGAAACCCAGGAGCCCTCAGATGATTTCTGTACTCTTTTCCATTTTCAACCAAAATAGATTCTTTCTGCCTTTCTCAAACTTTTCCACTATTGCATAATCTAGGAGGTCCCCGCAGAGCTCCCCTTGTTGTTAAGCAGAACTCACAGAAGAGTGATATTTTCTATTTAAGGCAGAGCTTGGAAGTTACCAGCTGATTCTCAAATAGCACTGAAAAACAAATGCTGGTATCATGCACAAGATGTTTTGTCCCTTGGACTTTTACTTTCTTGCCTCTAAATATCAACTCTTAAACAGCAGGCTGGTGATGACTGACATGGGACCATGGGCATTGCTATTAGTTCTTTAGAAGGCAAATTTCGGCTTTTATATTTTGTTTTCAATACATTTAAGAGAGAATGCCTCACATCCACATAAACAAACCTGGAAATTCCATCTTGGAGTATCATATTCAGAATGTTATATTACCTTTGTTCCTTAAGAGGCCTCTGATTAAAAAGTACCTCAAAACAAACAAAACAAACCAAAAATAACCCACCACCTCACAAGCTGAAGAGGTTCTGGACAGTACGCAATTTGGATAATAAATATGCCATTTTATAGAGTGAGATCTGTTTTCAATATCTGACTGGCATTTTTTTCTCAACCTAAATGATTTCTAATATTTTTCATAATTATTTAAAACATATTTGTGTTACCACATTTAAGTCCTATGAAGGGCAAAGGGACTAGACCTTTATGTAAGCATATCTCTGAGTACTGCAGGTTCAGTTCCAGACCACCACGGTAGAATGAATTTTGCAACAGAGCAAGTCAAACCAAATTTTTTGTTTCCCAGTGCATACAAGAGGTAGGTTTACACTATATGGTAGTCTATTAAGTATGCAACAACATTATGTCTAAAAAACCAATTTAAATACCTAAATTTAAGAATACTTTATTGCTAAAACCTGCTAACGATCATCTGAGCATTCAAAGAGGGGTCATCTTCCTGGTGATCTTTTTCCCTTTCTTGCCTCAGTGTTCATGGCCACTGACTGATCAGGGTGGTGGTTGTTGAAGGTTGGGGTGGTTGTGGCAATTTCTTTTTTTTTTTTTAAGACTTTATTCATTTATTCATCACACACACACACACACACACACACACGAGAGAGAGAGAGAGAGAGAGAGAGAGAGAGAGAGAGAGAGAGAGGCAGGGACACAGGTAGAGGGAGAAGCAGGCTCCATGCAAGGAGCCCGATGCGGAACTTGATCCTGGGTCTCCAGGATCAGGCCCTGGGCTGAAGGCAGGAGCCAAAATGCTGAGTCACCCAGGGATCCCCCTGCAATTTCTTAAAGTAAGACAACAATGGAATTTGTCACAACATTTGACAATTTTTTTTCACGTATGATTTCTCTGCAGCATCTGTGCACAGCAGAACTTCTTTCTAAATTGGAATCATTCCTCTCAAACCCTGCTGCTGCTTTACCAGCTAAGTTGATTTCTAAATCCTTTGTCGTCATTTTCACAATCTTCACAGCATCTTCACCCGGAGTAGATTCCATCTCAAAAAATCACTTTCTTTGCTCATCCATAAGAAGCAACTCCTCTTCCACTAAAGTTTTATCATGAGAGATGGCAGCAATTCAGTTCCATCTTGAGTCTCCACTTCCAATTCTAGTTCTCTATTTCCACCACATCTGCAGTTACTTCCTCCTCTGAAGTCCTGAACCCCTCAAAGTCATCCGTGAGGGTTGGAATTGATTTCTTCCAAACTCTTGTTCATGTTGATACTTTGATCTCTTTCCATGAATCATGAATGTTCCTGATGGCATCTAGAGTGGTGAATCCTTTCCAGAAGGTTTTCAGTTTACTTTGCCCAGATCCCTCAGTGGAGTCACTATCTGTGGCAGCCATGGCCTTATGCAATGTACTTTTTAAATAATAAGACTTGAAAGTCAAAATTACTCCTTGGTCCATGGGCTGCAGAATAAATGTTGTGTTAGCAGGTACGAAAGCAACATTAATCTGTATGTCTTCACCAGATCTGTTGGGTGATCAGATGCACTGTCAAATGAACAGTAATATTTTGAAAGGAATCTTTTTTTTCCTTGAGATCTCAACAGTGAGCTTAAAATATTCAGTAAACCATGTTGCAAACAAATGTGCTATCACCCAGGGTTTGTTGTTCCATTGATAGAGCACAGGCAAAGTAAATTTAGCATAACTCTTAAGGGCCCTAGGATTTTGGAAATGGTCAATGAGAACTGGCTTCAACTTAGTCACCAGCTGCATTAGCTCCTAACAAAAGAGCCTGTTTTTTGAAGCCAGGCATTGGATTCTCCTCTTTAATGATGAAAATCCTAGCTGGCATCTTCTTCTAATATAAAGCTGCTTTGTCTGCATTAAAATTCTATTGTTTAGTGTAGCTTTCATTACTTATCTTAGCTATATCTTAGTTTTTTAAAGATTTTATTTATTTATTCATGAGAGACAGAGAGAGACAGAGATATAGGCAGAGGGAGAAGAAGGCTCCCTGGAGGGAGCCTGATGTGGGACTCGATCCTGGAACTCTGGGATCATGCCCTGAGCTGAAGGCAGATGCTCAACTGCTGAGCCACCCAGGTGTCTCACTGTATCTTATTTTTTTTTAATATTTCATTTATTTATTTGAAAAAGAGAGAGAGAACAAGAGCAGGGAGGAGGGGCAGGGAGCCTGATTTGGGGCTCAATTCCAGGACCCCAAGATAATGACCTGAGCCAAAGTCAGATGCTTAACCTACTGAGCCATCCAGGTGCCCCTTAGGTAGATCTTCTTGATACCTTGCTGCTTCACCTTACACTGCTATGCTATGGAGATGGTTTTTTTCCTTAAACCTCATTAACCAAAGTCTTCCAACTTTTCTTCTGTAGGTTCCTCACCTCTCTCAGCCTTCACAGGATTGAAGAGAATTAGGGACTTCCTATGGATTAGGCTTTGGCTACAGGGAATGCTGTGACTGATCATCTATCCAGACCACTGAAGCTTTCTCCATAGCCGCCATAAGGCTGTTTTGCTTTCTTATCATTTGTGTGTTCACTGGAGTGAACTTTCAATTTCCTTCAAGACCTTTTCCTTTGTGTTCACAATTTGGCTAACGGGTGTGAGAGGCCTGGCTTTCAGCCTGTCTTGGCTTTTGGCATGCCTTTCTCATTGAGCTTAAAAATGTCTAGGTTTTGATTTAAAGTGAGAGACATGCAACTCTTCCTTTCACTTGAACACTGAGAGGCCATTGTAGGGTTATTAACTGGCCCAATTTCAATCTGTGACTCAAGAAATAAGGAGGCCGCGAGGAGGAGGAGAGAGGTGGAGGAAATAGCCAGTGGTGGAACAGTCTGAACACACACACTTATCAATTAAGTTTGCTGTCTTAGGTGGGAGTGGTTCATAGGGCCCTAAAAACAACTACAGTAGTAACATCAAAGATCCCTGATCACAGATCACTGCAACAAGTATAATAAAGGCCTTGAAATATTGTGAGAATTATCAAAATATGGCACAGAGGCATGAAATGAACAGAATGCTGTTGAAAAAAAATGGTGCCGATAGACTTGCTTGATGCAGGGTTGCCAAAAGTTTCAATTTGTAAAAAATGCAGTATCTGGAAAATGCAATAAAAGCAGAGTGCAAAGAAGGAGGTATGCCTATAATCTCAGTTTGACCAGTCTGTGGATATGGACGATTCCAGGAACGGGGGTGCTATCTAGGGTCTAAGGCTGTCTGTGTCCAAAAACAAGTCCCAGAGAGGACCTCAGTTCAGAGACAGCGATTGCTAACACTCCCAGAAGCTGGAAGGGTGTGCTCTGACCCTGAGGTAGGGGGTCCTGGTTCCAAGTAGAGATGGAAGTGGGACAAGCATGTGCAACTCTGCTCAGAGTTCCCAGCTTGTTCATTTTTTAAGCATGGCAGCTCATTTTTAATCTTTAAATTAGTTTTGAACTTTTAAATCATGACCTATATTGCACTAGAGAACTCACAATATAGGTTTACCAAATAGACCATTTCCAATACCTTGGATGTTCCCACATAAATCTCCTTAATTGTATCCTCTCCAGAGGTAACTGCTGACCTTAGTGTGGTGTTAACCATTTACTGGCTACCTTTTATAGTTGTTTTTTTTTTTTTTTTTTTTAAATTAAGACACTAGTCAGATTGGGTTAGAGGACACAACTCAACCTACAACATGATTCTTTTCCCTTGCAAACATCTTATTTCCAGTGTTCTTAAATACATCTCTATATGCATTACAGAATGGTTGTCACATTCATTCTCTTACATAGCACTGTTCTCTACATACCATGCAAGGAGCACCCCTACAATTATCTTCTTTACACATGTTCTTAAATACTTCTCTCATGCATTCTTTTTATGGCTTTTTTTTTTTGCCACTTTTTATGGCTTTTTAAAGACACATAAGTAGCTTTTCCTAATCAATATTTTTTAGTTTTTGAACTTTTATATAAATAGAATCATCCTACTTTAGTCTCTTTCTGCTTAACATGATCTAAAAAAAGGTTTATTTTTTACCTATGCTTATAGCTGTAGCTTATTTTTCTTTACTATATATTATTCCATCATATGATGAGTTACTATGCAATGCCATTGATTTATTTTATATTGTCTGATGTTGGTTGGAACTTTTGGTGTTGCCTATGAGAGTTTGTTTTTTAAAAGAGGTTCTATTTTTTTTTAAGATTTTATTTATTCATGATAGAGAGAGAGAGAGAGAGGCAGAGACACAGGCAGAGGGAGAAGCAGGCCCCATGCCGGGAGCCTGATGTGGGACTTGATCCTGGGACTCCAGGATCACGCCCTGGGCCAAAGGCAGGTACTAAACCCCTGAGCCACCCAGGGATCCCCAGAGGTTCTATTTTTAACCAAAGCCTTAGACTCTAGTTGTTGACTTCCAGACAATGGCACAAAACAGATATAAATATCCTATGCTGTTGAAAAAATGCTGCTGCTGATCAACTTGCTTGATGCAGGGCTGCCAGAAGCTTCAATTTGTAGGAACTTTTTGGTTTGATAGATATATCTTCCACTTAATCAGATTCTGTTGACCTATGATGGCTGGTTTTAGTTAGAGCATAAGTGACAAAATACTTTTTTCAAAAATAAAATCAGTTTTATAATTGTTTGATAAACTGTGATTCTATAGTAGAAAGAGTATATGAGGAAATACTGTCTTTAAAAATAATGAGGATAAAAGACTAAGCAAAATCCGTAATAACTGTGGTATACAGAAACAAATTTTATATATGAGCATCTCATGAATAACTCTGATCATTTCGGTTTTATTGCTGCAATTTTCAACATGGGGCCTTGGCCCAGAACACACCTATTCAAAATAATGAATCATGGGTAGTGAAATAAAAAATGTCGAACTTCAGCCTACAACTCTAACAATAAGGAATTTGGCTAATTGCTTGGGTTTTTACAGTACTAGAGTGAATAGTTTTTCAAAAAAAGATTAATATGCCAAGGATAGCATTGCTGGAAATGAGCTTCTCTAATGGTTTTCCTGATGAAGAAGAAATTCTTACAAGACTCTTTGACCCTCAATATAATTTCAAGTAGCTAAAGACAGAACAAATCGATAGCTTTAATTATCTGCCTGCCAAAATTAAACTAAACTCTTGAAAGCAAAAACCCCAGTAGGGGTTTGCTCAAAAATGATTTTAAAACATCTAAATCTGCTAAGTATTCTTGGTTCAGAAAAATTTCTTTGAAGTAGGATATAAATTCAAGACTTGGAAGTGCCTTTCATCTCCCATGAGTTTAGATCTATTAAGCTCTCAGGGGCAATGGTTTTCCTCCCCAGGAGGGAAAAAAGAAGTTGAGTGTGTGTGTTTTTCCCCCCAAAGGAATGCTGTTCTCTAATTTTTAATTATTGTAGACTTTTTGTATCAGGGCCAAAAGTCAATTTATGATGTTTAAAAAATGGTGGCTTTATGGGTAATAAAGTAACGCATAAAAACATTAATTACTCTGTGTGCTTGCAGGACTCCATTAACTCTACTCAGGCAGGAGAGATTTGTTGCAATCTTTCTTGGTGAGTGAGATTGTGTGTGTATGAGTAAGGAGTTCACCCTACCCAAGTAGGTCAATAAAATGTTGTTAGAGATTGGGTAAGGGGATCGGTAGCAGAAAAAGCATGTGCTTCCAAAGTCCTAGCACTTGAAGAAGGATAGTCTGTGAGAAAGGGCAGAGAGGTCATCTGTGGTTTGCATGGCTCGGGTAGCATCAAATGGAATTAGCATCTAGACCCCTTGTCTATGTCTGCAATCTCTGGCTATAATCACACTCAAAATAGCATTCTGGTCTTGGATTTCATACTGATGAACTTAGCCATCCTGAGATGGTACATCTGCTTTATTTTTATTTCTATAACTTATTTTATATCTAAAGATTTTGAGAGAGACAGAGATAGTGACAAAAATAGCTAGAGAGAGCACAAATGAGGAGAGGGAGAAGCAGACTTCCCACTGAGCAGGGAGCCCCATGTAGGGCTCGATCCCAGGACCCCAGGATCATAACCTGAGCTGAAGGCAGATGCTTAAACAACTGAGCCAAGGAGGTACCCTTAGATAACTTATTATTTCTTAAAATTCCAGTATAGTTAAATACAGTGTTATATTAGTTTCAGGCGTACTGCTTTCTTTAGTTATACAAGTGACTTTGTAACCCTGCAAAGACTCTAGCTATCAAAGAAATGACATAAATAAAAATAAAAATTTTAATACTTCTATGTACACATAGGGGTTTTAGAATCGTCATTATAATTTGCCTCCATTTGTTATTTAATACATTTGATAAAATTGAGGAGATCTGGCACTTTTACTTGTGGTTTTATTTTTTTAACTTTTGTTTATTTTTTGGGTAATCTTTACACCCAACGTGGGCTCGAACTCATGACCCCCAGATCAAGACTCCCATGCTCTTCTGAGCCAGCCAGAGGCCCCTCTACTTGTGATTTTAATTTGATATGTTTAATTAATATCAGTCTTGTGACTTTTATGAGGAAGGTATTTGATTTAGTTTGAAAATAGTATTTGTGTAAAGGAATTAGATATTTCAGGTCAAGATGCTCAGGTCTCTCAGCACCATTTAACTACTTAGGAAAGTTTAAATATCTGGATGGGTGTACGGAAGGCCTTGAGATACACTGAAATTCTGTGATTATTATTTAACATGCTTAACTGAAATATAATTAACTAAAGTATTAGCTATTTGGAGTAAATTACTCTGTTAAACTTATTACAATATTAATCGAAGATCAAGTAAAATTTTTATAGAAGAATTACATTTGTATTGAAAACAACCAAATCTTTAAGTTGAGCTCAATGCTTAAGAAACACAAATCTTGGGATGCCTGGGCGGTTCAGAGGTTGAGCGTCTGTCTTTGGCTAAGGGCGTGATCCTGGGGCCTGGGGATCGAGTCCCACACTGGGCTCCCTGTGGAGAGCCTGCTTCTCCCTCTGCCTGTGTCTCTGCCTTTCTCTCTCTCTCTCTCTCTGTGTCTCCCATGAATAAATAAATCTTTTTTTTTTTTTTTTAAAGGCCACAAATCCACACAGGTTCATTACGACCTGGGTGCCTTTCTATCAAATAGAGTTCCTGTGGGACACCGTGTGTTAGTCAACTGTAGATGGTTTTGCAGTAGAAGTTTTAGAAATGTTCATGACCTAAATTAGGCTACTTAATGGCTCTTTTCATTTTGTCCAATTATTTCCTCTTGACATTTGTCAGGAAATACATTGCAGAAAACATGTTCCTCTAGTCACACAGTTTTACAAGGATTATATTTCAGGTATTACATTTTACCCCCTAGGCAATATGCCTCAGAGTGTGCTTCCCAGAGGAAATATGACACCATTAGGTCAAACCTGTGCCTTCCAGTTCCCTCTTGGAAATTTATGTATTTTTCTATTGAGAATTAATTTTACGATGTGGCTGGAGACTTTGTAAAGAGTCTTATCAACAGAATAAATGGATTTGAAGTCCATAATTAACTTACCAAATTTACTTCTCTTTTTTTATATTCTTGCTAGCAGTTTAATCTTTCAGTTGGCATTTTGATTTAGGACAGAAGCACTGTATCTTCGGGTTTGGGAATTTTCTTAATTTGATTTTGCTTTATATAATAGTATCAAGAAGTGATGGTTAGAATTAAACTTGATTATGAGATATAAAAACTAAAATAATCATAGCTTACATCCAATAAAGTTTTCTCTCTCATGTGTGTGGTGACGGAAGGTAGGTGGCCCAGAACTGGCATGACCAGGTTCCACTGAGATCACTGTCCCATCATACCAGATGGAGGCCTTCATCCTTGTGGTCCAGGCAGGCAGTGTCATCATCCCAGGCAGAATGGATAAAGGGGGAAATTGAGGGCAAAGGGCATGTGGCCACTGTCTTAAGGAAGGTTTTGAGAGGTTGTGGGATTACCCTTTACTTACATGCTGCTGGCTAGCATTTACTCACGTGCCTTCAACTCAACCTCCAGGCAGGCAAGGCAGGGAAATGCAGTCTTTACACTGGGCATCCTGTGTCCTGTCAAAAATTCTATTGTGTTGGGGGAAAGTGAGAAAGGATGTAGTGGGGGCCATGAGCTGTTTATGCCATACCGAACTTTCATGCACACTTCAAAATTCACTTTGGAAAAGTATCAGAACACTCTAAAAAAAAATCACTTTTTTTTCAGAAAAGGAAAAAAGGAAAAAAATTAAAGATTTTATTTATTTATTCATGAGAGACACAGAGAGAGGAAGAGAGAGAAGCAGGCTCCTTGTGGGGAGCCTGACATGGGACTCGATCCCAGGACCCCATGAGCCAAAGGCAGATGCTCAACTACTGAGCCACCCAGGTGTCCCAGAAAAGAAAATTAAGCTCTACTGTTTGATTGACCTGATGCATTATTTAAATAATAGCACAAATGCCCTAAATAGCACAAATACCCTTCTTGAATAGAAAAACATTATTTAATATTTCCATAGCAAGAACATGTCATCTCCTGCTGCAACTCTAGCAGCAAAGGGAGTCTTTTCACTTTGTGCTCCTAGTAGGTTTCCCTGATTTGAGTTCTTCAGGAGAATAGAGTCTGGAGTGGAAACGGGCAGGCCTAGAGACCGTGGCGTTGTGGATTACCGAGCAGCAGAAGAAAAGTGAGCAGGACCAGAAAGCATGAAGCGGGGCTGGAGGGGGCAGGGAGATTCAGCAGGGAAGTTTCCCTCTGTCTCTCATCACTTCGTTTCATCACCATCAAATGTGCTTTCTGCTCTAAATGATTCCTGGGCCACTGTGAAAAGCAGGGGAATGAAACCAGAGGCAGAAGCTGAAGGCTAGGGAACCCCTGGTGGCAGCCAGATCCACAGGAGGTTGAGTGCCCAGGCACCAAGCGTTACGAACATATCAGCTCATTGTATTCCCTGAACAATCCTATGAAGCAGGAATTGTCAACTCCATTTTACCAATGACTCAGAAAGTTAAAGTAAACTCCCCGGAGTCACACAGCCAGTAAGAGCTAAAGTCAGAATTCAAATCCATGTTGTGTCTACTGGCTAAACTGATGTCTCACTGAGGAGATGAGATTATCCAAACACCTCAGGCTCAGGCCCCATGTTCTTCTAAGATGATCTGGTCAATGAAGGTATCACTTGGGATCCGTAATTACTAAAGGCGAGGAATGGTAGATGTCAAGAAAAGGAGAATGAAAAAGAGGCACAGTACTTCTGAAATAATTTTATTCCACCTCTACTGTTCTGCTGAGCATCAGTTTTATCAGCTTCTTTCATTATTCTCCTTGAAATCATGATTATTGGTTTAACTGCAGTTGCCACCTCTTCCATCATTCTTTTTTTTTTTTTTTAAAGATTTTATTTATTTATTCATGATAGTCACAGAGAGAGAGAGAGGCAGAGACACAGGCAGAGGGAGAAGCAGGCTCCATGCAGGGAGCCCGATGTGGGATTCGATCCTGGGTCTCCAGGATCGTGCCCCGGGCCAAAGGCAGGCACTAAACCGCTGCGCCACCCAGGGATCCCCTCTTCCATCATTCTTTAGCTACAAACCCTCCTGGACTTTGTCCCAAATGTGATGCAACAGCTGTGCAAGACAAACTTATTGTTTCTCCGGCATTGTTTGAGACAATACTTCTTTTATAGGCCAAATGAAGTCTGGTTGCTAAAAATGTTGAATTCTTTAAAAAAAAATATTGAATTTTTTCTTCTCTGAGTGTCCCTACAGATGGCAGGCAATGTTGGTTAACTACTCTGCAGCCCCTTCTGTCCTTGCTCATAAAACCTTGATTTTGTTCAAGTATTCCCCATCCATGCATCTTGGTTCAGCCTTAGGTGAAATGTGACTGGTTTGAAAAAGGAACAGTAGTTTCATTTTTCTCACCAGGAATTGATTTCAGAATGGACAGCTGATAGAATTCTGGGTAATATGAAATGGGGATATCTGACAGAAGCCTCTGGGAAATTTTTCTTTACTTATTAAAAAAATGGATGTAAGTAAAGAATGCTTGCTCTTCTGGCCTTTAGACATGGTCCTATAAAGATGACATGTGTGGAGATGTCGCAACCATTTTGTCAACATGGAGAAATCAACTAGGTGACAAAAGCAAAGGTGCTGAGGATGGCAGAGCAGAAAGGTTGAAGGAATCTAGATTCTTGAGGACTTCAATGAGTTGCTGAAATAACCAAACCTGTGCCTAAACTTGGTCTTCCTGTTACATGGAATAAATACGTTTATTGTGTAAGCCACTTGAGTTGAACTTTTTTGTTACTCAAATGCAAATGAAACATCATCTTAAGCGAGAAACTAAAGCAGGAGAAATAGAACCTTGACATGAGGAAGTGGGTCATTTTAGGTATGAGCCACCAGAAGAAGTAGGAATGTGCTACTTAATACGTTCACACATAATTCTTATAAAAAGCTGTTCAGGCAATGCCACAAAAATAGACTACTTCTATTTTTTATATTAGGAACTGTAAAAATCTCCAATTAGGGCAAGAGGTAAAACAGATTCCTGAGAAAAAAATTTTTTGTCAATTTTCTAAACATTAGAATTTTCACACATTCTTATTAAAGGATATCAATTCTGACAACTCCTTCTGGCTAAAAATGCAGGTATCTTCTTAATAATCCTCTGCCTCTCAGGTTAACCATTTCTCGTTTTCTAAGAGACCTATTCCAGAAGTTCTATATGGGTCTAGTGCTTCCCAACTCCCACCCTATAGGATGCTGAGATTCACTTCCCAGGAAATGAAATGTCATCATTTCATCATTCATCATTTCCTGATAATGCAAAGGATACTGTAAATTGTAAGTGTGTCCATCACAGAGAATTCATTTCACTCAGATCGGTGAGCACTTTCCCATGAAGATGCATCTCATTGGTCTTCAGCTCCAGAATAAATAAATGTTCAAATACATGTATGTTGAAAGATAATTAAAAGGGGAAAAAAAAATAAAAGGGGAACCACATCCCCCTTTCTCTTCTAAAACAAAACTCCCAAAGGATTACTTGTTACTGGGGAGAACATATTACAGTTATAGGAAAATCTACAAGTTTGGACTTGTTTTTTATTCCTTGCCAGATGCATTGTATGTTAGCTTACAGGTGAAATCCAGGCCTTGGAGAGATTTAACTGCTTCTTGATGTGAGTTTTATGACAAGGTTTGATCAGCTGGATGTAGAAATGTCTGTTGCTGCCTCAACCTGCTCCTCTAGGTGAATAACTGCCTTTGGAGTTGCCTTCCTGCCTGCAGATTAGCATACTACAGTGGGAATGAAATAAGATATTTGAGAACTAGTCCTCAATCTCTTGAAATCATTGATTTTCAGGTTTTACTAAATCATGACTAACCCCAGCTATGGTTTCTGAGGATGCTTTCCCTTTCACTCATATTTTAAACAGCTCTTTTACCACTTAAGTGCATTTTGATCTCTTTCCCAAATATGTCATAAAAAGAGAGCTTTTCTTTCTCATATAGTCCTTAGAAGGTTGAAGTTTACTTAAAGAGATGATAACTCTTGGTGCCACTGTCAACTAAAACATTAAATCTAAAGCGGTATTTTATTTTGAAAAGTTTGTTTCCTTATTTATTTTCTCTTCCACAACAAATACTCTAATGCAACAGTTACTGACTCTTAAAATGACTGAATTACAGGGTCATGTTGAGCATTAACTCAATGAATGACTGCATATTTTTCTCCTGTTACTTTAACAAGACCTGCGTCTTTTCTGATGCAAGACGATACTTTAAGGAGGACTTGACCAGATGTCCTCTAAATTCCCCCCTAATCCTCAGATCCTACGATTAGAGGTTTCTGTGATTTTGTTGAAAGTACAAACATACTGAAGTCATCCTCATTCCAAAGCATAATAAGTTCATTACACATTTTAGAGGAAATTTCATTTATAACTATACTACAAATAAAGTATATGTATATAAAGATAGATTTAAATATATATATATTTCCTATTTCCTTTTTTTATTCTAAGAAATTGCTTTTTCAGAGGGTGATTAAACTCACTTTAAAGTGGTTTATCTACTCATGCTGCTTAATTTCCTATTTGACATGTTAATACCCTATCTTGCTGGATAACCCTTTGATTATTTCCATTAGGTATAAACAAATGTTTCCAGTGATAGAAATCCAGGCAGCGACCTCCCATATGCCAGAAAACCATTAAGAATTCTTGACAAGGTAGCAGCCCTTTGGAACAGATAGACAAAATGACCCTGCTCAGCCCGTCAACTCCCTTGGTGACATGGGCAAGGTCGGAACACATATTCAGAAAAGAGCTTTTTGTGTGGACCTGTGGTCAAAACTGATACTCAACACAAGAACCTCCTTCAGAAATACCCACAGATAGTAAAGTGGTGAGGTTTTTGGTAAGCGGAATGAACAAAGCAGGACATGGGGATCAGACACAATCTATCTTGTCAGGGTCACAGACCCACTCAATTTACTAAAATCTATCACATTTGTATGTCTCTCCATTTTTCTATGCTTTAGTCATTAGCTAGTTCCACTTTTCTTTTAGGAAGTATTTCTGGGTAAAGAATTTAGGGCTTTACGTAGGGAAGAAATAAAAACAAAGTATTAAACCCTTAGAAACTGAAGTTTATAAGGTCAGATCTTCAAATGTCATGTCAATCATACCACATATACCATGATCCACAAATAAAACAGATATACACAGATACCAATGCAGGCGACATTATTTTTGCCTCCTTTTGTGTTTAATATCATTGAAGGTTCTACTAAGAACCTTTTTAATGCCTTAAAAAACACAGAAACTTCTCAAACTTCTATCAGTTATCTGGAGGAATAAATCATGTTCCAAATTGTATTCAACAAAATTCTAGAAAAAGATGATTTCTTTTCAGTATTTAAAAATTGGTATCTAATTGATTTCATTTTGAACTAGATTAGTAATCTAAGTCTTCTTCATCAAGCTTTTAAAATTCAAAGAACTTCAGCTTCTAAATACAATAAAGACTTAAGTACACATTCAAATTGAAAATGGGAATTTATTTTCTATTACACTTTTCTGGCCAAAAGGAGTGGAAGGATTTTTTTTTTCCTTCTTACTTTCTTATAGCAAACATTGTCATATTAAAAAAAAAAAAAAACGCAAAATATAACAGAATTGTAGCCGAGGAGACTAATTCTATGCAAATGGTATTAATCACAGCTCAGTTAAAAGAACACTTGATATAGATTAGCTTTAACAGATGATGCCAACTTTTCAACATTTGTATTTCTCATATCACTTTTGGGCAGCCTTTGCATATTTTTCTTCAACATGATGTCTTCATATTTTTTGCTCTAGAATTTCCTTGACTTAAAATGCTGGCTTGAGGAAGATTACATGAGATTTATGGGCTCTGTGCTATTTTTTAAATGTTGGGCAAAGTTGGGCTGATTGATAGTGTAATTCATTCAAATGAGCTGTGTTTTCACTCACCAGTTTGAGAGGTTTGGTTCCTTTTGTAGTTAAAGAATACAGAGTCCATTTTTCTACCAGCCCACTGAAATGGCTAAAATAGTCCAGGCAATAGATCACACTGAATTCTACTATTCAGGAGAGATTCGCATTTCATGGTGTTGTCATAGGGTAGGTATTTCCTTGAGCAATGCTCGTATTTACACGTAGTGTTGAGAGGGAACACTGAATTTCATAACCATAGTTGCCTTTCTCTAGTGAAAAGATTTTTAAATTTGCTATGATCACTTCGTTTCAATTTCGTTTTCTTAGAGTCATGTACGCTCTATGATCTAAATTTCTTAAGTTCATTTCAAATCAAAGAAAAAAATTTAAGACTATAAAAACAAGCACAAAATGAACAAATGTATAATTTTGCCATTAAATTTTCTCCTGGATAACTCTGCAAATATTTCTTGTCGTTTCCATTCTGTTCAACACTGCAGAACAATACACTCGTGGCTCAATGGCAAAGCAACGTGCATATGAGTGACAAAACATGGAAACCATTAAAGGAATATAAATGTAAATCAAACTTTTAAAATCCTACTAATACAACCACCTCCTTCTTTATTTTTTGTCAATATTTATTCCACTTGAATTCACATTTTGATTCCAGGCGGCCCTGCGCCATTAGCCCCAATCACAAAGACCGCTATCTTTGGAGGGTAAAAGCCTGTTATGTCTACTGGTAGCAAACTTGCAAAAGTTTTCTGGAAGACTAATAAAATTATATTCTGCTTATTTGTTTTCTGGATGGGACCTTGAAAATAGAAAAGGACTAAGAAACAGGGCATGTTTTTTTGAGGTTTCTTGGGCTGGGAAGTAGAAAAATAGGTGTTTTCCTCTGGGACTTTTTTTGGGGCTGACAATGGTGAGGTGGAGATTTCTGAGCGCACTTTGTCATTTTCCTCAGTCCTTAAGGGAGTGGTAGGCTTTGGCAGTCCGGCTGTTGACAAAATCTGTCTTCTTAAATTGAGCCTTTGGAATAAGCAAACAGAGATGTGAAAGGTAATAACATTTTCACATGAGAAAATGCAGTTTTTAGCAATCTCTTACCAGGGGCAGAAAGGTGGGCCACCACAATCTGGATGTTAACTGCTACTCATATGTGTTCTTACCTTCTTGTAGGCATTATGGAGCTCCGTATGTGTCCACAGAGAGTAGAGGAGAACAGAAGCAGCTTTACTTGCTTTGTTGGAGGCATAACTGAAAAGAGGAAAAAGGCATATTCCGAGATCAGTGAGAACGTGTCAGGCTTCTGAATGCTGCCTTTGGACCTTCTGTATATCTTCTTTAACTGCTGTCACTTGGTGGCTGTCCATTAAGTCAGGCCACTCACCATGACAAGAGAATTAGATAGTGAGCTTTGAAGGCTGGGGGCCATTGGGTTTTAAAAGAAAAAATTACTAAAAAACATTTTTAAGGCCATTAGGACAGGCTAACCAATAGTTTATAGAGTATATTCCTGATACTTATAAGGAATATATCCTTAGATTTCATGAATCCTTGAATTTATTTACAGACTACAATTTGTATATTTATATACACTATTATATTTATTTTATATTAAAGAAATAAAATTAAATATATTTACATCAAATATTGTATATACACTATAGAAATATATTTGTATGTTTATAATGTGTGTGTATATATATACAAAAAATTATTCTAAAATGAGGTGGGTGGTGGAATGGGGTAACTGGGTGATGGGCATTAAGGAGGGCACTTGATGCACTGAGCACTGGGTTTATATGCAACTGATGAATCACTAAATTCTACCTCTGAAACTAATAATATGCTATATGTTAATTAAATTGAATTTAAGTAAAAAATGAAACAAAAAATTTGTCCTGAATTTTCTGTTTCTGGCTAAGGATCTATGCTTACTTAACGCTCTTTCTTTCCATTACCTGAACTAGCACACGGCTGAATTTTTTCATTTGACAAAGATTTCTCATATCATAGGAATTTATGAACAGGCAACCACGAATAGAAAATACAATACTGTATGGAGAAGCACATCCTGAGTTCATTCATTAGCTAAAAGCCTTTCTTTTCCATAACAGCCTTGCACTAAGGGTAAGTCAAATCATCACTTTACAGATTTTTTTTAGTACTTCATGAACTTTTTTTTTAAAGATTTTATTTACTTATTAATGAAACACACAGAGAGGCAGAGACATAGGCAGAGGGAGAAGCAGGCTCCCTATGAGGAGCCCAATGTGGGACTCAATCCCAGGACCCCGGGATCACAACCTGAGCCGAAGGCAGACACTCAACCACTGAGCCACCCTGGTGTCTCTAGTGGTTCATGGACTTTTCAGAGTTACTTGCTAATACTGAGGCACTAATAAATCCATGAGAGCTATGGTTGTTTAATATTTAAAATTGAAAAATATTTCTGAATTGCAAGGGTTTTATAGCATAGTTTGTTTATAAGTTGGTTGTGTGAAAAAAAAAAGGCTGGTTGTGTGGCACTTGGAAATCATTTATTCAAAGAAAAAATGCTATAAATGGCAACTGATTTCCAGGCTAGCCCCTAAATTACACATCAGCTATACAACACTAACAAGGAAAGGGCAGTGGGCATAACTGGTAAAAGCTCTTTGTTGATTTTTTTTTTTTTTTTTTTAGACAGAGCAAATGGACACTCAGGGCAAAAAAAGAATAGAGTAGTACATCCCATGTGTTGCTCAGCTATAAGTAGTTTCCAAAAGTGATCCATAGGCTCATGCACTTCTTAAACCTGAAGACTCAAATCATTAAAATCACATGGTCTTCCTGAGATTTGCTTATAAGCATGGATGACTACTTGAAATAGTCATTTCTGTTCTACAGCAATCATTCAATCTTTCCATAAAGACTGAGCAACTGTTCTCCGCCAGACTGTAGGGACAGGTGAATATTCTGATTTGCGGAATTAACATTCTAACCAGCACTCCTTTTAATCCTAGGATTCTGAATATGGTCTTCCTTTCCTATGAGGTTTGCCAGAGTGGGGCTGCAGAGCACAAGGGCTCACCTGAATGGGGCTGAAGGGAAGGAGATGTGTGTTTACTCCAGGACACCACCGACCCGCCTATGCTTACCTGTGTGGTCAGGCACACACTGTCTACTAGGGGAAAGTCTGTTTGCTTCACAACTCATCAGAATCAGGATATAACATTTTTCTCTTTCTTAGTTATTTACAAAAGTAACTTGTATTTAACAAGTCAAACAATTCAGAATTGTGTAAAGAGAAAAAGAGAAAAAGATGCCCCCTCTGGATTCTATGCCTCTAAATTAACTAATAGTAATAATTTTGTTACACAATGTTTTTCATTCTCTTTCTTGTCTTTTTTTAATGGGGAAAATTTAAAGAGACAGAAACAGGGATGTAGGATGGCTTATATACACTAGACCTATTCTCAAAAGGGAATAAAAGATAGAAGAGAAGTGATAGAGAAAACTGAGAAAGCAAGAATTTCTGATTATGTTGGTCTTATTTTATTCTTTTGAGAATCAAATTAATTCACCAGGTTGATAAAAGACTGGATTGTATTACCCAGGGAAGCTATGGAGTTTGTCTATCTAGATATTTTAGAAGAGAATGGGCAACTCTTTGGCTTGGAGAATTCAGTTTTTCACTTGTTTGATTATTAAGGATTGAACCAGATGATCTGGCCCAACTTTAGGATCTCGTTTTGTCCATATTACCCATGGTACTCAATGTGTGGACATTCAAAACTAGATTTACATATGGGACTGGAGGTGACGAATGAGGAAACAGTCAACTGGCAGATACCACAGGACTTACACATCGCCTGAGCTGATGGTCATGATTTTCTGCAGGCCCCCAGTGTTTAGAAGATCCCGTGCATTCTGGTAACTATTTTGGATTACATTGTTCAACGTGTAGCAGGCAGAGGCTGTGGTTTCAATGAGAAGATCAGTACTCGGGACTGTGTCAGGAATTATGGAAACCAAATCAGGTAGAGTTTCTTTGGCTACAAAATGAAAAACAACAACAACAATACTTGATTAGAAAGATTCTTAATTTCAAGATCCCAATACATTTTGGGTAAAGAAGGTTTCAAAAAGAAACACAATTGGTTAATAAACATATAGAAAGAGGTAATCTATCTGATACTCGGATTTTAAAAAGATTCTTAAAAAGATGGTATTTTTTTTTTTTAAGATTTTATTTATTCAGGAGAGACATACACAGAGAGAGGCAGAGACACAGGCAGAGAGAGAAGCAGGCTCCTCGCAGGGAGCCCGATGTGGGACTTGATCCCAGGATCACAACCTGAGCCAAAGGCAGACAGATGCTCAACTACTGAGCCACCCAGGCTCCCCTTCTTTTCTTTTTCTTTCTTTCTTTTTTTTTTTTTAATAAAGATTTATTTATTTATTTGAGAGAGAGAGAGAGAGAGCATGAGAGAGGGAGGGGGAACGAGATAATCTCCAGCAGATTCTCTGCTGAGCATGGAGATGGATGTAGGGCTTGATTAGATGACTCTGAGATTGTGACCTGAGCTGAAATCAAGATTTGGACACTCAACTGACTGAGGCACCCACAGGCACTCCAAAAAAGATAATATTCTGTGCTTAGTACATTGGAAGTCTTTTGACAGAAACACCAATGACAATTTGACAGAGAAGTCTTTTGACAGAAACACCAATGACAATTTGACAGAAGTGTCAAGAATTTAAAATTTTTCACATTCTTTGATTTAATAATTACACTTCTGGAAATTCATCCTAAAGACATCATTTTAAAAATAGAAAAAGATTTATGCAGAGACTTTTATTATAGTATTATATACAAGTGAAAAATTATAAAAAGCCTAAATAACTCAATAATAGGAATATGATTATCTGAAACACATCTGCAAAGATTATGTATCCCCAAAATATTTATGAAGCATGTATGGGGCACCTGGGTGGCTCAGTGGTTGAGCATCTGCCTTTGGCCCAGGTGGTCCTGGGGTCCTGGGATCAAGTCCTGTATCAGGCTCCCCCCAGGTAGTCTGCTTCTCTCTCTGCCTATGTTGCTGTCTCTCTCTGTCTCTCTGTGTCTTTCATGAGAAAAAAAATATAATCTTAACATGTATAACAAGAAAATATTTATGTTAGTATTCTGTGTGAAAAATCAGTATAGTTATTTATAAGAAATACATAATGTAACATTAGAAAAGAAAATATACAAAAGAAACATGAGAAGAAATACACTAAAATATTAATAGGACTTGTTTTTCTATAATACTATTGATGGTAACCTAAACCTCCGATGAGCTTCCGCAGCTGCTCAGGCTCTTTGGGAGACTCTGACTTAGACATGACGGCGGCGGTGGGAGGGGAGACTTTAATGATACTTACTCGGCGGCGTCCAGGGGCAGAAAAGGACCTAAAATTTTTTTAACGACTATCTGTACTGCTTGGTTTCTTCAATAAACAAATAATACTATTATTTAAAAAAGAAAAAAAAAAACCACTATTTAAAATTTATGTTTTCATTCTATATGTAAGTTCTTGGTTGTAGGATTTCAATTTCGCTTTTTTCATAATAACAAAAAAGGTATAAATATTTGATAATTTGACTATAACCTGTCAAATATATTGGGATATATTTTAGGCAATATGAATTTGTACTTGATTTCTTGCAATAATTCTTTTCACATACGTTTCCTTCCTTTTCTGTTACTACTTTGGACTCAAGTGATAGAGAACATGCTCCTATTATTCCTCACAACTCTTTATTTCTTAAAGATTTTAATTATATATTCATGAGAGACACAGAAAGAGGCAGACAAACACAGAGGGAGGAGCAGGTTTCTCTGTGGGGAGTCCGATTCAGGACACAATCCCAGGACCCTGGGATCACAGCTTGAGTCAAAGGCACATGCTCAACCACTGAACCATCCAGGTACCCCTCAATATCATATTATTGAGGGAGATCCTTAAACTAAATGGCTTAAAAAGCCAAGACATTAATTGGATGTCTGAAAACATCCATAACTATGAATAGATGGGAATTGAGAATCTCAAGATGTATCCAAATGCTTCCTTGTGTTATTTCAGCTGATCTTTGTAAAAACACTGTGAGGTAGTAATTATTAATCTCATTCTGTTTATTTCTGTAAATCTAAATAAAATGTGAGGATTTCATTCCAAGTCAGCACATGGAAACTTTTAGTCTAGAAGTCTCTCAGGAGAAACACGATTCATGTATTTCAAACTCATTTTCATTTATGCCTGGCTATTAATACTCTGAATCAAGATGGGCCCTTTCACTCAAATTATATATAAACCCAATTTGGAATTTAAAAATTGCATCTATCTTGCGGAAGCCTCTTCTCAATACTGTCCTTAAAATGAGAGGAGCTTTATTAGTGGATCATCTTATGACAGCATGGGACTACACAGAAATAAACCCACAATTATATGGTCAGTTAATCTTTGACTAAGGAAGGAAGAACATGCAATGGGAAAATACCAGACTCTTCAACAAATGGTGTTGGGAAAACTGGACAGCAACATGAAAAAGAATGAAACAGGACCACTTCCTTACACCATACACAAAAATTAACTCAAAATCGATTATGGACCTCAATGTGAGACCTGAAACCATACAAATCCTAGGAGAGCGCACAGGCAGTAATTTCTTTGACATCAACTGCAGCAACATTTTTCTAGATCTGTCTCCTGAGGCAAGGAAAACACAGCAAAAGTAAACTATTGAGACTTCATCAAAAGAAAAAGCTTCTGCAAAGCAAAAAATAACCAGCAAAACTAAAAGACAATGTACTGAGTAGGAGGAGATATTTGCAAATGACATATCTGATAAAGGGTTATTATCCAAAATATATGAAAAACTTATATAACTCAACACCCAAAAAACAAATAGTCCAATTAAAAAATGGGCAGAAGACATGAACAGATGTTTCTCTAAAAAAGACAGATGGTCAACAGACACATGAAAAGATTATCATCGTTGGTTATTATCAGGAAAATGCAGATCAAAATCACAATGAGATATCACCTCATACCTGTCAGAATGGCTAAAAAAAACCCTCAAGAAACAACAAGTATTGGCAAGGATATGCCGAAAAATGAGCCCTCATGCATTGTTGAGAAGAATACAAATTGGTGCAGCCACTGTGGAAGAAAGAATGGAAATTCTTCAAAAAATAAAAAGTAGAACTACCCTACCATCCAGGAACCACAGTACTGGATATTTACCCAAAGAATACAAAAACACTAATTCAAAGGGATACATGCGGCATTATGTTTACTGCAGCATTATTTACAACAGCTAAATTATGGAAGCAACACAAGTGTCCAAGGATAGATGAATAGATAAAGAAAATGTGGTATATGTATGTCTGTGTATTATACAGAATATTATTCAGCCATAAAAAAGAATGAAATCTTGTCATTTGCAACAACATAGATAGAGCCAGAGAGTGTTAACACTACGTGAAGTAAGTCACTCAGGGAAAGACAAATACCATATGACTTCACTCGTGTGGAATTTAAAAAACAAAACAAATGAACAAGGGGAAAAAAAGACAAAACAAAAATCAGACCCTTTACTATAGAGAACAAACAGTCACCAGAGGGGAGGTGGCTGGGAGGATGCATGGAATAGGTGAAGGGGATTGAGAGCACATTTATCCTGGTGAGCACTGAGTAATGTATAGAGTTGTTGAATCAGTACATTGTACACCTGAAATGAGTATAAACACTGTATGTTAACTACATTAGAATTAAAATTTTAAAAGTTGCAAAAAAAACCCAATAAAGATAATCTTACTAGAATTTTATGGATAAAAGCCTCACTACGATAACAGGCTACATAAAATAAATTGAACAAAACTAGACTCTGAGTGCAAACTACTTCATTAGTGAGAGGATTTGGATCAAGCTGGTCACAGTAAACTCTGATGTGACTGTACCATAATGGTCCTTTGGACTTATTCCAGAATAAAGGAGAAGGCTAGACCTATTTAACAAAACACTGGTCCTCCCTATAATGGTCAATGGGCATCATCTACAAGTTACATGGCACTTTAATTAAGAGGGCCACTAGGGCAGCCCGGGTGGCTCAGCGGTTTAGTGCCACCTGCAGCCCTGATCCTGGAGACCCAGGATTGAGTCCCATGTCAGGCTCCCTGCATGGAGCCTGCTTCTCCCTCTGCCTGTGTCTCTGCCTCTCTTTCTCTCTGTGTGTGTCATGAATAAATAAATAAATAATCTTAAAAAAAATAAAAAAAGAGGGCCACTAAAATGACAAACTGGAATTTGGACATTGGAATAGAAATTTTCCTCTCTCTTTCCCTCTCTCCCTTTCTCCCTTCCTTCTCTTTCTTCTTTCCTTTCTTTGTTTCTTTCCACTTTATCTTTTTACAGGCTAGTGGCAAAACACATGTTATATATGTTACACATATGTCACATGCATGCTACACATGTTACAACAAGGGAAATTATTGGAATTGAGGAAACTAATATTACTTCACATGCAGTTAAGACATTCCTCTAAGTTTGGCCAAGACTTAAAAATCAGTACTGAGAAAAACTTGATGACACATTATCACAATCTCTAAAACATGCCTGAAACGTAATGAAAAATTTATCTGAAGTTCAGTTATTCTACATCACTCAGTTTGCTTTTGTTTTGTTAAAATTAACTCTAATAATTTGTTAGCCACTAGATGTTACACAATCCAATTTTAATATCTTTTATATATCTTCCTGTTTCTCTAAACTTTTATCTGTCTATAAGCACAGAGAGAGATCTAGAATAATATTCACCTAAGGTTAACAATGGTTGCTTTCTGAGTGGTAAAAGGAAGTTTTTTTTGGTCTTATTTGTTGTGCTTTACTTAATTGCTTGCATTTTTAAAATAGGCACATATCTTTTCTTAAAAAAACCTGAAGTTGTGGTTCTTTAATAAAACCATCCAAACCAATGATTTTCCATTTATCTAGCTTCTGGTTAAGAGTGACAAGTATGGGATGAGAAGTCACATTGTTAAGCCATTTCGTATTAAGAGAAAAAAGAGTATCGATATTATAATTACCCAGGTGAGCCAAAAAAATTTAAGATGCAATGTATCAAAGCCAGAACTCACTCAACATAGGCAAACACAGAAACAAATAAACATTAAGTATAGTAAAATGCAAAAAATCCCCTTGATTCTGCTAAGGCCATTTCCTCAATTGAAGAATTAAATGTTTATTTATATATAAAAAAAGTAAAGAGTGGGCTACATTTGCATCTTCCCAAGAGTTAGAGGACGGTAGAACATGAGAGCGACAGCATTCCTGCCCTACAGGCATGTGCATAATGCATTGAGTGCAGTTACCTCCATCAGCATTGTTTTAAAGATGGAGTCAACATTTCCTTTGGGAAAAGAAAAAAAAAAAAAGCCAAAGGATAATATACTTGATTAAAGTGCAGCACAAAGTTCACAAAGGACAATGAGGAGAACACTTTGATAATTTTCAGAGTGCCTGTGGCAAGGTTTCTTTTAGATTCACTGAAAAATTTCCAGGCTCTCTCTATATTTATAATGGGCATGAAACCATTGTATGAAACCGCCCGTGCAATACTGTGCTGCCGGCTGGCTTTGGCAATGACATTATTAAAACATAACCACAGACTTCAGTATCTTTGGTGCTAAAACCAAACAAGAGTTTGTTTATAATTTTAGTGGAAATTTGTGAAAACCTGAATTTTGAGTTGAAATTTGTGAAAAACTGAATTTTGAGTTGTCAGGAATGACTAATTTATAGAGCATTAGGAAGCACGATTGATTTTGGCATTATCTTCCTATTAACTCATTTTACAGTTCTTTTTTTTTTTTTTCATTTTACAGTTCTTTACTTGATTCACAAACATTTATCAGACATTTCTATGTATAAAGCAAATGAACAGAACATTATTTGATAGTGTAACAGTTATCTTTGTCAGTACAGATTCAAAAGAGGGAGCACATATTTCATTGTATTCATTTTAAAATCCTCTATGCCAAATTTGTTTTTAATTTAAGGAATATTTTATTTAAATTTAACTTAGTTAACATATAGGATATTATTAGTTTCAGGGGGAGAATTTACTGGTTCATCAGTCTTATATAACACCCAGTGCTCATTACATCAAGTGCCCTCCTTAATGCCCATCACCCAGTTACCCCATTCCCCCACCCACTGCTCTTCCAGCACTCCTCAATTTGTTCTTTATAGTTAAGAGTCTCTGTTTTTATCTTATTTTTCCTTCCCTTCCCTCTGTTTTGTTTCTTAAATTCCACATGCGGGGATCCCTGGGTGGCGCAGCAGTTTAGTGCCTGCCTTTGGCCCAGGGCGCGATCCTGGAGACCCGGGATCGAATCCCACGTCGGGCTCCCGGTGCATGGAGCCTGCTTCTCCCTCTGCCTGTGTCTCTGCCTCTCTCTCTCTCTCTGTGACTATCATAAATAAATAAAAAAAAAAATTAAAAAAAAATGAATTCCACATACGATATCATATAATTGTCTTTCTCTGATGGACTTATTTCACTTAGCACAATACACTCTAGTTCCATCTGTATCATTGCAAGTGCATGTCGAATTCAACATATATTCAGTGACTCCTCCTTTTTGTCTTTTTTGCATGCCCATCCATTTTTTTCTAGTGCAGTGAGGACCAAACCTCTAAAGTGAGGACCGCTGTATGTATATTTTCAATGGTTTGGAAGAGCAGTGCTTAAGCAGGCCACACACAGAGCACTCCCACTTTCTTGACTGTGTAACGGAAGTCTGAGAAACATCAGGTATGTTATCTACCTTGTTAATTACATTTGAGTCTAAAATTTCTCTTCTGTAGTAATTAAAACAAACAAAAAAATGTTGGACATTAAGAAAAATCCTATTTGAGACCTGAGAACAAAGCCTATCCTGGTGCCTTGGTGCAAGGGCCAGGCAAGTCTCTTTATCACATTTTGCTCCTTGGTCCCATTTTCAGTTCGTCATTGTAGAAAATGAGATAGTTCCACTGCATTTGTATTTTCAGTATGTATTCACGACATCGAGACACATTTGCTGACTCACCAATTTCATTCTGCAGAGAAAGATTCCGAGACAAATTTCTCAGCAGGGAGACTGCTGTCTTTTTCACACTTGGATCACCAACATGCAGCATCTTGCGGGTGTGCTGAAGGCCATTTTCCTTCTGGACAACTGTCTGAGCTACTGACGTCGGCATCTGTTGCATGAGACATGTCTTATCAATACTATTGCACCTGACTTCATGCTAATATTAAATTTCTGTAGGTTACTAGAGACTGAGAAAGATGTTTTGAAAACTAGGGCTGTGATGAACCTAGTCTGAAGATATTTCCTTTAAATTCTTATGTTTTCATGTCTACCTTCAGTTCAGGTCATGATCCTGGGGTTCTGGGATCAGGCTCTGGGGTTCCCTGCTCAGTGAGGAGCCTGCTTCTCCTTCTCCCTCAGCCCCTCTCCCTGCTCATGCTCTCTCTCTCAAATAAATAAATACAATAAATGAATTCTTTTTATTATTTTTTAAAAAAGATTTTGTTTATTCATGAGAGACACACAGAGAGGCAGAGGGAGAAACAGGCTTCCTGAGGGGAGCCTGATGTGGGACTCTATCCCAGGACCTGTGGACCATGACCTGAGCCAAAGGCAGATGCTCAATCACTGAGCCACACAGGTGCCCTAATAAATGAATTCTTAATATGTTTTCAATTTTATTACAGGATAAAAACAGCTTATTTGGTGTTTTAATTTTTTTATTATTTATTTATTTAAAGATTTTATTTATTTATTTGAAAGAGAGAGCAAGAAAGACCACAGTTTGGAGGAGGAGCTGAGGGAGATGGAGAAGCCGACTCCCCACAGAGCAGGCAGCCAGGTTCAGGGCTTACATTCAGGACCTTGGGATCATGACCTGAGCCAAAGGCAGACACTTAACTGATTAAACCACCCAGGTGCCCTTATTTGGTATTTTAAATTAATTAATTGATTGATTGATTAATTTTTAAAAAATATTTTATTTATTTACACATGAGAGAGAGAGAGGCAGAGACACAAGCAGAAGGAGAAGCAGACTCTATGCAGGGAGCCCAACAGGAGACTCGATCCCGGGTCTCCAGGAGCACGCCCTGAGCTGAAGGTGGCCTAAACTGCTGAGCCACCTGGGCTGCCCTATTTGGTATTTTTAAATAGAATATTGGATTTGGGTTATTTACTATATTTTTGCATGGTTATAAATAAAATGGGCCTGTCTTTTTTTTTCCCTTCCTCTTTATTCACATTTTTAAACTCAGCACTGTGGAAAGAATATAAGGGTGATATTTTAGAATCAAACTCTAGCGTCATGCAATTAGTTGCATAATGTTTTCACTTTTTTAATTTCCTTGAACTATTTGTTTAATACAAGAATAATCCCAACTTTGTGGGCCTGGTGGAATCTAGCTATAAAGACAACTGAACTGAGAAAAATTTTAAAGGGAGATGTCTTTAATATTTCAGCATATATGCTAGCTGTTGCCTTGGTCACCTTCTTGTTCACATTTTGGCATTTTATATATTTTAACAAATTTACTCTTTTCTAAAAAGCCAGCTTATTCTAAAGGAGATATTGGGCTTTTAAAGAAAAGAATGTATGGCTAGTTAGGTTACTCTAATTTTATGCTCTCCATCAGAGGCTGTAGGTGCAAATCTTATTTGGAATTAGGTTGGCCACATACTTTCAGGGGGTCTGAGTACTGATGTTAGTACCTTCCTAGCATCAGTAAACCTCTAATACTGGGGTCTCGGCTTGTGTCTACAACTTTATAGATTTTTTTTTTAAAGATTTCATTTATCTGTTCATGAGAGACATACAGAGAGAGGCAAAGACAGAAGCAGGCTCCCTCAGGGGAGCCTGATGTGGGATTTGATACCAGGACCCCAAGATCATGACCTGAGCCAAAGCTCAACCACTGAGCAACTAAGGTGCCCCACAACTTTGTAGATTTGTATTTGAAGCTAACTTGAGGCCACCTGCCAGAAATGCCTATAATTCTTGACCATTCTTCAGGGTGTCTATCTTCTCTGTTTATCTAAACACTGCTTATTTGCCCCTCCCTCCTGCAGACTGCTCTCCTTACATTTTCCACTATCTTTTTAGAATAGGGGTTCTTAATAGAGGGCCCAGGGTAGGTTTCTGGGATGGGACAGGAGGTCCTTAAAACTATTTTTGTGTTGGGGCACCTGGCTAGCTAGTTGGTGAGCCTATGGTCTTAATCTCGAGGTTGTGAGTTCAAGCCCCACATTGGGTGTGGAGATTACATAAAAATAAAAAAGATAATAAAACAAAACAAAACAAAGCCTATTTTTGTATTTATGATAAACTTTCTCAGGGCAAGCATTTATAATTTCTATTAGGTACTCAGTGTCCATGTTTCCAAAGTTTAATAATCACTACTTCAGAATGTTTTATTATAAACGAGTTATACTTTGTCTTTCACTAATTTGCAGAGCACTCCATTAAACTATTTGCTCCATTCAGAAGAATCCTTCCTCTGTAGCCACACAGAGAGGAGGCTATTTATTCTCTACCACTCCTGTGACTTGGGCACAAAGGTAGGTTAGCATTCCTTTCTCTCCCCAATAGCCCATCTAGATAATGTCTTCTTCCCTCACATGCAAAAATTCTGCTCTTCTGAGTCACTGTTATCCAGCTCTATCACTGCCAGAGAGTTTTGTCATCTGAGGGCCTACTGGTTCTTTCCCAACATTCACTGGAGGCTCAGGGCCTGGCTCCTGGCTCAGAGCCTTCTCCACCTCCTATTCACTATAGATGACCACATTAATTCCATCATAGCTCCTCAATGTCACTGACCTTCATCTCTCCCATATATCAGCCATTCACTTCCATGGTCATCCAGAATCTGTATTCACCGCAAAATGCTTGGATTCCGAAAACCTAAACTCCAATGTTAGACTCTGAACATAATTTCCTGTTCTCTTTGCTCTCTCCCCCTCACTCCCACCATATTTCTTCTTCAGCTTCTTTAGCTTCAGTGCTTTCCTCTCAACCTCTACTCCCCACACCTCAAGCTGTTAGTCATCTCCTGCCTTTCCTTTCTTTCTTATTTAGATTAGGGTACAGGAGCCAACACATCAAAAACTGTCTTTCAAGACCCTTAACTCTCATCATTCCAGCTTCTTTCCACCTACCCATTAAAACTGCAAAACTAATTTTATACTTGGTCACTAAATACTGCTAGACTAAATACTGCATTTGTGGATTGATATTTCTGCAAATTTATGGTCTCCAGTCTTCACTAGGAACCAAATGTCGCCAGTCAACTTACTGTCTTTTAAAACGCCTATTGGAGATTCAAAGCCTTATGCCAGAACGATCCTCCTAAAATTTAATCTAATTATGTTCACCTCACATTTAAGCCCTGTAATGACTCTCCATTGTCTCCAGGATGATGTTCAATTGTCTTCATATGGGCTGGCATCTACTTTCCTCTCTTTCCTTATCATTAGTTCCTAATTCGTGAGGCTACCAATATACTAAACCGCTCTCTCTCCTATTAGAACATAAGTTCCTTTAAAGGAGGACATGGATCTTATCCATCTCTTTTTCCCTCCTCAGGGCTTTCTATGGTGCCCAGAACATGAGAGGTCCTATGTAAATGTTTACCGAACTGAATTATATGAATAAAATGTTATCAAGTTTTCCTAAAGATTTAGTATCATCTCAGGAGATGATCTTTTGATTGTTAACTTGATGAGTTTTTTAATATTTTCTAGGCCCTAACCTTTGTTACATACATATGTTGCAAACATTTTTTTTCTACTCTGTGATTTGCCTTTTTACGGTCTTAATAAATGTCTTCTGAAAACATAACAACCTAAGTTATTATTTTAATGTCGTCAATTTATAAAATATGTACTTTATAGTAGTACTTTTTGTGTCCACTTTAAAAATGTCTTCCTCTCTTCCAGGTCATGAAGATATTCTTCCATAAGCTTTACTGTTTTGTCTTTCTTATTTAAATCTCATTGCTGTTAGAACTTGTTTTCTAGTAAGGTGTGAGGGTAAGGGATATGTTTTGTTTTATTCCAACAGATATTAATTAAATTAAACAGTTTTAAAGTGTTTTAGAAATTTGAAAAGTGCTTATTTCAATGACTTTTAACTTTGATTATGTGATGTTTAACTTATTTCTATTGATATATAACTGACACATAACTAAAGTAATACAATTAGTTTTAGGTGTAAAACGTAATGATTTGATATACCTATATACTGCAAAATACTTGTCACAATAAGTTTAGTTAATATCCATCACTTATGATCACAATTTTTTTCTTCTTGTGATGATAATTTTTTTATTTTTTATTTTTTTTGTGATGATAATTTTTAAGATCTACTCTTCCAGCAACTTTCAAATATATAATATAGTATTGTTAACTATAGTCACCATTCTGTGCATTATATCTTTAGGACTTATTTTTATTTAAAGATTTTATTTATTTATTTACTCATGAGAGACAGAGAGAGAGAGGCAGAGACACAGGCAGAGGGAGAAGCAGGCACCATGCAGGGAGCCTGATGCGGGACTCAATCTCGGGGCACCAGGATCACGCCCTAAGCCAATGGCAGGCGCTAAACTGCTGAGCCAACCAAGGATCGCCTGGATTTACTTATCTTATAATGGAAAGTTTGTACCTTAAATCTTTTTTTTTTTTCTTTTTGGTACCTTAATCTTTTAATTTATAATGTACTTTTAGTTCATACTGTACTTAGAGAGTTTGCTAACTGGGTAAATTTTATTAATCCTTTCTCTATCCTATTTATTATTAGAAAGACCACTATATCTGGACCAATAAAGTTTATTAATGTAGGTATACTGATTAGAAATTACTGTAGTAATTTTATACTTAAATGACATAACCTATCTTTTAGGAAGCTATTCATTTTAGTTTAGGTTCTTTCCCATTTCAGGCACATGGCCATCAACTGCTCAGCACTCTCATTATGAACTCTCATTATGGTTAATGCACTGGGTATTTTCTGAAACTATTTTAAATGCCTTGCTTTTCACATTTTCCTATTAAGTGAGTCTTCTCAGAAATTATAAAAACAAATATTTTTTATCATATCATTTAAGTATAACAAAATTAGGAAAAGTAATAATTAGAAAGGATATTTTAATAAAAAGCATCTTGTAATTTAAAAGAACACATTCTTGTTCCATGGTGCTAATGATTTTATTCTATAAATCTCTAGTCAAATTAAACTCTAACAACTTTGAGTATAGATTAATACTAGTTCAGTGTAGGCCTCCTTTTAGGGGACCAGACTGGTCTAACGTTAGATAGGATTTTCAATGCCTTGACACAATTAGGATAATTATGAAGATATCTCCAATGCTTGGATTCCTTTTGGACTTGGAACCTTCTAGTACTTTAAATTTCTGTTTGTTTATCCCAGTTAGATTATTACTGCTATGTACTTAGCACTAGTCTAGTACCTGCTATATAGTAGGTGCTCAAAAAATGAATGAATTATTAATTGCTTATTAATTTTGTCCTATTTTGTCTTATTAACTGCCATGTACTCAGCACTAGGCTAGTACCTGCTATATAGTAGGTGCTCAAACAATGAATGGAGGAACTTAAGATCTAAGTTAATAAACTACATATTCAGAACTTAAGTGGCACAAATATTTCTGTATCCATCCTCAGGAATATGGAAAAATCTCTGGACTGTTTGTATGCCATGATCTTGGAATGGAAGAGGCTAAAATCCAGGCTTAAAGGGTTAGCTCATATTGAACCATACTCAGGGCACAGTGAACTCAGATATCCACACACACACATGCATACCAAGTTAATTCCTAACATTTTCTTTTAAGTTGGCTGATGGTTAACAAGAGGGCTTCCACAGTTTGGGAAAGTGAAAGGAATGGTTTTGGGAAACTAGCATGGGAAAATGGGAAGGTAAGATGTCTGTGCATCATTCAAGGCTCCCTGGCAGTTTTCTTGTTTCTTCCTCTTTGTGTACAAGTAAATTTTGCAGAAAATCAAAGAGATTATAAAGTTTGGTCATATATATGCATTTTTAAGATTTTATTTTTAAGTAATCTGAACACCCAACGTGGGGTTCAACTTACAACCTCAAGATCAAGAGTCACATGCTCTACTCAAACTGAGCCAGCTGGGTGCCTTAAGTTTGGTCATATTTTTACCACAGTGCTAAGATAAGAGACTTACTGGTTTTAGTATTTCACAATTTTGTTCAAAACAGAGCAACCTTCTGTGTAAACACATTAAAGAATGAACATGGCTTCTCAATTAAAGAATAAATAATATTTTTGTTATCCATAAGAGTACTCTTCTCTATGGGGATGGATAATTGGAAACTGGACATATACTGACACACTATTTTGTGTGTGGGGGGATTAATTCTAATAATTTCATGATCAGGACAAAGGATACAACCTTAGTTCAAATAACCAAATATTTATGGAATCCCTAACCATGTAGCAATGTGCAAAATACATAGGGAAGGGAATAAGCCTTTACTACTGTTTTATGTATTTTGACTTAGCTGGTATAAAGGAAGTGCATCAGGAAGAGAAGCAGCTCTTTATTTTTTAGGTAAATTTCTGGGACATAAAAGCACAGATGTTCTTTCCAACTCCAGACACAGTAGACATGTGTTGTTTTTGCCTGACCAGCACTCATTTTTCCTTCTGGTAATGAGCCACTCCTTTAGCACTTCAGACCACAGAGTACAAGTGGCAGTGATCCCTGCCTGCTCAAACCTACACCCCTGAAATTCACAGGTGGGCACGTTACCCAGATCTGGCCAGTCAGAACATCACAGGCTCCTAGCCTCAGGTACTTATTCAGATATGGGCAAGTGAGACTCATTTCTTGAGTTCCAAATGGAGCTATTGAGAAAACAGTTTTTTTGTTTGTTTGTTTGTTTTTTCCTGTGAGGACATTGGGCTGGATAAAATGCAAGTCTGAAAGCATCAGTGACCTTTGCTATCATATGAAAAGAGCCTTTTAGAATAAAAAAGGGGAAAAGAGAACCCAGAGATAGAGTTATCATCACAATTGCTGGGGTACCTATCTGCCGAGACAGAAAGAAGACCTACCTTGACTTTTCAGTTAAATGAGCCAAGAAATTCCTCTTTTTTTTTTTTTTTTGCCCTGGCCAGTTTAGGTAGGATTCTGAGACTTATTAACTGAGAGAGCTCTAATGTAAATATCTAGGAGTCTTTCACTCACCACCTGACCTGGCTCTGTAGAAATTGAAGCTGAAAGTCCTAGAAAGCTGGAACTCTTGCTGGCAATTACTGAGAACTGTCTTGACTGAAGGGAGAATACTTCTGTTTTTATTTCACTGTCTCATCTCTGAATCTAATGTAGGTATGTCCTACAATGTCATTCTTTTTAAAAAGCAGAAAAACAGCGGTGATACTCACTGGTCCACTTCCTGCAGTGAGATTCTGCAGAGCTCCCAAAGATGCTTCTTGAGTGTAGTTTCGGACACTCTTGGCAATCAAGGACAAGTACATCCGTATCACGATGGAATGCCACAGCCATTCCACACCCTTTGGGTTGCTCTTTTCTTCTGGCATTGGCATGTCCTGATATTGCTAACCACATATACAAAGAAATCCAGAATTAATGCCTTCAAGTGACTTCTACAATTCCACACCCAAACTAAGGGACCAGAGATACCATCTAGTCTAGAGAGACTGGTAATTTGCATAATAACAAGCCCCAGAAATGGAAAAACAAATGTGTATGATTTCCAACCAGTTAACTTTTAGCTCACAACGACTATTTCTCCTTAACAACACCCCGGAGGCTCCCCAACTTTACATGTCATAGTGAGAAAAACTCGAAAATTAAGCATGAGCTGTACTAGAATAGTTTTCAGGCTGCTGCTAAGCTAAAAGCTAAGTTAGTCACAACCACTGTGAAGATAAGAAAAACAGGTCTCTTCCCTCAGTCTTGTGAAGTTGACTAGGATGACATCAGGGTTCTAAGTTTAGCAGTTGCTCTCCAAGTGTACCATGATAGTCCGAGGAATAGGGGGGTTACATTCTTCCGGTTTTCATGAAATGCCAGTATAGACAGTATTCCTTCAGATGGATGTACTTTTAGGCCAAACACCAGGTTGCTTTTAATGCTGAATAATTTATACATCATTGGCTATGCTGTATTAAGCTCATTTTCTTTCTTTCTTTTTTTTTTTTTTAAAAAAAACCTTTTTTAAAAGATTTTATTTATTTATTCATGAGAGGCAGAGAGAGAGAGAGAGAGAGAGAGAGAGAGAGAGAGAGAGAGAGAGAGAGAGAAAGACACCGGCAGAGGGAGAAGCAGGTCCGATGTGGGACTCGATCCCAGGTCCCCAGGATCACACCCTGGGCTGAAGGCAGCGCTAAACCGCTGGGCCATGGGGGCTGCCCTAAGCTCATTTCCTAACTTATTAAGCATACAGCAGTATGATATAGTGGCTAATAATGCAAATCTGGAGCCAGACTGCCTGGGATTGAATTCCATCCCCTCGACTAATTTTTTGGATTTTTCTGGGAAAATTAACTAACCTTTCTGTACTTCTGCTTCCTTGTCAATAAATGAGGATATTAATAATACACACCTCATACAGTTGATGTAAAGATTAAAACAACTTTAAATTGTGCCTGACATTTACTAAGTACTCAGAAATACACACATACACACTTTTTCTTCCAAAGTCCTCCCAATAGGGATCCCTGGGTGGCGCAGCGGTTTGGCGCCTGTCTTTGGCCCAGGGCACGATCCTGGAGACCTGGGATCGAATCCCACGTCGGGCTCCCAGTGCATGGAGCCTGCTTCTCCCTCTGCCTATGTCCCTGCCTCTCTCTCTCTCTGTGTGACTATCATAAGTAAATAAAAAAAATAATAATAAAAAAAAAGAAAAAGAAACAAAGTCCTCCCAATATACCTCTTTTATTTTCCTACTTCGACTGCCAAAACACCCAATACTTTTGTTGTTGTCAGTCTGGATAGTCCGGTTTTGAATATAGATACTCTGGGAGTATCTATCTGGGAGCTCTGACTCCAGCTGGTAGGAGAGGTTATGAAGAATGCACACACAGTTCTCTGTGGCCTGAGAAAACAGGACATGAATATTAGTCACATACATATAGACATCTCTTTGTAGGTATGCTATCCACAGGATTTACTACCTTCAAACCTTACAGTTTACTGGATGCAGTAGGATGTACTTGGACTGTGTCCGGGGGAGTGGAATGAGTATGGATAGATCATGAATGGTCAGGAGCGCACTGCTAAGTAGAGGCTGAATTTCTTAAACCACTAGAGAGCCTTTCTAATTTACTTTTGAGAGTGTGTTCAGATAATTCTGTATTTTAAGATACATAATTTAGTAGCCACAAGGAACTGGGAAACAGAATTGTTTGTAGGACTGGTTAGGAGGCTATTGAAAGAAAGGCTATATGAAAGATGCATCAGTAGCAGCATGAGGGAGGAGTGGACCAAATAGGGAGCATTTTGAGGTGGAATGCACATGGTTTGCTGCCTGATGGATACAGGATGTGAGGGAAGGAAGGCAGTCAGAGATTACTCAGATTTCTGCTTTCATTTGATGGGTGATGATAATTATTAAGAAAGACTATTCAGAGAAGGAGCAAGTTTGGGAACAAGGGAAGAGATGACTTTAAGTTCATTATTGCACATAGAGTGCTTGAGCTCCTTTCAAATATCTACATAGAGTTGTTAAATAGGTAGTTATAAATTTGGGTCTGGAAAGTAGATAGAAAAATGGGGTAGGTAGATTTTAATATTTCTAAGCATGGATGGGAAATCTTAAGCTTAGCAAATGAGTTAATGAGTAAAACCCAAATAGCTACTTCCAGAATACTCTGCAGTGTCTTAGTAAGACAAAGTAAGTAACTCAAATGAGAGATATTTAACACATGAATCACCTTGTCATCTGGCTGGTAGTCTGCAATGGTTCCTCTGACATAATGGACCAGTGAGTCGATCAGTCCATCACACCTTCTCATCACTTTCCTCCCATCAGGGCCCGCCGAACTCATGTTTCTATCAGGAAAAACAAACAAACATAAGACTTGAGCTCTGTTATCCAATAGGCCTTTGTTTCAAAGCTTTATTTGATTGATGCTTCTTCCAAGTGTTTGGAAAACTGACAAATCTATAAAAGCGTGGCAGACATGTCCTGGGGTCAATTCATTATCAATTGTCCAGTGGTCATCAAATCTGGACACAACCTCTAACTACATTCATATAATATGTCACCATGTCAATAACGGCTTTCTGTCTACCTCACTCCAAGCACCAAGCCCACAGCGTCATTTACTTAAATTCGCAATCTATTTTTGAGAGGGTAGAAATGAAGCAAACACCTTGCAACTAAAAGAACAAATGGCATAGTTGACATAGCAGGATACTATATGTATAAGTCCCAATCTGTTCTGTGTCTTAACTCTAAGTAACTTAAAGTGACTTAAATTCTCTGGACCTCAGTTCCCTCATTTGTGAAGACATGATGTTGGACTCTATTATTTTGGGGTTTTGTAGCTTTCAGTGTTAAACAATTATTGACAAATGTCAAACCAGATGTTCTACAATGTGATGATTCTATAATGAAAATGGCAGAGCGATGTGACAAAAATGTGAAGTTCTACAGTTCGTAAGACCTAGGTCAAAAGCATGACCTATAAATATCTTTGCACTTAGTCTATTTCTAATTTTGTGAGGCCATAACACCTTTCTATAAACAGTGACTATATCTACAAGTAGAGGTTGCTTGCTTATAGAGACCTGAAACTTATCAAATATAGCAAAGTAATTTATTTTGGGATCAAATTTCAAATTCAGATCATGTTTATATTCTAGCATTACTATTATTACCATGTTCCTTTGGATTAAGATTTTGTCAGCATTAACATTAAAATTTTTTCCCCCAAAATGTTAATACCTCTGTTAACAAAAATGGTAAAAGAACAGCACCTTCAGATTTTTAGAATTTTGAGAACCACACTTACTTATTTCCTTCTGTTAACTTAATTGCAAAGAACTATAAAATTTATCAGACCAGTTTTTTTTTCTTTTTTCTGATAGGTAGAGTATCTAATGTATACTCAAAGGTTTTTGTTTATAATGTCTTTCATCCTGAACATCAAAAGAACTATAATTCTGAGAACTTTTTGGGTCTTATTTTATTCATCTTTAAAATATATATTGCATTAAGTGATTTCAAAAAGGCTTTCTGCCCCCAAATACTGATTTCAATACATACTATCAAAGAACAAATGTACCCAGTATGGTATCAGGAATTAAAAGAACAAAAACAGAACACACAGCATTGTACCCTGCTCCCATGAAAATCACATCTACAGGATGAAATTGATGACACAAGACTGTTTTTAACCCATAGAAATGCAATTTCATTATTCAATTTAACAGTTGAGAGGAGACTAATATATATAAAACTAAGGATATACTTAAAATTTAATGGTTGTTCGATTGATACAATGAATTTTCAATTTTAACAAAGTCCTTTCTGTGATTTTGGTTTGATACAATGAATTTTCAATTTTAACAAAATCCTTTCTGTGATTTTGGTTTTCATTGAAGTATTCCAATTAAGATTTACCTCCTGTTTAATTTTTACCGTACCTGAAAACTGACACTTCGTCCATTAAAAAAAGATAATGTTTTATAAATTATAAATTGAACCATTTTTACTATAGTTTTTTTCTCCAGAAATGATAATTTGAACCAAGATCCTGTATCTATTCTCTGAGGAATCCTGATAGAAACTGAAAAAGTGTCTTTTCCAGTCATCTTATTTTACACATGGAGAAACTGAGGTCCAAAGAGTTTAAGTTACATTTCCTGATGACAGCACATGAGTGATAAGGTCAGAATAGGAGAGCTATTCTTAATTCTGTTCTCAGAGGCGGCTCCAGAAGAGAGCACATCTCATCAGCATTCATTCACTCTGCCATTTGCTTAGCAAATACCATATGTCCCCCAACTCCAAGACAACGTTATCACTTTTTAAAGCTTTCCCTTGACCTTTTCAACCTCTGGCTTGGAGAAATGGCAGTAGTTTAAAATTGCTTTGACAAATCAAAAGGTTTTTCACTAGCTATCCCACTACATACCTTGCAGATGGATGACCTAGCTTTGTTAAACTTCAGGGTGTTTATTTTGGGTGAGCATGGTAATTCACTTTGGCAGTACCGCCAGTTCACACGCAATGACTCTTGTCTTGTAGTTTGGTATTATCCAGACTCTACTTGCTTGAAATGGGACTTATCAGTGTTTTCTGGCAGTTGATACCTTTGTTGACAGAAAGTGTAACCCCACTGCTTCAGTATTTGCTCCTGCATATCAAAAATAGTTCCTATCTTACTCAACTACCCAGAAATATGAACGATAAGGGTGGATTATTTTATAGTGCTATATCCATGAATAGAAGTCACTAGTCAGAAAGGAATTTGTTATTGTACCACTCTGAAAATAAGCAGTAATTATTAAAGTGATATATTTATCTTAAAGTACTAAAATATTTTTCTCAACAGCCAATACTTAAGTTTGTGGGAATCAGAGAATTACCAAGGCTTATCTTAGGCAGAATGGAAGCTTTTACAATGTATCTCCCGAATTCCACAAAATATTTGTTTATAAGTATTTCCTATATGTAGCCCAAAAGAGGTTTCATATGAAAAATATCCCAAAGTTATGAATGAAGCAATATTAAATATCAGTATATTGAAAGAGAATGAGCATACAAATACACTACTCAATAAAAATTGATTAATCGAGTTACCAATGACTATATTAGAAATGTTTAACTTAGTATCTATGATTTTAACTCAATTAAATGATGGGTTTACTTTCCCTGGTATAACCTAGCCAAAGTCTGAGTAAATATGTGGGCATCTTCCAGGAAACTATATGCTCTTGTACACTGAACTTTAAATACCAAGTCCTTGGACTGGGCATTAGAGGTTTGGTGGTCAGGGTCTCAGAAGAAGGGAGAAGTGGGGACTATAAACTCTTCCCACAAACACAAGGTTGTTTTGGAGCTCTTCTCTTTCACTGGGCCAGAATGGGAGGACACCAGTTTGATTGGTTACTTGTGCTTGATATTAAGAACAATTTTTCTGGCAATATGACTGTAAAGGGTGGAAAAAACTGAATCTGAACCTCTGTCTCTGAACAAAACTTTAATATTTAGGAAGATTCAGATGTCTTATCTAAAAGCAAATCAATGATTCATGACTCTCTAGGACCACTTATCTCATACATTCCTGAGTATTATAATGAAAAGGAGAAAAGAAAACTAAACATCCAGGACCTTGCTAGAATTAAAAGAAGAATGGTATGTCTTTGTTAAGATTAATGACAGGGTGACTAAATCTTAAATTCATATGGCAAACCAAGGAAGAATGGACAATGTCAAATAAGAAGAACTGCAATGTAGTGTGTGTGATGGATGTGATAGTAGGCACTTTACAAATACTGCTATCTGTAATTGTCACAATATTCTTTAAATTATGGCATGATAAAATCTCACTTGGAATCCTGACCTGTGACTCTTGTTTAAAATCATAATTACCTCTTTCTAATAGGGCTTTTATTGGCCCTTCCATAAAAAGTTATCTGTGAGTGGCTACATGCAGATATACTATTATAGCTAGTTTGCCAGCACTGAAAGAAGGTTTGTTACAACACAGAATGTCCGAAGCTTGGTGTGTGGTGTATGGACAACTAGCCTGGGGAAATGAACACTGTGTTAACTATACTGGAATTAAAATTTTAAAAAATTAAAAAAAAAGGCTATAATTACTTATCAGAGAGGAGAATGGCAGACAACACAATAATATGGTTATGCGAATTTTTTCAAGATACTTCCCCAACAAGTAATTCTAAGAGGCAGAAATTTTTTTAAATGGGGTGATGTCTACTGATAATAGGTGTAGTCTCCTACTAACACACAGTTTTTATGTGTCTCATAGGCACATAAACATCTATGGGACCAGCCTTCAAGGTCTAACTAGCCTACTGAGAGTGATAACCTCAATGGTTTTATAAATATTGTAGGTACATCTTCACATTCACTAACAATTATAGGATTTCTAATATCGTGTATCATAAACTGTGCAATAAGGCTCCAGTCCACTAAGTGCTTGGTCAGAGTCCATTCTAAGACCCAACAGGCACTTGATAAGAGATTGGTAGATAAGGAGGCGTCCTTCTTCCTCTTGTTATTTGAGATTTAGGTCTGGGCTTTTGTTTATCTCTCAGCTGATATATATCAAACAGTTGGGCCTTGTCTGTGATTAACCCAGAGAAAGCAGCAGAGGCAGCTTGTTATTGCACAGAACAAAAGGGGAGTCTCATCTAAACTGGCAGAGGGACAAAAACTCTTTGCCAAGAAAAGGACTTGTCTGTTACCCTAAAGTCAACGTCAACATCAGTTCCTGAAGGTATCTGCAAACATCAGCCAATGTTAACTGTTTGGTCTGCAAACAGAAGCATCATTGGGAGGTAGAACAAAGCTCTCCCATCCACATGTCTTGTTCCTTCCAGGACAAGGAACAATAACCAAACAAAGATATGTCAGCATCTATTACACATCAAGGAAGCAGAGGCAGAGGAGGAGAAAATCTAGCCTTAAAAATCCTTTAGTTTTGCTTTCTTATATTTTTTGGGTCCTCCAAAAGTATTCTGAATAATCAATGTAGCCAGTAATCATCTGGTTGATAGGTAACAGTTATTTCCTTCAGATTTAGCTGGGTAGAATCTCTTTAGGGTAGAATGCCAAATTCCTTTTCAAATCAATTATAAACAGCAAACTAACTTTTAAAATATGCCTAGGTGGGGCACCTGGGTGGGTTAGTCAGTTAAGCATCTGCCTTGGGCTCAGGTCATGATCCCAGGGTCCTGAGATCGAGCCCCACATTTGGGCTCCCTGCTCAGTAGGGCTCTGCCTCTCCCTCTGCCCCTTACCCTGCTTGTGCGCACGTGCGCTCTCTCTCATAAATACATACATACATAAAATCTTTAAAAAAAAAAGCTCAAGAGCCACTGGAACTTCAGTAGACTTTCTTGATACCTAAAGGTGTCAGACCAGGACTGATGAAGATCTCAAGACTTGGAGTAAAACCATATGATGCTCAGAGAGTCTCCACCTCCAAGACAGGCATAGATTTTAACCACAGGATAGCAACAAAGTTATCAACTACTTTATCCAAATATATCAACCTGGGCAGCCCAGGTGGCTCAGCAGTTTAGCTCTGCCTTCAGCCCAGGGCGTGATCCTGGAGACCCGGGATCGAGTCCCATGTCAGGCTCACTGCATGGAATGGAGCCTGCTTCTCCTTCTGCCTGTGTCTGTGCCTATCTCTCTCTGTCTCTCATGAATAAATAAATAAATAAAATCTTAAAAAAAAAAAAACAATATCAACCTGCTCATTTTTTTATAATAGTAAATTACAAAATTTTTAATAGCAGTTCTGACTATGATAGTCAAGTTTTTTAGAAAAGACTTTCAGTGACATAAGATATAATTAGTAAGAAACTACTTCCAATTTAAGCTATACACAGATTATTTTTTAAACATGAGGATGCTAAGAGAGTAAATAAAAGGTCTCACACAAGAAAAAGCATCTTTGTTAACTATGTAAGGTGAAAGATGTTAACTAGACTTACTGTGGTTATCATTTCACAATGTATACAAATACCAAATCATTATGTTGTAATGAAACTAATGTGTCAATTATACCTCAAAAAACAAGGAAACAAACATAAAGGATGCTTTAAAAAAATCCCTGAGAACAACATTCTTGGGAATTGTTGTTGTTGTTGTTGTTCAGGACTCAAGTCATACACTGATATAGAAAGGCAAGCAAATATAATTCCTTTTTTTTTTTAAGAATTCCTTTTGATATAATAAAAATTATTCTTCTGTTTCCTTCATTGATTTTTCTTCCTCCATATCAGTTATATTATTCCTCCATATTAGTCCTTTTCATGTATCCTTAATAATTATCCCAGGGCTGAGACCAAAGCAGGTAATCAGTATTTATGAGTTGACTGATAAGAATAAAGAGCTTCCCTGGCAAAGAGATATGTCATTATAATCATTGAGAAGTACAACTCTTAATCTGGGCCTATCTGCTAAGGGCACAAATAGGACAGCAGAAAATTTAGTCTGAAGAACTGAGACCTTTGCAATGGTTGTAGAATTGGACAATTCTAATGCAACCTAGACACTTAAGAATACTGGGTTCAGGGATATCAGAGAGGGGAGACCAGGTAAGCATAGCCATATTTGTGTGGTTTGATGTTTGATTTATTTGCTTTACTAACTTAATTACTGTTGAGATCATTTAAAACCCCTGAGATTTAGCTTATTAAACCAATCACTTTTTAAAACCAAGATTTTATATATCTATTTAAATACCACTTACATCTTTTAAATTTACTTGAGAAATTTACAAAATAACTCATTAAACTAGACATTTGTCTGTTTATTATTGGGGAGCAAGAGTTCCTGTCCCCTTTGAGGTCCTTCTAGCTGAACTAAAAATCAAATTGACATAAGACAGAGGAAGAGGGGAAAATCAAATAGCATATGTACAGAGAGTTCAAACAGTCATGGAAATTCTAAAGACAGGCAAAATGAAGTATATATGTTATTCTAAACTAAGGATAAAGGGGCAAGGGTCTGGGACTTCAGAAGAAAGGAATGTAATTCACAGGGTGAAAAAAGAATAGAAGTTTTTTTGTTTTTTTTTTTTGTTTTTTTGTTTTTTTTTTAGAATAGAAGTTTGGTAATGAGATCTCTGTCTTGCCATATAGATGGGACACTCAGATAAAATTTATCTCTGCTAATAATCCTTACTCTGGGAAAGACTCCCAATTTAGAGTTTTTTATGTAGTTAATGCAGGGGCAAAAGTTTCTCCTGAGCCCACAGGGTCTTGATTGCCTTTAGCTCAAAATAATCTTCATGTCAAAGTATCGAGTCCCACATCAGGCTCCCTGCATGGAGCCTGCTTCTCCCCCTGCCTATGTCTCTGCCTTCTCTCTCTCTCTGTGTCTCTCATGAAGAAATAAACAAAATCTTAAAAAAAAAAAAGTCACCCATCTTAGAATGGCCTATCCTTGGCCTCCACAATATCTAAAATATACAACATATAAAATACAATTATGACTGATAGTATAACATTGCTAGAAATATTGCCAATTCCATTATTTATGGTGTAGGGGAGTCATTTTTGCCACTTTGACATATTATTTTAAGCTGGTTGTTTTATTTTATTTTATTTTTTTTTTAGCTGGTTGTTTTAAAACAACAGCAAACACAGAAGTTCTGCAAACCTAGTGAAAGTTACTTTTTTGGAAGAGACATTTACATTTGTAAGAGAAATCTCCATTTGTAAGGGTGTCTCTCTGCTATATCAAAAAGAAGGGGGAACATTCTAAATCTCTAGAAATGTATCAAAGGAGAAAGCATGGATTTAAAATGGTATAAGGGCCTTATTCTTGTTTACTGTGCTTTGCCTGGTAACCTCCCTTAACTGACTCCTTACCCCCAACATTTTTGTCTTTAGCTAATGGTGATATTTAAGGTGATGGTTTTAGCCATTTTGGGAAATTACTCAGTTTTCCTGGCTTCTCCCATGTATATAGGAAGTATACATATTATTAAGCTGCTGTTAGAGTTTCTCCTGCTAATCTGTCTCAAGTCAATTTGATTATTAGAACAGCCAGAAGAACTCTGAAGGGTAGAGAAAAAATGTTCTTCTCTAACAACAGACTTCATATTGCTTATGTTTACACATCAAAGGAAGAACTTTTTTTTATACCAGACAAGAGAGAAGTATTTGGATATATTAAAATTTTACATGGAGACAGTCTTTTTCTAGAGAGTGGGTATATTGATATTCAAGACCCCTCTCCCACCCCATGACATTACTTTTAACCCTAAGGCTAATTAGGAACAAGACTGATAGATAGTTACAGCTTTTCTTTCTAAAGGTATTTTGCTTCCTCTGACCACTCAAATCAACTCCAGCTAGATTTATAGTGCTAAATGACAATGGAAGTTCCTTTTAAGACAGTTATACATTTTAGTACATATGCATTCATCAAAACACATTTACTGGGCAGCCCGGGTGGCGCAGCAGTTTAGCGCCGCCTGCAGCCTGAGGTGTGATCCTGAAGACCGGGGATCAAGTCCCACGTCAGGCTTCCTGTATAGAGAGCCTGTTTCTCCCTCTGCCTGTCTCTGCCTCTCTCTCTCTCTCTGTCTCTATGAATAAACAAAAATCTTAAAAAAACCCAAAACACATTTACTACACCATGATGTAGGGAAAACTGACATTTAAGTAACTTGCAAGAGAAATGTATTACCAATTGCTTTTCTTCTTTAACTGGTATCTATAGGCACAAAATACAAGAAAAAGAAAAATCATCCTAAACAAAATGGCAAAATTCTAGGGTGGCCTTTGATTATGGCAGTAAGATGAAGGTGCCAATTTTATATGCCTTTCTCATTATGACAATCCTGAAAAATGATAGAGATGAACCAGTAAGAGAATGAAGAGCTGAAGATACTTATCCTTTAACAGCTTCTTAAATGTGATTCTCCAATTAATTTTTCCCAACCCTCAGGCAATAACAGTTAGGCAAATGAATGCCTCCAGAAGAGTCTTTCATACCTATTACACTTCTTATCAAATGGATTGTGATTTTCTCTTCAGGTCCCTGTCTCTCCCACTAAACCTTGAGTTCCTCCAGGGCAAAGGTAGTTAGGTCTAAGTTCCCTTTGAAATTTCAGAAATTTAAACAGTGCTTTGATTATAGCAGGCATTCAAGAAACAAATACAGTGTTAGATAAGAGGAAGAGGAAAGACAGACCAGGTGGTAAAATACCAAGAAAACTGGACCAGTTTCTTTTCTCAAATTTCTGATAACGGTCTGTAATTGTGGGAGAGTCACTGTCACTTAATTTCTTCAAGAATGAAGGAGACTGCTAATAGAGGCTGTGGAGATATGTTTGTGTTTAGCCTGAAGTGTCTTCCAGAACTTTGAATCTTCCTGCTTTTGGAACAAGTAAATTTTCTCCATTCTCTACTGACAGCTTCAACCCCATGGCATTACACTTGTCCACCCACCTAAGTTCAATCAGAACTCTAAAGGCCCTCTAATTTCTGACCTCTAAGTTGTTTCCACCCCCTCTACTTTAAGAGAAACAAAGACCCAGGGAAGACAAGGGAAGAAAGGAAAGAAGGAAGGAAGGAAAGAAAGAAGAGAAAGAAGCCATGAGAACAACATGGAGGAATGGAGAAATAATGATAAATCTTTGGTAGAAATTTCAAACTTCCTCCTGATAATGATCCTTAGTTTTATTTGTCACAATCAAAGGTTTTCCAAAAGTGTGCCAATCAGTGAGGGGGAACATACTGATTTGACAGCCATGTCACATCAATTCCTAAGAAGTTACCCATACTAAATAGAAAAGCAAGGGCTCACCACAATGAGTGTGCACGTAGGAGGGGTGTTAAATCAAAGGTGGCAGCTAATGCTTTTTGGTAATTTACAATTCTATGATTGTCACATAAGTCTCTTGGAATCTGAAAATATCTGAAAGAGCATTCTACTGACTGCAATAAATTATCAAATATCAAATACTGTTACACTTTTCACCCTAAGTAAATGAAAACAATTTGGAAAAAAAAAGGGGGGGGCATCTTAGCATGTTTTCTTCGTTCCAAAAAAGGGGAAATGCTGAGGTTTTGTAATACCTTCCAAGAAAACAAAGGAATTGTTTCTTCTTTGAAAAGGGTTGTGTATTAAAAAATAGGTTTATAGCCTAATTATCCACTTTTTGATGTTAATTAACTAATAGAAATTCAGTGCCAGTGGTGTGCTAGTACATGTTTATTTAACAATCAGCTTTCAGGTTGCCTGGGTGGCTCAGTGGTTGAGTGTCTGCCTTTGCCTCAGGTCGTGATTCTGGGGTCCTAGAATCGAGTTCGGCATTGGGCCCCCTGCAGGGAGCCTGATTCTCCCTCTGCCTACGTCTCTGTCTCTCTGTGTGTCTCTCATGAATAAATAAATAAATAAAATCTTAAAAAGAGGACCAATCTAAGCCAAAACAAGACACAAAAACCATCAGCTTTCTAGGAGCAAGGGAATGAGGAGACCTCTGACTTGCAGCATGTGCCAATTTCTGTGGTGTAAATACAGCCACCATGTCTGATTTCAAGCTACCAACATGATGTCACTGCCCGTGGAGTTATGAAGAGATGTTGACAATTGCTTTTGCTGGTTCTAGCACATATTGGAGGGTATCATTTTATTTTGCCTCTCCTAACTTGGATTTTACTACTCATTATTGCCAGGATAGTATTGATTAAGGAAAAAACCCTGAAACTTGCATGAACACATTGTTTTACTCATTGCAAAATTTGTATCACCTTTCAATGAGTAACTTCAATCATGAAAAGTATGTTTATTCCAAAGGGACCTAAAGAAAGCACCAAGGCCCATGCAGACAGATGCTAATCCTGTAGATAAATGATCGAACACCTGACAAATATGCTGTACCTGACAGTGTTGGTCTTTTTGAAGGATAAACTCTGCATGTTCTCCTATGTGAATGCAATCTCACTGTACCAGCTCTGGGTATGCAGAGCCAGAGTCACTGCTGCAAGTTCATTAACAAAGCAAACATCTCACCTGCAGAGCAGATTCACTCTACACCATTGTTATATGCAGACCAAGCAAAGTCCCTCTCAACTGATCTCAGTGTCAAGTTAGTAAAGGAAAAAAGTCACTGGTGTGTGCAGTTTTTCTCCAAAGTAGATTCAAAAAATTTAGGTACATTAACCTGAGTCAACCACAGTGCCATGTTACTGCTCATGTTGCCAATTCGTTGTTGGCTCTACACCCACTGGGGGGAGAGAATACTTCAAATATACTTAGAGCATTTAAGATATTTGCTAACATTTATGACCTTCTTATTCAGTAAGATTCACTCTTGTTAGAACCAGTCAGCACCTGTCTTAAAATCTTTTTAGAGAAGCTGTGGTCATAAATAAACAACTACTTGGCAGATACCTCTACTGTTATGGAAATTGAGATTTTGATCTCAGGTTCCTTAGAGGTCTTGCATTCTGCACATCATCTCCTAGTGGATTTTATACTCATTGTGACAACATCTACCCCTGACATTGCCTCCAATGCCATCTCCTCTCCTGGAAATATCTCCCACTTCATAGGCTTCATCTTCTGTATCTTCTCTGTTTATATGAAATGCAGCAGAGTTTTATTTGCATAGAATTTCAGAAACAAAAACAATGAGACCCAGATGTAATGCCCTTAACAACACTTGAATGCGACTGTAAATTGGCCTACCTAACCCTGTGTGAGGCTGCAAGTCTGTGAAGGGCAGAGGTTTTATCCACACCAGCAAAGTCTGTAGAAATGGGACAAACATGAGTATGAATGTATTTGGCTTTGGAGACAGGCTTCCTGGATTTGCATTCCAGCTTTGTTTCTTACTAGTTGTATGATGTTGGGAAAAAAATCACTTAATCTCTCTTAACCCCTCATATATAAAATGGGGAAAGCTCACTTTACAAGGGCTGCTGTAAGAATAAACTGAGAAAATCCCCATAAAGCATTCAGAACAGTTTCTAGAACATAATTCACAATAAATGTCAGCTATTATTAATTGCAAATTAGGTGAAATAAGAACAGATATTTAAGCATATATTATGGCATCCAATTTTGTAGATATTTTGCTGTAATCTGCTTCTTAAAGTAGTTCAAATCAGTGGTTTGGCCTTGCTTTGCAAGTGCCGTTTGAAATGGTGTCATATTGATGGGAATGTAGTCAGCGATTACATCTTCTGGAAAATGTGTGTTAACCAAAGTATTGCTTCACTTAAATTATCCAACTCTTTTATTCCTCATTCATAATGGGAAATGGCAGAGAGAAATTTGTAACATTTTTGTCTTTATTACATTATTCACCTCTCAAAACACCTTTCCTGTGAATATTATAATTATTTTTCACACAGAATTTATCATCTTTCTATCCTCCTAACCACTAGTCTTGCTTACAGAAGAAAAAAATTAACTCCTTAATATGACCTTCAAGACCCTCACAATCTGGCCTTCACCTATGTTTCCAATTTCTGCTTGATTACTTCCCATCACCAATTTGATATTCTTGCCAGACATTATTATTCACCCAGCTTTTCATGTATTTTCATTTGCTCACTCATTCATTTACTTTTTTCATTCAAATACTTTATCCTTGCTTACTATATGTATGTCAGAAATTTTGCTAGGTGTTAGGGATTAAAGATAAAAAGAATGCAGAGGCTTGTTTGCATTTGTAGAGAATGAGCCCAACATGTGAGTTAGAAGAGCAAGCAGAGAGGAGATAGAAATTTAAAAACAGGGATCCTTGGGTGGCGCAGCGGTTTGGCGCCTGTCTTTGGCCCGGGGCGCATCCTGGAGACCCGGGATCGAATCCCACATCGGGCTCCTGGTGTATGGAGCCTGCTTCTCCCTCTGCCTCTCTCTCTCTCTCTCTCTCTCTCTCTCTCTCTCTCTCTGTGACTATTATAAGTAGATAAAAAAAAAAATTAAAAACAGAGTGAGTCCATGGATGCTGAATTTCTGTCCTAATCCTTGAGGTCATAGTTCCTGGTGCACTTCCTTCACTTCCACAAGTGACTATCAACATCTTCTCATCCACATGAGCCAATGAATCCCTACTTGGCTTTAGCAAGAGTTTGGGTTGAATAATTCATTTTGAATTGAAAGAGTCCTGCCACTTGAAGAACTCTGATGTAATACGGTGAGGCAATGGGAGCTACAGAGAAAATTTTGAGATGCAAAATACTTTTAAATAGATCAAAATGTGTTATTAGATCAAAAGCACAATGAAAAAGCAGTTCTAGTGAACAGTACAGAATATGGATTCAAAGAGACCATTTTAGGCACCTCTTCTGCTGTTCAAGGAGTTAGTCCTTAGTCCTTAGAGAATTTCTGACTATTGAAATAATCCACCAAGGCCTAGTTCATTTGGCACCTCATCTGTAGTGTCTTTCTGATCCCACTCAGCTGGCATGAATGGTTCTTTGTTCTGCATTCCTGCAGCACTTCACTTGTACCTCTGACACCAGGCCTCTCACAATTCAGTTGCATCAGAATCACCTGGAGGGCTTGTTAAAACTAGATTGCTCAGCCCCACCCTGAGAGTTTCTGATTCTGGTCTGAGGTAGGACCTGAGGATCCTAACAACTTCTAGGTAATGCAGATGTTAATGCTTCAGGGGCCACTGCTCTAACATATTTCATTGTAAGCTGTGTTCTAGTTCCTTTGCTCATCTGCATCCTCTGCTAGGTTAAAAGTTCCCTAAGGATTTTCTTACTCATCTTTCTAAAATTCTCAGTACCTAATATAAAACTTTATGCAAAATTAGTATTTGATATGCTGTGTGATTAAATATGGAAATAAGGCAAACATTTTACCATAATAAATTCTCTCAGTTACAGTCTAGATTTTCTCAAATAATGAACTATAACTAGAAAAAAAAAGAGGCAGAATATATTCTGACCTCTCATGGGCTGCCTAATTTTCATTACACCTATTTTTAATTAATTTATTTATTTTAAATTTTTATTTATTTATTTATTTATTTATTTATTTATTTATTTATTTATTTATTTGAGAGAGAGAGAGAGAGAGAGAGAGACAGAGCTCGCATGTGCACACGTGCAAGCATGCACATGCAGCCCGATGCAGGGCTCAATCTCATGACCCTGAGATCATGACCTGAGCTGAAATCAAGAGTCAGACGCTTAACTGAATGAGCCATCCAGGTGCCCCCGATTACATCTTCTATTTGATTTAATCTTTGCACATAAAGTACAATGATTATTTTCAAATATATGAAAGCTTCAAATGCATGATCTCAGAGAAGTTAGAACTAGGATTTTCCTTCCTCCTGCATGTATTTTTATTTCCTCTCGATTTAGCTGGCATCTGACAGCCCAAGGGAGAAAACATTTCAAATATTTTTTCATCCCACTATTAAGAAATGCTGATCAAACTAACTTATTTTGTAGCTGTTCTTATGGCAAAACATTCTGTCCTTTAGGCTTTGTTGCCTTGCAGCTACTTTAAAACATCTAGAAGTAACTTTTTTTTTTTAATCTATGATAGAGAGAGAGAGAGAGAGGCGCAGAGACACAGGCAGAGGGAGAAGCAGGCTCCATGCACCAGGAGCCCGATGTGGGACTCGATCCTGGGTCTCCAGGATTGCGCCCTGGGCCAAAGGCAGGCGCCAAACCGCTGCGCCACCCAGGGATCCCTAGAAGTAACTTTTAATTACGTAGGTAAAAGACCTGTATACTAACAACAATAAGACACTGATGAAACAACCAAAGATGTAAATAAAGGGGAAGACAGATCATACTCATGGATTGGAAGAATATAGTTAAAATGTCCATTCTACCCAAGGCAATCTACAGATTCAGTGCAATTCCTATTAAATTTCCAATTGCACGTTTCATAGAAATAGAACAAACAATTCTACATTTTGTATGGAATCACAAAAAAACTCAAATAACCAAAGCAGTCTAAAGAAACAAGAGCTAAGCTGGAGGCATCACACTCCTTGATTTCCAATTACATTACAAAACTAGAGTAATCAAAACAGCAAGTGATACTGGCATAAAAACAGACATATAGATCATTGCAACATAATAATGAGCCCAGAAATAAACTTGAGAATATATGGTCAATTAATTTGCAACAGAGAAGTCAAGAATACTTGTGGAAAGTGGAGAGTGGAGAAAGGAAAGTCTCTTCAATAAATGGTGTCAGGAAAATTGGACAGCCCCATGCAAAAGAATGGAACTGGACCATTATCTCACATTAAACACAAAAATTAACTCAAAATGGATTAAAGACTTGATTATAAGACCTGAAACCATACAACTGCTAGAAGAAAACATAGGCAGTAGGCTCCTTGACATCAATCTTGAAGGTTATTTTTTGGATTTGACACCAAAAGTTAACAAAAACAAAAATAAAGTGGGATGATATCAAACAAAAATCTTCTGCACAACAAAGAAAACCATCAACAAAATGAAAAGGCCACCTATGGAATGGAAGAAAATATCTGCAAGTCATATATTTGATAAAATATATAAAGAACTTATACAACTCAATATTAAACAAAATCTGATTAAAAAATGAGAAGATCTGAACAGACATTTTTCCAAAGAAAGCACATGAAAAAATGCACATCACTAATCACCAGGGAAATGCAAATCAAAACCACAAGATATTATATCAGACCTGTTAGAATGGCTGTTATAAAAAAAACAAGAAATGACAAGTGTTGGTGAGGATATGGAGAAAAGGCAAACTTTGTGCAGTGCTTGTGGAAATGTTAAGTTGGCATAACCACTATGGAAAACATTACATAGGTTCCTAAGAAAATTAAACATAGAACTATCATATGATCCAGCAATTTCACTTCTGGATATTTATCCAAAGAAAATGAAAACACTAACTTGAAAAGATATATGCACCTGTATATTCACTGAAGCATTATTCATAATAGCCAAGAAATAGAAACCAGCTAAATGTCTACTGACAAGTGAATGGATAAAGAAAATCAGGTTTATATATATATATAAAGAACGAAATATTACCACTGATAGCATCATGGGTGGACCTTTAGGGCATTATGTTAAGTGAAATAAGTCAGACAGAGAAAGACAAATACAGTATTGATCTCACTTATAAATGGAATTTCAAAGGAACACAACAAACAAAAACCAAGCTCATACGGGCACCTGGCTGGCTCATTCAGTAGAGCATATGACTTCTGATCTTGGGGCTGTGAGTTCAAGCTCCATGTTGGATATAAAGATTACATTAAAAACAAAAAACAAAAAAAAACACCAAAACCAAAAACCAAGCTCATAGATACAGAGAACAGATTGGTGGGGTTGTCACAGGCAGGGGGCAGGCAAAATGGTCAAAAGGTACAAACTTCTAGTTATAAAGTAAGTTTAAAAAAACAATAATGGGAATAAATTTTCGTCTGCCACAAACAAACAAACAAACAAACAGTCTTGGGGAGGTAATGTACAGTATGGCAACCATAGTTAATAACACTGTATTACATATTTGAAAGTTGCTAAGACAAAAATCTTAAAAGTTCTCATTACAAGAAAAAAAGAAGTTCTGTAAAACTATGCATGGCAATGAATGTTATCTAGACTTATTGTGGTGCCTGTTTGCAATATACATACAAATACTGAATCATATTGTACACCCGAAACTAATTTATGTCAATTATGACTTGATAAAACATAAACAATAAAAAAGTAAAAATATTGGGCTTAAAATTATTTTTTTTTTAACCATGTCATTAGCTTCTTGTGAATTAAAAAAGCATGAAGTCTACCTTAAGCCTTGGGAGATAGGAAAGGCCAGTCTGCATTGAATTCTGGGTGTTCAGATCAAATCTCTGTTTTCTTTATTGGAACTGACATCCTCTCTCTTGTGAGCTAATGTGGGTAGCTGCTAAAATCAAACATGCCTAGAAACAGTATTGTGTTCTTTACCTTTCTCACTGTCTTTACATGGTATTTCTTGTATTCAGAGTGATTTTTATGATTCTTATAGCATCTCCAGGTAATGGGATAGAGTTTTTAATGCAGTATGTAAGGTATACAGAGAAAAGATTTGTAGAGTGGCATTACCTTAAGCATCCTGTGACGTTGTAAAATATATCAAAATCAAGCAAACCATTTGCTTTGGGGTAGTCTCCTTCTGGCCACCCAGAGAAGGGAATGATGATATTCTCAGTCAGGATGAGCAAGGCTTCTGTTATCATGAGATTCTTGAGTTTGTCATTAGATGACAAATTCCACAGCAAACCTAGAAAAGCAAAAAGTACTATATCAAAACAGCACGGGGATGGGTCAAATGACTGCTGAAAAGATGAGTTAGGGCTGTGGCTAGTAGTGTAGAGAAAAGGGTGGCCCCTTTTCCAACTGAAAGAATCAGTTTAGAGTTTGTTAGATGGCAATGAAGCTGATCCATAATAGACACACACACACAGATATTATGATATAAAATTATGCAGCTTTTAAATTAATCAGGAATGTGAATGAAAGTTAGAAATCCTTAAACACGTATACTGTTTCTCTTAAAAGATCCTACCACTAAGCTGACTTCACTGAGGTAACAAATTCTGGTCTCACCAACACAGAGGCTTGAAATGATCCTATTGTAGTAAAGACTTCCATATTTTTATTTTTGTTTATTTTATTTTTTAAAAAAAGATTTTACATTCTTTTAAAGTGATCGCTACACCCAACCTGGGGCTTGAACTTAAAACCGAGAGATCAAGATTTGTACACTCTACCAACTGAGCCAGTCAGGTACTCCAAGGCTTCAGTGTTTTTAAAGGGTCATCTTTTTCTCCTGTAGTTGCATGGGGAGAATATCTCCCTCTGCCTCCTGCTCCCCACTACCTGCCACTTCCACCTGATATTTGCCACCCAGTGACAGCAGGAAGGGCCTGATTGAAAGCCTTTGCCTGTACCCCTGCCTGTTACCAGTAGGCTGATCAACATCACCAATTAATATTTATTAAATCCTACCCAATGATAGACTTTCTGCCCTCCTGGAACTTATGTTGGGTATCTCATGAATTTCTTACATTATGGTTTGGCAGTGAAGGAGATACAAGAGTATTTAATCTACATGCCAACATACATGGCCTAAAGCACTGGTCTAAGCATTGTCCTCATTTAACTTTACCTTTCCTCTTGAAATCTCCCCCTTGACCCACCAGTAAAGAGAAAGGCCATATAAGCCAACTCAGAAAGAAATTCATAAGATAAGAGCATACTGTACTTTTCAGGGCATTTGTGAGACAGAGCCTGAAGCTGGGTGCCTCAGAGGGAATACAAAGTGGCACACACATTTAGGATTTGTTTTTCTTACAGATTTGGCATTCAAATACTTCCGATTCAGTGGAAGAATAGCTCTTGCTTGCTATTCCAGTGACTCCCAGCAGGTGTAAAGCTGCCTTACTTTCCTTCTTTCATGCCTCAGGAAATGACTAACTCACTATCATCCAGGAAGGCCGAGAGCAGAGAAAGAGAAGCGATCTTCATTTTCTTCCCTATTCATTCCCCCACCACCTAGTCGGTAATTCCTACTTTTAAAATTTACTGCTTTGTCTGCATAAAAGAAAGAGGAAGCACAGGTATACAGAACAGTCTACGTTGTGAAAAAAGCAAAGGTGCTTTTTTTTGGGGGGGGGGGCTGAATTCTATGGTGGTGTCATCTCCCCTGATTTTAATGACTGAAATAATTGTCTACACAATTAAAGCTTGCTAATTATTCAACCATACTCATATCTGGCCCACCATTTAGAACACTCTAGGCCAAATGCAGTTTACTTTGGCTGTGTACCAGTAAGTCATTTTTGAGACCATAACCGAATCCCCACTGCAGCCTACGCAGAACTTCCATCAGATACAGCGACACTGGGGGTCTGGTGTCTGGTGAGAGCTCGAATTCTGGCTTGGGAGGGGGGGGTGTCTTTTCCTGATCAAACTAGCCCTGGGGATTTAGGCAGGAGCAGTGTCCCTCAGCCACTGGTTTTGCAACACAATGACTTCATTCCTCCCACTTAGGTTTGAGGGGCCCTGGACGGGGGTAGAATGACAGAACAGAACTCCAAAGGTGGCTGAAAACAATGTAGAGGCAGGTCTGAGGTTGAGTTGTGTTTCCTAAGCTACTAAAGAAAGCTAAAAAGAAAAGAGAGAGAAGGTGGGGAAAAGCTTCCTGTTTTAAATAAGCAAACAAATGAACAGTCAGTCCCTGCCTGCCAGAGGCTTAAAAATGTAAAGCATAATGACATGTCCTCTTTTTAGAAAGGACCACACAGGGCACTCAAAGGAAAAGTATACCTTACAATAAAAACCAGAAGAAGATTCATTTTAAACAAAGGAAGTGAGATTTTCCTTCAACACTTGATGTCCTTTATAGCTTGGCAAGCAGTATTATTTCCATAAAAATATCTGGTTTGGGAGTATCAGTATAATTTTTGAATTCTTAATATAGGATATCATATAGAAATGTCATGCCTACCAAATTTTTGTATGGCACAAAGTTAGGAAGGAGCTTAAGTGTTCACTAGAGATTTGGGATTATACCTAGACACTCCCCTAACATGAGCATACAAAAATCAATAAACAGTCAATTACAGATTGGGAAAATATGTATGACAATACAAGGTAAATATCCCTAATATATAGAGTTCTTATAAATCATTATAAATTCAATTGCTAATAGAAAAATTAATCCTAGCTAAAAAATATTAGAATCTACTACACATAGGAATGCATTTTCTTGGGATCCCTGGGTGGCTCAGCGGTTTAGCATGGCCTTCAGCCCAGGGCGTGATCCTGGGGCTCCGGGATCGAGTCCCACATGGGGCTCCCTGCATGGAGCCTGCTTCTCTCTCTGCCTGTGTCTCGGCCTCTCTCTGTGTCTCTCATGAATAAATAAATAAATAAAATCTTAAAAAAAAAAAAGGAATGCATTTTCTCCAGTAACGAAAGAAATGCAAATTTAACAACTAGATATCATTTTTTGGTGACTATAAGACAGCAAAACCAGAACTAATGAGTGGAAATTCAAGTGAAAGAGATTCTGGCTCACTGAAAATATGTTTCTAAGAGAGCTTTGAAGAAAACAGATCTGTTTGTAAGATCCAGCTCTATTGCTGCAGCTGATAAAAATGAGCTCCTCCTTTATCAAAACACTGACAAGGAGATTTTATCTCAAAGCTAGAGTGTTACACTAGACCAGCAGTTTCCGAATGAACCTCGTGGCATATCAGAATCATTATTCCTATGCCACATCTCATACTTACTTGCCAGAATCTCAGGACAGATCTTAGGAATTTGTATTTTAAAAAATGATTCCTGAGGCACCTGGCTGGCTCAGTCAGAACACGGGACTCTTGATCTCAGGGTCATGAGTTTGAGCCCCAAACTAGATGTAAAGATTACTTAAAAAAAATGATTCCCATTTCTGGCACTGGGAAACAAATGGGCCAGAAGACCCTTCATAGAACTTCCTTTCAATGACTTGATTCTGGATGTTCTGAGATAACATTAGGGTTTAGATTTTCATTGGTCTCACCTTTAGCTTCTAATCAACTTATTCATAGCGCCTAGGTTTCTATTATTATAGTTCTTTGTTGCAGGTGATAAGCCTGTAATTTTCTATCACTAAGTTCTCATTCAAGGCAAAAAGAAAGAGAAATGGATTCTGGTTAGGGATATGTTTTGAATAATTAGCACTTAGAAGAGAGATAATAATAACTTCATTATCTTGAAATTTGTTGCCAACTGTGATATTTGCAAAAAATACCTAACTTTAGTAAAGGGATCTTATAAGATATTAAAATCCAGTCCGCCCTTGAGGACTAGAAATACAGTTATTTAACAAAGTCTAAATGACACTTAGGTGGCAAAAATTGCGAGTAGTATGATTAAATGAATCCCTATTATCAGTACAGAGGGAGAAGGAAGAGCAGGAGGAAAAAAAGGAGAACCGGTGTGTTTCAACCTTGTTTTGCAAAGTGATCACAAAACTGAGGATTTTTTTTTTTTTAATAATTTTCCTTGTGTGGATATACTCCTTTCATCTAAGTTTTGTAAATCTTACCTGCGATACCACACTATTGCAAAAGCCTTTTAGTCCAAGTTATACATGAACCCAAGGTAACCTGTTGCATATTACAAATGCAGAAAATAATATAGAATTATTTTTAAAGGTGCATAATGAATATTTTATAGTAAAATGTTTCTATTTTATTAAAATACAGCAATTCAATTAAATATTTCCATAAAATATGCAGAAGTCAATATGCATTTTCAACAAATCATCGACAAACATGACCCTTCCCTATGGCTTCCTTATGTAACACGCAGAAGGACAAGAATCTCTTGCTTCATTCTTACTAAGCCAGAGCCCACTCATTTCTGAAAGTGTTCATTACTCAGTGACCCTGAAGATGAACCTCTGAGATCAGTATGTACTGTTCTCATTTCAATTAAAGTACACTACCACGCTCACTTGGTAAGGGAGGGAGAACAATCTCAGAGGGAGTCTTTGATCCTGAAGCCTTTTCATCTGGAAAGGGAAGAGCTTCCCTCTGAGGCTGGTACTGAAAATGCTAGGAAGGTCAGTGAGTTGATGTTTTCTTCCAGCAAACAAAGCTCTGGTACTTATTTTATACATATATAGATATCAAATGGTTAATTGTCTTATATCTTGGCCAGAAAAATCAGGGTCCTATCTGAAAACACACTTGGTTCTCTTATTTGTGTGTAATCTGGATATTCCCAGGTCACAAGTCTTTTTTTTTTTAAGATTTTATTTATTTATTTAGATTTTTAAAAAACATTATTTGAGAGAGAGCATGAGAAAATGAGCATGAATGAGGGGGGAGGGGCAGCGAGAGGGAGAAGCAGGCACCCCACTGAGCAGGGAGGCTGAGGCAGGGGCAGGATCCCAGGACCCTGCAATCATGACCTGAGCTGAAGGCAGATGTTTAAATGACTGAGCCACCCAGGTGTCCCAAAGATTTTATTTATTTACTTGAGAGAAAGTGAGTGGGACAGAGAGGGAGAGAGAATCTGAGGCAGACTCCACGCTGCGTGCAGGGCCTGATGTGAGGCTCGATCCCACCACCCTGAGATCATGACCTGAGCTAAAACCAAGAATTGGATGCTTAATTGACTGAGCCACCTGGGTGCTCTCACAAGTCTCTTTCATATGTTCAATCAGAAGTCTCATTTGAGAAAATAACAAATAACTGTTTTTATTGCAATAAATATACAGGCATGAAATAAGTGGCATCCTAATATTAAAGGATGCAAAAGTAGTTCAAAACTCCACTGGGGGGAGGGCGGGAGACAGGGAGTAAAGTATGGAAAGATGGCATCTGAGAATGCTTCAAAGGAAAAGACACGTATTGAAGGACGAAAGGGTTCACCAGATGGTCAAGGTGTGGAAAAGGATTCTAGTCCAAGAAACAGCACAAAAGATACCAAGATAGAAAAGAGACATGGAACAGACCAGCAAAATCCTCGAGGATTTCAGAACCTGAGCTGGAAGCGTAGAAGAGGAGACACTGGTTGCCTATGGTCACCAAGTTCACATCATAAAATCTTAGTATGGCATACTACACAGCATGGACTCTACCTTATAGTTAATGGGGAGGACAATGGGCAGAATTTTCATATTAGAAAGAAATCATTAGGAGCAGAGTGGTGGATCGAGTGGGAATGTGCAATACTGAATCAGAGGGGCAGTAAGAAGCTACTGCAATAGTAGACCAGGGGTGTGAAGAAGACTGAATCATGTCAGTGGCAAGTGGAGAGAGAGGAAGGCTCAGAGAAGAATGAAAGAGCTCTCTGATCTGAGATTCTTAAAGATAAACCCTTTCCCAAAGAACTGTAAAAATGAGTCACTCTCTGCCCCAGAAACAGTAGGTGAGAGCCACTTTCATACAGCAAAACATGCAGATAAAGCTAGGTTCAAATCTGGGCCTTGTGCTCTGCCAGTTGTGTAATCTTGGGCAATCTACTTACCACCCTCAAGTGTCACACTGATCATGCGGAAATCAACAACAATGCCTTATGGAGATGTCAAGGGGAACAAAGATGAAAAATGGAAAGTCCTAACTTAGTGGCAAGCATGTAAAAGAGGCTCAATAAAAAGATGTTCACCAAATAGATAAGATTCACACGTATGGTTGCTCGCTTTGTGTTTCTAAACAAAGATATAAACATGTCTACATTAAGTCAACAATTTATTTCTGAGGCCCCAAAAGCACTTATTTAGCTGTTCTATTAATAGAGCTAAAGTTAGTTATTTGGAAGGATTTGTATCAAACATTCAAGTATTAACTCAATTCAATTAGCATGTAATGAGCACCCTCTGGTAGGGGTGAACAAGCCAAGTTCTAGAAATCCTAAGAATTGCACAATAAACCTCCATTTATCAGCTCTGTAGATTATCTAAAGATAACTGAATGGTTTCTATGGCATTAATACCACAGAATGTTCTCTGGCTGTAGTTTCCTATTGCCTAAACAAGAGAAGAAGAAGCGTGGTTCAATGGATTACTTCCTTGACACACACCACAAATCCTCCCAAGTTCTCTGGCTACAATACACCCTAACCTCAATACTCTATTATCAAACTCCCTCTACATGACCAGCAGCTTCTTTTTGCTTCTTTGCTTTGCTAATGATGTTCATTTTGTTGGGAATGACTTTCATTCTCCCTCAAAACACCAGTTCAAAGTGTATCCTATCCTTCTTTTAAAGTCCAGAATGAAACATATCTCCTTTGAGAAGTCTTTTTTTGACTGTAAAATAGATTATCTGTTTGCTATTCTCTTATGGTTGTCATTACTATATTTTAATGGAGGAAACGTTAGGTTCTAACTTTGAGGTTTAGTCTTTTTTTTTTTTTTAAGTGCCAACCATCACATAATAGTTCACGTGTTAGTAGAGGGAAAAGAACATGTACAACCTCTCTAGACTGATTCCCATTGCTTGGCACTTGAAGGCAGCCCTGTAAATGCTGGCTGAATGAATGAATGAATCAATGAATGTGTGTGATCACTCTTAATTTCTGTAGGTATTTTAATATAAATCATAAAGATGGAAGGAAACTTCCCATGGGACATGACAGGATGCTGGTAGAAGGGCAGCATGGTACCACTCTTCATATAGTTTTATAAAATTAAATATAACAAGATAGAAACATATGTGATTGCTTTAAGATATAAATGGGCAGAGAAGATAGAATGACATTTCTACAGAAAAAAAAGTGCTGTATGGTAAAGTGGACATGGCAGAAGTACAGAATATATTCAGTTTAAAACATTTGTGAGATACCTCCTTTTAAGGTGAACTGAGTGGAAAAATTAAAGGGGGAGACAAACCATAAGAGACTCCTAACTCTGGGAAACAAACAAAGGGTAGTGGAAGGGGAGGTGGGCAGGGGGTTGGGGTGACTGGGTGACGGGCACTGAAGGGGGCACTTGATGGGATGAGCACTGGGTGTTATGCTATACGTTGGCAAATCAAACTCCAATAAAAACAAATGTAAAAAAAAAAGAACTTTTAAAATAAATAACACTGTCAAGAATTATTATTTACAAATACATTAAAAAGGGTTAACTTCTTTGGACCCTACTTTCTTCATCTGTAAAATTGAGATTTAATCACCCAGTAACACCTAAAAATATCTCAAAATCTTTTCATGATAATTATATTAAAAGTGTACGTTTACTACCTGGGCCACCGAATGTTCTTAATTTAAGTTTCCCCAGGGCAACCAACACTACTGACAATCACACTCAGTAATGTTTCTCGCACTCTGTAAGGTGTGCAGGGAGCGTCAGCGCGGAGCGGATGGTGACGGCAGGGAGGGCAAGCTTGAACATCAATGAGCCATTTTCTCCTCTATTGTATGTACTATTCATTTAAATGAAACTAGGTCTGTCTTCTCCATGTTTCAAGGATTACTAAAACTGTTGATTTAATTCTATCAGATTATTTCATCTTTTTAATCTATTGGACAGAAAAACGGTATTTACCTATGCAACTCAGTATTTTGAAATATGAAGTAGAGAGCTAGAAAAAAAAACACATCCAGACACTCTCATCTTTTTTTCCTTTTTTTTAGGGTGCAGTGATGGATGGGCTAGGGAGCAGGTATCTTGCGGGGTCCAGGCAATGGAAGGATTAGAAAACCATATTTCTTGTATTCTATTTGGTTAAATTGATCTTTTTTTTTTTTTTAAGATTTTATTTATTTATGATAGTCACAGAGAGAGAGAGAGGCAGAGACACAGGCAGAGGGAGAAGCAGGCTCCATGCAGGGAGCCCGACGTGGGATTCGATCCCGGGTCTCCAAGATCGCGCCCTGGGCCAAAGGCAGGCGCCAAACCGCTGCGCCACCCAGGGATCCCTAAATTGATCTTCTACATTAGGACACTATTTGACTCCCTGATTTGCTTTCTTTGTATAGATCCAGGGAGTGGATTATTGAATAAATGGTAAAAATAATTGGGTGTGGCTCCTCTTGAGTCTCTTCAGAACGAATGCCTTGGACACCAAGGCAATACTGAAAGCTCACACATCCTCAAACCATAGAGTGGCTGTTAGTAAACTGATGCGGATTTCCATGCAGTGAGTCTTGCAAAGTTGTTTTAAAAACATGTAGTCAAAGCACAGTTTTTCTTATGTGTACTGAGCAAAAGCCTCAAAATAACTTCCCCTTCAGAAAAAAAGGAATTCAAACTTCATCTGAATTTGAGGTCTAACTCAGCAAGGTGACAATGTTCCTTGAAAGCCACCTCTCAGATAATGATGAGCCCATCAAGCACTGGTTGTGGGAAGCTTAAGAAAAATAGAGAGCATAACATACCCAGCTGGGGTACCCTGCTCTACGTCCTTTCATATTCTGTGAGCACTACCTGTTATTTGCTTTTTAGTCTCCAAGTCTCTGGTTTGCTTCAGCACCTGGAGTAGCCGAGGTACCCCGTTGAGTTCAGCTACCTCCAACTTGTTGTCATTATCTTCAAATACCAAGTTTCTCAAAGCCCCACACACGGCTCGCTGAACATCTTCATTCTGAACTTTCAGGAGCTGCAGAAGCTTGGGGATGCCACGAAGCTGATTGACCTGGGGAAGAAGTGGATGCGTATTTCAGGTATTTATTCTGATGTGGCATCAAAAACGTTCATTGCAATATGAATGAACACACAAAGTTCAGTGCTGTGGATTAGAACCCCCATCAAATAACAAAGGAGACATAGCCTGAGACTCACAGCATAAGGTATAAGCCTACTATCTCACTGAGGAGCTAACAATAAATTTGAGAAGACTGAAACCTGTGAGATAATTGAAAGAGAAAGTTAAAGTGATAGAAGGTGGGTAAGTGATAGCTATGTGAATGAAAAGAGTTAAGTTATAAAAGCCTTGAGCATAATGAAGATGAACAGACTTGGGAATGTGAGGAATAAAGAGTTTTATGGCAGAACAGCACATATTACATGAGTATTTTTTTTTCCAGGACAGAACTTTACAGTCAATATAAACAAACAGATCTCACTTCATTAATGGTAGAAATAAAGATTCATTTACCATGGCGACGGTAGTAGCAAAGCAAACTAATCCTAAATGCCAGCTATTTTTACGATCAATTGCTTTGGGTACTTAAAGATTTACATAAAAATTATGCAAGCAATTTAAGTAAATAATGTAACTTTATACTTTTTGATATGCTATTTTTAAAATATTTCTTTCTCCTATCCAAATATGCAAGAAAGAGTGTGCTGTCTGCTAGAGCCAGAACTAGGAATAGAAACATAGATGGCTTAGATTCTGAAATGTATGGTTGTTTAAGAAAAGGCAAATAATGGCAATCTGAGCAAGGTGATTTTATATTTCAGGCTGCAAATATTATCTAAAAAAAAAGAAAATCAAGAGGTGGACATGGGGCTGCTAAAGAGAAATGTTAAGTTGCAGACTGAGGGCTTTATTTCTCATAGTCTTCCACTGGCATCTGATGTAGAAAAATCTTGTTTTTTAGAGAGAGCAAGAGAGATCGTGAGTGGGGAGGGACAGAAGGAAAAGGAGAGAAAGAAATCCCAAGCATGGTGAGTGTGGAGCCCAATGCAGGGCTCGATCTCACAACCCTGAGATTATGACCTGAGCCAAAATCAAGAGTCTGATGCTATTCAACTAAGCCACCCAGGCACCCCCAGAAAATTTTAGTAAGAACTTTTGGTAAAGATCTCAGTCACTTTCTCCATCTTAATGCAGATATTTTTAGGATATAACTGTGAATGAGCAGGAGTTTCCCTTTCAGATGAAGTTCATCACCTACAAATGATGCCCTAACTGCACAACAGTTCGTGCTCCAGGGCCCAGTAACACCTTTTCATATTTTTCTACGTATCATCAAAATTCAGTTTCCTGGGGGATCCCTGGGTGGCTCAGTGGTTTAGCACCTGCCTTTGACCCAGGGCGCTATCCTGGAGTCCCGGGATCAAGTCCCAAATCGGGCTCCTGGCATGGAGCCTGCTTCTCCCTCCTCCTGTGTCTCTGCCTCTCTCTTGCTTTATGTCTATCATAAATAAATAATAAATAAATAAATAAATAAATAATCTTTAAAAAAAATCCAGTTTCCCTTTCATAGACAGATAAATGGTATTTAAGACATAATTTTCCAATATGACATCTTCCTTTGCTAGGATTGGGAAGAAAACTAGCAAGGCAAGAATAAAAGTCAAGGTTTAAAAATTATAACTGTGATAATAATAATAATAAAACACAGATAATGACTCCTCCACCCACTTCCAGGTGTTGGCATAGTATTAAGAGTTTCATATACATTATCTAATTAATAGCTTGTTAAGAACCTTAAGAGAGAAGTACTCTTACGGCGCCTGGTGGCTCAGTCACTTAAGTCCATGTTGGGCATGGAGCCCTGCTGAAAATTCTCGCTCTCCTTCTCCCTCTGCCCATCCCCCCTTCCTTCTCTTGAGAGAGAAAGAGAAAGAGTGAGAGAGGAGAGAAGTAGTCTTTTGGTCCCTTTAAGGTTTCACTGGTAGTAATGACTACTACTACTACTTATCACTCCCTTCAGAGGGGACATTCATTTGCAGAACAGGATACAATTGGTAGACTGGTCACAGCAATTTGGTTGGGCTATGTCTACAGCTATTTTAATATATTTGTGTGACAATGCTAATGAGAAAGATTTCTTCACTACCAATTAATTCTGGTCCCGCAGATCACTATTTGATCACTTCATCTATTCCCATTATTACACTTCCTTAAAAGCAGAAAGGCACAGTTTATTTTAAAAACAGTCTGTAACTCACAGGTTTCTCTAATTTCATCAATTTCTTTTCTTTTTTTTTTTTTAAAGATTTATTTATTTATTTATTTATGATAGACACACACACACAGAGAGAGAGAGAGAGAGAGAGAGAGAGAGAGAGGCAGAGTCACAGGAGGAGGGAGACGCAGGCTCCATGCTGGGAGCCCGATGTGGGACTCGATCCTGGGACTCCAGGATCGCGCCCTGGACCAAAGGCAGGTGCTAAACCGCTGAGCCACCCAGGGATCCCCCTAATTTCATCAATTTCTATTTCATAGTTAGGTTTTAAGGTAGTTAAGTTTACACTCTATCAACTTCATAAATGCCACCTATACTAAATCTTCGGGCTAGCAGTATAAACATCAGACACAAAAAGAAAATCCTGTTTGTCCTGAAGGTACTTTGCAAACTTAAGAAATATTTTATTACTTAATTTATAATTTATAAGTTGCCTTCTTCAAAATATGTGAAGTGACTTACTGGCCATATTGCATTTCCAGATGCGATTATGGAATTAGCCAGAGTAGCATGTGGAAGCCTCCACTGTCCTGACTGAGGTGGGAGGGTGGGGGGCTCAGAGGGCAGGTTTCCCTTACCCTGTCACCTTTATCCCTTTGGCTTTCAGCACTTGCTCTAGCCCGGAAAGAAGGAATTGCAGACACACCATGCTCAGATAAAGGCTGAAATCTGCCACAGCTCTAGTTACTGTAGAATTTGACTCCCTAGTGTCTGGCACCTATCCCAAATTTAAAAAAAGACTTTGGTTTCTTTTATCCATTTTATCAAGCAGATTGATACAAAATCAGTATCAAATGCAAGAGTTGATGATATTTTCCTCACTGCATATAACTAGAAGGATGGTTGGTGATGGATCTATATGTACTAAGACCAATGTAAAATGTACTGTCCTCGCGCCTTTAAATTCAGGGAAGCAGATGTGGGACCAGAGAGGTTGCCTGTGTTTCCCAGTTATACTGAATCCTCGGGGGATTTGTTCTCCCTCTGGGGAAAGGAAAAAAGAAACAGACTAGCATGAATGTCTCAGAACTTCAAGAGAGCTTTCATTTGAGATCATTTCTAAATATACGGAAGGGTTCTATTCTGATTCTCTTTGCTGCCAACTATAAAATAAATAATGAGGATTTCTGGTGGCAAATAAGCAGAGGGAACAGACTGACTCCTTTGGGGCAAGCGCTCCCTTGTGCCCTGTGTCTTTGCTCTCTCTCTCTTTCCTGTCTAGAATGTTCTGACCACTATGCCTAACTTCTGGCAAAGCCCTTCTCATCCTGCATAAGCTGGCTCAAATGTCACCTCTGTGAAATGTCACTCCTCTTCTCTCTTTTCCTTACCATTAGAATTAGCCACTCCCTGTAAACTGGTTTAACATTTCAGGAAGAAAATTGGCAATATGTGTCAAAAACTTTAAAAGTATTCTCTTCTAGTAACCTTCACGAGGAAATAATTTGAAATGCACACACATGTAATCGTAACTACATTATTTATAATAGTGAAAACTTTAGTGAAACCATAAAGGTTCAACAACAGGGAAGACTGGTTAATGATTGTCACACATCCCTATGTTGAAGTTTCCATGGGAGAGGCAGAGCAATTTTAGAACTGACCTATATTTTATTAGTCATTACAGTTCCCTCACCAGTCAAATGGAGATTATCTAAGATTAACAATCTGCATGCTAGGTATATAGTACTTGCTCAACACATAGTAGCTATTACTATCACCGTTAACATGCCACCATTAATATGAGGTATGCAGAATATTGCTAATGTTATGAGAAAGTGCTTAAGATACAGTGTTACTTGGGGGATCCCTGGGTGCCTCAGCTGTTTGGTGCCTGCCTTTGGCCCGGGGCGTGATCCTGGAGTCCCGGATCTAGTCCCGCATCGGGTTTCCTGAGTGGAGCCTGCTTCTCCTCTGTGTCTCTGCCTCGCTCTCTATCTGTGTCTCTCATGAATAGATAAATAAAAAAATCTAAAAAAAAGATACAGTGTTAACTGAAAAACACTGTATAAAATATCTATGTATTTCCATTCAAACACAGAACATAAAGAAAGAAATGAAATTAGTGAGCTTGAAACAAATGATGGGGGGATAAGTTATGAAAGCAGCTTGTTACTTTGTATTTTTTTAAACAAGCATATATTTGTGCATATTTTTAAAAATCAAACAAAAATATCCCTACAAACAAAGCTACATATTCAATTTGATTACAGCTATGTAAATACATGCATTTAAAAAGTTAGAGAACAAAACCAAAATGATAACAATAGTGGGAACTGTGGGTATGTTTTTTCTTCCTTTTTTTTTTTTTTTAAATTTCTCAAATTTGAGCAATGAGTTTATAGTAAGATTCTCCAAGGCAGTTACGGCAATCAATACGTCAGTGATGGGATCTGAAGCAGGCATGGAAATAAGGCCAGTTTTAGAAAGGTCTTGCAGATTAAATTAAGAGGTTTGTCCCTTCTCCCACAGGCAGTGCGGCAGCTATTGGAAAGGTCTCCCTTGGTGCTGTAAGGTGACTGTATCAGAAGTGGTTAAGAATGGAGGAAGGAAGATTAACCAGGAAGCAGCTAGATTAACAGAAAACATCGTGATAGGAATGAGCATAGTAGCACTGAGTGGGGAGGCACAGATGTGGGTAGGTTCAAGACACTTTTAGTAGCAGCACTAATAGATCTTAAAAACTGCATGAATATGAGTAATGTTGAGAGGTAAGAATAAAAGAAAGTTCAAAGTCTCTGTTCAAGTTTTTGTGTAACAGCATCTGGGTGAACTACCACTCACCTACGCAGGAAATAATATGTTCTGATTCATTACTTCGGGGCAGGCATTGTACCATTATCCAACTGCTCTGACTGCATTCTCACAATTCTTTCTAGTAGGACTATTATTTCAACTTTAAAGGTAGGAATGCCGAGGCTCAGAGAGGTTAAATATCTTGCCCAAGGTCACTGAGGTAAATAAAATAGGGTGCTGGGTTCACCCTGTCCAAGTGACTCCTGAGAGCTAACATTCAAACCACCAATGGTCCTGCCTTTCAACCCAGTAGGAAGAACAAGATTCGAAGGAGGGTTGGATACTAGAGATGAAAAGCAAAGGAAGATAATGTGTTCATTTTCTAAAAATGCTGATGTTGAGTCCAATGGGATGTCCAGGAAACAGATGGATGCATGGTTGGAAGCCCAGGGCAGGGATATGGGCTGGAGATGCAGTGAGTCATCAGGATCTTTATCACATGGGAATGGAAGATGTGAGAGTGGATGAAGCAGCAGGAGATGGTGTCAAGTAAGAAAAGTCCCAGGAAAGCATCTAAGGGGCTGGAACCCACAATCCCAAGATCAAGCGTCACATGCTCTATTGGCTAAGCCAGCCACGTACCCCTGTAATGGTCTTTTATACATAAATTTAAACACTATAGCACCATGCTTAATGTCAGCAGGATTGTGTTAATGTTCTTGGGTTATAATTCTTAATTTTTACTACTATGCATATATATTTTTAGGTTTCAGTGTGATTTTTATGTTTCATTATTCTCAAAACCAGTGTTTATCCTAGCCTTAAAATAAGAGCCAAGAAAGCAAGCACAACATTAATCCTATATGTAAACAAAATGATATTTATAATCAAAATAGTAACTTAAGAGATAGTAGAAATCTAGCTCAACTTGAGTAACAAAAGAAAAATTCAAGTATTTCCAGATTAGAAAATGAAAGCATGCATAATAATGCCCAGTTTTTTTAAGTTGGGAATAAAAAAAGATTTAGGGGTGCCTGGGATGGTTAAGTGTCTGCCTTCAGCCCAGAACTCACAGAGTCAGGAGCCTAAGGTCCTGGGATTGAGCCCTACATCACGCTCTCAGGCCCTTGAATAGTCTTCTCCCTCTGCCTCTCCCCCTACTCATGCTCTCTCTCTCTTAAATGAATAAATAAAATCTTTAAAAAAATTTAGACATTTATCTGATTTAGGCAGAGAAAGGACTAATTTTTAGGTTAATTCTCTTCACCTGTATGTATAAAGAAAATTCATTACTAGTTAAATATATAATTTTTAAAAAATCCTTACTTATTCTTCCCATGGAACAAACATAGGCAAAGGGGCATTTAGAAATACCCAATAATTATATAGCTTTTTTTTTTTTTAAGATTTTATGTATTTATTCATGAGAGACACAGAGAGAGAGAGGCAGAGACAGAGGCAGAGGGAGAAGCAGGCTCAACGCAGGAGCCCGATGTGGGACTCGATCCCAGGACTGCGGGATCACGCCCTGGGCCGAAGGCAGATGCTCAACCGCTGAGCCACCCGGAGATCCCAATAGCTTTTATTTTTTTTAAATTTTTATTTATTTATGATAGTCACACAGAATGAGAGAGAGAGAGGCAGAGACATAGGCAGAGGGAGAAGCAGGCTCCATGCACCGGGAGCCTGACGTGGGATTCGATCCTGGGTCTCCAGGATCGCGTCATGGGCCAAAGGCAGGCGCTAAATCACTGCGCCACCCAGGGATCCCCCCAATAGCTTTTAAAATAAAAAATATTCTAGAGGCGGGAGTAGGTTTTTTTAAAGCAATACCTAAAATACAGATGCCATGAATAAAAATATTGACAAATCTGACTTCAGAAGAATTTTTAAATCTTGCATGATGAAAGATGCCATAAGTTGCATAACACTGGCTTATATATAACTTGCACAATAGATAAAGAACTCCTACAAATCATTAAGGAGATACAGATCTAGGTAGAAAAAAATAGTCAACAGAACTCTTTTGTCTGACTCTACTTAACTGATCTGCAGGATCTACATTCTTTATTCCCTCTGTGAACCCTATGGATACTCTGAGTACTATCAAAGTTGGTAGGTTACTCTAGGTTGGGCTTTGCACCCCTATTTCTATTAGTTGAATTACATGTTTACCAAGGATAACTTAGGCATGTTTCCCAATGTATTTAGTTCAGCTGTACTTGTAACTGTAATAATTTAATTTATTTACCTGTTCTGAAAATGAATGAAGTGTGAAAAGAATTCTGTCTCTCTGAAAACTAATCTGTGTGCTCTGGAAAGACTAGATAAAGGTAGGTGGCTTTAAAAAACCTCAAATTATTTTTGGATAAAATTAATGTAAAAGACTAGGAAAAATGTAAAAATCCAGAAGGATTTGAACTCAGGTGAATTAATGTCATTAGGTTCTCATTTCACTTTAATCTTTATTTTTTTTAAGATTTTATTTATTTATTCATGAGAGACACAGAGAGAGAGGCAGAGACACAGGCAGAGGGAGAAGCAGGCTCCACGCAGGGAGCCTGACGTGGGACTCGATCCCAGGTCTCCAGGATCAGCCCCGGGCCAAAGGCAGGCGCTAAACCACTGAGCCACCCGGGCTGCCCTCACTTTAATCTTTAAAGTTACAGATGATACATAATGGGCATTGTTTATGAAAGATTATGACAAACGCTGTAATTGTGTGTGTGTGTGTGTGTGTGTGTGTGTGTGTGCGGTATGTGTGTATAATTAAGTTTTTTCTTTGTAACTCTGATTAAATGACCAACTATTAATCTTGATTTCAAAAAACAGGAAAATTTCTACCATAAAGAGAAATTTTTTTCATCATTAGATTAACAGAAACAAACAAAAAAGAATAATCTCGTGTTAGTGATGGTACATATAAGACACAATGTTGATGGATTGTAAATTTACACAATTTGGGGGAGAATTTATTAGGGAATTATTTATCAAAATTGATAATGACTCAACAATGAGAAGGACTGGATTTGCCTATTACCTGAAACAATTTTTAAAAATACATAAAACATGCAATGGTTTCAATAATTGGACATGTAGCAATGACGGATCATGATCCCTAAGGAATAGAAAACAAGAAAGGTGAGCCCCACTGCTGTCAAAGATCACAGTCTTGAGAGAGTTCTCAGGCTATAATGTGGCGAGGGAAAACCCAAATGGAATTCAATAAGTAGAGTTGAGGAGACAGAGTGCAGAATTGGGGATTAAGTAGTCCTAGAATAAATCCTGCTCTGGTCCCACCTAACAAATCTCAAAAGCAAGATTTGAAAGGATCAAACTGTTCTCAAGTAACTACATCTTAGAACAAAGCTCAAGCGTGTTTACAGAAATATAAAAATACCCAGCATCCAACAAGGTAAAATTCATAACATTTAGCATTCAATGAAAAATTTCCAGGTATGCAAAGAAGAAATGAACGCAGATATCAGAATTAGCAGACAAAGTCATTCAAGCAGCTATCTTAACAGTCTTTTATATGTTCAGAAATCTTGAGGAAGGATGGAACATGTTAGGTAGAGAAAGAAGATATAAAAAAGACTCAAATTTAACTTTTAAAGGGGAAAACTATAATTTATGAACTAAAGAAACCCCAAATGAAACTAATGGCATATTAAACATTGCAGAAGAAAGGATTAGTGAATTTAAAGCACAGAAACTAAACATATCTAAAAGGAAGCATACAGAAAAAACTGAAGAAAAAGAATAGAGTATGGATGGACTATGAGATAACTTCGAGTGGCCAAATATGTATGTAACTAATTCCCAAAGGAAGGACAGAAAAAATATTTGAAAAATTTATGGTTGAAAATGCCAACCAAAACTCCAAAATGTGATGAAAAATAAAAGTTTGTAAGTTTAAGGAAGCTCAGTGAACTCTCAAGCCTAAGAAACCTACGGAAAACTACATCTAAGCACATTGTGACCAAACTGCTCAATACTAATGATAAGGAAAAAAATCTTAAAAGCAGCTTGGGTGGGTGGAGAGAGAGACAGTATGTACAGAGGAACAATAAAGATGACAGATGATTTCTTGTCTGAAGCAACACAAGTGAGAAGACTGTGAAGCAACAACTTTGAAGTATTAGAACAAAAAACTGTCATCCTAGGATTCCACTGCTAGTGAAAATATCTTTCAAAAGCAAAGACAAAATTTCTTTTCAGACATACAGAAGTTAAAATAGTTAATCACCAGGAGACCTGCACTAGAATAAATGTTAAAAGAAAATTCTTCAGGCAAAGAGAAACAACATACAACATCTACACAAAGAAATTGAAGAAAACTAGAACAACATAGATGAAATGGACAAAATCTTTGAAAGGCACTAACTACCAAAGTTCACTAGGAAGTATACATAGCCCTAAGAGCCCTGTTATCAATGAAAGAAACTGAATTTATAGTCAGGGACCTAGTTAGCCTCCTTAACACAGCAGGCAGTGTGTCAGTCTCACGATCTGAAGGTAGTTAATCTCTCACAAGAAAACTTCAGGTCCAACTAGCTTCACTGGCAAATTCTACCAAACATTTAAGAAAGAAATAATACCAATTACAATCAAACTTTCAGAAAACTGAAGAGGAGAGAACACTTCCCAATGTATTATATGAAGCTAATATTACTCTCAATCAAAAATTGGACTAAATCATTACAAGAAAAGAAAATTACAGATCAATATCCTTTACAAATGTAGCTGCATAATTGCTTTCACAGAATTTTAGCAAATCTAATTTTAAAAAGTAACAGTACATCATGACCAAGTGGGATTTATCCCAGGAATGGGATAACATTTAAAAATCAAAGTAATTAACCATATTAGCAAAATTAAGATAAAAAACATAGAAATATTTTAATGAGCAAATAAAACATTGGATAAAATCCAATAACCATTCCTAAGTAAAAAACCAAAACAAAAACTGTAAAATTAGGGATAACATACAGATGGCCGACGTACAGAAAACATGCTCAGCATTCTTTTTTTAAAAAAAGATTTTATTTATTCATGAGAGACACAGAGAGAGGCAGAGACATAGGCAGAGGGAGAAGCAGGCTTCTTGCAGGGGAGCCTGATACGGGACTCCATCCCAGGACCCCAGGATCATGCCCTGAGCTGAAGGCAGATGCTCAACCACTGAACCACCCAGATGCCCCTGTGCTCAGCATTCTTAATCATCATGGAAATGAAAATCAAAACAGTAATAAGATATCACATCATGCCTGTCAGAATGGCTATTACCGAAAAGACAAGAAATAGTAAGTATTGGCAAGGATGTGGTAAAATGGGAACTCTTGTGTATTGTTGGTGGGAACAATACAACATTCTTGTGCATTGTTGGTGGGAACATAAATGGTACAAACACTCTGAAAACATTATGGAGGATCCTCAAAAAATTAAAAATAGAACTACCTTATGATTCAGTAATTCTACTTCCGGGATATTTCAGAAGGAAATGAAAACATTAACTCAAAAAGATAAATGAACTCCCATGTTTACTATGGCATTATTTACAATACTCAAGACATGGAAACAACCTGAGTACCCATTGACAGATATACACAATGGAATATTATTCAGTCATAAATAAGAAGGAAATCCCGCTATTTGCAACAATATGGATGGACCTTGAAGTCCATTTCATTGTGCTGAATGAAAAAGACAGTGAACAAATACTATATGGAATCTGAAAACAAATAAACAAAAAACAAAATCAAAGATACAGAGAATAGATTGGTGGTTGCCAGAGGTGGAGGGTTTGACATGGGTGAAATGGGTGAAGGTGGTCAAAAGGTATATACTTCCAGTTATAAAATAAGTCATGAAGATGTAATGTACATCAAGATGACTACTTATTAATATTGTATTGTATATTTGGAAGTCCTAAGAAAATAGATCTTAAAAGTTCTCATTACAAGAAAAAAATTTATAACTGAATGATGTATGGTAACTGGACTTGTGGTAATAATTTCACAATATATTACATACATCATATCACGTTGTACACCTGAAAATAATATAATGTTATCTACATTATTATCAATATAACCCAATTATAATTCAATTTTTAAAAAGCAGGAAAAAGAAATGGTGTTAAAAATACTAAAATATAAAACTTTTTCCTTCCTTCCAAAAAAACCACATAAAAATCCCTCAGATTAAATTCCTAAAAACAAACGAACAAAAACTTACAAGTTGCACCATACACAATAGTGAAAGAATAACGAAATGCTTCCTCCTATGATCAAGAACTGGACATGTCCACCCTCACTTCGTTTTAACATTGCATTAGAGGTTCTAGCCAATACAAAAAGAAAAACTATGTAAGTCATCCAGATTGAAAAGGAAGAAACAAAAAGAAACAAAACTGTCTTTATTAGTAGATGGCATGATCTATGTATAAAATCTGATGAATCTACAAATATGTTACTAGAGCTAAGAGTCATTTCACAGTAAAATTACAAAATATTGCTAAGAGCAATTAAAGAAGACCCACTAAATGGCTAAATATACCATAGTCAGGCGTCGGAAGACTCAATAATGTTTAGATGAAAATTCTTCAATCTTAAACAAAATTCTATCAGTTTTTTCATAAAGAAATAGATTCTAAAATTCATGGGACTGCAAAAGAACTAGAATAGCCAAAATCACTCGAAAAAGAACAAAGTCAGAGGACTAACATTAGCAAATTTTAATATAAAACTATATTGATATATAAAACTCTGTAATCAAGACAATATATTAGCATGAAGATAGACCAATAATACATCAATGAAATAGAATGAATACGTAGTGCTAAAACAGACTCACATATATGTAATCAATTCCTTTTCAACAAAGGCACAAAAAACAGTTTAGACTTGAAATAATAGTCTTTTCAACAAATGGCACCTAAACAATTGCACATATATCTTTTAAAAGGAACTTCAGTCCACATCTTGCAATATATACAAAAATTCATCCCAAATGGATCATAGACCAACTATAAAACCCGACACTCATAAAACTTCTAAAAGAAAATATAGATTATCTTTGTGTCCTTAGAGTGACCAGAAGAATTTCTTGGATACACTATGAAAAGCACAATCCATAAAGGAAAAAATTTATAATTAGACTCCAACCAAATTAAAAACTGTTAAAAAATGAAAAGACAAAATACAACTAGGAGAAAGTATTTCCAAGTCATGTATCTGAATAAAAAAGACCTATACCCAGAATACATAAAGAACTGTCAAAATTCAATGACAAGAGAACAAAAACACAAATAAAAATGGGCAAAAGAACTGTAATGCGCTATCACCTCATACCTGTCAGAATGGCTAAAATCAACAACACAAGACGCAACAAGTGTTGATGAGGATCTGGAGAAAAAGGGACCCTCTTATACTGCTGATGGAAATGCAAACTGGTACAGCCACTGGGGAAAACAGTATGGAAGTTCCTCAGAAAGTTAAAAATAGAACTACTCTACAATCCAGCAATTACACTACTAGGTATTTACCCAAAGAATACAAAAATACTAATTCGAAGGGGTACATGGACCTGGACGTTCATAGCAGGATTATTTACAATAGCCAGACTATGGAAACAGCCCAAGGGTCGATTGACTGATGAATAGATAAAGAGGATGTGGTATATATACACAATGGAATATTACTTGCCCATAATAAAGAATGAAGTCTTGCCATTTGCAATGATGTGGCTGGAACTAGAGGGTATTATGCTAAATTCCATTTTGGTGTGGTCTGTCCTATAGAACACTTATGCCAGGGTGCCTGGGTGGCTCAGTCAGTCAGATGTCTGGCTCCTGATTTTGGCTCAGGTCATGATCTCAGGGTCATGAGATTGAGCCCCACATCAGCCTCCACCTTCAGTGCAGAATCTGCTTGAGATTCGTTCCCTCTCCCAAATAAATAAACAAAATTTTTTTAAAGTCTCTAGACTTTTTTTAAAAATTAAGTTATTTAAAATTGACCTATAATTGACATTTAACTCAATAAAGAGTTTTAAAAATTTAAATAAATTATTGGTTTCAGTTTACACGGCCACCATAACAGATGCAAAAGCAAGATAATTTTAAACTGGATTTAAGATGATACTCACCCTTTTCCGTGCTTCAGATTTCTGGAAGCACTCGTGCTGTATGAAAGTAGCTGCAGCAGAAATTCTGGGTGGTGGTGTGTGGTCTGCATCGAGCATACTCACTGCTCGCTCTAGAGTCATCTCCATGTCTGCATTCCTAGACAAACAGTCACAGATTCAGCTGAATTCCAAACCTGCTCCCTCTTGCCTACCAATATGATCCTCCAGAAATGACTCGGCTAATATCCTAAAGCACCTAGAATATCTGAGCCTTGGTTTTTCTTTACTCAAAAGAAATCAGCACCTGAGATCAGAAGGTATAGGCAGCCAGCAGTAGAAATATTCCAGCTCTGGTCAGAATGGCTTCTGAAAATGTCACTGAATTGAGCAGAATTGTAATATATACCAAAGAATGAAAATCAACTGTTTAAGATAAATATATGTGTTGTATGATAATTACATATTAAAAGGTCACTTTAAAGGCACAATAAGGGATGCCTGGGTAACTCAATCAGTTGCTCAGGCCTTGCATGAAGCTGCTTAAAAAAAATAACAATAAAGATAAAATAAATAAAGGCACAATAAAGCTTTACATGGACTTTAAATTTTTTTATTTTTTAATAAGATTTTACGTATTTATTCATGAGAGACAGAGAAAGAGGAAGAGACATAGACATAGGCAGAGGGAGAAGCAGACTCCTCACAAGGAGCCTGATGCGGTACTCGATCCTGGAACCCCAGGATCATGCCCTGAGCCAAAGACAGATGCTCAACCGCTGAGCAATCCAGGCACCCCTTTACATGACTTTAAAATAAATTTGGTTTTAGAAATTAAAAATTGTTTCTACCATGGTAATGTTATACCCGTGGATGAAACACCTTCCCTCAATAATCATTAGATATTTTTCAAAGCTCCTCAGAATCTCTTATTTCACCTAAAAATGAGTTTTAAAATAAGCATTCGGGCAGCCCAGGTGGCTCAGCGGTTTAGCGCTGCCTTGGGCCCAGGGTGTGATCCTGGAGACCCGAGATCCAGTCCCGCATCAGGCTCCCTGCATGGAGCCTGCTCCTCCCTCTGCCTGTGTCTCTGCCTCTCTCTCTCTCTGTGTGCCTCATGAGTAAATAAATAAAATCTTTAAAAAATGAAATAAAATAAAATAAAATAAGCATTCAAAAAGTTTTTGGTTTTTTTTTTTTTTTTTTAAGGTTTTATTTATTTACTCATGAGAGACACAGAGAGAGAGAGGCAGAGACACAGGCAGAGGGAGAAGCAGGCTCCACGCAGGGAGCCCGATGCGGGACTTGATCCCAGGACCCCGGGATCACAACCTGAGCCAAAGGCAGACGCTCAACCACTGAGCCACCTAGGCGTCCCCAAAAGTTTTCTAATTTAATAAATATAACAGTATATAAACAGTAAAAGCCAGGGAAACCAAGCTTTTGTTCAAATAAGTCATGCTGATGTCACAGAATTCATCAGGAAAGGTAATGATTAAGCACAATTATAAATACATTTTTTCTTAAAGAAAACAATTTTATACACATTCTGTTGCCATTTGCTTTGCCATTGCAATGACATTTGGTTTATGTCTATCTAGTAGCATACCGTTTTTTGTCCTTTACTAACTATGGTATGTATAGTGATGATGAAGCCCAATGCAGTTTGACACAAGAGAGGATAATTTATAGAGGACAAATAAAATTGCTACTTGTAAACAATAACTCCCAAATGCCTCATTGAGCTGGGTTTTTTTCCCTTTTATTTCTGCCTGGAGGGTAACTAGGTTAGGCAACCTATTATCCCTGTGGATGTTAACACATTCATGCTTCCTTAAGCATTGACTCAGAGAAAGCAGACTCAGGATGGCAACATCTTAGAATTGTGGCTAAAGACATGCCTTAAAGGTATCCTAGGACTTTGGCTTCAAAGAGAGTTATACCTGATTCATTCCTGGTAATGGAGAATAAAAAGACAGCTTGGCAGGGTGTTTTCCAGTATTTGCTAGCGAGCACAATGAATACAGCCATACCATATTTAATTGCACCTTACTCTACCATGCTTTGCAATATTGCTTTTTTAAAAATTTTAAACTTGTGGCAGGCTTGTGTCAAGCATGCCTGTCAGAGCTATTTTTCTAACAGCATTTTCTCACCTCGTGGCTCTGCATCACATTTTGGTACTTCTCACAATATTTCAAATTTTTGCCATGGTGATCTGTGATCAATGATCTTTGACGTTACTATTTATTTGGCAGGGTGCCAAGAACCACACCCACATAAGTTGGTGAACTTGACTGATAAATGTGTGTGTTCAGACTGTTCCACCAACTGGCTATTCCCTCACCTCCCTCCCTCTCCTCGGGGCCTCCCTATTTCCTGAGACACAGGTTGAAATTGAGCCAATTAATATTGAAATATTAATTGCATTAATTAATAACTCTACAATGGCCTCTAAGTGTTCAAGTGAAAGAAAGAGCTAGTTGTACATTTCTCACTTTAAATCAAAAGCTAGAAATTATTAAGCTAGGTGAGGAAGGCATGTTGTTGAAAGCCAAGACAGGCTGACAACCAGGCCTCTTGCACCAGTTGGCTAAGTTGTGAACGCAAAGGAGTTCTTGAAGGAAACAGAAAATTCACTGCAGTGAACACACAAATGATAAGGAAGTGAAATAACCGGGTGCCTGGATGGTTCAGTCCATCAACAGAGTCTGCTTCTCCCTCTCCCTTTGCCCCTCCCCCCAGTTCAGGCTCTCTTTCTTCTCGCTTGCTCGGTCTCTTGAGTAAATAAATCTTAAAAAAAAAAAAGGGTGAGACAATCTTATTGCTGATATGGAGAAAGTTTCAGGGGTCTGGATAGATGAGCAAACTAGCTACAACATTCCCTTAAGACAAAGCCTAAGCCACAGCAAGGCCCTGACTCTCTTCAATTCTGTGAAGTCTGAGAGAAGTGGGGAAGCTACAGAAGAAAAATGTGAAGCTAGCAGAGGGTTGGTTCATAAGGTTTAAGGAAAGAAATCATTTCCAAAACATATAAGTGAAAGGTAAAGCATCTTTAAAAAAAATTTATTAAAAAAATTATTTATTTGAGAGAGAGTGTGTGTGCATGCACGGGGGCAGGGAGCTGGGGGTACAGGGAAAGAAAGTCTTAAGCAGACTCCTTACTGAGTGAGAGCCAAAGTGGGGCTTGATCTCACAACCCTGAGATCAGGACTTGAGCTGAAATCAAGAGTTGCATGCTTAACCAACTGTGCCACTCAGGTGTCCCTTAAGGTGAAACACTTTTAAGGATATATAATTTTTAATTTTTTTTATGAGAGAGAGATAATATGTGCAATGGGGGGGGGGAGCACAGGGAGAGAGAGAATCTCAAGCAAACCTCATGCCCAGTGCAGAGCATGATACGGGGCTCGATCTCACAACCCTGAGATCATGACCTGAGCCAAAATTAAGAGATGGACACTCAACTGACTGACCTACCCAGCACCCTTAAGTGAAGTACTTTTGTAGAAGCTACAGCAAGCTATCCAGAAGATCTAGCTAAGATAATTAATGGAGGTGGCTACATTAAAAAACAGATTTTCAATGTAGACAAAGCAGCTTTATATTAGAAGATGCCATCTGAGACTTTCATAGCTAGGGAGGAGAAGCCAATGTTTGGCTTCAAAAAAACAGGCTCTTTTGTTAGGTACTATCACAGCTGGTGACTCTAAGTTGAAGCCAATGCTAGGTGACCATTTCCAAAATCCTGGGGCCTTTAAGAATTATGCTAAATCTACTTTACCCTGTGCCCTATCAATGGAACAACAAACCCTGGGTGACAGCACATTTTTCTGCAATATGGTTTACTAAGTATTTAGCCCACAATGGTGGGCTAACCCTCTGTTCAGAAGAAACAGATTCCTTTCAAAACATTACTGTTCATTGACAATGCACCTGGGTCACTCAATAAATCGGATGGAGATATACAACGAGATTAATGTTGTTTTTATGCTTACTAAGACAATATCCATTCTGCAGCCTATGGATCAGTGAGTAATTTTGACTTTCAAGTCTTATTATTTAAGAAATGCATCACTGTGACAGCACATATACTAAAACTGGAACTATACAGAGAAGATTAGCATGGCCTCTGCAAAAGGATGACATGCAAATTCGTGAAGCCTTCTACAGTTTTTCTAAGTCAGGAATAAAAGGCACAGCATAAGTATAGTCATTGATACTATAATAGGCTTGTATGGTAACAGATGGTAGCTACACTTGTGATGAGTATAAGCATAATGTATAAACTTGTTGAATCACTATGTTGTATACCTGAAACTAATATAACACTGTTTGTAAACTACACTCAAATAAAAAAAAATACACTGCATAAAGCTGTAGCTTCCATTGATAGTAATTCCTCTGATGGATGTGGCAAAGTAAATTGAAAAAATTCTGGAAAGGATTCACCATTTTAAGTGTCATTTAAAAGCATGCCTGATTCGAGGTGTCTGGCTGACTCAGTGGAAAGAGCAAGTGACTCTTGATCACGAGGTTGTGAGTTTGAGCCCCATGTTGGGTGTAGAAATTACCTAAATAAATAAAACTAATTAACCAACTAAAGAGCATTCCTGATTCATGGGAAGAAGTCCATATATCAACATTAACAGAAGTTTGGAAGAAATAGATTCCAACCCTCACGGATGACTTTGAGGAGTTCAGGACTTCAGTGGAGGAAGTAACCGCAGATGTGGTGGAAATAGCCAGAGAACTAGATTTGGAAGTGGAGACTGAAGATGGAACTGAATTGTTGCCATCTCATGATAAAAATTTATAGATGAGGAGTTGCTTCTTATGGATGAGCAAAGAAAACGGTTTCTTTTTTTTAAGATTTTATTTATTTATTGATGAGAGACACACAGAGAGAGAGAGAGAGGCAGAGGGAGAAGCAGGCTCCATGCAGGGAGCCTGACATGGGACTCGATCCTGGGACTCGATCCTGGGACTTCAGGACCATGCCCGGGGCCAAAGGCAGGCGCTAAACCACTGAGCCACCCAGGGATCCCCAAGAAAACGGTTTCTTGAGATGGAATCTATTCCTGGTGAAGAAGCTGTGAAGATTGTGGAAATGACATCAAAGGCATTAGAATATTACATCAACTTAGTTGATAAGCAGCAGCAGGGTTTGGGAGGATGGCTTCCAATTTTGAAAGAAGTTCTGTTATGGGTAAAATGCTATCAAATAACATCACATGGGACACCTGGGTGGCTCAGCAGTTGAGTGTCTGTCTTCGGCTCAGGGCGTGATCCTGGAGTCCCAGGATCAAGTCTTTTGTCAGGTTACCTACGGGAAGCCTGCTTCTCCCTCTGCCTGTGTCTCTGCCTCTCTCTCTCTGTCTCTCATGAATAAATAAATAAAATCTTAAAAAAAAAATAACATCACATGCTACAGAGAAATCATTCATGAAAGGAAAAGTCAATCAATGAGGTAAATTTCATTGTCTTATTTTAAGACATTTCCACAGACACCCCAACCTTCAGCAACCAACACCCTGATCAGTCAGGGGCCATGAATGTCAAGGTAAGAGCCTCCACTAGGAAAAATCTACCATTCTCTGAATGCTCAGATGACAGCTACCAGTTTTTAGCTAGCAATAAAGTATTTTTAAATTAAGGTATGTACATTGTTGGGCACCTGAATGGCTCAGTTGATTGAGCATCTACCTTTGGCTCAGGTCATGATCCCAGATTTCTAGGATCAAACCTTGCGTCGGACTCCCTGCTTCTCCCTCTCTCTCTGCCTGCTGCTCTCCCTGCTAATGCACACACATTCTCTCTCTGTTGCTGTCAAATAAATAAACAAAAATCTATAAAAAAAGATATGTACTTTTTTTTAAGATATAATGCTATTACACATTTAATAGATTCTAGTGTAAACATAACTTTTATATCCACTGGGAAAACAAAATAGTCACTTGACCCATTTTACGATGATATTCACTCTATTGTGGCCGTCTGGAACCTAATCTATCATACCCTTGAGGTATGCCTGTAAATTCTCTCTTATATCAGGCTAACCCACTAATACATGTATAGATGTGAGCATGTGTAATGTTGTGAATGGTGAGCTTGTGTGTGGGTGGGTGGGTGTGACACGGGTGAGGAGGTAAGAATAATGGGACTCATGACTAAAACCAATACCCAACACATGTTCAAACATACCAGTGTTAACTCCTAGAATATAAGGGTATTTCGAATGAAGCAGAACAGTTCTGGCATCTATACTGAGAACTATATAATGATCTCATATTTTAAAGTTGTGCCTCAGGAATCAATTTAATGAGTAAAAAATGTGGGCTATTACTATTTGAGTCACTTTTATTTAGTATAAACACAGCTTTTAAGAGATGGAGGGGCGCCTGAGTGGCTCAGTCAGCTCAGGTCATGATCTCAGGGTAAGCTCCCTGCTCGGCGGGGAATCCACCTCTCCCTCTCCCTTGGGCCCTCCTCCCACTTGCGTGCGTACATGCGCCTGCTCTCCAAAATACAAATAAAATCTTTAAAAACAAATAAATAAATGAGATGGAAATGTTTCACATGCATGGACTCCACCACCTTTACAGAGAAATCGACACTCTGTGGCAATTTGAAGTCTTTACCATGCAACACTACAGGTGTTTTAACTAATGAAGGATCACTTATAAGAATAACCTTCTGTTCGATGCAGCTTTTTTTTTTTTTTTAAAGATTAAGCCTTTAATCCACTTCATAAGTCATATATGACTCAGGAAAGTTTGAATTTCCCAACACTCTAACACCCACAAATAATTCCATGACTCTAATCCTTTATTTTCCTGAACATGATTCACAAAGAAGCTCTGCATCCACTTGTAGTCAACCCAGTGTTACTTCACTTTATCATTAAAAACAATTCCCAAACTGAAGGAAGACTTCCTCTTTAAGAAGGTCTGCTACAGCTGTCAGGGTATCAACATGGCATACATTCTGACCCCGGTCTGGCTCCATCTCCTTGCCATAATCACTTTCTCCCTTCCCTCCTCTGACTGCCCCATCCTCCAACCATGCTGACTGAGCTTTAATCCTTTTCTAAACACTGCATGCCTCTTCACAAACTGCTCTTGATTTTTCTAGAAAGCCCATCGTTCCTCTTCATTCTTATCCATTCTTCACAACTCAATTCAAATATCAACAGCTCTGTGAAAGCTTTACTGTGTCCCTAGTCCCACCTAGAGCCTTTCTGAATTTCTTCCTCTATTCTCCTATAGCATTCCTGCCCTCCTTCCCTCTCTCTTCCTCCATCCTTCCTTCTTTCCTTCCAACTCAACCACAAAACACTTCTTGAAGCCTGTGGAAATGTGGCTTGGGAGATGGGGTTCAGGAAGAGTAGTTGCCCCTGGCCCCACTATCACCTGAACCTGTTCTCCAGAATTGAGTCTTTTTAACAACTTTAGACAATGTTGAAATGATGTAAATATAAATGGAAAATGCACAAGGAAGCAGTGTATAATATCATTGGTTAGAATATGAGATGATAGAGGAAAATAAAAACTGGCACTTTATGTGTGTGATCTTTTAGCAACCAGCATCCCTGCCAACTAACAATGCAGCCCTGACCCAGGCTGGTTCCCAGATAGCATATATATTAATAGGGCTACCCCTTGGAGGGCCAAACCAACGTGAGGTGATGAATGGAAAGCTCCTGGGTGTTGTTAGGTGCTCAGGAAACACAAATTCCCCTGCTTTGCAGAGATTTAAGTGTTATGAAAGCAGTGCTTTTGGACTATGCCTCTTTTGTGGGTATATATTCCTAGAGACCATCTGAAGGGATCTTCCTAGAAGCATCTTAGCTAAGGCAATAAAGCCTTGAACTAGGCCGTTAAAAATGGAAATGGAAATAAAGATACAGTTGAAAGATACTTGAAGAATCAAAGAACTAAAGACATTGGTAATTAAGAGAATATGGAAGATCTTTTATGCTCTGTGCTGCTCTAGGTCAAGAACTTGACTGGTAATCATACTAGAGATCCAATCTCTCTCCACAGGCTCCATCTACTAATCTGAGAGCACAACACTCTTTTGTTCTCTGAATTCTCATAACCTAGCACTTGATGATGTATCTTATTTTCTTTTTCACTCATCCTGTCCTAGACCTTCCTATAGACCGTTCCATTTTCTATCTCTGCAGTGCTGGGTACACTGGAGGGGCCTCATACTCATTTATTTGCCAAACCACCAGTCCCCCACAAATACAAAAACCATATTTTCAGAAAAATAGATCTGGAATGTGTTTTACTTGGTAATTTTTTTTTCCCACTTGGTAATTTCCTAGACCTTTTTCATCAGTCTGATTTAGACCAGATATTGACTCTCTTTCATGCCAATGTCTTGGTTTTCACCTGCATTAATAACTGACCAGTTATTAAAAACTCTTTTCTTTTGGAAAGAAAGATCCATTGTTTAATACTTTATGTCATTATGTAGGTTTACAATTTTACCTACCTACTCTGTAGGAATGTTTCATATACATGAAAGCACTCTTCTTTATATGTGAGACTTTCACTAGATATAAAAAAAAAGTAGATTCTAAAAACAGAGGCTGGATAGGTTTGAAATGGGAGAGAATGCAGGGCAAAGGAGAACATAGGGTGTGGTCCCAGAGCCAGAACTCTCAGGAGGTGGCCTGGGGAGCTGAAATGCCATGGGGCACACCTCAGGAAGGAAGAGAAATGGACACCACTGACACAGGCATCAGGCGTAGATACTACCTTGAGGGCTTATTTTCCTCATTATAGGAAATACCTCTGACTCCCTTCTTTTATACAGAACAAAATTTCAAGAAGTATTCATTTTTATGAATTCTGGTCTCTAGAACGGCAACTTTGGGAATCATCAAGAATAGATTTTTTACCCTTTAGATTTCTTCACCCCAAAGTGTTCCTTCTATTCTTTGAAATAGGATTAATCATTTATTTTTAAAATTTGCCCTGTCCATTAAAACAATAACCCAAAATAGCAGTTCATACTTCTTCTAGAACCTGAGCAACAAAAGAACTTAGAGGGCAAAAAGTACAGAGTTTATATTTCATTTCTTCCTTCCTTAATCCTTTTATTCTTTCACCATGGATTTATACAGTGCCTATTATAGGCCTGCCTCTGTTTTAGGGTACTGAGAATAAAAAGATGATTAGACACTCACAAGAAGTTCAAAGTCTAGAGGGAAAGAAGTGAGAAATGAATAGCCACAATGTATTATTCTGGCAAAGACGCCCATGCAGTGCAGCTATCTGGGGCACCTAGATTGTGAAGGGAGTGATCAGGAAATAGGCAGTATCTGAGCTACCTCCAGAATCATGAGTAGCCGGGTAATGACAGAGCTACTGGGGGGGAAAGAGATAGAGACGGATGGATATAGATATAGAGAGATGGAAAAAAGGAAGGTAAGGGAGAAGGAAGGGAGAAAGGAAATACACAAATGCATATTCATTAAGTGAAGAGGTTCCAAGTGGTTTGTTTGCATAGGGGGTGCGTGTGGAATGGTGATGAGAAAGGGGGGAGGAGAGTGAGGCTGGAGTGATAAGCAGAGGTGGAAACATGGGTTAGGCCATGTGTGCCATGCTAGAAAACATGAAAACTTGGTGGAATTATGGAAAGGTTACAATCAAGACAGAGAATAATCATATTTGGGAAGATCATTCTAATGTTCAGAGAACAGTTCTGAGTGGAGCAAGACCAGAGAGGCCAAGAGATGCATGCAATGGAGATGGATAGGAAGGTAAAAACGTAAGGGCCATTAAGGAGGTTGAAACATGGTGATAGGCCTGTGGAGGGCTGAAGATAAGCATGACCTCCAGGTTTGTAGGGGGCAGGACTTCAGTTTGAGGAGACAGGAGTAGATAGCAGGGGGGAGCTTATACTTTTAGATTTTGATACACTGGGTTTGGGATGCCCTGGAGGTTGCTAGAAATACATGCAAGATGTTGATGGCATTCAGGACAGAGGACAGTTCTGAAGAAAAAACTTGGAGAATCACAAGGATTCAAGTGTCGCAGATGGGCCTCTTTGGGAGACCACCCAGACTCGGGAGAGAAGAGCTACTAAAGACGACTGCTCTGGGCCTGCAGACAAGCTGCACATGGGGAAGTCTAAGACACAGCTTGAGAGGCAAGTGGAAAATCGGAAGAGGCCCTAGAAACTGGGGGAGAGAGAAGTTCACACACAGTGCTGCCAGATGCTGCCCAAGGGCTGAGTAACATAAGGACTGAACGTGTGTCTGCTTTGGATGTAGCAAAAAGGTGGTCACTGGTGCATTTGTGAGGACAATGCTTCAGTGAAATGGTGGGGATGGAAGCCAAAGTGCAGCAGAGTTGATGAGAGACTGGGAAGTGACAGGGTGCCTCCAGAAGCATGGAGGCACAGGAACGGGGGAAGAGAAGAACACCAATTATCGGAGGATGTGTCTGGAGAGTTCTGTGACTGCCAAAATCATGTTGTGAAAATTGTGCCAAGCACAAATCCTAGAATATAGCAACCCTTTACTATTTTTTTTTTTTGCCCTTTACTAAATTTTTAAACATCCATTTGAAGGCCCTGATTAGCTTTTTCTTCCATAAATAATGACCTCATACATCTTCTTCGTAAGTATGTTCACAGTGACAAAGATCTACATTCTGTAAGAAATGTTAGAAGTCTCATGCTCAGTTTTGTTTTATAAAAAATGTCCCCTGGGGTGCCTGGATGTCTCAGTTGGTTAAACATCCAACTCGGCTCAGGTCATGATCTTAGGGTTGTGATCCTAATCAGGCTTTGTGCTCACCAGAAATCAGCTTGAGATTCTCTCTCTCCCTCTGCCCCTATCCTTCCCCCACTTCATCCCCGCATGCTCTCTCTCTCTCTAAAATGAATAAACAAATCTTTTTTTTTTTAAAGTCCTGCTTCAAGATGAGTCCTAACATCTTTTATCACCAGTGCCTGCCCAGTCAATGAGTATACTGTGCAATTTCACTTGAAGGGATGATGAGAGGTAAAAACTTCCATTAAGCAACTTTAGAAATAAAACAAAAATAATGCATTTAATGTTTTACCATAATGATACTACATCACTATTTCAGGAATTATTGATTTAATAATCCATTTTTCAACCTTTCTTTTTAGTAACTTCCTCAGTTCATGAAATGTGTACTCCAGCATTAAACCTAAATATTAAAAAAACAAACAACCCCCCCCCAAAAAAAAACAAACAAAAAAACCCCCTGAATATTACTTAGGTCCCAAAGACCGGAGTGGTCAAGCTAGACAGTCAACATGAGAGGAAAAGAATGACTTTTGAAAGTTTGGTTACTTTAATTATTGGGTATTGCCCAAAAAAATACCCTCCTATCACTGCTGCTAGAATCAAAAAATAAAAGCATCAGGCATCAAAGGAAGGAAAGAGACCCTTAGAAAATTAAGCTGCCTTTGCTTACTTAGCCCTTCAGCTCTCCACCTTTTTTGCGACAGTAGTTATCAAAACAGTATGTGAAGTTCACTCTTAGCACCAACAATGAGCATATTTCCCCTTCCCTTACTTTGAAGAATGTTTGAGAAAATGCATGTAATTACCGATTTCTTGGTCTACTCTGGAATTAGCTCTCACTCAGAGCACATCTGCACACGGCCAAGGGGTGGCCATCCCTTCAGCCAGCAACTAATTTGGAACAGATGGGCTAAATGTCATATTTCCCTACAAAGCTGCCATAGGAACAGGTAGCTTGGCCCCTGTCCCTGAGGTAAATAGGCTAATCTGTCAATTAGGCAGCTGCCTGCAAAGTCATTATTTTAATCACTTATCTCTGGAAGCCTTTCTTTGCAGCCCCAGAAGTGCCAGCTCACACACTAAAGGGCTGTGGGAACAGAATGTGCTGGCACGGACTGTCCCGCAGACCTAGAGAAGACTCACCCGAGCTGGGCGTCGGTCAAAGTGCTTCTCTCCATGAGCACGTTGCCACTTCCACATGCTGCCACTTGGCCAACGGTCATGTGCATCCTCCTGCCGCCTGCATCCACGGTGACACTGGGCCCGGCTTCCCTCACCGTGCGGGCGCTGTGGAAGGAGCTCTGATGCCAGGAATGAGAGGCCCTGTTCTGACCGGCAGCCTGCAAGGGCACCAGTGACCGGATCTGCCCCGAGGCAGGCCCCAGCGTCAGACAGTTCTCCTTCTCCAAGAGGTTCCCCGTGCTGTGACTCGTCCCGGGCCTGGGGTACGTGAGCACCGCTGGGTTGGCAGGGGCATTGTCAAAGACGGTGTCATTCACAGAGCCGTACCGGTACTGTCTGTGGTAAGTGTCATAGTGGCGATGTCGGCTCATGGCCCCGGAGTGAGTGAAACCAACGATTTCTGAGCGAGCATATCTAGGTGGCAGAAGAAGGGTAGACCTCCTGCTGTCTTGGTGCCGCAAAGTATGCCCAGCCTGGCTTCTCTGGCCATACTGGTAATCACTGTGTGAGTAATGAATCCTCTCAGGGCTGCTGTCTGGAGAAATCTCAAGTCTCCTCAGAGGCTGCCTCAAGGATCTTTCTTCCACTGACTTCTGCGAGCTGTACTGTGCAGTTCCTCTCCCCCAGCGACTTTCATAAGTGGCAGTGGTGCCTGTCTGCAGAGAAAGAAGGTTGAAATGAGGCATAAATCAGTTTTCATCTTTGTTAAAGACCAAGGACTCCAGGCCTATTACATAAGGTGCCCATTTCTCTGAATCACATGAAGAAGTTGGCCCCTTTTCTTAAAAAAAAAAAAAAAAAAAAAAAAGAAGAAGAGTGACTAGTTATTTGTATTAGGATTTGATACTATTTAAAGTCCCCAGTTTTTTTCCTGGTCTCCACACAAAAATCAACAAAAATCAATCTTCACATAATTGATCTAGGAAATGGCAATATTTGGGAAAGGTAAACATTAAAAAAAAAAAATCTATGGAAGCTGCACCTGGCTGACTTAGTCCAGTGGTGCATGTGACTCTTGATCTCAGGGTCATGAGTTCAAGACCCATGTTAGACATAGAGCTTACTTAAAAAAATAAAAATAAAAAAGTTAAGATCCACACAATTAAAAAACTATGGATGTTTAAAAATGTTTTCATGGCAATCTGATAACTACAGTTATTCTTTAATACCCTACCTTTAGCATGTCATAAGTTTTAGTACCAGGCGAACGCCCACCGGTAAAATCATTTTCAACCAAGTGTAGGTTATAGACATACTCAGGAACACTGCTGGTTCGGTGAAGATTTCCTGCAATCAAGCATACAGTAAAATACTAAGTGGGGCAAACAGTAAAGACTATATAACAACAGTGTATTTTAAATTTAAGTAATTAAGACCAATAACAAGTATTAGGTTTATATTAGTGTTTTTAAGTGCTGGCTTAACATCACCCTGGGGTGTGGGAAAGGACCAAAGGTTATCACAACATTCTTCGTGAGATTTCAAAATAAAAGTTGAATTAAGAATAAAAATATACTTTTAAAAATTAATTTTTGGAGGGGGTAAGAGAAAGGAAGAATGACGAGAGAAGATTTTCACAAAGATCCAAAAATGCTTGTTATAACACCAAGGAATTTAGGGGTCACTTATTGGCTTAGGTGGTCCCTACCATAAACATTCTGTTTCTGAAGTTGGAGGAGGAGAGAGCTCCATTCCCGGGGTGAGAATTCAGAAGCTTCCTAAGAAGGATGTAGGTGTAGGCATAAATATACTGATGACAAACAGAAGAATGACTCAACACTAGTAGATAAGGCAGCTTGTAAAAACAGTAAGGTAGGTCAGTGTGGTCAAAGAAAACATCAGCTTGAAAGGGGCCAAGCCTGGGGGTGAGGTATTTGGCACTGTGAGTTAGGCAGGAAAGGAAACCATTCTCTGCACTACAGATGAGTGCTTTTGTGGAATTAGCAGGATGGCTCTTAGTCTGGTGGTCTAATCCAGCCCACTCCCTTACAAACACTGAGTAGGAGGCAGCCCTTCCCCTGCTCAGCTCTGCGGGGTCTGCAGCTCTTAATGGATGCATGCCTCCTATAACACTCCTTTTTGAGGAGGGGGGGGAGTAAAAAACTGTGGTAACCCTCTTCTACTCCCTTTATCCTTCGCTCAGCTTTCAATTTGTTCTTCTTTTCTAATCTCCCATTGTCTTACAAAACAAACAACTAATCAAAATAATCACAGAGCTCTATCTCAAACCTAAGTAATTTCTAATTCCCTGATTTTAACCAAAATTTCTTTTTCCTTTAGATATCAGAGGAAAAAACACTCAATGAACTCTCCCAGGTTTCTGACTTGCGAAGGATGTGGAGGATAAAACAACACAGGCAGTGCCTTCCCAACACAATTGGAACATGCCAACATAATCTCCCAGCAAGGTTGTTACCGAGTCAAAATTTCAAAAGCTAATAATATTCACAGTTTTAAAAATAGAACCACATATTTTGAGGGGGAGGGGGCATGGAGATGGTTGTTGCCAGAGAACTAAAAAGTATGAATCCATCCCAAATTACGTTTGTACATGTGTCTTGTTTCCTGGAGCCAAACAACCTGGTTGGTAAACAGTTTCAGGCCTCAAAGGGTCCTGGGGGTGGCAGGTTTGTAACCGTCACCTTTCTATAGATCAAGGAAGTTGAGGTAAACCAGGCATCTTGTTTCTAGAGGCCTGATTTCTCCATAAGGACGGGCAAAAGGGAAGGTAGCCCCTTAATTTTTAATCTCAATGACAGAGAACGTCTGGAACCTCCACACTGAATGAGGGAAAGGAATTCTTTCCAACGCCAGAGCAAAGGCTGCAATGCCTTAAGGACTCAAATCTCCATGCCTGCGTGGGGCTCCTGCCCAGCTTGCCAAGGCCCCAACTCTGCCCTCAGTGATCCTTCTGTCACCTTGACTCCGCACCCCAGGCTATTGGAAAAGCAGGGCAGCAGGTCACACCTGCTGGTGGGGAAAAGGAGGCTAGCTGGGCAGGTCCTGGCTCTAATGCTGAAGGGCCTGAGGACTAGGGTGCTTTTAGCACTGGAGATGTAGAAATCAAATTTATGGTCTCTCAAAAAAGTCATTTCAAAATTTTAAATTATATGAAAATTGAATATATGAGTCAGGGATAATCTAGAATGGGAAAATACTAATGACATGTGGATGACTAATCTAGAACTATTAATTCTGGTGATACAGGAGATGATATAAGGAAGGATGCAATTTAAAAGACCCATGAAAATGTCTTTCCTGCCCCCTCTAGCCCATCATCACCTGCAGCATTAAGTAGTACCCTTGCTCTACTTCCAGGAGCAGACTGACATTCAGGAACAGTTAGTAGGGGACTATGTCCGTTTTCCAGCTGAGATTCCTGCAAGGTTTTTTTTTTTTTTTTTTTTTTTTTTTTTTTTTTTTTTTTTTTTTTTAATGTATAAGAATCTTTGGAAAAGATCCAGTGAAACAATGTATCCTATCAAAATAGCTAATCAGTGAGTTTTATAATCAGGCCTACTGAAGTAAAATATTTAACTCACATTGTTGCTGGGGGCTATCAGACTTTTTAAAGCAACTTATATGAACTCCTTATATCTCAATATTACTTTTCTTTAAGACTCAAATTATTTTATATGTTTCTTTCCCATATTCTGTGATGCAGAGCCAGCTCCTATCATCTCCTTTATAAACAGGGAAACTTAATTACTTGCTTTAAATTGCAAAGCAATTTTGTATAATGTTTGAACTCCGGGTTCCTCATTTTCACTGGTCTCTGCTGTTTCACTGCATTGTAGTTTTTCTGAAACAGCCATTTACCAAAGCTCTGGAGGGATGATCATCATAGGTTTTGATATGAAAACCAAAAGAAGTCATTCTCTTTCCTCTAGAATCTTCACCTGGGCAACTCCAAATACTCTGTAACTATTAATTCTTTATTTGCAGGCATTAAGTCCTTATAAGGAAGCTTCCTCCTCAGTTTTCAGATGAATGAACTGAGACCAGTTTACTGGTTCCCAAAATAACCACAACACAGTTTGGAAAAAGGAATAAAATAAGCTTGGATCTGTAAACCACAGACTCTTCCTGTGATAGAAAGGTTGTGATTCCTGATACTCAGCTTGCAGGTTTCTCTAATGAAGAAAAAGCCAATCTCAAACAACAAGCAATGCAGTTTGATTTGCCTAGGCAGCCATGAGTTTGCCATTAGTAGAGTGGTTTAAAGATGAATTAGCAGCTGTATTCTAAGATTCTAAAGAAATTTTGAACTGGGCAGAATTTTTGGTAAAAATATATATATTAATTAGGATGGAAACTAACCTCTTTAAAGCAAATCTTCTGTTCAGAGGATAAAATATATAACTACTAAACATATGTAATAACTCAGCCATGCCTTTTCTCCAAAACAGAAAAAAGAAAGCAAACAAAACCACAGCATACTCAAAAGTACATTCTGCTTTAAATAAACCAACATGAAAATTCAGATTTTCTAATATGGAAAACTAGGGTATTATTATATTTCAAAGAATCTGTTTCACAAAATGAGGCAGGTATCTTCCCTAAACAGAAGAAATCTGTGGACTTGGCCTGGAGCCTTCATTCCACTATTTTCTGTGTATCTAGACAAACCACTTAGATGGCTCAGTTTCCCATAATTCCAGGCACTAACAGAGTTGCTGAGAGACAAGTTACCTGAGACAGCATATATTCAAAAGTGTTTAAAATTGTAAAGCAACATGCGAAAATAATATACAGTTTTTAAGATAGAATTTGGGTTACAAAAATTTGTTTTTTACCCTTTCTCATGAAGTAATCTGTTCTAGAAAGAGGGATTAAAGTAGAGTGCATGCTTTAATTTACACTGTGTTGTATCTCAGAATTTTTATTCTGATAAATTTACCAGTGATCTTGAATTTAACGTTCTCTGGTTATTTGTGATTGACCCAGTCACTGAGGATCACAATGATATCATTGTGGTTTTCCAGCCATTCATTTCATTTGTACAGCGTGCAAATGTGCTTCTACTGTTTCCTAAAGAAGGTAATGATTTACAGGAACTTTTTCAAATTAGTATTAATTGGGCAACATTATCCTTACCTTTCCGTCTAAGAATGCCAGAGACATTATATGGAGCCCACTTTTTAAGGGAAATGAAGAAGGTAGTTATAGCACAACTTTAAACTCCACCTCCGCAAATTACAAACAATTCGGGTCAAAGCAATGGTAGAGCAGGGGTGAGGTAATGGGAGTTGGTTATTTATTTATTTATTTATTGGGAGTTGGTTTTGATGGTGGAAGGATTCTAAACTGCTCAGAAGATTGCAGAGGTATAGACCTCACAAGATAATATAATTTTCTCTCTTTCCTGGTCTGAATGTGAATCTGAATGATAAGACTCCCTAAGCAGCTATTAAGAGGAAAATATCTTGGTTTCTGGTTATGTATGCCAGTATTGTCCAAAATAATGGATTACTGTTAGGGTTAAAAATAAGCTGACTTCCATAATCAGTTTTTTGTTGGTGGGTTTTGTGAGCAGCAAATTTAACCTAATTGGTTAAATTTAATACATTATAAAATCAAATTGACAAGCATCTACTGTGACTCTCTTACCTCTATTTGAGTATGTTTAAAAAAGCGACTACAGCTTCCCTTACGGTAAATACATGATTGAGAACTGCTAAACAAACAAAACCTTTAAAACCCTGCTTCTAGGGATCCCTGGGTGGCACAGCGGTTTGGCGCCTGCCTTTGGCCCAGGGCGCGATCCTGGAGACCCGGGATCGAATCCCACGTCGGGCTCCCGGTGCATGGAGCCTGCTTCACCCTCTGCCTATGTCTCTGCCTCTCTCTCTCTCACTATGTGCCTATCATAAATAAATAAAAAAAAATAAAAAAAATTTCTTTAAAAAAAAAAAAAAACCCTGCTTCTAATACCATAGCATTTGCATTCAGAAAATCAGCTTTTCTTTCAAGCTTCTAGTACTTTCTGAGCATGGTTAAAAAATTGATTTGGTTCACCCTGGAATTGTAGAGCTGGAGATAGAAGAAATTCCCATGAAAACAGGTATAGTTAAATGTATATATAGAAATCAGCAGGCGTTCACTGCTGGCATTAGATTTAAATGCTACATTTAATTGAGCGGCCCGTCACAAGACGTTGCCTTCACAGTGTGGGCTGACAACAGTCTTTTGGGGGGAAGAGTCTGGAAGTCTAAGAGCTATCATCTTCTATTTGGCCTTTCGGCACAACCTCTGGATAATAGCAGTTCTCTTTCTTCCATATACCTTAAGAAGATTTAACTTCTTCCCTAAGCATAAAATTGGTGGTGGATGGGGGTGGGGGTGGGCATGTTATTACGTGTGAGAAAGGGCATCCTGAAACTTACTGGAAGAAATTTGTACAGAAATTCATATTTAAATGACTCCTTAAAGTCATTCACTAACAAAAGTGGGAGTTTAAAACATGATACATTAGGACCCATCAAGAACCACCCAACAGGACTCTGGAATGGGTGAAGGATTTTCATTGCCTGTGTGGGCCTATGACACAGGGTTCATTTCCCTGGATTTACATTCAAAACAAAATACTTTTTATCTTCTGTTCTTACTTTGTAAGAAAAATGACCAGATATTTGTGGAAACCACAATTCTACAGCATGCATACAACTCAGGTTGAGTATACTTGCGCAGGCTGGAAAATGCACAGAATTTGGTTTAAAAACTATGGCAAAGATTTGTCTTCAAGTAGGTCAAAGTCTATTTAATGCTCTGCCTTATTGAAAAATTAACGAAAAGTAAGTGGTGCTGCTTCTTGTGATCAGATAACACAACTTACACAATCAACTACGAGAAACATGATAGATTGGGTGTGTATGGCTGGAAAGTACTAGCTAGGACTTCCTCACAAAGTTGGTATTCTAGGAGTCAGCACTGGCAATATAGAGGTAAACACAGCTTCCAACGAAGGTGAACATGCCAGGGAAGAACAGCTCTCCTCACAGAATGGGCCACATGCTACACGTACCACTGTGCAACTAGTCACACAATATACCAATCAGCCCCTGGAAGGCTTTATTTTTCAGAAGCCCTTTAAGCAGCTTGAGGTTCTCCTCTGATAGATCTGTTTATGGCATTTGGGGGGACAATCCTCAAAGTGTTGCTCTAAATAACCACAAAAATACACATTAAAAAGGACCCTTACACACCCTTGGGTGTATATCGTGCATTTTGAATTAGCTAGAGCATGTGATTTTAAGCACACTGATGAAGTACTAAGTTCATACATCCTGGAAGTTTCTAAATCTATTAATTCCTGTAACTTGTCTCCTTGCTTTGGCATTCATTCCTGCCAATTCATTTGCTGTGATACCGGATAATGATCACTTTAGATCTTCAGTGACATTGTATCACATTATACTCACAATAGTGCAACAAGTGGTCAAAAAGATGAATTTATGGAACTCACAAACTTAATTATTTTTCTTTTAAAAACTCACTACAGGCTTTTGTAACGAGTCTCAGGTCATCATATCCCCACTGCCTCTCACTTGCTTGGGCTAACCTCTTTCCTCCCAATTCATTCATAGCTGCTGTCTCTTCTCCTTTAAAATCCTCCTTGCACCAAATCTTCCAAATGTATTTTCAGAAATCCCCTGCATTTTTCACTTTTCTCTCTAGATGGAACATCTTCTGTGACTTGCAAATATCAAATCCTTAACTATTCAAGATCTCTCTCTAAGTTAGTGTCTATCCAACGGCACAAGCAAACTGAGTTTTGAAGGGCGGGTAAGAGGTTAACCAGCCCAGGAGAAGGGAGGAATGGGGGTGGCAGGAATAGGAACACCAAGTAAGATAAGTCACACGTGTTTGTTTGGTGGGGTGTGGGGATAGTGGTGATAAGATGAAGTTTGAGAAGTTGCAGGCATCAGCCCATGAAGAACTTGGAATGTCATGCTGAATGGGAATTTTACTCATAGTAGAATAACTGTGTAGATAACAACAAGGAACTGAAGGAATTTAAATTAAGAAGTGAAGCAGTGAGATTTTAGAAAGTTTCCTCTAGTACAGAGGTGGAAAATGAGTTGGAGTAAGGCCAGATTAAAACAGGAAAGAGTCTATCTTCTAGGTAAACTTTTATATCCTTACATAAAGAATCACATCTTTTACTACTGCTTCTAGCACAGTCCTGCATCAGCACTTGACGAGTTAATTGTTAATTAGCCGTATTTCCTTTTACATCTGAAATATCCTAGTTACACAAATTCAGTTTCCACTGAGTGCTTTAGGCTGACATCTGTCCAGTGGACCGCCACAGCGGAGCCACAGCATAAGGATGGCAGTCACATGTGTGCTGGTGCTTGGTGTGGGTAGAAGGTGCTCAAACACTGTCCACTGTTTCTGTCATTCTGGAAATATAAGGAGGAAAAAACATTTCTTTCCCCCTAATGTAGGCAGAATCTTTCTTCCTGAGTAAAAAGGCTATGTTCCATTTAGCAAGGTTGATTCTACATGTGTATGCTAAATCTTTATTGTCATTCTCTTATTTGTATATTTGTATGGCTTGGGTATTTATCTGTAATACTTTGGTGGTCCATAGTAAGTTCCCACTAATCTATCAAGAAAAGTTCCCATTTGTCTTCCTCCTTCAAAGACAAAAGGTAACACAATACACTCATACTGATGTGGTCCTCCTTACCTCCAACCTATGGACGTGTTAGTGAGATGTAATATTCAGTGGGAATAATTTATGAAGCTTCGAGTGAGGAACGTTTTCTTCTGGAAATCAAGAGATTTCAGTACTTTGATCATGAGACTTTCACCAATTAACAGTGTTAAGCCCTAAACCTGATTATTCCAAGAATATAAATATGTGGATTTTTCTAACGGTAATGGCAAGTCATGTTTTCAAACGCTCAAGGCTCTTTTCTTTGAAATATGCATTTCTATCTAAGTCAACATATTGGGTTCCCTAACTCATTTTAAGCACTTAAGAACATAACTGTTTTTGTGTCCAATATCCAATCACCACTAACGGCATTACACAGAAGATACAAAATAGATTTTTAAGTATTCCTATTATAAGAGGCTTTGAAATTCTGTCATCCTTACAAGAAGTCAGGCAAGTGAGATGGTTCACTCTAATACCAAGATTTTCTCCTCATTTTTTAATTCCCACTTGCAACTTGGCCTTCATCTGTTTACTGCTCCAGGAGGAGTATGGAACTCATGTCTTCACACATTTGTGTACATGCCAAAATATACCTGGGAGTCCAACATTTAGCTCAGAATTGTGTAATTTTATTTTATTTTTTAAAAGATTTTATTTATTTATGAAAGACACAGAGAGAGAGAGAGAGAGGCAGAGACATAGGCAGAGGGAGAAGCAGGCTCTAGGCAGGTAGCCTGATGCAGCACTTGATCCCGGGATGCCACGATCACGCCCTGGGCCGAAGGCAGGTGCTAAACCACTGAGCCACCCAGGGATCCCCCCCTCTTTTTAAAGATTTTATTTATAGAACTGTGTAATTTTAAATTCTTGAATATCATCTGAGATGGAACCAAATGATCTTTTATGGGACTTGTTAATCAAATCTGGTTTATAAATTCCAGAGGTTTTAGCAGCATTGTTATTATATTTCATTACTATCATAGATAAGGTTGCCAATAATATGCTTAGTCTCTTAGAAAAGAAAAAAATAAAGCTTTTATTGATCAGGCCAGAAATTCAATTTTAGTCTAAAATCAATGTTACCTACACTTGAAGATAATAATGCAAATATGTACATCCTTATTTTAATACATGAGAAAAAAGCTTTCAAGCCGATAATCAAAACAGCACTTTAGAAGAATGAGCCACATGAACAACAAATACCTAGAATATCTAAGTCAAGTGAACTCCCCTCTGTTCCCATGACTGGAACCACTAGCATAGGGCATAGATAACCTTAAAGGAGCCTTTTAAAAATCCTAAATAACAGTCTTCTCTTGAAGGGAATGTCCTGCATTTTATCTGTGACACAAAGAGCAATGAATTTGCATAGTCAAAATCAAACATTGTTGTAGTTCCACTGGTTCTGAAAGATCCCTACCACATTCTGACTCAAGATTTTTTTCCATAAAGGATACGTTTTCACCATTTCTAAGGGTGTGGAATATATTTTTTGTAATCGTATTTTGCTAACATCCTATTTCCTCTGATAAACTATAATCACAGGAATTTCTAAAAAACAAAGCAACTAAACTAAAAGCCCTCGTACATTTTTTTTTTGTACTCACTGCAATTGATCTGCTAGACACTAAACAAAAAGTGGTCCATGGGCTATATTAGGCAGACACAGAGGTTCATTAAATCAGGCGGCACTACGACATACTACAGAGCAGCCTGGGCATGTATGTCTCTGCCACCCCATCATGGGACTCTTTTCTCCCCACCTCTCCTGATCCCTCCCACTTTCTGATTGACTAGTCACCTCACTCCCAGAATTGCTTCATTCTGGCAATTCCTTTTTGGCAAACAAATAATTCATACAGGATTTGAACAATCCCCCCCTATACACACACCGCTCTCCCCAATAACACCCATTAATTGCCTTTTTACCTTCCTTAACCAATTTTCAGTCCTTTCTCCAGAATTTCCTCTGATCACAGATCTTTGCTAGGGAAACTTAGTAAATGACATGCTTCAAGTTCTTATAGTGGATTTCCCAAGTTGCAAAGTTTATTAGGTTACTATTCACTGTGTTTTACGAGGATTACATACAACAATTTAAAACAGGACTTTCTTCCTCTTCAAGCACCTGGGGAGCACTCTGTAATAAGTACGTAGTACTTTCAAAGTACGTATAATAAATAGGATATGGACACTTTAAACTTTTTCATTTGCTAATACTTGCAATTCTTAAGTCTTCTCTGTGACGTTCATAAAATGATTTTTCAAATTCCCTGCAATACACTCACTCGTTTCACAATGCTGCCACATACCTCTGACCAACCCCCCACCCCGTCCCTCTAACCCATCCCTCCTCACACACACCTCCTCCCAAGAGTTATAGCGAACTTTAAAATATTCAGCACAGTTTAAAACAGCAACATAGGTTAAAACGATTTACCAGGAAAACCACCCACCTATACACTGAGGCATTTAAGACCTTGCAGGGTATTTATCAATAAATCAGCCTCATTTATCACATCTGTGTTTTCAACAGATTAGCCACTGCCTCAGTCTTGCAGGTATGTCAACAATTCAGAATTCTCTAGGGCTCTGGAACTAACAGCAGTTAACACGGGGGTCCTTTCTTCCCAGACTTTCTTGTGTTGATACAGGATTCTCTCCAGACCAGCACTATTGCAACAATTGCTTGTCTATTTCAACTTTCGAGACAGGATAGTAATACGGAAATAGTAATAATTAATAATAATAATAATAAACAATACTCACAACCATCACAAGCCCCCAGGCCTTTTCAAAGAACTTTAATTAACATACACAAACCACCCTCCATAATTGTTCCGTGGCATGTTAATGTTAAATTCCTTTGAAGCCGATTTCCTTTTTAAGTCTCAGAAAGCTGGGGCTTTAGAATAAGTAGGTGTTGTTATTTGCCTTATCTCTCTGCCTGACTTGTACTTCTGTGTAGGCTGCTGAGTGTATTTCAGCTTGTAGGGAAGCTCCTGTTGCAATCAAAATATTTCAAACACTTTGTTCCTTAGTAGGCAGAACCATTCAAGTAGTTGCCCCAAGCATCAGAGCAGAAGCACCATGACATGATTTCTACCACCTTAATTCTGTGAACTATGAAATATTCCCCTGCTCTCTCCTAGAATACTCTTCCTCCAACCACCAACCCCTGGCCAGTCCTGCCGAATTTCTGAGATATAAAATCCCAATTCCTCTAAGAAGCTTTTCAAAATTCCCTTCAGCTAGCAGTCCAACTCATACGTCCAAACTCTGTAATGTGTTAGCTGTTCTTCTTTTGGGTTGCTTACTATTTTGTATTGGATGAGACTTTTTTTTTTTTTTTTTTAGAGGGAAGTTTCCTTCTTCAGACTTTAAACTTCTTGCCTGAAAGCAAGCACACAGTCTTGGTTTAATTCAGCACCTGCACAGTGCCCTGCATGAAGAACAGACTCATTTGATAGTTCTTGAATTCGCCAAGCAATATGAATTGACCACGGGGTAGGGAGGGCAGATCATGTGTGGGTTTGGGACAAAGCAGCCAATAAATGTTGAGAGACTGATGCATTCTTCATGTGTGAAATGGAGCTTTATATCTATCTTATGCAATTGTTGTAAGGATTTTTTTAAATTTTTATTTATTTATGATAGTCAGAGAGAGAGAGAGAGAGAGAGAGAGAGAGAGAGGCAGAGACACAGGCAGAGGGAGAAGCAGGCTCCATGCACCAGGAGTCCGACGTGGGATTTGATCCCGGGTCTCCAGGATCGCTCCCTAGACCAAAGGCAGGCGCCAAACCGCTGCGCCACCCAGGGATCCTGTGTTGTAAGGATTTAATGAAAAGCAGATGGATGAAGATTTTAGAACAGGGTTAGGTTCACGACAATGCTGAACAATGCTCCTTTCCTTATGTTGATTTCCCCTATTCATTGAATAGCTGCAGTCTAGTTGCTCTTCTGGCTAGCCATTGCATCCCCTGTGTCCCTCAAGCAGTATACCCTAGTTTAGTTTCAGTTTAACACTGGATCTGCACAGATTGACAACGTGCCACTGATGCCACTGATCAAAAATTGGCCCCAGTTGTCAGACTCTGAAATGTAAATTCAGCTTCCTTTTTCCCATGTCCTGTGGCAGTGCAGTCATGTCTAGACCTCTCTCCTCTCAAAACTACCTCGATTTTACTTAGAGGAAAATGAGAGGGGACCAGGGAATCCTTAGGGTCTAATAAAAATCCCATTTTGAATTAATAATCAAAAAGCTTAACAGTATAACTGATGAGTGGTTTAAAAATTCAGGCTTGGTGGTTTTTGTTGAAAAGATTTTACTTACTTATTGGTGAGAGACACACAGAGAGAAGCAGAGACATAGACAGAGGGAGAAGCAGGCTCCCTGTAAGGAGCCTGATGCAGGACTCGATCCCAGAACCTTAGGATTAGGCCCTGAGCTGAAGGCAGATGCTCAACCACTGAGCCACCCAGGCGTCCCCAGGCTTGGTGGTTTAAATACCAATTCTGCTACTTACTCTTTGTGGGAATTTGAGTGTTATTTAATTGCTTAGCTTCCTCATCTGTAAAATGGGGATTAAAACCCCTAGGACAGGGGATCCCTGGGTGGCTCAGCAGTTCAGCGCCTGTCTTCAGTCCAGGGCGTGATCCTGGAGTCCCGGGATCAAGTCCCACATTCTCTCCCTGAGTGGGGCCTGCTTCTCCCCCTGCCTGTGTCTCTGCCTCTCTCTCTCTGCCTCTCTCAGGAATAAATAAGTAAAATCTTAAAAAAAAAAAAACACCCCTAGGACAAAAGTATGTTTTAAAAAAACATAATAATCAATGTAAACCACATAGTTCAATTCTTGGCACACAGTAGGGAACTGCATTAACCACAATTGTTAAATATCTTCTCTTTACCTTTCAAGTATGTAAATACTGGACGCCTGATCTTTTAGGGTTCTTTCACACAAACTGAAAACATTATAGCTCCGAGGGTCTGCTGTTTTAAATCTCTGTTCTGGTTTGCAAGCATTTTTTCCCTAACGGGTTCTACATTTGCCATTGCCCATGTCCTGCAGAAACAACTCAACAATGCCGGAAATAAACAGATATCCCAACTTAATGTTTCAATCTCTTTCCTCCTCTCTCTTCTGTAATGAGCCTATAATGTTTGTATAATAAAGAAAACAAACAGCTAATAAAAGAGTTACTGTGTGGCTCTGATTATCTGACTTTTAGCAGAGGAGCAAATGACGTATCATGTTCTCTAATTTTCACAACTGGTTTACCATCTTCCCTTCCGCCTCCTCTTATTAATCACTAATATAGAGTTCTTCTTGTTGTTGTTTTAGAACTCCTTTTCACTTCCAAGTTTACATTTTTGGAGAGACCAGGGCTGTGCCCGCGAAAACGTTCGCTCGGCTTAGCAAAGCGGGCGAGGCAGCTGCGGTCGGGCCAGGGCCAAAGTCCCCTTCCTCCGCGGGGCGGTGTGGTTGTTCCTGGGCCCAAAGCCACCCACTCATTTTTTTCCCCCACTTCCTAGATCAACCACTCGCTCTGTACAGGGTGGAGCGTCCCGAAATACCTGGGCGAGGCACCGCAATCCCAATTTCCAGGTTGCAAGACGGAGGGCCAGTACTTTCAGGTATTCTCTTTCAAGAAATTTATAGAGAGGGCATAAACTCTTAACAATTGAATAAAAGCTAGGAGCATTTTCCTCCAAAAAAGAAAAAAAAAGATCATATGAATTTTCTGCATAGAATCTCAAAGTGTTTATAGACTCCCAGAGCCTCCAGATTAAGTCCACAATAGTGGGGGTGGGGGGAAGGGTATTAAGGAAGGGGTGAAAATCTTGTATTGAATTCTCAAGCACACACACACACACATATATATATGTACGTTGAATATATGTAGATATATATACAGAAGCAGCTGAGAAGGAGGTTATTTTCGAAGAGCGCTTTCCTCAAGTAAGTCTGAGTCAGGAGGCGCGGCAGGTCATACAAAGGGACCGCGAGCAACAGGTGGAGCACACCAGGTCCTGCACCCCCAGGAAGCAGTGCGTCCAAGCTACTGGGTGCTGAGAATGAGGAGGGAAAGGGGCGGGGGGCGGCGGGGCTCCACTCACCGTTGCCCACCAAGCTGCGGCCCTTCCGGGCCAGGGTCTGCTGCACCTGCTCCTGGATCCGCAGGCTCTTGGCCGCCTGGCCGCTGCGGCTGCTGCTCCCCGCCAGCTTCAGCTTGGCCTCGGAGGGCAGCGCCAGGCTGGAGCTGTCCAGCTGCCCCAGGATCTGCTGGCCCAGGACTGTCCGGATGTAGCCGCACTCCGTCGGGGAGCCGGGGGCTGCCATGGGGCCGCAGGGGGCGACGAAGCCGCTCGACTGCCGCGAGACCTGCGGACGGAGCTGCAGCGGGGCCCGGGGCACTGGCGCAAGCCCCGCCCCCCGCCCTGGCCCCGCCCCCGCCCCGCGCCGGCCCCGCCCCCCGCCCCGCGCTGGGCCTCCGCCCAGGCCCCGCCCTTCCGCCATGGCCCCGCCCCCGGCCCGCCCGGCCCGTCCGGCCCCGCCCCCACGCCGCGCAGGCCCTCCGCCCAGACCCCCCGCCCCTCCGCTATGGCCCCGCCCCCACACCGCCCAGGCCCCGCCCCCGCACCGCCCCGGCCCCGCCCCCACGCCTGGTGCGAGGCCCGAACCCGGGTGCGGGGGGGCGGCTCCGGCCAGGCACGCGCACTCCGCCTGGGAGCGGGGGCGGGGCGGGGCGGGCCGCGCGGGCAGACACCTGGCGAGTTGGAGGCGCCCGCGGGAAGGTGGGTGAGAGGCGCGGTCCGCCCGGGCTCGAGCAAACCCACGGAGTGCCCTCGGGTACCGCCCGGCGGGGCCGTGCCGGGCTCGGGTTGCAGGGCTCCGCGTCCGCGCAGCCCCTGGCGGAGGATGTGATTGCCGCTTCGCTGCAGCGCGGCCGCCCTCTGGGCAGGTGCGCCCTGGAGGCTCCTTTCCGATCCTGGGCTGAGATGTGCTTGTGGGATCCCCGAGTGAGCCGTCTATCTGGTTAGGCAGCCTCTGTCAGACTGTTCAACATTTCATGGTCTCCGGGACCTGAGGGTGAGGAAGGTCAGGCTGCAAGGGCGGTAGGAGGGAAATGTGCCAAGAAGATGATGAGTGTGAAATAAAATGATTTAAGTTTTTTTTTTTTCCTTCTTCGTACAACTCCAGAGGCTATGTGTTTTTTGCACAGATGCAGTCCCAGAAACATATGTTCTTTCTCATTCAGAGCTTCTGTTTTCTCTTGTAAATACACAAATTGTACCCAGTACACTCTTGCTCACCCACTTCCTTAGGAAGACACCCACGCAGAGAAACTCCAGTAAAAGGCGCTAGAGAAGAGCACGCTTTTAATAGGTGATACTGTTTAATGGCCCTGCTAATGTTAAGTCTTGTTTATGATAGGCTTTTTGTAGGAGGCCCATGGAAGTGACTTCTGACTTTCAGTTGCATCTTCCACAACTTCTGTTTATCTTGGTATTAATTATGTTTCATGCCCAGTTGACTACTGTGAACTTGAGAGCTAAGCTAAACAGAAAGGGTCCTTAACCTTGAAGTTTACAAGTCACTCATCCTGATTTTCCTCTTTGGACTTGAGAGGCAGAAAGAAAAACATCCATCCCTGGTATTAAGTAAGATGATTTTCCTTTGATTGCTTGGGTTTATGCTCGCTTTCCTTCAAATCGCTCAATTACCGCCACACTCCATTGTTCAGGTCTGGAGGGGCTGGAGAACACAGTTCCCCCCTTCTACTGTGCATACATCTCTATGCTCACACACACTTAATACACAGGTACGTGTGCTTCCGAGGAGTGAAGAGGGCATCAAGCCCAGACAACAGCTGGCCTTGCGGAATGTAGTGCTCAAGTGAAGTCATGTGGCTGGTGGATCTTAATTCCTCCCAGCAGGACGAGTCCTGAGGTAGATTATACCTTGTGGAGAGTTCAATTACATAGCCAGATGTAAACATTCAACCCCGATGCTGAGATTCAGTTGAAAAGATCAGTGAACTGCAGGGAGGTGATAGAGACTTCCAACATCAGACTCAGTTCCTGTCCCTTCTTTCTCTCCCCCTCTCTCTACTCATGGCCCTGATCAGGGCTGCATTGAAAGCTATTTCAATACCAGCTCCCATAGGGCCAGCTGAGGCATCCTTGTTTTTGTGCCTAGCGACCACTGCCTTTATCTAGAACCCTAACCAGGAGGACTGGAGAGGAATTCTGTTCAAATTATTTATTTGAGCCAGACTTCATTTACTTTTTTCCCTCTCAAGTTGATTTTTTTTTCTTTTTACAAGTGTGATGTGGTAATTGACTATCTTACCAAGTAAGTACCAATATTGAACATGTAGAAATCTTGTTGTGAGATAGGCAGATGATTTGACAGGAGGAAGATGGTTAAAAGCCTCACACTTTGAGAGGGAGGCTGATCTGGCTTCAGATTTGATCTTGCCCTTTGTAAATAGTGCGGCCTTAAGCAAGTTTCTTCACATTGTTTAAGCCTCAACTCTCTTACCTGTAAAATAGGAGCAATAAAAGTATCTGACATAAAGTGTTGCTGTGAGGATTAAATAAATGGTTCATAAGAATAACTCAATAAGTAATTGTTTAATCCTCCTTAACAAACATCTTCTGGGATCCACTTTTGGGTTTTCTCACCTCCTTCAGGTCTTTGCTCCTATGCCGACATATCTCAATGAGATACACACACAGAATCTATCTATCTCCCTTTGCTGCTTAATTTTTTCCCCTACGGCACTTATTTTTATTGAACATGCTTTATGTTTTAATTGTTGATTGTTTCCTACTGGAATATAAGCTTCGTGAAAGCAGGGATATTGTTTTGTTCGTTGCTGTTCTCCAGGCCCTCGAATAATGCACACAGGAGACAACAGATATATGTTGCATGAATGAATGAATCATAAAAGCACTTAGTATATTACATTATATAATGAGTGCTCAACAACTGTTAGCAATAATTATTTAGGCTTTCAAACTCTTTTGATGACTTGTTATCTTTTAAAAAGTCACTTAGATATCATTATATATTCTAGGTATTGTACTAATTAGCTGTGTACATTTCCCTGTAAATAAAAACTAAAGCATATTTTTTGAAAGAAAAACTATTTTTTGAATACATTCATAATCTAATGGTTCAGTAAAACAACCTCTTTGAAAATAAGATAAACATAAATTCATTAAAAGGATCTCTTTGGACATGACAATACTATTGCAATAGTAATAGTTAATTACAGGGTGAGGAAGTATGCAGACTCTGGGATTGTGCCCCCAAACACAGAACAGATGTATTTAGAGGTGCACTCCCAACAGGGTGCCAGTCCGGTCTTGTTCTTAGCATTTCCTGGGGAAGCTGCCTAGCTGACCTCCTAAATTGTGAACAAGCCCTCAGATTAACTGCTAAGGGCAGCTTCTGGCCATCAAATTGTGGCATAGAAATAAAATACTGTGAATACTTTTGTGTTATTTGGCTGTTCTGTAATCTGCTACTTTTTAGTATTTTGGTTCAGTTTTGAAAATGCTTATTTTTTTGTTTTTTATTTATCAACAGAAACTAATTAGAGGGGGGAAAAGGTGAAATCACAGAAATGCAGAAGTGGATTGTAAATAACAGATAACTGAATTATGAGGTTACTTCTGCTGGAAATCTGCAATAAGGATTCAAAAAATTCTTGAGGGATCCCTGGGTGGCTCAGCTGTTTAGCGTTGCCTTCAGCCCAGGACGTGATCCTGGAGTCCTGGAATCGAGTCCCACATCAGCCTCCCAACATGGAGCCTGCTTCTCCCTCTGCCTGTATCTCTGCCTCTCTCTCTCTCTCTCTCTCTCTCTCTCTCTCTGTCTCTCATGAATAAATAATTTTTAAAAAATCTTGAGATTTAAATTTGCATTTTTATTTGATTTATACATTATAGCCTTAAAGCACTAATATTTTATTGTATTCATATCTACAATTAGGTTTTCCACAGAGTAATCCTTATTTTCTTTAACCTGTTATAAATTCCAATATGGGAAATTCCAATATGCACAAAATTCAGGAAGTTACTAGAAGACTATAGTATAAATTTTAGAGTGGAAATAATATTTTAATGAAGAACATTAATGGCATCAGAATCTTTGACTCATATTTAAAAAAATAAACTTTTGGGGTGCCTGGATGGCTCAGTTGATTAAGCATCTGCCTTCTGCTAAGGTCATGATCCCAGGGTTCTGAGATTGAGCCCATATTTGGCTCCCTGCTCAGCGGAGAGCCTGCTTCTCTCTCTGCCTGCTGCTCCCTCTGCTTATGGTCTCTCTCTCTCTCTCTCTGTCAAATAAATATATAAAATCTTAAAAATAAATAAAAAACTAATACATTTCCATGAGTATCTTCTATCATGAAACATTTTCCTATTATAATCTGTAGGCTATTAATATCAATTGCTTTTATTTATTTTTAAATACTTTATTTACTTATTAGAGAGCAAGAGCAGAGCATGAGCATGACCATGACCATGAGCAGGGGGAGGGGCAGAGAGAGGGGTGAAGCAAACTCCCTGCTGAATGTAGAGCCCAACGAGGGGCTCCAACCCAGGACCCCAAGATTATGATTTGAGCCAAAGTCAGATGCTCAACTGACTGAGCAACCCAGGTGCCCTGATATCTATTGTTCTAAAAAAATATTTCCTTAATTTGTGTAAAAGACCTGGCAGATAGAAAATTTAAAAGAAACCTTGGGTTTCATTTCTCCTGTTAGTAAATGGGTATGTTGCCAAGGCAAAGGGTAACAGTTCCATCATTAGCCACATACAGTGAAACTGAATCAAGAACGGGTAAGGAAGCTGTGAACATGTGCATGCTGAGCACCACTCTCTGATGGTGGCTGTGAGGATTCAGGTGTTCATCTTTAATGCAGATGTTCATCTTGTCTGCCATTTTGAATATATTCTGAAAATTATTCTTTTTAAAGACCACAAATGTGATGTGGGAAGTGGAAACCAGTTGGGCACTTTTGAGGGCTGGCAATGAGAAATTTGTTCATAGTTATTGAAGCTTTCAAGATGACTGGGTGGTTCAGTTGGTACAGCATGAGACTCGATCTTACGGTTAGAACCTCAAGCCCCACAATGAATGTAGAGTTTACTTAAAAGGGGCACCTGGGTGGCTCAGTTGGTTGAGTGTCTGCCTTCGGCTCAGGTCGTGATCCCAGGGACCTGGGATCGAGTCCCACATTGGGTTCTCTGCTCAGCAGGGAACCTGCTCCTCCCTCCTGCTCATGCTGGCTCTCTCTCTCTCAAAGAAATAAAATCTTACCAAAAAAAAAAAAAAAAAAGACAGTTCCTTTAATCATGACTCATGGGCTTGTATGTGCTCAGTACCTTTTGAGTAGGTGACTCCAGCTGCTACATTAATGGCTGTCAGATCTTTCATCTGATGGCCAGAGAGTCTAAAGGGAGGGAACAACTTGGTGGATTTCCACCATACATTCCTGGTTTTATAAGAAACCATGTTCCTCACTTTGTCTCTGCCATACAATCTAGCAATGAGATAGCTAGCAGGTGCTCAATATATAGCCTATTGAGTATAACCTCTCACCTAAGGGCATTTTGATTAATTAGTTTGCCTTGAGTGGGCCCAGGTGCAGCTGAGCAAAGGGAACGTGAAGGAGGTGGCTTGACCTGAAACAGAATCTCAGTGTGATTTGAATGACTAGGAGGGAACAATGTTTAATGATTTTTAACCTTATGAAGGTATCAGAGAAATTCAGAAAAAATGATTTCCTATAACTTTACAGAGGATCTAACACTGCAGTGTCACACATTGTTTAAATTTTAAAAGTTACTTCATTATACACTTTTTGAATTGATTGGAAATTATTTGAATGTAAAATATTGATTATATGTGTATTTCATTAATGAATAAATTACCTTCATTTTTATTTTGTGCCCTTTTCCCATACATACTATTATTTCCTTAAAATTCTATAAATGGAGATACTACATTCTGTATAAAAAATAATACTAATAATCTGGCTTGGATTTTATTTTTTTTAAGATTTTATTTATTTATTCATGAGACACACAGAGAGACAGGCAGAGACACAGGCAGAGGGAGAAGCAGGCTTCCTGTGGGGAGCCCGATGTGGTTCTTGATCCTGGGACCCCAGGACCACACCCTGAGCCAAAGGCAGATGCTCAAACACTGAGCTACCCAGGCATCCCTGGCTTGGATTTTAAAAGCCCCATTTCCCCTACTTTTTTTCTTTCACAAACATCATCATAGAACGATATTTTAAAACATCCACATAGAGTGGTAGAGGGATATAATGTGTGCTTGAGGCCAGACAGTACTGGATTTGATTTGTTTCTTTACTGTGTAACCTTAGGCAATCTACTTAAATTCACTGAGTTTCAAGTTCTTTGTTTGGAATGTCCTATCATTAATAGTACTGGCCTCTCAGGGTTGTTAAGAAGATTCATGTAGATAGTAAATATAAAACACTTAGATCTCCTAGTCCACATTTAGTTCAGTTATCAACAATTACAAATCCAACATTTTGGAGTTCAAAACAACAATGATTTCTTTCTCATGGTCTAGTGGTTGACTCAACAGTTCTATGGGTTTGGCCTGTGTTCACTCATGGCTGAAGTCAGCTGGTGGCACGGCTGGCGCTGGAGAGCCTAAGACAGCTACACTCATGAGTCTACTGGCACAGCTAGGATGGTTGATCCTCTTTCCATGTGGCCTCCCATTATCTAGGAGGCTAGTTAGGCTTCTTTACAGGGTAGTCTTGAGTAGCATTCTAAGAGAACAAGAGCAGCAGTAATAGGCCTTTTTAGGCCTAGGCTCTGGCACTTGCTCAATGTTGTTTTGACCACACTGAATTGGTTAAAGCAAGTTACAAAACAAGCCCAGATTCAAGGAGTGGGGGAAGAGGTGCCACCCCTTAAGGGAGAGGCTACAAAGTTGTATTATAAGGTGTGTGCATGGAGGGATGGCAGGAGATGTGCTGGACATCTTTGCAAACCATCTAAAACCCTTAGTGCTCAATAAACGGTAGCTGCTGGTATTATTTATCATTATCAAGAATTGGTGTATTATGGGGATGCCTGGGTGGCTCAGTGGTTGAGCATCTGCCTTCAGCTCAGGGCATGATCCTGGGGTTCTGGAATTGAGTCCTGTATCAGGCTCCCTGAGGGAAGCCTGCTTCTCCCTCTGCAATGTCTCTTCCTCTCTCTCTGTGTTTTTCATGAATAAATAAATAGAATCTTAAAAAAAAGAAAAAAAGAATTGTTATATCTCTCAGAACTTAGCAGGAATGTTATCTTTTGATGGCGGAACAAAGCCAAAGGAAATCAATCTTCATTTATCTATAGTGAGGGGATCCCTGTAGCTCTCTGCCTGTTATATCAGTGGAGTTGAAACTCTATTCAGAGAACACTTGGATATCTTTAGAAATCAAGTGCAATTAATCCAGACATGTTTCATTGGCTGTGAAGCATTCCCTGCTGGTCCTCTACTGATTCAAACGTGGGTGGAGTTCCAGTCTGTGTACCATCTCAGTGCTGTCACTGGAGCTTGACTGATCATCATCTTGGATTTTATTCAGAGTACACTCATTAATAACTTTAAAAACACATAATTGAATCTGAAAGGTGATTAATAGCATAGTTTAATTTTATTGTGTCATTCCTATTTATAATAAGAGAAAAATACACAATACCCTTACAATAGTAAGAAACGTTTGCTCTTCACTTGGAATATAGTTGCAATAATACAAAAGAACAGCAATTGCCAAGAGAGGGTGTGAATGAGGAAGAATAGACAATTGCTATTCCAACCCCATTATTTTACATTCATATTCCATTGTCATATTGGTGCAATCCCCTATACAAAATAGCATAAAAAGGCCCCTTAAGGGGCGCCTGGGTGGCTGAGTCAGTTAAATGTCTGCCTTAGGCTCAGGTCATGATCCCAGGGTCCTGGGATTGCCCCCACATCTTGTTCCTTTCTCAGAGGAAAGAGGGAGCCTTCTTCTCCCTCTCCCTCTGCCTTCCTCTCCGCCTGCTTGTGCTCTCTCTCTGTCAAATAAGGAAATAAAATCTTTTAAAAAATGTGCTTTACTGGCAATAGATATTTATTTCTCCCAGTTCTGGGGCCTAGAAGTCCAAGATCAAGACATCAGCAGATTCGATGTCTGGTGAGAACCCACTTCCTGAATCACAGAAGGCATCTTTTCACTGTGTCCTCACTTGGCAGATGGGGAAGAGATCTCTCTCTTTTTTATAAGAGCACCACTCCCATCCATGAGGGCTTGGTCCTCATGACCCAACCACCTCTCAAAGGCCCCACCTCCTAACACCATCACATTGGGCTTTAGGTTTCACATATTAGGGAACACAAACAATCAGACCATACCAACTATGTTCTTTTCTCTTCTGTTAGGTCAATAGCCTCAATTTAAAAATTGTCCAGGTAAGGTTTAGGTGGTGGGGCTAAATGTCCCTTCTCATATCTTGATGAAATACCCCTGTGTATTAGTTCTTTCCTTTTCCAGGAAGATGCTTTCCCCATACTGTCATGAGATTGATTTCTTTCTGCCATTCAGATCTGTTTAAATATCTCCTCCTCAGAAAAAATTTCCCTGGTAGGCTCATTTGGTAGAGCATACTACACTTGATCTTGGAGTCATGAGTTTGAGCCATATAATGGGTGTAGAGCTTACGAAGAAGAAGAAGAAGAGAAGAAGAAGAAGAAGAAGAAGAAGAGAAGAAGAAGAAGAAGAAGAAGAGGAGGAAGAGGAGGAAGAAGAGGAAGAAGAGGAAGAAGAGAAGAAGAGAAGAAAGAAGAAGAAAGAAAGAAGAAAGGAAGAAAGAAGGAAGAAAGAAGAAAGGAAAGAGAAAGAAAGAAAGAAAGAAAGAAAAAAGAAAGAAAGAAAGAAAGAAAGAAAGAAAGAAAGAAAGAAAGAAAGAAAGAAAAAGAAAGAGGGATCCCTGGGTGGTGCAGCGGTTTGGTGCCTGCCTTTGGCCCAGGGCGGGATCCTGGAGACCCGGGATCGAATCCCACGTCGGGCTCCCGGCGCATGGAGCCTGCTTCTCCCTCTGCCTATGTCTCTGCCTCTCTCTCTCTCTCTGTGTGACTATCACAAATAAATAAAAATTAAAGAAAGAAAGAAAGAAAAGATTTTCCCTGGTCAAGCAGTCTGAAGTAGCTACCCTACCACTCTCTACAAAGCATTTACCTGTCCTGATAGTTGTCTTCTTTATAGAAGTATATATGTTCATAGATGTTATTTCCCTACTAGAATGTAAGATTCCTGCAAGCAGGAACTTTTTTTTTTAAATAAATTTTATTTATTTATTCATTCATGAGAGACACACACACAGAGAGAGAGAGAGGCAGAGACACAGGCCGAGGGAGGAGCAGGTTCCATGCAGGGAACCCAACATGGGACCTGATCCCAGGTCTCCAGGATCATGCCCTAGGCCGAAGGCAGCGCCAAACCACTGAGCCACCGGGGCTGCCCAAGCAGGAACTTTTTGTTCACCAATTCATCTGTAGTGCTGAGAATCTATAGTAAGCTCACAGTATTTGTTAAATGAACGTGTAATAGGAATACACTTTAGTTTTAGTTCTTCTCTCTTCTTTAATACAGTTTAAATGTGGGGGTGCCTGGGTGGCTTAGTGGGTAGGTATCTGCCTTTGGCTTTGGTCGTGGTCCTTGGGTCCTGAGATCAAGTCTGCATCGGGCTCCCTGGGGGGAGTTTGCTTCTCCCTCTGCCTGTGTCTCTGCCTCTCTCTGTGTCTCACATAAATAAATAATCTTAAAAAAACAAATACAGTTTAAATGTGAGAACAATTTTTTTGTGTGTCTTTTCCTGGTGAAAAAAAGGTTTAAATGAAGGATGGGATTCTGATTTACTTATTTCATTATTATTTTTTTTAACTTAATGCTTTGAGTAATGATCTGTTAAGTGAAGGTAAGGTTAAGCAATCATTTGTTTTCACCGTTTGTTTTTCTTCTGGAACCTGAAACCCAGAGCTTACTGTAAATCTCCCAGAGCCACCCCTTTCAGGGATCATGTGGAAATCTTATAAGGGGCAAAGGCCCTGTGGAAAGCGCTGGATTTCCATGGTTTCAGGGACAGGTCTAGACAGAACACATACTTCTGCATCTTTGAGTTTACTTGTTTCATTTTTACAACCCAAGCTTTCTTGCAGCAACGAAATTCCTTAATATCATCTACTTAATTGAATTAAACTGATTCAAATTTATAACCTGTCCAGTTCTTTTTTTTGTTTTGTTTTGTTTGTTTTTTGAGACAGAGAGAGCATAGGAGTGCTGGGTGGGAGGAGGTGGGCAGGGGCACAGAGGGAGAGGGTTAGAGAGGATATCAAGCAGGCTCCATGCCAGCATGCAACCCAATAGGGGGATCAATCTCATGACCCTAAGATCATGACCCAGGCAGAAATCAAGAGTTGGTCACTGAACTGACCAAACCACCCCAGCACCCCATAGTTCTGCTCTTTTTAAGCTTAAAGTGTTATAGCTCAGATAGCAGAAAACTTTTCGAAGAAATATTCTGGCCACAGAACTGAAGTCAATTAGGAATCCTAGTGAGGGCAGCCCGTGTGGCTCAGCGGTTTAGCATAGCGCTGCCTTTGGCCCAAGGCGTGATCCTGGAGTCCCCAGATTGAGTCCTACGTCGGGCTCCCTGCATGGAGCCTGCTTCTCCCTCTGCCTGTGTCTCTGGCTCTCTCTCTCATGAGTAAATAAATAAAATCTTAAAAAAAAAAAAAAGAAGGAATCCTAGTGATTATCCTATGATGCAGAAAAGGTAGAAATGAAGTCCCTCTGAAGTTATGACTGTGGCAACAGTTTCCATAAAAATGGCTTAGAATTATTTGCTGGGTAGTTTGAATGGCCTTGCTAATATTACAATGTCATATATTTCAGCAGAAACACCAAGCTTTGAGGCCATGATTAACAACATAATTATTGACTCAATAAACCAGATTTAAAGATGTTACCAGGAAAGTACTTAAGTGGGAAAGTGACCCCTTCAGCAATCAGTTGCATAAAGTGTCAAGCCAACATTAATTATCCTGGCATTCAAGATCTTTCTCATTAGCCTCGCCCTACCAAGATGACTTTGTCTCATAGTATGGAACTCTCCAGAACAAACATTCTAAAGCAGCCAGGCTAAAATTCTTCTCACACCTGAGTTGTTGGTATTCATTTCCTCCTATTTTTAGTGGCTGCCAGTTTATGTCTACATGTCTTTGAAGGTCCAATTTGTTTCTCCTCCCTAACAAGGCTGACTTCATCTGCTCTTATGGGTTCCCCTATGCCCCACCCCCAGACTCCTTAGAATCATTTGGATTTGCCTCCTGAGAATTAAATGAGATGACAATGTTTTATTTTTCTTAAAAGATTTTATTTATTTGAGAAAGAGAGAGATAGTGACAGAGAGTATGAGTGAGCAGGGAGGACAGGGAGAAGCAGGCTCCCTGCTGCAGCAGGGAGCCCGATTGGATTTGGAGCTCCATCACAGGACTCCCAGATCTGAAGACAGACACTTAACCAACCGAGCCACCCTGAGATGACATTTTTAAAGAGCTCAGCCTGAAAAAAATAAAAAATAAAAAAAAAGAGCTCAGTCTGGAGTTCAGAATAAACTTGCTTGTTTTATGTTTGTTTGCATTCTGCATTCTTAAAGATGAAGAAATGAAAAATTAATAGTAAATGCACAATGAATAAAGAACTATAGTATAACGGTTAAGAGGTTAGCCTCTGGAGTTAGGTAAACCTGAATTCTTTTCCTTATCTGCTATTTAATACTTATTAAACCTTGGTCAGGTTATTAGACTTCTCTAAGCCTTAGTTTCTGGCTTGAAGACAGGGATAATAAATACTACCATATTTATTAGGGTTAATGTGACAATTACAATAACAGGAAAATTCTTTCTAAACCATAAAGCCCTATGTGTTAAATATCATTTTGCATCTTTTAGAATTTTTAGATATGTGCCATCAAAGTAACAGATTTGTTTTAAAGCTGCAATATGCAAGACAGTAGCTAGGAACTTGGTATGCAAAAAGAATAAGGCACATTCTTGCCCTAGAGGCCCTTCTATCATAGATAAGGAGAAAAAACAAAAATATGTCAAGAGCTAAATAACAATAGGATGTCAAAAATTATTCAAAGCAACAATAAAGGGGATGGTACAGGATGATCTGCCAAATAAATTGGAAAGATAAGTAGTGTTCCGGAAGTCCCAGGCATAAGAGATTGCTTTCCAGTTGGCCCAATAAGTATAGAGATTGTGGTAGGTTATCATTGAGCTGGATCTTGAGGGTAGGTAGGATTTAATTAGGTGGAAAGTGGTAGAGGGTTTTAAGCAGGTGGGCAGCAGAAGTGTGGAGCTAGTGAAGTGTGATAGTTGTAAGGCTGATAAGGAAAGTAGTCTGACTAGAGTGATTCTGGCCAGTGTTCCCAAACTAGTTGAACATTAGAATCAAAGAGGAAACTTTAGAAATTATACAGATGCCTGGGTTCCAGTGCAGACCAATTAAATCAGAATCTGTAGGGTTGAAAAAGCTTTCAAGGAGATGCTGATGAACACCGAGGTTTGAAAACCACAGATAAAAAGGATTAGTGAGCCATAAAGGGAGAAATTTAGTTGAGGTCTGAACCACAAAGGCCTTAATGTTAGGAGTAGATTTTGTACTTTATACAACACTGTGTCAAACTTTAATGATGTATGAATATTTTTTTTTAAAAAGAAAAGTGTCTCTGGGGACCCTATGAGAAAACTGCAGAAGTCAGTGAAGAGTCATAGAAAGTGTTAGGAGTGAAGGTGCTCTGAGGTATGCATCTGAGATTCTGATCTCTTTATTTGTGAGTCTCTGGAATGGCCTGGGAGGGAAAGAAAAGTGGAGATGAGTTGGTAAACTAAGAGTCCTCAGCTGCAGTGCAGGAGTTATGGGGGTCATAAGGTGATTCCAGGGCTATAGAGCATATGTTTTCTTAGCCAAATGCAGAGGAAGGGATGGTAGCAGAAGAATTTGTTCTGTAGGAGTGATGTTTAGCAGCTTTCAAAAGGCCCCTAAAAAGTTTGGTTGTTTAGGAGATTAAGACTGCTTCTTTTATTTTCACTGTCTCCTTTGGTTCTCTACACAAACAACTCTTGGGATGTTTTTGCAACTGTCTTGCTTGAGAATTCCAATTTTCCAGTCCTCCTTTAAACAGCTATTCCTGTATAACTTTTCTCTGGTCAGCTTAAACATTCAGAGTAGTGGTTTTTAAGGCATGGTCTACAGACCCTTAGGGATCCCCGAGTCCCTTTTAGAGATCTGCAAAGTAAAACTATTTTCATAATGATAGTGAAACTTCCTCTGCCTTTTCTGCTCTGTTGACATTTGCTCTGACTGTGGAGAGGAATGCCAGGTGAAATAGCACAAGGCAGTGGTCCTGCCCTGCCCTAGGAGCGTGGCCCCATGGCCTGCCCTCTCGACTGCCACACACTTGCATGAGAGAAGAGAATACCAGTTTCACTTAGGAATATCATTCATGGAAGAGTAACAATTATTAATTCTGTTAAATCTTGACCCTTGAGTACATGCCTTTTAGAAATTCTGTATGACAGGCTCCCAGCTGGATCAGTTGGTAGAACATGTGACTCTTTTTTTTTTTTTTAAAAGATTTTACTTATTTATTCATGAGAGACACACAGAGAGAGGCAGAGACACAGGCAGAGGGAGAAGCAGGCTCCCTATGGGGAGCCTGATGCGGGCCTCAATTCCAGGACCCCTGGATCACCACCTGAGCCAAAGGCAGACACTCAACCACTAAGCCACCTAGGCCCCCCAACATGTGACTCTTGATCTCAGGGTAGGAGTTCAAGACCCATGTTGGATATAGAGTTGACTTAAAAAAAGTTCTGTATGACGAATTGGAGGTACACATAGAACTGCTGCTGTGTACAAAAGTCTGAGGATTGTCCTGAGAAAAAGCACGTGTGCATCTGTTTGAGCTGTTAGGGAAAATGTGATAGCATTTTTCACTTGTAAGAAGGAGTGACAAAATATAATTATTCAGATTTGGGTATTTGGCAGGTATTTTCTTAAAAATAAATGAAGCCTGTCAATTCAAAGACATCAACCACAAGTATTTATTACAAATGACAAGATTCAAACTTTTAAGTAAAAATAAGAACTTTGGAAATATGTGTCCCCATTGTGACCTTAAAAGCATCCCATATTTTTCTGAGATTGATGGTCTTATTAATAAATATGAATTTTTTGTTATTGTATAATAAGATGTATCAACATTTAGAAGAAATACATAACTCAGTGAACCAATATTTCTGTTACAGTCCTGCATGGGTGAAAGAGCTAGTCAGAGTGCTAAATAGACAAATGGATTTTAATGTAGATAGTAAGAAAAATTCATTAATGTAATTTCAGATTCCACATCACAACTAATTTTAAGATTCTACCATTTAACTTTTCATTTAGTATCAAAGAAAATGTTCATAAATATCCCAAAAGGCTACTAAACCATTCCACCCTTTTCCAACTATGTATCTGTCCGAGGCTGGATTTTTTTCCCTACACTTCAATAAAAGAACTTATCCAACAGATTGACTATAGAAGCAGGCAGGAGATTCCAGCTGTCTCATTATTATTGTTGTTCTTATAAAAGCTTTTATTTATTTATTCATGAGAGACACACAGAGAGAGAGAGGCAGAGACACAGGCAGAGGGAGAAGCAGGCTCCATGAAGGGAACCTGATGTGGGAGACTCGATCCCGGGACTCCAGGATCACGCCTTGACTGAGCCAAAGGCAGACACTCAACTGCTGAGCCACCCAGGTGTCCCTTATTGTTGTTCTTAAAAAAAAAAAAAAAAAGTAATCTCTACACCCATCATAGGGCTTGAACTCATGACTGGTCAAGAGTCACTTACTCTACTGACTGAGCCAGCTGGGTACCTTGAGAATCTAGTTGTCTTACATTGGCTTCAAATGTATGAAAATTTCACTGTGGTCACTAAATTTTTTCGTATTGGAAAATACAGTTATCTTTCCAAGAAATATGCCATTTGTGCTTATAATGGTTCTGTTATTTTGAAAAATTCTCAGTTTTAATTTCTAATACAATAAATATTGATAGACATGGCCAGCATAATCAAAAGCACTTTGAGTTTTTAAAGAAAAAGTGCAAAAAAAAAAAAAAAGAAAAGAAAGAAAGAAAGAAAAGAAAAAGAGTGTAAAGAGTTATGGAGACCAAAAAGTTTGAGAACTGCTGGTTTAATTGACATTGTCCATATACTTCTGTTGTTTTCTATCTCTCTCTCTCTCTCTTTTTTTTTACTATATATGCTGCTGAAGCGAGCACTATTGTTTTCTATCAAATGAGAACTGATGGCAGGGGAAGAGATATGCTACAAAAAGTATCGTGGCTGTTCCTCAAAAAGGTAAACACAATTACCATGTGATCCAGCAATTCCACTTTTAGGTATACCAAAAAGAATTAAAGCTGCTACTCAATGGAATGGATAGGTCATGGAGATTAAATATACAGCATGGGGAATATAGTCAATGTCATTGTAATAGCATTGTATAGTGACAGGTGGTAGCTATACTTGTTAGGAGCATAACATAGTGTATAGAGAAATTGAATCACTATGTTGTATACCTGAAACTAATGTAACTTTGCATGTCAACTACCCTGCAAAAAAAAGGGGGGGGGAAGAAAAAAAAAAGAGAATCTTGCTACTCACATGTTCATAGCAGCACTATTCAAATTAGCCAAAGATGGAAATACCCCAAATGCCCATCAAGAGGTGAATGATGAACAAATCATGATGTACACATATAATAAAATGGTATTCAGCCTTAAAGAGGAATGAAGTACTAATACATGCTACAACACACATGGACCTTGAAACCATTATGCTAACTAAAAGCCACACACAAAATATCACATACTGTCTGATTCCATTTATATAAAATATTTGGAATACATAAATCCATAGAGATAGAAAGCAGATTGGTGGCTGCCAGGAGCTGAGAGATAGGTAAAGGGAGTAACTGCTTAATGAGTACAAGGTTTCCCTTTGGAGTGACAAAAAATGTTGAAGCTAAAAGAAAAAAAAAAAAGTTGAAATTTAGTTAGAAGTGGTGGTTGTACACTATTGTGGATGTAATTTATGCCACTGAATTATTCACTTGAAATCAGTTAATTTTATGTTAGGTGAATCTCACTTTAATTAAAAAAATAATCACAGCTGGGTCATCACCAGATACAGGACCTGGTACTCTAGCATAGATTCAGAATATCCTTTCCAATTTTAGTCAAGTTAGCACAATGAATGGTATCTGTTTTCTTTCTGTTGGCAGTGTTTCAAGTATCTGGTGCTAGTATAATCATTGTTTTGGCTATCCTCAGACTTAGCAATGCAATTTTTGCTTTGATATTCTTCCCAGTTGTTATGTCAGGAAAAAGGCAGAATTAGGCAGCATGTTAAAATTGAATCAGTATTTCTTACATAAATGATCTGTTTTCAGTCACAAATCTCTTTTGAAGTCTAAAAGCAAACAAAAAACTTGAGATTGTTGACATGTTCTACAGTAGAGCTGAAAGGCAATGAGCTGTTGTTCAAAGAATACAAGAAGGCATCACAATCTTCAATTTATTAGCTAATGGCAGGGCCACTGGTTGTGTTTTTGTCCCAAGTATGGGTTTTTCTGTCCCTCAAGCTGCAAAATTTTGGAAATGTCCTAAACGTGTTGGATTGTCACACAGCAGTGGCTCAGAGTTCTGGGGTTTGTTATTGATTGACGTCTCTACCCTAGTAACCAGAAACCATATGATTCACCAAGGAGATTGCATATTATGTCACTATGCAGGGCTCTTAAATGTAACTTGTAGTCTGATCTTCTTTCAAGTTGGCACACTGAGTACTTAATGAATTGATAAGTAGTATGGTGATCGTATTTCTGATAAAACAAAACAGCATCTAAAAGAGCAAAAACCAAAGAAGGTATCTGCATTAGAATTTCTGACTTTAAGTTTGGGTTATGTGGGTAGAGGAGGCAAAATTCTGGCTTCAATTTCTTCGTTTGTAAGGCTCCATTGATGGTACTAGTCAAGGGCAGCTGGGTGGCTCAGTCAGTTCAGTGTCTGCCTTTGGCTCAGGTCATGATCCTGGACTGGAGTTCCAGGATTTAGCCCTGAGTTGGGCTCCCTACTCAGTGGGAAGTATGCTTCTCCTTCTGCCCCTTGCCTTGCTTGGACTCTCTCTCTCTTGCTCACTCTCTCTCTGTCTCTCAAATAAATAAATAAAATCTTTAAAAAAAATGGTACTAGTTACACAGGGTTTTATGAGAGAATGTGTGAAATATCTTCTATGAGATTAGGCGTATAATTGGTCAGGAAAGGGAGTTATTTTTCTAAAAAAATACATTTGACATATAACAATGTGGAAATTTAGTATGGGAGTTTGTTTTTATTATTAGGAATATGCTGGAACTAGTATAGTGCTGTCATAAAAGGGAGGACCAACTAACAAAGGGAGATAGACTTAGCTCAGCTTTCCTTTCCTCAGTTGAAAAATAGCCATGTGGGCAGCTCTGGTGGTGCAGCGATCTAGCGCTGCCTGCAGCCCAGGGTGTGATCCTGGTGAACCAGGATCGAGTCCCACGTCAGGCTCCCTGCATGGAGCCTGCTTCTCCCTCTGCCTGTGTCTCTGCCTCTCTCTCTATGTGTCTCTCATGAATAAATAAATAAAATCTTAAAAAAAGAAAAATAGACATGTAAGTACAGCAAAATACATAATTATTGCAATTATGAGAATGTGTACTGTTTAATATTAAGGAAGAGAAAAATAAAGAGGAAACATCAAGGGAAAGAGATGAAAGAAAGGTTTGAAAGAGGGATAGGGTGCATCCCAAAAGTTTGTTCTAAGTGACATATGTGGATGTGAAAATGTAAAATTATTTAGTTGTATTGAAAACCAGGTCAACTCACATTCCCCAATATTAGAATTGGAAATGTAATACAGAGTGGAACAGAGATTTCCAAACCTTACTGATTCAGATCACTTTGAGAGACCTACAAAAATGTAAATGCCTATGCTTCACTCCAGAGATTCTGATTCTATAGTTCTAGGGTAGAGTCCAGTGACCTGTGTTTTTAAAAAGCTCTCCAGATGAATTTTGATACATGGCTAATTTGAGGATAGTAGACATGAGAATGAAATATTTGTCTTTATCCAGCAGTATGTATCTGTTCAGTCATTCATAGAATCCCCTCTCCTCTGCGGAGCAAGAAAAAGAAGCATGGTAGGATAACCCAATTTAAAACTGACACAATCATTAGTTTTTAAAAAATGTCCATAAAAAAAGATTGAAAGTCCATCTTTTCTGGTGACTTACAACGGAGCCAACTTCTAGGCTCCTCTGAAGCTGGAGATAAGCTACAGCAGTGACATCAAGTGGTTGTTATAAGGTATCTTCCTTTTTATTTGGGACTGACTTTGATATTTAAGAGAATTAACTTAAACAGGGTGTTGTCTTCTTACTCCCTCCCCCACCTCACCAGTTAGAGAATGCATTCTTTAGTTTCTGCACACCTCACTCACCAGAAATGCTGAAAGAATGAAAAAACAACAAACAAAATCTGACCCTGACATGTGATCCTTTGAGTGCTATCCAATACATACACCTTTGTTTAGTTGTTTCTAGAACCAGGAGGTTTCAGTGAAGTGAAAGAAAGCTCAAACTAAACTGTACATGCAGAAACTATGATAATGCTGATGAAACTACCAGAATATTTAAAACTATATTAATCGTAAAACAAGGACCTATAAACTTGACTCGAATGAGAATACCCTGGGTGCATGCCAAGCAAACTCATAAGACTAAGATGAAGGTCAAATTTCCTTTCATAATATCAGTGGTAAGCTGACACTTAGGTATCCAGAGGATAACAACATTCAAAATGTCTTGATTAAAAAAAACTACAAAGCAAAAGTAGATTTGGAAAGATTTTTTATATCAAAGAGCAAAAATATTTATTGACCTATCCCACTTTAGGCAACTCAATAAATGGAAATCAGATTTTATGGCTATTAAGAGATGGCTCTCAGGATTTTTACCATATAGTAGCATTCATCAAAGATTTTCTTTAAACAGCGACCTCACCGGTATATTTATACCATGACTGGGTTTATCAAAATTTGATATACACAGTTTAAAGAAATGCCTTTGCTAACCAGAATAAGACACACCCAAATTACAAACAAAAGAAGAGGAAGTTGGGAAATTAACTGGCATGTGGACAAGAGAAGTATATTTAGTTATTTGGACTGTGGTGTTTCAAAAGACTGGAGAAGAAGAACACACAATTGTAAAGAAAAAAAAATAGACAAAATAGGATTACCTTCGATCCCAGGAACCATCATTTTGAATGTGAAACCAACTGATGTGGCTGATGTTGCATCTGTGTGCAACTAAATTAGCCACTATTCTCAGGCCACCCATGCTAAGGTGAGAACTGCTGAACATTGTCATCAATCAGAGGAAAGTGCCATTTACTTTTCTTCCTGTGTCTCTCAGATGTCAATTTAAAATTTTCTATTCATTATGTCTATCCTATGCTTTTAAATTCTGAAAGTAAAAGGAAATCTGTTGCATTTTCAAATTCTAGATTTAGCTACCTTCTATGTAGGGGCAAGGACTGGCCCTGAGTTTAGCTCCTTGAAGCTTACTCATTTTAAGTCATAAGTAGAAAGCTGATATATTTAGACAATTGGCAGAAGGAAAATTTATATGAAAACTAAAATCAGCTCTCAGCTGATATGGTGGGTCATGGACTTGTTGGTGTAGACAATTTAATGATCAGAAATAATAAACAGGGAGAGAACCTGTATGAGTTATCATCTATTTTTGAGCTAAATGTTCTAAAATCTGTGAATGACTAAGTGAGGAGGCATCCTCTACATTTCCCATTTGTAGGTGAGTAATAGGGAGGGATTACTGAGTAGTTTTCTTTAGCTTCTCAGTAATAAACAATTCCCAAATGAGGAAGAATAGCTTCTTTTGCCTTAAACAGAGAGTGTCCATGGATTGAAATACTGGGAACTTTATCAATAAATCTCTGTGAAATTATCTAATGGCTTCAAATGAGAGGTTTGAGTTTTTACTTATTTCACCCAATTGGATATTAAAATGAATTGAGGAAAACTGGGCCTGTTTAGGTCACAGCCACAGCATAAATATTTACATTGTTGTCAATGATAATTGTTCTTTTCCCAAGTCATTCCATACTTTTTTTTCCCCCCTCAATGAGGGTATATTAAGGACTCAATAAACATGAAATAAAGCTGGAAGAGTAGACTGAGGCCAGAACATGGATGACTCTTACATTTTTTTTTTTCAGCAATAAGTGGATGTTGTCAAGAAAATAAAAGAGATGATCTGGTCTGTGTCTTGGGGAGATATAACAGGTAGTGTTATGGAAGACATATTGGTAGAGGATGAGACCGAAGGCAGAGGATGGACAAATACTGTGGCTGGAGAAATGGAGAGGAGGGTAGTGTTGGCTTGTGTGAACCACTGTGCCTTTTTTTTTTGTTAATTTTAAAAAAAGTAAATGCTCAAAAAAAGGTTAGTTGAATATATGCTAGCTATTTGTTGAGGAAAGGAAATAGTCAAAGATGACAGTAAAGTTTTAAGTTCTAATTGCTGGATGAAGACTGAACTCATTCTGTTCTGTCAACACAGGCATTGCTGCCACTGTCCTGCCAGCCTATGAGACTCATTGCATGAATTAGAAATGGTTATCTTTTTTAAAAAATTGTCATAATACGGTAGTATTTTTTTGGACGAGATCATTTACTGTCATCAGTGGAAATATTTTATAATAAATGCATTGGTGTGATGTCTTTGATTGGAATAATGCCCTTTGGATGTAGTGGGTTGGGCAATACCCATCCTACACAACCATATGTAGTGCCCTTAAGTGTTGCTTGTTCTTAAGAAAATCACAACTTTTCATTTATATCAAAGGAAAGAAGAAAATGTGGTCAAGAGTGCGAAGTGCTGCAGAGGCAAAACAAAACCAGAAAAAAATAAAAGAATACTAGATATAACAACAGTTAAAAGGGTTATTGGTGACTTACTGAGACAGAACTTTGATAAAATTTTAAACCTTTGGCTGAAAAAGCCTATAGAGACCTTTTAACTCCCTTTTTCCTTCCAGTTTTATTTATTTATTTATTTTATTTACATTTTTAATAAAGATTTTAATTATTTATTTGATAGAGAGAGAGAGAGAGAACAAGCAGAGGGAGAGGGAGAAGCAGGCTCCTGGCTGAGCAAGGAACCTGATGCAGGGCTCCTTTCCAGGACTCTGGGATCATAATCTGAGCCAAAGCCAGATGCTTAACCAACTGAGCCACCCAGGTGCCCCTTCCCTTCCGTTTTAATTGTGTAAAAACTGAGCCCCAAGAATTTGAGGGATTTGCTCAATCTCTTGTAGTGCTATCTAATAATACTCTACATTTCTTTTGGTCTTGGACTGTATGTCTTTTGTATTGTTCTATCTTTATGATTGTTTTCCTTTAAGAATCCTCTGAATTCTTTCCCTATTACTTCAATTTAGGAAATGTGAAAGGCTAATGGGCTAATTTAGATAAATAAAACTGGCATTGGGGATGAAGAACATTACTGACAGCATGGGATATATTAAGGACCTTCCTCATTTTTTAGAGGAAAGCTCAGAATTTCTTCCAATACCTACTTTCATCCAGAAGAAGTCTCTTCTGTGCATCTTATCACTGGCATAAGGTCCCCTGTCTTGGGATAGATGAGCAGGAGGAGGAGAGATGGGTTTAGACTAGGTAACAAGAGTGTTTCCTTTCTATTCTTGCATACCAGTGATGAGATGATAAAAGCTAAATTGCCCAGAGTTGAGCAATTACTAGGAGGTTAGGAGTGGAGCAGTGTGAGGGACTATTTATAAAATAAACTCAGCAGAGAATGACAAAAGTTTGCTAGGAGAGGAAAATAATGACACTAGGGGAAAAAAAATAAAAGGCATAAAAACAGTCACTTTGGGTCACTAAGCTGCTTGGATCCATTTATTGCTAGATTTCTTGTTGACTATGAGTCATATCTTTTTGGTTTAAGCTTCCATTAATCAGTTTTGTTGTTGTTGTTGATACTTGTATCTGAAAGCATCCTAATAGAAAGTCTGATAGAGGCCCTGTGCATGAGGGCAGTCTGGCTAGGTGGGAGAAAGTTCTAAAGCTGAATCAATTCAGGGAAGTTGTCTGTTTAGGAAAGTGTAAAATAGTACTGCTGGAGAAAGAATAATTATTGGGGGCTGAGAGTAGGAGATATGGAGAATGCCTCCCAAATCTAACCAATGTCTAGAATGGAAGATCACGATGAATACTTACTAAATGTTGCATAAAGAATGCTCCTTGTCAAATTTAATATATGTGATAAGGGTAAGGAGAGTCAGAGGCCAGGAGGATAAAGATCAGGATGAAATGCATTTTAAGGAATTTTCTTACAAAGCTAGTAATCCCATCATGTAGGTCCTACTCTCATAAGTTCACCCAAATTTAAGTACCTTCCAAAGGCCCTACCTCCAAATACCTTCACATTGGAGGTTAGGGCTTCAACATATGAAATTTGAGGCAAATGAAAACATCCAGTCCATAACACTCTTTAAGCTTTGATTTTCTCATCTGTAAAAAGAGGAAGCTAATGTAGGGGCCAAGGGCAGGCCATCCCAAGATGGGTCACTTTGGCAAGAATATTTATTATTATTTTTTAAAGATTTTATTTCTTTATCTTAGAGAGAGATAGCATGAGCAGGGTTAGGGGCAGAGGGAGAGGGATTCTCTCAGAGAGAGAAAGAGAATCTCAAGCCAATTGCAGAAAAGCTCTTTGCTTCCCTCTCAACTGCCTGATTGTGTCAGGAAGAGAGCTATTAACAGAAATTTCTCTTTACCTGAGAAACTTATCTAATAGGGTCACCTTTGTTTTCCAAACATCTCCTCTCATCTTCCTGCTAATGGTCTTTCTCCACTTTGTATCCTCAGACCCCTACCCTATCCTTAGCTCATATAAGCATCATGTTGCCTACTCTCTTTGGAATTTCCATGTCTGTGTGGATTCCCCATGCTATTCAATTTGATTTACTCCTGTTACTCTGTCTCATGCCAATTTGATTCTTCTTCCAGCTTCGAGGACCTTTGAAAGGCAGAAGGAGTTTTTCCTCCCTCATATTGATAACTATCCCACAAGGTTATTGCAGGGATTTAAAAAAAATTATATTTACTTATTCATGAGAGACACACACACAGAGAGGCAGAGACACAGGCAGAGAAGCAAGCTCAATGCAGGGAGCCCGATGTGGGACTCGATCCCAGGACTCCAAGGATCACGCCCTGAACCAAAGGCAGATGCTCAACCACTGAGCCACCGAGGGAGGCGTCCCTATTGTAGGGATTAATGAGAGATTAGTATATGTAGAGCATTCAGTTAAGTAGTAAGCAGTTGATAAATGGTATTATTATTATTATATTCTTTTTATATTGTATTATTATTGTTTTAACCTTTGATGTTGCCTTCTTGGTACCTGGGACTCTTAACTCTCTAATGGCTAACATATCTCAGTCAGGAGGTGGTAGCCATCAGCGGATCAGTGAGCTGGGAGTCTGTGATCTGGTTCAAATACTAACACTAGTGTTCTGAATGTTCACTTACTGTGGACATCTTATTGAACATTATATTCGTGCTCATATCTCTGTACACATTTTGACACAACTGTGAGGCTGGGCCAGTAACAATGTGTTCCTAAGAGGCTGATGACTATGGGGCATATATATATGTTAAGAGGGGTATATGCTACATAAAAGATTCAATATATGTGGATGTTATGTGTGAATAACTGAGAACTATACCAAAATTAAATAAAATGTGTAGATTTTAATTCACTTTAAAGAAGTCAAAACCACCACCAACAAAATTATTAAATATTTTGTTAAATACACTGAAATCACTAGGAATATTAAGATGTAAATTTGATGACTTATCTGCAAAAAATAGCAATCTGATAAAAGAAACATGTAAACAAATAATTATGATGAAGGATAGCAGTCATAGGGCTAGAAAATAAATTACAAGGTAAAGTGACACCACATCATGAGCAAGGGGATCAGACTGACCAACTGAACAGGCCAGTGAGGGCTTCAGAGGGATGGTGACATCTGATCTCAGAACCAGATAGTTGGGCATCACATGAAAGCAATTCCAAAAAAAAAAAAAAAAAAAAAAAAAAAGAAAGCAATTCCAGAGAGCTTTGTATGTATGTGTTATTAATAGTGAGATGCCAGCTAAGAAATTAGAAATGAGAGAAGTGGATTGTTCTCTGAAATTTTAGTGCTGAGATTAACACATAATGGATTGAGAGCATAGATTCAATTTAATACATCTGGGACGGATTCTGAGATTCTGAATTTTGAAAAGTCTCTCCAAGTGATATTAATATTCCCTGGGTTAAAATAATCTGATATACCTACTTCATTGGATGATCTCCCCAGTATTTCCCAAACCAGTGTCCTACAGAAGACTTTTCCTAAGACGCTCAAAGCAGTATGAGAAAATTCTGTTCAAATAATTTTGGAAAGTGCTATGTTAAGAAAATTTGATCTAATTTCTTTATATAAAAATCCCTTAAAGGAAGTTAAGCATCTCTAAGAGAAAATATAGTGTTTAGCTATTTTATATAGACTTAAAATTTTTGGTAAATCTGTTTGTAAGGATTTTATCGTGTATATATGTGTCTTTGTGTAAGTCTGGGTATGTTTACCTGTGTTTGTGTGTGTATGCCTACTTATATACATTTGTCTCTACTTGAGTGGGGTGTGTGTGTGTGTGTGTGTGTGTGTGTGAGAGAGAGAGTGACAGGTACATAGGTGTGTCTGGATGTTGTAGGGGAGGAAAAATCTTTTTTTACTCTACTGTCCTAGGTTCAAGGGCTGAGGGTCTTGAATCGATGTGATAAAAGACAATTGGCAGGGTGCCTGGGTGGCTCAGTTGGTTAAGTGTCCAACTCTTGATTTCAGCTCAGGTCATGATCTCAGGGTCTTGAGATGTGAGATCTTGGGAAAGTGAGATCGAGCCCCCTTATGGGCTTCTGTGCTCAGCACAGTCTGATTGTCCCTCTCCCTCCCCTTCTACCCTTTCCATCTCTTGTGCTCTCTCTCTAAAATAAATTAAGAAATAAAATCTTTCTGTGTAGACTACCACTTCTGACATTAAAAAGAAATTTCCTCAGGACTTTTTCTGTCACTGTATTCTTTACTCAAAGTCTGTTATTGTTTATCACACCTACACATAGGAAATTAAAAAACAACAACCACAGACTAGAGCATTGCATCTCCTTTATCAAAGATGAGAGTCTTTATTTCTAAGCTAGAATAAGTTGAGGACCTCCACTTTTCTTTGAGCTCACATGAAAAGGCTGAAACAAGTGGACCATTGACCCCATTGTGACCTTAAATGAGTGAGGTTCCTGTCAGCTCAAACCTGCCTATGAGCTATCTCTGTAATTTCTTTCTGTAGGTTAGGTGTTGAAAATTGTTCACACCAAGGTTAATACACGAAAATAATTCCTGAATAAAAGAATTCAAGTAAGCAGGAGATTAATATGCACCTTGGTTTTTATTCAGGCCATTGGTGTCTTGGAAATCAATGTAGAAATTATGCAAGAAGAAATTACTCCCCAGCAGGTACTTTGTGAAAAGGTTGTGCCATATCAAATGGCATTGGTAATAGATACTGCATAAATTTAAGACGAGATTGAGGCTTAGGTCTCACTGGGAAATAGAAATGCCTGGATGACAGAATGATAAGTGACTGCATTAAGCATTTTAAATACTTCATTTTTACCAAATGCACTGAGCCAGACAATCATGTCTCCTCAACTGTGACTGGCTGCCATTGATGCTATTATTTTCTGATGATGATTTCACATGAAAGATAAGTTTTCCTGTAAGCATCCATTCTGATAAATAAAAGCAATCCAAATGCAAAGAGTGATACAAACAGTAGCAAAACCATCTCTACTCCTGTCAGTAACTGGAATCCCTAAAGTCCTAGTTCCCATACTAAATTTAGAATTTTGATAAAACAGTGTAGTCTCATAGTTCTTATTGCTAAAATTAATGTTTAAATGTATATGATACGGAAACATGAATATATTCTTAAATATAGGTCTATTATAGACTGAACTGTGTCCACCAAAATTCATGTATTAAGGTCCTAACCTCCAGTTCCTCAGATATAACTATATTTGAATATAGGATCTTTTTTAAAAAATTATTTATTTGAGAGAGAGAGAGATTGTGTGTGTGTGTGCAACAGACTAAGGGGGGCAGGCGGTAGAGGAGGGAGTCAAGCAGACTCCCTGATGAGCAGGGAGCCTGACAACAGCTAGATCTCAGGACCCTGGGATCATGACCTGAGCCAAAGGCAGATGCTTAACCCACTAAGTCACTCAGGGGCCCCTGAATACAGGATTTTTAAAATGGTAAAAAGAGGTAATTAATGTGGGCCCTAATCCAATATGACTGATATCCTTGTAAGACATTAGGGAGTGCCTGGGTGGTTTCAGTTAAGCATCTGATTCTTGATTTCCATTCAGGTCATGATCTCAGAGTTGTCTGATCAGGACCTGCATCAGCTCGGTGCTGGGGCCATGGGCCCTACTTGGGATTTTCCTTCTGCCTCTTTCTCTCTCTTTCTGTCTCTCCCCTTCTCTAAATAATAAATAAATAAATAAATAAATAAATAAATATAATAAATAAATACATAATAAATAAATAAAAAAGACTTAAAAAGTCTTGGTAACTAGGACATGGACATGCACAGAAGAAAGATGATGTGAAGTTTCAGGAAAAAGATGTCCATCTGCAAGTAGGGAAAGAGGAAGAATCTCTTCTCAGAAGAAACAACCCTGCTCACACTCTGATCTTGAAATTCTAGACTCCAGAACTATGTGGAAATAAATTTCTATTGTTTAAGCCACACAGTTTGTGGTACCTGCTGTGGTAGCCCTACCAAACTAATATAAGGTCTCAAATGGCTGTTTTGAGAAAAAAATGACATTTATTGTCTCTAGAGAGGTATACTTTTCCTTTCGTAGAGGGTTGGGCATAAGAGGTTGGGTAGGTGAGAACAGAGTTCTCAAATATTAGTCAACAATGTTGTGATCTGTCCATGATTTCCTTTTATTCAGAAAATGCTTGGTCAAAAATAAGATAAGAAAGATCAACGTGTACTGAAAATGAAGAATGTTCATGATATATATCATTATAAGAATAAAGAAAAAAATTGCAGTACAGTAGTATAATTCTGTTTATATGTAAGTCCTGATTCCTGCTAGTGCCTGTGTCTACACACTGGAAGAGTATCCCCAATTAAGAATGGAGCAATAATGTTGAGGAGGAAGATCTCATCTGTTGAAGAGAGTCAAATGTATACATCTGAACTTAAAATTGTTTTGAAAAGAAAATACTTGAATTTTACTTGTTGTGAACTTGCCTTTAGGGAATTTAGAGCACTATTTTAAAAACGTGTTATTAAATTGAGAAATTGATGTTAAAATCTGGCAGACACTTTTACTGTGGTAGAGATGTTACAAATGTTTGTTTAATGTCTTCTTGTTAACTGGTATTGTTCTTTTTAATATGTGTTTTGGCTTTGCAAAAAATCTGGTGTTAAACCAAACTTCCATTGGTATCTTGTTTAACTGAGTACTTATTATGGAGTAGGCATGATTATAGGCCCTGTAACACAATGGAGATAAGATAGACAGGGCCCCTGACTTTTATATTCTAGGGGTGGTGTTGGTAGTGAAATATATAATGATCAATCAATACATAAATATGAGCTGTCATGCTCAGAATCCTTGTGTAGGAATCATCAAAAAGAAATGCCATTTTTGGGCATCCCCGGTGACGCAGTGGTTTAGTGCCGCCTGCAGCCCAGGGCATGGTCCTGGAGACCCTGGATGGAGTCCCGCGTCAGGCTCTCTGCATGGAGCCTGCTTCTCCTTCTGCCTGCGTCTCTGCCTCTCATTCTCTCTCTGTGCCTCTATGAATAAATAAATAAAATCTTTAAAAAAAAAAAAGAAATGGCATTTTCTAGACTCAGGCATTAGCAGGATATTGGCCTTATGATGGTTTCTAAATTGGTTTTAGGCAAGTTATTTCCCCTCTACCTCAAAGTCTTTTTCTGGGAATGATTAATTTTCCAATCATTTAATCTTAAAATGGACTATCATTGGGGCTTTTAATTCTTTAATTTGTAGTCTGGCAGGGGAGACTTAGGGTCTGTATTAAATGAGTCTATAGGCCACAGGATACTTAATTTTTCAATGGTTAGGTTTTATTTTATCTTTAATAATCACAATAAGGAGATTTCCTTAAAAGTATGTCCACATCCAGTAGAAAATAACGGATAGCTGAGATCTGAATAGTTACAATTATTGTGAGTATATATTTTTAGAACAAAAATCATAGAATAAGTTGTAGTTGTCTCATTACATTTTCATGGAGCACACATTTATGAGTACCTCATAAAATAATAGCAAAGATGATAATGGTAGGAATTGGAACTTACTAATTTACACTGTTTATAAGCACTTCTGTATAACAGTTGAATCTTCATAACCAGCATATAAGGTAGGCACCTTTATCAGCCCTATTTTATAGGCAAATGAAGTGAGATCCAAAGAGATTAACTTTTTCAAACAGAAAATTTGCTTAATGACATTTCTCACACTATCTTCTCAAGCTAGTTTTTATTAAAAAAATGTTTTATTTATTTATTCATGAATGACACACAGAGAGAGGCAGAGACACAGGCAGAGGGAGAAGCAGGCTCCACGTAGGGAGCCCGACGTGGGACTCGATCCTGGGACTCCAGGATCAAGCCCTGGGCTGAAGGCAGGTGCCCAACTGCTGAGCCACCCAGGCATCCCTCAAACTAGTTTATTGATTTTAGATGACCAACCATCCCAGTTTGCCTGGGGCACTTCTGGTTTTATCACTGAAAGTCCTGCATCCTGGGAAAACCTTTGTCTCAAGGAAACCAAAACATCTCTCAAATTGGTCACTCGAGTGTTTCCAGTAATTATTTAAATGTTTTCAGTAATTATTTATATTAAATTATTTAATTATATCTGATGTTTTCATCTTTCTTCTAATTTATTACAGTGACCCTTTGTATATAACAAATGTTAACTTTCGCATAAAATGTGTAAGAAGGAATATTTCAAAGACACTACTTTGGGCCCTGGGGACATGGAGATGAAACAGGCAAAGTGAGTCAGTGTTCAATGGTGGGATACTGGAAATGGGCCCAGGGTCAGAGTGGATAGTGATGGTTCATTTCTGCTGCCTGAAATAAACCTGATTAGGAATACTTTTGAGTTGGGATACCTGGGTAGCTTAGCGGTTAAGCGGCCCAGGGCATGATCCTGGAGTCCCAGGATCAAGTCCCACATTGGGCTCCCTGCATGGAGCCTGCTTCTCCCTCTGCCTGTGTCTCTGCCTCTCTCTCTCTGTGTCTCTCATGAATAAATAAATAAAGTCTTTAAAAAAAAAAAGAAATACTTTTGAGATTCTCAACTGGGGTAACTCCAGACGGAGTCTCAAGCGTGGTAGGACTGCATTGACACTATGAGTTTAAACCTGAAATGTGGAATACATTAAGATAATTAGATGACATATTAGTAATGGAGTGCTAGGTTCAATCCTGGGCTCCTAACTCCTTCTACAATTTAACTCATGAACAAATCTTAACATCTTTGTTTCTCTATTTATTCATTTAAGTGAGCAAAGTTATTTTCCTATTTCACCGTCATAGTGTAAGCTGTAATTTTTGGGTTGGCATAATTTCTATCTTTTGTTAGTTGTGGAATCATCCTTACTCTTATTTGTCTACTTATTAATTCAGTCATTTACCTACCCAACCCACAAGTACTTACTGAATGGCTAAAACTGCTCTCAGATTAGATATAAGGCAAAAAAGGCTAAGAAGATTTCATACTATCTTTCCAAGCTATATTCTCATTGTAATGGAAGTCTTTAGTCAAAGGAATGGTTATATAATAATGCAGTTTTAGATATCCACTGATTGCAATGTGCCTGGGTGGCTCATTCCATTAAGCGTCTGCTTTCCGCTCAGGTCCTGATCCCGGGGTCCTAGGATAGGGCCCTTGGTGGGTTCCTTGCTCAGCAGGGAGTCTGCTTCTCCCTCTCCCTCTGCCCCTTAACCCTGCTTGTGCTCTCTCTCCTTCTTTTTTCAAATAAATAAATAAAAAATCTTAAAAAAAAGATATCCACTGATTGAGTAGAGAAGTTTGGATTAATCTTTAAGAAATTTATGCAGATGAGTAATCACTAGTGAGGTTGGGAATCGAAATGATCTTGTTTGTATGTTATTATCTAGGGTCTTTCAGTTATTTGACAATTATTTATTGAGTACGTTCTGTAGAAAAGGAACTGTGTTAGTCCTGAAAGGAATACAAAATTGAATGATATTTTGTCCCTTCCCTCAAGTAGGTATGTATCTTGATAAGAAAGATGATGCATTCACATGGGGACCATCTGTAAACTAGTACATAACAACCTCTATATCAAGGAGTCTCATGGGAAGAAATTATAGTCATTAAATTATTGGGAATATTGTGGAGAAACTTGAAGACTAGACAAAGGATTTTAAATTTTATTTGATAGGTGGTGAGAATCCATCAAAGGTTTTTAAACAGGGTTAATGTAATTAATTTGTTAATTTTATCCAGCTGCTCTAATTGCTGGGCTTCAAGCCATTGACTAGAGCACAAAGGTGAAACTGATTTTCAGAGTAAGAATGCCAAAGTCAATGCACAACCTACCAATTTATCATTATAACCATTTCAGTATTATTAGATCAACATTTTGAATTTGATCCACGATAGGAATATATTACGTGTATACATATGTTCCACATAATATATTCCTACGAGAATACGTTCCATGTACTATTTTCTTATGAGAGTCTCCAAAAAAAGACCATTATTCAAATAAAGTTTGTGAAACCTGCATATTACTATACTTATCTTCAATAAAAGTGTAGTTGTAAGTCTTAATCATTGGTTTAATAACTTTCAGAGAAAAGTCAATACCTAAATTAAATATACACGTCAATTTTAAGTCCAATTCTGATTCCAAAAACATTGTAACATGGATAAAAGTGTACCACAAATTAAGAATATATTGAATATACTCTTTCTTAGAGAGTCAAAATGCAAATTAGATATTAGAAGCCTGACATTTTAGAAAACTTACTAATTTTTATTTTACTCTGAATTATCCAAAATTACTTGACCACAAATATCTTTTTTCATGTATTACCTACTTATATATTCTGACTCCAATGATCAAGAAATTTTGATTTAACATTTGACTTGTTTAGAAAGAGACCCCAAATATTTGGTCCAAAGGTGTTCAAAAGCATGCTTTTAGGAATGCCTTGAATTTTTTTTTCTCATCCGATTTCCCACTAGGTGGTAGTGTTACAACATCAAAATCCTTCACAATAATGGCCTAGCATTTCCAATTCAGTTCCACAAGCATTTGCTGAGTGCCTGCTATATGTAAGATAATAATGATATATAGGTTAGTGACTTTGCTGAAGCAAGAATCCAGCCCTCTTTATTCTCAGGCAAATGTTCTTTCCGTTATACACAGCATAGGATTAAGAAAGCAAATGCCCAGTTTTCTTAAACAAGAGTCTTTGAGAAACTATATGCTTAAAAAACTGTAGAGAGAATTTTTTAAGGAGTTCATACAAGAAGGCAATTCTCTTAAAAGAATGTAAGGGCAGCAGCATAAAAGATCCATGAAACCTTATGAAACTTTTCCATGAGTTTCTAGACCCCAGGAAGGTGAGAGACAGAGTCTGTTCTAGAAACATTTCAGCTAAGGAGCAATTTATAGAGCAGATCTAAAGTAGTTGGAGCACATACGATTCATGCATGCATATAGGTCATAGAGTGATCTGTGACCTAGGTATCTGTCTTACGATTTTGAAGCTGCTTGATAGGCTGGTGTGATACTACAAGAAGTGACCTTAACGATTAGCTGTGTTGAGACCTTTAGTTTATAAATGAGGCAGCTGAGGTTAAGGGAAAACAAGTCACTTATCAGGATCCCAGGACTATCTCTAGCACACACATGAGTGGTGGAAAATCGAAGCATATCTGTCTTTACATCATTATTCTTGCTCTTTCATTTTGAGGATCACTGATACATACCCTTTTCCCTACAATAAAACCTGGTACCTTCTGAGACTCCCTGCCTGTCTGGAACTTTTTGCTACCATGCTTGCTGTATTATGAATAGAAATCTATCTGATTCACAGTACTCTTGGCTCTTCCATCGTAGAATGGATCATCTCAAAGTCCCTAGAACGTAGCATGGTGCCTAGAACATGGCCAGTAATCTGATAAATATAGATGAATCTATCCTGACCCATCCCTTCATCACCACCTAGTCAGATGGCCATGCCAGTGTACTGGAGGCAAGGGGGATGATTCGCTAAAACTTCCAGAGCCCTTCTTTATTGCCGGTAATATTTAAACAAAATCTTTTTGGAAATAACATTGTTACTCTTCTTGCCTATTTCATATGGTTTCTATGTTATTATTTTATATTATAAACTCCTTCCCTGCCCTGATATTTATAGACATTTTCCTATCTTTTCACCTAGTACTGCTAGTTTTTCATATTGACATTTAAATCTTTAAAAAGTCTAGAATGTACTTTTGCATAAGGTTAGTTTCCTAATACTATTTATTGACTTATCTATCCTTCTCCCACTGATTTAAGGTGTCACATTTGTTATGATTTTTCTATAATTATATAATAAAACAATAATATAATTCATAATTATATACAATACAATAAAATATAGTAAAATATGTAATATACTATATATACTATGTATAATATGTAAAATATATTCATGTATATAATATATAAGGTAATATGTATATGTTTCTATAATTTTATTATACTTTACAGATTTGTCCATTTTTCTGATGTTTTATTATAGAAAGTATCAAATATATTACTTTTTTCTTTGAACAAATGGGTAGGAAATTTAATGAATACTGTGAATATTGAAAATGGAGATAGGTAAGTGAACAATATACTTAGCACCAATATTCTATGAATTGACAAACTTATGAGGAGCTAGTTTTTATTGCTGTAGAAGTTTGAAGCTTATGGGAGATGACTAGGGAATATGTGGTGATGAACTTCCTGAGCTTAGTAGGGATTTTCACATTTTCCTCATCTACTCTAACAGATATCTTGGTAGATTTTGCTTGTGTTTGAGAAACATAGTCATCAAGAATTATTCCAGAGAACACATTATTTTCTTTCCTGGAGACATACCCATAAAATATTTAAGGACAGTTGAAGGCAGAATCAGAATAATCCTGAGGAGGAAAATTACAATTTTCTCTGTCTCAAGTTAATGAAATAGAAAAAAAAAATTGAGGGATAGATAGTAGTAAATTGTGTGAAATTATGAGGATTAAATGAGATAACAGCTCAAATTAGATGACTATCTTCCTTAGAAAAGGTTCTATGAAATCCTTCTAGGCAAGAGGCTTTAGTAAGAATATAGAAAAGAAAAAAAATGTTTGAATATGGAGTTGAGCAGTTTTCTTTCCATTTGATGAAATAGCCGCTAAGTGGATAAAAATATATATATTTTAGAGTTATTTTTTTGAAAATGGAATTTTTTTCCCCTCTAACACGAATAAGGAATATGTGCTTAAAGGTTTACCGTTTGCATGAAAATTCATGTGCTTTGATCATACTAGTAGAGTAACGTTCTTTTGTTTTGTTTTTTTTGGAGGCGGGAAGGTCTCACATACCTTTGTTAATTAGTTCTATAGATTAGGCCAAATGTAAAGTTCTACAGTTCAGAAGTATATTGTAGAGCTCTAGCAGTTCTCTTGTTAATGAGAAAATTATTAATAGGTTAATTCAGGGCATATTTGATCTGTGTTTTTGAGGAGAAATTGTCAAAGCTCTTACCTTTGCAGGTTGAAGTTGGAAACCGTTTTAGTGTCAAGAGTTTTGTACTTCCCTGGTTTTGCAATTCAAAAGACACATCTTTGGCAGCTAAGAAGTCAACCTGGAAGAGCTGTTTGTCAAGGACCTCTATAGGAACTGAGGTGGAATTGCAGACCTGGGACATAAGACTGTTCCTGTGGATAGTTTTTTTGGAAACCCACGAATAGAACACATAGGTAGTAAGAAATTAAAAACCTGTGTGGTAGATTGATTGTATTAATGACTTCCTGTCTTCATGCTCTTTGCCCTGTAGGGCAACTTGGTAGGGCACCAATAGTCTGATTTGAGCTGGGCCATGTTATTTATTTTGTCAAATGGAATGTTGTAGGGTAACCAACTGCCCTCGTTTGCCTGGAGCTAAGGGGGCTTCCTGCATGTGGGACAGACAAGGCAAACCAGGACAAGTTGGTCATCCTAAGACTTGGCAAAGTGACCAAGCAGAGGCTGGAAAGGAGGCTTCACTTGCCACTCCTGCTTTATCTTGAGGGGGATGCTCAGTTAGACTGATGGACGGAGACATACCTGGAACAGAACTGTGTTCTCCCAGTCTGCCCAGCTGAAGAGTCCTACATCAGTAGATTCTTGGTGAATCATGCACCCGTGCATGAGCTCAGTCAGGTGGGCAGAAATCCACAGATGGAGAGCTAAATAAATGTTGTTGAATGCCACTATGGTTGTGGGCTAGGCGACATTCTTGTGCAATAGATAAATGATATACCTACTTACATTTATTTAATATATACATTATTTAGATTGATTGACAAATTAGGCAATAAAGAGCAGAACATCCCATATTTGTAAGATATGACCATTATACGTTTTTGTATTTAAAATTGTTTTATGGGGCACCTGGCTGGCTCAGTTGGTAAGGCATGCAACTGGGATGCCTGGGTGGCTCAGCGGTTGGGCATCTGCCTTTGGCTCAGGGCATGATCCCGGAGTCCTGGGATCCAGTCCCACATCAGGCTTCCTGCTTGGAGCCTGCTTCTCCCTCTGCCTGTCTCTGCCTCTCTCTCTCTGTCTGTCTCTCATAAATAAATAAATTAGATCTTAAAAAAAAAAGCATGCAACTCATGATCTCAAGGTTGTGAGTTCAAGCCGCTTGTTGGGGGTAGAGATTACTTAAAAATAAAATCTTTAAAAATAAATAAATAAATAAATAAATAAATCGTTTTATAATTTAGATATCATTATTGTCATATCCTCAGATGATTGCACTGATAATGATTTTTCAAGATATAGCTGGAAGGTCAGATGTGTAATTTAGCAGAACTCAGTGCACAGAGATTTGGTAATCATATCCCTGGTGTGTCTTTTTTTTTAAAATATTTTATTTATTTGTTATTTGACACAGAGAGAAAGCATAATCAGGCAGAGCAGCAGGCAGAGGGAGATGGAGAAGCAGGCTCCCCACTGAGCAGAGAGTCCAATGTCAGGCTTGATCCCAGGACCCTGGAATAATGACCTGACCCACAGGCCAGATGCCCAATCAACTGAGCCACCCAGATAAAGTTTTGTCCCTCTTGCTTTCTGGCTGTTGGTGGTTTGATGTGAATTGTTCCATGTTATTCTGGATGAGGAATCTTGGTCCTTCTACTTCTCTACCTTCTCAGTGGCTTCTCTCCATTATTTGAAGTCATGTTTCTATTTTCTGGAAATCCACCATTTCACCTTTTACTAGGACATCTGTTTGAAGAGCCCATTGCCATTTATTTCCTCTGTACATGCAGCTCATGAAAAACTGAATTTTACAGTTGGAATGAATTACATTCTCTCAGTTTTCTGATGAAGGAACTGAAATTTGTAGAAGTAAGAGCACCCGAAGCACTCAGCGAATTAGTTGCAGAAGTAGGACTGGAACTTGAGAACATTGATTGCTGGTTTAGATATGTTTTGTTCTAATTATTTATTTTTATTTTTTATTTAAAAATTTTTATTTGACACTCAGTGCTCTTTACATTAAGTGCTGTCCTTAATGCCCATCAGCCAATTATCCCAACTCCCTTCCCATGATCCAGATGTGTTTTAATAATCTGAGGAACATGTCCTCAGGGACAGTGAAGCATCTGTCAGCTCTGCCCTCTCACCAGAGAGGACTGGCCTACACTTCCCGGCTCTCAGTGGAAAAGTTTGGTGTTGCCAAGCTGAGTGAGGTCAAACTTATTTGCATATGTAAGAATAGATACAAAAGGAAAAAGAAAAAACAAATTATTTTATTTTTCCTGGTACATAAAGGAATGGAGACTACCCCCCCACCCCATTTATTTTCTTTCAGAGCATTTTTTTTTTTTAGAAAACTTGCAATTGTGCTTTTGGGATGTATATAAACATTTTTAAAACCTGAATAAGCCTCTTGCCTGCATTCCAACCCTGGAGTATGTTCCCCAAGGACCTGGGACCCATTTCTTTGAAACATAATCATTAAGGAAAATAGTGTCCCTATTCTCTCAGTTTCTGTGGGAGGGTAGAAGCCTAGCCTCCATGGGTGCCCCACTCCGGAACTATGTCCCACTATAAAGATAAGAGAAGTTTGATTCTGTCCTGGATAAAGGTAATTATCCATGGGTTAAACATGGATAGCCCCCTCAATTACTGAGTGAATCTAGGATGGACTATGTGTGACACATGGTGCTCTCAAGTTATCTTAACTGAAGGACTAGTTATCATTCCATTTTAGAATATGTATGCAATGGGCTGAATATGCCTGACTATATAAAAGGGTGAGATATTTTTCTGTCTTTGCAATTTCTTAGTGGATTGCCTGTGATGTGTGTCACTTTCTGGTTTAATATTTATTCATTAATAAAACCATTTTATTTCTCTTGTACGTTCATGGAGAGGTTATCTGAGTTGGCAGGAGATTTTTTTTCTTTAAGAGAGAGCATGGGCACATGCGTGCACAAGCACATGCGAACAGTTGGGGAGGGCCAGAGAGAGAGAGAGAGAGAGAAAACACCAAACTCTTTTTTTTTTTTTTTTGAGAAAAAACTCTTAAGAAGGCTCTATGTCCAGTGAGGAGCTCCACCCAGGATTAGACTTCGTGACCTTGAGATCATGACCTAAGCCAAGATCAAGAGTTGGATGCTTAACTGACTGAGCCACCCAGGGGCTCCAGGAAATTTTGTTTTTAATTATATTTGCATAATACATGATAAACAGTAGTAGAGAGAGAGGGAGAGGATAGGAACAGAGGTTGCTTGAATAGGAGAAGCATTTAGCTTCTAGGTGGCTTTGAAGACTGAAATAGGCTCAAAAGGCACTAAAGTGAAAGCATGGATGAGAGAGGAAAAGAGAATTTTTAACAAACATTGTTACTCATTCCATGTATGCATTTTCCTTTACAGTGTTCAAGAAATAGGAATAAAGGACTTGGGCTTAAAAATTGAAATTACTTTGGTATACGGTTCTTTTGACCACAATATCACTCTGTAGCTAAAGAAAAGAAGCTATAGTTTTATTGCAATTCAAATGAAATGAAGATTTATGATTTTGAAATCTTATCTTCTCTCAGTTACATTCAGGCAGCACACATGCTCCAATCTATTTAGTATGTTCTAACTAGGTTTATCTTTCAAAAAGACTTGGACAAACATATCAATAGAAAAGTGGGCAAAGGATATGAATGGTCAATTTAAAAATTAATTTTGTACTATATCTATAAAAAATTATTGAAATGCCTTAGTTATTAAGGAAATGTAAGTTAAGATAACCATAATACAGCAATTTTTACTTGGCAAGGATATAAAATGATAATTTTCAATTTAGATAAATTATGTGAATAGGAGAATTCTCAGAATAAATTGCTGTAACTTTTTCAGCAACATGTATATTAAAACATTAATCTTTCCTTTCATTCATAATTTTTTCTAAACTTGCACCCAATAGAAAAAATCTGACAGTATTCTGATATCATTGTTTTTAACATCAAAATTTGAAAATGCTATAATAGCCAAGGAATAGATTTGATAAATTATGATATATTCATATAAAGAAATACTATCTGATTAATATGATTTTTAATGCTCATTGATTTGGAAAAGTAGTCTTAATATAATGTAAAACCAAAAAAGCAGGTTTCATAATAGCATATACTGTATAATCAATCCCATTTTCTTTAAAAAGCATCTCAACATATATTAAAATGTTACATTAATTATTTCTACATCTATGTATTTTTTGTGTTACTTGTTTTTTTTTTTTTTTGTAAAAGCTTTATCGAAATATAATTCACATATCTGGGTGGCTACTTGGTTAAGTGTCTGCCTTCGGCTCAGGTCATGATCTTGGAGTCCTTGGGATGGAGCCCCATATCAGGCTCCCTGCTCAGCAGGGAGTCTGCTTCTTCTTCTCCCACTCCCTCTGTGCCTATCCTCTGCTCATGCTTTCTCTCTCTCTCTCTCTCTCTCTCTCTCTCTCTCTCTCTCAAATAAATAAATAAAATCTTTTAAAAAAAACAAACCCAGCTTAAAATAATCAATATGCCAAAGAAGCATATCTTGGAATGGCAAAATTTGCTCCCCTACAGCATTATATAGCTATTATTATTATTTACTATTATGAATGGGTCCTTTCTTAAAATTACATTTTCTAAATTTAATATTAAAATGCTGTTGTAGGCATTTATAACAAAAACTATTTCCATTAAAAACATTTTAGTGGTCAAATAAAGGCTTCATAGAATTTAAGAAAAGGCCTCAAGACAATTGTTTCTCAGTATTTTCACCAATTTTTAGCACTGTAGGAAATATAAAACGAAACAGGTCACTATGCAAATGTAACAAAAATAAATGAATTAAATTATATTACTGCTTTGTTCAAAAGTCTCTGGTGCCTATTCCTTTGGGGCATCGTCAGCTGTAAACCCATCCACAATCTAATAATTCTAATTCTAATTCTAATTCTAATAACACATTAATTTATTGATTAGTTATTTGGTTGATTCTTTTCACAAACACAAATTTGCCAGGTATGTTCCTATTTTCTCTAGAAGAGAAATAATCCATAATCTTTGCTGCAATTTAAACATGCCTGTACATCACTTCTTCCCTGCCTATGGAGTTTCACATAACTGGAAGTCCATTTATTCAACACCTACCATCCATTAAGGCAAACTCATGAACCTATTCTTTTTTCAAATATTCCAACTCATACTTCTTCCATTTCAAATAATTCAATTTCCTACTATTTATTCTGAATAGTCTATGTACATTGTGAGATTTCAACTCTGGGATTATGACTGACTGAGAAGGAACTCTGATAGTGACACTTGCTCCCATTTGAAGATGGAACTATTTATTGGTTTTTTTGTCTGTATAGTAACCTCTTTCTATCTGATTGGTCTAGAGGGGTTCCTTGACATGAACTTTACTGAGGAAAATTAATAATTAAATTTAAGATGTGACAAAATGGTGAATTTTAAACTTAAAGCATTAAGGTTCTGCAGGATTCAAATTTTGATCATAATATTTTCATTTAAGTTTATAGTTTTCTAAAAAAAAAAGTTTATAGTTTTCTTAAATGTGTTTTTAAATGTGTTCATCTAGAGCTGATTGGAATTTTACAGTTTACGCCTATACTTTAAAATTAGTTCCATAGGAAGAAAACCCGTAAAATACCACTCATAACCCATTTATTACTTCTTTTTCTTTAAGAATCCTCTGCTGCATTGGTCTGCTAATAGTTTCTTTTCTGTCCCTGTTTGCTTGTGCAGTGCCTTCAGCCTCTATTGCTATCCCCATTCTTTCTATTCAACAAAATTTTACTAAATCTTATAATTTTGGATCAAGACATGTCTGTATCACTATTAATAATTGAATTTGGTCTAAATCGATCTTTTTCTATTTATATTTCTGCAAATTTTTTTCACATTGTCTGTATATATACTATATGCTTGTTTTGTCTCAAAATTATTGTGTTTCATCTTTCAAAAAAAGTAGTCTGAGAATTTAGTTCTGGCAAGAACAGGCTTTATGGGTGGTAGAAAGACCATGGATTCAGAACCTGGTTTGATCTGTAGCTCTGCCATTTTCCAGCTATTTGATCGTGAGCAAGTTATTAATCCCTCTGATAAATGCTTTTCTTTTCTGTTAATGAAGGTTAAGATATTTCATCATAGGTTTGTGGTGAGGAATAAATGCAGTAATAAATAATGTGCTATGTAAATAGTAAGTGCTCTTAAAAGTGATTATCTTTTTCTTACCAGATAGAAAAGGTTGGTTTTACTGTGGTAACAATTTAAACCTCAGTCATGTAACATAGAAGTTACACACATCTCTTGGATTTCATGTCCAACATGGGACAGCAGTGGGGTTCTGCTCAATGGAGTGACTCAAGGACCTAAGATAACGGAGACTTCATTCTGATATGTGCTTCCAGGATCATGGAAATAGTAGAGACAGAGCATGACAAATGCATGGATATTAAAACTTCTTCTTGGAATTAATATGCCACTGGTCCAAACAGATTACATATTAAACATACCATTGGCCCAAACAAATTACATGTTCAAACTTAACTTCATAAAGAGGCAGAAAGTGCAATCACCATATGTTCTGAAAGGAGAGAGTCAGAAATATTTGGTGAACAGAAAGGATGACATATCCTTTATAGCACTTGTAATGCTACACATTGAACAAATTCTCAATGAATAGATGCTTACTGAATAAATATTGACATGTCTAGGAAAGAATTAGGGCTCATAGTTAGATAAAAGGTTCTTTTTTGATTAGGTTTATGAAACCATAAAGGATTTCTCTTTCATGGAAAAGTGGAAAATTATCATTACCTTTATTTAGTAACAGGTGATAATAGAAAATACATTGGTCTCTACTTCTAGTTCCTGGCATAAAGCTCCTAAAACTCTTCTAATTTTCTAAATGATAAGAGCTCTAGGAACATCTTTTGTTTAGTCTTTGACCCAGGTTCCTGACAAAGGGCTCCTGAAACCCTTAGAATTCCCTGGGTGGTTGGTGTATCTTTTTTTTTTTTTTAATGAGGCAACTCTGGGTGGGCTCCTCAATGGTACCTAGGGGTGAGGGCTGGTCACCGGAAGGTCTGTACCATGAATAGAAACTTGGAATTTTCAGCTTTCCCTCCATTCTCTTGAGAAGAGAGAAGGGCTGGAAATGGAGTTAATGATCTATCATACCTATCTATCTACCTACATATCTATCAAGTGATGAAGCCTCCATAAAAATTCCAGTAGTATGGGGTTCAAAGAGCTTTCAAGTCGGTGAACACATCCAAGTACCAGGAGGGTGATATATTCTAACTCCATGGAAACAGAAGCTCCTGTGCTCCAGATCCTTCCAGACTTCACCCTATGTATCTCTTCATCTGACTGTTCATCTGTATCCTTTATCATATCCTTTAATAAACTGTTAAACGTAAGTAACTGGCTTTCTGACTTCTGTAAGTTGCTCTAACAAATTAATTGAATCTGAGGAGGGGGTCATGGGTGCCTCTGATTTATAGCTAGGCTATGTCAGAAGCACGGGTGACAACCTGGATTTGTAATTGGCATCTGAAGTTGCTATGTCCAAGTAGACAGTGTCAGATTTGAGTTAAATTGTAGGTCACCCAGCTGATGTTGCAGAAAATTGCTTTCTGGGGAAAACTCCCACACATCTGGTGTTAGAAGTGTCAGGGGTGTGGTTACTCACGTGACAGTAAAAGAGACACAAAGGAGGAGAACTGGGTTTTTCCCTACTCAGGTGGAAAAGTTGGAGTTTTCTCAAGTCACGTAGGTTGTTCAGTTCTAATGTCGTGAGACACTGAGACTGTGTCACAAAACATTATATTTTAATGTAGTGAAAGTCCTGATAGCTCATCCAGTCCAAAGTCTTATCCAGCTCTCCTCCATTCTTCCCCAAAGTGGTCATTTAGCCTCTGCCTTAGAACCTCTTTTGATTAAATAGACTAAAAGTTTGGCAAGATTTTTTTTTATTGAAATAATTAGATTTCAGTGGGGTGTTCTCTGTAAGTCTGTGATTTACACATTTATAGTTCTCTGTTTTATTTTTACTTTGAATTTTGGCTTTGCTCACAAATCTTGCTTTGGAGCTAACACCTGGTAGCACAAAGGACATTATTAGAAATATAAAAAAGATTGATGCATCCTACTCCAACCTGTAGGTGAATTGTTGCTTTAATGTGATTGTTCTGTTTTATGCCTGGGCTTTTTCCCACCTTGGTGAGTACTGAGACATAATATTGCAATTTAGTCAGGAGAGCACCAGGTGGTACATAATGTCATCACTGAAGATGCCGTTACTATGGCATCCAGAACCCTATTCCAGCTCTATGCTTTCACCATCTTTCTCTGTTTTCATAGAGAGACAGAAGCTGCTGCAAACCAGATTTTAATATTTTCAGCATAGCTAGAAGGTTTTGTTCTCTATCAGGATAGATGTTCTTTTTCATTGTTCTTTTTTGTCAAGCAGTCTCACTAAAGAGACTAGAGATTAGTCTCACTAATCTAAAGCTTCCTTTGGTGTTAATAGATTCATTCCCAGATAGAATATTTTAAAGTATTACCATTGTGATCTAACAGTTGAACCGAAGAAAAAGAATGGACCTCTGGAAAAACATATTAGTGAATGGAAAGTTAACAGCCTTCCTGTGCACTGGGGAGACTAACTGGTAAATGAAATGATTGTCCTTGTTTCTAAGAACCTTAAAATATATGGACTGTTTATTTGGTTCTCCAGGCACTGAAAGAGTCTTCTGCATGACAAATCTTTAAGGAGAAGTTTGGATACAACAAAGGATTATGATGTTAAGATCTTTCTTAATTAACTGTAATAAACTTTAATGTTGATAACTCAATGAAAAAAGTGTGCTATTTGGGTATCACCTTTAAGAAAGAGGAAATGAAATTCTGAATCTTAGAATCAATGGTTCCTAAGGTATGCTCTGCAACATATTATTGAGTCTTATGCAACACATGATTTCACTGGGAAAGGCTGGGTTAAACTAGATTTAAAAAGTTAACTCACTTCGAGAATTAACAGGAGCTTTAGTATATTAATGTACAGTGTGAATATCTAAAAGTTGGATAAAGTATGCAGCATTTATTTATTTATTTTTAGTTTTTGTTTAAATCTGTCCTTTTGGAGTTAATTTTGCATATATTATGAGGTAAGAGTTAGATTCAATTATTTTCTTCCGTAAGAATAGTGTTTTTATTCTTTTTCTTTTCTTTTTTCTTTCTTTCTCTTTCTTTCTTTCTTCTTTCTTTCTTTCTTTCTTCTTTCTTTCTTTCTTTCTTTCTTTCTTTCTTTCTTTCTTTATTTCTTTTTCTTTCTCTTTCTTTCTTCTTTCTTTTTTTTAAGTAAGCTCGACATTCAATGTGGAGTGTGAGCTCATGACCCTAAGATCAAAGTTTGCATGCTCTATCAATTGGCACTGCAAGTATGCAGCATTTTTCTTTTTTTATTTTACCATAAGTTTTTGGGGTTTTTTTGGAGTATTTTAATGTTCTCATGTATCCCAAGCAAACTTTGGGAAGACTTCCCCTAAATTCATCCTTTGAAAAAAATTTATCTGCTACATGGACTACATATGTAAAGCATTTCTTGTTTAAGCAATGTGCATAAGATCAGATGAAGACAGTTATTGTAAGCAATAAAGAATTATACAAGTTGGAGTTGTTGTCAAACATGCTATGGCATAATGTGTGATAGCTCATTGAAAAGACTTATTGATTTAGCTTTTGGTGCCATAGATTGTCAGAGACTTAGATTTCTCACAATCTTAGTACAATTGAGCAAGCTCCACTCATGAGTGTGAAAAGTAGGTATTGAATAGTTGTGTGCATAACGTTGTGTTGAGCATAGGTAGGATACAGTCTTGCTCTTAATTTGCTTAGATTCTCATTATAAAAGGCAGTTTTACACACACAAAAAGTAAAAAAACAATGTAACTCAATATTGAATTGATCTAAATGAGTTGTATAGACAATACAAGAATTCAGAGGAGAGAAAGATTATTGAATTGGTTGAAAGTCTTCAATAGTACATGAGATTTGAACTAGTTTTAAAGAATAGCCTGAAATATCAAGAGGTTGAGCTGGACTACAAACTTAGTATTTTCTCTCCTCTTCCCCCAAGTCACTCTCCAATTATCTTAATGATGATTTGAGATATATATGTACATATATATCTCATATATATATATCATATATAAGTATGATATACAGAATTATAGACTATGTCTAAACACAATCCTGACATTTCTATGCTGTTATTCTCATCTCTTATAATTCAACAAAATATTTGTGCTGTCTAAAAAATATGTAAACTTTCATTCCTGAAAGTGAGGGAAAGGCACAAGAAATAGGGTAGGGGGCAGCCCTGGTGGCCCAGTGGTTTAGCACCGCTTTTGGCCCGGGGTGTGATCCTGGGGACCCGGGATCGAGTCCCGTGTGGGGCTCCCTGCATGGAGCCTGCTTCTCCCTCTGCCTGTGTCTCTGCCTCTCTGTCTCTCATGAATAAATAAATAAAATATTTTTTTTTTAAAAAAAGAAATAAGGTATGGGAGAAATTTGGATATTTGATTTAAAACAGCTTTGCTTTGCTGTCTCTTTGAAAGTAATCTATGGTAGTAGGTTTCTGGATCTTAGCCACAGCATTAGGAAAAATTGGTAGGGGGCACCTGAGTGGCGCACTTGGTTAAGTGCCAGACTCTTCAGTTTCTGCTCATCATCTTGAGGTCATGAAATCCAGCTCCATGCTGAGTGTGGAGCCTGCTTAAGATTTTCTCTTTCCAAAAAAAAAAAAAAAAAAAAGATTTTCTCTTTCCTTCTGCCCCTCCCACTCATGTTCTCTCTTTCTCTCTAAAATAAATAAATAAATATTTTTTTAAAAAAAGAAAATTGGTGCTAGTTCAAGTCACATAAATGGATAAAATTCTGTATTATTTCATTATTACACAACTAACTAGGTGTGCTTGGGGGCTCATTTGGTTAAACATTTGACTTTTGATTTGGGCTTAGGTCAGTATCTCAGGGTCAGGGTTGTGAGATCAAGCCCTGAGTGGGGCTCCAAACTGGGCATGAAGCCTGCTTAAGATTCTTTCTTTCCCTCTCCTTCTGCCCCTCCTCCCTGCTTGCTCGCCCTCTCTCTTTCTCAAAAAAAAAAAAAAAAAAAAAGAGAAAGAAAAAGAAAAAATTCACACAACTAATTCATTGTTTGTACAAAAAATATAAAATAAAAATGATCAAAAGAAAAATGTAAAAATCACAAGTAATTCTAAGCCCAGAGATAAACAGCAGACAAATAGAAAATTACATATATAATTTAGTGTATATATTTCACAAATATATGCCAGGTGTGTATAGAAGACTAATATATATGAAAGATTTATTATATTTATATATTTAAAAATGGGATTATGCTATTCATGCTACTTTTAAGCCTGATTTTTTTTTCAAACAACAGTATTGGGGATCAGAAAAATCGCTCCATGATGTGCTACTTTGGCATATAGATTATTTTGAGTTGAAAACTGTCAAGGCCCAAAAAGCTGAGGAAGAAACTTTGACCTTCCCCTTAACTGCCTAAAAGTGTTTAGACAGAGGTCCTGCTCCATGAAGGGAAATATCACCATAGGTAACCAAATTCTAATAGGAACTAGGAGTGGTAGAGAGGAAGGAACTTAGCAAAGACTGCTAAAATTCTTCTCTATGTCCCATTGTTTCTGAAGACCAGCAAGCATCTGTTTACCAAACATTTACTCCTTTTCAACTCCCTCTGAATTGCTTTCCTTCTCATTGAAGTCCCAGAGCCCTACTCCCTTTCCTTTAGTTCGGGATGACATATATCTCATTTTGCCTGACTGTCTTTGGAACAATCACCTTTAGTAGATCTTTATTTTTTTAAGTCTATGATCTGTTTCTTCTATAGATTTGATTGAATACTTATTTTAAAATAAATGATCTGAATGACCCATAATTGAGTTTTAAAATTAAAATAATCTGAGACTTTAAAAAGCATTATTGCTACTAGTTTTTTTTTTTTTTTTGTTTTGTTTTGTTGTTGTTGTTGTTGTTGTTTTACTAAACAGTATTGGTGCTAGGATATAACCTACCAGCAATCAGTTGGGGCACTGTGATATCCTAGGAATGTCTCAAATTATGGTCTACTTATTTTTCAATTGTGTTTTATAGTAAAAACAAAACAAAACAAAAATAACTGTAAATAGTGAATTAGGATATTTTATTTTCAATCTAGTTTTAAAAATAGGGAGGAAAACGTCTCTTGGAAGTCAGTGACTGCCACTGTGTCCTCTTTGGGCACTTAAAATATTCTGATTGCACCTGTGTCTCAGTTACTGGTGTGGAGTCAGTTACATGCAGAGAATCTCTGACTGTTTTTGTTTTCAAGTTCCACCTGTGCCAGAGAAAGAGCTAAAGTACAAAACACAAATATAACAGTGTATCTCCACTCTTCAGTGCACATTAAAAATAACTGGGACACTTTAAACCAGACTAGTTTTCCCTTAGGAGATTCTGATTTAATTGTCCTGAGATGGGGCTAGGCCATCAGTATTTTATACCTTTCTGGTAATTCTGGTGAACAGCCAGGTTGAGAACTGCTCAAGTAGAGAAGCCAAATACATGTATTTCATCTCTAATGGAATAAAAAATTTATCCTTTCCTTGAGCCACTGTAAACATATTTTTGTAAAATACATCATCAAAATTTTGTTAGTACCTTTTAATTCGGTTTGTACAAAGAAGTATGGAGACAATAGGAGTGATTTTTAGTTTTCCCTCAGAGGTAAGAAAGAAGTAATTTTAGAACAAATAAAACAACATGATGTCTTACTCTACATGTAAGTAGTAAATCCATAGAATGAGCTGTTCAGAATGGTAATACAGGTAGAAAGGTAGAAAGTACACCTTCTACAAGGTGTAGACAAAATGGTGTGTGATAGATTGTTTAGTAGAAGATTGGGACTATTCAGAATGCCTATTTAAGCCTTGGGTTTGAAATCATGAAAATAATTATATTGCTCTTTTCTAAATATCTTTGTGACTCATAGTTACATACAATATCAAGTTTCAAGAACAATCAAGTTTTACTTATATGGAGCCCTACAGTACTGCTTATCTTGGGGGGTCTTATTCACAGAGCTCTAGAGCTGGAAAGGACCTCCGGAGTAACTGAATCCAAGCTCTTCTTCTTACACTTCTGATTTCTATGACATGCACAGAAAGTGGTGTTCATCTTATGCTTAAACCCTGCTAGTGACAAGGGAGTCATTAGCTCACATTTAAGTTTGAACATGTCAGTGTGTTAGAAAATTCTTTCTTGTACTACATAAAAATATGATGGTCCATAACTTCCACCTGTTTATTCTGCTATTTGAAGAAAAAAAGCCACTTATACAAGTAATTGTTCTAAGCAAATCAAATGAAAGAATTAGTGATTCTTCTCTGTGTAGATGAAAATTATGGACAATAAGAATCACAATGCATTTTAAATAAAATACCATGAGCTTTCTGAGGGTTTTTTCTATATGTAAAATGAGGTATTCTAATTTATCAAATACTAAGAATATAATTCAATTTAGTAAATAACAAGGATTTCTTAGGTACAGAAATATGAAGATGGAGAATTATGGAACAAATGACCATGTAACCTAATTTTTAGTTGTTTGAACAATTTTAAATTGGAGCAAGCTTTCTCAGTCGGGGAGCTAAGGTTCATATTTGAATTTCCTTTGATTAATATATTTATCAATGTCTTAGACAAAAATACAAAAGTCATGTTTATTAAATTACAGATATGTCTGGGGGTGGAGGCAAATGGTTATTGTAGTGCTGTGGAGCCTGAGATGAAAAGAAAAATGTGTGCCCCCCTATATGCTTATCTAGATATCCTCCCATTATTATGAATGAAATGGTAATAAAAACTCTATAAGCAGGGACACCTGGGTGGCTCAGCGGTTGAGCAACTGCGTTTGGCTCAGGTATGATCCTGTGGTCCCTGGATCGAGTCCCACTTCGAGCTCCCTGCATGGAGCCTGCTTCTCCTCTGCCTGTGTCTCTGCTTCTCTCTGTGTCTCTCATGAATAAATAAATAAAATCTTAAAAAAACCCTCTATAATCAAAAAGCCATGAGTATATATACAAAGCTCTAATTTGTCTAGTCTGTTTGCACATCAGTGTCAGCCTTCATAAGCCCACTGGGTTGAGGTAGGCTGCACATGGGCTTGGTGGCCACCCTGGCCTGGGAATCACACACAGGTTGCTTGGAAGTGACTGTTCCCATTGCATAATAATACAGGGTCATAAAACAAATAAATAAGAAGAATAGTGTCTATTTAAAATTCTGATATTCTGCTTAGCATTTATTACTGGATTTTTTTGCATGGATATTGGTTTTTTAAAAAATGTTATATATTAAAATATTGTTATCTCAAGGAGGCATCTGTACTCCCATGTTCATTGCAGCATTATTTACAATAGCCCAGCCAAGGAAACAAGCTAAGTGCTCATCAATGGGTGAATAATTGATAAGAAAATGTGGCATAGGGCAGCCAGGGCGGCTTAGTGGTTTAGTGTGGCTTTCAGTCCAAGCCCGATCCTGGAGACCCGGGATCGAGTCCTGCGTGGGGCTCCCTGCATGGAGCCTACTTCTTCCTTGGCCTGTGTCTCTGCCTCTCTCTCTCTCTATCTCTCTCTCTCATGAATAAATAAATACAATCTTAAAAAAAAAAGAAAATGTGACATATATAAACAAACACAGGAGTATTATTCAGCTATGAGAAAGAAGAAAATCCTGGGAGTGAGTCCAAGATGGCAGAGGAGTAGGAGATCCTAGTTTCCTCTGGGCCCAGGAATTTATCAAGGTAGCTTTAAATCATTCTGAACACCTGTTAACTCAACCAGACGCTCTAAGAAAAGAATAGCTGCAACTCTACAAGAAAAGCAACCACTTTCTGCAAGGTAGGAGGGCTGGGGAGGTGAATCCAAGGTGGTATTTGGGAAGATAAACCGCAGGGGGAGGGAGCCCTCCGGAAGCCACCTACTGGAAAGTGATAGAGCAGCAGAGTGTAAAATCAGAGCTTACAGAAATCTGCTCCTATGCGGGGCGTCCCTGCCCAAAGGTGCTCAGGTGGCAAAGCAGAGGTGGAATCCTAGGGGGGGACAGTGTGGTCTCAGGATCCTTGGGGTCACAGGAAGACTGGGGGTTCCTGAGTGTGGCAGAGTTCCCAAGCATTGGAGCAGGGAGGCTGGCTGCGATCAGCGAGCCCTGGAATGGGCGGTCATCTCCTGGTTGCCACAAAATCAGTTGGAGCAACTGTTCCCGAGCAGGAGGAGCTCAACAAGCAGAACTGGTGAGACCTCCCTTTATGCTCCAGGGAGAAGCAATGTGGGAACATGCTCCAGGAGTCTGCAGAGTCTGGAGACGCAAGATGGGGTCACATGCATGAGATAGAAACGCTCAGTCACAGGCTGGGTGAGTGTGGAGTGCGGGGGAAGACAGGCAGACAGGAGCAATTGACTGCTTGTCTCCAAGGGCACACTGAGGAGTGAGGTCCCCAGGCTTTCGGCTCTGGGGCTGGAGATTAGGAAGCTGCATTCTCACTCTCATTTTCTAAAGCTGCAAGGGAAGCCTTCAGGAAACAAAAGCCACCGAGCAATCTGTAGCTGCTTGCTTAGCATGGCCCCCTGGAAAGGGAGGTGCAGTTCCACCCCAGCACTGGAGAGTCAATGCACCAGGCCTCTCCCCAAGAAGATGGGGGAGACCAGCCAAGACCAAGTTTACTGATCACGGAGAATTGGAAAATTCTAGCGCCTGGGGTGTGTAGCATATGGAATTCATGGTTATTTTCCCCCATGATTCTTTAGTCTTTTAATTTTATTTTTTTCTCTTCCTTGTTTATCTTTTCTTTTTTTAAAAGATTTTATTTATTCATTCATAAGAGACAGGCAGAGACACAGGCAGAGCGAGGAGCAAGCTCCATGCAGGGAGCTCGATGTGGGACTGGATCTCAGGACTCCAGGATCATGCCCTGGGGGGAAGGCAGGCATTTAACCACTGAGCCACCCAGGCATCCCTCTCTTTTTTGTTCCAACCAATTTCTTATTTTATCACTTCTTTTAAAAATCTTTTTAAATTTTCATTTTTAGAGTTACATTCTATCATTGCATTGTATTTACTTTTATTTTTGCATATATATGTTTTTCTTTCTTCACAATTTTGGGATGCAGTTCCTTCTAACAGACCAAAATACACCCAGAATCTAGGGTATGGCTTTGTTCTCTTCACCTGTCTGATCATATTCACTTTTTTCTCTCTTTCTTTTTGTGTTTTGTATTTTCTGTTTTGTTAAAGTCTTTTTAAATTTTCATCTTTACAGTTACATTCTATCCTGTCAATGCATTTAATTTTGGTTTTGTATGTATGCTTTTCCTTCTTTACAATTTTGAGATGTAGTTTCTTCTAATAAACTAACTAAAATACATTCAGGACATAGTGTATTGCTCTGTTCTGTTCACTTGTTTATATTCTTTCTTTTTTTTGTCTTTTAATTTTCATTTTTATGGTTATACTCTATCTTTTCATTGTATTTAATTTTTTTTGTACACACATAAGTTTTTCTTTCTTATAATTTTTGGATCTAGTTTTCTAACAGACCAAAATACGCATAGGATCAAGTTATTGCTTTATTCTGTTCACCTGTATGATTATATTCTTTCTTAAACATTTTTATTTTTTTCAGTTTCAGGTCTTCTGTTTTGTTTAGTATATATTTCTCTGGGGTCATTGTTGCCATTTTAATATTTTGTTCTCTCATTCATCTATTCTTCACTGGACAGAATGACAAGATGAAAAAATTCACCTCAAAAAAGAGAATAAGAGGCAGTACTGATTGCCAGGGACCTAATCAGAATCAACATAAGATGTTGGAACTAGAGTTCAGCATAACGATTTTAAAGATACTAGTGGGGTTTGAATAAAACGTAGAAGACACTAGAGAATCCCTTTTTGGAGAAATAAAAGAACTAAAATCCAATCAAGTCAAAATAAAAAAGGCTAGAGGATCCCTGGGTGGCTTAGTGGTTTAGTGCCTGCCTTTGGCCCAGGGTGTGATCCTGGAGTCCCAGGATCAAGTCTGGCATCAGGCTCCCTGCATGGAGCCTGCTTCTCCCTCTGCCTGTGTCCCTGCCTCTCTCTCTCTCTCTCACTCTCATGATTAAATAAATAAAATCTTTAAAAAAAATAAAAAAGGCTATTAATGAGATGTAATAAAAAATGGAGGCTCTAATTGCTAAGATAATGAGGCAGAAGAGAGAATTAGTGAAATAGAAGACAAAATGATGGAGAAAAATAACTGAGAAAAAGAATGATAAATAACTACTGGATCATGAGGGCAGAATTCAAGAGATAAGTGATACCATAAAATGAAACAAAATTAGAATAATTGGGGATAAGAAGGAAGAGAGAGAGGGGCAGAAAGCATATTTGAGCCAATTATAGTGGAGAACCTCCCTAATCTGGGGAAGGAAACAGCTATCCAACTCCCAGAGACACAGAGAACCCCCTTCAAAATCAATAAAAATAGGTCAATGGGCAGCCTGGGTGGCTCAGCAGTTTAGTGCCTGCCTTCGGCCCAGGGTATGATCCTGGAGTCCCAGGATCAAGTCCCACATCGGGCTTCTTGCGTGGAGCCTGCTTCTCCCTCTGCCTGTGTCTCTGCCTCTTTCGCTCTGTGTCTCTCGCGAATAAATAAATAAAATATTTAAATAAAATAGGTCAACATACCAACATATAATAGTGAGACTTGCAAATCTCAGAAACAAAGAGAAAATTCTGAAAGCAGCTCAAGACGAGAGGTCCTTAACCTTCAAGGGTAGAAATATAAAGCTGACAGGAGAACTATCCACAGAGACCATGTAGGCCAGGAAGGACTGGCACAGTATATTCGGGGTTCTAAATGAGAAAAATATGCAGCCAAGAATATTTTATTAGGTTAGGATGTCATTCAGAATAGAAGGAGAGATAAAGAACTTCCAAGACAATCAGAAACTGAGAGGTTGTGATCACCAAACCAGCCCTACAAGAAATATTAAAAGGGATCCTTTAAGTGAAGAGAGAACCCAAAAGTAACATAGACCAGAAAGTAGCAGAGATAATATACAGAAACAGTGACTTTACAGGTAAAACAACAACACTAAAATCATATCTTTTAATAGTTACTCTGAATGTAAATGGGCTAAATGCCCCAATCAAAAGACACAGGGTATCAGATTGGATAAAAAAGCAAGACCTGTGGATATACCATCTACAAGAGACTCATTATAGACCCAAAGTCACTTCCAGATTAAAAAAGAGGGATGGAGAACCATTTATCATGCTAATGGACATCAAAAGAAAGCTGGGGGGGGGAAAAAGAAAGCTGGGTTAGCAATCCTTATATCAGACAAATTAGATTTTAAACCAAAGACTAATAAGAGATGAGGAAGGACACTATATCAACTAAAGGGTCTATCCAATGAGAAGATCTAACAATTGTAAATATATATGCCTCTAACATGGGAGCAGCCAATTATATAAGCCAATTAATAACTTAAGTAAAGAAACAAATTGATAATATACAATAATGGTAGGGGACTTTAACACCCTATTCACCACAATGGACAGATCATCTAAGCAGATTAACAAGGAAACAAGGGCTTTGAATGACATACTGGACCAGATATATTCAGAACGTTCTGTTAAAGCAACAGAATACACATTCTTCTACACTGTATATGGTACACTCTCCAGAATAGATTACATACTGGGTCACAAATCAAGTCTCAACCAGTACCAAAAATTTGGATCATTCCCTGCATATTTTTGGACCACACTGCTTTGAAACTTGAACTCAATCACAAGAAGAAATTTGGAAAGAACTCAAATACATAGAGGCTAAAGAGCAACCTACTAAAGAATAAATGGGTCAACTAGGAAATTAAAGAATTAAAAAATTCATGGAAACAGATGAAATGGAAACACAGTAGTTCAAAACCTTTGGAATGCAGCAAAGGCAGTCCTAAGAGGGAAATATATCAATACAAAACTTTCTCAAGAAACAAGAGAGGTCTCAAATATACAACCTAACTCTACACCTAAAGGAGCCAGAGAAAGAACAGCAAATAAAGCCTAAACCCAGCAGGAGAATAGAAATAATAAAGATTAGAGTAGAAATCAATGAAACAGAAACCAAAAGAACAGTAGAATAGATCAATGAAACTAAGAGCTGTTCTTTGAAAGAATTAATAGATTGATAAACCCTTGGCCAGACTCATCAGAAAGAAAAGAGAAAGGACCCAAATAAATAAAATCATTAATAAAAGAGGAGAGATCACAACAAACACTGAAGAAATACAAACAATTGTAAGAACATATTACAAGCAACTATAGGTCAACACATTCTGGAAGAAATGGATGCATTCCTGGAAATGTATAAACTACCAAAACTGAAACAGGAAGAAATAGAAGACCTGAACAGACCCAGAACCAGGAGGTAATTGAAGCAGTCATAAAAAATCTCCCCACAAACAAGAGTCCAGGGCTGGATGGCTTTCCAGGGGAACTCTACCAAACATTTAAGGAATTAATACCGATTCTTCTGAAGCTGTTTCAAAAAAATAGAAATGGAAGGAAAACTTCCAAACTCATTCTATGATGCCAGCATTCCCTTGATCCCAAAACTAGACAAAGACCCCACCAAAAAGGAGAATTACAGACCAATATCCCTGATGAACATGGATGCAAAAATTCTCACCAAGATACTAGCCAATAGGATCCAACAGTACATTAAAAGGATTATTCACCACGACCAAGTGGGATTTAGACCTGGGCTGCATGGGTGGTTCAACATCTTCAAATCAATCAACGTGCTACACTATATTAATAAAAGAAAAGATAAGAACAATATGAACAATATGATCCTCTGAATAGATGCAGAAAAAAGCACTTGACAAAGTACTTTTGTACTTGAAAGCAGTCTTTCTTGATTAAAACTCTCCACAATGTAGGGATAGAGGGAACATCCTTGTCATCATAAAAGCCATGTATGAAAAGCCCACAGCAAATATTATTCTCAACGGGGAAAAACTGAGAGTGGATGCAGATAAAGGAGATCCACTGTTGGTGGGAATGCAAGCTGGTATAATCACTCTGGAAAACAGTATAGAAGTTCCTCAAGAAGTTAAAAATAGAGCTACCCTACAACTCACTAATAAGTATTTATCCAAAAGGATACAAACAGTGACTGGAAGAGGCACCTGCACCCCAATGTTTATAGCAACAATTTTCACAATAGCCAAACTATAGATAGAACCCAGATGTCCACTGACAGATGAATGGGTAAAGTGGACTATGGACTATTACTCAGCCATCAAAAAAATGAAATTTTGCCATCTACGACATGGATGGAACTAGAGGATATTATTAAGTGAAATCAGTCAATCAAAGAAAGACAATTATTATATGTTCTTACCCATATGTGGAACTTAAGAAACAAAACAGAGGATCATAGAGGAAGAGAGGAAAAAATAAGACAAAATTGGAGAGGGAGACAAACCATAAGGACTTTTAATCATAGGAAAATAAATGAGGGTTCCTGGAGGGGAGGTGGGTAGGGGGATGGGGTAAGCAGATGATGGACATTAAGGAGGGCACATGATGTAATGAGCACTGGGTATTATATTACACTGATGAATTACTGACCTCTACCTCTGAGTAATATTAATTACATTTAAATGAAAAATTAAAATACCAAAAAAAAAAGAAAATCCTGCCAATTGTGGCAACATGAATGAACATGAAAGGCATTATACTAAGTGAAATTGACAGAGAAAGGCAAATATGGCATGATATCACTTATATATGGAATCTAAAAAAAAAAAAATTGAACTCATGGAAACAGTAGAATGCTGGTTTCCAGGGCTAGCAAGGTGGTGGTAATGGAGGAAGGATGGCAAAAGAGTGTAAATTTTCACTTAAAAGATGAGTAAGATTTGAGGGTCTAATGTAGATCACGGTGACTATAGTTGATATACTGTATTGTATAATTGAGATTTACTGAGAAGAAAAGTTAAGCATTCTCACCAAAAAACACATAAATAGGGGATCCCTGGGTGGCTCAGCGTTTTGGGGCCTGCCTTCTGCCCGGGGTGTGATCCTAGAGACCCGGGATCGGTCCCACATGGGGCTCCCTGCATGGAGCCTGCTTCTCCCTCTGCCTGTGTCTAAGCCTCTCTCTCTCTCTCTGTCTCTGATAAGTAAATAAAATCTTAAAAAAAAAAGAGAGATAAATATGTGTTAATTAACTGTTGTGGGAATCCTTTCACTACACTGTATATGTATATGAAGTCATCACATTGTATACTTTAAATACATCACAATTTCATTTGTCAATTATACTTCAATAAACCTGAAAAAACATGTCTTGATTTCTGAGAGTTTTGGTGCCCCTTAAATTTTGTCCTGGAGGCGAATGCCTTACCTGCCTAATCTCTGCCTTGGGCTATTGAATAATGATTCATTTAAAAATTAATTAGGTAGAACAAAGGAAAGTAAACTTACAAAACGATAAAAATAAATAGGAAATTCAGAAAATCAACTTTGTACTGTTAGGTTAGGGATTCATGGTTTGGTATCAGTTCACATGAAAAGGAATTAAGAGCTTCAGCTGACTGTAGGCTTGCTATGTGCTGCCAGTGTCAAATAGTTATTCAAACACAAATGAAATTCATTCTGCAAAGAAGAAATTACAATGGCAACCCTATTCTGCACTGGGCAGGTCACTAAAGAACTGTTAGAAGATCCTACATGGGAGGACCGACTCCAGTGAAGTGGAGCATATTCAGTGGACTAAGATGATGAGGAAAAGGGAAGAATTAGTTTTGGGGAGAGAAGACTAAAAGTGTTGGGAATGAGACAATGCTTTGCAAATACACTGGTTCTCAAATGTGCCTGATTATTAGAATCGCATGGGGAGCTTCTGAAACTTTAAATCCCAGAATTACACCCCAACAAGATCAATCAGAATTTTGCAGACGGAGTCTAGGCATTAGTAGTTAGCTTCCCAGGTAACTCCAATGCTCACCCAAGTTTGAGAATCACTAATTTAAAGGACTGACCCGTGGCAGAAAGATTATTTTGTCATGTTTCATGGAATAGAGCTAGGTTCTGAATGGGGAAACTTCAAAGAGAGTTACTTTAGTTCAACATCTGAATTCTGGATTTTCTAAAAATACTTTGAGATGAGAGATCTCCAACATAGGCAGAAGTTCAAATAGAGGTTGGATATCGTGAGGGAAACTTCCTCTGTGGCTGGGGAAGGTGCTTAGATAATTTCTAATATGCTCTCCATTTTAATAATTCTATTACCATATGCCAGAAATTATTTAGCAATCCACTTTAGAATGAACAACCTTTTGCTTACTTTGATCTTGGAGTCAGAGGTTCATTTACTGACTGACCTATTTCTGCTCTCTTATTCAGTTAAAATGAATTAAAGCTGGAATAATTGCATTTGCAATGAAAGCTATTAGTCTGAACAGATTATTGCCATGATAATCTAATTGCATAGGTGCAAATGACTGTAGAAATGACTTTGACAGAACATTTCTAATCATGTGTGTGTGTGTGTGTGTGTGTTGCAGAGTATAAAATACAGCATCTTATTTTTTTTATTTTTTTAAAGATTTTATTTTTTAAAAGATTTTATTTTTATTCATGAGAGGCCCAGAGAGAGAGAGAGAGAGAGAGAGAGAGAGAGAGAGAGAGAGAGACAGAGAGGCAGAGACACAGGCAGAGGGAGAAGCAGTCTCCATGCAGGGAACCCGACGTGGGACTCGATCCCAGGACTCCAGGATAATGCCCTGGGCTGAAGGCAGGTGCTAAACTGCTGAGCCACCCAGGGATCCCCAAAATACAGCATCTTAGATGAAACTTAAGCACTGGATTTTAACTTTGCTTATGTTCTCCTTAGCAGAGAAGGGGTAAACTAGAGTTTTGCCTCCTGGAGAGTTTCAGGTAGGGGAACAAGGTCAGTAGAGAGACTACTCCCTTGTCAGTTTAAAACATACACACTTCTTTTTTCATTCAGTTCAGTGACAAAAATGATGATATATACACACATCAGGTATTGAGATAATAAAAGCCTCCATGAACCAGAACCAGAAGTATTAAATACTTAAGTAATGTTGTTTAGTGAAATTAAGCCCCTTCCAAAATTAGTATCTTTCTTCATTAACAGTTATTTCCAGGAACTCTATCCTGATAGCTTACTGTTTATTATACTTCAATATTTAAAATCATTCACCTTTTCTCATCATATATGCGATAATTAAAATATTTCATAAATACTGGAAATTTCACTTACAAAGGTGAAAATCATCCCTACTGAATAATGAAAAACTTAATTGCTGACAAACACTATAATTCACAGAAAGGTAATACTATGGAGCTCTATTCCTGTGATTTGTCATCCTTCAGGTTTCAGCTAGTACTTCTCTTTGTGCATAATTAGAAAATGGGGTAAAAGAGCATGAAGAGCTGAGTGTAAGTTCATTACCACTGCTTCAAAAATCATTCATTCATTCAATAGTATTTACTGTGTGCCTACTCTGTGTCAGGCACTGCACTCCACAGTTAGTCTGCATTAAGAACAAGAATAGACAAAATTTCTCCTGTCCTGAAGTTTGGGGGATCGATGATTAAAAAAATAAATACACAAGGAAATAAATGATATAATTTCAGGCATTGGTAAGGGCTAAAAAAGTAACATAGGATAGTAGGACAAAAGATAATAGAGCAAGGGGAATCTATTTTAGACAGGTAGAAAGATCTTTTTGAGGAGATCACATTTCATCAGAGAGACCTGAATTAGAAGAGCTAAGGAAAAAATAAAAAGGCTGGAGGGAAAGAATGTGGTAGCCAGGCTCCAAGATGACCCCAAGGATCTTTGCTTCTTTGTATTCATGCCCATGTGTAGTCTCTCTCACATGTATCCGGATTGGTTTGTGTGATCAGATTCTACAGTGGAAGGGATGGTGTGCAAATTTTGAGGTTAGGATATAAAAGACATTTCCATTTCCATCTTGATCTCTTAGAACATTTATAGGGGAAGCCAGCTGCCATATCATGAGGATGTTCGAGCAACTATATGGACTGGGGCCACATAGTAAGGAACTAAGTTCTCCTGACAGCACCCAGTACCAACTTGCCAGCCAGGAGAAGGAGCTGCATTGGAGTGTACCCTCCAGCCCCCAGTCAAGCTTTGAATGATAGCCCCAGCTGACACCTTATAAGAGACCTGGAGCCAGAATGCCCACCTAAGCCCCTCCTGAGATTCTGACCAACAGAAATTGTGGGATAATAAATGCTTACTGTTTTAAGTCACAAAGTTTTGAGGTCTTTGTCACACAGAAATATTTAGTACAAAAGAAAATGACAAATACAAAATCTTTTAAGCAGGAACAAGTTTGGCATATTTAAGGAATGGCGAAAAGGACAGTGTGATTGGACATTAGTGGCAGGGGGAGAGTGGTGGGTTATTTCTATTCATGGCCTATTTTTGTTGGATGAAAGAAGATAACATTTTATAAGTATTCAGTATACATTTTGTGTTCATAATTCTTTAATTATCTTCTTGGGTTTTATAACTTGTAGTTAATACTGTATTAAATAAATCTTAATTTAAATGTAACATATGGTAAAACACTATATTTCAGCTGTGGTCAAGTTACTGAACTTTCCAGTGTATATGTCATACATTTTTTGTAAAACAGAAAAATGCTTTGGGAAGGTTAACCATCGTAAAATATAATGAAGCAACTTAAATTCTCCAAAGACGAGTATTATATAGAGTGGAAAATATATATTAAAAATGCCAGGCTCTGTAGTGATTATGTGGTTATCACCAATGATCCGACACCGATGGAGTCTTTGAGGGTAAAATAAAACCATAGCAAATGACTTTTTATTAAAAAGGGAAACTTCTGCATTTTCTGATTTATAATTAAATCAACATTCTTGGAGAAAATAGGTCTTTGTTAAAATAGAATTTTAGGTCAAGCTAATAACTGTGGAAGATAAGAATAACCAGAAAATTAATTTTCACGTGTTAGGTTTTTGTTTATGCCCAATCATCAACCATTTGCTAGGTTTTTATCACCGAGGGAGGAAAAGTAATACCTCAGAACAATAGTTTTTTGGCTTTTCTTTCAATCTGTTGGAAACACAAGTCCTGCTGTAAATTCTTCACAAAGAGCATTGGGAATTTTCCCCAGAGACAGTCTGTGTCATTCTCCATGAACTAGCCCTTTGATTATCATGTACTCAACTTTTCCTACTCTGGCTCAGATGGAGATTCTCTTGCTGCAAACCCCATATGCAGCTCTGTTGCTGATGGCCACTGAATGCTTTACTGCCAATGTTACTGATGATCCTCGAAGCTTATTCCAAGGAGTGTGGTGTCCAATGTTGAAAGTGCTGAGTTTTTCTCCAGTAACAATGAGTGACACCAAATATCCTTATTAAGATGCCCCTTCTTCCGTTGAGATCCACCGTCTTAGCCAAGTTTGCCATCTGATGTCAAGCACCCAATATTTGCCCTAAAGGTGTCATCTTTTGTTGTTGTAGTCCCAACTTCCAATGTAGCTAGAAACTTCTATTATTGGTGCCTACATGGGAATTCAGTGAAACACCTTTTTTAGTTATTTCTAGATTTATAATTATAATTATAATTCATTCAATCTTGTCATTATAGTTCCAACTGGCAGCTGGCCTAGATGATAACTTCAGTCATCAACTTATCTACACTTGGGATCATTGTCTTTATACAAAATATTTCCCCTTGTATATCTTCAGTCATAGGAAAAATTGGTCTCCCAAACCTCATATAAACAGACCCATTGCCTGATCTTCCTGTCACTTTCTTTGGTTCCTTATGTTAATATCATGTAGTCAGCCAATTTTGAGCAAGATTGACCCCTTCTTTTATATTTCTCCCATGTACTTTGTCACTAAATCCTGTGTGTTCTACTCAAAAATTTCTTAAAAAAAAAAAGAAAGAAAAAGAAAAAGAAGCCCTGCTTTTCCATTTCTACTGCACTTGCCCTAGTTTAGGAGTTTATCGTGTTTAGAGAGTCCAGCAGTTTAAAACTGTGGCCTGCAAATCCCTGGGTCTCTAAAACACTTTAAGGTTCTATGAGATCAACGTGGTAGTAATACTAGAAAGTTTTTTTTTTTAATTTTTTTTAAAAATTTTTTTTTTTAATTTATTTATGATAGAGAGAGAGAGAGAGAGAAAGGCAGAGACACAGGCAGAGGGAGAAGCAGGCTCCATGCACCGGGAGCCCGACGCGGGATTCGATCCCGGGTCTCCAGGATCACGCCCTGGGCCAAAGGCAGGCGCCAAACCGCTGCGCCACCCAGGGATCCCTTTTTTTAAATTTTTTAAAAAAGATTTTATTTATTTATTCATGACAAACACAGACTGAGAGAGAGAGGCAGAGACATAGGAGGAGGGAGAAGCAGGCTCCATGCAGGGAGCCCAACGTGGGACTCAATCCTGGGACTCTAGGATTAGGCCCTGGGGTGAAGGCAGGTGCTAAACTGCTGAGCCACCCAAAGATCCCATAGTACTAGAAAGTTATTTGTCTTTTCCACTATGTTGACATTTGCATTAATAGCGCATAACAATGGTAGGTAAAAATGCTGGTCCTGAGCACAAATTGGGTCTATAGCACCAAACTGTACTAATAATTATTTTGTTCTTTAATGAGTAAGGGGGAAGAATTTCTTCATCTACTCATCTTAGGCTCTCTGACTGCAGCTTTGTAAATTGGACTGACAAAAGAGATTAACAGGAGAAAAGCATACAAATTTATTAGTTTTATGTGACACAGGAGTCTTCATTAATAAATAAAGACCTAAAGAAGTAGCCTGAGCATTTTTATAATAGGTTTGATGAAGAATGGAAGGAAGTTGTAGAAAAATGTGACAGGACAAAAGGAATATGAGCTACAGGTAGTAAACTGCAAAAAAACTTAGCAAGGCCTATCTGTTTGGATGTCTCTAGATATCCCTCCGTCTTTGGAGATAAGCATACCCCTTTCCTCCAGGTATTGGGAGGGCACTTCTCACTTGAGGGTCTTATGACTTACTTTAGGGGAGTAGAGGGATGTGAGAGAGTCCTTGCACCTGTTGTTTCTCAAACCCCTTCAGTTTAAAAATATTTAATATGCGAAGTGCCACATGTTGGGACAGTGTGCTCCAAACTCCAAATGATTAATTTGACTAAATAGCAACTTTTGAATACACATCACTTTAATATCTATATGACAAAGCAGGAAGCATTCATCAAGCCCTTCTGCTATATATGGTAGTATGATGCTTATCTTGGAAGAAAGCTCTTGTGTGATTATTTGTGAGTTGAACTAATTGCTTTTTCATAGAATATTTTTTTTTGACTTGAAAAAATGACTGGTTGACAAACTGTGGTTAGTCAGATTTGGTTATTGGCAGGCATTTTCTCAAAAATGAACAAAGTGAGCCAGTTGCTTCAAGGAACACAACTGACACTATTTGTTGCCAATGATAAAATTTGAGCTTTCAAATTTTGTAGAGTTTGTAAATTCATATGTGGTACTGTGAGCCTGACAGCTTCCTAGTATTTAAAGATTTTTTTTCTGATCAGATCAGTGGTAATATTAACAAAAGTATGGCAGATCCAGGATCCATATCCAGGCATCCTAGCTCCAGAGTCTGTGCTCTTAGAGTTTACTATTTCTCCTCTCCACACTTTCCTGTGGAACAAGTGAAATCCAAACTTTTTAACACATCAACCAGGTGGCATTTATCCATTCAGTGAAATGACTGACTAACAAGTATGAGAATGAAGGGTGGGCAAACATCCGGAGATACTGACAGATAATTTCTGTGAGAAGTTCAGAAATAGGGGTCAACGGACCACGGTTGGTGGGCTAGCCAAACAGGACAGGGTGGACTGACCTTCCTTGGACAGTTGTTCCAGAAATAAGAACCAGATTCAATTATTTGAGCTGAACTGGAAATCTTTTTTTTTTTTTTTTTGAACTGGAAATCTTAAGGCTTACTAGCTGGCTGACAGGCTTCATGGAGGCAGTGTCAACCTGGGTATTTACCCTATGTAATCTCCTCTTGGGGAAGCCCAAAATGTAAACAATGCATTTTTTCCATGGGCACCATATGCACCCCCCGGAAATGTCCTTGTGTGGAAGCCAGGCATTAATTTCCTTCCATCCTACAAATAGCGATTTTCATATTAGAGATGGTCATAAGACATTTTCAAGGATTTAAAGAAAAGCTTCATTTATTTCTGTTGCTCATAGTTGACTGTAGCAATCTCTCCAAATTGAAGTTATTCTTGGTTACTTTGAGAAGCTTCCCAGAAGGATAACTGACTTACTTAGAAAAAATGGTATGAAATTTATCTTTCATTTTCACCAGACTGATCAATGGTACCAACTCAGTGCTAAAAGGCATTCAGAATAGTTTCAACTCACTAGAAATCATGGACTATGGATAAGAGAATTGCCTTTGGGGGGCAAATAAGACTCCTGCTTTGGGGCTGAGGTGGAGAATAAACAACTGCAAATATATTTTGTTCTGCCTGAATTTATGTCTCCGGCCACACAGAGAGGTCAATACTGAAGCTTAAAGCAAAGTCTATCTGGATTTCTAATGTAGACCCTGATGGTTTATGGTATTTGTTTAGCTAATTAGCTTCTGGACCCAGCGGGGCATAATTGGGGTCAATCCTGAAGATTGGCCTTATACTGGGGGTTAGATTGTTGTTGATAGTCTTTTTTTTTAATTTTAATTTTTATTTATGATAGTCACACACACACACACACAGAGAGAGAGAGAGAGAGAGAGAGAGAGAGAGAGAGGCAGAGACATAGTAGGCAGAGGGAGAAGCAGGCTCCATGCACCGGGAGCCCGAAGTGGGATTCGATCCCAGGTCTCCAGGATCGCGCTCTGGGCCAAAGGGAGGTGCTAAACCGCTGCGCCATCCAGGGATCCCCAGTTGTTGATAGTCTTAATTAAGACTATTACTGGATGAGAAAAATTGACTGGATTAGGTCCTAGCATCTGTTTGCCATATTAGAGTGGTTGATATGGTGGCATATATTCATCGGAAAATTCACTAGAAAATACAAGGGTCTGGAAATGAGAGGTAAATATCATTGGGAGACAATTCTCCTTGCGTCTCTTGAGGTTCTGTACATCTTTTCAACAGAGACAATGATTAACTTTGTTATGGGCTGTCTTTTCAAGGATTTGAGTGTGGTAAATAATCTTGTAAGACAGAGACAATGTCTCCTTCTAGAGCAAAGTTCAGACTTGTTTACAGTCTTGGCATCTACAGACAATATCTCCTTCTGGAGTAAAGGGCAGACATGCTTACTGGCCATTATAAGAGATTTGCATTCCCTGAGTTCCAAGTTCCTCTCTTGTAGTACAACCCATTGTGTGTGCAGGTGTCACCTGGTCTTTTTGGGTTACCCTTTTGGAGTTGGAGTTCAGGGACTAGCATAAGGAAAACTAAAACTCTGGCTAAGCACTCTGCGAATAGTAAACTGCTCTATTTCTGGAGTCTTTGTCTTCTGCAAGCATCCTTAAAACTGTGTCAAACAAACAAGCTTGTTAGCTTGCAGGTTGGGTAAAATGTCAGAACCTCTGAAGTTCTTGACATTCCAGTGCAGTATTTCTCTTAGATTTTTTTCTTTCTAAACACCAAATGACCAAAAATACTATCAAAGAGGCTCCCCAAGATTCACCTGAGGGTAGCAAACAGGAGGTAGGCCTTTAGGATGATGAAGGGACAGTTTCATTCAGAGTACACAAGTATTCTCCTATCCTTGCTAATTACACCCAGTCCATTGGTGATCTAATCACAATTTACATAAGCAATAAACTATTGATGAACTTTTAGGTTTTCTCAAATTCTTTCCTATTAATAATGTTGCTATAGTGAATATTGTTTTGAATTTGTATTTTGGAATATGTTTATATCCATAGGGAATATTTTTAGCTGGAAAGTTCCCGAGTCATGGTACATGCTGATTAAAATGAACAAATATACAATGAAAAATCTGTCCCACACCCAGCTATCCATTTCCTCGCCCAGCTATCCAATGTTATCTTTTCTGAGATGTTTCATGCAAAAAGAATCCAAATATATTCACAATATTTCCCCTCTTATGTTTAAAATTTTTTTAAAGGAAATGATTGCATACTTTGCACATTGCTTTATATCTTATTTATTTTTCTTTCTTTTTAAAGATTTTATTTATTTATTCATGAGAGACACAGAGAGAGAGAGGCAGAGACATAGGCAGGGGGAGGATAAGTAGGCTGCATGAAGGGAGCCTGATGTGGGACTCGATTCCGGGACTCCGGGATCATGACCTGAGCCGAAGGCAGATGCTCAACCACTGAGCCACCCAAGTGTCCTCGTATTTATTTTTCTTAATATTGTTACTCTGACATCTTTCTATTTCAGTCATAGAGAGTTCTCTCATTAGTCTTTTATGACTGCATAGTTATACCTTGTATGGACTTTCCTTTCCAGTGACCTATTGATCCTATGCAGTTTTGAAAACCTGTTTATTACAGCACCACGGACAAGATAGCTAGTTTGGTTTTCCTACAGCTGTATACTCAGTCTCAAATTAGGCTTCTTGTTAGGATAACACATTATTTGTCTTCCTTAATTTTTGATTGATTGCACTTTACACAGCAGGGGCTTCATCACTGGTGTGAGCATACAAGTATCAATACTATTTGTAATCACCCTCTTAATTATGTGATTTATTTTTTGTTGTTCATTTATTTTATGTTGCACCTTTTTACTTCTTTTTTTTTTATTATTCATTTATTTATGATAGTCACAGTGAGAGAGAGAGAGAGGCAGAGACACAGGCAGAGGGAGAAGCAGGCTCCATGCACCGGGAGCCCGACGTGGATTCGATCCCGGGGCTCCAGGATCGCGCCCTGGGCCAAAGGCAGGCGCTAAACCGCTGCGCCACCCAGGGATCCCCTACTTCTTTTTTTTTTTTTAAATGTCAGGTCCAGAATAGGTCCTTTGAGGGCTTTAAGGTTATAGTAGTTATCCTCTGAAATAGGGCAAGGAGACCTAAGTCTTGCCAGAGAAAGTCTTTCTACAGGAAGAAAAATACTTTCAGACAGGCAATTTCATTATTTTCTGTTTTCTCTTCATTACAGTTGTTAGTAAAGACCTGGAGTGGTTGTAACAATTGTTTGCAAAGTTGAGTGTGAACCAATGCTGGCTCACTTTGAAAACCTTGATATTTTGATCTCTGTATACAAAATTGAAAACAAAGGTATTTAAAAGGATGGTAAGATTGAGGAGAGGATAATAGGACTTTACAGAGCTTACTTGCATACTCATATTTCCTGCCAAAATAGTTGCTTGTTACGATATTGACTTGCTATGTTTATTTCCATACTTTCTTTGGTTCAAACTTTATTCTAATTAAAACCCTAATTATTAGTATTTGTATTTACTAGGGATGTGTTTGGCTTTGCAGTTTTTGAATGTAATCTCAATTGTTTGTTAATTGGTTTTCACTATTAGCTCATTTTAAAATGCTAAGAAAAACCCCAGAGACAAATGGATATAACTCTATCAGAGCATTGGTCACTTCTTTTTTTTTTAATTATTATTATTTTTTTTACTTCTTAATGAATCTTTTTCCAACAAGCAGAGAATTTCTTTCTTTTTTTTTTTTAAAGATTTATTTATTCACAAGAGACAGAGAGAGGCAGAGACACAGGGAGAGGGAGAAGCAGCCTCCACGCAGGGAGCGGGTATTCCAGGATCATGCCCTGGGCAGAAGATGGTGCTAAACAGCTGAGCCACCTGGGCTGCCCGCAGAGAATTTCTATACGTAAAAACAAAGTCTACTTAAAAGAGAAGTAATTAAGATTCCAATTTACATTTTAAATAACAATGAATCACATTGTATTTAAAATTATCATTGTGAAATTTGATCATTATAAAATATGAAATGGGAAAAGCAACATTTACTTGAAGATCCATGTAATGATGTTCTGATTGAGAGCAATAATTAAGACATTATGGATCTACCTTTGGTGTAGAAGCACAAGCTCTGGAGTTGGACCTGATTTGGGGTCTTGAATTTAACATTTCCAACTGTGAGATCTTGGTCAAGTTATTACCCTAACTTTGTTTCCTCATCTTCAAAATGGGTTATAAAAATGGCTGTTTAATAATATGTTTTCAGAATTAAATGAGATATCATTTGTCAAGTAGCTTATACATCTAAAGGACTTAATAAATATTATTCAATTTTTCCTTTTAGCTTTAGATGATTTAAGGAGAGTAATTAGAAACAATACAAAATACTAATGACAATACAACTACACCTATGAAATATGTCTTCCTGCAGGTCACTTAGATAAAGGCAGCCAGACTTTCAAGAGAAGCATTAACAATCTTTAGTATCAGTTTCACTGAGGACTTATCCTAAACCAAACAGATTATTTCAGATGTGAGAATCAGGACTTCATGTACACTGTAAACAAAGAACATTTTGATTATAACTGTAGAAAACCTGAGCTGATCCAACACATCCTGTTTTTATTATGGGACTGTATTTATTTTCACAATTAAGTTAATCCTTCCCCCTCTTGTTAATTAGGGAATTATTTTCTTTTTATCTAGAACAATAAAACATATGATTGAACCCAGTAATTTAGTATTCAAATGTAAGAAACAAATCTTTAAATAATTGTCTTTTAATTTTAAAAAGAATTCATTTTTCTCCATGATGTCTAAATCAATGATTAAAAATAAGCACCTGGGTGGTTTAGTTGGTTAAATGTCATGTCCTACTCTTGGTTTCAACTCAGGTCATGATTTCAGGATCCTAGGATCCAGCCTAGCATTGGGCTCCACTCAGTATGGAGTCTGCTTGAGATCTTCTCCCTCTTCCTCCTTCCCTCCCCCCGCTCTCTCTTTCTCTCCTTCTGAATAAATCTTTTTAAAAAAATGAGCACATGGACAGAATATACCAACAAATGTTTGCTTTCCACTTTGAGAGTGGAGGAGAGGTGAGAGGTGGAAGGGACATGAGGAATTGAGAGGTAGCTAAACCCTTAAGAAGATGAAAGTAATTTTAAAAAATAATACTGAAAAATTTGGTGAATGATTAGTGCTAAATCAGCTCAATAGAAGTCAAAACTAGCTATTGTATTTAAGAAGGAGAAAGAGGCCTACAGGCAGATAATGGGTAGCGAATGTCTGGCTATTGATTCATTTGTTCAGCAAATATTTATTGAGTGACTGATATGACAGAGCTGAAAACTGAAGAATATTGTGGGAGAACTAAATGCAAAATCACATCTGTTACAAAAAAAAATAGAGATAATAAGTCAAATACTTTATTCAGTTTACAAATAAAAGCCACATAGATGCACCTAAAATTATTCTATTTATTCTAAAGTTTGCTACTTTAAAAAATTTAAATTTATTTTTGACAATTAAAAATTGTATATATTTAAGATATACAATGTGATGTTTTATATATGTATACATGGTAAAATGGTTACCAGAATCAAAGTAATTAACATATTTATCACCTCCCATAGTTACCATTTTTTTGTGTGTGTGGTGAGAACACTTGATGTCTACTGTCTTAGTGAATTTTAAGTATACATTATTATTAACTGTAGTCTCCATGCTGTACATTAGGTCTCCAGAACTTGGGGCTCTGGGTGGCTCAGTTGGTTAAACATCTTCCTTCTGCTAAGGTCCTGGGATGGAGCCATGTGTTGGCCTCCCTACTTAGCAGGGCATCTGTTTCTCCCTCTGCCCTTCCCTTGCTCATGCTCTCTTTCTCAACCTCTCAAATAAATAAATAAAATCTTTAAAAAAAGATCTCTAGAACCGATTCATCTGATAACTGAAAATTTGTTTCCTTTAACCAGTTTCTCCCCTTTCATCCACCCCTAACTCGTGGTAACCACCACTCCAGTCTGTTACCAAGTGCTTGACTTCTTTTTAGTTTTCACATGTTTAAGTGAGATCATGTAGTATTTGTCTTTCTGTGTCTGGCTTATTTCACTTAGCACTGTGTCTTCCAGTTCTATCCATGTTGTCACAGATGACAGGATTTCCTTCTTTTCTTTTTTTTAAAAAAGTGGAGTAATATTTCATTATGTATATATGTTTTATGTATATAGGCCACATTTTCCTTATCCATTTGTCTGTTTACAGACACTATTTTTAAAATGAAAATCTTCTTCTCCTCCCATTTGACTATATTTTCCAAAATACCCATTTGTGCCTATATATTCAAAACTTGTCCTAATTTTATACAGAACCAGCTGTAGATACATACATAACACACTGACACACACACAGAACTGCACAAATACCATTGCAAAAATGGAATCATGCTATGATAATTGCTTTGCAATTAATTTTATATCTGTGGGCTAAAGTCCCAGAAGAAATGCTAGGTTAAAGGGAATACACACTTTACAATTTTATGGATAAATTACTTTTCCATAAATTCTATTAATTTATATTATGAGAGTTCCAGATGCCCAACACTCCTGCTAATGTTGGATGCTATCTTCTTAAGTTTTCCCATTCTCAAATAAAAAAATTATTTTCTTATTTATATTTCATTTGTAACTTCCTTATGTTTATAAGCCATTTGTACTTGTTCTTCAGTGAATTGCCATTATTTATACATCAGGGATAGTAGCCTTTTGTCTGTTTTATGTGTTACAGTGTTTTTCTCCTTGCCTAACATTAGGTAACTTTCTTAATGAAGTCTTTCATGATATAAAAGTTTTAAATTTTTATATAGTCAAGTCTGTCAGATTTTTCTTTTCTTTTTTTTTTTTAGATTTTTCTTTATTAATTCTGATTTTAGAAATGCTCCCCAAATAAGCCATCAAAAAATCGCAGGAAATGGTTTTATCTGTATTTATCAATATTTTAAGAGATATATTGTTTATATTAGCATTTTTTTTCTAATTAATTTTTTGAAAGATTTTATTTATTTATTCATGAGAGACACAGAGAGAGGCAGAGACATAGAGGGAGAAGCAGGCTCCTCACAGGGAGCCTGAGGTGGGACTTGATCCTGGGACCCAGATCTTGCCCTGAGCCGAAGGCAGATGCTCAACTGCTGAGCCACCTGGGTGTCTCTATATTAGCATCTTAATATTTAATATCTTTATATATGCTGAGACATTATGAATTCACTTAAAATTCTTCCAAATTGTAATTAGTTGTCCTGATACAATTTATTATATGGCTCATCTTCTCCCAATTATTATTATTATTATTATTATTATTATTTTAAAAGATTTTATTTATTTATTCATGAGAGACACACACAGAGAGAGGTAGAGACACAGGCAGAGGGAGAAACAGGTTCCTTGAAGGGAGCCCGATGTGGGACTCGATCCCAGGACCCTGGGATCATGACCTGAGCAGAAGTCAGATGCTCAACCACTGAGCCACCCAGGCGTCCTGGTCTATCTACTTCTGTACTAGAACCACAGTGTTTGGATTATCGGTAGCTTTTATATTTCTCATATTTGGTGGGACATGTATCTATTTGTGATTCTTTATCAAACATTTCTCAGTAATTTCTTCATATTTATTTTGTCATTTGGGCTTTTTTTAGTTTCAAAATCTTGCTTTGATATTCTAATTTGGATTTCACTATGTTTATGAATCTCTTCAGGTGGGATTAGCATTTTAAGACATTCTGTCTTCTTACTGTGAATAGCAGATGTTCTTTTCACTCTCTTAGGTCATCCTTTATGTCCTGTAGCACAATTTTTTTTTTCACAGAGCTCTTATGCCTTTCTTACTAAATTTATTTCCAGATATTTAGTTTTTAGCACACTTATGAATAAAATATTTCTAATTTTATGTCTAACTGGTTATTTTAATACATAGAAAAGCTATTGATTTTAAAAATCATTCTTGTCTCAGGGAATCTAATTTAATTCTAAATATATATTTTAGTTGAATCTTTCACATTTTGGGGCTATTAAATCAGATTACATTGAATAATGACAATGATAATTGTGTCTCTTTTTTTTCCAGTATTTATGCAGCTTATTTCGCTTTCTTGTCTTGCTAAATTAGCTTGAACTTCAAAACAATGTTGAACAATATGTGACAGTGGATAACCCTAATTCCTGACAATAAAAAAATTGTCTTTGATGGTTCATCAACTAATCTGTCTGAAAAATACTCTTCATTAAAAGATTTTCTTTTAATTTGAAGGAAACAGTGAAGTGCAAGAAAAAATAAATTAATGAATGTGTACAAAATCAGCAATAATACCTTAGATAATGACCCAAATAACTGAATCAGATAGGCCTGTTGCAATTTCAGCCACACTAAAGGGAAATACCTACTTGATTTAACACCAAAATTATCACAGCAAAGCAGGTGTTCACATTATCTACATAGTAGAAATATGGGTTGAAAGAAGCATTGGTTTCAAATTTGAAAATCTCAAAAAAATTTCCTCTCAACATCTCTTAAATTTGTACTTCACTAATTTTATTCTGGACAAAAGCTAGTTTCATAATCAGAACGTATGCTCATGTGACATTCTTCACTAGTAACAAAACACAAATATCAAAAATAGCACAGAAATGAAACAAATAATAAACTCAAAATCTCTACAATGTGTTCCTGTACTGTACTGATTCTCTGCATAGCTTCAGCATTATAAAAACTTCTCAATCTTTATATTTTTATCCTTTTGATTTTCTTTTATCCTCTTACTTTGCTTTTGTGTACTCATTTCTCTGTTTCTTTTCTCATCTTTCCCACTTCCTTATTATTAGGGTGTTCATATGTGTCTGTATACATGCATGCATACCTGTATCATGGTGGGGGAGGTGCATGTATCTGCCTTTGTCTCTCCATATCTCTCTGGGTCTTTTTTGTCTCTTTCTGGGTCTTTTCTGTTTTACTGACTTTTGGTCATTTCCTCTGTTTTGCTCTTCCTCTTCTATCTCTTCTCCAGGAGATGCTATCTGACATTTCTCTGTGTCTATCATAGCAACACCCAAAGGGCAAGCCAAGTAACCAATTTAGTAAGTATTCCACAATGCACTCAGCAGCTAGAACATAAACTCATTCAAAGTATCAGTGTATTTATAACTCCTCAGGCGGCTCTCCTCTTGACCACACAAATCATTTATGCTCTTTTGATTGTACTTGCAGAAAACAACTGTCTGCTGCTTTGAAAAAGTAGTCATGTATTGATAACTTACTAACAGACTGAGGGCAAAAGACACTTCCTCATCTTTGCCTCCTTCTCACAACAAATAGAATTAGTCAGCACTTAACAATGGGTAAAACAAATGAATGGTCCTGGGTCAGGTTGCCCCAGAGTTAATCCAGGCAATCTTGAGGGGACTTGGAAATCTTAATACTTCATAGTTTTAGAGCTCTGGCATGGCAGAAACTTATTTGTCAATCTGATATCATGGCCAAATAGCTTGGAATGACAGATTATGATAGATGCTTATATTGGTTCTCTGAGCCTGCATTTCATCCTACACCTTTGCGGAGAGGTTGAAAAACTATCGATGACATTTCCAGACTCAGGTGCATCTAGGGGTCCAGATGTGAATCAGGTTCTGCTGATTAGAGGCACTCAGACACTGTGGGGAGCCAGAAGAGAAGACTGTTTTCGTGACAAGCACACTCAGGCTGAAGTTTGGTGGAGACTCATCTCAGCCTTTCCCTTTCTAGCTTTTAGCCTGTGAGTATGAACCTTACAGGGGTGTGACAGCATCAGTAGGGACAGAAGCTTCAAAACTCTGAATAGCAGCTAACTGGTGTAACTTTGACATGGTAGTGATCACCTGACTTTAGGTGATCATATATCTGTATGTCTAGAACAGTCCTGATTCATACCCATCATACTAGTGTAGTTATTAATAGAGTTCCCCTCATTCTAAAAAACCTCTCCTAGTTTAGACAGTAAATATAGTAACCCCACCTCCAATTCTTCAATATTTCCAATGAGATTTTGTAAATGCCTAACCACTTGTTTTTAAATTTCTCCTGTTTGAAATGCCTAGAATGGTTATGATTTCTTTCATTGAACTGGGACTGATGTGAAAGATAAAGTTGGACACTAGTTAACAAATATAGACATTTTATTCAGTAATAACTATTGCAAAAGGGAAGACAACACTGAATTCAACTCTACTGAAACAAAAGGAGACTTTTTAAACACTGAGGCGTGCCAAAGGAAAGTCAATGCAGAGTGTGAAGGAGGTGTTTGGTCCACGTAACTAGGCCATTTGTCTATTAGTGATTACCCAGAGGAGGAAGAAACTTCTAGTACATTTATGGCTGGGGGTGTTTGTGAAAGTTGAAGCAAGGTGTTCACTGAAGTTAGGCCCTTCCTCTCTCATAGGGTCAGGGAGGCAGAGGGAAAGGTATCTCGTTCAGTGTTTCATTTCAAAGAGATAGCTTCGAGGTCCTTGAAGAGCCATTTTTGGGTGGGAAAAGATTTATATCTCAAAGAAGCAGAGAAAGGATTTATAATTGTAAGCTTTCTTAGGAAGCATTTTAAGAGGGTATGGATGCCATGGTTGGAACACATCTTTCAGCTGCTAGAAGAAGCTATGCTTTAGAATGTGGTTGAGAAGAGAGTATTCATCACTGATATACCTGGGATCACGGGATTTTTGCTGAAAGTACTTTGGAAATGGTATTTAATGCCTGTAAGTCATGTTGCACATAGCTTGACTTCAGCATTCACCTTTTTTGAAAATGACTGCAAGGGGATCAGTGTGTCCCCATCTTTAAGATAAACAGGAAACTGGAATGAGCAGCGTTGGGGCATACATTTATAAATATATAATAAAACAGTATTTCTTTTCCTGCTGCTAGCTTGGGTTTAACCCTGGTATTTATTAATTAAATTAATTTATTAATTTATTCCTTCTTTCCAACCAGGCAGAGAAGAAGCAAAGGATTATATTATATAATTGTGAATTATAACTTGCAAATATAATATATACCATGAGGGAACAAATTTGTGGCCTGAACATTGAAAGGAACCTAGAGGCACTGCTGTCTCAGTTCCTGGGCAGCCACATATTAAGCTTCCTGGTACTCTCTCTGAGTTGGGCCTACTGGGGATCATCTGCATTTATTATCAATATAGTCAATATTTGAAGATCAAGAAGAATTTGGGGACAGAGAGGTAAAGTTTATTCCAACTCTCTAAATCATTTCTCATCCCTATGGAGGGAAAATTTTATTTGTTCTTCAGAAAGAGGCACAAAACACAACATTTGATTATACTACTTTGCTTGACACTTGATTTATTTTACCAGTAGATCTACTTTTAAAAATAGAAAGCAAATTATTATGCCTGAGCGACTTCAAAGGCTTCCCATCATTTCAATTTGCAAACGTGTTACTTCCATGGAGGCTATCAGGGGGCTGTAGGTGTGTGGGAGTGAAGAGGAGAAAGGGAGGAGGGGAGGAAGATCTACAGAATGGTGAGGAGGGGCAAGTTGCCAGAGGTTCAACAGTTTGAAATTATAGCCTGGATGAATTCTTGTATTTCCTCAACTGAACTAAAGCCTGCTTGTCTTGGAAAGAAAATCAAGAAGACTAATTCTTGAGATAGGAAGTAAAAGATCACACACATTCCAAGGTGGTTGGACTAGAATTTACAGAAAATATTTTTATAAATATTTTTGCACAGCCAGGCCCTTTATAAAAATATGATTTGGAGAGAGTTTTTCTTCACAGAAAATAAAGAGCCACAATTATTTCAAGACTGATTATTTTCCCCTTTATTTCGATTTCACTTTGCGAGAGGTAGAGAAAGGAATAACTTTAAAAAATTATTTTTAAAAAAGATTTTTTTATTTGAGAGAGATTATAAGTAGGAGGGGCAGAGGGAGAGAGAATATGAAGTAGACTCAATGTTGAGCATGGAGCCAGATGTGGGGCTCAATCAATGACCCCGAGATGAAACCTGAGCCAAAACCGAGAGTTGGCCACCTAACCAACTACACCACCTAGGCACTCCAAAAGAAATAACTTACTAAGAACAACCTTGAACATGTCAGTTCAACATAGACAACTGCGGTGAAAATAAATTATACACTACTTCAATATTTTTAAAAAATATACTTTATTTTTTAGAGTAGTTATCAGGTTCACAATGAAACTGAATGGAAGGTACAGGGTACTCCTGACCCCCGCCCCAACATGCATAGACTCTCCCAAACATTATCACCCAAAGTCAATAGTTTATTATATAATATGGGTTCATTCTTGGTGTACGTTATAGGGGTTTGTACAAGTGTATACAGACATGTACCCACCATTATAGCATCATGCAGAGTAGTTTCTCTGCCCTAAAAATCTTCTATGTTCCACATATTTATCTCTGCTCCTCCTCTCCCTAGCAACTACTGATCTTTTTACTGTTTCCACAGTTTTGGCATCTCCAGAATGTTGTATAGTTGGAATCATACAGTGTGTGGCCTTCTCAGATTGGCTTAATTCATTTAGTAATAACATTTAAGGTTTCTTCATATTTTTTTCATGGCTTAGTAGTTCATTTCTTTTTAGCTCTGAATAATATTCCATTATTTGGGCAGACCACAACTTATCCATTGATGTACTGAAGGACATCTTGGTTGTTTCCAAGTTTTGGCAATTATGAATAATGCTGCTGTAAAGATATGTGTGAAGGTTTTTGCATGGACATAAGTTTCCAACTCTGTTGGGTAAAGGCCAAGCAGTGCAATTGCTGGATTGTATGGTAAGAGTATAACTACTTTAGTTTTCATAAGATTTCTTACCATTCACTTCATCTTCATGTAGATAAATTTGTATTGTGCTTTTAAGGACCCAGAATTTCATGCACCTTGTTTTCCTTTATGTGTGCTTGATCTCTGAATTATTTGTTCTTTTTTGGAATGGAGTAAAATATCCGTAAACTAAACCATTCTGCTAAGAACTTGAAATGTCTTATTTTGACTCTTTCTACTGAACTTTGCTTTGGTGTTTAGACTTTCATTTCCTTTGAAGAATGCTTCCCAGATTTCAGTGCTCTGAGTTTCTGATGTTACTATTACTGAAACTTGTCTTCTCACTTGACATTAAGTAGTACCTGAGTTTATTGTTAAGAGTTACAGATAACCAAGTAATTTGCAAATACTGTAATTTACATATGCAGAATAAATAAAACCTGCCCTTTAGAACTGAATGGCATGGCACAAAATAAATTTTCAAATTCAGCTGTCCTTCCTCCTTCCTCTCTCCCTCCTTCCCTTCCTCTGTTCCTTCCTTCCATATTCACTCATGTATTTAATAGTTACTATAAACCAGCTGATAGTAGCTAAAGGGAGCAAAAGGGAAAGCGATATGGAAATATAACTTGTAAATCTGCAAGCTTTGCCAGATAACAAAGAGTTGAGTCTACAGATAAATCTAGTGACTTTGAAAATCAAGTATCATGAGAAAAATATGTTGGTGGACATATAGCTCCAGAAACTATGTCTGAAAACATCCATGTGCACCCAATGTGGGGCTCAATCCCACAACCCTGAGATCATGACCTGAGCTGAAATCAAGAATTGGATGCTTAACCTACTTGGCCACCCAGGCATGCCTCCATGCTTTGAACATGGAGAATCTGTCCCATATGAGATTTTCTTAACATATTGGCATGTTGATGAATATTACGACTCAAACAGTTTTCAGCTACTAAGTAAAAAAGGTGACACTACTTCCCTCCTCCCTTCTCTGCCTTCCAACTAAGCCTAATACCTGAGATTTGTTCATTACCACTGATTTTGTTTGAAGGAAGAAGATTTTGTCCTTGTTTAATCTCTCAAAAGTCAATCCTGAAAAAAAGGAATTGGGTATAGGTAGTTTATCTAGATGGATCCTAGCATGCACTAGTGATGCTGAGGTGAGACAGGGAAGGGAGAAAAGCGTTGAAGGGTGCATGAAATGAGGTGGGTTACCTCTAGAGACAATGGCATTCAATCCAGCTGCTAATGCTCTCAGGAACTTAGAATTATCTTACTCAAGGACAAGGAAGTTGGGTATTCATTTCCCACCCTTGTAAATGAGGGTTGTGCTTGTGCTGAATTCCCAGCATTTCCTGGATGCCCATAAGTATAGAAAAAGGAGCCTTGCTTATAGACTTGCAATATAATAACAAGCATGTGGAAATATATAGCATGCCCAAAGCAAAATAAAGTTAAGATTTTTACATGGCCATCTGTGCAAGCAAGTGGCCTGAGCAATCTCTCAAAGGGTAAAGAGAACCTTCAAGTTTCTAAACAGTGGCTTGTCATCAGAATTGGTCAAATACTAATTTCTTTGAGAAGCTTGGCTAGTATTACTGCAGAACCCCTTTAAAAAGAATTTTAAAACTTATGGGTTACTACCTATAACCTTTTTTACTCTCTTTATACTTTACCCATCCATAGGTAGGAAATGATATAAATGTTTCTAAGACATAGAGCATAAATATAAGACCTGTCTCCTAGGCAGAAGATCAGCAATGTCTAGATAATAATAGAGCAATGAGCCCCCATAATTGCAGTCTTTAGCTGTATAAGATACCTCACTCTTGCTACTTTGTTCTTTGTACTCATTTTTGGGTAGATATATATAAATAAGGGAATGTAGGAAGAAAATGTTTGAACTTAGTATTTGTAAATCAATTAGATTGAAGTTTGGGTTAAGAAGGTATATCGACTATTTTCCTATATTTTATCTCTGGCCTACAGTAACCAGGAACTAGAGTAGTGCTTTCTGAAGTGTAGTCCCAGAACATCTCTGGGGGAGGGTGGAAAGGTCCCCTTTTAAGGGGAAGATTAAGTCAACATTTTTATAATAATACTAATTTATTTTGCTCTTTTACAAAGAATTAAAATTTGTATTGATATTGCAGAAACAATGGTGGGGAAAACCCCAGGTATGCCAGCTAGCGTGAAACAGGGTCACCAAACTGTACTAGTAATCATGGTATTCTTTATTGCCTCACATTGATAGAAAAAAAGTCACCTGTTCCAATTAACAGTGACTAAAAGATCAATGTGGCAGTAAAATTTTTACTAAATCTCAACATTTGAGTGCACATCTTTTAAATATTTTTCACTATAACTACACATACACTTTTGCTGTATACTGAGGTAAGATATTGTCTCAGGAAAAACCATTTGTTGCAATCACTTGAGTTACAAGCTGAACTAGTCACTTTTTTTCCTTAAAATTGATTTTTTTTTAAAAGAATGACTGACAAACTATGATCACCCAGTCTTGGGTATTTGACCCAAGTTTTTTGAAAAATGAATAAAGTGTGCTTATCAATTAAAAAAAAATCACTGCAAGTACTTGTTGCCAATGACAGAATTCAAGTTTTTAAGCAAAAATTAAATTTGAAAACATATCTGCCACCATGAACTTGGGAAACTGCCAAGTTAAAGACTTCTGACAATAACAGGGGTAATATTAACAAAGGTGATTTTTTTATAGGATACATAATAAAATGTATCAACATTTGGAATATCTGCATAACCCAGTCAATTAATATTTTGCAAATGACCAGTAAAATACATTGCAAAATCACACATGGGTAAAGACCCACCCATTCAAAGTATAAGATAGACCAATGAGATTTTAATTCAACAAAGTACAAAAGTTTGTTGATATAATCTCAGATTCCACATAGCAATTAACCTTAAGAAACTATCACTTGTCACACTTTGATATTAACAAAAAAGAATAGCCGCAATTGTCTAAAAAAGCTATTAAAATATCCCTCTCTTTACCAACTACACGACTGGAAGAGCTTGATTTTCTTTATATACTTTAACCAAAATAACATATCACACCTTTTGAGTGTAGAGCATATATGAAAATCCAGATGTCTTCTACTAAGCCAGATGTTAAATAGAATAGTGAAATGTAAAACAATGCCACTTTTCTTATTATTTTGTTTTATAAACTACTTTTCATTTTAAGAGGATGCTTCTTTAATGTTAACATGTAATGGATTTTTATTATTATTTTATTATTATTATTAGTTTTTATTATTAGTAGTAGTAATTAATAAATTGTTATGTAATTTTTAACTTTTCAGTTTTAATCACTAATACATTAAATATCTTAAATACAACACATAAATTAAAAGTTATTTGGGCATCCTTAATAATTTTGAGTGTGATGGGATCCTGGAGAAAAAAGATCTGCAAACAGCTGCCCTAAGTGAACTCCTCACCTTCCACATGCTTCACCAAATCATTCTCTTAGTCCATCACTAAGCACACAAATATTTATTTAGGACTTACTGCCAGGCAACATCATAGGGACTGGGGATTGGGAAGTAAATAAGAGAGATGCCTAGTCTTTGTTCTCCTGGAGTTTATGTTCCAGTGGAGTTAGAAAATACAGTAAACAAATGTGAGTGAAGCAATTTCTGACAATGACAAGTTCCACTGAAGTGAACAAAAGTTCCATGATGTGATAGTGACTCACAGGGCTGCTTTTGATTAGATTTTGAGGAGAGACTTCTATGAGTAGATGTCACTGGAATTGAGGCTAAATGACACTAAGGAGCCAGTCATGCAAAGACCTGGGAGAAGCTTGTTCCAGGAAAGGAAGAGAGAGTACAAAGACTGATATGTTAAGAGGTGGTCTGGAGCCAGGTCAGAGTGTCCTGCAGGTCAGAGGAAGGAATTTATATTTTATACATAGAAGGATATAGCAATATATTTGTTTTCCCTTCAACCAGCACCCTCCCCTCCTCTATACTTTGTCATGAAATTCTTTTTTTTTTTTTTAAGTAGGCTCCAGTATGGGGCCCAATATAGGTCTTGAGCTTGTGACCCTGAGATCAAGACCTGAGCTGAGATCAAGACTCATATACTTAACTGACTGAGCCACCCAGGTGCCTCATGCAATCATGAAATTCTTTCAACAACTCCAAAGGCCTTTCACTTTCTGCCCTCTAAGCCTACATCAAATCATTTGCCAAGAAAAAGAAGAATGCCTTCCCAAGATAGGAAAATTCCCACGCACATATGCAGAGTGAATTTTTCTGCCAGGGGATGATTATATAAAGGGAAGTGGATTGAGAACAGGAGAGGAGGAGGAGCTGGAGGAATGATCACGTGAACAAGACAGCAAAGAATGGATACACGAATCTTGTGCTTCTTTGAATAGATATCCACATACCACTGATATACTGAGGGTATGATCTACCATCCAATCATTCTGGAAACTCAGAGTTGTCCAGAACAAAGTGGAGGTCTCAGATACTTAATGCAATGGTGTTGACTTAAAAGGAAAGTCTCAATTCCTGACATTCAGAGAATAAGGCAAAACCAGTCTGAAAAGCTCTTTGGGCCAGGACAGCAATAGAACACACTACCCTGGTTACAAATTGAGTGTGATGGAATGTCATTGAAGAGTTCCTTTGTTGGCTTGATTACTAGCCTGTTTTTTTTTTTTTTAATCCCAATATCGTTCTGTTATAACTAATCTTACCTTACTTCATCAAGCACACACAGGCAGGATCCGAAAGGGCTAAACTAAACAAGAAGCTAAGTGACACAGATTCAATATTGAACTTGAACTATTGTTAAGGAGATCAAGGTATGTGACCCCAAGATATGAAACTTAAGCACAAGGATTATTTTGACCTGAAGGCAACTGAGAATCCACAGATGCAGGAATGGTCCTCTGCCTTCCCCTTACCCACCTACAAGAAGAGTATACATTACCTTTTGAAGGTGTCCCTCTCTCCTGTCATGGGAACAAGACAGCAACGCATCACCTAAGACAGAAAGGAAGAATCAAGATAAGTCTGAATAACAAAATTCTTATCTTCCATTAATCCTTTCCATATAGGGATCCCTGGGTGGCGCAGTGGTTTGGCTCCTGCCTTTGGCCCAGGGTGCGATCCTGGAGACCCACGTCGGGCTCCCGGTGCATGGAGCCTGCTTCTCCCTCTGCCTATGTCTCTGCCCCTCTCTCTCTCTCTCTGTGACTATCATAAATAAATAAAAATTAAAAAAAAATCCTTTCCATATATTTCCTAGTCACTTCCCCATAGCTTATCATTCCTTGAAGCCCAAATTTCCCTTTTTTAAAAAAATTAAAATGGTAAATCCTTGAGTCTAACAACTTCTTTGACTTTCACTTATTTTTTATAAACTCTTGTATACATAAATGTTAAAAAAATTGTATGCCTTTTCTTCTATTAATCTTTTTTATTATAAATTCAAAGGCCTTGTCACTAAACCTAAGGGGGTAGAAGAAAAAGGTGACTCCTCAACAATGGCTTTGATCTATGCTCCTCCTATATAGAATACTTTCCCTCTTGAAAGACAGAGGGAGAGACAGAGATAAAGGCAGAGGGAGGAGCAGGCTCTCTGTGGGCAGCCTCATGTGGGACTCGATCTCGATCCCAGGACCCTGGGATCACGTCCTGTGCGCACGCAGAGGCTCAACCACTGAGCCACCCAGGTGTCCCCAAATAACACTTTTTAAAGAGGATTTAAGTGGAGGGGAAGAAGTTGGCAGAAAAGGAAGACTCTAGGTTTGCTACATTCCATGAATACAACTAGGTAACTATCAAATCATTCATAATACCCCGGAAATCAATCTGAAGACTGGCAAACAAACTCTACAACTAAAGATAGAGAAAAGGCAACATTGAATAAGGTAGAAAGCTGTAGAGACATGGCTTGGGAGAGAAATGAATCATGGCTGCTACAGTGGGGAGAAAGCTGCAGCTGTGGAGAAGAGTGAGAGACAGACTAACACACAGGGGAGTGGCTTGGGGTAAACACATCCCAGTAGCAATTGGCCTTGAAAGTGAGGGGGCTTGAATTTTGTGTTCTTGCAACCAGTAGGACTTAAAGCCTGGAGATCTATTTATTTATTTATAAAGTATTTATTGAGATAAAATTTGCATACTACAAATTCACTCCACTAAAGTGTAGGTCCAATGGTTTTTGGTACAATCACAAGGTAGTGCCATCACCACCATCGACTCCAGAACATTTAATCATCCCCAAAAGAGATGCCATACCTTTAGCAATCATCTATGCTCCCTGTTTCTCTAGATTTGCCTATTTCAGACATTCATATAAATGGAAACATATATATATATATATATAGAAAGCCTGGAGTTTTAAAGGTCAGCATGCTTGGCTCAAGGATAGCTTGGAGGGGATTGGGGCTGCTCTTGGAGGGAAGGCAGGGAAACAGCCCAAAGACATACAGCATAAAACAGTGATCTGAAGAGTGTGTGGGGCACACAGTAGGGAAGTTAGCTGCTCATCCTACAGTGTGTCCCAAAGAGGCAGCCTTCATGGAGAGAACCCTCGGGTACCATTTCCCTCCCTTGCCCCTCAGCATAAGCACAGGGCTACCTGTGGGAACCAGTGCATTGCCAACACTGGCTGTCTAACTTGTTTACACTAAACCCCACACATCATCCCCCAATCCCCACGTCTCTGGAAGAACGTCCCTTCCCAGTCATGCTTGCCTCCATCCCAGCATGGTGGGCCCTCTTCCCCAGAGGACCAGTCCAAAGTACTATCAACACCACTTCTCCATATCTGGGAGTTTTGCAAGACCTCTGTTCCAGTGGAGGCAGTGACAGGTCTCATTTCACCAGAGCACATCTAGTTAAAACACACTCCATTCAGGCCAGGGACCAAACACTGCCCACACAAACATTGAGAACCTCTGCAGAGGTTCTAGGGGATAAAGTGGTCAGGACACAATTGAGTACCTGCAGCACACGCTGGGGATGCTCAGAGAAGCGCCAGACACTGGGGAAGCACTACACTGCAGGGCACTATAGGACCTCTTCTTCATAAGGCCATTACCTTTAAGTACAGAAGATACAGTTTACTTTCCTAACACAGAGAAACAGGAACAGAGACTTACACACAATGAGAAAGACAGAATAATTTGTCCTAAATGAAAGAACAGGACAAGGCCATGGCCAAATATCTAAGTGAAATGGAAGGAAGTAACATGCCTGATGGAGAATTTAAATCAATGATCACGACGATACTCACTGGACTTAAGAGTGGAGGACATCAGTGAGATCATTAACACAGATAAAGAATAACAAGCATAGGTAAATGAGAAATATGCTTGATAGAATGAGCAGCAGGCTGGAAGAAGCAGAGAAACAAATTAGTGACTTAATGATTATGCCACTTTCTTCTGGCCTGCTAAGTTCCTGTGGATAGTTCTGCTGCTAATCTTTTTGTCTTCCCTTGTAAGTTAGGGATTTCTTTTCCCTTGTACTTTTAAGATTTTTTCCTTATTTCCATATTTTGCAAATTTTACTACAGTATGTCTTGATATGGATCTGATTTTGTTGACTTTGTTTAGGGGTCTCTGTGCCTCCTGGATCTTATATCTATTTCCTTCCCCAGATCAGGGAGATTTTCAGCTATTATTTTTTAAAATAAATTTTATGCCCCCTTTTCTCTTTTCTTCTTCTAGGATTCCTCTGATATGAATCATATTATGCTTTATGGAGCTACTGACTTCCTTAAGTATATACATTTGTGATCCAAAATTTTTCTTTCCCTCTTATTTTCAGCTTCATTAATTTCCATAATTTTATCTTCTATATCACATATTTATTCCTCTGCTTCTTCCATCCTTATGGTCATTACATCTAGTTGGTTTCACATCTCAGTTATAGAATTTTTTATTTAAGCCTAACTAGATATATATATATATATATATATATATATATATATATATATATATTTAACTAGCTTGTGTGCAAGGGATGAGGCAAGTATAGGGTCCTCCTACTACTCTGCTATTTTAACAGAGTAAAGATAAACAGGTTTGTGTGTGTGTGTGTGTGTGTGTGTGTGCGCGCGCGCGCGCGTGTTTTAACAAGCAAGTAACACGATCTGATACATATATTTGTATAAAATAACTCTGGTAGTTAAAGGTTAAGTTTAAGGAAAGCAAGAAGTCTAGTTAGAAGGTTAGTGCCATGATCCAATGAGAGTGGAGATGTAATGTAAGCAATGATCATTGTTTGGACTAGACAGCAACTACAAACCTGGTATGAATGAATTCCTAAAATGTGTACATCAAGTAAAAGGAAAATAATAATGACTCACAAGGTAGGTACCATTATTATCATTACTAAATATAACAATGCAAGAAAATGTAAGAAAAAATTATAAAGATGCGTTGAACATAATTGTTAAGTAAATTGAAGTAGTCATTAAAAATCTTCCATAAATAAAGACCAGGCTCAAATGCTATTACTGCAGGCTCCACAAAACTGTCTGTCTGGGTCTAATCAGGAGACAGAAACCATTCTAATAATTTCAACAGAGAGAATTTAATTAAAAGAATCATTAAATTTTAAAGGTGGTAAACTACTAAAAAAGACACTCTGAATAATAAAGGAAGAACAAACTCAGGTTGTAGAACTACTTTTAAAGCTGAGAATAAAAGAAGAAGGAATTAAGAACTCTAGAATCCATTCCCATGACTATTCTCTAAGCTTCTATAGAGGCAAATTGGCAAGATCTTGTAATTCCTTTGGTGGATATGTTATCTCTTCCGAAGAGTCGGCCTTATATACTTCTCCTCCTGGGCTAGGCTGGACATTAACTTTCATTATAGGCCTGAAGACAACGACAGATGTGTGAATTTCCTGCACAGTACCTGTCCCAGTTGAATGCACTGAAGATTATTCATGCAAGGGATTAATTGTTCACAAAATGTGAGGTGGAGTGGTCCTTCCACTAGCAAAAAAAATTCAAGATAATATGGGATTCGGAATTCTTACTTTTGTCTTTATCTGCCCGAATTCCCCCCTCCAAGTAGTGTGCCACTCCTTGCAGTTTCTCTAGCATAGAGGACTTAGCAGGGTAATAGGCTTTGCAACTCTGTAAACCTTACAATTAGATGCCAGTCTGGTGCTCAGTAATGTCTACCTTGTGGCCACATAAGATAAGGACGTAAAAAAAAAAAAGATAAGGACGTTCTTTAAGGTTATCATGAAAGCTTTGTGATTCTTCATTTATGACATTACTTGGAAATTCAAAGCCTTAGTTTTAATTTTAATTTTGCGCTTTTACTTTTGTAAGCTCTTCAGTGTACTCATAAATGAGCAGCCTATCTCAGTATCTTTGTAATCAACACTGTCACCATAGCAACTAAATCCCAGAGCCACTATCCCATTACCTTGCCCTCTTTTAGTATTCTTATCCCATGTCACCACCAGTGAGAATTTAAATAACTGTGAAGCTTCAGTATGCCATGGAATACTCGTGCCGCATTTCCTACAGCAAGATTATCCATACGATCATTAAGCATGTGAACAACTGAAACTCAGAACCCCATTTTGATGCTTTACTTCATAACACGGATCCAATTCTAGAATCGCCTTATCTTCAGTCAGAATCCTAGTAGAAAGATGGCACACAAAAAGGTTTAACTGAAGAGAATTTAAGGAGTGAACTTTTACGGAAATGTGGACATAATTAAGAGTACCAACAAATGAGAATGAGGGACTCCTGGACTTGCAAGAGTGGTAAGCCTCTGATGCCACTCAGATCTAGAGGAGCAAGAAGAGTGAATAGTTATTAGGGGGCCATTAGAGGTAAAGCCACACAAGAGGTTCCTAGTAGAATATGTAGTTTTTATTTCTAAAGATTATATTTATTTATTCACGAGAGACAGAGAGAGAGAGAGAGAGAGAGAGAGAGAGGCAGAGACACAGGCAGAGGGAGAAGCAGGCTCCATGGAGGGAGCTCGTAGTGGGACTCAATCCTGGGTCTCCAGGATCATGCCCTGGGCTGAAGGTGGCGCTAAACCGCTGAGCCACCCGGGCTGCCCTGATTCCACTTTTAGATGGGAAGAACTCCAAAGTATTTACAGACATTGGTTTTCTACCACAGAATTGATGATTTGGGATGAGGATTCAACTATTAGGTGTACTTTAATTCATTTTGATGAAATGGAGAAGATACACAGATAGGTAGGGGTTTGGCAGATAGTTTAAGGATGGTTCTGAGATTTCAGAAATGGAGCAGAAGGAGACAGAGAGAGACAGTAGACTAAGATTAGGATGGCAAGAGTACTATGTAAAATTTAGGCCTGAAAAAAAAATTTAGGCCTGACATGTTGATTTTGAAATACCCACGTTAATGGAGGGTAATTGAGTCATTTAAGTGTCAGGACTCAGGATGCCAAGAAGTCTTGGCAGTGAATACAGACAGGTAAATTTAAAGTTTATCTTACTGTCATTATCAGAATAACTAAGAAAATCCAAGTTCAACTTAGAAAACAGGAAAATAACTAGGCCTTCACTAAGGTCATTTGATGGGTCAGCAAAGGGGGGATTATATCATATGGCAAACACAATAATCCTTACAACTCTTTTTATTTTTTTATTTTTATTTTTTTACAACTCTTTTTAGATACTGCCTGCATTCTCCCCGAATTTCATTACATGTAGCAATATTCATATCATTTCCCTCTTTTCCTTTATAACCTCCCCCACCGAGGCTGCTCTCAGCCTACCTTTCTTTTCATTCCTCCAATACATGTCTTCCTCCTTGCTACTTTCATTGGACCTTATTCTTCTGTAGGTCTATAACCTAGCACTCTACCCCTTGTCTTTGCTTTTCCCTTTCACCACTCGACTCAATAAAACCGAAGGATTTTCCCCAGATACCACTTCCTTAGAAAGTAAATCAAGTGGAAGTTAATAGTTTATATTTAAAATTATTTATCTACTGGCCAGCTGCATGGAATGATTTGATGACACTGTCTTGCCTGCAATTTTCTTTCTTTTTTTTTTTTTTTAAAGATTTTATTTATTTATTCATGAGAGACACACACATACACAGAGGCAGAGACATAGGCAGAGGGAAAAGCAGGCCCCCTCCAAGGAGCCTGATGCGGGAATCAATCCTGGAGACCAGTATCATGCCCTGAGCCCAAGCCAGACACTCAACTGCTGAACCACCCAGGTGTCCCTGCCTGCAACTTTCCTATATGTCAGCTACAGGACATTTACAGGGATTATAAAATGGGTCTCATCTTCCATTTCCAGGTATAACTGAACAGAAAGACTTCAGACCCAAGGTATGACCAGAACTTTCCTCAAACTGCAACTTATTTCACCTTAGAGTAAGTTATGGGGGCACACAGAGTATATCCACAGAGCATATTTCACAGAGAAATAGCATTCAATCGGCTTTACAGTGTTTGAAGCATCTCAGTCTTAAACAGTGCGTTCCTACAGGCTCGATGATAGGGCTTTGTCTTAGTCTGCTGGGGCTGCTACCACAATATACCGTATTTGAGAGGATTGAACACATTTATTGTCTCAAATTTCTGGAGGCTGGAAGTCTGAGATCAGGTGCCAGCATAGTTGGGTTCTGGTGAGAAACCCATCTTAGGTTGTAGACACCTCCTTGTTGTGTGCTCACATGACCTTTCCTTGGTGAATGTTTGTAGAGAGAAGGAAAGCTCTGGGGTGTCTTTTCCTATTCATTATAAAAGCAGTAATTCCATCATGGGGGGGCCCCAGCCTCAAAGAGCGAATCAAAACCTAACTACCTCTCAAAGGCCTTAACTCCAAATATCACTACACAGTGGGTCAGGGTTTCAACATATGAAATTTGGGGGAAGACAAACAATCAGTCCACAATAGGCCCAAAAGATGTTAAGGTCAAGGAGAAAAAACTTTACAGGAGGTTGTAAAAACCACTGTGTTCACACACAACTTTTTCAATGTTTTCCTTCATAGTAAATATAATTTTTTCTACATCCAAGCCTGAAATTATATATCTATTTCTGATTTAAAAACATTTTAGTGCTTCTCACAGTCACCAGTACTTGCTTTCATTACTTTCCTCTAAAAGCAAACATGCTTTGCTTTGAATATTAGTAAGATATTCAAACACACATGTAGGTATTGAATATTTTATTAATTCCTATAATTAAAAGTCCTTTTCCTTTCCTGTCCCTTTTTATGGCAATATATTCCCTTTTCACACATCAGTTTTTCCTCTTACCGAATTGCAGAGATGGAAAAAAAAAAGTTGAATAACCCTGCGAATGTAAACACATCTGTTGCCATGGGAACAGCAGCAGCTGAGTGATGAGAACCACTTGTGGCTGCAACATTTGCAGGAGACCAATTACCAAACCTGGAAACTCTAATTCAGTAAACAGAGACAACAGTGAGCATAGTTAGAGAAAATTGCTTATTTTATTACGAGGGAGAGAGGCAAGCCAGGAGAGTTTGAGAACTATAGGAGGCAGAGATGATGTTGACGAGCAAGTCCGTTGCCTAATGAAGTGGTTGTTTTCAAAGGGACCTGGGAAAAATGCAATTTTAGCTACTATGATTGCAACACTGGAGTCTAGTATCACCCCTGTGTTTACTGGTGGATATCCCAAAGGACAGGTGATGAGGCAGGGTGAAAATAGTGCCACCCTGAAATTCTGCACAGTTCCTGAGTTGCTACCTATTGGGTATCATAAAATTCTGAGCAATGTAAAGCAGGTCCAGTAGGACCTGGCTATTCACTTAGCTTTAAAAAAGAAAATCTGCATTAAATTCTATCTGCATTAAATGCTCAGTGTGGTGGAAAGAAAGCTATAACTACATTTCTCATTCTTTTCCATCTTAAGAAGAAGAAGAGCAATCAATGAGACTTTTTATTTACACAAAGTATCATTATTTGTCCTCTGGATCTGAGGGATTGGGAAAATCTTTGTGCATTTGTTTTCCAGTTATCTTAAGAAAAATGTTAACAGAAACAATTAGCCACCCATATTTCTGAGATTTTGTAAATCATAACTGAGGACCCATCTCATGAGGATTTATACCTACTAAAGGATATGGAGTAAGAGTTATGTGTCCTATTATGCCATCGCCAGAACTAGGACCCCAAGAACTAGACCTTTGTCACAATCACAATAAATAGTTGGGTGAATTCCTCAACAGCTCATTTGACTATGTAGGATTTCTAACCCTAATCTGTTGTTCACAAAACAGAAAACTTTCCGGTACACATAGCTGATACTTAATAAAATTTATTTAATTGAATTTAAGCAGACAAAATGAAAAGTTGTTAAAACAATTAGTTGTAGTAAATATGAGTAATTGAATATGATTGCAATGTGATAAAAGATATTAAAAAAGTTTAATTTCTGCATTTCCAATTAAAATAGTTTTACAATAAAGTTTTAAAATCCACTATTTTTTTAAATCCACTATTAAACCTATTTTTCCATGGACCTGAAAAAGATGTTCAGTCTTCATCTACAGAGGGGGAGTTTGTATAATGTAAACAACAATGACTAGAGTTCTTTTAAGTTCTGGGTACATGTTAGAATCTAACTGGTTGTATGACTTTGGACAAATCCTTGAGTTCCATTTTCCTCATCTGTGATATTCTCCTTGGTGAGGTTGAAATGATGTTATAAATATGAAAGCAATTCAAAAGGTGTGGGCTAGAAAATAAAGACTTCTAACTCTGGGAAATGAACTAGGGGTGGTGGAAGGGGAGGAGGGCGGGGGGTGGGGGTGAATGGGTGACGGGCACGGAGGGGGACACTTGACGGGATGAGCACTGGGTGTTATTCTGTATGTTGGTAAATTGAACACCAATAAAAATTAATTTATAAAAAAAAATAAACCATATAAACCTAATCTCCTTAGTGTCTTTCTTCTTTGGGTCTTTACACAAATGTCATCTTCTTAGTGAGGCCATCCATGGGCACCTTGTCTGAAATGCAGCCCACTGCCAACTCCTTCTTGCTTTGTCCCCTTAGCACTTTTCACCATGTTGCCCAATATATACTCTACTTATTTATTTATGGACTCCCTGCTTCCTAGAATATAAACTCAATGAGAGTGGAGTTTTTTGACTATTTTTTTCCCTAGCTAGATCCATAGACATGAATAGGTGTTTATAAATATTTTTAATGGACGCATATAAAAGTAAATGAATAAAAATTCATTTTCAATTTTTGTCTTAATGGCTTTTCATAATGATAAAACATAACCAGAGTCATTACATCAGGGCCTCTGATCATATGTGTTAAAATCAACAGACTCCAATGAACGAGTTAAGACACCTACAAAGTGGATGATCCTAGGCATACCTCTCAACCATTTCCTCTCTGTTATGTGTTCAAGCCAGTTAGTGACTTCAGCTCCAGTCCTCCGAGAAGATTGTTATCAGCATAAAATATGATTATGTGAGCAAAATGTTTTAAAAGGTAAAAGCACCAATAAAATATTATAATCTGTATTATTATTAAACAGTGGGATGTCTGGTGCCTTAATGTTTTGTCAGGGACATTAAGCACAGTGGGAGGAAGAGTGACAGTTGCAATGCAAACATCTTCCAAGGAGTGAAGAGAAGGAAGTTACAGCTGGATTTGGCCTCCCTGCTATGAATGCATTTGGAACCTCAGTCATGAGCAGAGCAGAGCACTGATCACAGAGCTTTGGCCAGAAATCAGGGCAGCCCTCAGCATTCATCATGAAACTCTGGAGAGTGGAGTTGTTAGGCAAGCTCAGAAATTCTAGCAAATTAAAATGTGCAGATTAATGTGCATTGTTCAGTACAGCATAAAAGATACAATTAAAAACATTAACAAATAATCATACATCTGAAAATAATAAATCACTACTTCCTTCAAAATGTCACAAACATAGAAAGTTTCCCCTGACAGATTCCATTGTTCTTTGGGTACCATTGTTTTGGTATTTTGCCTCTTAGTACCCCTGCATATGATTCTTTCAAATAACATGATATTTTTAAGTAGTAAAATTCAGAATATACACTCCACACTTATTTTTCTTTCCCTCAAAATCATTTTATGTTACGTATTGAGAATGGGGTTTGGTGATAAATCTTTTAAAGCACACGGAGTCAGAAACAAGGCAAGTTTAAGGTCTGTGTGTTGGAAAGTGGTATAATGTTTGAAGAACACAACCCTTGGGAATCCCATTTGTCCTGTGTCTCACATGCTGCACAGAGTCTTTAAGGTAGTTTCTCTAGGTGGTTCCAAAATGTGTTTCAGAGTCTGGCCATCTGTGTGTGGAATGGGTGGATATATGATGCCTTTAGATGTCTACTGTCATGAGTTGATATGTGTAAGGGTTTCTAAACAAAGAGGGATGGGTGAGGAGTGTGTGTAACACCTGGTCTCTCTGTCTCTTCACATGGACTGGGGATTTGTTTTGAGGCCCAGTGGGAAGAGGAATGAAGAACACATTTTGGAAGAACACATATTGATGAAGCAGTAATTAGTGAGATGGGGGTTGGGTGTGTATGCGCAATAATGGTATAATGAGTGCAAACTAAAATCCAGGTGAAGCGCTGCACAGAGATGGAGATAAAGCCATCCTTTACCTGGAATTCCTATAACTCTCTCACAGCATGCCATGGTAGCACTGACCCCAAATTCAGATTTGTGCTGAGGGAATCAAGCGTAGCTGTCAACGCAGGGTAGCTCTCTTTGGCAGGCAAGCTTGGATAGCACATTCCCAAAAGAATTGGTGCTGACCCCATTGATATGGGAATCAGAATGGAGGAATGGAAGCAGCCTTGCTCTCAAGCCACATGAGACACCCATAGGAGAGCCTGTAAGGGCAGCTGTTACACAGGGAGGACAAAGTGCCATTGCAATCTGGGTGTTAGTGTTAACAGAACCTCATCTGCACTCTTAGACACATAGGACTTGGGGGCAATTCTGGTTATATAGAAAGTAGTTACCTCCAAGGCCCATTTGAAGGATTAGATAACAATGGGGTAAAGGGTACAGTGCTTCCACACATAGAAGGTAGACATAAATGTATCAGTCTTAGAAGATTTCCTAGGAACTTAAATGTAAAAGTGCAGAAAAAATACCCACATTCCTCAGTGTCTTTAAAGACACCTTTGTCCACTACTCTCTATTTCCCTGATGAAACTATAAGGGCTCTAGAGTCTGTGTAGTTGTCAAAGATGGAGTCCAATAGCTTTCTGCATCCCACATAAACAACAGACTGGGCTTCCATAGCCCATTTCATGTCAGAGGAACATAGACACATTGAAATACACTGCATGCTTTTGTCCTCAACCTCACTGGCAATTCTTAAGCATCTTATAAATTAACAGTATCCTTCGAAAGAGATATTTTTTATATGAAATTATGCCAATATTAAATGATTAAATCTGAATAAAGTTAGTCATAAACCAATCATCTGGCTTAAAGAAGATTTTTATAGCCAAATCACCATCCCACAGTGGTGTCTTATCCCTTCCTTTCCTTTTGCTCAATGTGCTATTTTTAAAGCCTCTGTAATATTGCTGTCACAAAGGGGCTGGAGGAAAAGGAGTAAAAAGGAAAAGTCTAATGTAATAAAAATACAAATGTAATCAGAAGTTTTATGTTGTCTTGATTACCATCCAAAGCAAAATTGCTCTGAATTATTTAATCATATGCATACCAGGAATGCACTACATTGAAAAACATAAAGTGAAATCAACTGACTCTGTTTTTCCCAGATTTCAACATGTAATTTTGTAGGCTTTCTAAGTAACACAAATTTATAATAGGTGTAAATTAAAATATAGAAAATGCAAGTTATTTCAGACAGATCAATGATTCAAAGGACAAAAATTAAAAAATCAAAGTAAAAAATAAAAACCTAATGTAATAAAAATCAAAATTTATACCAAACATTACAAAATAAAACATTGATCTCTCCCAGGGGTGTGCCACAGCCAGTTCTTCCAGTCCATCTACTGCTGAGAAGTTTTATGTTGCCTTGATTACATCCAAAGCAAAATTGCTCTGAATTATTTAATCATATGCATACCGGGAATGCATTACATTGAAAAATATAAAGTGAAATCAACTGATTCTGTTTTTCCCAGATTTCAATATGCCTTTGTGTAGACTTTCTAAGTAATATACATTTATAAAGTAGGTGTAAATTAAAATATAGAAAATGCAAGTTATTTCAGTCAGATAATGATTCAAAGGACAAGAATGTGAAACTTTATAGCATTGTACTCAGTCACTGGAAATTCCCATTAGGCCTGAGTAAATATGTTTGTATGTACTGGGTTATAAAAGCTCTTCAGGTTGGGAGTCACATTTTCTTTTTCTTGTGAGATTTATCCACTCTCCAATCCTACTCCTCAACTAAATTTTATTACAATGTATCTAAAATATAGCTATATTTATATTAAAATATAGAATTAGAGCTACATGGGAATCTAAATAACAACCAGTCCAATCCCTCATTTAAAGATGAGAAATATGACTAAATCAAGACAACAAAATAGAGGTGAGAAAGTTGCAGAAGAAAAGTCTGAAGGTATCAGAGGTTGTTTCATGAAGTTTAAGCAAAGAAGCCATTTCTATAGTATGAAAGTACAAGGTGAAGCAGCAAGTAAAATGATGTAAAAGCTACAGCAAGCTATCCAGAAGGTCTAGTTAAAATCATTAATAAATGTGGCTACACTAAACAGATTTTTCAATGTAAATGATTCATCCTCACATTGGAAGATGCTATTTAGGACCTTCATTGCTAGAGTGACGTCAATGCCTGGCCTCAAGGCTTCAAAGGACAGGTTGGCTCTCATGTTAGAAGCTAATGCAGCTGGTGACTTCAAGTTGAAGCCAATGCTCATTGACCATTCCTCAAATTCTAGGACCTATAAGCATGATGCTAAATCTACTCTGTCTGTGCTCTATCATGAACAAACGAAGATGTGCTGGATGACAGCACATCGGTTTACAACATGGTTTACTAAATATTTTAAACCTACTGTTGAGAATTACTGATTAGAAAAAGAGTGTTCCTCTAGAATATATCTTTGAATTTCATGTCTTATTATCTAAAAAATGCATTGTGTCAGGGTATAGCTGCCATAGCTAGTGATTCCTCTGATGAATGTACGCAAAGTAAATCGAAAGCCTCCTCGAAAGAGTTCACGCTTCTAGATGCCAGTAACATTTGTAATTCATGGGAAGAGCTAAAAAATATCAGCATTCATAGGAGTTTGGAAGGAGCTGACTGCATCCTCATGGATGACTTTGAGGGGTTCAAGACTTCAGGGGAGGAAGTGCAGATGTGGTTGAAATAGCAAGAGAACTAGAATTTAGAAGTGGAGTCTAAAGATGTGACTGGATTGCTGCCATCTCATGTTAAAACTAACAGAAGTGAAGTTGCTTCTTATGGATGAGCAGAGAAAGTAGTTTTTCGAGATGGAAACTAGTCCTGGTTCTGTAAAAGAGGCTGTAAAAATTGTTGAAATGACAACAATGGATTTAAAATATTATATAAACTTAGTTGATAGAGAAGTGGCAGGGTTTGAGAGGAATGATTCCAATTTTGAAAGGAATTCTGTGGGTATAATATTATTAAACAGCATTATATGTCACAGAGATGTCATTTGTGAAAGGGACAATCAATCAATGTGGGAGACTTCATTGTCGTATTTTTAAGAAACTGCCATAGATACCTCAACCTTCAGCAGCCACCACCCTGAGTGTTTAGCAGCCATCAACTCTGAGGTAACACTCTCCACCAGCAAAGTGTTTATGATTTGCTGCAAGGTCAGATGATGGTTAGCACTTTCAGCAATAAAGTATTTTTTAATTAAGGGGTGTACATTTTTAATGATATAATGTAATTACACACTTTTTAGACTACATAATAGTGTGAACACAACCTTTATTTGCACTAGAAAATAAAAAAAATTCATTTGACCTACTTTATTGTAATATTGGCTTTATTGTTGTGATCTGGAACTGAACACACAATATCTTTGAGGTATGCCTGTACATGGAAAATATCATTTTACAGTAGTGATTGAGATACTTCCTAATGGTCTGATATGAATAACTGATAAGCTGAAATAATGATACATTCTTTTATATTCATGCATCATGCAAAATAGCAATTCCCACTTCTGGAACACCTGGGCAGCTTTATGCACAGTGGCATTTGTAGGACTTGTATATTATGCTACTATTCCTTCAGAGAAATGTCAGTTACTAGGTGAACATCCTTTGGTGTTGATTTAATCTTTTGAATCACATTTAATATATTGAAACTTGTAATAAATGCCAGTTGTTGATTGTTCACTGATTTTTAAAATAGTAATTATTTTTGATTCAGTGGCTTCTGTTGCTATAAATCAATCTCACTTGGTGAGCTTGTAGAAAAAAATGTGGAGTCCCATGCCAGACCCCAGACTCTGGAGAGAGGGCCTAAGGCATTGGTATTCTTTTTTTTTTTTTTAAAAGCACTTGACTTCTTGGCTTTTTGGCTAAGATCAAGTGTAAAGCATTCAACTGATTTTAATGTGCAGCCACAGGTGAGCACTGTTTTAGATACTGAGGTATTTTGGGTAGCATTTTTACACCTTTGAGGAGATGTTTTAACCCTTTCAAGTTTTTATGATTTCATTTACTGTGTCAAAGTGGGATTAATAATTGATAAATTAGATTCCAAAAACAGGAAATGAATATAAATAAAGGAGTCTGGAAAGGGCAATGTGCCTCCTCTGGAAGAATACAGTAGTCAAGTGTCAAGATGCAACTATCTTTTTTTTTTTTAAGATTTTATTTATTTATTCATGAGAGAGAGAGAGAGAGAGAGAGAGAGAAGCAGAGACACAGGCAGAGGGAGAAGCAGGCTCCATGCAGGGAGCCCGATGTGGGACTCGATCCCAGTTCTCCAGGATCACACCCTGGGCTGAAGGCGGTGGTAAACCCCTGAGCCACCCAGGCTGCCCAGATGCAACTATTCTAACAATAATAATTATTGTGAGGTACTCATTTCAAAAGTAATTTTCTTCCCAATCCATCACCCATATCATTTTTTTGTCCCTTAGATAGTTGCTTATAATCAGATCAAGGGGTTCAAATTCTTTCCCTAAGTAATAGTAATAATCTATATTTTATTTCCACCTAGTAATAGGAAAGGAAGGAAATATATATATTTTTAAATATTTTATTTATTTCTTCATGAGAGACACAGAGAGAGAGAGAGGCAGAGACACAGGCAGACAGAGAAGAAGGCTCCATGAACCCATGTGAGACTCTATCCTGGGACTTCAGGATTACGCCCTGGGCCGAAGGCAGATGCTCAACCGCTGAGCCACCCAGATGTCCCAAGAAGGAAATACATTTTGTAAATTGTCTTTTGCTTTATCAAGCTTTCTCCATTGTCACGTGGGTCAGAGTATTAAAACATTCATTCAAAAGCTTGAATAGCCTCTGTTCGTTTCTTCTACTTCAGGGAGATTTTTAGGAAAGTAATTAAGCCAAAACTGTCAGAAGTTCCTTACAAGAATTCTTTTCAACAGGGACTTTTGATATAACAACAGTTTGAAAATTAGGCTTGCTTTAATCAGGATAATCTAAAATCAATTATACCCAGCAGCACTGAACAAACATGTCAAACTTTGTTAGTTTGTGAACTGAGACTTCTTGCAAAGTGGGTGCCTCTCTAAGTAGACATCAAAGTCCCTCCTTGGTAAGGATTTCCAGGGCTTGGCCTGGACGGCTTGCCATAATGACATGCACAGCCTCACATGCTACAGAGAAATCATTCCTGATCTGTGCTAGGAGGGAACATCTTCAAGCCTTCAGAGATTTTGATCTTCCTTCCCATACACTTTCCAAAGTATGTATTCTAAATTCTGGTACCACCATAGATGAATTGGAGATTTCACTTTGAAGTCTGCTATTTAAATAAGTATTGATCCTAAAGAGGCCTCTCAAATGTATGATGACTGTAAGTGGGGTGCTTGGTCTGCCTCTTCGCCTCCCTGCCATTTCAGTTCAAAATATCAAGATAGTACTTTTACATAAGTTAGCACTTAAAAGTCTTCCAAAAACATCTTCAGATATTGTTCACTCTGCCCAAAGTTTCCCACTCAGGGCAACTGCTAAGTGTCTTTCCCTGTGCCTCTCTGAGGCCTTCTTGCTATTTTGTTACTTTTTGCCTCTCTTCCTTTCCTTATGGTCCCCATGCTCCTGACAATTTTTCTTTTCCATCTGATAGTTCCCTGGCAATCATGGTTTATCATTTGCTGTCCTTTTTTGAATCAGGTCCCCCAACCCTCTTTTGGGGGTTGCATACGATTCCCTACCTCATTACATTTTTCCCTTAGCAAAAATCTTTGTAGTGCTCCATAGAGAAGTAAACAGCATACATTTTAGCTTCCTAGGGTCCCTTCCCATACATAGTCCAATATCCCTTTCTTACCCCTCTGAGGTGAATGAGATTTTTCTCAGTTTCACCTGAAGGTAGTACCAGGCTTAGTATGGTTATACCAATCAGTTTTTGCTGGCACAGCTGGGAGCCAATACAGTCATTCTGGGATTTAATTTTTGCCTCCTTTAGGGGTTCTACTCCTATAATTAGGGCTAAAATTCTCAAGATGCAGATTGTCACTAAATGCCTTTTTGTCACAACTATGGCCAGTGTACAGCTATCTCCACCCCTCCTGGGGACTATGAAATAGCTGGAGGCAGATATCTGGATAGTAAAAACTATAATCAACTTTGCCATACTTAAAACAGATCAGGGAATCCTGTTTTCAGCCTGAGCCTTGCATTGATTCAGGGGATAGGGAAACTGCCAATTCCCTTAGCTGGAACTGATGAACTGGATTGTCTCTGCCCACTGATATCTTTCCTCTTATGGATTCAACTTCAAGATAATGAGGTATACCTGGGTACTCTTTTACTTAGGATCTCTGTCATTTTTATTTTTCATTAGTTTAACCAATAGTGAGTATTTAGGGATCCCTCAAAGCTCAGTAAGCTTCAGTCTTTTAAATCATTTTCACAAATTTGGTCCAAGTGTGCCAGATTTTCCAAGCTGTACTTCATAATTCCAGGTAGTTGGCTCTCATTTGAACATACAGTAGAAGAGCATTTCTTTCCTTCTTGATGATTCTTGATTATAAGTCCAAAATACAAACCCAAACTTACTCTTCTCCCCATAATTTCATCTCCCAAGGAAGTGTTAGTGCTACCTAGCACTGATACGGAGGTTTGGATGACTTTGAATCCATTCATAATCACTATTACTAGACCTTAATAAACCAGAAGGCTCCATACTGCAAACAAAGTTCTTTGTTTGTATTGCATATTGTTTTAATAGAGAATTTTTACAGTCATTATCAGAATTCTAGCTTCTCTTGACAGAGTAACAACACTGGGCACTACTGGACCTGTATTCCTTTCTTCTTTAAAAAACATTTTATTTATTTATTTGACAGAGGGAGAAAAAAAGCACAAGCAGGTTGAGTGTCAGGAAGAGGGAGAGGGAGAGGGAAAGGGAGAAGCAGGCTTCCTGCTGAGCTCCAGGACCCTGGAATCATGGCTGGAGCTGAAGGCAGATGCCTAACCAATGGAGCCACCCAGGTGTCTCTGGACCTGTCTTCCCATTGAGCAGCAGTTGGTCAGTACACAGTAGTGGTTGCTTCCTTTAATGGAGCATGTGCTTTTCAGCCAACAATAGCCTTCACCACACCCAATTCTTTGGCATTTGGTTGCTTTCAATCATTTATGTTATCTGATTAGCCCTTGGAGACATTTAAATTTGCCCTTCACGGGATAGACTCTTAGCCAGTCTGCAATATTTTCATCTCTAAAAGCACTCAAAGTCATTTCTTCTATACCTGGTATAAAACTCTTCAGGATTATTTCTGCATATTCTGTGGAAAAGAACTTGAACTGGTAGGCTTGTAACTGCTTCGTTACAAGTTCCACGTTAGGAAAAATAATCCCCAGAACATTCAGTGAATCAGGATAAAGATTTAAAATAAGCCTTAGTATATCTGCCATCAGCTGCATTTCCTCCTTTCCTTTCTTTCCTCCCTTCTTTTCTCCTTCTTTCTTTATATTCTTCTCCAGTTTTCTGTGTTTCCCTCTTTTCTTTCTTGCATTTTTTAAGTGATGAATTTATTAATCAGATTCACAGTGAACATTTTGTGTTGTGCTTGCCCTGGCACAGAGTGATAAGCAAAACAAAATACAGTTTTTATTATCATGACATAGAGGATGGAGGTGGGGTTGGAGAAAGAGGAGAATGACAATTAAGTAAACATATATAAAATATCAGATCATGGGGTCCAGTGTAACTAGGAGTAATGGGAAGGCTTTAAAAGGGTTGAAGCTGTTGCGAGGGTATGTGTGTTTGGTAGTGTATATGTGTGACATGATAAGATCTGTATTAAAATAACCACTCTTGATGCTGTAAGGAGAAGGGATTACAAAGGATCTAGGCTGATGAAGACAGACTAGCTATGAAAGCTTTTGTAATAATCTAGCTGAGAAAGGATGGCAGCTTGGATGAGGGTGGAAGCAGTGATAATGGAGAGAAGATGGAGGATTAAAGAGATTTAGAAAGAAAGTCAACAGGCTTTTCTTCACATCAGGGGTGAGATAGAGGAAAGGATCAAGGATGGCTCTGAAGTTTCTGTGGGTTCAATAAGATAGATGTTGCTTGAGGAGAAGATAATTAGATTAGTTTGAGAGATATTTATGGTGTTTTTAGGTTTTTCTCTGGAGATGGAATGTTGGCTATGAGCAGGAATGGCCACATAATTTTCAAGGCCCAGTGCTAAATGAATATGTGGAGCCTTTTATTCAAAAAAGATTAATAATTTCAACATGGCTACAGCAAAGCAGTAAACCAAAGGGTGGCTCTTCTAAGCACAAAGCCTTGTGCTTAGAAAATCTTATATATTGCACACCCTTGAATGTATTATGAATCTGGAGTTTAGAGGAAGTGTCTGGATGGGAAATACACATTTGGGAACGATCATGATATAGGTGGTGAATAAAGGAATGAGTTTGGATAAAACTGCTTAAACAGATTTTAATCAATGAGAAGAAAAGCAAGTCCCAGAGAACTCATGACAATGCTGTAGCTGAAAGAGGATCCAGGAACTCTCACTTCTCAAGAAATCAGAAGTTCATATATGCTGAGTTAAATATCAATTTCTAGGAAATTACTTGGGGAGAATTTTTAAAACTTCCTCAATCTAGGGAACTCACATAATATGGTATAATCCTGATTTTTCTGCACGATGCATCAAATTTTAATTGTGCAACCTGTCCAAAACATTAATTCCATGTCAGTGTGGACTCTACAACGTTATAGGACCCACTCTGGCCAGGATCCTGCGCTTCCCCTGGGACAGGTGGAGGCGGGGAGGGCCAAGGACAGCGAGTATGCTCCTGCCTCCGGATGCCCCCCAGCTGTGCAGATCAGCGCCCCCTGCCCGGGAGCATCCGGGTCCCTGCGGACTGGGAGCTGCGGTAGTTACTGCGGGAGCTGACTCCAGGGCTGGAGAGCTGGCCACCACCAGTGGGGTTGTCCCTCCTGGTGTCACCCTGTGCCTGGGATGGAGCGGGGCCACCAGGGAACAGAGGCCTCATGGGATAAATAGTTCCCACTGAGCAGTGCACCTGGCAGGGGGCGGGGCACCTCCCCCAGGTGTGCACACCTGAGAATCAGCAAAGCAGGCCCCCAGAAGACCAGCTGGAAGGACAGGGGAAGAGCAAGTTCTTGACTGAGCAGTGCTGGAAAGCTCCAGGGGAGGTCGAGGGATATCCTATTTTTTTTCTTTCTTTTTCCAGTACAACTTGTTTTTATATCAGGCTGTAAATTTCCATTTTTTCTCTTTTCCCACCTTAACTACAATATTTTACCACCTCTTCATTTTTTAAAAGATTTTATTTATTATTTATTCACGAAAGACACACACACACACAGAGAAGCAGAGACACAGGCAGAGGGAGAAGCAGGAGCCATGCAGGGAGCCCGTCGTGGGACTCGATCCTGGGTCCCCAGGATCAGGCCCTGGGCTGAAGGTGGTGCTAAACCGCTGAGCCACCCGGGCTGCCCCCCACCTCTTGATTTTTAAGATTCTTCCTTTTTGACTTTCATATTTCTATAATTACAGGTCCTAGATATATTTTCCATTTCTAGATTCCCTTCAACATACCCAACGTAACTTTGGGAGATATACAAGATATTAGTTTTTGTTTGTGTTTTTTGTTTTCTCTGCCTCATTTTGTTCTACAATGGCAGAAGTTAATACCTTCTAAAACATGACCAGCATGCACCCAGAACCATGTGGTATGCCATGCTGGTTCATTCTGTGAGATTCCTCATTCCCATTCTGCCCCCCTCTTTTATCTCATTTATGTTTTGGTGGTCAATATTGGGGCTCTCTACAAGTATTTCTGGTTTATATAAATTTGGGACTGAACATCTTCTAACATACAGAACTTAATATACTCAGAACCAAGAGGATCACCTTCTAGAACCCCTCAGGTAGACTGCATTCTCCCTCCACTATAACTTCGTCATCACCACCACTGTCTTCCAGTCCTCCCCCCCGCTTTTTTCTTCTCCCCCCCTTTTTTTCTCTTCTTCTTTGGGGTTCTTGGCCTTTTATTTTTTACTACTTTGTTTCAAAATTTGTTTTTCACTTTAGTGGTCCTTTTGTTTTATATCATTTTGATCTTTGTTTTCAATTTCTGGTCTCTGACCTTGGCAGAATCATCTAGGGTGAAATTTACTTAGGTTGTGGTTGATATTATTGACTCCGGCTCATACAGCCACTCTGCACTGAGCAAAATGACTAGAAAGAACTCACTACAAAAGAAAGAATCAGAAACAGTACTCTCTGCCACAGAGTTACAGAATTTGGATTACAATTCAGTGTCAGAAAGCCAATTCAGAAGCACAGTTATAAAGCTACTGGTGGCTCTGGAAAAAAGCATAAAGAAATCAAGGGACTTCATGACTACAGAATTTAGATCTAATCAGGCCAAAATTAAAAATCAATTAAATGAGATGCAATCCAAACTGGAGGTCCTAATGACGGGGGTTAGTGAGGTAGAAGAAAGAGTGAGTGACATAGAAGACAAGTTGATGGCAAGGAAGGAAGCTGAGGAAAAGTGAGAAAAACAATTAAAAGACCACGAGGAAAGGTTAATGGAAATAAATGACAGCCTTAGAAGGAAAAGTCTATGTATAACTGGGGTTCCAGAGGACGCTGAGAGGGACAGAGGACCAGAAAGCATATTTGAACAAATCATAGCTGAGAACTTCCCTAATTTGGGGAGGAAAACAGGCATTCAGATCCAGGGGATAGAGAGCATCCCCCCTCCCCAAATCAATAAATCAATAAAAACCGTTCAACACCTCAACACTTAATAGTTGCAAACTTGCAAATTCCAAAGATAAAGAGAAAATCCTTAAAGCAGTGAAAGACAAGAGATCCCTAATTTATATGGGGAGAAATATTAGACTAACAGCAGACCTCTCCACAGAGACCTGGCAGGCCAGAAAGGGCTGGCAGGATATATTCAGGGTCCTAAATGAGAAGAACATGCAGCCAAGAATACTCTATCCAGCAAGGCTCTCATTCAGAATAGAAGGGGAGATAAAGACCTTCCAAGATAGGCAGAAACTGAAAGAATATATATGTGACCACCAAACCAACTCTGTAAAAGAAAGAGGAAGCCCAAAGAAATAATCCACAAAAACAGGGATTGAATAGGTATTATGATGAAACAAAATTCATATCTTTCAATAGTAACTCTGAACATGAATGGGCTAAATGATCCCATCAAAAGATGCTGAGAGGGTTTCAGACTGGATAAAAAAAGCAAGACCCATCCATTTGCTGTCTACAAGAGACTCATTTTAGACCTAAGGACACCTACAGCCTGAAAGTGAAAGTCTGGAGAAGCATCTAACATTCAAATTGATCCTCACGGAAAGCTGGGGTAGCAATCCTCATATCAGATAAATTAAAGTTTATCCCAAAGACTGTAGTAAGAGATGAAGAGGGACACTCTATCATACTCTATCATACTTAAAGGGTCTATCCAACAAGAAGACCTAACAATCATGAATATTTATGCTCCTAATGTGGGAGCTGCCAAGTATATCAATCAATTAATAACCAAAGCAAACACATACTTAGCTAATAATACACTAATACTGGGAGACTTCAACACAGCACTTTCTGTAAATGACAGATATTTTAAGCACAACATCTCCAAAGAAACAAGAGCTATTTTATTTTATTTTATTTTTATTTTATTATTTTATATTTTATTTTATTTTATTTTATTTTATTCTGAAACAAGAGCTTTAAATGATACACTGGACCAGATGGATTTCAGAGATATTTACAGAACTTTGCATCCGAATACAACTGAATCACATTCTTCTCAAGTGCACATGGACATGGAACTTTCTCCAGAATAGACCACGTAATGGGTCACAAATCAGGTCTCAACTGATACTAAAAGATTGGGATTGTCCCCTGCATATTTTAAGACCATAATGCTTTGAAACTTGAATTCAATCAAAAGAAGAAATTTGGAAGAAACTCAAAAGTTAAAGAGCATCCTGCTAAAAGATGAAAGGGTCAGCCAGGAAATTAGAGAAGAATTAAAAAGATTCATGGAAACTAATGAAAATGAAGATACAACCATTCAAAATCTTTGGGATACAGCAAAAGCAGTCCTAAGAGGGAAATACATTGAATACAAGCATCCCTCAAAAAAAATTGGAAAAAACTCAAATACACAAGCTAACTTCGCATCTAAAGGAACTGGAGGAAGAACAGCAAATAAAAACTACACCAAGCAGAAGAATAGATTTAATAAGGATTCGAGCAGAACTCAATGAAATAGAGACCAGAAGAACTGTAGAACAGATCAACAAAACTGGGAGTTGGTTCTTTGAAAGAATTTATAAGATAGATAAACCATTAGCCAGCCTTATTAAAAAGAAGAGATAGAAGACTCAAATCACAAATGAAAGAGGAGAGATCACAACCAATACCAAGGAAATACAAATGATTTTAAAAACATATTATGAACAGCTATATGCCAATAAATTAGGTGATCTAGAAGAAATGGATGCATTTCTGGAAAACCACAAACTACCAAAACTGGAACAGGAAGAAATAGAAAACCTGAACAGGCCAATAACCAGGGAGGAAATTGAAGCAGTCATCAAAAACCTCCTAAGACACAAAAGTCCAGGGCCAGATGGCTTCCCAGGGGAATTCTATCAAACGTTTAAAGAAGAAAAATACCTAATCTACTAAAGCTGTTCTGAAAGATAGAAAGGGATGGAATACTTCCAAACTCGTTTTATGAGGCCAGTGTCACCTTAATTCCAAAACCAGACAAAGACCCCACCAAAAAGGAGAATTATAGACCAATATCCCTGATGAACACAGATGCAAAAATTCTCAACAAGATACTAGCCAGTAGGATCCAACAGTACATTAAGATTATTCACCATGACCAAGTGGCATTTATCCCTGGGATGCAAGGCTAGTTCAACACTTGTAAAGCAATCAACGTGATAGATCATATCAGCAAGAGAAAAAACAAGAACCATATGATCCTCTCAATAGATACAGAGAAGGCATTTGACAAAACACAGCATCCATTCCTGATCAAAACTCTTCAGAGTGTAGGGATAGAGGGAACATTACTCAGCATCTTAAAAGCCATCTACGAAAAGCCCACAGCAAATATCATTCTCAATGGGGAAATACTGGGAGCCTTTCCCCTAAGATCAGGAACAAGACAGGAATGTCCACTCTCACCACTGCTATTCAACATAGTACTAGAAGTCCTAGCCTCAGCAATCAGACAACAACAACAGCAACAACAACAACAGCAACAACAACAACAACAAAACTCATTCAAATTGGCAAAGGAGAAGTCAAACTCAACTTCTTTGCAGATGACATGATACTGTACATAGAAAATCCAGAAGAGTCTACCCCAAGATTGCTAGAACTCATACAGCAATTAGGCAGTGTGGCAGGATACAAAATCAATGCCCAGAAATCAGTGGCATTTCTATACACTAACAATGGGACTGAAGAAAGAGAAATTAAGGAATCAATCCCATTTACAATTGCACCCAAAAGCATAAGATACCTAGGAATAAACCTAACCAAAGAGGTAAAGGATCTATATCCTAAAAACTACAGAACACTTCTGAAAGAAATTGAGGAAGACACAAAGAGATGGAAAAATATTCCATGCTCATGGTTTGGAAGAATTAATACTGTGACAATGTCTATGCTACCCAGGGCAATTTACACATTTAATGCAATCCCTATCAAAATACGATGGACTTTCTTCAGAGAGTTGGAACAAATCATTTTAAGATTTGTGTGGAATCAGAAAAGACCCCGAATAGCCAGGGGAATATTGAAAAAGAAAACCAGAGCCAGGGGCATCCCAATGCCGGATTTCAAGTTGTACTACAAAGCTGTGGTCATCAAGACAGTGTGGTACTGGCACAAAAACAGACACATAGATCAATGGAACAGAATAGAGAACCCAGAAATGGGCCCTCAACTCTATGGTCAATTAATATTCGACAAAGCAGGAAAGACAATCCACTGGAAAAAGGACAGTCTCTTCAATAAATGGTGCTGGGAATATTGGACAGTCACGTGCCGAAGAATAAAACTAGACCATTCTCTTACACCAGACATACAGATAAACTCAAAATGGATGAAAGAATCCATCAAAATCCTAGAGGAGAATACAGGCAATACCCTTTTTGAAATTGGCCACAGCAACTTCTTGCAAGATACATATATATGAAGGCAAGAGAAACAAAAGCAAAAATGAACTATATTGGAACTTAATCAAGATAAAAAGCTTCTGCACAGCAAAGGAAACAGTCAACAAAACTGAAAGACAACCTACAGAATGGGAGATGATATTTGCAAATGACATATCAGATAAAGGGCTAGTATCCAAGATCTATAAAGAACTTAATAAATTCAACACTCAAGAAACAAACAATCCAATCATGAAATGGGCAAAAGACATGAACAGAAATTTCACCAAAGAAGACATACACATGACCAACAGGCACATGAGAAATAGCTTCGCATCATTGGCCATCAGGGAAATAAAAATCAAAACCACAATGAGAAACCACCTCACACCAGTGAGAATGGGGAAAATTAACAAGGCAGGAAACAACAAATGTTGGAGAGGATGTGATGAAAGGGGAACCCTCTTGCACTGTTGGTGGGAAAGTGAACTAGTGCAGCCACTCTGGAAAACTGTGTGGAGGTTCCTCAAAGAATTAAAAATAGAGCTACCCTATGACCCAGCAATTGCAGTGCTGGGGTTTTACCCCAAAGATACAGATGCAATGAAACGCCGGGACACCTGCACCCCGATGTTTCTAGCAGCCATGTCCACAATAGCCAAACTGTGGAAGGAGCCTCGGTGTCCATTGAAAGATGAATGGATAAAGAAGATGTGCTTTATGTATACAATGGAATATTACTCAGCCATTAGAAATGACAAATAGGCACCATTTGCTTCAGCATGGATGGAACTGGAGGGTATTATGCTGAGTGAAGTAAGTCAATGGGAGAAGGACAATCATCATATGGTTTCACTCATACAGAGAACATAAGAAATAGTGAAAGGGATTATAAGCGAAAAGAGGGGAACTGAAAAATTAGAGAGGGTGACAAAACATGAGAGACTCCTAACTCTGGGAAATGAACAAGCGGTAGTGGACAGGGAGGGGGGCGGGGGGATGGGGTGACTGGGTGACGGGCACTGAGGAGGGGCACTTGACAGGATGGGCACTGGGTGTTATACTGTATGTTGGCAAATAGAACTCCAATTAAAAATATACAAAAAATATTATAACTGTATTGTGTTCAATTAATTTTTTATTGGATTCTTCTGTTTCTTGGGCAGGACAAGGAAGACCACAAAATGTCTTATTATAAAGTATTTGGTTTGTTAAATTGAGTGAATTGAGTCTTTCTAATAGAATATTTTTAGGAGGCCAGCAACTGGAATATTATAACCTCAACTTCCAAATAGCAAATGGTTGCACTTTAATTCTGATGCTGACGGTATATTAGTACATATCCTAATAGCTAAAGGTTTAGCTCCATACTTGATCCGCCATGTCCCTCTGACTTACTTATTTCTTTCAGTGTGTGTCCATGAAGTGAATATTTTCTCTTACTTTTGGTTTCAGTTCAACAGGATCTCATCCTTGTTGACAAAGAATATTTGGTAGAGATAGGATAAAGAAGTCTCTAAAAATTGTCAAATAAATTGCTTCAGATTAACAATATTCTGAGTGTCTCAGAATACCACTGTTGAATTCAAAAGAAGTAAAACACGAACATTGTATCATGACCATGGCAACATCTGACATTTCTACAAAGCAATTAATGTTTGGGGAACTTAAAAACATATTTATAAGGTCTCCGCTGTGTTTATACATTGAAAATCTCCACTGGAATAGTTAATTTCCATTTGGCCACTTCTTTAGAATAGCCACCTATTAGAAAAGAAATGAATGGCACTACTTGCCATAAATAGTAGAGATTAACAGGACAAATTAAGCTAAATAAAATGACCTAGTAGAATCTCAATAACACTTTGAGACGATTATTCTAATGTTAAAAAAAAAACTGGTTAAACCTACTTATCAGAAGGTGCCTAAGTGTTTTTTTCAAACTTTCATACTCCTAAAATTTCAAGAAACTTATAAATTAAAATTTTAAATGAGGTAAATGGATGAGAGTTTCTCTTTAGAATAAAAATAAACAACTCAATTGTTTCATAATTAACACTTGCCTTTACTTTGATTTGTTTCCTTACTCAAATGCCTTTATTCTGCAGAAGATTTATATTTTCAACTATCAGGAATTTATTCTGAGTAAATTGAAAAATCAGTGGAAAGAGACAGAAAAGAGTTGATAAAAATCAAGGAATCAGCCTAGTTTGGTGGATAGGGTATCTAGTCTCAGTTTTCCTGACAGCTTAGCAGTGTATGATCTTGGTCAAATCGTAGAATATTGTGACTAGCCTTAAAAATGAAAGATTGGAGTTAAAACATTCCTTCCCCTCCAATACATTTCTGACTCTATGTTTACCTAGTGCAATTTTTCTAATTCCATCGCTGTAACTCTCTAGCAATGAGAGAATATTTATAGAAACACATCGAATTATTTTAGTGTTACTTACACTTAAAAAAATTAGTTGAGATGATAGGTAACACGATGAAAGGCAGAAGAGTAAAGAGTTAAGCACTGGACCACAGTTAAGAGTATTGAGGAGGAATGTATTATGGTAAGATTGTGCCAGAAGAGGTAGCGGAGAACCAGAAAACAAAGATATGCACTTAGGAAAGGGAGTTATGAAAAGTGCATAGGTGTTGAGTAGGATGAGAGAAGAGTAAGAATGATTAATTTTATGAGAGGGCCCTTCATGTGGCTCAAGAGCAATCTAAACATTCTGCTGAGTAAGGCTTTGGTCTGTGAATATGTAGATAGAACATTCATTTAATGTGAAACTGTAAAATGCTGGGGTTAAAAAGAGGAAGGTGATTTTAAGGGAAAATGGGGCCAGCCCAAATGTTTTTTTGATAATCTGGAAATTGGAAATGATTCAACAGTTGAATGTATTAGAAAAGGAGAGAATGAAGCTGGGAACAAAGCGTCTCAGAGATCTGGAGAGTATAGACTTCAGAACACAGGCAGGGAAGATATATAATAGACAATTATTCACTATTTGTAGTAGAAAACAATTAAGTTGGCCATGTAATTTGTTCCAAAGAGTGGAATGTAATCTGAAGTGATTTGTGTCACTTATGGGAAAAGATGGTTCACTAGCTGGTATATCTGTCCTTCTCTCCCCTGGCTACACAGTCAGGAAGAAAAAATACTGAGATAATGAAATACTGTTCTTGAAAGAACCCTAATTCTTAGTCAGTAGTGGAGGAGAGCCAGCAGGCTACACTCAGAGCCACTAGAGCACATAGGACTTTATATTGACAATAATTAAACTTTAATTGCAAGCCACTGAGATTTTTTTTTATAGCAGGTAAATAGTTACTAAAACAAATTGGTACTAGATGTGGAGGTTTCATAAGTACACAATATTGGCTTCATAATCAGGTATTAGATGATCTACACTTGCATTAACACTTGATATGATCAGTCTTTTCAATTTTTAGCCCTTCTAATAGGAGTGTTTATTTCAGTGTCTTTCTTCATACTTCTCCAGTGACTAATAATGTCTTAAAAAATTTTATTTAAAATAAATTGATTAACATATTGTTAGTTTCAAAGGTAGACTTTAGTGATTCATCAGCTGCATATAACACTCAGTGCTCATTAAATCAAGTATTCTCCTTAATGCCCATCACCCAGTTACCCCATCCTCTCACCCACCTTCCTTCCAGCAACCCTCAGTTTGTTTCCTATAGTTAGGAGTCTCTTATGGTTTGTCTCCCTATCTGATTTCATTTTATTTTATTTTTGATAATTATCTGTCTCTGACTTATTTTGCTTAGCATAATATCCTCTAGTTCCATCCACATTGTTACAAATGGGAAGATTTCATTTTTTTTGATGGCTGAGTAATATTCTATTGTATATATATACACACTTCTTCTTTATCCATTCATCTGTCAGTGGACATCTGGGCTCTTTATGGTTTGGCTATTGTGAATATTGTTGCTATAAACACTGGGGTGCAGGTGCCCCTTTGAATCATTATTTGTATCCTTTGGATAAATGCTTAGTAGTGTAATTGCTGGGTTGTGGGGTAAGCTCTATTTTCAACTTTTTGAGAAACCTCCATACTGTTTTCCAGAGTGACTGTACCAGTTTGCATTCCCATTGCAATAGTGTAAGAGGATTCCCCTTTCTCTGAATCCTCACCAACATCCGTTGTTTCCTGACTTATTAATTCTAGCCATTCTGATTTGTGTGAGGTGGTATCTCATTGTGGTTTTGATTTGTATTTCCCTGATACTGAATGATGTTGGACATTTTTTTCATGTGTCTATTGGCCATTTCTATGTCTTCTTCTTTGGAGAAATGTCTGTTCATGTCTTCTGCCCATTTCTTGATTGGATTATTTGTTCTTTGGGTGTTGAGTTTGATAAATTCTTTATAGATCTTGGATCCTAGCCCTTTATCTGATAAGACATTTGCAAATATCTTCTTCCATTCTATTGGTTGCCTTTGGTTTTGTTGGCTGTTTCCTTTGCAAAAGCTTTCTAACTTGATGAAGTCCCATAGTTTTCATTTTTGCTTTTGTTTCCCCTGCCTTCATAGATGTATATTGCAAGAAGTTGCTGTGGCCAAGTTCAAAAAGGGTGTTGCCTGTGTTCTCTTCTAGTATTTTGATGGATTCTTGTCTCACATTTAGATCTTTCAAACATTTTCAGTTTATCTGTGTGTTTGGTGTAAGAAGTGGTCTAGTTTCATTCTTCTGCACATGACTGTCCAATTTTCCCAGCACCATTTATTGAAGAGACTGTACTTTTTCCAGTGGATAGTCTTTCCTGCTTTGTCAAATATTAGTTGACCACAGAGTTGAGGGCCCATTTCTGGGTTCTCTATTCTGTTCCATTGATCTATGTGTCTGTTTTTGTGCCAGTACCACACTATTTTGATGATCACAGCTTTGTAATACAACTTGAAGTTTGGAATTGTGACACCTTTAGTTTTGGTTTTCTTTTTCAACATTCCTTCAACTATTCGGGGTGTTTTCTGGTTCCATACAAATTTTAGGATTATTTGTTCCAGCACTGTGAAAAATATTGATGATATTTTGTTAGGGATTGCATTGAATGTGTAGATTGGTTTGGGTAGCATAGACATTTTAACAATTTTTGTTCTTCCAATCCATGAGCATGGAACAGTTTTCCATTTCTTTGTGTCTTCCTCAATTTCTTTCATAAGTGTTCCATAGTTTTCAGAGTACAGATCCTTTACCTCTTTTGTTAGGTTTATTCCTAGTTATCCTATGGTTTTTGGTGCAATTGTAAATGGGATTGGTTTATTAATTTCTCTTCTTTCTGTCTCATCATTTGGCATCTTTTTATATGCTTATTTGATTTCTTTGTTTTCTTTGGAGTAATGTCTGTTCAAACCTTTTATCCATTTCTATCTTAATTGAGTTTTTATTTTGCTGTTATTGAGTTTTGAGTATACATTTTGGATGCAAGTACTTTATGAGGAATGTGATTTGCAAATATTTTCTCTTAGTGCCTGTCTTATATTTCCATTTTCTTTTTTTTAAAGGTTTTATTTATTTGAAAGAAAAAGTGTTTGAGAGAGAACACACTTGCACAGGAGTCAGGGAGTAGCAAAGGGAGAAGGAGAAGTAGACTCCCTACTGAGCAGAGAGCCCAATGCAGGGTTCAATGCCAGGACCCTGGGATCATGACCTGAGCCAAAAGCAAACACTCAACTGAGCCACCCAGGCACCCCTCCATTTTCTTAATAGTATATTTTGAATTTTAATTTTGAAGTTGTGCAACTTTTTTATTTATTATGGTGGTAGTTTAATGGCTTTATACATATATACAATATTATCATATTGTATATTTTAAATATGTGCTGTTTATTGTTGGTTAATTATACCTCAGTAAATCTATTTTAAAAAGGGAAGAGAAATAGAGTCCAGTAATTCAGGGTCTTCAAGGATTTAAAAATTAATTGTTTCCAGATCTCTCCTCTAGCCCCCTTACTTTCGTAAAAAAAAGCAATCTCTGTAAAGTTTTCAGTTAAATTAAATGTCTCAGTGCAAAGAGGAGACTAAGGATGTGGTCTTTCTATCCACTGTGCTAGACAGGTAATCACAGTAAAATTGTTAGGAGAGATATGGTAGGAACCAGCAAAGAGAAAAATAAATAAATCAAGTTGAGAATTATATCTAAACTTTGAGTGTGGCTACTAGCACACGGAAAAAAATGCAATCAGAAATAAGAAGGCTACTAGGTTTCTGGAGGAATGATATTGCCAATAGAACTCAGAACATGCAATAAAAAACCTTTTACTGTCAAGACTTAGAATCATTGTAGTGTTCTTGGGTAAAACGAAGGTAATTTTGAAAACTGTCCAGCCTTAAGAAGAGTGTTAGGATAGGTCACAGAGAACCACAGACAAGGCAGTTCTTTGCAGAAGGCAACAATATCAAGGAAGTTTTTATACTGTGAGGACAGGGAGACTCCATCGTCTTTTCCTCATAATTCAGAATTGCTATAAATGAGTTACTGCTTTCTATTTTCCATTCTTCCTATTTCAGAAGGAGCATCCAGTGTCACTGTCCTGTCTCTGTTCTCTCATCGCATACTGAGCATGTACTGAACGATAGAATCTGCATTTCAATTCACTGGAAAAACCTGGAATACTGTGCCATGGATTTAATGGATAGGATTTGGAAACTGGATTTTCACAACAACTTTTTAAAGGTATGAAAAGTGGCTTTCTCAATTTTATAGAGAAGAGTGTGGGTAAGTAACACGCCTACACAGCTAATGAAAGAACACTGGATGCCATATTTAAGAGGACTAGGTCTTTAGATTGCCTATTTGTGGAGAGATGGAAGGAGGGATCAAATGGATGTTTGCTAACTAAAATGCAGACTGTGACAGAGACTATTAATAATGCTGAGCAATGGCTATATGTTGGATCTCCATTTTCCAGGCTTCTTGTGATTAAATTGGCCATCTGATTAGTTCTGGACAGTGATCAGACTAATATGATCAGACTGACACATGCCACTTCTGGGCTAAGGAGTTAAATATCTGATTCACCTTTCTCAAGTACTCTTTGTGTGCTTGAAAGCAAAGGGCTTCAGGATGGCTTGGCAACATGAGGTAAGGAACCCAGATTCTTGAATTTCAGCCAGAGGAATGCTACCCAACTTTTATTGGACTTTACATAAGTGCAAAAGAAATTTGTATTATGTTAAGCCACTGAGATTTTGGAGAAGTTTATTGCAGTGACTAGAATTAATCATTCTGACCAATGCCATATTCGACACCACTGTTGGATAAAGATGCCTCCACATCATTCTCTGTACTCAGTCACTTTGAAGATAATAGCTGTGAAGCTATCACGTCCACATTTCCCAAAGATTTATAATGTAGTTATTCTGTGGTTTTAAAGGGAAGAAGATGACATACAGCACTGATTTAATATACTTTTTCTTTTGAAAACAAGAGTAGAAGGTTGCTATCTTCGTGTTGGAAAGTATGACATGGTAAGTCAAAGAATTATTATTTATGATTTCGGGGCATATTATTCTTCATTTCTGTTTATACCTGTTTAAGAAATGTTTTTGAATGTAGTTGACACAATATTACATTTGTTTCAGGTATACAGCACAGTGATTCAACCTCTCTATACATTATGCTATGCTCACCACATCTGTAGGGTGACAGAAGAGGGCATGTAGTTCCTTGATAAAATTTCTAAACAAGGGCCAAATAACTGAAGGAGAAGGGATATATCACTTGAAAACACAGGATCTAAAGTCAGATTCTCTGTCCACTCATTAGCTGTGTGGACTTTGGGCAAGATACTCAACCACCTTCTGCCTTGTAAATTTGTAAATTTTTTTTTTTGCCTTGTAAAATTTAAAGAAATTTTATTTTTACCTCAAAGGGTTGTTATGAGAATTAAATGATTTAATGTTATATGATAAAAAATTTAGTTGGCCTTTGTTCCTGGTTCTTTGGAATTTTCTTTTATTCATAGCAGGCTTCTTGGACTGTATCTGTGTTTGTACCAATAAGCTAACTCATGATGGGCCTGTAGATAGTTTCAGGATGGTGGCTGGTCATGCCAAAGTCCAACCATGTGATTAGAGTGTTGGGGTACTGGGACATATGACAACAGTCCAACCTCCTGATCTTTGGGGAGGCAGACTAGAGACTAAGCTCAGTGACATGGCCAGTGATTCAATTAAACATTCTTATGTAATAAAACCATGATAAAAACTGGTTGTCCAGAGCATGGGTGAGTTTCCCTAGTTGGTAATGGGAAATGTTTCCTGAGAACTCAGAAGCTTCATGTTTAGGATCCTCCCAGACTATGTCCTATGAATCTCTGCTTTTGGCTGGTCTTGATTTCTATTCTTTATAATAAAATTGTAATTGTAAGTGTAGTGCTCACCTGAGTACCATGCGCTGTTCTAGAGAATTATTGAATCTGAGGGATAGTGGAAACCTTGAATTTTTTTTTAATAAATTAATTTTTATTGGTGTTCAATTTACCAACATACAGAATAACACCCAGTTCTCATCCCATCAAGTGTCCCCCTCAGTGTCCATCACCCATTCACCCCCACCCCCCGCCCGAAACCTTGAATTTATACCTAGGTAGTCAGAAGTGTGGGTGGTCTTAGAACTTTCAAGCTTATTGTTGGAACGTGAAATGAGGGAAGTCTTGTAGGCTACAGTGTTCTTCACCCGTGAAGTCTGTTAGAATTGCACTGTAGTTAATATACGTAAGGCTTTTTAGAACAGTGCCTTGCTCAGAGTAACTATTTAGGAAAAGCTAGCCAATACTATTAAGCTGTAAAATATTACCCATGCAGGAGCATTGATCATTTAAAGAATCAATCTCAGATGAACATAGAATTACAATGTTTTAGCACTAGAAGAAACTTTGCAAATTTATATTCTGAAGTGATTTTGACTTAGTTCCAAAATCTTGTTAGTAAGAGAGTTAAGGCTGAAACCCCAGTCTTTGAAGACCATTATATAAAACATGCATTAGGTTACACATATTTAAAATGGGGCTAATTTGAAACTATATCCTAGTAGTAGGAACATTTTGGGGGATCTTTCCAGCACATACCTCCTTTATCTGATAACCCATTTATCTGTGCCCCAAGATGGAACCCTGATAGCCATATTCGAACTACATGACTCTGAATCCTTGGTTACAGTCAGTGGACTATGGTAGACAACTACCAGGTTTTTATTTCTCAGAATTTGGAATTTGATTGGAAAAACATTATATATTCTTGTAAACTGGAGACAAGGCAGCTGAGGACAATGTGCAGGCTGACTCTGTGAAGTCAGGTATGACGAGAGAAAGAGACAAAAGAGATAAACACACAAATAGAGGCAAAAATAGAGTAGTGACCAGGGTCATTTCTTTGCCTGCAAACTCCCTTTTATAGGATCAGGCTTCGTTTCTTGCCCTTTGATTTTGTGGGATACCCTAGCTCTTTTCCAATAAATTCTTGTTTGCTCATGCATATTGGAAGTGGATTTTTATTGTAACTCATAGCCTTGATTAAGTAACACCTTGAGAAGGCTCTTAAAAGGATGAACTGAAAGAAAAGGTGCATATTGCTGTTACTGTGATTTTTACGGTGGACATAGGGAGCAAGGGGGAGGGGGTAGGGAGACAGAATAGTGAAGAGTAGTATGCCAAGGCCTTAGATTTAATGGGAATACTGTAACATAAGCTGTCTTAAAGAGAAAGCTTCAATGTCTTCAACTGAAATATAATTACATAAGACTCCTTTGAATGTGGATGAAAAGATGGTAAGATGTGGTCTAAGGTCAAGAAAGCAATTGACAATTCTGCTGTCTTATTCAAGACAAAACTGGGTTAAGCAATAACTATAGTTCTCCAATGCCATTATAAAATATAATAAAACTGTTGGTGAAAAATAGAAAACATAAGAGGATCATATCTCAGGTGATTGTACTCAATCAAAACCAGCATTTTTTACAAACAATTTTGTTATTTTGAAGGAAAATCCATCAGTTATCACAAAGCTTATGTTCTATCACATGCTTGAAAGAAAAAAAAAAGATTTATCTCCTTAAAAAAAAGATTTATCTCCTTAAGTGGTGGTCCCGATCAAGCTAAAATAACCACTGCAAACAATGGATCTGAGAATCAAATCTGAAAAGGTAGGTGTTTGCCAGGCTATCTTTCTTCACTGTTGAAAAAGGGTCAACTAATTTTACTTGGTGAAAAAGATGTCCCAACAAAATACACAATTGAATAGTATTCATGGTCAAAAGAATTGTTTTTCTAGGTACGTGGTCTACTCAAAGAAGGCAAGAGAGGCACGGCCCTAATTTTTATCTTCAAAGAATAAAAGGGTCACTGGATAAGGGCAGCTGAACAAGGGAGGCACACAATTGGAACCCACCTTCTGCTCCCTTTCCTTACATCCATGTTTTATTCATTTTCTTTTTTTTTCTTTTCCCCTTTCTTCAGATTTTTTTTCTATGATGTAAGTAAAAAATATGAGGTTCCATCAATGTGAAGATATTTTACAGAGTGGCAAATTTTCAGGAGGGTATTTCTTCCTCATATGGAGATCAAATAAGGGGGTAGACATTTTTGGCATCTTAAGGTCTGTAAATCATATAACTACACAGATCTTTTATTTTTTATTTTTTAAATAATAAGTTTATTTTTTGTTGGTGTTCAATTTGCCAACATACAGAATAACACCCAGTGCTCATCCTGTCAAGTGCCCGCCTCAGTGCCCATCACCCATTCACCCCCACCCCCCGCCCTCCTCCCCTTCCACCACCCCTAGTTCGTTTCCCAGAGTTAGGAGTCTTTATGTTCTGTCTCCCTTTCTGATATTTCCCACACATTTCTTCTCCCTTCCCTTCTATTTCCTTTCACTATTATTTATATTCCCCAAATGAATGAGACCATATAATGTTTGTCCTTTTCCAATTGACTTACTTCACTCAGCATAATACCCTCCAGTTCCATCCACGTTGAAGCAAATGGTGGTTATTTGTCGTTTCTAATGCCTGAGGAATATTCCATTGTATACGCAGACCACATCTTTATCCATTCATCTTTCGATGGACACCGAGGCTCCTTCCACAGTTTGGCTATTGTGGACATTGCTGCTAGAAACATCGGGGTGCAGGTGTCCCGGCGTTTCATTGCATCTACACAGACCTTTTAAAGAATATTTTGTCTACCTGCCTTATAGAATCAAGACTTAGAATGAAATAAAAAAATATGGTTCCAATTTTCTTAAAGAATTCAAGGGAGATTTTTCCTAAAAATGAAAAAAATTTATTTTCTTAAAGAATTCTAGGGAAGTCTCTTTCATAATGAATCATTTCCTTAAAGGATTTTTAAAGAATTTTCTTAAAATCATTGTCTTAAAGAACTCTACAGGAAATTTTTTTTATCATTTTTTATCATTTAATTTTCTTAAAGAATTCTAGGGAAAAATTTAAAAATCTATTTGGAAGAGCATGCTAGTCAGAAAAATTTTATAAGTAACTTCTATATTTCATGCTATCATTAAAGGTATGTATTTAATAGTAAGACTATATTTTCAGTTGTAGCAAGTCAGCTTTCAGTTGTCCATGCTACTGGAGGGAATCAGTACTTTAGATAATCCAAAAAAAAAAAAAACCACTTGCTTTTGGGATATGATTTTGTATTTTACTTAAAGTTGATTTTTATTAACTGAAAATCTAGGATAAATGAAGTACGACATCCTACTGTGAAGGCTCAGCTTAGAGGGTCAGGAATTTTGCTTACATAACTCTTGGAATTCTCCCTTGCTTCATTTTCTGAGTGGTAGACACACAGTAGACTTTTCCCCCTGCATTAATAGTTATATATCCTCCTTGGTGGGGGAAAAAAGTTATTGCTTTAGTTTTAAAAATCTTCTTGGGGAGCTCATGGGAAGTTGAAAAATAAAATGAATGAAAAGAATCAATGTACTCCATAAAAGTCAGTGATTTTGAATTAAAATATAGTGAAAAATAGCTACATAATACCCTTTCGATCATTTCCTTCTTAGGCTATATAATAACAAATTTTCTTGCCTTTCCTCACTCATTCTAATTTCCTATACTTTTCTGATTTCTGTTATTATTTATTTCAATTACCTTAATACGAGACCCTCAAACTGAACATGGCTTTTAAATGAAGTTCTTGCTATAAAAATCATAAAACTTTTAAGAATTGTACATTTATATATTTGATGTTTAAATTGAAGAAGTCATTCAAACATTATTTGTCTCTAACATTATATTAAATCAAACATTTACAATAAAAGTATATTAAACATTTTGGAAGTTTGGGCTGTTGCATTTTTTTTTTCATGGTACCATTTATATGGCAAAGAACATAGCTGATTCTCACAGATAATGATTACTGAAGAGTTAGAAGAAATAAGTTGGAGTGGATAGAAATGTATTTCATACTTCACCAAGATCTGTTTTACTGCAAATAATCCAACTACAAATATTATTTACAATAAACATTCTAATAAATATTATATTTCTGGTGTATATTATTATAGTAAATATTATTACAGCTTCTAGTAAATATTATTATAGCTCTTTTATAAAGAAAAAGAGATTCAGAGTCACACAGAGAACTTATGTTCATATAATTAAGGATTGGGATTAGGATTCAAACCCAGGTCTGTTTAATTCCAAAGTCAATGTTTTTCACATTGTACTTTTTGACCTTATGAATTCATTTGCATCTATTCTCTTATAAAGTTTTGAGTTGGTTTCCATGTCAGGAGAAAACTGCCAATGATCCAATGAACTGTGAACTGATTCCCAGAAACAGGTATTAATCACCAGCAATGTGAGTGAATAAGTGCATGAATTTTTAATGTCTGTGTCAGGAAAAGATATTCTTGATAATGACATGGCTCTCTCTCTCTGTCTCTGTCTTTCTTTCTCTGCCAAATGGGGAAGTGAAAATTCTTGCCCAAGTATTCTAGTTGGATTTTTCTCTGAAAAGTAATTGTGATTATCGTTCACTTTCCTCCCTTGTAATCTATTTAGGGAATTGAAAAGGAGCATAATCAGCATTGAAGTAGTTAAGGCAACTTAGAAATTAGTACAAGCTGACAGAATTAGTTTGTTAACCTTTTTGTCTAGGGTTTTCTTTTTTCTTTTGTAAATGGCTGAAAATCTCATTTCTAAAAATATTTATTGGCTTTGATAGCTTGCTGTCCCTCTGTACCTCTTTCAGTACAGATTTAGTAAAGAATGCCATTAAAGTAGCAAATGACAAAGCCATTGTTTACCAGAAACATGCCTTTTGAACCCAGAATAACAAATAACTTTAATGCAGTTGATATTCCAGAGACATTAAAAGCTTTCTATTCAAATAGAAAAGAAAAAAAGCCCTTTCTTATAATTAGTAATATTGTTAAAACTCCTTCATAAATATTCATTTAAATTTTCCCTTAGTGTAAAATATAACATTTTATCTGACTTGTCATGTATATGAAAATATTATATGTATATTTGAGTTTAAAAAATGTGTTACCTCAAGTACCTGAATATTCTTTTGTAGAAATAAAGAAGTGATTTAGGAAGAAGGGTCTATGGAAAACTAACATTTTAAATATTATGATAAACTCATAAATTGGCTCTAAACATCTTGCAACTGCAAATACGAAGACAGAAGTCTCATTTTGACACTAGGTGGTATTGCCAATTGCTGCTGAAAATATTTTCTGGTTGTTGTTTTTCTAGCTGTTGTTATTTTTAGAATTCTTAAGGATATTTTTCAATCATCAAATATTCTTTGAAGATTCAACGTTATTTACTTTGGTAGTGTTAATGAAAATCTCCTAAAAATTTATTTCTTAAGTCTCTGATTTTTTGGTACCTGTGAAAGCCTTAGCTCAATTATTTTGGTAATTATGTTTGTCATTATAAAAATGAGTTATGGAGGAGGGGCAGGATGGCGGAAGAGCGGGGTCCCCAAATCACCTGTCCCCACCAAATTACCTAGATCACCTTCAAATCATCCTGAAAATCTACGAATTCGGCCTGAGATGTAAAGAGAGACCAGCTGGAACGCTACAGTGAGAAGAGTTCGCGCTTCTATCAAGGCAGGAAGACGGGGAAAAAGAAATAAAGACACAAAAGGCCTCCGAGGGGGAGGGGCCCCGCGAGGAGCCGGGCTGAGGCCGGGGCGAGTGTCCCCAGGACAGGAGAGCCCCGTCCCGGAGGAGCAGGAGCTGCACCAACCTTCCCGGGCGGGCGGAAAGGGGCTCGCAGGGAGTTGGAGCAGGACCCAGGAGGGCGGGGATGCCCTCGGGCTCCCGGGGACACTAACAGACACCTGCGCCCCGGGAGAGTGCGCCGAGCTCCCTAAGGGCTGCAGCGCGCACGGCGGGGACCGGAGCAGCTCGGAGGGGCTCGGGCGGCGGCTCCGCGGAGGGGGCTGCGGGGCGGGAGCGCGAATCCACCAGCGCAGGCCCCGGAGCACAGGGCGCCGGGACACAGCCCAGGATCCGGCCTCCCCCGGGACAGGCAGAGGCCGGGAGGGCCCAGGACAGCGAGGACGCTCCTGCCCCGAGCTGAGCAGATCAGCGGCCCCGCCCCGGAGCCTCCAGGCCCTGCGGACGGAGAGCCCCGGAGTCACTGCGGGAGCTGACTCCAGGGCTGCAGAGCTGCCATAGCCACTGGGGCTGTTCCTCCTGGGGCCTCACGGGGTAAACACCCCCACTGAGCCCTGCACCAGGCAGGGGCAGAGCAGCTCCCCCAAGTGCTAACACCTGAGAATCAGCACAGCAGGCCCCTCCCCCAGAAGACCAGCTGGACGGACCAGTTCCAGGGGAAGTCAAGGGACTTAAAGTCTACAGATTCAGAAGATACTCCCCCGTGGTTTTGTTTTTTTTTTCTTTTTGATTTCTGATTGCTTCCCCCACACTTTTTCCCCCTTTCTTTCTTTTTCTTCTCTTTTTTCCTTTTTTTCTTCCTTTTTTCTTTTTCTCTTTTCATTCCTTCTTTCTCTCCTCTCTTTTTCTCCTTTTCCCAGTACAACTTGTTTTTGGCCACTCTGCACTGAGCAAAATGACTAGAAGGAAAACCTCACCTCAAAAGAAAGAATCAGAAACAGCCCTCTCTCCCACAGAGTTACAAAATCTGGATTACAATTCAATGTCAGAAAGCCAATTCAGAAGCACTATTATACAGCTACTGGTGGCTCTAGAAAAAAGCATTAAGGACTCACGAGACTTCATGACTGCAGAATTTAGATCCAATCAGGCAGAAATTAAAAATCGATTGAATGAGATGCAATCCAAACTAGAAGTCCTAACGATGAGGGTTAACGAGGTGGAAGAACGAGTGAAGTTAATGGCAAAGAGGGAAACTGAGGAAAAAAGAGACAGACAATTAAAAGACCATGAAGACAGATTAAGGGAAATAAACGACAGCCTGAGGAAGAAAAACCTACGTTTAATTGGGGTTCCCAAGGGCGCCGAAAGGGACAGAGGGCCAGAATATGTATTTGAACAAATCCTAGCTGAAAACTTTCCCAATCTGGGAAGGGAAACAGGCATTCAGATCCAGGAAATGGAGATATCCCCCCCTAAAATCAATAAAAACCGTTCAACACCTCGACATTTAATAGTGAAGCTTGCAAATTCCAAGGATAAAGAGAAGATCCTTAAAGCAGCAAGAGACAAGAAGTCCCTGACTTTCATGGGGAGGAATATTAGGGTAACAGCAGACCTCTCCACAGAGACGTGGCAGGCCAGAAAGGGCTGGCAGGATATATTCAGGGTCCTAAATGAGAAGAACATGCAACCAAGAATACTTTATCCAGCAAGGCTCTCATTCAAAGTGGAAGGAGAGATAAAGAGCTTCCAAGACAGGCAGGAACTGAAAGAATATGTGACCTCCAAACCAGCTCTGCAAGAAATTTTAAGGGGGACTCTTAAAATTCCCCTTTAAGAAGAAGTTCAGTGGAACAATCCACAAAAACAAGGACTAAATAGATATCATGATGACACTAAACTCATATCTGTCAATAGTAACTCTGAACGTGAGCGGCTCAATGACCCCATCAAAAGGCGCAGGGTTTCAGACTGGATAAAAAAGCAGGACCCATCTATTTGCTGTCTACAAGAGACTCATTTTAGACAGAAGGACACCTACAACCTGAAAATAAAAGGTTGGAGAACCATTTACCATTCAAATGGTTCTCAAAAGAAAGCAGGGGTAGCCATCCTTCTATCAGATAAACTAAAATTTACCCCAAAGACTGTAGAGGGACACTATATCATACTTAAAGGATCTATCCAACAAGAGGACTTAACAATCCTCAATATATATGCCCCGAATGTGGGAGCTGCCAAATATTTAAACCAATTAATAACCAAAGTGAAGAAATACTTAGATAATAATACACTTATACTTGGTGACTTCAATCTAGCTCTTTCTACCCTCGATAGGTCTTCTAAGCACAACATCTCCAAAGAAATGAGAGCTTTAAATGATACACTGGACCAGATGGATTTCACAGATATCTACAGAACTTTACATCCAAACTCAACTGAATACACATTCTTCTCAAGTGCACATGGAACTTTCTCCAGAATAGACCACATACTGGGTCACAAATCGGGTCTGAACCGATACCAAAAGATTGGGATCGTCCCCTGCATATTCTCAGACCATAACGCCTTGAAATTAGAACTAAATCACAACAAGAAGTTTGGAAGGACATCAAACACGTGGAGGTTAAGGACCATCCTGCTAAAAGATGAAAGGGTCAACCAGGCAATTAAGGAAGAATTAAAAAGATTCATGGAAACTAATGAGAATGAAGATACAACCGTTCAAAATCTTTGGGATGCAGCAATAGCAGTCCTAAGGGGAAAATACATTGCAATACAAGCATCCATTCAAAAACTGGAAAGAACTCAAATACAAAAGCTAACCTTACACATAAAGGAGCTAGAGAAAAAACAGCAGATGGACCCTACACCCAGCAGCAGAAGAGAGTTAATTAAAATTCGAGCAGAACTCAACGAAATTGAGACCAGAAGAACTGTGGAACAGATCAATAGAACCAGGAGTTGGTTCTTTGAAAGAATTAATAAGATAGATAAACCATTAGCCAACCTTATTAAAAAGGAGAGAGAGAAGACTCAAATTAATAAAATCATGAATGAGAAAGGAGAGATCACTACCAACACCAAGGAAATACAAACGATTTTAAAAACATATTATGAACAGCTCTACGCCAATAAATTAGGCAATCTAGAAGAAATGGACGCATTCCTGGAAAGCCACAAACTACCAAAACTGGAGCAGGAAGAAATAGAAAACCTGAACAGGCCAATAACCAGGGAGGAAATTGAAGAAGTCATCAAAAACCTCCCAAGACACAAGAGTCCAGGGCCAGATGGCTTCCCAGGGGAATTCTATCAAACGTTTAAAGAAGAAATCATACCTATTCTACTAAAGCTGTTTGGAAAGATAGAAAGAGATGGAGTACTTCCAAATTCATTCTATGAGGCCAGCATCACCTTAATTCCAAAACCAGACAAAGACCCCACCAAAAAGAGAATTACAGACCAATATCCCTGATGAACATGGATGCAAAGATTCTCAACAAGATACTAGCCAATAGGATCCAACAACACATTAAGAAAAGTATTCATCATGACCAAGTAGGATTTATCCCCGGGACTCAAGGCTGGTTCAACACTCGTAACACAATCAATGTGATTCATCATATCAGCAAGAGAAAAACCAAGAACCATATGATCCTCTCGTTAGATGCAGAGAAAGCATTTGGCAAAATACAGCATCCATTCCTGATCAAAACTCTTCAGAGTGTAAGGATAGAGGGAACATTCCTCAACATCTTAGAAGCCATATACGAAAAGCCCACAGCAAATATCATTCTCAGTGGGGAAGCACTGGGAGCCTTTCCCCTAAGATCAGGAACAAGACACGGATGTCCACTCTCACCACTGCTATTCAACACAGTATTGGAAGTCCTAGCCTCAGCAATCAGACAACAAAAAGACATTAAAGGCATTCAAATTGGCAAAGAAGTCAAACTCTCCCTCTTCGCTGATGACATGATACTCTACATAGAAAACCCAAAAGCCTCCACCCCAAGATTGCTAGAACTCATACAGCAATTTGGTAGCGTGGCAGGATACAAAATCAATGCCCAGAAATCAATGGCATTCCTATACACTAACAATGAGACTGAAGAAGGAGAAATTAAGGAGTCAATCCCATTTACAACTGCACCCAAAAGCATAAGATACCTAGGAATAAACCTAACCAAAGAGGTAAAGGATCTATACCCTAAAAACTATAGAACACTTCTGAAAGAAATTGAGGAAGAATATTCTTCAATTATTCCATGCTCATGGATTGGCAGAATTAATATTGTGAAAATGTCAGTGTCACCCAGGGCAATTTACACGTTTAATGCAATCCCTATCAAAATACCATGGACTTTCTTCAGAGAGTTAGAACAAGTTATTTTAAGATTTGTGTGGAATCAGAAAAGACCCCGAATACCCAGGGAATTTTAAAAAAGAAAACCATATCTGGGGGCATCACAATGCCAGATTTCAGGTTGTACTACAAAGCTGTGGTCATCAAGACAGTGTGGTACTGGCACAAAAACAGACACATAGATCAATGGAACAGAATAGAGAACCCAGAAGTGGACCCTGAACTTTGTGGTCAATATTCGATAAAGGAGGAAAGACTATCCATTGGCAGAAAGACAGTCTCTTCAATAAATGGTGCTGGGAAAATTGGACATCCACATGCAGAAGAATGAAACTAGAGCACTCTCTTGCACCATACACAAAGATAAACTCAAAATGGATGAAAGATTTAAATGTGAGACAAGACTCCATCAAAATCCTAGAGGAGAACACAGGCAACACCCTTTTTGAACTTGGCCACAGTAACTTCTTGCAAGATACATCCACGAAAGCAAAAGAAACAAAAGCAAAAATGAACTATTGGGACTTCATCAAGATAAGAAGCTTTTGCACAGCAAAGGATACAGTCAACAAACCTCAAAGACAACCTACAGAATGGGAGAAGATATTTGCAAATGACGTATCAGATAAAGGGCTAGTTTCCAAAATCTATAAAGAACTTATTAAACTCAACACCAAAGAAACAAACAATCCAATCATGAAATGGGCAAAAGACATGAAGAGAAATCTCACAGAGGAAGACATAGACATGGCCAACATGCACATGAGAAAATGCTCTGCATCACTTGCCATCAGGGAAATACAAATCAAAACCACAATGAGATACCACCTCACACCAGTGAGAATGGGGAAAATTAACAAGGCAGGAAACCACAAATGTTGGAGAGGATGCGGAGAAAAGGGAACCCTCTTACACTGTTGGTGGGAATGTGAACTGGTGCAGCCACTCTGGAAAACTGTGTGGAGGTTCCTCAAGGAGTCAAAAATAGACCTGCCCTACGACCCAGCAATTGCACCCTGGGGATTTACCCCAAAGATGCAGATGCAATGAAACGCCGGGACACCTGCACCCCGATGTTTCTAGCAGCAATGTCCACAATAGCCAAACTGTGGAAGGAGCCTCGGTGTCCATGAATGGATAAAGAAGATGTACTTTATGTATACAATGGAATATTACTCAGCCATTAGAAATGACAAATACCCACCATTTGCTTCAACGTGGATGGAACTGGAGGGTATTATGCTGAGTGAAATAAGTCAATCGGAGAAGGACAAACAGTGTATGTTCTCATTCATTTGGGGAATATAAATAATAGTGAAAGGGAATAGAAGGGAAGGGAGAAGAAATGTGTGGGAAATATCAGAAAGGGAGACAGAACATAAAGACTCCTAACTCTGGGAAACGAACTAGGGGTGGTGGAAGCAGAGGAGGGTGGGGGGTGGGGGTGACTGGGTGATGGGCACTGAGGGGGGCACTTGACGGGATGAGCACTGGGTGTTATTCTGTATGTTGGTAAATTGAACACCAATAAAAATTAATTTATTAAAAAAAATAAAAATGAGTTATTGTATCACCTAGAAAAACCTAAATATAATCAGGTGTTCCCAAGATTCATTGCCAGATTTCTATGTCTGGAGTATGTTTATTATTTTGAGCATATTAAGGTTTTTTTCCATAACCTCTTTACCCACTTGTGGATCTTCAATTTTTTAAAAATTTCTTTGCTGTTATCAATGCAGCTGTTTCTAGTAATTCAATGGAAGTTTTTTTTTAATTTTTTTTATTTTTATTTATGATAGTCACACACACACACAGAGAGAGAGAGAGGCAGAGACACAGGCAGAGGGAGAAGCAGGCCCCATGCACCGGGAGCCCGACGTGGGATTCCATCCCGGGTCTCCAGGATCACGCCCTGGGCCAAAGGCAGGCGCTAAACTGCTGCGCCACCCAGGGAAGTTTTTTTCGTTCAGCGTGATTGGGAAAGACAGTTTATCTGTAATGAAAAAGTTGATAAAAGTAGGAGCTATAAAAATGTTACATAATACAATGAATATTTCACTTGAATAAAACATGTACATATTTCTGTTGATCGATATTTTCATGTAAGACAAGGCTTATTCCTTGTGTAAGGATTTGTGATTGGAATTCCTTACTTTCTTATATAAGCCAGACACATAATTAATTGCATCAGGCTATTTCATTTTGACATTAAAGAGTTTCCATTGGCCTGGTATGGAACTAATTATACTTGTTATAATTATGTTTAAAATTAGAATTCAATAGTCATAGGTAATGCAGCATATTATTAAGTATTATTGGTTAATATTAGAGTTTGAAGACCTGTAGTTATTTGCTATTATAATAATTTGCTACAAACCTATAGCTTAAAACAACAAAAATTTATTATTTTACAGTTCACACACACATGTAGGTTAAAAGTCCAATGTGCATCTCACTGGACCAAAATCAAGGTGTCAGTAGGGTAGTGTTCCTGTCTGGAGGCTCTAGGAAAGAATATTTCTATTCCTCCCACCCCCCAGCTTCTAGAGGCTGCCCATGTTAATTGGCATATGCCCTGCTTTCTCCATCTTTAAAGCCAGTCACATTGAATTTCTCTGACCATTTATTCATAATTACATCGTTCCTCTTTCTACAGCTGGGAGAGGTTTTCTACTCTTGAAGACCTATGTGACCAGATTGATCCCTCTTCCTTTTTAGCAATCTCCATCTCAAGCACAGGCAACAAAAGCAAAACTACAGGGGGACCACATCAAAATAAAAGGCTTCTGCACAGCAAAGGAAGCCATCAACATAATGAAAAGGCAACCTATGGAATGGGAGAAAATATTTTCAAACAACATATCTGATAAGGTGTTAATATCCAAAATATATAAAGAACTCATACAACCCAAAGGCAAAAAAAAAAGGCAAAAATGGACAAAGGATCTGAATAGATATTTTTCCAAAGAAGATATACAAATGGACAAGTATATGAAAAGATTTTCAACATCACTAATCATTATGGAAATGCAAATAAAAAAACAATGAGACATCACCTTACACTGGTGAGGATGGCTATTATCAAAGAAAACAAGAGATACATCAATAGAGAAATCATCTAGGCAGAAAATCAGTAAGAAAACAATGTATTTGAATGACACATTAGACTAGATGGACATAATATATATAGAACATTTCATTCCAATGCAACAGAATACAGTCTTTTCAAGTGCATATGGAACATTCTCCAGAATAGATTGCATTTTAGGCCACAAAACCAGTCTCAATACATTTAAGAAGACTAAAGTCAGACCATACATCTTTTCTGATCACAATGGTATGAAACTAAAATCAAACAGAAGAAAAACACTGGAAAAACCACAAATATATAGAGGCTAAATAACACAATTCTAAAAAACCAACTGGTTGGTGAAAAATAAAATCAAAGAAGAAAGAAAATAATACATAAAGAGATGAAAATGAAAATACAATGGCCCCCAAATCTTTGGGATGCAGGAAAAGCAGTTCTAAGAGAAAATATGTAGTGATACAGGACTACTTCAAGAAGCAAGAAAGAGCTCAAATAAATAATCTAACTTTATACCTCAAAGAATTAGTAAAAGAGGAAAAAACAAAGCCCAAGGGAGATAAAAGGAAGAAAATAATGAAGATCAGAGCAGAAATAAATAGCACAGGGACTAAAAAAAGAAAGAGCAAATGACATATCAGATAAAGGGGTAGTATCCAAGATCTATAAAAAACTAATCAAACTTAACACCTAAGAAACAATCCAGTCAGGAAATGGGGAGAAGACATGAACAGACATTTCTCCAAAGAAAACCTACACTTGCCCAACAAGCACATGAAAAAAGGCCCACATCATTTGCCATCAGGGAAATACAAATCAAAACCCACAATGAGATACCTACTTTATACTGGTGAGAATGGCTAAAATTAACAAGACAGGAAACAACAAATGTTGGTGAGGATGTGGGAAAAGAGAGACTCTCTTGCACTGTTGGTGGGAATGCAAGTTGGTGCAGCCACTCTGGAAAACAGTGTGGAGTTTCCTCAAGAAGCTAAAAATAGAGCTACCCTATGACCCAGCAATTGCACTACTGGGTATTTACCCCAAGGATATAGAGGTAGTGAAACGATGGGACACCTGCACCCCAATGTTCATAGCAGCAATGTCCACAATAGCCAAACTGTGGAAGGAGCCTCGGTGTCCTTTGACAGATGAATGGATAAAGATGTGGTCTATATATACAATGGAATATTACTCAGCCACCAGAAAGGATGAATAACTACCATTTACTTCGACGTGGATGGAACTGGAGGGTATTATGCTGAGTGAAATAAGTCAATCAGAGAAAGACAATTATCATATGGTTTCACTCATATGTGGAATGTAAAAAAATAGTAAAAAGGGACTATAAGGGAAAGGAGGGAAGCTGAGTGGGGAAAAATGAGAGAGGAAGACAAACTACACGAGACTCCTAACTGGGGAAAAAAGGGTTGCAGAAGGGGAGATGGGTGGGGCAATGAGGTAACTGGGTGACAGGCCCTAAGGAAGGCACTCGATGCTATACTATATGTTGGCAAATTGAATTTAAATAAAATATAAAAAAGAAAGAAAGAGAAAAAAGAAAGAAAGAAAACAGTCAATAAAACCAAGATCTAGTTTTTGAAAGGATAAACAAAATGGATAAATCCTTATCCAGACTCACCAAGAAAAAAAAAAAGAAAACTCAAATAAAATTGAAAATGAAAGAGAAGAGGAGAAGTACTATGGAAAATTATATGTCGATAAAGTGGGCAACCTAGAAAAAGATGGATAAATTCCTAGAAACATGCAATCTTCCAAACTGAATCAGGAAAAAAAGTCTGAAGAGACCAATTACTAGTAATGAAATTGAATTGTTAACAATAACAACTTTAAAAATATGAAAGTTCAGGACCAGATGGATTCAGAAGTGAATTCTACCAAACATTTTTTGTTTTAATTCTACCAAACATTTAAAGAAGAGCTAATAGTTGTTCTCAAACTACTCAAAAAAAAAAAAAAAAAAAAAAAAAAAAAGGAGAGCTTCCAGGGATGCCTGGCTGGCTCACTTGTTGAGCATCTGCCTTCAACTCAGGGTGTGATCCTGGGATCCAGGGTTGGAGTGCCCCACTGGGCTCCTTGCGGGAAGCCTGCTTCTCCCTCTGCCTATATCTCAGCCTCTCTTTCTGTATTTCTCATGAATAAATAAAAATAAAATCTTAAAAAAAGGAAAGTTTCCAGATATATTCTATAAGGCCAACATTACCCCAAATCAAAAACAGATAAAAATACTATGATAAAGAAAAACATGCACTAATATCCTGATAAATAGATGCAAAAATCCTTGACAAAAAAAATCAGCAAATCACACTCAACAATACAAGGCTCATTCACCATGATCAAGTAGAATTTATTCTGCAAATGCAAGGATTGTCCAATATTCTCAAATCAGTGTAATAAACCACCTCAACAAAACAAAGGGTGAAAAACCTATGATCATTTGAATGCATGTAGAATAAGCATTTGACAAAATTCAACAACTGTTCATAATAAAAACTCTCAACAGAGTGAACTTAGAGGGAACATATCTGCACACGATAAAGGCCATATATGAAAATCCCACAGCTGGCAGCAGACTAAGTGATGAAAAGCTGAGAGCTTCCTTTCTAAGATCCAGAGCAGGCCAAGGATGTCTACTCTCCCTACTTTTATTCGATATAGTACTGGAAGCCCTAGCCACAGCAATCAGATAAGAAAAAGAAATAAGAGGCATTCATATTGGTAAGGAAAAAGTAAAATTTTCACTATTTGCAGAATACATAGTATTATATATAGAAAAACCCTAAAGATGCTAACAAAAAACTATTAGAAGTAACGAATGATTTTAGTAAAGTGTCAGGATAAAAAATTAATATAGAGATATCAGGAATGTTTCTATACTTTAATTGCAAAATATCAGAAAGAGAAACTAAGGAAACAATCTAATTTATAATTGTACCAAAAATAATAAATTACTTATAAATATACTTAACCAAGAAGGTGAAAGACCTGTAATCTAAAAACTATAAAACACTGATGAAAGAGATTGAAGATGACACACAAATGGAAAGATATTCCATGCTCATGAATTGGAATATTGTTAAAATATCCAAACTACCCAAAGCAATCTATAGATTCAGTACAATAGATTCAATGCAATCCCTATCAAAATACCAACAACATTTTTTATACAAATAATACTAAAATGTGTATGGAATCATGAAAGATCCCGAATACCCAAAGCAATCTTGGGAAAGAACAAAGCTAGAGGTATAACAATTCTAGATTTAAAACTATACTACGGGGCACCTGGGTGGCTCAGTGGTTGAGTGTCTGCCTTTGGCTCAGGTCATGATCCCAGGGTCCAGGTATCAAGTCTTGCTTCTGTCTATGTCTCTGCCTCTATGTCTCTCATGAATGAATAAATAAATAAAATCTTAAAAAAAACAACCCTCAAAACCCCCAAACTATACTACAAAGCTGTAGTAATCAAAATAGCATGCTGTTGGCCAATGTATAGACGCATAGATCAACAGAACAGAATAGAGAGCCCAGAAATAAAATCCATGCTTATATGGCCAATTAATTTCTGAATTTCTGACAAGGGAGACAAGAATATATTCTGTGGAAAAAGAAGAACCAGTCACTTCAATAAATAGTGCTGGGAACACTAGACAACTGTATGCAAAAGAATGAAACTGGACTACTTTCTAACACCATTCACAAAAATAAACTCAAAATGGATTCAAAGATCTAAACATGAGACCTGAACCCATAAAAATTCTAGAATAGAACACAGACAGTGATTTCTCTGACATCAAATATAGTAACATTTTTCTATATATGTCTCCTCAAGCAAGGAAATAAAAGCAGAAATAAACTATTGGGACTACATCAAAATAAAATCTTTTGCAATGTAAAGTAAACCATTAACAAAACAAAAAGGTAATCTAGTGAATGGTAGAATATTTGCAAATGATATATCTGATAAGGGGTTAATATCCAAAATATATAATGAACCTATACAACTCAATATAAAAAAAAACAATCTAATTAAAACACGGGCAAAGGACTTGAACAGATACTTTTCTAAAGAAGACAAACATATGACCAATGGACACATGAAAAGATGCTCAACATCTAATCATGAGGGAATTGCAAATCAAAACCACAATGAGACAGGATCCCTGGGTGGCTCAGCAGTTTAGCACCTGCCTTTGGCCTAGGGCCTGATCCTGGAGTCCCCAGATCGAGTCATCGGGCTCCCGGCATGAAGCCTGCTTCTCCCTCTGCCTGTGTCTCTGCCTCTCTCTCTCTCTCTCTCTGTGTCTCATGAATAAATAAATAAGATCTTTCTTTAAAAAAAAACCACAATGAAATATCACTTTGCACTTGTAAGAATGGCTAAAATAAAAAAGACAAATAACAAATGTTGGTGAGGATATGAAGAAAAAGTAACACTGCACCATAAATTAGTGTAGCCACAGTGGAAAACAGTTTGGAGGTTTCTCAAAAAATTAAAAATTGAAATACCACATGATCTAATAATTCTATTATGGGCACTTGCCCAAAGAAAATGAAAATACTAATTCAAAAAGATGTATGCACTTCTAGGTTTATTGTAACATTATTTATAATAGTCAAGATCTGGAAGCAACTTAAGTGTCCATCAATAGATGAATGGATAAGGAGGATGGAATAATACTGTATTGTATACTTGAAATTTGCTAAGAGAGTAAATGTTAAGTGCTCTCACCACGCATAAAAATGGTAACTATCTGAAGTGATGGATGTCTTAATTAGCTTGATTGTGGTAATCCTTTCCCAATGTATATGCACATCAAGTCATCATGTTGTATGCTTTAAATGTGTAAAATTTTAATTTGTCAATTATACCTCAATAAAGCTGGAAAATTAATCATATTGGCAAAATCTCTTTTTCCATGTAAGAAAACATATTCATAGGTTTAAAGAATTAGGACATGGGTATCTTTGGGGGGACCATTATTATGCCTATCACATTCTGCTCTACAGCCCCCCAAAACTCATGTCCATCTCATACAAAATGCACTCACCCCATCACAATGTCCCCCAAAGTCTCAACCAATTATAGCATCAACTTAAAGTCTAACATCTCATCAGCATCAAAGTCCAAATCCCATTATCTAAATTTTCTGTATTCAATATGGGAGAGGCTATTGGTATAATCCAGCCAACGACAGAAATCTTCTCCATTTGTGTATCTGTGGAACTCAAGACACAAGTTACCTGCTCTGAAAATATAATGGTGGGATAGGCATAATAAAGATTCCAGTTCTAAAGATCAGGAGCATATCTTTTATTCTTCCATTTGTTCCTCCAAAATTTTCCGAACTCTACTCACTGCTTAATTCGAAGGCATTTCCACATTTTTAGGTATTTATTAGAGCAGTACTCCACCTTAATCAACCCTCCTTTCTCCCACCCCATTCAGAAAGCCTATACTTTTTGGAGCCATATATTAATTATACCTATTCCAGAATATTATGTAAATGAAGCCATACAGTATAAACTCTGTTTGGCTTTTTTTTTTGGGGGGGGGCACATCATCAGCATAATGTTTTGGATTTCATTTAAGTTTTTGGTGTTAGTAGTTAATTTTATACTGAGCAATATTCTATTGTATGAACATACCACAATATGTTTTTCTCTTCCTGTTTGGGATGTTCTCAGGTTTTGGTTGGAATAAATTGCTATGAACATTCCTTTAATAAGTCAATCTATGAATATGTATTTTTCTTTCTTTTGATTAAATACGTAATCATGAAATTGCTGTGTCATTCTATAGACATATGCTTAGAAATTGCTTATATAATTTTATACTTGTGAAATAGTATGGTATAAAAGGTTTGCTTGCTCTCTACATTCATCAACACTTGGAACGATCAGTCTGTTAGGTTCCTAACAGGTATTTAGTGGTAAATCATTGTAGTTAAATTTAAATTTATTCTATCCTGATGACTAATGATGTCAAGCATCTTCTTATTTCTCTTCTCTTCCTCAACTACTTCTAAGACTTCCTCATTATCATTGGTTTTCATATTTTTATATCATGTATTATATGTGTTATTTTTATATTATACCCTAATGTAGTTTCTTATTCTCATCTTGCTTGGGGTACATTGTGTTTCTTGGTTCTATAGATTAATAATTTTTGACAAATCTGGACATTTTAAAGCTATTACTTATTTAAATATTTTATTTGTCCCTTCCTTTTGGCACTTACTTACACATATGTTACACCATATGATACTGTCCTATAAGTTTTAAGACTTTTTTGTTTTTTGTGCCTGTCTTCTCCCTTCATTTTGCATATTTTCTATTGCTTTGTTTTCAGTTCTTGGTCTTTTCCTCTGCAGTACCTAATTCCACTAAGTATAATTTTTTTTGGAGTCAGATATATTGAAATATAATATATACACAATAAAATTAATTTCTTTTTTGTGTATTTCTTATTTCAGTGAATCTACTTCTGATATTGTATTTTTCATTTCAAGGAGTTCTAATTGATATTGTTTTTCCTTTTTTTCTGATTTTTTCCACATTTTTAAAATTTTAATATATTTTTTAGTAGTTGTTTTAAAAATCTTTATCTGTTTATTATCATCTTTATTATTTCTGTCTTGTTTCTTTTGATTGATTTTCCTCCTGGTTTTGGCTCACCTTTTCCTGTTTCACTTGTCTGATTCTTGAGTAGTTTAGATTTTACATCCAACCTTTAAAAGGTCTTTGTTCTGGCAGTAGATAATTTCTTGAAGAATGGTTTGATTCTCTGGGCTTTTGTTTTCTTTCTGAGATTTGTTACGGTGCATTCAGAATTACTTTCATGCTAGGGTTAGCCTTATTCCTAAGAAGTGGCCTTTGTGTTGTCCTGAATGCCTCAGGTGTTCAGTGAGGTTTCTTTTTCTGGTTGACTAAAATTTGGATATCTCCCAACCTTGTGTACACTGTGACATTTTTCCCCTCCAGTAGTTGTTCTTTATTATGCTTCATATGGTTAGCCTTATTCCTAAGAAGTGGCCTTTGTGTTGTCCTGAATGCCTCAGGTGTTCAGTGAGGTTTCTTTTTCTGGTTGACTAAAATTTGGATATCTCCCAACCTTGTGTACACTGTGACATTTTTCCCCTCCAGTAGTTGTTCTTTATTATGCTTCATATGTCTCACTCCCAACCTATGTGTGGTTTATTTTTAATTATTTATTTTTAAATATTTCATTTATTTATTTCAGAGAAACCATGAGTGGGGTGGGGGAAAGGGCAAAAGGAGAAGCAGACTCTCTGATGAGCAGGAAGCCCAACCTGGAGCTTGATCCCAGGACCCTGGAATCATGACCTGAGAAGAAGGCAGATGCTTAACTGACTGAGCCACCCAGGAACCCCTTATGTATCGTTGATAGTCAATCAAAGACTCAAGAGGATCTTATAGTGATTTCTGGAGTTCTTTTTTTTTTTTTTTTTTTTACCATGCTTTCCCCCTCTGTTCTCTAAATTCTAGCTAGCATTTGGCTTCATTTCTCAGAACTCTGCTATCTCCTCAAGACAGTGATACCTCTATAGTCCGTTTGTGTTTCTCTTTTTATGCAGCAGTCCAGAATGTGCCTTCAGGTAAAAAGCCCAGGCAATTGTGTAGTTTATCTCATTTATCTTATTTCTCTCAGAATTATAATCCTATGCAGTCTCTTGTCCAGTGTATGGAATATATTAGTATATTCTTGTTTTCTATAAGGGCTAATGAGGTACCAGTTACTCTATTATGGCAGGATACCATGATGAGTTTTTGAATGCATACCTCAAACTATCACTTACTCAGTCAAAAGGCATGGCATCTACTATGAAATCTTGAGAATCAGATTATAGTCTAAATAATTTTCTTCATAAATCTCTAATAAAAGTATTAAAACTTAAATCATTATTCAGGTAATTACTGCATTATTTATAGATGACGCAAGATAATCCTTATATTATCATTATTTTTAAAGACTTTTGGGATCCCTGGGTGGCGCAGCGGTTTAGTGCCTGCCTTTGGCCCAGGGTGCGATCCTGGAGACCCGGGATCGAATCCCACGTCAGGCTCCCGGTGCATGGAGCCTGCTTCTCCCTCTACCTGTGTCTCTGCCTCTCTCTCTCACTGTGTGCCTATCATAAAAAAAAAAAAAAGACTTTTTTTTTTGAGAGATATAGAATATGTGAATGGGGAGAGGGGCAGAGGGAAAAGGAGAGAGAGAATTTTAAGCAGACTCTGCCCACAGCACACAGCCTGACTTGGGGGCATGATCTCACAACCCAGAGATCATGACCTGAGTTGAAACTAAGAGTCAGATGCTTAACCAACTGAGCCACCCAGGTACCCCTAGTTATTATTTTGATGACATATGGGTTTCCCAACTAAATGGTGATGTAAAAAATTTGGCAGGGTTCAGATAAGTCACTCCAATGCTTAAGAGACTACATTCAATGACCTAATTAGCATATAAAAAGATAGATGTTTATTTAGCTTTTGGAAGAACAACTTAAGAAAGACAAGTTACCAAATTCTGAAAAGGTCATGATATGAAGGTTATAACCACTTGTTCTTGTACTCCACTAAGAATATAAATACCTTTAAAAAAAATAAAGGTAAGATTTACATAATATACAAAATTAGGTAATATCCTCCAAAGTTTTCTAAATAGTTTTAAATTGCTGGGGATGTTGTGAAATCTTTCTCTGCTTGAGAGATGAACAAAGAGTCAGGCATTTTCTTTGCAGCATGATTTAGATGTGAGGTTAGCAGTAAGTTAAACTATCCAGGTTCCTTTCAGGCCTCTGATTCTAATTGTATTAAGGAGATTTTCTTCTGCTTCCTGACAGCTGTCTTCCTAGATTTTATAGAATTGCTCTTTTCTTATTTTCTTTTCTCAGTAGGAAGATGCTTTTATGATATTCTCTTTTCAGTTGCCAGGGGTCTTTAACATAGCAAAACATGAGAGTTCTTCATTAATTCTTTTTTTCTGAGCAGGAAGTATTTGTTTTGCATGCACAATCAAATATTTATGGGGCTTGTTGCAGCAGAATTGAGAAAAAACTGTCTCTATATTTTAGTTTAATTTTCAGGCAAATTTTCTTCTTAAACGAAAAGTGATCAATTGATGTGAATTTTTTTTTTTTACAAATGTTAAAAAACTTCCAATTATTGTAGAACAGTAATTCGTTTTTTATAATAAGATATCTGCCTGTGGAAAACAATCATTTTAAAAGAGGAGCTTTATTTCAGTACCCCTTTTGAAAATTATTTATCTCTTTAGGTTTTCTAAGACATGACTTGAAAATTATATTGGCACAGAATATATGTTTTTCCACAAGAATAGAACTCAATAGTTGTTTTTCAGCCAGAGGAAATAGTAATGTTCTCGACAATTGTTCTAAGGGAATGATCAAGTTCAAATCCTTAGAGGATATATAACGCAGTATTGGATTTACCAAAAAAAAAAAAAAAAAAAAAAGCAGCTTTTACCTGGCACAAAAAATAGAGCTCTCACTTATTACTATCTTTCCTCTGGCTAGTATTTGTTCCATATTTTTATATGTTCCACATACATGCTTATTGGGTGCTTTTTTTACATAACACAATATTAGATCGTGAAACTCCATATCCTCTCAAATATCTCCCTAATTAATTATTACAGCAATACAGTCTTCCTATTTAAATCAGCCTAATGATTAAACGTTTTTTTTTTGGATGGGAAGAGTAGATAATATGTGCAATGGTTTTTAGACTGCATCCATACAGTTTGAAAGAAGAGGTAATTGGCAGACCAGAGGAAGCAGAGATAAATGGTTTCCTTATTCATCTCTCACAGATTACTTTTTGGATTAAGTAGTTAATTGTTACTTAGCAAGTCATCTGTAGAAATTGAGCCTCAGGGGCTAATATATATCTCTTGAAGGCAAGCTTATTTTTGGAGAAGTTCTGACATAAAAAGCTACTCCCTAATAATGTTTTTAATGGGCCCTCAGAGGTTAGGAGGAAGAATACTAGAACCTAGGACTAGTAAGAAGAGTTGAGAGGACCCTAAAATGACATTGATTGTCTGGGCTGACTTGATGAATCTAACATCTGATTGACAGTGGTATCTCCTTCTAATTTTACCATTTTGTGCCAATCTCTCCTGATTGTATAGACTCAGTTGTAAGGGAGAACATTCCCAGACAGAAGGCAGCATGTTAATTACTATTATTTCAAGAGAATATGGTAGACCTAGCAGAGTCTCTTCTCCTAGTACTGCTAAAAATAACCCTGACTGACCACTGGCCACAGTACTTAGCAGGCATGAGAGAAGAGGGTTATAGAAATGTATGCCAGCAGGTAGTGTGTTGGCATACACGAATATCTACCTAAAGGAGTAGAGTATTGGAAACAAACTCAACTGGTTTTGGTAGAAGCAGTCTTTCCATATTACGGTTAGTTGAACACTGAAGTTCTACTTCACGAAGTCTTCAGGATCAGGACATGGACAAGACATATTTAGGGTAAGTATTACAATGGTAGCTCAAATATAACACTCTGAATGTCTGTTAAAGAAATTATGGCATGTTGTCCTGTATTAGAGTTATTTAAGAGCTAGACTATGAAATGCTGGAAGGCAGGGAGAGTGTTTTATTAATCTCTGCATTCATATGATGCTTACTCCAGTGTTTTATTCCCACAGGGAGCTCAATCAGGGTTTTCTGAATTGAATTTAATATATTATTATATCTTCTGACTCTAGCTCCAAATAACTTATGTAAAACACATAATAATGATGTTTGATGCATCCTACTGCAATAGAATCCAAATCTAATAACAAAGAGATTACCCATGGGCTGTATAGGATAAAGACTGGTTAATTACTTCATAGGAATTATGAAGGTGAAGATATGGTGAGACTGAGAGAAACTTCTCTTTAAAAGGCAAAAAAAAAAAAAAAAGAAAAAGAAAAAAATTATTTCTCTTTGTGGATAAAAAAAAATGAGTGCAATTTTCTGATGAATGGGGAAAAACTTTGTCTTCATTATTCCCAATTCCTCCTTTTTATTTTTTATTTTTATTTTTTATTGAAGTTCGATTTGCCAACATATAGTATGACACCCAGTGCCCATTCCATCAAGTGCCCTCCTCAGTGCCTGTCACCCAGTTACCCCATCCCCCACCTGCCTCCCCTTCCACTGCCCTTCGTTCATTGCCCAGAGTTAGGAGTCTCATGTTTTGTCAACCTCTCTAATTTTTCCCATTCATTTTCCCTTATAATCCCTTTCACTATTTTTTATATTCCTCCTATGAGTGAAACCATCTGATGATTGTCTTTCTCTGATTGACTTAGTTCACTCCGCATAATACCCTCCAGTTCCATCCATCAAGCAAATGGTGGGTATTCATCCTTTCTAATGCCTGAGTAGTATTCCATTGTATATATACCAATTCCTCCTTTTTAAAGTGAGGCAATGAATTAACTTTGTTATTTTCTGAAACGTTAAAAATGATTTTAAAAAACACTTCAATTTCTTTTAAAGTCTCTCTCTCTTCCAGCATCCTCCTAAACTCATATCATTTACTTTTCCAAAGGAAGATAAAGAGTTATGCCACTCATCTCAAAACCAAAACATATTCTGGCTTTACAATAACTTTTTGGAGAGCAAGGAAAGGTAATCTTTCAAATAACTGGGAATATTATTTACATATTGAGTGAAAATAACAGTTATGTATCTCATGAACAATAAGAGTATATCCCATAAAGTCATGTTTCAAGTCTTCGACCAATTCTCTGATACATAGAGATGAAGGCACATACAATAGGTATAACTATATGTTCAAATGTAAATCTGATAAAATAGTCTTTATGTTCTTTTTATATCGAATAGTTGAAAATACATAACAGAAAATTTGTTTGCTTATGGTAGAAGAGAATCAAATGTTAATTTATTCATTTCAAGCTATTTACTTGTATATTCTTTGTTCAGGGTCTTTGGTAATAACCACTGTTTTTTTGGTTCTTAATGTAGAAAGAGATCATAATGTTTTTTTTCCTTCATTCTCTGAATAAAATTAGATCCATATTTAAATTCCACAGAGGTTTGCACTTATTAGCTCTGTGATCTTGGGCAAGTTATTTGGTTTCTTTGAGCTTCAGTTTCATTATCTGTAACATGAAGCTAATATTTACTTTGTAGTATTAAATAGTATTTAATGCTTTGTAGTATTAAATAGTATGTAGGGATTAAATAGTATATTAAAAATGCAGTTGACCCCTGAAGAACATGGAGGTTAGGGATACTAATCCTCTCCCCCACCATGAAGGAAGTTAAAAATCCACCCATTATACATCAAAAATCTATGTATAACTTATGACTCCCAAAAGCTTATCTACTAATAGCTTACTATTGACCTGAAGTCTTACTGATAATGTAAAAAGCTTATTAATACATACTTGGTATGTTATATGTATTATATGCTGCATTCTTTTTTTTTTTTTTAGAAAAAGACTTATTTAGAGAGAGAGTGGGAGGGAGAGAGGAAGAATCTCAAGCAGATTCTGCAGTTATGGAACTCAGTGCAGAGCCTGACTTGGGGCTTGATCCTAGGACTCCAAGATTATGACCTGAGCCAAAACCAAGAGTCAGATGCTCAACCAGCTATGCCACCTAGGCACCCCTATATACTGCATTCTTATAATAACATAAGCTAGAGAAATAATAATGTTATTAAGAGAACCATAAGGAAGAGAAAATACACTTACGGTATTATACTGTATTTATATTTAAAAATCCACATATAAATGGATCCATACTACTCAAACCTTTGTTGTTCGAGTCAACTGTACTTATCTTAGAGACCAGGAATATAGTGACGCTTAATAAACATTATAGTCCTTCAAATTTTACATTTTGCTTATTTAAACACTTTTATTATCTTTCTAACATAATTTAATCTAACCAAAAACATACTGGCAAATTTGATGTGGTCTACTTTTCTAAGTAGCATATTCAGATTTGAGAGGAATAACTTAGAGCAGCCATTCAATGAAGTGGCAAGACAGCACAGTCCCTTAAGAGATACAAAGCTGAAATGAGAACCTATCAGATAAGAATAGAGAAAATGGAAGTCAGTCTACAAAATTTGCTCTCAGCTGCCTCTCATGTATTTCTGTTCCCTAGCCTTTCCCCCCCACACCTCCTTTTTCCCTGTCTTAAATTCTTACATTAAGAAAAGGCATGTCTCTTCAACAAGGGAACTGTCATGAAAATAAACAGAAAGGAATTGAAGTCTATTGTAAAGCAAGAAGAAAGTGAAAATTATTTTTCTGAGGTTAGTGGGTAAGTTAGACATCAAAGTAACTCTTTAATACTAGGGCTATTATTAGAAAAGAGATGGCATGGACAAAAACATCCTCAAATTTTGTTTCGTTAAGCATTTTTATTATGTTTCTTTACCAATAATTTACCTCAGAATTTGTAGTAAAATTTTTCTTTTTAAACATCTCAGTGTAATGGCTGGATTCATAAGTGGTAGCAATTAGAAGGAATGGATCTGGCTATTTACCCTCTTCTAATATCCGTGTCATCTTCTTACTTATTATACAACAAAGAAATAATAATGGTGATAGCAAATAAATATGTACTACTCACTATTTATAAGACACTATTTAAAGAGTTTGCCTCAAAACAATTTTATGCTGTAGGTATAATTATTATCATCTCCATTTTACAGTTGTACAAACTGTCACAACAAAGTTAAGTTACCTAGCCAAGGTCACAGTGTTAAATGGCAAAGCCTGGATTCGAGTAGAGGCATTCTGGCTACAGAATGTTGCCTCTTGCCTCTTTTTTTTTCTTTTTTTGAGATTTTATTTATTTATTCGTAAGAGACACACAGAGAGAGGCAGAGGGAGAAGCAGGCTCCCTGCTTGGAGCCTTATGTGGGACTTGATCCCAGGGTCCTGGGATCACCACCTGAGCCAAAAGCAGATGCTCAACCACTGAGCCACTCAGGTGTCCTGTCTCTTGGCTCTTAATCATTACTTTATTTTGTCTCATCTTGGTTGGCAAATGGGAGCAGAGGAGAAAAGGATGTGCAATGGATACTAATTATAAGAAGAATATTAGCTTCTTTTAGACTTTAGGTATTGTGCCATTTAGATAGGCTAAATGGCCATTCAAATATTGGAAGAGTTATTTTCTTTGTTAGGGTAGAAGAGTCCTAGATAAGATGCAAGTTTTATAACAATGTGACCTTGAACTAATCAATTAATCCTTGCCTCATTTCTTTATTTTTCTGATTTAAATTCCTATTAGGGTTGAGAATATCAAATATGAAAGTGCTTTGAAGGATAGAATCACATGCAATGTGGGGAAATGATTTAATATGAAAAAAGTCTAACTAATGGTGGTTTTGCTTTTGTAGCTCAAGTCCAGTTTATTGCTTACCTTCTTTGTGAAAGGCAGAAAATAAAGAGAGCTAACCCAAAGGGTCAATAAGAATATGCATAGAAATTTCTAGGTACTCTATATCTTTGCCTTTCCATAACTCAAGTTTATTTCAGTATTAATATTATGATTTATATCAGTTATACACATAGAAGCAATAGTCTTCACTATTGATGTCTCTACTTCCTTATCCTTAAATCACAGCTTGACCAATTAAATCTTTTTCCAGTAGACACTCTCACTGTTCTCACCAAAGCCACCAATATTCTCCTAATTGTCACATCCTACAGGCATTTTTCAGAAAATTCTTTCCCAGTGCTATTGTGCTTGTCTTTAATATGGGTTTCCCTCTATTTGGCCATTGTTTATTTAGATGCCTCATTTCCCTTACTAAATTCTGAGCCCTTTGAGAGCAAGAGTTGTTCCTTTTTACCCATCTTTGTAATCCTAGCTTAATTCCTGGAACACAGCAGGCACTTGCTAAATATGAATAGATCAGTAGTGAGTGGTAGGAGGTAAATCATGTGTTGGCTTCTTATTCATAATCCATTTGCCAGGCATGATTGGATGGTCCCAGGAAGGCATACATGGTCTGCTGTAAGCAAGATCTTTTTGGGTGAAGCTGAAGTATATAGATCTGATGCTAAGGAGGAACCGAGACAGTTCAGTCCATAATCAGTTTGAATAAACTGAATCTTGTGTCAAGTTAAAATTATGTTTAACCAAGAAACCACAAATGCTTTACCCCACATCTCTCACTCCCTCTCTTTGTATTGATTTATGATTAGTTTACAGAGAGCTGTTGCTAGGGGACAGATTTTCTCAGGTCTCCACTGAAGAAGCCATGCAAGAACAGCCAACAGAAAACATCGTATGGAGTCCTGTTCCATTATCGAAAACACAGCATATCAACATAAATATTAGGTTTAACCATGCATTCATCCCACTGAAGGGAAGAATGGACACAACTGCCTTGAATTGAGGGCATAGGACAGTCTGAGGAGCATCCCTGAAATTTTTGTGATTGTTTATAAATTACCTATTCATTCAGGTAAACAAATGGATATTGGGGTCCATTCTGAATAGGGAAGGAGTAGACAGCGATTAATTAGTAAGACCTCTCCTACAGCAATTTTATAGTTTGCTGGTAGAGAATGATTCCCATTTCTGTAGGTCAACATCAACCAAATAATGGCAATTTCATTTAGTTTAATCTAACACTACTAATACAATGTGGTTTACACAGTGATAGAGATATCTGGAAGTATTGAATAGAAAATAGCTTGAAAGAGGTGGGTGGTAATTGAGAGGAAGATATCAGATGTCTGAGCTGACACATGGACAATGTGCATGAATAAGACGAGGAAAAGTGGAGGAGGGAGACGTTGATATTCTAGACAGAGGAGGAAGAATGAGCAGGGACAGTACAATGAGACACAACAAAACATGTGTAGGACATAGCACATAATTTAATGTTATTGTAGTATAAAGTGTAAGGCAGAAAATGGTAAAAGAGGAATCTGAAAAGATTAAACAGGAGTCAGGCCACTAAAGGGCTGTATTCTGTGGTAAATGTCACTGTTATTCAACCCCCAAATTGGAAACATCCTGATCTTAGGTGGGATCTTTTTTTTTCTCTTTAATATCATGAATGTATTCCATTGTTCTTAAAACAATGTACTTCTTAGTTCTTAGCTAAAAATGTACTGAAATAAGAGCTGATAAGACAACATTTTAGCCCTAGCCTGTTAATTAATTGTCTTAAATATAACAGTCTTGCAAGAATAGAATTTTTAATGGTGTTTTGAGAATAAGTGTTCCGTGAATAAATAATAATACTTTCCTAAAAATTGAAACAAAAAATCCAAATTAGGAATGTCTTATACATACAGTTTCCATTGTTAACTATATTTTTTATCTCAATTATTTCTATAATTTCAAGTATTCAAGAAAAAACTGAGATAAAATTACTGAATACTTTTATTAATAAATCAAACATACATGTATACACATACATGAACTTATGTTTAGAAATATATATGCATGTGTATACATACACATACAGAAATAGAAATAGAAGATTGAAAATTTAGGGATTTCATCAAATAATTGAGAATAAAAAATAAGAGTTTTAAAGAATCTTGAAGTAGTCCCATACATTTAGTACACGTTAAATAGTCATTGCCATTCTGCAATAAGAGCCTATAATTTTAATGCCATCAGTTGAATAGTAATATTCATCATTGTAGTTTCAGCACCTACCACAGTACTTTCCTTATGTTAGGAGCTCAAAGAATATTTGTTGTATCAGAAGATAAGAGATATTCTAATCTTCTCTCATTGCTCCTTCTCTCTGGTAGTGTTAGCCTTTGCTTTAAAGCATCTCTTCCCTTTTTTCATGTATATTTTATATTATATTTTACTCTGATATTCTTTAGATGATTGTTTCATTAAATTACTGAGCTAATGTGGAAATATCTTAGGAGATATCTATTCTCATGAATTCACTTATAAGGCTAATGTAGTTGTAACTGGAGAAGTTAAACCCTTTTGAACTAAAAACAATGAGTCCTAGAGATACATTATGTGAAATCAATCTAATAGCCTATGACTCTTCCAGTCTTAAGACTTTTCTATCTTTACCAGAGTTCATCTCACAATTATGGTGGCCAATACCATCTAGCACATTGCAGTGTTTGCTTATTTAGGAAAGTGACACTCTGGACGAATAGTCAGTGGGATACTGCTGTTAAGGTTTTCAGAACACGTTGCAGCTACGAAAAGGAATGTTTGGTATAAAAATACTCAGAATACAACATAAAAACAATACTTTTCTCACATATAGCTAAATATGAAATTTCTTTCATCTATGTAATTAGACAGGATTTACTCTTCCTGTAAATGCAGTTAATTCTGAAGCTGTGGGTTATATCTTGATCACTGTATCTTCCCAGGCCTAAAGAATTTCTTGGACATAGTAAACACTCAATATTTGTTGAGTGGATCTACATGTGAGAGACAAATGTAAATAATAGAATCCTCTGGGTGGAAAAGCAGAGAGAAAGCTGGGCATTGTGTAAATGGAAAGAAATTATTTCTTGGTGATAAATGTCTAAAGGTAGATATTCTATGTCTTTCATTAAAGGCAGAGAAATCTGCTTAAATTCTTGGCAGTTTTGAACACTAATAGCTAGAGATATAGAAACATGGTCTGAAATCTTCCTCCTAAAGACCTGAACTTTGGGTACTTGTAGATGGAAATAGCATGAATTGTCTGCAATCAGTATAAAAAGTGCTCATACAATCAAGTGCTTATTCTAGACTGGCATGAGACCAGAATAAGAAGGAACATGAGATTAGCCAACAATTCAGAATTCATGTGAAGAAAGGGGAGAAATTGGGTAAGATTTGTTAGACACATCTTCCTTCATTATATCTGATGAAGGGTTTCTGATTTCTTAGTGAGGAAGATTTGAAAAGTAGTAGCAGAATCCTATTATGCACAACTAGATTTATTATATGTGTATTTATATGGAAATTCTTGGTTTATAAAGCTGTATATAGTTCATAGTGTAGTTTCCAATATTGGCAATTAGCACTGTCTTTATAATTTATAGAAATATAAGAAACTGAATTTAGGCATTATTTTATTTATTTATTTTTATTTTTATTTTTATTTACTTATGATAGTCACAGAGAGAGAGAGAGAGAGGGAGGTGCAGAGACACAGGCAGAGGGAGAAGCAGGCTCCATGCACCGGGAGCCCGACGTGGGATTCGATCCCGCGTCTCCAGGATCGCGCCCTGGGCCAAAGGCAGGCGCCAAAGCACTGTGCCACCCAGGGATCCCGAATTTAGGCATTATTTTAGAGAAATAGTCTCTAAATAATTGTTTTGGTCTTGTGTCCAGAATAAAGAGATGTTACTCCTTGCTATGTGGTGCCTTAACAATGCCTATTTATTTTTGAGTATATGTTGTTCCATACAGCAAGCTGATGGGCTTGCACTGGGAATTAACATTTCTTTTGCTCAGTCTTTGTATCAGAATTTGCCAGATGACAGGCTAGGGACAAGGGTTTTGATGATGATAATGCTCCTATTTAAAATTATCATTTGTGTTAACTCCTATGCTGAGTCCTTTACATGTATTATATAAACTATCCATTTAATTTAATTTAATTTTTTAAAAAAATTGTTTATTTTAGAGAGTAGGGGGAGGAGCAGAGAGAGAGAAGCAGACTTCCAGATGAGTGCAGAGTCAGATATGGGGCTCAATGCCGGCAGGGCTGGTTCTCATGAGACTGAACCTATGATCATGACCTCCAACAAAACCAGGAGTCAAGGTATGCCTGGTTGCTCAGTGGTTGAGTACCTGCCTTCGGCTTAGGTGGTGATCCCAGGGTTCTGAGATTGAGTCCCACATCAGGCTCCATGTAGGGAGCCTGCTTCTCCCTCTGCCTATGCCTCTGCCTCTCTGTGTATCTCTTGTGAATAAATAAATACAATATTTAAAAAACAACAACAACAAAAAACCCCAGAGAGTCAGATGCTCAACAAACTCTGTCACCCAGGTCCTCCTTTCATTTAATTTTCTTAAAAGCCCTGCCAAATTACTACTAACAGAAAAATATTACAGTATGGACTATGTGTCAAAATATTTCAAGAATAAGTATTGGTCTACTTACTTTTATGCGTTTTAACTCATTCACTTTTCAGAGTAAACTTAAAGAGGTCTATTATTTTTCCATTTTATAGCCAGGGAAACTGAAGCAGAGATGTTAATTGCTCACCGAAGGATACATGGATAATAAATGGCAGAGCCTGGATTTGAATCCCAGCTTCTGGGATTTATAATCTGGTTTTATAATCTGAACTTTTAATTGTGACTAAGAATTGCCTTGTTTTGTTCTTTCCTAAATCTTTTCCAATTGACATTTCCAGAATCAAGATGGGCTACTCTATTTAGATTTCAGGTACTTCAGGAAGTCTATTGTCTATTTTCTTACAAATTTGCCTTAGAGAGCTAATTAAGTGAATATAAAATTTTTAGTTAAAACATAAAATATGACCAGCTGTAAGGCTTATAAGCATAACTCTGTGATAAAGCACAGGTTCTATTTTGAGCTAAAGTATTACAGAAAGTTTAAACTTTATTTCTGAAACTCAAGAGAATGGGTTGATTCTGGGTGGATTAATCTGTTAAATCTATATGATTTCTTAGCACTAATATGTCCAATTCAAAACAATGCAATTCAAGTTGGCCAACTTTCTTTCCCATATTAGTTTCTTCACATGTTCAGGATGGGAATGGTAGTGATAGACCTTTGAAATAAATGTTAAGGATATTAGAGCTCTAAAAATTTAATTCTGGCAAAATTGGATTTCACTACTCATGCACATTTGCTATCTTTTTTTCTTGTCTTCAATCTCATCCTGCTTTTTCAATTTATTATTTACAAAGAAAATAAATAACCATGTAACAGAGTGACAAATAATCACATCATAAAAAAGCAAAGATTCCAGTAAAAATTTGCTCTCAGATTTTACTTCTGTGGATCACACATATGTATTACTGGTGCTAGGACCTCTTTTGTCATTGACAAAGATTTATTTTTAGTGTGTTTTTTTAAGCTGCAATGGCTATTTCCCTATAAAGTGGATACTATATTCTCAGGATACAGAATATTACTTTATTAAAAGTAATTAGTATTACATTTATATATATATAAAAGTAATTAGTATTATATTAGTACACATATAAACTATCTCCCATGAAAGTCCCACTACTCTTATTTGTATATACTGATAACCAGATTATTTTGAGACTGCTTCTCTGAGGTAGATACAAAATAAATAGAAGATGTCGTTAAGAACATTGTAATCTTTTGGGTGGAAAAAATTGTCTTAATAGAAAACAACTGGAGAAGATTTGATTTTTCTCCTGAGTGGTCTTTTAGCCCACATTTATACTTTATTCAGATCTCTACTCAAAGGTCATCCCCACAGAGAGACATTTTTGGACTGTCCTATGTCAATACTATCTTCATCACATTCTATTCATTTATCTTGTTTCTTTTCCCAGAAGTCCTTATCATCAGCTGATTTTATATTTGTTTGCTAGCTGTCTGTATCACTAGCATATGATTCTAAGGGTGTAGGAACTTTGTTCTGTTCACTGTTCTATCCTCATCAGCTAGGGCAGTGACTGGTTCATTGGAGGCCCTCAATAAACACTTGCTGAATGAAGAAAATTGGGTTGCTTAAGGTATAAAAGAAGTGGTAGATTAAAAATATGAGCTAAGCATATTTTTCACTTTTTCAGTAGGTATACAGTTTAATCCTGAGTATTATTTTAGATCTGGGATATATAGGTCAGTGTTTAATTTTCAAGGATGATTTATAATCTCTTTGGTCAACCTACGTCTTGTGGACATTGGGAAGGTAGCTTAGGGGCAGTTCATCAAGTTCTCTCAGCAATTTGAAGCTAACGTATTAACCAACTGGAACCAAAGAAGTATTTAATTTCAGGCCTATACTGAACGATGCTGTTGAGGTGTGTACAGAATACAGAGAAAGTAGTTTCTGTTGCCTATTGTCAGGAGTAGAAGGCTAAACACTTATGTCCACTGCATCTTGGCGTTCGAGTTGCCAAGGAAAAGACAACACAATCGAAAACCGAAAGGAAACACATTATACTCACAAAGAGAAGAGATAGAGAAAGATGAGCTTCAGTAGTGGTCATTGGTCCCCTATCGTCAGCAGGTCTCCCCTGGAAGTCAAAATAGGGCAAATAAATCGTGGCCACGAATGAAGGATCTAATCCCCTCCCCTCCTTACAGGGGGCAGGTAAAGCAGTGGGGTTGACCAGGGATCATATGACAGACATGCATAAGCAGAACAAAGGAACACACATTGAATCTGAAACAGGAAAATATATTCTCACACAAGATGCTAAGTCCAGTACAGTCTGTGAAGACTCTGTCCCTTGGTAAGGAGGTGTTCCAGGCATGAAGTCCATTCTTGTGCATTTAAATAAAGGGTCAAAAGACTGCCTGCAGGAGACTGCTTTTCCTAACACAGAAGAATCTGGAACATACTATTCAGAATGCCCCATGTGCCAATGGAGGGAACTGATTAATGTTCAATCAAATAATATGTAGTCAATTTGTTTCCCTACCTTTATTTTTCTAGAGATCAATCTATGTGTCCATGTGATAAATGTATCTAATATATCTATTTCTATATCTAACTCCTCAAACCATATACATATGTAAAAATGTGCTTGCATATGTGTATAATGTTAACACATATATAAAATATACTTGTACGGTATATATTTAAAATATACATATTTTTTTTCTTTTCCTTAAAAGTAAATCAGTTTTGAGCACAGAATCAAGTAGAGGGACTTTGCTACCTGAACTTGGAACTTGGAAGGGCTGTCTGTGCACATTCTTTGAACATGATTGAAACATTTCAATCATTCATTCATCCTCTGTATATGTTTTCAGATATAATAGGTTGGAAAGCTGATAGAATCTTATAAATTTGTGGTGGAGGGACATGAATTTCAGCATTAGGGTAGACATTACACATGTTATACATTATAGAACATCCTCATACTAATTAATTAACTCATTATATTTCTTCAACAGGTCACAGCTAAAGCATCTATTTTGGCTTCTTAGTTATTGGCCACTTTAAATACTAATTGTGGGTCTGAAATATTAATATATACACACTTCTCAGGAAAAATACATACAGATACTTTTTTCCCCAAATATAATTTGCTTGGATAATTTCTACATTTCCAGGCAGGAAGCTTAATATATAAGAGTTTGAAAAGAGAGTTTTCAAGAACAGTAATTTTTAAATTATGTAAAGAATTTAAAAAAAGTTTTTACTAGGGGCGGCTGGGAGGCTTAGTCTGTTAAGTGTTTGCCTCAGGTCATGATCTAAAGTCATGATCTCAGGCTCCTGGGATCAAGCTGCATTGGGCTCCTTGCTCAGTGGGGAGCCTGCTTCTCTTCTTCCTCTGCCATTTCCCCTCCTTGTGCCCTCTGGCTCTCTCTCTCTGTCAAATAAAGAAATAAAATCTTTAAAAAAAAGTTTATACTAATAATTTCACTTAGCTCTTCATGTATGGCACACACCTTATGCTAACAGGATGTTAAATGCAAATTTTCCTGGCCTTGTCTCTTCTATCTGGCCAGTGGAAAAGGGTAAACGATTGGAGAATTCTGACCCATTAAAAAAAAAAAACTGTGGTTCAGAAATGACACATATACCTTCCAAAGCACTGCAGTGACAAGAACTAATCAAATGGCCATGTCTAGATGTTAGCAAGATGTGGGGGAGGGTGGGGTATGGTGTGGTGTTGGAAAATGTTTCCTGGCTGGGCAGCCACTCCCCTGACAGCAACTCTACTGCAGGAGGAGTGTGCATTTTGCTGTGACCATTTTTGCTGCAGTATGCCCCTCAGACCACTAAATATCTGTGCAGAACATTTTTGCCACATATTGAATAGACTCCACTCCTCCTTAGAGAGGAACTCCCTCATTCATTGCTTTCACCCATGTCTTCCCTTGAAGGCAGTGAATCCTTCATGAGGCTGGTTTCTTGCTGGTACAAATCTGGAGAACCAGTCTGAGGCTCAATTATAAGCCTATCTGCTAAAATTAATAGATAAAAGCCAACACACATCCTGGTTCTTTCTATCCATTTTTCTCTAGAGGCTGAGCTTCAGTAGGCAAATGTTCTGCCTTCTAAATAATTGCTGATGAGAAATTATCAATTTTTATCCTACATCACATCATAGATCACCCATCATAACTTCTGTTTATGGTATGTATTTCCTTGTTTTGTGCTATCTATTTCAAGTGTAAAGTTAATAGCCACATATTTTAGATTATTATTAAGGCAACACTTCAATGTTCTAATTTCTGTATTAAATCATTAAAAAATTATTTTAGGGATTGTTTTGAAATTTCTTTTATGGCTTCTCATCTTACATTCCTAATGTGATTAATAAGATGTTGAAAGCCGAAATTACAGGGAGGAAAAAAGAGAGAAAGAAGAATAGAAGAAAAAAATAAGATAATATTTAAGTGGATTATCAATTCCTAAATAGTGGAGAAATATTGGAAAATTACAGTAATAATTAACTTTTAAAAATTCAAAAGTAAAAATAACTATGATATTTGAAACATGGAAATAGAGCACATCAAGAATTCTAACTGGAATTCAATGATTTATTTATATATAGCAAGCATTCATTAAGAACATTTCTTTTTAACATACCTATTAGCTAAATTTACTTTTAATGATATTTCTGAGTCACATGAAATGGGCACACATTTTATACTTTAAACATCTTTGTCCTATGCAGGAAAAATTCTAAGATCATTTACCTAATCAATAGCTCAAACATAGGCACTAGAAAATATGCCGTATGTAAGTTTGGAATTGATCCCATAAAGATGATATTTATAGGTTATCCTAGTTTGGGCACTATTGAGTAACTACATCTGACAGGAGGGTCCATGTGATTCAGAGAATTTTAACAATGGTTGAAACACACTTTTAACTTGGGGCCAGTGTCCTGGAGATAATAGTTACACAATATATGCAGTTGTTATTATTTTTAATATATTTTTAAAAGATTTTATTTATTTCTTCATAAGAGACAAGGAGAGAGAGGCAGAGACATAGGCAGAGAGAGAAGCAGGCTCCCTGCAGTGAGCCTGATGTGGGACTCAATCCCAGGACCCCAGGATCACGACCTGAAAGCAGATGCTTAATCACTGAGCCACCAGGTGCCCCTATCCTTAATATTTCATATATCACTTGTTCTAATGGTAACAACTAATCCTTTCTCTTTCAGATATTAAACTCCTAAGCAGTACTGTCAAGGGAAATGTCTATCCTAGATACAGACAGGGACATTTATCATTTTCACGGCCTTCATTCTGATGATCCACTTTATTCTATCTCAAACTACTTTTTCTTTATACAATAACTGTCATTGTCTAAGAATTCTGAAATTAGTCTATGTTCACAGTTGTTCAAAATTCTGTCACAAGAGAGACTTCTTCAGCTGTCATTCTATTTCTGGTCCTAAATACCAGTGTGATGCTAAAAATGATGGTGAATTCCTGTTATCACCCATTGCAAAATGAGTTCTCTTATAGGCATGAGTTTGTTTTATTATATAACTTCTTTTTAAAAATATTTTATTTATTTATTCATGAGAGACATACACAGAGAGAGAGAGAGAGAGGCAGAGACATAGGCAGGAGGAGAAGCAGGCTCCCTACAGGGAGCCTGATGCAGGACTTGATCCCAGGACCCTGGGATCATGACCTGAGCCAAAAGCAGGTACCCAACCACTGAGCCACCCAGGCACCCCTATCATATAACTTCTTATGTTTGGTTTACAAAGGATTAATATCTACTTTTAATGCAGTGGGGATACAAACCTCATTCATTAACTCAGATGTGAAAAAAATACATAATTTAAAAAAAAAACCACTAATTTATTTTATGCCCCATTTTGACTAGGAGAGGAAACTTAGCCTTCCTAAGTGTAGTATTCTCATTTTACCAAGTGACAAAAAGATACGATGGGAAGGTAGTATTAATCATGACTAATCTTAGTAGCTGGTGGAGTGCATGTGGAGACAAAAAGTTGTATCTGACTTTCAATACTAGGTGCCCACAAGGATATCTCCTGAGATGTAGGTCATCCTTCTGGTTGTTGGCCATCAATTCACACAGATTGTCCCTAAGACATCCTTTGCCTCTACTGCCTAACTTCTTTGGGAATCTAGTTTTTTCCATTTCATCAGTCACACTTGAGGTCATGAGACTCCTTGCAAGGGTGTCAAAGTTCCTGTTCCTCAGATATGACCCTGCCTCTTCGCTCCTAGGGCTCTTCTAGGCAAGAGAGTAAATGTTCTCTCTCACAAGGGTTTGAGCTTTTTGATAAAAATGCCAGGAGGATCTCACTAGCTTCATCACCTAATGTGCTTCACTAGGATAAAGCACTTAGCTGTCTGGCTATAGGCAATATCCAAGAGGAAAAAAACGAGGGCAAATCAATTAACAACAATAGCGCAGTCCTGCTACTATTATTTCATTACTATTTCCTATTCTTCCTCTCCATGCATTACCTAAAAGTTCTTTGCTCTGATGTTTTCCTGTATCTCTGTTAATCCTTCCCCAACCTGGCTGCTCTGACTAGTTCTTGCCAATGGAAGCATAACCTTTGGTGGATGGCTTGTAGTCTATCAAATTTGGCTTCATGTTTTAGGTTATATAAAATGTTGAAAGTGGTTATTTTTTGTGTGATTTAAAGATTTTTATAAAGTCTGGCTTTTAATTTTGGTTTTGTTGGTTGGCCTGAGAATCGATATGTTTAAATAGCAATTTTCTGATGTCTGTGAAGTCATCATTAGAGTAATAGAATGATGACCATATCTAGCTTCCTAGATAGGTCTGTCAAAATATATTGACTCTTATACAGCTTAGCAAAGTTGGCAATATTCTAATTATTTCTTTTCATCAATATGTCTATTCCCAGATGGATTATTGATAGTTATTGAGGAATAACAATTGTCCTAAGTATTTTTCTAAAATGCAGAATCTAAAAATTTTAATCAATCAATCAATTAATTAAATATTTTACTTATTTATTCATGAGAGAGAGAGAGAGGGGGGGGTAGAGACAGAAGCAGACTCCTCCTCAAAGGGAGCTAGATGTGGGACTTGATCCCAGGACTCCAGGACCATGCCCTGAGCTGAAGGCAGATGCTCTACCACTGCTGGGACAGCCACACCGGGGACACCACACAGATGTCCCAAGAACCTAAAGATTTTATAGTCAATTTTTCTTTGACAAATAAAATAGTCAATAATCCTGTTAAAAGGACTTTGGAATTCATGAGATTGTTTTTCTTTCAAGCAAAGCAAAACAAAAATGAGAAGATTGATGCTGATTTCCTTTGCAGTCATTTCAAATAAGCAGGAAAAATCATGCCATGATAAATATTGGGTTTTCTTTTTAAATGCATCCTTAAAAATCAACATTGAGCAATCATTCTTTCTGTTTATGCTTTCCAGATCAGTTGTCAGCAATGTTTTCAGCCTTGTAAAGAAAGTATTTTATATGGGTTAAGAAGTACTTTTATGATCTGTTTCAGTGCTTTTTAAAATGATAGATTCTGTAAAACTACACAAAATATTATAGATGCCATGAATCAAATGGTGAAACAATAGAGATGCTGATCACTTTTTCTAGGGTGAAAAGGCAGGGTGAATAGCAGGAGAAGTATGGGAGCATAAAGCTTTTCGAGAAAGACTTACTGGGATTCCCTGAATACCGAAGCTATTGTTTTGGAACTTTGGGGAAGGTAGGTATATTGCATATCTCTAGAATTTGATCTTGATGCTAGGTTGGCTACTAATGAGAAAAGAAGGAAAACAGAGTAGATGATTTGATTTATATTTTCACTTCTGTGGCAGACTAGGTCCAGGAATTGATTTCTTTGTTCAGAAACCCTCAAAATTATTGGTAAAATAACTTCAATCATCATAAATGGATTGATGATCTTGCAAGCAAGTGAGTAATTTTTTTGGTACCAAAAAACCTAATGAAAGTAAAAACTCAAAAAGGATAGTGGAGCACAGAAGCTTGTTTTTACACTGAAAGTACTTGCTGAATTGTACAATTGAGTTTTGTTTTTCATGGCCTCGCTAGATATCTGGTATATGAGATAAAATCCAAACCTCAACCATGTTGGTGACTTTAACAGAATATATACCTTTCTCCCATATGCCTGAGATTCTATAGACTACATCCTCAGTGTAAACGTGAGCTAGAAATAAATTAAATACCCATTTCTTTTACTGTAGCAAAGAAAACTTGCTGTCTTAAACTTGGTGCTGGTAAAAGCCAGAAAAAGAAAAAAAAAACATTGAGAATTTGGTACTACAATCTCCATGTTGTATTCAGTCTGTGTAGTCTTAAAAAAAAAAACAACCCTTTCATTTTGAGAACTTAAAGTCATTCTAGACAGCACTAGGTGGGTAGGAAGAAAATAGGAGAATGTAAAGATTTTCCACAAATAGAATTCCAATGAAAATGAATAGCTAACAGTTTCAAATATCTAACTACACAAGATAACATAAAATGTAGCACAGAGAAACAAAATTATAAAAGTTCTTGGGACAATGAAACATAAGAGACATGGACAAGAGAATTAAAAGTTCAATATACATTTATTTGGATTTTAGAAGGAGCTGAGAATACCAATAGGAAAAAAACAATATTTAAAATATAAAGGCATGACTCATGAAAGAAATAATTGATAAACTGAACTTCATTAAATTAAAAACTGCTCTGCAAAAGATAATGTCAAGAGAATTAGAAAGCCACAGACTGGAAAAAAAATTGCAAAAGATATATTTGATAAAGGATTATTTTCCAAAAATATACAAGGAACACTTAAAACTTAAGAAAAATAAATCAATTAAAAAATAGGCAAAATATCTGACTCCTCACCAAAGAAGATATAATGATGTCAAATATACATATGAAAAGTTGTTCAACATCATATGTCATGAGGGAATCATAAACTGAAACAATAAGATGCTACCACAAACCTATTAGAATGTTGAAAACCTAAAACATTGATATCAAATGTCAATAAAGATTTGGAGCGAAAGAAATTCTCAATCATTTGTTATGGGAATCCAGAATGACACAACCTCTTTGGAAGGCAGTTTGGTAGTTTCTTACAAAACTAAATATACTATTACCATATGATACAGCAATTGTGCTCCCTGGCATTTACCCCGATGAGTTGAAAGCTTGTGTCAACACAAAACCCCGCACACAAATGTTTATAGCAGCTTTATCCATAATTGCCAAAATTTAGAATTAGTGAAGATGTCCTTTGGTGGGTGAATGGACAAACTATGGTATAGCTAGATCATGGAATATTATTCAGGGCTAAAAAAATAAGCTATCAAGCCATGAAAAGACATGGAGGAAACTTAAGTGCTTATTACTACGTGAGAGAAGTAAAATATGAAAGTCTATATGTTGTGATTTCAGTTATATGACATTCTAGAAAAGGCAAGACCATGGAGACAGTAAAAAGATCAATGACTGTCAGGAGTTGAGGGGAGGGAAGGATGAATAGGTAGGGCACAGAAGATTTGAGGCAGTGAAACTATTCTCTATGACACTACAATGGTGGATACATGTCATTAAACATTTGTCCAAACCCCTAGAATGTACACTAACAGTGAGCCCTATTATAAATTATGGACTTTGGTGATACTGATGCGTCAATGCAGGTTCATTGATTATAACAAATATAACACTCAGGTTGGAGATGCTGATAATGAAGGAGGCTATACAAATGTGGGGCAGGGGTATATGGGAAATCTCTGTATTTTCTATTTTTTAAAAAAGATTTATTTATTTATTTATTTGAGAGAGAGAGAAAGAGAGAGAGAGGGGGAGAGAGAACATGAGCTGGGAGAGGGGCAGAGGAAGAAAGTGTGAGAGAGGATCTCAAGCAGACTCCCCAATGAACGAGGAGCCTGATGTGGGACTTGATCCCATGACTCTGAGATCATGACCTGAGCCAAAACCAAGAGTCAGAGGCTTAACTGACTAAGCCACCCAGACACCCCAAGAAATTTCTGTACTTTCTGCTTAATTAATTGTTGTGAATATAAAGATGTTCTAAAAAATAAAGCCTGTCAATAAAATATAATGACTGGTGTGTGTGTGTGTGTGTGTGTGTGTGTGTGTGTGTGTGTGTGGTGTGTATGTATATATATTCTCTTGATCTGTTAGCAGATAGAACAAAAAAGCAATGTCACTCCAGGAGCAATGAGTACACCAGCACCCAGATCTTGATTTCTCATACTGTTCTCAAATGAAAGGAATGCAAGATCATTAGAGAAGTTACTGACTCTAGGGCTGGGGCAGGAAATAAGATGAATGTGGGCTATCTTGTAGTACCAAAAAATAGGAAATACTCAACAAAACAAAACAAGATAAAATATATAAACAAACCACAAAGATCTGGTATGCCAAAAGGGCACAAGAGCCAACTGAAAGAATTTCTGATAGCCAAAGTTAAGGGAATTTGAGCAGCAAAATAAATAGAAGATTATAATGCAAAGCATAAGATAAATATCCATGAGTCCGTGCTAATATAAATAAATGATCAAATAGATAAATAAATGGGGGAAAGTAGCTACATCTCCCATGCAGAATAACTCCATGCCCTCAAGGATATAGTGTAACTCCCCCATCCTTAAGTGTGGGCTGTGCACAGTGATTTTCCTCCAAAGTTTGAAAAAAGGGAAAAATAGTAACTTTGCAACAGAGAAACTTAAACTACCTCAGTTAGGTGATCAAGATTAACAATATTGACAAGCCAAATTGATAATATGTACCCTTTTTAAAAAAAAAAAACTATTTCTTCACAAGAGACACACAGAGAGAGGCAGAGACATAAACAGAGGGAGAAGCGGGTTCCATGCAGGAAGCCTGATGTGGGACTGGATCCTTGGACTCTAGGATCACACCCTGAGCAGAAGACAGACACTCAACCACAGAGCCACCAAGGTGTCCATATAATATGTACCCTTGTTATTATGTGATGAAAATAGTAATTTACCTTTGTGATCTTCCTCCTAAAAAACTACAACCCCAGTCTAATGATGAGAAAAACATTAGATAAATCCCAATTGAAATACTTGACTAGTACTCTTCAGTGCTGTCAAGGTCATCAAGACTAGACATACCTGAGCAACTCTCACAGTGAAGAGGAGCCTAAGGAGACATCAGACTAAACACAGTGTAGTATTTTGGATGGGATCCTAGAACAGGAAAAGCATTTTAGGTAAAAACTAAGGAAATCTAAATAAACTTTAGTTTACACATCAATAATTTTATTATAAACTTTATAAACTTCAGTTTCATTTATCAACATTGGTTCATTATTAACTATTCTATAACAATGAAGATATTAGTAATAGGGAGAACTGGATATAGGGACTCTGTGTACTATCTTAGCAAATTTTCTTTCTTTTTCTTTTTTTTATGATTTTATTTATTTATTCATAGACACACACACACAGAGGCAGAGACACAGGCAGAGGAAGAAGCAGGCTCCATGCAGGGAGCCCGATGTGGGACTCCATCCCGGGTCCCCAGGATCACACCCCAGGCTGCAGGCGGCGCCTAACCTCTGTGCCACCGGGGCTGCCCATCTTACCAAATTTTCTGTAAAAATAAATCTATTGTAAAATAAAAGTCTTTAAAAAACAAAATGACTCCATTTTCCCCAAATAATGAAAGACATTAATCTATAGATTTAAAAAGTTCAACAAGTCCAGAGGCACATCAGTGGCTCAGTTGATTAAGCCTCTGACTCTTAGTTTTGGGTCAGGTCATGATCTCATGGGTTGTGAGATCAAGCACTGCATCAGGCTCTGCACTCAGCAGAGAGTCTGCTTGAGATTCTCTCCCTCTGCCCCTCCCTCTGTTTGTGCTCTCTAAAATAAATAAATCTATTTTTAAAAAATCAACAAATCCCAAAAGGGAGAGAGCAAATTACCACTTACATATGTAAAAGCAAAGCTGAAGAAACCCGAAGATAAAAAGAAGATATCAAAGGGAAAAGATCAATGCACAAAAAAGCTGCAGTGAGACTGCTACTTCTCATCAATATCAATGGTAGTAGGAAGAAGACAAGAATAAAGGTAGAAATGAAGATAAGACAGTAATTACTAAGATTAAAAACAAACAGAATATCAACTAAATAGCAGTTGATTTAAAAAAGTGCTAATAAAATAGACAAACTCTGGTAAAACTGATAGAAGAACAGAAATGAAAAGACACAAGAATAGAAAGAAATTTTAAAAGACACCATTACTGATATTGCAGACATGAAGAGAAAATTCAGAGGATATTATGGATAATTTTATGCTAATTTAAAAATTGAGCAAAATGTACTAATTCCTAGGAAAATAAAGTTTTTCAAAACAGTCTCCAGATAAAAGAGAAAAACTGAATAATCTTAAAAACATTACGTACATTGACATTGTCCCATAGTTCATTGATGATCTGTTTATTTTTTTAAATCCATTTTTCTCTATATTTTACTTTGGGTAGTATCTGTTGCTATTTCTTCAGGTTTACAATTTTTTCTTTTTCAATCTAGCCAGGTGTTCATCACATCCATTGTATTTTTCATCTCAGACATTAAAAAATTCATCTCTAGAGGTTTGACCTGGGTGGTTTTTACATCTTATATCTGTTGTAACTTTAAAAAAAAATGGAACACACTATAATGACTTTAAAATTTTTTCATTTTATTTAAATTCAATTAACATATAGTATATTACTAGTTTTAGAGGTAGAGCTTAGTGATTCATTACTTAAAAAAATTTTTAGAAGGAACACAAACAATTACATGGAGGTTAAAAAGCATCATTGTGTTCCTTCCAAATTTTTTCTTGTGATTGAGTTCAAGTTTTGAAGCATTGTGGTCTGAGAATATGCAGGGAATAATCCCAGTCTATTGTGTCAGTTGAGACCGTATTTGTTACCCAGTATGTGATTTATTCTGGAGAATGTTCCATGTGCAGTCAAGAAGAACATATATTCTGTTACTTTAGATGAAATGTTCTGAATATATCTGTGAACACCACCTGGTGCAATGTGTCATTCAAAGCCCTTATTTCCTTATTGATCTTCTGCTAACATGACTTGTCCTTTGCTGTGAGTGGGGTATTAAAGTCCCCTACTATTATTGTATTATCAATGTGTTTCTTTAATTTTGTTATTGATTTATATATTTGGCTGTTCACAAGTTAGGGGAATAAATATTTACAATTATTAGATTTTCTTGTTGGATAGATCCTTTACTTACAATATAGTGTCCCTCCTCATTTCTTATTACAGTCTTTGGTTTAAAATCTATTTTGTCTGATCTAAGAATTGCTATCCCAGTTTTCTTTTGATGTCCATTAGCATGATAAATGGTTCTCCACCTCTCACTTTCAATCTGGAGGCGACTTTGGGTCTAAAATGAGTCTCTTATAGACAGCATATCTATGGATCTTGCTTTTTTTATCCAGCCTGATACCCTGTGTCTTTTTTATTGGGGCATTTAGCCCATTTATATTCGAAGTAACTATTCAAAGATGCATTTGATGCCATTGTATTACCTGTAAAGTCACTGTTTCTGTACATTGTGTCTGTTGCTTTCTGGTTTTTGTTACTTTTGGTCTTTTTACCTAAAGGCCTCTTTGATATTTCTTGCAGGGCTGGTTTAGTGTTCACAATTTCCTTGAGTTTTTGTTTGTCCTGGAAGCTCTTTATCTCTCCTTCTATTCTGAATGACAGTCTTACTAGAAAGTGTTCTTGGCTGCATATTTTTCTCACTTAGCACCCTGAAAATATCATGCCAGTACTTTCTGGCCTGCCAGGTCTCTGTGGAAAGGTCTGCTGCCAGTCTTACGTTTCCACACTTGTAGGTTATGGACCTCTTGTCCTGAGCTGCTTTGAGGATTTCCTCTTTATTTCCGAAACTTGTAAGCCTCATTGATTTTGGGGTGGGAGGATGTTTTCTATGCCTCCTGGACTTAGATGCCTGTTTCCTTCCCCAGATTAGGGAAGTTCTCAGTTAAAATTTGTTCAAATAAAACTTCTACCCCCCTTCCTCTTTCTCTGGGATCCCAATTATTTTAATATTGTTTTGCTTTATGGTATCACTGATGTCTCAAATCCTCCCCTCATGATCTAGTACTTGTTTAATCTTTTTCTCAGCTTTCTTATTCTCCATCATTTTTCCTTCTATATCACTGACTCCCTTCTGCCTTGTTTATCCTAGCAATCACTTTCATTTTTTAAGGATCTCAGTAATAGCCTTTTTTATTTCAACCTGATTAGATTTTTGTTCTTTTATTTCTCCAGAAAGGGATTCTCTAGCATCTTCTGTGATTTTTTTAAGCCCAGCTAGTATCTTTATAATTGTTCTTTTGAATTCTAGTTCCAACATCTTACTTATATCCATATTTATTAAATCTCTGGCAGTGAGTACTGACTCTTGTTCTCTTTTTTGGCGTTAGTTCTTTCAGTTTGTCATTCTGTCCAGAAAGGAACAGATGAGAGGGAAAATGCAATAACAGCAACAATGACACCAGAAAAATATACACTCTACAAATCAGAAGAGAAGAGAAACCAAAAAGAAAAGAAAAAGAATGAGAATAAAATCAAACAAGAAGTTGAACAGAAGAGAATAAATTAGATTCTAGATGTATTTTGTTGCATGTTAGAAAAAACTAGATCCCAAAATAGGAAAGAAAGAAAAACTTATATACATACAAAAATTGAGTGGAATATAATGAAAGTAAATCAGAAGTGAAAAAAATATATAAAACATAAGTATAAAAATGAAAATTAAATAAGACTTAAAAGTGGATAAAATAAGAAAATAGTTAAAAAGGAAAATAAAATATAAAACGGAAAGACTAAAGAATAAGAAAAAAACCCCCACAAATACTATATACTTTCCTGAAGTATATAGTTTTGGATTTCTGTATGATCAGTAAACTTGGTATTAGCCAGAAATTCCTGCTGGTCTTCTGGGGGAGGGGGCTGCTGCTCTGATTCTCAGGTGTATGCCCAGGCGGAATTGCACCCCCTTTGCCAAAGGGCCAGGCTGAGTGTAAGCAGCTCCAGAAGCCAGTGTGGGGGATGAAAATTGCAGCACCCTGATCTCTAATCCCAGAACTGAAAGTCTGCACCCCCTGCAGTCTTCAGTGAGCCGGCACAGAGAAGCAGTCAATTGCTCCTATCTCCCTAGTTTCTGTCTGAACTCTGTGTTCACCCAGACTATTATGAGCATTTTTATCTCAGGCATGTGATCCCCCTTTGAGTTTCCAAACAGACTCCTGCGGTGGGCACCTGCACTGTTCCTCCCCGGGGAGGTCGAGGGATCTGGCCACAGTCTTGCCTCTTGCTGGGCCCCTGTTTGGAGAGTGGTTGCTGGATGGTGCAGTCATTTATGGTTTATGGTAACACTAAGCAGAGAATTGGCACCTGGGCTCACATGTAAGCAATAGTCATTTTGCCAAGGAGAATGAAATAATTGCTATCATAAATATTTAAAAAGACCCATTATTATAGTTTAAGGGAGGGATCTGCTGTTTGATGAATACCTATTCTCTGACACTGTCCTAAATTTTTTCACAGACATATATAAGTCAATTTTATTTTGAGATTAAGAGATGTTAGATAAAATGTCCAAGTATTTATAGATAGTGTTTGTTGGAATTAGGATTTAAACTCAGAGGTATCTGACTGGTTCTACCATTAAGACTGTAGGAGTGATGATGGGCTTCCTAGACAAGGTGGTATTTTAGCTGGGATATAATGGTACAGTGGAACTTTGCTACATATTATTAAAAGGACTCAAGGGAATTTCCAGGATGACAGAGCTTATATTGTGTTTCTCTCACTTCTTTAACCTCCTATCCCTCGTTCTAGTAACCATGCATTGGTGACTATATTTCAGGATGGCAAAAGTATACATGTGATATCCTACAAATTTTTCCTAGAATGAATCCAGCCTTCTCAGGTTGCTTTTTTCTACCTGATTAACCTGATCCTTATAAAACCCTATGAATGAAAATAAATCAATATGAGAAAAACACAATTCTATATCATATAGTATTTTCAAATATCTTTAGGTGGAGCTATGCTCCAAATGTACATTATTATAGTCTCATACTCTTATTGTTAACCAGGATGTATGTAAGTATTAGACTGGGGTCACAATGAGTTAAGAACTTCAAGACATCATAGAAATGTAAATCCTTTGAAGCAAACAGCTAGAGTAGCCCAAGGATTTTCATTACATGGGAGTCATCTCTTCATTCTTTGAAGATTATAGTATCAATAAAAATTATATACAAACCCATGAAAAATGGTTCTTTGGAGATATGTCCTTTGCCAGAAATCAATTTTGTTCAGCAGAACGTCTCTGACTGCTATCATAAAAGATAAAAATCTTAGGATGAAAAGGGAACCTAGGAGGTCATCTATTCTACTAACCTGTATCCTGATAGGACTACACTTAATCCTGTTTTGAAATATGATATTATTTCAAAGAGAAGATAATACAATTTTTTCATGTGCCCAATCATTGTTGAATTGCCTTCTAGGCAAAAAACCTTTCTAACTAGTTTATACTATCCTTACATCTTAGCAGAAATTGAAGGTTTGATTTCCTCCTTTGCCTCTCAATTGGATATCCTTTATATCTTTGAAGACTGTTAAATTAATTCCTAAACTGTATTTTCCATACTAAATAGTCCTAGTTTTTCTAATATTTCCTCATAGATGTTATTTTTCTGCTTTTTAAACTAATTAGGAATATGTTATTTCCAAATTTCACACATCATTCATCACCCATAATACTCAGGAAAAAGTATATGCCCCCAGAGGGTAGGGTTATATGTAAGGAGTTGGAGGATTTGGACATTTGCCGAGGGAAATAAAAAGGAAAACTTATGATTTTGTTACCATTAACAACCATTTTATGCACTGAAACAACATTAAAAAGAATGACAAGGGACAGTCATGAAAGGCAAAGGCAAGGTGAAATGTCATAAACAAACACCAATTGCATGAAGAAGAATGTGCAGGAAATTGAGGGAAGGAACTAGGACTTTTCACAGCCTTTTCCTTGTCTGAGCATGATCCTCAGATACTAAATGTGTGTCACGGCACTGGGTATTTTTAGTACAGAAAATGAAGACAACTCTCCCATGAAGTGCACTTGCTACTTATCAGCATGATTGTTGCCCAATTCGGGGTGGCATGAGAAACATATATCCAGGCCCTTAATACTTCAGGTTATGTGCTATGATGCTGTGCTTGCTTACAAGTATCATTAAGTTTCTGTTTAGGAGTCATTCTGTCATTAAGCCATACCTGCAGTCACCTGGCCCCACAAAGGGTTTTGTGCTTATGGTTCTTCCTTTTTCCTATAACTCACTTAGTAGTTAAACTGCACAAAACTTTTCATACCAGTGAATTCAGGCATAACAAATGAACATATGGGCAGAGTAAAAAATTTCTAAACTAATGAGTGGATTGGAATGGGGTTATATTGAGTTACTGCTGCCAGGGTGGGGACAAGTTGATTGCTGCAAATAATCATATAGCAAAGAACATTTAATTAATTGAAGAAAAAAGTAACTAAATATAAAGAACTCCACAATAAAGTTAACCATTAAATAACACAGGGTTAGAGGTGCCAATCCCAGTGCAGTCATAAACCTGGTTATAACTTTTGACTCCCTCAAAACTTAACTACTAATAATGAACCATTGACTGGAAGCTTTACCTATAACATAAATAGTCAATACACGTATTTTATATGTTACGTTATCACCCGCTGCATTCTCACAATAAAGTAAGCTAGAGAAAAGAAAATACATTTACAATAGTGTCCTGTAAAAAATTTACCTATAAGCAGTGCTTCTGGCAGTCCTGTGAGTTTATCTATTTCAACAATGTTTGGACAGAACAGACTCAGCGATGCTCTTTCTTCCAGCCTCTGGTCGCTCTCTGACTTCTTTTCTAGTCACAACCTTTAGAACCATCTTCTTAATCACTCTGTTTGAAGGACAAACCGACACTGTTTTCTGAGCAGAGCTCCTAATTGCCAATCAACCATAAGCTCCCAGATTTGTCAGAATTATTCTACCCAGGTGGAGGCCTATGTCAACAACCTGGTCAACACACATCTGTGGGCTTCCTGTACTTACCTCTCTTTGGACTTCTATTTTGACTGTGATGATGTGGCTCTGGAGGGTGTGGGCCACTTCTTCTTGAGCTGGCTAGGGAGAAACATGAGGGTATTCAGCGTCTTTTGAAGATGCAAAACTAGCACACAGCTGTGCCATCTTCAAGGACATGCAGAAGATGTTCCAAGATGTTTGGGGCTGAGCCTTGGATGCCCCCATGATTCTGAAGAAACTGAAGCAGGCCCTTCTGAGCTGCAGACCTCGAGTACTACCTGCACAGACACCCAGCTAGCTCCTCACTTCCTGCAGAACCACTTCCTAGGTGAGAGGATCCACTTCAGCCAGAGGATGCGACCATCTGACTCACCTGTGCAGGCTGGACCCACCTGTGCTGGTTGGGCATGGATGTCTTCTGGAGGCTCACCCTCAAGCATGACTAGGAGTCTGGCAGACTTTGAGGGCCCTCTAGCATCCCCCTGGTGCCAGGGCTTCTGCTTGAGCATCAACCTGAGGCCACTAGGCAGCTTTTTGGCCATGTTGGAGCCCTCTCCCAACTGTGGGCCAAGGGGAAACAAGTTTTTTTTTATAGAATAAAAAATCTATGTATAAGTGGACCTGAGCAGTTTAAACTCATGTTGTTCAAGGGTTAGCTGTAATGAGTAGAAGACATATCCCAGTGTGACAGGATAGTATTTGAAAAATAGATTCTCATCCTTCATCCATCCTTATTTTATCTTCTTTGGACTTCTTGACTTTCAGGTGTTCTTTGCTTATGGAAAATACAGTAAGGTTGGAATAGCAGAGCGCAGTGGTTCTTAAAGGTGACCCAAAAAGAGCATCAGCAGCAGTTGGAAACTTTTTTGAAATACAGACACTCTAACCTCAACCCAGACATAATGAATCAGACTCTGGGCTTGCAGCTATAATCTGTGTTTTAACAATCACTTCTAGGTGATTCTGATGCAGCTGAAGTTTGAGAACCACTGGTGTAGTGCATGTAGCAGATCTGTCTTTAGGATTGACATGATTATTATTATCTCAGCTGCTAGGAATGTAGCTTGTCCATGGCTCTAGGAGTTGCCTGTGACCAAAAGGAGCAGCCTTGTCCAAGAGTAAGCCCCTCTGTTATCCAATGGTTTGTTGGTGAGCAGGCATAAGGCTCAGCTTTTAATTTGAGGCATCTCTGAAGAGATGCACCAGCTTCTGAGCCTTCCATCAGATCAGCTGTGGCCTCAGTTGCACATGTGACCTGTTGAACTCCCCTTTACTCAATCCTGCTCCCTTCTGATACTTAACATATTATTCCTGAGAGCACTCTCCACATCTCTGTCTTAATCACCTGTATCCTGCGGAACCTGAAGCCTTTTGGCTTACATGTTGTTGGAGGAGGATGTGATCTTCGGTTGACCCTTGAGCTAGACCAGGGTAATCAGAGGCTCTTCATCCCCTCTCTGTCCTTGGAATGTACATTCCACCTACTATGTCCACTCTAGAAGCAGCTTCACCAATGCAGCCTTGAGAGAGAAATGTGTTGTTGAGACCATGTAGACATAATGTGACTGAACGATGTAGAGGCCTCTATATAAACTTTCAAGTTTCTGGCAGGCTGGTGTGGCAATCTACTCATTTTACCAGCCTTGTAAGTTCCCTTGCCTATTAAATCTGCCACCTACAAATCCGGGGTGGCCTGCCTCTTCCTTGGGTCTCTCCTCCATGTCTGTATAGGGGGACCAGTTTTGAATTGCACCCAGGGAAATTCTGAGGTTGCAAAATAACATGTGTTCCCAAAGTCCACACACTTGTATGGGAGTGGAAAGGAGTCCACAAGTTAAAATACAAACAAATAAAACACAAAGATTTGTGAGGAGCGACTGAGGATAGAGGAGTTTCTGCTAAGCCAGGAAGGAGAGGGCCCATATGGACATTTTTGAGGGTGGAAAGGGGAATTCTTGATAATTATAGCCAGATTAGCATATGTAAAGGGGGACTGTCCAGGGCAAATTGGGAAAATGGTCACTTTGATCTTATAAAGAGAATTAGGATGAGTTACACAAAAACTAAGCAAGTTATATTTCTCATACACATGAAAATATGGACTAAAATTCATACCTACCACAAAAGGCAACGCTTACAGCATAATCTGCCTTTGCAGATCACTGTAATATGTAAGGAAGATGACTTTCCTTCTGTCCACATTCTACACTTTTGAAAGTATGGGGCTTCTATACTCTGTTGCACTTTTTGCCTACTCCTCCATGTGCAAAGTGGAATAATTTATCTCTTGGTGTTATAGCAAGGATTTGCCTTCATACGTTCATTTTCCTCTGCCAGTGAAAATACAGAATTAAACATTCCTCTAACAGTGTGATCTATCTTACTTTTCTTGCTGAGTGAAAGCTCTGTTTTCTTCCTTTTTCCATTTCTCTGCCTTCACACCGACTCCTAAGTGGGTAGGCTCGATTCCTGTGCAGAGGACATAGGCAATTTGGGGTGGCTAGACTCAGTTTGCAGAAAATGAGGGGGAAGCTTAACTTTGAACACAGCTTTAAGCCATAGGTCTCTATTCCATCTCTACTAGTAGAAAAGCAGGTATTTTAATTCCTATCTGGCATCTGTGTGCATTCCTTAATTTGTTTCAAACTAATTAAGGGAAGAGATTTGTCTAGCCCTTTAGAGACATAACATGGCAACAGTATGCCCTGAATGATTTGGATTATGACTCAAGTGAGAGATGTTTTACTGGAGACAGTTATTATATGCTTTGCTTGGGATGCAGATGCCTTCCAGAACTTTTATTATTGTGCCTGAAGCTATGCTTAAATAGAATTTTAACTTTTGTAATACATGACACCTTTTAGGTATTGATCCCACTACTTGGTAAGAGATTAATGTAATATGGCCTTACATTTCTGAGGGCTTTCAGTTCATTTTCTGGTTGTAGATACTAAGGGAGAATATTTCTTCCCTCATTCCTGAAAATTTCTTCCAATACAGAGGACTCAGTTTAGGGAACTCTTCTAGTTTAGGGAACTTAGCCATGCTGGCCTTTCTCTATCCCTGTGACCCTGCCCCAGAAATACAAGTTCCCACCTAAAAGCAGTCTCACTTTCAGAGGTTTCAATTACCTGCAGTTAACACCTGCAGTTATCACCACTGCAGGGTCTGAGGAACATGACCCTCCACCTGGGGAATACAATCCTTAGGCTCAGTAGTAGCCTAACACTATGTCATCATGCCTACGTCATTCCCCTCATGTCATCTTGTCACGTGGGTGTTTTTATCGTCTTGCATCAGCGCAAGAAGGGTGAGTACGCCCCATGAGACATTTTGAGAGACCACATTCAAACAGCTTTTATTATAATATATGGTTACAATTGTTCTATTTTATTATTAGTTATTATTAACCTCTTACTGCACCTAATTTATAATTTTTTAAAAAGATTTTATTTATTTATTCATGAAAGACACACACACACAGAGAGAGAGAGAGAGGCAGAGACACAGGCAGAGGGAGAAGCAGGCTCCCTGCAGGGAGCCCCACGTGGGACTGATCCGAGGACTCCAGGATCACGCCCTGGGTCAAAGGCAGGCGCTCAACTGCTGAGCCACCCAGGTGTCCCTCTAATTTATAAATTGAACTTTATCAAAGGTATGTGTTTATAAGAAAAAACATGGCATATGGGGTGCGATACTGTCCACGGTGTCAGGCATCCGCTGGCAGCCTTGGAACAATCCCACTAGCTAAGGAGCAACTGCTGTAACTTCTGTAAATTTGGGAAGGGTCAACTGAGCCCGCGCAGTTCAGTTCCATTTCTTTTGTCTTCTAATAAGGCTGTCTTCATGGAGCAGTTCTCTTCAGCTCCTCTGTGCTTTAGGCCTTACCTGCTCTTATCCAGGATTGCCTGTGACTCCATCAGGTAAATCTGCCTAACACTGGGCTCAATTAGCAAGCCAATTTAGCTCTTGTACTAAGCTGTGAAATGGCCTTTGATAATAGTACTTTATAATCAAGGGATGATATTTTGATTTGTTCTTTTACTCTTTATTTCTCTATGTGTATTGGCCCGCCTCAATGTTCTGACAGTGGAGTGATGATTTTTGGGTTATGAGTGAGCTACTCTGTGGACATATTTGGGTATTTGCAAAAAGTAAAAATTATTTTTGTGGGATTTGTTAGCAACACCTAAGCATCACCAGCAGATAGCTTTGCATCATTAAAGAGATCTTTGTTATCCCCTGGAGGGATGATAGGGCTGACAGGCTGTTAGAGTGGGAAAGGGAATATTAAAATGCAATTAGAGAATTCAGAAAAAGAAAAGGTGTTAATTTTTGCAATTAAGTCATGTTTTTATCTATGTCCACTTGGTTTTCTCTATTTTGCTTTTCTCCTTCACAGCTGAGCTTAGTGATGCTTCAAGCCTCAGTCCACAGGGAGGACCTGGGATGTTCTGGATGCTCTGAATGGAATAGCCCCTTTCTTGTGCTCCTCTGCCGGTAGGCATTGATACCTCACCTGGCCTTTCCTTGGTAATAAGAGCTACTATTTAGGGGGTCTGTTATGTTCTAAGACTTTGAATAGAATGTTTCATTTTATTTTCATGACAAGGCTATAAAATAGATTTCATTATCAACCGTTTTACGGAAGAAGAAATTGAGATCCAGAGAGGTTATGTGACCACAAGACAGAAGCAGAACTTGAAATTAAGTCTCTCAAATTCCTACAATCCACTTGGGTGATATGTAGGGAAAGTAATCAGATGGATATTCACTATCTGACCTCTGCAGGTATGGGGTTATGTGGGGAAACAAAAGCTGTAATTAGTGTTCTCTAATGAACCGGTAGTAGAGTTTTCAATATTGGTCTGACACTTCTTCAAATGTCTAGACCGGAGTAGCAATTCTGGATCAATAGCATAAATTGTGCTGAGAGACTATGTCACTGTAAATATTGTCTAGAGAATTGATTTTCGTTTTGCTTAGTTCAGATCCTTTACGTTAAATACTACGATATCCATAATATTTAATACATAACATAGCAGAGAGCATAGTGTTGTGAATATGCCAGTAGCGTCACCTAAGACAGTGGTAGTTGGGTATGGCAAGCACTGATTTAAACAATCTGATCTGTCAAAGCAAATTCTTGAAAGTATAGTCACATTTTAGCATTCGCGATATGCGAAAAGATGACAGTGTTCACTGTCAACACAATTACATTTTGTTCCTGAGATGGAATTCTGTAAACATGTGTGCTTGCATGGATCTAAGAAAATACATTTCACCCTTGAGGAGTTTTTACTTTTTCTTAACTATCTCATTATTGTTTCCTTTGTTGTCTTAAGGAGGTCAGTCTGAGAGCTTTATATAGAATGCGGTTTCCTGCTTTTTTGTGCTGTACTTAATGTATCCAGTGAACCTGGTATTTTGACAAGCAAGTTGGAGAGTAGCACAGTAGACTGCAGAGGGAAGTCAGGCAAGGACAACTGGCATAAATAAACCTGGCAGTTGGGCTTCTGTTGTATTTTATTGTATTAATAATTAATTAATTCTTTCTTTTTCTGAAACAGCTTTATATCCTGGAGGCATTTGCTCTTATTAATTAAGCTTCTTATGGTATAAGACAGAGCTGGAAATAAAGGATGTTAGGCAACTAGCCTTCATTTGTGACTGTCAGAAATACTGGCTTCTAATACCTAGCACAGACCTGCAGAGAGGTGGTCAAAAATATTTTGAATAATGAATATCGTAATCCTGTATTCTTATTAAGTACTTATGGGATTCCACACCTGTGCTAAACCTTTTCAATATAATTGTGTTTAAAATAGACATAACTTTCAGCCAAAATCCCTTGTGTGTGGTGCCACTGAAAACATGTATCTTGCTTTATAAAATAAGTGAGTTTCCAAAATTTGAAGAATGTAGTAAGCGTATACCATGTGCCAGAACTTCAGTCTTCTCTCAAGCTTTGGCAAATATGTGCTGATGTTCTTACTCTTGCTTTAAGTTCATGGTGACTCAGGCAAGGTAAATAACTTACCTAAGATCATAGATTGGTAAAAAGTCACTCTCAATCTTTTTCACAACAAAGTATTGCTTTTCCTGCTACACTCTGCTGTGTGTAAGTAGTTTTTATACATCTAGCTATCTTCCAAATGCGGGAGAGGACTCGAAAATAAAGGATTTTTGTAAATAGTCCTAGGGAATGCATTTAAAAATAATGTACATTATTCTCTGTTCCCTTTGTAAATTTGATTTTTATACATTAATTTAAGTATATTAATTTTGTATATCAGCATTATTGTAGGTATATCAGCAATATTATCAGTATTATTTCCAAAAAATATATCATATGTATATTTCATACTTAGCTTTGTAATATGCTTGGCGCTTTATGCATACTGTTTTTATTTAACTCTTGTAATAATCAAACATAAAATAGGTATATTATTCCTATTTATAAATGAGGAAATAAAGAACGGTGAGATTAAATTACTTGGCCAAGGATATATAACTGAAATTGGAAAAGCTATATGATTTTTTTAATCTAAACTTTCTCAAATCAATTATAGAAATTTTTAGAATAATATAAATATTGCCTAGTTATAACTTAAGTCACAATAACTGCTCAATTTTATTCTAACATATATATATTATTGTATTATTTATTTTATTTTTTACAAGATTTTATTTATTTATTCATGAGAGACAGAGAGAGAGAGAGAGAGAGAGAGAGAGAGAGAGAGAGATAGGCAGAAGGAGAAGCAGGCTCCATGCAGGGAGTCTGATGTGGGACTTGATCCCAGGACTCTGGGATCATGGCCTGAGCTGAATGCAAATGCCCAACCGCTGAGCCACCCAGGAGTTCCTCATATTGTTTTAGATAGTCTCCTTTTGTCATTAAATATGACACTTTAAAATTTTTGATTTTTCCAATAAAGAAACTAAATTTTACATGAAGTTTGCAGCCTTTTAAACAGATATTGTCAATCATTCTCCAGGTTTTTCCATCTGTTACAATTTGAGAATCAAACTGAACAGATAGTTTTCTCAGATGACAGAAATATAGGAACATACATAACATTATCATCGTGACTTATTGCTGAACTTGTTGAGGAAAAATATTTCTACTGACAAATTCTTACAAGAATATTTACTTCTTTCACCAAACTCTTTACAATGAAACTCGAGAGGTAGATGACTAATCTGATTTTTTTCAGCCTATCAGGGTATTGTTCTGAGGATTGCTTGATGCAGGAATTAAAATTGTTGTTGTCCTTCAGGCGCATACCAGAGGTGTAGAGGTGTAGAGGTGTAGAGGTGTAGAGGTGACTTACCTTTTGTTGTCTAGTCTGCTTGGTGAGTAGTGTGGAGTGAGAAAGTCAATACATTAGCAGCATAGGACTTCAGTATGGATATTACTTGCTTGATCTGCTAAGCAGGCTGATACCTTGCTTGAATAGCTACACAGACAAGGGGCGCTACAGGTGTTGCAGAGGTTGTGGTTAAGAGAGGAAGACCCAGAGTAGCTTGGGGAAGCAAGCCATCTTCCATCAGTCTCCAGATACCTAAACACTGTCCTTTGTATACAAAGTCTTATGCCTAATTAATTTCCCATATGCTTTTGGCATATAATATGTTGACCTGTTTTCTGTTGTAGGCAGATACCCTAGTTTACAAGTATACACACAGATATACTTGAAGATATGAAAGTGAAATAATCATGGAGCCAACATTCAGAATTCCAGGACTATCTCATTTTTCTTCATAAATTTTATTTCTTCTTATTTCAAAACGTGTTTCAAACGATATTTGGTATAGAAAGAATAAAGGAATATACAAAATGAGCTTAAACCTTCTCAAATATTTCTATCCCAAACCACACTTTCCAGAGGAAGTGGCTTATAGAATAGATGGATCTTTCAAGGAATTTTCGTATAAAATTTTTCATTATTATTTCATCTATTTTTTTTTCTTATAGAAAGAGACCATGACAACTTTCCATAGGGTTGTATCATTTCAAAGCAATTACTGCTTTAGGAAAAACAAAACAAAACAAAACAATTTGTAACTTTGGACAAGTCTTGGTTTAGAATTCTTAGATATTAAATTTGTTAAGGGTGCCTGGGTGGCTGAGTTGGTTAAGTGTCTGCCTTCTGCTCCGGTCATGATCCCAAGGTTTTGGGATTCAAGCCCCAAGTTAGGCTCCCAGCTCAGTGGTGAGCCTGCTTTCCCCTTCCCTCTGCCCCTCCTCCCCTTCATGCTCTCTTTCTCTCTCTCTCTCAAATAAATAAATAATCTTCAAAAAAAGTTTATTAGGACTCTTTTGGGTATGATAAAAGAAAATTCAATTAATATTGTTAAGAAAGGAATTTTTATTGAATTGCAAAGTCGAAAAGTTAGGAGTTACATGGCTTCAGGTTTATCTTACCTTGTGGTTCCAATGACAGCATTGTACTCTCATTTATTTGATCCTTTAGTATCACTTCCTCTTTGTTGGTTACATTCTTTGGTAGATCTAGCTAGCTTCATGGTGACAAGAGTGCTGCAGCAACCCTCACCTTGAATTCACTTAGTTTTAAATGCAGTGGTGAACAATATTCATTCCCAGAATTGAATATTACTGGTTTTGATTGTTCTGACTCAAGTCACATACCCATTTGTATTAGTTTAGTAGGGCTGCCATAACAGACTGGGTGTCTTGAGCCCATAAGAGTTTATTTTCTCCCATTTCTGGAAGTTAGAAGTCTAAGTTCCAGCTGTTAGCAGGCTTGGCTTCTTCTGAGGCTTCTCTCTTTGGCTTGCAATTGGCCACTTTTTCTCTCTTTCTTCCCACGGTTATCCCTCTGTGTGTGTTCTAATCTCCTCTTCATATAAGGACATTAGTTATATTGGACTAAGGACCACCCTAATGACCTCATTTAACCTTATTTACTTCTTTAAAGACCTGTTTCCAAATACAGTCACATTCTGAGTTAGTGGTGGTTAGGATATCAAAATATGAATTTGCTGGGGTTGCGGGGAGGACACAATCCAGCTCATAACACTATTCCTACATCGCCACTGTCACATTCCTACATAACCACATGCCCATCCTAGGTCAAATATCACATTTAGATCTAGGACAGTCAAAGGACTGAAAATAGAGAGGAGTGGATCCCCAAGTGAAAATTAGCCATTGTCATCAACATGATGGTGAATGGTTGCTACTTAGTCAAAAGTCAACAAGTGTCCATTTTGCTAAGAAAATACAGGTTAAGATTATAATATCAGTAGCAGCTATTTTGGCAATAAACTAGTAAAGAATTAACTATTATAGAAGGAAATAGATTCTTGAACTTCACATTTTTACTTCAGGGGAAATAAAAACATCTTTTTTTAAGAAAGAAAAAGCAGTAATAGCTTCACCAAAGATACTTTCTATAAAGAAATATATATGCCCTACTCCCAGGTTGGGGTTTGAGCTCCCCATAAACTATATAGACTGAGTGTGAGAAAGAAATTAATTCTTTTGTCAGAAAAAGGGGATAGATCCTGGGGATGCAAACAATAATTATCCACTATATACCCTAGAAAGATTAAGACTAAAGCAAATCTAGTGAAATGATTGAATTTTAGTGTTAAAGAAGGAATCATATAACTAGAAAAACAGAAGAAAAAATTCATCAATTAAGGAGAAATTAGTTTAATTTCAGAGAATTTATATGCAAGAAAACAGGCAAGGAATATTTCCAGAATTTGGAGGAAGAATAGATTTCACCCATAGAGGGTTTATCCAGCCAAGTTGTCATTAATATGTAAAGGCAACAGAAAGATATTTCCAAATATAGAAAGATTATTTAACTATATGTCCTTGGCAGTCTGTATAAAAATCTTGAATGTATAATCTATTCAACCAAAAGACTGAAACCATGGGGAGAAAATCCTGGTGATAAATATTAATTTTTAAAAACAATTACTGCAGTTTAAACATTTAAATCACAGTTGCAAAACTAACTTTTTTATGATTATAACTCTTGAACAAAGCCATATAATTAAATAATTATTAATAATTCAGTTATAGTATCCCGGGGAAAATGTCCTGGGACATACTACCAAAACTGTGGAAGAGAAAGAGAGGGAGAGGTGGTAAAATTATACAAATTTTTGCATTGTTCATAGTCACGGTAAATAAAGCATCTAAATATGTAAATACAACTTTAGAAAATAACAAATCAAAAACAATATAATTGTAGCCAGAGATTTTTATTTTGTTTATTTATTCATTTATGTATTTATTTATATGTTTTAATTTAAATTCCAGTTAGTTAACATACAGTGTTATATCAATTTCAGGTATATAATATACTGATTCAACATTTCCATACAACAGTCAGTGCTTATCACAAGTTCATTCCTTAATCGCCATCATCCATTTAACCCATCCTCCCATGCACCTCCCCTCTGGTAACCGTCAGTTTGTTCTTTATAGCTGAGTTTCTGTTTCTTGGTTTGTCTATCTTTTTTTTCTCCCCTTTTCTCATTTGTTTCGTTTCTTGAATTCTACCTATGAGTGAAATCACATAGTATTTATCTTTCTCCAATGAACTTCTTTTGTTTAGCATTATATTTATTCTCTAGCTCCATCCATGTCATTGCAAATGGCAAGATTTCATTCTTTTTTATGGCTGAATAGTATTTCATCTGTGTGTGTGTATTTGTGTGTGTGTGTGTGTATACATATATCTCACATCTTCTTTATCTGTTCATCAGTTGAAGGACACTTGGGCTGCTTCCATACTTTGGCTATTGTAAATAATGCTACTATAAACATCTGTGGCCATGTACCCCCTTGAAATAGTGATTTTGTATTTTGGGGGTAAATACCTAGTAGTACAATTGCTGGATTGTAGGGTAGTTCTATTTTTAGCTTTTTGAGGACCTTCCATACTGTTTTAGAAAATGGCTGCACCAGGTTGCATTCCCATCAACAGTGCAAGAGGGTTCCTTTCTCCACATCCTTGCCAACATTCATTGTTTCTTGTGTTTTTGATTTTAGTCATTCCGACAGGTGTGAGATGATAACTCATTATAGTTATAATTTGAATTTCCCTGACGGTAAGTGATGATGAGCATCTTTTCATGTGTCTGTTGGCCATCTGGGTGTCTTCATTGGAGAAATATTTGTTTATGTCTTCTGGCTATTTTTAAACTGGATTATTTGTTTTTTTGGTTGTCGTCTAAGTTCTTTATATATTTTCAATGGTAACTCTTTATTAGATATATTATTTGTGAATATCTTCTCCCATTCTGTAGGTTACCTTTTAGTTTTGTTGATAGTTTCCTTTGTTGTGCAGAACCTTTTATTTTGATGTAGGCCCAATAGGTTTTTTTTTTTTTTTTCTGCTTTTGTTTCCCTTACCTCAGGAAATAGATCTAGAAAAAAGCTGCTATGGCCGATATCAAAGAGATTACTGTCTGTATTCTCTTCTAGGATTTTTATGCTTTCAAGTTTCACATTTAGTCTTTAATCCATTTTGAGTTTATTTTTGTGTATTGGACCACTGGAAAAAGTGGTCCAGTTTGATTCTTCTGCATGTTATCCCGTTTGTTGGAAGAGACTATTTTTTTCCAATTAGATATTCTTTTGTTGAAGAGACTTTTTCCAATTGAATATTCTTTTCTGCTTTATTGGAGATTAATTGACCATATAATTGTGGGTTTACTTCTGGGTTTTCTATCCTGTTCTATTAATGTATGTGTCTATATTTGTGCCAACACCATACTGTTTTGATTACTACAGCTTTATAATATAAGTTGAAGTCCAGAATTGTGATGCCTCCAGCTTTGCTTTTCTGTTTCAAGGTTGCTTTTGCTGGCTGTTCAGTGTCTTTTGTGGTTCAATACACATTTTAGAATTGTTTGCTCTAGTTCTGTGAAAAATGCTGGTGGTGTTTTGATGGAGATTGTATCGAATGCATGGGGTAGTATAGACATTTTGACTATATTTGTTCTTTTAATTCATAAGCATGAAATATCTTTCCATTTCTTTGTGTCATCTTTAATTTCTTTCATTAACATTTTATATTTCTCAGAGTACAAGTGTTTCATCTCTTTGGTTAGATTTCCTAGGTATCTGATTAATTTGGGTGCAATTGTAAATGAGATTGTTTTCTCAATTTCTCTGTCAGCTGCTTCAATATGCAACAGATTTATGTACATTAGTTTTTGTATCCTGCAAATTTTCTGGATTTGTTTATCAGTTCTAGCAGTTTTTTGGTGGAGTCTTTTGGGTTTTCTATATATAGTATCATGTCGTTTGCAAATAGTGAAAGTTTTACTTCTTCCTTACCAATTTGGATGCCTTTTACTTCTGTTGTTTAATTGCTGTGGGTCTGACTTCCAGTATTATGTTTTTTTTTTCTCTAAGTATTATGTTGAATAAAAGCAGTGAGAGTGGACATCTTTGTCCCCTTCCTGACCTTAGAGGAAAAGGTCTTGATTTTTCCCCATTAAGGATGGTGTTAGCTATGGGTTTTTCACATATGGCCTTTATTATGTTAAGGTATGTTTCCTCTAAACCTACTTTGTTGAGTGTTTTTATCATGAATGAATGTGTGTTGTATTTTGTCAAATGTCTTTTTTGGATCTGTTGAAGTGATAATACGATTCTTGTCCTTTCCCTTATTAATGTGGTGTTTATGTTGGTTGCTTTGTAGTATTGAACCACCTTTGTATCCAGGAATAAATCCCACTTGATTGTGGTGAATGTTTTTTTTAACATATTGTTGGATTTGGTTTGCTAGTATTTTGTTGAGGATTTTCACATCTGTATTCATCAGAGATATTGCCCTGTAGTTTCCTTTTTTTGTGATGTCTTTTTCTGGTTTTGGTATTAGAGTAATGCTGATCTAACAGAATGAATTTGGAGGTTTTTTTACTTTTCTATGTTTTGGAATAGTTTGAAAAGAATAAGTCTTAACTCTTCTTTAAATATTTGGTAGAATTCACCTGTTAAGCCATCTGGTTCTGGACTTTTGTTTGTTGGGAATTTTTTGATTACTGATTCAATTTTTTGGTTATTGGTATGTAGAAATTTTCTATTTCTTCCTGTTTCAGTTTTGGTAGTTTATATGTTTCTAGGAATTTATTCATTTCTTCTATGTTGTCCAATTTGTTAGCATATAGTTTTTCATAATATTTTCTTATAATTGTATTTCTTTTTTTTTAATTTTTTATTTATTTCTGATAGTCACAGAGAGAGAGAGAGAGGCAGAGACATAGGCAGAGGGAGAAGCAGGCTCCATGCACCGGGAGCCCGACGTAGGATTCGATCCTGGGTCTCCAGGATCGCGCCCTGGGCCAAAGGCAGGCGCCAAACCGCTGCGCCACCCAGAGATCCCTATAATTGTATTTCTGTGTTTGTTTTTTTTCCTCTTTCATTTGTGATTTTTTTTGAGTCCTTTCCTTTTTTTTCTTGGTAAGTCTTAGCAAGAGATTTTTAATATTTCTTTCAGAACAGATTGAGAAACCCATAATCCAATAAGGATATAATATTTCTAATAATATATATAATAGAGTTGCCATAAAAATTTATATACCATAGAGGCTCTACCTATTTTAAAGTCCACATGAACCCACAAAGAGAATCTCTATAAATCTCAATAAATTCCAGACAGCAGAAAGTAAAAAATTTAGTAAATCTCTGAATTTCTGAGTGGAAACTAGTGAAACCAAATATACCTAGCAAGATAAAAATAAATGAAACAATAGCTTTTATTTAACCAGCTCTTGGGTCAAATAGAAAATAAAAATGCTAAATGCAACAACTTAAGGAAAAGAAAATAAAAATAATTAAGTATTCACTGTAGGATATTGAACAAATACACCCAAGGAAAGAAAAGAAAGAAGCAAATTAATGAAGATAAAAGCATAAATTAAAGCATAAATAAGAAATAGAAAAAATAGAATTGATATAAGGAGTTTTAAATAATATAATAAAACCCATTCCAATTGGTAACTTTCCACTTAACCTTCATCAAAGTGTAGCTGGGAAGAGATGAAAGCACAAATACGTAGATTTAAGAGTGAGAAGAAGGAATGATCCACCAGTACAGAAATAATTAATAGAGCTACAAAAGATAATTTTAAAAAATCTATGCTAATAAAAATGAAAAGCTTCTTGAATGGATGATTTTCTAGAAAATATGTTACCCAATTAATTCCTTAAGGGATAAAAATATAAACATCTAATAACCGTGAAGGAAATTAGTTGTCAAAGAACCAGTGCCTTATTCTGCACCTACTTTTGAATACAAGAAATGTTCATGTCCACAGAATTCTGGCAACAATATATGTTATCTATAATACTGAAAAAAATACTTTCAGCCATCCTGAGATTATATTTAAACATAGTCTAAAAAAAAAAGTAAATAAACACAGTCTAAATACTCTGGGATATGTGTTTTCAGTTTTATATATTTTAATTAGTTTAAGATGTTTATTTACTTATTTTTGATTAATACATTTCCCCCTTGTCATCTGAATGTAGAGCATTGCTATGAAAACTTTTGTAGGACAAAATGGTGTAAAGAAGCAATTACCATTAATTTATATGGAAAAATTTTTGAGCACTCCCATGTCCCAAAAATAACCTCTCTTAGGCTTTTCTGATACCTTAGGACAAATCTTGTTAACCGATGCATGAAATAAATCAAGCTAAAACATGATGCTCACATAGTTCAAAGCCATAACAGCTTGATGCTGAGCTGCTGAGTGTGGTTCCTGGGGAAGGAGCTTGGGGGTGCTGCTCATGTTATTCCTGGTGTTCAGTGCCTCTGTAACAGCTCTGCAGCAAAACAAATTGCTGAATGCTATTTTTGCTTTTTGTAAAAGTGAAGATTCTCTTCAGATTTCTTTTGGTGAACAAAAACATGTACTACTAATGTAGGTCTTTTGTAAAAGTGAAGTGGTGTACTGTGAACTTTTAAAAAACACAGAGTGGGGGGAATACCTGTATCCTCTTGTCTATTTGGAGTTGAAGGTCTGCTTTGAAATTGTACTTCTTAATTACAACATCTAGAATCACCTTGTTAGGGGCAGCCTTGTCATTCAATTCTTTGCATTTCTGAATTAGGAAATATATCCGTAGAGGTGATGAAATTTTCTTTATCATAGTTATCCAGCAAGCTAGTGGAACAAGCACTAGGAAAGAATGGAATACCTGAGAGTAGAAAATGTAGGAAAATGTTCCTCTGCCAGGTATTGGGTGAAGGGAAAATTGCTAGTATATATAATTCCCTGGCAGACTTTACTCCTCTAAGTACTTTAACCTTCGTTAACAATATAAAATACTTGCAGGTTCTCATTGCTTACATGTATACTCTGTTTAAAGCAGAACAATGGAGCAAATTTGTAAAACTATTTTTAAAACTTCCTGAGTTAGTAAAAATATATTCTGAGGAGATTTTCTTCAAAATCAGAGTTGAGAGTATCAGGTGTCTCACAAATTGCAGTTTTTGTGGATGTACAAGAATTTGAAAGTGGTCCCCAAAGGTTATTAAGAGCCTCACTGTGAATGAAAAAATGGAATCTTCAGTACACAGCCTGGGTAAGCAATAATGTCACATCCTGACATTACCACACCATCAAAGCTGCTGAGAAAAAGCAAGCTGGGCAGCAGCAGCTGTATTTCCAAATGGTGAAAATGTTAAAATGTTGCAGAGATCAGTGGGAGTTATTTATATTCACCAGAAAGGTGCATTGATGAGGTGCGTTTCATTTAATTAATACTCTAGGAGAACAAGTCCTTTAAAATTGAGAGACATGTGAATGAGGATCTGGACTTCCTATTTTCTTTCTCTTTCGACAAAGATTGTCTCTAAGCCTGGGTCAATGGTATTGTGAAGGTCAGCCTTTGGTTACAGAACTCCATCCCTACTATTAATCCACAGATCTGAAGAACTTTCACATTGCCTTGTAAGTTCTGCAAGGGTAGGGATTTCTGTTTTTCTGTTTGTTCTGTTCACTGTTATAGCCCTGTACTCATAATAGTGCCTGTAACACAGTGCATGTTCAATCAATATTTATTAAATAATAAATAAGCACATTATTTCTCTAATAATATTGCCCTCTTATATGAGATTTCATTTAGGTTCTCATTACCTCTTGCCTGAGTTGTCATAGCAGCCTTCAATCCAGTTTCCTTGACTATGGTATTATCCCAATTTCTCATCTATCTTTCAATCTAGAGCCATATCTAAAATGAACTTCTGATCTTATCACTCTGTAGTGTAAGTAAAAGTCCTCAAAAGTTCACCATCAATTGCAGGATCAAGTGAAAGGTTTTTAAGATGGTGTGTGAGGTCCTCCATGATCTAACCTAAGCCCTCCTCAAATGCCTATCTCAGCATTAGCTGTCTCACAGTTTATGTTCTAATAACCACAAACTACCTTCATCTCTTTTAAAAAAATTATTTAAATTTAATTAATTAACATATACTGTATCATTGGTTTCAGAGGTAGAGGTCAGTGATTCCTTAGTTGCATGTAACACTCAGTACTCGTTACATCACCTGCCGTCCTTAATGTTCATCACCCAGTTACCCTGTCCTCCAACCCCCTTCCCCTCCAGCGACCCTCTGTTTGTTTCCTATGGTTAGGAGTCTCTTATGGTTTGCCTCCCTCTCCAATTTTGTCTTTTTTTTCCCCCTCTTTTCTCCTATGATCCTCTGTTTTGTTTCTTAAATTCCACATATGAGTGAGATCATATGATAACTGTCTTTCTCTGATTGACTTATTTCACTTTGCATAACATCCTGTAGTTCCACCCATGTCGTTGCAAATACCAAGATTTTATTTTTTTGATGGTTGAGTAGTAATCCATTATATACACAGCCTGGGTAAGCAATAATGTCACATTCTCTCTCTGTGTGTGTGTGTGTGTGTGTATGTGTGTATGTATATATATATCTCCCACATCATCTTTATCCATTCATCTGTCAAAGGACATCTGGGCTCTTTCCATAGTTTGGCTATTGTGGACATTACTGCTATAAATATTAGGGTGCAGGTGCCCCTTCAGATCACTACATTTGTATCTTTTGGGTAAATATCCAGTGGTACAACTGTTGGATCATAGGATAGCTTTATTTTCAACTTTTTGAGGAACCTCCATTCTGTTTTCCAGAGTGGCTGCACCAGCTTGCATTCCCACCAGCAGTGTAAGAGGGTTCCCCTTTCTCTGCATCCTTGCCAACATTTGCCATTTCCTGACTTGTTAATTCTAGCCATTCTGACTGGTGTGAGGTGGTATCTCATCGTGGTTTTGATTTGTATTTCCCTGATACTGAGTGATGTTGAACATTTTTTCATGTGTCTGTTGGCCATGTGTATGTCTTCTTTGGAGAAATGTCTGTTCATGTCTGCTGCCCATTTCTTGTTTGCATTATTTGTTCTTTGGTGTTGAGTTTGGTAAGTTCTTTATAGATTTTGGATACTAGCCCTTTATCTGATACGCCATCTGCAAATATCTTCTTGCATTCTATAGGTTGCTTTTTGGTTTTGTCAACTGTTTCCTTTGCTGTGCAAAAACTTTTTATCTTGATGAAGTCCCACTGCTTCATTTTTGCTTTTGTTTCCTTTGCATTTGAAGACAAGTCTAGCAAGAAGTTGCTGCAGTCACAGAGGTTGCTGCCTGTGTTCTCTAGGATTTTGATAGATTACTGTCTTACATTTAGGTCTTTCATCCTTTTTGAGTTTATTTTTGTGTATGGTGTGAGGATATGGTCCAGTTTCATTTTTAAACATGTGTCTGTTCAATGTCCCCAATACCATTTTTGAAGAGACTGTCTTTTTTCCATTGGATATTCTTTCCTGCTTTGTCAAAGAGGAGTTGACCACAGAGTTGAGTGTCCATTTCTGGGTTCTGTTCCATTGATCTGTGTGTCTTTTTTTGTGCCAGTACCATACTGTCTTTTTTTTTTTAGTACCATACTGTCTTGATGATTACAGCTTTGTAATAGAGCTTAAAGTCCATAATTGTGATGCTACCAGTTTTGATTTTCTCTTTCAACAATCCTTTGTCTATTCGAAGTCTTTTCTGTTTCTATACAAATTTTCAGATTATTTGTTCCATCCTGTGAAAAAAAGTTGATCATATTTGGTTGGGATTGAATTGAATGTATGGATTGCTGAAGGTAGCACACATATTTTAACAATTTTTGTTCTTCCAATCCATGAGCCAAGAATGTTTTTCTATTTCTTTGTGTCTTCCTCAATTTTTTTTTGTGAGTGTTCTATAGTTTTCAGAGTACAGGTCCTTTGCCTCTTTCATTAGGTTTATTCCTAGGTATCTTATGATTTTTGGTGCAATTGTAAATGGGATTGGCTCTTTAATTTCTCTTTCTTTTGTCTCATTGTTAGTGTATAAAAATGCAGCTGATTTCTGTGCGTTGCTTTTGTATCCTGCCACTTTGCTGAATTCTATATGAGTTCTAGCAATTTTGGGTTTGAGTCTTTTGGGTTTTCCATATAGAATATCATGTCATCTGCAACGAGTGATAGTTTAACTTCTTCTGTACTGATTTGGGTGCCTTTTACTTCTTTTTGTTTTCTGATTGCTGAGACTAGGACTTCCTAGTACTATGTTGAATAGCAGTGGTGAGAGTGGACATTCTTGTCATGTTCCTGACATTAGGGGAAAAGCTCTTAAAAAAAGCTCTTAGTTTTTCCTCATCGAGAATGAGATTCACTGTGGGATTTTCATATATGGCTTTTGTGACATTGAAGTATGTTCCTTTTATCCCTACACTGTGGAGAGGTTTAATCAAGAAAGAATGCTGTACTTTGTTAAATGCTTTTTCTGCATTTATTGAGAGGATCATATGGTTCTTGTCCTTTCTTTTATTAATGTAGTAAATCACATTGATTTGTGGATATTGAAGCACTCTTGCAGCCCAGGAATAAATCCCAGTTGGTTCTTTTAATGTACTGTTGGATTCTACTGGCCAGTATTTTGCTGAGAATTTTTGTGTCTATGTTCATCAGGGATATTGGTCTGGCTTATTCTCTACACATACAAGAGGTTTCTTCCATTTTACTCATTTATTACTTCTGCTTGGAATATCTCAACCTCCTACTTACCTTTAAGATTCAGCAAAGGAGTACTAATCTACCCTTCTCCTTTACCTTCTGTCTCAATTATTTGCCCAATTCAGCATGCCTCATACCCTAGAAATATGGCTATCATAGAACTTTCCACATTACTCTGTGATAGTCTATTTATGAACCTATCTCACCCCCATAACAGTGAGCTTCTCCAGGGACAGGACAAGGTCTCATCCATTTTTAGATTCCCAGTACCTTGAGCAGTAAATGGTAGTTAGGCGACTCCATGAATTTGTTAACTTACTTTGTAGATAGAAAGGAAGAAAAAGAATCTCCTGACTCTTAGGGAGCATGCCCAAGATGGGGAATACGACATTTTATTATATTTTGTGCAAAAGATTCTGTGTGAAGGACCCAAGAAACTTATCCTACCTTTAAAAAAAATCAAAACTAAAAGAAAATGGTTCCATCTCTCCTCATCTCCACAAAGAAGGAGAAACTGATTGCAGACTGGGAGGAAGAAATGAAAGCAGCCTGGTGGAGAAAATTACCCTGGGTAGTGGGCAGAAAGAAGGAGGTGACCTGTTCTAATCAGAATGTGATGAAGGTGATATATCTCTTTGGGTTGTGAAGTGGACATGCTTAATAATTCAAATGCTCCCTCTGTGTGAAGTGTTTTTGGGAATATCACTTAGAGATCTCATCTATTCTGGACCAGAGGGATGTCTGGTGGGAGTAACCTGGGAATCTTCTCTTGACATCTCAGCCCTCTGTCTGCTTCCTCTGAGACTTGAAGCTTGAATCCTTTACAGCATGTAAATGAGCTTGCTGCTTGGTAAGATTTGCATTTGTTTGATCTCTGTATTCAGCTCATGGACATTTCTGGTTGCCTACCTAATATCCATTCTCTTCTTTTTTACTTACAGAACCCTCGTTTCATACACACTCTTGTAGGGTGTATAACACAGGTCTAGCCGATGAAATAGATGCAGATATCTTTTGATGGGGGTTCTAGAAAGTTCTTTTAAAAGTAGATTTGGCTGGCTTGTCCCTTTAGTCCCTTTATCTTTTTTTTCTTTTCTCACTTTCTTTCTTCTTATCTTCCTGTTTCCCTTTTTCTTTTTTTAAAAACATTTGCTCTTTCTGCCTGGACATGGAACATCCATATTATGAGGATGAAGGGACACATGCTAAAACTGTTGTGTTGCTAAAAGGTAGGAGAGGTTGGGGGCACTGATAGGGCACTTGAGGCCTTTTGGAGCCAGATTGTCATCCCTACATTTTTCATTCTGTGGAAAAAAAATATTACTCTTTTGCTTCAATGTGGTTAAGACATTGATATTCATGGAGCAGGATCTATTCCTAATTGTTTGCAATCTTAATGTGATTAGAAAGAAGCTCTAGAGTAGATGACTTCTAAGTGTTGGAGAATACTTTAACTGTCTTTTCACTGAGGAATGTGAGACCAGAGTTTCATATTTATGGATTAGGGCTGCAACAACAAAAATAAAATTGCTTTCTGTCATAAATAAGAAAAAACTAGGAGTTTGGTAGTGAGAAGAAAATGTGTGAGGAGACTAGAGGATGAGAAAGAAGATGGAATAAAGCAAAGGGTTAGCTGCAGAGAAGAATCTTAAGGCAACATGGTGGCAAGCCTGGACTATGAGGGTGAGGCACCTCCACTCCTTGCAAAATAAAATAAAGTAAAATAAAATAAAATAAAATAAAGAAGAAAAATCCTTGAAGAGAGCAATGAAGGGGAGGACCTCAGAAACAGAAATGGCTAATATTAAATTTTGCTTTGTTGCTTTTTCTATGCTTAACCTCCTTTGTGTTAACCTAACAATTTCAGTAAAATTCTCTGTTCTTCTGGAAGTAACTAAAAAGAGGGCAAATGTCTAGCCTGGCTGAGCTGTGCAGGAAGTGAATAGGTTCCATGGGAGGCAAATCATTATGAGAGGGCAATTAAACCTTCAGGTGAAGCAGGAAACTAGAGAAAGGGGTGTATTGGTGCAATGCAATACTTTAATAATCCTCTAAGGAAAAATTGGGGTTCTGCAGCCCTCCAGGCAGTATATGAAGGAAGGCTTGTTGAGACATTACAGGAGGAAGTTATGACTCTAAAATGTTGGAGGACATGGGAACATGCAGGTGGTTAATACTTGGGTTTCATAGAAGAAAAGTGGCATACTTTCCCTTGAGCTTTTCTAGGATGTACTAATCTTCAGAACAGATGCTTCCATTTAGGCAAGTGAGCACCATGGGAAAGGATTTTTTTGGTAACTTTCACAGAATGTTTCTAAAGCTGCTAAATTGAAAATCTGTCCTGCATTATTTTGCTTAACTCAAGGGACCATGTTTTGTAGAAGAGCTAATCCATTGTTTCCCCATGAGAGTTCTGCTGACATTATAGAAAAGGTAAGTAACACTACTTTTGGGTGTGTTCACTCATTTATGGTGGCCTCTAAAGTATAGTATCAGGAAAACTTCCAGATTAATTTTAAAAGAAAGGCATGATGTTTAGCTTGTTGTATTTGGATGGAGGGTCATTTTTTCCCCCAATGAAGAGTCCTAACTGTCTAAAGAGTCAGCTTAGGAGCAGTATCATTACTACTGTTATAGCTCATCTGCTTTCTAATTTCCATATTTCTGCATAATGTCCACTTATGCAAACTCATTTATTAAAACTCCAAAACAATTTAGCTCTCTATAAAATGTTTGGGACCATTGTGGTATAAACTTTTTGTTGTTTTCTTTTTAATATCTATACATATGTATCTTTCTCAGGTTTGGGTCCAGTGAAAAGATAAAATGTTCTCTTAAGAATTTCAAGCACAGGGACGCCTGGGTGGCTCAGTGGTTGAGCTTCTGCCTTCGGCTCAGGGTGTGATCCTGGGGTCCTAGGATGGAGTCCCACATTGTAGGGGACTGCTACTGCTAGTAGTAGTAGGGAGCCTGCTACTTCCTCAGTTTGTGTCTCTGCTTCTCTCCCTGTCTCTCATGAATAAACAAATAAAATTAAAAAAAAAGAACTTCAAGCACAGGCAAATGACAAGAAATTAGAGCTTATGAAGTTGTTTGGATGGGCTGAAGTTATTTAGAGGAGTGAAGTCCAGAGGGCTTCCATTGAGTATTTGGCATTTTAGGGCACTTATATACATTTAAATATGGATAGTGTAGTATATGATATTGTGAGTTATTAACTTTTTAGGTGTGATGATGGACTATAGTAATGTAAGACATGCATGTTGAAGTCTTCAGAAGTGTTAGGTCTACAATTTAGGTCCACAACTTACTTTCAAGTGGTTTGGCAAAATAAATCACACACATACAATCACAGAAGGCAAATGTGGTTGGTCAAGAAGAAGTGTAAATGGATGTTCTTTGTATGTTGTTTCAAATTTTATGAAGATATGAAACTTCTAACAATAAAAGTTGGAAAAAGGAAAAGAGTTCTGTCATTCATTAAGCTCACTTTGTTAACAGAGCAGGTGCTATTAGTGCCAGTCTGTGAATGCTCCAAATGGCTTCTTTATAGAGCAGTACTACTGATTGTCACTAGGGACCTGGAGAGCATCCTTTGAGGAAGGGTGGTTCACAGCATCAATAACTCATTAGATGAGACACTCATCTAATGTTAGTACTGATCAAATTTGAGATGTATATTAATAGGACCATATTTCATTGAATTTAAGATGTAATGTATTTTTAAATCCATCATAATTTTATATATAACCAAGAAAGAAAAAATATATTAATATTGTATAATGGTAATTTAAGGAAGGATTCCAATATAAGAGATGTTAGGATATGAAAATAAGCATGAGTCCTAGAATCAATAAAGTACAATATTCCCCCAAGGAAATGGGTGATTATGTCAGAGAATCAGTGTAATTCCACCTAGATCTAGTCAATGTCCTATTTATTGCACCTCTGAGCAAAAAATATTAAAAATTTTAATAATGATTCAGCCATAAGGTCTCCTGCCAGGTGCACACACATTGTTGGAACTATTAGTCATAAAAGTAGTGGAGCAAAATGGTAGAGAAAGATTGTGTAGAAGAAAGAGGAGATTTTCACTGCCGTCATGCATTTGGATCCAATGCCATTGAGTGATTAATGTTCTCAGTTTCAGGATACAGATAAGAGGTTCTTTCTTAGTCATAATAAATCGGAAAGGGGAGAAATAATAAAAACAAAACAAAAAAACATTAGCCACATTCAAAAACTGCAAAGGGTAAAATCGCAGAAAAAAGTCAAATTAAAAAAACAAAACACTGTTCCTTCTAAAAATAGCACCTGATTCCTGGCGGCACTAAGATCTGGTGGAGGATTATATTACTGTTCAAGATATTTGCTGCCTCTCTCCATGAGAGGGTTATATGTCCTTTCTCTGTTGGCTCAGAAGTAGTCATGTGACTTGCATTGGTCAATGAAATGGGCGGGGATGGCATGTGTCACTTTGTGCATAGGTTTTGAAAGTGAGTTCATAGTCAGCCGTGTTGTCTCTCTTCATTGCCCCGAGACCCAAAGAGGGTTGGTTTTTTAAGTCTGGATCTTGCAGGAAAGGCAATGAAGAGGGCAGACTTACAGCAAAAAAACTGTGGGCATGCAACTTTAATAAGAAATAGACCTTATTTTTAAAATATTTGGATTTTTGGAGTTGTCAATGCAATATAACGGTGTTAGACTATTACTTTAAGAAAAATTTGATGTCAGAGAAATAATCAATGCACAGTGTCGTGTAACAATGACAATGGCTAATAACATCCCAAAGAAATTTACTACAGATTAGAATTGTTAGAACTAAGTACTTCTGACAAAGGTATATCTGCAAAATGTGTCATTTCTTTCCAATTCAGGGCAGCCCAGTTATCAAGATAGATAGTCATAAAATGTTTATTCACTCTATACTTGGGGTTGCTTGGTAAAACAGATAATCTTCATCAAAAAACCACTTAATGGAAACCAATATTAATGTTGAGGTGGTAAAATAATAAAAATCATCATTTATTTTAGCATTTGTTAGATGCCACATACTGTCCTATGTTCTTTATATGTGTAAACTCATCTACCCTTGCGACAATCCTATGAGTTAGGCATTTTATCAATGAGGAAATAGATGTCCCAAGAGATTAAATAGCGAGTCGACTGTTAGACATTTAGTGATGCTAGATCTGGAGTTAAAATTGGTGGAGCCTCTCCTCTGACCAGCATACTTAGTCTCGTAAGGTAATTTAGTTGCAAGTAACGTGTACCATGGGGCACATAACGTATAATGTGGGGAGTTTGCAGGAGTGACCATGCCAATTATGGCAGAAATGTCATTGCAAGGAACTATAAAAGATTTTTTAAAAAATAGTAGTTCATGGGAAACAGTATTATTGGGGGGATAATTACCTTTTTCTTCCTTTCTACACTCATTTGAAATACACATTGAAAGGTCTTGATGTCATTTTTAAATTACATGGCTTCTGGATGTTGTTCTTTGATAAACATTTCACAACTTGAGTAGAGATGTTCCATTATAAATATCCAGATAGCTCTGAAATTGAGTCCGATATGACCTACCCATTTGAACACCATATACCTTCCTTCAAAGATCAAAAACAGAATAAATGTTAGACACTGAGATACAGATTACACATTATATCTTTATATATATTTGGCATTCGTATTTGAAATTGGTGCTTATTTTTTTTAAAAGCTATTTTAAGGGCACCTGCATGGCTCAGTAGTTGAGCGGCTGCTTTTGGCTCAGGTTGTGATTCTGGTATCCTGGGATCGAGTCCCGCATCAGGTGCCCACAGGGATACTGCTCCTCCCTCTGCCTATGTCTCTGCTTCTTTCTCTGTGTGTCTCTCATGAATAAATAAATAAAATATTTAAAAAAATAAAAATTAAAGCTATTTTAATTCATATAGTCTGTCACATCTGGCCTGCCAAGTTCTTGGTTCTGGATTTATACCACCTTGCTAATGGACCCACCCAGTTCAAGTCTCAGTTTCAGTCACTCTGAGGATGACTTTTAATTCCTATGGCTGCCCAGTTACTCTTCAGATTTTTGCAACAGTCCAGGCTGTTTTAAAAAGAATAGGCCTTGGGGTGCCTGGGTGGCTCAGCAGGTTGAGCATCCAACTCTTGATTTTGGCTCATGTCATGATCTCAGGGTCTTGAGATGGAACCCAACAGGCTCCATGCCCAGTGCAGAGCCTGGTTAAGATTCTCTCTTCCTCTCCTTCTGCTCTCAATCTTTCTCTCACTTAAAAAAAAAAAAAAAGGAGTGGGCTTCTCCAGAGTAGGAACTAAAGATTCTTTGTGTATATGATATGTCAATCTCATTTGCTCTTGAACTAGCTGAACTTTTTTGATTGGCAGTTATTCTCCATGCTCTTGAAACTAACCATATTCCTTCTTCTCTTCCTCCGTTCTTTCCTCTTCCTCCTCTTTCTGTCTCTCCCAACCTTTTAAAAATCTTTTTTTTTCATATAGAACCAGTGGTGTGCTGATAAATATTTAATAACTGGGTGCTTGCTTTCTCCCTCCCTCTCTCTCTCTCTTTCTTTCAGCATGTGGCTTTTCTTTTTCTTTTCTTCAACAACTGGCTTTCTGAAAGCTCAATTTGTACTGTATGCTTTGCCAATTTCTAGGTATAAATACTTACATCATGGCCAATTTTAAGTTCCTAACATAATGTAATTAATCATGGAGTTGGGAAGAGGAGTGCCCAGTTGGCTCTTCTGAGATGGTAGGAACTAGCACCAGTACAACACTGTGCAACCCAGATTTCTTCATTTTCATGATGGTATTTTTATTGGCATATTTTCTTACGTGTATTCAAAGAAATAAACTAAGACAGCCACTTTGAAAAATTAATGAACCTTAGAGGTTCCTCTTTCTCAGTCCATAAAGGTAAGCAGAAGACTATATTTAATTCATAATTTTTGATTAAAAATTTTAAATTAAAATGTTTGAATAGGCAAAAAATTCATAAAGTTCAGAAATAAAAATGTAAAAAAGTATAAACTGAGTAAAATACTTAAATTTAAGTGTCTGATCTTTAAAAAGAGCCACATATTTTGTAGGATAGCCACAGACTATCCTAATTTTACCTAACAGTTTTGGTAAAAATTTGTCCTGTATTCTTAAATAAAGTGAGAATGGCAGATTAATGTTTTCTAATTTTGTATGAGCTTTCAAGGATTCCTGGTCATCTCACAATCTATATTTTATGAACTTCCAATCATTCATTGTCAAAGTCCTTCCAAAACTTTTCTGTTTGTTGCAAATCCTATCCAGCCATGTTATTTCAATTTTCTATTTCTTCTAGTTGAGAAAAATTACTTATAGTAAATCCAAGATCCCATATATCTTCTTCCAAAATCAAATAGGATTATCCAGAATCAAAGAATGTATGTTAAACTCTTTCAGGGGCACTTGGGTAGCTCTGTGGTTGAGCGGCTGTTTTTGGCTTAGGTTGTGATCACAGGTTCTGGGATTGAGTTCCACATCAGGCTCCCCACAGGGAGCCTGCTTCTCTCTCTGCCTGTGTCTCTGCCTCTCTCTTTGTGTCTCTCATGGATAAATGAAATATTAAAAAAATAAACTCCTTCAGAATAAGGTTGTAAAATAACCTTCAATATTCTTCTCCTAGGTAGACATGGCCAAACTGGACCATCTCCTGAGCTTTCTCCTGCCCCATGCTTAATTTACATTTTTTTCCCCTTTGAGTAGCTTCCAACCTCCATTTCTCTAAGCACTTTCTGGTGGAAATCCTGCTGAAAGAGTGCCATTTCTACCTTAATCTTGTTACTGGAAAATTTTTAAAAATCATAATTATTTATGTTCTTACTTTTTATATAATTGTATAAATATATTATTTAATATTAATTAAGGATTTGTAAAAATTAATTGTATTGCTCTCAACAAGGAAGAACCCACTCATTAGGTAAAATTCCTTTGACTATCCAAACTCTTTACCTTATAAGAGTAGTTCTGGTTGCTTTCAAGACCCATTTCCATATTAAAATTCACTTATGGGTAAGAACAGTTAAATTATTCATTAGGGATAATTTTCTCAGAAGATATAAAATTGCTAAATTAAAAGCAAGTTTCACAATGGAAATGTTATCTCAGCATTAACTCTGGCATAGATAAGTTAAATTAGACTTAATGCCCATTTTCTGAAATATTGATTAGTACATCAATGAAAATTCCATTAGGGCATTATAAAGTTGTTAATAAACTCATTTGATCTTCATTTTTCTCCTCAGGAAGGAATGGATATATTAAAGCTCAGGTTTTCCCCCTTCGTTTTGCCAAATTTTCAGTCAATTTTCACAGAGTGCCACTTTAAAGATATTCCCAATGTGGTAGATTTACTTTAATGGATTTCTGAGTAGAGTGGAATCAATGGAAGGCTTGGCTGCCTGTACGGTTTTCTTTGCTAGCTAAAAGCCATATTTTGTTTTTACAGCAGAATTGCCTATGAACAATGTCATTAAGATACCCCTCAGTGGAAGTAACCACCTTTAATAGGAGTTTAATGAAGTTAAATTTTAGTTATAGAAATCTTATGATTTGTTTTTGTTTTCAGATTTTAAGAGCATCAGAATATTATATCTGGAAGAAACTTCATAGGCACTCTGGTTCAATTTCCTCCTCATTATTGGGAAGGCTTTTACCACTTCTGATAGATGGCTCTCAATTTTGTGTTTAAACTTGTGCACTAATGAAGGACAGTTTACTTCCTGAAGTGATCTCTTTGAAATTTTTAGCCACTTGAATGTGTTATGTACTTGAAACAATATACAGACTCTCTGTGACTGCCCTCCAAATAAGTATCTGAGTGCCTTTTTTTTTTTCTTTTTACCTCACATTTCCAGACTTTAATCCTTCTGGTCTCACTGTTTTAGATGCCTCTTTGTGGAAGTGAGACTCAGAGCCAGCTATAACATTCCAGATGTCATCTTGTCAATAGGGAGACAATGGGATCATTATTTCCCTTGATCATAATCCTCTGTCATATAGTAATTGATCAATTACCAGTGTTGAATTAAAATAATAATACTGTCCATGGTTCTATTCTTTAGTAGTTTTGTAGCTAATTAAAGAATTTGAATTTAACTAAACCTCATGAAGAAATTTTACATTATTGGTGTCCATATTTTGGATCATTGGAATGAGGATTCAGGAATTAATGAATTCCTTCTATTCATCCTTAAATTTATTATTTATTTATTTTAAAGATTTTATTAATTTATTCATGAGAGACACAGATAGAGAGAGAGAGGCAGAGACACAGGCAGAGGGAGAAGCAGGCTTCATGCAGGGAGCCTGATGTGGGACTCGATCCGGCACTCCAGGATTACTCCCTGGGCTGAAGGCAGGTGCTAAACTGCTGAGCAACCCAGGGATCCCCTATCCCTAAATTTATTTAAATTTTGATCCTGACATATTCTTTTCAAATTTGCCATCTTTAAATTTGATACACATGTTTTATAAATAAGTACTAATGCTGTTGATAAAATTTTTGAGAAATTAGTCCTATAGATTTGAATTTATTGAAATTGGCTTTTTTGGATCTTTTTTTAAATTTTACTTCCTTTACTTGAGGTTCATCTTCCTGTTCTGTGGAAGTAGATGGTTGGGGTGGTTAAGAGCACAGGTTCTTTGTCAGTCTGCCTTAGCGTGACATCTGGTTTCAGCAGTAATAAGCTGTGTGATGTTTGGCAAGCTACTTAACCTCTCTATGACTTTGTTTTTCATGAACAAGAAGTGAAAAATGGGAATAATAGCTGCACCTGGCTCAGAATTCTTATGAAGTTCAAGTGAGGTTATATATATAACTTCTAGTAATTTCTGGCACTCCATCCATTTTACTCTTAAAAATTTATTTATTTCTTTAAAGTATAATTAGCATAGTGTTATATTAGTTTTATTCTTACTAATTCTTCTTAATGCCTGAAGATTGCTTTCCATCTCTTGTCTTTAGATCATTTTCCCCAACCAGCAAGTCTATTTTATCCTTTTTTGAACATAGATTTTAAAAAGCTTAGTTATGTACATGTTTTAGGAAACATATGCTGAAGTAATGTGTTGATTACTACCAATTCTTTAATTGGTAGGTTTCTTCTTTTTTTTTTTCTTTTTTTTTTCTTTTTTTTTTTAATAAATTAATTTTTATTGGTGTTCAATTTACCAACATACAGAATAACACCCAGTGCTCATCCCGTCAAGTGTCCCCCTCCGTGCCCGTCACCCATTCACCCCCACCCCCCGCCCTCCTCCCCTTCCACCACCCCTAGTTCATTTCCCAGAGTTAGAAGTCTTTATGTTCTGTGTCCCTTTCTGATATCTCCCACACATTTCTTCTCCCTTCCCTTATATTCCCCTTCACTATTATTCATATTCCCCAAATGAGTGAGAACATACACTGTTTGTCCTTCTCCGATTGACTTACTTCACTCAGCATAATACCCTCCAGTTCCATCCACGTTGAAGCAAATGGTGGGTATTTGTCGTTTCTAATGGCTGAGTAATATTCCATTGTATACATAGACCACATCTTCTTTATCCATTCATCTTTCGATGGGCACCGAGGCTCCTTTGGTAGGTTTCTTCTATCTTAAAAATTTTCAGTACTTTAAACTTGTTCGAGGACTTCAATCTAAAGAAATAAGGGAAAAAAAAAAGAAATAAGGATAAAGCAGGAAAACAAAGTGCACAAAAATATTCATGGTAGCATTATTTATAATAAAAATAAAACAACTTAAATGTTCAAAAATAGGTAAATATCTAAATGATATATTTATGTCACATTATATGGCTGCTTAAATTATAAATTATTAATAAATTATTAATTTATATTAATAGCAAAGAAATTTATGTTAATGTGGGTTAATGTCTCTATCATGAGAAAGAGAAAAATAAGTTACAAATTTATTTTTACAGAATAATCACACCTATGTGAAGTAAACAAATTAACTCAAAATTATGCATAGAAAAAATTTTAAAAAGTAACTCTGAGATGTTAATACAGGTTTTCTTTAGTTAGAGGAACTATTAACCATAATAGTGAGTATTGGTGGTAGTATACTAAATACATGCCAAAAGAATAATCATTAATAACTAATAGCAATATATTTTATTATGGAAGCACCCATTTATGGTAATATGTGTGCTACAATATAACAATATTTTCTGCTAGCCAAGGGTTTTTGGTATGCAGGATAGATTTAATGTAATCACATTCCATTTGTTCTGCAAAAAGGCATCCTATTCCATAGCTAGTTCCTGGCTTTCAGGTGCTCTGCCCAATAAAAAAATTTGAGACTCATGTAGGTGCTTATTTCATAAGGATTATAGCAATTTAAAACTGGTTAACCAGGTCATGTGGAGGTAAGAACAGGGAGCTTTTATATTCTCATACTGGGAAGAATGGAATTTCATTCCCGTTTATTAAAGACCATCTGATGTTTTAACATCATAATCACTTACATTTTATTGAGACCTTATTATGTTCCAGACATAGTTGTTACAAAAACCATAACAACTTTAAACTTTACAATAATGCTATGAAGCGAGCACTATTATTTCTTTCCCACTTTACAGCTGAAGAAATTGAGGCACAGAGAAGTTAAATAAACTGCTCAAGTTTGCAAGCACAGATGTGTTTGAGTTGACTGAGAATCCAACGCCGGCACAAAGTTGTACTGACTTTCCTATAATACCACATTGCCTAACATCAGAATAAGTTTCAAAAAGCAACTCTCTTTTTTTGTTTCCTTCATTGCTTATGTTTTTTTTTTATAAGATTATTTATTTATTCATGAGAGACACAGAGAGAGAGGCAGAGGGAGAAGCAGGCTCCCTGTGGGGAGCCTGATGCAGGACCCCATCCTAGGACCCCGGGAATTACACCCTGAACTGAAGGCAGATGCTCAAACACTGAGCCACCCAGGTGTCCCTATTGCTTACGTTTTGAAAACATTATCTGTGGTGGTCAAAATTTATTAAATAAATTTTATCATTTTATTAAGAGAGAGTCATATATAAAGAAATAGATGTTTCTGAGTTTTCCCAGGAAATAACAAGGACAGAATGATTTGCAAAAAGGAGTTTATTTCAGTAAGTTCATCAATGTTTGGGATAATTTGTATTTTCTTTTCTACATAGATATGTGAATCTGTATTAATCTACTATTGCAAAATGATGGGTTAAATACTAGTACCTACCTTTTTAAACTTTGTGCTTTCTTGATTGCAAGGTGATTCATTAAAACATTCTATTTAGATTAGAACCAACTTGTAGTGGACACTTTGTTAAGTTTCTGTGTACTGTGATGAATAGCACAGTGTCTTTAACCTCAAGGAACTTATACATACAGACATATAGATTTGGTCAACATTCATCCAGTGATGTAGCAGGATCCTGACATGGTTGGTGTCATGTATGTAAACTCACAATGACAAATAAGGCACAGTTCCTGGTCTCAAGGAGATGTAAATAATTAGAATACAATATGATGATTACAAGTGGATTATATATATAATCCCTGGTAGGACTGGGAATGGTTTGGGAGGTTTCAGAGAGGAGATGATGACTAGAATTGTCTTAAAGACGAGTAGGAGCCTTACATGTAGATAAACTGGAAATACCATACAAGAAAGACAAATAGGAGCAGAGGCATAGTTATATACAGAACTTGGAGATGTTACAGGAATGTGAATGGTTTAAATGTGTCTAGATTATAAGAATATATATATTTTAAATCATTTTATTTTATTTTCATCATAAGTGTACTCCTTACTCCCCATACCTATTCCCTCATCCCTCTACCCACCTCCCCTCTAGTAACCATCAGTTTGTTCTCTATAGTTAAGAGTCTTTTTCTTGGTTTGTTTCTCTATCTCTCTTTTTCCTTTTGCTCATTTGTTTTGTTTCTTTAATTCCACATGAGTGAAATTATATGGTATTTGTCTTTCTCTGACTATTTGACTTCGTATTATACTTTCTAGCTCCATTCATGTTGTTGCAAATGGTAAGATTTCCTTCTTTTTTAGACTATAAGAATAATTTGAGGAAGTAGTACACAATGAGACTGAAATAATAGGGAAGGCTCATATCATGCCTAACCTTCATTTATTTTCTCATAATAGCATACTGTATCCTAGCTATATGTCATGTATATATGTAAAGACACAGAATGTTCATGCTATGGAGATTTTTGGAATTTGTGCCTTTGAAGAAGAGTCAGCTTACATATAGGAGCATATAATTTTAATTTGGTCTTTCCAAGATTTGAGTGATTTGAGAAAAAAACACATAAATCATTCAGAAATTGTTATGCTGTATTTATGGAAAATAAGAAATTATCTAGAATGTTTGAGATTCATATTTAATTTATGAAAGAAGAATAAAATTCTATGTCCTGAGAACATTCTGATCAGCTAAAGAGATTTTATTACAACTTTAAACAGCCACAAATATTAAATATTTTGCTCAGATACCATTTGTTATTTTGGTTTTCTTTCCAACCATTTCTGGCCTTGCTTTTTAGATTATTAAAATCACTTGCATCTGTTATGATCTTGAGCCATGGTTCTTTTTATAGCTGACATTTTGAATTTATTTGTAATCTCATTTGCTGTTTTTTTTTCATTTTGCTTACCTTATTATCAAACAGCCTGTTTCTTATTTGCAAGTCTACAGCCTCCTCTCTACTAAGATCTAGTTTACATTTTCTATGTATCTAAAAGAACAGAGAATCTGCTAAAAATAAAAAATATTTAAAGGTGACGAGTTCAGCTGCTCAGTGCTTTTTGAGTTACTACCTTTTCAGCTTCAGGAAACTTCTGAGTTAAAAGGTGACTTTGTGAACAAGTGAAGATGGTTCTGACAATCTTTTATTCTGAAGAGTACAATCACTTAAAATGAGGTTTTGAATACTGTAGATGATGAAGTATCTTATCCTTTTTGGAAATTTTTCTGCATCTAAAATATTTTGAGGATGTCAACAGGCATTTAATAAGTCCTAGGTGATTAAATAATAGGCACATGCAAATATCTTTTCATTATGTACGTACTAAGTTTCTCTGTGATATTTCAAACCCTCCACAGACTGAAGAAGCCTACCCTAAATGGGATCTTTCTTCTACCTAGAGTATAATCAGACTCTTTCAATTTGCTTCTAATTCACTATGGGACATTTGCAGGGATATTGTCAGGTGAGTTTTCTTCTTCCATTTATATCTTTACTACTTTTCTGTAGAGTGATGGACTGAAGCTAATACTAAGAAAAACAAGACATGATTCCTTTCTCAAGGAACTTTAAATTGACTAGAAGCTATTAAAAAAGATGGAACTCAATAATATAAGTTATATCCCAAAATATAGACTGGGATTGGAGTGAGGGAAAGTTCACTTTTTTTTTTAATAAAAGGTATTTTTAGGGTTAGTTTGTGCGAATGATGTAATCCTATGCAAAGAAAATGAAAAAATAATGAAACTGAGAAAGTATAAGGATTCTTTGGAGTGACAGAGAATTTGTCTGGAACATTTAATTAACAGTATTGTAGATGATAAGGCTGGAAGGGTAGTTTGGGGTCATATTGTGGGGAATATAGAAAACAGGCTTAGAAGTTAAGATTTAATATGCTGAGAGAAGAAAAGGTATTTGAACAGAGGAGTAGCATGGACAAACAGATGTATTATGAAAATTTAGCCATGCTCACTTTGGCAGCACACACACTAAAATTGGAACAACACAGAGATGATTAGCATGGCCTCTGCACAAGAGTGATGCACAAATTCATGAAGCATCCCATACTTCTAAGCATAAGAAACATAGTCAATAATATCGTAATAGTGTTGTATGGTGAACAACACTATTGTTAGCAAGGTTTGTGGTGGCATAGCATAATAACATATAGAGATGTTGAAGCACCATGTTGTACATCTGAAATGAATGTAACATTGTGGGTCAACCCTACTCAAATAAAAAGATTTTAAAAAGAGAAAATTTGGCAGCAAATGTGTTAGCATACAGGTAGGAGAGACTCTTGAATTGGAGGGCCAGCCAGAAGGTGTTCATGTAGGTAGGAATTAATGGTGCTCTGAGTCAGAATAATGGAAATGCATCCTGGAGACAGTTGGGCTATCTACAGGACTGGCCATATTTTTTCTGGGTGGCAACAGTGGGAGGCAGAGACAACAATGTATTTAAGATTTTTTTTTGTGACCAAGAGAACAGTAAGGCTGTTAAATAGGAGTCAGGAGGAAGAGGAGGAGGAGATTTTGAGAAGATAGGATAATAATTGTAGATTCGTGTATATCAAGGTAGAGAATTCTAGCAGGTTTTGTACATAGATGTAGAAACTATATGTATAGATGTTTGAAAGCATAGGAAATTATAAGATTTTTCAGGGATAGAAAGTAAACAAGAAAAAAGTTTCAAGAAAAAAATAGGTACATATTCTTAGAACTGAAGTTCATTTTTGTAAGAACTACCATAAAGGTAAAAGAAGGTGCCATAGATATCTATCAGAGTCTAGCAGACTTTTAACTGTCCTAGGAAAAGCTTCCTAAGGAAGGGAAGGTTTAGTTCACATCCGTAACATGATTAAGGGTTGTCAGAAAGAGATGAGGGAAAGATAGAATGCTCTGTGGATTCAGGACAATAGTTTCTTAGGCCAAACCTAGAAAGGCTCAGTGTCCTGTGAGGTTCTTTCCTTGGAATATGACAAGGCCTACATATTCCTTTAGGCATAGCTCTCTTAGAACTTCAAGCTACTTCCCCCCCCCACCCAAAGAGACTCCCTGACTTATAAGGTAATTATGTTTTTGAAGGTCTTATACAACTCTGATTTTTCCTTAATTCAAAACTGTATACCTAAAATGCCTTGCTAACGCCTTTAAATTTATCTTGATTTTCTGGGCAATAAGGAGAAGGTTTAGTAATAATTCCTGCTGTCTTGGCTATAAGCGAAAATTTGGACCTATGTTTTATAGCCTTAAATCTTGACTTCTAAAAACCTCTTCTTGAAATATACACTGTATCTGAAAATTTCCTACATGTTCATACAGTTTTTCCTCCCATTTAATGTTTGCTACACTCTCTGACAATTTTCTTTGTAATTTTTTGTAACATATTAAGGTGCATATTTGCTTTCATTTTTATTAGCTTTTGTATCATCACTAGAGGCTTGTATATTCTGAAAATTAGCAAAGGATTTAAAATTATTTTACGATTCTATGAACAGTTATAAGCACAGCTTAGGGTTTTTGTAAGAGTGATAATAATACCAATACCAGTGATACCAACAAGTAGTCAAATACTACTACAAACATTAGGACTAATGTATTAATGAATGTTAACTATGTTCTAGGACTGCCTTGCTCAATATAGTATAGTAGTCACTAGTCACATGTGGCTACTGAGTACTTGAAATGGGGCTTGGGATCCCTGGGTGGCGCAGTGGTTTAGCGCCTGCCTTTGGCCCAGGGCACGATCTTGGAGACCGGGGATCAAATCCCACATCGGGCTCCCGGTGCATGGAGCCTGTTTCTCCCTCTGCCTATGTCTCTGCCTCTCTCTCTCTCTCTCTCTCTGTGACTATCATAAAAAAAATTGAAATGGGGCTTAAACTAAATTGAGGTGTACTCTAAGTATAAAATATGCATCGGATATAAACGGTATTGCGCTTATATTGGACAGCACTGTTCTAGGACATGCTAATAGAAACTTTTTAACTGTCCTTTAATCTCCACAGACTACCCCTATGGGAGGAGGGGAGAAAGATATTAGTATTATTCCCATGGTACAGATGAGAAAACAAGTAGGTCCCATTATAGCTAATCAGTGGTGGAGAAGTCATCTATTCACTCTGGCTCAAATGGAAGATCGTTTTTAAACGGAAGATAGAAGTTGTTGTTAGGCTAGAAGCACACATTTGAGAATTTGCTTCTGTCTTTGCTCTGATAGTAACTTTTCCATTTCGTATATGACACCTGAAGTTGGCTCTATTATCACTGTCAGTTTTAAACGCACAGAACCTTTCATCTAGGTGTGCACTATTCAAGTGCATTATGTATACCAAAATATATAATATACATGACAATGTGTAATGTACATCAAGCTGAATTCAAATATAAGGATAAACAACTTACCTAGACTTGGAAGTTGTTGCAGAGACTAAATGGAAGGGCCCCAGCTGTATGCTTTATTGTTGCCATCTAGCTCTTGTGTGTAGACTAGGGTATTGTTAATACCTTCATGATCCATTGGGATAAAACTTGATACCAATTGGATTTCTAGCCTCTTCTAGTTTCTAACTGGAGCTTAGAGTTTTCAGTGCCCAATAGATCCCTAGGTGGTGCTTCTTTGTAATGAATTATAGAAAGCTCCTTTGGGCCCAACTTTGATAGTGGTTCTGCTCCTGTATGGAGATGAGTCTCAGAGAAAACATATTTCAATTTTTTATGAAGCTACTTCTTTAATTTCTTCTTTAGTCAAATGTTATGCCTGTAGCTTCCTAAGATGGAAAAATTTAAAGAATATTCTCTAAAGAATCCTGGTCCTTTTCTGTTCATTTACCCTCAAGCTCCTAATAATAGCCACTGTTGTATCCAAAAGAGACTATGTCTTCTTTTTACATATCCCACATTTACTTCTTTGAGTTTCATCAGTGCCTTGATTATTTGGTGACTCGAGAACCTACTCATGTATTATTAATAGCAATATGTGCAGTTGTACGTTTTATACTGGCTCGTATTATATCCTTGGTAGTCAGAATGAACCAGTTTTTAATATTTCAGACTCAGGAGGAGATATTTTGCAACTTCTCTTGGGAGGTGTTGTTCTATTGATGTCAATTCCATCCTAAGGCGCATTTGTGTTAAATGCTAATATTACAACACAGAAGAGACAATGATGCTTTGTTAAAATTTTATTTGAGGTATTCTAGGAAGTATTAAAAAATATTTGCCATTGTTTTTTTTCCTTGGGATACTTGTATTTCCTCAGTTAACCATGTACTGTTTTAACTCAACTAACCCTCTTTATAATCCTCAAGGTTTAGCAACCATTTGGAATATTCTTAGAGCAATTTATGAAATACGCCCTCTTAGTAGCACTTTCTCTGTGTCAGGTACTGTTTTACACGCATTAGAAAATATTAATTCATTAATGCTATGATTAAAAGTATAAATATGTATATCCTGGTGATTTGAATGAATTATGAAAAACTAAGTACATTCTTGGGTATAAAATATTGTTTAAAATTATTATAGTAATAGTATTTTTGTTGATTAAAAAGCATCTAGAAAAGCATGATGTAGCACTAATATTGATTATATTTGAAAATAAGTTTTTGAGAGAACGAGAGCTATCCTTTTCTGTCCTTGAAACCATCTATCTGTTCATTTATCTATTCATTTATTTATTGATTAATAATTTAGAATTCTTCTTACTTCAAAAAGGCTTTTAATGGTTTCTGGTGTTTGAAAATATATATAAAAGAACAAACACATAAGCAACTAAGAAGCATGATCAGAAATAATATAAAGGAATAAAAATATTTCTGTTGGAATCCATGAGGAGATAGACACAACAACTAAACTCTGTTTTTCTATTCTCTTCCTCACTACAAGAAGAAGGATCATGGGATGAATCATAATTTTTGTATGATAAAAATTCAAATGAGATTGTCTGGAAAGTCATATTTTTCTTGGTACTAAAGTCTAGGAGAATATTTTTTGGAGGTCTCTTACATAAGGAATGCCAAGTAAAAACATATTTCCATTGTGAGAATTAGAATCTTCTAATGATATTTATTACATGATAACTCCACAACACCTTTCTGCTAGTAAGCATGCTAACATAATCTGGGTTATGTTTCACTACACAGAATTCAATAAATACAAAGCACATAGAACACCTAAAAATCAGTCCGGACACAAATCCCACAGGTCCTCACATTTTCAAATTTTATTGCTTTCAGCTGAGCTTCAGTACACCCTTGAGAGCAGTTAGTTTAAAGTAGTGCATGCTGGCTAGTGATTATACTTTCTTCCATTACTTGGGGGGAATTCTCCATTTGGCATAGTTAATATGCATTCTGCAACACTGAATGATATTTTGATATTCATTCTTGCTATTTATGGCCCAACAAGGGTTAGTACTTCCAAGATACTATTCTCCTTGAATTCAAGATACTCTTCTCTATGTGTTCCACAGTACCATAGCAAATTTTATCATAACAGTTATAATGGAGGTATTTTACTCTTGATTTAGTTTTTTTTTAATTTTTATTTATTTATGATAGTCACACACAGAGAGAGAGAGAGGCAGAGACATAGGCAGAGGGAGAAGCAGGCTCCGTGCACTGGGAGCCCGACGTGGGATTTGATCCCGGGTCTCCAGGATCGCGCCCTGGGCCAAAGGCAGGCGCTAAACCACTGCGCCACCCAGGGATCCCTTGATTTAGTTTTATTTCATATTTTGATCTGTCTTCTCTGGTCCCTGAACTACTTGAGAGCAGGTACTCTCTTTTCACTGTAGTTCCAGCATCAGAACAGGTCTGACCATTAGAAACTATTTAATACATATTTGGAAAATGAATGAATAGATACATGAATTAACTTACTACTGATTCATATTTTCATTCAAAGAGTCGTGTTCAACAGAGATCTCTAGGGATACCATAGCAATGCCCTTTAGCATATTTTTAAGTTCTTGATGATTTTATGAAGCTACTTTTCAAATTTTTTTCTAATTATAGATAAAGTCATAGTCAGCCAGAAGGCTGTGCAGTGGGGGTTATATTTTGATTGACACTCTGTTTCTCAGTTTTCCAGTACCAGAGAATTGATCTGTCATAATTTTATCTAGGAGGGTTTAGTTTCATGCTGGCTGTATTTACAGGAGATGAATTTATAAATCAGAATGCCAATTAATTGACTTATAAGTGACGTATCTTTAACCGAGCAATCAGAATCATTGTTGGCAGAGAAGAGAGTTTCATATAAATTATAAATTAGAAGATTGCATGATGAAGGCATAAATGAAGACATACTCATGAAGGTATGTCTATCTGGGTTATGGCAACTAAATGGATTACTTTAAAGGCATTTTTGTCCAGGGAGCTGTCCCAGTCTATTAGCCAGTTGATATTTCTAGTTAAGGGATGATGGAACATAGAGCAGATGATAACAGGTGATCCGTGAAAAAGTAGTTTCATAGTGGAATAAGTGAAAAAAAAAGTATAGACTCCTCTTGGAGGCTCTCAACTTATTATAGGAATCCTTCCATAAAGAAATTTGTTTCACTTAATTTATATTGAATTTAATCATCTAATGAATTTAACCTTGGAATAATTTTTATTGACTCACCCATGAACATTTACTCAACAAAACTGTAGAGCAATGAGTGTGACAGACTCTTTTCAAGGTATGCACGGAACACATTTGTGAATTAGACCAACACATTCTGGAGTTTCCTAGAACTAACAATTGCAGTGGAATGGAAGTAGGGTGGGGTGGATAGTCAGTAGAGAAGGAAGAAAAGAAACAAAAAGAAATCATGTTTTATGATACATGTTATCATGCAGCTAAACAAGATACTGAGATTCTGAATCACAGGAAGCAACCTACTTTAGATGGTGGCAGATCAAGGACTGTATCTATGAGGAAGTGAGGTATAAACTGTATGGTATATAAACTGTGAAGGCTGAGAAGGAGCCAGCCATGCAAAGAGGATTCAGGCAGAGAGAACATCATGTGCAACTGAAGGATGTTCAGTGGAAACAATCTCAGAAAATACTGTTCTTTATGTATTTAGAACCAACGAACAGTTCTATAAGGCAGAGTTAAATTTCAGCTGCACAAACTCAGACTCACCAGAAGGACCTGAAACAGGTCATTCTTGGGGAAAAATAGGGTTTCTGCTTCACCTTTTGTTTTTAAATAAGAATAAAAGGAGAGGCCCCTGGATGGCTGAGTTGGTTAAGTATCTGCCTTTGGCTCAGATCATGATCCTGGGGTCCTGGGATCAAGCCCTATGTTGGGCTCCCTGCTCAGCAGCGAATCTGCTTCTCCCTCTGTGCCTCCCCACCGTTTGTGCATGTGCTCTCTCTCTCAAATAAATAAATAAAATGTTTTTTTTTAAAGAATAAAAGGTGTTTCTTTCTAGATGCCCCCTAGTTTTTGCCTACATGTAAAGCTCTCCCAAATACAGGAGTCTCCCCTGAGTTGTGGTCAAGGTGAATATGCTCTAGTTTTGGTGTCTGAGTTTTCTTTCCTTTCTAACCCTCCTTCCCCTAATGTGATTTTTCCCCTCTTGTACTGTGCAAGTTATTATTATTATTATTAGCCCAAATGTTAGTAACAATACAACCTTCTTACATGGATGTAAGTGATGTGATGTTATTTGGTGACAGAAATGACATTTCATTGTGGTCACCTGGTTTCATTGCATATTCCTGCCTTGGCAGTCCTATACTATGACTCTTGGGTCAGGTTTCCCTCTCATCCTGGAATGCAACCCAAAGATGGGGATGGCTGAATTGAGTGTGGCCTATTCTCCCCAAATGACTTCAAAAGCTAGATTGCTCTAGTTTTACAATTCATTTTAAGCCCCCGCTGATACCTCAAAGAAAATAGTCTTTCACCATTTATCTGGACTCTCAGCTTCTTCAGTCACTGGCAGTCAGGAACTGATGGACTGACTTTCTGCAGTTCAGAGTTCAGGCTACATCAGAAATGAGGAAGGCCATTTTGAGGACTTCAGAAAGGGAGAGAGGGAGGGAGAACAGTGCAATGAACATCTAGAGGTATGCCTTCAGGTGAAGTTTAGTTCTGTTACTTTACAAGGTCTCAGAGGAAAGGGAATCAAGCCGTGGAAAGAAAACTCTGGAGAAGCAAACGTAACCTTGTTGAGAGAGACAAACGACACTCTTACTCCCCACACGCCCAAATTATGAGTAATCTTTCTCTGCATATGGGAAACACTCTTCGTCTGGTAATAGGGACCAAAATCAGTAAACTTAATTGTAATATGTTAACAAAACCAACCCTAAAACTAGGTTCAATTGTTAAGAATGTGGGCATCTTGGGGTGCCTGGGTGGCTCCGTGGGCTAAGTGGCTAAGCTTCGGACTCTTGATTTTGGCTCAGGACATAATCTCAGGGTCGTTAGATTGAGCCCCACATTGAACTCCATGTTCAACAGGGAGTCTGCTTTTCTCCCTCTCCCTCTGCCCTTCCCCGTACTTTCTCTCTCAAATAAATAAATCTTAAAAGAAAAACAGAATGTGGGCATATTTTCCTCCAACACTTATTTTTTCACAAGGATTTAAGACAGGATTTCTATTTGCAATTGTATTAATGATGGCTATTATTTTTGTTGATTATAAAAAGATATGTAAAATTTTGACTTGAAATATAGATACACACACACGAAAATAAGACACTGTCATAATTTTATTTTATTTTATTTTTTTCACTGTCATAATTTTAACTGCCAACCACTCTGTTTCCATACCTTTAACTGTTTTAGACATTTAACACATTTAAACATGCAAGAAAGTGTGGCAGAGGGACACATATAATTTTCTTATAAATCAGGTGCCTAGGTCTTGGTCCACATGGAATAAATATCACTAACTCAGCTTTAAAAAATCCTTATGGCAAATAACAGTTGTTGAGATTAAAGTGTTCCTTACTTTTTAGATGAGAGCTTTATGATAGGGAAGATCACTTCGTAAAAGTGACACTTAGATTGCAAAGTAGATTGATATGTTCATTTAATCTTCTTGGTTATATGGTAATTTTGTTCATCTTCAGTTTGTGGTTTCAAACTCAACTGCCTGGGGAGGCCAGACAGGGAAAGAAAGAGAGAGAGAGAGAGAGAGAGAGAGAGAGAAAGGGAGGAAGGGAGGCAGTGTTGCAGGGAGGGAAGGCCGGGCCAGGGCAGCACAATAGGAAGTGGTGGTGATTGCAGTGACCTGAAGTGTGCTCCCCATAGCGAGAGGAGGCAGCCTCAGGTTAGCTCCAGTAATTACTGTCAAGTGGGAATGTGATTGTTGAGTACTGGATGCCCCACTTTCAAAGGGAAACTGAAAACTCAAAATTTCACAGGAAAAATCCTTATTTTTTATTGTATTTTATTTTTTTAAACATTTTACTTATTTATTCATGAAAGACACAGAGAGAAAGGCAGAGACACAGGCAGAGGGAGAAGCAGACTCCATGCAGGGAGCCCAATGCAGAACTCAATCCTGGGACTCCCGGACCACGCCCTGAGCTGAAAGCAGATGCTCAACGACTGAGCCACCCAGGCCTCCCTATCCTTATTTTATTTATTTTTTTTCCTATCCTTATTTTTAAATACTAGTAACTCACTCAGTTTTGCTGTTGTTGATTTTAACTGAGTGGGAAAAAAAACCAACTAGGTCACAGACTGTTAGTTTAGAGTCTTTTAACTAGAGAAAAGAGATTGCTGGACTTGCTCCTAGATTTAATGATTGTTATTTTTTTTTTTATTTTGGGACCAGTCCAACACCATGGAATCCCTAATCATAAAGGCATTCCTGAATTTTTGTTAAATGAAAAAGTCTAGAAACTAAAATCTGGAAATGCAGAAAGGCTTAAAATCAGACAATGATCAAAATTAAACAACCCTTTTTGAAAGAGGAAAAAACTTCTATGAAACTTACATTCAAATTACATTGTTAGGGAGGGGCAAGACGGCGGAAGAGCGGGGTCTCCAAGTCACCTGTCCCTACCACATTACCTAGATAAGCTTCAAATCATCCTGAAAATCTACGAATTCGGCCTGAGATGTAAAGAGAGACCAGCTGGAACGCTACAGTGAGAAGAGTTCGCGCTTCTCTCAAGGCAGGAAGACGGGGAAAAAGAAATAAAGGAACAAAAGGCCTCCGAGGGGGAGGGGCCCCGCGAGGAGCCGGGCTGAGGCCGGGGCGAGTGTCCCCAGGACAGGAGAGCCCCGTCCCGGAGGAGCAGGAGCTGCACCAACCTTCCCGGGCGGGCGGAAAGGGGCTCGCAGGGAGTTGGAGCAGGACCCAGGAGAGCGGGGATGCCCTCGGGCTCCCGGGGACACTAACAGACACCTGCGCCCCGGGAGAGTGCGCCGAGCTCCCTAAGGGCTGCAGCGCGCACGGCGGGGCCGGAGCAGCTCGGAGGGGCTCGGGCGGCGGCTCCGCGGAGGGGGCTGCGGGGCGGGAGCGCGAATCCCACAGCGCAGGCCCCGGAGCACAGGGCGCCGGGACACAGCCCAGGATCCGGCCTCCCCCGGGACAGGCAGAGGCCGGGAGGGCCCAGGACAGCAAGGACGCTCCTGCCCCGAGCTGAGCAGATCAGCGGCCCCGCCCCGGAGCCTCCAGGCCCTGCAGACTGAGAGCTACGGAGTTACTGCGGGAGCTGACTCCAGGGCTGCAGAGCTAGCCCCGCCACTGTGGTTGTTGCTCCTGGGGCCTCAAGGGGTAAACAACCCCCACTGAGCCCTGCACCAGGCAGGGGGGAGAGCAGCTCCCCCAAGTGCTAACACCTGAAAATCAGCACAGCAGGCCCCTCCCCCAGAAGACCAGCTGGACGGACCAGTTCCAGGGGAAGTCAAGGGACTTAAAGTCTACAGATTCAGAAGATACTCGCCCGTGGTTTTTTGTTTTTTTCTTTTTGATTTCTGATTGCTTCCCCCCACCCCCCCTTTTTTTTCACCTTTCTTTCTTTTTCTTCTCTTTTTTTCCTTTTTTTCTTCTTTTTCCTTTTCTCTTTTCTTTCCTTCTCTCTCTTTTTCTCCTTTTCCCAATACAGCTTGTTTTTGGCCACTCTGCACTGAGCAAAATGACTAGAAGGAAAACCTCACCTCAAAAGAAAGAATCAGAAACAGCCCTCTCTCCCACAGAGTTACAAAATCTGGATTACAATTCAATGTCAGAAAGCCAATTCAGAAGCACTATTATACAGCTACTGGTGGCTCTAGAAAAAAGCATTAAGGACTCACAAGACTTCATGACTGCAACATTTAGATCCAATCAGGCAGAAATTAAAAATCGATTGAATGAGATGCAATCCAAACTAGAAGTCCTAACGACGAGGGTCAACGAGGTGGAAGAACGAGTGAAGTTAATGGCAAAGAGGGAAACTGAGGAAAAAAGAGACAGACAATTAAAAGACCATGAAGACAGATTAAGGGAAATAAATGACAGCCTGAGGAAGAAAAACCTACGTTTAATTGGGGTTCCCGAGGGCGCCGAAAGGGACAGAGGGCCAGAATATGTATTTGAACAAATCCTAGCTGAAAACTTTCCCAATCTGGGAAGGGAAACAGGCATTCAGATCCAGGAAATAGAGAGATCCCCCCCTAAAATCAATAAAAACCGTTCAACACCTCGACATCTAATAGTGAAGCTTGCAAATTCCAAAGATAAAGAGAAGATCTTTAAAGCAGCAAGAGACAAGAAGTCCCTGACTTTTATGGGGAGGAGTATTAGGGTAACAGCAGACCTCTCCACAGAGACGTGGCAGGCCAGAAAGGGCTGGCAGGATATATTCAGGGTCCTAAATGAGAAGAACATGCAACCAAGAATACTTTATCCAGCAAGGCTCTCATTCAAAATGGAAGGAGAGATAAAGAGCTTCCAAGACAGGCAGGAACTGAAAGAATATGTGACCTCCAAACCAGGTCTGCAAGAAATTTTAAGGGGGACTCTTAAAATTCCCCCCCTTTTTTTAAATTTTTTATTTATTTATGATAGTCACAGAGACAGAGAGAGAGAGAGGCAGAGACACAGGCAGAGGGAGAAGCAGGCTCCATACACTGAAGCCCGATGTGGGATTCGATCCCGGGTCTCCAGGATCGCGCCCTGGGCCAAAGGGGGCGCCAAACCGCTGCGCCACCCAGGGATCCCAAAATTCCCCTTTAAGAAGAAGTTCAGTGGAACAATCCACAAAAACAAGGACTAAATAGATATCATGATGACACTAAACTCATATCTGTCAATAGTAACTCTGAACGTGAGCAGGCTCAATGACCCCATCAAAAGGCGCAGGGTTTCAGACTGGATAAAAAAGCAGGACCCATCTATTTGCTGTCTACAAGAGACTCATTTTAGACAGAAGGACACCTACAGCCTGAAAATAAAAGGTTGGAGAACCATTTACCATTCAAATGGTTCTCAAAAGAAAGCAGGGGTAGCCATCCTTATATCAGATAAACTAAAATTTACCCCGAAGACTGTAGTGAGAGATGAAGAGGGACATTATATCATACTTAAAGGATCTATCCAACAAGAGGACTTAACAATCCTCAATATATATGCCCCGAATGTGGGAGCTGCCAAATATTTAAACCAATTAATAACCAAAGTGAAGAAATACTTAGATAATAATACACTTATACTTGGTGACTTCAATCTAGCTCTTTCTACCCTCGATAGGTCTTCTAAGCACAACATCTCCAAAGAAACGAGAGCTTTAAATGATACACTGGACCAGATGGATTTCACAGATATCTACAGAACTTTACATCCAAACTCAACTGAATACACATTCTTCTCAAGTGCACATGGAACTTTCTCCAGAATAGACCACATACTGGGTCACAAATCGGGTCTGAACCGATACCAAAAGATTGGGATCGTCCCCTGCATATTCTCAGACCATAACGCCTTGAAATTAGAACTAAATCACAACAAGAAGTTTGGAAGGACATCAAACACGTGGAGGTTAAGGACCATCCTGCTAAAAGATGAAAGGGTCAACCAGGCAATTAAGGAAGAATTAAAAAGATTCATGGAAACTAATGAGAATGAAGATACAACCGTTCAAAATCTTTGGGATGCAGCAATAGCAGTCCTAAGGGGAAAATACATTGCAATACAAGCATCCATTCAAAAACTGGAAAGAACTCAAATACAAAAGCTAACCTTACACATAAAGGAGCTAGAGAAAAAACAGAAGATAGATCCTACACCCAGCAGCAGAAGAGAGTTAATTAAAATTCGAGCAGAACTCAACGAAATTGAAATGGGCAAAAGACATGAAGAGAAATCTCACAGAGGAAGACATAGACATGGCCAACATGCACATGAGAAAATGCTCTGCATCACTTGCCATCAGGGAAATACAAATCAAAACCACAATGAGATACCACCTCACACCAGTGAGAATGGGGAAAATTAACAAGGCAGGAAACCACAAATGTTGGAGAGGATGCGGAGAAAAGGGAAGCCTCTTACACTGTTGGTGGGAATGTGAACTGGTGCAGCCACTCTGGAAAACTGTGTGGAGGTTCCTCAAAGAGTTAAAAATAGACCTGCCCTACGACCCAGCGATTGCACTGTTAGGGATTTACCCCAAAGATTCAGATGCAATGAAACGCTGGGACACCTGCACCCCTATGTTTCTAGCAGCAATGTCCACAATAGCCAAACTGTGGAAGGAACCTCGGTGTCCATCGAAAGATGAATGGATAAAGAAGATGTGGTCTATGTATACAATGGAATATTACTCAGCCATTAGAAATGACAAATACCCACCATTTGCTTTAATGTGGATGGAACTGGAGGGTATTATGCTGAGTGAAGTAAGTCAATTGGAGAAGGACAAACAGTGTATGTTCTCATTCATTTGGGGAATATACATAATAGTGAAAGGGAATAGAAGGGAAGGGAGAAGAAATGTGTGGGAAATATCAGAGAGGGAGACAGAACATAAAGATTCCTAACTCTGGGAAATGAACTAGGGGTGGTGGAAGCGGAGGAGGGTGGGGGGTGGGGGTGACTGGGTGATGGGCACTGAGGGGGGCACTTGACGGGATGAGCACTGGGTGTTATTCTGTATGTTGGTAAATTGAACACCAATAAAAAATTAATTTATTAAAAAAAACAAATTGCATTGTTTACTGATTTATTCATTGAGAATTTAGTATTGAAGAACTTGGGGATGCAAATCAAGGGCGGTGATAACCTCCTTATCTGTAAATTATGCTAAGGTGACCTGTATTCAGATCATGTCAAATACTGATGTTCAGAAGAATTATGGCCTGAATTATGTGAAAAGATAGATATGATAAAATTATGAAGGTTGTTATCCAAGAGTAAACATCAGCAAGTATATATATCAAGGGAATCATTAAGCTATAGGACTTAAATGTTTTATTTTAATTTACACAGTTTTTTATTTACGTGTTTTTCTGCGGTATTAGATCTCTAATAAGGAAAGCAGAGTTTTTGCACCCTTGCACACTTTTATGTATGTTTCTAATTAAGTCATTGCATGCTCCTTGTCTTTAGTCTATGATACACAGTTTTCTAGACATGTATGTTGTACCAAATTTTTTCATCTTTCTAATATTGCTAAACTAAAATTGAGAATATTTAGATTATTTATAATGGGCTAGTTGTAATTAATAATCTATCACTTTTACCATTCATATTTGTCAGTAAAATATTAGCATGAAAATAGCCCAGGTATAAAAGAAATACATTTTTCTATTGTAAAAGAAAAAAACCCTTGCATTTTAAGAAAAATTCTTCTGAATATATTCTGCATTTGAATAATTTTCAGCAACTGTGTTAATGCTGATAAGGAAGTCTTTAGCCTCTATTACTACATATTGTTCTGAAGCTGGAAAAATTAGGTATATGTGACAATGAATTTCAACGCATAGTTTCATAAAAGTGATGGATACTCTATTAATGGTCTTATTTTCCTCTTATAATTTTTTTGCAGCAAAGTGTTGGATGACCTTGCATATACTTGGTAATAATGAGCTTCATTTACACATCTTTTTTCCGAGAATATGAAATTATTAAATTGAAAAATATTTTTAAAAGGACTCATATTACCTAGCGTGATAGGTTTAAGTGTCTATCTTATGATAGATTTCATGACAGTCTGCTATATGCCAGTAGTTGTGCTTATAGTTCATATAAAATAATGATTAACTTTTATAATTTGAGGCAATTATTTTCATGAAATGATTCAGAATTGAATTATCAATGCCATAAAGTTATCTTTAACATTTTTCTATTTTAGGTAGTAAAAATAGATTTGAGCACTAAATTTCAAGTTCTAAACAAGTGAATTGAAACTAAATTTAAGGAAATAATAAGAAATGGTAGAAAATTGGAGCTTGAAGAGTGTGTGGTTTGTTGAAAAACAAATATTGGATTTGTGAAGATTAATGATGGGGGGAATGAGAATCTGCACAACAGCAATCTCTATCATCTTGTATGTATTATTAAAACATTGTTTTCTTTATTTCATTAGAACTAGTAAATTAGATAGCTAATAGTTTATTTTTTTAGGTGAGGAATTACCTTGTGTCACCCAAAGTTGCTCTGGGTTTGCCTGTATTTACGTAGTATTTGAAAGACATAAAGCTCTTTCATATTTATGATGTTTAGTTCTCACATCACTAATGTGAAATATGTAGGGAACCTATTTATATTCTTATTTTACAAATGAGGAATTTGATTCGCAATAGGTGCATACAGCTAATAATTAGAGAGCCAAGGCTTGAACATAAGCTTTTGGATTCCTATTAGTTTTCTTTTTGAGGATTTAAAGTTCTTGCTCAATAGTAGAGGCAAGATCAATCTATTATTAAATCAGATTAGGCTCTAACCTAGATCTTTTGACAAAAATATAAATTCTCAATTTCCCCCCACTACCTTATGCTTATTTTGGCATCCTCATATAAGACTAAGGCCTTAGTTGTGTGACATAGAGTAAATTAATATGCCTCTCTCTGTAAGTCTTAGGTTTCCCTTTGGTAAAATCAAGACAATGGGACTCTTGATTTTTTGTTTCTTTCAGTGGTCTCGTATAAAGTGCAATTGCATAAAAAGCAGTCAACACTGTATGGGGGGGAACACATATTGGCAGCCTAAATCTCATATATGATTAATATGCAAAGAAACATAAAGTTCAGCTTGCAAATAAATAAGAAAAATATGCACAATAAAAGTATGCAAAGGATATGAATAAATAATTTACTGAAGAATTATAAAAATGACCAATAAATATATGAAAAGACACACAGCCCGTCTGGCCATCAATAATAAGTTTTTTTCTATAGATTAGCAAATATTAAAACCTGTTGTTAATATGAAATGTTGACAAACGTGGAGGAAACAGATTCTACAGATATATTTAGTAAAAACAAAATGGTGACTTGATTTAGAGGATAATTTGGCATGATTTATCAAGAAAATAAAAATTCTGTATCTTTCAGGTTTTTCATTCCTAGATATCTATTAATGGAACTGTGTGTATATATAAATGAAAAGATAATGTTATAGCATTGTGTGAAATACTAAAAAGTTGGAAACAACCTGGGTGCCTGGGTGCCTTAGTTGGTTAAGTGTCCAACTTTTGGTTTTGGCTCAGGTTATAATCTCAGAGCTGTGAGATCAAGCCCTCTGTCAAGCTCCATACTCAGTGGGGAATCTGCTTGAGATTCTCTCTCCCTCCTTTCCTGCCCCTCCCTGGTGCCCCTCCCCTTGCTCATGCTTTCTTGCTCTCTCTCTCAAAAATAAATAAATAAAATCTTTAAAAAAGTTGGAAACAACCTAAATGTCCATCAATCCAAGGAAAATTAATTAAATTATGCTTCATATATGCAATGGCATATTAATCATCATAAAAAATGAGGGGTCTGTGAGCTGTCATAAAATACTTTAAAATATATTAAATGAACAAAGCGAACTACAATATTTGCAAGACAAAATATGCAGTATGATTATGTTTATATAATTTCATCCCCCAAAAAACCATGCAACCTAAGTATGTTTTATACATATATGAAATCACAGAAGGAGGTGTGAGGGAGATCCACCAAACCACTGCCAGCATTTTCCTTTGAGAAAAAAAATAAACTTGGGGGTTGGGATGATAATATGTATACTTCTTTATTTTTTAAAAAGTATAACCAGGAATATATTCATATTTATATCAGATACATTAAAACTTTAAAATTTGGGCTTGTTATTCTCCATTCATTATATGAAAAGGAACGTGGTATCAATTGGTCCCATTCCTATTATTTTATTTTGATAACTTGGTTAAGATGGTGTCTGTGATATTCTTTCTTATCAAATATACATAACCTGAGTATAATTTTGAGGAAACATCCCCAATTGTTTGAGAAGTCCATATAGAGGACATGACCTTTGGTTAATCCTTAAACTGGACTTGGGCATTTGGAGGTTCCTCATCTCCTTCCCTGTCCTCAGAATGTACCTTTTGGCTGTCATTCCCACACTAGGAGCTGTTTGAAGGACATGGCCCTGAGAGAGTAAGGTGTTGTTGAGACCATATGGACAGCGTATAAACTGAACCCAATTAAGGCTTCTCTATAAACTTTTAAGTTAAAGTGTCTTGGTGCAGTCCAAGACAAGCCATGCATGTAAGTTCCCCTGCTTATTAAATCTGCCACCTACCAATCTGAAGTGGCTATCTCTTTGTTCTCTCCTTGCCCTTCATGGATGGGCGGCAGTTTTTGAACCAAAACCAATTTGTGAGATTTTTTTCTTAAAAAATGTCAATGTGAAAAATGCAAAAACAGATGGGTAAACCTGTTCTGGATTAAAGAGACTGAAGAGACATGACAATTAAACACAAAACATGATCTGGGATTTTATTTTGCAATTAAAGAACAATATTGGAACAACTAGAGATATCCAGATTAGGTCTACAGATTAAAACATAGTGGTTAGTAATACTTGGCATATAAACCTACTAGGTATAAAATTCTAGGGTCATCCTTTCTTTTAGAATTTGACTGTACTGTTATACTATCTACTAGCAAGAGTGCTTCTATAGATAGACTGAGGTCAACCTAACTTGTGAATTTTTGTTTTCCTACCTGGGTGTTTGTATGATTCTTTCTTTGGTCTTTATAGTTCAGTGACTTCCAGAGGTTTTGTCTCAGTGCTGACCTTATTGTATTGATTTTTCTTGGAACATGATAAATTTCTTTGATCTGCAGACTAAAGCCATCATTTCAGGATTGTTTTCTTCTATTTTAGATTTGAGTATTTTTTTTCTATTCTATTTGTTCAGTTCCCCCGTTTTTTATTCCAGGAAAACATATCAGTAATGCACCTCTTAGATCTTTTTACTTGTGTCTTATGTCTATTATCATCAATTTCAAATCATTGTTCTTTTTTTCATGCTTTCTGTGAATTGCAGAATTCTATTCATTATATTCCTGATTGTGTGTCTAAGATGTGTGTGTGTTTGGGTACTAATGTAGCTGTTGTCTCTGTTGTCCTGTTTTTCCTCTTATTTTCCTGTTCATGAGCTCATAAGTTCTCTTTTCACCTCTTTTAGTAATCTCTTTTTTGAACATTGAATCTGTTCCTTGATCTTTAAAAAAATTTTTTTTAAAGAAAGAGTTTAGAGCTATAATTTCTTTGAGGGAGCAGAACTCTGACTTTTCACATGCTTTAGTGGGTAAATTTTCCATTGGTTTGTGGTCCTCATCTGCCTCTTTTCTTCCCCCCCACCAATTTAATGCATGTTCCATATTGGTTTCTTTTGTATTATGTCTTATCCTCAAATGGAATTGCCTGATGTCTGGAATGAGAGCGAGAGAGGAGATATGGGGAAGGAGGAGATCTATGACTACATGCACTTACCATTTGTGACCTTGAAGAGGCTTTCATCAAATCTGTCATTTTATTACTTTTTAAAAAAAAAATCTGGGCACAACAGTTTTTTTTTTTTGTTTGTTTTTTTTAGGAGGATGATATGGCTCAGAATAAGGTCCCTTGTACATGGAATTTGCTGTATTTCAATCTGGTAATTGTTGCCTTCTTAATCTTCCTCCTAATTACTAATTCATGTCTGGTAATCTTCACACTACTGAGAATTTAGGGGATGAATAATAGAAATAAAGTGACAGGATGATTCAATCCCTAATGTTTAATGAATGATGTATGAATATTTAAAGGAATCAAATCTTTATAGGACCACCACCTCTTCTGCTGCCCATCCATCCTTTAGATTTCAATGTTCCAATCAGAGTCATAGCTTAAACTTTCCTAGACTAAGGTACTCATTTGGGGGTGGACAGCTGATTCTGTACTTGCCAGAGCTCCAGTAGGCACAAACTGACTCTTTAGCATTTCTCTTCTTGGTACAGATTCCATGGTGTTTGGTAGGTGAATTTCATCATATGAGCTTTGGAACTGAGAGGGTTAATTTATTGAATATGGATTATTTTCTCTGCTCTTCATTAAAAAAATTTTATGGTACGGTTTTTGTTGTTTTGTGGGAAAGAACTAGGAACAAATAAAAATGCTTTTATTCAAACACTGTAAACATAAAGCTATCTGTGAGGTAAACTGTTATTTCTGTGTCCTTATCTTCTTTAAATTTAATGGAGGCTATAGATGTTGAATGTGAGTCATAACAAGTGAAATTCAAAAGAGCTTGATATCTTGGAGGAAATAGAAGTAGCTGGATTCAGATCTCCTATGTGAACTTTACAATCCTACTTGGGTTTGTAGGCAATATACTGCATGCTTCTTATGAATATGTATTAACTACAACACAGATTGCTTGAAATTTTTAACTTAATTTCGTTGTAGCAGACAGCCTGAATCTATAATTATGCTACAGTTTACTGTTGTGTAAAACTCCACTTGATGCTAATTATACTTAATGGTTATAGTTCTTAACAATAATTACAGTACAAAATCTGTAAAGCAGAATTCTCTTTACTCATTTGGTTGACTGGGTTTTTAGTAAGAGCAAGAGATCTATAACTTTAGCAATATGAATGTTCCAGCCATAAATTATATGTAGCACCTGAATACTACCCAGGCTAAATCATTTAGTGATACATTAGAATTATAGTGGACTTCACGGTGAGTTCCATGTCTTCCGTCATCAACATAATTTTATTTTTACAAGGTAATGATCAGAGGCAAGTAACTTTTATAGTTGTAAAAATAAAAAAAATAAAGACTGAATTTAGGTACTATTTTTGGTAGTATCAGCTGTCACAAATCAGACAAGTCACCTCATGAGATACAAATAAGTATGCCAGATAAAATAATTATTTCAACATCATTCCACCTTAAACATAAGGCCTGATACTCTAAAACTCGTAACAGAAAACAAGGAAGACTCTCCTAAACATTGGTCTTAGCAGTGATTTTTTGAAGATGACACCAAAAGCACAACACAAAAGCAAAAATCAATAATAGGACTATATCAAACTTAAAAGCTTCTGCATAGCAGAAAAATTATTTTCAAAATGAAAGGCAACCTACATAATGTGAAAAAATATTTGCAAACCATATACTGAATAGAGTTAATATCCAAAATATATAAAGAACTTCTACAACTCAACAACAATAACAACAACAACCCCCAAACAATCTGATTTAAAAATGGGCAGAGGAACTACATAGACATTTTTCTAAAGAAGACATACAGATGCCCAACAGGTACATGAAAAGATGTTCAAAAAAAAAAAAAAAAGGAAAGATGTTCAGCATTACAAATCATCAGGGAAATGTAGGTCAAAATCACAGTGAGATATCACCTCACACCTGTTAGAATGACTGTTATAAAGAAAATAAGAAATAGGTGTTTTCGAGGTTGTTGAGAAAAGGGAACACTCATACACCATTGGTAGGAATATAAATTGATGCAGCCCCTTTGGAAAACTGTATGGAGTTTCCTCAAAACATTAAAAATAGAGGCTACAGAGAATATATCTTTGGGGTACCTGGGTATCTCAGTGGGTTAAGCATCTGCCTTCAGCTCAGGTCATGATCCCAGGCTCCTGGGATCAAGTCTCTGCTCAGTGGAGTGTCTGTTTCTCTCTCTCTCTCTCTCTCTCTCTCTCTCTCTCTCTCTCTCTGCCTCTCCCTCTCCAGCTCCCTCATTTGTGCTCTCTCAAATAAATAAATAAATAAATAAATAAATAAATAAATAAATAAAATATTTGAAAAAAATTAAAAAAAGAACTACCATACAATCCAGAAGTTCTACTTCTAGGTATTTATCCAAAGAGAATAAAAGCACTAATTCAAAAATGTATATGAACTTCCATATCTGTTGCAGTATTATTGACAATAGCCAAGAGCAGTTGGTGTCCGTTTTTAGATTCACCTTAATTCATGGAAACTGAATTGTTTTGATTTGCAATTCCCTGATAATTAGTGGCGTTGAACATATTTTATCTGTTGGCTCTCTGTAGTCTTTTTTGGAAAAATGTCTATTCACATCCTCTGCCTATTTTTAATTGGATTATTTGGGGGGTTTTTTGGTGTTGAGTTGTATGAGTTCTTTATATATTCTGGATACTAATTAGTATTAGATATATCATTTGCAAATATCTTTTCCCCTTCAAGTGAGTTGCCTTTTTGTTTTGTTGATGGTTTCTTTTGCTGTGAAAAGACTTTCTACTTCTACTTTATTTTAAATTAATGATACTGCTGTTTTAGAGTAGCATTATTTATTTGTTTATGTTTATGACAAGACACTGTTAACTTCAATAGGCTTTGTGTATGAGGGTGCTCATTCTCCCCAAGGCTCTAACTTATTCTCCAGAGAACATAACACAGTCATCCACTTGAAGGTAATAGTTGTATTAGAAGATTCTTTTTTTTTTGTATTAGAAGATTCTTGAACTTTATAGACTCAAGGATTTTTACAACCCAAAGATACTATTTTTGTAGCCATATTTTCTTTTGCTTTAAAGAAATGGTAACTTGATGATAGGCTTTTTCCAAATACATAAATTAATTTGAGGGGGGGGAATAGAATCTAATTAGTCTTTTATAATAGCTCTTAATGTGTATAATTTCTGTGTATGTATATGTAACATAGAGAAAAGATGTAAGCATGTATGTATGGAATGGCATGAATCTATGTGATATGAATATATGATATACAAAAATTTATGGTACATGTATGTGTGACTGTACATAGATAATATATAATTGTGATTTTTTTTCCGCCATTGTAAATATGCACAAGAGTGATCATCAATCCTGGAGTTATTTGGCAAATATGTTTATTTTATTTTATTTTTTGGCAAATATATTTAATTGTGTCTTTATATATTTAAAATCTTATTAGCTATGATGAGTCACTGCTAATAGTTATCCTTGGATATCTGGTATGCTATATGAATAACTGTTTATTCATATCTAGTAAATCAAGACTACATATAAGTCAACATCAGAAATTGATTCCATTTTATAAAAGACAGTAGCAACGAATTTGGTTTTAGGCAGTAATTGTTGATAGGGTCAACTACTATTTTGATTCTTACATTGGCTCTTTTAGAATTTTTGTCTGGTTAATGGCGATGTCTTTGCCCCCATAATTCATATCCAACTAGATAATTCATGTTTTTGTCCAAAGATGTCTTCCTGTGTAAGTCAGAGGATGCTAATTGTCCTCAACTTCTTTCATTATAACTCTTAACAGACTTTTAAAAAAGTAGTCTTTCTATATTTACAATGTCTTTGCAAACTTAATTTGTAATTTAAATAATCCTTTGAACATTTCTCAGAAAACATGACTGAGTATTACAGAATTGTCAGAGATAATGTGAATAATTAATGCTTGTTGTTGCTTTCACAGACCATATTCTTTCAATAGCTTTTCTTATAAATTTGCCAGAGAAAGTAGTGAGAAATAACTTGAGCTCCAACTTGCAGTATTTAAAGGTATCTTTATATATACAAAATAGCTTAATTGTTGTTTACTGGTTAGCCACCCTATTGGAAATAGAGTAAGGCATGAATGAAAATGTATATTCTTTTATAATGACAATAAAATAGCATATATTTATTTGCTACATAATTGTTTAAATGTATTTTTATATGTATGTCATCAATATGGGACTTTATACCTTGATATATTTTTCAATAAGTGTGCAATTCAGTGAAGTCCATATGATGCAAGAGTAGAATAGTTTTCTGAAATTAGCATATAATTAATTCTCTTTTAGTTTTATTTAGAATATGGCAGACATCAAGTATTTTGTAGAAATGACTTGCAAAGTGCATAGCCCTCAACGCAGATAATATACAGTTACTGAAAGCAGTAAAAATCTACAAGATATTCATGGATACAGACTTCACTTCAAATTAAACAGGTTATAAATTTATATGAGTTTTAGGTAAGAAATTTTCAACTGCACATAACAGAAAACATTTCATTAAACTAGTCTAAAGCATGAGTAAGTTTATTATCATATATAATATGCCAATCCAGAGGTAGGGAATACTCCATGCATAGTATGGATTAGTGACTAAGTGATGTCAGCAGATATCCAAGAATTTTTGGTTGATCACCTAAACTGTCTTCAGAACCAGCTTTATCCTAAGGCTAATTCCTCCTTCATGGTGGTAAAATGGCTTTGGCCATTTTGGGCTATTTGCTCTTTTTTTATGTGTAGTATGGAGGAGTTAGAAAAGTATACCTTTTCTAAATTTAGAAAAATATACATTTTCTAACTCTGAAACATCAGCCCACCAAGTTTTGTCACATACTCATGCCTGGATAAATAATATATACCATAGGAATGTCCTTAGATAATACATTTAGAGAAAACAGAATGAGCCCAAATCCAGGGATTAGAGGTGGTTCAACTTCTTGGAAACTCATGGATGAATGGGTGAGGTGGACTATCAGAATAAAATTAGGCTCCTACTAGGAAGGAACAAGTGGAAAGATGAGGCACTAATAGACAGAACCTTCTAGTTCCCACTATAATCATATATTGAAAAGTTGAAATAACAAAATATTAGTAAGCAGTATGAGGGGTAATGACAACTATATTTTGAGTAAAATATAAAAATATTTATGAGACACATAGTCTTTTTGTAAAATCTAAAAGTGTAACCACAAAGCATTAACTAAGACTATAACTGCCCTAGAGGTAGGGATGTCCTTGTGTATTGCCCCAGGGACATATTGGGTGTCTGTCAGGGGGTTTGGTACTAATTGCTGCTAGATGTTCATAGATGTCTGTTAAGTTTATTTTACCCTGTGACCCATGTGATCTATCCTTCTGAGTGCTTGTGTATATTAACTCATCTAATTCTCATAGCAACCTTAGGAGGAAGTTACTATTTTATTTTTTCCATTTTATAGGTGAAGAACAAGAAAAACAAGAAATAGAATAAATGAGAATAAATGGATTTGAAATACATGCACAGTAGCCTTTTTACTCATTTAGTGAATGACTAGCCTTTTTACTCATCTTAGTAGCTTTTTTTACTCATTTTGTAAAAATGCATGTGAATTAACTAGTCTAGCCATTAGCTAGACTATCGAGGTTTAAATCTTGAGTCCACCAACCTACTAGATGTGTAACTTGGTAAGATAGTTCATCTTTTTATGTCTTTCTCCTCTTCTGTAAAATATGGATGCTGTTTTTACTTCCCTTATAGAATTGCTGTGAGAATTAAATGTATACATACACAAAATGTTTTGTATAATGGTGAGTATATAGAAAATGCTGTAGAACTGTTTGCTATGAGGGGAACCTGGGTGGTTAGTGGTTGAGCATGTGCCTTTGGCTCAGGTCCTGAGGTCCTGGGATTGAGTACTGCATCAGGCTCCCTGCTCAGTGCAGAGCCTGCTTCTTTCTCTGCCTATGTCTCTGCCTCTCTCTGTGTGTCTCTCATAAATAAATAAATAAAATCTTAAAAAGAAAAAGAAGTGTTTGGTATGCTTCTTAATAATTTATCTATATTCAACATAAATTAAGTGGTTACCATCATGCCATATCTCCCATAATCTTTATTTACAGAGAACATGTTTTTATTTTAATAATTTCTTACTTTGGACAATAGAGGATTTTTTTTAATACTTTACTCCCGTTCCCCATCCTAAATGCTGGAAAAGGACAGTATAGTAAGTTATTAAGGGAGAGAAACTATTCGATGGCAGTAAAAATCTTGTTTAGAAACTATATTGTTTATTTTATGGTTTGCCATTTGACTAGTGTCCTAAAAATAAGAATATAACTGAGCAACAAATGACTTGATTCTGTTTTGGATAAATACAAATGCCAAGATTATGTGATTTGAAAGAAAGAGAGATTTAAATTATAGATAGATTTGATTTATATCCTACTCTTCTGGTAATATCTTCATTCTTCATTTGTATCCAGGATCATTATTGTTCATTAAGCTAAATATTTAATATTTTAAATAAACTATAAATAGCTTCAGACAGACCTGAAACTTTAAAAAAGCTATTTTTTTTACTATTTATTTGATATTTAGAGTGAATTTTTACCATTTACTGTTTGACTTTTTATTTTTAGAAAAAAATATTAGTTTGGTTAGGACGTGGATAGTGGGGAAGGGTAATGTTTTTTAAACAAATGAAAATCGATCAGTTTGATATCTATATTTAAAAAACTGAACTTGACACCTATATTATACTCAACTTGTATAAATTTATCAATTGGAGTTGAATTGTAGATTATGCATATCTTATACAAAACAATAAAATTTTAAGAGGATAACATAGGAGAATGTCTTCAGGATTTGGGGTAGGGAAATATTTCTTTGTGGTTCTTTTTTTTGCCACTTCTTAAATTTTATTTCTAGCATAGTTAACATGGAGTGTTATATAAGTTTCAGGTGTACAGCATAGTGATTTAGCAATTCCATACAATACCCAGTGGTCATCATGGCAAGTGCACTCCTTAATCCCCCTCACCTATTTTACCCATCCCCCTCCCTACCCACCTCACCTCTGGTAACCATCAGTTTGTTCTTTATATAGTCGAGTCTGTTTCTTGGTTTGTTTCTCTCTCTCTCTCTCTCTCTCTCTCTCTCTCTCTCTCTCTCTTTCCCCCTTTGCTCATCTGTTTTGTTTATTAAATTCCACCTATGAGTGAAACCGTATCATATGCTATTTGTCTTTCTCTGACTGACTTATTTCACTTAGAATTTACTCTCTGGCTCCATCAATATCACTGCAAATGGCAAGATTTCATTCTTTTTTATAGCTGAATCATATTCTATTATATAGATCTTCTTTAGCCATTCATCTATTGGTGGACATGTGGGCTGCTTCCATAATTTGGCTACTGTAAATAATGGTGCTATAAACATAGGGTGTATGTATCCCTTTGAATTAGTGTTTTTATATTTTTGGGGTAAATACCCAATATTGTGGTTATTAGATCATAGGGTAATTCTATTTTTAACTTTTTGAGGAAGCTCCATACTATTTTCTACAATGGCTACACCAATTTGCATTCACACCATCAGTGTTTGATGGTTACTTTTTTCTCCACATCCTCATCAACACTTGTTTCTTTTGTTTTTTAACCATTCTGACAGGTGTAGTGATATCTCATGTGACTTTCACTCGGATTTCCCTGATAATGAGTGATGTTGAGCATCTTTTCTTGTGTTTATTGGCCATCTAGATGTCTTCTTTGGAGAAATATCTGTCATTTCTTCTGCCCGTTTTTAATTGAATTATTGGGGGAGGTGTACTGAATTTTAGAAGTTCTTTATATATTTTGGATACTAACCCTTTATTGGATATGCCATTTGCAAATATCTTCTCTCATTCTGTAGGTTGCCTTTTAGTTTTATTGACTGTTTTCCTCACTGTGTAGAAAGTTTTTATTTTGAGATAGTCCCAATAATTTATTTTTGCTTTTATTTCCCTTGCCTCAGGAGACATATCTAGAAAAACGTTTCTACAGCTGATGTTAGAGACCTTACTGCCTGTGTTGTCTTCTATGATTTTTATGGTTTCAGGTCTCAAATTTAGGTCGTTAGTCCATTTTGAATTTACTTGCTTATGGTATAAGAAAATGGTCCAGTTTCATTCTTTTGCATGTAGCTGGCCAGTTTTCCCATCACCATTTCTTGAAGGGGAAATATTTCTTAAACAGAAGCAAAAGTTACTAACCATAAAAAAAAAGGTTTATGCATTGGATTTTATTAAAATTGAAAACTTCTGTTTGTCACAAGTCACCATTAAGGGAGTAAACAGGCAAGCATTAGAGTGGAAGACGATATTTGCAATACCCTGTCATAGAATTCATTACAGAATAAATATTTCCTATTAATATGAAAATAGACAACACATAGAGGGGCAAAATATTTAAATAGGCACTTGACTAAAGAGGATATCTGGTTGATATTTTTTAAAATTTAATTTATTTATTTGAGAGAGTGAGAGACCAAGTGCAAGTGGGTGTGAGGGCGGAGAAGGAGGAAGAGAGAGAATCCAAAGCAGACTCTACACTGAGTGTGGAGCTGGATATGGGGCTAGATCCAACAACCTGAGATCATTACCTGAGCCAAAACAAAGAGTCAGATACTTAACCAACTGAGCCACCCAGGTGCCACAAGTTGATTTTTTAAGCATATGAAAATATGTCAAAGGCCATTAGTTATCATGGAAGTGCAAGTTGAAGGCATAATAACATACCTCTATGCACCTGCTAGGATAACAAAGTAAAACAAAAGAACAAAAACATTATTATCAAGCATTGGCAAAGGTGTGTGGCAAATATATCTCTCATTCACAGCTGGAAGGAGTACAAATTAGTCCAACCACTTTGGAAAACTGTTGACTTCTCTACTAATACTAAACATTCATAAACTCTATGACCTGGCAATTCTACCTTTGAGAAAGAAAGACATTCTATTCCTACCTGAAATATATACATTTTTTTTACTAAAAACACATTTACTATACTGGTAATAGCATCATTACTCATAATAATCTCAACCTAGACAGAATCATTCATTTGTCAACATATTATTATATATTTATAACTAAATATTTAAGAATATCATAATTTTATATATAAATCTAATAAATGAATAAATTATTGCTACATGCAACAATGTAGATGTATCTCACAAACTTAACATATAATGAAAGAAGCCAGACACAGAGTAGTGCATAACCTATAATTCCGTTCATATGAAGTTCAAAAAGGCGAAACTAATTTATGGTGATAAAATTTTAAGTGGTTTTCTTTGTGGAAGTGAATGATATTTGGGAATGGGTGTGAGGAATGACTGAGGATGCTAGTAATGTTCTATGTAGATGGTGGCTACATTGTGTATTTATATTTGAAATGTTTATGGAGCTATACACTTAAAATTTGTAATCAGTATTTTATCTTTCAAGGAAAAGATTAAAAAATCTATACTGCTAGTACACTCACACACAAAAAGAATTCCTGCCAACAGCACATAATTTACCTATTATTAAATAGGTATCTACACCTATTTGTGAGTTCAAGGGAATTCTAATTGTTTGCTCGCAAGATCAATATTTTTAAGGGACAAAACAAGATTTCAAAATTCCTGTGCAAATTAATATGATTGTTATAATTCAAGCCTTCAGATATTTACTGAGCACCTGCATTGTGTCTAACATTTTTCTAGGTGCTGTAGATAAGTCACTTGGGGTACAAAAATAATCAGAAATTTTTCAGTATTATTAATTTTCAGAATAATAAAGCAAGATAAAAGTGTACATACCATTGTATCTAGCCAATGTTGAGTGAAATTCTAGCATGTCAGCTCAATATGCCTATAGCTACTGCAATTCTATAGGCTTATCGGCAAATTTGGCAAATAATGCTGCCAGGATGATCAACAAACTCTTTTACGCTGATGGTCTAGTTTCAGGCTAAGGATTGGTTTAGATACATGAATGTGATTGATTTGGATTATGGTGTGTGAAGAAGCTAGGTGATAATCAAGTCAGAGTGAGAAGACATAGACCTGTTTTTGAACCTTTGACTTATTGTAGTAGGAACATTGGGTGGACAGGAAGCGAATTACCTAGGAAATTTTACAATTTAAGGATAAATTGTTATGATCCCACGGGCAGATGTGATATTGTAACTTAAGGAATATGTATTTGGTCTTCATCCGCAGTTCCAGGCTCACTGCTCCCCCAAATCCTTAGTGCTGAGAATGCTAACATATGTTTTGTTACGTTAATGAGGTGGCTTATGGAAAGCCCCTAAAATTGGAGCTGGTTATCAATGAAAACAATAATGTGACTAGAATGTTCAAACTTTCATTCCCAACCTGTGGTTGTCAGGGAAGGTAGAGGGACTGGAGGTTGAATTAATCTCCAGTGACCAGTGAACTAATTAGAAACCAGTGGACTAGGTAGAAACCTCCATAAGACCAGAAAGGACAGAGTTTAGAGAGCTTCCAGGTTGGTGAACACGTGGAGATGTGGGGAAGTGTTGTGCCTGGAAAGAGCATGGAAGCTCTCCTTTCCCCATACTTTGCTCAATACAACTCTTCCACCTAGCTGTTACAGTAATCTAGTAAAAAAAAAAAATGTTTCTCTGAAGTCTGTGAGCTACTTGAGCCACTTGAACCCAAGAAGAAACCTCAACAAAATCAGTTCAGCCAGTTGATCTGAAGTATGGGTAACAACCTGGACTTGCAATTGCGTTCTGAGTTGGAGGGGGTCCTGCAATCTGTACCTTGCAATCTGTACCCTGTTCAGAAGCATAGGTGACACACTGGGCTTGTGACTGGCATCCGAAGTGTGTATATATGTGTTGGGGGCGCAGTCTTACAGGATAGAGCCCACAACCTGTAGAATCTGATGTAGAATCCAGGTAGGTAGTGTCAGAATTGGGTTGAATTCATGGACAGCCTGCTGGTGTCTGAGAATTGCTTGGTGTTGTATGGGAAGCATCCCCAAACCCCTCAACACAGTTTCCTATAATCCTACAGTCTTCCTCATAAATCTACTGTGAGGATTAAATAGGATAAAGTATGGAAAGCCATTAATATAGTACTGCCACTTAGTATACAATAAATGGCTGGATACCTGGGACGATATCTTGGGTACACAGCTTGCTATATGTGTGGCCTTTTGTAAATTACTACATTTCTCTAAGACTTCCCTTGGTTTTTCTTATCTATCAAATGAAGAGTATTAACATGGCTTAACTTCCAGGACTATTGGGAGCAGTAAATGAGATAATGCACACTCATTCTCATCAGTTTACTTTGGCCATAGCAAAGGCTTATCAAGTCTTAGCTACTATAATTAAGCTGCTTATATTTTTTCCTGAACAAAGTAACAGAGCATACAAGTAACAAACATAAAAAAGTAGCAGAACATACATTCCCTCTCATTCATCATCCTACACCCCAAAGCTCTGAGAATAACATTGATAATAATTATGATAAGGAAAGGTTGTAGGTTAGAAAGAGGACTACTTTCTGGCTTTTGACCTTAGGAAAACTACTTAACTTGCCATTGTCTCTGTTTTCTCATTTGTGAAATAGGGATAATAGCAGTTCTCTTCTAACTATTGTAAAACATAAATTCAGGTAAAGCTAATAGAATAGGGTTTGGTGTCATTAAGTGCCCTGATAGTATTAACTTTAAAAAGTGTTTTTACATATGCAATTTCATTTGACAGTGACGGTAGTTTTTCTAGGTGAGACTTTTTAGTAGATACAGAGACAACTTGGATCTTTTCCAAAACATGGATATAGACGTTTTACTTGAACTGGTTTTGGCTTGGACATGTCAGTGTAATTTTGGGGGGTTGAATGGTCCAGTTCTCCTACCCAAACATAATCCTTCTTTATCTATATATTAGGCCTGAAAGTCTATAACTGCAGGCATTCCTGAAGTAGTTGCAATTTAAACATCAATCCTTTATACTTGAATATAGATGAATTTATGAAGACATCTCCTGAGAGTTTTGACAGGCGATGCAGGGGGATTGGATAAAACAGAGTATCTTGAGTGCCTAAAGAGGGAGAAAAGGACACTAAAAAGGAAAACAAAATCTAAATCAAGGAAACTAAAAATGCTAGATGGCACACATTACGTATTTAGGATATTTGCCTGTGGCTGACCTCAAAATCATCTTCCTGATAGACAGATATCCTAACTGCATTGACAGCTCCTCTGAGGATATCTTGACTCTCTCACTGTATAGAAAATGGTTTCATTTGTATCTCAGTCTATTGAGATGAAATATAGGTGTCATACCATTGAAGGAAGTTATTAATTCTAGATAAATCAGAATCTCAGATGTGATTAATTTCTAATAAAATATCATTGGAGAAGAACAATTCAAAATCAAATCTTTTAAAAAAGATTTTATTTATTTATTTGTTTAGAGAGAGAGCACAAGTCAGGGGAGAAGCAGAGGAAGAGAGGGAGAGAGACTCTCTAGAAGACTCTGTGCTAAGCATGGAGCCTGATATGGGGCTCAGTTTCACAACCCTGAGATCATGTCCTGAGTCAAAATCAAGAGTCAGATGTTTGACTGAGTCACCCAGGTGCCCCTAAAAACAAATTTTAAGTAAAATGAGGGTGACTTAATTATGCATGATGTACTTTGGATGCATTGATTAAAATTCTTGTCCTTTCAACTCTAGAATTGACTGGGAAAAGAGAAAATTTCCAATGTCACTTTTATGTGCCTTGGCTCAAGAGCTCCAGGTTTTTCACTTATAAATATGTAATGCTTTGCTTGACTATAGTGTATATTTCAACAAATGGCTGTAACCTGCCAGTCTAAGTGGAGGGTCCATATAGAAATTTGCTCTTGTTTTGTTTTAGCTATTGTAGAAAAATCAAGAGAACCAACATAATTTTTCCTTGCCCTGCATTTGTTGGGCCTTTGGAAGATGACCCCTACTTAGATTTTGTTTGGAGAGAAGGACCACTCAGGAAAGAGGAGAGAGAAAAGAAAAATGGGGGAAAAAGGCACAAAGGTGTTTTGATATAGGGAGAAGGTGTAAGTGTTCCCGGGACTGGAAATGGACCAGAGATTTGAGAGATTTTTATCTCAGATTTAGTGCTCAGTGTCCTGGATGAAAGAGGGTCAGTGTTCCTTTGTTGTCTGGGGTTAATAGAGAAGACCACTAGGAGGTGAAGGAATACCAGATATAACAAAGGCAGAGTGAGTGACCTAACAGCAGCATTGGTAGCAGAAGGAGTAATCATATTGACACCAAAGGTCAAGACTCAGTCCATGTCTTCATTCTAGGTATCATAAAAGCTCCCCAAATTCTTGGGCTCCCCGAACATGACTGGGATTAGATTTTTCCACACTCTGTTAAATGGGCTCAAAGGCATATTTAGTTTGATTTGGAAAACAATGATCATTCTATCCCCCTGTATTGTAGAAAATATTATTACCCATGCTCCATGAGATTAGGATTCCTGTGTCTCTTTTTATCACTGCATTGATATTAACTGGAAGACTCAAGAAATATTAAACGTATTTTTTGAGGATAAATTAGTGGAATAACTAAGTAGAAATACGTTGAAATACAAAAGACTCAGTTGAATTAAAAAATCTTACACTGAGTGAAGCTTTGGTAAAGGAAGTGTCTCTCAACCTTGGCACTATCGGCTTTTTTTTTTTTAATCCAGCTACTTCTTTTTTTGTGAGTGCGAGGGGATATCTTCCCTGTTAGTAGAGTGTTTAACAACATCCTTGGCCTTTGTACAGATTGTATAGAAATAACCAAGCATCAGAATATTAGATTTGGATTTTGCTTTTGAAGTTGACCTCCCACAAGTGATTTCTTTGAAACTGAGGTTATTGTTATAGGGGACTAGATGTCTTTTTTTAGTTCACCTATTAAATAGCCTTATAATTGAGTTTTGCGAGTATGGAATTTATTTATATGAGCCAGTGATGTTTTAAAAAGAACACTGGACTCAGGTTTATAAGACAAAGGATTGAATTCAGGCTCCTGTTGCTTACTACTTTTGTGACACTCTCAAATTTCTTTCTGTATTTGGGAAATAGTTATAAACAACTCATGGATAGTTGTGAAAATATAACTATGTGAAAAATCTCTTTTCCTTCTTTTTTTAATTTTGTGACTCAAATTTATATTTTTCTTTTTTGCTGAGGTATAATTGACATAAGATATTATATATTAGTTTCAGATGTACAATATTAAAATTTGATATTGGTATATATTGAGAAATGATAGTCACAGTAAATATAGTTAACATCCATTACTTTACATAGTTACACATTCTTTTCTTGTATGAGGACTTCTAACACCTACTCTGTTAGCAACTTTTAGGTATATGATACAGTATTATTAACTATAGTTGCCATGCTGTACATTATATTTGCAGACTTATTTATTTTATTATTTTTATTTTTTAAAAGATTTTATTTATTTATTCATGAGAGACACAGAGAGGCAGAGACACAGACAGAGGAAGAAGCAGGCTCCATGCAGGGAGCCCGATGTGGGACTCAGTCCTGGAACTCTGGGATCACGCCCTGAGCCAAGGGCAGATGCTCAACCACTGAGCCGCCCAGGTGTCCTACAGACTTATTTTTTTTATAGCTAGAAGTTTGTATGTTTTGACTACTTTTACCCATTTCATTTCCCACTCAACCTGGGCAACTACCAGCTACCAATCTGCTCTCCATATCTGTGTTATTTATTTATTCATTAATTCATTCTCTCATGCCTGGGAGTAGTAACTGAAGATGAGAAGGGCATATGAAGATAATTTAAGGCTTAGGAGGACAAAACCAAAGTTTTCTTTTTGCTCATAGTTCAGCTGTGAATATAGGTAAGTACAAGGAGTAAATAATATTTGCCAAACAACCGTAGAGTTCACATGCAGACTTTTTGGGAAGTTGGGAGGTTAAATAATCTAGAGTCAGGAGAGTCAGTCTAGATACAATTAGTCTAGAAATCATGAAGAAGTTTTAGAGGCAGAGAGAGACCCAGCCTGGTGGAGGTGATACTTTCACAGATGGGAGGATATCCTGATCAGCTTCTAGTACATCTTGGGCCAAGCAAAGACTTTTGGGTAAGAAGAGCTCTAGCATTTTGAACCATGACTCTGTAATTGAAAGTGTGGGATGGTCCTGGAATAATGTTAATTTCTATACTAAGTGAGTCCTGGCATTCTGATGAGGAAGAGGCATAGTTCTGTGTTACCAACTTTGGCAATGTCTTGTCTAGTCTTATGGGTTTTAATTATATAGTGAAAGCTTGATAGTAAATGAACGACTCCTAAAGTTACATTTATTTTGTTTTACATATTGATTTAAGGTCCTGGTGAGCTTTCAGGAGACATATACTCCTATATAGTGATATACTGTATCTCATATTCTTCACTCTTGAAGTTCAATAAGCAAATTATTCTTAAAAGTTAAAATAAAGATCAGTAATATTCAAAACCTAATCTAAGATTTTTTAAAATTTATTCATGAGAGACACAGAGAGAGAGAGAGAGAGAGAGGCAGAGACCCAGGCAGAGGGAGAAGCAGGCTCCATGCAGGGAGCCCGATGTGGGACTCGATTCCGGGTCTCAAGGATCACCCCTGAGCTGAAGGCAGCTCTAAACTACTGAGCCACCCAGGCTGCCCTCAAAACCTAATCTAAAGCTTGAAAATTATGGTCTGAGAAATAAGAGTATTGTGCAACTACCATGTCACATCTAGAATGATCCAGTGTAAATGCTACTGTCAGGATTAAAAAAAAACTTCCAGGGAATAGATCACCATCACCACACCAGTTCACACAAACAAGGCCGGTCCATCAGAATTGTCTGAGAAAATTTTAAAACTATTATATTATACCTGACCCTGAAGAGATTCCGATTTAATAGATCTTGGATAAGACTCAAGAATGATCAATTGATTATCTGTTGGTCTATCATCTATTTTTGTAGAAAAAACCTCCCAGGTGATTTTATTTTATTATTTATTTATTTATTTATTTTAAAGATGTTATTTATTTATTAATGAGACATACAGAGAGAGGCACAGACCCTGGCAGAGGGAGAAGCAGGTTCCATGTAGGGATCCTGACATGGGATTCAATCCCAGGTCTCCAGGATCACACCCTGGGCTGAAGGTAGCGCTAAACCGCTGAGCCACCTGGGCTGACCCCTCTCAGGTGATTTTAATGTACACCATGTTTTTTTCAGGAGTATTATGGAAGAAAATTTTGGATGCCTAGAAATTTTCCCTTGAATTGTATTAGATGTTTCTTAAATGGCACAGTGACACTTTAAAAAAATTTTAGACCAGTTGAATTAGAGCTTAAATTTCTCCATGGCAATTTTATTTTTCCTATGTACTTGAGAAATAAACCATATTCATTTGTCAATATATAAATCTCTAAATCTTCAAAGCAGGAAGCTTGGTTCTGTGCTTCACATTGATAATTCTGCTTCACCTAAAATGCCTTTGATATGATTATAGTCCCTCCATCAATACACAAAGGGCTCTCTGTACAATTTGAAGGTAGAATTTTCCATTCTTATTTTGGGCACATTTTGTTTATGCTTATTATGGTGTCCTGACCATCTGTCTGCAGCAGTGGAGAAACACTAGGTACCACCTGCAGTAGACAGTTTTTTTTTTCCTCTGACAAATGTGAAGAGTCTGGCAAAACAAGGCTGTAAACACTGTCATAACTCTCCTCTGATTGTTTGTTTTGGGTCATCTACTCATATATAGCTAAATGATTATGATACAGTGGAGGGATCATGGACTTTAGATCTATATTTGAATTCAAGCTTGTTGTCTCATTTATTCACTCAACAAATATCTATTAAGTGTCTGCTGTGTGCAAAAGGCGATTCTTAAGCATAGAAATAGAAAACATGAGACTGTGCCTTCAAGCAACTCATAGGCTATAGGAAACACAAACAATTGATATGGAGAGTGATGTGTTAGAAGAAATGGAAGCAAGAGTGGAAAGTCTGAAGAGGTAGTCATACATAACAGAAATTTGTTTTTGGGGTGGGCTTAGTTGAGAGAGTGTTAGAAATGTTGGAAGGTCTTGCTGGAAGGCTTAATCTTAGTTTAAGTTTTAAAGGAATTTTGAGTTAGAGAGAGTGTGGGATAGTTCAATCTAAAACGTGTGTGATATATTTGAGGAAATGCAAGTAGCTTAGATTGACTGAAGGAAAGGATGCAAAGAGAAAAGGGATTAATAGATAAGGCTAGAGAACTAGGCAAAAACTAGGTTATTAAAACCAGTAGACTTTATTCTGAAGGCAATGAGGAGTGATACTATCAGATTTGCATCTAAGGTCTTCTTGAGGAAGACATAACCGTTAACAGGTTATCGCAGTAACTCGGACAGAGGGGGAATAGCGATGTGATGGTGGTGAGTAAACAGATTTTGGAGTTATTCAGGAAGTTCCTTTGATTGGACTTTTATCCTTAGTCACATGCATATGGAAAGAAGAGGTAGGATGCCTTGCAGCTTAAATGGTGGTAGTCTTCACCAATTAAGGAGCACAGGAAAAGAAGGACTTTGGGGAAGTTTTGTGGGGGAGGGTATTCTAGTCTACTGCTCTTTGAGAGACCTTTTCTTAAAGGCTTACCCTAAGCCACCAGTTGTTATGAGTTGAATTTCCCACCTTCTTTGTTGCTAAAGGCAAAAATAACATCAACTCACAATCACAAGGCCTATAGATGTAATCGATTATTCAGATTAGGGTTGCCTGGGTGGTTCAGTTGGTTAAGCAGCTGCCTTTAGCTCAGGTCTTGATTTCGGGGTCCTGGGATCCAGCACTGCTTATTGTCATGTCCACGTGGACAAATGAGAGTGCAACCTCTTAGATTAAGTTACCTTGAACTTTAAATTTTAGCTGGTAGCTGCCAAACTGCTTTCAGAAAGAAGAGTTCACATTGCTTGAGAGTTCCCAGTAGAAGACACCTCGCTTTCTTCCCCAGGGCTATATATATATATACAAACCTGTAATGTTTAATTACAGCTTTGCTGGCAAAGTGAAGATTACCATCTACCTTTTAGGATAGGCCTAATAATAGGAAATTTGTAATGTAGTTTACACAGAGAAGGGCTTATCGTTATGATTTCTTCAGTTCCTTTAGAGCTGTGCAAGAAAAACTTTTCTTCTAATTCCTTTCTATTTGCATTCCCAGCACCATTTATTGAAGAGACTGTCTTTCTTCCAGTGGATCGTCTTTCCTCCTTTATCGTATATTAGTTGAGCATAAAGTTCAGGGTCCACTTCTGGGTTCTCTGTTCTGTTCCATTGATCTATATGTCTGTTTTTGTGCCAGTACCACACTGTCTTGATGAACACAGCTTTGTAGTACAACCTGAAATCTGGCATTGCGATGCCCCCAGATATGGTTTTCTTTTTTTAAAATTCCCCTGGCTGTTTGGGGTCTTTTCTGATTCCACACAAATCTTAAGATAATTTGTTCTAAGTCTCTGAAGAAAGTCCATGGTATTTTGATAGGGATTGCATTATACGTGTAAATTGCCCTGGGTAACATTGACATTTTCACAATATTAATTCTGCCAATCCATGAGCATGGAATATTTTTCCATCTCTTTGTGTCTTCCTCAATTTCTTTCAGAAGTGTTCTGTAGTTTTTAGGGTATATTTTGAGAACCATTTGAATGGTAAATGGTTCTCCAACCTTTTATTTTCAGGTTGTAGGTGTCCTTCTGTCTAAAATGAGTCTCTTGTAGACAGCAAATAGATGGGTCCTGTTTTTTTATCCAGTCTGAAACTCTGCGCCTTTTGATGGGGTCATTAAGTCCATTCACGTTCAGAGTTACTTGAACTTCTTCTTAAAGGGGAGTTTTAAGAGTCCCCCTTAAAATTTCTTGCAGAGCTGGTTTGGAGGTCACATATTCTTTCAGTTCCTGCCTGTCTTGGAAGCTCTTTATCTCTCCTTCCATTTTGAATGAGAGCCTTGCTGGATAAAGTATTCTTGGTTGCATGTTCTTCTCATTTAGGACCCTGAATATATCCTGCCAGCCCTTTCTGGCCTGCCAGGTCTCTGTGGAGAGGTCTGCTGTTACCCTAATATTCCTCCCCATGAAAGTCAGGGACTTCTTGTCTCTTGCTGCTTTAAGGATCTTCTCTTTATCTTTGGAATTTGCAAGCTTCACTATTAGATGTCGAGGTGTTGAACGGTTTTTATTGATTTTAGGGGGGGATCTCTCTATTTCCTGGATCTGAATGCCTGTTTCCCTTCCCAGATTGGGAAAGTTTTCAGCTAGGATTTGTTCAAATACATATTCTGGCCCTCTGTCCCTTTCGGCGCCCTCGGGAACCCCAATTAAACGTAGGTTTTTCTTCCTCAGACTGTCATTTATTTGCCTTAATCTGTCTTCATGGTCCCTTAATTGATTGTCTCTTTTTTCCTCAGTTTCCCTCTTTGCCATTAACTTGTCTTCTATGTCACTCACTCGTTCTTCCACCTCGTTAACCCTCGTCGTTAGGACTTCTAGTTTGGATTGCATCTCATTCAATTGATTTTTAATTTCTGCCTGATTGGATCTAAATTCTGCAGTCATGAAGTCTCGTGAGTCCTTAATGCTTTTTTCTAGAGCCACCAGTAGCTGTAGAATAGTGCTTCTGAATTGGCTTTCTGACATTGAAGTGTAATCCAGATTTTGTAACTCTGTGGGAGAGAGGGCTGTTTCTGATTCTTTCTTTTGAGGTGAGGTTTTCCTTCTAGTCATTTTGCTCAGTGCAGAGTGGCCAGAAACAAGTTGTATTGGAACACGGGGGAGTATCACTGGTCCGTCCAGCTGGTCTTCTGGGGGAGGGGCCTGCTGTGCTGATTTTCAGGTGTTAGCACTTGGGGGAGCTGCTCCGCCCCTGCCTGCTGCAGGGCTCAGCGGGGGTTGTTTACCCCGTGGGGCCCCAGGAGGAACAGCAGCAGTTGCTATGGCAACTCTGGAAGCCTGGATTCAGCCTCCGCAGGAACTACGGGGCTCGGGGCTCTCGGCTCTCCGTCCGCAGGGCCTGGAGGCTCCGGGGCGGGGCCGCTGATCTGCTCAGTTCGGGGCAGGAGCGTCCTCGCTGTCTCGGGCCCTCCCGGCCTCTGCCTGTCCCGGGGGAGGCCGGATCCTGGGCTGTGTCCCGGCGCCCTGTGCTCCGGGGCCTGCGCTGGTGGATTCACGCTCCCGCCCCGCAGCCTGCATATGGTTTTCATTCTCATTTGTGATCAATAGATAAAAGACTAAAAATACCTGTTTAATTACACTTTTTAAAGTAGCTAAATTGGGGCACCTAGGTAGCATAGTTGGTTAAGTGTTTGACTCTTCCTTCAAGCTCAGGTATGATCTCAGGCTTGGGAGATGGAGCCCTACATCAGGCTCTGTGCTGGGCGTGGAGCCTGCTTAAGATTCTCTCTCTCTCAAAAAAAAAAAAAAGATTCTCTCTCTCCCTCTCCTCTTGCCCCCCACCCTGGAGAAAACAAACAAATAAATGAATAAAGTGGCTAAATCTACAGTGGACCTGGGGCTCTCCGTCAGGCAGAAGTGTGTGGAGATCTTTCAGATCTCAAAATAAGTTTTTATGACATCCTCTGGATTCTCTTTGGCTTAATGGCACTTACTAGTAACAGGCAGAGGTAAGGGATGGAAGAGGAGCTGAGCTGAGTATTACCTTCTCTGAGTAAAAAATGCTATTTGCTGGTGATATTTTTCTTAGGAAAAATAATGTGACTAAACAATTTGCTTACTTGTTCTGAGTGTTAGCCTACTTTTAGGGAAAAAAGTAATAGACTAATGTGAATCAACCTTTTTCTACTTTCCGGTTATAAACATTCAGCTAATATTATTGAGATTTACTAACGCCAGGAAGTGGTTTAGGTGCAAAAAATAGAACATTTAACAACATGGACAAATCTCTGTCCTTATGAAAATTAGTTTCCCCAGTAAAGGCTCTTTGACATTGTAGATTGTTCTTGTCATTTATTCATTTCTTTCCTTCCTTTCTTATTTTGTGAATGTTGTTGAAATTTGGGGAGGAAGTGGGCATAGGAATCTTATCCCATATTTCTTTCCTACTTTTGAGAAGCTGTTTCCATAAAAAGAAACATTTTATGCCACATTTTTGAAGGACAGAGTCCCATGTTTGAAGTAGTGAGGTTGTACAATGTTGCCTGCAGTGCATAACTGTCTAATTCTGGGTTTTAATACTGGGAAGACCATTTCTGTTACATGCCTAAGCCATGTTCTATGATAAAAACTTTATTAATGAAATTGATATCTTGGTCTTTATCTTTAAAGAATTTTGGAGGGAGTCTTATTTCTCAAATGATTTAGAATGTGCGCAGGGAAAATGGATGCTAGAGGCCCTCTTGAAACACTAACTGCTCATGAATTATGTCAGGAATACTGAGAGATATAAAACCTGGCGTTTGGTGAGGAAAATAACTTTGACTAGGTCTAGTCTAGTTCAATGCTGCTTTTTCAAATTGGGTTTCTGATCTTTGCCATGATTCATATTATTCTGTGTGACTGGATTTTGTAGTCAAGGACTCATTTTTAACTGTTAAAACCTATACAGGCAATTTTATTTTTGTTGAAGTTAGTTGATGCACAGTATTATATTAGTTTCAGGTGTGTAACATAGTGATTCAACAACTATATATGTTGTAAAATATTCATCACAGTTAGTATAGTTATTATTTGTTGCCACACAAAGCTATTACAATATTATTGATTATATTCTGATACTGCACTTTTCATCCCTGTGACTTATTTATTTTATAACTGGAAGTTTGTAGTTGTTAGTCCCCTTTACCTATTTTGCCCCTCCCCAGAAACCACCACTTTGTTCACTATATTTTAAGACTATTCCTGTGTTTTTTGTTTACTTTGTTTTTTTGATTACACATATAAGTGAACACATGTTATTTGTCTTTTCTTGACTTCTTTCATTTATAATAATACGCTCTAGCTCCATCCATCTTGTTCAAAGTGGCAAGATCTCATTTTTTATGGCTGAATAATATTCCATTGTACATTTATACTAATCTTCTTCATTCATTTATCAGGGGACACTTGGGTTACTTATGTATCTTGACTATTGTAAATAATGCTGCAATAAATATAGGGGTGCATAAATCTTTTCAAATTAGTATTTTTATTTTCTTCAGGTAAATAATTCCAGAAGTAGAATTACTGGTTTGTATATATAGTCTTTCTGTTTTTAATTTTTTGAGGAACCTCCATACTGTTTTCTGTAGTGGCTGCACCAATTTACATTCCCACCAACAGTGCACAAGTATTCCTTTTTCTTTATATCCTTGCCCAAACTTGTTATTTCTTATTTTTTTGATAATAGCTATCTTGATTAGTAGGAAGTAATATCTTATTGGGGATTTGATTTGCTTTTACATGATAATTAGTGATGTTGAATATTTTTTCATGTGTCTTTTGGTCATCTGTATTTTCTCTCTGGAGAAATGTCTATTCAGGTCTTCTGTTCACTTTTTAATCAGATGATGATGATGATGATGATGATGAATATCATTTGGTGTTATGTGAGTTCTTTATATAGTTTGGATATTCACCACTTATTGGATATATCATTTGAAAGTATCTTCTGTTATTCAGTGGGTTGCCTTTTTGTTTTGTGACTGTTTGTTTTACCGTTCAGGAAACTTTTTATTTTGGTGTAGTACAAATAGTTTCTTTTTGCTTTTGTTTCCCTTGCCTGAGGACATTTATCCAGAATAATATTGCTAACGTCTATGGCCACGAGATTACTGCTTATAGTTTCTTTTAGGAGTTTTGTGGTTTCAGGTCTTACATTTAGGTCTTTAATCCATCTTGATTTTATTTTTGTATGGTGTAAGAAAGTAGTCCAGTTTCATTCTTTTCCATGTAGCTGTCCAGTTTTCACAGCACCATTTATTGAAAAGACTGTCCTTTCCCCACTGTGTGTTTTTGCCTCCTTTGTTATCTAGGTAGGCAATTTAGAATTAAGCACTCACCATCCTGGATTTTCATACTGACAAGTTACTGCAACTTAAGATGTTTCTTCCCCCAAGCAAGGAGTACTTTTTAGCCGAGGAAAAGCTATTATAGATATGGAGCAATATTCATGAGACCTTGAGCAAATTGGGCATGAGTCTCACCCACTCTTTCAGCGATCGTTTAGTGAGGAAACCACAGAATACTTTAAGAACCTCCAGTGTGTTGGGATTTATATTTGAAATTACACTCAGGTGTGTTGGTGCTGGTGCTGTTTTGATCTTCATAGAAGACATCAATGGAAGGATTTCAAAAATCTGTGTCATGAATGTTATATGGTTAACAATGATTGAAATAAAGTCTTTGATCACATACAGTACTCTAAATTCAGAAAGGTAAAAATATAAAGAAAATAGATCTTAGAACTGATAAAATATGTAGGTGCTTTGAAGATTATTGGAAGTGCACTGAAGTGTTCAACTGGGCCTCCTGAAAGATTCACTGAGGGCTGATTCACTGAAAAAGTTACTACCTCTAATATCGGGAAGTTACTGCCATAACCACAATTGCCTTTCCTTTTAAAGAAACTAGAAAATTGATACTGTAATTCTGCATTTCCAAACTCAGTTTGCAAGAAATACCAGCTAAGAGCCATAGTAAGATGACTCTGCCTCATGTTTATTTTCCTAGCCCCACAAGAGTTCTTATAATTGGTGGAACCTAATTTGTGTCAAGAATCCTAGCTTAAGGAGTTTGGTGAATTTAGATTGTGGTTTTCTAACTTCTCCAATGAGCAGGAATATAGAATGGGGATTGGGTAGCGAATCCTCAATATTAAATACCATAAGTGAAAAGTAAAAGTCTCAGGACATGCTGAACAAGTGGGTGTTAGTGTGAAGGTTGTTGCAATTTCAGCTTGAACTACTCAGGGGCACGTTATAGGGGTGCTGAGAGTGCCTTGGTAAATCTAGGTAAGTGCTATGGCCTTAATAAGTGCAACAGGGGAGGGAGTAGATTATAGGGAAGGGATTACCCTATGGTGGCATTAGCCAACCAGGAGAATGGAAACACAAGATTTTGTGAGCAATAGGGTCTTTTCACAGATGCAGAAATTACTGATTTTTTTCTTTTTTTAAAAAAGATTTATTTATTTATTCATGAGAGACACAGACTGAGAGAGATAAGCAGAGACATAGGCAGAAGAAGAAGCAAGCTCCTCGCAGGGAACCCAATGCAGGACTTGATCCCAGATCCTGGGATCACGACCTGAGCCAAAGGCAGGTGCCCAACTGTTGAGCCACCCAGGTGTCCCTGATTTCATATTTCTCACTATGAAATATCTTAAAGACAAGTTGGGTGAATTTCACAGGATAACAAATGCCAACTAGATTGAAATAGAAAATAAAATGAAGGCAAGCATTGATTTCCAGAAGTAATGCTGGCCTTTCATGTTCTAGAGAGGATCAATTTCAAAAGTAGTCTATTAGAAACTCATTGGAGCCTCATTTGCTACAGAACAGCAGAGGGAAATGAAGGACGAGAAGAAGCTCATACATCCATGGAAAAAGATGGAGCAGAATGAAAAGCTCCTCAAAACTGGCTATGTTGCCAAGTACAGAAACCATGTGTCTTGAAAAGCACATGAGGGAGGTGTTAATCCTCAGTAGGCCCCAAGAGCACACACTTCATAAGCATCGACAGCAGCTTCAGTTTGGCAGCCTGCTGGGAGTGATTTCCAGTTGAAAGAATGATGGGAATGAGAGACAAACTTTCCCAGAAGGCTTAAGCAATTCCAAAGCAAACAGTAATGATAGCAACCACTGTGGCATAGAGTGTCTGTACCCAAGGTGACAATGTTGGCTTTTACGACGTTAGGTATTAAAGCAGGTACCTAGAATAAGACTAGGGAAGTCAGAATGTAATTATTGTAAAGTTCCAAACTTTTCCAGAAGGCAGACAAGTCACAAATGATACCGTCAGAAAGTATACAGAGGTGGATCCCTCCTCAAACATAAACACATATTAATTATTTCAATAGAAAAATTTTCTAATGAAGTTTAAGTTTATAGTTCAAAGATTCTGGATATCTGAAAGACTGGCTGGCTACCTGACAGGATAAACTAATAATTTCTTCTACCAAAGACTGTGTGTGTATATATTAATATATATATAAGTATACAGATATAATTTTTGATTTTTATTTCCTAAATATACTTTATTTTTTATAGCAGTTATGAGTTCAGCCCAAAATTGACTGAAAGATACAGATTTCCTCTACACCCTCTGTCTCCACCCACATAGTTTCTCTGTATTATTAACATTCACAACCAAAGTGGTACATTTTTTACACTTAATGAATCTTCTTTGACATATCTTCATACTCAGAAGTCCATAGTTTATCTTAGGGTTTACATGCTTGGTTTTGTACCTTCTGTGGGTTTGAACAAATGTATAACGACATGTGTCCATCATTATAGCACCATACAGAGTAGTTTCATTGCCCTAAAAATCTTCTGTGCTCTACCCATTCATCCCTTCTTCCGCCTGAGCTCCTGGAAACCAGTGATCTTTTCATTGTCTCTACAGTTGTGCCTTTTCCAGAATGTCGTATAGTTGCAATTATACTATATGTAGCATTATCAGATTGACTTATTTCAGATAGCAATGTATTTAAAATTCCTCATCTTCTCATGGCTTGATTGCTCCTTTTTTAGCGTGCTGAATAATAGTCTATTGTCTGGATGTAGATAATTTATCCATTTACATTGAAGGACATCTCAGTTGCTTCCAAGTTTTGGCAATTATGAGTAAAGCTGCTATAAACCTCTGTGTGCAGGCTTTTGGGTGTACATAAGTTTTTTCAACTCACTTGGGTAAATACCAAAGAGCATTATTGCTGGATCATATGGTAAGAGTATGTTTAGTTTTGTTAAAAAAAAAAATGCTGTCTTACAAAGTGGCTGTAGCATTTCGCATTCCCACCAGCAGTGAATGAGAGTTCCTATTGTTCCACATCCTTGCCAGCATTTGATGTTGTCTGTGTTTCAAATATTTACCATTTTAATAGGCATGTAATGGTATCTCATTGTTGTTTTAATGTGTAATTCCCAAACAACGTGATGTTTAGCATCATTTTATATGCTTATTTCCATCTATATATCTCCTTTGGCAAGGTGTATGGTCATATTTTTTGCCCATCTTTAAATTAGATTGTGTTTTATTATTGTTGAGTTTTGAGATTCAAGGTGTCTGGTCATATTTTTTGCCCATCTTTAAATTAGATTGTGTTTTATTATTGTTGAGTTTTGAGATTCATTTGCATATTTTGGATAACAGTTCTTTGTCGTATATGTTTTTGGCCAATATTTTCTCCCAGTCTGTGAGTTGTCTTCTTATTCTCTTGATGGTGTCTTTCAAAGGGCAGAAGTTTTTTTTTAACAATGTCTAACTTATCAATTGTATCTTTCATGGGTCATGTATGGATGGATCATTCTTTAGTTCTGGTTTCTTACAAGATGTTTTCTTTATCTTTGGTTTCCAGCAGTTTTATTTTTTATAATATTTTAAAAATATTTTATTTATTTATTTGAAAAGAGAGAGCACAAGTCAGGGAGAGGCAGGGGAAGAGGGAGAAGCAAGGGGAGAAGGAGAAGCGGGGTGGGGGAGAGAAGTGAGGTAGAGGGAAAAGAGAAGGAAAGGGAGATGCTCAGCAGGACACTGACATGGGGCTCAATCCCAGGATCCTGAGATCATGACCTGAGCTAAAGATAGTTTGATTAACCAACTGAGCTACCCAGGCACCCCTGTTTCTAGCAGTTTTAATATGAAATGCCTCAGTGTAGATTTTTTGATATTTACCTTACTCAGTGTTCTCTGAATTTTCTGGATCTGTGTCTGTCAGTAATTTAGAAAAATTTTCACTGTTACTTCAAATATCTCTTCTTCTACTTTTTTTCTTTCTTTTTCCAGTCACACCTATGTTACTCCTTTTGAAATTGTCTGACAGTTTTTGTTTGCTCTGTTTAGTTTTTTTGTTTTCTTTATACTTCAGTTTGGGAAGTTTCTATTGATTATTCTCAAGCTTACTGATTCTTTTGTTTGCCTTATCCAGTCTACTACAGAACCCATCAAAGACATTTTTCATTTTTATTACAATGTATTTGATTTCTAGTATTTGCTTTTGAATTTTTCTTAGACGTTCCATCTCTCTGCTTACATTAGCCGTCTCTTGCATGCTTTCTACCTTTTCATTGGAATCCTTTGCATATTAATCATAGCTATTTTGAATTTTCTGCCCAATAATTCAAACATTGGTGTCATGCTGAGTCTAATTCTAATGTTCACTTTCTCTTTAGACTATGTTTTTTTCTTATCTTTTAGCCTGCCTTGTAATTTTTTGTTGGAAGCTAGACATGATGTATTGGGTGATTCAAACTGAGGCAAATAAACTATTAGTATGAAGTTTTATATTAATCTGTCTAGGAGTTGGGCTATATTTAATTTTTGCTGTAGCTGTACATACCAGAGGCTTTAAATTCCTCTAGTGTCCTATTTGGCTTCTCTGTTGAGGCTGGGCTTCCCTCAGACTCCTCAGAAAGAGTCTGTGTCCTGCAGCTCTTTCATCTGTAATCCACTGTTATTATGTTGGAGCTTTGTAGGTGTGGTAAAAAATAATGGAAGAGGAGAAGCATTTTTAAAAATCTTTTGGTTAAACCTCTATCTTTAGTGGGTTTGTGTCCTTGGGTTTTCATAGGTGTTTAATAGCAATTCCTACCTCTTTGATGAAACAGGGAGGCTAATAGGGACTAGAGTGGTAGAAATGCCCTACCTTCTGGGGAAATTTCTCTCTGGAGAATTGTCCTTTGTTGGGGAGAATGGACTAGGTTTGTTTTAAAATTATTCTCTTTCCGTTCTAGCCAGATCCAGGAGGGCTTTTTCTCTATTCTTCACCATGTGTACCTGGTGGGATTCCCAGTGGTAAAGCCGCCAGTAGTTTGTCACTGTCATGGTAATCTACACTCTTCAGTCTCTAGCAATTTGTTAGAAGTGCCGTCAAAGTGTTCTTAGTAGTGTGTCACTCTGGGGATTCTGCTCCAGGTAAACATATCTTATCTGTGAATCTTAGATTCAGCTGTCTCTCCAGATACAACAGTTGAAATTTTCCCTTTGGCCCCAATCCTGTAATTGGTCCAAGAAAAGTCATTGATTTTCAATTTATTCAGCTTTTTTCTTGGATGGGCAGTTGTGATGACTTCCAAACTCCTTACATGTTGGAGCTGAAACTGGAGTCCCTCTGATAGGTTCTTTTGTTAACCTGGACATAACATGGGATGGGAAATAGAATAAAGAGAAGATTTTCAATCTTCAAGTTTGTGGCTTCAGAGTTATTTGGATTGAGGTGTTCTTTAGAAGTATATCAGTGCATTTTGGAGGCAAAATCAATACTGCCTATCAGATGTAGCCTAACAATAGAAGTTTGCGTGGGCAGCAGCCTCATGAAGGTGAAAACAGGATTGTTCAAAGAAACTTCCAATTTCCTCATCAAAAATGAGATAACCATACCTTGCATAACCATCATCTTAATCGCTAAACTCAAATGGCTTAGGGATCAAAAACGGGAAATGTTAGGAGGAAACATTTATTCCCCCTCATTCCTATTCCCTTCCAGGAAGCTTCATTAGATTTACACTCTGGATTTATCTTTGCCTTCTCATTCTTCTCAAGGGCTGAAACAATGACTTACCCTTGATGAGTTTGGGAGAGAACCTAGGCATACATAGCCCAGCACTTTGACTCCTCTTAAAAGCCGCTCATCTGCAGAATATACCCATTCTGTTTTGCCGCACCACCAAGGTTATCTAAAGGATCAAGCCCCAACTGGGGAAGTGTAAAGTGGTCCCATGTAACTCTATCTCTGGCAAATCTATTTCTGGTTTTGTAATTAAAAACTCTATGTCACCGCCCACCTAAGCCATCTTATCCAACCTAGACTCTATCAGTAATAAAAGGAATATTTTGATTTTCATCTGATTAACTATTATTTTTAAAAAGATTTTACTTATTTATTTGAGAGAGTGAGAGAGAGAGCATGAGCAGGGTGAGGGGCAGAGGGAGAAGCAGATTCCCCACTAAGCAGGGTGTACAATGGGGGGCTCAATCCTGGGACTCCCGGATCATGACCTGAGCCGAATGCAGATGCTTACTGAACTGAGCCACCCAGGCCCTCTGATTGTCTATTATTTTCAAAAAACTCTATTTTCAAATAGTTTTAGATTTATGAAAGAGTTGGGCAGGTAGTATAGTTCACATATATAATAACTGACACGGTTTTCCCTATTTTAACATCTTCCATCAAATTGGTAATATCGTCACAACTAAGAAAAATCTTTGGTACATACATGGCAACTATATTCCAGAATTTACTCAGATTTCACTAGTTTTTTCTCTAGTGCTCATTTATTATTCCATGATTGATTTAACCATCAATTGGTCTAGCACCATTTCTCAAACATTTATGACATTTACAGTTTTGAGATCGTCAGGTATTTTGTAGAAAGGTCAATTTGAGTACGGATGTCTAATGTTTCTGTCATAATTAGATAGGAATTATGAACTTGAGGAAGAATGCCATAAAGGTGAAATACCTTTCTCATCCCATAGTATCAGGGATGCTATCAATATGACTTGTCACTGATGATAAAGAGCCTGGTCACCTACCCAGGGTAGTTTTTTCCAGGTTTAGGCACTATAAAGTTACTCTTCATGCTCCCTACCCCCACTTCCCTTCTGTAATCATTGGAAGCAAGCCACTAATCACAGTTCACATTCAAGGAGTATACTGAAATATTTTTGGTCTAGTTTGCAATTAGTTTATAAATTAGAGCAGAGAATTGATATTTATCAGACCACATGAAACCCCAACATGAGTAACTATCCACTTGCAAGTTTAGTCAGAGGAATAGATCCTTTAAGTGGGCAGAGGGGCATCATGGTGAGATGAAAGAAGTGGGCTTCCTGGCCAGGGGTGTGTCTGGGGTTAGCAATTGGCCAGAGAGTGGCAAGTAGTAAAAAATAGGGTCTGGAGGCTAGAACGAGAGTAGAGGCAAAAAGTTCCCACTGAAACTATGCTGCCTCTAGTATACTGAGAATCAAATAAAGAACACATTTCCCTAAGCCCACACTAGGCAATCAGTGCCTCAGTGAGTTCCATAATTGAAAAAGAAATCAATTTTCCTGTTTTGATTTATATGAAAACCCCAATGTTCTTTTGCTTGTTTTACCACATGCACATGTGACTGATAGCCAGGAAAAACCAAACGAATTAACATTTAAGGACAGCCTCAGCCCCTGGGTCATCTTTGCTAAAGAAAGACAAGTAGGTGGGCAAAAAGACAAATTAAAAACCTTCCGCTGTCAACGACATTATCTCAGTTTAGATCAAATACCAAGGAAACTAATTTGATTTTATGCTGTTTCCATCCTAAAGCTCTTTCACTCAGTAGGTTATTGCTACTACAAAATTGACATTATTTATAGCTTCTTCAATCAATAAAAAAAATGGAGGCTTACAGGTGGGTCATTGGCTTGTTTCTTATAGAATTCTTGCCTTTATTCTTTCCCACTAAAATGACCTTAATTTTTCTACTTTTGTTTCAAGTTTCACATTAGTTTTATTTTAAACTTCTTATATATAAAATATGCATCTGAAAAGAACAGCTTCATAGATAAGAAGGAAAATCATCTATTCCAAGATAGCAAGTGAATAGTTTGAGGTGCTAAATCTTGAAACATTAAATTCTCCAGACTTGCTAATGTTTTCCTAGAGTTTTCAGTTTTATTTCTAATGCTGCTGAAGAAAATAATTATATGTACATACATGTGTTTTCTTATGCTGATTTTAACATTTTAAATTATTTAATTCATGGCCATTGTGCAAGAATTGAAAAATCCAGAATATTTAAATGAAATCTATCCTGAAACTATTTTCAACACATATTTATGGAACATCTATTATTGGCACTCTCCTCAGTGCTAGACTTACAGCAGTTAACAAACCAGAGAAATGCATACCATCAGGGAGCTTTCATTCTTGTGGGAAGAGACAGACAAAAAAGAGTAATATATATATTTTAAAGGAAGTGCTAAGTACTTTGGGGGAAAAAATAGAGAAGAAGAAGATTGCATGGGGGAAAGTACAGCATTTTACATAGGATTCTAGGGGAAACTACTTAAAACCTGATAATTGTGCAGAGAATTCAAGAAGTTGAGGGAGTGTAAGACTGGAACAAAAGCATTCTGAACAGAGTAAACAGCAAGTACAAAGGCCCTGTGGTGAGGCTTTTACTCTGAGGGAGGTGAGAAGCATTAGAGGGTTTTAACAGACAAGAGACATGAGTTAACTTTTAAAAGGGTCACTTTATCTGCTCTGTGAGATCAGACTTAGGGTACAAATGAAAATAAGGAGACCAACTTTATGGTTCTTGACTGGGGTTGTAGCTTGGAAATGGTTAAGAAGTAGGCAATTAAATATGTTGATGGTGGAACCAGAGTGGTATTGGAGGATTGGATTTGGAGCATGAGATTAAGTGAAAAGTCAGTAATGCCTCAAGATTTGATATGAACAACCAGAAAAAAAAGGAATTGTAATTTATGAAAATGAGAAAGATTGCAGAAGTGGATTTAGGGTAAATATCAAATTTGATTTAAAAAATTTGATAAAGTAAAGTTTTTAAAATTTTACTTTATTTAAATTCAATTAGTTAACGTACAGTGTATTATTAATTTCAGAGGAAGAGTTCAGTGATTCATCAGATGTATATAACATTCAGTGCTCATTACATCATGTACTGTCCTTTGCCCATCATCCAGTTACCCAATCCTCCCACTTCCCTCCCCTCCAGCAACCCTCAGTTTGTTTCCTATGATTTAGAGTCCCTTACATTTGTCTCCCTCTCTGACTTTGTTTTGTTTTATTTTTCCCTCCCTTCCCCTATGATCCTGTTTTATTTCTTAAATACTGTATGTGAGTGAAATCATATAATTGTCCTTATCTGTTTGGCTTATTTTGCTCAGCATAATACCCTCTAGTTCTGTCGACACTTTTGCAAATGGCAATATTTCAATCTTTTTAATGGGTGAGTGATATTCCACGATATATATATATATATATATATATATATATATATATATATATCACACATCCATTCATCTGTTGATAGACATTTGGGCTCTTTCCATCGTCTGGCTATTGTGGACATTGTTGCTATAAATATTGGGGTGCAGGTGCCCCTTTGAATCACTATGTTTGTATCCTTTAGATAAATACCCAGTAATGCAATTGCAGGGTTGTAGGGTAGCTCTATTTTCAACTTTCTGAGGAACCTCCATACTGTTTTTCAGAGTGGCTGCACCAGGTTGCATTCCCACCAACAGTGCAAGGGGGTTCCTCTTTCTCCATGTCCTCACCAGCATCAGTCATTTCCTGACTTGTTAATTTTAGCTATTTTGACTGATATGAGGTGGTATCTCATTATAGTTTTGATGTGTATTTCCCTGATGCCCAGTGATATTGAACATTTTTTCGTGTGTCTGTTGGCCATTTGTATGTCTTCTTTGGAGGAATGTCTCTTCATATCTTCTGCTCATCTCTTGATTGTTTTATTTATCTTCTGCCCACTTCTTTGGGTGTTTGATAAGTTCTTTATAGATCTTGGATACTAGCTCTTTATCTGATAAGACATTTGCCAATATCTTCTCCCATTCTGTAGGTTGTCTTTTGATTTTCTTGACTGTTTCCTTTGCTGTGAAAAAGTTTTTATCTTGATGAAGTCCCAATACTTCACTTTTGCCTTTGTTACCCTTGCCTTTGGAGACTTGTCTAGCAAGAAGTTGCTGCAGCTGAGGTCAAAGAGATTGCTGCCTATATTCTCTTTTAGGATCTTGTTTGGATTCCTGTCTCACACTTAGGTCTTTCATCCTTTTTGAGTCTATTTTTGTGTATGGTGTGAGGAAATGATCCAGTTTCATTCTTTTGTATATGGCTATCCAATTTTCCCAAAAGCATTATAGAAGACACTGTCTTTTCCATTGGATATTCTTTCCTGCTTTGTCAAAGATGAATTGACCAGACCATAAAGTTCAGGGTCCATTTCTGGGTTCTCTATTCCGTTCCATTGACCTATGTGTCTGTTTTTGTGCCAGTACCATACTGTCTTGATGAATATAGTTTTTTTAATAGAGCTTGAAGTCCAGAATTGTAATGTCTGAGGCTTTAGTTTTCTTTTTATAACATTCCTTTGGCTATTCAGAGTCTATTTGGGTTCCGTACAAATTTTATAATATTTGTTCTAGCTCTGTGAAAAAAGTTGATGCTATTTGGTAGGGATTGAATTGAATGTATGGATTGCTGAAGGTAGCACAGACATTTTAACAATTTTTGTTTTTCAGTCCATGAGCTGGGAACATTTTTCCATTTCTTTGTCTTTTCCTCAATTTCTTTCATGAATATTCTATAGTTTTCTGAGTACAGATCCTTTGCCTCTTTGGTTATATTTATTCCTAGGGTCTTATGGTTTTTGGTGCTGTTGTAAATGGGATTGACTACTTAATTTCTCTTTCTTCTGTCTCATTGTTAATGTATAGAAGTGCAACTAATTCCTCTACATTGATTTTGTATCCTGGCACTTTGCTGAATTCATGTATGAGTAGCAATTTTGGGGTCGGTTCTTTTAGGTTTTCCATATAGAGTATCATGTCATCTGCGAAGAGTAAGTGTTTGACTTCTTTGCCTATTCATATGCCTTTTTAAACTTCTTTTTTGTTGTCTGATTGCTGAGATTAGGACTTCTAGTACTGTGCTGAACAGCAGTAGTAAGAGTGGACATACTTATTTTGTTCCTTACCTTAGGACAAAAGCTCACAGTTTTTCCCCATTTGCCATGGGCTTTTCATATGTGGCTTTTATGATATCGAGGTGTGTTCCCTCTATCCCTACACTGTGGAGAGTTTTAATCAAGAAAAGATGCTTTACTTTGTCAAATGCTTTTTCTGCATCCATTGAGAGGGTCATATGGTTCTTGTCCTTTCTTTTATTAATGTAGTGTATCACATTGATTACTTTACGAATGTTGAACCACTCTTTCAGCCCAGGAATAAATCCCATTTCGTCATGGTGAATAATCCTTTTAATCCTTTTAAAGTATTTTGGTGAGAATTTTTACATCCATGTTCATCAGGGATATTGTTCTGTAATTCTCCTATGTGGGGGTCTTTGTCTGGTTTTGAGATCATGGTCATGCTGGCCTCATAGATCGTGATCGTGTTTGGAAGTTTTCTTTCCATTTCTATTTTTTGAAACAGCTACAAAGAATAGATATTATTTCTTTCTTAAATGTTTGGTGGAATTCTCCTGGGAAGCCATCTGGCCCTGGACTCTTGCTTGTTGGGAGATTTTTGATGACTGCTTCAATTTCCTTGCTGGTTATGGGTCTGTTCAGGTTTTCTATTTCTTCCTGTTTCAGTTTCAATAATCCATACATTTTTAGGAATGCATCCTTATCTTCCATATTGCCTATTTTGTTGGCATATAGTTGCTCATAATATGTTTTTATAATTGTTTTTTGTATTTCTTCAGTATTGTTTGTGATGTCTCTCCTTTCATTCATGATTTTATTTATTTGGGTCCTTCCTCTACTTTTTAGTCTGGCCAGGGCTTTATTTCATTTTATTTTTTTAAAATATTTTATTTATTTATTCATGAGAAACACACAGAGAGAGGCAGAGACATAGGCAGAGGGAGAAGCAGGCTCTCTGTGGAGAGCCCGATGTGACACTAGATCTCGAACTCCAGGATCATGCCTTGAGCAGAGGGTAGATCCTCAGCCACTGAGGACCCAGATACCCTGAAAAAGGCGCAGTTTCAATCTTCTGCATGTGGGTGTTCAATTTTCACAACACCATTTGTTGGAGAGACTGTCTTTTTTTCATTGGATATTCCTGTGTTGTCAAAGATGAGTTGTTTATTTATTTGGGTCCTTTCTCTTTTCTTTTTGATAATTCTGGCTAGGGGTTTATTGATCTTATTAATTCTTTCAAAGAACTAGCTCTTAGTTTCATTGATCTGTTCTACTGTTCTTTTGGTTTCTGTTTCATTGGTTTCTGTTCTAATATTTATTATTTATCTTCTCCTATTGGGTTTAGGCTTTATTTGCTGTTCTTTCTCCAGCTCCTTACATGTAAGGTTGTATAGGTTATATATTTGAGACCATTCTTATTTCTTGAGAAAAGCTTGTATTGCTATATATTTCCCTCTTAGGGCTGCCTTTGCTGCATCCCAAACGTTTTGAAGAGTTGTATTTTCACATCATTTGTTTCCATGAAGTTTTTTAAGATTTTATTTATTTATTCATGAGAGACTCAGAAAGAGAGGCAGAGCCATAGGCAGAGGGAGAAGCAGGCTCCCCATGGGGAGCTTGAGCAGGATTCTAATCCAGGATGCCAAAATCATGCCCTGAGCTGAAGGCAGATGTTCAACCACTGAGCCACCCAGGTGCCCCTGTTTCCATGAATTTTTTAATTCTTTAATTTCCTGGTTAACCCGTTCATTCTTTAGTAGGATGATCTTTAACCTCCATGTATTTGAGTTCTTTTAAAATTTCCCCTTGTGATTGAGTTCAAGCTTCAATGCATTGTAGTCTGAAAATATGCAGAGAATAATTCCAATCTTTTAGTACTAGTTGAGTCCTGATTTCTGATCCAGTATGTGATCTATTCTGGAAAGTGTTCCATATGCAGTGGAGAAGAATGTGTATTCTGTTCCTTTAGAATAGAATGTTCTGAGTATATCTGTGAAGTCCATCTGATCCAGTGTGTCATTTAAAGCCCTTATTTCCTTGTTGATCTGCTTAGATTATCTCTCCATTGCTGTGAGTGGGGTGCAAAATTCCCCTACTATTACTCTATTACTGTATTATTATCAATGTGTTTCTTTACTTATGTTATTAATTGGCTTATATAATTGGCTGCTCCCATGTTAGAGGCATATATATTTCATGATAAATGGTTCTCCATCCCTCTTTTTTAATCTGGAAGTGACTTTGGGTCTAAAATGAGTCTCTTGTAGACAGCATATCGATGTGTCTTGCTCTTTTATTTAATCTGATACCTGTGTCTTTTGATTGGGGCATGTAGCTCATTTACATTCAGGGTAAGTATGAAAGGTAAGAATTTAGTGCCACTGCATTTCATGTAAAGCCACTGTTTACATATATTGTGTCTATTCCTTTCTGGTCTTTGTTATTTTGGGCTCTCTCTTCACTTAAAGGATCCCCTTTAATATTTCTTGCAGGGTTGGTATAGTGTTCACAAATCCCTTTAGTTTTTGTTTGTCTTGGAAGCTCTTTATCTCTTCTTCTATTCTGAATGACAGACTTACTGGTTCTTGGCTGCTTATTTTTCTCATTTAGCACCATGAACATATCATGCCAGTCCTTTCTGCCTCCCAGGTCTCTGTGGATAGGACTCTGCTAGCCTTATGTTTCTACCCTTGTAGGCTAAGGACCTTTTGTCCCTGGCTGCTTTCAGGATTTCCTCTTTGTCCTTAAAATTTGCAAGCTTCACTATTATATGTTGAGGTGTTGACCTGTTTTTATTGATTTTAGGGGAAGTTCTCTGTGACTTACATGTTTCCTTCCCCAGATTAGAGAGGTTCTTAGCTATAATTGCTTGTATATACTTTCTCCCCCACTCCCTCTTCCTCTGGAACCCAATTCTTCTAATATTGTCTCATTTCATGGTATCACTTATGTCTTGAATTCATCCCTCATGATCTAGTAGTTGTTTATCTTTTTCTCATTTTATTTTCCCTCATTTTGTCTTCTGTATCACTGATTCTCTCTTCTGCCTCATTTATCCTGTTAGAGTCTCCATTTTTTTTATTGAATCTCCTTAATAGACTCTTCGATTTTGACTTGATTAGATTTTAGTTCTTTTATTTCTCCAGAAAGGGATTCCCTAATGTTCTCTGTGCTCTTTTCAAGGCCTGTTAGTATCTTTATAATTGTTATTCTGAACTCTGGTTCTGACATCTATCTTATGTCTGTACTGATTAGGTCCCCAGCAGTCAGCACTGCCTCTTCTTCTTTCTTTTGAGGTGAGTTCTTCTGTTTTGTCATTCTGCCTAGAGAAGAATAGATGAATGAGAGAGCAAAATACAAAGATAGTAACAATGACCCCAGAAAACTCTACACTAAACATATCAGAAGAGACCAGAAATCAAGAGAGAGAGAGAGAGAGGAGAGAGAGAGAATATAGTCAAACAGGTGAACAGAGCAGAGCAATACACTAGATCCTGGGTGTATTTTGGTCTATTTGTTAGAAGAAATTAGATCCCAAAATTTTAAAGAAAGAAAAGTTTGTATGTTAATACAAATATAAAATTGAATACAATGATAGGAAGTCAAAAATGAAAAAATATACATATAAAATGTAAATGTAAAAATGAAAAATAAAGACTTCAAAAAGATGTTGATAAAATAATTAGTTGAAAAGAAAAAAAATTAAAATGAGAAAATTGTCAGAAATCTATATACTATTTTCCCTTAGTGCTGGAGTTTTGCAGTCGGTGTGATTGGTAAACTTGGTATTCGCCAGATGTTCCTGGTGGTCTTCTAGGGTAGGGGCCTGTTGCACTGACTCTCAGGTGTCTTTGCTCAGGCAGAATTGCAGCCCCCTTGCAGCACCTGGCTCAGTATAAGAGGCTCTGTACTGCTCTATGTAACTTTTGTTCCCAGGAGGCTTTTAGCACCACCTGGAGGATGGAAACAAAAATGAAAATGGCTGCTCCCTGCTCTCTAGCTGGATGTTCACACCCTCCACTCTCTCAGTGAGCCCTCACAGAAAAGCAATCACTCTCGCCTCCCTAGTTTCTATCCACCCCCTGTGTTCACGCAGCCTGTGACCAAGCATTTTTATCTCAGACACATGACCCTACCTCAGGTCTCCAAGCTCTATAGACTCCTGCAGCTTGCACCTGTGATGCTCCTCCTGGGGGAGGGGGCGTCTCCCTGTGGTTCTGTCTCTTGCTGGGCCCCTTTTCAGAGAGCAGCCACGCTGACTGTGCCATGGTTTGTGTTTTATGGCAGTACTGAGCAGAAAGCCTACTTCTGGGCTCTCCAATTGTAGCCAGCTTCCCTGTTCTGATGCTTGGGAACTCTGCCTCATATAGGCACCCTGTTCTTTCTGTGCCCCCCAGGGATCCTGAGACCACACTGTCCCAATTCTGCCCTGCTTTGCCACCTGAGTGCCTTCAGGCAGGGATGTTCCAACTGAAGCAGACCTCTAAAAGTTCCAATTTTGCGCTCTGCTGCTACATCACTTTCCAGTAGCCAGCTCAAGGAGGCTCCCTCCCCCGGGGTTTGTCTTCCATCCAATATATCACCTCGGATTCACTTCTCAGCACCTCCTACCTTGCAAAAAGTGGTCGCTTTTATGTTTGTAGAATTGAAGCATTTTTTTCCCCTTAGATCTCTGGTTGAATTCACAGGTGTCAGAATGATCTGATGGCTGTCTAGATGAATTCTAGGAACCAGATGAAACTAGGGTCCCCTACTCCTCCACCATTTTCATCCTCTCTCCTTTAACATATCCAAAGTATTCAAATTTTCTTTCTTTATATTTTTAGTTTTCAGAGGGAATATCTTTTTCACCAAAGAATTAACATGTTATTTCAAATACAGTTATTTTTCAGCTGTGAGGTGGGGAGAAACTCACTATGGCTGTCAGTGATCAATACAAAGCAGCCTTTATTCTGCTGAAAGTTTGTGAACCTATAAATGAGTAATAAAAATTCATTTTAAAAAATACTTTATAAAGTCTCTTAATATTCATTCTGTTATTTTATGTCTAAAAACTTTAGTGAAGTAAAAGAAAATAAAGATCATAGCCTATGGAAAATCTGCCTATGGATACTAGTGGAATTCAGGTTCAGTGTCAGTTCTCCTGACTCCTAGATTTTTTGCTTTTATAATAAATCATACTATTCTCCCAACATTATGCTTTATGGTCTATAATATTGCTTAGACAGACATTTCTAGTTTAGTTTTAGGTTGTGCCTTTTTAAAAAAAAATAGGCTCCATACCCTGGATGGAACCCAATGCAGGGCTGGAACTCACAACCCTAAGATCACAGCCTGAGCCAAAATCAAGAGTTTGATGTTCAGCTGATTGAGTCACCCAGGTGCTCCAGGTCATAACTTTTAATTTTAGAGTATTTATGCTTGATTCATTTTTTGGTCAACTGAAGTAACTTTTTTTCCCCCATGAAGTTTATATGGTATATTTTCTGAGGTCTTATATTACTGAGAATGTTTTTAAGTATGAAGATAATGCCAAGCTAATTTGGTTGGGTATACAATTTTTAATCACTGTCTTACCACTTAAAAATTCTACAGATGTTGTTCTGTTGACTTCTTGGCAAAGGATCATTTTGATAGAAATTTGACTCTTTTGTTTGTGTACATGTGTGTGTATTTTTGATTTGAATATACACAGCATTTTCTTTTTGCAGAGATATAAAATAAATTGCCAGTAAACTTCTGAATTTGGTCTTCTAAAATTACATTTGACTGGAATTCAGTGATTTCTTTCAATCTGCATTTATTTATGTGCAGGAATTACATTACAGGTATTTTTCTTCTATTTATTTTTTGATAATTATCTTTTTTCCTAAACAATCTCATGTATTACTTGGACTTATGGTCTTGGATTGTCACAATTAAGCCTCATTAAGTTTTCTTCTTTGTTAGTTTTCCTATTTATGGGAGAATCCACAAAATTTGCCCTCTAGAGAACCACTGGATTTTCAAAAATTTTGTAGTATCAGTTTTTACTCTTTGTTTACTCTATTGAAGTTTAAAATCCCACTATAGCATTTATAGTTTCTTTGCAATAAGATTTTGGGGCAGACTTTATCGAGCTTATGAGTTTTTAGTTTGGACCTAGAAGATCTTGGACAAAGATTCTTATGGCCATTTCTTAAACTGGTAAATATTTACTCCCCCCCCCTTTACTTTACCTATCTCCACATAAAAAGCTTTCAAGTCCCTAAGTCAAAAGAAAATAGAAAAAAAAAACCCTGTTATGCGATCAGTAGTGGTGAAGTCACATATCCACTAACAAGTTCCATCAATTTTGCTGATTTATACCTCCCACAGACAACAGCAGAGAAATAAATGCAGGCCCTCATGAAGAACGTATGGTTGGTGAGCCTTTCCTAGGCCCTGATCAGTACCATTTCTCAAAGAGCTGCAGAGTGATTTTATACTGCTTTAGAAAATTAGCAGAATGAAGACCTGGGATAGGATCTCATTGTCTCTTGGTTTTCCCTGTACAACACTTTTTATTTGAGAGAAATTTATAAACATAGGCATTTCCCTGAAACAAATGATAATTAATTAGAAATATACACACAGAACATGTGGAGGAAAACCTCAGAGCTCGTTCAACTGTTTCACGACCTGATTTCAGAAATATTATTTTACGTATATTTTAATGTATTTTACACATATTAGAAAGAGGTAATAACAATACAATTCAATCAAAAAAAGTATTTCCACTGTTTATAACCCTGCATCTCAGCTGTCTCCTATTGATCTAATGCCGTATTATTTTCATCTTTCCTCATGGCTTTCTGGTCCTGTTTTGTATTTGATATGTATTTGATAATTGAATTGAAGATGTCAAATGTTTTTCTGAAGTTTTTTTTTTTCTAAAGTTTTTGATGCATGTTTCCTCTTTTGATTCTCTTTTCCCTGTCTGTAACATTTGGTATGTTTTTGTTTTACTCATCCTCAAATAATAACAAATCTATTGAGCTTGAGAATTTGCCAATTGGAGGATGTGTCTGCAGAAAGTGCCAATGAATTGCCTTGGGTGCCTTTCTGTCTACTTGGCTGAATCAATTCCCTACTCATTCCGCAGCTGGAAAGCAGATAAATGGGCTAGTTCCTAGCTCAATATCTGATAATCTTCTATTTGTTTTAGCTTTTCTGGCCTAAAATGAGATGATCTCCGACCTCCACTATCTGAACAGATGGGATGCACAAAATGCCACAATTCCAGTATTCACTACTACCAGATGGCTTCCATCTTTGTCCTCATGTACCATTTTTTATTTATGGGGATTGCACATTCCAGGCTGTCATGTACCTCTGCATGTCACATACATAATCTTACATACTGCCATTTTTTCAGGTATCACCATCACTTGAATGTGTGTGGAAAGAGGTTCATGTGAGAGAAGCCCAGGACCTTGACTGTCTCCATGAACTAAAGGAACAGATGCTTTTTCTTAGATGTTTGGGTGACTTCCAAAAACAGTATGACTGTCTTTTGCTACTGTTGCTGACACCACCATGCACTGGGGCACCTATTTTTGAACACACTTTTGACATAGCCAGTGCTTGAAAATGTGTTAAAACAGCCTTCTAAGTGTGGTACCTTTGGTGATTGCTTCAATGACATATTGCAGTGATCAAATTGGGAGGAAGCTCACAGTGGGCCATCTGGCTCTCCTGTTCTTAACAAAACCCCATTCCAAATCAGAGACCCATGTAGCATACACTTCTTAGGAGTGTAACATTTATATGTATAACTTCCCCAATCTATCATACCAACTAGAGACAGATTTGACAGGGGCTCAGTCGGGGCTTTAGATGTTTTTCATCTTTCATTGCTATTCCTAAAGCCTACCAATAGAAAAATGCTGGAATTTGAGTCATGGAGACTCATGGTCTTTAGATTCATATACTGAATGTTAATGAGAGCCATCAAGTCTACTCTGTCTAGCCTAGCCTAGCGTCTGTTCAGTAACAGTTTCACACTGGCTTCCTTCTGTCTGTAGTTTTCCTTGTTTTTTCTTTCTTCTTTCCCTCCATCCTCTCCCTTCCCTCTTTCCCTCCCTCCCTCCTTCCCCCCTCCCTCCCTCCTTCCTTCCGTCCAGCAGGTCTTCATTTTACTTTTTTTAGTTTAAAAAATATTCAGCTATCATTGCTCTCATACAAGTTTATAATAACGTTATCCACAAATAGTTTATATAAAATGAGCAAAACTGCCAGGTTTGGGGATTTGTTTTTAATTTGATTCTCAGATTTTGCAGATAAACAAAAAGGCTCAGAAAAAAATATTTAAGTAGACTAATTTTCAATGCCTAGAATTTTCAAAGGGAAATTAAATCCAGAATGATATTTTTAAATCAATATTTTTCCAGTTTTATTGAGGTATAACTGACATATAGCGTTGTATAAGTTTAAGGTGTACCACATAATGATTTGATGTAAGTATATGTCGCAAAATGATTACCAATGTAACTTAACATTCATCACCATATATAGTTACATTTTTTTCATTGTGATGAGATCTTCTAAGATCTACTCTTAGCAACTTTCAGATATACAGTACAGTATTGTTAACTATAGTCTTCATGTTGTATGTTACATCTTATTTATCTTAGAACCCCAAGTTTTTGCTTTTTGACCACTTTCACCCATTTGTCCACCCTCTGTTTCTGGTAACTGAGAATATGATCTCTGTTTCAATGAATTTGGTTATTTTAGATTCCACATATAAATGAAATCATATGGTATTTGTCTTTCTCTGACATTTCATTTAGCAAAATGCCCTCAGTTTCTATTAATGTTGTCACAAATAGCAGGATTTTCTTATTTTTTATGGCCATATAGTATTCTGATGGTATAATAGTATCAATATCACATTTTCTTTTATCTGTTGATAAACGCTTACGTTGTTTCCATGCCTTGGCTATTGTATAATGCAGCTATGAATATGAGGGTGCATATATCTCTTTAGTATAGTGATTTCATTTCCTCCAGTTATATAGCCAGAAGTGGGACTGCTGGATCATATGGTATTTTTAATTTGTTGAGGAAACCTCCATACTGTTTTTCACAGTAGCTTTAACAGTTTACATTCCCACTAACAATGTACAAGGGTTGCCTTTTTTTCCAGATCATCATGAATACTTGTTATTTCTTGTCTTTTGAGGCTAGCCATTCTGATGGGTATAAAGTAGTATCTTATTGTGGTTGTGATTTGCATTTCCCTGATAATTAGTGATGTTGAACACCTTCTCATGGCCATTTGAATATTTTCTTTGGAAAAATGTCTGTTCAGGTCCTTTGCCCACTTTTCAAAATGAATTCACACATTTCATTTCTTCCTTGCATTCTCCCCCTTCCTCCTTTCCCTTTTCTTCTTTCTTCTTCTTCTTTTTTTTTTTTTTAAAGATTTTATTTATTTATTCATGAGAGACACAGAGAGAGAGAGAGAGAGAGAGGCAGAGACACAGGCAGAGGGAGAAGCAGGCTCCATGCAGGGAGCCCAATGTGGGACTGGATCCCTGGTCTCCAGGATCACGCCCTGGGCTGAAGGTGGCACTAAACCACTGACCACCCAGGCTGCCCCTCTTCTTTATTTCCTGCCAACTTTGCAAATACTAAATTCTAATTAGTAACCTGGATTTGAGCAGTGATATGAGGTTTCATCTTTTCAGGTGTCTTCCTCTTATCCAAAACAAAAGTCTCCCCAGTGGTTACCTTCACAGTTTCATAAAGGAAGTAGGGTACACAACAAGCAAGTTTTCAGTTTCCTTTTCGGTTCATATCCAGATATGTTGGCTAACTTTCACTTCTGCCCAAGGGAATATTATTCTTTATTTCTAGATGTCTTCTTCAGGTCAAAACTATTTTGCTTATTTACAGCTAAATCCCAAATCTTAGGATTTCATTTGCCTCTAGCAGAAATCAAGTAGCTATTTACTAAATTTTCTTTTCCAGAAACACTTGTTTTGGGTGGTAATATACCCCACAGTCACTTTTCTGTATTTTCAAAAGTTTCTAGTGGATTATCTCACATCAGTTTACAGTTTTCTGCCCTACGTTGAGACTCTTTAATTTGAATGAATTCACTATTCCTTTGTAGTACTAGTTTACTTAAGCTAATGATTCTCAAAGTGCGGTCCTGGACCAGTAGAATCAGTATCACCTGTGAATTTTTAATACATGCAAATTCTTAGACCCTACCCCAAACCTATCGAATAAGAAACTCTTGGGGTGGTGTCAAGCAATCTGTTTTAAAAAGTGCTTCAGGTGATTCTTGTGTACATGGAAGTTTGTAAATGCCCACTCTTCCAGGGTATTTCAGTTTTGTTGGAAGTAGGAAAAGGGAGAAAGTTGGTTGGAAAGGTAAAACAAACATTTTTTTAAAAAATGGCCTCAGGATTTTGATTAATTCTAGTCTTGTTTAAGAACCGTGACTCCAAACTGTTTCCCTTTTTTCAGCTTTAAGACTCTATTCCCTATTACCAGCTGGCCTTGTTATTAGTAACCATCTGTCAAGTTGTCGTGTCATTAGCATGTCCATGTGTATTTTACATTGGGTAGTCTATCATCTACCAGGGGATACAGATTATCATATAACGTCATGATGAAATTTGGTGAGAGGAAGTATTTGTGCTCATAGTTTTCTCTCCTCTATAAAATTTGGGGACATAGGCCACCAGAGGCATCACAAACTAATTTATATCTGGTTGACATTTGCATTTCATAACCTATTGATACAGAATTAGTGAGAAATAGCTTTACCAGCTAGTTAGCCATTCTTTTATTCTTGCAGTATTTTTATGTTTGCTTTTGTAATGAAGAAATGATAAATTGTCTTAAATCTCTTAATCTTCCTAGATCTTTAATGATCAAGGTCTTTCAAATAAGTCTAAGAAGCATTCTTAGTTAGAAATTTCAATTTCTGATAGCATGAACCTTTTTTTTTTCACTGATGGAAAACAACATGTTTGGCCAGTTGATTTTATGTTGATTACACACAGTATACAACTGTTACCCAGCAACACAAACATAAAGCCAGAAAAACTGGACCAGTACATAAAATAAAACAGCCATCAGCCCAAGCTGAGTGCTCTGCAGGCAATCTTCACATGTCTTTTTCACCTACCCTGTTTTATACTTCTTACTGATTTTCTACCACCGGCAACATAATGTTGTGGAAGAAGAAAATAAAAACACTTGCTCCTGAATATACTGCCTTTAAAAAAAAAAGATTTATTTTTTTTTAATTTTTTTTATTTATTTATGATAGGCACACAGTGAGAGAGAGAGAAAGAGGAAGAGACACAGGCAGAGGGAGAAGCAGGCTCCATGCACCGGGAGCCCGACGTGGGATTCGATCCCGGATCTCCAGGATCGCGCCCTGGGCCAAAGGCAGGCGCTAAACCGCTGCGCCACCCAGGGATCCCAAAGATTTATTTTTATATATAAAGAGAGCACACGTGTGAATGGGGGGGGAGGCACAGAAAGGGTGCAGCCGGGGGTGGGAAGCAGACTCCCTGCTGAGCCAGGAGCAGACACAGGGCTGGATCTCATGACCCTGGCTGAGATCATGACCTGAGACAAAAATCAAGAATCTGATGCTTAATCAACTGAGCCACCCAGGGGCCCTGAATATACGGCTTTTTTATGTAACAAAAAAACACGTGGAAAAAATTTAAAGTCAGCAGTGCCTAAACACAATATTCTATAAACTGATAGAAATGCTTACAGGAAATTTCTGTTAAGTTGCCTATATCTGGAGTTATCAGTATGATTGTTGGGCAACCTAGGGCCTATATCATACAAAGAGTTTATTCTCAACTGGTTATATTTTAGTTTTTTAAGTCATTCTGGGCTGAAAATAATTACATTTGCTTAGGATAACTTCAGGTTAAAGAGAGATGATAACAGGTTGAAATTTATATCTAAATGAAGAAATAAATAGACCCAGAAATAGTAAATAAGAGGGTAAATATAAAAGACATGTTGAATATGAGTTTTGAAAATAATCTATATTTGATAGAAATATGGATTACATGGTTGCATATATTTGCTGTATTTGCTAGGTATCAGAAGATTCATGCTACAACAACCTTATGTATATAGAGATTGTGTGTAAAACTTTCTTTGCCAGAAAGCTATTAGAAAACATTAGAATATTATATAAGAGAGCAAACAACTGCATAAATATGCATTTCTTATAGCAGTTCCTTGCAATATTGTTATATAAATATACCTCAAAATAAATAGTCCTCGTTGTATCCTACAAATTTCACACCAAGTTTCACATATTTACATAGAATCCAATTCAATTTTAATGGTTTTTTTCCTATTTCATTTCTTAATTTTTTAGTAAAATCTCTTGGCTTATACACACATTTACATGTCACCAAAAAAGAAAAAAAATACACACACACAGCAACAAGAGGGAACCTAGTCACACTGAAAAATAGTTTAGGTTGTGCTCAGCTTTAACATGTTTGAAATTTTTGTTGGTATTCAACAATAACATGTTTTTCTTTTACTTTATTTCTCTGGATATGTGTTTAAATTCTGGTTCCCAAATTATAGAAATGAGTATCATCCACAGAGTTGATTCAAAATGCAAATGCTAGATGCTAACCCAGATCTATCAAATAAAAATCTATCAGTATTTTTCCAAATAACCACATTAAAAAAAACAAATGCAAACTTTTTGATGACTCTAATTTACAATATGGTATGAAAACCTGTTCTCTAAACTAGAGGTTTTCTACTTCCATATTAGAATCATCTGGGAGTATTTAAATGTAGATTAGCTTTTTTAAAAAAAATTAAGGATGCTTAATATTAGAATGATTTATGTGGGAAGTTGTAGAATCTGCTTTCTTTTTTAAACAATTATTTTTAAATTTTTATTATTTATTTAAATTCAGTTTAATTAATATATAGTGTATTATTAGTCAGAGGTAAAATTTAGTGATTCATCAGTTGCATATAATACCCATTGCTCATTTCATCAAGTGCCCTCGTTAATGCCCATCACCCAGTTACCCTGTTTCCTACCCACCTCCCCTCCAGCAACACTCAGTTTGTTTCCTATTGTTAAGAGTCTCTTATGGTTTGTCTCCCTCTCTGTTTTCATCTTATTTCTCCTTCTTTTCCCCTATGTTCATCTGTTTTGTTTTTTAAATTCCACATATGAGTGAAATATGACATTTCTCTTTCCCTAACTTATTTCACTTAACATAATACCATCTAGTTCCATCCACATCTTTGCAAATGGCAAGATTTCATTCTTTTTGATGTCTGAGTAATATTCCATTATATATGTATGTATATATATCTCACATCTCTTTCTCCATTCATCTGTTGATGGAATTTGGGCTCTTCTCATAGTTTGGCTATTGCAGACATTGCTGCTATAAACATTGGAGGGCAGCTGCCCCTTCGAATCACTATATTTGTATCCTTTGGATAAATACCTAGGAGTACAATTGCTGGGTCATAAAGTAGCTCTATTTTTAACTTCTTGAGGAGCCTCCATACAGTTTTGCAGAGTGACTGCATCAGTTTGCATTCCCAGCAATAGTGCAAGAGGGTTTTTCTTTCTCCACATCCTCGATAACATCTATTATTACCTGAGTTGTTAATTTTAGCCAATCTGACTAGTATGAGGTGGTATCTCATTGTGGTTTTGATTTGTATTTCCCTGATGCTGAGTAGTGATGAACAATTTTTTCATGTGTCTGTTGGCCATTTGTCAATACCTCAGCTGTCTTGCATTGAGTCTGGGCTGGCTTATCACAGAGTGACCATCTATTTGTATAATTTCATAGGTCAAAGAATTTCATGTCCACCCATAATAATTCACTTTTTTTGGGTATTGATTGAATTCTGTCCCCCTCCCCCACCCTCAGCATCATCCACACTCCTTCATTAAAGATAAGGCTTAAAATGCAGATTTCCCTGTGAAGAGAAAAGTTTTGTTTTCCAAGAGAGGTATGTTAAGTACATAAAGAAGAAAGGGAAGATTTAGCAAAATGGACCAGGGTGTGGTGGAGATTGGGTGCCTATAGGGTCACTGGAATGCTAAATACAGAGTTTTTCCCATCATAGTTTTGCCATAGGCTGGTCTGTTGAGCAGGGCAGAAAATATTACTGAACTGATTGTTGTTGCAGAGAAGAGAGAAGACACAGTGGCTGCCTTCCAGGAGTTTATGATCTAGTAGAAATGAGGGGCTTCTAAGAATTATGGGATTTACAGAGATAATGTGGGCTCTATGACTAGCCATTGCTTTTTCTTGAAGATCTGCTAAACTTGTCTCCATAGTCCATGGAGCTTTGTCTAGAAAGACTGACACTGTCTTCTATATAACTTGTCTGCCAAGAGTTGTCCCAATTCTAAGAAAGTAAAAGATTAAAATACAACAAAATTCACCAGGTAATATGTAACTAACTGGAGAGCTGAGGGAGGTTTGTTCTGCATTTAGTGTCTGATTAAGTGCAGGTCTGTCTATCCTACCAATCAAAGTGAATCTCTGTTTCTAATTTCTAAAACCATAGAGGATATAAAATCATTTCTGAGTGTAGTTTGAGGCTTAAAAGTTGAATTATAGTCCAGTCTGAGATTTACTGACAGGTCATTGCTGTCGTTCTTATGTACTGCTGTCTCTCGTAATTATGACCTAGAATGAATGGCAACAGTCTAAAAGCATCATTTGTGATGTATTCTCTTTTCTTACGTGGAGCATAAATGAGTTTTTTTTTCCTATGCTTTGCAGCTGTAGCCATTTACGGTGGCCTCTGTGTCTCATCTGTGGTCTGAAGCTTCTGTTTATTAATCTCTCCTCATTAGGAGTCTCAGAATGTCACAGATGAAAGACACCTCAGAAATTTGTTCTCCTGCCTTATTGTAGAGACGAGGACACTGAAGCCAAAGACAGACGATGAAAAGCTGTTTGCAAAGTTAAGTCAAGAAGGTGGCTCCTTGATACCACAAACAGTGCTGATTCTGTTTTTCTAACAGTGCACAATGTGTTTACCAGGATATAGTTACTATTAGTGCTAAAGGGACATGTGTTTCTATGTAACTGACAAGATGAAATATTAGATATGAACACTGCTTAGCATTTCTGATAATGGTAATTGCCATCTGGCTGGCAGGTTTGGAAGGAATCTATAAGTATTAGGCTCCTTATTAAGAGGGAAGGGAAACATAAGTTTGTTTTTTGTTTCTGGTAGAAAATAGGAACATTTTACATAGAGATTTTTCATTCACTCTAAGTAGTCTATATTATATATATTTATGGATGTAATGAGGACAGCACCTGTAGGCTGCTTCTTCAATAAAGCCTTGTTATTCCAGTATTTCTCTAGCATCTACACTGACATACAAGGAAGCATAAAATATCCTTGGAGAATTAAGACTAACTCAAATTAAATAGCTATTTGAGAACGAGATGCCCAATTACATTCTAATTTAGAAGGTAGAGGTGATATATAATATGGATGTTGTGAGAAATCAATTTTCCTTTCAAATTAATGATTCATCAGAGAAATTTAGAGAAAATAATATGATACTTCATTTCCCTGGCCTCTGACTCTAGTCTTCTAGCCAGGTCTTCTGACAGCAAGTATATAAGCAGATTGAAGTTGTTCCTTTGATTCAGGTTCAGTAGTAGTCTACTTCAGGAAGCCTTTGTCTTCTATCTTTTTCTAATCATCCTTTCTTCCCAATCAGGCTTTGAATCTAGAACTCCTGGGACGGCTGTGCACCTCTATTTCCCCAAGCTTTACTCCTTCCAGTCCTCCTCCTTATGGGTGCAGTTTCTCAAACTGAAATCTGGCTTAGTTTTTGCTACTCTGTCTTATTATTAGTTGCTTTTCTAAAGACCACAGTCTAACTCTGGAATCTTAGCCTTAGCTGGGGTCAGCTACTGCATGCTCATAAGGTTACAATCTGCCTCTTGATCATTAGAGGCTCTTATTTATCATGAAATTTTCACACAGTATCATCCATATTATTACATGCCTACAGTCTTCTCTACTCCATGAGAGTCTTTAATATCCTTTCCAGAAAGAGGGATGGAAGCTTGGTTCTTCTTGTTATAAAAACTTGAGATTTGACTATTGGATGCAAGATCACTTTAAGGGAAATTAAATAATACTGGATAAATGGATATATTTTACTGTTAACACCTCCTCTAAGTCACAGAAACATAAGGCAGATAGAGAGGGTTTTAGCATAAAATATAAAACAGAGTGGAGTGCACTTCTAGTCTCTCAGTATTGGTGCAGTGGTCTGAGAAGAATGCATCTGGCTGTCCTGACATGCTGGCTGCTTGGCCCTGGGTTTTGTAGCCTGGGTGAAGATGGGTCAATGAATCACTCTACAACAAGCCACCAAGTAAACGCAAGCCTCTGTTAGAGTAACAGCCCATTATTTTTTGAACTTAAAAAAAAAATAATGTCACATTATAAGAAAGTTGAAAGAATAGTAAATTCTCATATATCCTCTATTTGTTTTCCACATTTCTTTATCATAACATTTTGTTGTTGATTTATTTATTTATTCATGAGAGGTACAGAGAGAGAAAGGCAGAGACATAGGCAGAGGGAGAAGCAGGCTCTTTGCAGGAGCCTGATGCAGGACTCTATCACAGATCCCCGGGATCACAACCTGAGCTGAAAGCATCCGCCCAACTGCTAAGCCGCCCAGACGTCCCTCTCATAACATTTCAGATCTTAATACTTCAGTGTACATTTCCTATGAACAAAAATACATTTTCATAACCATAGTGCACCTATCAAATTCAGGAAACAATGCTAGTAAAATAATTTTTGTGAATTTTTTTGTACAGATTAAGAAGCATACTGTGCTGTTTGACATTTTTCCATATGTCAACCTTATTGTTTCTTCTGCTTACTTTATTTATTTATTTACTAAGGTCTTTTATCATTAGCATTATATTATTTTTTTCTTATACCTCCTGTATTTTTGGCGTTACATAGGTGGTTTCTGTTTTCGTGTGTGTGTGTGTATGTGTGTTTTATATAGGTGATTCCTGTTTTCCCTGTTTTTATATATGTAGATATTCATAATTTCTGCATCTTCATTATAAATTTTTCTATTAGACATTTTAAAATAATTTTAGTCTCAGTTAATGATTTTTGTCCTGAATTTTACATTGTCCAGTATTGAAATCGTAATTTGTGCTTTATTACTATTATAGTACATTTTTGCCTATCCCTTTATATTATGCCTGTTTGAATCATTCTGTTTTAGGTATATATTTATTGATAGAATGGTGTTGGATTTTACTCATTAATTTCTTATCTAAGAAGAGTGTCATCTTCTCTCTTTAAAAGATTTCTCTTTTGTTATGGACTGCATTTAAACTTCTATAATAGTACCCCTAATCCTATTTTCTTAGCCTAGTCTTTCACTCTCTTTTTTGTCAGTTTTATTTGTTATTTAAATTCAGTTTGCCAACATATAGTATAACACCCATGCTCATCCCATCAAGTGCCCTTCTCAGTGCCTGTCACCCAGCTACCCCATCCCCTGACCCATTGCCCCTTCTGTAATCCTTTGCTTCCCAGTCTCTCATGGTTTATTTCCCTCTTTAATTTTTCCTATTCAGATTCCCACCTTTCCCTTATAATCCTTTTCACTATTTCTTATATTCCACATATGAGTGAAACCATATGATGATTGTCTTCTGATCGACTTATTTCACTCAGCATAATATCCTCCAGTTCCATCCATGTCAAAGTAAATGGCGGGTATTCGCCTTTTCTGATGGCTGCGTAATATTCCATTGTATATATAGACCACATCTTCTTTATCCATTCATCTGTTAAAGGACACCGAGGCTCCTTCCACAGTTTGGCTATTGTGGACATTGCTGCTATGAACATTGGGGTGCAGGTGTCCCAGCATTTAACTACATCAGTATCTTTGGGGTAAATACCCAGTAGTGCAATTGCTGAGTCATAGGGTAGCTCTATTTTTAACTTCTTGGGGAAACTCCACACAGTTTTCCAGAGTGGCTGACCAGTTTGCATTCCCACCAGCAGTGCAGAAGGGTTCCCCTTTCTCCACATCCTGTTCAACATCTGTTGTTACCTGTCTTGTTAATTTTAGCTCATTCTCACTGGTGTGAGGTGGTATCTCATTGTGGTTTTGACTTGCATTTCCCTAATGGCAAGTGATGTGGAGTATTTTTTCATGTGCTTGTTGGCCATGTCTATGTCATCTTTGGTGAAATTTCTGTTCATATCTTCTGCCCATTTCATGACTGGATTGTTTGTTTCTTTGCTGTTGAGTTTAGTAAGTTCTTTATAGATCTTGGATACTAGCCCTTTATCTGATATGTCATTTGCAAATATCTTTTCCCATTCTGTAGGTTGTCTTTTAGTTTTGTTGACTGTTTCTTTTGCTGTGCAGAAGATTTTTATCTTAAGTCCCAATTGTTCATTTTTGCTTTAGTTTCCCTTGCCTTCATAGAAGTTGCTGTGGCCAAGTTGCAAGAAGTTGCTGTGGCCAAGTTCAGAAAGTTTGTTGCCTGTGTTGCCCTCTAGTATTTTGATGGATTATTGTCTCACATTTAGATCCTTCAACCATTTTGAGCTTATCTTTGTGTATGGTGTAAGACAATGGTCCAATTTCATTCTTCTGTATGTGGCTGTCCAATTTTCCCAACACCATTTATTGAAGAGATTGTCCTTTTTTCAGGGGATATTTTTTCCTGCTTTGTCAAAGATGAGTTGACCATAGGGTTGAGGGCCCATTTCTGGATTCTCTATTCTGTTCCATTGATCTATGTGTCTGTTTTTCTGCCAGTACCACACTGTCTTGATGATTAAAGCTTTGTAATACAGCTTGAAGTCAGGGATTGTGGTGCCCCCAGCATTGGTTTTATTTTTCAATATTCCTCTGTCTATTCGGGGTCTTTTCTGATTCCATACAAATCTTAAGATTATTTGTTCCAAGTCTGTGAAGGAAGTTTATGGTATTTTGATAGATTGCATTGAACGTGTAAATTGCCCTGGGTAGCACTGACACTTTCACAATATTCTTCCAATCTATAAGCATGGAATGTTTTTCCATCTTTTACATCTTCAATTTCTTTCATAAGTGTTCTGTACTTTTTAGAGTATAGATTCTTTACCTCTTAGGTTAGGTTTATTCTTAGGTATCTTATGGTTTTGGGTGCAATTGTAAATGGGATTGATTTCTTAATTTCTCTCTCTTCAGTCTCATTGTTAGTGTACAGAAATGCCACTGATTTCTGTGCATTGATTTTGTATCCTGCCACACTGCTTAATTACTGTATGAATTCTAGCAATGTTGTGGTGGAGTCTTTTAGGTTTTCCATATACAGTATCATGTCATCTGAAAGACGGAGAGTTTGATTTCTTCTTTGCCAATTTGAATTGGCATCCTTTTATTTCTTTTTGTTGTCTGATTGCTGAGGCTAAGACTTCTAGTACTATGTTGAATAACAGTGGTGAGAGTGGACATCCCTGTTGTGGAAGATCCCCTGATCTTAGGGGAAAGGCTCTCAGTTTTTCCCCAGTGAGAATGATATTTTCTGTGGGCTTTTCATAAATGGTTTTTATGATATTGAGGAATGTTCCCTCTATCCCTACATTTTGAAGTTTTGATCAGGAATAGATGCTGTATTTTGTCAAATGCTTTCTCTGTATCTATTGAGAGGATAATATGGTTCTTGTTTTTTCTCTTATTGATGTGATCTATCACTTGATTGTTTTACGAGTGTTGAACCAGCCTTGCATCCCGGGGATAAATCCCACTTGGTCACGGTGAATAATCCTCTTAATATGCCGTTGGATCTTATTGGCTAGTATCTTGGTGAGAACTTTAGCGTCCGTGTTCATCAGGGATATTGGTCTATAATTCTCCTTTTTGGTGTGGTCTTTGTCTGGTTTTGGGACTAAGGTAATCTGGCCTCAAAAAACGAGTTTGGAAGTATTCCCTCCCTTTCTATCCCTCGAAACAGCTTTAGTAGAATAGGTATTATGTCTTCTTTAAACACTTGGTAGAATTCCCCTGGGAAGCCATCTGGCCCTGAACTTTTGTGTTTTGGGAGGTTTTTGATGACTGCTTCAATTTCCTCCCTGGTTATTGGCCTGTTCAGGTTTTCTATTTCTTCCTGTTCCAGTTTTGGTGGTTTGTTAGTTTTAAATGCTGTCTCTTGACTCCAGCTTATTACCCATTCAGTTTTCGTGATTTGTATTTACTCTCCCTTTTCCTTCTCCTTTTCCCCTCACTTTTTAAAAAAGATTTTATTCATTTATTCATGAGAGAGATGAGAAGCAGAGACATAGTAGAGGCAGAAGCAGGCTCCTTATGAGGAACCTGATGCAGGACTCAATCCCAGGACCCCGGGATCACGACCTGAATCAAAGGCAGACACTCAACCACTGAGGCACCTAGGTGTCCCCTTTTCCCCCATTTTTAAAAATTGCATTCTTTCCAGTTTTCCATATACAATGTTTATATATTTTTCTTACACCTGTGTCCTCACTCTTGTTTTAGTTTTAATCTTCAATGAAACAAAGTTTAAGAGAACTCTAAAATTTTAAGCATAGCTGGCTAAAAAATAATAATGCTAACATTTTAAAATGAAATGAACTCCTGAATGAAGCAAGATGACACATTTAGTCCCTAAAATCCACATGTGGCAAAAATATTGGACTTCCTTAATATGTGTATTTGAATATGTTTTATAGATTAGTATCTGCACCTCTTGATCCACTATTTTCACACTTTATTTCCTGTTTCTTTGACCCTCAGGTGACGATTGAGCACAGTGATGGTACCCACCACATCTGCCCAGTGTCCTATAACAAGTCTTTGTGCTGAGTGCTATGGTGGATTGGCAGAGGCCTTCCTGGAGCTGAGGCTTTTCCTATTAGGACTTCCTTTATTTTCCATATCCTTTCACTGGTGTCAGGCCTGCTTTGGCATCTGAAGGTTTTACCTGCCAACTATTGCTCTTTTAATCCTTTACATCTTACAGCTGTCTTCCCAGAGATTTTAGGTGTGCATGGTGGGAACCTCCAGTGTACAGCTGATGGATTAGAAACACAAGTGATAGATTTGATAGGCATCTGACATGGGATAAAGGAAGACCAGTCTTGTGGGGCTGAGCCCTTAATTGGTGGGGTCTGATTCTATCTCTGGATAGATAGTGTCAGAATTGACTTGATGGGGAATTGGGAAAAAACAAACACACACATCATACACACCTCCTTAAAGAAGGCTCCCTTGTTATTGTACTGTGTCTGGTACAAAATAGAAATCAACAAATATTAAATTTACAAAAAAATCCAACTAGATGATTCAACATACTTTTTCTTAGTATTATGAGTTCCAAAGCAAACATATTTATCCACTATATGTATACTCAGGATGAGAGATAAAGTTAAAAAGAGAAGGTAAGAACAGTATAGCATAGAAGAAAAGGTACTGAGAGTCAACAGCTTTGATTCTGGCTTTAACATTATTTATTCATGTGATTTACCTAAAACTTTATATGAGTATTTTGACCTTTAATATGTCTTCTAGATCTAAAAGTCTATGATTGGTTTATTTTTTCATTCATACATTCATTCATTCAATCAGTCAGTCATTTTTTACTTCAAACCATGCCCAAGAATTCTACTCATCATGGGGGATACCAGACAGGACAAGTCCAATAGCATGTATCCTTTGTGGAATTTACATTGCAGTGTTTCTTTTTCCTCCTTGTCCTTAAGAAAAATCATAATAAACAAATTTTGAAATAATTCCTGTTGGTTTTTATGCAAATATATCAATTGTATATGAAAGACAAATACATTCTTAAAATTAGGAAGCATTAGTGTACTTTGTGGTTGCTTTTTTTCTCTGAGAGATGTGGAACACAGCCTGGGGCAGACTGACCATTTTATAATATTCTGCTGTCCCTGCGTTCTTAGCCTAGTGGCTGTCTAATTAGACTTTGGAGAGAAAGTTAAAACTATGCCTCAGATATTAATTTCTCTTCCTTTTATGAATTACAAATAAATGCCTATAGGTGAATACATTGCTATCCTAAAGGTGTGAATTCTACAGTATTCACATCTTCCAATATAATGCTGCTGTGTATTTGCCCCAGCAACAAAGCAACTTTCTCATCAATTTGTTGAAAAATGAATATGAAGGCGTACGCCTCTAAAACCTGCAACACATCACAATTTCAAGGTAACTGTTCTAGAGAACTAGAAGAATTATTGAATAGCACATTTTCAAAGTAGAAGACAAGTTAATATCATTCTATGCCACTAAAAATGATATTAAGCATCAGTTTTATTAGCTGACTTTTCACACATTTTAAAAATTGAACTAATTCAATTCTAGTAGTTTAGGCAAGGTTTATGAAAAAGTTGAATCAAGGACAGACAATAACAAGCAAGTAGAAATATCCAAATACATGCAAAATATCAAGTGAAATTGGTAACTGAGATTGAACACAGAAATGAATTTAGAATCATAGAATTTTACCGCCAGAAGGGGCTTTAGAGATGATCCGATTTAATTCTTAATGAAGAAGGCACAAACAAAAACAAAAATCCCTGAAACCAGAGAACTTTTATATGAAGAGATGATTCTTTCCCACTTCCACCCCCTGCCACCATCACTACAGTTTGCACTAAGAAAAGTAAATTATAGCTGTATAATTTTTTTATGTCAGAAATAACAAAGATGATTATGGTTAAATAAAGAAACAGAAAATAGAATACTCCATTGCTTTCTCACTGTTATCTTCTACTGACTTTGTTAGAAGAAAGATATGAAATGCTTCAATATGTGGACAGAAAGAAAAACACGTTTCTGTGTTCGGAAAATGACTTACAAATAATAATGGTTTCGCTTACAAAAGAAACAAAATGCATGTTCATTTAACAGTATTTAGTAAAAAAAAAGGGCAGCTTAAGATCTCTAAAAAGTGACTACTTTTTAATATTTAGTATGTATTCTTTCATCATTTGTTTTCTACATGTAATTTTACATAATTGAACTCAGACTGATTCAGTTCTGTTTGGTATTCAGTTGTGATAGTGCAGACTCTGTGGGCACGTGTAATGTGACAGGTTATGAGAATGGACTATAGGACACACAGCACTTCTACCAGGACAGACAATCTAGGCTATGGTCAGACTGCAGAGAGGTTTGAACAGCACGCTGCTGGGATTAAGGTTATGAGATAGCTCTTTAGTTGAGAAGATTGTAGCCTCTTTCTATCCTGCCCGTACTCTCTTCTCTGCAAGCTGACTTGGAGCCCATTTCCTTGGGCCATCTTTTCAATACTAATTAACCCACAAAGAGAGTGGGCTTGTGGTGTTCCTTGACTGCAGACCTTGTACACTAGCTCATTCATTTACCCTGGCACAGAGTCCCTGAAAACTGCACCAGAAGATAACCCAAATAATGTTCTGGTGCAGAACCTTCCTTCCATATCCACCCTCTAACCTAGTCAACTTTGCTCTTCTTTCCCTAGGAAAAATACAATATGGGAAGGCACAGGGCTATTGTTGTTGCCTTACCACAGGTGTACTCAACAGCACAACAAAACCTGCTCAGATTTTCAGCTGATTTTGTTGCTCTAGCAAACTTTCTACAGAAGGATCATTTTAAACACCCCCCCTCAACCTGGCTACCTAATAATCTAGTTACCCAATAAATAGTTCTATGTAAAGCAGAAAGAATAAATAATTTAATAATTTTTAAAAACTAGAATTTGAAAAGGTTATTGCCATATTTCTGTTTCAATTTTCAAAAATACAAATTGAAAATTCTAACCTGTCATAACTATAAAGCAATATAGTATGGGCCATGTCCTTAGCAATTTTCATTTTCATCTTAAAGATGTATTTGAAAGATGCTTTTAAAATGCAAATCTGTGGTTTTATTTGAGATATGTTATGGCTTAAGCATTTTCTATGCTTCTCAATATATTCAAGTCAATAGACAAACCTCATTGTGCTTTTTATTATTTTTGTATTGTTAATTTTTTAAAAAAATATGTATTTATTAGAGAGAGAGAGAGAGAGAGAGAGAGAGATCATGTGCGCAAGCAGGGAGAAAAGCAGAGGGAGAGGGAGACACAGACTCCTGGCTGAGTGCAGAGCCTATGAAAGCCTCAAGCTCATGACTCTGAGATCGTGACCTGGGCCTAAATTGAGAGTCAGTTGCTTAATCAACTGAGCCACACAGGTGACCCTATTTGTATTATTACTTTTTAAGGAAAACTCTCTTAAGCTCCATCCTCGTAACCTTTATTATCAATCTGCAGGAAGAACTGATTATGCCCATATAAACATTTAAATGATTAGTGGGGAAACTGTGCACTGAAGGGAGGACAGACTTAATTCACCCACAGAGCTTACTACTAGTTAAAGAATGGCATTTTTCCGTGATCTACAGACACATGGTATGTAATTATATCTGATGTTTTAAGAACTTTAGACTTTAAACATCCACCCACTTTTCTTCATGATCAAGAATCAGTTTCATTCTTAAGCCACAGCCGAGTGTATTATATATAGTATGCAGGTGCAGCATAGTGGCTCTTACTTTGATTTTCTCTGGTATAGATATGTTCCTGCAGTTTATGTTTTGCTATGTTCAAATTGGCAACCAACAAATCAATGTAAGAAATCCATTACTTGCACTGAATTCCCTTGAGGAGGTCTGAACTCCTCTAAAACTTCCCTCTTGGGTTTCCTTGCTATAAAACAGCTTTGATTTGATTCGAGGAATGATTTTAGTGCCAGAAAGTATTAATTGCAGAGAGCCTACCTTTGAGAGTCATAGGACTTTCTCAGGTTTTGGAACCCCACGATAAGAACAAGACTGACATTTAATAGTAATTTTCATGAATATTAATTTCATTCAGTAGAACTTTTGGGGAGCCATTTATCATTTCATTTTTAATCCTGGTACATGGAGATAAGTTACATTCAAGAGACAGATAAAAGCACCAGGAAGCCTAAATCAAGTTGAGAAGCTACTTTCAAACCGAGATTTTACATTAAACTTAATTGCCAACATTTGTCAGTGGAAGGAATTATATTGCAAAGTTAGTTTTAATCATTACAGGTTGAATCTATAGTACCTGAGAAAATTTTTGCTTTCACTTGATGCAGTGATGTATAGTTTAGGTTTAATTAAAAGAACTGATTATCCTTCTTTAGGAACTCACAGTGGTGACAACATTTCCAGAGAAATTTTATTCACTTAAGGGGCACCAGTCTGTTAAATGGGCAAGTCTGGAGTCCTAAAAGTGATCAGTGATTTGAAGGACATCCTGTGGCAAAGCAGGAGAGGAGAGGAGGATATTTGAGCACTAAGGACAGGATGCCAGAGTCAATAGGTTGAAACTTTTCTCTTGTGGAACAAAATGTTGCCTGCAGAAGGGGAAGCAGCAATGTCTCTTGATTCCAGATTGCTCACAATTTCCTGATTATTTCATGATGCTTTCATTTTTTTAACCACTAATTTTTAAATTATTTGTAGAATATTTATAAAATATTTGAAAGATATAAAGAAGATAAGTCAAACACCATTGCATGTCATCATAGTCTCCATCCAACTTAAAAAGAGAAAATTGCTATTACTTTTGAGGTAGTGAGGACTTTTCTGGCTAAAGTAAAAATCTGGGAGTTACGATAGATTGTTGAGCAAGAGAAAAAAGATAGTTGAGAGGTTTTGGCTGTGAGCAGAGCAAATCACTTCTGAATTTTATGCTTATCATTCTTACCTTTCTTTATAGTTTTTTTCCACTTATGCTTGTAACCCTAAACAATAACTGTTTCCATGTCTGTCAAATATTTTCGAGTCTTCTATAAATGGAATCATATTATGCTAATCTTCTGTAACTTATTTTTTTCTCTTAATGTTATATTCCTATGGTTTATTCATGTTGTTGTGTGTAACCACAATTGATCCAGTTAATTGCAGTGGTATTCTATTGTATGGGTATACTGCACCTTGCGATTTTGGGTTTGCATTTTCTTCCTTATAAGACTGAAAGCTTTTTAAGGATGAAGGACAATCTTGTTTATCATTGCAGAATTGGCATAGGCCTGGACACAATAGCTGGCACGTTACAGGGTGTTAAATCTTGTTTAATGTTAACTTTTTAACAGGGCAGTAGAAAATGTGAAAAAAAGTTTCCTGACACCCGAGATATAGAATTTTAGATATTCATACCTCTAGTCCAATTACAGGGCAATTGTCAAAAGCAAAAAAATTCTGAGAACATGTCTTAATATAAAATGCGTTTTTATTTGCTGAGCTTGATATCTTTAGCAATAGTCTCTAACGGTCATGGCGGAATCAAATGTTTTGTTTTTTCATGTAAGGTAAGTCCTTACTGGTGATCGAAAGAAGAAGGTGAAGGTTGGTCTTAAACTGTACTGGTTTCCTCAAGGAGATTAGCTAACATGATGTTGCATAATCTGAGCAATTAAATGCCTTAGCAACACGACAGATAATTAGCTACTCTACAGAGTTGGTAATTTTTCAGGTTTGTTCTTTGAATAAAGGAAAAAAAAAACACCTCTGGATGTAGCTTTTTGTTTGTTTCTGAGCTACTCTCCTTTATCCTTGGAAGTGGATGGAAAATGATTGGGGTGATTTTAGGGCTTTAAGTCTTTCACACAGAAACACTCTGAAAATCATCACCTTCATTACCATAGATTTTGTTATATTACTCTCTCCCCAGGAAGTACCATTTTTACAATATATTTCATTAATCACAAAAAATAAGAAACTGTGTGTTTCATAACGTGTTTTCCTATGAGTAATCACTATAGCTCCTTTTCAGTTAGACCCTACTGAGTTAAAATTTAAGATTTAAAATAATGCTTCCAAACTAGTGAGCTCTGGATTCCTGGGAACCTGAAGTGTTATTGCCAGAGTTGTGGAAATTCAATATGTACATACAGTAGGCATTTTTCTGTAGACTGCTGATAATTTAAAAATGTAAATCATATATAAATACCCAAATACAGGTAAATACAATAATGCTTAATAAAATAAAATGAATTTTAAAGTCCTACTAAATATATTAAAGCCATTTCTTATTTTTTCTTTTTATCTAACTTTTTTTTTGTTAAATATGTGTGTACATAGTTTTGAGAGTTAGTGGGCTTATCCTGGAGCAAGAAGACTTCTGATTCAGCCTTGTCAACCCCTCGTTCTGCCTCTTCTTCAGTAATTATTCATAGCATTTAGTTATTTCTTCTGGTATTCATCTTCTAATTTCTAAATGATATGCAAAATGTCACTATTTCTTGATTTTCTACTTTGAGAAATTGCTCATTGATTTCTCAGTAAGGAAGATAAGGGTTTAGACCTTTTCCTCTCTGATCATTTGCATATTTAAAAAAAGGAAGTCAGATATTAGAAATAAATATTAATCTTAGCTGAACTATATAAGGATTTATATGATATGATATATTTCCACTTTAAACAATATATTTTGTTTTTTCTTTTAGGAATTAATAATTATTGCTTTTTAGCATTTGCTTAATTAACTTGATACTTACCACTAATAATACATCCCTAATTTATCCACCAGAAATGTGTATGTGATATTCAAAATGTCAGATAATATTTAGTTTCAAATATCCATCATCTGTTGATCTGTTATCAGTTCCCACATAGACTGTTCTCAAAAACTGCTGTTCTGCTGACATCATAATGCCTTCCTTCTCCATCTTTCTAGGAATCTCGTATATTGGATTCTCTGTTTCCTGATGCACAGGAAGTAAAATTTTTGAGATCTTGCATATTTGAAGATGTTTTCATTCTCTACTCAGACATGATTGGTTGGGTTAAGTAGTTTAGGTATTAATATGGATATCATTTCACTAAGACTGTTTAAAGGCATTGCTATATTTTCTTTAATTTCCATTTTCATCTTGCCTGACACCATTCTGATTTCTATTCCATCATATGTAGTTATTTGCTTTTCCTCTCTGGAAGGGTTATATCCAATATTCCTAGTGTTCTAAAAATCCATACTGAAATAACTTGATAGGAGTGTTTTATAGTCATTCTTCAGGGTACTTTGTGGTGCCTTTCAATACTTCATTTAAAAATATTTTATCTATCTATCTATCTATCTATCTATCTATCTATCTATCTATCTAGGAGGGTCAGGGGGAGACAGAATTTCAGCTAGACTCCCGACTGAGTCCAGAGCCTGACATAGAGCTTGATCTCACAACCCTGAAATAATTACCTGAGTCAAAATCAAGAATAGGATGCTTAACCAGCTGAGCCACCCAGGCACCCCTCCATACATTTCTTGAGTAAATTTCCTTGAATTAATTATTGTAAAACTTGGGCAGCCCAGGTGGCTCAGTGGTTTAACACTTCCTTCAGCCCAGGGCATGATCCTGGAGACCCGGGATCGAGTCCCACGTCGGGCTCCCTGCATGGAGCCTGCTTCTCTCTCTGCCTGTGTCTCTGCCTCTCTCTCTCTCTCTCTCTCTCTCTCTGTGTGTGTGTGTGTCTCTCTGTGTCTTTCATGAATAAATAAATAAAATCTTTTAAAAATTATTGTAAAACTCCATATTTTTCATTTTATCTAGCTTAGAGTTGAGACCTCTTGTTTTTGTGGCTCTAAAATATAAATAACTATAAGTGTATTCTTATGGTCATGGGAAAACAAAACACATTAATTTGGCATCACAGACTTAGAATCAATTTCCAGACTTTTAAAGTAAAAGTCTTTTCTAAAATTCATGCTGTTCTTTATATACTTATTTAGGTTATTTCCCAAGTTCCCTGAATTCCACAGTCCCCAGAAAACTAGACTAAAGGGCACAAATAGCTCTTCATGGTCAGAATATTGAACTTTCCATAAATGCAAACAAAAGAAGAAAGAAAAAGTAAAACTACATATTTTAGGTAGTTGCTTAATTTTCTCAAGGATGTATTTTTCTTTTGGTGTTTTTCATGTGAGTGAATATGATTTTGCGCACTCCATTCTCCTCTTCCTCTCCCATTCAGGTCTCACTTAAATTGCTTCAGGCATTTAATTTAAAGGGCCTTATTCAACCTCATTTTAGAAATGAGAAAAATGATGCAGGTATATTGAGATTTTATAGTTTCCCTAGATAACACATTGGAAATAGAACTTGAATTTCATTATATATATTTAGTTAATGTAATGTTAATCTGGATTAGACTGCTTTTTATAGTTAGACATCCAAATACCTCCTTTAAACATAGTTGTATTTTTATTTTCTTTTGATAGAGTGAGTGCACAAAGGCGGGAAGACACATTTCAATAACTAGCTAAATAGCATCCCCACAACCATCAGTGTCCCCATATGATTCTGTTTCTTTTGTTTGGGCGATTACTCTGATAAAAAAAGATGAGAGTGTTTCCAAATCAGGACATTTGACTTTAAGTTAAATTCTTAGGCTCAGGCTTACTTTAATAGCATGACGGTCACATCAAAATGCTACATTTGGAAAGCTTTATTGAAGAAGAAATAAAGAAGCTTTTTAAAATTTCACTTGAGAAAAATTCTAAAGTTATAGAAAAATTGTAAGAATAGCAACAGTACAAAGAATAACTACATACCATTTACCCAGACTTACCTATTCTTTTTAAAAAAGATTTATTTATTTCAGAGAGAGAGGAGAAGAGAGAGTGTATACATGGGCACTGGGGCAGGGGGAGAGAGAGAATCTCAAGTAGACTCTGCTGATAAGGGGCTCAATCTCACAACCCTGAGATCACAACCTGAGCCAAAACCAAGATGCTGAACTGATTGCACCACCCAGATGCACTCTGTTGTTGGCATTTTAAAAAATATAGTCTAAAAAAAGCAATAGAATGTTTCTTAGTTTGGGTTTGTCTGATGTTTCATCTTGAATATATTCTGATTATGCTTTCTAGGCTAGAATACTATGTAAATGATGTGTCCTTAGAATTATCCCCTCTGGAGGTGCACCACTGTTTATCTGGCCCTCCTGGTAATGTCAGTTTTGATCACCAAATGAGTATGTTGTCTAATTTCTGTCCTGTATAGTTGCTATTTTTCCCTTGTAACTTAAAAACCACCTGTGGGATATACTAAGATCTTGCAAATATCTTGCTATTCATCAAAATTTTCCCTTAGATTTATTATGTACATGCTTACATTTTATTAGGTGCATGCTTCCACTTTATTATATACCCATTACTCTCAAGACTGAGGGTATCAGTGAAATGCTGTATTCATAAATTACTTAAATTAGTTCCTTCTTTCTCTTCTCCACTCCCATATGGTTATAGTGTTCATCTGAAACAAGGGCATAGAAAATTCTATACTTAAGTTGTAAAAACAGTCTTCATTCACTACTCATAGTAATTCAGGCTTCCAATCTTATTCAGTGGTAAAACTTTTCATTTTTTCCCCAGTCTAGAATCTCTTGTAGTCTGGCATTTTCTGGTAGAAGAGGGTACAGAAACCTTTATTTTTCAGTTGGTGCTGTTCCTATTTATGAGCTATAATTATAAACTCTTCAGGAGTTGGAGAGTGGATTGAAAATATAAAGGTAATAAGAGAAAAAAATCTTAGTGGATGGTACTATTATAAAATGGGTTTGATCTTCTTGGCTCCTGATTGTACTTAAACTTGACTGTCTTCTGGGGAATTTGCATATGGGTATTAGAATCCGTCCACCACTTACTGGTATTCTTTTAAAATCAGTTACTTTTATAAGGGCAGACATGTTCTTCTAAGCAATGTTTTCCTCAGCCTTCAGAGTATCTTTTTTAACCATGAGGTAAATTTTACTTCTATGCTCTTTATTGTGCCTTTTGAAGAATCCTGTAGGATTCTTTCTTTCTCTCTTCCTTCCTTCCTTCCTCTCTTCATTCTTTCCTTCCTTCCCTCCCTCCCTCCTTCCTTATATCCCTCCCTTTCTTCCTCTCTCCTTTGTTTGTTTTTTTTCTTTCATTTGTCCATTCATCCATCCATCAAAAGGAATTGATAGTGTTACTGTGGGTCCTGGCTAGGCAAGTCTGAAATCCATAGGACAGACCATCAGGAAGGGCAGCCTGGAAACTCTTGGGCAGGAGTGGATAATTCAGTCCACAGGAATATTTTTTTCTTTTTCTTTCTTTCTTTTTCTTTTTCTTTTTTTTTTTTTTTTTTGAATTTTTTCTTTTTCAAAGAGAAACCTCAGTTCTGCTCTTCAGGCATTTCAGTTGAATAGACGACACCCACTTAAGTTTTCAAGAATGATCTCCTTTTTAAAAAAGCCAATTGACAGCAGATGTTAATCACATTTATAAAACGCCTTCATAGCAGTACTTAGATTAATGTTGGAATAACAGGGGGACTGTAGCCTAGCCAAATTGACCCATAAAACTAACCATTACAGGCAGGTACTCAAAAACATCTAATACAATAGCTACATAAGAAATTGTAAGGCACTACAAGAAGAAATGTTGAGTCTGGTTTTGGACATGTAGTATTTTCAATGTCCCTGAGTCACTGACATGTTACCTTCCTTCTTTTGTACAAAGGGATTGTTATAGATAATTTTTGAGGCTATTTTCAGTTATAAAATAATTTCTATTATTATGTGCAAAGAGAGTAGAGATGATTAACAGAAGGCAATTGCCATTGCAAAGAGAATAACCTTGTGGAATTGACAGTTTTTCTTTTCTACTATATCTCCCCCAAAGAAATTAGAATGGATTGATTATAGCAGAGAAACAGAGCATTCATTTAGCCATTTACTCCATAGACTATAGGTCATATGGTCCAGCCCTGGACATGGAGAAATGTGACAATAGTGATTACAAGCAAATCAATCATTTCAGGACAATGTGGTAATGCTATGATAGAAATCTATATAGCCCTGAGGAGTGGCATCTGAATCAGGCCAGAGATTCAGGGAAAGTTCCTTAGGAGCCACACATTTGGAACTGAAATTGAAGGTTAGGATTTAGATAGATCCAGAGGTGGCCCCAGGATGCTGTTGGGAACTGGTCTTGAGGGGATAAAGAAACCTTGACAAAGCCTCTGCCACAGGTTGGTAAGGCAGATAGAAAAATTGTTGCAAAATTTTATGTGCTATTTATTTTTTTGAAAAGCATTATAGGTCTGCAGGATAAGGAGTTAATGCATTTGGGAGTAATGAGGGAAGTCATCATCTTGATCAAAGCCTTGAGAGAAGAGAAGGAACTTCTAGGTACACAGTGGTAAATAGGGTCGATGGGGACAGGTTCAACTGGACTGGGCATTCCATTTGTAGAAGATGGAACAGAGCTGGTTTGCGGGCAAGGAGGAGGCTGGATATTTAGTTTACTTTTGGGAATGTTGCATCTCTCTAATCCACTCATATAGTAGAGAGAAGTAGCCTGATTAGATATACACTGGGTCAAAATCCAAAGCTCACATATTGTAAAACTATTAGCTTAATCATATTTCACAGAAAAGTTCTAATGAGATAATTTTCCCCCAGACTTATTCCTTTGGTCTCAAACAAATTGAAAAAATCTTTTGTTTTTCTCCATTGTTTTGGTTTCTTTGTCTTTCAGAGTTTTCCTGTTGTATTCTTGTTCCCTTTGATAACAATCAGGTTCAATTTCATCAATGTACATAATGTTAACTTTCCAAATTGTTTCTTGACCCCAACAGTTCCTATAATTCTTGTTTGCTTTTGCCATTTTAAACACTGATTGGAAGCAGAACTTTTACACACTGTTACACCCACACATTGTGAAAGCTGTCTTTGAGAACGTCATTTGTTTATTTATATAAACCTTAAATTGCTCAAAGGCATTTTGAATAACACAAATTTTACCTGTTCAGGATGTATTACCATGCTATTTTCCTTTATAGAGCTGTGATCCATCATTGTCTCGCACAACCTCAGAACATCACAATAAAGTAGATGGGAAACTTTGTGGGGTTGGACAGCTAGATTGTCTTCATTTGTGATTCTTTGTGTGTGTGTGTGTGTGTTGTGTGTGTGTGTGTGTGTGTGTGTATTTGGTGGACTTACCAAGTGAAGTAATGAAAAGCCGTAGAAAAATGTCAGTATATGGCTTTCTTCTTAGTTTGTGCTTAAATGCTTCCTGTTCTATATATGAAATAATGTGTATGAATGCCCTAAGCGTAAATAATGCTTCTTATTAAGGTGAAACACTACTTCTTTTTATTATATTGAAAAAATACTTCAAGACTTGGATACAATGAAGCTGTATTAGCTGGAAGCCTCTTTTTGCAATAGAAATGTATTTGTCCAAATTTAGCATTAACAAAACCTTTAGTGCAACTTCTTTTTTCTTCACCTTAATCTTTTCCCTCCCTCCCTTCCTTCCTTCCTTCCTTCCTTCCTTCCTTCCTTCCTTCCTTCCTTCCTTTTCATAAGTTCATTGATTTCCATCTGTCCCATTCCTCCTACAATGTCTATTTAATATTTACCTTGCTATGTGATAGACTATACTCTTTATATTGTGAGAGTCATAAAGATAAAAATACTAAAAATGATAGGCACTCCTCTATGTATTTCACATATATTAATTTATTTAATCTTCACAGTACTTGTAGGAGAAAAACATTGTTATCATTTCCATTTTACAGATGAGGAAACCACATCTTTAAAAAGTCCAGTAATTGCCCTAGGTCACACAGGGATAAAACAGCAGAAGATTAAAACTCATATTTTATTTTATTTTATTTTATTTTATTTTATTTTATTTTCTTAAAAGATTTTATTTATTCATGAGTGACATACAGAGAGAGGCAGAGACATAGGTAGAGGGAGAAGCAGGCTCCCTGCAGGGAGCCTGATGGAGGGGTTGATCCCAGGACACTGGGACCACACCCTGAGCTGAAGACAGACGCTAAACCACTAAGCTGCCCAGGTGTCCCTAAAATCATATTTTAAAGCATTTCCTCACTGTTTCATCTAATAAAACCTAGTAGGAAAATAAATGAAAAGATAGAATGGGGTTAGTGTCAAGAAAATTATTCATACAAAGTGCTTCTGGGCTCAGAAGAGCTGTGGGGATATTATCAATATTCATGGACCTTGACTGATGGGGAGGATTTTGAGAGGGAAAGGTATAGGGAACATTTCAGCAAGAGAGAATGGTGAATTATTTCATTTGGATGAGCTGTTGAGTGCATAGAAGGGAGTGGTGAGAATAAAGCCTGACAGGGTGACTGAGCCATGTGTGAAGCCATAAATGCAAGCAGAGAAATTGGGATTTAATAGATGAGGCAGGAGGAAAATGGCTAAAGGTTTTGAACAAGAGAGTGGCATGATCAATGTGGTGGTTTGTGAAAAATCATATATTAATGTTCTGTAGAATGGATTAATATGAAAGATTTCAGAATCTCTGGGAGATTAGCCCAAAGTTTGGTAAGAGAGGAGGGTTGAATTTAAGTATTGGTTTGGGGAATGGAAAGGGGAAAAATATAGGAGAGGATACTAGGCCCTATAAATGCATACTAGGATTTGGTAATCTCTTGAAGGAATTGTTAGTGAGATCTCCATGGTTTCTAAGCAGGCAGACTAGCTGCTTAGAAAAAATGGGGATTCTATTCCCTTGCCTAGGAAGGCAGCAGAGGGGTCAGGTTTGGTGGAAGCAGATTGGAGATGTATTCATGTTTCCATTAGAAGTGTCCAAGGAGATTTCTGCCCTTAATAGGAAATAAATATGTAAAGTCAAGGGCAAGGACTTTTAAGAGACCTTCAGTGCTCAGCCCAGATTATTCTATATTTCTTTCTCTTTCCTCTATGTGTTCTTTAACATTTGACCTCCCTGCCATTTGGAAAGTTTCCCAATGCCTGAACTGACTGCTCACCATTTATCTCCTCCTTCCATTTTCTCTCCATCGTCATAATCAAATTCATGAAATTATACATTTTAGTTGTTTATGCCTGCATGGTGCTGAACCTTTGCTAGTAAAAAAGCATTTGTGCTGACCTTTAGCAAAAACAAAACACACACACATACATTCAAAAGCAAAGCCAAGCCAAGCAAAATAAAACAAATAAATGTACAACCTTTAAGTAAGAGAAACAGAAGCTATGCAGAAATAAGCCTGACAGCAAGGGGACAGCGACTGCCACAGAAACAATGCTGCCTACATTTGTCCCCATGGATTAAAAAATATATATTTTATTTATTCATGAGAGAGAGAGAGAGAGAGAGATTGAGAGAGAGAGGCAGAGGCACAGGCAGAGGGAGAAGCAGGCTCCATGCAGGGAGCCCCATGTGGGACTGGATCCCCCGTCTCTAGGATCAGGCCCTGGGCTGAAAGTGGTGCTAAACCACTGAGCTACCCGGGCTGCCCTGTCCCCATGGATTTTATCTCAGTTTCTGCCAATGAAAACCTGAGAGTAGGCCTTTTACATTTACTTATAGGATCTGTGGTTAACAGATTAGATTGAGTTAAATGAAACTCTTGAGTAAGGGAAAACAGAAAAGTTTGGCATTCTGGACTGGACAAATAGAAATTCCTTAACTGTGTGAAGAGAGGCCACAGTGGCTTAGTCAAAGTAAAAACACTGAAACATCATTTTGAAAGTTACATTACATAATGCATGTTCAGGATGCTTAAGAAAAGCTTTATTATATTATACTCCTCTAATCTTATTAGCTGTGAGCTAATGGCATTAATAGAAGGAAAAACATATTTTAATTCTCCAAGTCAATCTTTAGTTACTTCTATAAGAGTTTTTAGTAAAATTACTTCCTGGCAAGTATTTTGCTGAAAATCATAATTGGCAAACAGATTTAAGATCAAGTTATTTTCTCAATTAATGGGATTCATTCTAATATCAGTTTTGAGATGTTACCAGTCAAACATTTTGTTCTTGCCTTTTATCCCAGATGTGCTGTAGTTAGAACTAACTCCACATTTCTCTCTGGTGCTTTGCCAATGGCTGTTTACCATCTGCTTCTGTCTTCTGCAACCATCTCAATCCATCACACATCTGCTCTCATTTGTGTGTTCCCTGTAGCAAGGGCATCTATTAGCCACATTACTAACATGAAGGAAATTCTGAATTCACGTCTTTAAAAATATAAACTTCTCAGAGATGAGGCCTCTGTCTTTAATCACATTTCCTTTTTCCCTTTAATAATCCCTCTGCTTTGCAAACTTAAGACAGGCCTCCCTGACCCCTTCTTCTCTGGAGAGATTAGGAGTGAACTCTCCTAGCACTTTTGATTTAGGAATCTTAGCACTTTTTATAATCTTCTCTCTCACTGAGTGCAAAGGCTATGTCATTTATTTATTTATTTTTATCTTTGGAGCTTTGCATTGTTTTTAGCACACAATGGGTTCCTTTGTAAAGTGCTGTGGAATGGATAAAAAAAACAAAGCAATCACAAGGAATCATTTATTTGTAGCTGTTAAAAAATATAAGCTTTGAAAACTGGACTCAGATATTGTTACTGGTATAGTTCATATTTAATTTATTTTCAGCTTTTTCCCGATTCCTTTTTGGAAACTTCTTCCTATTATTACCAGTCCACCTCCTCAGAGACCCAGTGCCTTCACATCACTTTTGTCATGGTTTTAGGCTCAAAACTGTCCATTTTTTTTCTTTTTCCATGATGTTTCTACTCATCCATCCCTGTGATAATAGCTAATTGTTAGCAAAAGAAAATAGTATCTTTTAATTCGCATAAAATAAAGAACTAATAATTTACTGATTTAACTTACTGAAATCTATTTGAATTTATTTAATAGGTATATATTTATACAATGTGAACATATTCTAGAGATCTGCTGACAATATGATGTCAATACTTAACACCATGGTGCCATTAAAAACTTGTTAGGAAGGTCAGCCTCATACTCAGTGTTTTTACCACACACACACACACACACACACACAAAAGCAAAGGGACATACATCTTTTAGAAGTAATGGACATATTTATTACCTGTGGTGATGGTATTATGGATATATGCCTAAGCCCAAACTCTTCAAAATAAATACATTAAATAGTGTAACTTTTTGTATATTAAATATAGCTCAATGAAGCTGGAAGAAGTAATAGTGATAATCCTAAAGATTCAATCTCTAGTGGTAAAATTTAGGGTATCTCTTGAAACATATTTTGTAATTTGCTAGTCTATCCATAAAACCTGGTCTGCACACTGCTGAAACTTACATTGGGACAAGGTTACATGGCAGTGGTATACATCAGGATATTTATCTTTTAGCTGTGATCTCTAGCCACTGCCCCCCAAACCCCAACACTCTGGGTTGGAGCTCAGTACATGCTAAGTGCCTAGTGCAATGTCTGACTCACAGGAAGGGGGCCCAGATTCCTTTACAGGCTCATTTCTTGCCATTTTCCTCTGCACTCTCCATGCTCCAGAGCCACACTTTCACTTGGCTTTGTATGTATAGCCAAGCCTTCTGGCCTCAGAATATATTATCTCTTCTAGGATATGCCATCCTCCTCCTCTTCACCTTGCTTACTTCAGAGTCTCCACTAGAACATCACATTCTCCTAAAAGCCTTCCCTGAAGTCTCTAGATTAGATAGGCTATTTTAAGTTTTCTTTATCCCCATGTGTTGTTGCAGCCCTTCACTCCTCCTGTCCTAGTACTCAGAAGTAGAGGTATAGATAGCAGCATGTTAAGGACATGGACTCGAACCAGACTTCCTGAGTTCAAATCTTAGTTTTGCCAACTACTAGCTATGTAAACTTGGGCAAATTTTATTTAACTTCTCTATGCTTCAGATTCCTTACCTGTAAGATGGAAATGATGATAGTGCTTATCCCATCTGGGTTTTATGAGAATTAAAATAGTTAAAACATTTAAAGGGTTTAGAATAGTGCTTGCCACCTAATATATATTACATATTAATAAAATAAATATTATTTTAAATATACTATACATAAATGTAACACAGATATTACATTTTAATATACAGATATTACATTTACTATATATAAAGTATATGATATATATGCATATATATAAGCTTAAGTTTGACGTTTTTGTAATTATCTTTTTCCCATAGGCAATGAATTTTTCATAACAGTTTTGGAACTATGTCTATTGTCCTCAGTACTATGTACCTAAAAAGTTGTGCGGCACATATAGATAAATGATCTCCATAGTTGCTAGAACCCAAAATCTGTTGCTTGCAGGGTTCAGGTGTAGCTTTTGCCAATAGGAGGTGTCTTGTCGGAGACCTGGAGGTGAAATGGAATTAGAATTTGTTTGGGCTTTTGCAGCTATGGAGGCAGCTGACTGTGGCAGGTTCCTCTGGAGCACACTCCTGCAGCAGCAGATGATAAAAACAGGTTTCTGTATGGCTGTAAGGCTACAATGGTAGTCCTATAAATGCACACACCTGCGGTGATGGTAGTATTCTCCTCTAATTCCTGATTTCTATAGAACATCCCTCCTGGCCCCTCTCTGGTTCCCTACCCCCATCCCATTTCTATTCCTGTAGTCCTCAAAAATTTATGCAGCCCAATGCCATGTGAAGAAGTCTACCACCTTGCATTAAAATACCTAGAGTGGTATCTGTTTTCCAAACTCAATCCTAATAGATTATAACAAGTACTAACTTACTTAGAATTTTAAAAAGCAGCTAGATAAAAATGATATATTCATTCCTAATGAAGAGATTACATACTCCTGATTAGGCAGGAAACTGTTTATTCAACAATGTTTATTAAAAAGACACCCCCCCCAGAAACTATTTTAGGCTATAATGTGATCATATGTGATATTTTTGGTGTGTGTGTGGGGGGCGGTGCTTGATTTCAGGTTATTCTAGATTATATCATAAATGTAATGCCCAATGTGGCTTTCTCCATTGTCCCATACAGTTATTAAGATCAGTGTGAGCCTCACTTATGCGGAAGCATTCTGTATTTCTGTATAAGAGAAGATATTTTCTCTCCTCTTGTCTTGAGTTCAACTATATCATTATATCTAGTTTATGTCCTTATCCCTTTGATGGGTCATAAGTCTGATGTAATTTCACATGTAATGTCAAATTGGCTAATATCGTGGGTGTATTGGAAACATTTTTTTCAGAAAAATTACCAACATTCTTCATTGATTTAAGATAACAAAATTGTGGTAGAAATCTACCATCACTGCTATTGCATCATTGGAATGATGTTATGAGTTTGGCTAGTAATAACTTGTATTAGAAACAGTTCATTTTAAGTCTATAAATATAGTAGGGAATTTTCTTTTGTTTATTTCAAAACGAACACAACTAAATACTGCTTCTGTCTTCCTTCAAAAGAAAATTTTCCATTAAATCAAACTTGAATATATCCTCTGAATTCTTAAAAAAATTCTGTCTCATCTTAAGACACCATAATTTTTACTTTGTCTCCACATCCTTCCATTTTATTAAGTCAGATTTGTCCGCTTTGTCTTACTCCCTTTACTGACAAGATGGTTCCCTCCTATATGTCACCTTCCTAGAAAATGCTATGCAGAAAGTTCAACAGTTCTACATGAGAAAAAAACAACAGCAACAAATCATAGACTAAGAGAAGTTACAACTCAGCCCTGGTCTAAGAGTAGGGAAGCTGTATTACACTCCTACATCTCATCTACTCCTTACTACAGAAAAGACTTCTACCAACTAACCTGTCTGGACCTCAGTCTCCTTATTTATAAAGGGATCATTTCTCATGTCCTCTTGAGCTCTATACTTCAAATTGTGTGACTTCACGATGTATGCATATCATGGTTGCTCCATAATATCCTCAAAGATTCATTCTCCTTCTAGTTTAATCTACCAACATCCTCATTAGTGCAGTATCCTCGACAATATAAAGGGGAAAGTGAAAAGGAAAAAGGCAAAGACAGGAAATACATATTTTTTACCATAAAATGCCCTAACTACAATTGGGATTCTGTTTGTAAGGAAAAGTGTAGAATAGATACTGGATAGGCCTACTACTTGGGGCTCATGATAGTACCATCTTATTCTTCATGTATTTATTCATTCAGCTAGCAGATCTTTATTGAGGGCCTTCTTTATGCCAGACGTTCTCTTTAGGTATGGTGCATTGCCCCTTCCTTCACAGAGCTTAGTAGAGGCTACTTGAATAAGTAGGAGTGCTGTACATTAAAAACAAACTAAAAAATAAACACAAAATACACCGTAGGATATGTGATCTGACGGGGGGGAAATTATTATTATAAGAAGGCAACAGAGCTGCCAATTTTCGAGAAAGGTATTTATATAGGAGTTGGAACCTCAGAGTAAAAGATGAAGTGGCAAGAAGAATCTTGGAACAGAGGGAATCATATGGTTAGAAGCCTTGTGGCCTAGAGAGTTGGCTGGAAAGTGTTGGTGGAGGGGAAAGAGTAGCATGAAATGAAGTTGGTCAGAGAACACAAGAAAAGAAAGAAACGTAGTGACTGTATGAGCCAGTTTATGGAGATGTTAGTGATTTATGAAGGTCATAACAAGGGGACCCCAGAGCCTTGACAGCACTGGAAGGCACAATCAGGCTAGTGACATTATTGGTTATGCTAAGAAAATACAATTTATCCAAGTTGATGGCAAGTCACTGAAGTGTTGTTATAGAAATAGTGGGTAATGGTGGTGAATATGCAGTTGCAGGGAGCTCAAGCAGGTGGCTATATGGAGGATGAATTTAATGGAAACAAGGTGAGAGGCAGGGAGACATAAAGAAACTATTGAAAAAGTCGAGGCAAGTGATCATAAAAGCACAAATTTAATAGTATTAATTGTGCATTTTTGTTTCTAAATCCGGATACCAGGGCAGCATTCATCTAACAAAGACAACAAAGCAGAACATAAGTAGAATAATAGTACCTGCCATTACTTTGAGGCTGGGCAGAGTTTAAAGTTCTTTCCTTGACTTCCTTTAATTAATCCCTTCAACAACCTTATTATACTTTGATGTTTATAATATTACGTGATTTTACAGAGAAAATAGTGTAAGGGTAAGATCATTATGCTTTCTTTCTTTAACAAAGTGGAGGAAGCTAACTGTGGTCAATTTTATACTCTTTAGTGTGTTTACTTATAAATATAATAGGCCTAAGGAGAGGCCAGACCTTATGAATTCACAAGGTATAATCCTGGACCTTCTAACCCTTACAACTGTGAACACATCCCTCTAAGTTAATTCTTCTGAGTTCATTCCAAGGTTAACTCAGAAGTCTTTTATGAGGTATACGAAAGGCAATCAGGTGAGCCTTTCTTGTATCTCAAGGAGATTTTTAAAAAGTTTGATTGTCTTCTACTTTTCTGTATACATTTGTGTGAAATTCTTTTCAGACTTTGTAGACATTTTTGTGTTATCTTTAAATGCATGTAAATTTGTAATGCATGCTCATCAATACCCTCTCTTATACTTTCTTTAATACTGGTATGAAGGACTTTTCTGTAGTCAAGATTGTTTAATTTCCCCAGTAGTAGGCACAGAAAGGTTAAGTGAATTGTGTAAAAATCACACAGATAGTTATTACTAGAACCAGGGATTACAAAGCAATAAAGACATTATGATGGTTAATTTTGGATGTCATCTTGTCTAGGATATAGTACCTAATTATTTAAACAAACACTAACTCAATTATTGCTATGAAGGTCTTTATAGATGCGGTTAACATGTACAATCAATTAATTTTAAAAATTCATTTCTGAAGAAAATTTTCTATCTCTTTCTTCATCTTTTATATTTTAGAAATCCAACTTCTTCATATTGTTTTCAGTAAAGAATTCTCTTTTCAAAAACCAAAATAAAATTGCTTGAATATGAGCAATTTCATGATTTACCCTATTATTGGTTTTGAAATGATCTTTGAAACTTCACTGACTACTATGTTCCCATGGGTGCTGTTTCTTATGTGCTACAAGTATTTTTATATATGCCTCGTTTGCTACCTTCTCTGCAATTAGAATGAAAGCTTGTAGATAGTAAGAGAAATAATACTGGTACAGGTGACTGTAAGGAATTGAATTGATTTTTAAGTCACTTTTTGGTGAATACCGTCAAGGATAATACATTTCTTTTTTAAAACGATTTATTTATTTATTCATGAGAGACACAGACTGAGAGAGAGAGGCAGAGACACAGGCAGAGGGAGAAGCAGGCTCCTCGCAGGGAGCCCGATGCAGGACTTGATCCTGGATCCCGGGATCACGACCTGAGCTGAAGGCCCAACCACTGAGCCACCCAGGCATCCTAAGGACAATACATTCTTAAGCTTTTTCCTCTCTAATTTTGAAATCCAGAATTCTCCCCTTTCAATAGCTTTGATAGAATATCTGATTTCTTCTGAAATATTAAGATACTAGATTCAGTTATTGAGGTTTTCTCTTACTAGGCTTGTTGACTCTAATATTTTTAATGCCATAAATAACATTTTTTGTTTTACCACTACTAACAAGTATGTTTTTTGACTCAAAATTACACACACACACACACACACACACACACACACACAACTAACCTGTGAAACTGTAATGGAAAATCATAAGAACTTGGTTTCATGTGCTAGATTCATCACAGACTACCTGTGTAATTTTAAAATATCTTGCTGTCTCCATTTGTTTGCTCTGTTGCAATGTGGGAATAGTACATGATTATGAATTGATTTTAAAACTATTAAAAGTTATTTGTCTGGACTTAAGTGGAATAAAAAAGCATTCCCAATAGGGAATATGCATTTATAAAAATCACTGACAATAGCCCTGCAAGAATACTGAGCAACTATTGTGCACAGAACATTGTATCTGGTGCCAAGAGGGTTTACAAGCTCAAGAAATGAGGACTGGTCTTTAAACAAACTGATGTGGACTTCAAAGTGATTATTCTTGTAGGAAAGAAAACTAGAGACTATAAGACATGTGCTTCTTTGAAACAACTCTTGTTGTTTAGGTGAGTTTAGATGGAAAGTTGAAAGAGTAATTATTTTGTGAAAGGAATAAGGACAGGTTAGCCTGCTGTTTCTTTTTCACTTACTCTCTCATAACAAAGAACCATCATGCTGGTTATCTGTCAGGGCCGAAAGCTGGGTTTAGAAAGTTCAAATAGACCTCAGATGCCACCATCTGAGTTATCCTCCAGTGTCAGGGCTCTTGACTGTCAACCTTGCATTAAATTTTTTTCACTGGCTTAACTCCATTCCCGTTACCATAACTCTGTATTGTCATATACCCAGATATCCCCCCTGCTAAAGACACAGCCACAAATCTATCCAAATAATAATTTGGGTGGAGTTTTCATATAAGAGAACCTCTGAATATACTTTACTGATACTGTTTGTTTGTTTGTTTATTTATTTATTTATTTATTTATTTATTTATTTATTTATTTTTACCTCTAGCTGCTCTATAACTCTGTCTTCCCCATATTTAATAGGTCAGCCATCTCTGATGGAAAGGTGGTTGGTCTAAGATTGATATTTTTGGGGTCTTGGGGGCTGGTTCTTATATTCTGAAGCTGCAATATTAAGAAACATACCAGTAACATCGCACTGAATAGCATCACAACACCAGGCCATATGTCCCCATAGAGAAAAGTGTCATCCTACTTAAGTAAAATGTACTCTGTATTTACTGGCTTTCATTTATAATATTCTCTAACCTACCCATGTCAATGTAACCATCATTTTAGATATCTGTGGTAGACAGAACAATGGCCCCTCCCAAAGATATTGATTGTAATTCCTGGAACCTATCAATATGTCACCTTACACGGTAAGAGGAACTTTGCAGGAGTGATTAATTTAAGGACTTCAAAATCAAGAGACATAGTTCTTCAGAGGAGGCATCCTAGCTGTCATCAGAGGGAATCCTGACTATGGAATAATGGAATAAGAAATGTAATGTTGCTGACTTTGAGGGTGGAGGAGGGGGTCCATGAGTTAAGGAATGTGGGTGGCCTCTAAGATCTGGAATATATAAGGAAATAGTCTTTCCTGAAACCTCCAGACAGGAACACAGCTCTGCTTGAACCTGGATTTCAACGTAGTGAGACCTATGTTGGACTTGTGACTTATAAACCTAAAAGATGATAAATTCATGTTGTGCAAAGTCACAAAGTTTATAAAAATTTGTTAATAGGAGCAATAAAAGCTAATACAGCATCTTGGCCTGGTTTCTAGACTACAATTCTCTAATAATAAAGTGTAAGTTCTAAGGAGATACCTTTTTAAACTTTTGTCTTATATTCTGTTATATATTACCTTTCCCCCCTCCTTCTAGAATCCATGGCTTTCATAACCCGAAATGATAAAATAACCTTTCAAAAAAAGATATATAAAATGTGTACATAGAATGGTGATATAATATGTATATATGTATATATGTGTATATTACATAATGTATATATTATATATAAAATAGTGAATGATGACATTCAGGAAAATCTTGTTGAGTTATTAAAGAGGTAGGGAAAGTTGTGAACATAAATGATATTTGGAGAGGTAGATAGGAACTAGATGATATGGGCCTTGCAGGGCATGGTAAGAGTTTAAGTTAAATTTTAAGAGAAATAAGAAGTCCTTGAAATGTTTTAAGCTGGAATGTCACTGTCATCTGTAAGGTATCTAAGACTTAATCCTACTTGGTAGGAGCCTACAACAGTTTTGAGGTTGCTGGCAGAGGACGTGACACTCGTGGGTCAGAGGTAAATAACTTTACTACTCATGAAGTGGAAGTGCTACTTACTCAGATATAGGACAGTGGAGGAGCAGAGATGGTGGTACTTGAAATAAAACAGGGAGTCAGACTCTAATATAATAAAATCTGTCTCCTAAATTGTATAAACTTAATGTTAAAACTTTTTGCATTTAAGATAATAGATCTGAGACTGTACTATGAAGAAGAAAAGGTCATAACATAAAATTGCCATCTCCTAGAAAAAACCTGGAGCACTTGGATGGTTGTAATAATTATGGCAGAGGGCTGATGTTTCAGACTAAGAGATACAATTTGAATATCAAAATCTTTTCCTATATTAAGAAAAATGTTTATATTATTATATACTTATCTCTTAATTTTATTGCTTCACTATTATAAAATATGTCTTATTATTTAAGTTAAGGTGCTTTCCATATGTTTTAAATTTCCTATGACTTAAGGCCAAAATATTTACTAATTACTTACTTACTGCAGGTTTTCTAATAGATTATTGACTATCCACATTGCTGGACTTCTCACAAAAAGTGCTTTTGCTAAAGGTATCACAGAGAAAAGAAGCTAGAACTTTGAATTGAAAGGTCTCATTTGTAATTTAAATCTAGGACTAAATTAAGGTAGGAGAAATAATGTGATTAGACTAGATAATGGGAAGCTAGAAAAAACAAATGATAGCAGAGAACATTTAAAAATATTTAATATATTTTGATTGGGTTTAAAAAATGTCTGTCAATGGTATTTTAGATAATAAGGTGGTTGTGTCTTATAGTAGGTGACAGCAAACTATATTCTTAAGGCCAAATCCAGCGCATTGCCTGTTTTTCTGCAGCTCATGAGCTAGAATAGCTCTTACAGTTTTAAATGATTATATTTTAGAGGTTATATAAGTATTTATGTAATATCTTTGATTTTGCTTCTTGTCCTACAAAGCCTTAAATATTAACTCTCTGATTCTTTACAGAAATAAAATTTGCAACTCCAATTTAAGGAATAGACTCAATTTGGGGTTCATATTGGCCTGGCATTTTTGAGAAAAAAGCAAAATAGAATTTGGGGAACAAAATAATAAGGGAAAATTCATTCAGAGTGGTATGTTTAGAACCTTGCCTTGTAATACATGGAACATTATTATCTTATCTTTTAGAGGCTTATGTGAACTATGCAGAGAAAATAGTTGACTTTTAACTACCGTGGCCAGGGCAAGCCTTGGTCCATGAGGTCTTCATAATTTGGTACCTTTGTTCATAATTGATTATTTCCATAGAAGCAAAGCTTCACAAAGAAGGTCTGAATCAAAGAAGCAATGACCTCAGCAAGGTTTTGGGTGTAGTAGCCTTCATTAAGGACAGGTGAGCCATACCAGAACCTGAGCCAAAGACCAGTTTTGTTGCACAGATATAGGTGTAGCTTGAGCAGCTGTGCCTAGTCCATACACACTGATCCCTGGAAAAGATGCTGATGGGCTTCAGAGGTGTGTTTAAGAAGAAGCTGAAATAAGTATGTGATTATGTGAAAAAGAGAAACTTAATGTAAACTTGGTATTTGGGGCAGCCCAGGTGGCTCAGTGGTTTAGTGCTGCCTTCAGCCCAGGGTGTGATCCTGGAGACCCAGGATCGAGTCTCACGTCAGGCTCCCTGCATGGAGCCTGGTTCTCCCTCTGGCTGTGTCTCTGCCTCTCTGTGTGTGTGTGTGTGTGTGTGTTTCTTATGAGTAAATAAATAAAATCTTAAAAAATAAAACAAACTCGGTATTTGAGGGCAGAGAAACATTGGCTGTTTTTCAAAAGCAACATAACTGGGTTTTGCATATACCAGACAACATAACATGCTAAGTAGTTGCTGCCAATAGGATTTAATTTCTAGGATTCAGTCTGCTGCCCCAAATTCCATTCTGCTTCAGCACCAGGGAGGAACCTGTGGAGCTGCTGTCTGGGTTCGTGTACTTGTCCACAGGTCCAAAAACATTGCCAGTAGACCATTCAAACTGGCTCTACTTGAAGGATTCTTTCCAAGGAAACAAGTTTCTTAAACGAAGGCAGTTCTTTAGCAGGGCATACTATTTTTATTTTATTATTATTTTTAAAATTGAAGATGAGTTGACATACAATGTTAAATTAATTTCATGTCCACAACACAGCTACTCAGACACAGCTACTCAACAATTCTATACTGTATGCAACCCCACCGCATTTAAACATAATTACCATCTCACCATACATTATTACAATATTATTGACTGTATTCCCTGTATATATTCCCTATGCTGTACTTTTCATCCCCATGACTTATTTATTTTATTTTTTTTTGACTTATTTATTTTATAACTGGAATTTTGCATCTCTTAATTCCCTTAATTCATTTCTTCTATCTCCCACCTCCCCTTCCCCTTTGGCAACCATCAGTTTGTTCTCTGTATTCATGAATCTGTTTCTGGTTTGGTGTGTTTGTTTTGTTTTCTGGATTCTCCATATAAGTGATACCAGTGGTATTTGTCTTTCTCTGACTGACTTATTTTACCTAGCATAATACCCTCTGGGTTGATCTATGTTGTCACAGATGGCCAGATCTCATTCTTTTTTATGGCTAAGTAATATTCCACTGTGTATATATACACCATATCTTCTTTATCCATTTATCTATTGATAGACACTTAGGTTGCTTCCATCACTTGGCTATTGTAAATAATGCTGCAATAAACATAGGGGTGAATATATCTTTTTAAATTAGTGGGGTTTTTTTGGGCAAATATCCAGAAGTGGGATTACTGGATCATATGGTATTTCTATTTTTAATTTTTTGAGGAATCTCCATACTGTTTTCCACAGTGACTGCAACAATTTACATTCCTACCAACAGTGTACAAGGGTTCCCTCTTCTCCACATCCTCACCACTACTTGTTATTTCTCATCTTTTTGATTCTAGCCATTTTTATAGGTGTAAAGTTGAAAAGTGATGTCTCATTGTAGTTTCGATTTGCATTTCCCTACTTTTAATGATGCTGAGTATCTTTCCATGTGTCTGTTGGCCATCTAGAAGTCTTCTTTGGAAAAATGTCTATTTAGTTCCTCTGCCCATTTTTAAATTGTATTATTTGTCTTTTTGGTATTGTGTTGTATAAATTCTTTATGTACTTTAGATATTAACCCTTTGTTGGATATATTATTTGCAAATATGTTCTCCACTCAATAGGCTGCCTTTTTATTTTGTTGATGGTTTCCTTCACCATGTGAAAACTTTAGTTTGACGTAGCCTCCGTTGTTTATTTTTGCATTTGTTGCTGCTGCCTGGGGAGATATATCCAGAAAAGTATTGATATAGCAGATATCTGTAAGTTTATTGGCTGTGTTTCTTTTATGAGTTTTATGGTGAAACCATAAAATAGGAGCATTCTATTCGCCTATGGTGAACCTGAAAGGTCTTACATTTAGGTTGCTAACTCTTTTCGAGTTTATTTTTGTATATGGTGTAAGAAAATGGTCCAGTTTCATTCACCTGTGTGTAGCTGTCCAGTTTTTCCAACACCAAGAGACTGTTGGTCTCCTTTGTATATTCATGACTCCTTTGTATATTCATGTCTCCTTTGTTGTAGATTAATCAATCATATACAAATGGTTTATTTCCAGACCTTCTGTCCTGTTCTATTGATTCCTATGTCTATTTTTGTGCCAGTACTCTTTTGATTAGTAAAGCTTTGTGGTATATCTTGAAATCTGAGATTGTGATAAAAAGATAATTTTTTAACAACATAAAAACAGTCAATATGACACCAGGATGAACATTCCTTCTCGCATGTTACACTTAATTTAGTACTGGGATGCTAAAGAGAAAATGAAGATGTTTAGATGGATATAAAAGAAAAGTACTCCAAATATATATAAAATAAATATATTATTTTCACCAAAACTCACAGGCAACCTCTGATCTTTGTCACAGAAAATAGGAGTCCCTCGACTGCTCTCCAATGTTGTGAGCTTCTTTTTTCTAAGCCTTCCTAAAGGTTCTGCCCTCACTCTTGGAATTTCTTGCTTAATTCTTTGGTATGCCTATGGCAAATAAATTCCTTAGACTCGTTTAGTTATGAAGTGTTTCCTTTTCTTTCAGAAATCTGATTTTCTTCACAGATGCTTCTTTATAGCCCTTGAGCTGAGACTACACGGTTCTCCAAATTCCCTTTCCTTCAAGGTTGCCAGGATTTCCAATCCTGAATCACGGCTTCTCTGCTTTATGCAAAACTTCCTCCTGGTTTGGAGGCTTATATTATCTGCCTCTATCCCATATGTGTTCCATAGCTGCTATCAGTAAATTTTTACTGACCTCTTGAGTATCTGGACATCCCTTACTTTCTCTCCACATGATTCATAGACTTCCTTTTCTTCCTACATATTTCATCAACTCCTAGACAATTTCTTTGTAATACACATTAACTATCCAACATATTGGTGCTAAATATTTAGCCTGCTGAAGTTCATTGCCTTACTTTCCATAGTCACTCCCTGGCAGACTGATTATCACCCTGACAGGCCTGTACCACCTATATCAGCTTAAATTACATTAATCCCCATCTGTGATTACCACTTGCTTTTTTTTTTTAACTCCTTCACTTTCTAATCTTGACTTCCTAGGATTTTTATGATCCAGCACATTGATGTTTTAATTTCTCACTCTCTTCAGATATTTTATTTTATTAATTAAACATTTTTTGGGCAGATTTGTAAACTCTTATGCTGTTGCAAGAAATATTTCAAAGAAAAAAAATAGTGTGAAGAGATCCTTTGTACTTTTTACCCATTTGTAAATGTAACATGTTACAAAACTGTAGTACGATATCAAAATTAGGATATCAACATTGATAGAGTCAAGATGCAGAAGAATTTCATCACCAGAAGCATCCTTCATGATATCCCTTTATAGCCACACTCATCTCCTTCCACCCCCTGACTCCTGGCAATCACTAATGTTTCAATTTTCTTTATTTGTCATTTCAAAAGAATATTATATAAATTAAATTATGTAATATGTGACCTTCTGGATTTCTTTCTTTCATTCATTATATTCTGTGGAGATTCATCCAAGTTCTTGCATGTGTCAATATTTGATCCTTCTTTTGCTAAGTAGTGTTCTATGTTATGGATATACCACAATTTACTTACCTATTCATCTGTTGAAGGGCATTTGGTTGTTCCCAGTTTTTAACTATTATGAGTAAAGGTACTATAAATATTTATGTACAGGTTTTTGTGTGAACATGTTTTTATTTCTCTGAAATAATCACACCCCAGAGTGTGATTACTGAGTATACTAAGTGTCTTTAGTTTCTTATAAAACTAAAACTTTTTCCAGAATGACCGTACCATTTACATTTCCACCAGCAATATATGATCCAGTTCCTCTGCATTCTTGCCAGTATGATGCTGTCACTATTTTTAATTTTATCTATTTTGGTAGGTGTGTTGGGCTGTTATCATTGTGGGTTTAATTTGTATTTCCCCAGTAAGTAGCAAAGTTAAACATCTTTTCATGTGCTTATTTCCTTCTATACCCTCTTCAGTGAAATGTCTGTTCTTGTCTTTCATCCATTTTCCTAGTTGATTTTTTTTTTTTACTATTAGGTTTTCAGTGTTCTTTATATATTTTGGATACTAGTCCTTTGCTGAATATGTGGTTTACAAATATAAGGAAATTGGAATGCTTTAGGCATATTAAAGATGCTCAGAATCATTGCTATTCAAAAAATTAAAAATAGAATAGAATTACCACTATATAACCATAGACATGCAAAGTTTAGAAAAATCTGGTTAGTGCCAAATATTAGTGGAGATATACAGATGTAGGAACTCTCATGCACAGCAGGAGGTAGTGTAGAGGCCCATATCAGAGAGGAACCTGATAACATGTAATCAAAGCGAATACAGTATAGATACACGCATTAAGTTAGCATGATGTTTTTGCACATAAACCCAAGAAAATTCCCACACAGTTCCATATGGAGATATGTACAAACATATTTATGCTTTTGGTGATATGTATTTGGAGGGTACCTGGTTATCTATAGCAATGAGAAAGTAGCTTTACAGAAGGAAGAAATAGTTTGGGAGATTAGTTTTAGTCCCCACGAAAAGAATGAAATAAGCATAGGTTGCTGGCTTCTCTCACATATAAACCCTGAAAGTTGTGGGAAACACATAAAAAGGCAGATCAACACAGAGTCATACTAATAACTACTGTAAAACTATAGATATCCCAAGGGGTGACATTTAATAAACTCCAGAAAATAAAAATGAGCTCACAGTAAAAAATCATGAAATTTCTAGAAGTATTATTAGAAGAATGCAACAAAAAAATAACATACCAAAGGAAGCACTCCTAATGGAACAGACACAATGAAGGAGACTTAAAAAATAATACATCATCTGAGAAATAAAGGCAACTACAACAAATAAAAAAGAAGAACAGATAGTTATGAAGAAGAATTAACTAGTATTAGACACAAAAAATATACTTGTCAAAATAAAAACACTTATTTGGAGGACAGGTAATATTTGAATAATAATGTTAAAGCACTTTTTAGAACTAAAGAAAGACATATCACAGTGTGAAGCAAATAGAATAAAAAATCCAAATTGGGCACATTAAAAGTCACAAGAAAAATCTTTAAAAAATTCCATGGAGAAAAAGTATAGCATTTTCACAGAAATGAAATTAGGCATTTATTTAACAAAGACTTATAGAGTATTTATTATGGACTAGGAATTTTCTAGGTTCTTAGGATAATTTGTGCTCAAATACGTGAAGATCCCTGGCCTTGTAGAATTTACATTGGACTGAGTGGGATGAGTTCACGTAATAACATAGTAACTAAAACAGAATAAAGGGATTAGAAGTGCCATGGAGAGTGAGAGGGAGATGAGAAGATTGCACTTTTAAAATATGCTTGTCAAAGTGTCCTCTTTCCCTTCTAGTCATAGTCTTCTTAAAGGTAAACATTACCCTGACTTATAAGAAGATAAATATATTTTTTCCAGTTTGTGTAATGTATTTATAGGTAATAATTAGATGCATATTTAGTTTATTAGTTTAGCATATCCAGGAGGTTATTTTAAATTTAGTGACTGATAACTTCAGTTGCAGCTGCTGTTCCAGATAATGGTCTTATTACTGGAGAAAATAAGCATAGATTCTAGTACCTGATAGGCAGCTATTAAAATATGTTATTTTTCTCTCTACCGATAAATTGAGAATTTCAGAGCAGCATGATTTCACCATGCAAGAACAGCAATATACTTTTACTATTTTGGTTCAAGTTTACATCAAATCTGGCTCTATGCTATAGTGTAGTCATGAGGAAACTCAGTCATCTCAGTAGTCATTCAACATCACTCTGGTTTATTGCATTGCTGGCATCATGCTAGTAGGACTTAATTAATAGAATAAATGTAGTACCTAGATGCTTATTAAAATACTTATATGGCAGAGAATAAGAGATATACCCCATAAAAATTCATCTCAATCTCTTGGCTCTGAAAAGCCAGCACATCTAATGGTACTCAAAGTGTCCGTGACTAATTGGAATGCTCTGTGGAGCTCCTACCAAACTTCTGTAGGAGAATCAGCGAACAGTCTTTTAAGATTTTGAAGCAAAGCCATAATCTCTTTGACAAACAGCTATTTTGTTTTTGTGAGTCAGATTTGGCTTGCTTTGATTATCTGGTAGGAATACCAAATGACCATCTGACGTGAATTTCCTGAAATGAACTAAATTTTGAATAGTTTATCAGCTACAGAACTGGAGATACCAACAAATTTCCATCATCAAATGGTAGCAATACAAATAAAATTGGGCTCCAGATGGTCCTGGAAGTACAAATAAGTTGCATGATAAACTCGTTCACATTTTCAAAACACCCATTTCTTTTGCCCTGTCACTTCTCCTCAATAGGCACTTGAGACTCCAAGGAAAATTCCCTCTGAGCATGTGATGGAGGAAGATAGGTCATGATACGGATTTGCTTTTTCTGCCTGCCATGTTTCTACCAGCAACATTATTATTGAACTTAATGAATGCTTTATTCACCATTATGATATCCCACACAGTCTCGCTTGTGTTTTAAGGAAATCATTGAGTAGGAAAAAATAAAAGAAAGATAATGGGACGATTTCCATAATATTAATTCATCTTACCATGTACCAATCATGATCTTAAAAAGTGGTGGATTAGCCTATAGAAGATATTGAGGTCTATTGAAAAAATGCTTTGCAAAGTTTAAGTCTTTCAGAAATATGATGTATTCTGTAACCTATGACAAATATATAGTACTTATTCTTCTAAAACGATAATAGGTGGATCCGAGAATCAAGGGGGGGAGTTAAAGTGACACCTTTAGCTATTATATCAAATTACTCATGTGGAAAATATTTGCTCCCCACTTTTTTGTTTTAGGTGTCTCAATTCTTAAGGAACAAATACCTTTATCAGAGGGAGCAACAGATTCTGCTGAACTGAGAATCTGAGATTGCCATTTGTTTGTTTTGGTCTCCTCTCAAATTAATCCAATACTAAAATAATATATATTGACAGGGTGGTTAATCCTGATTATTAAGGGAACAAAGGATGGCTACTACATAAAGAACATAGAAGTGTTTGTCTGAAATCCAGGCAATCCTCTCAGAACCTGCAAGTACTGTAGTGGTAAAAATGTAATGAAAGCTGTAGCAACCTCATGGGAATAAGACCATTAAGAGTTGACTACCTCAGAAAAGAAGGGTGGGATCATATATCAAGTAACAAACTGTGATCAACCAGGATGCTGACTGAGGTCAAAGGAAATACCAAGTAAGAAGCAGAATAATGAAGTTATAAATACTCATTACATCTGTGTCTAGTTGCAGAAACACAGACTTTGTAAGATACCTGTTTTTCCTCGAGTGTATTTTTATTAGTATTAACCGGTTTCCCCTTTTTTCATTATCTTTTCCCATATTTTATATAAGGTACATTAGTGGTAATCAAATTTGCTATTTAGTTAATCACTCAAAACATTAAGGTAAAATTGTGACTGAAATAGAGGAGCAAAGAACAGCTCTCAGAGAAGGATGTAGTGATTCATAAGATACTACACTTACCCAAAGAAGAGGTTATTTCCCTTTTTTTTTTGTGCAAGGGATAGTTGATACATTATGTTTTGTGGGAACAGATTGTTTATTTCCTTATTTATTAGTTTGTTAATTTTTTTTATTGACCACTTACGATATGCCAGATACAGTTGTAGGGACTGTAGATATCAAAGTTAAAAAATATAATTTCTGTGCTCATGGCTCCACATTTTAGTAGGGAGAAAAGATAATAAACACTATAAATAAGAGATATGGATAGTGTGCTAAAATAAGGCTAAGTGTAGAAAAGGATTGGAAATTCTAAAAAAAGGGAGGTGAAGGAGATGTAATTTAAGTAAGTTAATGAGGAAAGAGCTCATTGATTTGGTGGCAGCTGAAGTGCCATATGCTGAAAGTCATCAAGGAAGGAGGCATGCAGATACCAGGAGAAGACATTACAGGCGGGGAGAGCAGCAAGACTCCGAGATGGGAGTATGCCTGACATATTAAAGGATCTATTAGGAGGCGAGCATGGCTGGAAATAAAATGGGGCTACGGTGGGGTGATGATGCAATAAAACTAGTTCAAAGAATTAAAAGGGAGCCAGATTGCCACTTGTTAGTCCCTGACAGATTTGTATTTGAATTGGAAGGAGAGTAAGAGAGGTTTTTTAAGCAGAGGATTTATTGTTGTTGTTCAGTTATTGGGAAGAATGGTACCTGTTCATGTTGCCAGAATGGACCATGGTGGATACCATAGCGTGACTCAACATCTTTCCAATTACATTTTATTGCATTTTTTGAATGTTAAAAGGCTGAAATGTATACTTTCCTTCTCTGTGTTTGGATATGGTTTTGTTTGTGCCCGATAGATGCATTTGTGTGAAGACTGAATTTGGAACCGTATACTGTATTAGGTAGGGAGGCTGTGTCACTGCAGATGCCCATTGCAGATTGAGCAGGTGCTGTACTGTTCTGGAAACATCTATGGCAATGGCATTTTGATTCCCAGACTGCAGCTAAGGCAGCGTGTTATAGGAGCCAACAGTTCTGCTGATGCCTTCCTGGTCCTTTTATTCTAGTTCAGGCCATTCCTCCCATTAGAAAAGAGCCCTTGCTGTAGCTTCCTGCTCTCTAGATCACAGCTAAACTAGTGTGATTGTGAAAGCGACTGTTTGGAACCATGGTTTCCCTTTTCCTTATTCCGTACTGTTCTTGAAGAGCAGTTCCCTGGACAGAACTGTTCTGCGTTGTGATTCTAGTTGTTATTCTTGGGAACCCATCCTAGAATCTGTTCCTCTACCTATCAAGAGAATTTTAGAAGCACATAATTTCTTTTGTCTTTTTACAGCAAAAGGCTCTCTATTTTTTGAAGTGGAACTCTGGATGACATAGGGAAACTGAGAGTTTCTTTTACTCTAGAGATAAAATATAGGTGCGATCTGGATCTGTGCACTTTGAAATCAATCCAAAGACCTTAAAGGAAGAGGAAAGTAGAAACTTCCGAAGAGGTGGAGGCAGGCACAATGTAATTTGAATAATGATATATCATGACAATATATAGCATCAAAATAAGTGGGAAGAGCAAAAAAAATGAATTAACAAACCCTTATTTCAGAGCAAGGTATAAAAAGAAATTTTACAAGCATGAATTCATGGATTTAGGTAAAGAAGTGATTTTTTTTTTTTTGCTATGTACCATCATCACACCTACTTTGTTATATAGATTTTGCTCCTCAATACTTTTCTTTAAATAGAACCAGAGCTTTTTAGAGAATAGATGATTCTATAGTTAAGATTTTCAACATAGTTCTGCAACATCTTATCATTGTCAAAAATAAGGATGCTTTCATAACTGTTTGAAGGGATAAAAATACAAGTTTGAGGAGAGACTGCTAGAAGATAGTGACAGACTGAACATCAAAAAGAAAACAGTGATTAAATTAAAACTTGTTTTGCCTGTATAATGTCCATGATGATACTTAAAGAAGAGAAATATTAATTGTTTTAGAGAAAAGCCTGTCAGGAACTGTGAAGGCTTTGAGATTTTATTCCTTCTGCAGGCTCACAAGTTAGCCTGCCATAGTTTCACACAAACTGGCTGAAGGCAGAGATTCCTGGGCCAGAGACAAAAGACTTTGTTACTAACGGCACAGCAGTCAGTGTGATTTTCATATTTGAATCCATTACCCTTGTTCCCCAAATCCCATGGGGGCAAATGCAGATGCACTCACAGGGTATTTGTGCCATAGGTAAGGAAAAATGAGATTAGGAAACCCTGATTCTTAACAGGGCTGCTAGCAAACCCACACAACTTTCCCTCATAGGTGACATTACCTTAATTATCTTGATCAGGAAACAAATCTCCCCTCTGCCCTAGAGGCAGTATTACTACAGGATACTGAGCACAGACATAGAAAACGTGCAAAAATGTCATGGAGAATTGTCCCCTAACAAAACCAGACCTGATAATATACGTACATTGATTGGTGAGTGATTCCCCACAAGGTTGAAAAAGCCAAATCATTCAATTATTGAAGGCGATACGCTTTGCTTAATTGGGCAGATAAAATCCCTCCTCTCTTTGGTTAGTGGAATATTTGTTTAAGTTTACCTGATATGTAAATTATGTGTCATCTGCTGAAATGTTACTATGAGAATATGGAATTTTATATTAGAGCAGGATTAGGAATAGATCAGTAAAGTCTGAATTCTGGATTGCTGAAGGAAGTGACCTTGACTTCATCTACTGACAGTAACAATTCAGGAAGATCTTGGACTTATTTCTCACCAGAACCATGAGCAGGGAGCCCAATGACTCCAGAACCATGTCTACCCACTACAATGTACATTGTACATTGTAGTAACTATACATTGTAGTGGGTAGACATGGTTCTGGAGTCTTGGGGAAGCTGGGGAGTTGTGTGGAACATTTTGGAATGGGAGCAGGTTGGAGGACCAAAGAGAGTGGCACAGTGAGCTCCTGTACGGGGGAGAATTAGCCCCCAGTCACTCTACACAGGCATGAATATTTCAAGCTCTACTGCCCTGTGAGTCACCTAAAGCCTGGAAAGTCTATGCCTCTTTTTGAGGATCCTTTTGTTTTCAGTTTTATTTAATCATCACTGTAATTTCCATATTCCTTGCGATCAGTGCAGCTTTCCCAGGCATGATTGTATTTATAGTGTCTTATCATTATTCACAGAACAATCCTGTGTGTTATACTATGCTCTTGCTCAATTTTAAACTATTTGTAGTTCTTTGGATATTCCTGACTATTTTATACCTCTATGCCATTTCAAAATAAGAGAATATTAATGTAGTGATATTGTAATAAATTCCTCCCCTTTTTTCTATTCTATTTTTTTTTCTGTTTAGGCAAATACAATAAATTTTCAGTTTATAGATGATAACATTGTTTCCTACTCTGTTTTCTAGTGAGATTCTTTTCTTCTATTTTTAGTTTTTATTTAAATTCCAGTTAGTTGGGGCATCTGGGTGACTCAGTTAAATGTCTGCCTTCTGCTCAGGTCATGATACTGGGGTCTGGGATTGAGCCCCACGTTGCATTGGGCTCCCTGCTCAGTGGGGAGTCTGCTTCTCCCTCCCTCTGCCCCCCATTCCTCTCTCTTTTGCTCTGTAAAATAAATAAATAAAATCTTAAAAGTGAAATTCCAGTTAGTAACAGATAATGTCTAGTAAGATTCTTGTTTGCATTTAGGAGTGAGCATACCCCAATAGGGTTGGGATAAAAGTATGATTGAAAACTAACAGAGAAAGAAACTTAATTCTAACATTATATTCTCTCTCTAAAATAAGACATAAAATATAACTTTACAGAATACTTAATGTCTAACCTTATACACAAAAGGTTTTTTGCATTCCTAACTTATCTTTGCAAACACAGAGAGCAGGTTCTGAAAAATAGATGCAAGTATTCTCATGCAAATGTGCAAAATTAATTTCATCTGTTGTACTTGTTGAACATAAAATGAAGAGATGTGTGTAATGGTACCCAACATGAAATGACAAGGGTTACAGAGAGGCAGTAGATTTTTGTGGTTAAGTGCACGTTATTTGGAACTGGGCTTTCTGTGCTAGAATTATGTTCTACTGCTTATAAAACATAGAACCATGAATGAGTTTCTTAATTTTGTGCGCCTCAATTTCCTTGTCTGAAAATGCACTTGATTCTTTTTTTAAGAGAATATGGACTTATTGGTCGCTATGAGATCAGTGTATTTATTGATCCATAAATCTATGTCAGATAATCAGGACAGTTCTGGGCATATATATTTGCATAGAATATATCTTATGTTCACATAAGAATTTTGGTAATAGTTACTGACTCTGGGAGATGGGAATTAGAGTCTGAGAATCTGTGTTGAGAAAAATACATGGTTGTCAGAGCATGCTCTTATATTGTTTACATTTCCTACCAAATTTATTTTTCTATCAATTAAATAACCTAATTAATTTGAAAAGACTCAAAATAAATGAGGGTAGTATGGTTTAGAATTTCACAGCCAAATTGCTTTTACCAATACAATCACAGAAAAGTAGACAGCAGATTTTTACAATTTCATTTTAAGCATATGATCATATTGTTTTACACTACTTAAAATTAAGAAAATTGTTCATATCAAAAGCACTATCCCGTTCTTTAGTGTCCTATAAAATTTTCATAAGATTTTCTCCTTTGGGGAGACACCTGGGTGGCTCAGAGGTTTAGTGCCTGCCTTTGGCCCAGGGCATGATCCTGGAGTCCCAGGATTGAGTCCCACATCGGGCTCCCGTGTGGAGCCTGCTTCTCCCTCTGCCTATTTCTCTGCCTCTCTCTCTGTCTCTCATGAATAAATAAATAAATAAAATACTAAAAAAAGAGAGATTTTCTCCTTTGAAATAGTTTAAATATTTTTAAATGATGCATATTTAAGATTTTTCCCATATTTAACTACATATTCAATTATTAGTTTGATCCATTTTGTATAGCCTCCTCTTTTGGACAATAGAAAATGATTGTCAACAGTATTCCTACAACCAAAATACTAAAGATGAGCTGCTAAAAAAAAAAAAGTTTGAATGTGTAAGTAAAGACAAAATGGTACCAGGCAGCTCTGTCTGTGACATTATAAGAATGTTTCAGAGGGGCTCTAGTCTATTCAGACTAGGTCCTTATGCCCAGAAGAGGATAGAATGTCAGAGTTGAGAATACTTTTACAGTACCTTTGAGTTGTGAATAAAATGGAATAGATCCAGTCGGCATTATCCACACAATTCCGTTCAGCAGAAAACTAAATCATGGGAGAGTCAGCCATTGTATTTCCAAATTTTGAAAGGTAGGAAGAGTTGGGTTGGAAGGAATAAGGAATAAAGCAAGCTGGAGGAGCACCATAGGATGTGTCTTTGCACAACAAGACTGCTGCTAGTTTCGGGGGAAAGAGTAAAGCACAGAATCAGCATAGTGAGCTAAAAGGAAGGACATTCTCAGTCTTGCCTAGAGGTTTATTATCTTGCTACCCTTGATTTAAGTCATCCATTAAATTACTATTATATCTGCCTTTGGCATTACAGAGGCTTAAGAACATCTTGTCCTTACTCAGTGTATACGTTTTCCAGACTCTTTCATTTCCATCTTGGCACTAAGCATAAAATATTCTGTAATGGGACTCTATCTTGCAAATATCTCAGTGCTTTTTCTTCATTCTCACGCACCTGACATTTATTAAATAATGTAGAGGAAATGTCTTTCTCTGTCACCACAGAAAGTCAGATGTCAAATGTTCACATTTCTTTTAGGTGGTAACATCCAAGAGATCTACACACTTGGTATTTGAGCAGTAGGCTATAGGCTTCTGTGTGTCTTTGCAATAAGCTCCATGAGGATCAGACTGATGGGAATGCAACTTGATTTCCCCCACCCCATCTCCAAGGTTACAGTCAGCAGGAACACGGTAGAGTTTAACTCTTACAGAATATGATTTTATGACTTCTTCATTTGGTTAATGGCTATAAAATAGGTATCTAAAGTAAAGACATGGAATGCAAATGAAAGCTGGGTCTCAGTCACCCTCCAAAGACTGCTAAAATTCTTATTTTTACAAATAATGCATGTGAGTTACTATTTCATATAATCTATAATCTAAAAATTGATTGGTGCCTTATAGGCTTCAGGCCACTCTTAGCTCCACCCCTATCTGAATCTTCAAACCCTGAAATTCTGTGCCTGCTCCAGCAGTCAGCAAAGCAAATGAAGCATGGTGTTGTCTGTCAGTACTGCAAGCACTGTCATGACAGGAGGTAGTGAATCCCTTTTCTATAGGGACAAAAATATGGGTTTGATTGAGGACCATTGATTATGAAAAGGCAATAATATGAAGCATTCTAGAATACTGATAGGATAGACTGCTTTGTAACTGAGGTGGCAAAGGTCCTTTGAGCTAGGATTTGGAAAATGTATCAGAATATCAACTTTTCTAATTCACTTTCTTTTTAGGTGCCTGTCCAAAGTCATATTATTTGTGAGCTTAGTATATACATAATGTAAAGTGAGTTTCCAAAGTGTAGCATATATATATTTTATGTTCCAACATACCTTAATATTATGGAAACTAGAATTCTGTTTGGTATAGACACTTTCTCAGCTTCTGAGGAAAATAAGAGAAGGGAAGAGAGAATGATGAGATAATGGTGTAGGCACCAAATAAATGGAAATAAAATGAAAAATACATCAGTAGGAGGTACTGTGGGGCTCTAGATATGGTGAGTCTAGAATTCCTTTTCTTTTTTTTAATATTTTATTTATTTTATTCATGAAAGAGAGAGAGAGAGGCAGAGACACAGGCAGAGGGAGAAGCAAGCTCCATGCAGGAAGCCTGATGTGGGACTTGATCCCGGGTCTCCAAGATCATGCCCTGGGCGGAAGGTGGCGCTAAACCGCTGAGCCACCTAAGCTGCCCCAGAATTCCTTTTCTATAGCCAACTACCTTATTCCTCTTCCCCTACACTGGGAATAATATGGATTCTACAACACTCTTAACAACAGCTCAGAGATTTTCTTTTAAAACATTTCTAAACCACAAGTATTTAGTAACACTATACTAGGTTCTTTTATTTTTTTTTCTTTTGGGGACAAAAAATGGAGGTTGCCCAGACATGCTACAGATGCGGCTCTGATATTAGTGAAATATGTAATCAGGAAAACATTTGTATATAGAGAAGAAATATATAACAGAATTTCCTGCATAAAATAGGTCTTGTGGTAAATGATATGGTTTATCATAAAAGAGACAGCTATATCTGCTCCTGTTTCAAGGAAGGGGAAAAGAAAGAAATGTGCTGGTAACTTCTACCTATAAACATGTCTGGAATTCTTTTGTGATTGTCAGAAAGAAAAAGCAAAAAAGATACTGTAGGGAAGCAAAAACATGTGGCCATCTGAGTGTGGGTTGCTTGCTCTCTCCACCAAAGGGACAATTCCATATGTCCATGGATGTCAGGAATTGGTTCCAGTAGTCTTCAGCTAGAGGGCATTGACATGAGCTAATATATATAGGAAGTGCTTTTTGTAGTGGTGCAGTCTTACCAATATGGTCAGCACACAATACAGGGCTTGGAACATTGTTGGTAATTAGTATGTATTTCTTAAATTAATACTTAAAAAATGCTTGGTTCATGTAGTAGAGATATTCAAAATATGCAAGTCCTAGGTTGCAGATGTACAATCATGGAGATGAATAAAGGAACGCATGGGTCAAATCTGTAGCTGTTAAGATATATAGAGTGTGCAAAGAGAAAGTAAAAGGGAAAATTAAGAATTTAGAGTCTAGATTGGGAATATTGGCTGTACTATGGGATAACAGATACAAATAACAGTAAGATAACCTCTAAAACATAGCATTTACAATATATTGTAAAGAATAGAATACTAAGGGATCCCTGGGTGGCGCAGCGGTTTAGCGCCTGCCTTTGGCCCAGGGCGCAATCCTGGTGCATGGAGCCTGCTTCTCCCTCTGCCTATGTCTCTGCCTCTCTCTCTCTGTGTGTGCCTATCATAAATAAATAAAAATAAAAAAAAAGAATAGAATACTAAGTGTGTTTAAGTTTACAAGTGAGTTGTCTAGTTGAGAGACATAAAGGAGAGGTAGGGCAGTAGGATCAAGATATACACTTATAAATGTGCATTGTGGTATGCAGTCCTGTGATTTTAAATGCTCCAAAAACAGTAAAATCATTAATTATGCCGAGTATATGGAAGATCAGAAAATTCTTGTGGGAATAGGCAAAAATAAAATATAGGTCAATTTAATTACAAGAAAGAAGTCTTATTTTCAAGAAGTCATAAAGTGAAGTTCACAGGGAAGAGGACTAAACGTGAGGTTTCAAGAGTAAAATTGAGATTCTTCTCTATAAGCTGAATTAATTAAACTACAGACTGGAAAACTAACAGTGAAGAGATTGAGACAAAAATAGCAAAATCAAACAACAGCAGAGTAATTTTGTAGATAGGTTTAAGGTTATGAAAATAGACACCAGGTCAAGAGAGACTCACTATACTTCCCCATAGTGATTAATGGGGAATCTTTAATGATTATCTTTAATCTTTAATGATTCCCTAGGACCACTTCTGGGTGCAATTAAAATGTAGTAAAAATATAAAACTATAAAAATGTTGAAATGGGAACAAAAATAAAACAAGAATAGCAACGATTCCTTAGTAAAGGGAAAGAGAGGATATAAAAAAATTAGTATGATGACAAGATTTTATCCAAGAATGTTTTTGTAGAGGTAGGAAAAACTACCTCAAATCATAAGCAACCAAGATATTTCTGTATATGATAGATCAAAAACAAGTGATCCTCTGGGATAAGGAAAATGGATTTAAGGATATACAGGGAATATATATGTTTAGATCCCTAAAATACCTTCATTTCCATCAGTTTTTATTTTCTACATATGGTCATGGTATGCCACTTATATTAATAGAAAATTAGTTTTATAAAATTCATTAATCACTATATAGTAGCACATATTACTTTGATAGGTAACATAATATAATGGAATAAGCATGGCTTTTGTGCTTTGACATGCCTGGCTTCAATTCCCACATCTGCCATATTTTAGGTATATATGAATGTCTCACTATGTGACTATGGGCCAGTTTAGTTGTTTTGAGGTTATATTTTTTTCCACCTAGATAAAGAGAAAAATAAAAATTGCAGTCTTTCACTTTATGAAGAATTAAGAGAAAAATGTTTAAAATAAGTAGTCCAGAATCTATGCAAGGCACTTAATAAATTATTTATTATATAAATTAATTATATAAATTATATATAATTTATTCTTTCTCCTCTTCCAAATTGCACATTTTTCTCTATTTTCTTTCTGAAATTAGTATCTTAGACATGTTAAAGAAACTAGCTGGCCATCAGGGCAAGGAGTAAGTTTTCACGCCTTTGCTTGTGAGAACTTCACTTTTTACAAAGGTTCTTTTGATTGTCACCTCAGTAGAGATACTTACATTGATAACTCCATGGGCAATTGAATTTTAAGTTAATTCTGGATTCCTAATTTTTTCTTAAAATGTCTTTGAAAAGATTGCATTGTGATGCAGCATTGAAATGTAAAGTTACATTGTGTACAGAAGATTACCTGTCACAAGCCAAGTAATTTAAAGACAGAAGAAATTGCCAAATCTCTCAGAATAGAACATAGAATTTTTCAAAGCTAGAAGAGGTTGGAGTGACTGATTAGTGTGTCATAAAAAAATTGTATCACTCAGGTGCCAATCAATGATCTGTCAAAAACTTCCAGGTGACTAACAAGAGAAGTGTTTAACTTCCATTGATATATGCTTCAATTGAAGATAAAAAATTGAGTTAACCTAATAGACATTGCAAGGGGAAAAAAAAAAACAGAATTCTTATTGTCAAGCCAAAAGGGGTGAAGAACAGGAGCTACATTAATTATGAAAATCTATAGTCTCCATGAGGCCTTACCTACATGATGCTTTTAAATTTATTTAAAATTAGATTTATAATACTGTGAGCACTTCCAAAATATTGACTCATTTAATTACAGACTAGTTTATTTGATCACAAATCAACTCATTTAATTCACAAATATTAACCTGATTCTTCTAACAAACTTAAGAGGTAAGAACTCCTATTATATATGTTTTACAAATGAGAATATTGAGGAATAGAAAAATTAAATGAAAGATCACAGAATATGTAAGTGGTAGAGCTGGGATTCAAAGCTCCTTTGTTTATGTTCTTAATCTTTAATATCTCAAGTCTTTGAGACTTTTTGTATGTAGAGAAACTTTTGTCTCAATATATCATAACAGGCTTTGTTCTAAGCCTTTTTTTATGTATAAATGGGTGTAAATCTTACAACAAGCTTAGAAGGTAGATGCAACTCCTCAGAACCACAGAAAGGTGAGGAAAATTTCTAACAGGCTGGGATTTCTGTTGATGTTGCCTGGCTTCAAAGTACACAAAACCAGCTTTATTTAGCCAACAGGCATATGCCTTTAAGTGGTAGAATAATTTCAAGAAAAATTTAAGTAATTTGGGCACCTGGGTGGCTCAGTCATTTAAGTGTTTGACTCTTGATTTCAGCTCAGGTCATGATCTCAGGGTCATGAGTTTGGGGATATTTCTGTTACAGAAAGTAATGGTATTCCTAAACTTCTTACCATAGCAAAAATCTTTCCTCCAATTTTCAATAACATTTCTTCACATTGCTTTAAGCCCTTACCCCATAGCCTCCTCAAAGTCCATCAAAAATGTCCTAACAATTTCTTTGAATTTCTTCCACTCGCTGTCTGATTCCAAAGCCACTGCCACATTTAAAATTTTTCTTGTAGCAGGACCCCATGTCTAGGTACCAAAATCTATATTAAGTTTTCATTGTTGCATAGCAAATTACCTGAAGACATAAAACAACAATGGGTACTTTCTATGGGTCAGGAATTTGGGATGGTTTTTCTAGCTAGGGGTCATTCATGAGGTTGCAGTCAAGACATTGGTCAGTGCTACAGCCATCTGAAGGTTTGACTAAGGGTGCAGAATACACTTGCATGCAATCAAGGCCACTCAAGTGGCTGGCAAGTCGTGCTGACTGCCAACAGAGGACCTTAGTTTATTGCCACGTGGTTTCTACACAACTGTTTGTCTTCATAAAATGGAAACTGGCTTCCCACAGAGCAAGTGACGGAAAAGAGTAAGGTGGAAGCTACAATGTCTTTAATAACAGTCTCAAAGCCGTACTCTGTTATTTTTGCAATATTCTATTGGTCACAGGGTCACTTCTATTTAGTGTGGGAAAGGACTATGTAGAGACTTGATAATATGAGGCAAGAATTCACATGGGCATTTAGAGAATGGCTCTTATGGAAAAGATACATAAAATAATAAATAGTGATAATGTAATTTATAAATGCTGCAGAAGAGGTTTGTTCACAGACCTGTAATGATATGGAAGATAGAGTACTTAACTACTGTGACATAAATGAAAGTCAGGAAATTCTCAGAGAAGGTGACATTTGAAATGACTCATTTGAGTAGGAATTCAGTACTGAAAAGGAGACAGAAAGAATATAAACTCAAGGAGAGGGAGGAGCTATTGTAAGACTTGGTCTCTAAGTTTTAAATATATTTTTAAAATTGGGCAGCCTGGGTGGCTCAGTGGTTTAGCATCACCTTCAGCCCAGGGCATGATCCTGGAGACCTGGGATCGAGTACCGCATCAGGCTCCCTGCATGGACCTGCTCCTCCCTCTGCCTGTGTTTCTACCTCTCTCTCTCTCTCTCTCTCTCTGTTTCTCATAAATAAATAAATAAATAAATAAATAAATAAAATCTTTAAATAAATAAATATTTTTAAAAATATTAATAGGGACTAAAATATGATAAAGAAAGACAGGCAAAGGGGTGAAAATAATAATAACTCAAGTGTAAAGTTCTACATATTTCATAAAAAATAACCTTAAGAATTAACATTATATGTATGCCAAAAATTTTGAATTTGCTTTTATGTATTAAAAAGTTGTAGGAAGCACTGATCAAAAAGTCTAAGCAGAATATATAAAATATGCAGAAGAAATTAGCAATTATTTTAAAAATCAGTTATTTATTATAAAAAATGTATACCACGATTTAGAAAACATAGGAAACAGAGCTTGTCTATTACCCAAAGAGCCATTATTATTTCTGTCCACATTTTAAAAATGTTGATCCCCAAAATAGATTTTATTCTATATATATGAATTTTTTATATTTTTACATAAGGATGTACCAGTGGGAGGGATTGTAGTGTGTTACTAACACTGTTTATGAAGGAAGTAGCATTCGACCTATATAGTCCATTCTGTAGTTGCACTATGATGTATTTAACTATAATTTAGTATCACAATTTATACATATATTGTGTACATAGTCTCTCCCAACTTTTCAGTGTAAAATGAAGGGAAAAAAAACCCTCAGTGATGAAACAAATAAAGACTTACATCTAAGATTTAGTTTATAATATCTTGACTTTCCTTCATTAACAGAAAAAAACCCTCCAAATAAGATTCAAAAAAATGTTCATTTTAAATCAAAATCCCTAGAAGCAGATCCAGAGACAGTGACCCCGGGGCATGTGGTTATTGAGAAGTACTCTCAGGAGAAGAGAGTGAGGAATGCCTAATATTATGATTATAACATGAGAAAAAGAGCTAATCAAAGGAGATAGGCTCAGCTGGAGACTAACTTCAACCCGAGTCAGTGGGGAGCTCAGAAGGACAGAATGTTCCACTGAACTGGTCCTACATTAAGACAAGGGGCCAGACTTCTGCACTTCAGGTGTATTTAAGGTGAGGTGAAATGTAACCCCTAGGGCAAGAGAGCTTTTATTCCTCTTCATTCTAGTATTTCTGTAGGCCTAGGTAGCTAACCTTGTTTGGTGCTGCAAGCTCTCATTTCTAAGGGTTTTGTGTTGTAGTTACTATAAATTTGTTAGTCTGTAGTTACTGAAATTGCTGATGTATAGTTAAAACTGTAATACAAGTAATGTAAGGACAACCTAGTAGATCTTTTAAGGGCTAAATATTTTCCTACTTACCCCTGTATGTAGTAGCAGCCGTTGGTCACAGTGATCAAGATTAGTTATCCCTGCTAGTGTCTGCTGGTGAATTAGAGACCATGTGGACAAATTAATGCAGATTCATGGAAAATGAATTACCATTATGACTTCTGTTAGAGTAGAGGCTTATGGGGGTCAGATTACAAATGAGATACATCTCATAGTGGGCCTAATGGGTTCACAGTGGTCATTTCTCAGTGGTCATTTCCACAATTCCTGAACTTATCATTGGAATGGACATACTTAGATGTTGGCAAAACACTCACATTGGTTTCTTAACCTGAAGAGTAAGAGCTGTTATAATAAGAGAGGCCAAATGGAAGCTTTTGAAACTCAGACCACTTTCCCAGGTCAACATAAATCAAAACATCCTAGAAGAAATAGCAGAGATTTTAAGTGACATCAAAAACTTGAGTGACATGAAATTGTGGTCTCCATTATATCCCTTTTCAATTCATTGGTCTGACTCCTACAAAGCCCACAGGGACCATAATGTATGACAGTAGACTCCTGAATACTTAGTCATATAACAGCCCCAAGTGCTAAATTGAAATAATATGCTCATATATCTATTTATTTGTCAACTCTAGACAATCCTTATTAATTTCATACTATGAAAAGGATAGTGTATCTCACCTACATGATCCTCCCTTCCCCCTCTCAAATGTTTATTATCTTACTGTTTGGGTTTTTCTTTTGGCAACTTCTATGATTTTAAAACATATGTACCTTACTTTGTGTTTAATCAACATTTCCCAGCATCATGCCTCAATTCGATATAAAATGAGAATTATCAAATTTGTGCTTTGGGACATCTTCCTTCTGTTTTTATCTCTTACTCTCTGGTAGTTATGCTTTCACTTTTATATTGCAAAGGCTTCCAATGTTCATATTCTGCTCTGCAACCCTAACCAAGGCTTTACACGTTGCCGATAGGTTAACCTAAGATGTTGAAAACTGATAAACAGAATTTGTTTTATTATGATACCAGATATGGTTTACAGCCAGATCAAGAAGTATACAGTGTTTATTCAATATTTAATGAGCTCCTAGGTATGTCAGGTACTGTTTCAGGCACTGGAGACATAACAATAAACAGACTAGGCGAAAATCTATGCCTTTAGAATGCTTATATTTTATTGAATTTTCTACTCACAAGAACCAATGTTACTGTCACTTGCTTACTGGAAGGAGAGTTTCTAACATGAAGGTCTAAGAAATTTTTAAATTACATCCCATTGATTGCTTAAAATCATGTATTTATGATGGAAATGATGGGTAAATAATTTGGAACTTAGTATGTGATAAGAATTCTGCTCAGTATTTCAAATATATATATACATATATATGTATATATATACATATATATATATATTTCTTACAACATCTCCATGAAATAGGTATTAATGCATTCATTAGTCTATAGACAATGAAATGGAGATATATATATATATATATATATATATATATATATATATATAAGATTCAATACTTCACAGAAGGGACTATGAATCTGTAATCACTGAAGGGAATCACACTCAAATACATGAAGAGTTCCGAGATATAGGAAAATATTTTCAGGAAATATTTTGTTAAGTTACAGCGAGGGAACAAAGACAAACTGTCTTAAAACATGGCATGCAGATTATGTGAGCTGAAAGCAATCAAGGCCCAAAAGACTTTGGAAAAAACTTTGACCTTCTCCCCACAAGAATCTAGATAGAGGACCTGCTTCTGTCGAGAGTTATCACTATATAGAAGTACATTATAATGTGGGCTACATAGGGTAGACATGAGGAACCTAGCAAGGCCTGTTTGGCCAAAGTCCTCTCTATGTTCTATTGTTAGTAAATGGCCCAGCAAACATTTGTTCATCAAACATTTGTTTATCAAATATATTCTCTTTTTCATCTTCCTATAAATTGTATTCCTTCCCTTTGAAGTCCCAGACCCCTACTCACTTCTCTTTATTTCAGGATGACATAAATACCTAATTTTGCTTGACTGTCTTCGGAATTTCATGTCTGTGTGGATTCTTCATACATACAGAATTAAATTGATTTTTCTTTTACTAATCTGTCTCATGTAAATTTAATTCTTAGTCCAGCTGGAAGAACTTTGACAGAATATTTCTTCCTCCTCAATAAAAGAGAATATGATCTTTTTCAAGTGGCAATGGAGTAATTATAAATATTTTATATAGTTTAAATAATGATTTAAATTGTAGAACACACACACAAAATAGAAATTCCAAAAATTCAAGAGTTATTGGGACTATATTGATTGATTTTTTTTTTCCTCTGTGGCCTCTTTTCCTGCTGCTTCCTTCCTGGAGCACTTGGATCATGACCATTATTCCAATATCCATGTTGGGACATGAGGTAACCTTGAAGATAAAGGTCACGCACATAGGATGGCTGCATAGGAACAACCACTAAATGACCAAAACAAAAACAAAAACAAAACAAAAACAAAAAAACCCAGCAATATTAGTCTTGGACTCTCTTTCAGGACTTCTTTTATCTGAGAGAAAAATAATATCACATGCATTTAGCTAGTATTAATGCTGGATTCTGTTATTTCTGTTACATGCAGCTAAACCCCGTTCTCCTTGATACATAATATTGCTGTCATTTTGACTCTGTCTCCAAGATCTGACTAAAATGGTCTAAGGTGATATGGCCCCTAGAGGACATGGTCTATTAAATAAGATCTTGATATCGGAAATGAAACGCTATTCTATTTAACAATGACCTTGGGTAGATTTATGGGACAGATAATGTTGATACATTATCCCTTATTAGTTACAATATCTTCCCAGCTGCTAAACTGATCCAACTTAAACTAAGGCATTACCACTTCTTCCTGGTGACCTATTTGAAGTGAAGAGATAATAAAACAATAGTAGGTAAAAGGAAGTCTAAGGAACTTCTGTATGAGTGGAAGTTATCTAATAATGTATTTCATAACATAAGTTCAATTTGACTTTAAATAACTGAATTCTGTAAGAAGTTACACTCAATAGAAAAATATTTTTTTGGAGGTAACGGAGAAGAAATATATACTATCCAGAACTCATTTTGGAGAAAAAAAAAAAAAAAAGAACTCATTTTGGGAAGGGATATATGTTACCAACTGACTTAACAATGGGTATTTTGTTAATCATTAGAATACTCTCAGTATTTATGAGACTTTAAATGTTTTATTCCATCCACATACTGCTCTTATTTTTGACTTTAATAAAAACAAATATATAGATTACTCATTCATACCATAAAAATATACATTTTACATAATCTGCCCCCTATTTAACAAATTCAAACACACTACTGCAAGACAGATTTGAATGAGAATTTTGAGAACAGATTTTTTGCTGTGATCTTTTTGATAGTGTTGCAATTAAGCTGCCAAAAGCTAAAGAGAAAGAACACATGTGCACACTGTATTTGACTAAAGAATGGCTGCTCAACCAAAGCACATTTAGTACAACAGATTCAAGGAAGCATTTAGCATACCTGACACATAATAGCTAGATGATGGGCAGTGAGGTATTCATCACTGGAAGTAACTGTAATATAGAGCTTTCTCACTTTAACATTGACTTCATTCTTAGACCTTTGTGTCAAAGAGGATGAAAATATAAACACGTCTCAAAATTAATACTATAATAAATACTGCTTTAGAGAAAGTGAAGATTTAAATGCTTTAGTGGTCCCCTCCCTGCCTTTCTTAAGTCTCCTGCATTTTGAGGGGTGTGGAAAGACACACATCTGTCTACATGAGGAGACTGAACCTTGGTTGACTCCTCTGGGTTTTTGAAGCATTCACCTTTATTGGCAGGTTAACTGTTTTCTTATGCTTCCATATTAGTAGCTTTGTAGGCACAAAGCCCAACATAGGTTATAAAAAAAGGAAATTTCAATGGAGATGCTAATAATTTTTACTATATGAGAAGGATGCTTGGTCTATATAGCTCATGTCCTGCAAATTCTCCTTTACTTAAGTCACATTTAAAAAATGAATATCAAATTTTATTTTTAATATTAAACTGATAAAGCAAAATTCAGTGTTCTAAAAATTGACAATACAGACAAAAGAGCATGTTTCGATACGTTTCTATCACTTTTGAAAAGACATGGATAATCTCAGCATGTTGTAGCATCAAGAGATGCTGGTGGGAATGTGAACTGGTGCAGCCACTCTGGAAAACTGTGTGGAGGTTCCTCAAAGAATTAAAAATAGACCTGCCCTACGACCCAGCAATTGCACTGCTGGGGATTTACCCCAAAGATGCAGATGCAATGAAACGCTGGGACACCTGTACCCTGATGTTTCTAGCAGCAATGTCCACAAGAGCCAAACTGTGGAAGGAGCCTCGGTGTCCATCGAAAGATGAATGGATAAAGAAGATGTGGTTTATGTATACAATGGAATATTACTCAGCCATTAGAAACGACAAATACCCACCATTTGCTTCAACGTGGATGGAACTGGAGGGTATTATGCTGAGTGAAGTAAGTCAATCAGAGAAGGACAAACATTATATGGTCTCATTCATTTGGGGAATATAAATAATAGTGAAAGGGAATAGAAGGGAAGGGAGAAGAAATGGGTAGGAAATATCAGAAAGGGAGACAGAACATGAAGACTTCTAACTCTGGGAAACGAACTAGGGGTGGTGGAAGGGGAGGAGGGCGGGGGGTGGGGGTGAATGGGAGACGGGCACTGAGGGGGGCACTTGACGGGATGAGCAGTGGGTGTTATTCTGTATGTTGGCAAATTGAACACCAATAGAAAATAAATTTATTATTAAAAAAAAGAGATGCTTAGGGCTTATCTTAAAGAAACAGAGTAATTGCAGGATTTGAATTACTTAAACCACTCAGCTGCATTTAACTGAGATAGTATACTCCCATGTACTCAGGACTAATTCCTAAAATTTCTCCCCAAAACAGGTTTAAATAGCCTATCAATTAAAATTTTTGCCAGTGTCTTTCAGAACACAGCAGAATTCCTTAGTCTGGTTTTACCAGTTTTTCTTATTGGTTTCTTAACTCTGTCATAGCTCTAGTAATAAAGAAATTTTATCTCTACATTGGAAAGTAACTTGCCTTAGTTCTCTTTTTTTTATTTTTTATTTTTTATTTTATTTTTTATGATAGTCACACACAGAGAGAGAGAGAGAGGCAGAGACACAGGCAGAGGGAGAAACAGGCTCCATGCACCGGGAGCCCGACGTGGGATTCGATCCCGAGTCTCCAGGATCGCGCCCTGGGCCAAAGGCAGGCCCTAAACCGCTGCGCCACCCAGGGATCCCTACCTTAGCTTTCTTTTAAAAATTTTTCACTAGATAATAAATAAAAACAGGTAAAGATGCTCAATGTCATCAACCAGTTACCGTAAATTTTCTGGCAAATGCAGACCCAGGGGAGGTGGCTTACTTATTTGTTTGTTTGTTCATTCATTCATTGATTTATTCTTTCACATATTCACTCCTTTATTCATTCATTTACTCCCCGCTTTGCTATGCAAAGGATTTGAAGTGATTCTCAAGAATATAAATCAAAAGTAGAAGTACTATAAAAATAAGAAAATTTAAAAACTAGAATTAGAAAGTAAAGATGAGATATAGCAGGGTTGGAGGAGGAAGCAAGGATAACTATTATGATAGAATTATAGGTATGTCTCTGACCTTTCCATTTGCCAAGGCATAACAAAAACAAACAAAAAAACACAACCAAAAAACAAACCCAGAATCAATTATATGATTTGCATTGTCTTCAAAAGGAGAATGCCAGTAGAAGCAAAATGTTCTCCTGTCTTAAGAACCGAAAATAAATTCTCTTTGGGAATACTTACATGAGAGGCACCAAGTGATGTAATTCATTACAAAGTTAAATACAATTGAGCAGTAAATAGAATTGTCTGTTTCACACAGCAAGCTCTAACACTATCCCTCAAGTTAAGCTGACGGCATAGCAAGAAATAAGTATAAGAAAAAAAAATCTGAGAATGGTCAGGAATATGTGGTTTTGGGTTACTGCTTTCTGATATTTTCAGTGTATTAGTTAAGACGCTTTAGTTTAAATCACTGGAAACCGAGATAATGTAGAGTGACTAAAATATATAACAAACTGGAAGTAGGGAGTGATGATGGGTTTCTGGGCATTCCCTGGACAAGCCAGAACTTTTCTATACCCTGAGACTTGACACATGGTTTTCTATTTGTCTGAAAAAATCTTACTTTCCCAATTAATTAGGCAAACTCCTAACTTGGTGTTGTACAGTGTAGTGGTTTAGAGTCTTGGGTTCTCAAACAAATAAACCTAGGCTTGAGTCCTAATCCTGTAACTCATTTGCTTGTGACCTCTTATAAGTAACTTTGCTGAGTCTCTGTTTTCTCATCCAGCAAAACAAACAAACAAACAAACAAAACATTTTGCCAAGTTCTTGGTCCATAGTAAGGCTCAATAAATTGTGGTTACTAATAATATATGAAAAAGCTTATGACAAATTTTATGAAATATTTGGAAAATAAAACATCTTACAGAAAAATGGGAATAAAACCAATCCATTAAAAGTCTGTCTTGAGTAAAACTTAGTCTTTTAAATTTTTTGTATTTTTCTGGATGACGTGCCATTGCTCACCTTGTTTTGTCAGTTTTTGATTGACTCAGTTTGAATAAATATGTTCAATACCTTATTTTAGAAATGTGTCAGCAAAGTAATTAAAATACGTAGGTTGTTTTGTTTAAAAAATATGATCTTAAAATGTAAAGGTCTTGAGTTTGAAATACTTAAAAACTTTCTTAAGGCAACTTTGTTGTGAGAGGCATTGGAAAAAAGAAATGTGATGGTTAATTTTCTGTGTCAATTTGACTGTACCGCAGGGCAAGCAGACACTTAGCCAAACATTGTAAGTATTTTTGTGAAAGTGTTTTTGGATAAAATTAACATTTCCACTGGTAGACTGAATAGAGCAGATTGCCCTTCATAATGTGGACTGGCCTCATATAATCAGCTGAAGGTCTGTACAGAAATAAAAGATTGAACCTCCCTTGAGTCAAACAGAATTTTTTTCTCCCTCATGGCCTTTGAACTGGGACATCAATTTTTTTCTTGCCTTCAGACTTGGACTGAAACATTGGCTTTTCCTGGGGCTCTAGAGAGTTTTGGATTGGAAATATACCATAAGCTCTTCTGGGTCTCCAACTTGACAACTTACACTATAGACCTTGGGACTTGCCAGGTTCCATAATCACATAAGTCAATTCCTTATAATAATTTGCTTTATATATCATTCTATTGGTTCTGTTTCTCTGAAGAATACTGACTAATATAGGGCACTTCATCCTTTTTCATGTTTAGTTTCAGGATTGTTCTTGGTTGTAGGTGAACTCATGTATGCGAACTGAAGCAGTCATCATGTATCCTGACTACATTTAATCAGTTTTCACAAAAGTGTAGTTACAACTCCTTTAAGCACAATCTTTCCTCCCAGTATTATCAACTTCTTTTCTGGATTTGGCCTTGAAAAGATGCTCATGTTTTCTCCAACCTTCTGCGTCTTGTCCTGCATGTACTCAGAAACCTAAGCAAGGTGGGTGTCTTCTGTCCTGCTGATAAGAGACCAGAAACCTGAATGTTCTATGGCACTATGTGGGTCAAACCTTTTTTTGTCCAGTTCCACTTGTTCTGTGAACCAGTATAATATTTTTATGGTTAACCCAGAAGCATGTTTGGAGCCTGGCAAGTTATAAGGAGATCTTTCTTGCACCCTCAGTACAGTTTTTGGACCAGCCTTCTTATATCCTTCCCTTCATTATCTATGATTGAGCCATGTTCCTTACTTTTCCCATTGTTTTTTAGCTCTTGTAATTTGGATTTGGTTAATCCTTAGAGTGATCTTTTAATTTTTTTTTTATCAGACCAGTGACTAGAAAAGGTAAAGGCATTTATTTCAAAGAAATCTCTGCTAATTGAAGTTAAACTCCTTAATACATCAGGATACTATTACTCTCAGATAATACATTTTGACTTACATTGGCCTCTCCCTTGAACTTCAAAAGAATTTATGCTATTCATTTTGACATTATATGGGAATGTATTTTCATATTACTTATTCAACAGTCTTAAATTATTTTGGGATGGATCATAATTAATGCTTCTCTAGTTCCTGATATAGCAGAGATGATGATAAAATATGACATGCTTAATAAATACAGTATTGCTAGAGTCAAGTAGTTTTTTAAAACTTGCCCTTTGTAGGCTTTTAGGAACAAAAATTATCAGAGAAATTTAGAAGGAGTTTTAAATGGAGTTAATCCCTGCTTGAATTATGACCATATATTGCTACAAAATATCTAGAAGAGGTTTTCTGTGTTCACTTATAATGGAGAATAAAATGACCACTATTGGCTACGAGAGATGAGTTATATAAAATAAAGGACTCTGGTATGTTGACCCTGATGGGTTTGAACATGGGAAGGAGGGCCTGATGCTAGTTTAAGAGTATGCTGAAAAGAACTAAATTGCTCTTAAAAAAAAAAAAAAAAAAAAAAAAAGATAAGTGGTACAAATTCCCAAAGTGATCCCAGAGAGAAAGGATGAAGTGGAGGTGTGAGATAAAGGAAAAGGAAAAATGGAATGATGTAAGACTGAAGCAGTCCATCGGGTCATCAGTGAAAAATATCTGCTGTAGGCAAGTTATGAACTAAAGAGATTTTGAATAGAGATATTAACAATTTAATTTGAGCTTCCATGAATGCTGTAATATATACCCTCCTTGATTACCTCAATCAAAAAAAAGTCTTCAAAATATATACACACTGACAACATTATGTAAATAAAGAAATTGAGGCATAGACTGAGTTTTATGACTTGGCAGAGAAAATATGACATAAGTACTACTCATGTATGTAGTGAAATAGTTCATAATTTAAACTGACAAAGTAGAAGAAGTGCTCAGAAAAAAGATGTAACCATGGGGACATAAGCCCTCCAAGAAACTGGGAATTTTGGAAAGACTTCTGGGCTCCTACATGTAATGGATTGAGCATCTGAGTTAATTTTATTAGATCTCAAGAAGCAAGAATCCTAATTTCAGTGTCATATACATTTAAGAATTATGGGCCCTCTTTCCCTTATCTGTTATTTTTGCTGATGTTTGCTCTTAGAATTCTATTTCAGTGCCTATTATTGCTCCTACAACAGAGAACAAAGACACTATTAAAGTGACGCATGTTTGCCTAAAATGAAACATGTAAAAATATTTTCCATGTCATGTGGAAGAAATAGAGCCTATACCTACAGCCATTCATAATTTTTTTCAACAATTTTATTCAGTGAAGACAATGGAGTTTCATACAATGTCTTGTATTCATATGACAATAACAGAAATATCAGTTAAATCCATTGGAAAGAGTCATCGTCTTAAACCAATAGATTCATTACTACCTTAAATTATCCCTTGGATTATCTGCAGAGTAATAAAGTTAATAAATTTAGGACACACTACCCCCAGAAATGGCACATTGGCATACTAACTATTTTAAAGTGAAGAAATTTGAGTAATGGCAGGTGCAGGAAGGACTTTGTGACTTTCTCTTGAAGTAGGTCATAAGACCCTTGTGTGAGAAGTACTCTTCCTACTCCCAAAAGAAAGGAGCATCCTTCTCTCTGAAGGTGAAGGGACATCAAGAAGAATCTGAACAGGCCTTGCTAAATTTTCTCCAGTCTACTGCACTTGGTTCACATCCTTTGGCCTATCATATTTCTACACGACTTTCTACTCTTCATCAAGCCTACTATAAAAATGTTCAGGTTTGACCTTTACTTCAGGTCTTTATTTCCTCGAATGCACCCTTGTCACATAAAACATATTAAATAAGGTTTTATGCTTTTCTCTTGTTAATCTGTCTTTTATTACAGAGACTCAGGCAAGAATTTAGAAAGGTAGAAGAAAAATAGATTTTTTTCTCCCCTACAAAATGCATTAGGTCAAGTTTTAACAACCTCCATAGAAAATAAAGCATATGTTTATAAATTCTATTAAATATGATCTTTTATTTTTAAATTTTGTTAATAAATTAGAATGCTTATATCAGAAATATCAAGGAAAGGAGAATTTACAGTGATAAAAATTGCTCTTTGATATTAATAATAGGTTTATACTGTATGGATGATTGGTTGAAAAAAATCAATCTGCTGGTAAATGTGTAAAACAATGAAACTTTCTTTATTCTTTCTCATATTATAAAGGTGGAGGGTAGCAGACTATGCCTCCCCCAAATATACCTTTTGGGGATAAGGATTATTTTGGGCTGATAGTTTTGAGAAACAGCAAATACTTAAGCAGTTCTGGAAACAGAGTGGAAGTTACTGTATGGAAAATTTACATCTATAAAGGAAAGCTCCATTTGTAATGGTGTCTCCTTGTCCATCCAGGAAAAAGGTGCAGGAAGAGACCCTTATTAATGGAGAAGGCTACAACTGAAATTTGCACAACAAATCTTACCCTTGATTACCATGCTTTCCCTGGTCACCTCCCTCACCACTACACACAACCTTTCTTCTTTTGTCTTTAGTTAAAGATGATATTTAAGCTGGAGTTCTAAATCACTTCTCTGAAATACTCATTTTTCCGTTGGTATCTCCCATGTATACTATGAGGTATACACGTTAGTCAACTTTTGTTTTTCCCTTTTAATCTGTCTTTTGTTACAGGATTCTCAGCCAAGAATTCAGAAGGTTAGAGGGAAATTATTTTCGCTTCCCTACAGTCTGGTAGTTCTATTTTCAATGTTTTTAGGTACCTCCATACTGTTTTCCATAGCAGCTGCACCATTTTGCATTCCCACCAACAGTGTGCAAAGGTTCCAATTTCTTTAAAACCCTGCTAACACTTGTTATCCTCTTTTTTTTTTTTTTTTTTTTTTTTTTGGTAATAGCCATCCACCAGTGTGAAGTAACATCTCATTGTGATTCTGATTTGCATTTCTCTAATGACTGGAAATGTTGAACATCTTTTCATATACCCATTGGCCATTTGCATATTTTATTTGAAGAAATGTCTGTCCAAGTCCTTTCCCATTTTTAAATCAGTTTATTGGTCTTTTAGTTATTTTTTGTTTCTTATTTCATTTTACTTTTGAATTATAGCAATTTAGTGTCACATTTTAAATAAGAAGCTGTATCTTCCACAAGAAAGGCATATGGTGCTTTTGATTTGTTTTAAAACCAAGACATTAATTTTTAGTTTCTATTTTCACAATGAAGTTAATTGTCTCTATGACTTAAAATGGCAGTTCATTCTAGCATTAAACTAACCCAAATTACACTTTGTTTTAAAAAAAAATGCTTTCTTGTTTTCTCCAGCCTTATTGGTACTCTTTTTGAAGATTTTGCATGGCAAGGATAATGCTATATATTTATCAAATCTCCTTTCATTTTCATCTTTCAGGGCACACAGGAATATACAACATTTCCCAAGCTCCCTTGCAATTAAATTGGGGCCAAATGGCTGGGTCCTAAACTAAACTGCCAGAGTATGTATTACCCAAGCCTGGAAACAATATGTTACAGAAATAGCTATAAGGGGGAAGAAGTGTGGCTAACTCACATTGGCCTTGATATGAGCAAGAAATAATCTTTACTAGATTAAAAATTTAAGATTTCAGGTTTCTTTTCATTTCTTTTTACAAAGTGTAGCCTAGCTTTTGATGACTCTCAGCAAACATTGTATATTAAGCCTGTATAAAATTTGATACAGAAAGGATTTTTTTAAGAATTTAAAAATATATAGACATTTTACAACATAAATCAACATTTTCCACAGTAGGGCTATACAAAAAAAATTGGTATTTTGCCAAATAACTGATGATGAATTAATGTCAGGAAAAAAACCAATTGTTTGTGGGATACGAAACTGCAGACTGGAGAAGTCTAAATATATTTAAGAACATTGAATAAACCAACATTAGCTGTAATTATATTTAATTATATGGTAACAGTTTTTAGGTTAACAAATTTGAGAAAATAAATCTTTGGCAGTTAGAGCATTTTATCTTCTTAAAAAACTTTTTTGAGTAGTAGATGAGAAGAATAATACTGTTATACTGGCCAATTTAACTCAAAGTGCTAAAGAGACCAAGGCAGGAGTCTGAGGAATACCCATAAACCTAATAAAGCTAAATGAATAGATCTTCAGTGAAATCCATGGTAACCACATCAGTGACATTTTGTAATTTTCTTTTTCATAAAGATTATCTGCAGAACCTGTAGACTGAAAAAATTGAAGAAGTACAAGCAATAAGGTAGCCATCAACAACTTCAGTATACAGGTCACTCTGACATATGGAAAAAAGGAACAGTTAGACCATGCAGTTTCCAAGATCAGTGGAGGAGGTACTAGAATGTGTCACCTCAAAGCAGGTTTCTTTAATATAGGAGTATTTTAAGTTAAAGGCCTTTGAGAACCAGCAGATGCAGGAAAAAGCTCTAAAAACGGGGCACAAATTTTCCTTCTATAAAGAAAATTTACATTTATAAAGAAAATTTCCATTTGGAGAGATGTCTCCCCTTACTGTACCAGGAAGTGGAGGACTCTTAGCTCGTCAGTGGAAAAGGCACTGACTTAATTCCGCATTATAAACCTTACTAAACAATCCTTATTTACCATACCTTCCCTGGTCACCTTCCCATAATCTATCTTCCACACAGGAGCCCCAAACGCTTTTTCTTTTATTTAAGTCTAAGACGGCATAGAAATCCAAGTTCTAACCATCCTCTGGAGTTACTCATCTCTGGGTGCTCCCATCTGTAATTGCAATGCACAAGCTAATAAAAAATTTTTTTTACTCTGTTTTTTTGTTACAGGGGCCCCAGCCAAGAACATAGAAGAGTAGATGGAAAAAAATTATCTTTTTCTCCCCTACCCTGCCAAATTCACCCCTGTTAATTTGTAGGCATTGTGTTATATATATTATATATACATAATATATGTATGTTATATATATATAATATATGCATTATATATATATATATATATATATATATATATATATATATATATATCCACAACATCAATTTTCAATGAACTAGGTCAGTTTTTGGTTACATTTTGATTCTGCTATCACTGTTTACATATAGCCAGCCTTGATTTTTGGCAGTTCTCTTAGAATAATGTGTACTTTACCATAATTAAAGAGTGCTCAGCTATATGACCTATATTCTCTCTAAAATGACATTTATAATTTTTTGAATTAAAAATTTATGAAGAGAAGGCTAACACAATTACACAAAAAATATTTAAGGATCAATATAATATGAGCATTTTTCTCTGAGTTTCCATTCATTAAAAAATTTTAAAAAGAGAAGCAAGTCATTCTCTACTGGGAAATTTATTCTAAGATGAATAAATGAGTGATACATAGAATACACTTGGCATAGTAAATTTTGGCTTTGTGATATGGGTATAAGGAGACGTCAGTATCTTAAGTGATGTCACAAATTATAAATCATTAGAATTTAATTACTATATTTTCTTCATAAGTAAATTTTATTAACAGGACACTAGTACTACAACAAATATGAGTCAAGACTTTTTAAAATATAACTCCTCTTTGCTTTTTGTACTTTTCAAATTTTCATCCTTAGTTACTAAGGTTTATATTTTGCATTGTTTTATACTGGGTAACAAGCTAAAGAAGAAACAAATATGATCAATTAAAGCCAAATGTTAACATATTTGCCATGAACTTTCGTTTACGCAAAACAAAAAAGAATAATTAATATTAAGCAGGCTCCAAGCCCGGCACAGAGCCTATGTAGGACTCCATCTCAAAACCCTGAGATCATGACCTGAGCCAAAGTCAAGAGTCTAGGCACTTGACCAACTGAGTTACCCAGGTGCTTTGGAACTGGAAAATGTTTTTGAGATCACAAAATTTTTGCTTGGCTATCCCTTGTTAGTTATCTGATTTTCATCTTTTTTTGGGTTGATAGGTTGAGAGAGTCAACAATGTACCTGGTGATGACTGTTGCCCTTACCACCTATGCAACTACGTTACCAAAAGATGCAGACGTGCTGCAATCCAGGGGGTTTCTGCAAAACCAGGCTGGATAGCCAAAATTATAAACTTTTGCTTTTGCTTAATCTATACCAGTCAGGCTCTAGATAACTGTCAAACCTCCCTTAATTCTCCCCACCCCAGAATTAACGTCCCCTTTCGAGCCGATGAATACACCAGAGTCATACATAGAGACTGGCAAATAATGGAAGCTTTTAAAATGTTTGTATCTGAAATGATTGCACTTCGTACTTCTAACAAACCTCCTAGAATATTCTATTTAGCGTCAGCATTGGTAGAATGTTCACCTCTGCCAGGAAATTGTAAACTCTTTTTGGGTGAGACTTCCATTTTGTTATGTGCCTTATGTAGTCTATCTTGCAGGGTTTGTTTATGTTTTTCTCCTTCGCTAGATGATGAACTTCTGGAGGAATAAGTTGTGTCACTTTCATCTTTGTGCCTAACACTACTTGATACATACTAAGTGCTCAAAGATTGTTTATTGAATTTGAGTGATATATCCCCTGGATAAATCTATTTATAAAATATTCACATTTGGATGGGACTTATTCTATCAAAATGATTTACTTTGAAGATTAAGGTGATCGTGAATTAAGAAGATGTGGAACTCTTTAAAGTAGTCCTTCCAACTTCATTAGGGGATTTAATAGGATTAGTACAGTATGGCAACAGGTACAGATGTGTTTGGTACCTAATTGTTTTCAGATTGTGTTTGCTTTGAGAGGGTCAGGTGCCACATCTTGGGAGCCTATTTTTAAAAGTGGTGTAAAGAGGCCCTCAACACCATATGTCTTTAAAAGGCCTGTGTTCTTTGTATGCAAATTTTGGCAGTGATCACCTTAGGTTTATACATTCAAAAAAAGCAAGCTAACTACACATTCTGATCAATAGGATAATTGAGGCTTTTGGATTCTCAAAGAAAAATGTTTACTCTTTCAATTGGTTGCCTAAAGCTGATGTCTGAGTCAGAAAACCTGTCAGCCCAAGTTGGAAGGACAGTGAAGAGAGTTTTAAAAATCAGTTTATTTTTATTCTATTTATTCTCCATTTCTTTTATATATATATATGTGTGTATAAATTTATTTATCTTATTCTCCATTTCTAAAAAGTACCAATATTTAGTTCTATAAACATTTTTTAAATACCCACCTGTTATATTAAATGAGTTAGAATATGTTTTTTTCTGATTTGGAAACTTTGTTTTCAAAAGATTTAATCTGTACCAATATCTGTGAAGTCTTTCTTAATTTCCCTTCAGAATTGACCACTGCAGGTACTGGGCGGGGGTGGGGGGGTGGGGGCTGAATTTGATCATTGATTTACTTGACAATTCTATTAAGATAACAATTTGACATCATTTTAATTTTCAAAATTAACCCTTAAAAGTCTGAGAGGATCTAGGCTGAAATCTTGCTATTCATTGTCTCTGTCATCCAGTATCCTAAGGATCAAGAAAAGCCCAGCATGGAATGGTCTCTTCGACTGATTGGTCTGAAACTCAAAGAAAAGGAGGATTTTGGTGTGTGAGCAGGTTAGGGTACCTGCAGTTTTCTTGGGGGCCCTAACAGTTATAATTTAAAGAAAGTTCCTTTAAATAGCATTAAATATGAATTCCTATGGGTATACGCCAACGCTGTCTTTGAAAAGGAACTTCTCTTATATTAAAGTGAGATCTCACTCTACTTTGCCGATGTATATGGCAAACTCAGTTTTACATCCAAACTGAGACAATTGGAGATCAAAGGGCACACCACACACTGTTAATAAACACACAGGGAATGCAACCGTAAACAGTCAGGACATCTACGATCACCACAGCAACAGAAATTCTTATATTGTACTTGGTTCTATCATTGTAGGACTTAGATGATGATGATGATGATCATGATCATGATGATCATGATTATGATCATGATGATAGTATGATGGTAATTTCTTCTTCCTGTCTAGGGTCCAGACTACATATCAGATTGAGAGTTTCTCAAAGAAAGAAACTATATTTCATTTTGAAGAAATAGCAGAATAGTCTGTTTTATCTATTCCACATACACTTGTTAGACAGGAATAAAGGAGAAATATAGTTGTCTTTCCATTTCCTTTTCACTTCTGTCTCTTCCTCAAACTCACTTTCCCCCGTGCCCCAGACTTTTGAGAAGAAGAATGCCTTATAGCTAAGTCAGCCTCAAGTCTCTGTCAGAGCTACACAACCTAAAATTGCTGGGGTGTAGGAGTAGGTGCTGGAAGAAACTGCGAGGGCCTGATGATCACTGATACAGGAAATGGCAGAAAGAAACTCAGAGAAGAGTATGGCCAAATAGGGAAAGAACAAGCAAGAAGAAAGTCAGGGGTTTTGTGAAATTTTGCAAATAGGAATGATTTAAGAGATGTAACTACTCGTTAAAGTGAAACCTAGGAGGAGTTTGGGAAGTTTTACTGTCTAATGTGGAAAGCAATTCTAGTACATTTTAAAGTGAACCGCAATAAAGGCTGGCAATATCCTCGATGTTTCATGGAGCTGGACTTCTGTATGCTGTGAATGTAATAAGATACCCTAGTTTTATACGTGCTGTACCTATTAAGCGCGTATCAAATAGCAGGCACTCTATTTGGAGAGGTAATGTTGAATAAGGCGTGTGTAGCAGATGATGCTTACAGAGCGAATGAGCGATGGATGCATGAATGAATGGCCACATTTGGAAGACCAGAAAGTTTTTCTCCCGTAAGCAATTTAAGGGCAACTTGCCTATGTCATGGCCCTTTACTCCTAAATATTTTAATGTCTATTCTGTTAAAATAGAAAAACACAATAATTTTTTAAATTCATTCTCTTGATTGTGTGGGATTTGAGAGAGGGTGAGGGGAGATTCGGAATCAGGCCATTGCTATTGTTTTCCTGAGAGCTGTTTATTAATCATGTTTTTCCTCACGCTGATCTGACCCCTGCTGATTACTGCAAAGCTGTACACTGAGCACACACCTGTGAGCTTCCTCCTTCCTGCTCCCATAGTCATAATGTGCAAGAGTGCACACCCTCATGTTCACTGTATTCTTGCGGATACACTACTTGCAAGGGAGCATTATGAAAAGAGTTTGCAAAACATTTTTCTAGAACAGCTTCAACAGTGACAATGTTTCAAGTCCTTCTAGCAGGCATCTAGTCTCATTTAGCTCTTGCATCAAGGGATTACCATTGTATTCACTTCCTTACACCTGCCACTCCCTCCCATTGGCACCCCTCTTGTTTACCACTTTTTAGTTTCACAGGGAAGATCACTGTGTCAATGGGAATTCTCCTTTCACTTCCTTCTTCTCCTACTTGGGTCACTAGGATCTTGTATGAGTTTTGTCCCCTCTACATCACTCATGAATTAATTTCAATCATATTTTTTTATGTAATGATTGTATTGTTACATTAGATTTTATTTATTTCTACTTTCCAGATCCTGTTGCTTTCTCCTCTCACTCTATTTTTCATTTCAGCTCTAATATTGACTCATTCTCTTTAATTCTCGTTTTTTACTTCAGTCTTCAAGAATAATGCTTAATATTAATATTCTTGGGTCCACCAATATATGGTTTGCTGGATCTTCTCAGAAGTTTGTCTGAATTTTAGTAGATTCTGTTGGTGGTTCAGGAAACAGTAGGATGTCTGGACAGATTTAAATTGGTGTGAACTTCCAAAGGCACCTAAAGGGAGAGATTGCAGCCTCATTACTGACAGATCAGATATAAGTGGCAAAACTGCATTTTTTTTCTTTTTCTTTTTTTTTAAATTTGACCCATATAGTGATTTAAACGATTTTTAATTAGTTACCAGAATTTTACATAGAAATTTTGGCTTCTCTTTGAAATAAGGATAATTCTCTTTAAATATAGATTTGTAGCTAAGTAGCTGCTGATCTTGTTAGATGGGTATATGATTTGGAGTTTACCAAGTCCCCACCTCACCCATTTCAATCATTTATATTTCCTGCCTGACTCCTGTAGGAGTTTCTGGCATTTATATGAAAGGCTTGAAAGCAGCCTGTTTCAGGAGGTGGAGAAGGGGGCCATGTCAAGGTGATAATTGCCCTCAAAGGACACATAAAACCTCGTGTGGCTCTTTCACTTTGTTCCCTGCCGTGTGGTGATATTTTACTGAAAAAATGACTGATTGACTGACGGAATTTCTCAAGAATCATCATGATACCTTAATTTTGTAAACCTCTGAAAACTCAGCAATGCTAGTGTGAAATTTGCAAGCTTTTCACCCCTATGGCCTAGTGCTTGTGGCAGAGGAGGTAGTTCTCTCACTTAGGCACAGTTCACACAAGAGGCCAGGGCCAAGGGCACACTCTAGGCGGTACAGTGTTTACTCAACTGGCAATGCTTCCCATCTTCTCACTGCAATTGGATTGGCCATTTCCAAAGAGTGGAGCTGCTAGAGGTTAGGAAGAAACATAGAGGCCATGGTGATTGTTGAAAAATATAAATGAATTCATGTCATGATCTTGATAATACCATTCTTTGGATTTCTATTGCAGTTGAGTAATATCTAAACTCCTTATAAGGAGTGCTCCTCACTCTCCCACATTGCAGCTCCAGTATAATCTTTATTACTCTATCACATTTGTTTTACTTCACACACACCTATGGGTCTCCTTCAGGACTTGGACATCTGTATGAAGGACTTGAATATTAAAGGCACCTCATTTCAGACCATTTCAAGGTAGTAGTTTGCCCTGAAAGGACATAGAAATCAGATTATGTCCTTCAGGTTTTTCCTGCATATCAGTCTCTTTGTTGCCCAGGAGAATGGCATTTTACTGACGGTCTGCTTTGTCTTAGCTCATCTCTTGACTTGTTCTTTTCTCATCTTTTAGGTCTCAGCTTAAATGTGTTATCTTCTAAAAGGTAGAAAATATCTACTTTTAGAAGATAACACAGAACAAGATAATCTTTGATTATCAAAGATTATCTTGTTCAAAATAAGCTCCCTCATGTACTCTTCATTACTCTTCTTTTATGTTAGCATTCATTACAATCTAGCAGTATTTTTTATATATTTATATATTTTTATATATATTATATATTTATAATATTTATATATTTTTTTTGCTCATCTCTCTACCTCAGACATGTATATGAACTGTATGACCATGGAAAACTTGTGTGTCTTTTTACTGATATATTTCCAGCACCAACCAATGTCTGGCTCAAAGATTAAAATAAATAAATGTGTACCATACGTTGACTCTCTTTTATTACGTTGATATTTCTGCCTCCAGTGTCTACAACCAAATTATACTACTAAAGCATACTATATTATTTTCATTATATATGTAAACTAAACTGAGAGTACCAGAAGTGTTGAAGAGTACAATTTACCCTAATGAAATATTTATTTAATTTTCTTTAAATATGAATCATCAGTGATATTCCTATTTCTAATAGTCTTCTTTCATGATTCCTTTTGAAGGTGTTAAGTTTGATAACATGCAGGTAAACTTTGTGGAAAAGATTGTGTTAAGGCAATTTAATTGAAGCATGTTTATTTGAGAAGTGTGATTACTGTCTTACTGAATAATATGATTATCAAGGTCTTTTTTTTAGGTCTTAATATATATCAAGTAGGTTTTAATATATAACAAATTACTTCTCAAAGGACACTCTGAGATTACAATAGCCAGTGAAATGTTATCACTGGCATTTTTTATTCTATAATTCTCAAACATCAAATTTCTTATTTTTTTCCCTCAAAGATTTTATTTATTTATTTGAGAGAGAGAGTGTGAGAGCAAGAGAGTATAAGCTGGGGGAAGGGACAGAGGGAGAGGGGGAAGCAGGCTTCCCACTGAGTCTGATGAGGGTCTCCATTCCAGGACTCTGAGATCATGACCTGAGCCAAAGGCAGCCACTTAACTGACTGAGCCACCCAGATGCCCTTCAGATTTATTTTCTAAAAAAACCTAGCCAGTTTGACTTTTAGAAAATGTAATAGTTCTTGGAACTCTTACCTTTACATTTCTTTAAGTATTGAATCTAAGACTATTCAACCTTCTCTGTGAGAAGCAACCTCTCTGAGGCATGCTCTGTATTTAAGTATAGTCAGAGCCAAAGGCAAGAGAAAGTTAGAAATCTATGCCAGTGTATATCCACTCAGTACTGAGTTAGCTATTGCTGTTTCCAATATAACCTGAGATCCACAACTGTAGAGGTGAGATTTGTGGCCCTAAGTTCAGGGAACCTAACATACACTATCAAGCAGGCCCCTTCTTGTTTGTCTTCTGCCTTTTTATACCCTTCGTCCATTGCCTTCCCCATTTCTGTTCCAGATCTTTGTTTTCACCCCAATTTATATTAATTTTCAACTTATTCTATCCCCATTTACACATGCAGCCAGATTATAAGAAATATTGGTTTTCTACATTGGTCCTCATTTGTTTTGCTTCACATGTGTTTAGTCACTATATACGCATTGAATTTCTCTTACAAATAACCCATAATGAAAAATACTAGATGTCATTACCTTTATATAATTCACTTTGAATTTTGAGCCTCATTTAGAAATAAAGCATTGATGTTTTCAAGTGTCCTTATTTTGATTATGGTTCTCTCAGTGGTTTATACCACAGTCATCTCACCTCTTACCAACTTAGCCCTCTTGGTTCTAATTTTCTCAGGTCTGCAGAAATGTCAGTACTGTCCTTATTTTTACTCACAGCATTGTCCAGTACAAGTTCCATAGGGGATCTCATCTAAAATCAGACCAAACACCAGTGCTTTCTTATCTCAAACTATCTACCTTCACTTTATTACCGGTTACTTTTGATTTCTAGTTTTAGCAAATCTCTATTCCCTATGATAGTGCTAACTATCAAGCTGAGAGGGTTATTTCTGTGATTAAAATTTCATGGTTTCTTAGATCTAAATTCTTTGCTAGGGAGAACACTGAATATTCTCTGGAGGAAGCAAAAATACAGCATAACATTTTTTGTTGCTGCAGAAATTTACCATTATAAATTCAAAGGAATGCCCTTTCATTAGCTCTCTCCAGGAGAAATAGAGTAATGATAATAAGCTACAGAGCAAGAATCCAGTTTGACAATTTATATTTATAATAATAAAATAATATATTTGATATATACAGGATATTTCTTTTCATCCAGATTTTTTTTATCCAGATTTTTATTTTCAAAACCAAAGAGAAAATGCAAAAAATCAGACACTTAAAACAAGAATATACTATATGGTGTATTGATTGTGCTAATAGGATCATGTTCCTCAGTATGGTTTTTTTAAAACAATTTTTTAATACGCCAGAGATTTTTTTATGTAATTAAGAATGGGGGGGATATTTTTTAATTGAATCACGAATTGACCACATCAAATCAAAGCAAAACATTTCTTAAAATCCTGTTATGTGCCTAGCTTTATGTTATGTACTATGAAGGAATACATGGCCTTAGTTGCTGCAAATTTTATAACTTTGATGAGGAAATGAGTAGGAAGAGAAATGCAATATATATGTTATCAAATTCTGGTTTTATAGCATAAAAGCTGAGAGAGTAAAAAATATCTGCATGTTAGAATCTTAAGATGACACTAATTGAGGTGTGTGGAATTTTGATTGCCCTTAAACAGGGTGTAGGAATTAAATTCATGGATGGGTCAGGAGGAAAGAGGTTGGTTTCTAAAAAAGGATGTGTAATCTTCCTGTAGGGCAGTAAATTTTTGTCTAACCCCCAAATTTCATTAGACTAATTCTGCAAAATATGTATACTAGTTTCTTTAGAATGCAGGATTTCTAGGTTTCTAGCTGTTTACAGAGATGGATGGGCCTACTGAGATGGTTTACACCAAGTGAATTAGAACAAGTTCAGTGTTGTTCAGTTTGCCATATGTGTTTAGAGACAGCTATCACTCTGGAAGTTTTTAGATTTTATTTGAATAATAGGAGGTTAACTGATAAGGTCACTTTGTGATTCAGAATAGAAAAACAAAATGTTCTGAGCTGGATAATAAAATACAGTTGGACATGTGACCGTGATTTTTCTGTTACTAGAATTCGAAATGTATTTTTATGTTGAAGAAAAACAACAAAATAATTTGGTGAAATATGTCACAGATAAGAACATGTGAAAAAAAACTAACGTGATACTGATACTGCATATAATAGGCATCAGATTTTAAGTAGCTGCAATTTTTGGTATTGAGTGGAAATATTAAAGATTCTGTAACTTCAGGGTAGTTAGAAAAAATGGTTTCAGACTTTACTGAGCTTGGAATTTGTCCTCTTTTACAAAATTCAGGAGCTATAGATCCTTTCCAGTGTTAGCGTGCAGATGCAAAATAAATGGAAAAACAGAAATGGAGAAATACAACGAGAATGTTACTATAGAGAAAGAGACACAGAGACAGAGAGAAACTGAGGGAGAATAAGAGCAAGGCACAGAGACTAGATAATGAATAGAATATGGGTTATCAGTTACTTCCTTTAACCTAATACTCAGTATTGTAACTGAATTATGTCTCTCCAAAATTCTTATGTTGAAGACCTCATTTTCAATATGCCTAGAGGTATGGCCTTTAAGGAAGTAATTAAGGTTAAAGTGAGGTCAAAGCATGAGGCCATCATCCAAGGACACTGTTGTCCTTATAAGAGATACCAGAAATCTCTCTCTCTCTCTCATTATATGCACAAAGGCTGTGTAGGGATACCCTGTGAAGGTGGACATCCATCTTCAAGCCAGGAACAGGCCTAACCAGAAACCAACCCTGCTAGCACCTTAATCTTAGACTCCTGGCCTCAAGAACTGTGAGAAAATAATGTTTGTTGTTTAAGCCACCCAATGTTTTATTATGGCAACCAGAGCAGACCAATACACTCAGTGTGCCAGTAGAGAAGTAGTATGCTTGGCAAAACTGGAGTAGTGTTCATAATGGAAACGATACTTACGAGAGGCACAAAGGGGGCAAACAATAGTTAGTAAGAGAGGATGGGGCATAGCCTAGAGATTGACAGTTGGATCCCTTTTTTGTTCTCTGTATGATCCTCAGCAGGTATATCTCAGAGTTTCAATATGGGAAGCAAAGCACAGAAGCAGCTGGAGGCAGCTCCTCTATTACATTTGTATACTTTTGCTTATGCCTACTAGATGAGCATAAAATTTGAATACAGAACATTATCATTTTTGCTTCTCTTCCCAAAATTAAACCCCAAACCAAAAACTCTGCATGAACATGCACACAAAATTTTGAATTCTAGGTTACCCAGTCTACTCTGAGTCATGGGGCTAGGAAACACAGAGAACAAACTACTAATCTGAGATCTGGACTGCACCAGCATCTAGCGGGGGAGGGGGGGCTGGCAGCATTGGGGCCAGTAGCCAGACTTATTAACTTCCAAGTGTTGATATACCTAAAAAAATCTTGTTTGTTTCCCTTAATGTGATACCATCATTGCATTAGACAGATCAGTATGACTAAGCCTTGGAAGAATTTTAAGATTACAAACATATTATTAGTAAAAAGTTACCCCAATATATATTAATATAAGTTGAAGTGGAGGAAAGCTCTGCCTCCGTTTGACTAAGTCTTCTCTATGCCCCAGTCTTGGTCAGTTACACCCATGTAATCCAGTTGCCCAATGTAATGCTCATAGATTGCTTTCAGGATTTCTTCATGTAGTTTTGGGCAGTGGCTCATTCAGCATATGTCCCATGTATTCCAACATGGGGACTTTGAGGACCCTGCGGCGTACCATACTTCTATGTCTAGGGTGAGTCTCTATTGGCAAAGTTACATCAAAACGAGTTCCACCAAAAAATAAACAAATAAATAAATAAAAATTAAAAAAAAAAAAAAAACAAGTTCCACCTGGAGCAAGAGCCACAGCAGCAACTTCTAATCTTGTACTTTTTAGAATGTCAAAAAAATTCTGAAAGATGAAGACTGGGAAACAGGAGAAAGGCAGAACAGGGAGGGTGAAGGGAAGTGAAGGGCAATCTGGACTAAATGGATGAACAGCCCTATCTTACCCATACCCAATCTATTGTCCTTCAAAAGACAATGGACCAGTGGTCAGCAAGAGCTCAATTTTGTACAGCTTTTCACATTCAGGGAGATCCCCACATAGTAGCACCTCACAACTATAGAAATGAGCTGAGTCATCTGTTGTTAATATTGGTGTGTGCCTAAGCCAAACTAAACAACAAATACAAAGTTAAAAAAAAAAAAACAATCAGTACTTCTTCCTGTACTCCTTACCTTCTTACACCAAAGAAAGAAAGAAAGAAACAAACTCTTTTCCTCAAATAGCCAAACCACATTCTCTGCTATAAGGAGAAATGAGGTAAGCATATTTGTTTTTATGTGACTTTGAGGTGATACCATACTTGAGTTGGCTCCAATTTTGCTAGCATAATGGATATGTATTAGGTCATACATCAGCTCAGGAAGATCTTGAGCTGCAACCCCAACTAAAAATAATTGCAATGACTTTCCCTAAATCCAATTCTATAGCAAATCTAATCTTTATCCCTTCTATCCTCAGACATTGCCCAGAGATCAAAGTGAGTCCATGGTAGTTGGAATATATCAGAAAGCATCAAAGCAGTGTTACAGCATAGACAGACATCACTCCCTGCTAGGTGGCACTCAGTTTAGAGGTGACTGTGCTCCAAGGGAAGGTCTCTCACCAGTAGTGAGCTCAACCTTGGTGATGGTTAATGCTCCCACTGATGGAACTGGATAAGATCAGCTTTCCCCCAGCTGCCAAGTCCTTGAATAAAATGCTCCCTCAGAATGATCCTTTGCTTGAAAATCCTTCGTTCCTGTTCCTATGATTCACTCATGCCAGGCCTTCTCATCCTGACTCAGCTCCCCACAACCCAGTCCATAGAAACCTGTTCTAACAGGTTGAAGTGGAAGAAAGCTCTGCCTCAGTTTGCCTAAGTCTTCTCTATGCCTCAAAGAGCAGAGGCTTTTGAAACAAAAACAAAAACAAACAAACAAACAAAAGCCAGGAAGAAACTCTTATCTCCCTCTGTCATATTTCTCCCTGGGAAATGGATCATTGGAGATCTAGCTGCTTTCACTGTGGAAAGCAGCTGAAGAAAGACAGGGAAAAAGCTCCACAGAGGAAAAAAGAAAAAGCAATAACATTAGTAAATATCTGAAAATAGTATCCTGCTCTGCTTGTTATGCCACTAGCTGTATACATGTATGCAAATAAACTACTCTAAGTTGCCCACTTTCTCATGCCTTAAGAAGGAATTTAGGGAACCAGTGACCAATAGGAATAAATTAAGACCTAAATCATGGAGAAAGAAGTAATATCATTAGATCAGTACTTATCAGTAGGAATGACACTGCTCCCAGGGAGGTGTTTCTAGGTGTCATAATTCTGTTTCATTTAATGAAAAAGGACCAGAGATGCTAGATGTCCTGTGTTATTCAGGGCAACCTTCCGAAAGAAAGAACTGTCTAGCATCCTGCATGGCTTTTAACTGATCCACACAGAACATCCAAATAGATGAATATCTACTCATAATGATCTAAACCTAAACTTACCTCTGTTTTACATGTAAGCACAAAGTATTTTTTGTATAGTGCTGAAATATATTTAATTTTTCAGGAATAGTGCTATTGAGCGAAGATTATACTTTACTTTGGAAATTTACCAAGAGTTGTTAACTGCTGGGAAAAGTTGTGCCTCCAATGATACATGCTGCCAGTTGGCTTTAGCTCTAAGTACAAGCATCTAACTACATTACATATTACAGTCATGCTCAAATAATTTCATATTTAAATATCAATTGTTTTATTACAAATAATTTTCCTTCCATGTGTTCTTTTGTATTATAGTAAATGCCTTGAATACATAGGGCAGCGTTGGGAAAGATGAGGCACAAGCTGTCATTTGTATACTCCCAGGAGAGTTACACTTAAAGTGCTTCATTCTCCCAGCAACAATATGTAACAACAGTATAAAGTATTGTCAACCAGGGAAGTTCACTTAAGTCATGTTGTCCAAGGTTTTAATTAGGGGGAAGTCATGTAACTATGGGGGGCCCATATGGCTGGCCTTACTTAGTTTCCAATTCTTCCAAGGTCACATTGATCTTGGGGCCAAAACCATTTGTTATGGCCCCAAGCCCCAGGTAAACAAAGGCACTCTTTCCAGGCAAGATATTTTTAGAGCTTAGAGATTATCTTTCAGGTGCTCATCAAGGACCAAAACTTGTTTGAAATGAGCAGGGTTTGGACAACTTAGGCCTGTTGAGTTAATCCTCCATATTATGCTATGAGTTTTACTTCAGAACATGAAAGTAAGTGTTATAAAACTTTTGCTTAAAAAAAAACATTAGATCTGCTAGGGCTTAGAATCATTGTATTGAACAGAGAGATTGAGAGACAACAGAATAAAATCTTTCACTCTGACTGCCATTTCCATCTGCCTCCCTTTCAGCCTCCTTAAGGTGTTAGGGTGCAATTTTCAAGATATAAGTCTTTTTTTTTTTTAAAGATTTTATTTATTTATTCACGAGAGACACAGAGCGATTCAGAGACATAGGCAGAGGGAGAAGCAGGCTTTCTGCAGGGAGCCCGATGCGGGACTTGATCCCAGACCCCAGGATCACAACCTGAACCAAAGGCAGAGGCTCAACCACTGAGCCACCCAGGTGCCCCACGAGATATATCTTTGAGTTAGACTTCCTGAATAAAAAACTGGCCCTGCCATTTACAAATTGTATGATTCAGAAGAGGCTATTGAAAGGTCCCATCACCAGTTTTTCATCTGTCAGTAAACTAGTGTTGTGAATGCACCTACCAAGAGTATAGCCAGCTCCTGATAAATGGTTCTGAGTAAGCACTCAGTATCTGTTAGAATTACTAATTGTAGAAACTTTCCTAAGAGCAAAAATGGGATTACCAAATTCCTTCCAAAGCAAAGGAAGGTTCATGGTCATTTGAAATTTTAGATATGCCTTTTCAGGATTTTGGTAGACTCTTGCTCTCAGTCCTTTTCCCAATTAATGAAGGGAATACCTGCTATTTGAGATGGGTTTTAATTCTAAAGTATGAGAAACAGTGATAGAGAAGTGTCATTTGTTTTCTGTGGGCCTGCTCATCACTTTCGGTTCAAAACAGGAGAGCTTAAAGCAAACCTTTTTTATTCCTAAGCTGTTCCAAACTATTCACTAAGGTACTGATGAGACAGAGATTTAGAGCAGCACTTTTTAAGTGATAAACATTTGGTTCGAACTTTCTTTTGATGCTACTTCTATTGAGAAAGAATAGAGCCTGTGTATGGCACCCTCCACTCACATGGCAGTTAATGAACAGCCTGAACTCATAAAACTTTTCTTACCCAGAGTGAACAAATCACATTATGTAAAGAGATTCTGAAGTGCTTTAGTCACTGCTTTCATGATATAGATACAATTTATAAGAGTATGTGAATGATTCACTTAGCCAAAATGGGTTGCATAAGTTGACTTTTGTCAAAAACAACCTAGAATAAGAGAATCAATTAATTGAAGACTGTGTGATACCTCAGCTGAAGAGTCTCCATTTATGGTAGAAGTACATAGCACTTCATCCAAAGTTAGGTGCCATCAAGCAGCAGAAAATGAGAATACATACTGTATATGAGAGAGCTTGCTTTCTAGATCATCCTACGGGGAATGGGGGTGGTCCTTGGGGATGAAGTGACTCATGCTCCCAACCCTCACTAAAAGCTATTAATCTTTCTTCTTTTTGGGAAAACTGAAATAGAAGTGCGGTCTTGAATAATGCAACTTAATAGCAGAAACATTTTTTTAGGAACTGTCACCAAAAGAGATCAAGAGAGCTTGCCCTCCACCCTGTCACAAGACAAGGGGCATCTTTTCCAGACTTTTCAACAACTCTGGAAAACTGAGAGTCCTCACCACCCTCCAGGGACTGCTGAAGTGAAATCTGCTGCTTGGTGTTCTTGCTGGCCTCAGACACTCTAGTCATCCCACCACTCCCGAGTTCACAGTCTCCTAATGCTTCTGGGTCTCCTCTCCACTGATCTGGTCTCTCATGGTTTTAGACTCCCCTAAAGCCTCTTACTGTGCCATGTGTTATTCCTTACCCATGATCAGCAAACTCTTACATAGCCTCAGCATCTTCCCCATGTTTCCTTTAACCTAAATTTCTCCTGTAGCATTTCTTAAGCAGCAGTTTACCTCCTCACACCCCACTCATCTCTGGGTCAGACCATATGAAACACTTAGACTACTACTGCACCTGCTTGAATTGATGTTCTGCCAACCATCTGAGATTCTCACTTCCATGTGTGCATCCTATACCTTTGGCTACCCCAAACTGCTCCAACCTAAAGTCACCAACTCAGACATCCCACTGTAAGGACACAGACTCATACTTCTTGTCAAGTTTTTATGACCTTTTGGCTTAATTAGGTTTTTCCTGCTTAACTATGATATAATTGACATGTAAGACTGTATAAACTTAAGTGGGACAATGTGGTATGTGTGGGTGTGTATCAAAGTATTTATCACAATAAGGTTAGTTAACACACAGTATATACCTCACTTAATCATCATTTTGAAGTTGTTATGGTGAGAACATTAAGGGTCTACTCTTACGGCAGATTTCCAGTATACATCATAGTATGGTTAACTATGGTAACCATGCTGCACATTAGATCCCTGGAACTCATTCATCTTAACACTGCAGGTTTGTACATTTTGACCAACACCTCTTTATCTTCCCCAGATCTCTGCCCCTGGCAGCCACCAATCTACTATCTGTTCTGTGAGTTCACTGTTTTTAGATTCCACATATAAATGAGATCATGCGGTATTTGTCTTTCTCTGTCTGACTTATTTCGCTTAGCATAATGGCTTCAAGGTATGTTGTGGCATAACTGTTTTATTTTTATGCTTCAGCCCTTCAGCATCAACATTAACTCATGTAGCTTTCTCTTGCTCTTCAATAACTATTGCAGAATTTCCCTCTCTCCTTGAAGACCTTGCTTCCTTCTTGCCATCAGCAAATGATTTGGATTATTTGACATACGCTTTTAAACATTGCAGTAACCTCAACTTCAGTACGTGGAAAAATATTTTTGAATCCTCCTTCTCCATCAGAAATGTCCTGTATCCAGTGTTCTTTATCTTTGTTTTCCTCCTACACACCTTCAATTTATTCTCTCAGTATTAAAAAAAAAATGTAAACCTGAAACTTAAATGTCTATGTGCAACCACTCCACTATTAGAAAGTCTAAATGATTAATAGTTATGCTACTTTATGGGCTGGCTCCTCCCTAGCTTCACCTTGTACTGCTCCTCACTCCGCCAAGCTTTTTTGTTCCACCCATAATCAACATCTTTCTCTTCTTCTAATGTGCTCAAGGTCTTGGCATAGTTTTATCTGTTTTTCCACCATAGTCACCTTACAACTGCCTATTCTTCATAGCACAACTAAAGTATCCTCCAGTGAGGTTTCTGTCAATCAAGCTCTACACAGTATAAAAAAGTTGCATATCTCAATTAGAATTGCTGATTAAGGGCAGCCCGGGTGGCTCAGTGGTTTAGCGCTGCCTTCAGCCCAGGGCCTAATCCTGGAGACCCTGGATCGAGTCCCATGTCATGCTCCCTGTGTGGAGCCTGCTTCTCCCTCTGCCTGTGTCTCTGCCTCTCTCTCTCTCTCTCTCTGTGTGTGTGTGTGTGTGTCTTTCGTGCATAAATAAATAAAATCTTAAAAAAAAAAAGAATTGCTGATTAATAGGTCTTTCTTGCCCTACTTTAAGCCCCATTAAGATAGGGACTAGGCCATATTGCTCACTCAGAGATTCTCAATAACGTCCATGGAAGAAAGTGAATGAATGACTTTAAATGAATCTTTTTATTATAAAAATATAGTATTTTTATTATTTTTTATTGTAAATAGATTATAGTTTAAAAACTGTATTTCTTGTGACTTACAGTGGTATGACTTTCTTTCCTCATAGAAGACAAATAGCTACAATCCTCTTATTATCTCAATTCCATGCACCTTTCTCCTGGATCACTATCTCCTATCTTTCCAGCTTATCCCCTCAATTATTCCCATCCTATCAAAATTTGGTGCCTATACTCTTGAAGCTGAAGATGACTGGAGAAAAATGTGCAACCACATTGACCTCCTACTTCAAATTCAGGGCCATGAACCTGAAAGTAGACCCTTAATTCTGCTCTGCAATCCTAGTACATTTCCCTGGGCTGCTTACCCTCCACTGTCCTGTAGGATTTTCTCACCTCTTCTTCTCTCAGACTTTGATTACTTCCTTGCATGCATTTGTACTCTGACTTGTTCATCTCTGGCTACTCTCTTCCTCGCTCACTCCATTGTAGCCCAGTGGCCAACTGGCTCTTCTTTGAACATTTAAGTATTCTCTATTTTAGGATCTTTCCCTGGTTATTCTCTTTGCCTGGGACATTCTTCTTTTTAGATAGCTTTATGTTTAACTCTTTCCTTCCCTCAAGTCTTTGCTTAAATGTGACCACCCAAAGACTTACCCTATTTAATTTTTTACTCTACCACCCTATTTAAAATGACAACCTACCCTTCCTAGCATCAGTGGTTCCTCTTAATTTATTCTCTTTAAAATTTTTTTAATTCCTTTTTTTAATAGCACTGTCTGATTCTGTCATACATATTTCATCTATTTACTATGTATAGTTTATGGTCTGTTTGGAGGAAAAATTGGTTAAAAAACCAGAAACTGTCAAATAGGATATTTGTGGTTACAATTCAGATTTTTAATTTATTCTCTGTAGACATTAATGGATATATATTCCTATTGTTTTATTTTATAAGCGTGGATAGAATCAAAACTTTTCAAATCTCACACACAAAGGAACTTAAAATAGTTTACCCATGAATTGGATACTTTCAAATTCTTTCAGATACATTGGTGATGACAGCCCAAATTGTCAAGATAACAACTCATGCTTTTCAAGAGATGGTAACTTTTGATTATACTTTGCTTTTTTTCCTCACATATATTTTTCAATATATACTTCTTATCAGATATATTGTATAAGTTGTCTTTATGATTATAACCTAATTATTATGCCTTCTGGTTAGGAGAATAGAGATATGTTTAAGGCGATCGTATGAAGAATCTGCATTAAAAAAATGGGATAACAATCTCTAACAACCAATAAGGAAGAAATTTTAATAGAAGAATGGGAAAAGTCTTAATGAAATCCAAATTTCCAATCAATACATATGAAAAGTGATCAATACCACTAGAATAAAAAGAAATAAAAATTAAAACATTGAAGAGATATTTTTGGCATGTTCAAATTGGCAAAGATTCGAATAATGACACTACCGATTACTGACTGGGGTACTTAGAACTAACCTATATTGTTAGTGGAAGTATAAATTTTAAATCAGTGTGGATAGAAATATAAACATTTTTTGAGCAGATATTTGGAAATACTAACAAAAAAATTCTTTAAATGTAGCCATTTAATTGCTTTTTTTCAGAAACAACTTGGATTTCATTTAGGCACTGCATACTTTTTGGATGTAGAAACTTAAGCAAGGCCAGACAGGTCAGATCACTAACTCTTCTTTATCCTGCATTCTATCCAGAGGTATAGATTGATTTACTTCTTCTTATAAGCTGTTTTATTTATTATTTTTTAAAAAAATATTTAAATTCAATTAACACATAGTGTATAATTTCAAAGTAGAATTCAGTGATTCATTAGTCTTATATAATACCCAGTGCTCATTATATCATGTGCCCTCCTTAACATCCATCACCCAGTTTCCCCATCTGCTCCCATTCCAGTGACCATCTGTTTCCTATGATTAAGAGTCTTTTACATTTGTCTCTGTCTCTGATTTCGTCTTGCTTTATTTTTTTTCCTCTAGTCCCATCTGATCCTGTGTTTTATTTCTTAAATTCCATAGATGAGTGAGGTCATCTGATAATTATCTTATTTCACTTAGCATGATATCTTCTAGTTCCATCCATGTCATTGCAAATGGCAAGATTTCATTTTTTGATGGCTGAATAGTATTCCATTATATATATACCACACTTCTTCTTTATTCATCTGTTGATGGACATCTAGGCTCTTACCATAGTTTGCCTATTGTGGACATTGCTGCTATATAATGACTCTAGTATAGTACATCTGGTTTTTGTTTTGGTTTTTGGTTTTTTTTTTGCACATCTGGTTTATCAATGATCACGATTTCCTTTAAGTGCTGTTTTGACTGCCTAAGACTAGTTGTGACACAGATGTTCCTTATGAAAATCTCTTGAAAAGCTGAGGAAAAGCAGAAGCAAATGAACAAAATAACTGGTATATTCCAGCTACTGGATCACTTTCTATTTATAGGGACTTTTTGAGGATGACCCAAATGTAGCTAATATGTGTAGACAGTGGGGCACCTGGGTGGCTCAGTGGTTGAGTGTCTGCCTTTGGCTCAGATTGTGATCCTGGAGTCCTGGGATTGAGTCCTGCATCAGGTCCCTGCAGGGAGTCTGTGTCTCCTTCTGCCTATATCTCTGCCTCTTTCTTTGTCTCTCATAAATAAATTAAAAATATATATATGTAGGTGGTATTTACCTTTTTAACACTTGACTAATGATTATTTCATTACTCCTCAATGGACATAATTCGGGACCTTGAATTAGTAGTTCTGTGGGATGCCTGGCTGGCTTGGTGGTTGAGTGTCTGCCTTTAGCTCAGGGCGTGATCCTGGAGTCCTGGGATCAAGTCCCACATTGGGCTTCCCGTGGGGAGCCTACTTCTCCTTCTACCTGTGTCTCTGCCTCTCTCTCTCTCTAATGAATAAATTTTAAAAATCTTTAAAAAATTAGTAGTTTTGTGAAAAAATGGTGTGTATTGTGAGATTTTTAAGATACATTCAGTTGCTCAAATTAGTGAATTATTGATAAATGAATCACACTGCTCTCTAATGAATAGATGACTACTAAAGAAAAATTTAGCAATGCAAAGGTCTCAAATCTTAAAAAGGTATTTTCTTTAAAGACAAAAATAATTTATAATCACTTTATTTATTTTTCAAAATACATATGAAACAGTAAAATTATATTTCAAGTGCTTTTCCATTTTCTTTTACAAAAGTAATCATAAACTGTACACTTCATAACAGCTTTGAGGTTTCATTGTTACATAATTCATCTGAACCTGACAAGTATGTCCACACATTCTAAAGTAGACATTGTAAAAATACTGAAATGTGTAACATCTTTTAAAGTGGTTGCAAAATATTTGTTCTAGGTAATACAATTATATGCAGTCAAGTTTCACAAATGGCTGGTTACCATGTACAAAAACCCGAAACACGAATTTCAAAAGATTTTAAAATTTCTGTTCTATAATGCGGAAGTCAAAGATATTGATTTGAACAATGGCTACGTATTACATCACAAACCAGTTAAAAAGTCACCTTATGAACAATGACAAAAGGATACCAAAAGGATCACATATGATGTATCTAAATTATTCAATATCACATGTGAAATTAAAAATTTTTGTGTTTTCTGGCAGTTTAGCATAATTGGCAAATGTCTTGAACTATTTATTCATTAGTGGAATCATCACATTTACAATGTGAGGCAGCTCTTTTCTATTTTGACCTCTTGATTCTTCATTCTGAAAGAAGGTCTCATTTTATTGTGTTCCATAACTTACCCATATTCTGCAGATGAACCCCATCATTTCTCTCAACTGGAAGGGCCAACAGAAAGTCAATGCAAATAACATGACTTGGGTTGGACTTTTGTTTATTAAAAAACTATAAATGCAAATGTTTTGCATAGTGAATTATGTCACTTATTTCTTATATAGTGATAGAATTTACGCAGTTATTCATACTAGGGATTACTGTCTTTTAAATGGAAAGCTTAAAGGGTATTTTTAAGGATAAAAATAAAACCCACAAAATGATATATATAGATAAAATAGAGGAACTCATGCAATTTTTATAGAGATTGATTCTATTGCTAGCTGGTCTGTAGCCTTAAGGATTATAGTGTTTTTGTTGTTGTTGTTTTGGTTCATAAGCTTTATTCTACAGCAAAATCATTGCCAAACATAATTCACTATATTGATGTTCAAATTGGGAAAATTAAAAAAAAACTCACACCACTTTTGAGATAGATGACAAAACCAAAAATCCAATGCATTAACCTTCCAACATTGAGACATACTTCTCTTAATAATTTTTCATTAATTTCTATAATATGCCTTGTTATGCATTAAATTGTTTTCAAGGGAACACAAATATTAAATTGAATAATTGAAATCCACCACCCTGTACAGTAAATAGGGATTCTGTGCACAGTATATGTAAATCGCAACAAAATTTCTGAAGAAAATGACCTATTTTTATCGTTTTATAAGATCAGGCATAGTTGCTCTTTGGAGGGGGTTCTTATGACCCAGGTGAGCTCCGAAGAGATTATTTTCAGTTGGAGATAAAAACATTTCCATAAAAATACTATCTGTGTCTCTAGATCTATCAATAGCAAGTCATTTCCAGTGTTTCATTATAGATAAAAATAGAATTATTCTAATCAATTCCTCCTTGTAGGAGTGTATTTAAATCATTTCAAGCATTAAGAAGCCTATCTTTTCTCTTAAACACCTACTTATTTTTTCAATCACCATTTCTAGTATTCAAAATGTTTGCATTCAATAAATCCTTAAACCTCACCTCAGCCCTTCCTTTAGCTCTTTCTTTTTAAAGTTTCTATAGCATGATATTGTCATGCCATCAAATCCAACCCTGGTTACCCACCTTCCTGATGAATAGGGTGAAAATGAAAACACCTTTTTACTTTGATGAGAAAACATTTGAACTGAATATTAATTTACTGCCACTGTTCAAATACACATCTTTTTGGTTAACTGTTAATGGTGGATGACAAGTATTATCAATGCATCTTTTATTAAATTACCACTCTAACATAAAATTGAGTAAATATAGGAAAAGTCTTTTAATGAAATAGAAAATTCTTACCTTAAAGAGCATCACTGAGTAAATACTTTGGAAACAGAATTTAGTGTAATCAGCAGTTTCCCATGTAAAATATAAACTCACTATTTTCTTTTAAAGAATGAGTCTTAGTAGGTTCAGATGAATCATATCCTGAGCCATGTCACTGAGGAACTATTAAAATGCTGTGTCATGAGTTTTTTTAAACAGCATTAGAGGATTTACCTTCCACTAAAAGGTAAAGATACAAAGGAGATTTCTATTTTGCTTTCAAAATCTTTATTTCCATGTATTTTAACATCTGTGTTTAACTACCATCCAGTTATGTAGATTTTCACTTTAAACTATTTTACTTTCCATGCTTTTGCATCATCTTTTACTGGCAGCAATACATTCTTAGCTTAAAAACTATAGAAGTTTAGATGGAGCAAAGTACATCAGAACAACCAGAGTTGCTTCAAGAACAAGTTGTGAAGAAAAGAGATCTCCACATTTTGTTTAAATGTAGTAGAGGTTGAATGACTTTCTTAAATCCTTATTAACTCAATTTTTTTTGTTTTGTTTTTTTGTCTTAATTATCAGGTAATTAAATCATAACTAAAGTGGCAAGGAATAATCAGATGGAATTCCATTCCATGAAAATATATTTACTTAGATAACATCAAGTACTCTTTTTAAAAGGGTAAAGAAATGACTGTGTGTTGTTCAAAGTTAAGATTTTTTGTGTCCCTTTATTTGTAAAGGCTCCTTTGATAATTCATTCCGAAATAAGTTACATTTTGTTTTATGGACAGCAAAAGTTGAGAGGGGAGTGAAAGTTTGGATTTTCCATTTTTAAAACAATCGATTATTAAGTTAAAGTCTTACAAGATTGATCTTCATTGAGTCTGCAAAATTTTAAAATAACATTATAGGAGAATAAACACAGGTGGAAATGCCAATTAAATATCACAACCCAATAGGTTCAAATATATTTGCTTTTATCTAAAACCTGAGTCAGTATTGATCAGTTGTGATCTCCCTGCAGTAATTAGAACACACACACACTCTCCAAAACTGCACAAGAAAGTGGATGCTTGGCTCTGCATTCCCATCTCCAGTTCCCTGGCATAGTCGTAATGATATATTTTTACTGAACTGTGAATGTATCAATATCATGAGTTTTTACGTGTAAAACAAAGTACCAGAAACAGGGCTCGCCTAACAAAGAAAATTAAAACTGTCAAGAAACAAATTAAGAAACCACTATAAAAAGAAAAGCATCATCCATTCAGATTTTTCTGAGAAGACTGCACATTCCTCAAACATTAGCATACTTTTCATATCCAATTTCCTCATTCCCCTGATTGCTTAGTGAATCAGGTAAAATACACGAATAAATAAATAAAATTAAAAAAAACAAAAAGAACATCAATATTGTTGTATAATGAACCAAGACTTGCTCCCTTTCTCTAGATTTATGTTTGACAAGTCCCTGAATAATCCCTGAAATTAGGTGTTCATTATATACCTAAACTTCAACTTCAGAATGTGTCAGTGCTGTCATGAAAAATGTGGTATCCCATGCTACTTAGTGGAAGATTTCTGTAATATCAAATCTCATTTTAAATACTGAAATTAAAAACATTTCATCCTCAATCACATGCAGAAGGAGGATAAGATAGGTTTGTATGGAAGTGTGGCTATGTAGAGTGAGAGTGTGTTGTATTGAAAGTGTTAAGATTGTATCTTAATAACATGAAGTATCCTTCAAAATCATCAGACTTTAGGGATAGAAGGGTACAACTCCCTCATGCATTCCATGAGAGATGGGTTGTGGTTATTTCTCTTCTTAATCTCTCTTACTGGATTAACAAATACTGGGCATGATGAATTTATCCTAATCCCTATGAAACAGTTTTTTAAAAATTACCTTAAAAACATATTCATATTTTAATCCATAGTCTCCACAGTAAAGTCTCCTGTTTGGCTGGTTGTTTGTGTTTTTTTTCATCATAAGCATTGGCTTTTTCTCCATAGGAGGCAAAGAAAAGCAAGAGCTTCTAAGAATGCATAAAAAGTCCTTAAAATATGTTTTCAGATGAAAATAATTATCCTCAGAAATATAGTTGTGAATTAATTGTAAGCTGCAGCTATATATACTAATAAAACATCTGTCTGCAAAAATGTCATTTTATTAAGAGTATAACTTGTCTTCCCATTTGACAATGTTTATTTCCTAGTAAAATAAAGAATCCCAGAATGGAAGTGTCATCTTCAGTCATTCTGTTTATGGCAAATGGTTCTTTTGGGCTTCAAAAGGTAGACTGGTATTTTCAAACAATTCTTTCTGTTATTTTCTATCAGCTAATGCTAGCTAGAAATAGTTGTTTTTATTAGGAGGAGACAGGTATTCTTGAAAAATTTTAGGGAATTGTGTTTGCATTTAAAATGTTAGTGTGTAAAATATTTACATCTTAATTTACAGTAATGCCATCATGTGAGAGATGCCACAAACAAAATTTCATAGCTTAAACTTGTTTTAATATTTAGAAATGATATTTTACTAAAATCAAAATTTTATACCTTGATAAAATTTTCTCATTCTGATGAACATGTTTTTATACTCTAAGTATAAGTTTTCTTGTTCTTTTCTTGGTTCTTTTAACCTCCTATCCTGGTATAATCTTGAAATATGCACTATTCATAGTATATATCTTAAAATAAGATTGGGGTCATTCAATATGGATACCTTCCGATAGGGTCCAGAAATGAGACAATAAAAAGTTGACCTGATTTAAAAGAAAGTTCTGTCATGTAAAAACATTTGCATAGTTTTTATAACTCCTGGCCAGATCCTTGATCCTTATGAAGGATCCTTTCATGAAAGGACTGCGGGTCTGGGCCTTTAGAATTATTTTTATTTTTATTAAATGTGGAAATTGTTATTTATGATATATATGTATATATATATAATTTTCTGAAAATTTTATGTAATTTTTCCCTTCTTAGGAAAATACCCAATTCTAGTACTTAATTTCTCATTGGGTTTAAAAGTCACCATTACTGTGTATAATCTAATTGACAATGAGCACAGACATTTATTGTACCTTTGGTGTCTGTTAGTATGTTCTATCAGAAATATAGGATCTACATGATAGCTTCATGTCACAAAATATACATGTCACAGTACTTGAGAACCTTACAAACACTTTAAAAATTAACACCTTCTGTTTCTATTCACTTGGGAATACTAATGCTACATTTGAGATAATGAGTATTAGAATTTTTAAAATACCAGTTAAACAGTTCAACAGATGTTTGAACTAATGTAACAATAAGACAGTATATAGAATGGTAGCCCAAATGGTTTGACCTCCATTTTCTAGCAACTAAATATTAATTCTTAAACTTAATTCAAAATTGTTCTTTAGATTATAGCATTGTCTGTATGTTTTAAAGAATGAACTTGAGAGACAAAGCTTTGAGTTTAGCAGAGCCAAACCTCACTAAGGAAGTAATTTGCTGAGAATGAAGAAAATATTATGAGATAAGTAACATTAATTTGATTGTGCAAGGATTTAATGCTGTGTAAGTTAAGTTCAAAATTTCCATTGAAGTTTATATGGAACCATCTGCCCAACTAGAGATTAACATTGTTGTAACAAAGTCAAAATCATACATACGTGACATGTGCTACTTTATACAATAGCAGAATAAACTATATTTAATTTTAGATAAGTACAGATTCTTTTAAAAGAATGTATTTCTTATGCAAAGAATTGCAACTTATGAAAACACTCTTTGTGCTAATAGGCATATGACATGAAGAATAAAATGCCTTATGCGAGTAAGGACTATTTGTATTCAAGTAAAATATATCAAGATGTCCAAAGTTAATGAACCGACAAAAAAAAAAAGAGTAAATGAAAAAAACGTCAAGTTTGTTCATTATCAAGATATATTTTAAATGAGGAAATCAAACCTCCCACTCTTTTTCTGATTTGATGAGCACAGGGTCCTGGGTCCTTATTATAATGGTCTTTATTTTGGAGGCATTATGGTGTGGAAGGTGGTTTGGGAGATGGACAGGATCCTTGACTATCAAAACTGGTTGCTCGGCCAGGCAACTGAAAGACAATAATTTCATAATGCATGATCTAATGCAAAAGATAATAAAGTGGGTAGTTGCTGCTACCTCTGACTAGTGGATATTCACCCATGATATGCAAATCTCCACAGAGAAGACATACATAACTTCCCCTGCCCTGTAGAACTCACCTTCTTGGGCAGCATGATTGGGCAAAGACATCTTATGGAGATGTAGGCAGAGCACGGTACCAAATGGCATGCACACAACTACTCATGACTGCAGGCTCATTTCACATTCTATGATAGGCTTTTAGCTCTTACTGTAAAATAATTAATGGTTTGTGATAGTGGGAGGTGATTGCTAGTTACGAGCAAGAAGGCTCAAGGCCCAAGAGACCACACTGTACTTGCTCTAAGGCAGAGGGCAATTTTTGTGGGGGCAACTAATGAGATGAGAGGGGATGACTTTGCAGATGGGAGCCATGAGTGTTGGAGAATAATTTCTCATGGTTCTTAAATATGTGTATTGAAAAAGTTCAATTACAATAGGATAGACTTTTGACTAGGTAGAAGGAACCAGATTTTCTAAATGATGCATTAGTCTCTCTCTGTTCCCAACTTACCCAGTTTTTGAATAATTGTTCCCTTCTCATTTTAATCCCTTCTCTGGCAATAAAACACATAATTATACACTCACCACTTTCCCAAAATGCAAAATCCAGCCAGTTCTTAGGTCTCTAGTCCATATGTTCTGTTTGACCAATGAATGTAGGTGCAGGAGTTGGAAAAAAGGAGCTACTTGCTGGAGAAAGTACATTTATATAGTCTTTTGTCCTCTGATACTCAGCTGTTAGAAATATATCTGGGATCTTCTTCTGATGCCCATATTGTAGCTTGTTCTTCCTGTAAGTCCTACAATGACTGAAAAGCGTTTACATGTCCTGAGACACAAACATAGGCCTATTCCAGAGCTCCCCTTCACCAGATAAATGTATAGCTGCTTATGAAACAGTCATAAGTAATTATAATATACCTTGGGGCATACAACCCCTGTCCTTTCATTACTAAAAGTTCTTGCTTACACTATCTCTCTTCTCCTTACATAATTCCTGTGAAGTCTGTAGGGCCATACATTTCTATTTTCATTAAGTGTGGAGAAATTCAGCTGTAGACAGAATAAGTGATCTGCTCAGGATCAGATAGCCAGAGGAGCAAGGATTAGATCCCATATCACTTTTCTTTTTTTTTTTTCTTTCCACATCACTTTTCAGTGTGGTTCTCTGCCTGGCAAACTTTACTCTCATGCCTAGATTCTTAAAATTAATATTCACTTCAAACTTTAAATGAAAACAAGAGGAGAGGCAGGAAAAGGATAGTGATTATATAATAAGAAGTAGAGTATATTTTATATTTTATACTTTAGACAATACACACTATTGACGTGAAACCCAACTTTCCTGAGACTTGCTAAATACACCTGTCTGTACTTCTGAAGCACTCTCGGGGAAAGTCCTGTGTGAATGTGCATTTGTGTTTGTGTATGTGTGTCTTTTATGATTTACATTAAATGAAGTGAGGTTAAAAATTGAGAACATTAATAAATATAAGCGGATATCTTATCCATGGTAACAGCTCTGTTGCCTGAGCATGCAATGTTCATACAGTGTTCATCAAATTTTCCCTATCGTGTCCTGAGTAACACAGCCAAGGTCACATTTTTGCGACTAAGCTGAAAAGCACTTGGGCCCACTGACAGTTAATTACACTGTGCTACCTCTCTCATTCAACCCAGTGTTTAATGCCAGAGCAAGAAGCAGACTCTCACCCATGAACAGACAGCAGTGTATTTTTCACTTACTATGTAGCTATCATAACTATTCTTTGTATCGAATGGCATAAATGCCAGCATCTACCCCACATCCTTTTGTTAACCTGCATTACCTCTCAATCAATCAGGTCACACAAAAGACTTACTTTGTGACTCTCCAAGAGTTTCCAGCAATCATCTTTGGGAAAGAAAGTCATCCCACCCTGTGACATTCAGTGTATTAAATAGACTGACAACTAACTTAAAGGCTAAAAATCCTGCCACAAGTGGATGTTGATACTTCTGGTTAGTATAACTGTGAATAGTAGTTGTATTAAGAGCTAACATATGTCAAACTCTGTGCTGAACACTTAATATTTGGCATTTTACTTAGTTTTACTCTTTGAGTTTACTGCTATTACAGAGCAAGGGCAGAAATATAGAGAAGTTACAGGAACTTGCCCCAAGTTCTTCCAATATGGGTCCCACAGCAGAGCCAGGCTTTGAACTCAGGCAAGCTGATGCCTCAGTATCTTAAAAATCTGTGAGCACTTTTATTTAATGCCCAGAGTATTGGGAGATATACTTGTCCCTTTACATAGAGGAGTTGTATTAGAAGATAGTACTTCTAATTAGGGATTCTAGGAGAAGTTTAGGTGAGGTGGCTGTTTTCACAAAAGGGAAACAGCAAAATTCAGTTGCCAGTTAGTAATAATTTACTTGATTGCTCTATCACTCATTTATAGAAGTTTTCATGCTACACAAGGAAAATGAGACTTGCAGTTTTTGTGAGCTTGCTGTCCAGAGGAATATCAGACCCAGAAAGTTTAATGGTTTCTAAAATCATACAAGGCACACAGAACTTTGAATACTGGATGATAAACTGTGTGGGACGGAAGGAAGAGCAATGTTTAAAAAAAAATTGGTGAATGTATACAATCAATGACAGACAAATGTTAGCAAATAATAATATTTAAGAAAAATAGATTTTAAAAAAGAATAGATGCCAGGGAACTGCAGCATACCTCCAGCAAGGGGTGCCAATGTGTTATTGGTTTTCGGTGATAGGCCAGCATTTCATTCCAGTGGTCTCGCCCAAGACCTTCAGCGTCCAGGCCTGTTCTACACACTCCTATGACCTCATTGTGTCCTACCCTACAATTTGGAGAATATCACACTTTCATTCCAACATTCAAAGATAAATGGAGTTTCATACATGTTAGCAGAATTTTAAACATGATTTAGAACTAGATTTTATGATAAGTTCTAAATTATTCTGCATATTACTTTAGGTCAAATTAAAAATTTTACACAAACAAAATGCACTACACAAGATTGGCTTTCAAATATGAATTTGTAAAAGGAGAATGCATAAACCGTTTTAGTTCTCTGTAAGTTGGGCACATTTCACAATAAAATAGAATGAGAAACACCAGCTGGTTCTTACCTATATTGTTGGATTTCCTTTTTAGAAGCAGCCCTATTAACTTTAAGTGATAGAAATGAGATCTTGTTTTTTTCACAATGCCTAATATTTTATAGTGATGCTTTGATTTCTTACCAAGAGTCAATACCCACTTTTATTTTGTATAAATGGCCATATTTAGTTGACTCTAAGTGATATGTCAGTATATATCACTGCTTATACTACAATGAAACAGGCCAGGGCTATATTCAGTATTACGGTATTTGAGTTATTATTGCACAGCACCAGGGAATACTGCACAACATTCCTGTTGTGTATTCCACACAAGACTCAAATGTGTATGTTCTAAGTCGCTTCCCAAGAATGGAATGTAATTTAAAGGCATTTCTATAGAGTTCTTTTGACAGACATCTCTAAGAAGACTTTTGAGATGATTTTAGGACCTTTCATTACTTTCTTCCTGTCACTGATGTAGATATGTTTAGTATCATGTTTCTTCCATATGAAGTTTCCCCAACAAGCATATTTTTAGGAATAATTTTAAAAATCTTTCTGTTCTATATACTGTCAAGATCCATTTCCCTAAAATTGTCTGCATGACAAATGCTGTTGTATCTACCTGCAATCACTGTGATAAATCGATAGGAATAATATTTTGGAAAGCAGATTAAGGGCTTCTGATGAAAGCACTGAAATATTTTTAAAGTTTGAAATTTTAACTAATTCAAGATTTTTGTCTCTCTAAATAGTGGTAGTTTTTTCCCTAAACTGTGATATAAACTAATTTCAAATAGATAGTATAAATCATTTTACTTTTTAGTGCTTCATTATCTAGCTCTGAGCCAGGGGATACCATATTAATTTCTCTAGATTCTAGGGTCCTGGTTACTACTATTTTCATGATATCATAAAATGGAGCACTCCTTTAGAATACATTAGAACAAAATAAATGTACTAAGACACTATCTATGTGCTGATAATTTTGTAGGTTAAACACACAGTATTCCTTCCCAAAGATATAAGTATAAAAAGCAAAACAATACAAAGAAGTATATAGCAAGGGCCAATTAAGAGATATGAACCTTTATAGGGACAACAGTTCAGAGGAAGAAGAGGTAGGTTAGCTGAGAAAGACACAGAAGGGGTGACTTAAGCAGGGCTGTAAAGCCTTGGTTGGATGAGATACACAGAGCAGGGTGACATTTCACACAAGGCAAGAGTGGGAGAGTAAAGTTCAGAGCTGAAGCAGGAAGAAACATCAGAGCTGCATTTGGGAGTTTGCAATTTATTTTATGAAAGAACTGACTTAAAGTGTGCAGGCTGAATGAATTACCCACAAAGCATGTTGAGACATCAAAGCTATTATTCACTTTCCACTCTTAATACTCACTGTTAATGGTTCTATATTACGCTAATGTCTTACAAATGGGAAAAGTGAATCCCAAAGAGATTACATAACTTGCCCTTACACACAGTTAGTTAATGAAAGAGCCTGGGTAAGAATTAATGATATTCATATTCTAGCCCAGTTGGGAAAACAAACTCCATTGATAGTAATTTCTGTTGTTATTGTAAAAAGATGTCACAATAATGCTTCCTATAATGGGTTCCATATTACTTCTACACCACTCTCTCATCAGCCCCAGGTGTCTGACTTCTTTTGGAAAAGAAAAAAGAAATATTATAACATGGGAAAAAATGAATTTTGAATGAATAATTTTTTCCTCTTCCATTCTAAATTAAAACTGTTGGAGCAGTAAATAACCTGGAAAGTTGAATTTGCTCTGCATATGACTAAACATGGCTGTTCTCCAGTGAGTGATGAACAGGTACCCACCTATCGTAATCCATGACTGCAATGGAGAGGCTGACCTGGTCCACGTTCTCTGGAGGGATATCGAAAATAATGGCCTCATTGTACACAGGGTTTAGAGTATTTTTCTTTGTAGTTGTTTTCCGCTTTTTTAATCTTCGACCCTCACACATCAGAGACACTTTGACATAAGGATCTAGGAATAGTAAGGTAATTTCATTAAAATGAAAGTAACAGTACGAAGCATAAATAAAACTGTAATTAGTTATTGCTATAAGAAAAGCCTTATTTAGCGGTATAAGAAAAGTATATTAAGCCTTTCAGTATTATCAGTCTTAAATTCAAATGACTTATATGGGGGTAATAGACTAACACTTCGTACTTTAAATGGAATAATTTATCTTGAATGAGCCAGAAAAGTATTAGTTTCATCTGTTTTTAATACAACAGAGAAAACCTACCAGTCTACCAAGAGCCAGTCTGGAACTATATGTCTTCTGGTCACAGCTATTTGAGAATATATTTTGTTAAAAGTGATTTCTAGGGAATGTAATCCTAACAGGTAAGAATAATTGCCTTAGGGATGTCTGGTTGGCTCAGCAGTTTAGCACCTGCCCTCAGCCCAGGGTGTGATCCTGGAGTCCCAGGATCAACTCCCACATCAGGCTCCCTGCATGGAGCCTGCTTCTCCCCCTGCCTGTGTCTCTGCTTCTCTCTCTCTCTCTCTCTCTAGGTCTCTCATGAATAAATAAATAAAAACTTAAAAAAACAATAATTGCTTTAAAGTTAATTTCCTTCAAAATGATTTAGGATAAGAAGATTGAAACTTGTGAAAGCATAACATTGTATCTAGAGCATATGTGTGTATGTGTGTATGTATACACCCACAACTAGTAGAAGTTAGAAATTTCCTCAATTGTTGGAAAAGTATTAAAATAAGACATTTCATTTTACAGTCATAGTGTTGGTGTTTGATAAAGAGCTCAGACTGAAGAAATGATCACTACAAAATATATTAAATATGTTGTGCTTAATTGTATACAATAAAAAAGGTAATAATTGGTTTAAAAATGTTATGGAAGGTTCTTGATATGACATTGTCTATATGATACCAACTTGAAAGGGAAAATTTTATTTGGCCCATATTTTTATGGGCCAAATTTATTTTCATAAGAAGGAAAACTGTTATAGTATTACAGAAAACTATGCAAAAGTTTCTATAAGAGCCTTACTTTTGTACCTTTTAATAGGAAGGAAGCATGGCTTTGGGAGGGGATGTAAGCATTGGGGTGAGAATGCTAGCTGGTTAAACAATCAGTGTTTGCTCTATGTTCATTTATTTTTTCCCCCTTTATTCTGGTTGCTCTCCAACAGTAACACCACCACCTCTTTTTTCCTCTTTCTACCAATGTAGTAATAAATCTTATTTTCTTAGAATAAGCCAAAATCATAACAGTATAAATTTACTTGAATTAATAATACCTTTTAAGCTCTAGAAAAATATATCTGTATATTTCATAAGCATTTCAATCAAGGAGCAAAAAATATATTTTCTGGCTCAAAATTGGGTAAATAAAGGTAAACAAAATGGCAATGTTCAATGGCTGTTTCCCATTTACTTCTCAATTTTTTAATAATAGGAAGTATGTTCTAAGAAAGAAACTCACTTCTGTGATACTCTTTTGTGTATTAGGCCCAGGCCTAGACCTCTCATTAACATTGGGAACAAGACATGATTTATCCTCTGCCACCCCCATCATGTCTCTGACGACATTTCTCCACTAGTGACAAGGATAATTTACTGGCTCCTTAGTTGATTCACAAACCTCTAGTGAGAGTTAATGAGGTGGTGTTCTCAGAGCATGCACTCTTTCGTTGAAAAGCTTCATATAAACAAAAAGTAATCTTGCACTTAATTACAACTTTGATGCTGTCTGCTTGTCTCAGAATTTGATCTCTTTTGATATATGGAGGAAAGAGTAGAATAAACAATAATTTGCAGAGTACATTGTGTAAATTCTTCAACATTTACTGACCCAAGAATTTTTCACCAAAATAAATGCAGAGTTTACTTTCATTCTACTTTTATATATCAACTGTGTATTGTAAATTTTTAAAAATGAAAAAATAATTCACAAAATTGTTCAAAAGTGAAGATGGTAGAGAAAAACCTATAATGAGAAGGCTCCCTCCCATCTGTTCCCATACCTCTCTCTCCACCCCTTGGTTTTCGTTTGTCACTCTGGTAATTCTTTTTGCAAATATTAACAACATAAATATGTATTGTAATATTCCCAATGCTTACACAGAAAGGAGCATGATATCCATTTATTTTTGTGCCTCCCCCCTTTTTTTTCACTCATTTAGTGTATCCTGGAGCTCTTTCTGCACTAGAACTTAGAGTTATCTCATGCTTTTTGTAACACAAATTTAGTTTATTTCTTTGTTCTGAAGAAGCACAAAGTTATAGATTTCTTTCCCCATGTCATCCTTTCCTGTATCTCCACTACCATTTCTTATTTGTTTAATTTGACAAATGCTTATTGCCTTCTCTCCTCTGTCCTGATCATTTTTTCTTTTACAGAGCTCTGCCAGAGTTCACATATTAAGTTAATATATAACCTTCCAGACTGTAGTGATTTAAATGCAGGGGTAAAAGAACATGATGTGACTTTACCTCTTTATCAAAATTAGCACAGAAAGAGAAATTTCCTCCAAGAATATCGCAGACTCCATGCAGAGCCTGACATGGGACTTGATCCCGGGTTTCCAGGATCAGGCCCTGGGCTGAAGGCAGCGCTAAACCACTGAGCCACCCGGGCTGCCCTCCTCCAAGAATATCTTTAAGAAACTTCAAGAAGCATTCCTTTATTATTTCTTTCAGTCACTACACTTGCCCAAAGTTTTATTTTGAAAGGTGTTAAGAATGCAGATGCAAATGATGGTCTTTGAAACTTGTTCTTTCTCTGCAGATCGAGGGAGGGAAAGAAGTTCAGCCTACATGTGTTTTCATACTTGTAAGGTAATGCAAGCTTGAGGTGAAGAATCTCCTTTTATAAGTAACTGACTAGTTAGAAGTAGGGCAGTGATTGGTAAATTATGAATTTTTAAGAAAGAACCAAATTTGTAGAGCAAAATAAAAATAAAAACTCTAGCTCATAGTCAATATATTTGATAACATCTTTTAAAATTTTTATAATAATAATAATGTAAATATAAGAGGTGATTTAAAGTCCTTTGTTTGGTAATCTCTTTTTCTACTTTTATAATACTCCACTATAGACAAATGAACTTAATAATTCAATAGCCATATATAATTTTGGATACATGAAATATTTGGGAATGTACCCTTGACCCATTAGCCAACTGTGTACATACCTGATGAGCCAGTGACATCCATAGCCTTCAGATTTCTGCACTTGATGACTGTCAATGTCATACGTCCAGCAGTTGGCAAATAACAAAGGGAAAACATGATTTCACCCAGATCTATACTTTCCTAGAAAGGCAATTGGTAATGTTAGCCATTTCGACCGGATAGTAAAACAAGATTATAATTGAAGAGGTTCAGTGAAAACTCACTTTGATGGAATCTCTGAATGTCATTCTAAACTGTTTTATTAAGGATACAGATAACATTGCAAGAAAGCTGTTCTAAACAGAGTAAGAAAAGAGAGTATATTCCAGTTTGCTCATTTGACATCTCCACTTGTATTTTTAATAGGAAACTCAAATTTAATATAGTCAAAACCAGACTGCTGATTCCATTCATTCCTATTCATCTTCTGAAACCAATTTTTCTGTCACTCTTTCCAAGAACCAACAAAGGAAGTTATCACTTACCCAGAGGCTGGAGCCAGAGCCCAGCAGTCACTTTTATTCTTCTCTTTCCCTCACCCCTACACATCCAACCCATGTCTTGTCTACACTGTCTACCAAATATATCCCAAATTAGTGACTTTCTTTTTCAGCTCTATTAATACCATTCAAACCAATATCACTTCTTCTCAGGATTACTTTAGGAGTTTCTAAAATTGATCTATCACAGAAGCACTCAAAAGTGATCACTTACGAACTGCAAATCAAGTTATTTCACTCTCCTGCTTGAAACCATCTGAGGGCTCATAACTATACCGGAATAAAATTCAAAACCTGGTATAGAAGTAAGGTAACTATAAATCTTGGTATATCTGGGAAATTCTGGGTTTATACCTGTTGTCCTTGTATAATTAGTAAGAACATTCCCCTTCAATTCTTAAATATGTCTTTGGTTTGGATGGTAAATCACAAGGTCAGATATAAGGCCCAATGTGATCAGGATCCTATCTTTCTAACTTTATTTCTTGCCTCTCTTCTCAGCTTACTCTGATATGGACTCAAACCCCCTTTTTTTCCCTGTTATTCAAATAAATGCAGTTTGTTCCTGCCTTTGCCTGGTGCATTTTCATTTTTTCTCATATATCTTTCCATGGATGACTCCTTCTCACAATGCAGGACTCAGCTCAAATAGCATCTTCTTAGTGAGGCCTTCTTCCTTCCTATCCTATGCTCACCTACTCACAGATCCTTTATATTTTTTTCATAGTCCTCATAATCATTAGAAATTATCTTTTACATTCATTTTTTGTTTCCCTGATTCCCATATGTAAGGTCTAGGACAGCAGAGTTCTTGTCTTTTTATTGCTACACTCTACTGAAATGCCTGGTGCATAACTGGCTCTCAGTGCATCTTTTTGAAGAAATGAAAAGATTAGTTCATATGGACATAAAGTTGTATCAGATATACATTTGAACTGTTCACAGAACCCTAATATAGATCTATTTCCTGTCCATGGCTGCATAGATGGTGGACAAATGAAAATGAATGTGAACAATGCATATTTAGGATGCTTCTCAAAGAGCTATTTATAGGATTTAATAAAATCATTCCTGGTAAGACAATATGTGGTAGATTTAATTTGGCAGGAAATAAGTTGCTATGCACCCAAGCCCATAGGACTAGGTTCCTAAAAATTCTTCACGACAAACTATTAACATTTGTTGGACTTACTCTTATACCTTAGATTCTGATTTATGTAATTCCTATTTCTTTATTCATGGTCTAGAAGTAGTAGAGCCCGCTAATTAAGAGCATAAAGTTTAGAGTCAAACTTATGTTTGACTCCTGTTTTTTTCTACCTCCTAGCTGTGAGATCCTAGGAAATTTAATTAAGTTTTGAATTTCTGAAACTTTCATTTTCAAACTAAGGAAAGTACCCACTCAACAGTGGTTTTAATCATTAAGTGAGATAATGTATATAAAGTCCAAGGCATTTAAACCAATGGCTGACATATGACAAAGGATACTGTTTTGTTTATGACTGTGTTGCCATCACATGAGCAGTACCTTACTCATATTGAATGCTGAGTAAGTACTAGATAAATGAAAAAAATTAATCAAGGAAAGCAGTTATTATTTTTTAAGAACTTTACTAAAAAGCATATATTTTAAAACAAAGATATATTCAACTGGGTCTCCTCTGGGCTTTTGGATTGCTGCAGACCCAAAATAGTGAGCAATAGCCAACAGGAGAGGCCAGAGAAAAAAAACAGCAAGAGTACAATCTCCTACTAAGGATTCATTCTTTTCACCACCAAGCAATTACTGAATATTATTTGCTAGGTGCACTGGTAGGTTCCATGGACCCCAAGATAGATGTGGCATGATTCTGTCCTTGAAGATCTCAGCTGAGAAGGAAGAGTAGGCTATAAAAGACTAAGAAAATAAGTCTGGATCCTATTTTTATCTGGTGATTCTCTTCCTGTTTCTATCTCTTTTCCAGTGTTTCTTTAGGCTGAGTCAATGGAGTTCTCTGAAATTTTCTATCTGGCAGCCACCACCCTTCCTTTTCTCTCAGTGTGTATTTCTCCTCCCAGGAACTATCAGTAAAAGTAGGCACACTTTGTCACCAGCTGGTGAAAAAATTAAGGCACCTTTTTATGAATATAGAGCAACTGTTAAGTTCTTAGTGGGATGGCAGTGGAGAAGTGAGGGAGGAAATAGGAGACATGATCTCAGGGATGAAATGCTTAGAGTCCAACAGGGATTGTACCACAAACACAACACAATGTACCAACAGACACATCTAAAGGGCTTAGTTCTTACATGAAAAGAACATATTTTCATGTATGTGACTGTGACGATTTTAATCTTACACATTGAACAATCTGTAGAAGTAATTTTTCTATTTCTCTAGATATATCACATGCTTACTGGTTGGAACAAAGAAAATTTACAGTATTTGGTCCCACCCCTCAAAGGTCCTTTTTATCAAGCTGCAACATAATTTTGACTATCTGTTATTAACAGGTATTGGTAAATGTAAAGAGGTTAAACTGAGGAGTTGACGAAAGTACTAGCCTAAATAAACTAAAAGCAAAGAGCATGATTAAAGGACATCCCTAGGCAGCTCTGTATGACAGGCTAGCTGGGTTTTTGCCTACTGGAGTAGTAAGTAATTTCCTTAAATATTTAAACTCCATGAGGTCAGTAGTTTTAAAGAAACTAGAATGAACTGGGTGGTTTTCTTTATTTATTTATTCATCAGAGACACAGGCAGAGGGAGAAGCAAGCTCCCTGTGGGGGGCCCGATGTGGGACTTGATCCTAGGATCTGAGCCAAAGGCAGACGCTAAACCCCTGAGCCACCAGGTGCCTCTGGGTGGTAAAGATTAATGTACAGTATGCATGCATAATAATTGCAAAAGGATTCTTCATTAGACTAGATTTTTCCTTCAGGAAGTGTGAATGTGAAAGAACTGAAATTGCATACACGCTGAAAAGGGCACAATACTCTCTAAGGTAAATACCAATATTCTACAACTTTTTAAATCTGGAAGCAACCTAAGAAGTAATTATGAGAAATGAATTAATGAAGGTAAATGGCTGTATAACCTTTAAAAAGGTCCTGTAACAAATGTACCAGCGGAAGTCCAGGTTTGGGTGACAGTCCTGTGAGCTAGTGTGAGCACTAATTCTCCATACCCCCTGTGTCTGTGTGTAGATGGCCCAGCCTCAGGGAGCAGGCTGACTTTTAATTGCCACCTCTTCTCTGCCCCAGCTCACTGCAGTTTATAAGGCCATACTCAGTTCCAACAATCTGAACCCTCTCCTGCCGAGCAAAAAAAGCAGAAAATAAGTTGAAAGGTCTCTGAACATATAGCATAAATATAACAAAGTTATATGGTGAAATTCTCTTACATAAGGAGACGACCTCATTTCTTACTCAACACCCATTCACTATTATTTTAGGTAAAATTCTAACGAGAATGTTTCCTTGGTATATCATTCTATAGCAGGTCAAAACTCACAGGTGGAATGTGGAAATGGGGCAACTAAAGCAGTCGGTCTGGGGAAGCCCGCAATAAATGATAGCTGGAAAGACACCATTCATACAAGAAGGAAGCAAATGTTTGGAAAAGGATAGCAATCTGGAATCGTTTTCCATCAAGGGGAACTGACACTTATAATAATGCCTTACTAACTTAAAACAGCATTTTATTATAGATTTCAACAGTAATTAATATTTAAAATGATGGCTTTTGAGTCATTAAACTTAGAAAAAATATATTCTATATGTTCTAAGAAAGTAGAGAAGTATACACTATTTTTTTTAGGAATTTATCCAAAATCCTTAGAATGTTTGAAGTGGTAATTTTGGGCTTTAGGCTTTGAGTTTCTGAAAAGTTTATTTCTGGATAACCTCATTTATTCCAATTCTACATGAACATGAACTTCTCATATGAACCTTTGAAAAATGACTCTATCTTTGGACAAATAATCATTTGAAATCCTGCTTTACGTCTAGTATATAGTGTTCCATAAAATTTCTCCAGGTAGGAAGACCATTCTCATACACACTAATAATGTATTTGGTGGAACATTCACAGTGACGATCTTCTGACTGTATACCTGGAAGGAGGGCTTATGAAGAAGGCTAACACTGAGCCTGGCTCAGAGACTATACATTTGATTTCTTCACCCTGGTTCCACAGACATTGAGCTGGGTAGATAAAGATCACTTTCTAGTAACTGGCTATAGTTAACTTCATAAACATAGACACAGTTATAAAGATTTTTCCATATACCATCTCTCTAAGATAGAAATAAAAGTCAATGGACAGATAAGTTGATATACAGATAGTTGCACTGCACATCCTATTTCAGGACTGAGCTAATAGTAAGATCGAACTATAGCAACTGAGTATAGAAATGGAGAGACATCAGATTTAAGGCTTGATAACTACAGCATGTTTTAACCCAGTGAAGGAAGTAAACAGCACATTAGGGTTTGAGAGCCTACAGACATGAGACCGGCAGAGGAGAGGAATAATATTGTATGTGAGTACTATGATTAATATTTACAAATAAGAATGGGCAGCTTATGGTAAGAAATAAGGAGTTTGGTGACATGTTGGAAGACGTTTAAAGCTCTATGTAGTTTATTCTGTGACTCCTATGGGTAATAGGGGGGATCCAAAGGTGTTGGTAACATGAAAGAGTGGGAGCCTGGAAGAATGAAAAGGGTATATAGGTTCCCAGATCAGAAAAGCTAGAGTTAATATCCTACATCTCCCATGTACTAGTTGGTAATGAAAACAGTATTTGCAAAACATTTCTTTGTTTTGAGTAGGGTATATTAGGATGAATAAAGGAGAAATGTGGGGTGCCTAGGTGGTGCAATTAGTTGAGTGGCAGACTCTTGGTTTTAGCTCAGGTGGTGATCTCAGGGTTGTGAGACTGGGCTCTGAACTTGGCATGGAGTCTGCTTAAGACTCTCTCCTTCTGCCCTCCCCCCACTCCTCACTCTCAAGTAAATAAATCTTAAAAAAAAACAGTAGAGGGGCTTCTGAAGTAAACAGGTGTGTGAAGGTGTTGACTGAAGAAAGGTTTGAATTCAGAGATGTATTCAAAAGAATCATTAAGACTTATTGAAAAAAAAACCCCTTTAAACAATTGGTTGCCATGGTGACAGCAGTCATCACATCCTCTTAGCACCCTAAATGCTGCCTGCCTTCCACATTTCCTGGTTGGTAAGAAAATGGATGGTTCTCCTTGCACTGTTAAACGATGTGTTACTAGATCAAATGAGCATCTTCATTAAATTACTAGTCTTTCATTTGCCTGCTCACAAACTGAAGCAGGTTTTCTCAGGCTCTCTGACACAAGAGCACAGGGAGGTTAAGGGGGAGTGCTACGGTCATACAATGGCAATCCTTCAGGGTCTCGGGTGTCTTCATACACCAGGTAAAACTGTGCCTAGAGACTCAGGAACTGCAGGGGTCCAGGCAGGCCCAACTCATCAAATTCTCTGATGGGACCTTCCATTCGTTGAGCCGACCTCGGGCCAAACCCTGTGGGAAGTGGTTCATGCTCGAGTGGAAGGGCATGCCACCACCCTAACTGGGGGCATCTCCTAGGTGAGCCCTGGCACTTCTTCTCCAACTCCTCTTTGGCATCTGAGCATCCACTTCAAGGAGGGGATGACACCTCTGGGAGCCCCAGAGCCAGGAAGTTGGCCATGTACTTGGCCAGTGCCACATCGTCCACCATGCTCTGTCCTGTCTGAGAGAGAAGGTGATTTGCCGCCCCAATGTAATGCAGACCCAAGGTGGGTCTACTGCATTCAAACTACTGTAAAATATTTATTTCTCTCTGACCCACATCATCCATTCACCTGAGAAAAAATGGAATTTAACCTTGGGCAATCCACTTAACCTCACTTGACCTAGTTTCTTTGGTATAGCATGAGGGTGTTCAAACAGATGAACTAATTTATTTCCCATCTCTAAAATTTTGTAATTTTATGCACTGGTTAAATGAAGACTAAATAGTATATATATTGTTCAGGAATGTATGGCTAGGCCCTTTTAGCCCTTGTTTGCTACAGACCCAGCAGAGCCTCATTAGAAAGACCACAGAGGATCAGCTGGTGCTAATAGCTCAATTTCAAGTTCAAGAACAAGATTAGGGTTGATCTGGTGGGGGGATACATGAGGAAAGACCATACTGGATAATGAAAATACCTGGTTCTTCCCATGAAATCTAGGAGGAACCACCCAGAGGTGGGTGAATTTTAATCTAAACTTTGAAGAATGACTAAAGGTAAAGAGAATTAAAAACAGAGGGAGCAGTATATAAAGAGGCTTGAGGTGCTGAGTGGAAGATCCAACCATGACCAGAAGATTAACAGAGACCACTGGCTCTGGCAGTGATATAGGATAATTTAAATGGTAACACACTGGCCTTATTCTAAATGACCCCTTCTTGGGGCATGTGGTTGGCTCAGTCAGTTAAGTATCTGCCTTCAGCTTAGCTGATGATCTCAGAGTCCTGGAATCAAGCCCCGTGTCAGGTTCCCTGTGTCAGCAGGGAGTCTGCTTCTCCCTCTCCTTCTGCCCTTCCATGTTGCTTGCATGCTCTCTCTCTCTCTCAAAGTTAAGAAAAAAAAAAAGACTCCTTCTCAGGAGTATGTGAACAACCTGATTTTTTTTTTTTTTGTTTTTGTTTTTGCAGTCAGGATGAGAACCATTTTCATGGTTAATAACAATTACTTGGAAGGGTTGCATTTCATTAAGGGATAATATACAAAACTAATATATATTATAGGCCCAGTCTGACACACAGGAGATGTTGAAAAAAAAGTACTATTTCTTTTCTTGTTTACTTCAATTTTTCCAGGGTCAGTGACTAGTATAAGGTTGATGCTCAGTAAAAAAATGTATTGAATGAATAAATCATAAAAGCATCAGGCCAAGTCATGCATGGCTTCAGTGGCAACAGGGACATCTACTATTTGAAGGACTGAAGGCTACTCAGTAAACAGAGAACAAGTGAGCAAAGACACTGTTTACAGGTGTTGGGGGCTCTATGAGTAGAGCTCCCTAGAACTGTGCAAGGGCATGTCTACATATGGTAGCCCTGAGAGTATAATAGTCATAATAGTTTTGGGCCATCTACAGATACACTAAAGGTTTGGGGCACTTAAGTTAGAAGATACTTATCTATTGGTTTTTACTAAACTTTATTTCTTCATGGATCCCTCTAGTGTGATCTGGGATTATGTTTGCTCTAATTCTATAGTGCATCGGAATTTCAGAAGCAAATATCTTCCTAAGGTATATAAATTGCATTTTTTCCTTGCACATCTGACCATTTTCACCGATCACCAGAACAAGCAGTTTTGTGACTCTGGGATGCAAAGAAGGAGGAGGAAGCTGTTTGATAGAATACAATTAGGAAATGTAATTAACATTAAAATCTACTCCAGTTTCTAGCCCACTTCCTTCCTTTTCTTTCAAAGAACTACAATTTTCACATAACACTTCCTTCCTGCCCTTCCTCCTTCTCCTAGTGATTGTGATTAAACCAGATTGCACCATGTGCAACAAGGGTGGGGGAAGGGACAAGCAAAGGAGGGTTCTATCACAACACCTAGTTAGACTCCTGGAGTTTTACATACATTTTCATTATTGATTCTTTCTTACCATCTCCACTTGAAGATACAGAAAACACTTACTAGGTGTCCTTTAGCAGGACCTGCTTGTGTTTCTGCAGGAAGGAAAGAACACACTTTTCAGTAAGGATTATATAATATCAAGCATTGTGGTTGGCCATGACACAAAATCCAGGTGAAACTTTACTGAAGTCAGGGCAGAAAGGGGCAGAGAACATGGCAGTGTTGAAGATGGGAGGATAACAAACCCCACTGAGCATTAAGTGATCAATATTCACTACCCAGAGCTACTATTACCAGTGATACTATTTAATAGTGTGATGTTTCTGCTCAGTGAGAGAACCATTTTCAGCTCCCAATCTGAGTGGGGAAATAACCCTGCCTGCCGAATGGTTTAACTATTATCCCATCCAACATAGCTTCAGACTTGGCCACTTGGAGGAACAAAATGCTGAGTTTATAGAAGAGAGCTGAGGCCTTAAAACGGTCTTTCATGGACTTAAATCAATTTCGTAACACCTGGTGTAATGAGCATCCTGAGGCAGAGGGGATAGCCCAATGTAGACACTGGGACAAGAGCAATGTGGGGCATAAGAAGAGGATACAAATTTAGTAAGAACTCTTCCTTTTGTAATAACGGTTAAGAGATACCTAAAACTTCTTGGTGAGAGGACCTGGAGACTTATTCTTAAACCTTAATAGGTTTAGAATAGGTTTATAAATAGTGGCATAGAAGCTTGTGCAATACACTATGCAGCTCTCCTTGGAGTATTTGAAGCTTTTAAATACCTTGATAAAATTCCTCATTAATGGCATTGCTCTCAGTATGGTTGTACTAGGCACTTGGACTGGATGATCCTGGCTTCACTATTTTAGAGTCTACCTTAAATTAGTTTGTATGGTTTCACCTCTATTGTGTACTGACTAGTTATGAATTCAAACCCATGTTTTGCAAGCTTGTTTTGGACAATGCTGTTTGGATAATTTGTTTTCGTGGGTTTCTTTTTTTACTATTTTTTAAATCTATTTTTTATTTTTTGAGAATAACTTATTTTGAATAACTTGTTTAGATGAAATTGATCTGCAGTTGGATGTTAAAACTTTCTTACCAAACTTCTGCACATGGAAAGGAGAGGACCATTACATCCTTGATACCAGAGTTAATGGCAGGAGTGTCCATCGTGTGATGGACCTTTAAAGTTTAAAAACCAAGGTTTCACCAGTAACTTGAAAGTGTTTGGTCTGGGCAAGTCTACACTTTGCTAATCTAAATAGCTGTCTATAGATGAGAAACCTGTCCCTGTGATGGCCAGGCTACTCTTGGTTGGCAATGCTGTTGAACTGCGCAGTAGTCTCAGGAAGAGAAAGGACACGTGTTCCTGCCTTGGCGAGGCTACTCACCACAGGCAGTGGAAGCAAGCTGTGTCCTGAGAGTAATAACCTTTGGATCAGCCCATCTTGTCTGTAATGCCAGTGCTGTTGCCTGCTAGCTACATGCTCTTAGCTTCTACTATGCCAGTGGCTGATACTGAGTTTATTTGGAAAGACTGACTCTACCAAGAATAAACTCATTAAAAGGAATGCCTCAACTAAATGTGGACTTTATTTATCTCTTCTTTGTCTAGAACAATAATGTAATTAATCTATCATTGGCTCAGTATCTTTTTATTGGCATACTAAAAGATTTTATTGTCCTATTTGCTATTGGTCTGTGAAATATTATTATAGATTACAATTCCTACATGAACCCATGTTAAACAAATTACTGGCAAAGATGATCTAGTTCCTGGGCTGTGAACAAATCCACCTCTCCTCCCCAGTCTATTCTCCACATAGTAGTCAGAGATCTTTTTGATCCTAAGTGACACCATGGCTCACTTCTAATTAAAAGCCACCAATGGTCTCACAAGTCACAGAGAGTGAAACTAACAGCTCTGTCCATGGCTTGAGGGCTCCAAAAGACCTGACCCTCAGCTGTCTCTGATCTCATCTCCTAACACTGTCAGAGAGGCCCTTTCTGACCACCCTATTTAGAGTGGCCTCTCTCTCCTTTACCCTGCCTCTGTTTCACATAGCATTTCCTTCATTGGACATACAACATATTTCACAACATATTTCCTTATTACCTGCCTTCCTTTTCTAGAAAGTAGACCCTCTACACGGAGACAGATTATACTCTAAACAATGCAGAGAGTGCCCGGTAAATAGAACTAAATAGAGTTTGTTGAATTGACGGATTCAAGATCCTTGTTCTGTAAGTGAGTAGAGCAGGTAACTAGCTTCTATTACAAATGTTCTTTTTTAAAAAAAAAAAAAAAAGATTTATTTGGGGACTCCCTGGGTGGCTCAGCGGTTTAGCACCTGCTTTCAGCTCAGGGTGTGATCCTGAAGACCCGGGATCGAGTCCCATGTCGGGCTCCCTGCGTGGAGTCTGCTTCTCCCTCTGCCTGTGTCTCTGCTCTCTCTCTCTCTCTCTCTCTCTCTCTCTCATGAATAAATGAAATCTTTAAAAAAATAAAAATAAAATAAAGATTTATGTATTTATATTGAGAGAGACTGGAGGAGTGGCAGAGAGAGAGAGAGAGAATCCTTCACGCAGACTACCTGCTGAGTGTGGAGCCTAATGGGGGCTTGACTCACAACCCATAAGATCACAGCCTGAGCTGAAACCAAGAGCGAGATGCTTAACTGACTGAGCCACCGAGGTGCCTCTACAAAATGTTCTTTTATCCACTATTTTCTCTGGATGGCCAATATATCACACTCGCTATTCTATGTATAACTAGACTTTAAGTTAAATATTTGTAGCCTATTGCTTTGACAAAAGCCCGATTGGGGATAATTTTCTGCTTCTGGTTATCAGCTCTTTTACAGACTGGTATTTATTTGATAAGTGCCTGTACTTGTAAAGCATCCCTTTACTTACCATAGGGTGTGAGACTGTGCATAGAATACTTAAGAATTTGAAAGCACTCCAAATACATGAATAAAATTGACATTCAGTAAGATCTCTGGTTTAGTGAATTAAATTTATAGAAAGACTGAATGTGAGATGAACCATGGCATAGTCTCTTATAACATTGTCATATTTTATTCAAGTTCAGTATTGAAGAAAAAAGAAAAGGTATCTCATTCATTTTTTAAAATATGAATATGATTCATTTAGGAAATTTAATTAGGGTAAGAAATTTTAAACATGGGAGAAACTGGGATATTAGCAATCAAGTGGATAATAACTGTTTGTGTGCAAGAGTATAGCCACTCCCCCACTCTCTCTCTAATAAATGTGAACTTCCTGTTAAAGTACCTTTAGAACCATGCTGAATTTTAATTCTTTTAATTTATTTTTAGTATATTCTAAACATGTTAATATTCCGACATAATTCAAGTCAAGGAACACTGAACTAAGAGTCATTTAAAGATTTAAAATCTAGTTCTGGATATTCTATTAATCTGCTGGGTGAGCCTAAGTGATTTTTTAAAACATCCCTGGGCCTTCATTTTCTAAACTATAAAATTAAAGGATTAGACTTGAACTTTCTAGCAATTCTGAAATAATATGATCACATGATCTAGACATAAGTGTTCTCAATATCTTACTCCAAACATACTTTGGAATCTTTAGGTTAATATGAAAAAGACTTTGACCTATTACAAGTCTCATGCACTTTACTCTGAGAAAAAGATCACAGGTCAATATTTAAGACATATTAATTTTATTTGTATACCATTCCCTCCAACTGAGGTATTTTATTAGAAACCTAAAAGCGACAAATTGGAGAGGTAAGGAATACAGGAAGCATGTATACTTATAATGGAGATGAAAATAGTGTAATAGAAGAGCAATGGATAGAAATAAAAATCTATTTTTAAAATTGATTATGATAACTAATGGTCATAAAGATCACCACTATTAAGAAAAGGTTATTCAGTAGATTTTACTTTAAAAACAGGGACATGCATAGTGTTTTATAAGTGTTCTATTTTAAATTTTTAAGGTAAGAAATTGGGGACATAAATATATTTTGAAACCTATAATATTAACATAGAGTTCTTTTCCAAATCACTCTAAATAAATGATGTATTATTCCTGTCTGAAATCTTGATTTTTAAGAGGCAGAAATTGAGTTTTTCAATTGTGATGAAATGTGAGATTCCATTTTAAGGAGTTCCTTTGAATTCTCTGTATTTAAAGATTAGAGGATTTAGCATGGCCATGTTCCTTCTCACTTTTAGTGGCTGCAGGCCTTGTCCTATTATCAAGCTTCTCAAGGACTAAAGGTAATGAACACACAGAACATCTCAGACACCTGGAAAAGTCCAAGAAAGTTAAAGGAAATTAACCTGTTTGTAATCAGGAATTCTTTTTCACCCCCCTCCCTTGAGGTTATCAGTCAGGGATCTAGGAGGAAATAGATGGCACACACAAGCTAGACTAATTCCAGAGGGCTTAATGAATGGACTATCTACAGAGATGTGAGCAGGGCTAGGAAAACCACAAAAGATAGGTACAGCACTGAGGCTCTGGTAACAGAGGGCTGTGTTGACTCCTAGGTCTGAGAGGACAAGGGTAGGGGTACAGCTATCTGGACTCAGAAGGAAAAAGTGGCAAAAAGAAAAGACTGCTTTGAGAGGAACTAATACCCTCAGGTGAAGGACACAGCCAGCCTGAGGTGATCTCTCAAAGAATGATGAGAGAATACATATCCAAATGACATTCTCCTCCTGCCCTGACATCTCTTGCCAGAAATTAGAGTACAGTGTCTGTGGATCTCACAGGCCAGCCCCCTGAGGTACCAAACGGTGGAGAATAGTAGAGAGTGAACCTGAAGGGACACACAAAGTACATTCTAGTATCTTTAAGCTCTTGGAGTTTTATAAGATGCACTTAATAAGCACATGTACAGTTTGGTAAAGAAACAAAGAGAAGTGCCCAGTGTGAAAGGAAGAGTCAGGCTCAGTTGCAGATGAGGGGCATGAAAAGTGACATTGTGAGTATATACTTTATAAAAATACTACATTCTCACTGAATCACAGCATAATATAACTAAAAAGATTTAAATGAACTCTTACATAAAACTTTCCACCCTTCATAGAAAAGCATACCACCTAAAACTATCTCCTATCATGATAATAAGACATAACCATTTTTCAGCACCAAGATCTTTGCTCCTATTTAATATGTAAGGTACATCAACAACGAACATCATTTCCTGATGATATTATTCTGTAATACTTCTTGGCAGCTAACATACAGTAAGGATTGACAAATGCCTGGCTCTGCTAAGCCCTTATTTTATTTACTGTATTCAACAAACTGTGGTTTGCCTTCTCATAATCCCTGTTTTATAGATAAGGTAATTAAGGTTTAAAGGTTCTGTAACTTGCTCAAAGCCATAGAGAGAAGTGACACAGCAGGGATGCAAAGCTTGTTAGTTTGTCCCAGAGCCTAAATTCTTCAGTGATTAGGGTTGAGGGCTTCCAACAATAACCAGATAGGGAAAAGCTAGGGAGAGGGGAGAGGGTGAGGGACTAGGAAGCCAGGGAGGGAAGGCAGGGATGAGGGATAGGCAGTGGTGGTGGGGGTTAGGGGGTACAGGAAGAGACTCAAGGGTGATAGAGAAGTTGGATCGCACTATAATCCTTACAAGTCAAGCAAGGTAGGAATTTAAATTGGAAATTATGTAGGTATTTTGAATTTAGGAAAAAAAACCATTTTGCTTTTTGAACAATCCCAAATATATTGACTAAAAAATATGGTCAGCTACCAATTTTTGACTAATATCCTTTCAAGAACTGAAAATATCTTACCGTGCTTACTCAGCAATTCTTTACTTATTTAAAAAGTGTGGCATCAGTGTTGAATTCAGACTAAAACTAGCGGCATCAAAGTTTTAGATTAACTTCTTTTTGTTTTGTGAAACAAAATGCTGTAACCAATATTATAGGAATGTACTGCTTAATCTGACAATAAAAGGCTAATTTAATTGTTATGGTCTTATTTTAAGGCTAATTTGCCTCCAGTCTTTCATGTGCAATGCAAAGGCAGTCAAACAGATGGAACACTGAAGCCTTCTTCTCTAAATGCACATAGTTGAGATTTAATTTTCAAAATAATATAAAAACCTATGATGATTTATTGAATACCAAATACTCATGAGACAAAGTTTCTTATATATTTTTTCTTTTCCCCCATTTGCCCATCCCCCTCCCCCCCCCCCCTTCTGGCAACTACTAATTTGTTGGGTGTTTTTATGGGTCTATTCCCGCTTTGTTTGTTTATTTTGTGGAGACAAAGTTCCTTAACAGTCTGCTTGAATTGAGTAGGGTTGAAGCCTAAAAAAACCACACTGTGGGAACTTTCATAATCTTTTGGTAGTCTATTATAGACTTTATTTTTTTAATATTTTATTTATTTATTCATGAGAGACACAGAAAGAGAGGCAGAGACATAGGCAGAGGGAGAAGCAGGCTCCCTTTGGGGAACCTGATGTGGGACTCGATCCTAGGACCTGGGGATCCTGATCTGAGCCAAAGGCAGATGCTCAACCACTGAGCTACCCAGGTGCCCTAGACTCTCTTATTTTGAACTGAATTTTAATTTGATTTTATGTTGCAATATAGATACTTGCTATAAATTCTTGCAAATGACTAAAAGAGCTCAGAGATAGGTTCATAGAATTTATTTGCATCATTTGAGTTAATAATCAATAATGATGGCCCATTAGCAGATGTAGTATCTGTGACACTCCAGGATCAGGTTTAGTACAGAGATGAAAGAGAAAATTAGGAATGCCTAAGGAAGAGCAGACATGGGTTCATTTTCCCAATCTGCAGGCCTATGACTTGTAATACTGCCTTGCTGTACCCCAAAGATTGAGCCAGACCGTCCCTGACCAAAAAGTTTCCTCTCTACTGCCTTGCCTTCCACCATACTTTTTTCTTCAGAATGTAGTTGGAATTTTGCCACTCTTTAAAACGTTATTGGATAACAAAATATTCCATAGTTAACACATTTTAAAAGAGAATTGATAGTTAAATACAAACAAAGCAAAACAAGAAGGCAGTATTATTTTGCTCCTGGAATAGATCTAGGATGCTCAGGGGGAAAATTAAAAGTATATCACTAGAAACAAGAAAACAAATTAAAAAAATTTTTTAAACATTTAAAGAAATTTTGGTACTGGGTATTAAAATACATTACTTCAAACTCAAGCTCAGCTAGTACATTCAGTACTCTGGTTGGTACAATGAACACAATAGTTTCTTTGTATTTGGTATGTCAAGGTCTACTCTTTCAAACTTGACAGATCCTTAGTTAAAAGATAACAGATTCAAGTACTTTATAGCTGTAAACCAGGTCAGTGTAGTTATGTGCATACGCTCTCTTTTCCTATGAGAATTCCTGCCTGTATAGAACATCATTGGTGCTGAAAAAATGTTCATTGATTAGATGAGTAAATAAATAAATACATAAAATAGAGTTAGTTCTATTCAAAAAAAGAAAAGCTTTTCTTTATCTACGTATACTTTAAAAAAGATTTTATTTATTTGACAGAGAGAGAGAGCAAGAGAGAGAGAGGGAAAGGGAAAAACAGGTTCTCTGCCTAGCAGGGAGCCCGATGTGGGGTTCAACCCCAGGACCCTGGGATCATGACCCTAGCTGACGGCAGTTGCTTAACTGATTGAACCACCCAGGCACCCCATATCTCCTATACTTTCAATGGCTTCTTGAGTGTGCATGACATCGCTACATTTAAATATTTAAATACAATCGTCTTTGAGTGACTTCGCGAAAAAAGAAATTTGAAGAATATACTTACATAGCTTAAAAATAAATGTATATAAAGCGATATGTTGCAAATCATTCCTTTTCTACATTCATCTAGTTTCTCCCATTTTTGCCAATATGTAACTACTATTAGATTTTTGTGTCCTTAAATAGACTTTTCTAATATATATAACCAAATATGAATATATATTTCTTTCTCAGAATTACAAAAATAGTGGCATAGGGTGAACACTATTCTTCAAAGTGATTTTTCCCTATGTTGGAAATATTTCTATATTAGTGCAAGCGATGACTGGCTTGCAATATTTCTGGTATATAGTGGGATGATCCTTAAAGTGAAAATTAATTTTTTGCAAAGAATAAATTCATACCTTTTTATCTCCTTATTCCTCAACTTCCCTCTTATTCCCAATCATCAATTTTTAAAAATCTTGCTAATTCCTAATAAAAATATTAATCCCTCTTATGTAGAAATAATTAGTAATGAAATTTACAAATACAAAACATGTGACTCTTGTTTCAACCTGATAGGATTTTTGACAACAAAATATTCCTGCTGTATTTTGCATATGAATTTATGCCACACACTGGATAAATTTTTAATTTTTGTTACAGAAAGTGGTTGATGTTCACAAATAGAACTAAGCATATATTAATTTGTAATCAATAGGGTACAAGACTGCATTGTTTTTCCCTCTGCAGACATAATCTGCATAAGAGAGAGAGCGAACAAGTGCGCGAATGTGTGTGTGTGAACAATACCACATTTGTGCAGGTTATCAGGAAGATATATAGTATTATTTCTACATTAGCATATACTTCTTTGTTTCTTCTATTAAAGTTCTTGACAAAACTTGTATTTTACTAACCTTTATTTCTACTTTAGAACAAAGTATAAGATTTGTACACAGAAGGTTCTCAGTAAATACTCATGTAACCAAATTAAAGTTATTTGAATTCCATGCTGTAGGGAAAAAAATCAATTTAATTTAATGAACTGACTTAGGAGATTTTTTGAATAAGATCTTGGACAGGTCTTAGGATACACGGGGAAAAATTTTGTGACAGAGACTCTATGATAAAAATTTGTTGGAATGAGACACATAAAAAAAATTAAAAACAAAATCACAAAAAAAGCATCAATTCTGATTTTCATAGTTATATTTTTAATAATTATATAATTGGCCTGAAGAAGGAAAAAGAGATCCATGGTATTTATATCAATGTGATGGTAAAGCAGGACTTAATGATAGTAAAGAGGTTCATTAAAAATTAGAGATATATCAGCTATTTCAAGTTGATGACAAAATTTTTTGACTAAATTTTAGAATTTTTAATTTGGAGGTTTGCAGAATATAACGGTACTCTTTAAAAACCTCATACATGATTATTTCAAGTAAGAACCTTAAATTATAAGAGTGGTTTTTCAGGATCTGTTTAATTAGTTATTTATGAATATTTGTCATCAGTGTTTCCTGATATGTTACATAAATTCTTTTAAATCTCTGTTCACATAGTTGAATCACTTTTGCAGGTTTCTACAAAACTTGGATGAGTGAAGGCATATGACTACATTTCTATTTCCTCTTTTATAATGAATCCAAATACTGATTTTAATTAGTAAAAATTTGATGGGGGAAGATAAAATATGAATTACTTTGAATTAAGATATAATTTTCTTATTTTTAAAATAATCCCTGTTCTATTAAAAACTGCTACATTTTAAGCTTATAAATTTCGGTAAAATTTGGACAAAAGATGGTAAATACATAAAGATAACCTCGTGGTAACAAATTAAATGACTTCACTGAAAAACCAAGAAATCAGGGGTGCCTGGGTGGTTCAGTTGGCTAACCATCCTACTCTTAATTTCTGCTCAGGTCATGATCTCGGGGTCATGAGATCAAGCCCCATGTTGGGCTCTAAGCCGAGTGTTGAGCCTGCATAAAATTTTCTCTCTTTTCCTCGGCTCCTCCTCCCAAGCTCATGCTCTTTCTTAAAACAAAAAAACAAAACAACAACAAAAAAACAAATCAAAATAATTCTGCAATCTAACCTAAGTGACCAGTTCTTAAGTTCCAATTCCATAATACTATCCTTGACACATAATCTCAAATAAAACAGAATTATGTAACAAAGAACACAACAACTTTTAGTATGACAAAATTTATGCCTTACTCAAATGTACAACAATAAAAGAATGGTTTGGTAAATAGATCATATATTTAAACATCAGGCACTAAAACAAATGTAGCATGAAAGAATATTAGTGTGGAAATTTTTAAACTTGGTTTGCTCTCAACAATTTTAAAACATGTATAGGAAAAATTTAGAAAGCTATATGCCATAATATTATACGTAATTGGTAGCATTGCAAAGTATTTTAATTTTGTACTGCTTTTTACTGTTTTCCAAATTTTCATTATTAAAGTTATTATTTTATATTCACAGAAAGCATTTTGTAATGTAAAAGAAAAATTCTAATATAAATGATCACTTCTGATCATTTAACATTTCAAATTCTGTAATCATGTCTGTTCCATTAAAGCCTCTGTAGGAATGGGAAAGAGCTGTTTTAGACTTAACCAAGGGCTTTTCAAAATAGCGCCAAGGTATATTTTAGGTTTGATCTGAGGAACAGAATCTTCTTAAATAATACAAGTCAATATTAACCATGAGGAGACAGGTTACAAATAAACATTTTATGAGAAAAGAACTTATTTTTGGTTAACTTAAAGAGCTATTTTATTGACATAATCACTAATATTGTGTTAGGTGCCTGAATTATTATCCATGTAATCAAATCCTACCTTTGCAGGTTAGCACATAAATTCCATAACTTCATAAAGTTACTCCAATAAGCTGAGTGATAATTAGTTTTATATACCACTGCAGGTCAAATAAAAACCAATATATTGGTGAAATTATTACTTACTGTGGTAGCACAATGAATATCTTTCCACACTGTGGCTTCCCTGGAGAGATCAGAGACTTCAAACAAATTATCAAGAATCACTTCCCCAATCATGTCATGTCTAGAAAATCTGTCAAAATCATAAACACTGAAATGTAGTTTTCGGTTGCTGAGTTGATCATATGCTACAGGAAATTGAAAAGTTTCATCAAATAGAGGATTTAAAGTCTTTCTGTGTACACGGGTCTGAAATTTCTTTTTCCTATCTGGAAGAAGATACATCTTCACGTAAGGGTCAGATGTGCCTGTGAAGTCTTTAGCAGGGAGGTCTAAGGCTTTGATAATTTTAACAACTAGAAGTTCATTTTCATAGTCATATTGGAGGGTGAAGTTAAGTTTCCCACAGGTTTTGATATCTTCTTGCCTGTTGCCTTCAGAATCAACTGATTTCTGTTTGTAGAGCTCTGGTTTTATCCTTCCAATGCTTGTTGTTGTTTCTCCTCTTTGCAAAACAGGTTCTGTGCCCATGCTAAAATCAACACTGGAAACCTGCATTTGCCTTGGTAGGTGTCTCCTGAAGGAATTGTGGCTGTACATACACACACACACACACACACACACACACGCAGAAAATAATTTAGGAAGATCATTTTGTTGACATTATTCAGTGGCATATAAACTGTCCCCTCACCCCCAAGATAATGAAAGCACTGCATTTATATTAATAGACAGACAGATACACACACACACACACACACACACACAACTACTTTTGAAAAAACCAGAAATGCAATATTCAAAGGAATAGGATTCTAAAATGATAGAAATACCTGAAACTCATGAATGTACATTTTTATGAGCTTTTGGAATTTTGTACTCTAAGTCACAAGCACATAATTACTATACAATTGTAAAAAAAATAGGATTACCAACAAAATCTAGTATTCCACAAAATACCACGAATCATCAGTCATCTTGTTATATGTATCTGTAATCTTATGTAGACAAATCATTGAGATGGCTGGTTTCTCTCTATCTGGATATTTGTGTCTCATGGATCTCATGTTTTACTGACTACACCATTGCAATAAAAAAACATAAGTCTACCTATTCTTATACTATGTTAAGTATTTCTAATACTTAAGATAACGAAATGAATATTTACTTGTAGAAAAAATATGGTGACAGCCAAAATGAGTACATTTTTCTTTTTTCAACATGGAATGGGCTTCAGAAATTCTGAGGATTAAAAAATGTAGAATTTTAGAATTTGGGGCCAAAATAATAGAGTGCTTTAGGATTCAAACGGACTTTCCTATTATCAGTTACTATTCATCTAGTCAACGTTTCCAGGGCATTAGCTGTACCAACTAACCAGTGCCTTGTAAATGTGACCTGCACTAAGATCTGCTTCTCTTCTACTTCCTCTGTGATTTCTGGCAGGAGCTGTGTCAACTTAGAGGTCTACTCAATGCTTAGTCCCATGTCTTTTGTTCTTTAATCTCCTTGGTCTCTCCATCAGACTAATCATTTCTTGGACTGTAACTATAATATAGTGGTTCCCTATACTATATTTCCCACTATTATAATATAGTACTACTATATCCATAGTATATCCTGGGGGGTTCCCACTACTATAATATAGTGGTTCCCTACATGGATCTCCGACATATAAACTTCTAGTTCCATATTTCTGTATCTATAAGGGAGATTTCTAAATGAATGTCCTAATTTTGCCCCAAACTCAAGCAAAGTCATTAACTTTTGCCTTCTACATCTAAACTGGCACTCCCTTCCACAATCTCAGAAAATAGCTCTAACATTTTTATCAGCCACTTATGCTTGAACTCCTACAGTATGCTTTGAATCACCTTTCCTTTATTCATGAGGTTTACTCAATTTTCTAAACCTGTTGATGTTTGCTTTGAAACATCCCATATACTTGTCCATTAATTTTCATTTCTATTGCTACTCAGTCCAGATCCTCATCACCTTATACTTGGCTTTCTATACTAGACTTTGGCTGGTTTTGCTTCTTTTAGTGCTCCCTTATACTTAATATCTATCTAGCACTTACTTCAAAACCTGTACTCATTTCTGTTATTACATCAGGTCTACATTTCTTACAGCAAGCACTAAGTAGTAATACTGAGGACATTGCTTAACTAATACTTGATTCATTGACGCACACATAAGGACTGATTTAAGAAGGATAAAAAAAATGATAACCAGAAGTAAGATATTTAGCCATGGTACCATTTGAGAAGAGTTCAAGGAGCTGAAGATGTTGAAACTAGAAAGGACAGGAAGTCTGGCTTCTAATTTCTGAAGGACCATCATTACAGAATTAATAAGAATCTCAGGGGAAGTTACAATTAAAATAGACTTCAGCTTAATATAAGAGAACATTAAAAAATATCTAGAGCTATCCAAAATGGGGAAGTAATGAACTTCCACAAACACAAAGTATAGAAACAAAGGTTAGATGTTGAAGGAAAGTTTTCTGCCTCAGGTGAGGTGCTAGACTTCTAAATATTTTCTTTCATTTCATTTTTTTTCTTTAAAGATTTTATTTATTCATGAGAAACACAAAGAGAGAGGCAGAGACATAGGCAGAGGGAGAAGCAGGCTTCCTGCAGGGAGTCTGATGCAGTACTCAATGCCAGGATCCTAGTATCATGATCTGAGCCAAAGGCCAATGCTCAACCACTGAGCCACCCAGGTGTCCCCTAAGTGTTTTTAACACTTAATTTCTGATTTGCTATCATTCTGTGATTTTTTAATAATTTTATTCAAGATATCATATGTGTACTAATAAAATAATTTTATTAGGTAAATTGTAAATTATATAAAATCAGAATTATAGTCTGAGGTTTTCCAATTCTCTCACATTGAATTAGCTTATTTTCTATTAATGGGACTGAAATACTAAACAACTTTTTTGGTGTGTGGCACTTTCCATATGCTTTATTTTTTTGTTATTGTTTCAGATTTTTTATTTATATTCTAGTTAGTTAACATACAGTGTAATATTGTTCTCAGGAGCAGAATTTAATGATTCATCACTTATGCATAACATTCATTACTCATCACAAGTGCCCTTAATACCCACCTCCCCTCCAGTAACCTTCCGTTTGTTCTCTATAGTTAAGAGTCTCTTAAGGTTTGCCACTCTTTTTTTTTTTTTTTGCTTCCTTCCCCTATGTTCATCTGTTTTGTTTCTTAAATTCCACATATAAGTGAAATCATATGGTATTTGTCTTTCTCTGACTTATTTCACTTAGTGTAAGAGATTCTAGCTCTATCCATGTCATGGCAAAAGGCAATATTTCATTCTTTTTCATGGCTGAGTAACATTCCATTATATTTACATACCATATCTTTATTCATTCATCAGCTGATAGTCATTTGGGCTCTTTCCATAATTTGGCTATTGTTGATAATGCTGCTATAAATATCAGGGTTAATGTACCCCTCTGAATCAGTATTTTTGATCCTTTGGATAAATACTTAGTAGTGTAATTGCTGGGTAGGATAGCTCTATTTTTAACTTTTTGAGGAACCTACATACTGTTTTCCACAGTGGCTGCACCAATTGGCTTTCCTACCAACAGTGTAAGAGGGTTCCCCTTTCTCCACATCCTCACCAACATCTATTGTTTCCAGAGTTGTTCATTTTAGCCATCCTGACAGGTGCAAGGTGGTATCTCATCATAGTTTTGATTTGTATTTCCCTGATGATGAGTAACATTGAGCATTTTTTCATGTGTCTGTCAGTCATCTGTATGTCTTCTTTGGAAAAATGACTATTCATATCTTTTGCCCATTTCTTAACTGGATTATTTGTTTCTTGGGGGTGTTGAGTTTGGTAAATTATTTATAGATTTGGGATACTAACCCTTTATTAAATATGTCATTTGCAAATATCTTCTCCCACTCTGAAGGTTGCCCTTTAGTTTTGTTTGTTTCCTTCACCGTGCAGAAACTTTTTATCTTGATGAAGTCCCAATAGTTCATTTTTGCCTTTGTTTAACTTGCCTCCAGAGATATATCTAGCAAGAAATTGCTATGGTTAATATCAAAGAGGTTACTGCCTGTTTTCCCCTGGGATTTTGATGGTTTCCTATCTCTTCCATTTTTTAATATATTTTTGTGTATGGTGTAAGGAAGTGGTCAATTTCATTCTTCTGCATGTGGGCCAGTTTTCCCAACACCAGTTGTTGAAGAACAGTCTTTTTTCCATTGGATATACTTTCCTGCCTTGTCAAAGATTAGTTAACCATAGAGTTGAGAGTCCATCTCTGGGTTTCTATTCTGTTTCCTTGATATATGTGTCTCTTTTTGTGCCAGATATCACTATAGCTTTGTAATATTGCTTGAAGTCTGGAATTGTGATGACTCCAGCTTTGCTTTTCTTTTTCAAGATTGCTTTGGCTATTCAGGGTCTTTTGTGGTTACATATAAGTTTTAGGTTTGTTTGTTCTAGATCTGTGGAAAATGCTGGTGCTTTTTTGATAGGGATTGCATTAAATGTGTAAATTGCTTTGGGTAATATAGACATTTTAACAATATTTGTTAAATATTAGCATGGAATATTTTTCCATTTCTTTATGTCTTCAATTTATTTCATAAGTATTCTGTAGTTTTCAGAGTACAGTTACTTTACCTCTTTGGTTATGTTTATTCCTAGGGCCTTATGGTTTTTGGTACAATTGTAAATGGGATTGATTCCTTGATTTCTCTTTCTGCTGCTTCATTATTCATGTATAGAAATGCAACAGATTTCTGTACATTGATTTTGTATCCTGTGACTTTACTGAATTTGTGTATTAGTTCTAGCAATTTTTTGGTGGAGGCCTTTGGGTTTTCTACCTAGAGTATCATGTTATCTGTGAATAGTGAAAGTTTGACTTCTTCCATGATAATTTGGATACCTTTTCTTTTTGTTGTCTGATTGCTGAGGCTAGGACACTAAACAACTATTTAAATATCATAAAAATGGTACAGCTAATACCATTCTAATTCTTGCTATTTTTAGCACTAATCTGATAATGAAGTATCATTTTTTTCTTTAAGTCTGTATATCTATCCTTGATATACAGGATCAGGGGCTTAAATTAGAGATAGGCAACCATTAGAGAATATGTAGGAAAATAAGAAGAATTTTAAAAGGAATATAACTTTAAACCAACCATAGTACAGATCTCATTCCTTCACTTGCCGGTTGCCTGATTCTGGGCAGGGCATCTTAGGGCTTCTATCTGGAAAATGAGGGTAATAGTATTACCCATGCTATATGTTGTGATGCAAATTATGTGAAATGATGCATGCCCTTTGCTGGGCACAGACTACATACTCAACAAATATTAGCTTTTAATGACAATAAAAATGATATAAATTTTTAAAAATTATAAAGGAATATAAGTCTATTTTTTGAATTATAATTCAAAACATATGCTGGGGTATAGTATAATTTAGTTCTATATTCAGTGTACCTAAGAGATTTAGGATATTTTGTTAAATAATGTAATATTTCTGCCTAAGTCACCTTTACTTATGTAATGATTTTTCAAGAAAAAATTTATAAATAAAATCCCTCCAAAGTAAATTCCTTATTTTTTATAGATTCCATTCACACTTATACTTTTCAATATAAAAAAATTTTAATCTTCTATTGTCTCTCTAAAAATCAGTAATTTCTTTCTTATGTCTGAATATAATTGTACAGCTGTAAAGCCCCTCCAGCAGGAATCAAAGAGTAGTAATGTTTTTGTTCTAGTAAGCCAGTGCCCTAATTATAGGGTAAATAGTGTATGTTCTAAGTCATAGTTAAGCTAGTCAGTTAAGAGAAGCTTTAATTATTACAATGCTAAACTATTACTGTGACAAAACGGATCTTTTTCTTCTTGCTTCCCCCTGCCCCGCCCCCTTTCTTTTTCTCTTTTGGAATGACATGGTAAGTGGCTAGTCTCACACAGATATCCAACCAATCAAAGTATAGGCCACTTGTCTATTATTGATCTCATTCTTACCCTTCAAACCTGGGAGGGCACCACCAAAGTACTTTTCCAGATAGAGAAGGAAAAACTTTCCCTACCTTACCTGGAACATCTAACCATAGCTAGATAGAGTCAAAATTCCTCGATGCCATAAGAATAACATGCATTAACATGGTGATTTTTAAATATTACCAATAGGTCCTTTCCTTCAAACAAAATCAGAAGCCAGAAGTTGAGTATGTAAAGACAGAGCTCCTCTAGTTGTTGTGTGGGTACAGTCCTGGAATCCCACTGGAAACCAAACCAAGATTTCCCTACTACCCAGAAGAAGATGCTTAAAGATCAGAACATTGAGATGAGGCGGGAAACATGTTGGCTTGGAATCAGACAGTTTGAGCCCAGCTTCCCTATGAAGTGAAAGCAACTTTGGACAAGTCACTTAATCTGTTTGAGCTTTACTCCCCTTATCTATAATATGAATACTTTCACAGTGTGAAGGAAGATCAAATGAGATATTAGATGAGACGACTATGAAAATTAGAACTTCTCATACTGATAATAGTTAGAATCATTAGAATTCAAGACACAAAGGAGTTAAAGTGCAAATGCCATAATGAACGCTCTGGTTCTGACAACTGCAAGCCTAGGGTTGCTGTTTGGGGATGCACAGGTGGCACAAAGTCATTCCTGTATGAGCATGTCCTGCGCCACAGCCCTGGATAACTCTACCCTCTAATCAACTCACTTCTTAGCATCTAGCAGTTGTCTTTTTCTTATTCTCCTACTCTTAACCACAGTGTCTTTACCATCTGTTAAGTTTACCTTAGGTATTGCTTGAGAATTCAGAGAGGAAAAGCAAAAATATATTTAGCAGCATTTTATTGATTTATTCAATATATTTATAAGGACTTCATCTCTCCCTGATTTTGTTAGTACTGAACTTTGTATCCAAAATTATCAGCATATATTAAAAGTTATAGCCCCATCTCATAGTTAAGAAGGCTTAACTAGTAAGTCTAAATCAAGTTTGTGGTAAACTAAGTTTTCATCTTTATTTGTTTCCTGTTTTCTTCTATTCAATTAGAAACAAAGAGAGGAGTGATTCATTCAATACACAAAAATCTCAGCAAACAAAAACCCACACAAAACCAAAACCAAACCAAATCAGGCAAAGCACTCCATATATGAAGGCAGACTAAATTGCATAATATGTCACAATGAGTTTTTTAAAATAAAAACTGGACATCAGTAAAATTTTCTATATACTTAATCTCTTCTTTGAATGTTCTTTTCACCTTATTCCTCCGTAGAAACATGGCTCTTGTTTAAGGACATGGGTTCTGCTGCGCCCCTCTCATGTGGTGGCTGATATGTTCCCCACAGTTCTTGTTTCACTAGCCTGGTGGTGGGGCAGTCATACAATCCTCTCGCTCCCCATTGTCACTTTGGCTCCATTCTCCCTTTATCCACCTCTCCCAGCCCTAAAGCTGAAGTCAGCAAGTCACATCCCCATTATTACCTATTGTTAATCACCTATTGATTACTAAATCACTCCCTTTTCATTTCCTGGTTCACTAATACTTTTTGACAATGTTTTGGTCTAATTTCTAGCAGTGTATATGTTTCTCCCCAACTTGTGGCCCCTAGGTTCTTTGAATTCCCCTCCTGCAATGATGCTCTTTACTTACTGAAATCACTACCATGTACATAGATTTTTGTCATCATTAGCTGCAAACTTGCCACAACCCCAATGTCACGCATACCTCTCACTGATCAAAATCTCATATCTTTCTAGCTCAGACCCTTTGATACCCCAACTCTGACAACCTTTCCAACTTACCAGGACTCTAATCTATGACTGTACCACCATTTCATAGTCCCTACTTCCCTGATATCATTTCCCTCTCATTATCCAGTTTTAATTCCATGGCTAATTAGTAGAGTCACTCTCAGGCACATCTCCAATGCCTGTTTTCTCGGCCTTCTTAGTTGCAGGACAAAACTGCAGCTCTGGATGAATTCAAGCTTCCATCATCTCTACACCTGTACACATGCAAGGGATTGCAACTAGAGAAAAACACAAAATAATTTTCACTGCTCCACTTTAAATTCATGACCACATTCCTCATGTAAACCCTAATGTAGCACAGCAATTTCTTCTCCCTCTCAATCTCCTAGATTTGCAAGAAGACTATATCACACCTTCTACCTTCCTACAAACCTCCATCACCTTCTTCCTCATTCTAAGTCTCAATTAATGACCTAACTTTCCGTTTCACTTGGAAAAATTGAAGCAAAGAGCAGACCTTCCACAGGCACCATCTCATTAACCCTCTTAGCAACATCTGTAACCCATATATTTTGCCTTAAATACAGTCCCTCCACTTACATAGTAAATCCCATTTTCTTTCATGTCACTTTCCAGAATATTCCCTCTGATTCTTGCATTATTAATCCTCCCTCTGTTGGATCACTACTATCAGCATAAAAGCACACTGTTGTTTCTCCTATCTTAAAGGGAACTTCATCTCTCTGTACTACTCTGTTTCTCTGATATAACAACACTCCTTGAAAGAGTTGAGGACAATCTGTTCACTGTCCAATGTATTTCCTTCTATTCTATTTAAACATACTCTAATTACTTTATGCGTGCTCAACTCCATCACAAACACTCTTGAAAATATGAAGTGTCTTCTCCACATTGCTAAACTCACAGGGAAATTCCCACCCTTACTAGAGTAAGGGTATACTTGATACAAGTATATCCCAGCCAACCTTACTAGAGTCACTTAACAGTTAATCTCTGCTGTTTATTTACATACAATTTCACTTGGCTCCCAAGTTATACCCTCCTGGATTTTCTCCTAGTTTACTAGTCTCTATTTCTCAGTCTACTATGCTATTCCTGATGTCTGCAAACAGTGTATTGAAATCACTTGTTTGCATATCAGTCTTCCATTCCTCAACCCTTTTGCTAGACTGTGGTCTTTATAATGGCAGAGACTAAGTATTATTCATCTTTTCATGAATTTCATAATAACATTTACGGGGATTCAGGAAGTTTGTTGGAGTTTGTATTAAAATAATTTACCCTAGGGGCACCTGAGTGGTGCAGTCCATTAACCATCCAGCTCTAGGTTTTGGCTCAAGTCCTGATCTTAAGGTCTTGAGATCCAGCCCCATGTCAGGGTTCCGCACTGAGCATGGAGCCCACTTAGGATTCTCTCTCTCTCTCCCTCTCCCTCTGTCCCTCCCACTCATGCTCACTCTAAAAAAAAAAAAAAACTTAAAAAAAATCATATACCCTAAGGGATCCCTGGGTGGCGCAGCGGTTTGGTGCCTGCCTTTGGCCCAGGGCGCGATCCTGGAGACCCGGGATCGAATCCCACGTCGGGCTCCCGGTGCATGGAGCCTGCTTCTCCCTCTGCCTGTGTCTCTGCCTCTCTCTCTCTCTCTCTGTGACTATCGTAAATAAATAAATAAAAAACCTTTAAAAAAAAAATCATATACCCTAATACTCCTGTGAGTAATGAAATCAATCGTCTCAAGAATGATTTCTATTATAAAAGAGGGCCTAATCAATTTACAATTAGTGTTTGTAAAGAGGAGATGATATTTATCAGTACCAGAAAACAAACTCTCCAAGTCTGAATTTATTTTATAAGGTTCTGTCTCTGACCTTGGTTCAAAGAGCCATCCAATTTCAGAAAAGAAGTTGCTATATTTATTGAATACATATGTTTCATGAAATGGCTTATTTAACTATCTCAAGCACCTGCACAGCATGTTTCATGAAATTTTAATTCAAAGAGATGGATCTTAGGTCCTCTCACAGCTTTAGGCAAGTGTGGCTTCTTGATATCCTAGCTAGGTATATATCTTTTAAACTCTTCCTTTGTGTAACATCTTGCTTTCCACTCCTTACAATGCCCTAGAATGGATAATTGCAATTTTTGCTATCTTTGGAGAGGAATTTAATTTTTAAAAATCTCAAAAAATTAAAAAAATTAAAAATCCCTTAAAACTATATACTTCAGTATTTTTTACATAATTCTTTCATATTTATTATGTGATGATTTTAAAAATTACTTTTCTAGGCAACCATAGCTAATTGCAAATCCATGAGCACCTATAAGTCAGTGATTTCTTACCATGAACATTTTCCCGCTTCTGTTCAATTGGCACTGCCATTAGGTTTCCTAATTATTTTTTGGTAGGTACTTAGAGTCCTCTATCACAGCAGCTAACCTATATAATTTCTCATCCTCAACAAACTGTTTTGCCACTTATTATTCACCTCTTCTCTGCACCATTCATGGATGCAAGAAAATTGGTCCTAATACTCATCCTGGGAGTATAGCATCATTAACCTCTTTCTAATATGGGCAGTTTGTCTCACTATCTGATGCTGCAGGTAAGAGCAAAGTGAAGTGGAGAGATGACCAATCAGTCAAAAGCACCACCTGATGCTTATTATGTACCTACACAGTGATAGAAATTAGGAATGCATAAAAGTTGGCTACACAATCTTGTTCTCTGAGAACTTAGCAATGAGTTTGGCAAATAGCTAGAGCTCAATATTAAGACAATAAATAATTGCTAGATTGTAACTATGGCTTTAAAAAAGAATAATAGCTTATAATTGGACAGAAATAGTAGACTCTAGATACATTTTTCATTAAACATCTTATAGAAGAAAAAGAGGTTGCCATTCCAGATGTGGAGAGCAATATAAGAAAAAGCGCAGAGGCAGAGAGGTGAGGTCTACAGGAGGATAGTAAAAAAGACCAAGCACTCCTCTCATGGGCAATCATAAAATATCCATTTGGATAGAAATGATGAGGTCATCAAATTTGTTTATTGAATTTCTTAAACCAACAAACATAGGCTGAGTTCCTACAGTACTTTGTCTAGGTGTCAAGAGCGGTACTGATGTGAATTTGGCGGATTTTCTGCCTAAAAAAGCAGCACAGAGCTATATATTTGGAGAATATGGAATAAAAAATGCTTGAGTGGTAGCTTGGTGGCATCAGATTGTAATTGTTTGAAAGGCACTTCTAAAAGATTTAGACTACACCTGTAATGACTGAAGTGTCACAATGCTTTTTAAAGGGATCTTAGATTCTTCCTTTACAAGTTCCCTCAGGCTTTTGTCTTTGGTTGTTATTTGCTATTTCCCAATTTTTATCATGCCTTCATTATTATATTAGTTTCCAAATAGATATCTTTTTCTTTAGTCTATCCTATAAACTGTTGCAAAATTAATTTTCCTAAAACACAGCTCTTTTATCCAAGGGACTCTTCCATGGCAAATATTTTTAGGAGGACAGACCTTGAACATCCTGGCCATGATTTCAAGACCTCCTTTACTTTGATTCCTGCTGACTTCCTCTTCTTCCTTTACTCCTCTACTGAACTCTGTTTACTGATCAAGTTAACTTACCTGCTATTAGCATGGAAACATTTCTTATTCTATGTCTTTTTACATAAAATGTTTTCATCTGGGATGCACACCTTCTTCCAGTTGCCATTCATGTGAATTCCTAGTTTCTTTTAGCCTCTATATAATGGCCTTTCTCCATGCTGGAAATAATTTTTCTGTTCTCAGAATTCCACATTCTCCATCACAGTTTGCACTTGTAATTCCTTTTATTGAAGTCAGTCTTACATGTTTTATCTTTGCATAATGTTGTAAATGTTTTTCCAACTCCCTTGGATTTGCAGAATAGATGGAGTGTGCATAATACTTGATGATACCCATTAGTAAATATCTACTGAATAAAACTACTGAATGAATGAACAATCAATTAAGATAAACTAGAAGATTGTTAGTAATGAAGAAATAACACAGCTGCTGCCTGGCCATTTGGCTGCTGGCAGGTTGATGGGGTCAAATGTCCAGGCGCTTGAAAAGGAAGGCAAGAACGTGGAAAATGTGCCAGTTTCCAGCAGAGCTGTTAACTTCGGGACCAATCAAAATGTTATGAAGTTATAGAGACAAATAAAGCTTGAAAGGGGAAGATGTTTATTGTCTACTATCTGAGTCAAGTCAAAGGGAGTCCCAACAGTAGACTGGAGTGAGCATAGCCTAATAAGGTGATGAAATGAAGCCTTAAGGTTAAATTCATTGTGTGTGTGTGTGTGTGTGTGTGTGTGTGTGGTTTGATTTTACTACATTTCAATGACAAGTTAGGATTTGAGTCTGATTTATGATAATGTACCCTTGGTCTCTGTGTCCAAGTGGACTGCATAATGAATTTAGCAATTTCTTCCTCTTTCCATATGAAGGTAATTTCTAATATGATGAAATAATTAATGTAGATGAGGGGTTTTGAGAACTAAGTATAATCAAGTTTTCTGCAAGGAATTCATCTTAAGGCCAAAGAGATTAAAATCATGACTCTAGTCATTCACAATAACCACTTATAATTTTAGATTTCTGAGTAGAATGAGCAGGAAGATGCTCTCATTTTTCAATCTCCAAACTATCTGTCCTCAGCAAACTTTGTAACCAACATCTTTGATTGCAGAAAACTATATCCTCTTGGCTTTCATGCTTAAAATGTGAAGCCATTAATCTGTATAAATTTGAATTCTAACTTTTGCCAGCTGCATGACTTCAGGCAAATTCTTAAATCTCTCTGGGCTTGAGTTAACTCACAAGTAATGGGAATAATTAATAATACTTACTTCATGCAGGTTGGCAGAGGATTAGCAGGAAGGGTGCCTGGCATAGTGGCTAAATTGCAAGTGCTCAAATATCATTCTTTCTTTTTTCCTTCCCTAGCCACTCATATAAAAAAGGAAATTCAAAGAGGCAGATGAAATTATATCAAAGTTCTAACAAAACTTTGAATTTGTATTCTACTTTTTTCTTTTAGAAAATATGAGATATGTATAATTCAATCTTCATGTTTTAAGTTTGAGAGAGAAACTTATGTCCTTATGTAGGGTACACTTATTAATTAAAAGAGTTGAATAATTCTGAGTGCAGGCTGACTGAGGTGCATAGCTGCTGCTAATATTTAAGAAATGTTTTGCAAATTAATTGAACATTTTTACCCTAAAATTTCTAAGTGTCTTTAAGTCTTTATTAAATATCATATTTAACTACAGTTGCCAGTGATGATAGCAGTGATAATCAAATAGCCACATGAGATCATTTTAAACAGTTTTTCTTATATTTTAAAAAGTGGTACATGGGATAATTATTTCATAGTTAAATATCCATAATAAATTTAAATGAACATATAATTATGTGGCATTAAATTATAAAAACTAAAAATGATGCTAAATGACACAGCTCAGAAAAACTAAATGTGAGGCATATATTGGTTATAAGTTAAATAGCACAGAAAAGTATAATGTAGAAAAAACACCTCTATCTCTCTTCCTTATTCCTGAGTTCCTTATTCCCAAAGTAACAATTTTTTTTTAATTTATTTATTTATGATAGTCACAGAGAGAGAGAGAGGCAGAGACACAGGCAGAGGGAGAAGCAGGCTCCATGCTCCGGGAGCCCGACGTGGGATTCGATCCCGGGTCTCCAGGATCGCGCCCTGGGCCAAAGGCAGGCGCCAAACCGCTGCGCCACCCAGGGATCCCAGTAACAATTATTTTTATTTATCTCTCTGGAATATATTTCAGAAAGAAATAGCTTTATTTATTGACACAATCCTTTTCTATTTCACAAAAGATATACTGAATATTCTTTCAATCCTAGTAGCAAACGTGATCCATGCCCAGTTTTTCAATTTTATCTCTAAACCTACAAAGGTATGTCATGTCAGAAACTGTAGAAGCTCCTTAGATTTAGAGAGGTAGAAAAGTAAGATTAGAAAGTCAATTAGTTAGCAGGAAACCAATTTATCCTCCCAAACCACTGATTTTACTCTGCCCTAGGGTAAAACCAGTTGCTATTTTTAGGAACCAGAGAAAAACTGCTACCATCATGTAGTCATTCATTTTAAGGACTGATGACCATCTTAAGTAGAAAAAAAACCATTTTTCTTTTACAGTTTAACACAATTGGAAATATACTATAGCAAATTATTTTCATCTAAGCAGTCTTTTGCTGATTTTTCCAAGCGGAGTTAAAATGCATCTCCACAAAGAGGTCTCACTTTTACCTCCTTTTATGTACATTCTTTAGTATGCTCATGATATTCACCAAAACTCTTGGAGAGCTTATCATACTCTGCCCAATGTAAGAGTTCGGTCTATGGGAGTTCAAACAACATTTTCCAGTGGTTCTATGTTGACCGTGTAGTTGCGAAACAATTGTAGCCTAAACATTAGTCTCTGTTACTCAATTTTGATTGTGAAGTTCTAGATGATTTCATGACAGACATTGCAAATGGCTGTTTTCCCCATATTTATTGGTTGAATTAAACTAAATTGAAAGACTGCAAGTAGCAACTATCAAACAATGATATTTCAAGGGAAAGAGTTAATAAATAATAGTCTTGTTATATGATTTTATTGAGACCTCAAATTCTACTAAACTCCTTTCATGGTACTGCTCCCTGTTTAGCTCCTTTGTTCTCAGTTTTTCTCATCCTTACTTACTCTGCCCTTATATACTTTATTCATTTGCCTGTTTTCTACGTTTTTCTCATTTCTCCTGTTTGTCTTTTCTTTTCTACTTTACCACCTCGTTCTTTTCTCTTACAAAATCAATCCCTCTCTCTTTCTCTCTCTCTCTCTCTCTCTATCACACACACACACACACACACACACACACACACACACACGCCCAACTTTATGTATCTGATCTTTCCTTACCGGGATGAAGATGTAGGCTCAGTAGTTTGTCTTTGCACACGTGCATGTTTAATTAAATGCTCTTTTAAAGCAGTTTGGACTTCTGCTGGGATATCAGGGGAAGTGTGGCTGATTTTTATAGCAGGTTCAATAGCTTTTAGAGCTGGCTTTTCATTTTCTTTAACTTCTTTTTTCTCTTCAGTCTCTAAAACTTCAGTAGGAGCACTTGAAATGCTCTGAGGAAGGGTACTGATGTTGGAAGTCACTGGTTTGCTTTTCCAGCAAGGCCAGCACAACTTCCAGAAGACAAAAAGTGAGACAACCAACAAGGCGAGGCCACAGAAGCTGACAACCACTGCCAACAAGCTGACCGAAATATCTGGAAAAAAATGACAATGCAAAGAAATTTTAATTCATTGATAGTGTAGAGATAAGAGAGCAGCAATGGTGAGATAATTTACATTAGCTTTCTGATTTAGAGTCTCAAAATTTACTTTTAAGATGTCTTTGTAGGGAGGAAAGATTAATAATTACCTCTGGAAATTCTCAACGGAGATATATGAAAATTTCTAATTGTACACAGAAAAAGCACATTGCACTACAAGGGGTCCAAGAGTTTGCAAAATGAAGGGTGGCAGCCTGCACCCTGCCTTGCAGATATGAAGCTTAAGAAACTCGGAAAATGCACACAAGGAAAGGCTTCTGTTTGCTTCATCTTTTCACTCTTGAAGCAGGCAATACTGTTCAATATTTGTATAAACCACTTTCTGTAGCCCAAATGAGGACAACTTGTTACTAACAGAGAATGGGTATACTAGTAGCTAGATTTTTAAATCCTCTAGGTCCCTTCTGATAACCTTTGCATCTTTCTATTTTATAAAGCCCAAAATTCATGATGTGTCACCTAAGTAACTCTAAAATATCCTTTAAAATAATCACAAAATTAATATATGCTCATTATGCAAAGTGCTTTAAATAAATATAGTTAGAAAAAGTTAGTAAGATTAAGTAAATAAGTGAATGAGAGAGAAGAAACAAATCTATGCAAAATTCCAAACAATTTATGTAGATACTCTGCTCTCAAAGAGGTGGAGCACAGCTCCCCAGTCCTTAAGTGTGGGTTGCACTTCCTTGAGAAGAGAGAGAAAAAAAAAAAGGTAACTTTAGAGTGGAGAGACCTCACTAGGTGATCAAGGTGAACACCTACAGTAATGAATCATTTTGATAGTATGCAGCCCTGATACCTGATGAAAACAGTACTCTTCCTCTGTGGTCTTCTTCCTCAAACCCATAACCTTAGTCTAGTCATTAGAAATATACAAGACAAATTCCAGTAGGAGGGCATTCTATAAAATATCTGACCAGTACTGTTCAAAATTTCCAAGGTTGTCAAATAAAAAGTTTGAGGAACTATCAGAGCCAAGAGATTACAGAGGCATGACAACTAAATACAATGTGATATCCTAGATGGACTCCTGGAATAGAAAAAGGATATTAGGTGAAAACTAAGGAGGCATAAATAAAATATAGACTTTAACAATGTATCAATTCTGGTTCATTAATTATAAGAAATGTCTCATATTAATGTAAAATGTTAATAATAGGAAAAACTGGGTGTGGGGTATATGGGAACTCTGTACTATTTTACCCTATTTTTATTTAAATCTAAAACTGCTCTAAATAGTAAAGTCTGTTTTTTAAAAAGCTAATGATCTCCTGCTACCCACTTAAATTTTCAGCCTTCAAAAACAACCAATGTTAGCAATCTGGTATAATGGCACTCTTCAAAACCAAACAGATTTCCTATAAAGGGAAAGTTTCTAGATGTAAATAACCTTGTAATTTTCTTTTACAACTTTGTTTAGACTCAGTGTAAAATATATTTGTTTAAAATAAAAATGTTTAAAATAACATGTTATAGACTGAATTGTGTCTGTCTCTTCTTCCAATTTATGTTGAAGTCCTAATGCCCTTAGTATCCCAGAATGTGACTGTATTTAGAGACAAGGCCTTTGAATCAGTTATTAAAGCAAATGAGGTAACATGACTAGGCACTGTTCCAGTGACTGGTGTCCTTATAAGAAGAGGAGATTAGGACAAAGATACAGAACAAAGACCCTGTGAAGACATAGGGAGAATGTGGCCACCAACAAGCCAAAGGGGAGAGGCCTCAGAAAGAAATCAACTCACCTGACACCTTGATCTCAGACTTCTGGTTTTCACAACTGTGAAGAAATAAGTTCCTGTTGTTTAAGCCACCACTCCATGGTACCTTGTTATGAAAGGCCTAGCAAACTAATAAAGAATAAATCTAATTTCCTTTAACCACTACCATAAATCAAGAATTTCCCACTCCTCTCTAGAAGCAACCACTGATCCCAGTTTAGTGTGTATCTGCCCAGTTTAAGCACTAATAAAGATATTTATTTAAAAAACATAAAAACATAAAATTATTTAATACACTTTTTAAAAAACATAAATAGTTTACTGCATATTTCTTCAATTTGCTTTTTTTAATCGATCATCCTTGAGGTCTAACTTCATCTCACATAGCATTTCATAATACTTCCTCATGATGGATATTTAGATTACGCCCAGTGTTTTGCTATTACAACATAGCTACAGTGAAAATCCTTGCACCCTTCTTCTTCCTTCTTCTTGTGCATATCTCTGATATTTCTGAGTGTTTCTCTAAGGTAAATATCTAAAAATAGAATTGCAAAGTCTTAGGATATACCTATAGTTATGTTACTAGATATTTCCAAAAGAATCCCAGAGTGACTATCACTTTTACCAGTTTACCAGTTCCTACAGTCTCAGAGAAATGATGATGTAGTTTAATTTTCACTGATACGATCAGGAAATGATACCTTGCTTTAATTTATATTTCCTGATTAGTAGGATAAAACAGTTCTGTTTAAACTCATAATTTGTAACTAATGGGAACCTATTCAGACACTGAAATAATTCCAAGTTTTTAATGCTACTTAATTATAAGACTAAAAGTTAATTTGATATGCTGTTATACATAGATATTAATGTTTTCCCTCATTTTCCAGTTGCTTATTAAAGCAACCATTCAATATATTTCCCATTTATATTCCATTGATGAGGAATGTGTGATATTTATATTTTGTAGTTTATTTTTACTTTTTAATTTTTCATTAGTTCCATAACTTGAGGAAAAAAGAAAAACATATAAAATTAATGTGTTTCCTGATTATTAACTATGGCTTTACAAGGAGGAATAAATACAATTATGGATTCATAATCTTTATGTACTTTTGGCTCCATTTCCAATATATTTTTCTGGATATTTTAACTTAATCAACTTCTACAATCTACTAACTTCTACCCAGTTGGAGCGAAAAGCCAAGATACAAGGAAACTGCAGTACGATGTGGGGTAGGGGAAAGGATGAAAGTTTTCAGTCCATAACTGAAAATGCCTCCACTCTTAGTTGTAGGCATTAGAGAACTTATGCTCTACCTATAAAAATTTGATGACATTCTTTTATGCCACTGTTCCTGTGATGGGCTTTGGCATTCACAAAATTTTTCTTATCTTAGGAAAAAGTCTGTGGAAATCTCTTACCCTAATTCCATTTTCCTTACTGCTGACAAGTTTTTTTCTAAAGTCAGTGTCTGGTTCTATCATTTAGGGGACCATAACATATTTTACCCAAATTAAGTTACTTGTGAATATGAAAAGTTGTGCTATCAATAATGCCAGGGTAGCAGGAAGAAACCAAGTCATGTCCTGGCAACTGAGATGTATGGTCACCTTACCTCTCTAAGCCTAACATCCTTCTAGGTCACCTCTTAATCATCTGGGAGAAATCCAAATTTTGTAAGGCATTCCACAGCATCTTTGTGATTTGACCACTTGGTATTGCTCAATTTTATTCTTCTGCCACTTTCCCACCTATATTCCTTCCCCTGACCACATATTACTGTTTTATGATTTTGTTCAGGCTGTTTCATGTAGCTCCAATGCATTTTCTTCTCCTACTCGGCTGCCTGGCAGATTTGTATTCAACAATGAGATCCAATAGGGTAGGTACCTCTCTCTTGACACTCTCTGTCTCTTCTATTCTTAAGGGCTTTGAAAGCACATCCACTACTGTAACATAATTGATTGGCTTAATCCTTTACCTCAAACACTGGGACATGATGTGTTTCAAAAATTATTATTATTATTTTCTTTTGGTTATTAGAAAGGCAACATGGTACACATTATCTGGATGTTTCCAGTACCCAACCACATCAATAGATCTACAATGAACTGTATGAATTTGTCACCCTGAGTGGGATCACTGAAGACTGTTAAGTAGCTTAATGCCAATTCAGGTAAGGTGTTGGTGCCAAAATGCTACAATTGACAAAATAATTTTCACTTTTCAGGGTTTTGAGGTTTTATAATCATGGATAAGAGATTGTGGATCTGTATTTATTTTGTTTTTCCAAATGTTCCCATCCTACAAATACTCTCATTCCTTGATCCTTCAGAGAAGCAACCAAATTTATTCATCTATTTTAGTGTCTAGTATTTATTACATAGTCAAAAAATGTTTATGGAGCTACTATATACATATTTTGGGAGTTATCTGACACATGGAACTTAAGTATCTGTGGATTTCAAGGTGGATGGATGAAAAAAAATTGAGTAATTTGGAAGGAATATGCAGAAATCCTCATACCAGGAAAACAGTATAATATAGCTTATACTGTAGCACTGTTTAACAGGTCTGGGTTCAAATGTCAATTCTACCACTGTGACTTTGGGCAAGTTGGTTAAGTTTTAAGAGTTTCAGAAAAATAGGGCTATTTATATCTATTTCATAGGATGTTGTGAGGTTTAAGTAAATATATATAAAATATTTAACATGGTAATTTGCATAGTAAGTTAAGTGATGGGTTACTATCAACTATTTTTTCCTTAAACAAAAATAGGGAGTGATGCCTATGTGGCTCAGCAGTTGAGCGCATCTGCCTTTGGCTCAGGGTGTGTTTCAGAGTAACAGGATCGATTCCTGCATCAGGTTCCCTGCATGGAGTCTGCTTCTCCCTCTGTCTATGTCTCTGCCTCTTTCTTTCTGTATCTCTCATGAATAAATAAATAAAATATTTTTTAAAAAAAGTACTGAGGGAAAAAGAAGTATGGTTATAGATTCAGTATGGATTGAATGGTGATTCACAAATTACTGAGACTCATCTGAGATCTGGTACTTAAAAGGGATCAATTTGTTTAAAGCGAACACTATTATTTCTAAGTAAATATTAATGTTTCAGGAAGCTAACAAATAACATCCCATTTTTCTACCCGTATGTGCTCAGAACAACTGAGAGACAGACACAGCATTCAAACATGTAGCAGTTGAAATACCAGCAGCTATCAGCTTAGGTCTATCAGAAAGTGGACTTGCTAATATGCCACCTTAAATTTAATTAGGCTTGTCCGTACAGTCACAAGCCTGGCTGGATCACCACATGTATTCCCCATGAAGACTGGACTCTAAAATTTACTACATGAAGGAGTAGAGAATATTTGTTTCCTGAGGCTTTGAAGCTTACACCTCAAAGAAGGGGGAAATAGGTAACTCATTTCTCAGAAACAGGGGTGGGCCAAGATTCCATGAATATTCTTATCTTGTAGCTCCTTTCATCAAAAAACATAGAACAAAGGGAAGTTATTTGTTCTCAACAGCAAAAAGTGAAATAAGTTGGATAATTAGAATTTTATGCTGAAAAAATAAAACTAAAGTTATAAAAATTAGCTTAGTGTATTTTATATATTTTTACATTGCCTGCTATTGTAATTATAAGTAATCATTACAAGTATTAAAAAGCAAAACCAACTGTTAAATACTTAGGTCTTTATAATTTTTTTCAACAAAATTTATTTGGCAAAATAAAAAAAAAAATCTGACTATCAAAAGATTAAGGAAGGAACTGGGAGAATTTATAAAGCCATCAAAGTATTTTAAATTATTTTTTTTTATGATCATGATTCAACAGTTAACTATGGCATGAAAAACAGTGTGAGTCTGGGCTTAGTTCAAAGAAAAATAAGCCTCAGTCTTGACCTTAAGTCAAGAGGCACATTTCTCTCCAGCTATGGAAAAGAATGAAAGTCACACTAGAAGAGGAAAAACTAGTTAACAGATTATGATAGTCATCCATAGGATTATGGTGGTTCTGAATGAGGTTTACTGAAATGGGGGAAAGAGTAGATTTGGAGATAATTGGGAAGTTAAAGTTCTAGTTAAGGAGCTTCTCTTGAAGGACAAGAACGTGAGTTAGTGGGAGACAAACAGGATGATGAAGTCAAGAAGACTGTGATTTCAGCTTTGTTCATTATTGAGTTTGAAGTACTCGTAGTCATGCAAGTAGAAATTTTGAGGAAGCTATTGGTCATACATGACTGCAACTAAAGATAAAATTAAAGAACTTCCTTAAATAGTGGAATCTGGATCCACGAAAGAGAACTTAAAGGCTGGATAGAAACCTGAGTACATAGTACATCAGTATTTAAAGAAAAGGAACTTAAAGGATCAAAGGATCAAAGAGCCTGCATGCATAGAAAACTAAGAAATAGCAGGGAAGTATGGAAAAAATCAGGTCAATGGGTTTTTATAGAGTTTGAAGAAAAATATTTTAAGAAGTGAACAACCATGTAAAAAAAGCGAAGATAAAGTAAGTTCATTTAGAAAAAGTAACTACTAATATTAAGAAGTAAGTCTTTGGTGAATTCAATGAGATGAGTGAAGCAGAGGCTATATCTGGTTAAATAAGTGAATAGGAGTGAGGAAATAGATTCTATGGGAATAGATTATTGCTTCAGGAAATTGGATGTAGAAAGGAGAGAGAAAGTGAAAACTCTACAGTAGCACATGGAGTTGAGGGAGGTGTTTCATTAGGACGTGCAATACTGAAGCATGTTTTAAAAATTAAGGGAAGAAATCCATAGACAGAGTACATAGAAAGTTAAGCAGAACAAATAATGGGAAGTCCAAAAGGGGTGACAATGGATAGATGGGCTCTGAAACAAAGGACTACCTCATTTTTTCCTTTACAAGTAAAAGACGATGGTTCTGGAATCAAGTAAGTTTATAGGTCTTTGGGCAGAAAGTCAAGTGACTTCTTGTCTAAAATTTTCAATGTCTCTGGATAGTTAGTAAAAAAGAATCCATTATGCATTTGTCTTATTATGTCTTGGTAAGACTAAGAATTAATGAAATTTAAAAGTATTAGATTAGGTGTCAAGATAATCAGGTTTAAAATTGCTCAAACTCTGGTTTGATTACATATATAAGCATAACCATTGCTTTACCAGTGTCCATCTAATTATCTGTCTGACATCTCTGACTCACTTTTGCTATAAAGATCTTACTTTTATTGTGTCTTAATATCTCAAAATAAGGTGACCCAGTTCTGAAAAACAGAAAAGACAACCCTCTTAGAAAACACGGTAAGTAAAAAAAAAAAAAAAAAAAATGCTAATTCTTTATAAGCTTTCAGTAAAGAAAAACTTTGCTAAAGTCTGTAAAAGCAGACCATAACACTTGCATTCACTGACACTTGTAAAAATGTTAGCTCTAATTGTCAACTGCCTATTCAAATGCAAATGATCACACAGAAAAGCACAGACCAATAGGCATGCTCTCAATTTCCATCACCATTGCCTTAATTGATATTCTTATCTGTGTTTCTGTATCATTTTATTTAATTTTAAAATTCTAGTTCTTTAGTTTTCAAAATGTACAAAGGTGATTTCTTGTAATTAATCAAAAATTATAATTTAGTTGATATTCCAAGCCTTTTCTTTGGTTGCTTCCCATTATTGCCAGAACAAATTTATTGTATCATTCTATAGAGAAAGAGGGGGAATAAAACTCAAATTAGCAATTCTTATTCAAAGAAAGTTGAGGAAAACTGCATCTAAGATGAAAATTTGGAATTATCCTTGAAGTTAAACTATTTATCCTATTACATGGTATTACAGTTGACCCTTAAACAATGAGGGGATTAGGGGCACCATGTCCCAGTTGAAAATCTCCATATAACTTTTGACTCCCCAAGAATTTAACTACTTTTATTTAATTTAGTTTTAGTTTAAAAATATTTTATTTATTTATATGAGAGAGTATGTGTGCACAAATGGGTGGAGGGGCAGAGGGAGAGAGACAAGCAGACTCCCCGTGCAGGGCTCTATTCCAGGACCCTGAGATCATGCTCTGAGCCAAAGTCAGACACTTAGCCAAATGAGCCATCCAGGCATCTCTATTTTTTTTAAGTAGGCTCTGATGCACAGCCTAAACTCCGGATCCTGAGATCAAGATCTGAGCTGAGATCAAGAGTCAGAGGCCTAGCTGCCTGAGCCACCCAGGCACCCCAAAAACTTAACCATTAATAGCCTACCATTGACCAGAAGCCTTGCCGATAGCATAAACGCTGGATTAACGTATTTTGTATGTTATATGTATTACACACTGTATTTTTATAATACAGTAATCTAAAGAAAATACAATGTTATTAAGTCATAAAGAGAAAATACATTTAGAGTACTTACTGTACTATAAAAACCCACATATAAGTGAATCTGCACAGTTGAATCCCATGTTGTTCAAGGGTCAATTCTTAATATAATAGGGCATAATTGTGATTTCCCTAACAGGGGGACAAAATAACAATGACTTACACAAGGGAGAAGCTTATTTCTCTCTTGTGTAATTAACTGGCCCAGTATAAACAGGCCAAGGCAATATACATCAGCTCCAAGGGGTCTAAAATCCTGATTTCTTCTCTATTTTTGTTTTTCTATTCAGGTTTTTTTTCTCCTTAAAGTCCAAGATGGCAAGTTACCATGCCCTGGTTACAGGCTGATTGGTGATAGATTAACAAGGGAAAGGGAAGGTGAGCGTATGTCCTTTGATTTTAAGGGCACAGCCTTGAAGTAGTAAACATCACTGCCACTAACATTCTGAGGGGCAGATTTAGTCACATGGCTGCACCAAACCAAAAAGAAAGTTCAGAAAAGTTGTCATTTTTAAACTAAAAAAAAGTTTTTAAAACTCATTTTAATGCTCCCATATCCTTAACTAAAAATAAAGGATTCTGATGCTGGTAAATAAAAAGGGGAAATGAATACCAGGAAACCAGCAGTCTTTTTTTCATCTATAAATCCAATACGTAATCAACATACCATCCTTGCAAAAATGCCTCTTATATTTTCCATTTTAATTGCACTGACTTTTGCCTTTTTCTTGAATTTCACCAACTGATAAACAATGTTAGGTTAATACTATACATGATTATAAAATGCATATTTGAAACATTTTGATTTTCTGAAATCAGAATATATTTTAGTATCAATGGCTTGTAACCATCACTAAAAGCCAGGAAATAAGTGTGCATAACTTATTCTGAGCATGTGCTAAAGCAAAAGCATCAGCATCAAAAGTCCGAGAAAGCCAAGTCTAAGTGGCTTGAAGGAAAACATCAGAGAAAATAGTGAAGCCTAGCCCTAAACCTTACAAGCCAAACTTTTAATGAGGAGAGGTGGAGAAAGCAGTGAGTCTAGTGAGTTTGCTAACACTGCTAACATTGCACATAACTGTACAGGTAGCTTAGAGCACACCACCAATGGCCTTTATATCTTTTATTAATTATCTTAAGGAGAAAAATGCACCTTTAATACCTTTGACAGCATTCTTGATGTCACAGAGCCCAAAAATAAGTGGAAAACAACGGTATCACTAATTCTGAATCAAAAAGTCATTTAGGAGAATCACACTCAACTTTAATTTAAAATAATTTTAGGCAATTTGTCTTTTATATTTCTTTTTTATGTTTTTACAAAAGATTTTTAAAATTTGTGTCAGTTTTAAAAGAAGTCTTCATTAGTGTGAAAAAAATTTTATGTGAAAAAAGGACATCAAGACACAATTTAATTAACTACATTCTTTTTCCTTTTTGGTATCATATAAAATAATGGTGCTTCTTATAATCAAAAGCATCTTAGATTCAGTCAAATATGGTATCAAATACGGTATTAAATATAGTATAAAAGTACCCAAACTTATAAAAAAATCTTCACACATATTCTTAATCGTCTATGTGATTGTCTATATTCTACATTTACAATAACTTGAACTATGCACAATGTTTAATTAATGGCACGAGTACATTTTAATGTCTGGCACAGTGGCTTTCACCTAAGTGTTCAATAAATATTTGTTGGATAAAAGCATAATGCTAAAACCACCTCTTGGACACAGTAACAACTTATACTAACCTATTAGAGATAATATATTTCTTGATATCATTTTGTCCATTATTCCTATAAATCTATGACTACTGAAATAGAACTAAAAAGGAATAATAAAGACTGTAAACAGTAGTCCTCGTTGTATGATTAAAATAATTCTGCAGTATGAACAAATTGACATTTACAAGTAAGTTTTTTTAAATTGACTGTAACGTTGTCTCAATAGAATGTTAAACAGTAGATCCTAACACAGTTCAGAATCCACCTGGAAGGAAAAAAAAGTTAATATTGGTCCTCCCACCTCCATCATTCTACTGTTCTAGCTCTGAAGCATCAGAGTCCAATTTCATGATTTTATAATCATATATATGTATATGTGTGTGTATATATTTATATATACACACAGCTTTATTTTCTGAGAGTCTACCTAAGCTATGTTAATGTCAGCTCTTACAGCTTCAGTGGTCATTTAGGATATTTAATATTATAAGGAAAAAAAGAAAACTACTTTATTATATAATAACAAGAAGCACCTCTTCAGTCAGGGATTCTCTTTCTAAACTTCACCAATGTTGGATATTCCACCAACAGAGAAAATCGATATTGTACAAATTAGAAACCAGCAAAATAATTTACTCACCTTTAATAATAACACTTCCTATTAGGAGGTCTAATTTTCTTTGGCATCATAACAATGTTGATAATGATATATATATAGATGATTGATTACTTAACTTATATTATATACCCAAATATGGTAGGAAAATAAAGCAAAAAAGGTTTTAATGTATTACTTTTCCAATTACTAAGTAATAAAAATAATTTAGCCAACAATTTCCTATCTGTTTTCATTACAGGCATATTTATGGACATACAAAAGAAGTTATATTTATAATTATATAGGTTCTAAGTTGTACATTTCAAACACACTAAAATCTTTTTACATAATTTTACTGTTCAAATAAATCAATTATATTTAGCTAAGAATTCATGAATAAACACTCATGTGCTCTTAATTGCAGATGCATTCATGTACTCCAGAAAAATAAAGAATGTTGTATGTTATACTATATGACAGTATATCTAATAAAAATAAATTTGGGGATCTGGGCCATAATTACACACTAAGAAATCTTATTAATACTGGTGCCTGGGTGACTCAATTACTTAAGCATCTAACTCTTGATTTTGGCTCAGGTCATGATCTCAGGGTTGTGGGATGGAGCCCGGCATCAGGCTCTGTGTTCAGCAGGGAGTCTGCTTCTTTTCCCTCTGCTCCCCCCACTCATGCTCATTCTCTCTCTCTCTCAAATAAATCTTAAAAAATACCTCCCAATATTCCACTAATTATAGCCAATAGTATAATAATAGCTAAGAGCCTATCTTTACAAACATTTGTTCCAGTACCCTATTGCACCAAGAATGCCCCCAGGAAATCTTCTTACTCCTACTTTTTGTGAACCTATGATAGAATCTAAGGAGCACTGGGTTCTTTTCCTAGTTGCATCATTGACTAGCTGATTTGAGGGAAAGTTGCTAACTTTTCCTGCCTCCATTTTCACCACTGCAAAATGATACTTTCTAGTTCTAAATGGTATGACTAGTAGGCATTTGAATAATGATGATTATTTTCCCATGCTATTTTCTACTTTAGCAAACAGACTTTTTTTTACTACCATAAATTGATATTTTAAATAGATATTCCCACTTTTCTAGAACTTCAATAAAGTCAACACTTGCAAATTTAGCCACTGGATCTTAGAGTTACCTGAATGCACTCTGGGAAAAGTCGGTGGACATCCAAATAGGGTACAGTTGCTTTTTCAGGAGTATGTTGCTCATATTCTAGGTTTTAAATACCTCAAATGCTCTAATTTCTACCATTACATAAACTACATTTTTGTGTGTGCCTATCTACCTAGCATACTGTATTGGATATTGGAGATACAAAGACACAAACATATATTTTAGTTTAAGAGGGATTTGGGAATTATTAAATAGTACCCATCATTAAAAATAAGGGAAGTTGGGGGATCCCTGGGTGGCGCAGCGGTTTGGCGCCTGCCTTTGGCCCAGGGTGCGATCCTGGAGACCCGGGATCGAATCCCACGTCGGGCTCCTGGTGCATGGAGCCTGCTTCTCCCTCTGCCTGTGTCTCTGCCTCTCTCTCTCTCTCTCTCTCTCTCTCTCTCTCATAAATAAATAAAAATTAAAAAAAGAAAATAAGGGAAGTTGGAACACCTGGGTGGCTCAGTGGTTGAGTATCTGCCTTGGGCTCAGGGTGTGATCCTGGAGTCCTGGAATCTCCTACATCGGGCTCCCTGAAGAAAGCCTGTGTGTCTGCCTCTCTCTGTGTCATTTATGAATAAATAAATAAAATCTTAAAAAAAGATAAGGAAAGTGGGTTCTTGAGTAAATTCATTAATTCATTTATTCTTTCATTCAACAAATATTTTTTGAGACTACTAAGAGCCACAGATTTTTCTAGGTACTAAGGATAAGACAGTAAACCAACCACTGCTCTCAAAGAGCTTATATTTTACTGACAACGTACACATCAGGAAGCACACATTTTCAAAACAAAGATAATTTTAATTGCCATTAGATATTCCAATAAACATTTGTGATGTTTATGTTCTGCTGGATTTTTGTGCAAAAGCAATCTTGTAAATATATGCAAGTGCATTCTATTTGTTTTTTTTTTTTTGCATAAAACAAATAACAATGAGGACTAACTTTTTAAAGAAAATGAGATTTGAATGAAACGGGAAGCTATAGATCTTGTACATATAATCATTTTTGTAAGGATCAGATTTCAAAGATTCACAGCTCTCATGTAACAAGGAAATATAGATTTTAGTTTGTTTCAAGAAAAAAAAAAGATTAAAGCAAAGAAAGTCCTGTCAATATTGGCAAATACTGATATCTCAGAATTAAGAAAAACAGATGTTTGTTCAGACTGGCTTGGCCTTTGAAGGTGGTTGTTCATTTCACTTTGGAGCAAATGAGACCAAATGCAATATGTATTGATGATCATGTAAAAATGACACTAGAAATAGAAGGTGGCCATTCTTCACTGGAATGACAATGTGGAAGAAGGAAAAAATCCTCTCATACATCTTTCATATGGGCTTATCTGAATTCACTAAGGTTCAATTACTCTTTCTCAGACCCACAAGTCTTGAGGAAAAATTTCCACTATATTTCTAAATTGTAACTTTAAAAAAAAGATTTTATTTATTTATTCATGAGAGACAGAGAGAGGCAGAGACACAGGCAGAGACAGAGAGAGAGAGAAGCAGGCTCCCTGCAGGGAGCCCGATGTGCAACTCGATCCCAGGACCCTGAGATCATGACCTGAACCAAAGGTAGACACTCAACCACTGAGCCACCCAGGTGCCCTTAAATTATAATTCTTTACACAACCATTAGAATGTGTAAAACTCGGTGGTGTAGTGAGACAAGAATTATAAATTGATTGAGTAGTCATTTGCTTTGTGTCTGCAGAGAAAAAGCTATGAAAACACCCTTATTCTTTTTAAGTCTTTATCATAGACTTAAAATGCTATAATCATGATGTGATTTAAAAATTTTTCTTAGTCATCTCTTTTATTAGTCAAGTAACTTCACAGAAATTCTTTGATAGACCTACATACCCCCACATCTAGGAAATTGAGGAACACATGTATGAATTTAGAAAAATTTGTTTAAACTTTTATTTTAGAATTTTTAGTCCAAAATTAAAAGTATAAAGTGCAAAATTAAAACAATGATGAATGATGGGGTGCCTGGGTGGGCCAGTTGGTTAAGTGTCTTCCTTTTGGCTTCCGTTCAGGTCATGATCCCCGGGTGCTGGGATCCAGGCCCAGATGGGGCACCCTGCTCAGTGGGGAGTCTGCTTCTCCCTCTCCCTGCCACTCCTCCGTTTGTGCTGTCAAATAAGTAAAAAAAAAAAAAAAAAAAAAATCTAAAAAAAAAGATGAATGACATGTTTATTTAAAATATTCAAATTAAGGCTAGGTCATTACAATTATGATATGACTGTGCACTGGGTTTGGTTAGTTATGATTTGCGACGTCTCCCTTTTAAGCAATATGCTTTCCTAAAACCTCCTAAGCATTTGGATATAAAGCAGCAATTAAAGACTGACCAGCAATGAATCCCAGTGCAGTTCAAAAACTATTATGTATATTAGCCACAGTCTCTCTGAAAAATAACATTTCAGGCAGATATATTGTTTTGTATTTCCACTAAGCATTCTAGTATTAAATCATATTATGCATGAAGATGAATTTAGTGGGTGACATGTCTATGGGGGGGGAGTATCAGTGGTAAAAGAGGACAAAAATTTGATTTTCTAAAAATTGCACATGATGAATTTTCTAGTGTATGAGTAATGTTGACATTAATAATGTCTCTAATAAACTATTAAAAAAAGTAAGCTAACTAGTGTTGGCAGATGCAATCTATGTCTTCACAAATTTTATGAAAACATAGGATTGGTCAACTTGATTGGTAGATCCTTAATGCCAATAACACTGCCTCTGCTTCTGCCACTGCTGTTATAGTAAAGAGGATGGTTTTTATCGGCACCTAAAGAACCAGGAGAATATCTTATTTATATATGTGATTCATCAGGTCTTTAATGTAGAATGTCTTTAAATGGGATTACCAGAATTTCTCTCCCTCTACTCCTATGTGAAGGAATCTAAAAATATACACAATCTGGAAGCCTGCAATTGTCACTGCAACCTCTGAATAACTGACACCATATGGGCAGTGCTGATTAACGTTCAAAGCAAATAACCACTGGAACCATTCAATGTCGATGTCCTTCTATCAATGTGTTTCCCATTAAACAGTGAGTAGAAGGATCACCTATTAGAAGTGTTTTTACTTAGGGACCTAGAATAAAAGGCACAAGTACAGGAGTTATAAGAAAATAAGGAACAATGTGAAGCTGAGTGACTAATTAATACAAAGAGTCAGTAAAATATTATTTGAATCCATTTCACAAATATCTATTGGTGTTGGGAGCCTGTAGATTAAAATATTTTATTTCTAATTGTTGCATAGATTTACAAATGGAATATGTAATCTTACACATCTTTATATCTCATATACAACCTAATAGAAGGTCTTTAGTGGTAGCCACTCAAAATATATTCATATATTCAATCAAATACCCGATTTGAATAGTATATATATATTTCCCTTAACAGGAGCAAAATATCTATGTAATTGTTTTAGACTAGTTTTCCCCCACTTTTTCTTCCCAAGGGAAAGTCCAAAAGGAATGAGGACTACAACTTCTTGTGGTGCTTAGGACAAGCTCAAAACCCTCTCTGCAATTCATACACTGTATTTTACCTTAAGTTTATATGGTTGTGTACTTAGAAAGCCTTATAAGCCAGTAATTGGTTTCCAACCTTCACAAATTGTCCTCATCACCAGCCACTCTGAGACCCAGGAAACCACTGCTTGGTGTGAGATCACAGTTGGATCATAGCATCCAAATGACCAAATTACAGGTCTTTAAATTTAAATTCTCTAATTTCTTCCACTATACCCCCTTCTCTGAGTCTTCTGTTTAGCAGGTCTATGTCTAAAGATAGTTCGGAAGACTTTATCCCATAGCACCACAAAGGACTTTTAAGGTCACACTATTTTGAGTGTTTAGCTCCTGCTCAGCAACCACACACACACACACACACACACACACACGACAGGCATAGACACAAAATTCACCCAGTCCCTTCCACTACCAGTGACTGCATACATTCCCAGGAACTCACACCTACTGAACAAGAGGTAAAGACTGGTGTTTGCGTATTCTCAAAATGTCTAAGTGTTCAGCATGTGCACAGCACTAGTTATGTATCACTCTGCCCCGGGTGCAAGTGGCAGCATCTCAGTTTCTGCCAACTGCAGACAGAAAGAAGCCTCTCTGGGTTCCTGTTGCCATGATCAGAGAATCTGAAAACCCCAAAGATCCTCCATTTAAAAAACTGGCAGGAAAAGCTAACCCCACTGCCTCTCCCTTTTCTTTGGTAGTGGTGGTGGGCCGGAGAGATTGGCTAGGGGTGCCCTCCCGGCCGCCTTCCCAGCGGGCCAGCTGTCACCTGTTGCCCTGGCTCCCCTCCAGCCACGAGGCCCCGCCAAGAGAGCACAATGACAGGGGAGCAAAGGGACACAAACACCACCTAGGGCAGGAAAGGCAATCTTCCGGCCGGAGGCCGAAAATCCAGAAACCAGCGCTGACCTCCCAAAGCAACAAGTGACCCTCACAAGGGACTCTCGAAAGCACAGGCGGCCCCCAAGTCTGGAGTCGCTGGTTCGCGGGAACAGGCGCGGGGCCGCACAAACCAGACATTGCGCATGTGGTTAGAACCCTACCCAAGCGCGCGACCCAGCAGTAGTTCGGATGCGGTTCCCCCCACCCTCCGCGAAAACCCGGTCTCCTGGGGTCTCCTGGGGCTTCTTCCCACCCCCCCACCCCCCAGATTTCTGGCGGTCCACGTCCGTCTCCATCCCATCCCATTTCTTAGCAACTTTCCTGAACGGAGAGGGAGGATGCCCGTGCGCTGGGGGTGTCTCTGGAAAGGATTTATAATCTTCTCCTCCTTCTTCCACTTTATAAAACGTGACTCGAGCCTTAGTTTCCGTCCCCCCCCCAAAAAAAAAAAACTGGATCGATAAGGTCTGCTGCTGTTTCGCCACCGCTGCCAAGAAGCCCCATAAAAACCCTACTTGATAAGGGGGCTTGGACGCTGTCAACAGCCCGACAGGTTGCAGCCGCCAGTTCCCCCTCCCGGGCAGCCCTATTTATTTGCAAGGAAGGTTCTTGGCTTCCACGCGGGGAGTCCCGGGTCCGGCCGCTTCCCCGACCCGAGGGCAGCGCGGGGGGCGCGCGGGGGCGGCCCAGGGGAGCGGGCGCAGCCGGGCGGGCGGAGACCGGGAGGCGCGTCGCGAGCGGCCGGCGGCCGAGGTCTCCGGGAGCCGAGCGGACGGACGGACGGACGGACGGACGGAGCCAGGTAGGGAGGCGCCGCGCCCCTCCGAGGCCGCCCGGGTTACCTGTGCTGCTTCCGCCCTGGCTGCCCCTGTCCCGGGGGAAGATGCCCGAGCACTTCTCCCACTCCACCTGGCCCGCGAAGCACAGCTCGGTGACGATGTGCAGCGCCTTCTGGCACAGGCTGCTCACTCCGTCCTCCTTGTGGAAACTCATCTTGCGGCCTCGACTCCCCCGCGGGCCGTCCTCTTGCCCCTTCCGTCACCTCGAGGCTGGCTCCTCGGGCGCCCTAAGCCATGGCGCGCCCGCGGGGCAGCGGGCGGGGCAGCGCGGTGCTGCGAGGCGCGGCTCAGGGGCCGCGGGCTGGCCCCATGGAGGCTGCGGCGGGAGCCGGGAGCGCGGGGCGCCGCGGCGGAGCGGCGGCGGCGGCGGCGGCGGCGAGGCTCGCGCCAACTCTCCCGCCGCGCCAGGCAGGCGGGGCGAGCAGGGAGGGAGACCCGGCCTGGAGTGCGGAGGGGCGGGCGGGGGCCGGGGGGGGGGCGTAGGAACGCGGGGGCCCTCGGCTCGCTAGGGCGCCCCCCTCCTCTTCCCCGCGCCCGGCGGCCGCGCGTCCAATCGCAGCCCCGCGCGGGCCCCGCCGCCCCGCAGCGCCCCCTCCGCGCGCAGCTGGCGCTGGAGTTGGCGCGGGAGGAGGGGCGGCCCCGCCGGCCGCGGTGTCGGTGCAGGGCTGGGGGGGGCGGACCTGGTCTTCCGCGGCCCTTCCCCAGCGACAGCGCCCCCCCCCCCCCCCCCCGGCCCGACCCGCAGCCCGCGGCCGCGCCAACTCTGCTCCACACCTGGGCCGCGCTCGCGGGTTGAACCGCCGGGACTCCGCTGAACACAAGCGGAAAAAGTTAAATTTAAGAAAAAAAAAAAAAAAAAAAAAGATCAATGAACATCCAAGTCAGACGTCTGTACCGAAAAGAAAGGTGTGCCTGGAAAGCGTGTTTTAAATGACTCCTAACGGGGACACCTGGGTGGCTCAGCGGTTGGGCACCTGCCTTTGGCTCTGAGATCGAGGCCCGCGTCGAGCTCCCTGCAGGGAGCCTGCTTCTCCCTCTGCCTCTCTCTCTTTCTGTGTCTCTCATGAATAAATACATAAATATTTGAAAGAAAAAAGAAAAAGGTTTCTAATGATGATGGTTTAGAGGCAGAATGTATCCCACAGTTCTTTTTATGGCTATCTCTGAAGTTCACCATAACGTAGGTTTCCTGTTTACCCAATTCAGGGTTTGGGGTTTTTTATTTATGCATAGTGAATATTCAGATTTTAATTTATTGCCTTTTATTTGTCCTTTAAAAAAAACCTCATATTTTGCAAAGGGAAATGTGATTTATATTAATACTCACTGTTGATTAATCGTGATTGGCAATTGAGAATGCACAATTTAGGGCACCTACTTGGGTGGCGCTCAGTGGTTGGGCGGGCGGCTGCCTTCAGCTCAGGGTGTGACCCCGGTGTTCTGGGATCAAGGCCTGCATTGGGCTCCCCCTGGGGAGTCTGCTTCTCCCTCTGCCTAGGTCTCTGCCTCCCTGTGTCTCTCACGAATGCATAAGTAAAATCTTAAAACCAAAATGCCCAACTTATCTTCTTTATCATTTTTTTAAAAAGATTATTTATTTATTTATTCATGAGAGAGGCAGAGACACAGGCAGAGGGAGAAGCAGGCTCCATGCAGAGAGCACGTGGGACTGGATCTCCTGGATCAGGCCCTGAGCTAAAGGCGGCGCTAAACCACTGGGCCACCCGGGCTGCCCCTCATTCTTGCATAGAAATACTGACAACAAGGCGTGGGTGTTAAGAGGGAGGGCTCTGAAGTTCAAATCTATCACATACACCTGCACTTAGCCTTGAAGAAATTGCCTTCAGGTCCTTCTTTCAATCTGTAAAATGAAGGGCTGGGACTCACCTGTCCTAATTCTCTAATGCAAATGGGTGAAAATCACTCATGGAGCTACAACTATAAAATAATGTTAATAATGTTAATAAGGTTACAGTAAATGGATTTACATTGTTTTTAAATTGTTTTGAGACAGAGTTTGGTACCCACTTATAACGTGAAGATTGATTTAGCCTTTATTAGGTGGGGATCTTTGTTTCTGAAGTGGAATAGCCTGACCTTGTTAACATATTTGTACTAGTAGAGCATGTAATCTTATTTTAAACTGCTAGGCAGTTTATGATAAATTATTTCCTGTGTAAGGACACTATGGTAAATTTACTATAAATGCTAGGCATAGCATCCCAGTAGATAAGCATTCATTAGTTGAATCATTTTGACCTGATTCATAGGACACTTGGTATAACTAGGACTATTTTTATCATGAATCAAGACAAACTAAAATCTGCAGGCTTCATTTGTTTTTTGTTTGTTTGTTTGTTTTTATGCACATTCATTTGGATGTTTTTTAGATAAGATCGACTCTTTTGAAATAATGTCACTGTCAAAAAATATTAAATATCGACTGTGTCTTTGAAACAGAATAACACACTTTAATAAGACCCTTTCCAGTTGTCCTTGCCTTCCAGTCTTCCACAGTTTAGACAGATTCATATAAGTGTTGTTCTTTCCTATTTACTGTATGAGCAAACGATTATGTGGGAGTCCAAATGAGTAATTTATCTCTAATACTACTTGCAGACTCTAATTGCTTAAGTGGAATAATGCAGGTCTTTCTCATGACCCTTTGATGTTTGATTTTGGTGTTAAATGTTATTAGGTAACATTTTGAAATTTGTTTTCAAACAAATTTCATAAACAAATAACTCTCTTCGTATTTGTTTATGCTGTTCCTGGCCTGTTGCTACCCTTACCTGTGTTTCCACAACAAGCAGAGCTCATTTCACTTGTATATTCATTTTCCTGAATTTATTTGTCTGAAATAGTTTTGCTTTCACCTAAAATTAATACCCTAAGGTTTTGATTTTTTTTCCCTTTGTTCCTTAGATCATATCATACAGCTCATTAGCAGGTGAATCAAACCAGTTTTTCTTGTCACTTATTAACAGCTCCCGTAAGAGGTATGGGAAGTGTAGAAACTGCATTCAAGGTGGGCCACTATTTCAATGCTAAAAGAGAAGATGACGGGAATTGCAATTCACGATCTGTAAAATGTTTTTGTGAACTATTTCAACTAAGAGCCTGCCCATCAAGTAAACCAAGCAATACAGATTTGCACTTACTTGCCCACACACACTCTGAAGGAGTTGCTGAAACAGTAAAGGAGGGGAAAGCAGGTTAGACTGATTTTACTAAGCACCAGATGCTACACTAAGTGATATATGAGACATCGATAGTCAGGTAGGTCTCTGACATAGCTAGCTTCCTTCTGAATGATCTCTGCATTAAGTAGAGGAGGAATTAGAATGGAGTAAGAGCCCACAAGCACTCCGATCTAAATAAGCTAAGCCAGACTCTGGAGAAGTAATTCTAAAGGGTGAACACTGTGATTTCCCTGCTTGTTCAGTCCTCTCTCAAGTCTTTTTCCCCTTTCCATGGCTCTTTCAAAATCTGGAGGGAGTTATCTTCTTGGGTAGAGATCTCCCTAAGGTAAGGGGAATTTGGAAATCATTCCTGAGTCTATAATTTCAAATGAGACTCGATCCCCATGACAGGCACACAAAGAAGGGAGGTAAATGAGGAAATAGAATAGCTGAGCTCAGTCTGGATGAATATCAGAGACAAGTATTAAATTTTAACTTACTTAAAACTTTCCCACCTTACTTTTCTGTGTTCTACAGTTCAGATTCATGTGAACCTAATTCTAATTGCCTGTATATCGGGCCTGCTTCTGTATTCCTAAATTTGGAGAGTGGCATCACCACTCACTCCCACCTGGTAAAATGACCTGACTTCTGCTTTGCATGGATGGGTATTGCTATTGAGAAGTCCATTTCTATTCTGACTCCAGACCCTTTGATCAGCCTGATTTATTGTTCTGGAAGGTTTGTTGTCTTTTCTCTTTCCATTGTGTTCACTTTGTTCATTCATCCTGATGGATACTCAGTGAATGCTTTATACAGACTCAGTTTTGAATCCTTTGATTTTGAGAAATTCTATTGACTTATTCCTTCAGTGATCCTCTGCCTTCTCTGTGTCTGTGTAGTTCTTTTCTGGAACTCATTTATGTTGAATTTTTGAATGCCAGACTGGAATCTCTAATTTTTGTTTCTCTACTATTTTCCATCTCTATCACCCCTACTCCTTGTGCTCTAAGTTTTGGAAGATTTCCTTAGCTTTCTTTTCTGAGCCTTCTATCTAATCATTAGAATTTCAGCTATTATAGTTTTAAGATATACATACTTTTGTATTTACTTACTGTTTTTTTTCTTATTTCTTGGGTATATAGTCTGTGCTTATTGATTTGACCATATTAATTATATATTTTTAACTCCCCTCCCCTGCTTCTGTCTTGTGTCTTTTTTCTCTGAATAACTTTGTTTTGTTTGTCATTATTCATTTTCATGTTGTAAGATTTTCTCAGCTGTTTGCTCACCTAAATAATGAAATATAAATACCACAAAGATAAGGAGTTGAAGCCCCAAGTGTATTAGGCTTTAAACCAGGGGCTTGGGATCCCTGGGTAGCTCAGCGGTTTAGGTCTGCCTTCAGCCCAGGGCGTGATCCTGGAGACCCAGGATCAAGTCCCACATCAGGCTCCCTGTGTGGAGCCTGCTTCTACCTCTGCCTCTCTGTTTCTCTCTGTGTCTCTCATGAATGAATAAATAAATAAATCTTTAAAAAAATAAACCAGAGGCTTCACTGCAGGGTGAGTCAGGGTATTTTGAATTGGAGCATCCCCAAATATCAGAGAGGGACTATCTAATCTTTTATTAGGGTTATGGGGCAATGATTAAAGTCTACCTGCTTTTATTTTCCAATTGGGCCTCTTATGGTTCTGCCCTCTTCTAGTTTTGGTGCCTTAGGTTTGGTATCTCCAGGGAAGAACTATTTTACTTGCAAACTTGGGGAAGGGTAATCACCTGACCACAGGGGTTGTGCAGATGAAGGCTTAAAACTCTAGACACCTTCAGAATGACACTCCCTGCATTTTTAGCCTTTCCCTCTACTGCCATCCTCTGCAGAGTCAGTAAGAGCTACTTCCATTTCTGAGTTGTCCTGAGATTCTGTCAAGTGAAGCACTGGTCTCTCGTACCTTCTGCCTCTGGAGGTTTCAGTTGCCTTTACTCAGCAAGAAGTCACTACTCCTTCACTGCTTCCATCTTGTAAACCATTTGACAGCTTCTGTCCTTGTGTCATCTCCTGTGTCCTTCCCTATTCTTTCTGTCCTTTTGAGTTTATAGCTTTTTATTGCTCTATTGTCATCTTAGTGTCTTCCTAGGACAGACAGGAACACATGTACGTTTTCAGTCCATCATGTTTAACTGTTTAAAAAGGCAATTCTGATTTATGTCACTTCCAGTGCCTTCCTCTTGTGCTGTAGCAACATCGAACACCTTGGATGTGACCTGTAGAGCCCTCAGTGACCTGACCTCTGCCTACTTTCTTTATTCTTTTCTGAATTCTTTGACTTGTGCTTTCTTTTCATTCTACATTTCTCCTTTGTAGCACATAACATAATTTACACTAAACAATCAATCTGATATAAACTGGTCAGTAGAAAACCTTTTGTCTCTCATCACTGCTCTTTTCATGAGCTTTCACTCTGCCAGCAATAATAAATCACTCAATATTTACTGATAAATTAATGTATGTCTTTTGTTAACCCTCTTTCCCTTTGACTATCAGAAATAAAAGCCTTTATTACTTGTTTAAGAAATAATAGGATATAGTAGAAACTAATAAACTATTCTATTCCCAGGGAAGTTGAGAGAAGAGGGATGAGAAGGAAGAGTGAGTGATAGTAGTGGAATGTATCCTTTGAGAAGGAAGACGATGGTCCTTTGTATCTTAGGAAAATACACTAACTTTTGAATACCTGCTTTGTACTAGGCCGGTTATGTATATTCTATACATGGTTTAATAATAATAATAATATAGTTTTTGTTTGATGTGTAAGCTAAATACTAAATACTTTGTAAGCTAATTGTTACAGTATTAAGTCATACTAACTCATATAAGTAACTTATACTAACTCACATTGTCACTTAGAACAGTGGTAGGCATACTACTAGGCTTTGTACATACATTAACTTACTTAAATCCTTCCTTTTTCTCTCTCTCTCTTTTTTTTAGAATGGGGGAAAAGGGAAAGAAGAGGGGTAGAGGGAGAGGGAGAGAGAATCTTAGGCAGTCTCCATGCCCAGGGAGGAGCTTGATGTGGGACTTGATCTCACGACCCTGAGATCATGACCTGAGCCAAAATCGAGTCAGACGCTTAACTGACTGAGCCACCCATGTGCCCCGATATTAACTTACTTAGTTCTTACAGCAAGGTTGTGAGATAGATACTGCTATGTTCTCATTTTACAGGTACGAAAAGAGCCACAGAGAGGTTAAGTAGCCTTTCTTAGGCTATCCAGCCATTGTTAGTAGAGTCTGGATTTGGACTAAGGCATTAAGGTTGCAGAATTTAGGTTCTTAACTATTGTAGTATGCTACTTCTTACCTATCCTTATGATGTGCTCATAGGGTGGGCAGGAGGAGATTAAAGGGCTATTCAGCCATACAGCTGTAATTGGTAAAAGTGTATAATGATAAAATCATGACTTTTACCTACTTCATATTAGCAAGCAGTCCCTACCCCAATAGTTATGCCATTTAAGAACTTAGAATGTGTTTTGTCATATTCTTCTCCTCTCTCATATAATTAAGTAAGTGTACGAGTGAACATGTGTAGTGTATACATAGGTGTTCTGTCATTGTTTACCTTCCAAAAAGGTGCAGTTTTTTCCCAAGTATAATGACAGTCTCTCTAGTTCACTTGGGTAGCTTTAACTAATAATTTTAAATGGCTGTAAATTATTCAATGTGATGATATACCCTAATTTATTCAACTATTTTTCCATGGATAGGAATTTACTTTACTTTCAGTTATTTACCACTGTGGATTTCTCCATAGAGTCGTGGTATATGTATAATATATAGTGCATGTTGCAGTAAACCTTGTAATATTTACTTACATACTAAGAATTGTATTTATTTGATCTAGATTTCCAAGGAAGAGAATTCTGATATATGAAATCACCTTAAAAATCACATTTCTGGGGATCCCTGGGTGGCTCAGCAGTTTGGCACCTGCCTTTGGCCCAGGGCACAATCCTGGACTCCTGGGATCGAGTCCTGCGTCAGGCTCCCAGCATGGAGCCTGCTTCTCCCTCTGCCTGTGTCTCTGCCTCTCTCTCTCTCTCTCTCTGTGTCTATCATGAGTAAATGAATAAAAAATCTTTTAAAAAATCACATTTCTACCAGGAATATATGTAATATTATTATTTTTTTATCTCTTGCTTACAAAAACAGATGTTACAAATTCTTGTCACTATTTTGTGTGATTTTTTTTCGAAACTTCACTAAAAACATGAATTAAATGGTCACATTTATACATTTTTGTAAATTTTTATCTATATAATAATTTTATCTGTGTATATAAATGAAGTTCAAATTAAAAGTTAAATATATTTATTTGTTTTAAAGATTTTATTTATTTATTCATGAGAGAGACACAAGAGAGAGGCAGAAACATAGGCAGAGAGAGAGAAGCAGGCTCCATGCAGGGAGCCCGATGTGGGACTCGATCCCAGGACTCCAGGATCATGCCCTGGGCCAAGGGCAGACCCTCAACCACTGAGCCACCCAGGCATCCCAAACATATTTATTTTCAATTAAAAAAAAAACAAGAATATGGAGATAGCCATGACTTATCTTTTAAATTAGTTAGGTTCAAACCATAGCCTGTATCAAAATCACCTAGAAGGCTTGCTAAAGTATGTATGGAACATAATTTAGGGCCCACAAATTGTTGGGCCCTACTCCCAGAATTTCTGATTCAGTAGGTCTGAAGTGAGGGTCTGAGGATTTGCATTTGCAGGTTCCCAGGTGACAATGCTGCTTGTGTAGGGACCACACATTGAGAATCATTGTTCTATGGATCCCCTTTAAAATCAAAGAAGTATTCCTAAGAATTTATATCAAAAGTAAGTTTCCCAATAATCATACCTGGTCAGTTCAAATAACCAATCTAAAATAACAAAAGTTTGAGGGTGTTAGTTAAATTAGGTAGAAAACCTTAGTTTTGGCCTAAATTCCATCATTTGCCAACTGTGTGATACATAGCTTAGTCAAACTCTCTGAACCTAGTTTTTCTTTTTTAAACCTTAGAATAACAGTATGTTTTACTTTCTATCAAAGGATTGTCCTGAGGCTCAATAGACGCAACAGATGTGAAAATGCTATAAAAACTATTGTACTATACAAATACAAGTTATCATCATTCTTTGGATTAGGATTCCTTGATATGTAAACAAATTATAATCTGTCACTTCTCATCAAGGCTTTTCTCAAACTGACATTCATTCATAAAACAAATGGAGGCCAAAAAGCACCTTAAAAAGTAACAATACATCTTTCTCAAGAGATAAGTGATATATTTCACAAACACATCCTTAACATCCCTAAAATACCGCTTTAGAAAATGCTCTTTTCCACTTTCCACTCACTGAGGACGTTCCAGTTGTTCCACATCATATTAGAATATTCTATTATCTCTGTAGCAGTATCCCTCTTGAAATTATCTTGCTTGTTCATGTGTTCACAGTCTATCTTCTGCGTACTAGAGTACATGCTCCATGAGAGCGAGGTCTCTCTAACTTTTTTTTTTATCCACTACCTTCCAGAACTGAGAACTATGATGGGCAGAGTAGCAGTGAAACAGTGTCGCTTTTTAGGGACTAAAGGAAACTGTACAACAGCTTCTAAGTAGGCTTTTTCTGGGACTGACAAGTTTGAAATAGTCACTGAGAATGCACTATGCCAATTCTTAAGTGTCAGAAAGTTGAAGCTTCGCTGATTATTTTGGGAAGTTCCAAAGGAAGGATATAGTGATCAGATGTTTTGTGAATTACCATGATTACAATTTATGCATTAATTGAACAAATACTCATGCAATTTATATATGATAAAATGAACAGTTTGTAAATTTTTAGCAATTTTTTTATTCTACTATATAATCTTAGAAGAAAGCTTGCCTAAAAAAAAAGCAATTCTAATTTAGTACTCTAGAACCAATTCTCCTAATGTTAGGTATACTTTTCCCAGCAGAAGAAATGATAAAGTTGTTGTGTTTACTCTTTGGAGTAGCACTGGTTGAAATGGTGTAAATTCTAGGAAGATAACTTTGGCTGAATATTAGAAATAACTTTCTGGGGGTGCCTGGGTGGCTCAGTTGGCTAAGCATCTGCCTTCGGCTCTGGTCATGCTCTAAGGGTCCTGGGATGGAGCCTGTGTTGGGCTCCCTGCTCAGTGGGAAGTCTGCTTCTCCCTCTCCTCCTCACTTGTGCTGTCTCTAGCTATCTCTGTCACTATCTCTGTCTCTCTTTCAAATAAATAAAATCTTTTTTTAAATTTTTTTAATAAAATCTTTTAAAGAATAGAAATAAATTTCTGATGATTATTATCATTCTTATAAAAGTTCAGTTTTAATTTGTTGAATACATTTTCTGCAGAAGCATTTGTAGCATTCTTGGCTCCAAACATTAAACAGTTAGTGCTAGAACATAGAATGTGCCTATAAAATAAGGAATATACTGGTTTTTTTTTAGTAGTTGTTTTTATAGGATTATCACTAATTTTCAGAATGTTATATTTACTCAGAATATTTTGGGATTGCTTCTTTTTGGACTGACTTCAAAATCAATTCATATGCTACTGCAAAAAGCAGAGAACTTCAGGATAACACCATTTTTTAAAACCTTAATTGCAGTAATGTAATTTGGTTACATGTTTTATTTATCAATATTGAATACTGGCTGCTTAATACAGACTTCAAAAAAATAGATCCAAGATTCTTCCATAATAAAAACATTTAACAAACTAGGAATAAAAGAGGATTTACTCAAGCTGATAACAAATCCATGAAAAACGCCAGCTAACAACATACTTAACAGTGAAAGACTGAAAGCAAGCTTTCCTCCTAAGATCAGGAAACCGTAAGGATGTCCACTCTTGCCATATCTATTCAACATTGTGCTGGAGGTTCTAGCTAGGGAAATTAGGCAAGAAAATGAAATAAGAAGCACCCAGATTGAAAAGGGAAATAAAACTATCTCTATTTACAGAGGACATGATCTTCTATATAGAAAATCCTAAGGAATCCATATCAAAACTATCACAGCTAATAAATGAGTTCTGCAAGATTGCAGGATACAAGATCAATACTTTAAAAGACTGTGTTGCTATACACTAGCAATGAATATTCCAAATGAAATTAAGTAAGCAGTTTCATTTGTAATAACATCAAAAGAATCAAATATTTAAGAATGAATTTAACAGAAGCACAAGACCTGAACCCTGAAAACTGCAAAACTTTGCTGAAAGAATTTGAAGAAGAGTTTAATAAATGAATAGTATTGTGTTTATGGATCAAAAAATTGACCTGCAGATTTTTAAAAAGATTTTTATTTATTCACGAGAGACACAGAGACAGAGACACAGGCAGAGGGAGAAGCAGGGTGCATACAGGGAGCCCGATGTGGGACTTGATTCCGGGACTCAAGGATCACACCCTGGGCCAAAGGCAGGCACTCAACCACTAAGCTACCCAGGTATCATAACCTGCAGATTTAATGCCATCCACATAGAAATCACAGCTGCTTTTTTTGCAGAATTTGATAGAATGATCTTAAAATTTATATGGAAATGTAATACACTTAGAATTATCAAAATAATCTTGAAAAAGAAAGTTGAGAGATTCACACCTCCCATTTTCAAACTAAAAGCTCTGTGTAATTCAGACAGCGAGGTACTTGTATAGATCAATGGACTAGAACTGAGAACCCCAATGGGAAAAGAATAATCTTTTCCACAAATGGGCTGGGACACTGGTATCCATATGTGAAAGGATGAAGTTGTACCTTTTTTACACATCATACGCAATAATTAATTCATAGTGGATCATAGGCCTAAATGTAGGAGCTAACATTATAAGCCTTTTAGAAGAAAATGTGGGAGTATATATTTGTGACCTTAGATTAGATAACGATTTTTAAAATAGGACACCAAAAGCTAAATCCACAAAAGAAAAACATAAATTGAACTTAATGAAAATTAAAACTTGTGCTTCAAAGAAAATTATTAAGATAGTGAAAAAGCAATGCATGTGTTTGGAGAAAATATTGCAAAACATATATAATAAAGGATTTTTATCCAGAAAATTTAAAGAACTCTTACAAGTCAACAACAAAAAGATAACCCAGTTAAAAAATAGGCAAAGGATTTGGATAGATATTCCTCCAGAGAATAAATAAAAATCATTAATAAGTTTATGAGAAGATGTTCAACATCATTAGCCACTAGGGAAATGCATATTAAAACCACAATAATATACCACTTCAAAGTAAGATAATTATAACTAAAAAGATAAACATGTATTGGAGAAAATGGACTAATTAGAACTCTCATACATTTGTGGTAGGAATGTAATTGGTGCAGCCTCTTTGGGAAACAGTTTGGAACTTTCTATTAGGTATTATTAACTCAATACTTAGTATCTACTCAAGAGAATTGGAAATGTATGTTCACATAAAAATGCATATACTGCTGTTCAAACAGCATTATTTCTAGTATCCAAAAAATGGTAATGTCTGTTAATTGATAATATATCTATACAATGGCATATTATTTGGCAATAAAAAGGAATACATTATTGATACATTTTACCTGCATGAACCCGAAAAAAAGATTGTTTTAAGAAGCCAGTCACAATAGAGGACATATTATATGACAGTGATTTGTATCAAAGTCCAGAATACAGAATACATAGAAACAGAAGGTAAATTAGTGGCTTCTAGGGTCTGTGTGTGGAGAGAGCTAGAGAATGCAGAGTGGCTCCTAATAGAGATGGGGATTCTCCATTTTCATTTGAAAATGTTCCAAACTTATATAGTAGTAGTGTTTGCACAACTCTATGAATATACTAAGACTGCTGAGTTATATACTTTAAAATGTGACTATTCTGATATGGGAATTAGATCTCACCAAAGCTGTTGTAGTTTATGAAAATGCTGATTTGTCATCATGGAGCTTATATAATTTTGAAACCTAAATATTTAAAATTATTTATAAAATAAAGATTCCTTTTAGAGAATTTCTAGTTCTAAAAATTGAGACCATAGCATTAGTACAAAAATATATTAGAAAAGCATCATAAAAATTGAGAAAAAATGTGTGTGGCATATATGCAATAAAAGGATAATAATAATAATAATAATAATATCTTAATAAAACACCTCTTACAAATCAATTAAAACAGAAGCTCAATTTTATTGAAGTAGGAAACATGAAGTAGGAAACATGAATTTAAGAAGCTATACACATGACAAATTAACATGTAAAAATAACTTTATTAATAGTCAAGTAACCACAAAGTTTATCAATATGATAATCTTTTTAAAAAAATGATAAAGTCCAGTGTACTCCAGATTTTGGGCAAAACTGAGTAATTGTATACACTGCTGGTAAAATAAATTGATGCCATCTTTCTCTAAATTATTTAACAGTTTTACAGTTTTGCATACTTCACTTAGAAATTCCCTTCTAACAGTGTATCCTAAGGAAGATATCATAAATATGTTCATTGATTTAGCCACAAAAATATTTATTGAAACATTTATAATGTTAAAACTTGTTATTTAAAAAATAAAACATGTTATATTGTTATAATAATCTGCATTTGTAAATGGGGGACTTATTAGATCAATTGTATATATCCATAAAATTGAAATCATTCAACTATTCAATAAAAATAATCAGATTATAGAGAAGTAGGTACAAACTTACTGATTTATAAATAGTAAGAAAAAGTAACAAAAAAGTACCCAAATGCTCACAGTGGTTAAGTCAGATGCTGGCCGTGGTGACTGTGATGGGTGGCATTCAACATCTCTTGAAGAATCAGTAGTTACTTGTGGTATGGCAGAAGGATTCATTTCTGAAAGCACAACCTAGAATTTGTTTCTTCATCTTTGCAATAATTCTGTTAGTTATTTAATAGTAAAATTTCTTTTGGTTTACACTGGCAGAAAGGATTTGGTTCTCTGCAGTTGGACTCTGAACATGGATACAATTGGATTCTTTTTATTTTCATTCTCTAGTTTATACATATTATATACATTTTCAACTACTATATCTTACTTTTGTAATATAAAAATTTATATAATAAAAATAGGGGATCCCTGGGTGGCGCATCGGTTTGGCGCCTGCCTTTGGCCCAGGGCGCGATCCTGGAGACCCGGGATCGAATCCCACATCGGGCTTCTGGTGCATGGAGCCTGCTTCTCCCTCTGCCTGTGTCTCTGCCTCTCTCTCTCTCTGTGACTATCATAAATAAATAAAAATTAAAAAAAATAATATTGTTTAGAATAAATCTGAAGTTTAAAAAAGAGCTTCTTTTAAGATTATAGTTTTTGGAAGAAAGTATTATAGTTTGGTAGTTAAGAGCTGGGCTCTAGAGACATTGTAGGCTTAAATCCCAGCTTACTCCTTTAGCATTCTTAAGCAACAACACTTCTAAAACCTCAGAATTGTTTTCCATAAATTGAGGATTAGGACACTTTATTTATGGTGTGAAGATTTAGTGAGATAATGTATGTAAAGCTGAGATCCCAGTGCTGAATATTTTATAGGAATTCAATAAATGGTGGTCTTACAGTCTCCTTTAAACTTTCCTAGAGCTCACATTTCTTCATCTTGATCCTAAGAACATCCATGGAAATCTTTCCTAAATGCTTTGCTTTGAAATGCATTTCATTATATTCTACACTATCTCAAATAATTTAAATAATAAATATCTTAATCTCAATATGAAATGAAAATTATTTCTCCATGTGAGCTTGTATTTTACACTTGACATTACTTAAGAAAACAAACTGTACTTTATATTTAAGTGATTTTAGTGTTCTTTCAGCACAGTGATTGTTTCAAATGAAATAAGTGCCAGCCTGGTGTTCAAACTACAGCAACGCATCAATGTCTAATAATTAAGGAGTCTCTATGTTGTGGATCCACATGCATAGCTCTTAGTAGAGTTCATAGTAAATGAGGGCACACAATGAATTTGCTAGGAATTTAAAATAGGAACATGCTTCTGATTTGTTTTTTAACTCAAGTATCTAGAGTACACAGGGTAAATATTACCCTTGAATATTGAATATTTACACCTGAGTATTGTATAATTGCAGATGGATGTCTTGAAATGGTCAACAAACTCAAAGCACCTTGTCTAGTAAAGCTAATGGTTTCTGCTGATGTAATTACATTCAACTTACTCTTTGGCACTGTTAAGTCGCCAAGGGAAAAGAATATAATATGTAGCTAGTGCATAAACAAATAGAAAACCTCCTTTTATGGGTTTCAAACTTATCACCTTGGTTTTATTGTCATATACACTAACCAACTGAACTTATCAGTTGTTTTAATTATGAATAAATCATGAATGTATATCTGTCAGTTACTTTGTGTAATTACTATATTCTTGACAATATGATATTAGGAGATTATTCCTTGAGATAATGTGCTCCTGAATTGTTAGAAACTATTTGAGATTCCTTTCTGCTTTAACTATGAGATTAACTATGAGATTGTCATTTGACAATGATATTAGGAATGCCTTCTTACAGCTTCTTCTTTTAAATAAGTGCTTGGCACTAATTTGTTACAGTGAGAACTTGCTAATAAGTAGGAAAACTCTGCTCATTAATTCACTATGAATGAGACCTACCAGGTAGTCTTCTAAGTCCTGGAGATACAGCAGTGAACAAAATAAGTAAGGCATGTAAATGGTGCAATCATTTTGGAAAATAGTTTGGAAGTTCCTCAAAATGTTTAACTTAGGGTTACCATTATGACTGGGAATTCCACTCCTAGGAATCTACCCAAAAGAACTGAAAACATGTTCATACACAAAATATTGTACGTTAATATTCATAGAAATTGTACGTTAATATTCATGGAAATTGTACGTTAATATTCATGGCATCATTATTCCTAATAGCCAAAAAGTGGTAACATCCATCAACTCTGAATGCATAAACAAAATATGATATAGCTTTATACTGGCATATACCTGGTAATAAAAATGTATGAAGTGGGGATCCCTGGGTGGCTCAACAGTTTAGTGTCTGCCTTGAGCTTAGGGCGTGATCCTGGAGTCCTGGGATCGAGTCCCACATCAGGCTCCCTGCATGGAGCCTGTTTCTCCTTCTGCCTGTGCCTCTGCCTCTCCCTCTCTCTCTCTCCCTCTCTCTCCCTCTCTCCTCTCTCTCTCTCTCCCTCTCTCTCTCTCTGTGTCTCTCATGAATAAATAAATAAAATCCTTAAAAAAACGAAGTATTGATATGTAACACAACATGGATGAACCTGTAATATTGTGCTAAGTGAAAGAAGCCAATCACAAAAACCATTTATTATAGGATTCTATTTATAGGAAATGTTCAGAGTACACAAATCCATAGAGATAGAAAGTAGATTGCTGGCTCTCATTGTTTTGTAAGAGACAAAAATGAAGGAATGGGAAATAATTTCAAATGGATATGGGTTTTTTTTTGGGGGGGTGATAAAAATATTCTAAAATTATACTAGTGGTGATATTTTTACAACTACGTGATTATACTAAAAAACACTGAATTATATACCTTTAAAAGAGTTGATATTATGGTGTGTGAATTATATCTGTTATATTTTAAAAATTTTAAAATTAATTGAATCCTCTTTTCCATCAGGTATTATCTCAGGATCTGGGGATACTGCAGATGTCAAAAAGTATAAGTCTGCATCCACAGAGTTAACTATTTTTTAATATATGCTGTTGAAATGGAAAGATCGTGCTCTATGTTTGAGCAAAGAAGGAACTAAATGAATTATTACTGGATATTATAGTTGGCATACTATTATATAGAAGGGTTAGGATTCTTCTTCTTACAATATTATGTAAGAAATTGTAGCATGAAGGTGTCACTAAAGAGATGGAACATATCTCTTACATTTAGGATGAATCTTAACACAACTTAGGAGCTTGTAGAAGCATATTTTCCTATAATTTTATATTAGAATTTAATGGAAGATAGCCATGACCTACAGAAAATTTTAAGAACTGCCAGAAATTAATATCACTCTGTGCCTACCCTCATAATGAAATTTCAATGTGCCTGCCCATGATATTGTACCAATGTTTTTAGTTTGGAATAAAACGAACAAATAATAGTGATTTTTATAAAGTGTAACTGCAGAAACAAATATGTACATGTGAATTATATATTAGATATAACATAAAAGATGATTTCAGGGCAGACCCGGTGGCTCAGCGATTTAGCGCCGCCTTCAGTCCAGGGCATGGTCCTGGAGATCCGGGATTGAGTCCCACGTGGCGCTCCCCGCATGGAGCCTGCTTCTCCCTCTGCCTGTGTCTCTGCCCCTCCCTCTCTCTCCTCTCTCTCTCTCTCTCTCTCTCTCTCTCTCTCTCTGTGTGTGTGTGTCTCTCATGAGTAAATAAATAAATAAATAATCTTAAAAAAATATTTCAACAGATTGATAATTATGTGCAACAAATTACATTATTATAAGGAAGACATGGATCTCATGAAGACATCCAAGTTGATTAACCATTTACCCCAAAGTTGCTATTGTCATTTCCAAGCAGAGGGGTCTGTTTTACATGTCAACATTACTAGGCTAGTACCCAATTTTTAAATTAAATTGTTTAGTTAGTTTTTAATTAAATTTAGACTTGCTAAATCTCACAACTGTGTAAGCTAATGCTTTGAAACAAACCTTTTTTCTTAAAAAAATATTTCTATCATCTATCTATCTATCTATCTATCTATCTATCTATCTATCTATCATCTATCTATCTATCTATCTTGCTAGTACTATTTTTCTGTTAGAATCCTGACTAATACTATTTGGTACCAAGGGTGCTTCTAGAAAAAGAGAATTTTAGGATGAATTCTTAAGATTGGTTCTGGGTGTTCTGGAATGGATTCTCTAATCGCATTAGATTTAAAGGAATCAGTGACTCTATCTTGAGTGGTAAAGAGAACACTGCTAATCCATGGCATGATGTAGCTATAGAGAGAGATATGCAAAATATTGCCATTGGATACTCCAAATACATACCTAGTTAGGACATACTGGAGCTAGAATATAAATGTAATTTATTCAGGTTGTAAAATCTGTGAAGTGTCTGCTGAATGAACAATAGTTAAGTTTTTTTTTTAATTTTATTTAATAGTTCAGTTTTCTAATAGCAATAGACACTTGTAGCCTTTCCTCAGAAATCTGTTTTTGAGTGAGAAAGCCTAAGACTCACAGTCACAATGTACTAAACAAGAATGGTTGTTACTTCACTATCACCATAATGTCCTTTCAGATTTTCTAGAATTAAGGTCACCCTTTTATAACCAGAGCGGCTGCACTCAAGCTGTTAACAGAGTCAAAACTCACTTTTTCTGTCACATTTATAATCTTGTTATCAGAATAAAAAAAAATCCTGGTGCTTATAATAACATTGTACCAAGGGGCCATAGCAGGTCATGAAAAAGGACATAGAAGACATTTTTACTTCCATGTCAGACATAATAGGAAATGAATTAAATACACTTCAAGTTTTATTTGACTTTTTGGCAAAGACTAAGGTTAAGGAAAACTTGGTAGTTTATATTGAGCAGTTACTGAATTTTAGGGCCTTTACATTTCTGTAGGACTATAAAATATCCCCCAGTTTCTACTTTTTATTTGACCATTTAATACAATTTAGCCCACAAAATACATTTATTTAAATTCATACATCTATTTACATCATGGAGTCTCAAAGAGTAGTCTCAAAGAATAGAGATTAGGGGGCATGTGGGTGGCTCAGTCAGTTGAGCATCTATCTGACTCTTGGTTTCTGCTCCAGTCATGATCTCCAAGTGGGGAGACTGAGCCCCAAATTGGGCTCAGGCTCAGTCTCCATGCTCAGTGGTCTCTATATTCATTGCAGTCTGCTTCCCTCTGCCCCTCCCCCTGCTTGTGTGCATGTGCACGTGTGAGCGTGCTCTCTCTCTCTCTCTCTAAATATTTAAATCAAAAGAGTAGAGGTTAGTTTTTCCTAATAAAATGGGCACAGATATATAAAAGTAAAGATATTAAGTGTATGTATTTATTAAACATCTATACAAATGAATTAGCAATTTTCACCTCTGGATATTCATCAGGGTTGCCTGCAGGGCTTCCTGAAACACTTGTGCCTGGATCATACAACAGACTCATGAATAAAATTCCTAGGAGGGAAAATTCCAGAAACCTGCATTTTTACAAAGTACTACGGGTAGCTTTGATTCATGGCCAGTATTGATAAATACAGAGATCAGAAAAGAGAAACTTTACAATTTGCAACAGTTAATTGAATCCATTGATTTTTCTACCCTGCTCCCTTTTTATGGGCCCAATTTCCCATTCTACACACACATTCTGGTTCATTTTTATTAGAATCACTTTGCCACCACTTCAGTTTTGGACTTTCTATTTAACTACCCTCCTGGGCTGACAAGAATATTTTCTTTAATTCTGGCTTCTTATTTTATTTAAGGACTAAAGCCCTGGCATATATCAGTTTGGGTTTGGTGAATATATTTCTTAAAAAATTATTTTAATTGAATTTTAATTCATATATATGTATATAAATATATATGAATGAAATTAAAAATATTTTAATTGAATTTTCACACACACACATACACACACACACACAGATATATATATATATATATATATATATATATATATACAACTGCCAGTGTGTATTTTTAATGGAACCCTATTTTACATTACTTTGTTCAATGTGTTTCATATGAGTGACCATTAATACATAATTGAGGTCGAGGTTTCAGCTCAAAACTCCCAAACTGTGTGGTTCATGACACATAACCAAACCAGCAGGGTTTTAGAGTTGGGATACACATTTAAACTTTTTTTTTTTTTTTTCTGGTTAAAGTTCCCAAGAGAGTGTAAAGGTTTTACCAGAAAGCAAAATACCATGCAGCTTTATGGAAGTTTAAAGCATGTTTGCAAATATTGCAGCCTGATGGAAGAATTTGCATGTACAGGGAAGTTGTGGACGGAGGTGGTTTGTGGAATTTTAAGTGCTCATTGTAGTAAACCTTTGCTTTGTAGATTTGAAGGGACAGAGTTTTACAAGCAAGCTCATGAATTCATGATTAGTTAACAAACATTAAGTAAGATGAAGTTAAAATAAATTATTATTTTCTATTTGAAAAAAATATATATTTTTGTGAAATATATATTTTTATATATATGTGTGTGTGTGTGTGTGCAACAAATGGGTTAGTATCTAAATTGTTTCCTTGAGTTAATTTCTTTATTTCTTTGGAGGAAAGAAACAAACAGCATTTTGAGAACAAATACAAATGCCTTATTTTCCATTAGCTAAATTCTGGAAGAGTATTGAGAAAGCTGTACAGGGCCACCAGATTAAAGAAGCACACCTTTCTGAATGTTATCATTTTAAACATGGATATAATTATTTTTGCATTGTCTTTTTATTTTGTTGTGTATAATAAAATTCAAGTGAGTAACATTTCTCTCTTTTTGTAATATGAATGTTAGCAAATGGATAAAATTTTGTTTGTTACATATGTGCAATTTTCTGATTAATATTTAACTAGCAGTATAAACAAAAATGGAATTAATATTTTAAAAGTCTTTTAAGTATAAAATAAGTTCTTATAAAATAAGTTCTCATTATATTATAAATTAATATAATTTATTATATATACATGTTATAATTTATTGCATATAATTAAACATATTATAAATTAATTATATGTAACATATTTTATTATAAAATAAGTTCTCTTCCTGAGCTTATTTTTCTATTTTTTTAACTTTAAACAAATTTTTATTACACAAAGGTTGTCACATAATTGGATATTTTTCTACTTTGTACACAATTATTCTTACTCTCCACAGAAAGGCTGCTTAACTTTTCATCTGGTGATGGCAAACACTAAAATCCTGATTTTATTTTATTTTATTTTATTTTATTTTTTAATTTTTTTTTTAATTTATTTATGATAGTCACACAGTGAGAGAGAGAGAGGCAGAGACATAGGCAGAGGGAGAAGCAGGTTCCATGCACCGGGAGCCTGACGTGGGATTCGATCCCGGGTCTCCAGGATCGCGCCCTGGGCCAAAGGCAAGTGCCAAACCGCTGCGCCACCCAGGGATCCCTAAAATCCTGATTTTAAAAGAATAGTAGTAAAAATGCCTCAGTGATTTAAGTTGAAAGCAGTACATTGGTACACGGCTCTTGCACTCAGTTATCAGGAATGTACAAATGTCTTTTTATTCAAAAATACAAAATAAATTATCTGTAGGCATGGACAATGACAGCAGTAAACCATTATATGTTGTCAACTGAAACCAGTAACTGATGGTTATAGCGATTTTCTTAAACATCAGCCAGCCTTTTCTTCAGTCATTTCCTTCAACTGACTTCTCTGAAGTTATGGTTGAGGAACAGAGCCTTGAGCTTCCTCTCACAGTTCATTAAGAATGGTAAAGCACTATTCTAGGAATCAGAACATGCCACCTCCCATACCACCTCCCATTCCATCCGTTCCACCCATTTCTGGGTCCTTCTCTTCTTTAGGAATTTCAGTGACTACAACTTCTGCCGTAGTTAACAGAGAGGCCACTCCAGCAGCGTCCAATAAAGCAGTTCTTCCCACCTTAGTTGGATCAATGATTCCTTTTTCCACCATATTCACAAAATCTCCAAGCATAGCATCATAACCAACTTCTGAGGAACTCCGCATAATTTTCTCAACTATCAATGATCCTTCAACACCTGCCTTCTTAGCAATGGTCATTGCAGGAATTTTGAGTGTTCTCTTAATAATTTCGATACCAATTCTTTGATCTTCATTAGCTGGAGTTATTGAATCCAAGGCTGGAATGAACCGAAGCAGGGCACAACCCCCTCCCAGAACAATGCCTTCTTCAACAGCAGCTCTTGTGGCATTGAGGGCATCTGTAACTCTTTCTTTTCATTCACTTCAACATCGCTTGTCCCACCAACCTTCAACACAGCTACTCCAACTGAGAGTTTTGCCAGATGCTCATTCAGCTTTTCCTTTTCATATTCACTAGTTGTGATATCTAACTGCTCAATGATTTCTTGAAAACGTTTTTCAATTTGAGCCTTGTCACCTTTTCCTTTTAAAAGCATGGCATCATCTTTGGTCACAATGACCTCTCCAACTTTTCCTAAGTCATGAGGCTGACCATCTGCAAGATTTAGAGTCAATCTTTCTTCCCCAAACACTGCACCACCAGTAGCAATAGCCATATCTTTAAGCTGGTTCTTTCTATTGTCACCAAAACCTGGAGCTTTGACTGCCACAACCTGAAGACTGACATTTAGCCTATTTAAAACAAGTGTAGGGGATCCTTGGGTGGCGCAGCAGTTTGGCGCTTGCCTTTGGCCCAGGGCGTGATCCTGGAGACCCGGGATCGAGTCCCACATCGGGCTCCCGGTGCATGGAGCCTGCTTCTCCCTCTGCCTATATCTCTGCCCCCCCCCTCTGTGACTATCATAAAAAAAAAAAAAAAGTGTACTCAGAGCTTCTCCATCAACATCTTCAGCAATTATGACCAAGGACTTACGGTGAGCATTGGCAATTTCAAGAGCAGGCACAATGGACTGGATGCTAGAAATCTTCTTTTCACTCAATAGAACATAGGCATCTTGGAATTCACATTTCTGACTTTTTGATGTATTAATAAAGTATGGAGAAATATAACCTCAATCAAACTTCATGCCTTCAATAATTTCTAATTCATAATTCAGTGTTTTCCCATCCTTTACTGTGATGACACCCTTCCTTCCAACCTTTTTCATTGCATCAGAAATGATGTCAATTTCTTTGTCTCCATTTGCAGAAATTGTAGCAACCTGAGCAATTTCTTCAGGGGTTGTCATGGGTTTAGACTGCTTCTTAAGTTCAGTGATTACAGCATCAACAGCTAACATCACACCTCTCCAGATTTCCACAGTATTAGCACCTTTGCTAATCTTCTCAAAGCCTTCCTTGGCAATAGAGTGTTCCAAGACAGTAGCAGTAATGGTGCCATCCCCAGCCTCTTCGTTTGTGTTATTGGCAACATCTTTTTTTTTTTTTATTGGCAACATCTTGAACAAGTTTAGCGCCTATATTTTTATATTTGTCTTTTAAGTCAATTGACTTTGATATGGTCACACCATCCTTTGTTCCTTTGGGACTTCCCCAACTCTGTTCAATAATCACTGTTCTTCCCTTTGGCCCCATAGTAAGGCTAGGAGATCTACACCTTGAAGCATTAAGGCTCGGGCATTGGCACCAAATTTTACATCCTTGGCATAGCCCTAGTGAGATGAGGAGCCAGGGCTCTGGACGCTGGCCTGATCTGGCAGAGGACTGCGGGTAATCGAAACATTTCTGTGGGAGACTGCAGAGCATGCGGGCGGCAAGGCAGGCCAGTGGCGGTGACTGACGGGCCTGAGCTTATTTCTCATTTGAATAGAAATGGAATGTGTAGAGGGAAAAATTATCTGGTATGTTAGTCTTTACAACGTGACATCATTATTCTGTAGGTGGGTTTCTTATTTGTGTGTGTAGCATGATTTTTTAGGAGAGACTTTAGATGTTTACAATCATAGAGCCCAATTTTAAGATATTTGGTCTTGTTCGTGTCTGGTAAAAGTTTATGGTCATCATTATATTAAAAGAATAGAAAATGGTAAATGCCTTTAAAATGGTCTTGCGGGATCCCTGGGTGGCGCAGCAGTTTGGCGCCTGCCTTTGGCCCAGGGTGCGATCCTGGAGACCTGGGATCGAATCCCACGTCGGGCTCCCGGTGCGTGGAGCCTGCTTCTCTCTCTGCCTGTGTCTCTGCCTCTCTCTCTTTCTCTGTGTGACTATCATAAATAAATAAAAATTTAAAAAAATAAAATAAAATGGTCTTGCTATTTTATCTAATTACAGTTTTTGTAAATGTTATATAACAGTTGAGTTTTGATAAAATGTACTAAAATACATGGAATAAGATCCCTTTAAAAGACACTTGCTTAGGAAATTTTACTACTTTTAAATTCTACTGAAAAGATCTTCAGAAGACATATGGGGTAACATAATTGTTAATAGGGTAAGCATGGAGAAATAACTTGATTTATAGGATTCAAAGATTTAGCAGAGTTTGTCGGTCATCTAGGTCTTATAGAGAATATGTTCATAAGTAAGTTATGTATTAAAGTAAGATAGTTCTTTCCTTTTGCAATTCACAAATTCTGTCAATAATTTGTCATTTTATGGTATAAACCATTTAAAAGAAACACCTTAAGAGTTATGATATGGAAACTAGAGTAGGAGGCTCACTCCACTGAAGCTATCATTAAGCTGGCAAAAACAATTAACTTTTTAGAACTCCAGAGTTTTATGAAAATTTATAGCAACCAGGGAAGTACTTAATGAAGGAAAAGGCTGCTAAGTTTCAGCATTTAAAGAAATGTCTGTCAGTCATTGGCTAAATCTTGAGACAGTGGAACAAAGAATGAGTGACTACATACAAAAAGGAAAACAATTTTTGCTAAAATGGCTTGGAGAAGTCATTAAATGAATGAATAAATACAGCCCTCAACAAGCAACAATAGCAAAACTTGGGGAGGGAGAGGGGGAAAAGAATCTGATTTCTGGAGTTCACACATTGTAATATGCAAAATATCCACTTTTTGGCAATAAAAAACACAAAGCATACAATGAAACAGAAAGTATGGCCCATTCCTAAAAGAAAAAATGGACAAAGACCATAACTGAAAAAGCCAAGACATTGAATTTAATCAACAATACTTTAAACCAACTGTCTTAAATTTCTCAAAGAGCTAAAAGAAGCCATTGAAAGAATTGAATGAAACCAGAAGTCTGATGTCTCATGAAATAGAGAATATCAGTAAGGACATGCAAATTATAAAAAACAAATCAGAAATTTTAGAGCTGAAAAAATACAATATCTGAAATAAAAGATTACTACAGTGAAAAAAGAATAAACTCAAAAATAAGGCCATTGAAATTATCCATTCTGAGGAATGGAAAGGGAAACAAATGAAGTAAAATGAACAGGGCTTAAGAAATATTTTGGGCACTGTCAAGTGTACTAGCATAGTATTATGGGAGCCCCAGAAGAAGAGAGAGTTAATGAGAAAAAGAATATATGAAGAAATAATGGTTAAAAAAACAACTCACAAATTTGTTTTGATAAAACAAGTGAATCTACAAATCCAAGCAGTTCATCAAACTTCCAGTAGCCTGAACTCAGAGATTAACACTGAGACAAATAAAACTGTCAGAAACCAAAGATAAACAAACAAAAACAAAGACAAGAAATGTTGAAAGGAGCAAGAGAGAAATGACTCATCACCTGCAGGTGATCCTGAGTAAGATTAAAACTGAATTACCATCATATAGGCCAGCAGACAGTGGATGACATTAAGTTGCTGGAAAAAAAAAAAACTGTCAATGAAGAAGTTTATATCTGGGCCAACTATCTTTAGAAACTGAAAAAGAAATTAAGATATTAATAGAGAAACAAAAGCTGTAGACTCGTCTATAAAAAATGTTAAAGGAGCACCTGGTGGCTCAGTGGTTGTGTCTGCTTTCACCTCAAGTCATAATTCTGGGGTCCTGGGATTGAGCCCCCCATTGAGCTCCTTGCTGTGGGAAGCATGCTGTGGGGAGCCTGCTTCTCCCTCTGCCTCTGCTTCTGCCTCTCTCTCTCCTTCTCACTCTGTCTCTCATGATTAAATAAAAAATTTTTTTAAAGAAATATTAAAGGGAGCCCTTTATGGTGAAATGAAAAGATAGTAAAAACCAACTCAAAGGCATATGCAGAAATAAAGTACTCTAGTAAAGGTAACTACATAGGTAAATATAAAACAGGTATTATTATATTCTTGATTTATAACTATTGCAGGCTATTCAAGCCTGAAATGTTCTCCTTTGTCTTGCAAGGGAGCCAACACAGAAATGATGAGAGAGGCTAATGTTAGGGATAGACAAGAGCCCCAAGTGGGCTATGCCATTACTTTTATTCACTCAGGTTTTGTGACAGCATTATAGCTATGTGCTTGAGGCAATGATCACAAGGTAATCATTAACACATGTCATGTTTCAGTCAACAATAGGCAACTGACAATCGTTTTCTAGTAATTACAGTCTGTGACATCAGAGCTAGAAAAGCATGCATTCTAGTTAAAAATTAGGTTGTAATGTTTCTGTTGTATTCCTTACTAAACTTGGGTGCTTTTGCCCTGGGGGTGGCTTTCCATCTTAGAGGCTATTACGATCCTTATTAAGCTTGGGCACTTTTTGCCGTGGAGGTGGCTTTCCAACTTAGAGGCAGCATTCTTCCCTATGCTCTTCTAACCCACTTGTGCAGTAACATGGCTTTCTTAAAGCTATATCCCATATGTAACACCTCTTTCCTTTCTTTTTGATTTGAAGGATAAATGCATAAAACAATCATTATAAATCTTTAGTGAAGACACATAATGTACAAAGATGTAATTTTTGTCAATAATAACATAAAGGGGGCATGGAGCTATATAGAAACGGTTTGTGAATGCTATTGAAGCTAAGTTAGTATCAGGTCAGAGTAGACTCTCCTAAATTTATGTTGTTAATTGTAATACCCAAGGAAATTACTAAGAAAATTACTGAAAGTGTACAGTAAAAAAATGAAGAGGAAGTCAAAATGATACACTGGTAATAAACAGAAAATAAAGCAGTGTTAGAAAAATCAAAGAACAGTAAGAGTTAAGACACACAGAAAACAAATTTCAAAATAGAGCAGTCCTTGATTATCACTAATCACCCTAAATGTAAATGGATTAAACTCATCAATTCAAGACAGAGATTGGCAGAATAGATTTAAAGACCCAAAACATGACCCACTTTAGATCCAGAGAAACAAATAAGTTTAAAGTGAAGGGATGGAAAAAAAAGATGTAAACAAGAACAAGAGAGCTGAGGTAGCTATTGTAATATGAGAAAAGGAGGGTTTAAGTTAAAATTAATAAAGAAGATATAAAAATTATAAACATATACAAACAACAGAGCCTTAAAATATATGAAGCAAACACTGTCAAGAATTGAAAGGAGAAATAGATAGTTGTATAATAATTGTTGGAGATTTCAGTACCTCACTTTTTAGAACATCTATATGGAAGACCAATAAGGAAGTAGACTTGAACAGCACTATAGAACAACTGGACATAACAGGCACATATAGAACACTGTATCCAACAACATGAGAATACACATTTTTTCTAAGTACACATAGAACATTGTCCAAGATACATGATATAAAAGCTGTACTTGGGATCCCTAGGTGGCTCAGCAGTTTAGCACCTGCCTTCGGCCCAGGACGTGATCCTGGAATCCCGGGAATGAGTCCTGTGTTGGGCTCCCAGTATGGAGCCTGCTTCTTCCTCTGCATGTATCTCTGCCTTTCTCTCTCTGTGTGTGTCTCTCATGAATGAATGAATAAATAAAAAAAATCTTTTAAAAAAGCTACAGTTAATCAAAACACCGTGGTACTGGTATAAGAATAGACATACAAAAAAAAAAAAAAGAAATACAATTGAAAGTCCTGAATTAAACCCATACACTTGTGTGCAATGGCTTTTTTCAAGGTAAACGTCTGTGCCAATGTGGGGCTTGAATTCACGACTCTGAGCAAGCTCTAAGGACAGAACAAGCCAGGCACCCCTGTGTGCAATTGATTTTTGATAGGAGTGACATGACAAGTCCATTCAATGAGGAAATAGTAGTTTTTCAACAAATGGTGATGGCACAACTGGATATCCACATGCAAAAGAATGAAGTTAATTCTTCACGTGGTGCAAAAAAAGTTAACTCAAAACTATTAACTGGATCAGTTGTGTAAATATAAGGGCTAAAGCTATAAAAATTTTACAAGAAAAACAGGGATAGGGGCACCTAGCTGGGTCAGTGGTTGACTATCTGCTTTCAGCTCAGGTCCTGACCTCGGGGTCCTGGGATTGAGTCCTGCATCAGGCTCCCACAGAGAGCCTGCTTCTCCCTCCCTGTGTCTCTCTGTGTCTCTCATGAATAAATATATAAAATCTTAAAAAAAACATAGTATTAAATCTTCATGATGTTGGATTTGGCAATGTATTCTTCAATATAACATGGAAGCACAAGCAACACAAGAAAAGTAGATATTTTGGACTACATAAATCTTTTGTGCGCCAAAGGATATTATAAAGCAAGTAAGAAGACCACCTAAACAATAGGAGAAAATATTTGTAAATCATATATTTTAAAAAAAACAAAACAAAACAAAACAAAATATTTGATAAAAGTCTATTATCCAGAATATATAAAAAATTCTTCCAATTCAACAAAATAGCATACAACCTAACTTAAAATAAGAAAAGGACTTGAATAGACATTTCTCCAGAGCAGATATATATATAATGGCCAACAAACAAAAAAGATCCTCAGCATTATTAGGAAAATCCAAATTGAGCCAAAATGAAATACTGCTTCACACCTACTAAGATGGCTATAACTTTAAAAAATGAAAAACAAATGGCAAGAATGTGGAGAAACTGGAACCATTGTACAATGTCGGAGGGTATACAAAATGGAAAACAGTTTGGCAGTTCATCAAAAAATTTAAACAATTATTATCTAATATTTGCACTTATAGGTGACTGCCCAAAAGACTTAAAAATAGACATATATACCAGATCTTTTATATGAACATTTATAGCAGCACTATTTATGATAGCTAAAAGACATAAATAATTCAAATGTCTCTCAATAGATGTATGGATAAGCAAACATGGTTTATACATAGAATGAAATGTTACCTTAAAAAGGAGTGACATACTGATGATATATGCCTCCATGTAGATGAAGCTTAAAAACATTATGTGAATGAAGTCAGGCACGAAAGGTCACATATACTCCATTTATAGGAAATAATCAACATAGGTAAACTTATAAGAGAGAAAGCAGATTGGTGATTTCTAGGAATGAGGCAAAGGGGAATGGGACATAATCATTTAACGAGGGTCCTTTTGGGGTGATAAAAATATCTTGGAACTAAATAGAGTATGTGGTGGTTGAGCAATATTGTGAATATATTAAATGCGCTGAATTATATACTTTTAAATGGTTAATTTCATATTAAAGAAATTAAACCTCAATAAGAAAATAAAGAATCAACTACATTCTGGTACCTTTTTGTTTGTTTTTAAGTGATGGGATGAAACTTAAAATTATACTAGTCAGGGTCCAATCAAGAGATAAAACTGGGCAGCCCGGGTGGCTCAGTGGTTTAGCGCTGCCTTCAGCCCAGGGTGTGGTCCTGGAGACCCGGGATCAAGTCCCACATCGGGCTCCATGCATGGAGCCTGCTGCTCCCTCTGCCTGTGTCTCTGCCTCTCTCACTGTCTCTCATGAATAAATAAATAAAATTTTTAAAAAAGAGAAACTATATAGTAGTTTTAGCAGGGAAGGTTTACTACAAAGAATTATAATGGATTACCTACTAAAATAAAGAATACAAAAGAGCAAATACAAGAAGAAGCCCCTACCTTTTTTGGCTAAGACACAGCCCTGAAGGAAGGAACAAATATGGAAGAACCTTCTTCCCAAGGCTGAGACCTAAACCTGGTTAGACAAAGTGCAGCAGTACCTCATACAACAGGATATTCCTAACAGTGAAAATGTTTGCTGAGGTCCTGGGCTGTGGAACTTACTGGTATTTCTCCTGCAAGGATGTGAATTGGGAAATTGCCTGCTGGGGAAGCTGCCCAAGAAGTGCTGTTGGCTGTTGTACATGGCAGTTTACCATGAGGAGCATCCTGAAACTAAGAAAAGACCCTTCCTCCTGCTGGGTCCCTGTAGCACTCTGCTCTAACAAAGCTTAACATGTGCCAACTGGCAAAGGGAAATGTTTACAAAGTTACATGATTATTTCCACTATTGTGTAGCAGGAAGGAAAAGAGGTTTTTCAGCTGACAAACAATAAATTGTTAACTGGCACAAAATTATTTTAACAAAGTAAGTTTATTTTTTTTAAGGATTTTATTTATTCATGAGACACACACACACACAGAGAGAGAGAGAGAGAGAGAGAGAGACGAGAGAGAGACAGAGACAGAGACACAGGCAGAGGGAGAAGCAGGCTCCATGCAGAAACCCAACGTGGGACTCGATCCCGGGACTCCAGGATCACGTCCTGGGCCGAAGGCAGGCGCCAAACCACTGAGCCAGGCAGGGATCCCCAACAAAGTAAGTTTCAATCAAATAAGTTACACAAAGGTCTGGATCTTGGCAAGAGCCTCCAATATTAATTCATGAGTCATGTAATACTTCATATGTGATTACTTAGTTGTCATTTGGGTTTGTGATATTACTTCCAATCACCTGGGAATTGGAAAAATATATTCCTTAGAAAAAAATGTAAGTTAAAAAATAGGCATATTAAATTATAATATTGAACTGAAGTTATTAGATAAAAAATATAGCAATGGATTTAAAAACATCAGTAAGACATGCTTATTGGTAATAAATTAGCATATCATTTTTTCTATTTAGTCTTACAGATACTAAGCATTATTTCAAATAGAGTTTATATAGGGTACAAAGTAAAATGTAAGAAGTAAAATGTAAGAAATAAAATGATAACCAGCTGTGCAGAAAAATACACTAAAATTTACATTTCTAAATTGTTAAAAATAAAGCAGCCAGATTTTGATCAAGCTGAATAATTGTAACATTGAATAAAATAACAAATAACTGTCAGGGCACAATTATAGCATCCCTATTATAAAATAATTACTTTTCTAACATTTTTTAGAGCAAGGTATAATGTATCCAAAATAAATTATTGCAATACAACATTGCTTAAAGGTTATTATTTTATGAGATAAAAATTCCTATCTCAACTTTGACATTTGTTTTTGAAAAATGGGCTCTACTTCAACATTTATATAGCAGCAGGAGACCATTATCTTGTGACAACACTTCATTGCATTGACATTATCTGTTAATTATCTTTACCACCACTAATTTCAAGCCTGGTGTGCTGTATATGCTGTCTCTTACCAGTTGTATGATTGCTCTTTCTTTCCTCATTGATGAATCTGGAAAATAGACAAAGCTTAATTAAAAGTGAAACTCAGACAAAGGTCATACTTTGCACAATCACAAAATACAGGAACTGAAAAACAGTATAGCTTAATAATTATTTTTTTATTTAATAGGGACTATGTTCTTACCTTTTTCTAATATTATAAAGTATTCTAAAGAGCTGCATGGATTTTTGAATCTGAAAACTAAAGGAGAATATTTAATTATTGATATACAAAAACATTTGGCAGAGGAGAAAATTTTTCTAAGTACAGTAATAAAACATAAACAGATGAGAAGTGTGAAAAAAGATTTATTCTTCTAGACAAATAGATCAATAAAATTCTGGCAATAATCCCATCAGTTACTGTTGGTATTAAGTTGCCCTTTTATCAATGTATTCATTACTTGGAAACATTTTCAAAGAGGAAATTGTTAGTTCTTTGTGTATGTGTATGTTTGTATATGTGTGTGTGTTATTTTTTTTTTTAAGAAAAAAGCTACCTATTGAAGACTTACTTTTCTCCCTTATTGATTCACATGCCTTTAGTAAAGTATTACAAGACTTAGATTTTGTGGGTTTTTTTTGTTTGTTTGTTTGTTTTTAAATTACATTGGCTTCTCTGCTGCCCCTGAGGAAAACTCACAAAAGAGGATATTTCTAACACATTTATAACACCAAAAAGCAACTCAAAAGATAAATTGGTATTACTGTGTTTTTTTTAAAGATAAGGATATTGAGGCAAAGGTAAAACCAAATAACCTACTGAAGTGTACAAATTGGGATTATACATGTACAATACATAGTTTAATGTGTGACACATGACAAAAAAATCAACAGATCATGGGAGCTATTGAAAGTAACCAAATACACATTTGAATATTTGAACACAAATGTGACATTTTATATTTAAGCAAAATATGGATAGATCCTTTTTTACTTTTTTTGAGATAATGGGGTTTTTATGTGTGTCTTACTGGGTTTGTATCTGTTTCTCTCACATCCTGATACACATTCTTTGGGTCACTACTAAGTAGGAAGATACAAAAGAGTTTGACATTTGACACTGAGGGGGACACTTGACGGGATGAGCACTGGGTGTTATTCTGTATGTTGGTAAATTGAACACCAATAAAAATTAATTTATTAAAAAAAATAAAAAAATAAAAAAATAAAAAATAAAAAAATAAAATAAAATCTCCATGAACATAAAGCTCTAAATCTTTAACCAAAAAAAAATAAATAAATAAAAATAAAAAAATAAAAATAATAAAAAAAAGAGTTTGACATTTGAAAATATAATATTTAAAAGAATCGCTTCTCTACTTTTAAATTAGTCTCTCCTAATTAGGCTTTATATAAGGCTTGAACTGGTGAATAGATAAGAATAAGTTAATACTACTTAATATTATGAGTTTTTAATTGCTAAAATAATATTTGTATCACTGTGTAAGTACAAAATATATTTTATAGCAAAGGCTGTTAAGGAAAGACAAAATATAATTTCAACAGGTTCAGGCCTCCATGAACATAATTTACTTCTGACAATTAAGTTTGTAATAGCATAACTTCAGGTTATATGAGAACAAATTCAAATAACTGTAAATAAACATTGGTGGGCAAATTGTCATATGAGATTCAACATATCAATAATTGATGAATTGAGCACACATAAGGATATACAGTCTCCTGGATTAAAATTTAAGTGTGATAAAGCTTTTTAACTTGTATAAGAAAGTAGAAGAAATTATCTTCATGGCTTTGGAATAGGGAAAGGCAATCACACAAAGGCACAAAACCTTAAATAAATATTTGATAAACTTTATTATATTAAAAAACATAAAAAACATTGTCAATAAGTAAAAATCTATACTAGAAAGCAAATTGTTTTTAACATAAAAATATGAAAAATGTTTTATGTATTATATAAAATATTACAATATTAAAATATGAAGACATAACTAAACTTTTAACAGATATATCACTAAAGAAAATACATAAGTTGCCAAAAAATGTGAAAAAATGCCCTATATTATACTAACCAGAGAAATGAAAATTTATTTATTTATTTTAAATTTATTTATGATAGTCACACACAGAGAGAGAGAGAGGCAGAGACAGGCAGAGGGAGAAGCAGACTCCATGCACCGGGAGCCCGACGTGGGATTCGATCCCGGGTCTCCAGGATCGTGCCCTGGGCCAAAGGCAGGCGCCAAACCGCTGTGCCACCCAGGGATCCCGAGAAATGAAAATTTAAACCAAACAATTTACATTTCAGATTCATTAGGTTGGCTACAGTTAAAAAGTCTCTCAGTACCAAGTGTTGTTGAAAACATGGAGCAACAAGAATTTTTATACACTACTGATGTAAATTTGAACTCTCAATTTGGCAAAGACTAATAGGATTGAAGGTGCACATGCCCTTTGACATAGGAAGCACTGTCTTTGATATATAGCATAGAAAGACACTTGCACTGTTCAAACACAGATGTTTTTAAGAATGTTTAAAGCATCAGCATTTGTAATTTCAAGAAATGGAATAAAATAAGTGTCTACCAGTTATACATTGCAAAGATATATAACATATTGCAATATGGTTAACTGAATATTAAATTGCATTGCAGAGGAATGAACCATATCACTAATGCAGAGGAAGAAAATGAAGCAAGTTGAGGATTACATACAATGATACAATTTATGTAATAACATTTAGTCAAACATTTCGATAAATTCTTAAGTATATTTGCATTGTAGTAAAATCGTAAAGTTATATAATGTTATGAGAAAAATTAAGAAGTTCCATCTGTGTTGAGAAGGAAATAAGGGCAGCCAGGCTGGCTCAGCGGTTTAGTGCCGCCTTCCACCCAGGGATCGAAGTGTCCAGTGATCCTGGAGACCCAGGATCAAGTCCTGCATCAGGCTCCCTGCGTGGAACCTGCTTCTCTCTCTGCCTGTGTCTCTGCCCCTCTCTCTGTGTCTCTCACGAATAAATAAATAAAAATCTTAAAAAAAAAAAGAGAGGAGGAGATAAATGAGATCAGAGTGGAGCACACAAGGCTTCAATTTATTTATGATGTTTTATAATTTAAGATAATTTAATGAGTTCATACACACTTGTTGCATTATTCTTTATATTGCTTTGTATATCTTAAAAATCACACAGAAAGTTTTAAAGAAAAACAACATTATCCACTTAAAACAATTAAAGTGGTAAATATATATGTACATATATTTATCACAATTTTAAAAAAAAGCCTATTGAAAATATTTCTTAATGAAAAAACTGTGAATGGTACCATTTCCAAAAGCATATCACCACACTTTGACCTACATAACCGTGTGTGTTGTTTGGCCAAATAGGATAATTTTTTTGTAAACAAAATAAATGTTTGGATGTAAGACCACATCTTCAGACAATTTTTGTTTCACCTTCTTAGCAGATTTCAAGATCACTTATTAAAACAGAACAACTTGTACTAAAATGAATGACCACATGATAAGTAGTAGTAGTTGCCAAGATGAGGCATGTGTCTGCATCTTGTCAGTATTGAATACTGCATATAAATATCACATTCATCTTTGCTTTTAATATCCTGCATCAGACTAACTGAATAACTGAAAACATTTTTGCAAATCTTAGGTAAGTATGAGAATATGCTTTTTTCACCAGAATGTAGCTATAATGAACCTGTGAATATAGAATATTTAATCATATATATATTTCTATAATGAACCTGTGAATATAGAATATTTAATCATATATATATTTCTATAATGAACCTGTGAATATAGAACATTTAATCATATATATATTGCCTGTTTTTATAACAAAATTATACTCTAAAGAATAACCTAAAATTCTCTCTGTAAGGCATTCTGTCTGTAAGGTTATTAAAGTTTAATGTACATTTAAATAATTTGTCTATTCAAAAATTATGATATTTATTTTATATAAGCTAGAGCTAACACAGTGGAAGAGTTAGAGATTATGTAGGGATTCAACAGTGCAGATCCTCATTTGCCGAGACCAACCTAACTATAAATATTAGAGCTGTGAGCCACCTCTGATATAGCACTATATTCACCTTGAGAAGTTGAACCAACCACTTGGAGCAAATTGGCTATATTGGTCCCTTCTGTCCTAGAATGTTCGGCAATTTGTCCTTTTAGGAATAGATGCATAATGCCAGGTATGGGTTTTCTTCTTCCTACACAGAAAACCTTAGTCAACACCGTTATCTGGAGCATATAGAATGCCTAATCTATAAGTATGTAACTCCACAGAATATACCAATCAACCAGGAGACCCGCTTCCCAGGGAAGAAGGTATAAGAGTGGATCCCTGACCATGGGCTCCACTGGTCATATCATATAACATACTATCCAGAAGTAGCTGACCTTAATAGAATTCTAACAGGAAAAACCTGTTAAAGGCACACCTGAAAGACCACTTGAAGTCAATACACCTAAAGAATGGGGGTGTTATTCTTTAGAACTGGTACATGAATCAAATTGGAGGCTTCTGTTATGATCCTATGGTCCCAATGCATAGGTCCACAAAACAAGGGGTGGAAGATTGGCCCCACTTAAGAACACTCTCAAACATAAAAGTGATCGACAACCATTTTGTTGTTCATCCCTGTAACTCTGGTCTTGAGGGTTGTGAAGGTACCGATGCCTAAGGAGGACACTGGCCAGAGAGATCAAGTAACCCATTTAGCCACAAGCTAGGACTTCCCGGGGAACTTTGAATGTTTAGTGTATACTGAACAGCAGACAAGAAGAGGCACCATTATGATTTGGGTAAAAGACTCTGATCAAGAAGGATGATAGGATTGTTTTTACACATGTGCGCAGGGAAGAGTACAAGTGCATTTGCTTGGATGATCTATTCGAGTGCCTTCAGGTATGACCTTGCCTCATTGTCAGTGTGACCAAACACATGTAACAACCTAGGCCAGGGAAGCATGTGATTACAAAGGTTCAGACCCTGCAAGAATTAAGACTTGCTTCATACCTCCAGATAAGCCTTCATACCCATACTGCCAAAGTAATAGCTAAGGGGAGGAAAATTTAGAATGGCAGTGGGAGAGAGGATGAGTGTGAGTTACATCTCCAGAATTAACTACAAGAGTTCCTTCTTATAACCTCCCTCTTCTAAGTTTTCTATCAAGGCAAGGGCCCTACAGGAACACGAATGAGTAGGGAGTTTTGAGTTTTGTCGTACCTCACCAAAAGCAGAGTATCTGCTGTTTTCCAAATTATTTGGAATCTTCTGTATGGAGAAAACTTCTGTATGGGAGATTGTCTTTTCTCTTCCATTTACCTATTAAATCAATTATTTATATCAGTATAGATTCATGGGGACTTACTTTATACTGTTATGAACCCAAATTACTTAATTTCGTTGCTAAAATTATTCTAGCTTTGGCTACTGGGAACTACTTCATTTAGTTCCTAAATCCCTTTGACATAACACCATCGTTAACGTTTTTTCACTTTGTTTCTAAATGATATATTTATTGGATATTGAATTTTGGCATGGGCCTTCCTCCCCCCCAATGCTTTATAATAATGTTATCTCGTCTTTTGCCTTCCACCGTTTTTACTGTTAATCTTTGCTTTTCTGAATGTAATGCCTTTTCTTGTATTACTTTATCTTTGGCTCTTCAGCAATTTTATGATGGTGATCACAGGTGTGTTTTCAATGTGTGTTTGTTTATTTTATTTTTTATTTAAGAGTTTTAAAAAATTAATTAGAGAGAATGTGTGTGCAAATGGGGAAGGGGGCAGAGGAAGAGAGAGAATCTCAATCTGGCTGTGGGGCTTAATCTCAGGACCTCCAGATCATGACCTGAACTAAAATCAAGAGTTGAAGGCTTAATTGATTGAGCCACCCAGGTACCCATGAATGTGTGGGTTTTTTTGAATCTTATAGCAGGTTTGTTGAATTTCTTGAAGCTTTGGAGCTTGAAATCTTTCATCAGTTTTGGAAAATACACTGTCTGTTTTCTTCTCCCTCATTTTTTTCTTCTGGATCTCTAACTGTATTTATATCACATGTTGGATTCATTCCACTGATCTCTGATGTTCTGGGTTTTCATTCTTTTCTGTTGAGCTATCTTAGAGTTTATTGGTCCTTATCCAGCTCTTAACTCATTCAATGAATTAAACATGTTAAGTTTTATTTTGATACAATCTAAAGCTTACAAAAAAGGGTAAGAATAGAATAACAAACTTAAAAAAGACTTATTATAGAGTATGTTGCTCACCTGATGCACTATTGTGCTCCAATACTTTAGTATGTATTTTCTATAAAAGGACATTCCCCTACAAAAACACAATACTCCCATATAAAATCATGAAAATAATATTTACTTGTTATTACCATGTAATTCTTTGGTTCCATTCAACTTTTCCTACACTCTTAGTGAAAGTCTATCGGGGAGAATCAGTGGGATGTTGGAAAGAGCTGTGTATTTTCGGTTTCTACAAATTCCAATTCGTCCCACCAACTCACACTGTCTTTAAAAACTGCTAGTAATTCCTTAATTCAGTAGATAGCTCAGCTTGCAGTAACATCAGTTTTCTGCTTTCCATATTATTAGGCAAATGTTCCTAGTGAAGGGTATAGCTCCTAAAATCTAGCCATTTAGGAAGACCTTGTGTCTCTTTGTAATGCAGTTTCTTTAGATTTCTTTGCTTAGGCAATGTTTTTTGTTTTGTTTTTTTCTAAAAAAACCCTGTCATTTCTTAACTTTATTTTCTACCCTGGGAATAATGGTTTGTCTTAACCTATGTTTTGCTAAAAGTAAAACTTCTGCTTCAATGGATTGCTTTTCTATTTTTTTCCCTTTAGAACTGATTGTGTAAATGTTTTCTTGTCATTTTTATTTTTTTTTAAATGAGAAACACAGAGAGAGAGAGAGAGGGAGAGAGAGAGAGAGAGAGAGAGAGAGAGAGGCAGGCAGAGACACAGGCAGAGGGAGAAGCAGGCTCCATGCAGGGAGCCTGACATGGAACTTGAGATCCTGGGTCTCCAGGATCACGCCCTGGGATGAAGGCAGCACTAAACCACTCAGCCACCCAGGCTGCCCTGTCATTTTTATTCTTTAACGAGACTTGAACTTACACATTTTCTTTTTACTATTTTCTTAACTATACTAGAAATTAAAACATATATACTTATTAAAGTCTAAAGTTTATCATTTACCCTCCACAGAGAGGATCAAGTTAATTGTTCCGTGAATTCTTCTCAAATGTCATATTGTTGCTATGCATCTTGATTAGATTTTTTTTAAGATTTATTTATTTATTTATTTATTTATTTATTTATTTATTTATTTGAGACAAGTAGGGAGAGAGCAGGAGTAGGGGCAGAGGGAGAGGGAGAAGCAGCTCCCCTGGGGAGCAAGGAGACCAATGCAATACTCCATCCCAAGACCCTGAGATCATGACCTGAGCTGAAGGCAGACCCTTAACCAACTGAGCCACCCAGGCACCCCTTAATTAGACATTTTTAATCTACAAAATATTATTGTTATACAGTGTTCTTTTTAATTTTATTTACATATATATCTTTCCAAATCATTATTTTTTTTCCTTGCAGTTCAGCATCTTCTGTTAGCCCTTTGTTTCTGTCTGTAATAAACTCTTAAGAATTTGTTTTGGCCAGTCCTTTGTGTCAAATTGTTATGTTGGCAGACTCTCTTATGACTTGATTTTGAGGTATAATCACTACACTGTGAAACTCATCCTTTTTTGTATGGAATTCCATGACTTTTCATAAACACATACTGCCATGTTACCACCATCAACATTAAGAACACCCCAAAGAACTCCCTTTTGTCACTTTTTAATCAGTTATCTCAGCTCCAGCCCCTGGAAACGACCAATCTGTTTTCTGTTCCTATATTTTTGTCTTTTCTGGAATGATAGAATGGAGTCTTTTGAGTTTGGCTTCTTTCACCTAACTTAATGAATTTGTGATCCATCCATGCTGTTGTATATAGTTCATTCCTTTTTTACTGCTGAATAGTGTTCCATTGAATGAGGTACCATGGTTTAACTATTCCCTAGTTGAAGTACATTGGGTTGTTTATATTTTGGCACCTATGTATATAACAGCTATAAACATTCACATGTAGTTTATTACATGTACATAAATTTCATTTTACTTGAATAAATACCTAAGGATGGTATTGTAAGATCATATTATAATGATAATGCTTAACTTTATAGGAAGTTGCCAAATACTTTTGGCTATATCATTTTGCATTATCACCCACAATTGATGAACGTTCCAGATGTTTGGCATCTTTATCATTTCAACCATTCTAATAGATGTGTAGTGATATCTCGCTGATTATAATTTGCCTTTCCTTGATCACTGATAATGTTTAGCATTATTATATGTGTTTTTTTTCCATCCATATACCATCTTTGGTGATGTATGTATTCAAACCTATTTTTTAATTGATTGATTATTTTCCTATTATTGAGTCTTGAATTCCTTATAAATTTTGGATAAAATCCTTTGTTAAATATGTTTTGCAAGTATTTTCTCTTAATCTGTGACTTTATATTTTCTTTTTTTCTAAATGTATTTAAATTCAATTTAGTTAACATATACTGTATTATTAGTTTGAAGGTAGAATTTAGGGATTCATGAGTTGCATATAACACCCAGTGCTCATTACTTCAAGTGCCCTCCTTTATGCCCATCACCCAGCTATCCTATCCTCCACCCACCCTCCCCTCCAGTAACCCTCAATTTGTTTCCTAGAATTAAGAGTATCTTACGGTTTTCCTCCTTCTCTGTTTTTATCTTATTGTATTTTTTCCTTCCCTTCTTCTATGTTCGTTTTGTTTCTTAAATTACACATATGAGTGAAATCACATGGTATTTATTTCTCTGACTTATTTTGCTTATCATAATTTTATTTTCTTAATGGTGTCTTTCAAAGAATACAGAGTTTTTAATAGAAAAAATCCATTTTTTCATTTTTTTGAATGGGTTGTGCTCTTGGTGCCAAGAGAGCAAAGAAATATTTGCCCGATCTAAAGTTTAGAAGATCTCTCGTATGTCTTCTTCTAGATTATTTATAGTTTTGGATTTATACATATATGTCCGTGATCCATTTTGAGTTAATTTTTGTAAAGAGAGAGAGGTATGAATTGCGGCCTAATTTATATATTTATTTCATATGTATATCCAATTGTTTTAGCACTTAAAAAAAGATTATATATTCTTTATTGAAATCGCTTTGTTGTTTGTCTAAAATTAATTGACATACACCTGTGGATTTATTCATTATGTTTCAATTGTGTTTAATCAACCTATCCCTTTACCTTGATTTATAGCTTTAAATAAGAGTTGATATCAGAATCTACATTCTTCTCTTCACCTCCAGGGTATTTTGGGAGAGGATTACATAATTTTGAGCAGAGTGAGATGTTTATCAAACAAGACAAATATCAATGCAACACTCATATCAAACCTAGAATAGTGTTCACATGCAGAAGACCACAGAGAGTAGAATAGTAGCAAATATACAGATTTTTTCTGTCTATTGCACTCAGGAGCAGTGACACTGATATAGTTGTGTAGTATGCTAGGGTATTCAAAGAGGGACTCTGGCTTTTATTATTATGGAGTGTAAAAGCTTAACCAATGATGAAACAATAGCACCTTTCCTGACATAGGCAAGGGCTTTGAATTATGTCCCCTTTGCTCCACGAGGTCACCAACACTAAAGCCCGCATTTTCCTAAGGTTGAAGACTCTGTTCTTGATCTACTCATCAAATGATCTTAGTCAGAGTTGCATATTGGTCAGTATTATTTCCTAAATGTGATAGAATTCACCAGTAAAGCCATCTGATTCTGGACTTTCTTTGTTATGAGTTGCATATTGGTCAGCATTATTTCCTAAATGTGATAGAATTCACCAGTAAAGCCATCTGATTCTGGACTTTCTTTGTTATGAGGTTTTTGATTGCTAATTCAGTCTCCCTACTGGTAATTGATCTGATCAGATTTTTTATTTTTTCATGATTCAATCTTGGTAGGCTGTATGGTTTTAGGAATTTTTCATTTCTTATAGGTTGTCTGGCTCGTCGGCACTGTTGGTTTTTCATAGTAGTCCCTTATGATTTATTTGTGTGTTATCAGTTGTAATATCTCCTCTTTCATTTCGAATTTATTGATTTGAATCTTTTTTTTCTTGCCAAGTGTAACTAAAGGTTTGTCAATTTTGTTAATCTTTTAAAAAAAACGCTTATTTTTACTGATTTTTCTGTTGTGTTTTTAGTCTCTATTTCATTTATTTCCACTCTGATCTTTATTCTTTCTCTCTTTCTGCTAAATGTGATCTTCATTCATTCTTCTTTTTCTAACTCCTTGGGGTATAAAATTAGCTTTTAAAAAAATTTCAGCTCTTTTTTAAGATTGTTATTTATTTATGTGTGAGAGAGAGATAGAAGATGAGTGGTGGGGAGGAGCAGAGCGAGAGAGAGAAAGAACCAGAATCCCTGCTGAGCAGGAAGCCTTCATGGGGCCTGATCCCAGGCCCTGGAGATCATGACCTGAGCCAAAGGCAGATGCTCAACCTACTGAGCCACCCAGGCACCCCAGCTCTTTTTTTCTCAATGTAAATGTTTATTGCTATGAACTTCCCTCCAAGAACTGCTTTTGTTGCATTTTATAAATTTTGGTGTATTGTATTTTCAATCACTTTTGTCTCAAGATATTTTTGATTTGTCTTTTGTTTTTTTCCCAAGTTCATTTTACTAGACTACTGTTATCGTGGCACCATAACTAGACAGGGACATCATAAGAAAACAAACAAACAAACAAACAAACTATAGTACATATCCCTGATAAGCATAGATGCAAAAATCTTCAACAAAATATTAGCAAGTCAAATTCAACAATAGACTAAAAGGATCATATGCTATGATCAAGTGAGATTTCTGTAGGTGTGCAAGAATAATTTATCACTTATACATCAATCAATGTGATATACCACATCAACAAAATGAAGGATAAAAATCGTGTTCATTTTAAGGTGCAGAAAAAGCATTTGACAAAATTCAATATCTGTGCATAATAAAAACTCTCAAAAAACTGCATATAGAGAGAAAGTACCTCAAAATAATAAAACCAATTTATGATAAACCCACAGGTAACATCATTCTCAAAAGTGAAATGATGAAAACTTTTCCTCTAGATCAGAAACAAGGCAAGGATGTCCATTCTTATCACTTTTATTCAACATAATACTCGAAGTCCTAGACAGAATAATTGGCAGGAAAAAGAAGTAAAAGTCATCAAAGTCAGAAAGGAATAAAAAACTACCTTTATTTGCAGATGACATGACCCTAAAGACTCCACAAAAGAAAAAAAAATGGTAGAACTAAAAACTGAATTAACTGAAGTTTTAGAATACAAAATTAATGTACAAAAATCACATGCATTTCTAAACAGTAGCAATGGAATATGAAAAAGAGAAACTAAAAAAGTTCCATTACAATTGTGTTGAAAATAATAAAATACTTAGGAATGAAAATAACCAAGTAGGTGAAAGATCTGTACACTGAAAACTATGACATTGATGAAAGAAATAGAAGACTCATGGAAAAATATTCTGTGTTTATGATTGGAAGAATTAATATTGTTAAAATGCCCATACTAACGAAAGCAGCTTACAGATTCAATGTGGCATTTTTCATAGAAGTCAGAAAAAAAAAATCCTAAAATTTGTGTGGAACCAGAAAAGATCCCAAATAGCCAAAGTAACCTTGAGAAACTAAAACAAAGCTGGCAGTATTACACTTCTGATTTCAAACTATATTATAAAACTTTAGTAATCAAAGCTGTATAGTATTAGCATCAAAATGGACACATAAGTTAATGGAACAGAATAGAGAGTCCAGAAATAAACCCATGCATATATGTCAACTAATTTACAACAAAGGAGCCAAGAATACACAATGAGGAAAGGATAGCCTCTTCGATAAATGGTGTTGGGAAAACTGATCTGCTACATACAAAAGAATGAAAGTGGATCTTTATCTTACAACATAAACAAAAATCAACTAAAATGGATTAAACACTTTAACATAACACCTAAAACCATAAAAACCCCAGAAGGAAATGTAGAAAGTAAACTCTTGGACATCAATTTTGGTAATGATTTATTTGGATTTGATGCCAAAAGCAAAGGCAACAAAAGCAAAAATAAATGGTGAGTCTACATTAAACTAAAAAGCTCCTGCACAGCAAAGAGCTTCCATCAACAGAGTGGAAAGTTAACCTATGTGTGGGAGAAAATATTTGCAAATCATATATTTGTTAAGTGCCTAGTATCTAAAAATATATAAAGAACTCATTCAACACCTGAGCAAAAAATAATCTGAATAAAATATGGGCAGAGGATTTGAATGGATATTTTTCCAAAGAAGATATACAAATAGGCAATTGGTACATGACAAGGCACTCAACTTCACTTATTTATACAAATCAAAATCACAATGATATATCATCTCCACTTATTAGAATGGTCATTATCAAAAAGATAATAGATAACAAGTGTTGGTCAGGATGTAGCTCCTGCCCTCTACCCATAGCAATGAATCACAATTTCCTCTGAATTCTCACATCATGTTAGTTTTTCCAATCTACAGCACTGAAAGAAAAAAAAAAGATTTTGGTCAATCTCAGCTTTGGTACTCTGCAATTTCAATTTTTGCTCTAGGGTCCTAATTTTCCTTAAATGTTAGTCTGGTGGTTTGTTATGCTGTTAACTCATTAATTTTTTTTAAAAAAGATTTTATTTATGTATTCATGAGAGACACAGAGAGAGATGCATAGACATAGGCAGAGGGAGAAGCAGGCTCCCTGCAGGGATTCTGATGTGGGACTTTATCCCAGGGTTCTGGGATCACGAGCTGAGCCAAAGGCAGACTTTCAACCACTGAACCACCTAGGTGCCCCAGTTCATTAATTTTAACAATGTTTTATGAAGTATTTTGTTGTTTCTATGATAGGATTGATCTATACAAACTAGCTCATCACTAATAACAAATGTGGATTATCTCTCACCATTTTAAATCACTTATTCCATTAGAATTAGTGTGTTTGTTTGTTTGTTTGTTTTTAAGATTTTATTTATTTATTCACGAGAGACACAGAGAGAGAGGCAGAGACACAGGCAGAGGGAGAAGCAGGCTCCATGCAAGGAGCCTGACGCAGGACTCGATCCTGGGTCTCCAGGATCAGGCCCTGGACTCAAGGCAGCGCTAAACCCCTGAGCCACCCAGGCTGCCCAGAATTACTGTTTTTGTGAATAAAAATATAACCTATTTTCTAAAAAATACTACATATAATAAGTACAAACTAGAAGAATCAACATTATCCTTTTTTATAACTAAGGTATATAAATAAGGTATAGAAATGTGACAGAAAATATTTCTTTCATTAGCATATCTTGCCAAGTATCTTGCAATGAAATGTAAAAACTTGGGCTAAAATTTTGTGAATTGTTATTTTCTATTGTGTTTTTTAGCTGAATAGTGGTAGAATGGTTCTCCTTCAAAAGAGGACCTAAATTTTTTAAACACCCATGTGCCTATAATTTAAAAAAAATTAACAATTTCAACAGTAATATTAATAATGCATCAAAAATAAGAGCATAATGTATTTTGAGTGGAAACAGCACTATTTCCTTTGTCCTTAACATATGCAGTAGACTTTCTCAGGCTAACAAGGAGGCAGACCAAAGATTACAGAATTCCAAAGTCTAATATTTTATATCAAGCTCAAGAAATATTGCAATCTGAAACTGGTAAGATCATTTTGGTATTCAGATTGAATGATTTATGCTATGTATTTTAAAGTAAATTGATGGATGATTAAACAGGAACTGCTGACAGGGTCATGAATGATAATGTTCAGGAGCTTGTTAAACAAATCTTGTCTCTGTGGGAATTGAATTTCTATATTTGTGTGAATTTAAAATATTATATCTTATTCATTATTATATTAATATCTTTATTCATGTATTCACTCGTTTTCTCAACAAGAATTTATATATCATCTGGTAAAAGATTTATTCATGTTGATAAATGACCAATACAATTAAAGACCTGCATTCAAGTGTTACCACAACATATGACATCAGAGAGATTACCACTTCATTCATAAAAGAGAATTTGGGGGTGCCTGGGTGGCTCAGTTAAGTGTCTGCCTTCAGCTCAGGTCATGATCCTGGTGTCCCAGGATTGAGCCCCAAGTCGGGCTCCCTGCTCAGTGGAGAGCCTACTTCTCCCTCTCTCCATACCACCTGCTTTTGCTTTCTCTCCCTATCTCTCTCTCTCCCTCTCAAATAAAAAAGTAAAATCTTTAAAAAGAGAGAACTTGACTTTGGAAATCTCTGAGGTCCCTTCCTGTTCTGTAATTCCATATATGTTACAAATTTATACAGGAGAGTACCTGACTTCTTGTCATTTACAACATACTAAGGAGATAAGAAAATGACATATTATGTTAGGACACCTGCAAATAGCTTAAAAAAGTGTTACTCAAAACTTAAAACAATTCATTTATTAGTAAAGGTATTTGAATGCAAAAGCTGTCAGTAAGTTCTAGAATCTCCACAGGGAATATCTGATGGTCTCTCAAGCCTAGAATCTTGATCTCGAGTGTCCCAATGACTCACTCTAACCAAAATCGTAAGACATTTTAGTGTGTAATGTAGAACGCCAATTTATTTATTTTGATTTCCAAAGACACAAATGATTCCCAGTGAATCATACATCCCAGTGTATTCTTTACACCGGCATAACTACATGGGAAGCTAAACTTTCAGTGGATTTTCGTTTAGGAGATTCACATAGGCTCCAAGCAAGGGGAGCTCCAAATGGAATTTTATGTTTAGCGCAGCCTGGGTGGCTCAGTGGTTTAGTGCTGCCTTCAGCCCAGGGCATGATCCTAGAAACTCAGGATCAGGTCCCATGTCAGGTTCCCTGCATGGAGCCTACTTCTCTCTCTCTCTCTCTCTCTCTCTCTCGAATGAATAAATAAAATATCTTTTTTAAAAAAGGATTTTATGTTTAATAGCATAAGTTTCTAGTCTTTAGCAACCAAGTCAATGAAATCAGATAGTCTGATAGTAATTTAAGACATTTGCAAGTGCCAACTTTAACTACCTTGCTGACTGGATTATGTAGACTCCTGGCTGGCCAACCTCCATTCAGAATGATGCATTACTTTTTATTAACAATACATTCAACTAAGGAACTGTCAAAACTTATGGGTGTCTTTACATCTTTTTTGCTTTGCTTTAGTTCAGAATCTGGAATTCAGGACATGTCTTACTAAAGGCAATAGTAGTCACTTATATCCCAGGACTTGGGGTGAGGTGGTTTTTTTTTTTGTTTGTTTGTTTTTTTTTTTTTTTTTTTTTTTTTTACTTGTTTAATACACAAAATCTGTTGGGAAGTGATAATGTCATTTTTGAAATTTTTTAAAGTTCAATATTAACATAATTATTATTTTGATTGTTTCTGTACTCTTGTTTGAGGCATTGATCTATGTCCTTTTCTATTATGAAAAGTGCCAATATTTTAGATTTGAAAAAGTTGATTTGTATGAAGATCATTCAATGATAGAAATACGTGATGGAAACTAAGATAATCAAGATATTACATTCACATTTATCATATCTTGAGACCTTGTCCTAGATTTCCGTAATTTAAAAATATTTATTGAGGGGTGCCTGTGTGGCTCAGTGGTTGAGCATCTGCCTTTGGCTCAGGTCATGATCCTGGAGTCTTGGGATTGAGTCCCGCATCAGGCTCCCCCCAGGGAGCTCCCCCTGTGTCTCTGCCTCTCTCTCTGTGTCATTCATGAATAAATAAATAAAATCTTTAAAATATGGGATGCCTGGGTGGCTCAGTGGTTTGGCACCTACCTTCAGCCCAGGGCATGATCCTGGAGACCCGGGATTGATTCCCACATTAGGCTCCCTGCATGGAGCCTACTTCTCTCTCTCTGTTCGTGTCTCTGCCTCTCACTCTGTATCTCTCATTAATAAATAAATAAAATCTTAAAAAAATAAAAATGAAATATATATTTATTGATTATATTGTGTAGGTTTGAGTCATTATGTAATCAAATGTATTTCCAAATGATATAGTGTGGACTATGAGTTTTAAATTTAATCATTATGACAGATCCTGCATAATATGTTAGACACACTGCTACATATTGTGAAAATTTCCCTGTATTACTATTTCTACAAATTTATTTGTGTTTAATTGCCAGGAAACATTGGTTGACGATTGGTTAACTATTATCTCTGCTCTAAATCCACCTTTATATACTCTTTTCTGTGGTTCAGGAACAGGAACTGCAGACTCTATTACCCGGACTCATTTGCTAGAACACTTCTGCCAGTAGAAGGCACCAGGGCAATGGTTCTCAACTACTCAAGGTTGGCTGCATACTGGAATCACCTGGGGAATGTTGATGACTATTAGTGCCTAACTTCCATGTCCACAATTTCAGATTTCATTATTTGCATGTGACGATTGGGTGTCAGGTTTTTTAAGATTAAGCGATTCTCATGAGAAGCTAAGGCTAAGAATGATAATACTATAGGATAGTAGTCAGGGACAAGGTATATCCTCCTGCTTTGATCTTCCTTCTTTGGCACTGGAGGAGCAGCATCCACTCCCAGCAGGGCAGTTGGCTCCTGTTTTTCAGCCTCTTTCAGGCACTTCCAAAATGATAATTTTGTGTCCACTTAATAATGATATCAGCAAAAGTTCAGTGGTGCTGCTACCTCTCCTTCAGAGGTCTGAGAACGATCTATCAAGTTCTTAAGGTACTAGTAGCACCCAGGACACTTCTTTCCTTCAAAATCCTGATCATCTATTTCACAGAGCCTCACCCCTGAACTCCTAATTTTTGAGAGTCCCAATGTATTCTATGCCACCAGTTTTGGAGTGGTAGCAGATTGTTACTGTTATTATCTCTGAGTTATTCAAACATCTCCCTTTTGCTCTTTCATCACTCCAAAGCTTATGTAACCAATTTCTTATATTAAAGTTCTTTTGTGGAATTATGTAAATATTTTCCATTTTCCTGCCTGGGCCCAACTGCCTCTAAACTTTTTCTTAACTATTTTAATAATATGGTTCTAATAGTCATAGATTAAATGGGAAATTGGAATGTAGTAACATTTGCCCTTGGATCACTAAATTAGAAATATGGGGAATTTTTTCCAGCCTTTGCTCTGTCTCTCTATTTCTCCATCTCTATCTTTTTTTGTTTAAGATTTTATTTATTTATTCATGAGATACACAGAAGGAGGGAGAGAGAGGCAGAGACACAACACAGGCAGAGAGAGAAGCAGGCTCCATGCAGGGAGCCCGATGTGGAACTCGATCCCGGGACTCCAGGATAGCGCCCTGGGCCAAAGGCAGGTGCTAAACCCTTCAGCCACCCAGGGATCCCTCTCCATCTCTATCTTGATCATCTCTATCTTTCCTATATCTATCTACATCTCTTTTTATGTCTATATCTATGAAAGTAGATGAAATTTGGAAGGCAAAACTTTGTCTTGGAACCTGACTGTAACTTGTAAAATTTAGCATTGTTTATTATGGTAGGCAGCCAAAAGGTATAAATGCTGCTTTATTAATTAAAATATGAATACATTATTGTTTATTATTCTGATTTTAAAATAATGATATGAGGTTGTTTAAGAGATGCACTACAATTAAGAACACTGTTTCTAAGATTAGCATTCAGGGAAATAATTTGATAATGTTTTAAGTATTCTAATTTAGACATTACATTTAAATGTTATATTAAAGGGAAACCTGGGTAGCTCAGCGGTTGAGCATCTACCTCCAGGTGTGACCCTGGACTCCCAGGGTGGAGTCCCACGTTGGGCTCCCTGCATGGAGCCTGCTTCTCCCTCTGCCTATGTCTCTGCCTCTCTCTCTGTGTGTCTCTCATGAATAAATAAATAAATAATTTTTAAAAATGTTATATTAAAGAGATCAGAGTAAGTTTGACATTTTTCATATGGGAAATTCAACGACAACTATTTTACCATTTCTTTTCTATGCATAGCTATTTAGAATTCATGTAGAATATAATTGGATCATTCAAATGTGATCAGTACATTTTCTGCTTTCCCTGCTTTGTGTCCGGTACAAATGTAATATGTCTGAAAACACTGATTGGTGTCTATGATAAGTATCCAAAACAATATAGAATTACCTCTTTCAAGGGAAGGGAATTATAGTATCTATCATACTGTAGTATTAGGGTATAATTTGTGAGAGGGTTTCATTTTTATCTCACTTTCTCCCCCAAGAGCTCTCTATGGTAGGTATTCATGAACTCTGTCTTTGCTTTGCAGTGTAAGATATTGGAAATATCTAGTTGGGTGCAGAAGTAAATAAGACATGCATGCATGTCTATTTTCTAGATGAAACAATAGAGTTTTAAATAAGTACTAAAAATATATTTAGTACAGAACTATTTGAAGACACAGTACGTTAATAACTTATAACAAGGATGGCAACCCTCACCACTTTTATTCAATATAATACTAGAAGTCCTATCCACAGTAAGTAGTCCAGTAAAAGGGGTGGGGGGAGGCATCTAAATTGAATAGGAAGAAGTAAAACTGTCACTTTTTTCAGATGACCTTATACTTTACATAGAGAAATTCTGAAAACTCCACCAAAAACGTGTTAGAATTAATACATGAATTTAGTAAAGTCACAAGATATAAAAATCTATATACAGAAATCTGCGGTGTTCCTATACACTAATAACAGACTATCAGATAAAAGTTATGAAAATATTCCTATTGCATTTTCATCTAAAGGAATAGAATACCTAGGAATACGTTTAACCAAGAGAGTGAATAATTGCACACTGATAATTATGACACTGGTGAAAGAAATCTAAGAAGACAAAAATAAATAGAATGATAGTGCTCATGGATTAGAAAAATTAATATTGTTAGAATGTCTATACTGCCAAAGCAATAAACAGATTCAATACAGTCTCTATCCAATTACCAATAGCATTTATCACTAAACTAGAACAAATAATTCCAAAATTTGTACAGAACCAGAAAAGACCCCAAATAGCTAAAGCATTCCTGAAAAAGAAGAACAAAGTGAAGCTTTCACACCTTCTGATTTCAAAGTCTACCAATAAACTATAGTAATCAAAACAGTATGGTACTTACACAAAACCAGACAGATAGGACGATGGAACAGAATCGAGAGGCCAGAAATAAACCTACACACATATGGATAGCAAAGGAGCCAAGAATGTACACTCAAGAAAAGGTAGTCTTTTCAATAAATGATGTTGAGAAAATTCATCAGCTACATGCCAGAGAATGAAAAGACCACTATGTTACACTGTACACAAAACTCAACTCAAAGTGGATTAAGGACTTGAATGTAAGGCCTGAAACTATAAACTTCCTAGAAGAAAATGGCAGTAATCTCCTTGACGTCAGTCTTAGCAACGTTTTTGTGGATCAGACTCCAAAGACAAGGGAAAAAAAAGCAAAAATAAACAAATGAGACAATATCAAACCAAAAAAAATTATGCACAGCAAAGGCAACCATCAGCAAAATGAAAGGCAAACTACTGAATAGGAGAATGGGGGAAGATATTTAAAATCATATATGTGATAAGGAGTAAATATCCAAAACATATAAAGAACTCATATAAGACAAAACCAAACACCCTGATAAAAAAATGAGCAGAGGATCTGAACAGATATTTTTTCCAAAGAACAAATACAGATGACCAATAGGTATATGAACAGATGTTAGGGAAATGCAAATCAAAACCACAGTGAGACATCATCTCACACCTGTTAGAATAGCTTTTATTGAAAAGACAAGAAATAATGAGTGTTTATGAGGATGTGAAGAAAAGTGAACCCTTGTACACTGTTGGTAGGGTTCTAAATTGGTGCAGCCATTATTGGAAACAGCATGGAAATTCTTCAAAAATTTTAATATGGAACTGCTATAATTCAGCAATTTCACTTCTGGGTATTTATGTAAAGAAAAGAAAAACACTAATTTGGAAGATACAGGCACCTCTATGTTCATTGCTTTAGTCATAAGCATCAACAAATATAAGTAACCTAAATGTCCATTAATGGATGAATGGATAAAGAAGTCTGGTATATTATTATATACAATGGAGTATTACTCAGCCCTAAAAAAGAATGAAATCTTTCCATTTGCAACAACATGGATGGACCCCAAGTGTATTATGCTAAATGAAATAAATCAGAAAGATAAAGACAAATACCATATGGTTTCATTTATATCTACAAAATAAAACAAAGAAACAAAAAACAAAACAAAAACTAACTCATAGATATAAAGAACAGATTAGTAGTTACAGAAGGGAAAAGGGTCGGCAGTGTGTGAAAAAGGAGTGAGAGAGGTCAATTGTAGGGTGATGAATGGTAATAAACTTTTGGGTGTGATCACTTTGTAGTGTATACAGATAGCAAATTGTAATGTTGTACATCTGAAAATTATGTGTGAAAATACCCCAAAGTTTTAGAAAGCTAGAAAAAATTGAAATGAGTAAAAAAGAAATGGATTCACAGAATAGGCTCTAAAACTGTAACAACTTGGGAGGACAACTCTCTGCAAACAAGATACTTTAAAGGTAATTTGTAGTTTTGCATTTTTTTAAAAAAATTATTTATTTATTCATGAGAATACACAGAGAGGAGAGAGAGAGGCAGATGTATGTAGTTGAGAATTTTGTGCAGATGAGTAACAATTCAGAGAATAATAAGAGAACAAATTCTTTTGGAGAGAAAGATAATAAAACAAATAAGACATCTATATTAAATAGTGATAGGTGCTTCTTGTATGATGAACGTCACCTCCTTCCTAATAAAATTCTTTAAGTCACCAGCATATTTGTGTTATTACCCATACAACAACATTTAGAATAATCAACTTCATATAAAAGTTATAATTTACAATATTTTGGCTGAATTTTACCATCATCTATTAAATAAATAGCAACTTCGTCTTAGTTTTCAGCAGAGGGCACTGGAACACATCATGGAACCAAAAAAAAAAAATATATATATATATATATATATAATAGAAGCTCCCAATGCCTAGAAAACAGTTTTTAAAATGTCCTGCATTTCATATAAGATGATTAGACATGAGTAACTGTTCAATTTATCAACATTTTAAAGTATTTTACCATATATGAATTTGTGGAAACTTCTGTTTCTACTGCAATTTTCAAAATACCTTCTTTGTTCTTTCACAGCACAATGCAGGGAACCTATTATAATTTAGTGACAATGTAGCTTGTTTATTTTTATGGATTAGGTATCTAGCTATGATAAAAGATTTAACAGCTTTTTAATAAAGTGAATCTTTCTGTCTCTACACATAATAAATGGGTTGTCACGCCTTAGAAACTGACATCTTTTTTTGTTCTGTAGAAATTCATTAAAATATGTATGATATGGAAGCATTCTAACTTTGTTTTTGCCATAAGCCAGATGATAAAGATAAAGCTCTTTTATTTCATTGTACTTAGTAGAGATAGAAAGACTTCTAATGGCTCAAATAACAAGCTTTTTTGAGTATTCAATAAAGAAGATAACCTTTTCAGTAAGGCAGTTGAAATGGTTACATAGTATTATAAAATTGAGACTAAAGTTATTTTGAAGACTTCAGCTTCAGATTAAGACAAAATGGGTGATTATAAAAAAAAACAACCAAAATAAGAATAGGGAATAATTATTGTAAATTTCTTCTCTTTATTATGAAGATATTTTAAATGAAGACAACTATATCATTATTTTATTTAATTTTTGTATTGGTCTATAGTGGAGGTAAGAATTAATGATCTTGCAAAATGATAATTTATAGTAGCAACTCTAGTATTTATTTGTCTAACCCCATAGAGTATACAAATCAAGAATAAATGGTAAGGTAAGCTAAGGACTTTTGGTGCTGATGATTTACAAATGTAGGTATTTTATTCATCCTTAATAAAGAATGTGCCATTCAGGTTAGTGATGTTAGCAATAGTGAAGTCTATGCATGTGCAAGGGCAACAGATATATGGGAATCTCTATATCTCTCAATTCTGTTGTAAACCTAAAAACTACTCTCAAAAAAATAAAGTCATTAAAAAAAAGAACATCTTCAACTCTTTCCACAGTACATCACAGTGCCAAAAAACATCTAGTCTTACCAGATTATCATTATAAATATTTTTCTATTCTGTAATTGCTATTTATTTTGGGTGGGCATTGGCTGGTATCTTTAAAATTTTCTTACCTCTCTGCTCTGACTCGTCTATTTGCTCTCCAGACAGCAATTTGTTCCCATAGAGTAAAGTAAAAAATGTGTGAACCACCTGGCTTAATATTATATTTTGCTCTATTTTGATCATAGTACATCCATTATGCAACTTGTTGCCATATACATTTTCCTGCTGTACAGTTTGCATAAATTGGATCATTTTTTCAATACAGAAACTTCCGTGCTTGAGTTTTAAATATATAAAGAACTTTGATTTAATTAAACATATGACTCATCATTCTGAATTTATAAATGTCCAGTTTTTCAAACAACAACATTAAAGATGTTCTCTGTCCACTGAAGGACAGTAAATTATAAAACATATACTGATACTATAACCTAAATCAAATTTAGAATTCAAGTATCATTTTATCAATAGGATCCTGAGAATGGATACAAAATTATACTAAAATTTCTACTATAAATTATCATTTTGCAATATCACTAATTCTTTCCTCCTCTACAGACAATACAAAAATTAAATAAAATAATGATACATTTGCTTCCATTTAAAATATCTTCATTGTAAGGGATAATATTGAGTCTTCCTATCAATGAACATGGAATATTTTTCCATTTTATGTTCTTGGTTTCATTTGAGTTTTGTAGTAGTCCTCATATACATTTTGTGTAGTATGCATTTCATTAGATTTATACCTTAATATTTCATTTTTTCGGTGCTAATGCAGATCGTATTGTCTTCTTAATTTCTAATTCTACCTTTTCATTGTTAGTATATAGGAAAACAATTTACTTTTATAGATTTATCTTTATAAATTAAACTTGTGTCTTGCAAACTTATCTTAATTGCTTATTAATTCCAGGAGGCTTTTTGTTGATTCTTTCAGATTTGCTCATATGTAATCATGTCACTTGTGAACAAAGGCTATTTTATGTCTTCCTTCTCATCCTGAATGCCTTTTATTTCCCTTTCTTGCTTCATTGGAATTAGCAAGGATTTCCAGTACACTGTTGAAAACAAGTGATGAGAAAGGACATCTTTTTCTTATTTCTGATGTTAGTGGGAAAACTTCACATTTCTCACCAGCACGTATGGTGTTTGCTTTTGTGAATAGTCTTTATCAAATTGAGAAAGGTTCTCTCTATTCCTAGTTCATTATGAGTTTTTATCATGAATAGGCGTTGGATTTTGTTAAATGCTTTTTGTGCATCTGTTGATATGATAATGTGTATTTTTTTAGTCTGTTAATGTGATGGATTATAGTAATTGATTTTTGAATATTGAATGTTGAACCAGTCTTGCATATCTAGGATAAATCCCACTTGGTTGTGGTATATAATTCTTTTTATACATTGTTAGATTTAATCTGCTGGTATCTGGTTGAAGATTTTTGTATTCATGAGACATTGATCTGTAATTTTCTTATAATATCTTTGTCTGGTTTTGGACTTAGAGTAATGCTAGCCTCATAGAATGAAAGTTAGTCCTAAAATTTACAATTGCAAAAAAAAAAAAAAAAAACAGAAAAAAATTCACAATTGCATTGGAAATTCTTGCATCAGGCAAAATGATATCCAGGCAATTTTGGCCCTTCTAAAATTATCTGAGTAGAGTTACAATTTTCCTTCCTCAAATAAGTCATATTTTCAAGCAACATTGGGTCTGAATAATTGTTAGCAATATTATTTGTGTACATTTTCCTATTTGCTCAGATATTTTATTTAGTGCAGGATATTTTAGGTGCTTTTATAGTATCCTTGTAGAATAAAATGACATCCATTTTTTTACTTTATAAATGACAAAACTGAGAAATGAAAATCTTAAGTATCAGAACAAAAATCACTTATAAATCAGTAATAGAACTATAAGTCTTTGACCTTTTTATAATTTTCCCTGCTTAGATAGCCATGTCAGCATCTTCAAAAGAATGTGTGCCTGGGGAAAAAAAAATCATGTTTCTCATTTCTAGCATTCCCTTCTTGTTCCCCAGTTCAATACAGCTGAAAATTTGCTTAGAGCCCATAAACTCTGAGTTGTCTTCAAAACATAGAGCAACACAGAAGAAAATCAAGCCAACACGAGATGGAAAAGACAACAAGAAGCATTTTTAAATTTCTTTTTAGGTCTGCTGACTCATCCTCATTAAGAGTATCTTCTGATTCTTAATAAGACCACTGTAATTTTCTTTTAAGCTCTGCTCAAGTGGTCCCATACTTATTTTTATAGCTAATGTTCAGTGTTCCCTTAATAGGGCTCTCAAACCAGGTTTAAAGTTAGTGGTAATTTATAAAATTTGAAGTATGAAGGAAAATGGAAATCCAGAAATAGTTGGCATTGACTGGGAATTGTTTTATTATACAATCTTATTTTTAAAACTCAGTTTCAATAAAATCAAGGAGGGAGCAATATCAGAAGAGGATTCTTATTAAATTATAAGGTCCTTTTGCATAGTGTTTAATAGATTTATTTTGCTCTTCAGTAAAATTTATTTATTCCCAAAGTACAGATTTAGGTAGATAGGTATGAAACAAATCAACAGTGTTTTTCATTTTTCTTCACCTATTAAGCTTTACTTTCAAATGAATTGGGTTATTATAATCAAATCAGAGAAGATACTTGTATTTAGGAATTTAAAGAAGAATTATCTTTATCTTCTGCCCTCACATAGTACCATTCCTCACCATTATGCTGTGTAAAGGAGTAACACTTCTATTTTCAAATACCTCCAGAAGACAATTGTTCTTTATTTTGTGATCACATGTGTGTCTTATTGACTAAGCACAAAATAAGTATAGGAGATATGGTATTGGTTCTCTGACACCTTATGTTTGAAAAATAATTATTAAAAAAATAAAAATAATTATTATTAGAATGCATTGATAGGAATTGTTCTTGTGTCATTGGACTTCCTTTCACTCTTGATATATGCAGAATTAAATTAACCTTACTCACTTCTCCATTCCACTAAGTATGGCTGTTTCCAGATTTAAGTCCTCAGCCCACTGCTTATTTCGGTCAGACTCTTTCCTCTCTGATCATTGAGATAATAGGGATTGTCATACTATACTGGAAAGACTATTTGACATAGAATCAAATATTGAGTTTTAATTCAGGCTTCTTAATTCACTGCTTATGTCATCCTAGGCAAATCAGTTAACCTTTCTGGGCCTTAGTTTTAAAGATGGGTGCATGTATTTATAAATGGATTTCTGTCTTTAAATGATAATTACTAAGACATTCTAAAACCCACCCACTTCCCTCAATAGTCATTTGTAGAGTAGCTGCTAGATATATTGCACTCAACTATGTATTGATTGTAGATAATACAAGATGAATAGATACTTCTTTTCAAGGAGCTCACAGTCACAGAAATCACAGAACCCTAGAACCTAAAGGGACCATAGAGACTCTAGCTCAACCCCCTCGTTTTATATATATGAGAAATGAAGAGTAGGGAGGTTAAATAACTTTCCCAAGGTGAAAAAGCTATTTAAGGGACTCCTCAACTCCAAACTACAAAATATATTGGAAGGAAAAGCATGTGTTCTAATAACTTAAGCACATGGCAAATTTTGAGATTTGCTAGGACAGAGACACAATGCTCCATTATTTTGTGTGATTCCATGTTTCATGATGAAACACACTCCTTGTACAGTCAGTTACAGAAAGATCACTATTTACTATGTGACTTGTAAAAATTGTTTAAAAACTAAATTTTTCCATTTGTAAAAATGGCAGCATCATGAAGGTATTGCAATATTCAGTGAGTTCTAAACACAAGATAAGCATTTAATAGTAGTAATTGTTATTTTTGTGATGAAAGTATGAATTCACAAATTTAAACAAAGAAATTTTATTATGTAATAGGCTAAATGTGTGTGTGTGTGTATATACGTATACACACCCTTAGAAAGTTCCATTTGTGAACTGGTATATTAGGGATTTGACAAACCTAATTGCAGTTCAGATACCCCTGCTCCCTAAGAGTTAGAAAGCAGTATATCCATCATAGAGGAAAACCTAGTCCAGAGATCAAATACTAGACCTCAAACTGTAAGAAATGTATTGGGAGAAGGAAGGGAGATTAAAGTTGAAGTGTAGGATGGTTCGTGTCCCCTGCACCCCAGAGGCAAGTCTCGTTCAGTATATTCCTAAGACCAAAAGAAAAAAAACAATGAGCTGCATAACAAAATAATAGAAAAACAAAATCATCTAAATGAAGACTAAAATTGAGGTCACACTTTAAAATTACATAATGGTACAATTTCAGCTTCCTGAAATTGGCAGTCCTATATCTTAAAGATTTCTGTAAACTGTATTACAGAGTATACTTGCATTGTCCAAAGGGTGACAAGTGGTAATTTATTCTTTTATAGAAAAACACCATCTTTTCTTCCTCCCACAATTTTTTTATTCATATCGTTTGTAAGACATTAATTAAAATTATGCAGCTTTTAATTAAAGTGGAGAGGGAGGGATATGTAGATCCTTGCTGGCTTAGGGTTTGTAAACAAGAAATAGGTGGTTCTGAGAGGGGTGATGTTAATTCTTCACCATTATTTTTATGCCTGAATGATGAATTATTCTCAAGAAATCTGAGCTCTAGAATGGATGCTTAATGGATTAAAAATAGCAAATAGTGATATTTATGTGGTAGAATCATTAGGACTTGGTGATGCATTACATAAAGTATGTGGGAGAAGTATCAAAGATGACCTCAAAAGTTTTGGTAAGTGACAGACGCCTTGACTGCTTCTGGAAACAGCAGAGGAGTGAGTTTGATTTTTGTTGTGATCGGATGCTTTTGAGACATCTACGTGGAGCTGCCAATTCTATGGATGGATACTAAAAGTTTAGGCCTCTTAAGCTTAGTGAAATGGAGAGGGGAGAGTATAAATTAAATATGGTAGTTTACAGAGAGCCAAACATTCTTTGACACTTGTACCTTGAAAAGATCTATTTTCTCTCTTGTTTAGTCTGGGTAGACTCTCTGTTTTGACAAATAAAATATGATATAAGTGAGTACATGGTAGTTTTAGATCTAAGCTTTAAAAAAAATGGTAGCCTGGATGCCTGGGTGGCTCAGAGGTTAAGCCTTTGCCTTCAACTCAGCACATGATCCTGGAGTCTCGGGATCGAGTCCTACATTGGGCTCCCTGCATGGAACCTGCTTCTCCCTCTGTCTGTGTCCCTGCCTCTCTTTGTGTGTCTCTCATGAATAAATTTAAAAAACAAAATCTTAAAAAATAATAAAAATTTAAAAAAATTTAAAAATGGTAGCCTCTAATTCCTGTCTCTTGGAATATTCTCTCTGGGGCACAAAAAGTCTGACTATCCTGAGACTACTGTGCTATGGGGAAGCCTAGGTTCCCATATGGAAAAGACATGAAGAGAGGGTCAGATGCTCATCTAGCCTCTGTTATTCCATCCATCCTGGCCCAGGTGACTAACATGTGAGTGAATAAAATATCTTTGACATTCTTTATTACATGATGATAGAAAGTACAGCAAACCTGTCACCCAAGGTAACATGAAAAATAGAAAATTCACCCATTCAATTGATGGATCTGGCTAAGGAAATTTCTAGGCATAATATCAAAAATGTCAACTGGTTTCTTTTAGTTGATAATCATATAATACAGATGGAGACAGATGATGTAATGAAGTAATTATTTATTTATTACAAGGTATTTAAAGATAATTTAAAGGAGCAAGGACTTGCTGAATTCAAAAATAAAATTATGTTTTATTCCCAGTCTCTTCTAGTAGAAGATTCTAAAAATAAGGAAGGAATTGGGACAATGAGTAATCCAGGGTGCTATCAGGAAAGTGTGTTTTCCCGATAGAGATGAACCCCCAAAGTCTAATGAGTGTGATTGTAAAACCCTTTGTTAAGAGCTCAGACAGACGTAAGGGCCTGCCTTGCAGATACTTGCCATTATGCAGTATGTTTTCTAAGAATCTCAGTGGGCTTCTTGAGGGTCCTCTTCCCAGAACTAAATTTAGTCCACATACATAAGTTTTAAATGAGCCAGAAGGTCAGTAACTTTACAGAAAAGTGTGTGGCTAGAATTCTCTAACAAGAGGGAAGTGAGTCACTTCCCACACACATAGGGTACACACACATAGGGTACACAGAGTCAGAGGAGGTGGGGAGTACTTAGTCCTAACAGACATCCCTGTGAGCAATGTCAAATAGAAATCTGGGTCTCTATAATTAATAAGAATGGCCAATACTTCCAGAAGGCTTTTCTCAGCTCTGCTCAGGTTACAAATGAAAGTCTAGAAATGGCAAACTTTTCTGAACACATGGGTGAGAGAATAGCAAATACAGTAGACCTTTCTTATCCAACATATCTCTTACCCCAGTTTCTGTTACTAATGATCAACTATGGTCTGGAAGCAGATGATCCGCTTTCTGACCACACAACAGGAGCTCAATAGTAGCCTAACACTGTCATTCATCTCACTTAGTCTCATTATTTAGACATTTTATTACCTTACATCATCACAAGAAGAGTGAGTATGGTACCATAAGATATTTTGAGAGAGAGAGAGAGACCATATTCACATAACTTTTATTATGGTCTTTTATTCTAATGGTTCTATTTCATTATTAGCTATTGTCATTAATCTCCTACTATGCCTAATTTATAAATTAAATTTTATCATAGATATGTGTGTATAGGAAAAAAACATAGTAAACATAAGATTTGTTACTATCCATAGTTTAGGCATGCACTGGGAGTCTTGAAACATATCCCTTGTGGTTAAGGGGGAATAGCTGTGTAACTTATGACCTAAATGAGCTAAAGAAATATAGTTCTGGTATTTGAACCAGAGCTAACTGAGGGCATTCAGCCTCCTGGAGTCAAAAGAAATTTACCCGAGTGAGATTTTAGTCAAATTAGTTGCATATGTTTAAGAAGAAGGCAGACAGAATTAATATCATTTATTGAGTTCAGGATCAAATTCTTATTACTTCTTATGAAAAAAGACTGATTGTTTACTCAATGAAAAATGTGTTTCAACTTTACTCCCTCATTGCCCTATTTCTAAAAAAAAAAATATTAGAGAACTCAGAATCATGAAGCAAGAGTTTCCCAGTATACTCATTTGGTGCTATCATATTAGACTGTATTAATTTCTTATTTCCATATCAGAGGTTGGCTCTCTATTAGACCATGGCTGATGCCATCCTCAATTCCATCAAATATCCAATGGCTGAAAGTGGTGTGATGTTGATGTATGCAAGCTGGGGAAGATGAGACACATGATTGTAGCCTATAAAAGATAACTGAATTTTTTCCCCTATATAAGGTGGGTCAGGCTCCATCCTTATAGCCTGTTAAATACCAGTTATTTTCTGAATGAGATTTCTTCATCCTTGGTGTGAATAGTTGCTTCCTAGAGTCTCTTTTCTTCCTAGAGATGAAACTGTCATGGGAAGTGATTAACAAATTGACACAGAAAGGAAAAAGCAAACGTGATGTGGACAATAAATGTAGAAAAAAGTTTTAAACTTTCTGCTATGTATGATTTGAAGTATTTCATATTTTAAAGCCATGTCAGAAAGTTCAGAGTTCATTGTAATCCCTTGGATGAAAGGATTTCTTTTAGCACACACATCAGGGACATGACCATTTTAAGGGGAGAGCCTGAGTGAGCCAGACCCCACCATAGTCTCTGTCCTCTTTCTTCTTCTCTGATTTATTTTTCCCTTTCATTTATTTAGCCACATCATAGTCAGTCCCTTTCCATGGATTAAGTCTTCAGAGTCAGTCCCTTTCCATGGATTAAGTCTTCAGAGAAATACATCAAGGTTCATGTTTAGAACTGATCATAAAGATGCCTTTCCTAATATGAAATTTATAAGGTAAAAGCAATTGTGCTATCGTTTTCAAAGATTACTGCACTGCTTCTATTCCCAGGACCAGGAGAATACCATCAGCTGCCAAAATCAAAACCAAAATGGTATTTTTGGACAAGTGAAACTTGTGCAGGAGGACTTAGAACAAATCAGCACAAACATGAATTGCTTCTTTTAATATATTAATTTATAGTTATTGTATATACCTCATTGAAACTGGGTTCCTGGAGGTCAGGCCTGACAAGGTATAGTGTTTAAAGACACATAATCTGGGCAGCCTGGGGGGCTTAGCAGTTTAGCGCTGTCTTCAGCCCAGGGCCTAATCCTGGAGACCCGGAATCGAGTCCCACATCAGGCTCCCTGCATAGAGTCTGCTTCTTCCTCTGCCTGTGTCTCTGCCTCTCTCTCTCTCTCTCTCTCTCTCTCTTTCTATCTCTAATGAATATATAAATAAAATCTTAAAAAAAATAAAATAAAGACACGTAATCCAAATAAGCATAAAGCGATATTGTGAGGGATTTACATTTCTTTTATAGGATTTTTTCTTTTCTTTTCTTTTTTTTTTTTTGTTTTTTAATTTATGATAGTCACAGAGAGAGAGAGAGAGAGAGGCAGAGACACAGGCAGAGGGAGAAGCAGGCTCCATGCAGGGAGCCCGATGTGGGATTCGATCCCGGGTTTCCAGGATCGCGCCCTGGGCCAAAGGCAGGCGCCAAACCGCTGCGCCACCCAGGGATCACAGGATTTACATTTTTACTTCTTGGTATGCAGAATATTATAAGGACTGTAAATATGTATAACCCCAGTCAAGCAACATTTCTTATGCTTCATTCTAGAAAGCCCCACTTCAAGGCATCTTAGTCACTAGCACCCTTTTCTCAAATCCTTCCAAATATCATATAGTATTCTGAGGTCTCCAGTACGTGGATTGATTTTTGAAAAATTACTTCCCTGGAGGAAAAAAAAGGTAAAATTATTTCCCTCCTTTTGCCTTTCTGATCTGTTTCTTTATTATTATTATTATTATTATTATTATTACTTGTACATAAAAGTTAGCTTCAGGTGACAAGTGACTTTCCTGGGTGAAGAACTGAAAAGAGAATAAGAGAATTAGGCCGGGGTAGGAGGAATTCTTGGCTCAAACATATATATATATATATATATATATATAATGCAATCACAAGAAATATAATTGCTTGAAATGTTAGCTTTGATTACAATATGATGGGAAGCACTTTCAGATGGATCTTTGACTGACTCCCCCCAAGCATTTATACATAAGAGCCAAAACACTTTTCTTTTTTTTTTTTTTAAAGATTTTATTTATCTATTCATGAGAGACAGAGACAGAGAGAGACATAGAGAGAGAGAAAGAGAGAGAGGTGGAGACACAGGCAGAGGGAGAAGCAGGCTCCATGCAGAAAGCCCAATGTGGGACTTGATCCCAGGATCCCAGCATCACACCCTATGCCAAAGGCAGGCACTAAACCACTGAGCCACCCAGGGATCCCACCAAAATGTTTTTCAAGCTTCTCTGTTTCTGTGTGTTTGCTAGTGGATAATCTTTCTTTGCTTTTTTCTCCAGTGTATTCCTGATCTCAAGTTTGCCTCAAGGTACATCTTCTTAGTGTGGTATCCTCTTAGTTATGGAATACTAAGTCCGCTTGGAAACATTTTGAAAAGTTATATTTCATGGCTTGTCAAAATTTCATGGCAATTTTATCTAAAATTTCTCTATAGTTTTCATTTAACATTTTATCAGATTTAAACAAACCCTTATATAACATCTTACCTATCTCTTGTCATCCAGTTCATTTCCTCCTCTTCTATAAACTTTTCTGTGATAGAACCTACAATGAGTTATCACTTTCCTAATTATTTAAGAACTTATTTCTTATAACCTTCCACATATGTTTCTAGGGTTATATTTATTTCTAGGCAAAATGCACTGAGCATTTATGATTTGTAAGCTCTTGTGTGTAAAGAACTATCTGCTAGACCTTGAAGACATAGGAGTAAGTTGAAATTGCTTGCTTCAAGGAGCTTCAAGTCTAGTGGGAAAAAGGAAAAATCCATCATCATACCCTCTTCCCCAGAATAAGGCAATGCATATTAAAGTGGAGAGAGTCTATTTTATTATATTGTTTCCATAAATACTTTAGGGCAGTATTAGTTGGATTAAAAAATCTTCAAACTAAGTGCACTAAAACAGTAAGAATAACAGTAAGTGGATCAAGTGGTAACCCATCAGAATTGTATATACTTGACTTATTTCCTATAATTTAGAGAACAGAGATTATTTACACAAAATTTAAATACATTAATTTCTTGCTGGGTACTTCCTCTCAAGCCTTAACATATGTTTGTTGTCAGCAATATTTAAATGCTGCCTTAGTAACTAATTATTTGGTTCTTTAATGTTTTCTGCAGAAACATAAATTATAAGGGGCAGGAACTTCATGCTCACATTTAAACATACTGCGTTAAAATATGGTGTTCTGACTCCAGGCACACTTTTCTAACGGCACCTTTGGCTTTGTGCCTCTCTAGATCCCCCTTAAGCAGTATTTTCTCTCCCTTCTGCACTTTTCCATTCCTGTCTAAAGGCAATTGTTGCTTGCCCCATCTCACTGGTTTCTTCTACTCATTGTTAATCCATATCTGTCTGCTGACCCACTTTCCCAGAGACTGGTTCTGCTACCACCTAGAACTACGCTTGCAAGTTAGAATTGGGGATCATGGGATCCTGAGAGTATCTGTAAAGACTGTGGATTCTATACCTCAAAAATGCTCTAACATGTACATTTTTTTTCATTCTAGATTTATCAGGTTCGTAGATTTACTCAATTCCATTTTAACCTCTCCTCAAAACAGAGCTTCCTGCCTTGTTTATTGGAAGCAGACATCCTCACATACTAACTAGAAATGGGATTTCTCTCACCTTCCTGACTCCCTGCTCCCACTCAAAACCAAATTGTTATAGCTTTGAGAACACTATGTCATATCAAGTTTTGGGTTTTTTTTTTTAAAGATTGTATTTATTTATTCACAAGAAACACAGAGAGAGAGGCACAGACACAGGCAGAGGGAGAAGCAGGCTCCTCACAGGGAGCCCGATGCGGAACTCAATTCCCAGACCGGGATCACGCCCTGAGCCAAAGGCAGATGCTCAACCACTGAGCCACCCAGGCATCCCCCATATCAAGTTTTAATGACCTAAATGCTTCATGTGATATATTTTTCAGGTAACATGTATTTAATAGAGCTTTAGCCAATTTAATATATACTCACAAATCACAAGGGTAAACATAAGAAAGTTTTCTTTTTCCTAGTAGTTTCTACCAACAGTGCCCTATCAAACCCGCCTTCCATCTGGATAGAATGCTCTCTTTGTAGCATGTCAGTCTGATTCCATGACATGTCACATATTTTCTACTATTAAAATAATCTCACTTTTAATTCCGTACATTTAAAACTCCTGTCTCCAGTTGGTTCAATTTTTTTTTTTTTTTTTTGTATTCTCAAGCAAAGCTGAGGCAACATAACATTTGTGGCTGTGTGAGTATGTGATAGAGGGTGTGAGAACTGGTGAAGGGATGTGCTTTCACATGACCCCCACCCTGACTCTTCCCTCTTTCTGGCACATACTGACCTAGTGGTAGGGTTCAGAAAGGGAAAAGAGAGGCATATGTCTCTATATATGGTTGCTCACAGTGAAGTTTATGTGAGTCTTTGGTTAGTTTGCACTGTTTGGCCCTCTTGTCCATGGAGTGTGTCAAAATTCCTGTTGGTCCACACCTGGCCTATATGAAGACAAACAAGATTCCAACTTCAGGATCCCAATCAAATAAAAGCCCATTTTCTGGGGTGCCTGGGTGGCTCAGTGATTGAATATCTCCCTTCGGCTCAGGTCATGATCCTGGAGTCCTGGGATCAAGTCCTGCATCAGGCTCCCCACACGGATCCTGCTTCTACCTCTGCCTGTGTCTCTGCCTATCTCTTTGTGTGTCTCATGAATAAATAAAATCTTCAAAAAAAAGAGCCCATTTTCTGAACCAATTGGTAAAGAACCTTTTAGAGAAGCTTTTGTCACCTTTCCCCTGGCCATGTCTCCAAGGGTGTTCCTCCTTCTTCACTGGAACATATATGGGTGAGCAAACCCAGTAGCAAAGTACGTATTTCATCTTAGAACAAAAAGGTTCACTTCTCATTCAGGGTCCTTCTTCCTTGTTTCAAGGAAGCTAGAATTTGATCACATACAGAGTGGCTCTAGAGCCCCAATGTGCAATTACAGTATCATGTTCTATATTATAAGGGCAGAAACAGATGTGTTTCTGAAAGAAATTAATTATTTTTACATTATTTGTTATATTTTATTTTTAAATAGCTTTATTGAGGAATAATTGACAACTATGCATATTTGAGTATGTAATTTGAGAGGTTCAGGCAGCCCAGGTAGCTCAGCGGTTGAGCATCTTCCTTCAGCCTAGGGTGGGATCCTGGAGACCTGGGATCACGTCCCACATCCGGCTCCCTGCATGGAGCCTGCTCCTCCCTCTGCCTGTGTCTCTGCCTTTCTCTCTCTCTGTGTCTCTCATGAATAAATAAAATCCTTTTAAAAATAATAATAATTAGAGAGGTTGTGTTATATGCATATATCAGTAATAGCATCAACAATTAAGATAATTAACATATCCATGACCTGGAAAATTTATTCTTTTCTTTTAATTCTCTTTTCCCATCTCTTCCTGACCTCCATCCTGTTCCCAGGTAACCACTGACTTATATTCTGACATCTTAGCTTCTTTGCATTTGCTAGAATTTAATATAAACAGAATCTGTGTGTATTGTATGGGCATACATTGTATGGATAGAATATTTTTATATTTTTTTTTGACTCATATGGGCTGTTGGCTTTTACAAATAATGGTGCTATGAATACTAACGTATAGCTTTATATGGAGCTATGCCTTCATTTATTTTGAATAAATAGTAGTTGGAGCCTATGATGATATATATTTAGCTTCTGAGAAAATTTCAAACTATTTTCCAAAGTGATTTTGCTTTTTTTATATTCTCATAAATAGTGATTTTTTGGCAAGGTTTCATATGTTCAGTCTTTTTATCTTTAGTCATTCTTATAGATGTGTAGTTGTAAGTAGAGACAGCAAATAGAGACTTACTACTTTATAATCTGGATGCCTTTTATTTCATTGTTTGTTTTGTTGTTTTGTCTTTTGCCTAACTGTCCAGTCTAGAACCTCCAATGCAATGTTGAATAGAAGTAACGTATCTGATTGTGATTTTGATTTGCATTTTCATAAAGGACGGAGATGTTGTGAGGTGCTTATTTGCCATTTATATGTTTTTGGTGAAGTGTCTTTTCAAATATTTTGCCTATTTTAAAAATTGAGTTGTTTGCTTTCTTTCTGAGACTTAAGAATTAGTTTGGATAAAATCTTACCAGATATATGATTTATAAATATATTCTTTAAATTTGTTGTTTACCTTTTCATTCTCTTAGCAATGTCTCTCAAAAGAAGTTTTTAATTTTTTAAAAAGATTTTATTTATTTATTCATGAGACACACACAGAGAGAGAGAGAGAGAGAGAGAGAGAGGCAGAGACTTAGGCAGAGGGAGAAGCAGGCTCCATGCAGGGAGTCCAGTGTGGGACTCAATCCCGGGACTCCAGGATCATGCCCTGTGCGGAAGGCAGACACTCAACTGTTGAGCCACCCAGGCATCCCAGTTTTTAATTTTGATGAAGTTCAGTTTACCAATTATCTATGTGTCATATTTTTGGTGTTATATTTATGGTATTTTTGCCTAACCCAAGATTACAATGATATTTTCCTGTATTTTTAGGAATGGATGTTGGATTTTTATCAAATTCTTTTTCTGTCTATTGGAAAAATATACATATATGTTTTTTTCTTCTTTTTTAGTTTGCTAATATGGTGAATTGCATTTAGTGATTTTTAAATATTAAACCAACTTGGAATTCAAGATGTAAGCCATAATTGGTCAGGATATAAGTTTTATATTTTTTCCGTTTGACTTATCAAAACTTTATTAATGCATTTTGCACTTATGCTCCTGATAGAAGTTTGTTTGTTGACTTTTTGTGATGTCTGTGTTTGCTTTGACATTAGAATGCTACAGGTCTTATAGAATGAGTAGGAAATTATTCTTCTTCTACTTTCTAGAAGTATTTATGTAGCTTTTATATTATTTTTCCTTTAATATTCATTAAAATATACCATTTTGGCCTGGAGTTTTCTTTGTGCTAATGTTTTTAGCTATAAATGTAATTCCTTTATAGGTAGAGGCCTACCTTGGCAATCTGTTCTATGTTAGTGAACTTTGGTAGTTTGTGTCTTTCAGGGGAATCGTTTATTTCATCTAGGTTGTTGAATTCATTGGTATCATGTTATTTATAACATTCCTTTATGATTTTTATATTTGTGGAGTCTTTAGTAATACTACCTCTTGCATCTCTGATATTATTAATTTATTTCTTTTTTTCTTTGTACTAGAAATTTAATAATCTTGATCTCAAAGAATCAGCTTTGGTTTCAATTATATTCCCTATTGTTTGTCTGTTCTCAATCTCATTTGCTTACTTTGCATTTAATTTGCACTTCTTTTTTCTAGGTTTTTAAGGGTAGAAGCTGAGACCATTACTTTTATTTTTTTTAAGATTTAATTATTTATTTGAGAGAGAAAGAGAGAGAGCAAGAGCATGTGAGCAGGAGAAGGGGCTGAGGGAGAGAAGCAGACTCTCTGCTGAGCAAAGAGCCTGATGCAGGGCTCAACTTCAGGACCCTGAGACCATGACCTGCACTGAAACCAAACATCAGAGGCTCAACCAACTGAGCCACCCAGGCACCCGTATTTCCTTTTTTCTAATATAGGTATTTCATGCAAAAAAATTTGCATAAGTACTATTTTAGCTTCAAAACCAAAGTTTAATATACTGTTCCTTCAGTTTCATTCAGCTTGAAATATGTTATAATTTTCCTTTTGATTTCTTTTTTTACCTATGAACTATTTAGAAGTGTATTATTTAGCCTTTAATATTGAAGAATTTTCCAAATATCTTTTTGTAATAAAATTATATTTTAATTCCACTGTAATTAGAGAACATAATTTATATGTCTTGAAGTCTTGAGATTTTTTAATATTCATTTTATTTCTAGAATATGGTTAGCAAATATTAGCTTAGTAAATGTTCCATGTACACATGACAATAAATTTTATTATGTTGGTCTTGCATAGAGTATTCTATGAATGTCATTGAGGTCTTGCTATTTGCATGATTTCTGATGAGAAATACGTTATCATATTTATCTTTGTCCCATTTGTATGTGACATGTCTATTTTTATGAATTGCTGAGAAACTAGACCTGTTACATAACTGAATTGAACAATCTGAACAATTTGAATATAATGTGCCTTGATATAGTTTTCTTCATGTTTCTTGTACTTGGAGTTCACTGAGCTTCTTGGGTCTGTGGTTAATATTTTCCATCAAGTTTGGGGAATATATATTTTGGATATTAACCCTTTATTAGATATATTGTTTGCAAATATTTTTTTCCCATTCCTGTTCATTTTGTTGATTGTTAATTCCATCATTTTGTTAGTTCTGAGTTGGATTCTATTGATTGTTTTTCTTTTTTCTTCCGGGTTACATATTTTACTTCTTTATGAGCTTCATAGATTTTTATTGATACCAGACATTTTAAATTTTACCCTGTTGAGTGCTGGACATTTTTGTATTCCCATTAATTTCTTGCTTTCTGGGGCCATAGCTAATTTATTTTGAATTGTTCGATCTTTTCCATTCTTGTTTTTAAGATTTATTATGAATTATATCAAATATTGTTATCATCATTGGAAAGCAGCATTTGGTGTAGGGAAGTGATTCTTAGTCAGCTATAGTTGTCCTTCAGAGGACATTTGACAATTTCAGGAGAATTTTTGATAGCCACAAGTGGGGGGGAGGGTGCTCCTGGTATCTAATTGGTAGATGCTAGAGGTCTAGTAAGCATCCTACAAAGCACAGGGTAATCCCCAACAACATAGAATTATCCAGGTCAAGATGTCTGCAGTGCCAAGATTCAGAATCCCTGATGTCTAGTGAATGATGTTTTCAGCCATGGGCACTTTTGAGAAGTCATTTCTTATATTTACATAAGAAACTGTAATTGATTTTCAGCTTCAAATTTGATTCAGACTACTCTTCACTCAGAATCCTAAAACATCTGGACACTTTTTTACTCCATTATAGCATTTTAAGTTAGAGCAACCACACAAAAGAGGATTGTGTTCTATCATACTTAATTTAAAAGACTGAAATTGAAGTAATCAAAACACACAGCATTTCCCTTGCCACTCACTTAAATTATCTATTACAGGAACTCAACATACCTTTTGCTGCTTTCTTACACAAGAAAGCACGTTTTTACCACAAAGAATTTCAAGCTATTTATGAGGAACTCATGAAACTATGAAATGTAAAATGAGAAGCTGACACAGCTCAGAGGGAGAGCATTTTGTTTTTAGTCAATTGTAGAATCCCAGGTAATGTTACTCAGTGGCCATATTTGTTTCACTTCAACAGAACTTATCACCAAAATTCAAATTAAAGGGTACCAATTTAATTGAAGCCAGCAACTATAATGAAGTGATATATAATTTGACAAATGCTTTGTTCTTTAACAATGTAGCCAAAACTGTACTCTTTTTACTTGCCAAAAGTCTATCATTTTGTTTCCTAAATTGCATAAAAAGATTATTTCAATATTTAAGTGAAGAACTAGTTTTGATCCTTCTTTTATCTTTTCTTTTCTACAAAGATAGTATTAAGGTCTTATGAGGTGAATTGATCAGGATCAGTGAACAGAAAATGCAGGTAATGACACAATCTATTCTTTCTAATTTTTCATTTAGCAGTTAAAAAACACGGTATGTAACATATATGCACTCCATATAAGTTGGATCATTGCCAATTCTGTTGATGTTGTCTTGTGTTCTTCCCCTGCCTTCCAATCAAGGAATCTATTAAATTTTATATTTGGCATACACAAAAAGAGGTAAAAATTAATTTTAGAGTATATGGATATATGTTTGAACAATATATTTGTGGCTTGTTTCCAAATTTATAAAATTGTTTTATAGTGCAAGTAGCTTTCTGGGACTTGTTTTTCTTACTCAACATGTTTCTAAGACTATATATTGCTGTACTTATTTGTTCTCATTTATTGTCACTGTTAAATCTCATTTGATAAAGTTAAACAACTTGTGTCTGTCCTTTTCTTGATATATGGATGTCTAGGTTATTTCTAATAATTTGAGATAAGAAAAATAAGTATTGCTGTGAACATTCTGTGCATGTCTCTTTTATTTTATTTTTTATTTATTTATTTTTTTATCTATCATATTTTTTATATTTTCTACTATATCTATTATATTTAATATATCATATTATATTTTTTATTTATTTTTATAATATCTATTATATTATTTATTCCTGAGAGAGACAGAGAGAGAGGCATAGGCAGAGGGACATAGGCAGACATAGGCAGAAGGACATAGGCAGAGGGAGAAGCAGGCTCTATGTAGGGAGCCTAATGTGGGACTTGATCCCAGGACCCCGGGATTACCACCTGAGCCAAAGGCAGAAGCTCAACCACTGAGCCACCCAGGTGCTCCTGTGTATCTTTCTTTTAACCCTTACTGCAATTGTTGCATTCTTAGGTAAATTCATATCTATATTTACAAGAAATTTTTAAAAATAATGATGTCAATTTAAATTCCCAGTAACAAAGTTGAAGTGTATTATTCAACATTCTGGCCAATACCTAGTACTGACAGACTTAATTTCTGCATAAGTAATAGATTTAAAATTTTACATCATTATGGTTTGAATTTCCATTTCTCTAACATGTCTTCAATGATATACTGTTTATTTATTATAAATAAACATTCTTATTTATTCTTCTCTTAAATCACTATTTGTGTCTTTTGCCTATTGCCAATAGAATATTGGTTGTGTCTTTTTCCCCTCACTATGGATAGCCAGTTGTCTCAGCACCTTTCATTGCCCTGTCTTTCCATTCCTAAATGATATCCAATATAATAATATATCATCTGCCAAGTTTCCATGCATGGATATTTTGGACTCTCAAAGCTATTCTCTAGATCTGTCTATTCTTGGTCAGTATCATACTACATTGATGTCTATAGCTTTATATTAAGGCTTAGTATATAGTAAGGAAAGTCTCTCCATCTTATTTATTTTTTAAGATTTTATTTATTAATTCAGAGACAGAGAGAGAGAGAGAGAGAGAGAGAGAGAGAGAGGCAGAGACACAGGCAGAGGGAGAAGCAGGCTCCACGCAGGGAGCCCGACGTGAGACTCGATCCCGGATCTCCAGGATCACACCCCGGGCTGAAGGCGGTGCTAAACCGCAGAGCCACCGGGCTGCCCTATTTTTTAATTTTCTTATGTAATCATGGCTGCGCTTGAGATTTACTTTTTCGTATGCATTTTTAACTTTGTATGTGAAAGTCTTCGCAAAACTCTCGTAATTTAGAATCTTGAGTTATTTAACTTGCAGGTAAACTTAGAAAATTGACATCCATGGGACACCTGGGTGGCTCAGTGGTTGGGCGCCTGCCTTGGGCTTGGGGCATGATTCTGGGGTCCCAGTCATATTGGGATCCTTGCATTGAGCTTCCTTCCCATGGCTCTGCCTTCCTCTGTTCTCTCATGAACAAATGGATAAAATCTTAAAAAAAAAAAAAGAAAGAAAGAAAATTGACATCTTTATGATATTTCCCTGTGTATGAGTGTAGTAAAAATGCTCATTTATTTTAGACTTAACATTTTAAATGTATTTTATAATTAAATCTATAAAGATTTAAACATCTTTTGTAATATTTCTAGGCATATTATGTTTAAAGTGATTTTTCTAGCCGTATTTATCTGTATATAAATATAAGTATAGTTTATAGGATGCTTGGGTGGCTCAGTTGGTTGAGTGATCCACTCTTGATTTTGGTTCAGTTCATGATCCCAAGGTGGTGTGATGGGATCCTGTGAGGGCTCTGTACTGGGTGTGGAACCTGCTTACCTTTCTCTTTCTCCTTCTCCCTCTACCTCTCTGCATCCCACCCCCTCGTGCATGCTCTCTCTCTAAAAAATAAAATAAAATGTAGTTTTGAACAGTGATCCTATATTTAGATAATTTATTAAATGCTATGAATAATTCCAACGATGCATTTAAAAATACTTGGTATTTTAATTATATCATTTAAAAGTTACACTTTTATTTCTTTCTAACTCACACGACTTTTTTTCCCTATCTTGCTGAAGTGACTAGGCACAGCAATATAATGTTGAATAAGAGGGATGACAGTCGAGGGTACCTGGGTGGCTTGGTTTATTAAGCTCTGCTTTCAGCTCAGGTCATGATCCAAGAGTCCTAGGATGGAGCCCTATGTGAGGCTCCCTGCTCAGCCAGGATCTGCTTCTCCTTCTCCCTCTGCCCCTACCCACTGCTCCTGTTCTCTCTCTCTCCCTCAAATAAAGAAGTAAAATCTTTTTTAAAAAGGATGACAGCGGGGTTTTTTTCTAGATTATAGTTGAATGTTTCCCAGTGGTATACAAAAGTAATTTTTGTAGTTATAGATTACACTTACTGAGTAGACCTTTCAATCTATTAGTTTTCTGAGAATTCTCCTTAAATTTCTTCCAAAAAAATCTGTGAATGATTATTGAAATTTAACTGAAATTGTTATTGCAGCTATTGAGATCTTACTTTTTCTACATTTCTCATATAAGGCAAATTGTGCATTAGTGGCATAAATTCAATTTAACAATGATATAATTTGTTGTATTATTTTTCTAAAACTTATATTTGGTCTTTCCATTTATTATCATAAATGGGATTGATTTGTAATTTTCCTTTTATGCACAACCCTATTTTGGTCTTAATAATTTTTCAGGGAATTGGTGAGTATTTTTTGTTTTCTCTTTTTTTTCTGGAACAGTATATATAGGCTTACATGATTAATTCCTTTTTTTTTAAGATTTTATTTATTTATTCATGAGGGACAGAGAGAGAGAGGCAGAGACATAGGCAGAGAGAGAAGCAGGTTCCATGCAGGGAGCCCAATGTGGGACTTGATCCCGGGACTCCAGAATCATGCCCTGAGCCAAAGGCAGACACTTAACCACTGAGCCAACCAGGTGTCCCTACATGATTAGTTCCTGAAATAGACAGCAATCATCTATTAAAAATATGTGTACTTAATGTTTTTTTTGTGTGTGGCTTTTAAATTTTGGTCTGATAATTTTCTTTAAAATTTAGGATTATTTGTTTTACTGTGTTTTCTTGCAATAGTTTTGGTAACATATTTTTTAAAGAACATGTCCATTTAATCTGAGATTTCAAATATATTGGCATGAATGTGATTTTATTATTTTTCTCTTTTTAAAATTTGACACGTTTTTATTTTCAGTAATTCATATTAATAAATTGTCTCTTTTTTCTAGGTTAGTTCTGCTGCAGTTTTATTTTGTTAACATTTCTTAAGAGTGAGTTTCTGGGTGTTTATGTTACTTTTTGACATTTATGTTAACCTTTTGAATATCTTTTTATTTCTGTAGTATTTGATGTTATCCTTATTACCTATTTTCTCCTAATGTCTTTAGATATATTCTGTAGTCATTTTATTAGATTTTCCAGTTAGGTAGTAGCCATTTCTTTTCAACTCTTCTAGTGTAAGTGTTAAAGGCTATACATTCCCCTTAGGGTACTTGTTTAACTTCATTCTGATAATTTTGATGTGTGATTTAATTATTTAACATGCTTTACTATTTTAATTTTAGGTTCTCAAGTTCAGGACCCAATATTTGGACCAATATATCCTCTTATTTTAGCTTTTAAACAATGTGTGCCCTTAGATTTCAATTTAGTTTAATGCTTATTGTGGTCCTCCCATTCTAATGTTAGAATTTCCTTCAATTGGATATTTCTTCTGTTCAGAAATTCCTATAAAGCTACTATACATTTTATTGACCATTGAGTTAAATAGAATAATTATATGGTAACAAAATGGGCTTCTCAAAAAAATCTTGTTTGTCCTCTGCTAGAGTTATTAGTTGCAGTGACTTTTTTCATTTTTTATTTCTACCACAGTAGGGATAACATGGGAACACAGATCAAAGTATGATCAATCTACCTGTCAAGGAGGGTAGTGTCACAAATTTTAAATTTGACTTGGTGTTGAAGTTTGAATATAGGATGTCACCCAGAGAACTCTGTAAAAATACATATTTTATATAGAAAGAACAATATGTAGTAAGGGACAACACACAGAGGACACATGGGAGAAAGAAAATTAGTATTGTAGAGAGTTTTAGGATATGGGCCTAGAAATCACTAAGTTTAATGCAATCGTGAAGAATTTTGAATGGCTGGTAAGAACTTGGGACATTATTCTATAGTCATTGTATATATAGACATATAAAGTAGATATAGAATAACCTCATTTATTTTATATTTTAGAAAATTAATCTGGCAATTATGAATAAGTTCAAAGAGAACAGAGGCAGATAAAATAAGGTAGGCATTTGTAGCAAATTCTTGAGAAATACTAAGACTAATAAAATAATAAACTATAGTTTAGAAAGGCATATATACTATTATGTATTAAAATACCTTATCTCATACTACAAAGATGATCTGTTGTTGAATAAATAAATTGGATAATGTTGAACAAATAAGTTATTGAATAATAAATTGGAAAATAGAAAAGAAAGACCAAACTTAGCTCCCAGAATTTTGGATCCTGTATATTGGTATATATTAGTGCTCTAAGCTAGGGAGCTCTGGAGAACAGGCAGGTTTAGAAGGAAATTTGAATTTTGAGAATGTTAAGTTTATAATGCAGGCAAAAGGCCTTTCTAGAGATACCCATTAAGTGTTTAGAAATGTGGATCTGTGGCTTAAAAAAATTCTAACATGGAGAAAAGAAAAAAAAAACTGGAGCTACAGATGTGAAAATAATTGGTGAATGGATGAAATGTGAACCCATGAATCAGCTTAGGTAGATCTTAGGAAAGAACTTGAGACAGATACTTGGAAATGCTATTATTTAGAGAGTGGAAGAAAATGAAAAAGTAGAGGGAAATTAGAAAAATTAGAAGGTAATGGTGTCATAGAAGAAAAGGAAATAAAATTTCAGAGGAAGATGTGACCAAACATATTAAATATTACAGAACACTGGAATAGGCTATGTGATAAAGAGAGGCCAAATAGCAGTTGGAAATTAGAATGCCAGGGGTGAGGAGATGAATAATTCAGTGGCATGATGAGGATAGAAACCACATGTGTGGTATGATTTGGAAATGGGTGAAATTTTAAAAATCCAAACAGATTGATTTATCTTTCTTGCAGCATAGAAAAATGAATGAGGAGAAATGAGGCTGGAGATAGAGAAGGAAAGAGGATCAAGGGAAAGGTATTTAAGACTATGAGGACTTGAATCTTCTGGTGAATGGAATTTAAGACATCGTAGTGACAAAGATCAAAGGTGCAGAAAAAAGGACAACCGATGAAAAAAAATACTTGAGGTAGAAGTGGGGAATAATAGAGTTGGGAGGTGGGGAGTGGGGCTAAGAGAACAAAAAAGAGGGTCACCTTGACAGGCAGGAGGACTATTTGGAAGTCAAGGTGGAGTGGGAAATGTGTGGGCAGTATTATGGTATTTATGTCCTTAGGTAAGCATGGAGTGAAATCATCTGCTGAAATTGAGGAAGGTAGCAGTGGGCTGGAGTTGGTGGTATGGGAGGGTGATAAGTTATTTGGACAGAATAGGAAGAAGCTGGTGATGAATAAAAAGATTAAAGAGGAATATCTGCAGTTCATAGCTGTTAGAAAACAGTAAGTAAATCTCAGGTTTTCCATCCATTTTTGTTTGTTTACAAGTAGACTGAATTTAGACACTTAATTTTTCTTCTTGGTTACATGAAATGAAAACATGATAGTTTTAAAAGATTTAAAACAAATTGATTTTCCAGTAGACAACAGATTAACAATTTAATTATGCTGGAGAAGAGCAATAGTCTAATGATAATAAATTTCAGTAATCTGCCTCTAGCAGTTATTATTCAAGGCAACTTAAATGAAAATGTGTAAATATATTTAAACATACCTAGATTAATACCTGGAGAAAATTAAACTTTGAGAAGAATTGACATAAGGATAACATTTTATTTTCATAATATCTACTCTGACATCTAGTTTCTTGCATTTTAACTTAAAATAATGTTAGATATATAGAAGAGGGAAGCTCCCGTGAACAACTATTTATTGAAAACCTAATAAGTATTCATCTCAATAAGACCTTACAGTGGATTGGGACAATAGATACCTATTAATAATAATAATAATAATAATAGCAATTTTGAGGCTTCATCTCATTCTTTTTAACTCTATGAAGTGGGTACTATTTTTATTCCTAAAAAATAAATAAAGACATTGAAACTTAAGGAGCTTAAGTGAGTGATATACCTGAGTTCCCAGCTGAACCTAAAAGAAAAATCTAGGCCTTTGGGACATTGTGGAGCTGGGCACTTGACCAGCTTGGTGTCTTTTCTCTGTGTGTGGATTTGGTAGCCCAGAGGTAAACATTAGCCAGACATGTGGGGTGGGGAAGGACCCAGTAAAGTAGTCAATTAATGAGTAGTATCTAGAGTGAGCTTTAGCTGGATAAATGTGTCAGAGGGAAGAGAATTGGTGCATAAAGACATAGAGACAGGGAAAACATGCCCTGTTTTCCCAAAGGAGTGAGGTGAGGAGTGAAGCAAATTAGTCTAACAGAAACCAAGCCATAGCTTCAAATGTCATCAAGAGGGGCATCTTTACACAGTGTAGCTCACAGAGCCCTAGATGGAGCTAGATCTTGTAGCCCATTTTGATAATGTCCTTACTGTAATCCTTCCTTTCACTACTCTTGCTTATTTTGTCCTCTCCGAGTTTTCCTGGCTTCTTCGGTTTTCCACTGTTCCTTTACCTCTAGCTAGACCTCATTTCTTCTAACAATTCTAGTGTTGGTTTTTCCATCGCTTATACTTTAAAGCTTTAAAGCAAATTCTAATGAAAAAATATATTTAATAGGTAAAATTAAATACTTGTGGCCTTATAAGTGTGCTAAATATTTTAAGAAAATTGAATTTTGAAAAAAAAACCCACATGCTTACAATATATTTTTCATTCTCTAAAACTTGGCAGATGCAAACTTTATGCAAAATCATAATTATCTAAGCTACAGGTTTCTAGTAAATGTAAACCCATAATTGAATTATGTGAACACATAATTGATTCATCTATTCAAATGGCTTGTTGCTTGATAGAAGATGGATAAGGACTGTGCTCTCTAAGAGCCTGCCTTCTAGTGTAGGTTGGGAAACAGGATAAATAAGTTAATAAATTTGAAAATACTAACTAGGTAATGATGATTTATTATCTTATAGTACCAACTAAACCTCACACTGTCAGGGGCACTGCAGTGAATACAATTAGTGTCACCAACTATTACTCCAGTTATTCTTCCACACAACACACTCTTGCTTCCAGCACACATTCAGGAGTTTCCCAAACACACTCCCACTTAGGATTTTGGGTGTCTTGGACCATTATATCCACACAGAATAGTCAGATGTGGACCATCCAAAGGATGAATCTTGCTTGATAGACAATAGGTGAAGTCCAGTGCAGGTGAAGTAAGACTTCTGTAGCTTCTGTAGTGATCATTCCAGTGGTTAATGGGTGTGTCGAACTGAGTCCTTATTCCTTCCAAATTTTCCTGATCCTTACAAATGGAAATTTTATCTTTCAGGCCAGAAACAGTGGATTTATGTTGACTTCTCTGTTTCTCTTATACTCATTCACATTAGCAAATACAGCTCTGCTTTAAAATATATTCAGCCTTTGATTACTACTTAACACCTCCTATACAACCATCCTGTGTCTTGTCTTGTCTTTTTTTTTTTTTTTGTAGGATTTGGTTTTTAAATAATCTCTACACCCAACATGGAACTCAAATTCACAACCCTGAGATCAAGAGTTGCATGCTCTACCAACTGAGCTAGCCAGGCACCCTAGATATGTCTTTTTTATTTTTTCTTTATCTCTACTTACTAGAACAGTGTTGGGCACATAGTGCATACTCTATGAATAATGGATGTTGTTTTAGAACAGACCCTGGTTGAAGTATGTAAACAGACTATGTGTCTTTCGTGGGCAGCTTGTAGCAAAGGAAGAAAAACAAAGTACTTAATTTTCCTTATTAAATAAATTGAATAATCACATATTGTTTAATTCAAACACTTAGGTCCTTAATAAATCTCATTCGGATGAAAAAACAATTTTTGAAAAAGAAAGCTTTGTTGCCTTATATATATATGGCCCTTTTCGGCATTGTAGAATCATCAGAGTTCATTCCCAATTACATAAAAATTGAACTTTAATTTCCAGGAAATGCTCCTATTTTTACTCTTAATCATTTTTTATTTACATAGTGATTTTAGTTCTCATGTATTTTTCCCTCTCTTGAGCAAGTTTTCCCTTAAAACCTCAAATCACATTTGACCCCAGCATTCAGCCCCGGCTCTCTTTCTTGGCCTCCCCTGGTCATTCCACCAACAGTGGTGTTGGATAAGTATCTCACCTCCACAGCCTGAACCCTGGCACTGCATTAGAACATGGCCCATCCATAGGGAAACACTTTACTACTTGTCCATCCATGTGTCTTAGACTAGAAAATCCAAAAATCCTTTTAAAACACGCCCTAATTTGTAGGTGGACTGTGTTTGTGGAAATGGAAAATCTGTGCTTATTACACTAATACAGTTTCAGAAAAGGAATTAGTATTTTTGTCTTTTTACTTACATAAACTAATAAAAGGTCAAGTAAACATAGTTCCCCTGTTAGCTGATCTCATAAATTTTGATAGATGTGAGAATTCTGTAGCTCCTGCTGTCTTCCGTTGCCAACAGCCTTCCTACTGTGCTACATGAACTTCCTGTCTTCTGTTACGGCACCAATTACCTCTCTCTCACTATGGCTCTTACTTACAGTTTTAGCCACGAAAAATAAAACTCCAGATGAGACAATGAAATGATAGCCTTGTCATATGTGAAGAAAGGCATATTTATTGTCAATATTCTTGTGAATGACATGGAAAACTTTAGCCATCATTCTTATCAGTAGGCACTGTCCCAGGACTATATTTATATATTTAAATACAAGAAAATTTACTCATAACAATGACAGATGTCTAAAGAACAATGGTGGTGCCAGGAGAGAGGAAAAAAAGTGGCAGAGAAAGAGTACTCCCCTAAAAGAAATACAGACAAAATAATTTGGATTTTTCCAGCATTTTTCACATCCTTTTTAGTTCACATTATTTTTCTCTATACTTGATTGTTATCACTTAAGAGAAAGTAAACACAATTTTTTAAAAAGGCCTAACATTTGACAGTTCTGACTATAAAACTATTACATTCCTATGTGTGTAGTGAGATTTTCTGCTGAATTTTGTAAGTGAGTCATTTATAGGTTGACCATATAATTTATCATCCTAACTGGCATACTCTTGAAACTGAAAAGGTTGCTATTAATCGGTAAGCTGGGGCAACAGGCAGAAATTTGGAACCATCCTGGGGAAATCAGGTTGTATGCTTACCCTAGCATTTCATGAGGTCTTTTATCAATAAGAAGCTAAACAGGCTATGCTTACCAAGTGCTTAGCAAAATACTTTTGGAAGAACAAACGTTATAATTAAGTTTTGGGTCTTAAAAGAGACACAACGAGAACATTATATACTCCATAAAAACCAGATATCAATGATATCAATGTGACCTATTGCTCTAGTGCATGTGATGAATTCAGAAATTTGCACTGATAAAATATTTTGTTTCTTAAATTTGATGCTTACTTTTCATTATGTAATGAGAATGTCTTCTTTGTGACGTTGAGTCTCAGAAAACAGAGGTGAATTTTACATTCGATAATTCAATCTGGTCATGTTTTCTTCTTTATATTCCTCTTAACTTATTTAATTAAAATGATACGTCTTAGAATGAGTTGCCTCTGCTCCATTTTGGAAACCAGCAGGCTATAAATTATAGGTATGTATTAAAATCTTGGTAGTTTCTATGCAGTGTACATACCAAGGTAAAGTTTAGGACTCTTCTAGGACATACAAAACAGTTCTGAAGTCAAATTTTAATTTGTAACTCTGTGCATTATATCTGAATCTGCCTAACATAAAAGAAAATGCCAAGTTTTCATAAAATTGTATCTTGCTAATAGGTAGGTATGTGAAGGCAAAGTTGTTAAATAAACAGAGGGCTACACACACATACACATGTATTCATACATACATACATACAATTTCCTTTCAGTTTTCAAGGCCTTTCTGAAAACAAATCTTAAATTAGATTTATATCAGGTAATACATAGTAATATCATTAAGTCAATCCATCTTGGAATAGCACTAGCAGAAATACCAAATGATGTATCTGGGTTAAATTTGTTTTCTTTCTTCTACTCATGCACTTACAGTGTCTTTCCCCTCACTCCCATCCTTGACACAGTTCCTTCTAGCCCTTTGATTACCACATAAGTTAGTGCCCTGGATTTGCAATTTTAGGGGCCTGCCCCATTTTAGCGTTTTTAAATGTCCCAAATATTTTAGTTGCTTTGCTCAACTTACCTTTTTCTAATTAGTTTTTTTTTTAAGTTTCATTTATTTATTTGAGAAAAAGAGAAAATGAACAAGCAATGGGGAGGGCAAAGGGAGAGAAACAAGCTGAGCAGTAAGCCTGATGCCCAGGGGCTCGATCCCATGACTGGAGATCATGACCAGAGCTAACAGCAGATGTTTAACCAACTGAGCCACCCAGGGGCCCCTGTTTTTCCCTAGTTATCATTCTTATCCCCATCTAAATTTATTTAATATCATAAATAAAATAGTGACTGGATTATACCTTTACATTGGCTAATGGGAAGGCCAGACCTGTCATGTGTTATGATTTTTCATGTTACTACCTCTGCAATATCTATACTTTAATAATTGTTTATTATTTCCTACAGAAAGTGTTCCTATTATTTATTTATTTTTTTATTAGACTAGCCTGATAGGAACACCTGAGTGGCTTAGTGTTTGAGCATCTGCCTTCAGCTCAGGTCATGATCCCATTGTCCTGGAATTGAGGCCCGTTTCTCCATCTGCTTATGTCTCTGCCTCTCTCTCTCTCTGTCTCTCATGAATAAATAAATAAAATCTTAAAAAAAAAGAATAGCCTGACATATTTTACTTATTATACTTAGTGGTTTTTAAACAATTTTATTGAGGTATAAATGGCATACAATAAACTGCCCATATTTAAGGGTTTGATTTTATGTTTTAATATATGTATACAACTGAGAAATTATCACAATGAACATATGAACATAATGAACATATCGATCACCCTCAAAAGTTCCTTCATATTTTTTTGTAATTCCCCTAGCCATTTATCCTTTCATCCCAACCTTGGGCAAACATCGAACTGCTTTTCACACTATGGATTAGTTTGCATTTCATAGAATTTTATTTACATGGACTCATACAATACATATTCTAATTGTTTGGCTTCTTTCACTCGGTATAATTATTTAGAAATTCATTCATGTCATTGTGTGTATCAATAGTTTGTTGCCTTTTATTGCTGAATAATATTCCATCATATGACTGACTGTAAGGGATTAATGTTTGTGCTTCCCACATTCGTGTGTTGAAACACTCTCCCTACAACCCACCCTGCCAATGTGGTGCTATTAGGAGGTGGGGACCTTAAGAGGGTATTAGAAATAGGGAAATTAGGTAGAACTCTCATGGATGGGATTAGTCTGGAGAAAACTTATTTCCTCTCTCCACCTTCTGCCACATAAAAGCATACTAAAATAGCTGTCTACAACTCAGAAAAGGCCCAGTTTTACTAGAACTTAACCCCCCTGGCACCCTGACCTCAGACTTCCAGCCTCCAGAACTGTGATAAATCAACTTCTGTTGCTTATAAGCCATCTATCTACCCAATGGTACTTTGTTATAGTGTCTCAGCTAAGATAATGGTGTACCAGCATGTGTTGTTGATCCATTCTTCTTTTGATGAATACTTGGGTAGTTTTGGCTAATATGATACTGTTAAAAACATTCATGTTCAAGTATTTGTGTGTATAGGTTCTCTGTTCTCATTCCTCTTATGTAAATATCTAGGAGTGAAATAATGTATGTTTCAATTTTAAGGAAACAACAAATTATTTTCTAAATTTTGTAGACCATTTTAATTCTTACTAGCAGTGAGTGAGTGTACTAGTTGCTCTATATCCTCATGAACCTGTGGTATAGTCAGGTTTTTCCATACTAATAGGTGTGCAGTGGCATTTCATTGTATTTTTTCTTTTTAAATTAAGATTCCAGTTAATGTACAGTGTAATATTAGTTTCAGGTGTACAATATAGTGATCCAACACTTCCATACATCACCTGGTGCTCAACACGAGTGTATTCCTTAATCCCCATTACCTATGTCACCCATCCACCCGCCTACCTCCCCTCTGATAACCATCAGTCTTCCTTATGGTTTTAATTTTCATTTTCCTAATGACTAATCTTGTTGAGCATTTAGTATGCACCTATTTGCTATTTGCATGTCTTCTTTGGTGAAGTAGGGGTTCAAATTGATTGGCTCTTCTAAAATTGGGTTGTTTGCTTTATTGTTATTGCATTTTGAGTGCTTATGCTGGATACAAGTTCTTCATCAATATAACTTACAAATAAGTTCTCTTGAGTCTTCGGCTTTTATTTTCATTCTCTTAGCCCTTTTAAAGATTAAAAACAAATAAGTTCTCTTGAGTCTTCGGCTTTTATTTTCATTCTCTTAGCCCTTTTAAAGATTAAAATGCTTTATTGTGATGAGGTACAGCTCATCAATTCTTGTACAGTTGATCTTTGTTGTTATATCTAGGAAATCTTTTACTAATACAAAGTCACAAAAATTCCTTCTCTGTTTTCCTCCAGAAGTTATATAGCTTCAGATTTTACATTTAGATATGTGGTCCATTTTTATTAACATTATAAGTATAGTATTGATGTGGATAGAGATTTATTTATTTTTTTGGATATAGATCCAATTGTTCTAACATCATTTGCGAAAAGAGTATTCTTTTACCACGAAGTTGCCTTTGTACTTTGTTCAAATACTTGATCATTTATGTGAGAGTATCCTTCTATACTGTATTGTGTTCTATTTCTCTACTTTCACACCAATGCTACACTATCTGTAGTAGTGAAGGGTTTTTATTTGTTTTTTGTTTGTTCATACAAATTTTAGGATTGCTTGTTCCAGCTCTATGAAAAATGTTGGTGGTATTTTGCTAGGGATTGCAGAGAATGTGTATTGGGAAGTATAGATATTTTAACCATATTTCTTCTAATCCATGGGCATGGAATGTTTTTCTTTCCTTTTCTTTTTCTTCCTTAATTTCTTTGATAAGTGTTCTGTAGTTTTTAGCATAGAAATCTTTACCTCTTTGGTTAGGTTTATTCCTTGGTTTGTTATGGTTTTTAGAGAAATTGGATCGATTCCTTGATTTTTCCTTCTGTTCCTTCATTATTGGTGAACAGAAATGCAATAGACTTCTGTGCTTTGATATATCCTGCAGCTTTGCTGAATTTGTGTCTCAGTTCTAGCAATTTTTTGGTGGAGTCTTTTAGGTTTTCTGTATAGACTATAATGTCTAAGAAGAATAAAAGTTTGGCTTCCCCCTTGGCAATTTGGATGCCTTTTAGTTCTTTTTGTTGTCTGATTGCTGAGGCTAGGACTTCTAGTATTCTGTGGAACAAAGATAGTGAGAGTGGACATTCCTATCTTGTTCCTGACCTTAGGGAAAAGTTCTCAGTTTTTCCCAATTGAGGATGATGTTAGCTGTGGGTCTTTCATATATGGCCTTTATGATGTTGAGATATGTTCCTTCTATCAATACTTTATTGAGAGTTTTTTTTATCAAGAAGGGTGCTGTATTTTATCAAATGCTTTTTCTGCAACTATTGAGAGCATCATATGGTTCATATCCTTTCTTTTATTAATGCAGTGTATTACATTAGTTAATTTGCACATAATGAACTGCCCCTACAGCCCATGAATAAATCCCACTTGGTTGTGGTGAATAATCCTTTTAATATACTGTTATATTCCATTAGCTAATATCTTGTTGAGAATTTTTGCATACATGTTCATCAGGGATATTAGTTTGTAATTCTTTTTAGTGGGTTCTTTGTCTGGTTTTGGAATCAAAGTAATGCTGGTCTCATAGATGGATTTGGAAGTCTTCATTCCAGTTCTATTTTTAGAACATTTTGAGAAGAATAAGCATTAACTCTTCTTTAAATGTTTGGTAGAATTTCCCTGAGAAGCCATCCAGCCCTAGACTCTTGCTTGTTGGGAGATTTTTTTTTAATAAGTCAATTTTTTATTGGTGTTCAGTTTACCGACATACAGAATAACACCCAGTGCTCATCCCGTCAAGTTGTTGGGAGATTTTTTATAACTGATTCAAGTTCTTTGTTGGTTATGGGTCAGTTCAGATTTTCTACTTCCTCCTATTTCAGTTTTGGTAGCTTGTATGTTTCTAGGATTTTATCTATTTCTTCCAAATTGTCTAATTTGTTGGCATATATTTGCTCATAATATTCTCTTATAATTGATCGTATTTCTATGGTGTTGGTTGTGATCTCTTTCATTCATGATTTTATTTATTTGTGTCCTTTCTCTTTTCTTTTTGATAAGTGTGGCTAGGGATTTATTTATTTTGTTAATTCTTTCAAAGAATCAGCTCCTAGTTTGATGGATCTGTTCTACTGGATTTTTAAAAAAATTCTGTATCATTTCTTTCTGCTCAAATCTTTATTATTTCCTGTCTCCTGCTGATTTTAGACTTTATTTGTTGTTCTTCTTCAAGCCCATTTAGGTGCAAGGTTAGGTTGTATATTTAAGACTTTTCTTGACTTGGCTCTTGAGGAAATCTGTATTGTTAAATACTTCCCTCTTAGGACCACCTTTGGTGCATCTCAAAGGTTTTGGACTGCTGTATTTTCATTTTTATTTACTTCTATGTATATTTAAAATTCTTCTTTAATTTCCTGGTTAATACATTCATTATTTATAGGATGTTCTTTAACCTCTATGTACTTATGTTCTTTCCAAAATTTTTCTTATGGTTGACTTCAAGTTTCATAGCATTGTGGTCTGAAAATATGCATGGTGTGATCTCAGTTTTTTGTACTGATTAAGGCCCAATTTGTGAACCAGTATGTGATCTATTCTGGAGAATGTTCCGCATGCACTTGAAAAGAATGTGTATTCTGCTGCTTTAGGATGAAGTCCTCTGAATATATCTGTTAAATCCCTATGATCCATTGTATCATTCAAAACCCTGTTTCCTTGTCAATCTTCTGCTGAGATGACCTGTCCATTGCTGTGGGTGGGGTGTAAAGTCCCCTACTATTATTGTTTTATTATCAATAAGCTTATTCAAGTTTGTTATTAATTGATTAATTGATTCATTTATATATTTGGCTGCTCCCAAGTTAGGGGCATACATACTTAAAATTGTTAGATCTTCTTGTTGGATAGATGCCCTTCTTATGATATAGTGTCCTTCTTCATCTTTTGTTAGTCTTTGGTTTAATATCTAGTTTGTCTGATATAAGGATGGCTACTGTAACTTTCTTTTGATATCCATTAACATAATAGATTGTTCTCCACCCTTCAGTTTCAATCTGCAGGTGTCTTTGGTCTAAGATGAATCTCTTATAAGTAGCATATCTATTGGTCTTTTTTTAAAAAAATCCATTCTGATACCCTATGTCTTTTGATTGGAGCATTTAGTCCATTTACATTCAGAGTAATTATTGAAATATATTAATTTAGTGCCATTGTATTATCTGTAAAGTTGCTGTTCCTGTAGATTGATTCTGTTCCTTTCTTTGTTACTTTTGGTCTCTCTCTCCCACTTAAGTTTTCCCTTTAATATTTCTCACAGAGCTGGTTTAGTGTTCACAAACTCCTTAAGGTTTTGGTTGTCTTGGAAACTCTTTGTCTCTCCTATTCTGAATGACAGCCTTGATGGATAAAGTATTCTTGGCTGCATATGTTTCCCCTTTCGCATATAGAATACTTCCTTCTACTCCTTTTTGGCTTGCCAGGTCTCTTTAGACAGGTCTGCTGCTAACCTTATGTGTCTACCCTTGTAGGTTAAGGAACATTTGTCCCTAGCTACTTTCAGAATTCTCTATCTTTGTGTGTTACAAGTTTCAGTATGATATGTCATGGTATTGACTTGCTTTTGTTGATTTTGAGGGAAGTTCTCTGTGCCTCTTGGAGTTGGATGCCTGTTTCCTTCCCCAGATTAGGGAAGATATCAGCTATAATTTGTTCAAATAAACCTTCTACCTCTTTTCCCCATTCTTCTTCTGGGACTTCTGTGATATGGACATTATTTCACTTTATCACTGAGTTTCACTGTATCACTGAGTTCCCCAAGTCTACTTTCATGATCTTTCCCTCTTCTTTTCATCTTCATTATTTTCCATAATTTTAGCTTCTATATCACCTATTCTCTCCTCTGCTTCTTTAATCTTCATTGTGATTATATCTAGTCTATTTTACATCTCAGTTATAGCATTTTTTTAATTCAACCTGACTAGTTTTTAGGTTCTTTATCTCTGCAGCAAGGGCTTCTCTGGTGTCTTCTATTTTTTCTTCAAACCCAGCTAGTAGACTTATAACTGTTGTTCTAAATTCTTGTTCAGATACATTGCTTATATCTGTTTTGAGCAAGTCCTTGGCTATGATTTCTTTTTGAATTTTCTTTTGGGGAATTCCTCCATCTTGTAATTTTGGCTAAGTTTCTGTCTTTTGGGTATTATAAAAGCTTGTTATATTTCCTACACTTGAGAATATTGCTACATTAAAAAGAGGTCATACACTGTCCAGAGCCTGGCACTTCAGGAAGTGTATCTTGTTTCTGCTGTGTATACTCTGCTGTTGTGTTTTGGGTGCTCTTTCCCACTTGTCAGTCCCCTGCAGCATTCTTCCTTGTTTGCAATAGGGAATGTTTGGACCTTTAACTAGATGTGCTTTGATTTGTTTATTAAAATAAGCCTGGAAAAAAAAGGGAGGGGGGAGCCTGCTTAACAAAAAAGAGCTCAGAATCTGTGTTGTAGAACCTAGAAAAGCATCGACCAGTTTATCCACCTTCTGCTGTGCCTTTGTCCCCTTCCAGTGAAAGGCTGTTTGCTGACATCTGTAGTGTTTCATCGTTTCAGAGGCAATACACCTTTATCCAGCTATACTCCAGGAAGAGGAGTTTTTTCTTACAGTGTGACTCAGAACGTCCCTACACCACCCTGTGTGCTGACCAGCACCTTCCTACTCCTCAGGATTGCACACCAAAGCTTTGGGGAAAGTCAAACACTTCCTGAAACCTCAGAGTTTGCGCCCCACACACTGTTTACAGAAAAACCTGTAGCACTCTGTTCCCCTCATTTCTCACTCTGTGGTCCAGAGAGGTTTCTTTTGTGCAGACCCAATGCTGCACTCTCTCAATCCCTCTGTCTTTCCCTCCATGCATGGCAGGTTTTCTTTCCTCTAATTTATTTCTACATACCTTGCACATACCACGCTGTCTCCTTCCAACCATGGAGCTCCTTCCATTCTCAGATCCAGTCCTTGGAGTTTTAAGTGATCTGACCTCAATGCTGTGTTCAAGGGATGAGGAAAACCCAAGATTTCCCTACTTCTACACCATCTAAACTCTTCCTCTCCTTTATTAGTGAAGCTTTACAATCATTCTTGAAATTAGATAGTGTCAGTTCTTCAAAATATTTCTTTTTTTGCATAGTTGTTTTTGCCATTCTAGGTACTTTGTGTTATCATATATATTGTAAAATTAGTATGCCAACTAAAAGTAAAACTGAACGTAGGAGAAGGGAAGGAAAAATGCAATTAGATAAAAACAGAGAGGGAGGAGAACTATAAGACTCTTAACTCCAGGAAACAAACTGAGGGTTACTGGAGGGGAGGTGGGTAAGGGGATTGGGTAATTCAGTGATGGGCATAAAAGAGGGCACTTGATGTAATGAGCACTGGGTGTTATATGCAACTGATGAATCACTAAATTCTACCTTTGAAACTAATAATACATTATATATTAACTAAATTGAGTTTAAATAAAAAAATAACATATGAGTCTACTGGATTTCTATTTAGATTACACTGAATCTGCAGAAAAATTTGTGCATAACTGACAATCTTAATGATATTGAGTCTTCTGATCCATGAGTGTGATATATCTCTCCATTTATTTAACCTCATTTAATTTCTCTCAGTGGTGGTTTATAGCTTTCAGTGTACAGGCCTTGCACATTTTTCATTAAATTTATCACTAGATATTTTGTATGTTTTATGACATTGGAAATCTTTTTCACTAGTTGCAGATTATAAGTCTTAATTGCAGGTATGCAGAAATACCACTTCTTTCCTATATTGACCTGTAAATTTGCTAAACTCATCTCTTGGTCTTAGTAGCTTTTTGTAGTTTCTGAAAGTCATTCTACATAGATAATCATATTTAGAACAAAAAAGATGGTTTTATTCCTTACTTTTCAGTCTTTATGTCTTTTATTTCATGTTATTACCTTATCACACTACCTAGAATCTCCAGTATAATTTTACAGAAGTGGTGAGATCAGTCATTCTTGCCTTGTTCCCAAACAGAGGAAAAATTGTCAGGTTTTCATCATAAAATATGATATTTACTATAGATTTTTCATAGGTGCCCTTCATGGTATAGGAACTTTCCTTCTGTTCCTAGTTTACTGAGAGTTTATATCAGAAATAAATTTGGAGTTATGCAAATAAAGTTTGATTTTTACAGAAATGAAGTTTGAATTATCTGTTTATATGTTTTTTTGTTCACTCTGTTAATAGGGTGAATTTTAAAAATTAATTTGAAAATTAAACTAACATTGCATTTCTAGGATATACTCCAGTTAGTCATATTTCCTCTTTACATAGTTTTAGATTTGATTTTCTAAAATATTGATTAAAAATGTTTTTAATTGAGAAAAAAATATTGATTTTCTTCAAATTGTCATCCTTCTTTCTTACGCATGTGCCACAAATATGATATTTTTAAAAAATCTATTATAATGTAGAAGAAATTGATGACAAGGAAGAGATAATCTGATTTGTTTTGAGGGTCAAGTTCTTGTTTGTCTTTATTTGTATGTTTTAAGCATATCCTTCCTTAGTTCTGATCTAATGCTTACCTAATCTGCTAACTAGGTCAAACATAGTTATCATCTGTTGCAATATGTTTAGTAGAGAAACTGCCTTTCTTTTTGATATGTCTTATCTCAAAAGAGTAATAAAAGAAAATTTAAAGGACCTTTGAATATTAGTAATATGGAATAATGAATATTCAAGGAAAGAATTTAAAGTTAGACCTGTTTTGTGGAACAATACATGACATCAAATCTCAGGCAGTATGAAGGGAACAATTTAAATATATAAATAACGCTAATACTTCAATGTTTCCTGATGATTGCAAGTCCTAAATTGGACTAGATGATGTCTTATAGTTCGAAGACCTGGGATTCCATGAGTTATAGAAAAAATAGCAGTTAAATTTTGTGCTATAATAACAGGAACTCAAGTGTCTCTCTACCTGACAAAGATGGTGATTAAATAATGATTAACAAGAAATTGTTTTATACTATCATAATTTTCGGGAGTCTTTAAATAGGCATAATTTTGCATGGAATTTTGTTCATAGTGGACCTGTATGAAATACTTACAATGAGTGTTTTGTATAGTCAGAACCAATACTGTTTTATAAGGAAACAGATTGTTACCTAATAGATGGTCCAGCCTTAATGTCTGTGATTATTTAATTTCCTTGATTTCATTTTCTTTAATTTAATCTTGTTGCTCTTTCACATTCAAACATGGAATACTGCATGAGCCACTAACTGGAGCCCAAAGTGATGCCAAGTCTAATGGATCAGACAAAGCAATATGATACACTAGAGAAGGGCATGCTTCACAGGGAATTCCCCTCAAGAATCAAGAATACGAGGGTAGTTTGTCCTGGAAATGGAGAATGGAGCATAAAAATGAGACTAAAAGGGATTTTCTTTTTTTAAGTCACAGAATAAAAACAAAAAAAAAATAAAAATGTGTAGCTTTTATTTTTGGAAAATTTTCTCTTTTGGCTCACTGTCTGTGTTGATCCTGGATGCATTTCTTTTTGCAGTTTCATGTTCAGTACTAAGTACAGATGTTTGAGCCACTGCGATGCCAAAACCAAAAAAAAAATCTCTAAGGAGAGTCTGGGCTGTCTATCATCCAGCCTATCACAATAATTTGAAGCCACCATACTGGTCATATAGTTACATAATGTCCCATATTTGGAACAAGATTTAAGTAGCTTAGCTTCTCTTGAATATTTGTAGAGAAATAATTTAATCAATGCTCAACAAAAATAAAATCACATTCGGCATAAATTTATAATTAATGGTATTTAGATTATAAACCCCTGAGGCTTTCAGTAAACATTTGAATATATTTTTGTAGCATTTAGTGAGTACTATTTATATTTCTTATGTATTTCAGGCTTTATTGTAGAAAACCTAGTTTCTCTCCCCTTTAATAGAAAGATGGTATTTGGAAATGATAATGAAAGATGCATTGAATTGCATAATATGCAAATAGTCTGGTTTGTTTACTGTCTTGAATGAGAGAGAATATTCAGAACTCCCATGAAGATTGCTTCCTAAAGAAGGTGAGAACTATGATTTTTTTTTTGCTTATTCTCTATATTTCGGTATTTCAGATAGAGGGGATGAGTTAAATTAAGTTAGAGCCTAATAACATCATAAAATTATTAACAATCTCTTGTTAAATAGTTCTTTTTACTGCCTTGTCTTTTCCTTTCCCTTCTTTCTCCCAAAATTAAACACACAAAAAATAATCATCTTAAAGAGTAGATACTGTAACAGACAAAATAATTGGTTCTGTATTCAAACCATGTATGTGCCATTACTAAGAGCATGACTCTGGGGAAGATATATAATTTCTTTATTTAAGCCAGTTTTCTCATTTGGAAAATGGGTTGATGATAATATTCATCTTTCTGGTTTATTATAAGCCAAAGGCAATGTTTGTGTCCTCCCCAAACTCATAGGCTGAAACCTAATCCCCAGTGTGATATATTTGGAGGTGGGTCTTTGGGAGGTTATTAAGTCATAAGCCTTCATGATTTGCATTAATGCTCTAAGGGACCAGAGAACTTGTTTGCCCTCTTTCACTCTATGAGGACACAGAAGACCATCTATGAAACAGGAAACAGGGCTCTCATCAGACACTGAATCTGCAGGCACTTTGATTTTGGATTTTTCAGCCTCCAGAACTATGAGAAATAAATTTGTATTGCTTATAAGCTACTCAGTCTATGGAATTTAATTATAGCAGCCCAAAATACGAAGATGTTATGAGAATGAAATATTTTACATAAAGCATTTAGCATAGCTACTGATGATATGTAATAAGGACTCTAAAAGATTGGAGTTGTTAAATACATGTTTTGTATAATAAGGTTTTTTTTTTTTTAAGATTTTATTCATTTATTCATGATAGACATAGAAAGAGAAAGGCAGAGACACAGGCAGAGGGAGAGGCACAGGCAGGCTCAGGCTCAATCCCAGGACTCCAGGATCACACCCTGGGCCGAAGGCAGAAGCTTAACCGCTGAGCCACCCAGGTAATGAATGAAGATGTAAATGAGGAATTCAAAAATGAATAGAAAGGAGGAAGCAAAATACTAAGAGAGAACAAAATGCAGTGTCTCAGAATAAATATTAACTCAGATTCCTGACAACCCGAACAAAAAGGAACCAGGATGTGTTTTAATCATTCATCCTGGGATGCCTGGGTGCCTCAGAGGTTTAGCACCTGGCCTTCTGCCCAGGGCATGATCCTGAGGTCCTGGGATCCATCCCAAATCAGGCTCCCTGCATAGAGCCTGCTTCTCTCTCCCTGCCTGTGTCTCTGCCTCTCTCTCTGTGTCTCTCATGAATAAATAAATAAAATCTTAAAAAAAAAATCATTCATCCTCATACAAAAGGTGGCAGCATGCCGGTTTATCAGAAGAAAGATAATTATTTTTGATATCATATTCTAAAAAATTCTCACTTGAGATTTTGTATTATGGACATTGAATGTCATAATGAATTGTTTTACTTTGAATGTAGAAGTTGACTTCATAAGATTGTTCTTGAAGGATAATTTCATTAAAATTGAAGACATGCTATGACAGAAAAAGAGATGTGGTTAAGAGCTAGGCCGGTATGTTCCATGTGCAAAGACTAACTCGATCTAGAGTTTATTATATCTAGAGATTTATATCCTCTGGAGTTCCTAAAGGGATGCTTTCAAATCTGATTCATCAGCAGCAGCACCTGGAGGAACATTGAAGAGAAGAGATTTGCAGGTCCACCACGAAAAGATTGTAATGCTGTACGTGGTGAGTAAGGCCCAGAGATGTTTTTGTTTTTTTTTTAAGACTTTATTTATTTATTCATGAGAGATGCAGAGAGAGAGGCAGAGACATAGGTAGAAGGAGAAGCAAACTCCCTGTGGGACTCGATTCCAGGACCCCAGGATGATGACCTGAGCAAAGACAGACACTGAACCTCTGAGCCACCCAGGCGTCCCCAAATCTGTTTTTTTTTTTTTTTAATTTGCTAGATTTGGCTTAAAATCAACTCATTTTGGAACTACAGGTTTCCTAAATTTTACTTCTAAATACTATTTCTTTTGGCTAGGCTTTTGTTAGACATTAGATAGCATAGACATGGGATCTTATTTTCTGGCTCAATACTATGTTGCTGATTTAGGAAACATTGTTATATGATGTGGACCACATGACCATGGCGAGTATTGATTCTCTAATAGGAGGGCTAAGCGGCCTAGGTCATGTTTTCTGTTGGGTTTCACCAGCATATGGCAGTGTGCTTCCTTAGTCATATGGGCAAAAAACAAGATTCTTTTCACAATGGAGCTCTAGACCTACTTCATTACCTGGACAGTTGATTGAGAAGTAAAAATTACAACCCTCAGAATACATTAGATTTTGTGATGTCTTAGAATGAGGATCACGGAAAGAAAGAAAAAAAAGAATAAGGATCATGGAAGGTGCTGCATGTAACCTGCCATCACCATAAAAATATAAGCCTAAGTAATGGCCCTGTGGAGTGCCTGATTCTACCCTGAACAGCCCACTGAGGAGCCTGCCAGCATGAATTAGATGCTAAATGTAGTTAGCGGAAGGAGTTAACTTAGTTAACCGAAGGAGTTAGGAATAATTAAGGTTGTTTTTCTTTTCTCTCTTTCTTTTTTTTTTTTTTTTTTTTTACAATGGGTGAGGGAGGGGTATTTAGGTAATATACTTTTTGTGAAATACAATACTATAGGAATTTATGACTCATTTAAGGAATTAATACTTAACAGGAGTGGTGGAGTTACTGATCAGTAGAGACAACCTAAAAAAAAGATTCACTTTCTCTGATCTGTAATGATAAAGGAAAAATTGCAGAGTAGGTGAGTAAAATAATTTTGGCTTTTAGTGGACAAAATTAGAGCAGTAAATTCCTTAACGTCCATATGTGAAATGCAAATTCACAATCATTTACATCATTTTATAAAAATATAGTACACATATACTAGTCTTGTAGCTGAATCAAATGTTAATTCTCTGTTATGTTTCCTATGCCATTTGATGATGGTCAGAGATTGCCTTATTTTAGACTTAGATGTCTGTGTTTGAGATCAAAACTTGAAAATGGAGAAGTAAATTCAGGAGGAACATTATATTTTTTTGAAATTCACTTTTCCTCTTAGATGTCCTTCTATTTAAAACATTCCTCAGAAGACAGGCTTTAGTTGTCACTGCTTTATTCCAGTACTGCACTGTTTGTATCTGAAAAGGCATGGTTATTTTGAAAACTTGGTGAAGTGGAAAGAGCATGGACTTTGAAGTTGGATTGGATTGGATTGGATTGAAAACTCCATTCTAACACTTTCCAAGTATGTTAACATTTCCCATATTATTTCATCTCTTAGTCCCTAATCTGAAAACTTGAGGAAAATAAGGCAAGTCTTTATGGATTCTGTGAATACTATAAAAAATAATATATGTAAAACGCTTAGAATATCATGAGTGATTAATGAATTGTTTCCTATACTCAGGTGTTTTCTTCCATGGAAAAATTTCTAAAGGGTCTCTAGAGGGAATTTTGACCCAAACAATATTAAGAATCTTAAATAGTGCTTACCTAAATTTTTATAGAGTATTTTTACCTTTTATAACATTCATGATGTTCACAGCCATTTTCTAATGTTTTTAGGCTATCTCTTCTGATTAAAGAACATGAAACACATTCTATTAAACTAACTTTTTTTTTCTGAAAACCGCATTTATTGAAGTTACCTATGCAAGGTGCATTTCTGGACTCTTACAACGTTTAAAGCTCCATCGTCTCTTCACTAGGAGAGACATAGATATAATTTATTTGTCCTAGTCTTTGCCTACACTTGACCCTAGGACCAAAGAGGAAGGTCATCTCTACTCTGCTGTATCTCTTCAGCGGTCAGCTGACTGCCTACCAATAGATGAAATAATGCAAACCCATAATATTTCAATCATGATCCTAGGGCTTATATGACGTTGATAGGCATTAATAAAATTGTTTATTGTTTTAATTAATTTAATCATTATTATGAATATAAAAAATAAACTGGATTATTTATTATAACAGGAGCTTTGAGTGAGACCCAACCAAGTATTAGTACCAGTTCTACATTTTAGTTACATAATCTTGTTATTCCCTACACTTCTCTAAGCCTCAGTTTTGTTTTATTTTGTTTTTAATTTTTTTATTTGGTTATAGTTGACACACAGCCTATCTTAGTTTCAAGTCTACAATATAGTGATCACCACAAGTGTAGCTCCCATCTGTCTGTCATCATACACCATCATTACAGTATCATTACTATTCCCTATGCTGTACCTTTTATCCTTGTGACTTACTCATTCCATAAGTGGAAGCCTGTATCTCCTACTAACCTTCATCCATTTTGTCCACCCCCCCTCACCCCCATCTTTCTGGCAACCATTAGTTCTCTGTATTTATAGGTCTGATTCTGCTTTTTGTTTGTTTATTCATTTGGGTGTTTGCATTTTGTATATGAGTGAAATCATATGGTATTTGTCTTTCTCAGTCTGACTTACTTTACATAGTAAAGGCCCATCCATGTTGTCATGAATGGCAAGATTTTTTTCTTTTTTTTACAACTGAATAATACTCAATTGTGTGTGTGTGTGTGTGTGTGTGTGTGTGTGTAGCTTCCTTATCTATTTGCTTGTTAATGAACAGGTTGCTATCATATCTTGGCTATTGTAAATAATACTGCAATAAACGAGGGTGCATATATCTTTTTGAATTAGTGTTTTCGTTTTTCAATTTTTGTTAAATCTTTTTTAAGTAAACTCTACTTCCAATGTGGGGCTTGAACTCAGACCCTGAGATCAAATCACATGCTTTACCGACTAACCCAGACGTGCACTCCTAGTGTTTTCACTTTTTTAGTTATACCCAGTACTGAAATTACTGGATCTTGTGGTAATTCTTTTTTAATTTTTTGAGGAACTTCCATGCTGTTTTCCACAGGGGTTGTACCAATTTACATTCCCACCAACGGTGTATGTGTGTTGTTTTCTCCACATCCTTGTCAAAACTTATTTCTTGTGTTTTATTTCAGCCATTCTTAAAGGTGTAAGATGTTATCTCATTGTTGTTTTGACTTGGATTTTCCTGATGATTAGTAATGTTGAGCATCTTTTCATGTATCTGTTGGCCATTTGCATGTCTTTTTTGGAAAAATGTTTATTCAGATCTTCTACCCATTTTTTTTAGTCAGATTAGTTTTTTTTTAGAGTTTAGTTGTATCTGTTCTCACTATACTTTCGATATTAATCCCTTATCAGTTATGTCATTTGCAAATATCTTCTACTATACAGTAGACTGTCTTTTTGTTTTGTTGACAGTTTCCTTTCTTGTGCTAAACCTTTTTATTTTGATGTAGTTATTTAAATGTTGCTACAGCTGATGTCAGAGAAATTACAATCTGTGTTCTAGAATTTTTTGTTTTCAGATCCCATATTTAGGTCTTTAATCCATTTTGAGTTTATTTTGGTGTATGGTGTAGGGAAGTGGTACCATTTCATCCTTTTACATGTAGCTGTTCAGTTTTCCCAATACCATTTATTGAAAAGACTGTCTTTTCCCCATTGTATACTCTTGCTCTCTTCCTCAGATTAATTGACCATATAAGCATATAAACTAGGATTTATTTTTGTCCTCTCTATTCAGTTCCATTGATATGTGTGTCTGTTTTGGTTTCAGTATCATACTGTTTTGATTATTGGGACTTTGTATTATAATTTGAAATCTGGAATTGTGATACCTCCAGCTTTGTTCTTCTTTTTCAAAATTGCTTTGGCTATTTAGGATCTTTGTCATTCTATACAGCATTATTTGTTCTAGTTTTGTGAGAAATGCTGTTGGTATTTTGATAGGAATTGCACTGAATCTGTAGAATGCTTTCAGTAGTATGAACATTGTAATAAAATTAATTCTTTCAATCCATAGGCATGGAATATCTTTTTATTTGTGTTATCTTCAATTATTTTCATCAGTATTTTATAGTTAGATTTTTTTTTGTCCCCATGTGATGAAATAGGTACTAGAAATGTGTCCATTTTATAGATAAAGAAACAGGTTTTGTGAAGTGCCACAGAGCCAGGACAGTCAGAGACGATGATATGAAGAAAGAATTGGAGTCTCACCAAATTTCAATCTGGAGGACAGGGTACCGAGAACACTTGGACACTGACCCCGAGGCTTTGTCTCATCTAGCTTTTATTAAGAGAGCTAGCAGGTGACAATCATCATGAATCTACTTGTTCAGCTATAGGAATGATTAATTTTGGGAAACAGAGCAAAACACATTTACTCCAAAGGATAAAATAATTGTTCTGCACGATACTTTGCAACCATGCCATAAGATGTGCAAGAAGGCTATTAATTCAAGGAGGGGGAGCAGAAAAGCTATATATGGAGAACAATTTGGTCAAGAGTTAACGTGCTGGTTCAGGACCTCATGTATCCCCAGTGTACCAAGGACAACAAGATTCAGTTCTCAGATGAATTCTGCAGCTGGTTACCCACAGTGAAGGTAAATTACTTGTCAAAAGTAACCAAGCTAGGAAAAGATAAAGAATTTAATGCAGGTCTTCCTAACTAGACCTAGACCTTTAACTAACTCTTAACTAACCTCTATATTTTATGACATTGTGAATAGTTACAACTGTTCACTCTTTTCTCCTTACTTTGGTTTGGAAAAATTTTGTATATGCTTACCATTCTAAGCTTTATACTTGCTATATACTAAGACTACTTCTCCTTATGTACTTACACAATAGTTATAGAGTAAATTCTGTAAATGGTGGCAAGTGGTGGCAAAATTATATGTTAACTTCTCCAACTTCTGGTTGCTCTGTCAACCATCCAGGGAATAACCATTCTAAAAGGAAATCATGCAGTTATCTGGGAATTTTTCATGGGAAATAAGTCAGTTGTGCACATTGCTTACAACATTACAATTATATGGCTAGCCAACTGTTTTTTTTTAAACAGAGTAACTTTTTAAAAAATAGATTATCACTCAGAATGTAGAATTAGAAGTGACATGAAAATCATCTCAGCTAACTTTACACTTAAAGACACCTCATCTAATTATATAGCTAGGAAGGGATAATATGAATTCTTTATAAATGAGATGAAATGGATGATATATAGTATTCCAGGATTTTAGCATCCTGAGATGAGCCACATAAGAAATGGCAATAGGTCTATTAAAAATGTTTAAAAAAAATTGGGACATATGTGTGGTAATAGGTGAAGAGAGCATGCAGTTTAGATTTTTTGGAAAACCTTATATGGTACCAGACACACTTTCTTGTCACAGTGTGTCAAGTGTCCTGATCACTTGGAGGTTGCCAGGTGCTTTGCATGTATGATATTGAATAAATAGAAAAAAGAAGCATGACAAGGGGGTCTCTTGTCAAAATTGAAACTAAATTTGCAAAAAAATTTGGTAGGTTCAAAAAAATTATAATTTTTGTACATTTGATTTTTAATTTTTACTAATAATAACCTGTACTTAGTGCACAAGTTAGTTTCCTATTTTTGCTCAACAGATTACTACACACTTAACATCTTAAAACAAAACACAAACCTTTAATTAGCTCACATAGGCCAGAAGTCTAAGCATAGTGTGATTTTTCCACAAAGTTGAAATCAGTGTTGGGTATATACTATGTGTTCATTTGGAGCTTGGGATTCTCTTCCTGGTTCATTGGTTATAGGCAGAAATCTGTTCCATAAGTTGTATGTCTGAGGTCTCTGTTTTCTTGCTGATTCTCAGCCTGGAACCTCTCTGAGCTTATGGAGGCTGCCCATAGTTCCTGGCCGTGTGGCCCTATAAGCAGTTCATAGCATGGATATTTGTGTTCTAACCCAGCCTTAGCATACATCTTTCTGATTTTTTATTCTGTGATCAGCTGGAGAACACACTCTGCTTTTAAAAGCCTTTATTTTTAAATATATTTTTAGGTTATTTATTTATTCATAATAGAGAGAGAGAGAGAGAGAGAGACAGAGACAGAGACACAGGCAGAGGGAGAAGCAGGCTCCATGTCGGGAGCCTGACGGGGAACTCGATCCGGGACCCCAGGATCCCACCCTGGGCCAAAGGCAGGGGCACCAAACCACTGAGCCACCCAGGAATCCTCCTTAAAAGCCTTTTTTGATTAGGTTGGGCTTACCATGTTAATCCCCTTATCTTAGTGTTAGCTGATTTCAAACTTTAATTACATCTGCAAAACACCTTTCTTAATGTATTTATATTAGAGTTTGATTCAGTAACTGGGGTAAGGTGTATGTACACCAGGGGTGAGGGCCATCTTACAATTTTGCCTAACACGGGGCCTATACATGTAATCATTTTTCCATCAATGATCATTCAAATTTTCAAATTTCTAGAGACCAAAAGTAGCTCTTGCCTGTCAATAGTAAAAGTATATAGAATCATTTTTCCTACTGAAGTAATTAAGGATTTCAAACCAAGTTTAATGAAATCTGAAGGCTGTTCAAATACTAATTCTGTAGCTCAGCAGATAACAAAAGCAGTCTGTATGATTTTAGTTAACTGAAATTGAAGAATGAAAATAAAAGACAATAAAAGAGGGATCTTACTTGCATATACTAAGTGAAAGAAGCCAATCTAAAAAGACAAATACTGTATGATTTCAACTTTATGACATTCTGGAAAAGGCAAAATTATGGGGATAGTAAAAAGATCAGTAGTTGACAGGAGTTTGGGTGGATGGAGAAATAAACAGGTGGAGCACAGAGGATTTTTAGAGTAGTGAAACTACTCCATATGATGCTGCAATGGTGGATACATGTCATTATAAGTTTGTCTGAACCCATAGAATGTACAGTACCAAGAGTGAACCCTAATGTAAACTACGGATTTTGGATGGTTATGATGTGTCAAAGCAGAATTATGGATTGTAAGTTCATTGTATATGTACCATCCTGGGGTGGGATTTTGATAATGGGAAAGGCTGTATGTATGTGGGGTTAAAGGGTATATGGCAAATTTATGTTCCATTCAATTTTGTTGTGACTTAAAATTGCTATAAAAAATTCCCATTTTTTTAAAAGTTCAAAAAAAATTCCCATATCTTAATGCATTGTATTCATCTTTTCCCAAAGACTCAATACATCTATCATAGTTATTTTAAAACCCTTGGTCATTTTGAAGCCCTTAACCAAATGTGATGAAGTTTTTGAATATAGGTGAGGTCTGGAGCCTACGACAAAGAAAGAATTCTTGAGCCGTCTTTGGTGCAAGATGATGGTTTTATTAAAGCTTGGGGACAGGACCCTGGGGTAGAAGACCTGTTGCCCCAGGGTTGAGGGGTGGCTGATTATATACCCTGGAATTGGGGGAAAGTAAGCAAAAGGGAGATTTCAGAAGGATTTTTATATACAAAGGAAGATACTGGAGGCCTTGCCAATGTCAAGTTAAAGATTTATTTTCCCTCTAGCAAGGTATTAACATTAAGAGAATTGGAAACTTTATGAAGAATGTCACACATATCCCACCTTGGGTGGGGTCATTTGTGGGATGTCAGCTGTGCTTTGTCCTCAGCTAGCCTTACTCCCCATCATATGGGCCACATCTTTCCTTTCTTCACTTGCTCAGCAATTTTTAAATTAAATATGGATATTTGGAATATACATTCAGATACACTTAACACGTTATTAAGTTACTGGCAAGTCATCTTACTCATAAGCTTGGATTTTGACTCTTTTAGCACAGGTCAACTTTTTTTTCTTTAGTTTTGTCATATAGTCATTACTCCTGGTATTGGGACATGGGTGTGGCCCTTCCAGATTTCAACAGAAATCTGAATTGTTAGCCAACCCCTGCATCTTGGCAGGAATTGAACTAAAACTTTATTAGCTAATGAAATATCTGTTCTTTTAGTCTTCCCATTATATCTTTCTGCTGGAATTCTTGGAATCTTATGCCACATATGTGTAGTTTGAGTTTGCCAAGGATTTAAAGGCAAATTAGTACCCAGATTCTTACTTTCCCTGTGTTCCTTTCTGCAGTTTCCCTTCACTTTCCAGTCTTTCTGGCAGTCCCAAGGGAACATCATCAGCTCAGTAAATCTGGTGCTTTTTGTTGGAGCTCTGTTACGTTACTCATTAACTGAACTCTTGGTGTGTCCTTAGGAGAAAAGGTGGATATGTGTGGATCTCACACATTGTGGTTCTTTTTCAATGATCAACAGAATCTGTGTGTCTGTGTGTGTGTGTGTGTGTGTGTATTTTTTGTGTATAGATAGATAGGTAGATAGTTGATAATTTTATAATTACTATTGGTGGGAATGTTGGTCTGATATGAGCTATTTTGTCATAAGCAGAAGCTGGTTTTCCACAGAACAGATTGATTTTGAGACAGTGTTTATGCTTCTTTGGGGGTAATTGGTGTATAGAATATAGACTCTGAAATCTTATCATTTATTTGGAGAATAATGAAGGATTGGTAAAATTAGTCTTGAAATGATCATAAATTGTCCAAAAATTCCTGGTTAGTAGATATACACAGTGTTTGGCAGAAAGTTTAGGAACAAGATATAGTGATTGTAAGTTTGATACTATTTGCTAAATAAATTCCTTAGGAAAGATTGATCTGTAATTTTTAAGTGAATAGAAAGAAAACCTCAAGTCATATAAAATAATTTTAAGTTACATATCTTGGAATCTGGTTTTTAGAAAAGTCCTTGACAATGAAGAGACAGAAAAATGATGTATGTTTCTAGAGGGTCTGAAATTAAATATATATATATATATATATATATATATATATATATATATATATATATATGCCCTAAGCCTGCCTGAGGCATTTTACTCATTGGGACAGGCAATAACAAACCTTTCTAAAATTTTTCACCAATCTCGCTGGTAAATATTGGCATGTCTGAGGCCTTCGCTTTTGAAACTTTACTTTTGTCTCCACTCTCCCTCTCTCTAAATTCTTATATTATTTTATGCCTTTAAATAATGTTCCAGTGGGCAGCCTGGGTGGCTCAGTGTTTTAGCACTGCCTCAGCCCAGGGCCGGATCCTGGAGACCCGGATCAAGTCCCACATCGGGCTCCCTGCATGGAGCCTGCTTCTCCCTCTGCCTGTGTCTCTGCCTCTCTCTCTCCCTTTCTGTGTGTCTGTCATGAATAAATAAATAAATCTTTAAAAAAATAGAAAATTAAAAAAATTAATGTTCCAGTGACACACAGATTTATCTCTTCAGCCTAAAATCCCCCCATGAACTGTTTAACATCTCTTTTTCAATGTTTAGTAAACATTTCAGATTTAATGTGCCCCTAAATGAATTCTTGATTCAATCCTTTTCCAAAAATTCAGGTTTTTTTTTCCTGTCCTTCTCCATCTCAATAAAGGTTAGCTCTTTATTTCCCAAGCCTAAGGACCATGTTGTCATCCTTGGCTCCTCTCTCTTCTTCAGACTCCATATCCAGTCTCCCCACTGATCCTTTTGGCTTTACCTTCAGAATCCAATTTTCACCATTCTATACTTCTACCACTCTGGTTCAAAGCAACCATTAGGTTTCAACTGTGTTTTTTTTTTTTTTTAAGATTTTATTTATTTAGTCATGAGAAACACACAGAGAGTGGCAGAGACACAGGCAGAGGGAGAGGCAGTCTCGCTGTGGGGAGCCCCAAGTGGGACTAGATCCTTGTCCTCCAGGATCATACCCTGAGCCTAAGGCAGACACTCAACTGCTGAGCCACCCAGATGTCCCAGTTTTCAACTGTTTATTGCAATAACATTTTTATTCTTGTCTTTCCTTCAACCTCATTCTTTTATGTTTTTGTCTCCACAAAACAGCCAATTTAAGTTGGATAGAGTAATTTCTCTGCTAAACCCTATCTCAGAGCAAGATCAAAATCTTAACAAAGACGGGCAAAACTCAGGATTTGACCCCCTATTGTGTCTTTGACTTTTTCAGTCTAGAATATCTTATGGCTGTCTCTGTTTCCATCACACTGGCTTCCTTGCTGTTTTCCAAACACACTAGCCAAGCGTCCTGCTGCTGCATGAATTTGATAAAGTTTGAATTATGTTTTTGTTTGTGGGACCCAAGGAATTTAACAAAAATCCCCTACCCCTGGACAAGCAAAGCAGGACTAACTCCATTTTGTTCTACACCTGCCATCTCATGTATAACCCCCACATGACCTGATTATTGCTTAAGGCACTCCCCTACTCTAGTCAAGCCGCTGAGCACACCCTTACCAGAAACCTGCTCATATAGGAATGCAACACCCCAAGCTGCCAAAGAATGTAAACCCCACCTTTTGCCCACCAAACCTGCTCGCCAATTCTGACCAGAGTGATAGGCTAGTTCAAAATGTCACTATAGGGTAAATTGTAATTCAACTGGCCACCTGCCTGTGGACCGACATGACTGTGCAACTTTCTGTGTGTGTTACTATCTCATTGGCCACTGGCCCCTATAAAACTGCTACGCCTCTTAGCCTTGGGGTCCAAGTCCCTGCTCCCCTGTGTCGGTGTACTTGGACCCAAGCTCCAGCTTGCAAATAAACCCTCGTAAACTTGCATCAATGTTGGCTCCTCGGTGGTTTCTCGGATTTGCAATCTTGGGCACATGTTTCACCTCACTTTGATGGTTTCAAAAATGTAAATAGTCTGAAGATCTTAATCTGCATTTTCTGTTTCTCCAAAAGTTCTTGGAGACTTGCATATGTTTAGACTTCCTAAGTTTAAAGCTTTCACATATTTTGCTTCTTCTCCTTTATTTTTGTATTTTCTCCTCTTTTATAGTTCAGTTCCCCGTCTGAATTCCCTCTTAAATCAGTTCTGCTCTTCCAATTTACTACCAGTCTTTTTTACAATTTTCTTATTTTTAAAAGTTTTAATTTAAATTCCAGTTAGTTAACATACAGAGTAATACTAGTTTCAAAGTATACAGTATAGTGATTCAACACTTCCCTGCAATACCTGGTGCTCATCACAACAAATGCACCTCTTAATCTCTATCACCTATTTAACCCATCCCCTCATGCATTTTCTGACTAGTAACCATCAGTTTATTCTCTATAGTTAAGAGTCTTGGTTCGCCTCTTTCTCTCTTCTTTTTTCCCCTTTGCTCATTTTTTTTTCTTAAATTCCACATATGAGTGAAATCATTCACTACTAGTACAATTGCTGGGTTATATGGTAGTTCTGTTTTCAACTTTTTTGAGGAATCGCCATATTGCTTCCCAGAGTGACTACACCAGTTTGCTTTCTTATCAACAGTCCCAAAAGGTTTCACTTTCTCCACATCCTCTCCAACACCTGTGGTTTCTTGTTGAGTTTAGCCATTCTGAAGCATGTGCAGTGTGAGGATGTGAGTCTAAAAGTGATAAAGACATGATAAGAGCAGAGAAAGTGTCCAGAAACAACAAAACAAGTGATAAAATGTCAATGAATACATATCTATCAAGAATTACTTTGAATGTAAATGGACTAAATGCTACAATCAAAAGACATAAGGTGTCAGAATGGATTTAAAAATGAGACTCATCTATATGCTTCATACAAGACTCATTTCAGACCTAAAGCACCTGAAGAGTGAAAGTGAGGGGATGGAGAAACATATATCATGCAATGGATGTCAAAAGAAAGCCAGAGTAACAAAACTTATATCAGACACATTAAACTTTATTTTTTTTAGATTGAAAAGATATTTTATTTGCTGATTTTTAAAAATTCAGTTAGCCAACATATAGTACATTGTTAGTTTCAGATATATTGTTCAATAATTTACCAGTTGCATATAACACCCAGTGCTCATCACATTATGTGTTCTTTTTAATCACCCACCTATCCTATCCTCCCACCCACTTCCTTTCCAACAACCCTCAGTTTGTTTCCTGTAGTTAAGAGTCTCTCTCTCTCTCAAAAAAAAAAAAAAAAAAAGTCTCTCATGGTTTTTCTCCCTCTCTCATGGTTTTTCTCTCTCTCTGATAACTTCCCGGTTTTCCCTCCCTTAACCTATGATCCTCTGTGCTGTTTCTTATATTCCACATGAGTGAAACCATATGATAATTGTCCTCTGATTGGCTTACTTTGCTCAGCATAACACCCTCTAGTTCCACATAGATACCACATAGATGTAAATGGTAAGTATTCATCTTTCTGATGGCTGAGTAATATTCGTGTGTGTGTATGATATATATGATATATATATATATATATATATATATATATATATCACATTTTTCTTGTCCATTCAACTGTCAATGGACATCTTGGCTCTTTCCAAAATTTGGCTATTGTGGACATTGGGGTACAGGTACTCCTTCGGATCACTATATTTGTATGTATCTTTGGGATAAATACCTAGTAGTGCAGTTGCTGGGTTGTAAGGTAGCTCTGTTTTTAACTTCTTGAGGAACCTCCATACTCTTTTTCCAGAATGGCTGTACCAGCTACAATGCACCTTTTCTGACCATAATGCTGTGAAACTAGAAGTCAAAACAAGAAAAAAAATTGGAAAGGCACAAATGCATGGAGGTTAAACAACATACTACTAAGCAATGAATGGATCAATTGGAAAAATCAAAGAAGATATAAAAATATATGGAAATGAATGAAAATGAAAGCACGGTGGTCCATAACCTTTGAAATATAGCAAAAGTGATCCTACAAGGGAAGTTTGTGGCTATACAGGCCTACCTTAAGAAGTAAGAAAAATCTCAAATAAGCAACCTAACCTTATACCTAAAGGACCTAGAAAAAGAACAACAAATGAAGCCTGAAGCCAGCTTAAAGGAAGGAAATAAAGAATAAAGCAGAAATAAAGGATAGAGAAACTAAAAAACAACAACAGCAACAACAACAATAGGACAGATCAATGAACAGCCAGTTCTTTGAAAAAATTAACAAAATTGATAAACCTTTAGCCAGACTTATCAAAGGGAGAAGAGAAAGTCCCTATTTATTTGTGATATTTATAAAAATGCCTTAATCATCATTGGGTAGTATTAAATTTTTGAGCTTTATAACTGTAAAGAAAAGCACATTGAGACTTTAAACCATTCCTTCTTTTGCTTTCTCATGATTTAAAAACATGACTTGGGCTATCTCGGATTATGAATTTTTCTATTCAAACATCTATACATATTCCTTCATTGTATTTTGATGATTAAGATTTCTGAGGACAGAATGATCTTTAATTTAATTTTTTATTTTTGTAATCTTGTTTCTCTTGTTTTGGTGCCAAAACATTTGAAAATGCTCTTACCTTTTGAAAAAAAAGACTCAAGTATCTATCTTCATATAGAATTGAGCTTTCACTTTTTCTAAACTATCCCTCCAATTCATGTCCTTGATTATTACAAGTGTTGACACTCTGCTCAAGTCCCTTTTTCCTCTTTGTTATTAAGCAGATTTCTTCATTTCTACTTAACAGTGAGAAAAAGGAAAATGTTAAAAACAATTTAAATTTCTTGCCAGACTTGTCCTCAAATATCAATTTCTGCATTTTACTAACTTCTATTAAATCGCAAGGGAAAAAGTATTTTTCCTGGTATAAAGTTATTATTTCCACATACACTCTAGATCAAATTCTCCTTGTCTCATCTGGCTATAATTTTTTTATGATATTAAAACTTCATTATTGTGCCTCCCTCTCTATATCTTATAAACATGGCCATGTCTTTTCCATTTTAAAAAAAGTATACTTTTCTTGGACATTATTCCTACCACTTACTAACCTCTCTAATCCTTTTCAGTGTCATTACCTTGAAAAGTATAATCTCCACCTTTACTTTCTCATCTCACATTTACTTGTACACTCACTGTAGTCAAGCTTCCATTCCATCATCATTCCACTCAGATAAAATTTTGCTTCTTCACATGTCGTTTTGTTTGTTTTATTTGTTTGGTATCCAAGACGATATAGATAATATGTCATAGAGAGCATGGATTGTGTTGTCTTCTTTTAATGGTGGTGAGTTTAGTTTTGGCCTAAGAGTTCAATTTTCCTGGTAGAGTGTATTTTTGCTAAGCAGTATAGTCAGGTTTTGAATTTAGCTGTAGGCCTTGGCCATTGCTCTGTACTGTGGTCCTTTCTCCTAAGTTTTAGACTCTCCGGAATCTAAACTATGATTTAGATTCTTTCTGGGTTGTATCTTTAACATCTCCCATTACTGTGCTATCTTTATTATCACCATTAAATTCTTAGCCTAAGGGTAGGTAATCTCTTAGGCATCATGGAGTCTCAGCCTGTGCATATACCATTTAGCCTGCAGTCAGAGAACTCTGATGAATCCCCATGCAGTACTTCTTGTTACTCCCATTTGAACAGCTTTCTCTTCTCCATTACCTTACTCTGCACATTCTAGCTATTTAGCAGCCCTGAACTCGAATCTGTTCCTTCTGAGCCTAATAATACTAATACTGCTGCTACCACTTTAGAAATGTCTCCCAAGCAGAAATAGAGAATGAGCTTTGGATTCATCATAAGCTTTCTTTTCTTTCTTTTCCTATGCGGCTGATTGTCCAGAGCCTGAAAATGGTTGCCTCCTATATTTTGTTCAGTTTCATAGTTGTTTACAGCAAGAGGACAAGTCTGATAGTAGTTATTCTTTCATGATATTAAAGTTTTTATGCTAATTTTGCAATAAACAAAATCTAAAATTTAGAATGGGAAAGCACTGTGTGCAAGTTTGAACTCAGCCATTTTCTGACTGTGATTTTAGACAAGTGATTTTTAATTCGTGAGACTCAGTTTCTTATCAGAAAATCTTTTACTTTGTTCTAAAAAAGGTATTACTGAGTTTTTTATAATTGAATAATAAATGGGATAACACTCATAAGTCACTTATAATAATGATTGGAGCTAAGCAAACATCAGCACTGTCTTGACTTATTCCTTATTGCTTTCTTTTTATAATCCATTGTCTGGAAGTATTTGAGAGCTGTAGCCAAAGGAAGAGTAATAGTTTTCATAGCTTATTATGGTTATGTCCAAAAAGGAGAGAAGAGTTGATGAAACATTTTTATTTGAATATCTGTTTACATCTGCTGAAACAGAGGAAAATCTCTCCAAGATGCACAATGTCCTTCACTCTTACAATGGAGATAAAAGACTGGACATTAATCACTAATGCTTCACTGAGGAGAAATTATGGAGGAAAAAAGTGACACTTTTATTTTTTCTTTGTTCTATTTTCATTTAAAGTCTTATTCTTTTTTCTGGAAAGTAAGGGAAAGGAGAATTGGGCATATTATTTGTTAAATCATAAACTCGATTGGAGAACAATCTCTGAAATTACTGTTGAACTCAGGGAAATCCAGATTTGCATCAGCTGCTTTAAGGCTCTCCAATTGTGGTTTTGAAAAAAAGAAAAAAGAAAATAGTAGGCACCAAAGTGTATCTCACAGTGAGACAGTGCAGCTTTCTCAGTAAGCTTCACTCCTCATGCTTTGTTGTGTAAGCATAGTTTTCTCATTTACTTAAACTGTTATGCAAATACAATCTCATAGCCTTGCTATTGATAGGTAGATGCCTCGGAGCCACCACTGCTAAGAAACATTCTAAAATGTACAGAGCTTCAAAACTGCTTACATCAATTCTAGTTAGGTACTATGCCTAGAGTTCTTTAACTTTATGTAGTTTTTGTTATGACTCAGATTTGCTACAGGGATATTTGTTTATATGGGATAGAAAACCTGTAAACATAATTATTTGTGCTCTATCAGGGGGAGATGTAGCTTCATAATTATTTTAATTGAATATTGCAGCTCCCTTTGTGTTACTTTACTTATATTAATGAAGATTTGGGTAATTAGGTTTAGAAGAACATAGCGTGTTTGCTTGTCTGTATACTATATTTCTTCTAAAATAGATTGAGAATGATACTGGGATGCTGGAACCCTGTGATGTACAAATGGAGTCACTTTGGGCTTTTATTAGGTAAAAGAACAATTAAATCATCTACGCTTTTCATTCTTTGCATTTATGTGTGTGTGTATTTGTGTGCATGTGCATGTAAATGTGTATGTATCCTTATATTTAGAATAAATATGTAGATAGTTATTTTCCTATGTTTATTTATTTAATTTTTTACTCTTTTTTTTTTAAGATTGTATTTATTCATGAGATACAGAGAGAGATAGAGAGACGCAGAGACACAGGCAGAGGGAGAAGCAGGCTCCATGCCGGGAACCCGACACGGGACTTGATCCTAGGTCTCCAGGATCATGCCCTGGGCTGAAGGTGGTGCTAAACCACTGAGCCACCCAGGCTGCCCTATTTTCCTATGTTTAAAGAGCATATCATTATTATCTATGATCATCTAGAAAACAGTTATATTTAAAACAATAATATTTTATCATGCAGTCTACATCTTTTAGAGTTAGGTTAGCTCTACTATAAAAAAAATACTGGATGTATAAACAACAAGGTCATGATTTTAACTCTTGGAAACACTAGAATTATATGAGGATGGTGAATAACCAGTGATTAAATCTCTAATTCTAGTCAGTCATGTCACAAAGCTAAATCACTCATTCATAAATTAGGCAATCATTCATTTATCCATTTGGAGAATAATAATAATTATGTAAGCTGCCCATATCTCTTTTTTCTTTTTCTTTCTGTGTCCTTGGTATTTATCTATATAAATTTATTGTTTTCAAAATGTCAAATTTCTTTAGAAAGATTTAGGGCATTTAAAAAATCCAAGTAAAATATAAAATGTCATGTTCATTCATTTAAAATTCAGTTATGAAATATCACTTTTTGGAAAGTATTCTGGGGGAGATAGAAACGAAGTAGGAGTCATGGGATGTATCCTTAGTGAGTTTATGCTATTGTAGAAACAAAATCTTCAAACTGTTAAAAATATAATTCTTATATGCATGATGAGTACATGTCACATTTTTATTGTAACAATTAAGGCAATAACCAGCAGAATAGCAGATGGTTGTTGCTGAAATAAGATTTTTTTAAATTAGATATAAGGCTAGGTTATGTTATGTAGTATGATAAGTCCCCGTCTTTGGAGGATTGTCTCTACTGGATGTCAAGAACTGTGAAGTGTCTGATACATACCCCACATCCATGTCAACTCATTAGCTTGCCGTAATTTCACGGATGTAGGCAAAAGATATAAGACTCCTGGGTCAGAGGGAAAAGAGTTTATTACTATCACACAATGGATAGTGTGTGATGAGCAGATTTTTATCATTTCTCTGTGCTCCCAGGTTTCAGAGGATCAACACACATGGACCCAGAGTGGGTTATGTTATAGGTGAAAGACTCAAAATTCAGGAAAACCACATATTTTATAATGAACAGTAAGAAAATCTGTCATTTTACCTGGGAGGGGAAAATTCTCTTTATTTTGCTAGAGAATAAGCATGCCTACTCTTTGCTCCAGAAAGAAACACTATCTTCCAAGGCTGTAAGCAAGCCTGGTTCTTTGCTATGTAGGGTGGCACTATCTTCCAAGGCTGTTCATGTTACAAACATCCTTTAAAATATAGACCAGGAAAATGGAAAAGCAGTACATCACTAGCAAGCTATGTAGAAATGTGAGAGACAAGTAGGGAATTGTTTCCCAAAAATATACCCTTCTTTTCTACTCTATGTTGGCTTCTGGGAAATTCTCTGAGTATGCCACTTTATTGTTGACCATGATTAGTCTGACAAAATTTGGGACCAAATCTGTTAATTAGTCTCCTAAAGCATTTAATTAATGCTACTACCAAATGACTCCAAGCAGAAAATTTTGACTTTCTTTGTTGAGCTCAACCATGCCTCCCAAGGTCCCAGATCCAACCAGTAAACCAGAACAATTCATAAATCATTAGAGGTTATCTTGGGAAGTCACTTATCTTTCTCATCCAGTTTCATAATGACCTCTTTTGTTGGCCTGAGGCATTAATCCAGGTAGAGAAGGGTACATAAACAATTGCATAAGACCCTGCTTTAGTCTGCATCTGTTGATCCAGGACAAACTTGACCAATAAATTGAGCTGATCTGATGGCTTCCAGGACCAAGTTGTGTCATTGACCACTCAGCTAAAGTCAGGAACAAATTTCATATCACTTTCTTTAATTAGGTGACCAAATATAGAGACAACTGTCCATACAGTTTGCATAAATAGGAAGTCTGTTATCCCTCCATGTTGCCTGGCAATTAACCAATTGTAGCTCATTTATGAGAGGTTCCCACACATCTGAGGGCTATCCAGTCTATTGTGGCATTTTCTTAAACACTTGGATGTTTGTTATGGCCTCTCCTAGGGTGCAATTCACAGTGTTTTTGAAAGGAAGTTAATGAATGGCTTCCACACAAGAAATGAAGTCCCAAGGGTGGACATGGTGTCCCTAGAAAGAAAGATTTGTTTAAAATTGTTGGGGACCCCAAAATGGAAACTGTATCAGTAAGAGAATTCACAGTGTCTCCAATGTGGCCTCCTGAATTTAAGATTCCTAATTCAGCTTGAATAATTGACTCTACTAAAGGTTTTTGGATATTCTGAAAGCAAGTGGTCTAAACTATTTATTCATGCAACTATAGGGGTGGCAGTTAGTCTAACCTATTCTATTTATTTAAGCCACTACATGGGTGACATTTACCCTACCACAGAGGATGAGCAAGGGCTATTCAAATTGAGATATGGAAAACATCTAGACATGTTGGTGAATTCTGAGTGATAAAAACTCTTCATTTGTGAACAATATTGTAACTCTAAGGAAAAAATTCAAAGAAGATAAAATATTGTATAACAGTTACATCAGTTCTTATTTTGAACATTAAGTACAAAAATTTTATTAACAGAAATTTATTTTCCCCCTCCTTCCTAATAAATGAAAATTAAGTGTTTAAATAGTTGATTGGACCAACTGATTAGAACATGCAGGGCAATTAGAAGTCTCTGTCCAGCAAAGAAAACTTAAAATAATCTGTAAAATGCTTGTTGTCTGCTTTAGCTGTTGTCTTGAAATGACTGTGCCTAGCTCTTGTTTTATTCTGAGTCCTGTGTTGGTGTGCTGATTTCAACACATGTAGTGATAGAAGTGTTTTATCATACTCCTTTTAGCACTGAGATTCTTTTCTGATTGAGCAGAAATGTAGACACCAAAACATTTCCTATGTAGCATGAAATAATTTTTTGCTGTCCCTAACAGTAGATCAAAGGCATGATTATTAAAATGCTTCTTGCCGTGTACCACCAGAAGTCTCTATACATTGTAAATTGAGAGGAGCTTTTTTTTTTTAAAGGATTTTATTTATTTATTTGAGAGAGAAGCAAAGAGCATGAGAAAGAGCACAAGGCAAGGCAGCCTGGGTGGCTCAGTGGTTTAGCGCCGCCTTCAGCCCAGGGAGTGATCCTGGGGACCCAGGCTCCCCTCCCAAGGAGGCTGCTTCTCTCTCTGCCTGTGTCTGCCTCTCTCTCTGTGTGTCTCATGAATAAATAAATAAAATCTTTTTTAAAAAAGAGCACAAGGCAGAGGGAGAGGGAGAAGCAGAGAAGCAGGCTCTCTACTTCCCCTCTGCCTTCCACAGCAGAACGCCCTACATGGGGCTCTGGGACTCTGAGATCATGACCTGAGCCAAAGGCAAATGCTTACCGTAATGACTGTAAGCCACCCAGGCATCCTGAAGAATGTTTTCATATTACTAAATTAGCTTTACCAATGTGGAAAACAAAACATGCTACATAACCTATTACATCTTAAGGAACTAAAGTTCAAAGTTAACATAATTGGTAAATTCTCCAATATAAAAACTGCTTTGTGTAGCTCTTGAATGGTGAAAAGCTCTTTATTGCATCAATGGATAAACAACTTTAAACATGGTAGCTGATATAAATCACATACTTGCTTTAATTATATATGAAATTATATGTGAATTATGGGCTACATCCCTTCTTTCTCAGACTTACAAACTTGGTTTGCATAACATGACATAGTTTAGTGAGAGCTACTCAAAATGTAGTTACAGTGACTTTAAGTATTACAGAAATTTTCGGTATTTTTCATATAATATTAGACTTATTTAATGATAACTAATATCATATTTGGACTGTTAAATATTGCCAAATTTGAGAAATACTGTGGATCATTGAAATAGAAGCAAACTACCTACATGCTTGATGCCATTTGTACACCACACACAGTATAACAAGAATCCTGTTTGTTGTGCTTTTCTAATTTCTTTTTCTTTCTTTCATCACTAAAATTTCTAATTCTTTCTTTGCTCTTAAATTTATTAAAATTATCTTTAATAATTTAAAATTGTACATTATATATATAAATCTGAAGAATGATAGCACTAGTGTGTTTTACTTTGCTTATGATGCATTTTCAACAAGGAGACTCTTCTCCAGATATCCTTATTTAAAATACTATCAAAACATGAATTTTCATATGATAATAAACAAATTGGTGAAGATATGTACTCCCTGGGATAAAGAGTCATTAGAATTGTGTCTGCAGGCAGCTACCTACCAACCATTTTCCCTATGTGATTCTGTGTAGAACAGGTACAAAATTAGGTTCAACAAGTGTATATCAAAGACCAAGACTGATGTTAGAAGAAAATTATTTCTCAGAAGCAGCTGTGTTGAGGCAAGAACGGTCTAGGAAATTTAGGAGAGGAGCAGAAATTCTTATTGAAAGAGAAAGAAATCATATTAGATCAGACAGATTTTTTTTTCCTCTGATGAATTTCTATATTAAGGTGTACTACATGCCTTCTCTCATTCAATCCCTACTTCAATCCTGCATGATAGTAGAAGAGAACTATTATATGGAAAGTAAAACTCAGTAAGGCCATTTAAATTTCCTCAGATTATATAGCCAATAATGACATTGAAATCTTGGTTTCTGTCTTCTTCTGATCACTATGTTATCTTAACGTCTCTGGGGTTCAGAAAATCCCATTAACAATCCCCTTTGACTATAAAATCTGATTGTGGCATTTTCAGCAAAGTTAGTTTAGCCAATTTAACAACTAGTTAAGTTAAAAACTGGTCATTAACATGACCCATGGTAAACACTAGTGACCTCCAAGTACAAGTAAGGCCTCTTGTAATCACTCCATTGGGAAATTTTTGGATTATATTGCATTTACCTCAGAGTTGGCTGTTGCAAAACTAAAATATAATAAATCTGGAAGGCATAGTTGGAAAGGGCCAGGTTTTACTCCCATGATTTCATAGTTTATACTTACTGAACATGCTAACCTCTTTCTTGCCACAGGGCCTTTGCATATACTTTTCCACTTTCCTGTAACAATCTTTTTCCATAATTTGAGTGGTTAATGATTTGTCATCCTTCTGATCTCAATGATATATCATATCTTTAAAGAGATTTTTCCTGAAGTTACTTGCTATCATATATTGTTTGTTTTCTGTGTAGCATTTATTGCAGTTGAGATCAATTATATTTATTTGTCTACTTATTATCTGAATCTTCCACTAGAAGATCATTCCAATTGGAGAATAAATCAGACCTATCTTGCTCAGTACTCTATCCTCAAAGCCCATGACAGTACCATGTTTTCAAAAAATAATTTTTTAAATAAATATACAAGAAAAACTCTCAATATCTTCTTTAATGATTTGGGATGATGACTTCTCCTGTTTGGGATGATGTTATTGCCTACATTTCTTACAATCTGGCTATGAATGTAATAAGATAAATTGTACATAAGAAAATATTACAAACTCCAAAGTATTACACAAATGCTGAATAAAACAGTGATATGTATCTTAGATATGGTTCCATTGCCTATTTAGGAAAATTCTCCAATTTTAGTCTCTTCTCCTCTCAACACCATATATCCAAGCACTCTCCTTTACTTCCTAGTCTTCTCAGATTGCAAACCACTGGCCATATTTTGACCTATCTCTTTCCTGAAAAACTTGTCTTCCCAGTTCATTTTCTCATTTTGACAAAGTACTATAAGATGATCTATTAGTTGATTCGATACCTTTTATGAAACTATATTGGTAATAAATTCATGGCTTACCATTTTCCAGAATTGCGTCATTTTAACTCAAGCCTGTATTAAGTGACTTTTGTGGACATTGCAAGCCCTATCCACTTAAACTCATAATATAATTGTGGCTAGTCTATAATTGTAGGTAAGTATGACAAAGGTGAATGAAGAAGTACTTGTAAGAATGGTTAAACCTATGTCTACGTAAATTATTGTATTTTATCTACTGTTTCCGAATGGAAAATTAGCTTGAATATAGCTTTTTTGTGATAAATAGGTGCCTTTTATGATTTAGTGAATCAAACTGTGGCTTGTAGTTTTCTTGTGTTAGCAATAAAACTGTTATATCATATAAGGGGCTATTTAGGATGAAGTCTGTATTTGAGGTGGGTGTGCATATTACATAAAAATAAGAGGTTTAATGCAGTAAAAATGCTGAGACCTATGTGGGATACCCTTTGCTTCTCTGGATTAAAACAGCAATGTCATTTCCATTCCCTCACCACCACCCCAACAAACAGATGAATATCTCTCCAGATAAATATCCCTTCCAGTATATAGCTGTTTGACCTTACATTACTTTAAGACCTAAATAATGACCTGGGAGAAGGAAGGGGTAGGTGTTGCCATTCTTTAATGTTATGGAGCATTTTAGAATCATATAGCAAGCTTACCCTGAAGTTTTTTGTGGTCCTCTTTTCTGTACTTGGCTGTGTAAGAGTTGTTCTCTGCTGGAACAAGAGAGAAGACAGATTCAATCTGAGCAGGGTACAGAAGGAGACAGCTCCCTGTTTGAAAGGAGACAGTAAATGGCTCATTAATACTACTCCAAAGTGGAAGAAGAGAACATTCTATTATCATTTCTATCACACAAGTTCAATAATTCAAGATGAATAAATCCAATAAAATTTCCTTCTGAAATGCCACCCTTTTCTTGGTGATACTTAAACATTAATTTACAAAGCACATAATAGAAAATAATTATAGCATCTTCAAGAATAATTTGATGAAAACTTACAGATAATGAGACAGATCGTTTTTCACCCTTAAATTATTACTTCAAATTAGATCAGCAGTAACCTGCAGGCAATTCAGGTCTTTGTAAAATGAGTCCTCTATGCAATATCTCTTCAAGGCTTCAGTTTTCTCAAAGCTAATGTTTTTTTTCCTTAGTTCCTTCAGAAAGAAAAAAAAGCGAGAATGAATGATGTTCATAGTTAAATTTTAAAACCTACCATTTTTTCCTTAATGAGTTTGAGCTTTATTGGCCAGCATTCTTGGAGATTTAAATTTAATACAAAACACTTTAGAAGTATATCCTCCAGAGTTCTACCATTTGACATTCAAATTTTCCAGGAACTTCTTAACCTTAGCATAGCTAAGTTCTGCTATTTCTCCTGTTTTTGCCCAATTTCTGTGTTTTGTGAAACCGGAGGTCTTTTTGATGGACTTTATTTTCTTTGGCCTGTATATATGTAGTCCCTCTAGACCTAACCAAGGATATCCCTCTAAATTGAGGTCTTTGGAAATGCTTTCTACTCTTGGGCTGTTTTGTAACTCTGGTAATAGAGATGTAGAACAATGTTATCTACTTCTTTCTAGGGGAACTGGAATATTTTCTAACTCCAGCAGTGACATAATTTTTTTTCAGGGTGGACATATAGCCTGGCTGCTTTTATGATCCTTTGGGGCATAATATAACATGCCATAGAAAAAGAGTGCTTGATGAGAGGGTTTAGAATCAAGAATCAATTATAACTAAAACAGATGTAGACCTTTTCCTTGTTGTTTTTGGGTAATTTATAAAGGATCTGCCATTGCTCTATTTTGCTTCATTCATGCAAGTGTTTACTATTTGAGTGTCTGTTATACGCTAAGTAGTATACTTAGTATTAGGGCATAATGGTGAACAAGATAGGCAATAATACTTGCTTTTATTGAGTCTTCAGTTTAGATGAAAATTAAATGGTAAGTTGTACAACCGAATCTAAATAATTTATGTACATATGTAAAATTTTAACTCAATAGTTCAGCAAATATTTGTTAAGCACCTGCTCTGAGTCAAGCTTTATTCTATGTGCTTGGACTATATCACCTAAAAAAATGACAAAGACCTTTACCTTCACGGAGCTTCTACTCTATTATGGGAATGGGGTAGAAAATGAAAAATGTACTGTATTCTAGAAATGAGTATATGCTATGGGGGAAGAAAAACTAAAGCAGGATGAGAGGGATTGGGAATGAGTGGGAGCAGTGGGCTAGTGAGGACTGAGCTACTCTTCAGTTGCTCATAGTGTAGTTTATTGGGAAAATGACATTTGAGAAAGATGTAAGTAATTATATGGATATCTTGGGGAAGAACATTCCAGGCAGAGAAAACAGAGAAAAAGCTGTTTGGTGCATATTTGCTTGAATATTTGAGAAACAGCAAAATGGTCACTGTGGCTGGAGTAGGATAAACGAGAGGAAATTGGTTATCTAAGGTGAAATGAGGATCAGATATTGTCAGAGAGATATAGTGGGGACAGATGATATAAACCTTAGTAAGGGGATCCCTGGGTGGCGCAGTGGTTTGGCGCCTGCCTTTGGCTCAGGGCGCGATCCTGGAGACCCGGGATCGAATCCCATATCGGGCTCCGGTGCATGGAGCCTGCTTCTCCCTCTGCCTGTGTCTCTGCCTCTCTCTCTGTGTGTGACTATCATAAATAAATAAATTAAAAAAAAAACTTAGTAAGCCATATATGGGGAGCCACTGGAGAGTTTTGAATGAAATAGAAACACGATATGAGTGCTGTAATCTGACCTGCAAAGTAAAAAGACCCTCTGTCTGCTATGCTCTGATGTGACTTAATAGGGTTAAGCATATGAACAAGAAATTCTGTTAGGAGACCAATTGTTCATTGGATTGTAGCTGGGTAGTAATAATAGAAATTATGGAAAATAAACCAATTCTGAATATATTTTAAAGAGAAAAAAACCCTAGGATTTTCCAACAGGCTGGATGTAGGCCATAAGAAAAAGAGAACTCAACATTTTTGTTCTGAATGAATGGAAGAATGGAGTGGGCATCAATAGAGATCAAGGATGCTGTGAGAGGCCAGAGTGGGACAGAGGAGCAGGGGGTGGCAGAAGCATCAGAAGTTCGATTTTGGTTTTGCTGAGTTTGAGATATATTCAGACATCCAAGTAGAGATTCCAGTGGGCAGTTTAGTAAATGAATCTGAAGTCTTGGGGAGAGGTCTGGACAGGAGATTCAAATAGATGGCACTTAAACCCATAAGACTGAATGAAGTAGGGGATCCCTGGGTGGCGCAGCGGTTTGGCGCCTGCCTTTGGCCCAGGGCGCGATCCTGGAGACCCAGGATCGAATCCCACATCGGGCTCCCGGTGCATGGAGCCTGCTTCTCCCTCTGCCTGTGTCTCTGCCTCTCTCTCTTTCTATCTGTGACTATCATAAATAAATTTAAAAAAAATTAAAAAAAAGACTGAATGAAGTACCCCAGAGAGTGACCACAAAGAAGAGAAAAAAAAAAAATCAGGGGCACTTGAATAGTGCAGTTGGTTAAGTGTCCAACTCTTGGTTTGGGCTCAGGTCATGATCTCAAGGTCATGAGACTGAACCCCACGTCAGTCTCTGTGCTCAGCACCAAGTGTGCTCAAGACTCTTTCTCCCTTTCCCCTTCACCCCCGCCACACATCTCAAATAAAAAATAAGTCTTAAAAAAAAAAAAAATCAAAGACAGAGCTCTGGCCTACTCCAGCATTACAAAGTCAGAGAGAAAAGGATGAACCAGGAAAGGAAATGGACAAGGAACAATGTGTGAAGTAGGAGGCAAACCAAGTGAGTGATAATACTGCTTAAATGGTATAATGATTCATTAGGGTAAAATGAGCATTCAGATAAGGAAGATATTTTTCAATGGATCCCATTTGGAACTGTGAAAATTTTTATAGTTCCTGTTTTTCATGTGTCAGCTTATATGAGCCACATTCATTTTTGCCATCACTAATGGGCCCTCCCTACAAAGGATCCACACAAAGATCATTGCTCCCTCTCTGTCAAAGAATGTCAGGAGGCAGACCTGGTTATATTGGGCTCTACTGCTTCCTGTTACACTCCTAGAAGCCTGTGGATTAACATTGGAAACTGCTTCTCCTTGTGTCCATAGAACACTAAGCTTTGTAAAGGCTTTGATTAATTTTAATCTGATGGCCTTAGGGTGCTTTTATACTGAAGTCTTGCAAATGTTCAGAAAATTTGAAACAACCATGATCACATTTATAATTTATTTTTGATACTTTTGAGGTTTTTCAATTCAATATTTTTTTCCACAAGGCAGGGCAAACTTTGTAATGATGATTAACAAGAACTCCATGGCACTTACATGGGCCTGGCAAAGGGCAGAACATGCCTCTTTTCTCAAAGCACAATAAGCTAAACAGATGAAAGTTCAAGAGCTCACAAAGTTGTAACCAAGTGGACTTATTCCTCTTGATTTACTGAAAAGGGCAGGAAATATACCTAGACATGTACATAAGCCTTCCCTTTTTCACTTTGTAATAAAGGATGAAGTGGCATGTGGGCAAGGGACCCAGGTGTCTCTGAAATGCAGTCTTTTTCTACTTCTCATTTCCTGTTCTCTTTGAGGGATTTGATCAAGTACAATGATCTCATTCTTACAAGGTGTGCGTAGGCAGGTGTATTTCCTACCCTCTTTCTCCTAAGCTGAATCCAAGTTGTAAACTAAAAACAAATATGTAATTCATCTACCTTAAACATTCATCTTGAGTAAGTGACTGTTTTTAGTAATCTAATGTTTTATTATCCAGAGAAATTGAGAGTAATTGTGCTACATATTAAACTACCTGAGGAATATATGTAAATATACCTCCTGATTAATAATTAATTATATAATTATAATTATTTATATATATATAAATAATTATAATTAACCTTATCTAATATTTATATGGAACTCTTATAAGCTATAAACTTACAAGATATTATTCAGTGAATCTGACAAATAGCAAGTCTTATGTATAATATATACAACTGGCAAATGAGTAGTATCAAAATATATTAAAAAATATGTACAATCATAAGAACTATGACTAAGGGAGGCCTGGGTGGCTCAGCAGTATAATAAATGATACAAAATAAATACTAAATAAATATTTTTTTTTAAAACAAAGGAACTACAACTGAAACATAAATACTTACTGACCTTCCTTACACAGTTAAGTCAATGATAATGGCCAGCCAGTGTTTGTGCACCGAAAAGTAATTGTGTCAACAATTTCTATCCCATTCTCTGACTTCTGTTATTAGCTATTATTTCAGTCAAGGAAGAACTAAAGTTATTTACAGTTATTTCCATAGCATAGCTACCATGTTTTTAGCTAGTACAATGAGAAATTCTGGAGAAATAATAGGTTTACGGTGGAAAATTCATGAGATCAGTCTTAGACATGTTAAGTTTGATCTATCATTATGATTTTTAGTCTGCAAGGTGAAATCTGTTGTTGAGTAAACAGATTTATGACTTACAGAAGAAGACAGATATATTTGAACATGCCATTTGTATAGGTGATAATCGAATCCATTAAACTGAAATTTTCTTTTTAAGACTTTATTTATTTATTCATGAGAGACACAGAGAGAGAGAGGCAGAGACAGAGAGAGAAGCAGGCTCCATGCAGGGAGTCCGATGTAGGACTCGATCCCAGGACCCCAGGATCACGCCCTGGGCAGAAGGCAGATGCTCAGCCGCTGAGCCATCCAGACATCCCTGAATGAAATCTTTTTACAAAGAGTAAGGAATGAGGAGAAAAAAAAAATTGAATCAAACCTTGAGGAACTAAAACATTTAATGATCAGGGAGAGGAAAATGAACCTTGTTGAAGAGACAAAGAATGAGAGGTCAGGAATGTAGGAGAAGAATTAGGCATTTTATGTTATTGGGCACCTCCTCTGCGACAGTCACTTAATGAGGTGAATGGATTAAATGAGGGTTCCAAACTGACAAAGCCTCTCTCAGGAAGTTTACAACCTAGTAGGATAGGCAGATACAAGTTAATTTCATACTAATAAATATGCAGTTTTCAACTGAGGCACATGCTCTGAAGAGATAAACATAGTCTTATATCAATGAAATTCCCCTGACTGTGGGGTTAGGGAAAGCTTTCATGCTGAAACATTCTTGACCTGAGATTAAAGATGAATAGAGGACAAATAGGTAGAGGTAAAGGGTGGGTGAAAGGGCATTCCAGGAAGAAGAAATTGTGTAGGTAGGGACTCTTGTGACAAGAAGTAACATGGGGACATTTGAAAGATTTGAAAGGCCAGTATGGCAGGAGGCAGAAGGCAAGTGGCAAGTAGGGGAAGATCAGCCTTCAGAGATAGTCATGGGTCAGATCAACAAGGGCTTAATAGGTTCTTTTTTTTTTTTAAGGTTTTATTTATTTATTCATGAGAGACACACACACACAGAGGCAGAGACACAGGCAGAAGGAGAAGCAGCCTCCATGCAGGGAGCCCGACGTGGGACTCGATCCCAGGACTCCAGGATCATGCCCTGGGCTAAAGGGAGGCACTAAACTGCTGAGCCATCCATGCATCCCGCTAAGTAAATAGTTTATTTCCTAGGCTCCCAAAGGCCAGATATATAAATGAATCACTTAGAGTAAACACTAAACTAAATTGTTAAAATAAATACCCCTCCTAAATATAGTAGCTTAAAAATGATAGAAATTCTTTTTCTCTCCTATAATAATCATAAGCTGAAAATTTCAGGACTTTTAGGGTTAGGAGATTGCTTCAAATGGTCATGCACAGATTCAAACACCTTTCTCCTTAATGTGTATCCTCCTTTGTATTCCTTGCCTTCCTAATTAAAGCTGAGTTGTGGGCTCATCATATGCAAGCTCTGGGGAAAGGGATATAGAAAGGAATTACAGGCAACAATTTCCTAAATAGCTAGTGAAGAAGTCTTACATGTGCCATCCAACTCATACTTAGTTTGTGGCTAGAAAGAGCAAAGAGAAGCTGGGAATGTAACCTGGCCAGCTAAATAAATATCCATGAAGGAGGAGGAAAAGAATTTGGTGTCCAACTTGTAATTTGACAAGTAGATGCGGATAATAGCTTAAGTTTCCATTTCCAACAGAAAGGCTTCCCCATTCATTCTTTCTTCCTATCTCTTTCCCTGGATCACAGAACTGAGATGAACTTCTGGTAGACCCTGAATAAAAATAGAGTAGCATGTGTGTTTGAATGAGTGTCTTTGTTTAAAGGCAGCAAATGATGTTGGCACATTCCCTTCATAAACTCTTGCCATAACTTCTTTCTACATATAATCACTAGTTAGCCTTTGTAACTATTAGCAAAGAGGAAAATGGATGTGAATAGGATCTTTACTTTTATGGTATTATAACAATCACCGTTTTATTTTTGGGCCCCTTTCTGGTTGCCAAAAACACACCAAACCTCTGTTAATTTCTACACGACTGGTTGTAAGTTCTCTTTGCCGATATACTCTAATATATTATCTTCAACTTCTTCATTGAATGATAAGCAAAGCCAGCCTAAGACCATTTTGCATCTTTAAACTGTGTCAGGCTAAATTAGAACATTACTCTGCTAGGGTTGGCAGGGCTTTTTCCTGACTCTAGAAAATAGACTCCACTTCCAAGCTCAAAAGTGCTCAGACCACCACATTTTTCACAGTCAAGAGTTCGGCCCATTTGATGATTGTCTAGGATATTCTCTTCCTTGGAGACTAGAGTTAATGCAAGAACTCCTTCATTACTTCTTTTTAAGTATAAGGCCTTTTTTTTTTCCCAGAAATTTAAAATCCAAGACAGTGACCTTAAAATCACCTTCTGTGTTGTTCCTTTTTTAGCTGTTCTCCTGGAAATTAGAATTTAAATCTAGCTCTCAAGATCTAATAAGGCCATTTACCTGACGGAATGAGTAGTATTCTATATTACCCTTTTAAAGTCAGTCTCATCTGTCTACTGATATCTCCAAAATCGTCACTTGGTTTGAGTCTAAGTTTTAAACAATTCATGTTGCAGACATAGCAAAAGAGTTTCTTGCAATCTCAAATTCATATCTACTTTGCAGAAGACAAAAAAGCCAGGCCAGTAACACAGATATGCAAGACATATGGCTCACCCTTTATATAAACCTTCCTTTCTATTGTGAGCTTCATTCTTCTCACTATTGTAGCCTCAGGATGTAGTCTAATGTCAGATGCAGAATAAGTGTTCTATAAATATAATAAACTAATGAATAATAAGAATGGCCATACCTGAAATACTGGTCATCAAAACTGATCTAAATAAATTAGCTACAACTTTCCCTATAATTTTAATAGGCAAAAGGTAATGGTAGTTGGGGAAAATTTAGAACAGTAGTGTCCTTCTCTAAAATGTCACCAGAGGAATAAATGACCCCAATGAATCTTACCTGTATCTAATAGATCCGTATCTGGAAGGAATTCTGAATTTGTTTGTATGTGTTTTCCTTGGCTTGGAAGTGCAAAAATCACTGTGAATTTGATATTTTAAAAGATTCCCTTCCTCCTTCCTTTAATTTTGTTTTACATAAATAACAGAAACACACCAACAAGGAACAAACTGCAATACCCTGAGGACATTTGTTGGGATAAAGATATTGTGTTTGCATTTATGAAAACACAGCCACAGTCTTCAACAGACTTTGCAATAACAGTATTTACATAACTAAATACAGCGGGGAGCTCATTAAATGGCATAAGAAGGAATCAGAGCTGAATGTCTGTGTTTGCCATTTCCCTAACCAGGAATTAGTGAAACCCCAGTTACAAGATGATAAAGTATTATTTGCCAACTCTAGTAAGTTTTCATGACTAAAGAGACCACCATTCTCTCCCTTCCCCACCAGGGATTTAAAAAGGAAGGACTAAAAAGGGGGTAGAAGAAGAAATGTAAGACTTGGTACCTTATTTTATATTTTCTTTGTATCTTGAATGATTGAAAATTTCATTGTTGTTTCTGTTTTTATTACTGTTTATAATGAAGGAACAATAGAAGGGCATTTCAGGCTTTAAAATTAAAGTTTGCAAAAAATCTCTCTACTTTTTCCATAAATCAACTTAACTTCTTTTAAAAAGCCCTGTTTCACTAGTATAGAAAACTTTTTCTTTTTAAAGATTCGATTTATTCATGAAAGACACACACAGAGAAGCAGGCTTCCTGCAAGAAGCCAGATGTGGGACTCAGTCCTGAGTCCAGGATCACTCCCTGAGCCAAAGGCAGACGCTCAACCGCTGAGCCACTCAGGCATCCCTAAGTATAGAAAACTTTTTTTTTTTTTTTTTTTAGAAAACTTAATTTCAGTCAATTCAGGACTTTCTTGGCAATTCTCCAGGACTGTGCTGGGTTTGGGGAGAGACATCAGGAGCAGCAGACCAGTGAGTGCTGGTGGTGGACAATCTGTTCGCTAAGGTGTATGTCTGCAGAGCATCCAGTGATGTTTCTTCCTTCTTTCTGGTCCTCAATCATCAGTCCATGAAAATTGCTGCCGGATTGCCTTTCTTTCCCACTAAGTGAATAATCTCTTTCCCCTTGGAACTTACATGCTCATTTGGGAAATAAGAGGACCTAAATAATAACACAAATAGTTGTAAAAATTGTAACTGTTTTAGTTTTAGTGAAGAAAAAAATACAAGCTTCTGTGAAAAAAAAAATACCAAAGTCCACACCAATTTAGAGGAGAGAGGAATGCTTTCTTGAGGAAATGATATTGAATTGAGGTCTGAGAATGAGGATGAATTAAAATTAATAGCGTGGAAGGGAGATTAGTCAGTGGAAAAAAAGATTATGGGAGAAGGAGCAGCTCATTCAAAGGTCTATGCAAAAAAGACCAATTTGAGATTATAAGGGAACTTCAGTGTGGCTTAAGCATATTAAAAGTAGAATGTTCAGGGTGCCTGGGTGGTTCGGTTGGTTAAGCATTTGGTTCAGGTTGTGAGATCAAGCCCCGAGTAAGGGGGAAAATCTGCTTGAAACTATCCCTTTCATTCTGCTCTTCCCTCCAGCTTTCTCTCTCTCTCTCTCAAAATAAATGAATAAATCTTTTAAAAATTCTTTTTAAAAAGTAGAATGTCAGAAGCAAGTCTTAGCCAGTTTGTAGGCCATGGCAAGGATTTTGCTTTTTTCCAAAAATCAACAGAAGCTGAACTGTTTTAATCAAATAGTGAATGTGGGGCTGCAACATGCTAAATTTTGTTTTGAAAAGATTGCTCTAAGGTGTGGAGAATAGATAGGAGATAAAGAATATACTTGAGAAAATAGGAATGGTAATAAGATAAACATGGATAATATGAGGGCATAGAAATGAAGAGAGAGAGCAGATATTGCCGAAGTCAATTTGATGACTTGGTGATATTAATTATCACCAAAATAAGTCGTTGAGGTTAAAGGACAGGCTAGAGTGAGAAATGGCTCCTGGCTTACTGGCTCCTGGAACAGAGTGGATGGAATTGCTTATCATTTGATAGGATCAGGCTTAAGGATTATACTGATCATACCATGTATTTGGCTCTGACCATGTTGGAGTGGACATTGAGACAGCCAAGTACATGTATTAAGATTAAAAGTAAAATGATAGAAAGAGGTATATACCATGCTGACACTAAGCAAAACAAATCTATCATGTCTATATTAAAATCAGACAAAATAGATTTCAAAGCAAAGGATAGTCATTTTATAATGATAAAAGAGTCCATGCATCAAGAAAATATATCAGAATTAAATGTTTGTGCACCTGAAACCAGAGCTTTAAACACATGCAACAAAAAACAGAATTGTAGGAGAAATAGACTGAGTCTCAATGATGAAATAAGTAGACAAAACATCAGTAAGAATATTGAAGCTATAAAGAACATAGAAACCACAATGACTAGCTGACATTTATAAAATCTTTCACTTGACAACAGCAGCATGGACATCCTTTTTCTCAAGATTGCATAGAGCATTTAACAATATAGACCATATGTGAGCCATAAAACAAGGTTCAATAAATTTAAATGGATTCAGATCATATAATGTATGTTGTCTTATCACAGTGAAATTAAATTTGGAATCAATAACAGAAAAGTATCTAGAAAAGCCCCAGATCTTTGAAAATTAAATAATACACTTCTCTGTTACCCATAGGTCAAAGAATAAATCTAAAGAGAAATTTAAAAATAATTTGAACTGAATAAAAATAAAAACCAAAACATTAAATATTGTGGGATGCAGCTACAAAACCTTTAAAGGATGGATGGATAAACAAGTTGTGAAATATCCATAAACTGAAATGTTATTTAGAAATAAATAGGAATGAACTATTGATATGCATATGTGTAAATCTCAAAGTAATTATGCTGAATAAAATAAGCCAGACTAAAATGAGTACATACTCTGTGATTCTACTCATATAAATCACTAGAAAATGTAAACAATTAATCTGGTGACAGAAAGCAGGTCAGTGGTTTCCATGTGAGAAGAGATGGGGCAGGAATGGATAGAAAGCAGAGATTACATAGGAAACTTTTCTGGGGGGAATTAGGATGACATCTCCATTATCTTGACTAAGTTGATGGTTTCATGAATATATATATATATATATATATATATATATATATATATATATATTCATATATATGTCAAAACTTACCAATTTGTACATTTTAAATACTTGCAGTTAATTGTATATCAGTTATATCTCTAATGAATCTCAAAAAATAAATAAAAATGATTTAGACATGATAATAATGGAATAAAATGCCATGGTCTATTTCTACATAAGTCCTGAGAGAGGAGACATTGCACAAGGCTTCTGACAGTACAAATTCTACCTGAGTAATCTTTTTTGTCCTGTGTTGTAAAAATAAGATTCTTTTTTTTTTTCCTAAAGATTTTATGTATTTATTTATGAAAGACACAGAGGGAAGGCAAAGACATAGGCAGAGTCTGGAGAAGCAGGCTCCCTGCAGAGAGCCCCATGTGGTACTGGATCCAGGAACCCCAGGGATCACGCCCTGAGCCAAAGGCAGACAGTCAACCGCTGAGCCACCCAGGCATCCCTGAGCCTCCCAGGCGTCCCTAAAAATAAGATTATTATTTTTTTTTGTAAGTTGGAACTTTTTTTTTTTAAGATTTATTTATTTATTTTTTTCATGAAAGACACAGAGAGAGAGGCAGAGACACAGGCAGAGGGAGAAGCAGGCTCTATGCTGGGAGCCTGACGTGGGACTCGATCCCTGGTCTCCAGGATCAGGTCCTGGGCTGAAGGCGGCACTAAACCATAAAGCCACCCAGGGATCCCCCTAAAAATAAGATTCTTAATAAGACAAGTTACCAATTCAAATATAGGTTAGTCTGCTATGGTTGCATCATACATTCTATTCCTTAAAGCTTTGTTTCTGAATACAAAACCTTCCAGCTCTGATGTAATTTTTGTTTTCACTGAACTTAGCATTTTTCCATTCATAACATTTTACTTTGACATCTGAAAATGTGATTATCCTGGTCATAAAAACATAAACTATTGGAATAAACTTGATGCTCAGGATTGTCTCCTAACATATGGTGACAGATATTGACCATTGTGAAGCTTGCCAATAGTTCCTAGATTTTAAGGGCCACTACTAGTCTTGTTTATTGGCATCAGACACCAAATTTATTTTGATCAGCACTATATACCTAGTCCATACATAGCTCAGCATCTGGCACCAGAGAAATGCTTTTGAATAGCTGACTGAATGTATCACAAGTGGAGATGGCAAAGCGTAGAGTTGAAATATCCTTTCTATTGATAGAAAAAGCAATAACAGCAAGAGCAACAACAAAATCTGCCTTCTATCTCTAATCTCATAGCATAAGAATCTTACTCAAGACAAAGTAATTTTATTTGTTTTTCCAAGGATGTCTCAGGGTCATATTTTGACTTTGGACCTCATACTTTATATAGCTAATACTGTGTCTTGTCCCTGATATTTCCTGGGGGGCGTCTGCCTCTCAGTGAAAGCTTCGATACCATAGTATCTAAAGGTGATAGCAATAATTAGTAGTTCAGAATAATTCCAACCATTTTCTACCACATTAAGGATGAACTTCAAAGACCTTATCATAGTCTTGCAATAAGAACCTATTGGACCTTGTCCTGAATACCTACAAACCTTAATTCCTAACATTATCTGTTGTTATATATGCATACATATCTTTTTATCATTCATAGAATATGCTAAGTACATTCCAGTCCTGAGGAAAATAGCAATTCTATTTACTTTGATTGAAATATTCCTCATTTGATATTTTTATGGGATTCTTTGATTTTACCCAGAATATGATATAATTTTATATATATAATCATTTAGTTCAGCTTTCGCTTTCTATACAATTAAAGCCAAAATGAGAAAGTTGCCATACCTTAGAATCTGTGATAACTTAAAATGTTCCTGGACTATTTTACTTTCTAGATATTCATGATGACATAAATGCTAACTAACTTAGCCATTGTCCATTCTTCTTCTCCTCCCCTTCTCCTTCTCCTCCTCTTTCTTCTCCTTCTCCCCCTATCCTCCCTTCCCCCTTCTCCCTTCCCATCTCTCCTCTTCCTCTTCCTCCTCCTCCTCTTCCTCCTTCTTCTTTTTCGCTGAACTTTTCATTCCCATGACTTATTTATTTTATAACCAGAATTTGTACTTCTTTTTCCATTCTACTTTGAACATAAAAGAAATTACAACCAGAAGAAAAAAGTTTCTCATCTAACAGTTTATTATGGGAGAATTGAGTTTCATTTTGTGAGGCTTGTTTTATGAACTAATTAACATTTAACTTAAAATTATACTCATATATTTGATTTTCACTTTTCTCTTAATTTTGTATTTATTATTGCTTGTAAATGGTTTCCTCCTGATTAAGTTGTTTTATTTCTTTTTGGTTTTGATAAAAATCCATTGTATGCTTTATGGAAATCTAAGTGGAATTTATTTTGGAGGTAGCATGGGCATTGGGATGTTCATTAGTTTTAAAAATATACACATTTAAAGATATATATGTCTTTATAATTCTTTCTTTTGTCTTCTTTTCCTTTTCCTTCTCTTTGTCCTCTTTGAAAAATCCTTAACATGTTTACCTCCTATAGTTTGTAACTCAGTAATTGATTTTCACTGAAGTAGAAGGAATTTCTTAACCCTATTTCCCGCTCTTAATCAGTTTTTGTGTTCAAATGACAAAAACTTTAAAGTAGTGTTTCCATTTTTTATATATGAACTTTATTCAGTCCTATGGAAAGAAACCAACAACTATATGTCAGAAGCATAGCAGGAATGACACTAAAAAACTAAAAGCTGATAAACTGCTTTTAATCTAATAACAACGAGGCTTTCTCATACCTGTTCTTTTTTTTAAGATTTTATTTATTTATTAATGAGAGAGAAAGAGAAAGAGAGAGAGCGGCAGAGACACAGGCAGAGGGAGAAGCAGACTCCATGCAGGGAGCCTGACGTGGGATTCGATCCCGGGTCTCCAGGATCACACCCTGGGCTAAAGGTGGCACTAAGCCGCTGAGCCACCTGGGCTGCCCTCTTACCTGTTCTTTCTGTTTTTTTTGTTTGTTTGTTTGTTTTGCTGTCTACAAGAGATCTTACCTGTTCTTAATCAAAGAAATGCATTCACTACAGCCTCTTAAAGAGGCAAAATAAGGAAGTGTATAATATTACATACAGTAAAATACTGTAAAAAACTGTCTATACATCGATTTCCACAAAGTTTTCATAGCAGCTACTCACATAACTCTCAACTTTCTCCCCATTATTCTCTTTAAAATGCCTGAACCATTTTCCTTCAGTCTGCCTTTTGCCCATTGAATCATTTAGTTCAGTGGGGAAAAGAGTTTTTTCTTCCTTGCTTAACCATTCAGAAAAACTCAATAAAAGCTCAAGTACTGTAGATGCCAACTAGCAGAAGACTCTACCTCCTTAGAAAGCATGCCTTAATTTATTCGTCCTTCTCTCTGTCTTATATGACTTCACTGCTGCTTTGCCTCCCATCTTCTGTTTCATTTTCTGTGATCTCATCCTTCTTGCCCATAGACATCTTCCATCGTATCAGATTCATTCAATTTAGAGTAGAGTAAGCCATTTATATATTATACATCAAAAAGTAAATCCCAAGACCAGAGCAATATACAGTAGAAATGAAGAAGTCACTGATGAATGGCAAGAGGGAGACTGAGAGGAACAGCTTCTTCATTGTGATCCTTATAACATGTGACATGTTAGAGGCAGTCTTCCAAATTCCAGCTCTACCTGCTTTTAGGCAAAACTTTGCAATCTAGTGAATCAATAAATGCCTTCAAATCTTCAGAAATAAAATTCTCATGGGGTAAGTATTCAAAGTGAAAAAGGTACACCTTCTGCAGTTGCATTATTTTGCAATTATAATTAAAATTACAAAATTTGACTACTAAAACATCAATGTTAAGCATAAACAAAGTTGAGGGGTGCCTGAGTGGCTCAGTGGTTGAGTGCCTTTGGCTCAGTTCTTGATCCTGGGGTCCTGCAATCAGGTCCTACATTGGGCTCCTGGTAGAGAGCCTGCTTCTCCCTCTGCCTATGTCTCTGCTTCTCTCTGTGTCTCTCATGAATAAATAAATAAAATTTAAAAAAAAAGCCATAGAAATGCTTTTGAAATTAGCTGATATCATGAACCTTCTTTTTTTTTTTTAATTTTTATTTATTTATGATAGAGAGAGAGAGGCAGAGACACAGGCAGAGGGAGAAGCAGGCTCCATGCACCGGGAGCCCGATGTGGGATTCGATCCTGGGTCTCCAGGATCGTGCCCTGGGCCAAAGGCAGGCACCAAACCGCTGCGCCACCCAGGGATCCCTATCATGAACCTTCTTCAGTTGTTTTCAAACTTCCTAAGATGTTTTATAGAGCAAATTGGCATAAAATCTAAATATTTGTTTGACTCACTCCCTCTGTATTGTATTTTACTTGGAGATATTTTGGCCTCTGAATGGTTTTTCTAACTTGTACTATAAGATTATGAATTGACAGTGACTGTGAAGTGGGTCCTGCTTTGTGAACTATATCACCCAAGACAAAATTCCCTAGTATTAATATCACAAATAAGTGATGTTTTGATTAACTTTAAGAAGAACTAGCAAGTTTATTTACATTTTTTAGGGAGATATTTTTAAAACTTCTTGTAAATAAAAGATTGAATATATTTGGAAACAAGGCAAAATAGAAGTTTCTGAAAACTTGTGCTATTTGAACTTCTTTCCCAGTCATTGGACAACCACATAGCTGCAGTTGAGGTCATTATTTGAGTTAGCTGAATACGAGCTTATAGCAGTGAGAAATGGGGGAAAAAGAGGTAAAGGGAGATATTTCCTCCCAGATATGTCAGCAAGGGTATAATGAGTAGCATAATTAATATTCGAGGCAAGAATTAGAGAAATAGTGAATAGAATGCAAAGCACTTGCACATCTTTTGGGAGATAACTAGAATTTTACAAGCAAGAATCCCGTCCACAGCATTTTAAGAAACCACAAATATTATGGTTGAACGCACAAATTTACCATATTTCTTTTCTACAGGCGATCTCAACAATGGAGATCCTTTTTGTAAGGGGTATGCTTGTTAGGTTCAACATTGAACAAAATGTTCCTACTACAATACTAAACTCAGAAAAGGGAATCCTGCATATCATTTAACCTATTTTATTGCCATTTAGTAGAAGAGAAAACTGAGGCCTAAAAAAGCAATTTACGTAATCAACTGATCTCAAAGTCAGAACTCAAATTCAAGGCAGACTTGCAAGCCAATGATTTTTAGTTTCTCTCACTTTGACTATGGAACAGGGATAATGCAGCAAGCTCAGGTGACAAGCAGCAGGAAGCCCTAGGTAGACAGCTATTTTGATTAGAAATACTGATTGCTGCTGCAGTTTGAATTATTTTATGCCCCACATGCATTTCACAGAGTCACAGGCTAATCAGAGCAAACAATACATGCTGCAACCTCAGGTGGCAGAGAAACATAGGGGTGTAGTTCAGGGGGCATACTTCCCCAGCACCAGAATTATCCCTCTGCTAAAAATCAACCACATGGACTGTTTGCTGGCTTTATGAAACAGCAGGGAGGAAAGTTTTTCACTTCAAATGGTTGCAGGATAAAAGTGGAAGAGTTGCTTCATTAAGAAGAAGAGACTGGGATTTTGTGGTCTTTAGGACAATGGTCCAGTGGCGTTTCTCAGGGTCAAAGCTGTTATGACATGAACTTCGAGGGGAAAAATCTGTTTCTATCAATTTTTTGCATGGAGCACAACTCAGACATCTATTCCCTTCACAGGATCATATAGTGAGTGCTCTACTACCTACTTTGAGCCAGACTTAAAAATCCCAGATGGCTCCAATGACGATGTGTTAGACTCCAAGAACTAAGAGTCTTTGGGGCAGTATTTCTTACAGGTTACTGGACTCCCTATCTCTAGTGTTGCTCCACATCCCAATTAAAATTATTCTCACTGTTTCTTTAGCTAGTTACCAACAATTTAATGATGCTTCATCAATCACTAGATAAATTAGAGGCCTCTAGAAATCATCTGATAACTTTTTCAACTCTTGCTACCTTATCCCTCTACCTGTACTCAGCACTAGTCCTCTCACCTCTAGGCCTTTGCAAATACTGCCCCATTTTTTAAACTGTACCTTTATCTTCCCCAAGCTCTACAAAAATGTATTCCTTCTAAAATATTGACTCATCTATGCAGCCTTCTCATTCTCCTCTAGGTTGACTTGTTTTGTTTATTACGTTTTGTAAGTATAGTTCCAAACACATAGAGGTTTCCAAAGACCTACAAAAAAGCATAGTGGTCTGTGGTTACATCTTTAAAGTACTTAATTGGGTTTGAATTGGGGCTTTCAAAAATAGGGAATACCTGGACCCTACAAAAGCTTTAAAATGGTCTTGCTGAAGTCAGGGCTAGGTAGAGCCTTTTCTCATATTCACAACAATTTGAAAATACATTTATTAGAGCATGTTACAGTTGTTTTATACATTTACACAGTTATCTCTGAACTGCAATATTACATTTTTTTTTCAGAGAGAAACTAAATTACTATCTCTGGCCCATTAGAGATTTTTGGCATCATAATTTGCCACTAATATTTGCTAAGTTTTTCGAATTTTGCAAATATTACATCAGGTCTCTGAGCACAGAACCTGATGTCAAAGCGAGAAACCTGACCTGCCAAGAGCAAAGACTGGCAAACAGCCTTTCAGGTTTCTAGACTCTCAACAGCAGTGTGTGGGGAGCAGTGGCAGGTAGTGGAGAATTAGAGGTTTAAGAAGTAGTTGCTTTCTGCACTTTTTAAAAAGAAAGTTTCTCAAAGGGAATCAGTCAGGTGGGGTTGGTGTAATGTCAGTGGAAGAAATTTTAAATCATATACAATTTTTTTCTCCAGTAACAGCATTTATACTTAAGACAAACTGTCCATGCTTGCAAACTTTTTACTCAGAAATGATTTCCTTTTACCTTAACAGTCATGCTAAGCATTTTACAAAAATAAATGTATACATGACTACACATCTGAAACATTGACCTCTGGCGGGATATTGTTCTTTGGTGAAATGTTGACCACACGTTACTTAAAGGTCATTCAACTTTCCTATGATATATTATACTATTATTAAATATGTCTGCAATCCTATAAGATTTCTAAGCAAAGCAGGTTAGTAAGGATGACTTGTACATTATTCATGGAATAATCTCTTCATCCTTTCAGGACACAATATCACCATAAGTGCACTGTATTCCATTCAGATTGTTGGGAACACAAATTGACATTTATACTTCTTTTTTCCTTTTTAAGAGTTCCTTTACAACTTATCGGCTAAGATAAAAATGTGACAGGACATGACCTTTTTGTAATTTATGAACAGTACTCTTATGTGAGAACATAAATTGGGAAAGTTCTTGTAGTAAACTTCATTTTTGTTTGCTTTCTGTGTTTATTTTTGGGCATGTTTCCTTCGGTTAAATTCACTTTCTCTTCTGACTACTTGAATGTTTTTGTAACTGGTCTCCCAGCCTCTAGGTTTGCCTGTTTGTAATCTGTCTCCCATACCAGTAGCACAGTGAGATTTCTCAAAGGCAAATCTGATTACGTTACTCTTAAAATGCCTTTTCAGGGCAGACTCTTTATCAGAAGACAAAGAGCCCTCAGTGACTTGGTCTTAGTTCTTTCTTTTGCTTTCTTTCTTTCTTTCTTTCTTCTTTCTTTCTTTTTCTTTCTTTCTTTCTTTCTTTCTTTCTTTCTTTCTTTCTCTTTCCTTCTTCTTTCTTTCTTCCTATTTTGTTTCCCTTCATCCACGAGGAGCCTCTATCTTCTATGTTACGTTCCAGTCATAGGAAAACACCATAATTCCCACAGCAACTGTACTCCCTCTGCCTCCCCCTGCCCCAACCGACACACACCATGATCCTTGTTAATAATGCTTTTCCTGAAAGGAATATCTTGTAATTCTTAATTACGTATTCAATTATATTTGTTGAGAACCCATTAAATGCCATATAGTATCCCAGACACAAAGAATTTAGTAGGACTAAAACTACCGTATAAACATGTGTTCACTTAAACACAATTTTTTGATAGTATACAGTATTATAAATGTGTTTCTCTTCCCTAAGATTTTATGAACATTTTCTTTTCTCTAGCTAAACAGTCATGCTAAGCATTTTACAAAAATAAATGTATACATGACTACACATCTGAAACATTGACCTCTGGTGGGATATTGTTCTTTGGTGAAATGTTGACCACAAGTTACTTAAAGGTCATTCAACTCTCCTATGATATATTATACTATTATTAAATATGCATGCAATCCTATGATATTTATACATATATATACTTTATACATATATATGTATGTATATAGTACATATTATATATATATATATATATATATATATATGTTTATGTTGTTGCCCATAGGCTTCTGGTTATTAGTAGTTAAGTTTTGGGGGAATCAAAAGTTATAAATGGATTTTCAACTGTGTGGGAGTTGGTGCCTTTAACTCCTTACATAGTTCAAGGGCCAACTATATAATGTAATGCCAGGCTCAGGTTATGATAACTGCTAAGATAAAAAATAATCAAGATAAGAAATATAGAATAATTGGGAGGAATGGAAATAGGGTACTTAGAGAGGAGGTTTCTTTGAGGGGTGACATTTGAGCAGAAACCTGAATAATGTGAGAATAATTTGCAAAGATATAGGAAGAGGGTGTTCTAGAGAGAATGGAAAGGCCCTGAGATAGAAACAAGTTTGAACCACAGACTGGAACCACAGAAGGCCAGTGTGGCTTAGAGCTGAATGAATTTCAATGAGAGTAATAGAAGTTGAAGAAGGAAAGAAAATGAGGTTGGTGTTAGTTATCTCAATAACAAAAAAAAAAAAAAAGGTGATTGTAAGTGGAACAAAATTTTCAAGAGACTCACTGAAACAAAGTGTGAGCCTTGGAATATTTTACCTAGAGGATCCCTGCGTGGCTAAGCAGTTTAGTGCCTGCCTTCGACCCAGGGCATGATCCTGGAGTTCTGGGATTGAGTTCTGCATCGGGCTCCTTGAATGGAGCCTGCTTCTCCCTCTGCCTGTGTCTCTGCCACCACCCCCCCCCCCCCGCCGCCACTCTGTGTGTCTCTCCTGAATAAATAAAATCTTTTTTTTTTTTAAAGGAAAATTTTACCTAGCCAAGCTATCTTTAAATATCAAGGTTATGGAAAACCCATGTTGACTATGCAAGAAATCAGAGAATATAATACTCACAATTCATTTCATTGGGATAGACTATGTATGGTAAACTTCTTCGAATTAAGATCAGATTAAGGAAATACAGACAAAAAGACGGTAAGAATTGAAGACACTTAAATGTAAATTTAAAGCTAATAGTATGTTGGGATAATAGAGAAAGAATGATTGGCAAACCTTAGATGTCCTAATAAATTAGATATAATCCAACCTTGTTTAAACAATGGTAGGCAAAGAAAGCAAGAAAAGGGAAAGTAGAATAAAGTCTTGGATCACAACATGAGTAATATTTGGGATATCATTTAAAGGTGACAAAACAATTGAAGAAGGCACATGAGAGAAAAGAGAAATGATAGATAATATAAAGACAACTAGTAGAATGAAAATGCAAAACTTTCTAAATACCAGTAAAATACCAGTAAATCAGACCCACAAAGCAAAAACTATGTAGTCAGAAATATAAAAAAATATGATAAAATGTATAAGAATATAATATGAAGTAATTGGACAGAGCTAAAACATAAAACATCATTTAGATCCCTAAATGGAAAAGGGTTTAGCTTAAAAAAATCATGAACCCAGTGCCATGAATGGTGAGGGGGATGATACCTAGTTCTCCCTGATGAAAAGTTTTATTGTTCAGATCTGAAAAGTAATTTTTTATAAACCCTTTCCACTGGCTTGGTGTATAATCTTATTAATTTACTCTTCCCTATTTGTATCACTAGTATCCTTTCATCTTTTCTCTTTGTTAAACACATGAATGAAAAAAGCAAAAAAATGACCTCTTCAAATAAATATCAAGAGTGCCTTCAAAGAACCAATTTAGACATTCCCAAGATAGTTCCTATCTATTCAGAAATAATTACAAGTATTTTAACATTTCTAGTCTTTATTAACAATCTTTAGATCTCATTTGATTAGAAAAGTCCATATTTACCATTAACACAATAAGTAAAACTGCAACCTTTGAAGAATAAGCTCAGTTTACTCTTTTATACTCTTACAATTGACAGATTCAAGATGAAGAAAAAATAGTAAGGTGTCTTTGGATTTATTGAATAAATACAAGTACACATTTTAAAAACAAAACAATGTTTTTATTAATATTACTGAGATTTGAATATTCATTAATTTGCCATATAAATGCAGAAAATAAAATCTCTACCAGAGCACACATATGAGAAAGCTAAACATACTTTCTTTTTATTTTAAATTATTGACATAAATGATCCTTTATATAATTTACATGTATAATCACATTCATCTGCACAATAAAGCTGTATTTTTGCATGCAAAGTAGGCATTTGAAATCATTCATTCATATATTTGAGTTGAGAATAATTCAAGCACGGGTGTTTGGGTGGCTCAGTTGGTTAAGTGTCTGACTCTTGATTTCATCCCAGGTCTAGATTTCAGGGCTGTGAGTTCAAGCCCCATGTTGGGCTCCATGCTGGATGTGCAGCCTATTTTTAAAAAATAAAATAAAATAAAATAATTCAAGCAACATGCAAAGCACAAGATATATTTAAAAAATTCTTAACCTTAACTAATTTACAGACTAGTTGTTTTAATCTTCTCTGTGAAGTACATTGTTATGTACAAAGTGTCATTCTGCCATAGTAGTTGACCTTAAGTCTGGGGAGGGGCAGGCATGGAAGGCTTTATAAAAGAGATATTAAAAATCTCATGTTCTGTAGAAAGTCATTTGTGCACTTGGAATTATAGTAATTCTGTGTCAAGGTCAGATTGACCAAATAATTGTTCAATTTATCACTTTATGCCATGAGTGTAACAGAAGCTCAGAACTGCAATATAAGATCTTCAAAACTACAGTGGAGAATGTTGTTAATAATTTTTGTTTCTATTACTTTGCCCCAATTAAGGAAAGATCAGAGAACCGACTATAGTTTGTGACATTTTGCCTGTTTAAATTATATTAACTTTTTTATTGCCTATTTATTACTTTGAGTCCTAAAATTATTTTTCTCAAATTTCTGAGTTTAGTTTGAAAGAATAAAATATGCCTTTTGTAGATACAGTATTTTTTCTTTAAAGACAAAAATCATTTGTGGCTTGACATCTGTTTAAAAAACTCTTAAAAACTTAAGGTAAGGTTTTAGAAATAATTTATATTAAGACAGGAATTTATTCTATATTTTTATTTTATTCATCAAGGGATGTGTACAATAAATAAAATTACTCCTCCTTTTCATTTAAAAATATTACTTACTATGATGATTCTAAATTGAAATCAGTTTTATTTTGGCACTCAGCTACTGATAAATTTGTTTACTTTGTGTTATGAGGGCAAATATCCTACTTCATTTTAAACTAAGCCAAAATCTAGGTCAGTATTTCTTAATTTAGGAAAGTAAGTAAATAATCACAAACTAGTAGTATAACATCTGAGCACCTGAAATTTTAAAGGTGTCTAGGTGATTCTCATGGACCTTAAAAATTGAGAATCGGGATCCCAGGCTGACTCGGCGGTTTAGTGCCTGCCCTCGGCCCAGGGCGTAATCCTGGAGTGTCTGGATTGAGTCCCACATCAGGCTCCCTGCGTGGAGCCTGCTTCTCCCTCTGTCTGTGTCTCTGCCTCTCTCTCTCTCTTTCTGTGTCTCCCATGTTTAAATAAATGAAATCTTAAAAAAAAATTGAGAATCGCCAATGTAGTGTAATGTTAGTGTTTATTGAGATTTATAATAGTCTTTTCAAATGTGTCAAAACATGTGTTCCATGTGGAAATATATTCAATATTTTCCACTTGAATAACAAATATTTATCTAAAGATAACTTAAAAGTTAACTATTTGTTATGTTTTGAATTACTCAGCATAAGCTATGTTAATTATAGCGAAGAACACAGAAATAAAAAGCATTACCCCATTCCTGAAAGTGAAAGAAATAGTAAATACTAAGATACATTAATATCTTTCTAGCTGAATGACAAAAATCAGTAGGGAAATGTTAAAAATTCAAGAGAATGAGAAGTTAATGTGAATTGCCTCAGTTATTGGAGACTCTAAGAGAGATGGTGGATTGTAGAGTTAATTTTTAACTTAGAGGGTACAGAAGAGAGTTTGGACATAAGAGTATCTGGAAGGAGGAACTTTAAAAATTGAGGGAAAAGCATATAAACAAGTGTATAACCAAGGGAGACCTTCCAGGAAATTTCATCATGGACCTTGGAAATTTCTGACTTGTTATATTATGATTTTTCCTTCTCATGAGAAGAATATAGGATTAACAATGAGATAACAGGGCAGCCTGGGTGGATTAGTGGTTTAGCACCTGCCTTTGGCTCAGCGTGTGATCCTGGAGGCCTGGGATCGAGTCCCACGTCGGGCTCCCTGCATGGAGCCTGCTTCTCCCTCTGCCTGTGTCTCTCTGCCCCTCCTCCCTCTCTGTGTCTCTCATGAATGAATAAATAAAATCTTAAAAAAAAAAAAAACCCACAATGAAATAACAGGAACTTATGGGGTGAGGAATACATTAATTATCTTGATTTTGGTGATGTTTCATATATATAGATATATATAGATATATAGATATATGCATGTCAATGTAAAAAGCATATATAGTTTATGATATGCCAACTTTCCCTTTGTAAAGATGTTTTAAAAATAATTTTTAAAAATTCATGAGTCCATACTGATATTTAAATTGATAAATATGAGAGAGGCCAAATCTATTCTTCACAGTTAAATGCTGGCTAATAAATCTTGAAGGAAGGATGGAATTAGAAAATCACTATTTGGCGACAACTATAGCAATAATTCTTTCAAGCCAAAATAACAAATGGGTGTTATAGTTTAATGAGAAACAAGATCTTACATAGCATCAAAATGTTCTCTTCAGGATGCTTATTAATCACAAAGGTAAAGATCATGACTTTACAATGAAGGAATGTAGAACCACACCACCTTAACCAAATGATCAAGGTCAACATCACCAGTCATGGGACTAAGACAGCATATGCGATCTGATATGATGCACTAAGAAGAAAACAGTTTTATTTCTATGGTATCCCTGCCAAAATAATGCATAAACTAAGTCTTACAAGGTATAGGATCAGAAAAATACATGTTATAAAATATCTGGTCTCTACTCTTGAGATCATGAAATGAAAGTGACTTAGGAATGTACCAGATCTATGAGACATAAATGGCTTAGTGGTTGAGCATCTGCCTTTGGCTCAGGGCGTGATCCCCAGGTCCTGGGATGGAGTCCCACATTGGGCTCCTCTTGGGGAGCCTGCTTCTCCCTATGTCTCTGCCTCTCTTTATCTGTGTCTCTCATGAATAAATAAATAAATAATAAAAATCTTTAAAAAAAAAAAAGGAATGTACCAGATTTAAGGAAACTAAAAAAACATGTCATTAATGTAATATGCAATCTTGGATCAAAAAGAATGGTATATACGGTATTAAGTGGACAATTGGCAAAAATTGAGCAAGGTCTGTAGATTAAGTATTTTATAACTGCCTGATTTTGATTACTGTACTGTCATTTGTAGAAGAAAGTCCTTGGTTTCAGGAAATTTGCACTGATGTGTTTAAGGGAAAAGGAATATCATATCTAAATCTTTTTTCTTTTTCTCCTTTTTAAACTACCTTAAGTGCAATGTTGAAATGAAAATAAACATTTATGTGCCACTTCTAAACGTATGTACCATTTACTCTTCTTTATTATGCCATCGTAAAAGCATTTCTAAATTCTGAAACTTGAGTTACTGAAACTAAGTTATGTATCTGAATGATATCTATACTGACAATTAGATTACAGCTTAATATCAAACTAAACAGTGAAAAATGGGTATTTTACAATTATATAGCACAGAATATATCTTAGACATTTCAAAATTTGACTGAAGCATTTTTAGGGACACCTGGGTGGTTCAGTGGCTCAGGTTGTGATGCCGGAGTCCTGGGATCAAGTCCCTCATCAAACTCCTTGCAGGGACCCTGTTTCTACCTCTGCTTATGTCTCTGCCTCTCTCTGTGTCTCTAATGAATGAATAAATAAATTTTTTTTAAAAAAAGGGAGATGTTTAAAAAACACATTCTATTCTAAATTTCTATGTATTAGTAAATCTTGTCCAAACCAATTCTTTCCTATTTTTTACAGATCTCATGAAAAAGAAACAAGCATATGAGCACTATTATGGTAGATTGGTTTATGAGAACATATTTAATGAATGGCATATCTGCAGATATATCTATCTTTAAAGATTGAGAATAGAGCTGTCTTTATAATGTGATCTTATTCTTTTTTTTAAATAATAAATTTATTTTTTATTGGTGTTCAATTTGCCAACATACAGAATAACACACAGTGCTCATCCCGTCAAGTGTCCCCCTCAGTGCCCGTCACCCATTCACCCCCACCCCCCGCCCTCCTCCCCTTCCACCACCCCTAGTTCGTTTCCCAGATTTAGGAGTCTCTCATGTTCTGTCTCCCTTTCTGATATTTCCTACCCATTTCTTCTCCCTTCCCTTCTATTCCCTTTCACTATTATTTATATTCCCCAAATGAATGAGACCATTTAATGTTTGTCCTTCTTCAATTGACTTATTTCACTCAGCATAATACCCTCCAGTACCATCCACGTTGAAGCAAATGGTGGGTATTTGTCATTTCTAATGGCTGAGTAATATTCCATTGTATACATAAACCACATCTCCTTTATCCATTCATCTTTCGATGGACACCGAGGCTCCTTCCACAGTTTGGCTATTGTGGACATTGCTGCTCTAAACATTGGGGTGCAGGTGTCCCGGCGTTTCATTGCATCTGTATCTTTGGGGTAAATCCCCAACAGTGCAATTGCTGGGTCGTAGAGCAGATCTATTTTTAACTTTTTGAGGAACCTCCACACAGTTTCCCAGAGTGGCTGCACCAGTTCACATTCCCACCAACAGTGTAAGAGGGTTCCCTTTTCTCCGCATCCTCTCCAACATTTGTGGTTTCCTGCCTTGTTAATTTTCCCCATTCTCACTGGTGTGAGGTGGTATCTCAATGTGGTTTTGATTTGTATTTCCCTGATGGCAAGTGATGCAGAGCATTTTCTCATGTGCGTGTTGGCCATGTCTATGTCTTCCTCTGTGAGATTTCTCTTCATGTCTTTTGCCCATTTCATGATTGGATTGTTTGTTTCTTTGCTGTTGAGTTTAAGAAGTTCTTTATAGATCTTGGAAACTAGCCCTTTATCTGATACATCATTTGCAAATATCTTCTCCCATTCTGTAGGTTGTCTTTTAGTTTTGTTGACTGTATCCTTTGCTGTGCAGAAGCTTCTTATCTTGATGAAGTCCCAATAGTTCATTTTTGCTTTTGTTTCTTTTGCCTTCATGGATGTATCTTGCAAGAAGTTACTGTGGCGGAGTTCAAAAAGGGTGTTGCCTGTGTTCTCCTCTAGGATTTTGATGGAATCTTGTCTCACATTTAGATCTTTCATCTATTTTGAGTTTATCTTTGTGTATGGTGCAAGAGAGTGGTCCAGTTTCATTCTTCTGCATGTGGATGTCCAATTTTCCCAGCACCATTTACTGAAGAGACTGTCTTTCTTCCAGTGGATAGTCTTTCCTCCTTTATCAAATATGTGATCTTATTCTTAAAGAAACAAAAATCTAGCCTTCCAAATATTCCCTATTGGTATATTCTGAACTTTATGCTTTAAATATATCTTTATGGATAGCCATTTTGTTAAAGAAAAATGTAAATATCTTAAAAGATAGTTACATGTTAAGGGACATATTGATGATAAAATCACTACAGCTGAAAAAAATAAGATATATTTCGAAATTCAGGTTAGTGAGAAAAACATGCTATGACTACAAACTTTCTAAATTTAAATAAAAAAATTTAAAAACTATGGTAAACAATATTAGACTGCATTACAAGAAAAATATTTGTCAACATACCAATTTTCAAAGTTTGACCAAAGAAATATTTTTTCTGACTAAATTCTTATACAAATTCCAAGTCTATAAAACAACAGAAAGGGATCCATTTTATTAAAGGGGAACAAATTGGCAGTCTTCTTGTCTGCCTCCCTGAACCTACCCCAGAACAGCCCCTGGAGACTTTCCATGGAATCCCAGCTCTTCCTGGAGTTTGTAATCCATAGCTCCAGATCAAGATGGAAACGTGTTATGTTACATTTCACTGTCAGACTATATCTAAAATATTGCAGAAAGTGCTTGCTGCTGCACTTAAATAAATAAAACTAAAGTCCATTTTGGAGGGCAGTAAGATAATGTTTAAATGACTGAAAATCGGGATCCCTGGGTGGCGCAGCGGTTTGGCGCCTGCCTTTGGCCCAGGGCGCGATCCTGGAGACCCGGGTCTCTGCGCCTCGCTCTCTCTCTGTGACTATCATAAATAAATAAAAAAAAATTTAAAAAAAATAAATGACTGAAAATCATGTAATGGGGACTGATTGGTTGAAAGAAATGGGGATATTTAGCAGAAAGGATAGGTGATTCAACAGTGATATGATATTGGTTTTTATATGTAGGAAAGACTATATAATGTGGAATTGTTTCACATGGGTCTAAATGCCAAGTTACAATATCCCCTTTAAAGAATGAATGATTCTCGGACGCCTGGGTGGCTCAAGCAGTTGAGTGTCTGCCTTCGGCTCAGGATGTGAACCTGGAGTCCTGGGATTGAGTCCTGCATCGGGTTCCCTGCATAGAGTCTGCTTCTCCCTCTGCTTATGTCTCTGCCTCTCTCTCTCTCTCTCTCTCGAATAAATAAATACAATCTTAAAGAAAAAAAAGAATGATTCAAATGAGAGGAAGATTTATGAAAATTCAAAAGCCAACACCATTGGCTCAGATCTTTATTATCCCCTTCTTCCCCCCCATCTGCCCATGGATTCTAGGCATGTCTTTTGCCAAGTATATATGTAGCTTAGGTTATATGTATAGGTACTGCTATACCTGACACTATAGCTGTGTTAATTCTAATAACTAATTTGAATTTAAATACTTATTTGTTGCATACAAGGTCCCAGATGTTATGCTAGTGGTGAAGATAAGTAGATGAACAAGACATGGTCTCTGTCTTCAGTCTATAGGAAAACTAACATGTCAACCAAGAACTACAATGCAATATGTGGAGTGCTGAAGGGGAACATAAACAAAGAATTATGGGAAGCAAGAATTAGGAAGAATATTAGTCTTCTTGGGGAAGTCACTGAAGGTTTTGAAATGGCAATATGAAGCTGCTTTATTAAAGACTGAGTTTACCAAGTGATGAGATGGGAAAATCTACCTCAGCTGAAGTTAGTGGTATATGCAAATGTACTGAAGCATGAAATCACACAGAAGAGGTGAGAAATCTTTAATATTGCTGGAAACTAATGCGCCTGCAGTTGTCTGGGATGTTAATTATGGAACGAAGTTCTGGGGGAAGATAGGGACATGAGTTTGCACCCTGTGGGTGATAGATATCCCATCTTTCAATGTACTACATTTATGATAGGCTTGCTGCCTTAGCGTGTGGAGGGATGATAACAAATGGGACTAGGTGAATATTACATTTTTCCATACCAGTAGTATATGAAAGGAAATTCAGTACAGAGGGATTGAATATTGCAATATTAATTATAGAAACTATAACTTTGCTATACTTTCCAATTATTTAAGAAACTTAATAAAGTGCTTATTTTTTACTGTGTGATGAACCTAGAATTGCCTTCAATATAACAGGTTAATTTACAATCATATCAAATAAGGCTATGGATCTATGCATAAAAGGTAAGATAAGTGATTCTAAATATGCATTGCCTTCCCTAACTTTTTAAAAATTTGTTCTCTGAAGATAGAAACCAAAGGGCTGTGATATTAGTAGATCAAGAATACTGAAGCAATTTATAGCCCCTAAAAAAGAATGATTTTGAATTTTCCACCATAGAATTGCTCTTTTAACAAATTGCTATGTATTTTTTAATTTTTTATTTTGTGTATGTTAATTTCAGGTAACTTAAAAAAATTGCCTTAACAATTTCCTATGTATTTAATTTATTTTTTCATATTTCTCTGTTTATTATTTAAATAAATAATATTTATTTACTTCTGTGAACTAAAAGTTCACAGAATTTAACAGCAAATAAAATTTAATAATTTAGTACTGTGCATTAGTTTTAACTATCTCTATTTTACAGTCTGTAAGGTTCATGTTATATAGTTCAGTACCAAGAAGATCTATACAACTGTCCAACCAGTCTTTTTATTCATCCTATATGTCAGTTTTTGCTGTCTTTTAAAGGTGAAAGTCCAAAGTAATGCTTTATAAATCCTACTTCCAGACCTTGGTATGGAATACTCTTTTTGGCTGGTCATACTATATAAAACTAGGGTTGTACTCTTTTGTTTTCACTGAAAAGATACCACCCTCTGTCCCCCAACACACACACACACACACACACACACACACACAGAATAAAGAAAAAAAAAGGAAAAAAGTACTTACACCATGAACTTAGGTTGTCTGTCTTTAGGTTGAATTTATAACACTGAAGCTATTTAAAGTAAAATTTATGTCATTTTAAAGAGAAACTTTTTATTTAATGATCAGAAAGAAATCAAAATGATTTAATTCTGTAGACTTTCTGCCTTTTATTTCAAGATTAACTTCAACTTTATGGGACTTAAGTGGAAGCATTACAGTATTGCATTATTTCATAACCCACTCCAAGAAAACACACACTTATGTTTTATTTCTTTTACTGGAATTATAAAAAGGGTTAAAAAAAGAAAACAGGTTTTAAAAAATCACATTGATAAGCAACAATTTGCTTACTTCACTTTTTACTAACATGACTGGAATGAGGGGAAGGGAATTATAAAAAGGCGAGATCCATTGTTTTCATTTGTAATTGTAGGCAACACTTTGTGGTGCATTTTAATCTTTCATTTAATGTCACCTCTATGTAATATCATTTAATGTAACCTACTCACACTCTGCAATTAATATCACTTCTATACCATTCTAAAAGGAAAAAGAAAAAATAAAAAAATTATGCAAAACATTATCTTTGATCTTCATAAAATTCTAGATGCACCCTACTTTGCTTTCTTTGCTTTCTGTGCTAATCTGCACATCACCTTCTGTTATGTATTATTTAGGAAGTTGTATGTATGTTGTAAAATCATATAGAGTGAAAGAAGAAAAATAATACAATTTTATATAACTTTGTTTCAAACAAATAATTTATACTGTCCAAAATATATCATTTGAAAAAATTAAAAAATAAATTTAATAACCAACACCATATTGTCATGTATGAGGTAGTGGTAATGATTTACAGATGGAGGACAACTTGCTTGGAAATGCCACATTTTTCCCTTGTTAAGTTTCTACACCCGATTCAAAATATGCAGATAGTTCGCTCAAAAATCACTTCACTCACATATTTACTTCTTTCATTTCTTGATCTAGTCCATCTATTCTCCATGCTCCCAACAGCATTTTAAAAAATACAAACCATATTTATTGAAAACTTGAAAACTTGTGTGTGTGTGTGTGTGCAGTGTACTGTGCTGAGAACTTTACATATTTTTTTAGCCTCATTTTACAAGGGAGCTAAGCTACAAATAAGTTGTCACTTGTTCAAATTTCCAGTGATAATGGGATTCAAACACAAGCAGTTTAACCCCCACTTAGTCATTATACAGTAATGCCTCCTCAATGTCTTTTAAAGCAAAATACAGTGTAATTCTTTTATTTTTTTTAAGATTTTTAAAATTTATTTATTCATGACAGACAGAGAGAGAGAGAGAGAGTGAGAGAGAGGCAAAGACAGAGGCAGAGGGAGAAGCAGGCTCCACTCAGGGAGCCTGATGTGGGACTTGATCCTGGGACTCCAGGATCGTGCCCCAGGCTGAAGGTGACTCTAAACTGCTGGGGCACCAGGGCTGCCCCTAATTATTTTCTTCTCTAGCTTTCACTCTAACCATACTGGGAGCCTTTAGTTTATTTATTCATTTGGTTACAGAATGCTCATCTGTGCCAAGTGCTGGGAATAAACTAGAAAATAAAAGATTTGTACTCATGTAACTCACCACACGGTAAGGGAAGCAAATATGAAGTACAGGTAGTAGGAGTGCTCTAGTAGACATAAGTCTGTTCTGGACTTACATAGAGGCACACAGAAGGAGCATTGTGTGAAGAGTCAGGTAAGGTTTTCTGAGGAAAATCATGCCAAAGCTGAGTTTTGAAGAATGTGTAGGTGGTAGCTGGTAAAGGACCAGCAAGAGGTGAAAGGACGTATCAGGCAGCTGTATTTACCTATTTACGGCTGAGAGGTGAAACAGAGCAGGGAGTTTTGTGGACCTGCTAGTATATAAGTAGAGTTGAAACACAGAGTGCACGTTGGAAAACTGAGGCAGATGAGCTACGAGGAAAGTAAGAGACATGTGGAAAGGGAAAGGCATGATCATATTTGCACTTTGGACAACTTTGGAAAGACCATCCTAATTATATCAAGAATTGATTGGGAATGGTTTGGGGAGTGCTCTATATTAGCATGAAGAGGATCTGTTAGGAAACCATTATAGTGAACCAGGAGGAGCTGATGATCTCTTTATATCAAGGGAGCTACATGAAGGATGGATAGAATGGCCAGATCAGAAAGATGTAAAGAATGGATTGGTAAATATAATTTTTGGTGAATGATTGAATTTGGAGGTTAATGGAAAACAAAAATATGGTAGGATATCCAGATTTCCATCTTGTATTATAGGTGGTGGTGAAGATAGGTGGGGATGTGTTACTAAGGTATAAGATACTCAAGAATTAACAGTTTTGAAGGAAAAGCTAGCAAGTTTAGTTTGGGACAGGTTAATTTGAGATTGATAAGAGACAACTGAGTAGTAATTGAGTAAGTATTTGAGTATGAAATTTGGGAGAAAGATTTAAGGAGAAATCTCTTTAAGAAGGGATCTTTCGGGATGCCTGGGTGGCTCAGTGGCCAGGAGTCTGCCTTTGGTCCAGGGCATGATCCCGGGATCCAGGATCGAGCCCCACATCAGGCTCCCTGCAGGGAGTCTGCTTCTCCCTCTGCCTGTGTTTCTACCTCTCTCTCTCGCTGTGTCTCTCATGAATAAATAAATAAAAATCTTAAAAAAAAGAGGGATCTTTCATTATATTTTTAACTAAAAGTATTTGGCATATAATAATTGTACAGTCAATGAATATAGGTTGGATGACTCAATAAACATTACATTTTTACTTTGATAAATAAATCTTAAGGAAATAATATTGGAATTTGTATTTATCTTAGATTAAGGGTAGATTTTATTTATTTATTTATTTATTTATTTATTTATTTATTTATTTATTTATTTTTAAGAGTAGATTCTAAACAGGAGTCCTGTAGGTGGTATAAAAATATTCTAGGGCTAATTGTGTAAGGAAGCAAAAGCTTTGCTCTTTATTCACCCAGGCTTGCATCCTCTTTCTGTTCCAGTTCATCTCCTCACTTCTTCTACTGCCCTGTGTCTACCTGAATTTCCTCCAGAGACTGAGCCCTAGTAACCAGATGTAGAGTAGATAAGTGAATGAGTAAACAACCTGATGAAACAAAACAAAACAAAACAAATATCTAAATTGTTTAAGACCCCAAGTCACATAAATTTTGAATTGGAAGATTGTTAAACCAGTCTCATTCATATATCCATACACTAAACAAAGATGTGTACTCTAGGTTAATATTATGCCTTTGGATATTTATATATAGGATATTACATAGTATTCAACAAGCAGAATAGGCATTCTTAGCACAATTAAGGTTTACTCTTGAGATAGCATGTTTCCATTTCCTAATATTAACCAAAGTAGATGTATGTGCATATGCCCACAGACATGTATATAGTCTTCCAGACACTACAATACAGCGCTTATCAAAACAGGTCATGAGCCCTGGCCTCATTGAGCTTAGAATACCCATTAACTAGAGAATGACCCAAAGGAATGAATGCACATAGCTGTGCTTTGAAGGAGAGTCACATGGTCAGAGGAAAGTATATGTTGATGAGAGCTATGACAGAGAAAGCAAAACTAACCTTTCTTTACACCACTACAACTAAGGAATATAGTAAGGGAGGGCTTTGCATTTCAAGATAAACTACACACATGCACATACACACACATGCACATGCACACACACAATAGAATGCTTGTCTAATACTAGTCCCCCAAGTAAACAAAGCCTTGGTCCCCTTTGCAGTAAGTTGCTTACTTCTTCATAAAAAACAAATTAATCTCTGTTCCTTTCATTATTAACATATATGGAAATGTTTCCCCTTGCAGATCTTATTATGTGAGGAAACTGATCTTTGGGGAACAATGAGAATAATTAATACACTAAAACTTTTTTTCTCTAAATACTTGCTATATTATTTTTTATGAAGTCCAGTTCTCCCAATTGTTAAACTCTCTCATAAGCATTACAAGTCAAAATGTCTTTACCAATATTCATATTAGTATTTGAGGTTTCTTTTTGTATGTAGTAAAAAAAAAGTCAAGGAAATCTTTCTGCCTCAGAGATGATTAAGCTGAGATCTGAACAATAAGTAAAAGTTAACTAGAGAAAAGAGATTGTGGAAAACTTTTGAAGAGGCTAAGACATTAAAGTTATGATTTAAACTGGACTTGACTTTTTAATACCTGAAAATGTAATGGTTCTAATATCTAAAAATGATCAGAAAGATATGGATTTAGGAAGAGACATCATCTAGAAACAAGCAAGAAATGGAGATTTGACATAGCATATTTGAAAGCAGATTTGGGAAAAAGATGCTGATCATATTTTAGAGTTCACCTTGTTCAATAAGCAAATTTCATAATAATAAAAATTTCTCCTAAATCAAATGGGAAGATCTTATTTACCCCAAAACATTTATACATGCAAATAGAACTATAGTTAAGCAATGTTTAGCTGGATTATTTTGGGACATCAGGTTTATCCCTGAACTTTACCTCTGTTCAGGAATTGAAGAGACTAGAGTATTTTATTCCGAGTTAAAGACACAGAGGCTATGGGTACAGAGGATTCCATAATCAGCAATATTAGCAAGGCATTTCCTTGCTTTCCTTTCCATATGTATGCAGAATGTATATATGTATACATATATGAATGTAAACAGAAATACAACAATATGTATTATCAAATATATATATTTCATATATATTTTATATATAAATATAGCTCTTCACGGGAACTGGTGTGATATTTTCATATTTGTGCACAAGAGTAGCGAAATTATAACGATGTGCTTTTTTTAAAGCTTATGAAAAATCTAGATTTGCTTCAATATCAATATGAACAGATTAAAAAATAGTTATGTAATTTTTGTATTGCAAAATGGTCCAGTCATGGAAACCTTTAGATAGCAAATTGCATACATTTTTTTAAAAAATGGGATTGAATTTGCAAAAGATTTGTCAAGCATACTTCTTATTATATGAAGCAAAGTGTACTGTCCAGTAAGTAAGAAGCAGTAGGGCCATAACTGGTTTCTTTATGACATAGAATGGAGAGAATGCATCCATCTAGGGATACTTAATTGCTTTCAGTGGAGGCATTTAAGCATGATTTTGTCCTAAACAAAGGTTCAAATGAACATTCAGAAAGATGCTAGTAAATGAATCAGAGCACTATTTTCTCTTATAGATCAGATTCTCTCATAACCAATTGCCTTTGCTATATCACAACGACTGTGTTAACACACAGTATTTAACTATCATAGAATTTCATATAATTTACATTTTGTAGAAGCCTCTCTCCTGTTTTGGTGTTTTATTTTGTTCTTAATTATAAATAAAACTATGTTTTAATTAAGCAAATTCATGATTATCTGATAATGGAAAATGTTTTTCCTGCATGTTAAGCAATAAATTGATTGGTAAAGAATTCTGTAATCAAACTAGATGCTTTTTATAGTCACATATCTGCTATTACACAGAAAAGGTACAGTAGAGGCTGGCTGAATTGTGTTTCACATTTTATTCAGGCACAGGCGACTTAATATTATTTAGTTATTATTATGGAAGTATAGTTGACATATATTAGCTTCAACTGTGCAATATGGTAATTCCACAAATGCATATAATATTCAATGTTCACCACAACTGGAGTCACTATTGGTCACCCATACAACATTATTACAATATTATTCACTATGTTTCAACTATGCTGTACATTTCATCTCTTGTGACTTCCTTATTTTATGACTGGAATTTTATGCTTCTTTATCTTCTTTGCCTATTTCATCCACCTCACCACGTCTCTCTCCTCTGGCAACCGCCAGTTTGTACTGTATATTTATGAGTTGTTTCTGTTTTTTTTTTTTTTTGTTTTGTTTTGTTTTTAAGATTCCACATATAAGTGAAATCATGATATTTATCTTTCTCTGCCTGACTTATTTCACTTAATGATTTTTATTTGTACTCTTAGGCACAGGGAGGAATCAGATTCAATCCATGGTTCTTAACTTGACTAATTTAGAAATTGTCAAAGTTTCTGTCTTCCACTAGAAAAAACAGGTGATGAACTTAAACAACTGTTTAAGTAAGTAGTTTCAAACACATTTTTATTGAAGACAAAATGGGTTTAGGCCTGAATGGTCATGTTTACTGCCCTCACTGACTTAAATCACTAGGTAAAACTCAAAATCCCATTTCATATTTCCTTTCAGTGTATACTGGGGAATGATTGTTGACTTTTGAAATATCATATTATACACATCATATGTCAACAACCAAAATATTCCTAGAACTTTTATTAAAATACAGTGCTTTAGAAAAATCCATCTATTAGTGTGGTGATATGTAGTAAATACCTCAGTATGTTCCCCCAAATGTATTTAGTTGAAAATATAATCTATTCAAAGGATGACAGTGCAATTAATTGTGGAAACACAGAAGTGTTAAAGTTAAGAAGACTCAAGATATAAACAAACATGGAAGCACAGGAGAAACCAAAGAATGTTTTGTTCAAAACATGTATTAATATATATTTTCTTCTAAAATATATTTTTTAAAGATTTTATTTATTCATTCATGAGAGACACAGAGAGGCAGAGGGAAAAGCAGGCTCCCTGCGAGGAGCCTGATGTGGGACTCGATCCAGGACTGTGGGATCACAACCTGAGCCAAAGGCAGATGTTCAACCACTGAGCCACCCAGGTGCCCCCTAAAATATTTTTAAAAGAGAAATGATAGTTTAATTGTATTTGCAGAATTCTACTTAACTATTCACAAAACCTTTTGTTAAAGTCTGTTCTATCTCATTCTCATTCTCTTCTGGTCTGCTTCTTGTTTATTCATCTAAAAATAAGCTCAAGTTCCAAATCTCTAAAATATTCTTCCCTCCTTTCTAAACTTCTACTTTCCATCCTCTCTCAAGCCTTGAAAGAATATTTTATGTGCAAACATTTCCTCCAATTTCTAATCCCAAATAATCTTCTTAACCTCTTCTAGTCTAATTTCTGCTGTCACATTCCACTTTAATTACTCTTTGAAAGTCACAAGGACATTTTAATTAATACAGCTAATTCCTTCTTTTCAGCACTGGTCTTTATTTTTTGTTGTTTTTATTTTTTTAAGATTTTATTTATTTATTCATGAGAGGCACACAGAGAGAGGCAGAGACAAAGAAGCAGGCTCCACACAGGGAGCCTGATGCAGGACTCGATTCCTAGACCTAGGATCATGCCCTGAGCCAAAGGCAGATGCTCAACTGCTGAGACACCCAGGTGTCCTGCAGCACTGGTCTTTAAAGACCATATTTCACATATTCAATCCTTCTCCTCCCTTGGTTTTCATGCAATGCCCTTTTGGATTTCTTTTTACCACTTGGACTTCTCTGTCATTGTTTCCTTTCCTATTGCCTATCAAATTGACAACAACATGTAAAAATTGATCATGTTTGAATAGTGGCTCTGAGAATCATCATTAATTTTTTGTTTATCTCTATACTTATTTTCTAAATGTTCTATATTGTTTACATTAGTTTTACAATCTTACAATAAATGTAGAAACAGTATGGATAGCATTTATGATTTCTCACAAGATGGAAATTTTGTAATGTTAATATGATTACTGGACAAAATATAATTCAAGAAAGAATTACATAACAGGATTAAGTGTTTGTTTTTTTAAAAAATGGCACCAGATCACTGGAAAGTGATCTACTATTTTCCTCACTTCTCAAGAGAAACATAAACATTATGACTATTATAACCTTATTTGGAAATTTGCCTTTACTTCACTTTGATTTCCTTGAAAACAACCTAGATTTTGTACTGTTTGCAGATTAAACCAATCAAAGAGGTTCTCGAACTGGTCATGCTGTCATAACCCATTCAGACTTGTTTGAGTCCAGCCATCTCCCAAAGGCCAAATCTGCAGAAATTATGAAGCTTTAGATCTTTCTGAGGCCTACCAGTTAGCTAGAGATACTGAAACAAATGTACTCATGGATAATAGCTATTTTTTTACATGGTTCATTATTTTGATATATTTTAGAAGCAGTGTGGCTTCACCATTACAGTTGGTGCTTTCATTAAACATGGCAGCCACCTAAAAGGTCTGTTAAGTGCCTTGCCTCTTTAAAGGAATTAGCTTTAAGTAAAATTTAAAAGAAAAGGGTAATTCTTTCACAGAGTATAATGCAGAATAAGTTGCTTTGACGCATTTCCAGGCTGTCTAGCAAGTCCAACTACCAAAGCTACATGAACTCCTAAATATTGGCATCAAATCTTGAGTCAACTACTGCTTAAGCACCTCATGTTGAAGGAATATGTTAGAATAGATAAGATTTTCTCTGCTCCAACAACACCAAGATGTCTGCCCTGAAATGCTGAAATGGAAAAATTACAGTAAAATTCTAAACCGCTTCCTCAGGAAAAATGGAACAAATGAATGGCATTTTAAAACTGAGACTTGCAAAAATATCCAAATGTGGGACTCTGTCCCAGAACTGCCAAGATCACACCTTGAGCCTCCTCGGCATCCCAAGAGACATATTTCTAAAGAACCTCAGATCAAGCAGTAGCCTACTTACTATAGATGGATGGTTTCTACTCAAGACCTACATATTAAGATTCTCAAATGCCCAGATCTACTGATACTCTCTAGTCTTCTGTTGCTTTCATTTCTCAGATATCTTTTCCCCTTTCTGTTTTCTAATTGCTAAAGAGAGATTCTCAAGATTCCTCCCCTAATTTTATTACTCTTAGTAATTTAGAAATATAAAAAATTATTACACAGCTTCTTAATATCAAACCACATCTCTTCTCTATAGTTCTGGGTGGGGTGGGATTTATTATCCTAGCTGATCCCAAAAGCAGCAGGACTTAGCTCAGAGGTGTTGTCCAGTGCTTTCTGATAATTCTTATGTTAATACCTTTTTTAAAAAAGACTTTATTTATTCATTCATGAGAGACACAGAGAGAGACAGACAGAGACACAGGCAGAGACACAGGCAGAGGAAGAAGCAGGCTCCAAGCAGGGAGCCGGATGTGGGACTCAATCCCGGGTAACCAGGATCACACCCTGGGTTGAAGGTGGTGCTAAACTGCTGAGCCACCTGGGCTGCCCTGTTAATACCTTTTGTCTCAGTCTTTGTGTGCTATATTTTGTCCACAATCCTAAATATTTTTGTGGAACTACTCACTTGATGAAAGACTAAAGTTATAGTATGAAGACAAAAGTTCTGAGTCTGAGATTAAAATTGCCCCAAGTGATATAGATCTGACTGATACACCTACAGTCAATCATTGAGACTATTTCTATCCCACCCCTGACCAAAAAGAGGGATTTTGAGAGATTTTGTAGGACTGAAAAATTTCTACTCGTAATCCTCATGTCATTAGATTCTGTGCCTATTCCTTTCCTACTTCTCTTGATAAAACCCAAATTGCTCAACTAACACTAAACTAAACTTACAAAAACTATTCCTCTCATTTCCAATTACTTTTTTGACTGTTATTCCAGAAAGAGCTGAACTTTGAATGACCTTCCTTACTAAAGTTGTATAATGTTTTCTCTCTTCCTTAACAGGAACACTACTTTGGGGTATTTTCATGACACAGGAATTCTAAATAAATGCTTATTTTTAATGGTGCTCTGGTTAATTTTATTACACAATATGAATTAAATTGGATCTGTCAATTTGATAATTTTCAAACTTTTCTTTTTCTGGTCAAGCATTTTATACCAGCATTTACCCTCCTCTGTAATCAGTATTTCTGTATTACTAATCTACAAATAACCAAAAATTTACCCTGTGAATTAAATACCACAATGGTTGACTGTTATAAAAGCTATTAGAGTGATTTTCACAGATTAAATCATCATATAAATGTCAGCTTTCCTTGTGAGTTCAATGTGGGAGAAAGGATACTGAGAAGAGACTGAACTTTAGAGACTAACATACCTAGGTTATAAATCAGAGTCTTCCATAATATGTTTTTTAATTTGGACACTTTTTTTTTACTTTGAATTAGAATTTTGATAGCATTGAGGCTATGGCGTCCGGGAATGGTGAAATGACTTAAGGCCATAAGCATAGATGATATCAGAAATGGAGTCTCTTAATTATTGGTTTGGTGTTTATTTTTCCCTCTACCTTATAGTCTCCTATACTGCCTAGTCTGAAATGACTAAAAGATATAAAGTTACATAATTCCTTTCAAAAAAAAAATCTTGACTTTTTGTTTCTATTATCAAATCAAAACAATCTATTAGTAAACTTGTTGGCTTTTGTCAAAAGATATTCTGAGTAGCCTTTATCAGAGGTAAATAACAAGTAAAAATTTTTATTTTTTCAACAAACATTTCTTGAGAAGCTACTGTTCTAAGCCATGTGAAAGCAGTGGTGAATAAAAAAAAAAAGGTAAAGTCTCTGCCCTCATGAAGATGACAATCTAGTGGGGAGACAGAAAAAAATGTATTCTATAATGATAATAGGATTAAGTATAATAAAATGATAAATAAAATAAGAAAGAAAAGAGAAAAAAGAAAGAAAAAAGAAATGGAAAGAAAAAAAGAAAAATGCAAGGAGAAGAGAGTGAGGGGATAGAGAGAGATGGAGGTGTTAGTATAGATAAAGAATCAAAGAAGACTTCTCTGAGGAGGTGTAATTTAAGTCAGCCCCTAGTGAGGTGAAAGAGGGAGCTTATGAACTTCCAGGGGAATGGTGCTACAGGCAGAGGTAAGAGCAGTGGAAAGACCCTGTGAGGAAAGCTGCCTTGTGTATTGGAGAAAGTAAACTGAAGAGAAGTAAAGGAGGACATGAGACCAAGAGGGTAGCTAGAGGATAGTTTATGTAGAACCTTATGGGTCATGGTAAGATCTTTAAATTTTCCCTAAGTATGATATTAAGCCTGGAAAAATAATATGTTATTAAGGGTATCACCTCATACCTGTCAGAATGGCTGAAATCAAGAACACAAGAAACAACAGGTGTTGGCAAGGAATGTGGAGACAGGGGAACCCTTGTGCACTGTTGGTGGGAATGCAAACTGGTGCAGTCACTGTGAAAAACAGTATGGACGCTCCTCAAAAGGTTAAAAATAGAACTATCCTGGGTACCTAGGTGGCTCAGTGAGTTAAGCATCTGCCTTTGGCTCAGGTCATAATCCCAGAGTCCTGGGATCAAGTCCCAAATTGGGCTCCCTGCTCATCAAGGAGTCTGCTTCTTCCTCTCCCTCTGCTTCTCATCCCTTGCATGTGCACTCTCTCTCTCTCTCTCAAATAAATAAATAAAATCTTAAAAAAATAAAGAACTACCATTAATCCAACAACTGCACTACTAGGTATTTACACAAAGAATACAAAACAGACTCTTAACTATAGAGAACTGATGGTTACCAGAGGGGCAGTGGGTGGGGGGATAGATAATGGGGATTAAGAAGGACACTTGTGATGAGTACTTGGTGTTGTGTGAAAGTGCCAAATCACTATAGTGTACACCTGAAACTAATATTACACTGTATTTTAACTAACTGGAATTCAAATAAAAACTTTAAAAAGAGTATTCAGTAAAACATACACCATTCTAGAGTGCTTTGTGGGATGATGTGGTAGTGGTTATCATTTATGATGTATTAGTCATAATAAAGATATTTTAATGATATTATTTAAATAAGCTCTTATTTTAATAAGTTAGGGTACATTTATGTCCTAAGACCCATATGGATTATGGAAATAGAGAACTGAAGATTCAGTTAATTTTTAGTTGTACTCATACAAACAAAAGTTATTCAAATTTGATTTAGCTTAAATGTATAGTTGCATTTTAAAATGAATTTATTTATCAAAAGTGATAAGAGGAATGCCTGGGTGGCTCAGCAATTAAGTGCCTGCCTTTGACTCAGGGTGTGATCCTGGAGTCCCGAGATCGAGTTCCACATCGGGCTCTCTGTATGGACCCTGCTTCTCCCTCTGCTTATGTCTCTGCCTCTCTCTTTGTGTGTCTCTCATGAATAAATAAATAAAGTCTTTAAAAAAAGTGATAAGAAATGATATCTGACAAAAAAAAAGCAAAGAAAATTAAGAGGTAGAGACTTCAGTTACAAAATAACTAAATCCTGGAGATGAAAAGTGCAACACAGGGAGAATAGTCAATAATGTAATAGAGGCATCCGGGTAGCTCAGTTTAGCATCCAGCTCTTGATATCCACTCAGATCATGATCTCAAGATCCTGAGATCTAGGCCCAAGTTGGGCTCTGTGCTGGCTGTGGAGCCTGCTTAAGATTCTCTCTCTCCCTCTCCCTTTGCCCACTCCACTCCCCCACCCTTTCTCTCTCTCAACTAGTAATAATATGGTAATAATGTATGATGACAGGTGGTGAATACAGTTACATGATAAGCCTTGAGTAATGTATAGAATTCTTGAATGACTATGTTGCACACCTGAAATTAATATAACATGTGTCATCTATATTCAATAATAAAAAAGAAGTGATATTTGAGAAACTCTAAAATATTAAATAATGGACTAGAAACTGGAATCTTCTTCCTGTTTCTGACTACCATTTACTAAATGTGCATATTGGCAATTTATTTAAACTTCCTGAGCTTTAGTTTCCCCATCTTTAGTATACTGACAATAATACCTTCCTCAGGAGACTGACCAAAGAGTCAATGAAGTAATTCTTTTGAAATGTACCTAATATAGGAAGTGCTAAATAATTGTTTCTTTTTCTCCAAAATTTATACAGGAAGTCATAGTCATGATCCTTCCACTTTGTTCTAAAAGTAAATGAACTCTTAAATGAAATAAATCTTCTAAAAGAATGAGTGATTGAAATACAACCTATGTAATTTAAATCATTTGCTAAAAATGTTTTATCAAACAATGAAACAATGAACAGTGAAGTAATTGATTTATATCATCATTTATTAAGTGAACTTCCTGGGTATCTTGTGAGCTTGGAAAAAAAAATCCTCCAGGGTATAGCATAATGAATGCTTAAAAAATAATTGCATAGAGTATAAAATGTTATTGAAATACATTTAGTTTAGCTAAAGCATATATCATTTTCCTATGCACAAACCATTTTTACAATATATTATTTAATGCTCAGTCCTTTTGTAATAATCCCCATATATGGATGAGAAAATGAAGATTCAAAGAAGTTGACAGTTGGTGGATGAAAGAACCTAAATTTGAGTGCTTGTTAGATTTTGTAAAAGATATTCTAATGAAAGTTACAGAAATATACTGAATTTTAAAGATGAAACCTTAGTAATATAGAAAATAAAGTATACTTAGAAGAAATATTAAATTACAAACATAAGTCGGAATTTTTTTAAAGATTTTATTTATTTATTCATGAGACATAGAGGCAGAGACACAGGCAGAGGGAGAAGCAGGCTCCATGCAGGAAGCCCCATGTGGGACTGATCCCAGAACTCCAGAATCATGCCCTGAACCAAAGGCAGAGGCTCAACCACTGAGACCCCAGGTGTCCCTGTAAGTCAGCATTTGAATAATTAAAGAAAAGATGTGATCTTTCGATAAGATCACTTACCAAAATTTTTTTTTCAATTTATTGCAACACAGATTCATAGAGTGTCTATTATATGGTAGAACCTCTTAGATATTCACAATTGGTTAATAATTCCAGAAAGCTTTGTAAAACTTTTCTAATTTTGAATGAATATCATTTGAGTAAATATTTTACATGACTGTATTTTTTACTCTTACTGGTGCCATATTCATCTGCTTTCCATGGTGCCTAGCATAAAGTGAAAATAAATGTGATTTATCTTTTTAAGTGAAACCTTAAGGAGCAAGATTTTCAATTAATTATAATTTTAAAAGTCAGAATACTCAAGAATGAGCAAGTTCTCCATTTACTTTCATTTACTTCATAAATAAACAATGATTTTAAAAGATTTATTTTTTAAAATCAGGAAAATATAGCATGTTAATTTTTCAGATTGGCTCTTTAAAGAACTGTGGACCTCTTTCAATACTTTCTTCAAAAAGAAGTTTTGTGGTTTTTCCATTCAGAAACAAAGAAACATAAGAAAAAAAGATAGACATCATGAGAGCACTATCATTTGAGGAAATAACTTGTGTAAATCCATTGAATTGCAATAAAGTTAAGTTATTTCATTCTCTCCCTCTCTGGGTTAAAAGTTGTGCAAGTCCAAAATCAGCTGGGTCAATGTAATTCATTTATTAAAACATTTTTTATCTGTGACTATTATGTTTTTATTTCTGTTTTACCATTGTTCCAGAGAACAGAATTTAATGGCCTTATATCTCCTTTTTTTCCTTCTACTTCAAAATGATTTCTTAATTTAGAAGCTGTGAAGAAACTTTGATGGGAGTAATAACCTAGGTCAGAGTAGCAATTTTAAAAAGCTACATTCTTGCTAGATTAGAGTAAACCAAAATCTTCCATATCCAGATTTGAGCAATCTACCAGGAGCTTAAATCAGCTCCATGTTGAGGTCTGATCATTTTTGACCTTCTCTCATAGGCTTTATGACTCCGCAGTTCATAATTAAAAGTCAGTCTGTCTTTTGCTAGTTCAGTTACCTGCTTCTAGGAGGAGGACACTTATTCTAGTGTCTTCTATCTGATAGATGTTTTCAACGTGTTTGATCTGATGAAACCTTATTCTTAAAGGTAAAAATAAAATGCCCTTGCATATTAAAACTTGATGGTACTCAATTTTATAATTATTTGATCCCATTTGTTTTACGTATTTACCCTTTCAGTTCATTTTCAGTATTTTGTTTAAGCAGTGATTTATATATATTCGTAAATATTTCCAATTTTTAAACTTCAGTTTCCAAATTTTGGTAACTTTAGTTCTACTAATTACCCTTTTAAGAAAGAAGTATTTGAAAAAAGATATTTGAAGAGAATACTCAGTTTCTACTGGTACAATTTATAATAATGTCATACTTAATATCACACTTTCAGCATTTCTATTAATGAATATTGGTAAAAGTCTTATTTAAATATGACCTCTCAAGACCACTAAGCCACCCGGGTGTCCCTGTGCTGAGACATTTTCCACACAGACATTTAGTATTGTGTTTAGCCCTTAAATTGTTTTTTGAAGGAGGTAAAAATGGCACAGAAATGCCATTGGCACATTGCAACCCTCTAACACAACTCAGTCTGAGCATGTTGGGTGAAATTTTGTCATGTGAAATTTCATTTTGTCATACTGAGACAAAGAAAGTAGTTAAATGTGAAGCAAGTTATTGTTTGTTTTCCTATACATTTTTTTCTAGTATTTTGTGTCTGTAGGGAAGTTGTTCATAAGTTAACATGTTTTAGGGATGCCTGGATGGCTCAGCGGTTGAGCACCTGCCTTTGGCTCAGGTCCTGATCCCCAGATCCAGGATCGAGTTCCGCTTCAGACTCCCTGTGAGGAGTCTGTTTCTCCCTCTGCCTGTGTGTGTGTGTGTGTGTGATGAATAAATAAATAAAATCTTTTTTAAAAAATTAATTAACATGTTTTAGTTTCCTACTAAGTTATCAGCTTGTTTTTAATATATTTGTATCTTTTTTCCTTTTATCAATCTGTTAGAAATTTACTAATTTTATTAATCTTCTCAAATAGTTTTGGTTTTAATTTCTTTTTTTCTGTTTATTTTCTATTTTATTAGTTTCTGTATTTAACCTTATCATGTTTTCTCTATGTTTTACAGTCGGTTTCTTTGGCCTTTCTTTACCATCTTAAGGTACAAGCTTGATCATTCATTTGAGAGCTTTCTCTGTTCTAATATAAGCTTTTAGTGCTATACATTTCTTTCTAGGAACTGCTTTCACAGCTTCCAAAAACTTTTGGTATGTTTTGTTTTTATTTTTATTCAATTCAAAATAATTTCAATTGTAATTTCTTCTTTGATCCATGGTTATTTAGAAGTGTATTACTTGCATTTCAAACAATTTTTGGATTTTCCAGGTATCTTTCTGGTACTCATTTATAGTTCAGTACTATTGTGGTCGGAGAAAATACTTTGTGTTAGTTTAATGCTCTAAATTTATTGAGTCTTATTTTATGGCCCAGAATATGGTACATTTTGGAAATATTTCAGTGTGTACTTAAAAGGATATGTAGTCTGGTGGTGTTGATCTGAAGTTTTATATGTTAAGTTGGTATATAATGTTGTTCCAGTCTCCTATATCCTACTGAATTTTTATCTACAAATGGCCTCTGATTTATGATGCTTCAACTTTTGATTTTTTTGACTTATGATGGTGCAAATGTGATACATATCCAGTAGAAACTATATTTCAAGTTTTAAATTTTGATCTTTTCCTGGGCTAGTGACAGCAGTATGATATTCTCTCATAATACAGGACAGCAGCAGCCAGAGCTTCCATTCAGCCATGTGATCACGAGGGTAGACAACTGATAAACAACCACTTTGTACCCGTGCAACTATCTTGTTTTTCATTTTTAGTACTGTATTTAACAAATGACATGAGATATCCAACGCTTTGTTGTAAAGTGGGCTTTGTGTTAGATGATTTTGCCAGCTCTAAGCTAATGTAAATGTTTTGAGCATATTGAACAAAGGCTAGGCTAAGTTATGATACTGAGTAGGTTCAGTGTATTAAATGCTTTTTGACTTAGGGTATTTTCAATTTATGCTGGGTTTATAAGAACATAATCCCATTGTAAGTCACTGAAGATCTGTATTTATTCTATCAATTACTGAGAAAAGAGTACTGAAATCTCTCACTGTAATTGTGGATTTGTCTTTTTCTTCTTTAGACACAGAAATAATCAGAGATATGTGAAAGGATAAACTAAAAAGATCTTTTTTTTTTTAAGTAAAAAGATCCAAGATCAGAAAGAAAGGAACCAGAGTGCCTAGAAATTTATGTAAAGGAAAGAGAAGGATTATAATAGAAATATGAAAAGAAGAATAGAAAAATAAGTGGATAATAGAGCTTTCAAAAGAGAAGTAAGTAAAAGATCACTGAGTGACAATGGTAAGACATTGATCCAAGAACAGAATATGGAGAACTTTCCTCTTATTTTTATGAATTAGAGAAATAGTAGGAAGTTTGCCCATTCTTTACCCCTCACTTTGGCAACCACCAATCTGTTCATTGTTTCTATCAGTTCTTCCTCATCTCCTTCTCTTTCTCTTTCATCTTCCTCCTCCTCTCCTCTTTCTCCCCCACCTCTGACCCTCTTCTTCTTCTTAAGATTCCACAAAAAAGTGAGATCATATGGTATAGTCTTTGAATTATTTCACTTAGCATAATGCTCTCGATGTTCAACTATGTTGTTGCAAATAGCAAGATTTCCTTTTTATGGCTGAATAATATTCCATTATATATATGTTAATACATTTTCTTTACTAATTCCTCCAACAGTGAACACTTAGATTGTTTTCATATCTTGGCTATTGTAAATAGTTATGCAATGAAAACAGAGGTTCATATACTTTTCAAGTTCATGTTTTCATTTCCTTCAAATAAATACGAGAAGTGAAATTTCTGGGTCAAGTGCCAGTTATATTTTTAATATTTTGAAGAATCTTCATACTCTTTTCCATAGTGGGTGCACCAATTTATGTTCCCATCAACAGGGCATGAGGGTTTCCTTTTCTCTACCTCCTTGCCAACACTTGTTATCTCTTATCTTTTTGATAACAGCTACTCTAACAGGAGTCAGGGAATATGTCATTCTGGTTTTAATTTGCATTTCCCTGCTTATTAGTGGTGTTGAGCACCTTTTCATGTACATTTGATCATCTGTATGTCTTTGAAAAGATATATATTTTGATACTTGGCCCATTTTTTAAAAAGATTTTATTTATTTATTCAGGAGAATACACAGAGGAGAGAGAGAGAGAGAGAGAGAGAGGCAGAGACACAGGCAGAGGGAGAAGCAGGCTCAAGGCAGGGAGCCCAACTTGGGACTCCATCCCGGGTCTCCAGGATCACACCCCGGGCTGAAGGCAGCGCTAAACTGCTGAGCCACCAGGGCTGCCCTTGGCCTATTTTTTAATCAGATTATTTGTTTTGCTATTGAGTTGTATGAGTTCTTTATATATTTTGGATATTAGCCCTTTATCAGGTATATGATTTGCAAATATATTTTTCCCCCACTCAGTAGTCTGCCTTTTCATTTTGCTGATGGTTTTCTTTGGTATGCAGAAGTTTTTAGTTTGATTTCTTTTCCTTCCGTTGTCTAGCATTATTTTGCTTTTCAATAGGGAAAATTTTTAACAATCTAAATATCCAAAGATATAGAAATGACTTAGTGGAATCTTAAACCATTAACAATGAGATTTATTGAGAGTATGGTAGCAAGAACATTCCTTTTTTTTTTTTTTTTTTTTTTAGCAAGAACATTCTTAATACATAATGGGAGGTGATAAAATTATCCTGAAATCATCCTATTTCTTTTGCTATTGTGTACTGGCCATCTGTGTTTTGTTATTTTATGAAGGTAAAACTGGTGAATCACATTATTAAAAATTAGTGTTTCAATGTATGAACCAATTTTTAAAAGGAATTAACCACTTTTTTTTCTAATTTAAAAATGTATCATATACATAATGGGTAAGGGTAAAAGGAAACACTATTTACTTATTTTTTCCAGACTTATTGAGCTATAATTAACAAATAAAATTATATATTTAAAGTATACAATGCGATGATTTGATGTATACATACATTGTGAAATAATTTCCACAATCAAGTTAACACATCAATCTCCTCACATAGTTACTTTTGTGTGTATGTAGTAAGAACACTTAAGATTTTTTGTCTTAGCACATTTTCAGTATAAAATACAATATTATTAACTTTAGACACCATGTTGTACTGTAAGTCCCCAGAACTTAATTTTAAAACTATTTACTTATTTTGTATTGGGCTAAAGGTACATCTTCAGCCAAAGAGTTTATGTCATCTAGGGCACAGTAAACCTGACACATTTGCATTATAAAGATGACAAATTGAGCTGATGTCTAGTTGCGGGGTGGGGGTGGGGGAATAGAAGTAGGGAATTGAATAGAGCACATTTAGCCTGAATGAGGTTTGAGTGGAGAACACAAAGTGCAGGTGAAGGCAAACAATGTTGTTTACTTCAGCTATGAATTAGGAGAGTCAGGTAATTCTACAAGCAAAAAATGGTTATTCTCTACTTTCCACTCCCGAGTAAAATTTCCACTTCACTCTGAAAAACGCTCAGGCTTTGGAGTCTGGCTGACTTTTATTTGTACCCCAACTCTGCCACTATTAAACTATACAAATTTGAGCAGGTTAAGTAGCTACTGTGAGCCTTATACTTTCATCTATAAAAGGCTCAAATAATCACTCTAGGATTGTTATAAAGGTTTATTGATGCTATATATGTGAGGCTCTACTCTGAGTGTTTAGTATACACTAAATATCCAATGAAAGTTATATTCATTTCATTTTTGAATTTATATTTTAGCTGTGGCATTTTCTGATGTTAAACAAGTATCTTCTCTAGAAATTTGGGTTCTCTTCTCTCAAAATTTAATATTTTTAAAAAAGATTTTATTCATTTATTTGAGAGAAAGAGAGAGATTGAGAATGCATGTTGGGGGTTAGAAGGAGGAAGAGAGAGAGAAGCAGATTCCCTGCTGAGTAGGAAGCCCCACATGGGGCTTCTTCCCAGGACCCAGAGATCATGACCAGAGCTAAAGGCAGACACCCAACTGACTGAACCACCCAGGCACCCCCTCAAAATTTTATATTTTAAATGTGAACCTTTCATTACTACTCAAATAATATTTTTTTCTAGCTAAGAGTATATAGTAAACAAAATAATAATAATTTTTAGACTATTTTAATGACCCTTACATTAATTTGAGAATATGGATTATACAGACCAATTAAAAAAATCAGTATTTTACTTAAAACTACTGGTAAGTAATAATAAAATAATTGAAAATTATGACAATGTATCTGACAAGAAATATTGTTTTCTGTTTTGATCATTATGTGGGAGCACAAACAATATCAGTCAGAGGCGGGTTGTTGTGTTTTTTAATATCCACTTTGGAAACAATCAGATTTTAGTTACATTAAACAAATGGAATGGGAAGCATAATTTCACATCTCAACTTTTGGCAGACAATATTTGTTGATCATTTTATGATAGCTTGTTCAAACTGGCAGGTTTCCAGACTATCAGAGCCAATGTAAAATAGGCAGTAACAATTTTAGGTGGGAAAATAATTTATTAACCCTGAATAAATGTACTATTCATGTACATGAAAGAAAGTTCATTGAAATTCTAATTTGAATTCCAAGGACAATTATTTCTATATCTGCCATAGTCTTTTAAAAACTGAAGTTACGTATCTGTTCAATAATCTTTAGTGACTGCTTCATAAAACTGCTATCAAATAAATATCAATTATATATCCTCACCAATCCTTTAGTTTCATTAAAAATATAAATGAAATCGAATCACTATATGTAAATATAGATGTAAAAGTATACATGAATATATATTTGTGCATATCTATCTATCTATCTTCCCATCAATAAAAAGTTACCTTATAAAAGCAGTACTAATAGAAAAATGTCTCTTTTACTGTTGCAGGGTTTGATGGTTACCCAGAAAAGTAGGGTTTATTGAGTGTTCAGACTATTGTTACTGATCAATTAAAGTGAGTTACAATTAAAGTGAATTTTACAATCAGACTTCCCACTTCCTATCAGAGTGACTGATATCAAACTTACAAAATTTATAAAACATTTATTTCCTGTCATTGAATGGAAACCAATTCAGAGATAAAATTCTTGAAAAGAATGTCACAAAGAGGAGAGCTAAATATTCATCCTGGTTCTCCTCCTAGGATATTTTCCAAATTATCAGAATAGAGTCCAAGTAGAAAACAAAAATCTTGCTGAACATAGAAAATGGAAATTGGAATTCTGGAATAGTAACAAATATCTTGAATATCTTTTATCCTGTACATACACAGGTAAAAACTCTAGGCAGCCTATAAGATGCTGGGAGGCTGGAGAGATGAGATTATAGATGTTGCACAGTGCTATGTAAATATTGGAGTTACAGCCAAGTTTGAGTGGCAATATCTTGGTAAATATCTCAGCCTTTTAGGCAAGACCAAATAGAATGCCAACCATAAAATTCAAGCTTCAAAATGATCAAGGTAATGTTCTGAGAATTAATCTGCCTGTAAAAACAATATTCAACACCTTTTAGTGAAAGAAGTTAAACCCCAGACACTCTGCAGTATATCTTCAACAATATAAAGCGGAGGATTAAAAAAAAATACTAGAAATGCAAATAATCAGGAGAAAGGGTGACTAATAGCAAAGAGAAAAAGTGGTCAATAGAAGCAGAAATAAAGATAATCCAAATATTATTATTACCAGGTAAGGATTTCATAATTCCTATAATTAATAGGTTAAAGGAAATAAACAATAAGATGGGCATAATGAATAAAGAAATGGAAAATGTCAACAGACGATTAGAATTAATAATAGTGATTATTTTAGAACTGTAAAATAAAATACCTGCAGTTAAGAACATATTGAACAAGGTTAATAGCAAAATTCATATAACAGAAAAAGGGAATAGTAAAGGCAAAGGCAGATCAGTAGAAAGTTCTGAAAATGAAGCACAGAGAATAAAATGTATGAAAACAAATATAACACTGAATAAGAGACATCAGGGAACTACTCAAGATGTCTAGCATATATGTCATTAGAAAACCAGAAACGTAGGAGAAAACTAGGATAATAGCATCTTTGAAGAAATAATGACCAAGAATTTTCCAGATTTTTTTTTGAATTTTCCAGATTTAATGAAAGATGAGAACCCATAAATTCAAATAGTCTGTAAACTCTTTGTAGGATAAATAAGAAGAAAACTACACCTTAGCACATTCTTATGGTCAAATTTCTGAAAGAAAATAAGAAAATCCTAAAAGCTGTAAACACATGATATATTGCTTTTATTTTATTTTATTTCTGATATATTGCTTTTAAAGGAGCACTAATATAGAGTTACAGTTAACTTTTTTCTTAAAGAAATGTATTTATTTATTCATAAGAGGCACAGAGAGAGAAACAGAGACATAGGCAGAGGGAGAAGCAGGCTCCCCTCAGGGAGCCACATGTGGGACTCCATCCCAGAACTCCAGGATCATGCCTGAGCTGAAAGTAGAGTTTAACCACTGAACATTCCAGGTGTCCCTACAGTTAACTTTTCTTTTTTTTTCTTTTTTTTAATATTTATTTATTTATGATAGACATAGAGAGAGAGAGAGAGAGGCAGAGACACAGGAGGAAGGAGAAGTAGGCTCCATACCGGGAGCCCGATGTGGGACTTGATCCCGGGACTCCAGGATTGCGCCCTGGGCCAAAGGCAGGCGCTAAACCACTGAGCCACCCAGGGATCCCCCAGTTAACTTTTCTTAAAAGCAAACATGATAGGTGGAATACATTAGAATGTGGTGAAACCTGCCATCCAAGAATTTAATACCCATAATACTCAGTGAAAGTATTTTTTCAAATGTGAAGGTTTGATAACAACCTCTTTGTACAAAACAAACAAAATCTCTGAATTAATTCATTGTAAGCAGACTTGCACCAAAAAAAAACACTAAATTTTTTCATACTAAAGCAGAGTAATCTCAGATGAAAATTCAAAACTACAGATAGCAATGAAGAGTACAATAAAGATAAATATAAAATAAAACTGATTATTTAAAGCAAAAAAACAGTATTAACTTTTGTATGATTTATATCACATATATAAGATAATACATATGAAAATAATGCCATAGAAGGAAGATATGTAGAGGTGAGCTTTTGTAAGTATCTTGAATTCCTTGGGAAATGGTAAAATTATAAATTTAAGGTAGAAATAAAAATTAAAACAAAAAAATTCATAAACTTGGAAAGAGGTTGAATAATTTCATCCAACTCTAATAGATTTTACCTTCAATCCAAAGAAAAATGTTTCCAAAAACTTAAATATTTTTTATTTTGTGGCCATTCCAGAAATGAGTTAGGTGAACTCTTGGAATTACTATTCTATTCTACTTTGAATCTCAAGACCATACACATTGAGGATTCAAGCCTCAGTGCTTTTTAGTACACTGCAGTAACTCTGTCTGATCTTAAGATTTTAACCGAACAGATTTCAATTTCTAAACACCGAAAAAGAGATGTGTACTTTATTTAAATTTTTCTCAAAAATTTAAAAATATCTAGTATAATTTATTTGTGGGAGGAACTGCCTATTCTCTGAATAAGGTATTTCTGTTGTTTTGTTTTTTCTTTGTTGCTGCAGTTCTCATAAAAGTACTGATTTAGTACATAGTAGATAACATTCCTGCTCTTTATTTATTATTATGTCAAAGTGAAAGTACTGTTAAAAAAAAGAAAGTACAGTTATACAAGTTTGTGTATATCAAGTAGTATAGCATAGTATCCTCCACAGATGCAAAATTAGTACATTTCCCATGGCATAGATTCTATAATCTCTTCATACTTTTATTCTTAAATGTCTTTCATTTATTCTTTTCATTAGGAGTTGAATTTTGTTGTAAAGTTTATAAGAGGAAAACCATCTGCTCAACTTCTTTAACTTTCTTCTTCACTTGTAAACAATACATTAGTGAAGCTATTATGCAACTCTTCCCTAAGAATTTGGAATTTCATTTGCTCTCAGTGCTCAATGCTAGACTGAATAACAGCCTCCCAATGGCAACCATGACCTAATTTCAGATGTTACCTCACGGTAAAAGGGCTTTTACAGATATGGTTCAGTAAAGGACCTTGATATTGGGAGCTTAACCTGGAATATCCAGGTAGAGCCATTGTAATCATAAGCCTGTGAGAGGGAGGCAAGAGGAAGAGTTATATACAGAGAAGATGTAAGGTTGGAAGCAGAGGTCAGAGAGGAGACAAGTTGCTACACTGCTGGCTTTCAAGCTGGAGAAAAGGGCCATGAGCCAAGGAAGTAGATGCCCTCTAGAATTTGGAAAATATCAGAAAACAGATTCTTCTTTAGAGCCTCTAAAAGGAACACAGAAGTGCTGAAACTTGGTTAGACTTCTGACCTCCAGAACCAAAAACGAATAATTTGTGTCATTTAAGTTATTAAGTTTGCAGTGATTTGTTACAGAAGTAATGGGAAACTAATACTCTCTGTGAGGCTTAAATTACAAAGAATGCCACAATGGTCAAAGGACAAATAAGCAGAGCTAAAATGGCACTCAGGTTAGAGTATAGTTAGTCATATTTAGAGCATAAAAAAGTCAGAAAGACAATAGCAGTGCAGCCAAGTACCACATATGACAAGAATTTTACTATTCCAATAACACTGAACCAAATTTAAAAGATAAGACTTTTGAGAAACGTCCTAACTAGATTTGAATCTTGTCTTAATCACTTAATAACTATATACCAGCTTGGGCAGTTATTTAGCCTCTCTGAAAACCAGTTTTTACTTCTATCTAGTAACTATGTATTATTAGGCTGGTATTAACTGTTCAGCCTTCTTGATTCTATGACCCCTGAACTACTCTCAGATTAAAACTTAAATTCCAAAGTAGATTTCTCTATATAGGTAAAAAAATATACTGACTAGAGGATTTGAGTATCTCTTCTTCTCAGCCACTAAATGTATCATTGTGAATTAATGCATTTGCAGTATTTTAAATAGGATTGACCTTTATATAATTGGCTAATTTGGTTCATTCTTAATAGACCTGAGTAGAAAATATCAGGTTTTCATGCCTCTGAAGAATAAGACCAAGATATAGCTACCAATATGATGTCATCTACATCAATTTTCTAACAGTATGCCACCCCTATTTCACAAACATCAGTTTTTACAATGTGTAAGAGACAATGCTTCTCATAATTTTACAAACATCATCATTTTTCCTCTAGTCAGTTTAATGAAATTTTATCAAGCATCCATTACCTTAATGTAGCTATTTTTCTTTTTTTAAAAGAGATTATATAGGGAATCCCTGGGTGGTTCAGAGGTTTAGCATCTGCCTTCGGCCCAGGGTATGATCCTGGAGTCTTGGGATCAAGTCCCACGTCAAGCTCCCTGCATGGAGCCTGCTTCTCCCTCTGCCTGTGTCTCTGCCTCTCTCTCTTTCTTTCATGAATAAATAAATAAAATCTTAAAAAAAGAGATTTTATAATTAATAGTAACAATAATGGGCATTTGGCAGTCATTATGTCAAGCTTGCTGTTAATAACATCATTTATTAGATGAGGAACTTGAGATTTGCAGGAGTGAAATGACTTGTCTAAGACTACACAGCTAGACTCAGAGCTAGAGTACAAACTTGGTTCTCTGCCTTCCCCAGAACCTGAACTATCATCATCGTCTTATGCTACCTCCCTAATTCTATCAACTACACAGTAGTAAACTCAGGTAATTGTTTCTGCCTATTCCCTGGTAAATTACCAATGTATTGTACACTGTATTGTATTTTAGTAAATCATAACTCAGTAAATCATTTGCAAGAAGAAAACATTTATTTAATTTCAAGAGGAAAAACTACCAGTTAGTCATAGCTCTTATTAGGCTTGATGAGAAAATTGATGAGAAAATTGAAACAAAAGCACTTGCACTTTCTTAATATGTGAATTTAAGCTTTTGTACCCAGAGGTATTTTAGAATAAACTTTAAGAAGTCAGAGATAGTGGGGTGTCTGGGCAGCTCAGCCGAGTAAGCATCCAACTCTTGGTTTCGATTCAGGTCATGATCTTGGAGTCCTGAGATCAAGCCCCTTGGGCTCTGTGCTCAGAGCAGAGTCTCCTTAAGACCCTCTCTCCCTCTCCTTCTGCCCCTACCTCCACTCATATTTTTTTTCTCTTTCTCTCTGAATAAATAAAATCTTAAAAAATAAAGCAGTCAGAGATAGTGGGTTATAATTTACAGAACATAAATTCAAGAGAACTATCAGCAAATCCATCATGATCTTTTCATGGTCACGAGCACAAAATAAGTGTTAAATTGAACAGGAAGAAATCTTCACCCCAACAGAAATGAAGATTTCTATTCTTTGTCTTTTTAAAGCAATTTTCTTCAACAGAGCCCCAAACCTGTTATCCAAATTTAATAGATAGGAATGGCTAGCTCAGGGCTTTGTACTTCTCAAAGCACCTGTGACAACAGGTGTACAGGATTCTTCATTAACCATTGCTTTAAAAAGCATGAAATCCTTGTTATTTCTAAGTGTGTTCTGTGGGCCAGCTGCTGGTATCACCTGGGAGCTTGTTAGAGATGCAAATCTCAGTCCCCGCCCACATATTTGGAAGCAGAATCTGTATCTTTTTTTAAACTCTGGCAATTGGCATGCATCTTAAAATTTGAGATTTCAGCCTCTGATTTTAATTTGCTCTCTAGCTAGGGGTACATTTAAATTTATTAGAGGAGGTATGATATCATTTTTAAAAATTATTTAAAAATTTGTACTTCATTTTAGGAAATAGAAAGGGTGAAGAGAAGGCCAAGAGAATTCTTATAAAACTAGCAAACAATTGCCACGGGAAGAACACTCAAGCAGTATCAAAAAGCACTGAAATACTTCTTTCTCTTCTATCAAATTTAGAATCATCTGAATTATTTGTGTTGATGCTGCAGGAAGAATTGCATTTCGGTGGTCACGTTTCATTCCATTCAGATGTGACTCAGGATCACTCCATTTGGCAAGTTGATTCACTGGGAAGGAAATCAACTCTCTCTCATCCCCTAAAAGAAAAAAAAATACATTTATTTCTTCTAGAAATTGTTGCAGAGTATAGAAACCTGACCTCCATAGCAGAGTTCACTGAGTGCTCATAGCACAGTTTTCAAAAGTGGAAAGATATAGAAAATAAAAATAAATTAGCAGTATGAGGCTATAATTGTCCTTCGATGCTCAGTTAGTCCATCTGAACTCACAGTCAGGGAATCACATGTTGGTAGGGGATGGTCTCCTCTTTTGTTTTTTTTTTTTTTTGTTTTTTTTTTTAAAGTTTATTTATTTATTTATGATAGTCACAGAGAGAGAGAGAGAGAGAGGGAGAGAGAGAGAGAGAGAGACAGGCAGAGGGAGAAGCAGGCTCCATGCACCGGGAGCCCGACGTGGGACTCGATCCCGGGTCTCCAGGATCGCACCCTGGGCCAAAGGCAGGCGCCAAACCGCTGCGCCACCCAGGGATCCCCTGGTCTCCTCTTTTGAAGCTAAAAGTGACAAGTTTTTTTCTGTGCTCCCTTGGAGCTAAAGGCACAGAAGTTAACACATTCTGCCATTCAAATGCACCCTCATCAGAATTATTCTCAGGAGTTGGGGACACAAAGAGGCAGAAAGTGTGTTGACTTGAGCTCCTGGAACAAAGGTGATAGCAGTGAAAACCACAGTGTCTATGCTCAGTAGTGGTGGCAGTGGTTTCTTTATAAAATGGTGCTATACAGCAGTTTGAATCCTTCATTATACCCAGAATAATTAGCCTCAAGTCTTTTTTGCCAGCTTCTCTCAAATTTCTGTCCTTTCAACTGGCCTAAGAAAGCTTCTACTGACAGACGCTGTGGTTGTATTTGAACTAAACATGTTAAATAGTGTACACCCTCATTTTACCCTGTCATATCTGCTTGGACCAACTGTAGTTTCTTGGCTTTGGGGCAGTTTCCCTGCTGTGGAGAGCGTCATCTCATCCCTTCTGCCTAAAAGTGTGAATTTTCCTGAGGTGAGATGCTTATGCCTCAGAACCTGTCTTCCATTTCCAGCTGTTGAGCCTGATAGGACTAATGGTGTATTAACACTTGATAAAATTCTAAGCTTGTATAATAGGTCTTTTGCTACAGAGGGGGGAAAAGAGGAGGGGAAGGATCTCATGATGGTGTTCAGAATTGCAAAAAAACATTCCTCTCTTTAATACACCTATATTAAGATAAAGTTGAATGTGCTTTTTTCTAATTGACGCCAGTGCCTATCACTTCACTTTAAAAATGATAGTGTTATTTATAGTTGAGAGTTTTAAATGCTTTTTTTTTATAGATTTGAAAGCCTCTCCCATTTTATTTCATCACGTACCTCATTAATGATTTTATCTGAAAGGATCAATTCTATAGTAAAAAAATACAGATCAGGTATTTGGCTTTGAAAATTACAGAGAATCAGGAAATAGCATATTGTTATGGGGTCCTGGTATCATCAACATTACATGCTGTCCTTGCTCAAAATATCTCCTTGTCAAATGTCACACCAAATACAGTGAAGCATTAAATGGCTCAATATAAAACAACAATATTTGGAAAGCTTGTTTAATATTAAAGATTGCTGTTAAATACTACAAACCCTTATGCCAGAATTTCTCATTGAATTGTAAGCTCTGCAAAAGCAAGAAATTTGGTCTGTTTTGTTCATAGCTATATACAAAACAAAATATTAATGACAGGCACTCAAAAATATTTGTTGAATGAGTTTGCTGCTGTCAAAAATATTGATCACTGAGACTGATGTATGAATTTCTAAATCAGAATCTCCGTGGGTAGGGCTGGATAATCTGCAGTTTTTCACAGTCCTTGAAACAGACTCTGTCAAAACGTGAAAATGGCTCTGCTGAAATTCATTCAATACTTGTTATCTAAAGAAAACAATTCACTGAACATTAAAGTAACTAGACTTTTCACATTTGTAAGGTTATAGCTACAGCACCATTACTATACCGTTCTATTGCAAAAGGGATATTTTGACACAAATTAAATTAATTGGGGGGAATGTTTCCAGTTGGTGAAAGCTCTGTGTCATTGCTCTAGTTTGGGGAAAGCAAATCATGATAGCAGAGGAGTGGCTTAGTTTCCTCTCCAACGTTAAGCATTCTTTATTTCTCCATTTATTCTCATCAACACAGATGAGTTTAGTGCTCACTGTGTGCCTGGCACAGACTGTGTGTAAATGAAAACAGATTCTAGTATTAACAGCAGGAGTTACAGGTAGAAATGAGAAGATAAACAAGAAATACGGCAATGTGTAACCAAACAAACTTAAGCTGAAAATGTGAACTCCTTTGAAAATTTCTCACAAATTTGACAGTGAGGTGGGAAATTATTAACAAAGAATCTGAGAAGTGGAGAGAAAGAAGAAAGTGAAATTGAATTTTGAATATATTTTGTGATAGAGGAAATCTAATACCTGAAGAATAAAAGAGGGCACAAGGACAGCATTTCATAAAAGCAAGTAAGCAGAAGGGGAAAATCAGAGTGCAAATTTTGTCCTGTTCCCAATGCTACTGTATAAATGCCTTGGGGCACTCACCTGGCCCCCCTGAGCTTCCCACAATCTGCCCTTTCCAAACTATAACATTTTATGCCTGGACCACCCTTTGTGGTTCTTATTATGATTCCATGGCCCTTCAGCAACAATCAGAAAACTGAAAATATAAATGTTTATAATTACTAGACCTGGAAATCACACAGTACACCTGGGACCACAGAACACGGTGGAGGGGGGAGGGGAGCATGCATGCGCTGGAGGTTCTGCTTTTAGTCTAGGACTTCTTGAGCTCACTCTTTACAGGTGAATTTATAACATTAAAGCAGGAATTTAAAGCACAGGGAAGAGGGACACCTGGGTGGCTCCACAGTTGAGCATCTGCCTTTGGCTCAGGGTGTGATCCCGGAGTTCCACATTGGGCTTCCTGCATGGAGCCTGCTTCTCCCTCTGCATATGTCTGCCTCTTTTTCTGTGTCTTTCATGAATAAATAAAATATTTTTAGAAAAAAGTGCAGGGAAGAGAAAAGGCGAGTGGTCCAAATGGTCATTTGTTGAAATCAACCAAGGTCTCTAAAACAAAGGAACCTTAGTGGGGTGTATGGCCTACTCTATCCAGTCCTGTGGCTGGCAATGTATTCATGGGAAATGGACCTCTTCAAAGTGGATGCCTCTTTGAAATGGATGCCTTACAACCAAAGCTTACTGTCCAGGTTTACACTGCATCATAATAAAGTTCTTTATTTTGAATTATTGGTACTTGATCTAAAAGTGAAATGAGGACCTAGCTTTTCATTTCCTTCTTTGTTAATCATTGTCCTAACATAGTTTTTTTTTTTATTATTTGCCCATTTATTCGATTGTTTTTTTTTTTAAAGACTTTATTTATTCATGAGAGACACCGAGAGAGAGACAGAGAGACAGATAGAGAGACAGAGAGAGAGGCAGACACAGGCAGAGGGAGAAGCAGGCTCCATGCAGGGAGCCCAATGTGGGACTGGATCCCGGGACTCCAGGATCATGCCCTGGGCTGAAGGCAGGCACTAAACTGCTGAGCCACCCAGGGATCCCCTTCCCATTTATTTGAAATACTATTGCACATCATATACTTATGTCTTATTGGAAAGTCACTCAGTAGCTGCATTCTGCAGTAAGTTATTCTGAGGATGATATCACCTTCACAAAAGTATTGCTTTAATTTAAAAATCTTATATGTTACGTCACTTCTCTTTTTCATGATTATATTTATCTATTTTCCTATGCTAATTTTTATAGATTAATTTAGAATTATTTTCAAATACCTCTGGGGTGCTGATTGGTATAACATTAAAACTTACACATTGAACATAATTTCATTGAATGGACTTATTCATTCATTAATCACTCATTGGTGCTCGTTCAAAACTTATTTTTCTATTATTTGAAGTTTTTTCTTCCAATGATAAGAAGTCTTTACATTTATTTGGGTATTTTAAAATTACATAATTAGAGGGTAATGTTTCATAGACATAGATCACTAGCATGTCATGATATATTTCTTATTATATATTTTATGTTTATAATCATCAATCTATTTCAATTATATTTTCCCAAGTTGTTATTATTCTTATATAGAAATACATTGATTTTGGATGTTAATTTTATACTCTGCTATGTAACTTATTCAGCCTTATATTTCTGAGATTCATCCCATATTGCAAGTAACTATAGTCTGTTAATTTTCATTGTTATGTGGAAGCTCATTACAAGATTATAACACTCTGTTTATGAATTCTACAGTCGTTGGGCTTTTGTTCCTACCATGTTTTGGCTTTTTAAACAATGCTGCTATATACATATATAACTTACATATATATGTGTATATAACTTACATATATATATGTAAGAGTTTTTTTAAGGATATTATACCTATGGATGGAATTCCTGCGATTACAGTGCTTTTCCTTTAAAGTCCATAAAACCAAACTGTCTTATGATTCATTTTGGAATCAACCACCAATTTATTCAAATTTCCTTTGCTATAAAGCCTTGCCAAGATTTGATAGTATCAGCCTTCTAAATTTCTGTCCATTGTGGGTATGCAGTGATATCTCATCTTGGTTTGTATGTTTATTTACTTTATTATTAGTGAAGTTGAGCACTGTTTCATATTTTTATTGGCCATTTAGGATATTCTTTTCTAGGAAGTACTGATTCAAAATATTTAGCTCATTTTTATGTTTCTTTAGTATTAGTAGGGATTCTTTTAATATTCTTATGTTAAACCTTTGTATATAATACAAATTGTAAATCTTGTATGCCTTACCTTTCTTCTCTTTTATTCATGTCATGTGGAAAAAATTTTAGTTTTAACATAATTCAATTTATCAATCATTTGATTTATGGAAGAAAGAGTTAGACTTTCTATTTTGTTAAGGAAATGTTCCTAACCTCAAATTCTATGTATTATTTTAAATCCTGTATACTTTTGCCCTTCATTTTTTATCTTTGATTTATTTTATTTTATTTTCATATATAGTATAAAGTAGGGATCTAATTTCATTTTGTTTCCTATATAAATATCCAATGATTTTGGCATCGTTTCTTGAAAATTCTCTCCTATCTGCTTTGTTAACTCTGACATGTAACAATTGCTCAAATATTCCTGGGTTTGGTTTCTTTCCTGGGTCTCCCTATATGGGTTCCCCTGGTTTCTTTATCTTTGTACCAACACACACAGTCTTGATTATTAGAGGCTTATGATTAGTTTTGATATCTGGTAGAGTAACTCTGCATGTTCTTTTTGTTTATTGTATCTTGATTATTCTTGGCCCTTGGCATTTCCATGTAAATTTTGAATTACAATTAGAATATATGCCTGCTTGCATATGTTAATTTATGGAGAATTAACATTTAAAAAATATTGGATCTTTGAAATTATGGTCATAATATATCTCTCCAAGTGAATACTTCCTTTTTAAATAATTCTTAATATTTTATAGTTTTTTGAGATATTTTATACATCTTCACATTATTTGTTACTTTTATAAATGCTATATTTCTTTAAAGATTTTATTTATTTATTCATGAGAGACACAGAGAGAGAGGCAGAGAGACACAGGCAGAGGGAGAAGCAGGCTCCCTTCAGGAAGCCCAATGTGGGACTGGATCCTGAAATCCTGGGATCACTCCCTGAGCCAAAGGCAGATGCTCAACCACTAAGCCACCTAGGCATCCCTAAGTGCTGTATTTCTGAATTTCACTTTCTAAAATTGTCAATGCTGTAAAGTAACATTTTGTTTTATAGATAGTTTTTATGTTTTGCTAAGCTCTTTTATTCTATTATGTATAGACACTTCAGGATATTCACATACAATTATCTTCAAATAATGGCAGTTTTATTCCTTTTCTATCCTTATATTACTTACAGTTGTCTAATTTCATTGTATATACAATGTTAAATAGCAGTGGTAATAGAGGGTTTTCTTTCTTCCTTTCTTTCTCTCCTTCTTTCTTTCAAGTTCAGCTTTTTCTTGAACATGTTACAAAATAAGTTTTGTCAAAAAGGCCAAAGCTCATGTCATCATCATACTCCTCAGATTCTTCTTTGTATCTAGAGATGTTTACAAAACTCAGGAAAACACCATACTGACTAGATTAACAGTTTTACAAGGATGTAACTCAGGAACAGCCAGATGGAAAAGGTGCGTAGGGCAAAGATGTGGGAAGGGGTGCAGAGATTTTTTGTTCCTTCCAGGTGGGCCACCCTCCCATGCGGTAACCAACCCAGAAACTCTTTCATTATCTTATTTATAATCTCAAAAGAACATTTTTTAACATTTGTATGGTATTTACGGGAATGTTTTTTTAAAAGAGACTTTCCTTCATTTCTGTTTTTATGCTTTTTAAGTGAATACTTGTATGCTTTTTCTACATTTATTGTTGTCAAATAGTTTTTCTATTGTAGTGAATTATATTATTTGATTTTCTAAATTATACCAACTTTATCTATTTTTTAAAAGATTTTGGGATCCCTGGGTGGCGCAGCGGTTTGGCGCCTGCGTTTGGCCCAGGGCGCGATCCTGGAGACCCGGGATCGAGTCCCGCGTCGGGCTCCCGGTGCATGGAGCCTGCTTCTCCTATGCCTATGTCTCTGCGCCTCTCTCTCTCTCTCTCTCTGTGACTATCATAAATAAATAAAAAATTTAAAAAAAAAAAAAAAAAGATTTTATTTATGTATTCATGAGACACACAGAGAGAGGCAGAGACATAGGAATAGGGAGAAGCAGGCTCCTCGCAGGAAGCTCAATGTAGGACTGGATCCCTGCACCTGGGATCACACCCTGAGCTGAAGGCAGAGGCTCAACCGCTGAGCCACCTAGGCATCCCCAGCTTTGTCTCTCTGGATTAAAATCTAATGGCTATATTTACATATATAAACACAAACAAATGGATTCAGTGTGCTAAAATTCTGTTGAAGACTTCTGTGTTTATGTTAATGAGGAAAATATATTTTCACTCCCCTATAGTCCTTGCTATATTTTAATATTAAAGTTAAGCTAGATCATAATGGATTGGAGACTGTGTCCTAGTTTTTTTATTCTCAGAAAGAGATGATGTCAATGTTTTGTAGAATTTACTGGAAGCTTTCTGACATTGGAAGGTTTTTTTTGAAAGGTGATATTTGTACATATTAATATAAGGAAATAAATGAACTACATCGGTAGATTTTTCTAATGGAAACAATCCTTACCTTCTTGAAATTAATGCCGCTTGACCATGAGTGTTTGATCAGGGAAGCAGAACAATTATGAATGACAAAGCATAAAGGAATTATTATAAGGAATAGGAAGGGAGAACTGAAGAACTAGAGGTCTGGAAGGAGATAGGTGGAGGATCAGATAAAAGTTACTTATCAGGGATCTTAAAATAGAGAGCTAGGAGAGGAGTCCATAGAATGTTAGACTTCTGTGTCTGGCAATAGGCCAGAAATCTCCATATATTGACATGCTGACAGTCTAGAAGTAAATCAGGCAAAAGTTGGGATGAATTGCAATCCATGAGTACAGGCCAAATCTTTCATTCACCATCTTTAACCTTGATTATGAAGTGATATGGTAAAAAAGCTGCATTTGGCCCAAGATGCATAATCTGCCAGATATCTAGTTGGATATAAGGTGCTGCAGGCCCAGCTGCTGCTGGTTGGCAGCAAATAAACCAGCAGATGACACATGGGATGCAGTGGCTCCTGGATCCCTACTCTGACTTTCAGAAGGTAATAATTGCTGCTTTACTTCTGCTTCCCAAATTTAATGCAAATTTTTCTTGTGCCACATACCAGGCCCAGAACCATACATGGGAGTGAATTATGGGAAATGTAGTTCTCATTTAATTAATTAATAATATAAAACCACCACAACTACAATTAACTTGAAAAATACATGTCTCCCTCTGCCTCTCTCTCTGTCTCTCATGAGTAAATAAATAAAAAATCTAAAAAAAAACCATGTAAAAATGTTTCACTTATAAATTTTAATTCATATTTAGCAGTTATATTTGTGTGTGATCTTAGAAGGGCCTTTTTCCCAGGTTTATTATCAATATATGCTATTTTTATAAAGAATAAAGGCTAATTTATTTCATCATGAGTCTCCAAATTAATTTTGCAAAATCATGCCAAGTTATGTATGCTCCTTGAAGATATGAAATCACTGCTGAAACAAAAGAAGAAAATTGGCAGAGGATGGTGTTTTCTTTTTTGAGGAGTAGTTATTTGGCAGCATTCTCAATTTTTAAAATTATTTCATTGGCTTTTTGATAATCCATTTAGTTCTTAACTTTGTTAATTTATATTTTCCTTAAAAATCCTCCATGCCATCTAGATTCCAGATTAGCCTGGTAATAACAAATTTAAAGTAATCTTTTATATCTTTGCTAATCTAATATTCTCTTCTTAATTTAATTATCTTTTTTCTAGATTAAACCAGAAGTAAATAATCTCTTTTATTGATATTTTTAAGGTACCAGTTCTTAGATTTGTCTAAATCAATTTTTATGCTTTTCTAGGTCATGAATTTTTCATGTTAATTTGTTCCTTTTGTTTTCTGTATTTTTATTTGAAATTGAGGAAGAAGACTGATGTTCTTTCTTTACAGTCTTACAGGTTATGTTAGTTTAGTTGATTTGTTTTTATATAATAATTTTTTTATCTTTCAGCAATCTCTACATCTCATAAATTATTAAATGTAATATGCTCATGAATTTATGTCCTTTCTAAATATTGTGAACCTATTAATATTGCCATTCTTCTTTATCCAAAAATGACCCTTGCTAATCCAAATATTATAGTAATGTATTTATAAAATATATTGACAGTACTATTTCTGATTTTTTAAAAATTCATGGAACAACTAGGTTTAGTTTTTGGTTTATTATTTTATATCCTAAATTTTAAAATACTTACTACAATTTTGTATTGAGGTATAATATATGTGCAAAGTACACAAATTGTCAACATACAGCTTCATACAATTCTTAAAATATGCATACAATGTGTAACCATCCTCCAAATAAGCATATAGAAAATTTCCAGTATCCCAGGTTTTTATGCCCTATTCCAGACAATAACTCCCACTTCTGCAAAAAAGTAGTCCACTCTGAATTCCGTTCCTGCATATTAATTTAATCTATTCTTGAGCTTCCTATAGAAAGAATCACAGCATCTACTTTTTAAAATCTAAATTGTATCTTATGTATTCTTCTGATTTTGGCCTTACTTCCTTTAATATTTACCTTTGTTGTTGCCTTTGGTCATAGTTTGTCCTGATTATATTACTAAATGGTATTTCATTTATACAATATACAGTTTATTAATCTACTTTAGGATTAATAGGTATTTGAATTGTTAAGTATTTAGCTATTATGAACAAAGCTGAAAATAGTGTTACTATGCATGTTTTTTTTTGGGGGGGGAGCACATGTATTATTATGTTTTACTTCTATACCTAAGAGAGGCATTTCTATCACAGGCTAGAAGTATGTTTCACCTTAGTAGATACCACCAAACTGTTTCCGAAATGGCTGTACCAATATATGCTCCCAGCTGCAGTATGTCAGGTTTCTGGTTGCTGCATATCATCAACAAAACTTGGTATTGTTCATCCAATATTTATTGGTGCTTACTATGTGACAGGTATTTTAGTAAATGCACTTTTATTAATGAATTTCCACCCAAAGCAGTATCATAGGGTAGTTATTGTTCTGCAGAGAATTTACTTTTTGTTCTTGTTTTGGTGATATTTTATTGAAATACAACTTATGTGGAGTTATATTAAATATGTTTTTTACATATAAAATGTATTTTCTCTATCAAGATAGAGAAAATTTTGTCACCTGGAATGCTTTCTTGTGCTATGGCCCCAACCAGTCAGTACCAATTAACCCAGCAAGCACAATGATTATTCTGATTTCTATTGCTAAAGATGGATTTGGCCCACTTATAACTTTATATAAATGGAATCATACAGTATGTACTCTTGTGCCTGAAGTCTTTCACTAAAACTTATGTCTGTGAGATTCAACAATGTTGCTGAGCTCATTCTCTTATAGTGTGCATAGTAGTTCATTCTTTTTTATGCTATTTCACTGTATGAATATTATTCCACAGTTTATTTAACTATTCCATGTTGAGGGGAACTTGGGTTTATTACATTATGAAGACATTGCCAACAAAATTGTTATGAATGTATTGACCATGCCTTCTGGTCAACATCATTACTTACTTCAGGGAGGATATACTCAGTTGCTGAGTAAGGACATACGTATATTTAGTTGTAGTAGATAAAACCAAAGTGTAATACTCTGCTTTTTATTTCTTTGATTTAACATTAGTTTCAGAAAGAATCTTTGCTACCTCGAATTTACAGTCTCTATTTCATGGCAACACTGGATAATGGCTTTGTGAAATTGAAAAAAAAAATTGGAGCAACTGTAAACAGAAATGCCAAATTATTGATGGTTATTGTTGCTGCTTCAAATATGTATTGAATTAATGTGTAAGAAAGCCCATTCTTTCATGTTAAATACTTGGGAGGGAGGACAGGAGGGGGTCCCTTTCTTAAATGAAAATTTCTTAAATGAAAATAATTACTGCGATTTTAAAATTTCTTCGTCATTGAATGTGAGACCCTTCTAACATGATTTAAGAAGCTGTACAAGTATAGGCAGAGTTATTTTCCTGTTTACATTTTTTTGTTTGTTTGTTTTGGGAAAAAATTGGTGTCTAATTACTGTTTACTTCATTATTATATTGCAGTAAAAGTTTTAAAACCACCACCACCAAAAAAAAAAAAAGAGTTTTCAATATGGGTTAATTCAGTTTTCACTACCATTGACAAAGACTTCCAATTTTTCCAAGTCTTTGTCAACACTTGTTATTACTTGAAATTACTTTTTAATTTTAGTAATTCTGATGGATGCACGATGGTATCACACTGTAGGTAGTTTGATTTTCATTTTTTCTGATGACTAATGTTATTTACTGTGCATATGTTGACTTGCCATTTTGGTATTTTCATAAATGCCTGTTCAAGTTTTCTGCCAATTCTTTTTTATTTAAATTCAATTTGCTAACATGTAGGATAGCATCCAGTGCTCATCCCATCAAGTGCCCTCTTTTGTGCCTGTCACCCAGTCACCCCATGCCCCCACCCACCTCTCCTTCTGCAACCCTTTGTTTCCCAGAGTTAGGGGTCTCTCATGGTTTGTCTTCCTCTCTAATTTTTCCCCAGTCAGTTTCCCTCCTTTCCCATATAGTCCCTTTCACTATTTCTTATATTCCAAATATGAGTGAAACCATATGATGATTGTCTTTCTCGGATTGACTTATTTCACTCATCATGATACCTTCCAGTTCCATCCATGTCAAAGCAAATGGTAGGTATTCATCCTTTCGGATGGCTGATTAGTATTCCAATGTGTGTATATATATATCTCACATCTTCATCTGTTCAACTGTTGAAGGACATCATGGCTCCTTCCACAAAGTTTTCTGCTGAATTTTAAGCTGAGTTGCCTTGTGTTGTGAATCTCTACTTTCATTTTGTTGCTTATCTTCTTGCTATCTTGATTTTTATGAAATGTAGTTTACCAGTCTTTTCTTTTATGGTTAGTTCTTTTCATATCCTATTTAAGGAAACTTTATATTTGTGAAGATACATCCCTATGTTTTTCTTCTAGAACTTTTAGTATTTTATCATATGTCTTTAAGTGTATCATGCCTTCTGAGTTAATTTTTAATGTGCAGTATAAGGAGGAGATCTAGTATCATTTTTTTTTTCCGTATAATAATCCAGCTATTCCTGCACCATTTATAAAACAACTCTTTCCTTACTGAACTGTAGTGGCTTCTTCTTGTAAATTAAGAACATGTATTTGTATTGGTATTTTCCAACACTATTCCATTCCATTAGTGTATTGTAATAATCTCATAGCAATATCATATTGGCTTTACTACTGCAATTTCACAGTAAGTTTGGTAGCATGATTCTCCAACTTGTTCCTCAAGATTTTATCTATTATTCTTGACTATTTCCATAATTATTTTAGTGTAAGCTTGGCAATTTCATAAATAAATAGACAAATAAATATGAAATTTAAAAGCAAAATAAATTAACAAGATAATAAAATTCAACTTGGATTTTATTTTTTAAAATATTTTATTTATTCATGAGAGACACAGAGAGAGGCAGAGACATAGGCAGAGGGAGAGACCGACTCCCTGCAGGGAGCCCGATGGTCATGACCTGAGCCAAAGGCAGACACTCAACCACTGAGCTACCCAGGTGCCCCTCAACTTGGATTTTAAATGGAATTGCATAATATGTATCTGTAGATCAGCTTTGGGAAAATTGATATCTTAACATTACAAAGTCTTCCAATCCATTGGAATATTATTCTTCTCAATTTATTTAGATTCTCTTAAAAAGTATTCATCTTTTGTAGTTTTAAATGCAGAAGTATTGCATTTTTTAAGATTTATTCTTAACTATAGAATTATGCTAAAGGATTATTACTTTTTTACTATTGTAAATGTTTATATTTTCCTTTTCTATTTTTTCTTTTATATGTAAATACAATTAGATTTTGTACATCAATATTCTAGTCTATGATCTTGCTCTACTCATTATTCCTAGTAGCCTGTTTAAAGATTAATTTTGATTTTTAAAATACAAAATCATTACTCTTCCTTTCCAATCTTTCTAATTTTTATATCTCATTTTTTTTTCCTCATTGTGCTGGCTAGGACTTCCAATACATTTTTGAGTAAATGTGGTGATAGTAGAAAACTTAGTAATGTTCCACAAAAACTTGAAAAATTATGTATTCTACAGTTGTTGGTATAAATTAGATTAAGTTGGTTAAAATATGCTATGCAAATTTTTATGTTTACTGACTTTTATATCTGCTTATTTATTTTGTGGGAGAGAGCTATATTATTAAACTCTAACTATAATGGAAGATTTGCCTATTTCTCTTTTTTATCTACCTTTTTTTTCTTCATTAGATGAAAATATAAATACATAAGGATGGGGTGTCAGGCTGAGATTAAGCCTTTACAGCTTCACCTCTTGGGCTTCAGTGGTCTATTGATCTAAGACAGGAGAAAGGCATCAGGAATTGAAGTCTTTATTTTGCAATATGCTCAGATACCAGCACACTTGTACCAGCACCATTTCTCTAAACAGGGGAATGTTTCTAGAATATTTTAAAAATGTCTGATGAGGCATTTGACTGAATGTCAAAATATATTCATCTTTGGAAAAATAATAGAGGGGAGAAGCATTAGTGTTATCTGTTAGGAAGTGATTGCCAGTAGTCAGTCAAAAAAATGATACTATTTAGTCTGTGATGGTGGCAGTGAAGAAAGAAAGAAATAGTTTTAGTATAATTTGGATATGGCAGAGAGAGCATTTTATAATGCATAAAAAGTAAAGGCCAAATGGGTGAGAACATTTAGAAATAAGAAATGAGTCCTTATTTGAGGCATGAACTTTAAGAATTTAGGTTCTTTTTCAGTTTACTTTGATCTTCTCTTTGCTTTTAGAGCCCCACTAAGGGAACAACAAACAATCCTAAGGACATCTGCGTAAGTTTGGAAAGTTAATTCAAAATGTATTATTTCAGTGTATTCAGTATAATTATACCACAAATCTTTTTGATATCCAATTATGTGAATGACACGTAATAGACTATTTTTGACAATATTAGCCACTAAAATTTTTTTAGGTGCACTAATAAATGAAAGTTGATTATTTATACTGTGATATACATTGATACTTGGAACACTAACAAAAGCACTTCCAGATTTAAATTACATTACTTTTAAATTTTTAAATCTTTCATTCAAATGAGGATCTTGTTTACATTATGAAATAATGCTGATTTGAAAATGTGCTTTATTACTTAGGACTTCAAACCAAGTACTGAAGAGTTGATAATGATGCACAAAGTTAATTAGAAAACATATCATTAAAGGTCAGGTTAGAAAGTAAAGCTTTAACATTTTAATATTTAGATGAAAGATGTGGAAGCACAGAGTAATGATTTATTTGAACTAAGATATGAATGAATGGATTTGCCCTATCATCAGGCATCAGGATGGATATCAATAATTGTAATGTTTAATACTGGTTGTAGTTAAAGATAGAGGCTGAATAGTTGCTTTGACTAGTCCCTCAAATACCAGTTTTCAAAATCTTTTAACCACTAACATTCTTAATATATGCCATTTTTATCTGAATCCATGATGTACTATTCCATTAACTGGCTTGAAATGACAAATGTAAGTGCTACCTGACTAGTTAAAATGAATCCTAATACATACATTTTTTTTTAAATAAGTGATCTCAGTAGCTTGAGTATCATGTATTAAACATGTTCCCTATTCAAAATGTCCATCATGCCAAGATGTTAATGAGTAGTTTTTGTCTTTTTATAGAATGTATTGATTCAAGGCACTTTTAGAATGATCTTTCTTAATCCTCCTTTCAAATATGCTAGTTAACATAACTTACTCTACCCTGACATCCACTTATCCAGAAGGAAGTCAAATCAATGGCTGAGTGACCATTCATTTATTTCATAAACATTTGTTGAGCATCCACCATGTTGAACAAAAGGATAAGTTATGACCCTGTTTTAAGGAACTCCAGGTCAAATGAAGAGTCGAGTAAAAAGGGGGAAAAACAGTCATGATGAAAGTGACAAGTATACAAATGGAGATAAAATGAAATGAAAGCCCAAAAGAAGGAGTTTGGAGGACTTAGCAGAGATATCCTAGAACAGGAGATATTTGAGTTGTATCTTGAAGGTGGAAAATACATTTGGCAAGCCAACAAATTAAGGAAAAGCATTTATGACAGAATAATCGACTTGATAATGGATATATGTGGTTTGAATGCTTACTATGAGGCTAGATTAAAAAGTGACCTTTCTTCCTCATGGGAATCTTTTAATTACCATTAATATTTCCCCACTCCAGATTAAGAAATTGAGTCTCAGAACCGTCTTTTAGCTAGCAAAGGATAGAGCTGGGATTCAGACTCAGCTGGTCTACGTCTAAACTCCATACCCGGGATCCCTGGGTGGCACAGCGGTTTAGCGCCTGCCTTTGGCCCAGGGCGCGATCCTGGAGACCCGGGATCGAATCCCACATCGGGCTCCCGGTGCATGGAGCCTGCTTCTCCCTCTGCCTGTGTCTCTGCCTCTCTCTCTCTGTGTGTGTGACTATCATAAATAAATAAAATAAATTAAAAAAAAATAAACTCCATACCCTTCATTGCCATGTGCCACTTAGATGACACTAGAAAAGATGGAGTTGGAGAGTGAAAGCACTTAAGAGGCTTTGGTAATGAAGTTTTAAGGTCCCCAAGGCCAATTTTAAACACCAGAGATCACAATTACAAGTGTGCCCTATACCAAAAGTACAAATACCTTTTATGTGCGTGTATTTTTTAATGGCCAGGTGATTCAGAATTTAAACTTATGGATTTATTCTACTGACAAAAAATGGAGTGCCTGGACCAAAAACTATAGTCTTCTCCAAAATTTTCCAAACTGACCTTCTTCCTCTTTATCTTATTATAATAGCCTTGGAAAGAAATAATCATAAATATGCCTCTGGTGGTCTTTTTACCTCTTAAAATATATGTAGCTTTTTCTTTTTTTCTTAAGAGAAAAGATTGTTTAGGATTCTTAGCAACTCTTTCCTACCTTTAATAGTGTATATTTAACTAGTGTTTGCTTATAACCAAGTCCACCTGGGTTTTTGTTGTTGTTGTTGTTGTTGTTGTTTTGTTTTTTGTTTTACTCTGAGTAAAGTTTTGGAGATAAGTCCTGAAAAACTAATAATGGTCCTGAGGCAGGACGGTGCATCCAAAATAACATTCCAGCTGGCTTGGTGTTTGTTTGTTTTACAGGAATGTTCTGCTTTAGAAATGCCCGCTATATAACCCCTAATTTGAATATATATTTAGGACAGTAGTTGGTACTGTCACATAATAATTGACTGCAAACTTTACTCATGAAGAGGTGTTTCTAAGCCAAGCATGAAAACTGTCAAGGGGTGGAGGGAAAACTAAATGCAAAGCAGCAGTACAAGGGCAGTTGATGACACTCACCTAATTAAAATCCTTCCTACTTATTCTTCCTTGTCAGACAGGAGAGTAAATATAGATGATAATAAAGAAAAATTGGATTTAGTGCTCATATCACCTGTGATCATTGCTAAGGATCTCCTAATTTTCTTTTCATGTGATACCATGGGATGAAAACAATTACAACTGTCCTGAGTTGGAAATTTCTCCTCCAGTTTAAACCCCATTCAAACACTCATAAGGACTGTTTATTGTAGCTCCTGCATGATCCACTCATAATATCATCTATAGCTTTTTCTTCTTCACCTAAATTAGAACCCCTAAGTTATAGATGTATGTGTCTGTGGCAGGCAGCCTCTCAGATGGCCCCTAGTAATGGTTCCAACCTCATGGTTCTCATGCCCTCATACCATTCCTTCCCTTTGTATTTGAGCTGAGCTTATTGACTGCCAGTGAATATGATACAACAGAAGTATTTAGATGTTACTTTTGAGATTAAATTACAAAAAGAATGTGGCTTTCATTTTGAGTGTACTTACTCATTCCCTAATTCTAAAGGAAGGAAGCCAGCTGCCATCTTGTGAACTGCCCTATATTCATTTGCTAGGGCTGCCAATAACAAAATATCATAGAACAGCTGGTTTAAAGAGCAGAAATTGGTTTTCTCACAAGTCCAAGATCAGGGTGTCAGCAGGGTTGGATTCCCTTGAGGCCTTTCTCTTGCTATGTCATTACATGGTTGTCCCCTGGTGTCTCTTTTTGTGTTCAAAGTTCCTTTTCTTATAAGGACATCAGTCAGATTGATTTAGGGCTTATCCCAATAGTCCAATTTTAACTTAATCACCTTTTTAAAGATGTTGTCTCCAAATACAGTCACATTCTGAGATAATGTGGGTTAGGTTTTCAGCATATGAATTTGATAGAGGACACAATCTATATGGCAAGGAACTGAGGGAGATCTCAGCCCAACAATCTGTGAAGAACTGAATAGTGCCAACAGTCATGTGAATGAGCTTGAATGTGAATCTTCCCCAAGGAGAGCCTTCAGATGAAATCATAGTCTTGGCCAACGGCCTGATTGTAGTAGCCTCCTAAGTAAAGTTGAGTCAGAGGCACCAAAGTATGCTGCAACCACTGACATGAATGACCAGCAAAAACTGTGAGATAATAAATGTCTATGTTTTCAGGCAAGTTGTTATACAGCAAGAGATAACTAAAGACAGTGTCTAAACTATCACATGAAAATGTTTTTGTTTGATGGATCTGTTTTAGAGCAGAAGGAAGCCATTTTTAAGAAGTCAGGACCAGTGTGTATGGTCAGTGCCATGCCCAATCACCTAGGCTCCCAATCAGATCTTAAGCACTCATCCCCAGCTACTGAGAATGTTGGTTACTGATAGCATAACTTTGCACCCTCTCAAAAATTGCATTCACTTGAATGGCAGTTTTTCTGATGATTCAAATCCTGTTTGTCTTCATAGAAATTTTGACTTTCCAGAGTTTCCCAAAGGGTCCTCATAAATAGGACTACATCTAAGGAAAATATGGTCATAAGTTGAATCTCCTCTTTTCTTGGTGCTCTATACCCCCACTTGGGATTCAATTCCTTGCTTATCCTTCAGCATGTATCTAAGAGTTGGGGGAAAAGGCAGAAAAGCTACTTCTAGGAGAGATGACTATTATCTCTTGCTGTACCTAAGATAAAATACCCAGACTTCTTTATAGTAAACTCAGGAATTTCTCTGCTTGGAGCTTTCAAGGGTGTTTCACCTGCCTTGTGGAGGGCTTTAGAGAACAGCAAGCTAATGGGGTGCTTTTCTTGATCATCCCTTGTGAGCACATTTTTCAAAACAGGTAAAAGCAATTGAAACTGGATCACTGGCATCCATCTCAATGATGACCACCTTAATTTGGATTCTCCTGCCCTAAAGTAAAATAACAATAATAAAATAAAACAACAAAACTTCAATTTTTAAAAATCAACGCATTATCTTTTACTTGACTGGAAAGAAACAGACTTTTTTCAAAAAGTGCCATAAGAAATTGAGAAGTGATGTTATCTATGTTGTCAGAAAAGCTGGACCCTTTGAAATCCACAATTACTTGTATTCATGAGCTCTATGTTCATGACTGTAAGTACTCCACAGTCTCCCTATTAGAAATGTCAAGGTAAAATGTTCACATATTAGAGCTGAATTGCCAACACTTAGCTGCATCAGTGATCTGCAATCAAACCAGGAAAACTGATTTTTAATAACATGATCACCTAATAGTGTAATAGATTGGTATTGTCTGAGAAGGTCATCAAAGAGTGCTAAATACTTCTGTGCTACTATAGGGGAGCTATTGGAATGCTGATAAAGGCACTCAAAATAGGTATTTGGATAAGAAAAAAGAGTATGTTTAATATATGTTCAACACAAAACAAAATGCAATGCAATTCTGAAACTCCTCTCTTTTATTCATATTTTAAAAAAAATTTAAAAAGATTTCATTTATTTATTCATGCAAGACATGAGAGAGAGAGAGAGAGAGAGAGAAGCAGAGAGACACAGGCAGAGGGAGAAGCAGGCTCCACACAGGGAGCCTGATGTGGGACTTGATCCCGGGACTCCAGGATCACACCCTAGGCCAAAGGCAAATGCTCAACTGCTGAGCCACCCAGGGATCCCCTTTAATTCATATTTTAGATGCTTATAACATTTACCTTAACTGATCTACAAATGGGTTTCAAACTCTGTGTAGTCACCAACTTTCTGTGCAGTTTGTATTAAGTCAAAATGAATTATAAGCAATCTGAAAGTCTTCTCTATTTCTTACTAGAAGGTTATTTATTAGGTATCTAGGTAATTCATGACATAATTTAACTGAATACATTTTTTGGAATTAAGTCTGAAGCTGGGGATGATATTAATGTGCATGTGGTATGTGTGTGTGGGAGGGGTGGTGACTGATGAGAGGCAAAGATGAAATTACTTATCAGTATAAAAATCACTGAATAGAGGATGATCTTTTTAACTCTGCCATAAACTAGCTATATAACTTTACTTCCTTGTGTCTTTGCCTTTTATTTGTAAATTGAAGTAATTGGAAAAATTTCAAGTCATTCCTGGTTTAATATTCTGTATTTTCTGTTTTAGACAAAATAATGATAAGTTGATTAAATATTTTGTTAATTTAACTAGGGCATGGGTTCAGATAGACAAATCATAGGCAACGTGATAGAATTTAAAGACCACATACTCAATTGTCAAATAAATTCCACTTTACATGTTAAGAAAACTGATACTAAAGCAATCTTGTGGTGGTTCAACTTGTAGTTTAAATAATGAGTAGATGTAACACATTATATTGGGAAAGTTTCCGTGGAATTATTTAGATGGTATATCCTCAGATATCCCTTGTGTTCCATAATCTTTTAAGACAAGGATCATAAATCTACCCAAGAATTATCCCTGAATATAGAAGCAGTCTATTTGATTTTTTTCTTGGCTCTCATAACCATGCAAATACACACTAAAACCTATTAAATTTATGTAGAAAGTCAGGGACTGGACATATTTCCTCTTAGGCCAGAGTGCAGGTTTACATTTTAAATAGAAGTTAGAAGAAAGCTTCCTGATGCTCAAGAAAAGGACAGAGTGGACAATCAGACTAAAAGTAAGAAATGCATTACAAATTATTCACTATATTAAATATGGGTGGTAGAAATATAGTCTTAAGTTATGTTTTTCCCTCAACTCTAAATCAAAGTGTATCCAATGAATTAGATAGATTTGTACTAAATGATGCTCAGGTTAGCAAAACAGTCCTCTGAAATGGATTTCTCAGGCAAAGGGACTTAGAGTTCAAAGCTACATTAAAAAGTCAGAGAAAAAAATTAAAAAGCAACATAGCCATCTCTTCTGCCTCTGGTAGGAAAGCAGACATTTTAAAGCTAAAAATTATTAATCTTGATATATTAAATGCAGTTTTAAATATTCAATTTATTTCAAGAAATTTTGAGCAATGTGCTGTACTATGCGAGATACTGCACTGTGGGAAACAGAAAGAATGAAATAGCATTCTGACAAGTTGCTCGCAATATTGTAGGATAAATTACACAAATGTTAAGAACCATAATGCAAGACAATGTGTTCTAAAAGCTCTAACACAGGCAAAAACCCAGGAAACTCAGGTAATAGATGTTATTTCAATTTCAGCAAAAGCCTCTTCATCTTTTACTTGAAAACACTAGATGGAATAAGTAACATTTGCTCAGCATCAAAGTGATATTATAAAGTTCTTACACTGTGCCCTGGGATACATGTACGAGAACATTTATAGCAGCTTTGCTTGTAACTCCAAGCTGGAATAGCCCGGATACATATTGTCAGGAAGAGATATAAATACCCTGTGAACTATTACATAATAGAATACTTGATATCATTAGAAACCTATAAATCACAGCTACACATGTGAACACAGGTGAATATTAGAAATGAAATTTGCATAAAAGTTGCAAAAAACCTGTATGGTACAGTACTATTTTTTTTTTTTATAAAGTCGAAGAGCAAGAGAAAAGCTAAAAAATGTATTCATTTGAAGTACATACTGAGGACAGCCAGGGTGGCTCAACGGTTTAGCGCCGCCTTCAGCCCGGGGCCTGATCCTGGAGGCCTGGGATCGAGTCCCACGTCAGGCTCCCTGCATGGGGCCTGCTTCTCCCTCTGCCCGTGTCTCTGCCTCTCTCTCTTTCTCTCTCTCCCTCTCGGTGTCTCTCATGAATAAATAAATAAAATATTTTTTGAAAAAAAGTACATACTGATGTTGGTAGGTAAAACACAAAGAAACCCAAGAGAAATTTTAAAATATGTGATCCAGGAGTGTGAGTACTTCTGATGAAGAAATAACAGGATATGATAAGGGGTGAAATAAATGAAAGCCTGGGTCATAGTGTGTTCTCCCAGCAAGTGTTTATAAATATTACACAATATTCTAACAGAATATGGAGGTGTGGAGATGTCTGAGACCAGTAAAATACTGGTATTTTTAAAAATATGAACTGCTTTGGAAGCCTGAATGTTGGTAGCCCATCTTCATCTTCTATGATAGTCACACATTTGTCTGGCTACTAGTTTGTTTTCATGAATTTTCTGGTTCTCACTGCATCTTTCATATTGGCAAATCAAGCCTTTCCTTAGTTCAGGTATTGTTTCTGCCTTTTCCTCTGCTTGTGACACTTACTCTCCACCCAGTCTATCCTCCACTCTCCTCAGCTAGAAAATTCTGCTCATGAAGACCATTCAAATAGCAGTGCAGCTTCCTTCCTGCCCCAAGTCTTGGTGAGTCCCCCATGCCATGCTAGTACTAGCATGTAGGAATCATCCATGGCACTGACTCCAGATAAGCTTGTACCTTCTTTTGAACAATTATTAAATTATTTCTGTCGGTAGTCATTAAATTAAATGGACAATGGCCATGGAATTTTTGGACACTATTTTGTTTCCCATGTCTAACATGTGCTGGGTGAAATGAATTTATTAATTTTTTATTCTTCATTTGTGCACACACTCTCTCTCTCTCTGTCTTCCAATTCCAATTGCAAATAGATTCTCTTAAGACTGTTTATGGTTCTTTTTTTTTAAGATTTTATTTACTTATTCATGATAGACACATACACAGAGAGGCAGAGACACAGGCAGAGGGAGGAGCAGGCTCCATGCAGGGAGTCAGACATGGGACTCGATCCTGCGACCCCAGGATCACGCCCTGGGCGGAAGGCAGGCGCTTAAACTGCTGAGCCACCCAGGCTGCCCTGGTTTCTTTTTTTTTTTTTTAATAATTAATTAATTATTTATTTATTTATTCATTCATTCATTCATTCATTCATTCATGAGAGGGAAAATAAGGCTCCCCATTGAGCAGGGAACCTGATGCGGGACTCGATCTCAGTACCCTGGGATCATGACCTACCTGAGCTAAAGGCAGACTAACTGACTGAGACAACCAGGCCCCACCCCTTTCCCCCCTCTTATTTCTTTTTTGTTTTCACTTCTTTTCAAGGAGTCAATGTTATCATATAGGTTTTTTTGAGTCTTTATTTAAATTCCTATTAGTTAACATACAGTGTAATATTAGTTTCAGTACAATATAGTGATTCATAATCACCCTGTGCACTTCACAACATCTGCACTCCTAAATCCCCATCACCTATTTAACCCATGCCTCCATCAGTTTGTTCTCCATAGACAAGAGTCTGTTTCTTGATTTGTCTCTCTGTTTTCTCTTTGCTCATTTGTTTTGTTTCATAGGTGCCACATATGAGTGAAATCATATGGCATTTGTCTTTCCCTGACTGACTTATTTCATTTAGATAATACTCTCTAGCTCCATCTAAGTCATTGCAAATGATAAAATTTCATTCTTTTTTTGTGGCTAATGTTCCATTTAATATATAAAAACATATATAAACATATACATCACCCCTTCTTTATTCATTAATTAGTCAATGGACATTTGGGCTGTGTCTACAATTTGACCATTGTAGATAATGTTGCTATAAATATCAGGGTGCATGTATTCCTTTGAATTAGTATTTTCGTATTCCCTGTATAAATACCTAGTATTGCAATTGCTGGATTATAGGCTAGTTCTATTTTTAACTTTTTAAGGAAACTCCATACTGTTTTCCAGAGAAGCTGCACCAGTTTGCATTCCCACCAATTGTGCAAGAAGGTTCTCCATTCTTCACATTCTCATCACACTTGTAGTTTTTTGTGTTGCTGGCTTTAGCCATTCTGACAGGTATGAGGTGATATCTCATTGTAGTTTTGATTTGTATCTCCCTGATGATCAGTGATGTTAAACATTTTTTTCATGTGTCTGTTGACCATCTGTATGTTTTTTTTGGAAAAAATATCTATTCATGTCTTCTGCAATTTTTAAAATTGGATTATTTTTTGAGTGTTGAGTTTTACAAGTTCCTTATATATTTTGAATACTAATACTTTATCAGATATGCCAATTGAAAATATCTTTTCCCATTCCAAATGTTGTCTTTTAGTTGTGTTGATTGTTTCCTTCATTGTGCAGGAGATTTTTATTATTATTTTTATTTTTTTTAAGATTTTTTAATTTATTCATGATAGAGAGAGAGAGAGAGAGAGAGAGAGAGAGAGGCAGAGACACAGGCCAAGGGAGAATCAGGCTCCATGCAAGGAGCCCGATGCGGGACTCGATCCCAGGACTCCAGGATCAAGTCCTGGGCTGAAGGCAGGTGCTAAACTGCTGAGCTACCCAGGAATCCCCAGGAGATTTTTATTTTGATAAAGTTCCAGTAGTTTATTTTTGCTTTTGTTTTCCCTTTTGCTTTTCTCCCCTCGGGAGACATATCTAGAAAAATGTTGCCATGACCAGTGTCAAAGAAGTTACTATCTGTGTTCTCTAGGATTTTTGTGTATGAGGTAAGAAAGTGGCCCAGTTCCATTCTTTTGGATGTGGCTGTCCAGTTTTCCCAATACCATTTGTTAAAGAGACTGTCTTTTGTCAATTGGATATTCTTTCCTCCTTTGTCAAAGACTAATTGACCATATAGTTTGGGTTTATTTCCAGGTTTTCTATTCTGTTCCATTGATCTCTGTGTCTGTTTTTGTGCCAGTATCATACTGTCTTGATGACTATAGCTTTTTAATATAACTTGAAGTCTGTAATTTGTGATGCCTCCACCTTTGCTTTTCTTTTTTTTCAAGGTTGCTTTAGCTATTCAGGGTCTTTTGCAGTTCTATACAAATTTTAGAATTGTTTGTTCTAGCCCTGTGAAAAATGCTGTTGGTATTTTGTTAGAGACTGTATTGAATGTATAGATTACTTTGGGTAGTATAGACATCTTAATAATATTTGTTTTTCCTATTCATGAACATGGAATATCTTTCCATTTCTTTGTGTTATCTTCAATTTGTTTCATCTGTGTTTTATAGTTTTTAGAGTACAGGTCCCTCACCTCTTTGATTATGTCTTACTTTTTTTGGTGCAATTATAAATGGGGTTAATTCCTTAATTTATCTTTCTGCTGCTTCATTATTGCTGTATGGAAATACAACATATTTCTCTATGTTGATTTTGTATCCTGCAACTTTGCTGAATTCATTTATCAATTCTGGCAGTTTTTTGGTGAAGTGTTTGGTTTTTCTATATGGAGAATTATATCATCTGCAAATAGTGAAAGTTTTACTTCCTCCTCCTGATTTGAATGCCTTTATTTCTATGTGTTGGTCTGATTACTGTGGCTAGGACTTCTAGTACTATGTTAAATAACAACAGTGAGAGTGGACATCCCTGTCTTATTCCTGACTAAAGGGGAAAAACTGAGTTTTTCCCCACTGAGGTTGATATTACCTGCAGGTTTTTCATATATGGCCTTTTATAATCATAAAGGGGACAATCCAATAAGAATATATAACAATTGTAAATATTTATGTGCCCAACATGGGAGCACTTAAATATATAAAATAATTAATAACAAACAGAAAGGAACTAATTCATAACACAATAATAGTAGGGACTTTAACATCCCACTTACATCAAGGAACAGATCATCTAAACAGAAAATAAACAAACAATGTTTTGGAATGACACACTAGAGCAGATAGACTTAGCAGATGTATTCAGAATAGTCGATCCTAAAAAAACAGAATATACATTCTTTTCAAGTATACATGGGATATTCAGAAAAGATCACATATTAGGTCACAAAACAGGCCTTAACAAATACAAAAAGATTGAAATCATATCACATACTTTTTCTGACCATACTATGGAACTGGAAGCCAACCACAAGAAAAAAATTAGGAAGACACAAATACATAGAGTTTAAATAACATGCTACTAAACAATGAATGGGTGAGCCAAGAAATCAAAGAAAAAAGTTTTTTTTTAAATGCATAGTAAAAAATGCAAATGAAAACACAATGGTCCAAAACCTTTGGATATAGCAAAAGTGATTTTAAGAGGGAAGTATATAGTAATACAGGCCTACCTTAAGAGTCAAGAAAAACCTCTAATAAACAACCTAACCTTATATGTAATGGAATTAGAAAAAGAACAACAAATGATGCCAAAAGCCAATAGAGGGAAGGATATAATAGATAATAGAGCAGAAATAAATGATATATAAATGAAAAAATAATAGAACAGATCAATGAGACCAAGCACTATTTCTTTGAAAAAATTAATAAAATTTGTAAACCTGTAGCCAGACTTACCAAAAGAAAAGTGAAAGGATCCAAATAAATATAATCACAAATGAAAGAGGAGAAATAACAACCAACACCACAGAAATACAAACAATTGTAGGAGAATATTATGAAAAACTATATGCCAACAAATTGGACCACTTGGAAGAAATGGATAAATTCCTACAAACATATAAACTACTAAAACTGAAACAGGAAGAAATTGAAAACTTGAACAGACATAACCATCAAATAAATTGAATCAGTAATCAAAAAACTCCTGACAAATGTGCAAGGCCAGATGGCTTCACAGGTGAATTCTACTAAGCATTTAAAGAAAAGCTAATGCCTTTTCTTCTCAAACTACTCCAAAAAATAGAAAAGGAAGAAAAACTTCCAAATTCATTCTATGAGGCCAGCATTACCTGGATACTAAAACCAGATAAAGTCTCTTTTAAAAAGGAGGACTACAGGCCAATATCCCTGATGTACATGGATGCAAAAATTTTCAATTAAATACTAGCAAACTAGATCCAACAATACATTTTTTTTTTAAATCATTCACTGATCAAGTGGGATTTATTCCTGGGTTGCCTGGGTGGTTCAATATCAGCAAAGCAATCAGTGTGGTATATACCTCATTAATAAAAGAAAGGATAAGAACCACAATATAATTTCAGTAGATGTGGGAAAAGCATTTGACAAAGTAACAACATCCATTCATGATAAAAATCCTCAAGAAAGTAGAGGTAGAAAGAAGTTACCTCAATATAGTTTTTAAATTATTATTGTTATTCCTTCATATTGGCTCTTGTAACTATATTATCTATTTAGGTTTTCATTACCTTTTTTATTTTTTATTTATGATTAAAGAAGAAGGCTTACACTTGCCTGGCTCCAAAAGTTGAGACTCAGTCATTCAAAATGAACCAATCTGGGGGAGATAGTTTTCTCTCTACAACAAGGAAAGGAAAAATAAAAGTGAGACACTTTTCTGCCTCTGCAATGTGACTCATGGGCCAAAAATATTTATAGCTACTGTTCTATGCATCTCAATTCAAATGTCCTTGTGAATTCAGCCTCAGTCATGAGTAGAAAGAATGAATTTTAGAAGTCTTCTTTTTAATCATAAATTATATGGTTTCTCAAGTAACTTTTTTTGATTTTTTTGATTTTTGAGTGTGGGCAAAACATTTGGGATATTTTTAGTAAAGATTTTAATTTTGAAATATTCCAACTCACAGACAGTACTTTTCTAAATGTTCCTTATTTCCCAATTTCTTCTGATACTGGAGGAGCATATTTTTACTTTTTTTAAAAGTGTTTTAACCAGTAATTCAGTAAATATTTTTCCCTAGAGAAGAGGCAGCATTTTGGTCCTAATAATGTTGAGTTATTATAGACTGCATATGATACCAATTCGTGCCAGGAATAAAATACCATCACTTTCTTTAAATAAACCATGAATGCTTTAATATTTCAGCTTATCAATCATAAAACACTCTGAAAATCAACAAAGGAGGCACCTGGGTGATCAATTAAGTTAGTTAAGTCAGTCAGTTAAGTCTCTGACTCTTGGTTTTGGCCCAGGTCATGACCTCACAGTTGTGTGATTGAGCCCCCAAATGGGCTCCATGCTCAGTGTGGTGTCTGCTTAGGATTCTCTCTTCCTCTCTCTATGCTCATCCACCCTGTGCACTCTCTGTCTCTCTCTCTCTAACATAATAAGTAAATCTTTTTTAAAAATCAGCAAGGCCACTAATTAGAGATGTCAACTGATTTTAAGTTTAAGGAATACTTCTTTGGAAACAAAAAAACAAAAATGTGCAACAAAAAACATATGGATTTGATTTCCTAATATTCTATTTAGTTCAGCACACGAATCACATTTGTACATTCAAGATGTTATTTTCTTTGTTCATTTGATGCTTTGACTTTCAATTAACAATACATAAGTATTGTTGTATCTGCATATTAAGTAGGGCTACTATAGCTTTCTCCCAATGATATTTATAAAAGTAAAAGTTAAGACAGCAAATATTTATTGAGATAGAAAGAGGGAGAAAGACTGAAAGCCAGTGTGTCCTTACTCCCTAGGAATAAAAACATCCCTTAAAATCTTCACAGACCTAGAAATGGATAAAGCTGGCTATAATTACATGTATTGTGAAGATTCTCTTTGATTACATTGTAATACTTCAGTGTCCACCTAAGTGTCCTCTGTGTCAAAGACCTTATATTGTTTATCTTTGTAACTCAGGGCCTGACATGGCATCTAGTACACATAAAAATATTGATAAATGTGTATTTTTAAAAATATTTTATTTATTTATACATGAGAGACCCAGACTGAGAGAGAGAGAGGCAGAGACACAGGCAGAGGGGGAAGCAGGCTCCATGCAGGGAGACCAATATGGGACTCGATCCCGGGACCCCAAGATCACGCCCTGGGTCCAAGTCAGGTGCTAAACCGCTGAGCCACCCAGGGATCCCCATTGATAAATGTTTCTGATATCCCTCTAGTTTCTTATTTGGCTTAGATATTCCAAGATGACCTCCAAGATTCCTGTCTCCTGCTGTACTGCTCTGTGTATTATCCTTGCCCCTTAAGTATAGGTAGCACTTGTGAATATGAGAGGACAGTCACATCTGGGATTTCATTACATTGTGTTAAGATCCTGCTCTGACAAGCTTAAAGAGATTGGGCAGTTGAACTTTAATTAGGAAGAAGGTTGCCATGTTGTAAAAGGCCCACATGCAGAGGACTTGGGCATTGCTTCTAGAAACTGAGAACCACCATAATTAACAGCCAGCAAGAAAATGAAGGTCTCTATTGTACAACTTTAAGGAATTGAATTCTGCCAACAACCTGAATGAGCTTGGGAAAAGACCCCACACTACAGATAAAACACATATTAGCTTACACTTTAATTTTAGCCTTGTGAGATTGTGAGCAGAGAACCCAGCTATGCCCTCCTTGACTTCTGACCAATAGAAACTGAGATAATAAATATATATTCTTTTCAGCTGCTAAGTTTATGGTAATAAATATGTTACACAGCAATACAAAAAGACTATAAAGTTTTTTGAGTAAGGTGTGTTCTTTAAAGCATATTGAATGGGGATCCCTGGGTGGCACAGCAGTTTAGCGCCTGCCTTTGACCCAGGGCGCGATCCTGGGGATCCGGGATCAAATCCCACATCGGGCTCCCAGTGCATGGAGCCTGCTTCTCCCTCTGCCTGTGTCTCTGCCTCTCTCTCTCTCTGCGTGTGTGACTATCATAAATAAATAAAAATTTAAAAAAAAGTTTAAAAAAATAAATAAAGTGTGTTGAATGGCTTGTGCATAGTGAAAATGACTAATGGGTATTTATATCAAGTATTCTGATTCCTTACAGTGTGATTTGCTATAAAGTAGGATGGTTCATACTAAGAGCAATAAAGGGTTAGGAAAGTGATAGAGTTGTCCATATTGAGTAAGCCCAAACTGTCCATGTATGTAGCACCTATTGTTCATACCCTGGAAGATCATGATTCAATGAATATTAATAATAAAATAGGATAGAAATATAGAAGAAAGGAGGGATCCCTGGGTGGCGCAGCGGTTTGGCGCCTGCCTTTGGCCCAGGGCGCGATCCTGGAGACCCGGGATCGAATCCCACGTCGGGCTCCCGGTGCATGGAGCCTGCTTCTGCCTATGTCTCTGCCTCTCTCTCTCTCTCTCTCTCTGTGTGACTATCATAAATAAATAAAAATTAAAAAAAAAAGAAATATAGAAGAAAGGAACATTAAATTTATGACTAATTTGATTTATATTAAAATATAATACTACAGCATTTACTAAATAAAGAACCCTGTTGACTTTAAAATTCTCTTAATTAAAGTATGTTGAAATTAACATTTGGAATAATGTTAAAAATAACAATTAAATGGGATTGTTTTGGAAAATAGCATAGTTCAATGCCAGGCCCATCAGAGCCACCCAAAAAATTGTAGCTTCTAATAATGTTTCATCATATATCTTTTTTTAATTTAATAATATCTTTTCTCTTATTGAAAAGATTTGATTCTAGCTTTAAGCATCCGAATAATGAATAAACACTTTTCTGATACAAAGTGATATGATTCCACACTAATGTAATAGGTCTACACTTCCACTGAGCAGTTTGTTGAATTCGCTATATTTAAACTTAATATGGATAACATGAAAATAAGAATAATCCACAATAGCCAAACTGTGGAAGGAGCCTCGGTGCCCATCGAAAGATGAATGGATAAAGAAGATGTGGTTTATGTATACAATGGAATATTACTCAGCCATTAGAAACAACAAATACCCACCATTTGCTTCAACGTGGATGGAACTGGAGGGTATTATGCTGAGTGAAGTAAGTCAATCGGAGAAGGACAAACAGTGTATGTTCTCACTCATTTGGGGAATATGAATAATAGTGAAGGGGAATATAAGGGAAGGGAGAAGAAATGTGTGGGAGATATCAGAAAGGGACACAGAACATAAAGACTTCTAACTCTGGGAAATGAACTAGGGGTGGTGGAAGGGGAGGAGGGCGGGGGGTGGGGGTGAATGGGTGACGGGCACGGAGGGGGACACTTGACGGGATGAGCACTGGGTGTTATTCTGTATGTTGGTAAATTGAACACCAATAAAAATTAATTTATAAAAAAAAAAAAAAAAAGAAAATAAGAATAATCTAATGCAAATAAATGAATCAAAGAAATTGTTTTAATTGTCTTGAGTTGTTATAAGCAATAATTATACCTTAAAATTTGCCTCATTTATAATCCCCAAAAAGTAGTTATGTTGAAAGAAATAATAAATTGATATGCTGTATAATGGGACAGCTCATAAACATATAGTTATATATAATGTCGATACAGTGAAAAATGTGTTTGTTTGACTAAGTTAAACAGTTACCTTGTTATCTTTTCCTCTTTTTTAAATATGCAAGTAAAGTAATTCTCCAAAATGGATATAGCTCACAATAGAAATTAAAGGAATTTATTTTATTTTTTATTTTTAGATTTTATTTATTCATGAGAGACACAGAGAGAGAGGCAGAGACACAGGCAGAGGGAAAAGCAGGCCTCATGCAGGGAGCCCATAGTGGGACTCGATCCGGGGTCTCCAGGTTCAAGGTCCTGGGCTGAAGGCAGCGCTAAACCACTGAGCCACCCTGGCTGCCTGAAATTAAAGGAATTTTAGTAGGAGTTTTGCTTTTGATTTTGAATCATATACTTGGTTATATAATATTTATGGGGTTATAGGGCAAGTTATACCTAAATGAAATGACATAAAGTGCACTTCAGTAGGAAACAACAAACAGTCAACTTGTTCTATCTCTGGAAATTGAGCATTTTCTGGAAATTGAATTCAGGGTAAGTAATAGAATGAGGAATCAGTAATAGGAAATATGACAGGAGAAGAGTCTATAAAGCAAAGCAAGTTTTCCCAGAAGAGAAGGATGGAAGCAAACTAAGAAAGAGCCAGGAGTCCAAATCTGGAAAGTAAAGGAATCTAAAATTTTTGGCAGTAATATAAAACTGAATTTGAAAATAGGTGCTCAACTTTTCAAACATGAAGTTGTTTCATTTATCATGAAGTTCATGTAGTCATGCTACTACTTACTTTAGTACTACCTACTTTAGAAAATGTTCTCTTTGGGATGCCTGGGTGCTCAGTGGTTGAGCATCGGCCTTTGACTCAGTGTGATCCCAGGGTTCAGAATCCAGTCTCCACAGGAGAGCCTGCTTCTTCCTCTGCCTGTGTCTCTGCCTCTTTCTCTCTCTGTCTCTCATGAATAAATAAATAAAATCTTTTTTTTTTTAAAAAGGAAATGTTCTCTTTGTCTCACTGTTTTGTCAGCCTATTTTGTCCTTATCAATTCAAGTCCCACTATGTTGCATAAAATGGATGCGTGGAGGCATAATTTTAGCACCACCATGGCCTCAAGATGATAGTTGGGAGAGTATCCGGATATTTTAATATTTTCAATCTTAGGTAGTTGGCACAATATTTGATTCTTGAAACTTAAAACAAGAAAACCCTAAACTTGAAGGATCTTATACAAAGTATATCACTTAGGCAAAGAATCTCAACTATTAAAGACTGTATGAGACATTACATCTTTTCCTCAAATTCATTCTTGAGAAAAATGCCAGCCCTGAATTATGAATGAACTTTCCAGACTTAATTCATGAATGTAAAGGAGTAATTCTGGGCCTAGGACAACAGTGAGATAATGGGACATCATTAACACACAGACTTGGTGATTGGCAGTCTCATCACAAGTGAGGAACTGAGAGATGCCACTCATGCATTTTTTAAAAGAGCTACAATTTTTAAAGGACTATTTGTAAATATCAACTTTATATTTCAAAAAGTGTCAACTTTTTTTTCAAAAAGTAAAGAAATAAGACATTAATTCAAAGCATGCATTAAATTTTAGGACTTACCTTTCTACTTCATCTAAACTCTAAAAAATTATATAGTCTTCCTTAATAATTTATAAATTGTAGAAATCTTTGCTTATCCCATAACCATGGCAGTACTTGCTGTGAATTTCTGAAACTTCAGTGTTTTAAATTATTTTGTTTATCTTTTGTAGTTTATAAAATGCATTCAAATAAGTTAATTCATTCTAATAATGTTTATACATGATGGTTGTTCAATTTCCGGGGTCATTAGAGCTATAACCTTCTTGCATTCTATCCTCAGTTGAAAATGGAACTGAAAAGTAATGACCCTGAACCTGACAATTATGTGAAACCTCTGTGCTCTTTTTAATGTATTTTTACCCACGATAATAGACCTTCCCTCTTCCTCTCAGGGTTTCTCAGAATGGGTTCTGTACACATGCAGTGCTGTATAAGGTAATGACAGGTAGTCCATTGATAATCACTTATACCTATAATGATTATATATTTAAAAATAATTTTAGAAAAACAGTATATTGAATCTATGACTTCAAAGACATCAGAGCTTGGGATCCCTGGGTGGCTCAGTGGTTTAGCACCTGCCTTCAGCCCAGGGCGTGATCCTGGAGTCCCGGGATTGAGTCCCACATCGGGCTCCCTGCATGAAGCCTGCTTCTCCCTCCACCTTTGTTTCTGCCTCTCTCTCTGTGTCTCTCATGAATAATTAAATAAAAAATCTTAAAAAAAAAAGACATCAGAGCTTAAACAAAATCTTAAAATGCGTAACTGTAATATTGAATTAAACTTCATAAATAACATAATTGTTATGTGTTATGACATAATTCTACATAAATATGACATAATTCTACATAAATAATAGTACAAGTGGTATTTATTTATGGAAGCAAGATCATATAAATTGTAGGAGAATAAAGACTGAGAAACACTATTCTACATGTCTGGACTGTTGCAAGCTCTCTAATTTGTGGTCATCCACTAGGTTACCTCTTTAGAAGCTGACAAAAGACACTACCATTCTAATTCTTAAGCATAATTTGGAAAGCCGAATGGTAAATATGGAAAGAGGACTCGATTATAATTCCAGCTCTAAGAGTTGTAAGATGCATGTAGAATTGAAAGGCCATTAAAGCTATCAGAGCAATTCTTACAAATCTCTTACAAATCTCTTATTTGGTATAAACCAAATATACACATGGAATAAATCAGCTTGTTTTGAAGTACTCAACTACTGCATACCAATAATCAAATTATTTAATAACTTACAAGTTAAAATATCATGTCTTGAATCAATTATATATTTCAAAATGAAATCACCAGTCTTATAGGAAAAAAATATACTTATATACCTTTGGAAGACCCCCCTCCAGATTATCTAAATCCAACTCTTCGATTGTCTTTGAGCTGTTTTATTTTGTAATGCAGTACATCGCAGGTAACCACTATGCTCTCTTTGTGTCCCCCTGCCTCAAATTCATATATTGAAACCTCACTCCCAAGGTATGGTATTATGAAGTGGGGCCTATATGAGGTGATTAGGACATAAGGGTAGAATCTTCATGAATGGAATTAGTGCCCTTCTAAAAGCAGCCTGGCAAGATGTCATTGCCTTTTCCTCAATGTGGAGTTACAAAGAAAAGATGGTGATCTAGGTAGCTGGTGCCTTGATATTGGATTTCCTAGACTCCAGTACTGTGAAAAATAAATTTCTTTTGTTTATAAGCTACCCAGTGTATGATCTATTTGTTATAGAAGTGCAAATAGACTAAGATAGTAGCTGATAGAAATGACAAATAATGCAAATTCTGTTCTGCCCTGTAGAGGTTCAATTGTCTTCCCTCCTTCCCTGGATAAAACAGTTTTTACATATTTCTTATCTATAAACTAATTATAACATCTGCCTGGTCCCCTCATGATTAAGGATTAGAATAAAATCTTTAACATGTGTGCATTTTTGTATCTGTCTGTATGAGAGAGCTGGTTTCATCTATGTTTTGAAAATGGTCTTTTAGCTAGTTATTCTCTGCTTCATCCTCAAAATCACAGAGATTATCCCGATGAATCCAAAATTTATTCTCAGAAATGAAGCAAAATATTTAAACAGTGGCTTAAATCAGTGTTGTCAGATGTTAGTGTGTTTGAGAATTATTGAGATGTATATGGGCATATACAAATAAGAATATGGGGCTTAATTCTCCTTATTCAAAATAACAGAAGAGACTTCTCTCCCCCTCCCTTCTCTAAGAGCATTTACTTTAAAAAAAACCTGTAAGTTCTTTCTCTGTCCCTTTTAAGTATATGTACAATCTTTTTAAAAAGCTGGATAGACCTCTTGCTAACTTCAGGAATGTCTTTCCTTGAGCTATCTCTTCGAAATGTAACCATCAAGAAAGAAGGCATCCTGTCTTCCAGTTTCCATGAAAGAGCCTAACTTTAGGTAGGAGCCTAGCTCTGAAACTATCACTTGTCATTAAAAAAAAAAAAAAAAAGGTGAGTTTATTGGTTCTTTTGTTTGTATTAAACATTCTATCATGTCCATGGGGTTTCCTTAAGTTCATGCCTATTTTGCTTTTACTTGGGCAAACCAGTTTTTGTGAACCAGCCTAACTCAGGAAACCTGTAACTGTTAAGGCCTCTTTCCCCTCCTCCTCCGTCCTCTTCCCCTTCTCCTTTTCTCCCTCCTCTTTCCTCTTCCTTTTTATCCTTCCTTCCACTATCACTACTAGCTTCTAATGGGAACAGGCCTCAGAATAAACTCTGAAACACAGTATTTGTTAACTAGCCAGCAAAAAACCAAAACCAAACTGCTGTACTATCTATCCAGCAATAAACAGGTGAGGACCTAGTTCTCCATCATTTCTGAATTATTGGAAAGCCTTGCATGAAAGGTTTATCTGAGGCAAATACGACAATGTCTGGTAATAAGATTCTGGTAGCCAGTTATTGGAGTGAGAGCCTCCTAATCAGCAATGGGTACACAAATTTAGTTAAATAAAAACACGCCAATTTTGCCAATGAGTGTTCCTATCTAAAAAGCCTCTATGCTGGTGGATAAACCACTAAGTCTTACCAATGGATTAAAGCATTATAACTTTGCTTATGTTAATTAGTGTATCTTCAGGTGTCCATGGAAGATCAAGAGAGCTGAAACACCTGTAGGAGCCCCCTTTGGAGGTGGCCTTTTATATTAAAGGGTAGAGGATCACCCCCGGAGTGTGAATTCTTAATTAGGGCAAATGCTGCCTCTAGGCCTCAAGTAAATTTCTTACACCGTAACACCAGTTCATCATACTCCCTCTGGGCATTTTTAAGAATTTCACCATTACCCAATTTTTATCCCTTTTCCAACTTTTAATTTCCTGATTTGGAAAAGGTGATATTAAATGTTCCTTAGTTGTGAAATAGCTAATTTTCTACTCAATTCTTTACTATTTTATCAGCACACCCCCTCTGCCCCCTCCCCCTTAATTTATTTACCTCTTTGGCCATGACTATTGATCTCACTTAGCCACTTAACTCTTGAAGGACACTTGCTTTGCCCTCTATCAGTATTTGATTTCATCACTTCAGTAATTCTTATCACTGGCTACAGTTAAAAATCTATATTGCAGAGGCTCGTGTTTACAGAAGAGGTTTTCTGAACGATAAAAGGGGAAAAAATGAGATCGCTAGTAATTTAGTGTAAAGGCAAAGTATCAACAGAAAATGGGAGTCAGAAATGGAGGTGAAGACAGGCTGAAGAAGGTGGTGTGATAGAGCCAAGAGTTCAGGTGGCAGATGACAAAAATAATTTTATCTATTAAAGAAATTGCTGACAGCTGCTTCTAGATTCACATTTCAATTAGGGATATAAATTTTTTTTAAAGTAAAAGCAGGAGGAAGAAATTAAATAAGCAATGATAATTTCAGAGAAGTGGCATACTAATAGGTTTATATCATGATTATACAATTATGTTATTACTCTCAAATTGTGTTTGATGCCCGGGGAAATAGAATTATTTTGTGGGTAATGGCTATCTGCCGCACACAGGGATAGATATTCCAAACTTTTCCTGTTGTTTTTTTTTTTTTATGTGCATGCTAAAATGTATTATTTACTATAACATATTTTTCAAAGAAGACAAAAATGATAAAAGGGCTATCCTTTGTTCACTTATGCAAATAATTGTAACTAATTTAAAGGTCCTTTGTATAAAGAAATTACACGTTACGCAGAGAGCAATTCTAATCAAAATTAATGTAATTTTTACTAATTTCTCAGTTTTATAAGTTAGCGTTCTTACTGAAAAATATATATGGCAAGCTCAGCTTTTACAGACCTAAATAAATACAATTATTTATTAATGGGAAAATAATATCCTTGTGGTACTTTGTTGAAATTAAAAGAGAGCTGAATGCTGATTTTTCTCTTTTGTTTTGTCACTGATTAAAACAGAACTACCATTTTTCCCTCTAATTATATAACAGCCACTTTTAGTATCAGGTGACTAAAACCTGACAAAAGAAAATGAGTGTTTCATAACCCATTCTATTAGAAGATAGCTTTTTGTTGGGAAATAAAAATGAAAATCATGGAAAATGTGAAAGTAGGACTTTATACAGACTGAAGCTAAAGCCTAAAACCCTGGAATTTTCATTAATGGGGGGGGAAACCTCTTAAATCAAGTTGTCCAAGACTCCATTGTTTTTATCTAGGGCTCTTCCTCCAATAAACAAACAAAAATAATGTTGGTCAATTTATCTTTTTATTCTAATAGCTATGATGACACATATCCCTGATAAAAGATATTATATAATAATAAGCATTTTTACTTTTTTCCTGCATCCTGTGCAGATAATACAATGACAAATAGTTGATTTGCATTATTAGCCCTGAAGTAATATGGAAAGACTCATTAAAGATAATGAGTTCAAAGGGATAGGTAGTTCAATAGAATGATGCTAATTTAACTAGGGATCGATTTTCTAAATTATAAAAGAAATAATTACACTTTATAGAAAATTAACAGCATCAAAAGTATAAAAAAAACCCAAAAGTTAACATGAATCTGAAACATATGTATAAGCACTAATGATACTTTTATATATTTTCTCTTCATATGAGTATCTGTAGAATGTGTGTTTAAACAAAATCATATCACATATGATTATATATGTATGCAAGCTTAAAAATAAATCTTCAAAACCATAATTTTACATCTGATTCTTTCTTTCTTATAGATTCAAGTGAAATAACTAGGTCAAGTACGGTAAATATTTTAAGTCTACTGATATATATTGACAAACTATTCTCAAGAAAGATTTTACCAATTTACTATCCAACCAGCAGTATCTGTAGGGTTAAACAGTCAACTATACCATTTTGTTTTACACGCTAACTATTTCAGAAAGCTCAATGTGCATAAACGTCTCAATCTCATTCTCTGATAGATCTTTTACAGAAAAACATAATTTTCCTCAGAAAAATTTTCAGTATTTAGGGACCCTATTTGTCAGGAAATGCTTTTTTATTTATTTGGAGGAATTCTAATTTTTATTTCCTAACTTTCTTTTTAAAATTATATATCCACAGTTTTAAAAAGTCTACCTAAGTGTATTACATTTGAATAAAATTAAAAATGTAATTATTCCCAGTACTACAGTGCCACTGAATCTACAAAACAGGGCATCAAAATACAAATTACCAAAGTAGATATTGTAGACCTTATCATTTAAAACCCTTTAGGGATCATTAGTGCTGTTTAATAAATGTTTCCAGTTTTCCTCTTTATGGACACACAGTAACACTGGACATCTTTGTGAAGTTAAGTGTGACTAAGTAACTTGCTTTAGCCAATTAAATGTGAGCAGAAGTGAGGGCTAGATCTCTTTTAGGCAGAAGCTTTAAAAGTCAGTTCTTGATTCACCACATGTTGAAATGAGGTCTCCATCAGCTTTGCTCCCAAGTGACTGTCATTAGCAGAGCGTCCCTGATGACCTGAGTTGGATAGGAAGTGTGTGTAGGAAATGGAAGTGTGTGTAGGAAATAAAATTTCATGTAGCTAATTCACTGAATTTTTAAAGCCATTTCCTATAACACATAATACCTATCTTGACTAACTAATACCACAAAGTAGCTTAAAATATGGGGAGTTGCCTTAAAAAGGGGGGTTTAAAGAGCTTTGAGGAAACTGATATTGGTAGTCTGGAAAAAATACTACAATCTATTATGTAGTGGCAACATATTTTGCAAATTCTCACAATTATTTGTTTAGAATGGTAACTCCTATGAGAAGTTGGAAAAAATAAATGTTGATATTTTCTTTTAGTTGGTAGCATTTGGGCAAGGGACTATAAGAGATAGTAACTTAGAATAAAAAGAATGGTTTGCAAGCAAAGAAGAAAAGGGAAGTTCAGAAATTTGGTGAATTGCAGTGTTGAAATGTAGAACTCCTTCACAAATATAAGTAGAAAATGAAATAGAGAAGGCCTTTAATGACAAAGACTAAAATAAACCGAGCTTTGTCACAAGGGTTAAGTCAGGGATACATGCAGCACTTTTAAAACATATTCTCAAATTCCTTGACACTCCTCCTGTTGAAAGGTAGGGTCTACTACCCCTCCTCTTCAATTTGGATGGGTTTGTGATTATTTCAACCAATACAGTGTGGCAGAAGGTATTCTATATGACTTTTAAGAGTAGGTCAGAAGGCTCACTGTCTGGAGGTTTCTTTTTGGAATGGTCCCTACAGATCACAGCCCAAACCACATTGGCCAGATATTAGATGCTCCAGTAAACGGTTCCACTTTAGCCAGCTTTTAAGTCATCTTAGCCCAATGCTAGCTTTGTTTTTATTTTTATTTTTTATTTTGTTAAAAGATTTTATTTATTCATGAGAGACACACACAGAGAGAGAGAGAGAGAAAGAGAGAGAGAGACAGGCAGAGGGAGAAGCAGGCTCCATGCAGGGAGCCTGGCGTGGGACTCGATCTGGGGACCCCAGGATCAGGCCCTGGGCTGAAGGCAGTGCTAAACCACTGAGTCACCTGGGCTGCCCTAGCTTTTTTTTTTTTTTAATTAAATCTGGTAAAAGACATAACATAAAGTTCACCTGAACCATTTTTAAGTGTATAGTTCTATCGCATCATGTATATCCACATTTGGGCAACCATCCTGGCATCTATCCCCAGAACTTTGTCATCTTCTCAAATAGAAATTATACCCATTTAAACAGTAACTTTTCATTCCCCCCCCACCCCGACAACCACCATTCTACTTTCTATCACCAGCCATCTAAGTAGAGAAATTATCTTGTAAGTGCATCCTTCAGCTCCAGTTGTTCCAACTGAGGCCCCACATACCTTAGAGTAGAGAATGACCATCCTTGCGCTGCCTTTTCTGGCTTCCTGACCCACAGAATCCATGAACATAATCAGTTACTGTTTTATACCACTAATTTAGGGATGATTTGTTACATGGCAAAGACAATTGGAGAAGTATGGCTGTCACAATCATTGTTAAAATCTCTGAAAGTATTAAAACGTGTCATGTTAAAGAGTCATCAAAGGGTATGACATCTAGTAAAGTATTTTAACTGGACAAAATGGCTCAGTAAAAAGAGATTTAAGGTATAAATTTTATTAAAAAACCCACATTTAAATTAAAATAGAAAGGGAGTAGAACATGAGAAATCTAAGGAGAATAATTGGTACATAGAACTCATTGGAGACAAATAGATACAGAGGTCATTGAGCTTTTAAGGAAGCTTATTAATCCGTTAAGGAAGATTTTAAGGAAGATTTAAGGAAGATACTGAGATTTAGGAATGAAATCTTCCATTGAAAGTTTTTCCATTTCTTTTAGACCATTCTCTAGGACCTTAAAGAGGGCACATTCTCCAATGACCATTAGCGATGTCGCCAAGCACCATAAAAGAAAGAAAGAACCTCCCAAAGGCCAGAATCAAGGTTCAGGAGAACTGTAGACTAGAGGGCCCACCCACAGAAGAGGGGTGTACCTAGAGAACATGCTCCCATCTACCCAGCAGATTTCACCAGACCTTCCATAGTGCTTATCTTTCCTTTTCTGAATATAATTGTTTATTGCATTATCTCACCTTGTTATGCTAGTGTATATTGGATTTGGGAGTGCTATATAATGTGCTCTTACAGTTCATAAATGAACAATAGGAGCCACAGCAGGACTTCATGTAGCGACTACCACAACTACATATATATATGTGTGTGTGTGTGTATATATATATATATATATATATATATATATACACACACGTAGTTGAGCAATTAAAGGGACATTTTATTCAATGCAACTTATTAGAAATTCTTTACTGTATTTTTATTAGTCATCCCCAAATTTAAATATGTTTACAGTATAATCTGGTTTATATCACATAATATTGTCTTTCAGTATTAATTTAGTAAAATTGAGGAAAGCCCCAGAGCATTAAGGCTGTGTTTTAAAACATATTATTTCAGCCATTATGGTCAAGTCATTCCAAGAATTAAGAGTCGTATCAAAAAATTACTTAAACCTCTCGGCTTTCCTGATCACTGAACACAGTCATGTCAATTAGTTAAATAGATATAAGCAGAAGATATATTGTTATATATAGACATTCAACTAAATAGATAGTACCCTTTTTTTATTTTATAGCATGTTCTGTCAAGAATTATTTAGGGAAAGTAGAAAATAAATCAATAGAGTTTTCAGTATCTGTAAGTCCCATTTTTAGTTCTGGTCTATTCTTTTTAATAAGATTCCTACTGTTTTTCTACCACACATTGTGGCTTTTGTACATTGTTCTTTAATTATTTGCTATTTTATTTCTAGACTAGTTTTTAAGTCATTTGTGAAAGGAGCTCAACAATCAATACTTGTTTGTAAACTCCTTACTCTTATTTTACTTTTGTAGGGTGTTACTGTATGTGTGTATGCATGCATGCATATGTGTTTGCATATATTAACAGTTTTGTCACCCTATTTTATTTAGTTCCTTCAAAAGCTGAAATATTTTCAAGGTCATTTTTTTCTAACTGAATATATACATTAGATATTTCATTTGTGACAGAATGGCCTTCCAAACTGGATGAAATAAATCCAATTATTTTGTTTAATGAATTTATTGTTTGAAATATTTCTTGATTGATATAAAACTAATATCATTTAACTATTTAAGAATAATCTATGAATGGAGCCAACACAATGACAGCTATCAATTCATTTCTCATGCATGCACCAAAAAACAGAATAGTAAATAGTCACATTCATTTGTTTGGAGCAAAATGTCTCGCTTCATAGAGCAATATACAAACACAACTTTTGCCATTGCATGTGTTTAAATTGTCACATTAAATATCTACTTAATATAAAAATAGTGTTTGAAATAGATGGGCTTACTACGTTATTAGAATTTTGTGTTCTGCTCTTTATGACATAACAATGGTCTACAGGGTGAATGATAAATATAACCATTTAGTGCAAGGTACACATTTATCATTAACCTCCTTGATGCACAAAAATTCAGTGTAATGTGTCATTAAGAATTTACTTATTTTTTTAAATACTATGCTGCTAAAAGGGCTTATTGCATACTTTTAAAACAGTAAATAAACAGGTTTAGATTTGCATTATACAATAATGGCAACACGGCAGCAGCAAGGGTGCTCAAACAACTCTTTATACATAATTACAGGACTACTTAGCCTTTATTTCTAACACATTTCAAATCCACTGGACCTATAATTTCCTGTGTTACCCACTGACCTCATTCATTAAAGACTTCATGCATCTCAAAAGCTGTGGAACTGTGCTTCTGTTTTCTGAGTAAGCTAAAACGGAAGATTATTAGATGAGAATGAGAAAAAGAAAGGTACTTATTTCAGCAAAATCTATTGAAGACTTTCACTTATGTTAACCAGATTTAACCACTCCCACATCGTTCACCTTTTTTTAGAAGTTTTGGGAAAGAGGGGTCTTATTTGGGGACCAGTCCTTTGTTGTTGCTTTGTATGCTGCTTCTCTGTATCACATGATTATGCTCACACCTCTTAGTTTTATCTAGGCCCTACATTCTTTTCCTGGCTGATTACAAAAAGAACTTGAATACTCTGTTTTCCCTTTGCTCTGCTACAGAAGCTACACTGTTCCTGCCGGCACAATTCTTGAACACACTACAAAAAAGACTGAACAGCTCTAGCAGACTTCATTGAATGGCAACATACCTTGAAATGAATTATAGCTTAGAAGGAAAAAGTAGATCTGTTATTAAATATGACTGCTCTATATTCTAAAGGAAAAGAATAAACAAGGGGTTCTATTTTTTTTTAAGATTTTATTTATTTATTCATGAAAGAGGCAGAGACAGGCACTAAACCGCTGGGCCACTGGGGCTACCCAAAAAGGGGTTCTTTTTCTTGTTTAACTTGTTCCTAGATCCTCTGTCTTACAGTCTGCTATTCTTCTTTTCTCAATACTATGATTTTTGTTTCTTAGAACACATTGGAAAACTCACTTAAATTTTCATTTACTTGTTCATTATTTTATTCATTCAACAAAATATATACTGAGTTTTTACTGTATGTCAGATAATAGCAAATAATGAAGATAAAAGTAAGGAAAAAGTTGTTGCCAATCCCCACTCTTGTAGAGCTTACAGAGCAAAAGTAGAACAGAAAGTATCCAAATAAAAACATAAAACTCATAAAACAAATTAGAAATGCCGACAAAGGCTGCAAGGAAGAAATAACAGTGCTAACTAAAGTAGACCATTGGAAAATTGTACCATGTCAAGTACGCCAGTGTATGGTTCCAAATAGCATGTGTACAGAACATTTAAAAAGGGAAATGGCATTTGCAACAAAGTGGATGGAGCTGGAGAGTATTTTGCTAAGTGAAATAGTCAGAGAAAGACAAATCCCATATGATTTCATTCATATGTGGAATTTTAGAAACAAAACAGATGAACATAGGGGAAAGAAAAAAGAAGAGAGAGGCAAACCATAAAAGAGACTCTTAACTAGAGAGAGCAAGCTGAGGTTTGCTGGAGGGGAGGTTGGTGAGGGGTGGGCGAAATGGATGATGGGCATTAAGAAGGGCACTTTTTGGGATGAGCACTGGATGTTATAAGTAAGTAATGAATCACTATATTCTAGTCCCAAAACTAATATTACACCATATGTTAACTAGATTTTGTATGTGTCTGTGTGAGAATTAAAATTATATTTGACATTCTTATTTTAGGGTCCAAAATAAAAAACAAGCAAGCAAACAATAATAACAAAAAACTTAAAATAAGCTTATCAAATGATGTAAATTCATTCTTTCCAGGGAGGCAGAAGGTAGACTGTCCTATTTCACTGCTCCTCGCACTCTGCTGGGTTTTGATCCTTCCTTGAGTCATAGTCTGGATCATTTTCCTCATCTCTTTGTTCTTCTCCTTCTTCACCTGCTTCTTCACATTCATCATCATCATTGCTGAATGCAAGCTCCAGACAGGGCTCCATGACCCTGAGATCACGACCTCAGCTATAACCAAGAGTCTAGTGCTTAATCAACTGGCCACCCAGACACCTCACAAGTCAATATTAAAAATAGTCAACCAGAATTCAGGAATTCCTTTGAGGTCTTCTTTTTCTTTATCTTTTTTGGTCATTTTCAATCTTGGCTTTTTCTTTCAGCTATCCTGAAATCTCATCTTCCTCATCTGGTTTCCATTCACATTCTTCTTCCATAGGTACATAAATTGCATTAACAATCTCAAATAGCTTATCAAATAGAGGCTGAGAGAGAACAGCATACTTTCTTTCAAGATCATGAGCTTCCTCATAAAATTTGACTTTTATCTGTGCACATTTATCTTGAAGGGTTTTGAGAGCATTCATTCATTTTTTAACTCTCCTAGGCAAACTTCCAATGTATCCTGTTGGTGTTTTGATGGAGTCCCACTTATTCAGTTTTGCTTTTGTTGCTTGTGTTTTTTGGTGTCATAACCAAAAAATCATTGTTATGACTAATGTCAAGGAGCTTTTTATATGTTTTCTTCTAGGAGTTTTATGGTTTCAGGTTTTACCTTTAAGTTTTTAATCCATTTCAAGTTAATTTTTATGAGTGTTGTAAGATAGGAGTCCAATTTAATTCTTCTGCATGTAGTTACTTGGTGTTCAGTAAGCACTTATTGAAGAATCTATATTTTCCCCACTGAGTATTCTTGGCTAACCTTGTCAAATATTAGATGACCATGTATTCAAAGGTTTGTTTCTGGGGGTCTCAATTCTGTTCCATTGGTCTATGTGCCTATTTTATACCACTTTAAGCTATTTTGACTACTATAACTTACTGATATTGTTAGAAATTAGGAAATGAGATGCTCCACATTTGTTCTTTCTCAAGATTGTTTTGGCTATTCAGGGTCTTTTGAGGTTCCATACAGATTTTAGGATAGTTTTTTCTATTTTTGTGAGAAATGGCATTTGAATTTTGATAGGGATTACATTGAACCAGTAGATGGCTTTGAGTACTATGGACATTTCACAATATTAATTCTTCCAATCCATGAACATAGGATATCTTTCCCTTTGTGTCTTTAGTTTTTTTCATTGAAGTCTTATGTAATTTTTTGTGTATAGGTCTTTCACCTTCTTGGTTAAATTTATTCCTAAGTGTTATATTGCTTTTGATGTGATTATAAATGATATTGGTTTCTTTATTTCTTTGTCAGATATTTTATTGTTAGTGTATAGAAATGCAATTCATTTCTTTATGCTGATTTTATTTCCTGCAACTCTACTGAATTTGTTGATAGTTCTAACATTTTTTGGAGGAGTCTTTGGGTTTTTCTATATATAAGGCCATGTTATCTACAAATAAAGACAAATTTATTTCTTCCTTCTGATGTAGATGCATTCTCTTCTTTCTCCTTCCTCCCTATCCCTACTCTTCTTTTTCTTCTTATCCTCATCCTCCCCTTCCCTCCTCCTCCTTTCTCCTGCCTCTCCTTCTTCTTTTCCCTCTTCTTCTCCTCTTCCTCCTCCTACTTTTGCCTATTTTCACTATGATCTTCTACTACTGTATTGAATAGGCAGGATGAGAATGGATATCCTTGTCTTTTTTATGATCTTAGTGGAAAAGCTTTCTAACTTTCACCACTGAGTGTGGTATTAGCTGTGGTCTTGTCATATATAGCCTTCATTATGCATTAGGTACATTTCTTTTATCACAATTTATTGAAAAAATTTATCATGAAAATATATTTTGTCATATAGATGCTTTTACTGCATTTTTGAGATGATCATGTGATTTTTATCTTTCATAATGTGCTGTATCAAATGCATTAATTTGTATATGTTAAATCATCCTTGCATCCTAGAGATGAATCCCATTTGATCACAGTGTATGATTCTTTTAATATTTAATGTAATTCATTTTGCTAATATTCTATTGAGATATTTCACATCGAAATTTGGTAGGAATGTTAGCCTGTAGTATTCTTTTTTTAGTTATCTGGCTTTGCTATCAGTGTAATGTTGGTCTCATATAATGAGTATAGGAATGTTCCCATTTCTGCAATTTTTTGGAAGAGTTAGAGAAGGACTGGTGTTAATTCTTCTTTAAATGTTTGATAGAGGGGATCCCTGGGTGGCTCAGTGGTTGAGCATCCGCCTTCAGCCCAGGGCATGATCCTGGAGTCACTGGATTGAGTCCCACGTCGGGCTCCCTGCATGGAGTCTGCCTCTCCCTCTACCTGTGTCTCTGCCTCTCTCTCTCTCTGTGTCTCTCATGAATAAATAAAATCTTTAAAAAAATAAAATAAATAAATGTTCGATAGAATTCACCAGGGAAACCATCTGTCCTGGGCTATTCTTTCTTGAGAGATTTTTATTACTTATTCAATATCCTTCCTCCTTATTGGTCTGTTCAGATTTTCTATTTCTTTGTGATTCCATCTTAGTATGTTGTAAGTTCCTAGGAATTTATCCATTTCCTATAGTTTGTTTAATTCGTTGGCATGTAATTAATTATTCATAATACTCTCATAATCTTCTGTATTTCTGTTATCTGTTCTAATGTCTCCTCTTTTATTTCTGATTTTATTTGAGTTGTCTCTTTTTTCATTAGTTTGGCTAAAGGCTTGTCAATTTTATCTTTTCAAAAAGTCAGCTCTTAGTTCATTGATCTTTTCTATTGCTTTTATGTCCTTATTTTATTTATTTCTGCTTCCATCCTTGTTACGTCCTCCTTCTGCTAAATTTGGGTTTAATAATGTTATCTTACTGTTTTCTGGCTGTTTTATAGTTCCTTGTTTTTTCTTTCTCTGTTTTGCTGCCTTCCTTTGTGAACTGATGATTTATCATAGTTGTATGCTTTGATTACCTTCTCTTTGTCTTTTGTTATTTTATTAGGGTTTTGCTTTATAGTTACCATGAGGTTCCATAATCGTAAAGATGTAATAGTCTATTTTGTGCTGATAACAACTTAACTTTGCATAGATAAACTCTAGCTTTTACCCCCAATTTTGGTTTTGATATCTCAGTTTACATTTTTTATATTATGTATTCATTAACAAATTATTGTAGCTAAAGTTATTTTCAATATTTTTATTCTTCACTCTTATAATAGAGTTAATGATGGTTAACACACCATCATTTTATGATATATTAGAGTGTTCTGAATATGACCATGTACTTACCTTTAGCATTGTGTTGTATGTTTCCACATGTTTTTGTGATACTAATTACTTCCTTTCATTTCAGCTTAAAGAATTATTTTCAGCATTTCTTGTAAGACAGGTCAAATGGTGATGAATATCCTAGGCTTTTCTTTGTCTGAAAAATTCTTTATCTCTCTATCATTTCTGAGGGATAGTTTTGCCAGAGAGAGTACTCTTGGTTGACAGTGTTTTTTTTTTGTTTGTTTTTTTTTTTATGCCCATCATTTTGAACATATCATACCACTCTCTCTTAGTTGTAAGGTTGATGCTGAAAAATCCACTGATAGTCTTATGAAATTCCCCTGTAAGGTACAAGCTTCTTTTCTTTTCTTTTTTTTTTTTTTCTTTTTTTTCTTTTCTTTTCTTTTTTTTCTTTTTTTCTTTTCTTTTCTTTTCTTTTCTTTTCTTTCTTTCTTTTCTTTTCTTTCTTTCTTTTCTTTCTTTTCTTTTCTTTTCTTTTCTTTTTTTTCCTTTTCTTTCTTTTCTTTTCTTTTTTTTTTACAAGCTTCTTTTCTTTTGGTACTTTTAATATTTTCTCTTTTTCTTTGACTTTTTTGAGATTTTATTTAGTTATTTGAGAGAGAAAGAGAGCATGAGCAGGGTTAGGGACAGAGGGAGAGGGAGAGGGAGAAGCAGACTCCCCACTGAGTAGGGAGCCTGATGTAGGGCTGGAACCCAGGACCCCAGGATTACGACTCAAACCAAAGGCAGACACTCAACCAACTGAGCCACCCAGGCACCCCTTTCTTTGACTTTTGACAGTTTTACTGTAATGTGTCCTAGATAGATCTCTCTAAGTTGAGTTTATTTTGTGACCTGTGAGCTCCATGAACTTGTATATCCAAATCTCTCCACAGATTTGGGATGTTCTCAGCTGTTATTTTTAAAATAAGCTTTATGCCCCCTTTCCCTCTCTCTTTTGGAACTCCAATAATTCACAGATTATTTATGTTGATGTTTTCATTGGCTTTCTTCACTATTTTTTATTCTTTTATCTTTCTAGCCTTCTTACTAGACATTTTCATAGCTCCTGTCTTCTATCTCAAAGATTATTTCTTCTTCATTTATTCTGTTACTGATGTTCCCTATTGCATTCTTCATTTCATTCAGTGTACCTTCGGCTCCACAATTTCTGTTTGATTTATTGTTTTTCTGATTTTGTTGAATTGCTTTGATATGTTTTCCTATAGTTCACTGAGCTTCCTTAACACAGCTATTTTAAATTATTTATCCTTAAATATTACAAGGTTAGGTATATTATATCCTAGAAGCTTATTCCAGTGTTACAAGGATAAATAAATAATAAAACCAATATTTCGTAGTAATAAAAATAAGTATAAAGATATTAAATAAATAAATAAGCAAATAAACAAACAAATAAATATCTCCATCCATGTCTTGGGATTGGTTAGTGGAAGATTATTGAGATATATACGACACCCTTAGAGGTGTCATGTTTTGTCGATTTTTCATGCTCCTTGAAGTACTGTATTGTTGTCTTTGCATTTAAAGTAGCAGTCACCTTCTCCAGTCTTTACTAACTGACATCTGGAGAGAAACACCTCCTGTCAACCCTTTTAGGGAGTCTGAGACTTTCTTAGATTGTGTATGGATACATCTACTCCATGATATTGCTTTCTCTTCTTTTGTGGCAGAATTTCTAAACTTGTAAGCCTTATTTTAATCCTGTAATGTCCCAGACTGGGTGCTGAAAGCCTCTCTTTTGCTTTCCCAAGGGAAGTGCTGAAGCTCAAGTCTGAGGCCTATCTCTGGCCTGCAAATTTGGCTCAGCTTTCTACACATATTCACTAGATATTTGTTGCAGCTAGTTCTTGCCCCCAACAGTATCATGCACAGAGAATTGGCCATAGTTTGGGAGTGTAGGTGTTGGGAAGTGAGGTGGCTGAGCTGGGGAGGCCCTTGGGAAAGTTAGAGTAACCTGTGGGTGAGGCATTCCTAGCAGCTCATTTTTGGGTTTCTTGGTGGAATCTCTGACACAGTTAGTAGGATCCACATCCTTTTTTTGCCTATGAGGAGTCTTATATGCCATTCTCAACCTCTTTCTATTCTCCAGTCATATAGTTCATGACTCAGTACTATTTTTAGAGTGATAAAGAAATGGGCCTGTTTGGCAGCATTCCACAGAGCTAAGGAAACTGAGCACTTAATCATGTGCTCTCACTTTTCCCCATGGAGAAATCAGGAGCTAAGATCTTCTTGGCACTGAACTGTGCTACCTTGGGGGTCAGGTTATACAGGTAAAGTGAAACTGTTCCTCTCAATCTCCCCAAAGCATCCAAACTCAGTTTTTCTTGCTCCAGCAGTGTACTGGAACTTCTCCACTAGGACCTGAACTTCTACAAAGGCTCTCTTGTCTATAGATGATTGTCAAAGATAATATTCTTCGGTAGCAGATTGCACCCAAGGGTGGATTGAAAATGAATCAGGACATGTGAACTGAGAAGCAGACCTTGTTTTCTTAGGCTAAACACAACTTCCCCTGTATGAAAAGGCTCAAGTTATCAACACTAAACTGAAATTGGTATGTTGTACTTTCAATTAATTATAATGCTTAACTTAACTCCAAAGAAAATCCAGTTACTAGTTTATATAAAGTGTGTGATTAAATTGTTCCCAAGCAACTATCTTTTTGTTATATGACTCAGCTAAGAAACAATCTGGAGACTTTCAGATAAAAATGGCAAATAAAAGCCATCTCTACCCCCTCCCTCCTGAAACCAACTGAAAATTGCAAAAAGAATGATCCACATAGACTACTCAATTTTTGGTACAATTAGAAAACACATACACTTCCAGTATTCAATATAAGAAATAAAATTCAGACCAAATATTGGGAGGTCATGAAAGCAACATGCCCTAGTAGACAATCAAGCTGCATTCAGGGTTCTCACAGGTTGGTGACACATTTGGAAGGCCAAGTATGTGACTCATGGCTTAAAACTAAAGCAGCACAAAGTGCGGGCAGGACAGAGTAAGGAGAGACATAAATTGATTCCTTTGCAGGAAACTCTGCACCTGCTGATTTCAAAACAAAGATAAGCCAGTAACAGATCACCTCATATAAGGCAATGAAAGACAAAGATCTGCCTTGCAACCCAGCAACCTCCTTGTCATCATGAGTAAAGACATAGTCATGGCAATATATGCAACATAAAAGTTAAGAAGTGGTTTATGATCTGTAACCAGTGTGCCTATTTCCAAGGTGCTTGTATCTTTACCCCATACAGTCTCCTAAAAAGAGATGACTCAAGTGATAAGATAGTTACTTTCAAATATGGGAAAAAAGTATCTACAACATGCATGGCTTCTTGGAAAACCACCTTGTGGGACGCCTGGGTGGCTCAGTGGTGGAGTGTCTGCCTTTGGCTCAGATCATGATCACGGGGTCCTGGGATGGAGTCTTGCATTGGGTTCCCTGTGAGGAGCCTGCTCTCCCCTTGCCTGGGTCTCTGCCTCTCTCTCTGTGTCATAAATAAATAAATCAAATAAATAAATAAATAAATAAATCTATCTTTAAAAAAAAGAAAAGAGAAGAAAAGCAATGCAATACAAAGGAAAGCCACTTAGTGATGGAATTATAGTGACAAACAGATGAATGAAGAAGTTATTGTATGGGCAGCCCCTGTGGCTCAGCGGTTTAGTGCCTCCTTCAGTCCAGGGCCTGATCCTGGAGTCGCTGGATTGAGTCCCACGTTGAGCTCCCTGCATGGAGCCTGCTTCTCCCACTGCCTGTGTCTCTGCCTCTCTCTCTCTGTCTCTCATGAATAAATAATTTTTTTTTAAAGAAGTTATTGTAAAGGACTGGTGGTAAATGTAGAAGATCTATTGAAATGTAAGATTAAGAGAAATTAACTAGAAAATGATGATTAGGCAGAGAGTTTATAACTCTTGATATTGCTGAACTGAAAATATAGGTAACAAAAATTGAAATGTAGAGGATGAAGATAAGAGCTTGTAAGATTTTTTTGAATGTTGTTTTTTTTTTTAACTCAGAGTGGAATATAGAGGAACAATAAAATTTGTTTAAATCTAAAAAAATCAAGTTGCAAGCTAATCAAATAAAGTTGTATTGGAAGAACCCATAAAGACTAAAAGTAGATTATGGGATCAACTAATTATTTCTGAGAGAAAGCACAGACACACAAAATGACATAGATATACCATAAACCATATAGTGATAGAAGCATTAAAACAAAAAAATACTTAAAATATAAATATAACATGAAAATATAGCATTAAGTAAATTAAGACTGTCAATTGAATAAATGTTAATAAACTTACCCTGTCAATTAAAGCATCTTGTTTATATTTAAACAGAAGTTTTAAAAATTCATAATTAAGATGTGTGTGTAAAACCAGTGACTCAGGTTGAAAATAAATAAGCAAGAAAAAAAATGAATAGGTAAAAAGTATTAATAAGATCATGTGCAAATAAATAATTAGTTTTCATGAATCACATGATTAATGTTAAGCAAATATTTGTTGAAGACTTAAAGCATTAAGGATTCAAGGGAGACATTTTATTTTAAAAATTGTCACATTAAATAATAAAATTAATTTGAATATTTTTTGAAAAATTAAGGTACCATAAGTATTTTCATGGAAAATGGCACTAAATAAAGAATAAATAATTGGAGCATATCTTTGGGCAAAGTTAGGTACAATGGCAAAAAAGTGTAAATATTCTTAAGTGCTGCAAAAATATAATTATTTCTGAGAATCTAATAGGGACATAAAATGCATTTCCTTGAAAATAAAGAATGTCTTTCTGTTTTATGTGCCAAAAGAATATTCGCCAAAAATTTAACACAAAGAAAATTTAAATTCTTAGTGTAGAAAAAAGTGTAGAAAAAGTGTAGACATATTCTGATTATTTGCAATAAACATAGGTATTAATAGGTACACAAACACAGTCCAATACCTCCTGAGAATTAAACAGCACAGTAACTCTCCTCCATTTGTCTAGGGTAACAGACAATAATGAAAATTAAATTTTTAACATATCAAAAAATAATATAAATAACAACACTGTGTATTAGATACCTATGAATTCAGTTAGTTCAGTCCTCAGAGGAAAATTGATATTGTCAATATTTTTCAAATCTATTTAAAAATTACATAAGTATTCTACTTAGAAATATTTTACAAAAATGTAAACTCCATAAAAATAGAGCTTGTCTATTTGTACAATGCTGTATTTCCAGCCTCCAGAAACAGGCCTTGTGCATAGCTGTTACCAGTATGTGGTAAGAGTGAGTGAATGAATAAATAAAGTATAAAATTAGAAATAAAATAAACTCAATGAAAAAGTAAGAAGTTTGACATAAGAATATAAAACACTAAATCAGTAAATAATCAAATAGAATTTAAATATATTTCAAGGATCAATTCATAAAATTAATGAAAAAGATTATTAAATATCAACAATAAAAAGGAGAAAATATGAATGCACATTACTAGATGTGGGATGGAGCAGTAACCATAGATAGAAACAAAATAATACAATTCATGTTGAACTGTATTTATTATTTATTCAATGATTACAATATATCATTGGATAAAGTATGATGTGTTAGTTCAATGGAATGCTAGTCAGCTATAAAAATGAATAAACCACTGATATATACACAACAAAACTTTTAAATTACGAAAAAGAAGATAACCTAATTTAAAAAATATCAACATACTAGAACAGGCAACACACAAAAGAAGCTATCTGAATTGGCAATAAGCACATTAATAGGTATCAAACAGTATTATTTAACAGGGAAATGTAAATAAAAAATAGATTTTGGTACAATTGCATACCATAAAAATCAATACCATCAAAATAAAAACTTAAGCTCTCTAAAAGGTGGAAAGGATATATAGTAGCAAGAATTATTGGGCATGTAAGCAGTTATACCCCAGGATACTATACGAAATATTTACTAAAACTAAACAAAAACCTAGTCTATAACCCAGTAATTGAACTTCAAAAAAAAATGAGTCTTTATATCCACCCAAAGATATATACAAGAATATTCACAGCAGCTTTATTCATAATATCCAAAAATCTGAAGTGCCCATCTATAGCAAAAAAAGATAAATAGTATTTATATAACAAAATACAAATAGAGCAAACTACTGATACATGTAAAAATAAAGAAGGAAGATGCCAAACAGTCATATTATAAGGTTTCCTTTACATAAAACTCAAGAAGAGATAAACTAAGTCTGGTAACTAATGACTCTGGCAAATGAGTTAACTGGGGAAAAAAAGCATGAGCAACTTCTGAGGCGCAGAATATTGTCTGTTTCAGGCTGGATTTTTACACATTTATGTATGTGAAAATTTGTGAATCTATAAACTTAAGATTTGGGAGTGGTGGGAATTCATTAATTTTAATAGCTCTAATGAGGAATTATTCATATACAATAGACTGCATATATTTAAAGATTATAATTTGATAAGTTTTTGACACACATGTATATATTTATACACCCATAAAATTATCACCACAACCAAGATAATGAACATATTTAACATCGCCATAACTTTTCTCATGTGCCTTTGTACTTCTTCCTATCAGCCTTGTCAACACAGGGAAAAATAAACCTTTTTATTTTAGCCCTTTTAATAGGTATATAGTGGTATCATTATGGTTTTAATCTTCATTTCCCTAGTAACTAATGATGCTGAGCATCTTTTCATGTGCTTATTTACTATTTCTGTATCTCCTTTGATGAAACATCTGTTCAGATCTTTTGTCCACCTTTAAAAATTATGTTGTTTGTGTTCTTATTGTTGAGTTTTGAGAATTCTTAGATATTCTGGATACAAGTTTCTTTAGATATGTACTTTACAAGTATTTTCTCTCAGTTGTGACTTGTCTTTATTCTTCTCATGATCTCTCTCTCTCTCTCTTTTTTTTAAAGATTTTATTTATTTTTCATGAGAGACACAGAGAGAAGCAGAGACAGAGGCAGAAGGAGAAGCAGGCTCCATGCAGGAAGCCCGATGTGGGACTCAATCCTGGGTCTCCAGGATCACGCCCTGGGCTGAAGGCGGCACTAAACTGCTGAGCCACCCAGGCTGCCTTCATGGTATCTTTTGAAAACAGATGTTTTTAATTTTAAGAAGTCTAACTGTGGATTGTGCTGTTCTTATATCTTAGAAATTTTTGCCTAACCCAAGGTCACAAAGGTTTCTCCTAGAAGTTTTATATTTTACATTTTTAGGTCTATGATCTATTTTGTGTTAATTTTTTATGTGGTACTAAGTATGGATCTAGATTAATTTTTTTGCATATGGATTTCTGGTTGTTCCAGTATCTTATATTGAAAAACATAAACTTAAGATTTTTGAACTTTTCTTCATGTATGCTATACCTCAATACAAAATTAAAAACAAGTAAATAGGGCAGCCCTGGTGGCGCAGCGGTTTAGCGCCGCCTGCAGCCCAGGGCACAATCCAGGAGTCCCGGGATCAAGTCCCAGGTCGGGTTCCCTGCATGGAGTCGGCTTCTCCCTCTGCCTGTGTCTTTGCCTCTCTCTCTCTCTCTCTCTCTCTGTCTTCCATGAATAAATAAAATAAAATAAAATAAAATAAAATAAAATAAAATAAAATAAAATAAAATAAAATAAAATAAAATAAAAAGTTAATAGCCAAAGGAATGTAGCGAAAGAAAAGTTATTTGTAATTGCAAGCAGTAAACACTAGAAAATAAACTTAGAAATCATACATATGTGAAAGAATTTTAAAGTTATGATAAAAGATATGAGAAGAGCATTGAGTTAAATGTTGTAAACATTCAATTTTCCCATAATCAAAATTTAAGTGCGATATAGTTCTTAATAAAAATGCCACTGTAACATTTCTGTGTAGCGCTTCACTCCACCTCTGGTTCATCCTTGGTCTTTTAGGTTTTTCAGCTAACATCCTTGTATTTTCTCTACTTCCCATGCCCAGACTCAGCAAATGTCCCAAAATAAAAGAGGCTGAGGAGTTATTGCCACTCCTGAGCTTCTCCCTCTATGGAGTCTTTGCCATTATTTCTAATCGCCTCAGCAGCTACCAATTGTCCTAAAAGGATTATTTCTGTATTTTATTGACTTTTCTAACTGTTCTCAAGGCAGCTTTGGTTTGCCATGACCCTCTCTTCAAAACAAGAACAGAAGTTCTGGTATAGCTGTCTTAATACAAACAAGCAACTCCCTACCCCATTAATTGAAAGAGATATTGATGCTTTCTGGAAAACAAAACAAAACAAAAACAATCAAAAACCACAACAACCCCAAATTCCTAAATTCTTAAATATATTAAATTTGTATGTCAAATGTAAATGTCATTTTTTTAGCACTCTTAAGGGTTAGGAATATAGGACTCATATACATAACTAATACATTTTGGAGGGTAACTCTGCATTAGATAACAGAATTCAAAAAATGTACAAGTCCTTTACTCATTAATTCTATTACTTAGAATTTACCCTAAAGAAACACTCACAGGTGTATCCAGAGTTATAATATATTGGTTACAATATTTTTGTATAGAGGAAAAAAAGAAAGAGTGAGAAAAGAAAAGTGAAGCCTAGCTGCCCATATTAAAGGAATAGTTGTTTAAAAAACTCAGTTACTTCCACAGAATGGAGGCAGATTATTCTGAGGAATATGTTGATCTGAATGTCCTGATATAAAAGTGCTTCAAAATCAATCATTAAATATATAACAAGATATACTTAATTTTTTTTTTTACAAATACCAAAATGAACCAGTAAAGAGTTATTACTTCTGGGAAAAAGACTAGAGAGCTAGAGCAGGAAACATAGTTTATTTTTTACCATATACCTTTGAACTATGTAAATGTTTATTTACCATGTCATTGTATTTGTTTATAAAGATTATTATTAAAAGATAAACTGATGTTTTTAAAGGCAGAAAGACTGCTGACACATCACTAAACTAGACAATTGAAAAAAAAACAAAAGGAAGGACATTGAGATACATCATCATCTGATTATTGAATTACATTCCAACCAACTGCCTGTTCTCAACTCAGTATGTCTTTATTAGCACCTAACTACTAAAAATCAAGAAGTTTGTAAAAATGACCTAAAAAGGAGTAACTAGAGAAGTGTGCCTACCAACATCCATAGTAATATTTGAGTGGGTAAAGAACTTCTGAAGCAGCTAGTGGGAGACCAGAACTCTCTCTGACAAGAACTGGGAATGACAGATAAAAAGCAAAAATCACTTGTTCAAAGGTAGTGGAAAACTACTGAGGCAACTCGTCTACTTTAGTCTATAATCTTATCTGACAATTTTTTAATAATTTCTTGGTCAAAAAATATATACAGATAAGTTTAGATATGTCACTATAGTTTTCAATGAAGCCCATCTTGTCAATGTCTAAATTTGAATTGTATACACTTTGAAACAAAAATTATGCATTAGAGTATTTTCTGCTTTGCTTATAGCTCTGATTTTTTTCCCTATGAATCCTAAATCCTTTCCTTGGGTCTTTGGGCAGCATAAATATAATAACAACATTAAAATCTGATTGGATACATTCATTGCAAGCTTCCGTGCTCATGCACTGTCAACTTAAATTCAAGAAAGTACTATTTGGTGTCAGAATAAAGAATAGCATACAAAAGGAACACTCAGGAAATAAGTAGAGGGATGGGTCAACTGCTAAGACTAGGAATAGAAAAGTCCCGAAATTTGATTAGAGGTTGACACTAATAGGCTGCCATGAATCATGGGGGGAGAAACAGGAGATTACTTGAAAATTACCCTTAATATCAAATCTATATAAAGCACATTAGGAAAAAATAAGTATGAAACATCTCAAGATTTATGTTCGGTGTCTTTGCTATGATTACATAGACTCCTATAATTTTACCTCTCTTTTTTTCCTCTTAAGTGTAAAGAGCACATAAATATTAAATACTAAGATTCAAACCTCATACTATCAGGGAGCTTCAACAATTATCAATATAATGGTAATTTTGTTTTATTTCTATCTCTTAACACCTTTTTGCTCGATATTTATTTATTTTTATAGCTTTGTTGAGGTATAATTTGAATGACATAAAATGTACCCATTTTAAGTAATTACTTTTAGTGAATGTATAGAGTTGTGCAACCATTATGACAATGTAGTTTTAAAATATTTTAATTATCCCCCAAATTCCTTTGTACCTATTTATAGTTAGTCCCAAGACCTAAGAAAACACTGATCTGGTGTCTCTACAGATTTACCTTTTCTGAACATTTCATAGAAATGAGATCATAAAATATGTAGCCTTTTGCATATCCCAATTAATTTTAAAATAATAACTTTTAGCCTGATTCTTTTACTGCATTACTTAAAACAATGGCATGGTACAATATCACCTCATCCCCAACCAAGATATATGGCAGGGCAATGAAGCAAAATATCTCATCAAAATATCACTTTTCCATAAAATAGAGTCTAAATGCAAAAAAAGAAAAATAACATGGCAGAGAAAATGTAACTCAGAGCAAAGCAAAGCACAGAGTCAGGGTTCCTAGGATGATGATAAACAGTAAGGATGGGAATAGACATGTAGCCAGAATGTTCTCAGGTTTTTCCTCCATGTAAGACTTGACCTGATTTGGTCTGTAGATCAAAAGACTAACTCTGAATCAGTTTGATGAAATTTAAAGGCAGAGGATAGTATGTAAACATAAGCCAAGAACCAAGCCAAAAATCTGTACTCTTTTTGGATGAGAAAGGGGACAATCCCATTATGAGAGCAGTCATGACTAGTTCAGGACATTATTAATTTAGCAGCATTAGGATTGTTAGTGTTCCAATCCTCTGCCTTTTTGCTGGTTTTAGAACAGGCACTATTTGCTAATGAAAAATGGTGTGTGAATAGAACTAGAAGACTAAGCACTGTTAAAAAAGAGCTGAAAAACAGAATGAAGATGAGAGAGAGTAAACAAGATTATTGCAGGCAGTACCTAAAGATATTTTTTATGTTTTCTACTGGTATTCATGAAGCAAGAATGGATGGATGAACCACAAAGATATAGTTCTATCTATTTATCTATAGATATAGATAGCAAGATATAGGCAATGTGTTATCACTGCATATATCTGAATGTTAAATTTATGTGATATATTTATATGATTTAAAACACTTGTAAATAATGAACAAAAACCACATCATTTTAATATCCTTTGAGAAGTAGACCTGGGTCATTGCATATAAAGATGTTTCCAAGTTCTTCCTGTATGTAGATTACAGAAAGATCTGAAACCCCGAGTTAGCTCTGAATCAATGACAGCCACTAACACCCAGTAGCAGTTACAGATCTAAATAGAAGTTGAGCCAACTTAATATTTTCTTTCTAGTGAGTCTTACTGTCTACTGGATCTTGACAGCATGCCACAGAAAATGAAGAAGCAAATAGATTGGGCTCTAGGGGTTCATCTGGACAACACTGAGAGGGAAATGTCACCAATTTCATATATTTCTCTTATTGTTGAAGACATGAACTCCTGGGGAATTTAAGAAATACTGCATTTATAGTGTTATTTTTTATTATGCCAGTGGCACTTTCCTGACTATCTCTTTAAATAAATGGACTATCAGTATGAATCATGATGGATGATACCGAGGATGCCAAAATATCTAGTCAATTCATCTAAAAATATAGTCAGATTGGTTACCTCAATCCACATAGATAACATTTCCTGATAATTAACTGAACTGGTTTTATCAATATAACCCAAAATATGAATGAGAGGAAAAAAAGGAAAAGAAAATGTGATTAATCAAGGTTATTATAATTATTGTATCATCAAATACATCAGTTTTTATGCATGCATCAGGTTGATCCAAAGTCATTTTACCCTTCACCTTCTCTATAGCAACACTTTTATCTCTAAAGGCTACTCATCAAATAACTGAAAGAAATTAGCACATAATTATTATGGATTCAGAAGTAAAAAGAGATTAATCAAACATATACAGAGTAAATTTGGCAACCACAGATGCAATATTATTGTATTAAAAGAGAGCAATGTGTTCCTTATTTAAGGAAGTTTATGGAAATAGTTAAAGCACTCTTGCTAACCTTTCTTACACAAGCTTGGAAGGTAGGATTATTTTCAGTCCTTCAAAAAATCTTGATTAATTTATTCCTTGGGATTTTTCACATAACCACTGGAGTATACCTAACAAATGCTAAATAACCATTTCTGAAGTGTTCAGACCTGCTATATTTAGCAGGAGCTGGAAGGTATAGCTTAAACTCTAAACTAATCCTTATCTAAATCACACAATGTAAAATGATAATTTAGATAAACTTTCTACTTAGCAGTTTAAATATATTAATTCATCTGAGCCTTCTAAGAATTCTAAGGGTTATATAGGGAAAGGAGTAATATTTTTTACTCAGAGTTGAACAGAGTGTAGTAAGGGAAGTTAAATAATTTATCTTTTGTCACTAAGCCTAGTCGAAACTAGAAAATACTTTTTTTTTTTTCCAGGCACTGTCTCTCTAGTGTTTCATTTCTTATGCTATGTTGCCTCCAAACAGATTTAGAAACTATGGTTCAGAATTTTAAATAATGTTTAATAAGACAGATATATAGATAAATGATACATAAATATCTCCTGATATTTACATGTCAACTTCACGTTTCTGCTTTGTCATTAATTAATTAATTAATAATTATTGAGTAATCATAGAATGTGTATTAGGTGCCAGGAACTATGGAAGATAATAGGTATAAAGAGATGAACAAAATATAACTTCCTTTCCCCACTATCTATGGGTGTAATCAGACATGAATTGAAGATTGTGACCTCAGATTGTGAAGTGTTTTGTACACCATGTTCAAAATTTAAAATTCTATCCTTCATGCAGCTAGAAGCCACCAGAAATCTAATTAGGCATGGAGCCTAGCAAATCAGGACTCTTCTTTCAGAAGTTGCTAGCATTGTAGGGAATAGCTTGCAGAAAGAGGAGACTGGTGATGAGATAAGAAGTCACTGAGGACAGAAATCAGTTGCTGTTGAACAGCATGGTAGCAGTGGTGGGTGGAGAGGAGAACTGGACTGGGAAATATTCCTAGGTATAATTTTAGATGTGGAGTCTGCAGGCTTTGGTGACTTGTTTGATGTTCATGTGTGGAGGGAGGTTGCCTTAGAGATGTTCTTTCTACCTTTTAGCAAGCCTGCTGATTTAATTTCTCTAGTTCTTTGCATAATTTCCAGGAAGTTTTAAGGGATAGGCAATGTAGTTTATGTTGTTCAATGCTTTCTTGGTCTTCATCATCACATGTGTATTTAAGATTACCCAATTCCAAAGGACCCATCTGAGCCAATTTTATACCTTTCTTCAACATTAAGAAAAGCAGAAATTGATATTAAAAGTAAAAAAAAATCATTATTTTTTATCTTTGATTTAGGCACCTTTTGGAGATAGTTTTTGGTTATTGATTTTTCTGTGAATGTTGCTCTACTTCATAAGTTGTTACTACTGTGGCACAGGTTATAATACTTCCTGCTTCCTAGATATAAATCTCTACAAAATTATTCATGTCAATATAGAATAAAACCTTAGGTCTTCAATAGGTATTCATTTTCACTATTGGCAGAAATCTTTTTACCAGGATAGTGGCAAAATAGCAAGTTATCAAGATATCATGACCTTGAATTAGTTAACATTCCAATAGTGAAGTATTTTGTCCTCAGCAAAGATAGTGCATATGTTATGGATGAGATGTTCTGATGAAATCATGGAGCAATCATGTTTCTTAAAAATTCTAGAAAAGTTAATGTCAGAAAAAATAAGAATTTTTTTGCTTACTTCTTTCAGACATTTTAGAAACCAAGTCAAACTGAGGCTTAGTTATTGCCAGACTAGAAAAATTGTGAGAGGGACACCTGGGTGGCTCAGTGGTTGAGCATCTGCCTTTGGCTCAGGGCATGATCTCGGGGTCCTAGGATCAAATCCTGTATTGGGCTCTGTAAGGAGCCTGCTTGTCCCTCTGCCTATGTCTCTGACTCTCTCTATGTGTCTCTCATGAATAAATAAATAAAATCTTTAAAAAAATTTTTTAATTGTGAGGAGAAAAAATCATCTTATTTTAATAGTGTGGGTTTTTTCCCCTTTCTAAGTATTCATATAGAGAAATTATATTCAATGAAAATGTTGAGTTTACACTAGTCAGTTACATAATTTTCTTTCTGTCTACCTTTAGTAAAAAGGCATTAGCATCCTATGTGTGCCTTGCATTATGAGATACTGATTATGTCTTTGAACATGCCTAAATTTTACAAATCAGTCAGTATCGAAACATGGCCTCCCAGTTTGGTAAATTTAATGAATATGTGGTTCAATAAGAACTAAAGAATGGAAGATACAAATCTCATGACAAAAATGAGACACTTTTCACAGTTACATAGGAAATAAATAGATGTGGGATGCAAGTGGCAGAGCAAATTCTGATTTTCAACCTGAAATGGCAAAATGAAACACCATGCAAAGGACCTCCTTGAAATATATTTGAAGGAAAGGTATTAGGCAATTGAAAGAAAACTACAGTTTTTGTGTCAACAGACAGGATTACGGATACTTTTGAGTAAACTATCATTTCTCTACTCCAGTTGATTATGTGCTAGCCACAAATTCCTGACATTTCAAACATATTGTTGATGATATCTGTGTATTTTATCCTCCAGTTGGATGCATCTAACTATTTCCTTGACTTGGTGATTCAGGTATGAAGAGATGCATGGAGAACACTGTTCAACTATTTCAGATTTTTCTAAAAATATCTGGGTATGATGTATAGAATCTAGCAATGTCAGCAAACTCTGTTACTGAAAAAGGATGCTAAGCATATTATGGTGTAAAATACCTAGAAACAAAAAGTATCTTAAGTGTCATATAAATCATTTTATTTAGAACATGGTGGATTAGTAGGGGGACCTGGAGCTTGTCTCATGCCTCAAACACAGCTAGATCAACAGCAAACTATTTTGAAGAACTAGGAATACAATCCAAGGATTAAGAAAACAATCTCACAATTGGAGAGAGAATGTGGCACATGCCAGGTTCAGAGCCATGAATTGGGGGAGAGGAAAGTTGTAAGGCCACAATGGGGAGAGAACCCATTTTGCAGGACAAAGTCAGGAAGAAGGAGAGAGCAGGAAAGAGTGCAGTGGGTAGGGTTCACAAATAAACCTGGTAAGGGGATCCCCAGGGTTGCACTGGGGGAGATTGCTCCCCTTCCCAGAGTACATTTGGAAGAGTGTGTTTTGCCTCTCCATTGACAAAGGCCAGCAGGGAGCCATTGAATGATGCTCAACAGCAGAGGCAGAGGTGCACTGGTAGCATCTTTTCGATGTGAGCCACAGTAGACTGAAGCCACATTGCATGTGTCAGAAAGGCTGCTTTTCCGGGACAAAACTGAGCAGAGAACAGAGACACGTGCAGTATGCAGATAACCTGGTCACTGCTTTTTGCTGTCTGCCACAATAGACCCAAGCCACTGTGTGATTGCTTTTCCAGGACAGAATGGAGTAGAAGACTGGGGTATGCAGATGGCAGGGGCAGATCACCTGGTCTCAGCTTTTCACTGTGTTGTCACAATAGACTTTAGCCACCTTGCGCTACTGTGCAACTTCTTTTCTGAGACAGTATGGTGTGGAGGTGCCACAAGGCTCTCCTCTAGGGGAAGAGTATGGGTCCGCACCTGGCCAGGCACTTTAAAACTTGGAGTTTTGAATCCCAGCCATTGACCAGAGACAAATACAGAAGATCTATAGCACGGGTTTGCTAACCTGGGGCACAGAGAGGTTAAGGGCAGAGATCTGATGAAAGCTCAAGTGGCAGGAGATTGTTTGCTTTTCTAAGAGGGCCTCCTGAACAGCAGAGGCCAAGAGTTCCCTCCTTGGGGATGAGAAGGGAGGGTGATGCCATCTTCCTCCTCCACCACTCCTTTCTCCCACTGCTCCCCTTACCCACACACACACCAGCACAGTTGGACTTAAGAAAGAAACACAACACCTACAGTGGAGGCTGGGGTCCCTTACACAAACACCACCCTCTCTATGCCTGGCTGTGGCATCTTTGTAAGAGCAAGTCTGTTTGTGAGCCAGCTCAGCAGGCCTCTCCCTCAGAACACACAGCACCCCACCCCCCACCCCCGTGTACCAAGTCTACTGATTAAACACTACTCCAAACTGTCAGCTTCAGTTCTGGCAGAAATAGGAGTAGACTTGCCTTTTCATCCTTTAATTTTAATTTTTAAATTAATTATTTAATTTTTATCTTATATATATTTTTATTATATATATTTTTTTTACATATTTTTTCTTCCTTTTTTAATCTTTTTTTTTCCTTTTTTTGATATCAGGCTTATAAGTTTTTGTTCATTTGTTGGTTTGTTTGTTTCCTTCTCTTATTTTTTGGACCAAGCTTCTTTGTTCTTTTTCTTGTCCTTCCTTACTCTTTTATCCTTCTTTCTTTCCTGTTCTTTGGAATCAGGGTTAAGATTTTTTGATAGTTTGTGTGCTTTTTTGTTCCTTTTCTCTTGTCTTGGATCAGGTTTTCTTTTTTTCTTAAATCTCTTCCAGGCTTATTTTAACAAAGAAATCAGAACACAACAACAGGTTAACACCACGACATATCATAGTGAAACTTGCAAAATACAAAGTTAAAAAGAGAATCCTGAAAGCAGCTTGGGAGAAAAAGTCCTCAGCCTATAAGGGTAGACATGTAAGGCTGGCAGCAGACCTGTCCACAGAGACCTGGCAGGCCCGAAAGGACTGTCATGATATATTCAATGAGCTAAATAAATGGGGGAAAATATGCAACCAAGAATAATTTATCCTGCAAGGTTGTCATTCAGAATAGGAGAAATAAAGAGTTTCCAAGATAAACAAAAACTAAAGGAGTTCATAAACACTAAACCAGTCCTGAAATAAATATTGAAGGGAATACTTTGACTGGGAAAGAGAGACCAAAAGTAACAAAGACTAGAAAGGAATAGAGGCAACCTACAGGAACGGCAACTTGACAGGTAATACAGTGGCACTAAATTCAAATAATTACTCAATGTAAATGCAGTAGATACTCCAATCAAAAGACTTAGGGTATCAGAGTGGATAAAAAAACCACGACCCATCGATATGTTGCCTAGAAGAGACTCATTTTAAGTGCAAAGACACCTCCAGATTAAAGTGAGAGAGTGGAGAACCATTAATCATGCTAATGGACATCAAAAGAAAGACATCCTCATATTAGAAAAATTAGATTGTAAGCCAAACACTGTAATAAGAGATGAAGAAGGAGAGTATATCATAAGAAAAGGATCTATTCAACAAGATATTCTTTAAGGTTTTATTTATTCATGGGAGATACAGAGAGAGAGGCAGAGACATAGGCAGAGGGAGAAGCAGGCTCCATGCAGGGAGCCCGATGTGGGACTCTATCCTAGGACTCTGGGATCAAGCCCTAAGCCAAAGGCAGACACTCAACCACTGAGCCACCCAGGCGGCCCTCAACATGAAGATCTAATAAGTGTAAATATTTATGCACCTAACTTGGGAACAAATATAGAAAACAATTAATAACAAACTTAAAGAAACACATTGATAATAATACAATAATAGTAGGGGATACCGCACTCACATCAATAGATCATCTAAGCAGAAAATCAACAAAGACATAGGGCTTTGAATGATACTATGGACTGGATGGACTTAACAGATATATCGAGAGGATTTCATCCTAAAGCAGTAGGATACACATTCTTTTCAAGTGCACATGAAACATTCTCCAGAATAGATCTCATACTGGGTCAAAATCAGCCCTCAACAATTATAAAAAGATTGAGAGTATTCCATGCCTATTTTCAGAGCACAATGCTATGAAACTTGAAGTCGAACAAAAGAAAAAAATTGGAAGGAACACAAATACATGGAAGTTATGGAACATCCGACTAAAGAATGAATGGGTCAATGAGAAAATGAAAGAGCAATTTTATAAATACATAGAAATAAATGAAAATGAATACATGACAGTTCAAAATCTTTGGGATGCACCACCAAAGGCAGTCCTCAAAGGGAAGTATTTGGCAACACAGGCCTTCCTCAAGAAGCAAGAAACGCCTCCAATATACGACCTAAACTTAATCCTAAAGGAGCTTCAAAAAGGACAGCAAATAAAGCCTAACTTTATTTGCTGGAGCAGGAGAAGGGAAATAATAATGATTAGAGCAGAAATCAATGATATAGAAATTTTTTAAAAGAGGGAACTGATCAATGGTCAACAAACATTCAAAAAAGCAGGAAAGAATATCCAATGGAACAAAATCTCTTCAACAAATGGTGTTGGGAAACTGAACAGCCACATGCAGAAGAATGATATTGGACCATTTTCTTATACCATACACAAAAGTAAATTCAAAATGGAGGAAATGGAGGAAAGACCTAAATGTGAGACAGGAAACCATCAAAGTCCTACAGGAGAACACAGGTAAAAACCTCTTTGACCTTAGCCAGAGTAACTTCTTGCTAGACAGGTCTCCAAAGGCAAGAGAAACAAAAGCAAAAATGAACTATTGGGACATCATCAGGATAAAAAGCTTTTGCACAACAAGGAAACAATCATCAGAACTAAAACACAGCCTATGGAATGGGAGAAGATATTTGCAAATGACATATTAGATGAAAGGGCCAGTGACCAAAGTCTATATAGAACTCATCAAACCAACACCCAAAAAACAAAGAAATCCAGTCAAGAAATGGTCAGAAGACATGAACAGACATATCTCCAAACAAGACGTACAAATGGCCAGTAGACACAGAAAAAATGTTGACCATTACTTGGCATCAGGGAAATACAAATCAAAACCACAATGAGATACTACCTCACACTGGTCAGAGGCCTAAAATTAATAACACAGGAAACAAATTTTAGTGAGGATGCAGAGAAAGGGCAACACTCTTAACATATACTATTGGTGGGAATGCAAACTAGTGCAGTAACTCTGGAAAAAGTGTGGGGGTTCCTCAAAAAGTTAAAAATAGAACTACCTTATGACCTGGTAACTGTACTAATAGGTTTTTAGCCTAAGGATACAAAACTAGTGTTCCAAAGTGGCACATGCACTCCAATGTTCACAGCAACAAAGTCCACAAGACCCAAACTATGGAAAGAGAAAAGAAGTCCGTTGATAGAGGAATGGATAAAGAAGATGTGAGATACACACACACACACACACACACACACACACACAATGTAATATTAGCTATCGAAAGAATGAAATCTTACCATTTGCAACAATGTGGATGAAACTAGAGTGTATTATGCTAAGAGAAATAAGTAGTCAGAGAAAGAAATACTGTATGATTTCACTCTTATGTGGAATTTAAGAAACAAAACTGATGAACATAAGGGAAAGGAAGGAAAAATAAATAAGTGGGTTGGGGGATGGGGTAAAAGGGTGATTGCATTATTATTCTTTTTTTTTTTTAGCTTCCTTAAATTAATGAACCAAGGAGATTACTCACTTTGTGAAAATTTGCTACTTGTCCTGCATTGTACTATACTGATTTATTTTTCTATTTTTAAAATATTTTATTTATTTATTCATGAGAGACACACAGAGAGAAGCAGAGACATAGGCTGAGGGAGAAGCAGTCTCCCTGCAGGAAGCCGCATAAGGGACTCATCCCAGGACCCTGGGAACAATGCCTGAGCCAATGGCAGTCACTCAACCACGGAACCATCCAGGTGTCCTGTACTGATATATTTATATCTCATTTCTTAGAACAGAAGCTACTCAGAGATTGGGTGCATGTAAACATCTTTATCACCCAGCATCAAGCTCAGTGCCTAACAAAAAGCAGGCAGCCAAAAAATGTGTTGAGTGAATGAATGAATTGTGGCCTCTAAACTTGCAAGAAAAATCTGGTTTTAATTCTAAAACTGCATCCTTGCCGTAGTCAGAGAAATTTGATGGACTCGATAAAACTCCTACCAGGACGGCATAAATTTTAGATATTGCCCATCCCCCAAGCAAGGAGTGTTCTTATATCTCTGTTGAGTTTCTTGGAAAATTTGGAAGGCATCATTTGCAAAATGTTCATATAAAATAGCTGATGAGGTAGTTTGGAATCACAAGGCTTGTAAACCCTTGAAAAGTCATTAAGTAAATGTTTAATGGAGGAATCTAAAATATTGCCCTGGCTGCAGTGAGGAATATATTTATAAAGGTTAAGGCAAACCCGGGGCTCAGCGGTTTAGCGCCGCCTACAGCCCAGGGTGTGATCCTGGAGACTCGAGATCGAGTCCCACATCAGGCTCCCTGCATGGAGCTTGCTTCTCCCTCTGCCTGTGTCTCTGCTTCTCTCTCTCCTCTCTGTGTATTCTCATGAATAAATAAATAAAATCTTTTAAAAAAATAAAGGTTAAGCAATTTGCCTTATAAAAACAATCTATGGATAGGGAAAGGGAAGAAAAAATAAAATAAGATGAAAATAGAGGAGGAGGCAAATCATAAGACACTCTTGCCTCTAGAAAACAAACTGAGGGTTGCTGGAGGAGAGGTGGGTGGGGGGCTGGTATAATTGGGTGATGGGCATTAAGGAAGGCACTTGATGCAATGAGCACTGGTGTTATATGTAACTGATGAATTACTAAATTCTACCCCTGAAATTAACACTGTTTATCAACTAACTTGTATTCAAATAAAGCAAAAAAAAAAGTAATTTTGTTTAAAAATTGAATATTTTAGAATAATTGTCTTTAATTTTTATGGTTACAAACAGCTTGAGATTCTAGTATGAGTTATAGACCATGTCCTCTGGAAAATGCAAGAGCTTGCAACATTTAAAAATAGTTAAAAATGCATTTAAAAATACATTTTAGGGCACCTGGGTGGTTCAGTTCATTATGTGTCTGCCTTCAGCTCAGGTTCATGATCTCAGGTTCCTGGATTGAGTCCCATATCTGGCTCTCTGCTCAGTGGAGAGTCTGCTTCTCCCTCTACCCCCTACCCGTGGTCTCTCAAATAAATAAATAAATACATACATACATACATACATACATATCTTTTAAAAATACATTTTAGGGGATCCTTGGGTGGCGCAGAGGTTTAGCACCTGCCTTTGGCCCAGGGCGCGATCTTGGAGACTAGGATGCAGTCCCACTTCCGGCTCCCTGCATGGAGCCTGCTTTTCCCTCTGTCTCTGTCTCTGTCTCTGTCTCTCTCTCTCTGTGTGTCTATCATGAATAAGTAAATAAAATCTTTTTAAAAAATAAAAAAATAAAAATACATTTTAAAAATACAGTTTTTAAAATACATTTAAAAAGTAAATGGTGGTCCATGTTTAAGAATTCTTGTCTTAAAAAAAGAAAAGAATTCATGTCTTATTCATTTGCCCCAATGCCAATTGCATAAAAGCGATATTTGGATCTAGTTTTTTTCAAACAAACCATTTTACTTGTTATTGGGATACAATGACATTTCTGTAATCGTTTAACATGAAATTGGTCAATTAGTGAAGTTACTTATTTTTCTGTGCTGTTTGTATTTAACTAGCATAGTGTTTGTATTAAAGAAAAGAAAGATTAAAAAAAGAAAAGAAAGATTCATGTGAGAATTGCTATCAGACATAAGAAATTATGGGCACCTTGAAGAAACGATTCTATGTATATGCAAAATATTAATAATAAAAGATGCTATTCTCTATATAGTAATTCTAACGTCCTTTTGACTAATTTCATGCACATATCAAAGGAAAGATAAAAAATGGTGTTATTTTTCTCTCTTCTGGTGCTTTGAGACTAGTAGGATTTCTTTCAAAGATAGATATTAATCACTTCTTCCAAATTATAACATCATGAGAGGTACATCTTCAAAGGAGATTATTATATTTGCAATGTATAAAACAAATTTGAGATATACGTTCAAAGATTATTATCCTTAGTTGGAGGAATTTGTTATATATGAAATGCTAAATTAAAATACATAGTTTTTTGATATAGTTTTTTGGTAAAGTCATACACATATGTTTATAACATGCATCCAGATTGAGAATAGTCCATGGTAATTTAATGGGGTACCACAAATTAAATTTTATATAGAGTGTGGTATTGATATGTTAATAATTAAGAATATTTCTCTGTTTAATTTATTTGCCTTTTGAGTCAATTGCATTAACTAAGGCTTTAATGTTGGTTAGCTACAATGTTTTCTATAAAAGTAATTCTAAATAATTTTTAAATTGTGCTTACAGATTAGTTTCATAAAATCTGTGTGTTGAAGGTTTATTGCATTTTTCCATAATCAAACAAAAAAGTTCAGTTATTTCAGATTTTATATTTTCATTTAAGATTACTTTTATTTTTTATTATTTTAAAAATATTTTTAAAAGATTTTATTTATTTATTCATGAGAGACACAGAGAGACAGAGGCAGAGAGAGGCAGGGAGAGAAGCAGGCTCCATGCAGGGAGCCTGATGTGGGACTCGATCCCAGGACTCCAGTATCACACCCTGGGTCGAAGGCAGATGCTCAACTGCTGAGCCACCCAAGTGTCCTTAAGATTCCTTTTAGACAAATCACTTATAAATATATTATCTTTACTAGTTATATAGGCTAAATTATAATTATATAGAAAAAACTAATAGTTTTTATTAACAACATAATTACATAATACTCAAAAATGTTTTGAGTGAATGCCTGAAATAGTGAATAAAATCGATGGTAAATATTCTATGCATTATACATCACAAACAATGGCAATACTGCCTATAGTAATGATTGCCCTCAGTGCAACTTATAGGGACAATTTGGGGGAGAATTGAATAATTTCATGACTATATTTCCCAATGGCTAAATTTGATAGAATTCTTTTTGTTGTTGTTCCTAGTATTTTTCAATCTCTATACATGTGCAGAAGATATAAAAATAAATAAGTTATGGTTTACTTTTGTAAAGATTTTGAAGGGAAACAAATATGTAACAAATATATAGATAATCTAATATGAAATGGACAGTAATTTAAAATTGGGCAAAATAAGAAAGTCATATAGAGAAGGTAATATGTAGGGGAAATAAGGAAAGCTTCACAGAAGAGGTATTTAAATAAGTTTTATTTAAATCATTAAGTAATATATATGTACTGTAGGAAACTTGGAAATGGGGCAGCCCTGGTGGCTCAGCGGGTTTAGTGCCGCCTCCAACCCAGGGTGTGATCCCGGAGACCCAGAATCGAGTCCCACGTCAGGCTGCCTGCATGGAGCCTACTTCTCCCTCTGCCTGTGTCTCTGCCTCTCTCTCTCTCTGTGTGTCTCTATGAATAAATAAATAAAATGTTAAAAAAAAAAGGAAACTTGGAAATGTTAGGTAATGTAAATAAGAGAGAAAAAACACTATCATTCAATGATAACCATCATTGGTATTTGTTACATATGCATGTTTTTGTTGCGCTGTTTTATTTCAATAAAATTACTTACATTTACCATATCTTTAAGTGCTATTTGTGAGTGAGATGTTTAGTGGATGCAGTTTTTCATAATTTTTATGTGCAATAATTTATTAAACTCAATACATTATATTGGATTTTTAGATTTGGTAGCATATTAACAGTTTACTTAGACATCATCATGTATTGTGCTTCTGGGTTTGAAGTGCTTTTGGAGGGAGTACAGTTCTTCAATTCCCCTTAAGTGAATTGCTTATTCTTTTGCAGGAAGTCTTTATTTCCTTTTTTTTTTTAATTTTTTAATTTTTAAATTTTTCTGCTGTTGGATAGCTCTAAAGATTTTTTGGCATTGGTTTTTTTATACAGTATGTATGGTAAGTATATCTGGAATTGGGGTGAGTTTTCAATCTGAGTTATGTATTCCTTTTAACCAATATAAAAATAATTTTAACTGTTATTTCAAATTCTGCTTCTGAATTGTTATCTAATATCTAATTTTTTTCTGGAACTTCTCCTATGAAAGACATTTCATTTTCAATGTATTTAAATTTCCATATTTTTCACTTCTTTAGCTTCGTACTGCATTAAAAATTTTTTTCTTTATATTTGCCTACCAGTGTACCACATTTTTTGCTTCTTATTTACCTTCACATTGAAAGTACCATTAACTTTATTTTAATATGTATATTTTAATTTCTAGAATTTTTATTTATTATATTTCAAACTCCCTGTTCTTTTTCATATAACATTTTTCTTGAGTTACAATATTCTTTCTTTACCTTTTTTACTTAGTGCCTTAAAATGTAATATAAAATATTTAAGACAATCTAAAAGTATAAATAATAATTTAATGATCATTTACCCATTATCCTGATTTATAATATATAAAACACTACCCAGTCACCTCTATATAAATCTTAACTGTCATATACCTCCTTATTTTAACTCTCACTCAGAGATATGTACTACCTGTAATTTGGTGATAGTTTTCTCATTTTATTTTTTGTTCTTTTATTATAGAAGTATTTGGGTTTTTGCTTATTTATAAATTGCATAAATATGTGACGATGGGCTTTATTATCTTTGACATTTACATTTTTACTCCATATAACATCTTAGATGCATGTCCTTTAGTTTCATTATTTTTTCACTGCTGTGTTGTATTCTATTTTATGAATATACATAATTTATTAATTTATTTGTTGAAAGGTTAAGGAATGCTATGTAAACAATATGATATATAATTTGTATAGTTTAAAGTTTTCAAGGATTTTTACACAAGTGTATAATTCTACATTTTATGAAAATATCAGTAAAGTAATTATATTGATTCACAGTATAGCCAGCTATGCCTGAGTCACTTCAAAACATTGCCAAACCTTGATATCATTGGTTTTTAAATTTTCCAAAATGATGTTTGTAAAATAATAACTCATTTGGTTTTTGTTGTTGTTGTTTAAGATTTTATGTATTTATTCAGGAGAGACACAGGCTGAGACATAGGCAGATGGAGATGCAGGCTCTCTACAGGGAGTCTGATATGGGGCTCAATCCCTATTTGTTACCAATGGACGGTTTCCTTCTTTATAAGGCTCTGTAATAGTCCATTGTATGTGTATACCACATTTGCTTTATCCATTGACAGACACTTAGGTGTTTTGTTTTGTTTTTTATACCTTGGCTCTTGTAAATAATATCCAGTGAACAAGGGAGTGCAAATATCTCTTTGAGATTCTGATTTCAATTTCTTTGAGTGAATACCCAGAAGGGGGATTGCTGGGTTATATGGTAGTCTTATTTTTAATTTGTTGAGGAAACTCCATACTCTTTTCCATAATGGCTGTGCCAATTTATTTTGTTACTACCAATCTTTAAAGATTACCTTTTTTTATATCCTCACCAACACTTGTTATAGTCTGGCTTCTTGGTAACACCTATCCTAACAAGTGTGATGTGATATCTAATTGTGGTTTTAATTTGCATTTCCTTGTTGATTAATGATGTTGAGCGCCTTTTCATGTACCTGCTATCTTTGGAAAAATGTTTATTCAGTTCCTCTGACCATTTTTTAATCAGGGTACTTGTCTGTTTGTATTTGCTACTGAATTGTATGAGTCCTCTATAAATGTATATGTCCTATATAAATATAAATATAAATATATCCTATATATTTAGGATATTAACCTCTTATCAGACACATGGCTTACAAGTATTTTCTCCCATTCTGTACATTTTCTTTCACTTTGATATTGTTTCCTTTGCTGGGCAGGAGCTTTTTAGTTTGAAGTAATCCCCCTTGTTTATTTTTGGTTTGGTTGCCTGTGTTTTTGGTATCATATTCACAAATCATTGCCAAGTATCAAGGAGTTTTTTCCTCCTGTGTTTTCTTCTAGGAGTTTATGGTTTTAGATTTTATGTTTAAGTCTTTAATTCATTATGAGTTGACTTTTACGTATGGTATGAAATAAGGGTCCAATTTTATTCTTTTGCATGTATGTATTTTTCTGTTGATCAGTAATAACAAATGTATCAGATATGAAATATCCCTACAGGTGTGATTTTTTTTCTGGGTAAAATACTCTTCCACTAGTCTAGTTTTCTCTTCTTATATCAAAGCAGTCATAACTACTATGTTTATATATATATATATATATATATATATATATATATATATATATCTTGCAAATCAACTTACTCACTTTTTAAAATATTTTACATAGCTTCCTTGTCTCCTCTTCCTCCTTTATATTTGTATTTCTAAGAACAATTTAATTTTTTAGCTCTTTTTTTTAAAAATATATTTATTTATTTATTTATGATGGTCACAGAGAGAGAGAGAGAGAGAGGCAGAGACACAGGCAGAGGGAGAAGCAGGCTCCATGCACCGGGATCCCGACGTGGGATTCGATCCCGGGTCTCCAGGATCGCGCCCTGGGCCAAAGGCAGGCGCCAAACCGCTGCACCACCCAGGGATCCCTAATTTTTTAGCTCTTTAATTGAAATTATTGTAAAGTACACAAAACATACACATATTTCTCAATAAATTATAACAAGCGGACACCTATCAGACACTTTCTAAGGTCAAAGAATAAACTATTTCCAGAACATCCAGTACATCTGGAAATAGTACTATTTCCACACTGTTTCCAGTACTCAACCCCCATTGTCCTCATAAACCTTCTCACACTTCTATCTCTCCCATTATAAGGCAGTTGATCTCTCAATTTATAGTTTTACTAGGCACAAACAGGATCATGTAATATCTAATAGTTTGTACACTTTTTTCTTTCAAAATTATATTCATGGGTTTTATCTGTTCCAATAATCATTTTTACTTATTTTTATTGCTATGTAGTATTTTATTGTAAGGATAAAACATTATCAGATCATGACCTGAACTGAAACCAAGAGTTGGATGCTATACTTACTGACTGAGCCACCCAGGGTGCCCCATGTAGGCCAGTTTCTTAACTTCTTATAATAAATTTCATATATATATATGTATATATATGATATACACAAGTGTGTATATATGTGTGTGTGTGTGTACATGAGATCTATATATGAGATAAATATAATATAATAATCTCCTGTTGGTTCTGTTTCTCTGCAGACTCCTAATAAAGTATTCATGTATTATCCTGGAAATATAGTTAAAGGTGTGATTGCTGTAATACTTTCACTTTAGTAAGAACTTCTAAACTCTTTCAAAAGTGTTTATAGGAATTTATAATTCTACCAGTGTACCAAAAGTTTCTGTTGCTCTACATCCTTGCCAACATTTGGGATTTTCAGTTGTTAATTTTTTAGCTTTTAGTAATTGTGTAATTATCTCATTGTGGTTTTGATTTACATTTTCTAAATTGCTGAATAGGATAAACATTTCATGCCACATCTCATATGGCAATTATCTATTTAGATTTTTTTCCTGGTGAAATTCTTGTTTGAATTTATCACCTACAGGGAGGGGTTGTTTATCCTTTTCTTTCTTAAATGTAGAATTTTTTTACATATTCTAGACATGAGCCTTTTGTTAACTCTATGTATTACTACTATCTTTTCACAATCTTTCTTTGCATCCTCTAAATGATGTCTCTTGGTGACCAGAATTTTAAACTTAGATGTTTTCCATTGCATTAATTCCCAGGAATTTGTTTCTGATTCTGTTTTCTATGTTCTTCCTCTGTTTTGGATCATGTTGATCTTTGTATGCACCTGTATTTTTCTTTTGTTTTTCCTTTAGTTTACTCATGATTCATATACATACAGAGAAGTATACATATCTTAAGTGTATATTTTGCCCCACTTAGATATTACTAACACAAGTATAGCAGATATCTTTTTAAAAATATAGATTACTTTCATCATCCCATATCTATTCCATTTACCTCATACAAAGCAACTGCTTTTCAGATTTCTCTATATTACTTTCTCTTATTCTAGAAATTCATATAAAAAGAAGCAAATGACATAGTGATATATATATATACATATATGTATATATTCTTTTGTGTTTTACTTATTTTGATCAGAATTAAGTTTTTTGAGGTCCATACATAATTTTTTAAAGATTTTATCTATTTATTCATGAGAGACACAGAGAGAGAGAGAGAGGCAGAGACACAGGCAGAGGGAGAGAAGCAGGCTCCAATGCAGAAAGCCCGATGTGGTACTCGATCCTGGGTTTCCAGAATCAGGCCCTGGGCTGAAGGCGGCACTAAACTGCTAAGCCACCTGGGCTGCCCCATACACACTTTTGTACCACTGAGAAGTATTCCATCCAGCTGTTCCCTAGCCACCCAGATGTCTGCCTTCTGCTCAGGTCGTGATCCTGGGGTCCTGGGATCAAGTCCCACATCCAGCTTCCAGCAGAGAGCCTGCTTATCCCTCTGCCTAGTCTCTGACTCCGTGTGTCTCTCATGAATAAATAAATAACATCTTAAAAAATAATAACAAAATAAAAATTATCTTTGTGTTCTGTTATCTATTCTATTGATTTTTGCTCTTATATTTATCATTTTCTTTTCTGCTTACTTTGGGTTTAATATGCTCTTCCTTTTCTAGCTCCTTAAGATGGTTGTTTGAACTTGACCTTTCTTCTTTTATAGTATATAATTATTAGAACTATACATTTTTCTATACTCATCATTTTACCTGCATTCCATATATTTTGGCATGTTGTGTTTTTATTAACATTTTGTGGGGATCCCTGGGTGGCGCAGCGGTTTGGCGCCTGCCTTTGGCCCAGGGCGCGATCCTGGAGACCTGGGATCGAATCCCACATCGGACTCTCGGTGCATGGAGCCTGCTTCTCCCTCTGCCTGTGTCTCTGCCTCTCTCTCTCTCTCTCTCTCTGTGTGTGTGACTATCATAAAAAAATAATAAAATAATAATAATAATAATTAAAAAAACATTTTGTGTAAAATAGCTTACTGACTTTCAGTCTACATGTTATCTCAGGGACAACAGACAAAGAAACATTGAAATTTCCATATATCATTCTCAATTTGCTATATCTTCTTTCACTCATGTAAGTTTTGCTTCATGGATTTTGAACCTGGTTATTAGAATTACTGGGTACATACACATTTAAGATTATGATGTATTCTTAATGAATTAGCCCTTTATTATTAAATGACTCTCTTTATCATTAATAATACTCCTCTGAAGTCTAGTTTATGTGATATTAATATAGCCATTCTATATTTTAATGAGTATAGGCTTTTCTATAGTTTTACTTTTAACTGTGTTTCTTTTAGCAACATACATTTTGGTCTTACTTTAATATCCTGTTTGCCAATGTATGACTTTTGAAGTTTAGTTCATTTACATTTATTTATTAATATTTCAGGTTTAAGTCTACCATTTGTTATATCTTTTCAACTTGTTCCTTTTTCCCCTGTTTCTTAATTATTTTTAAATTGGCTTTACATTTTATCTCCTCTGTTGGCTTATTAGCTAGCCTCTTTGCTTTGTTGTTCATGGTTTCTCGAGGATTGTGTGCACATTTCTAATTCATCATATTCAAAGTTAAATAATACATTATTTTAAATATAATATCTTTATATTTTCTGTTTTTAATAACAAAAGCCTTTCAACAGTGTATTTCTATGCTTTCCTTCTTCCTTTTGAGTTGTTGTTTTCACACATTTTACTTCTATATCCATTATAAGCTCCACAGAACACTTACTATTTTTGCCTTAATTATTTCTATAAAATTTAATGAACAAGAAAAAAGTCTTTTATATTTACTTACAGAGTTACTATTTCCAATATTCCGTATTCCTTTTTGTAGAGCTGAGGTTTCATCTGTTATCATGTTTCCTCAGACTCAAGAACTTTCTTTAACACTACTTAAAGTGCAGTGTCGGCTGGTGACAAATCATTTTAGTTTTTTATTATAGTTTTAAATATTTATTTTACTTGATTTTTAGTCATATTTAGCTGGATATAAAATTACAAATTGCCTCTTATTTTCCTCAATAGTACTTTAATGACTTTTTGAAATTATCTTATGGCTTGCATTATTTCTGAGAGCAGTCTATCTTATTATTATTTGCCTATAAGCAATATGTGTTTATTTTCTGTCTTCTTTTGTAAGATTTTTGTCTTAATGATTTATTTTTCAGCACTTTGATTATGATGTATCTTAATGTGTGTTTTGTTTGTTTTATTTTGGTTTTTTTGGTTGTATGTATGTGTGTGTGCGTTTTGCTGTGTTCTGTTTGGACTTAATTGGATTTTTATTCTGATATTAACATAACCATTCCAACTTTTTTAAAAAAAAATTGGCATGCTATATCTTTTTCCATACTTCAAGTTTTAGTCTAATTTTTAAAAATATTTTATTTATTTATTTGACAGAGAGCGAGCATGTGTGCACAAGCAGGGGCAGTGGCAGGCAAAGGGAGAGGGAGAAGCATGATTCCCGAGGAGCAGGGAGTGCAATGTGAGATTTGATCCCAGAACCCTGGGATCATGACCTGAGCCGAAGGCAGACACTTGACCAACTCAGCCATCTAGGTGCCCACAGTCTATTTAATTCTCTATGTTTAAAGTGTGTTTCTTCTGGGCAGCATATTGTTAGATATGTGTATTATTTATTTTTATTTATTTTAAGATTTTATTTATTTATTCATGAGACACACACCACACACACACACACACACAGAGGCAGAGACACAGGCAGAAGGAGAAGCAGGCTCCATGCAGGGAGCCTGACTGGGACTCCATCTGGGGTCTCCAAATTCAGGCCCTGGGCTGAAGGCGGCGCTAAACCCCTGAGCCACTGAGACTGCCTGATACGTGTTTTTTAAACCCAAACTGATGATCTGTGATGTTTATGTAGATAGAGTGTCTTGGCAATTTACCCTTGATGTTATTGTTGATATGTTTGGGTTTAAGTATAAAATCTGATATTTCCTTTGTATTTGTCCCATTTATTCTTTATTGCCTTTTCACTGCTTTCTTTTACTTCATTTTATATTGAATATTTATTTCATTTTACAGGTTCATTAGCTATAACTGTGGGTCCCACATACCCACACAACGTAATCAATCATATTTTTTCTTAGTGAATCCATGAGGCTATCAAAGTCTCCCTGGTCAGGCAGTACTAAAGCAGGTTGTGGGGTAGCGGAGGTTGGTGAAGCCAGCATTAGGAGCAGGGCCTACTATAAACAAAATGACTTTTTAGCACCTGCAGAATATAGTGACTGTTCCCACTGAAGTTCCAAATTCTTACAGTGACCATAACTATGTCCATAAAATTGCAGCTGAAAGGGGATGCCAGTTCAGAGACACATCCATTGATGATATATGGTCAGCCCATCTGTTCTCTCCTTGGAGTGCCATATTACTCTCACTTCACTGGTCTATCTACCTCTATTTGAGGTAATGGTATACTATTTTTCTTTTTATCTTTTCTTTTTTAAAATTTGAATACCCGATTGCCCCAACAGCAATTACTGAAACATTTATCCTTTTACCTCATTTGTTATAGATTTAGGTCTACTTCTGGGATCTTGATTATGTTCCATTGGTTTATTTTCCTAACCCTACACCAATACTAAATTCTCTTAAATTTATAACATTAAAACAAATTTTGATCTCTGATAAGGCAAATCCTCCAATTTTGTTCTTTTTCTTCAAGAATGTCATATGTATTTTTGAATGTTTTCTATTCACTTGAATTTTAGAATATTTGTGAACTCCCCTTCTCACCAGAATGTATTAGGATTCTGATTTGATTACATCAAATATCTTAATTTGTGTTGTTTTGCTGTCTTTGATATTGTATCTTTCAATGGGGATAGCATATTTATATACTTAGGTCTTTATTAATATCTTTCCATAAAGTCTTAGAATTTTCTCTACTAAATTTTTCACCTCTATTAATAGATTTTTGATACCATTGTAAATTATAAATATAAAAAGTTTACTTTCTACTTGTTACAAATATATAGAAAAATGATCTGGTTGCTTATATCAATTTTGTATTAAGATCTCTTTTTATATTCTTTAATTAATCCTAAGAATTTCTATGTATACATTTTAGACTTTCTTCCTACCTTACTTACATACTCTTTTATACACATGCACACATCTACTGACAGAAAATTGACAGCATTCTTTATGCTGAAAGGTGAAAGTTTTATAAATTTCCCTTGGAAAGTAGGAAAAGACAAGAATGACCTCCATATCATTATTTACGTTCAACATTATTCTAGCGATCTTAGCTACTATATCAAAGAAAGAAATTAACAAAAGACATTCATTTTGGAAAATATTATACCATAGTATTTAATTTTCTTATTTACTGAAACACTTTTAAGAAAACCTGTTGAAAGATTGTTTTTTTTAGTCTCTGGAAAAAAACTGGATGACTTCTTTATTGATTTTCAGCAACATTTGAGAAGACACATATATAATAGAAAGAGAAACTGTCATAGGGTCAATGACTTTAATAATGGGTTCTGAATGGGGAGAATATCAGTATGTGAAAAGAGTTTCAATATGTTTTTGTGTGTGCTTATCTCTATTAATATATAATCACAGACTCAAAATTCATTACATGTCATCTATGATTGTTGCATTATTTTATTTCCTTGTTATTTGAAAAGAGATTGAAAGTGCAAGACATTAGGTTGACAGTTCTTATATTTGTTGTGTTATTTTTCTATAAAACTAGCAGGGACAAAATGAAATTGCTCTCTTTCCGATAAGTTCACTTCAATTGTCAGTGAGGAAGTACAAGAAGATTTGAAAGGTTTCATTCTTTAAAAAAGAGCCAAAAGGGAGAATTTAGTCTACATATACATTTTGACAAACTGGATTATTTGAATAAATAGTCACATAATTATTTTCAGTCATTATGTGACAGATACTAGGCTCTGTCTAGTGGATCTATTCACCAAAGTCTCGTGGTCTACCAGAGGAAATTGGAATTTAAATAAATCCATCATCCTGGGGCACCTGGGTGGCTCAGTGATTGAGCATCTGCCTTTGTCTCAGGTCATGATCCTGGGGTCCTGGGATCAAGTCCCCCATCAGGCTTCCCAAAGGGAGCCTGCTTCTCCCTCTGCCTATGTCTCTGCCTCTCTCTCTCTGTCTTTCATGAATAAATAAATAAAATATTTAAAGCAAATAAATAAATCCACCATCCTAATAGAATAAAAAAGATTTTTGTGTGACTCTTCTGTAAAAATTTATTAATCTTTTGGGAATTGTAAGCCCAGTAGTGTAGGTCCAATGATTGTTTATAGAGGGTTTCTAATATTTGACAATTTTAAAAATCCAAATTTATATTTTATAGTATTGTCACTTACTGATTGAATCATTCACAGACTTATTATCATTGTTATTATTATTATTTTGTAAAAGCATTTTGTTCTGCATGATCTTATCCTTTCCTGTATGGATGTATTTTTTATTTTACCCAACATTTCATATCCAGAGTGCCTCACATCAAGAAATGCTGCATCCAAAATCTATAAGCACTTACCAAACTCAACACCCAAAAAACACGTAATCCAGTCGTGAAATGGGCAGAAGACATGAATAGACATTTTTTTTTTCACAAAAGACATACAGATAGCTAACAGACATATAAAAAGATGCTCAATATCACTCATCATCAGGGAAATACAAATCAAAACCACAATGGTATTTATCCAAAGGATACAAAAATACTGATTCAAAGGAGCACATGTATCCCAATGTTTATAGCAGCTTTATCAACAATAGCCAAATTATAGAAAGAGCCCAGATGTCCATCGACTCTTGAATGGATAAAGATGTGGTGTATATACAATAGAATATTACTCAGCCATCAAAAAAAATTATATCTTGCCTTTTACAATGATGTGGATGGGGCTAGAGTGTATTATACTAAGCAAAATAAGTCAAAGAAAACCAATTACCATATGATTTCACTCATTAAGAAACGAAACAGATGAACATGAGGGAAGGAAGAAAAAAAAAAGAAGGAGGCAAACCATGAGAGATTCAACTATAGGGAACAAACTGAGGGACAGTGGGTGGGGATGAGCTAAATGGATGACAGGTATTAAGGAGGGCACTTATTGTGATGAGCCCCAGGTGTTATATGTAAGTCATGAATCACTAAATTCTTCTCCTGAAAACATTATTGTACTATATGTTACCTAACTAGAATTTAAATACAAACTTGAGGGGGGAGAAAGAAATACTGCAATAGGAGTGGATCCTTAGATGCAGAGGATAAACTGATGGTTGCCAGAGGGGAGGGTGGGGGTGGGAGATGAGTAAAATGACTATCTGTCAACAGCCACTCCTGACTCCCAAGTTCTTCAAGTATAATGGATACAGGTCTTTGGACTCTGGAATTCATACTGAGTGGGGGGCCTAGGACTGCTACAGCTGCATGACAGCCAGGGGCAGGCCAATTTGGCTCCTCATGGGAAGCCAGTCTGGGGAGCTGTGTGCCAGTTCCAGTTTCAGCAGTAATATCATCTTGTGAGAGGGAGACATTGCAACCATAAACTCTCTGCAGAAGCTATATGCCTATTATAAAAACAATATTAATAAAAATAGAAATACATTTTACATTAATTTTACATTTTTAATATGCAGTCAGCTTGCATCTATTTCTAATGGCAGATTTAAATTTTAGTTAAAAAGTTAATAGTGAGCCTATGAACTGTGAAGGCATTTCTCTAAAAAGATAAACTAAATGGTCTAGGTCATTTTCCAAGAAGCAAATGACTTAAAATAAAACTTAAAGCAGTGTTTTCCAAACTGAAAGGAGTACCTTGCTAGTAGGTAATGAAATGAGCAAATTAAATATAATTTTTAAAAATTAGATTAGAAAACACTACAGCTTTAAAATATTTATGCACAAATATTGTATGTACATATCTGTTTATTGAGTCATGAAGTAAAGTATATATCTGTGAGTCATAGACATTGAAAGTCTGAGTATCACAGATTGAAAATATGTGCTAGCTAGTTTTTCTTGGACTTCATTCTCCACTTGACCAACAGATTTAATCAGGTCAATTAATTGTGATTTGGTACAATAACCAAGAAATATTTGTTTACTTGTTTATAAATGTAAAACAAGTAGGCCAATACCTCTAGGTTCTTGTCATTTGTGCGGCTCATAACTGAGACAAAGTAAAATTTTCTTTATCATGTTAGCCCTTAAATTGTGGATGTCTTAGGGAAGAAGCATAAACCTTTTGAGGAAAAAAAAATCCTGCCTTAATGTTGACTTAAATTTCAAATTGCTATGTAAATAAGATTGAAGCATAAACACATAAAATTTATAAATCCAATTATTTAGAAGCTTTGAAAGCAGAACAACAGAAAATTTTAATCATAAGAAAATTAGGGGCATAGATTTATTTAGATTTAATTTTAATTGTAAACACAGTCAAAATAACATTGTCCTTATTTTTCCCCGAGAATTGTTGGCATTTCAAAGTTATTATGTAATTTTGCCAACGTTTTGCTATCAACTACCCACAGTAAAAAAAGAAAAGAAAAAAGTACAGTTCTCCCATAAGAGCAGTATTTTCTTTAAAGAGGACTAGGAATTAGCATATTATAATCCTCAGACTTGTGATATGTTTTATTACACTACAAGACAAATGTACTTATTTTATGGTTGAGGGAGCCCATTAATTAAAATTGTCTTATAAATCCTCTAAACTCCTGCCTACAGAAAACAGAGCATCTGTCTTACTCAAAAACAAGCAACCTGGCTGAAATATGCACTGTTATCTAGCTTATTCCATAGGGGAAAATGATTTTTCTCTCACCTCTGACCTTTAAGCACTATGAGTTAGAGAAAAAAGAGTTAATATTTAAATTCCAACTTAAATTTGTTCCTCCAATTTCAATCAGACGCTTTATGATAATAATTACCTTTGAATGTTGGGATGAGGTGTTTAAAGCCAAAATTATTCAAATGAAATAAATTACAACTTCACAAAGGGAGCTCTTGTCAAGGCTATTTACTGAATGGAAACAAAGAATTTGGAATGTATGGAAATTTAAGAACTAAGACTTTATATGTATATCTTCAGTTATGAGAAATATTTATGTCAACTGTTATTTAGGAACCAAAAGTTTTAACTTCCCAATTTATAGACAGAGATCAAGTTAAGCAGTGACAGTAACTTTGCTAAGATTTTACAGAGGGAGAGGATTGTTGACGTGGCTTTCTAAGATTGAAACAAATTTTACAGAATCTTATAGCTTGAAGGACCTTCAAGCACAGTATTGTCTCAACTCTGGTTACCCAAATGGAATTCCATCTGGAATCAAATGGGGAAAAGAAAAAATGTAGATGCCTGGGCCTCACCTCCAGGAAGTTCATTTTATTGGTCTGGAATTGGGCTGGGCATTGGTATTCTTGTCTAGAAAGCTATTCAGATGCTGCTAATGAGCAGTTAGATGGAGCAAGATGGAGAGTCCCAAACCTGAGTCAGCCAACGGGTGCCTGTGCAAGACCACATTTCAACTGTGCACAACAAAATGAGAAAAATAAGACTGGCAGCATGACCTCATCAAAACAGCTAAGTTTATTCATATTGTCAATGCTCTGTGATCCTTTCTTTTAGAAGATGTTGGTGATCATAGGTAACATTTATTTGTTGCTGTTTTGTTTACTTATTTTTTCATTTATGCAAAATAGAAATAGTTGTCAACGCTATAAGAATCTTCCCAATTGGTTTTTCCTTCTTTTGGAAGGAAAAATCTGTGAAAACCAGAATACTAGGAATCACCACTCTTATTGAAATCCTTAATTTTACTGATAGCCAAACTTGTACCTACAGATATTAAGTGACCAAATCAGGGTCATATGTCCATTGAGGCCTACCATTGAGCCAGGAATCCAGTTTTCCTGAGTCTTCCATTAGTCTTTCAAAGTAGTCTTTCATTAGAATGACTTAATTCTTTCTAAGGTTTAAAGCCAACAATGTTTTATGCAGTGTTTTTCATGCTAGAGTTGATCCCAGATATCACATGCTCTATTAACAAACAGCATGTTATTTCAGTTATTTCAGTAAAAGATCTGCTTGATTTTGACACAAAAGTAGGTTCATCTGATTTTTCTTTTTTGGTTTACTGAAATAACCAATTAAGATAAAAAGAGAAGGGCAATCAGAAATCCATTCATGAGATAAAGGACATTAATAGTAATGCGGACTTTCCTGATAAAACCAGGCCTGCTTAGCATTGTACTCTGGGCCTTCCTCAGTTTCCTCATCTCTTGTTCCTACACCTCTGCATTCCAAGCAGCCCTACTCCCAGCAGCTCTGTGTTCTCACCAACTTACCTTTGCAAAGTTTTTCTGCGAAAATACCTTCACGTTCTTCTCATCTCTCACTTTTGTATAAATTGTATTAATCAGAGACTTATTTCTGACTAATCGTGGGACAGAAAATGATTGTTCAAGTGTCACTCCTAGATGCTTCTATAGAAATTTCTATCCTGGGGCACCTGGGTGGCTCAGTGGTTGAGCATCTGCCTTTGACTCAGGTCGTGATCCTGGAGTTCTGGGATCGAGTTCTGAATCATTCTTCCCTCAGGGAGCCTGCTTCTCTTTCTGCCTATGTCTCTGCCTCTCTCTCTCTCTCTGTCTCTCATGAATAAATAAATAAAATCTTTAAAAAAAATTTTATCCTAACATTTAATGCAATGCATTGTAATTTATCTATTTCCTTGTTGTACTGAGTATGTCTTGAGGTCAGCCCTGTCTGTGTCCTTAGTATCTACCCAGTGCATTGCGTATTTTCCTATACTCTCCATCCAAAAAGTGTTCCTTTACCAACTAATAAGAGTAGTGAGGAGTTCTTCATAACATGGAAAGACCATACATACTATGTGTAGAACTGAGCCTTCCCAAACTCCCATATTCTCTCCAAGTTGCTATCTCAGTCTCCTGAAACATCTCTTCCCTCCACTCCAAATGTCTAAATCCAACCCATATATCAAATTCAATTTCCTCTGTGAAAGTATCTCTAGAACAGGCTATCTGTTTTAATCTGTCTTTCCTCTCACTCTGGAAACACTGAAATCTCCTTGATTCATTGGTTATATAACATATAATGCTTATTTTAGCACTAAACTGTTTTGTGTTTTCGTTCTCTTCAATGTGTCCAGTATTCTTATTTGTTCCTTTGTGAAAATTTGATGAAAACTCCGAATTTGTTCCCCAGGGGAAAAATGCACTTAGGCAGATACATACAAAGAATTTATTAACCCCTAAAATCCATTCATATGCCCTCTAGGGGTCCAGGCTGAGAAGGACTGACCTAGAATAAAAGGTTCTTGAGAATGTGAAATGTATTGATAGCTAAGTCCCTCCAAAACCTTATGCAGAAACTTGGTGAATCCTGTGAAATTAATTAAATGGATTCTGTCTGAACTTGAGAGACTCTGAGGACTATGTGGAGTGTGAGTGCAAAGAGACCAGCATCCTTTATGATAAGAAAATTGTTTTTTTTCTTTAAATAACTCATTGGTTTGCCCACTCATTCACTCAGCAAAATTATCTTGAGTGTCTTATATGTTTCCAGTCATTCTGTTAGGTACAGGGAATTCTGGGAGAATAAGAAAAGGGTCTCAATTCTTGAGGAGTTTCCAAGAAAATACTGATATTAAAAAATATATTGTAATTATGGTAAGTGCTACTGAAAGAAAGAGAGGGAGGGAGGGTGACAGAGAAAGAGAGAAAAGAAAATGAAAATAACAAGAGCAGAGAAGATTGTTGGAGAATATTACTGTGAAATCAGCCTGGAATTTTTAACCATTAGAATTAGAAAATAAATTTCAAAAGGCAGACATTTATCAGGAAGTGGTCCTAGGGTAGTTTGTTTGCCCTTTGATTTGTTTAGTTAATTCAGTAAGCATCCCCGCAGCATTTCTGGCTTGAATCTAATTATTCTAAGAACACCATCATTTTCAGCAATATAAATTCAATTCTTTATTCACTGAGCAACTAATGAAGCTTTGTTCTCCCATACTGTACGAGTGAAAGTGTTACAAATTGATTTCAGTAATAGTTAAGGTTCTTTTGTTATAAGTAACATAAATTATCTTTGACTAACTTAAGCAAAAACAAAACTTACCAACTAAACAAAAACATAAGGGTTATTGCTGGAATATTCTGGTAAATATTTACCTTGCAGAAATCAAAAAGGACTTCAAGTCTAGCTATTTATTAACATTAATGCAGAAGCTTGCAAACACTATATACAGACAGGAGTGGAAAGGCAGAGGAGGTAAAGCAAGGAGGCGGGTGGAGATGCAGGAAATTGAGAGTAGGAAGGAGAGCTGGATGAATTCTATTGTTGGTTAGGTGGATGGAGAAAGAAAAAGAAGCTGCATAGAGGAAAGCTGTGCTGTGAGCTGCCTCAGCCTATAGTACATGGGACTTTTTGAAACTATATTCAAGAATGTATTATAGAGGAACAAATTTAGTCTTATTAATTTACTCATTATAAGTTAACCTTCAAAGTTTATGGTACATACTATCGCAAACATATTTCTACAAAAAGCAGTATAATCATAAAAATATTGGGGATCCCTGGATGGCTCAGTGGTTTAATGCCTGCCTTTGGCCCAGGGCGTGGTCCTGGAGTCTCGGGATCGAGTCCCCCGTCGGGCTCCCTGCGTGGAGCCTGCTTCTCTCTCTGCCTGTGTCTCTGCCTCTCTCTCTCTCTCTCTGTGTCTCTCATGAATAAATAAATAAAAAATCTTAAAAAAAATTAACAAAAGCTCAACTATAAGCTGTGATTTTTTAAAAAGATCTTATCTATGTATTTAATATATAAAGATAGAGCACACAAGCAGGGGGAGGAGCAGAGAAAGAGAGGGAGTAACAGACTCCCCACTGAGCAGGGAGCCCAAGGTGGAGCTCCATCCCAGGACCCTGAGATCATGACCTGAGCCAAAATCAGATGCTTAACCGACTGAGCCATCTAGGTACTCTGAACTATGTTGTTGTTGTTGTTGTTTTTTAATTAGCTCTTTTTTCCAGTTTTACTGAAAAATAACTGACAGATATCACTGATTAAGTTTAAGGTGTATAGCATGATGGCTTGATTTATATGTATTGTGAAATATGAATAATAGGGCACCTGGGTGGCTCAGTCAGTTAAGCATCTGACCCTTGGTTTCAGCTCAGGTCATGATCTCAGGGTTGTGAGGTCAAACCCTGCAACCAGCTCTCTCCTCAGCTTGGAGTCTGCTTGAGATTCTCTCCCTCTCCCTCTCCCTCCCCCTGCTCACACACACACTCACTCTCTCAAATACATACATATATACATACAAGCTTTTTATTTAAAAAAAAACCCACAATAGGTTGAACTATGATTTTATAATGCATTCGTGGCTAGAGACTACAAAGAATACTTCAGTGAAGTTTCACACACACATACCACACACACAAAGCACTAGATTCCCTGAAGTTCCTTGAATAGCTGCATATGATTTTCCTTTGATAGAAACATATTTTCTAGGCTCATTGATACTGTATAAAGAAACAGAGCACAGCTCTGCCATCCTTTCATTTTAGTTCTCTCTAAACCTGAAACCTGGGGGCACCTGGGTGGCTCAGTGATTGAACATCTGCTTTTGGCTCAGGTTGTGATGCCGGTGTCCTGGGATTGAGTCCCTCATCTGGCTCCCTGCATGGAGCCTGCTTCTCCCTCTGCCTGTGTCTCTGCCTCTCTCTTTTCGTCTCTCATAAATAAATAAATAAATAAATAAATAAATACCTGCAATATTCTCCCAAAGATAGAAAAATATGAAATTACTTTTAGATGGATGAGAAAAAAAATTCTAACCCTATAAGCTTTTCTAATATTTCATCTCAAAAGAAGATAGAAATCCTAACTAAAAGATACTATTTTGATTTAATGCTTTAGGGGCATAAACACAAGAAGTAAATTTACTTTGTGTGATGATTTGAAGTAGTAAGATTATATCCGAAGGCCATTTAAAATGTGTTATTTACAAAATTATTAAATAAAATTAAAAACAGCTGAATGTAAAAGGTGCTACTAACAATTGATGTTCATAATTTTAAAAATGCATTAGTGGAGTGCTTTGTTTATTATCACTGACATGTTTATAGACTCAAATCCAATAAACACTGCAATTGTTTACAGTGTGCTACTGCAGGAACAGTCATACAGTTGAGTGAAATAGAATAGCATAAAGAAATAGAAACATGCTTATAATGGAATATAATAAATGATAAAGGTGTTATTTAACTGAATAGGGAGAAACATGGAGTATGCAATATCAAAGTATGGGACTGTTGACTAATTATTTGAAAAGAAACAAATATTTTTATATTATTTCTTCTATCAAAATAAGTTTACATGGATCAAAATTGGATTATTTTTAAGTGTATTACTTTTATTAAGCATTCTTTTCCCCTCCTCCTAGTTTGGAAGAGAAATTGTACCAGATAAGAATAAAAATGCCTTTGATTCAGGATTTCCTTGGGATGCATTAAAAGCCATCTGTAAAACATTGTGTGGTTTGAGGCTAAATCTTAAATGGATAAGTTTTTGTTCTATATTCCAAGGGGAGCAGATAACTTTTCTTAGCCTTATTTTAATAATTTGCAGGTTAAAATAGTATAACAGAAGTGGAAAATAATCCTCCAGATTGTACTTTCTCCTTTCTGTTTGAAATTACAATATAAGACAAGTACCACCATCCCTTTTTAGTTTTATTTTTTTAATATTTTATTTATTTATTCATGAAAGACAGAGAGAGAGAGAGAGAGAGAGAGAGGAAGAGGGAGAAGCAGGCTCCATGCAGGGAGCCCGATGTGGGACTCGATCCCGGGACTCCAGGATCACGCCCCAGGCTGAAGGCAGACAACCTTTGAGCCACCCAGGCGTCCACCACCACCCCTTTTTAAATCTCCCTAAAATCTGAACACTTTTCCATCTTTTTCTCCTCCTATCTTACAGAGAAGCTAGAGGTCTCAGAATAGAACCTGAGCCAACCTTCAACACCAGTATCCACACCTACCCGCCCTTCCCCTCATGCTGTTACGAAAAAAATCAGTGTTTCCCCACACATGCATTCCTCCTACTGTTATTATTCTTCAGTTCCCATACATCTGGATGTTTCTTGTTGGCGTGTTAAAATTCTCAAATCTTTCTTTTTCCCTAGATCCACCTTTTCCCCTTTCTTCCTTCCCTAATCACTGTTTCTCCCCTACCCCCCTACTCAGCCCACTCCTATGTACTTACTGCTGCTACTATTTCAATATCTCCTCTTTGCTAAGGTCAGCCATGACATCGATGTCTCTAAATATATTATAGTTTTAGTCTTCTTCTTAGCTGATCATGCAGAAGCATTTAACAGTAGTGACCACTTTTCTGGAATGGCTATTTTCACTGGACTTCCTTGATGACGCTGTTCATTTTAATCCAACTTCTCCTGCTGCGATTTTTTAGTTGCTTTGTTGAGTTTTCTCACCCTGTATCCAGTGTTTAATGTTGAACTTCTTCAAATCTTAGATTAACTACCCTCTAAGCTTTCTCCCTAATCTAATCTAATGTACATGTATGGGAGATACGCATATACAATAATTCCTAGATTTATAATTGCAGCTCAAAACTTTCTTCATCTGCATTTCAGACTTGCTTGTTTTACTAAAGTCTTTCTGAAATATCACTAACTTTTTACAAATTTTACCAGAAATTACTAATTTCTCATGAAAATGTGGTTTTCTTCCTGAGAAAGGACAAAATGCCCAGCACCTAGGAACTTCTCTGACACTGATAGCTTAACGGTAGCATTGCTAACAGCTGGCCTGGCCCTCACAGGCCAAATCATTCTCCTTTTGGGCAGACACAATCTCGAAGAACACCAGTGTCACACAAAGTCACTCTCAAACCATGATAAAACAAGACCCCCCCCCATAAAAACCCTACTTTGTATCTTTTTCTAAGCACACAGAAAAACAAAGTCTTTATGAAACTCACAAATATCAAAATTTCTCTCCCCAGCCATTGCTTCCTTGCCAATTGGAATTTTAGCCTTGTGTAATCCTGATATATAAGATTCATTGAGACACTATCATAGAATTGTCTTCACTCTCTGACAGTACCCAAACTGGAGTGAAAGTCTGCTTTCTTGAATTAACCCTCAAATGACCCAATCAAAGCCAGTTTCTTTAATAGGGTTTTAGATGTCCCAAGGTTTCCTACAGTATACATTATCCCTCACTGGTGTGTATTAAACCCAATTTATTCAAATACAGATGTTTTCCTGGTGGTAGTTCACTCCTTCTTCGTAGAACTTATCCCATAAATAGAACTTATCACAGAAATATGTAAATAGTCGTTTTATGTCTCTCCCATTCAAATACAAGCTCCCCGGGCATAGACCATGTTGGCCTTATTCACTGCTGTGTCTTCAGTGCTCAGAACAGCACCTCATGAATAGCAGGGTTCTTGTTGTGCTCTTAGTTATTTATCTCCTTTTATACCTACTAACTGTACTACACAGGGTTATAATAAATTAATTGCCAATGTCCTAAAACTGATATTTTGTTTCTACAATATTCCTAATTATTGGGTCCATTTCTCTCTAATTAGGTACTAGAATCACATAATTAGGAATTGTCTTAAGCTACTTGTTGATGCTACTTATCGATGAACGGTCCTAGGCTACGTGTTGATAGACTCAAAGCATATTGATCATAGGTATCAATTGGTTAGATATTACTTGGAACTTATGTAATTATTGAAAATGATTTTGCATCAGTGATTTCACCAGGGTGCAGTTATTTAATTAACCCTGTAACAAATCCAGGAGATGTTTCATAAAAAAGCTAAGGAACATGAGTTCATTTTTGCTATCTCTATTTACATCAGCGACATTTTGAGGAAATTCTTTTGTAAACTAGAAGACTGAATAGTCTATGTATGTTATAGGGACACCTCTTGGTAACCAACATATTTTTATAATTAAGAAATTATTGTTTATAATGCACAACTATCACTTTTTATTGAATTGACTTTTGTGACTTAGCTCTATGTATTTAAGAAATGTTAATATAGCTTGAACTTTTGTTGAATATTAAAATTTTCACTATTAAAAAAATTATTAGAATCTTTCACCAATGCATGATTTTTATCTTTAGTTATCCTCTCAAAAGTAGGAGAAAAGATAAAGAAGCCCCACATATTTCTCTGGGAAGGTTTTTCCTCTAAATCATCAGGGACTATTCACATCTTGTCTGGTCCTTCAGATCCATGTATATAATGTATAATGAGCATCTTCTTTTAGAAATCATACATAAGGGATGCCTGGGTGGCTCAGCAGTTGAGCACCTGCCTGGGTGGTCCCAGGATCTGAGATCAAGTCCCATGTCAGGCTCCCTGCATGGAACCTGCTTCTCCCTCTGCCTGTGTCTCTGCCTCTCTTTCTCTCTGTCTGTGTCTCTCATGATTAAATAAATAAATCTTAAAAAAAAAAATCCTACATAAATATACTTCAGATACAACAGGTAGGATACGATTCATTGTCTTTCCCAAACATATTAATCTTTCTCTTTTCTTTATCACGTTAATGTAATATTGTATATTTATCTATAATATTAGAGATATTTCTGCATTTCCTCCCCAAGAACATCTTTTAATACATACCAGTTACTAATTACTCTTTCTTTTAAAAATCTTCAGAAACAGCTCTCTGCTCTCCAATCCTCTTGTCACTATCCATAGTCTCCTGCCTGGACCACTGCAGGCAGTAATTTTCTGACATGTCCCTTCCCTGAATTTTATACTACCTATGCATATATACCTATTTCCCTTCACAGACTATCTTCCAGCTATATTAGACTAATTTCAGCTCTTCCAATGGGTCTGCTATCTTACACATCCTAGGTTTTATACATTTGAATCCTTCTACCTGCATGCTCTTCCTTTGCTTTTATTTGTTTTGTGTTTTTTTTTAAACTAGAAAGTTATTATTATTTTATAGCCTTCCTTAAATTAATGAACCAAGGTGATTACATCTCACTTTGTGAAAATTTACTACTTATTCCTGCACTGCACTGTACTGATTTATTTATATCTTAATTTCTTATAAGAAGAGAAGGTACTAAGAGGCTGGGTGCAGGTAAACATCTTTATATCCTAGCACCAAGCTCAGTGCCTAACAAAAAGTACGCAGCCAAATAATGTGTTGAGTGAATGAATGAATGAATGGGTTCTGGCCTCTAAACTTGCAAGAAAAATCCAATTTTAATTTAACATAGGATATTTTATCTTTCCACATCTAAAATATTGAATCACACAGATTGAGCAATGAGCTAAAAGGAGACAAATGGTTCCTTTCTTTTTCCCTTTTCTCCTCCTTATCCTCACCCTCTGCTCCACCTTCCTCCTTCCCTTCTTTTTTCCTCCTTCCTTCCCTTTGCATGTTTTCTTAAGCATGTACTATATTCTAGGCACTAAAAATACTGTTGAGGATATTTCTGAAACATTTATTGTTTTAATTAATTTAAATTTAACAATTTAAATTATTAAATATTTAAATTAATTTATTAATTTATTATTATATTATATGATATATATTATTACATATTATATTTATTAAAGTATTTTTAATTTATTATTTTAATTCATACCTGCCATAGTCAGAGAAATTTGATGGACTTGATAAAACTCATACCAGGACGGCATAAATTTTAAATATTTCCCATCCCCCAAGCAAGGAGTGTTCTTATATCTCTGTTGAGTTTCTTGGAAAATTTGGAAGGCATCATTCGCAAAATGTTCATATAAAAAAACTGATAAGGTACTTTGGAATCACAAGGCTTGTAAAACCCGGAAAAGTCATTAAGTAAATGTTTAATGGAGGAGTCTAACATATTCCCCTGGCTGCAATGAGGAATATATTTATAAAGGTTAAGCAATTTGCCTTATAAAAACAATCTATGGATATGGAAAGGGAAGAAAAAATAAAATAGGATGAAAATAGAGGAGGAGGTAAACCATAAGAGACTCTTACCTCTAGTAAAAAAACTGAGGGTTGTTGGAGGAGAGGTGGGTGGGGGGCTGGTATAATTGGGTGATGGGCATTAAGGAAGGCACTTGATGCAATGAGTACTCGGTGTTATATGTAACTGATGAATCACTAAATTCTACTCCTGAAACTAACACTATATGTTAACTAACTTGAATCTAAATAAATCTACAAGTAAAACAGTACAACAACAAAATAATCTATGGATGAAGACCTCACCAAAAGTTTAGTAATAGTTTGAAATGCCTTTTCACAACTGTTACAAAATTTTGCAACTTTCATAGTCTGTACTTTTTTCTAGATAAATATATTTAGCTGACATAAGCTGTTTTCTCATATTTATTAAAAAAATTTACTTTCTATTAGAGTAATGGCACTTTACATATGTATATTAAAAGGTGTTCAGGAGTTTTCATTTATTTTGTCTCCTTTTAAGCATCTAGCCTTCCCCTAAGAGCAAATCACTTTGACATAGACTTTTATTATTGATCTAATTTTGTCCTATACTATATCTCTTTCTCTTTTGAAGTTCTCAGACCTACTGAGTAACAAATGGAATTCAAGATTTTTAATAAGTATTTAAATCTGTTTGCATTTGGCACTTATTACACACAATGTCATTCTGAAATGTGTTGATTTTTGTCATTGAAATTTCAACTATAGGCACAGAAATACAGAAGCGAACCGATACATCGGCACACATTAATAGATTTGCAGTTAATAGTCTTAAAATGTCTTGCTTTACGCAGTAGCTATCTTTGAAGTGCTGGGTAGTGTGGCAGTAAAGCTGAATTCCAGAGAGGAAAAAAGGAAGGGATAGAGAAATTGGTTGGTTTACCGAAAGTTTACTCTGAATTTCTTGGATCTCAGTTTGGTACCTGTCATTATTTTTGGAAATTTCTCTGCCATTACTTATGTAAATATTCTTCCATCCCATTCTTATTTCTGGGATTTCAATCATGCAGATGTTATACTGGTATTGTCCTGTAGCTTTTGTATATCCTGCTTTTTAATTTACTGTTTTTTTTTGCGTGTTTCAAGCTGATAATTCCTGGTATCCTATCCCCAACTTCACTGATTGTTTCTCTGGCTGTGTCGAATCTGCTGATGTGCTTATCAAAGGTATTCTTCACCTTTGTTGCTGTGTTTTGTTTTCTTTTGTTTTTCTAGTATTCCTAGATGCTTTCTTACAACTTTCACTTCTCTGTGTTCATATTACTCATCTGATCATGAGTGTTTTCTATCTTGTCCAGTAGAAATTTTAACATATTAATTATAGTCCCAACTTTAACATATTAACTATAGTTCTAATTTAGTAGTACCCAAATCTGTGTTAGATCTGAGTCTGGTTATATAGTTGCTTTGTCTCTTTGGAGTATGTTTCTTCTTGTCTTTTCGTATGTCCATTTTTTTTTTGGTCTGGAATTTGAAACCTTTAAGACAAATATATTTGTCAAATATATATATATATATATATATATATATATATAATATATATTAATAATATAATATATTATTATTATATTATTAATATATATATTAATATATATTATTGTGGCAAACTATACACAATGTAAAATTTTCTATTTTAACCATTTTTAAGTGTTCAGTGTAGTGGCAGGGGAAGGCAAAGCGGTGGAACTATTGGATCTTCTGATGAGGCCTTAGTCTTAGACAAAATTTGTTCTTGGGCCTTGAGGGTATGCCTTTGCTTCCCACTGTAGTACTGTGCCCAGAATGTATATCTGATCCTCCAATGGGGATAGTGGTTCTTTCTGTTTATCTGTTTGTTTTCTGTTCCTGTCCTCCAGCTACAATGGCTTCCTACTAAGGTCGTAAGGTGAAAAGGGAGATGAGTCTATGTGGCTTGACAGTGCGTTATTCCCTTCTCCCAGCCAGCATCAGATAGAAGATTGTTCTTGAGATTCTCTTGAGAAAGTCGGTAGTGGGAATTAATAGATATTCTGTAATTATATCCATGTGTCTTTAAGTCATAGTAAAGTGATTAGTCACTAAGTGTAAGGATGCGGGTGAAGCTGTTGGAAGTTCAAGGAGAAAGAAGTAGATATGCCACAATATTCTAGGAGAATGGAGATAAATAGATGTCAGAAATACAATATAATTCCTGGGTGGCATTATAAACCCACCTAAGATTTATAGTCATAAATTTACACTGAGACATGTCAACATACTTGGGTATGTTTTATTTACATCTCTATCCAACCTTCTGTTTAACATAGTTACTGAGGTTTTTTTTTTTTTTTAATTTTGAGGATATATTTATTTTTAGAAATTCTAATTGATTTTTGTTAAATCTAATTATTTAACTACTTATGCTTCTTTGAATGTAAGAGTTAAAGCAGCTGATTTGAGATCCATATGCTCTTTTTACTTGAGCGAATGCTCACAAAGGGAAAAAAAAAGAAGGTAGATGACTCAATCTAATCTTGTCAAATGGACCTCTTGGTAACTAGATTAATGATATTTGCCAAAAGAGAGAGACCTTATTTATTGAATGTCCTTAGTAGAATGTTCTTGGCTAAGAGATTACTTATAGCAAATAAACCCAGAATCTATGAATCATGACTCCCTGGAGAAAGTTAATATGGAATAAAATTCCTTGGAGCATAAAAATTGGTAATATTTCATTATCTAAAAGTACTTTGTGCTGTAGAGAAAACCTTCTAAACCTCACTTGGTGATCTCCTGTATGATTGTAAGACAGAATCTACGTCCAATGCAAGATGGAAGGACTGTGGGAATCATACAAGATGTCCTAGACAGAGATGTCTCTCTGCATTATGTTTCTTTTCCTGGTTGCCTATCCTATGTTTCTTTAATAAAACTTGTTACTGGGTAATCAGTCTGATTTGATAATCCAATTCTGTATTTCAGCTTACCTCAGTATTTTCTTTTATTTTATAAACTGTTTCATGCATACTTTATCTTAAAATTTCTTTTGTATTGTTTGTGATATTTTGATTTATAATAAGATGCATATTTGTTCTTCATCCTGGCAAGATCTTAAGACCCTTGGAACTTCCTAAGTGATAAAGTGCATCTAGAAGGATTTCCTCTTTATTCATAGAAAGCACCCTTCAATCAAATCTGAGTTCATGTTAATGAGATGATTTTTGGAAAGTTTTTAGATAAGCACTGAATGAGAGCTGGTTGCCAGGAAAACTAACCATGTGATGACAGGGTTGGAACTTCCAGTTCTACCACTCTGGGAAGAGGAGTGGGACTAGAAGTTGAATTACTCCCCATTGGTCAATGATGAATGAAACATGCCTGTGCAATGAAGCCTCCATAAAAAAAATCTTAAAGGGTAGAGTTCAGAGAATTTCCAGTTGGCTGAATACATGAGGTACTAGAAGGATGGCATTCCTGGAGAGTGTGTGAAAGTTCCATATCCCTTCCCAAATATCTTGGCCTGTACACTTCTTCCATCTGGCTACTTATTTGTATTCTTTGAAATAAAAGTAGTAAGTAGCCATTTTCCTGAGTTTTGTGAGCCCTTCTAGCAAATGATTAAACCCAAGGAGGAGGTTGTGGGAATATTTGATTTATAGGTAGTTAGTCTGAAGCACAGGTAAAATAGATTAGTGTCTGAAGTCTGGGAAAGAAGGGGACCATCTTGTGGATCTGAATCCTTAACCTGGGGGATCTGGTCAGAATTTGATTAAATTGTAGAACACTTAGCGAGGTTCTGCCAAAAAGTTGGAAAATTGATTGGTGTTGTGAGGAAACAATAATAATTAGGAGTATAGAGTATTCCATGTAGCATGTAAACAAAAAATAGAGGGATTTTCCCTTTAAATGTTGTTTTTGATGTTATAAAGTTAAAATGCTACTCTTCTTGTGTGGATAATTTTCTGAAGCACTGTGTCATATTTGTGCATAAGCCAAGCAAATCTTTACTAAATAGAGAGATAAACAGTTTATGATTTCTTAGATACACCAGAAGTGTATCCATAAAAGAAAAAAGAAAAATTGTTTTTATCAAAACCAACAACCTTTGTGTTTCAAAAGCTACCATTATGAAAATGAAAAGACAAACCACACATTGCAGAAGATATTTGCAACTGATATATCTGATAAAGGACAATGCACCCACTTCTATATAATAGAAGACCAACAAAATTGCCAAACTATTTAAGGGATATTTTACTACAGAAGATGTATGAATGGCAATAAGCAAGTTAAACAATGTTCAGCATCATTAGCAATTACAGGAATGCAAACTAAAATTGCAGCAAGATACCACCAAAATGTCTATAATCAAAAAGACAAAATACCAAGTGTTGGTTAGGATATGGAGAAACTGCATCCCTTTTATGAGATGGCCAGGAAAGTAGGATGATACAGTCACTTTGGAAAAGGATTTGGCAATTTCTTAAAAAGTTAAACATAAAGCTACCATATGATGCAACAATTTCACTTCTAGGAATTTATTGAAGAGAAATAAAAACAAATACAAATATATGGACAGGAACGTTCATAGCAGTATTTTTCATAATATTCCCAAACTGGGAACAATCTAAATGTCCATCAAGCAGTGAGTGAATAAACAAATGTGGTATAGCTATACAATCGAAGAGTATTTTATAATAAAGAAGGAACAAACTGCTGATATGTGCTACAGCATTATGCTAAGCATTATGAAAAAAGACAAATGCATAAAGACTACATAATGCATGATTCCTTTTATATGAAATGATCAGAAAAGGCAAATTTATAGAAACAGGAAGCAAATCAATGCTTGCCTTGGCCGTGGGAAGCTAGGATCCCTGCTTCCTTTCTCGCTCTCTTTTTTCTGCATGTGAGTAGCAGCCTGTGAGGCCGGCTGTGGAACATCTTGCTCTTTTCACTTAATAGGCTTGTAGGTATTTTCTTACTAGTGTGGACACAGAGTTGCTGTGTTCTTTTTGTTTTGCTTATCGAGGTATAACTTATATACGAGAAAACACACCCATAGTGTGGATTAAGTGCAAATGGCACAAAGAACATTTTAAGTGATGGAAATGTTAGAAAACTGGATAGCACAGATGGTTGCACAAGTCAATACATTTTATAAAACTCACTGAATTGTGTACTTCCAATGGGGAATTTTGTGGTATATAAATTGCATCCCAATAAAGCTGTTAGAAATTTTTGAAAAAAAATTTCTAATTTGATGGGCTAACGGACAAAATCATACAGTACGAACATAAATCACTGCCTAGGGGATGCTGTTTCCTCAGAGAAACTCTTAAAAAGCAGTGATTCTTTGAGAAACCAAAGCTGAGGATTTGCTCTTCAGGTTCAGTAGGATAAATTGGATTTTTTTCTTTTGTATTACATCTAGAAGTTTTTAAATCAAATGACCTATTCACATTCATTAAAATTATATTACACTGAATTATGGACAAAAAGCTAAAGTAAGGAAATACAGTTTCACAAATGGCAAAATATAAGAATCCTTTATATTATAAACTGCTTTCCAATTTGTCTTTGCCATAAATAGTCAATTAACCAAGTGTATAGTGTTGAATATGAAATAGCAGATAGCATTTTTGGTATTATATTCAGTGTGTAATAAAGATATATTTTATTGCATGGAGCTCTTTAGTAACTTCCATATGGTTTATGGCTTCTTACCATCCAATGTACCATCTCTTTGAAGCACTCATTTTATGGACTAAAGCAGTTTATGGTTATACACAAAATAATTTCTAATAGAGTAGCACCGTATGTGCAGTGCTTTCAGTTACATTTTAAGCATCAATTCATTTGTGTTTATTCCTTACACGTTTGGCATATAAGCCTTCTCTTCCTGCCATTATTCTTAATTATATAAAATAGCCTTTTTCCTGCCAATTCTTTTAGTTTCCTCCGATGCCGGCATGTCAGTTACTTCATTGCTAAAGATTGTAAGGTTCAAGCAAGTTCAGATCTTGCTGTAGATGCATCCCAAAGGATGTGCGTTTGTGTTTGTCCATTATTTCCCATATTCTTAAAACATTGGCTTCAGAATTGGAAGTTCTGAAGCTAAAGAAAACTAATCTTTCACTTAACAATTTAGTAATTTTAGTAATTTCTTATAGATATTTAACAGTTGCCTTAAAAGTAAATTTAAATAGTAATAGATGTATTGACATAAAATGACTAGGTATATTATATATTAAATACATACATATACATTCATATATATGTACATATGTAATACTATATATACATACATATAAAACACACATTTATATACACATATAATAGGCATTATTTAGCCAGAGCACCATTATTAGAGTTTCAATTCTTATTTTAAAAAGAATTGTGGTACCATTTAATCAGTTCTATTTCTAGAAAGACCTATATGTAAACTAAAGCCAACATACCAGGTTGTTAACTCCATTTATTCATTCCAAAATTCATTTTTTCCCCAGTAGTATATATGGAGTTCTTATTATCTAGAGATTGCATCAGAAACACAGACATAAGCTGGATCTCATTCTTCCATCTAGAAGTTTTTTGCCTACCAGAGGAGACAAATGTACAAATATATTTATGTGTTAATATGTTATAGATTATGTGATATGTTAGGGGAACATAAGGAAAACCTAATAGAAGATTGCTTCTCTCATTATGTAACCCCTTTAGGGTTACAACATATGAGCAAAAGCTAGTAAGTGTAAGATAACATGAAGAGGTTGAGAATAAGGGTAGCTAAGTAGCCAAATTTGGGAATTGGGAATAGAAGTTAATATAAGCTAATAACAAGGTTAAGAAATGTTTTAAATGTCAAACTGAAGCATTGCATTAATCTGCTGAGCAGTGGGGAGACAGTAATTCATCTAAAAATGGAGCGTAACCAAATCTAATCTGTATGTAACATATAATTCCCAAGAATCCTATTTTTTTTTTTTGCCTATAAAACTAGATTACATACCCACTCTGTATCCAATTCTTTAGGCATAATCCTCCATTTGGTGCTGGAACTGCTTCCTAAAAGAGTCCCGCAGTTCTTTCCTAAACTGTTGTCTGCTAAGGTTCGAGAAGAAACCCTAAGATTCATTATTTGTCAATCACTGTTCTGCTTTAGCTAACTAAGGGCAGAGGTGTCCCTGCTAAAACCTCACTCTCCCTTCAGCTCTACAGGGCATGTCACTGACCACGCAGTGACTTCGGTTTGGGGCTAATAGAGGTACTGCACAGAAACAAAATCACAACCCCTTGAAGCAATGGCATTGAGCGTTTGTAGACCCAAACACAATGCCAAAATCCCATCCTCACTTTCTGCCTTTTTCCAGTGCTGTCTCCATGTAGCCAGAAGGAATGTATAATCACCAGGAAGAAAAACCCTCGTAGGCAGCTCAATGCTCAGAGTCCTGACTTCATTATCTCACCTCTTAGTCCAAGGTTAGCTTTATTAGCCTTTCCCAGGCGAATATCTCTCCAGGATATCTTTCCAGAATATATTCTGAAATTCAGCTTTTTCCTTTTAAGGAAACTCTTCATCCTTACCTCTCTGAGACAGATAAAACAATAACAGAATTAATAGAAGTTTACAATCTAGCTTATTTGATATTAAGTAAAAATTGCTTCTATCTCATTCTTATCTCCAGAGATCATTGATTTTGCATATTTTCTCCAACCTCTCTCATTTAAATATACATATCCATGCATAAATAAACACACAACAAATATATTTTTTGCCAAACTTGAATCATTAATCTGCAACTTGCTTTTTTTCTATCTAGCAGTTTAGCAAAAATATATATATATATGTATATGTGTATATATACACACATACATCATTCTTTTAAGTGGCTGCTAAGTATTCCAATATATTGATATGCCAATTTAAATTTAAATCTGACCTTATTGATGGACATTTATTGTTTCCAAATATTCTGCTTTTATTTATAGTGTTTCCGTAAGCAAACTTAATTTGTATTTAAATCTATTCATGCTATAATTTCTCTAGACTTATTTCTGAGATATGGAATTGCTTGCTCAAAGGATAGGCATATTGAATACAACATTACCAATTGATTCTTCCATAATCACTATATAAACTGCTTATTTTCTAACATTCCAATAAACACTGGATGTTATTAGCCTTTCATATTTTGTTTAAATTGACTTTTTTTTCACTATAGTCAAGCTGATCACCTTTTCATATTTTATTGGCCATATGAACTATAATTTATGATATTTGCATATGTTCATTCGAGTTGTCTTTTTTATTTTTTTATAAAAGTGCTGTATATAAAAATAGTGACCAATTATCTGTTATTACATAGGGGAGTTTTATGTATAATGGTTGAAAGCTATATTCAGCCCACTGGCAATTTCTCCCTTTCTCTTATTTACTTCTCACTTTGTAGTGAATATCATTAAACTGTGTGTATATTTTGTGAGTGTAGTTGAATAGCCAAATACCAGTCTTATTCTCTATGATGACAGAGTTTTGTTTCTTGTTTAAGAAAGACCTCAGCATGAGATTCTAAAGAAAATCTTCTACTTTATTTCCTGGTTAAGTCATGATTTCTGTTCCACTCTTAGATCATTAAACTGAAAATTATTACACATATATTAGAAAATATTTTATTTGCATTTTCTTTTAAACGGTCATGTAGCATTTTATTATGATTTTCCTGAGGCCTGGGAATCAAAGAAAAGAAAGAAAGTTTTCCCATTAATGAGGAGTTGTTCATATACAGACACAGCTGAAACGGTGGGGAAATGGGAATGATTATATGGAACACAGATTGCCAAAAGGTATAACAGAGTACCCTGGTTGAAAATTACCAAAGTGATAGCAAACATGTAATGAGTGCTTATTTTGTGCCTGGCTGTGTATTAAGCATTTTTCGTGCATTTTAAAGAACTTCCCGGGATCCCTGGGTGGCGCAGCGGTTTGGCGCCTGCCTTTGGCCCAGGGCGCGATCCTGGAGACCCGGGATCGAGTCCCGCATCGGGCTCCCGGTGCATGGAGCTTGCTTCTCTCTGCCTGTGTCTCTGCCTCTCTCTCTCTCTCTCTCTCTGTGACTATCATAAATAAATAAAAAATAATAAAAAAAAGGAAAAAAAAAAGAACTTCCCAATGACTCTATAAACCAGAATCTACAGATGTCCAGAAAAGAAATTGAAATTTTAAGAGATAAAATAATTTATCCAGGTCTTACTGAGCATAAAGATGATACCTTAACCAATATGGCATTGGGTTTCTGGACATGGAAGTTTGTCTGACTGAATGAATTTCTCTCATTAGGACAAAGGTCTAGGTGGAGAGGTAGTGAGTACAGCAAGGCTGTACTTGAAATCATGCTAATTCAGCCTTGTGGGGATTTGAATGGGAGAGCTGCTGGTTAAAAATCAACAAGAAAGAATGGACAAACTATTTCAATGTGCCAATATACATATTAAAAATTCACAAAAGTCTCCATCTTTTTGTCTCTATTAGCAATCTAATAGAACTGGAGCAGTAAAACTGAAATACCTGTTGGGGGTCAACATTGCTATCTGTATCTGCTGAGGAATCCCTTAAAAAAAACGTGGAAAAAAGTTGTCGAAGGTGTTCTAATACAGGCTGGAGAAATTAGTGATGGAGTGCTGAGAGATAGAAATAAACAATATAATATAATAGTATGAAGAACATCTCCACAGATGGTAGGAAAGTCATGGACAGATGGAGGAATGGGTAGCATGGTGGAGTAGCCTGGAGGGTACCTCCACGTATAAGTAAGACATAGTGGACAGATGCAAATAGAAAGTGAAGACAACATTCAGAGTGTCAAGATAACAGCTGGGAATACATGTGCAACCAAGGGAGAAGGCAGTATTGTCCCACTAGGGTAGAGGTTAAGAGTTCGAAAACTTGTCCCAGTTTAGTGATATGATAAAGTCAGAGTTCAAGAAATCTGTTGTCAGTGTACACCTGATCTGGCCCATAAACAATTAGTGAAGAGCAAGATCACCTGTTTTTTTTTTCTAAAAACTTTTGACCATCTAAGATCAATTGCACAGAATGAGTATATTATTTTCAAAATTAAAGTTTTTTTTTTGTCAAATTATGACATTGCCAGTGATTTTAATAGGCCTTTCAAAGCACCCAGGAAATTGGCCCACTATTTTTACCTTTCTCTGTTTTCCAAAGAGCTAGCATTCCCGTCAGGGTTATTTCCAAAAATAAGCCCACAAGCAATACCTTACTGCCTTTCACTTCTACCTTCAGGCAGCAAAGGTTTAACTGTCTCCTCTGGATCTTTCAAAAGAGTAAAGAATACATCCAGAAATATCTTACCAATATTGTAAGTGATATTATCTATGGTATAGAGATGGACATAGCATTATCAAATAGATGTGAAATAAAACATGGAATTTAGTTAAATAAATGTCTGTAATTTAAGAAACTAACAAAATATTGTATAAGAAATTTACCATTTGCATACATTCCACTGCATACAATTTTGCAAGAAATCTATTATCAAACAGCCAAAAAACTACGTAACAAGAAAGGGCCATGAGAAGTAAATGTTTTTATTATAGCAAGGAAAAAATATATAAAAATCTTCCCCAGTCACTGTTAAACTGACTGTGAATACTAACTTATGAAATACTCCTTAGAAAATGTATATGTATATTTTTCAGTGTGTGGATAAAATAAAAAAAAATATCAGGGCTAGGAAAACCAGAGGATGTCGTTTTGTGCCACCTCTTTGCTTAGAAAGTCTTAACTGTTCTGACTTCCTAGCAGAAGTATTAGTATTAGCATATGTTAGTGAAAAAGCAGTCTTAGCAGTGATCAGCAAAGCAGGCAGGCTTCTCCAGCATGTTCTATCCCAAACTCAAGTTGGCCTGACTTTATAAAAGTCAGTTAACCTCCCAGAGAGGCTTAAACTCAATCTCTTTGTCTGTTTCAAAAACAAAAAATGGCTTTACCTGTAAGGCTGTGTTTTGTCTTCTCTGGTTTCCATAGCAATCTTACTCAAGTTCTGTAGATTTTAATTGTGGAACATTTTTCTCAGCTGGTGGAGCTGGAAAATGTAACTTAGTTTCCGGTAGCTAAACAATTTTTATTCCTGTCAGTAAAGGAGAAGTATTAAAAAATTACCTGTACAGATCAATATTTATTTAGTTACATCAATATCTTTTAAAAATGAAAATGTGGTATTCAAAAATGAAAATTTAGTATTTGATCAACCCATTAGAAATATAAAATATTGTTTTAAGGCTTTCAAAAGTAAAATTATCTGCTGCCTAAATTCTACCAAAAACACACTTCATAAAAGTTATATCTAAGTGTGATTTTTTTTAATGATCATGCTATTTATATTTGAGGTAGTCAAAGTTCTGTGTTGATATAAAGGCAGATACCAGACTATTATCTTATCCTGTTATCCACAGAATCACCTTCAATAAATTGAAATTCATAATATTTGTCATTTATCAAGTACCATATACCAGAAACAATGACAGGTACCTTCTGATATTCCCTAACATAGGTATCACTATGAAACGTGTATTACAGATAAAAAACTGAGGCTGGATTAATTTTGCCCAAGGTCACACAGATCATAAGTCTGGGAATCAGAATGCAAACCCAGTACTGTGTGCTTTTAAGCCCATACTTTAACCATTACACCGTATTTCCCTTCAAAAAAACAAACAAAAATATTTTTAATTCTATATACTTATTGTAAATCCCACATAATAAGTTTGTTTTTGAATTTAGCAAGAAGAAAAACATTTATTTATTCTAAGGGATTTTATGCTTCATTTAATAAGCTAATAATGACTAACTTTTTTTTTTAAACACTGTGTGCCCACGAGTATTCTAAGTAATTTCCTCATTAACTCATTTAATATTCATGGTTATTTAAGGAGGTATGTATTATTATTATTATTATTATTATTATTATATATGTGGAAGATGAAGTTAATAACCTACTTAGTTATACATGAAAAAATATTTGAAAATGTCATAGCAAAAGCATCATAAGAAATATAACAATAAATGACAAACCAAGAAAATATATCTGTAATTCATGAAGAGGATTGATATCTATAATATATAACAACATCTAAAATCTCACTCATGATTTTAAAAAGAAAAAATGAAAAAAGAAAAAATATATTGAGATGATATTTCTCAATACATCATACACTGAAGAATCTAAATGGTTGACACTTAACCTGTTGGTGAAACAAACACTCTAGTGCAATGATTATGGGAATGAAAGATTGCACGATTCCTATGAAATGGAATTTGGCAATATATAGAAAATGTACACATATACTTACTCTGTGAGTATGCAATTTTACTTGTAGGTATCTGAGAGAGGGAAAGAGAGAGAGAGAGAGAGAGAGAGAGAGAGAGAATGAAGAAAAGAAAACCAATACTATTAGAAGTAGTTTGTTGATGATCAAATAGGCAATAGGAAAGACTCTTTCTGGGGATCCCTGGGTGGCTCAATGGTTTAACACCTGCCTTTGGACCAGGGGTGGTCCTGCAGTGACGGGATCGAGTCCCGCATCGGGCTCCCTGCGTGGAGCCTGCTTCTCCCTCTGACTGTATCTCTGACTCTCTGTGTCTCTCATGATAAATAAACTCATTAAAAAAAATTAAAAAGAATAATCATTATAAAAAAAAGACTTCAAAAAATTTGATGGGGAACAAGAGAAAAAGCAGTAGCTTTGAGGATAAGGGAAAGAGTTTCAGCAGAGAATGAGAATATGTGATAAAAAGAAAAGAGATTATTCATTCATCAAGACTCCAAAGGAATAGGAAAGATCGGGGGTCAAAATAACTATGGGCATGTAGAATAAAAGAACATAAACCCAAGAGTGTGTGCTATGTGCATCATGTGTATAAAGTTAAAAAGCAAAAAAATAAAATAAATCTATGCTGTTAGAAATTAGGATAGTGATTACCATTGACAAAGGAGCAGTAACTGGGCTGGAGAATGAGAGGGATTTCTGAAATGCTGGGAATGTTCTGCTTCTTAACATGTATGCTGATTATATAAGGGTGTTCATCTTGTAAAAACTTAGCTATACAAGTATGACTTCTATTCTTTTCTGTATTTATGTTACAGTTCAATTTAAAAAGACCTCTGAATATTAGGAAGGAGTATTACAATTTGAATAGTCTGGGCAAAGGGATGCCTGGGTGGCTCAGTTGGTTAAGTGTCCGACTCTTGGTTTTGGCTCAGGTCATGATCTTGCACTCATGGGATCTATCTAGCACTTCCTCAGACTCTGCACTCAGCAGGGAGTCTGCTTTAGATTCTTTCTCCCTCTCCTTCTGCTTCTCTGCCTCCCATCCTCACAGATCAGCTGGTGTATGAACTCTCATTCTCTCTTAAATAAATAAATAAGTAATTTTTAAAAAAATTGGGACAAAAATGTAGAGAAAGTGAGAGGTAAATTGGATGTGACCTTGAGAGAGGTTTTCATCTATGGATTTTATTTGTAGAGAGATTTTGTTTATGGCTTTTATTTGTAAGAGAGAAGGCAAGTCATCTATTAAGATTTAGAGGACAGCTGGGGTTAGAGACTGGAATGCCAGAGTAGAGGTGGGGAAGGGTGCTGAATAGATGAGTGAAAGCTAATAGATTCTCCAACAGCAATGAAATCTCAAATTCAATGAATTAATAATTTCATACCTTATCTCTTTCCAGTTAAGATTTCTACAAAAAGAAAAAAAAATATTTGTACAAAAAGGGCAACCTGGGGGGCTCAGTGGTTTAGTGCCGCCTTCAGCTGAGGGCGTGACCCTGGAGTCCTGGGATCAAGTCCCACCTCAGGCTCCCTGCATGGAGCCTGCCTATCCCTCTGTCTGTGTCTCTGCCTCTCTCTCTCTCTCTCTCTCTCTCTCTGTGTGTGTGTGTGTGTGTGTCTCATGAATAAATAAATAAACTCTTAAAAAAAAGATTTGTACAGAAAGATGAACCTTATCTAAAGAAATTTTTAAAAACCAAAATCATAAAACAGTTTATATAATTGCTCTATTATATTTGAAAATACGACTATGAGCTCCTGATGACCTAAATTAAAAAGTTATAATGGTCATTTTCATGATTTCATTGTTCATGAGCAAATACACACACATTTCTCAGGGACAACAACTCATAGCATTTCATTCTGATGGATATTTCTTATGTAAGCTTATATATAGGGATCCAAAGTGGAATGATGACTATATCCTCAAATGTATCCTTAAAAAATATACTATTCTGAGTTTCATAAAACTATGAGAGCTAAGGACACTTTGTCAAAAGCCAATAAAAACAATGAGTAAGATTGTGGAATGGAATATATTTATAAATGTTCAGGTTTCTAACAGTCCAGCTTAGTCTAGGGGTGAAAATCTGAATATATAGAATAATGTGTGCTTTCATGTTCTAAAAACAGACTTCCAGGCTTTTTACGAGTCAGAAAGTAATATATTTGTGACTTAACATATAGGCAGATTTTCTTTTTCATTTACAAGTCACCTGTATGTTTGATGACCAAACAAGCAGATGGCATTATTCCAAAGCTATTTTTGGGAAAGCTGAATGATCTAAACAACATGCTGCTTGAACAATGACTGTGTTTTCCCATAGATAAGGGACTAAGAATGCTTACAAGGAAAATTGGAATTTAAAAAAATATCTGTATTTTCTCTAGTCTTGTGAAGAACACAAGTTCATAACAGAACTAGTTGGAAAAGTTATGCCTCATTTTCCCCCTAGAATTCACCATCTAGAAGGGCTCAGTTAGAGAAAGTACATCTACCTTTACTTGGTATTGAGGAAGCTGGACAGGTAGCTATGGGAATAAAAGACCTAGAGGTGTTGGTAATGAGGGTGGTTTTAATGATGAACTATTGGGGCCATTTAGATCATGTTGTAATCATAAGAGACTGAGAGCCTCTGAGAAGGATCAGAGAATTGATAGGTTCACTAGTGGCACAATAATGAAGGGGATATAAATATTCAGGCCCAATAATGATGGCGATATCTTTTCATGCATCCACAAAGATGCCTTGCATCATGTCTGAAAGAGGCCATATTGTTTTAATTTAATAACTAATTTGATATTGTTTTCAACATTTGTTATTCAGAATCTGGAAATCAAATGATTTCCTTTAGAGAAAGTCCAAATAATCTGAATTAGGATTTGTCTTAGAACATTTTGTGAAGGCCGGGGCACCCAGGTGGCTCATTTGGATCAATATCCAACCCTTGATTTAGGGTCAGGTGGTGATCTCAGGGTTGTGGAATGGAGCCCATTGTTAGGCTCCCCACTCAGTAAGGAGTCTGCCCATCTCCTTCTCCCTCTGCCACTTCCCTTGCTCACACTCTCTTTAAAATACATTTTTCAAAATAAAATTAAATTGAAAAAAAGAACATTATGTGAAGGCTAGACTGCAAAATGCAGGTTTTATCTCTAAGTTATAGAGCCGGTGTCTATATAACTTTGTCAAATTGTATAATACAGAACAAGCAATAATCGATTTAATATGCATCTGGATATTGGATAGACACCTTAAACACACATGGTCAAAATCCTGTTCCACCTAATGCCCATCTTATCTTGATTTCCCTTCTTGATTTTGCATCCTATTTAATCTTCCTTCTTGGAAGATTACATATTTCCACTCACTAGTATGACACTTGCAGTGTCTTCCTGTGGCAGGATTATACCTTCCACCCAATTTATTTAGCAATAAAATGAAAGCATAAATTGACCTTTGCCAGTCCAAGAAGCCACCAATCCTCTTGTTCTCCTTCCTCTGACACAAGAAAGTCGTGACCTAAATAATGGCCGTTCCTTCCTCTGGATGCCTGAGTGAAGAAGATACCAATTTTCTCCCATTAGTTTATTTAAAAGATCTATAATTTGTCTAAATAAAATACTATAATGCTCTATTCTGGATGTTATAATATATGTAGCTATAATATACATGAAAATAATAGCACAAATAATAGAGGATGAGATAAATGAAACAATATAACCACCAAATTCTTGTATTCGATCCTTATATTTGATGTGTAATAATACAATAGCAAATCTACAGACTCTGATAAGTTAAAAATACATATATATTGCAATCTATAGAGCAACCATTCAAAAAATAAGGCAAAGAATACAGCTAAAGTACCAGTAGAAGAATTAAAATAAAATATGAAAAAATTGATTAATTCAAATGAAGAGAGGAAAGGAGAATACTGAGTAGAAGCCATACACAAAATAATTCATATTCAAAATAATAATAATAATAATTCATACTGGATGACTGCATTTATATGAGGTGATATAAAAGAAAATACTGAACAGTGGTTGAAAAAAATCATTAAATGTGTTGCTCCTTGTGAGAGCAGAGCCAGAGGAAAATTTCTGGAAAATGATGAAAATATTCTATATGCCTCTATGAGTACAGGGTACATGGGTGCATGCATTTGTCGAAGTCATTCAACGTGCACTTAAGATTAGTGCATTTCACTGAATTGAAACTTGATACCTCAAAAAAGAACTATAAACAATACCGAACTTCAGTTAATAGCTTTTCATTTTGCGGTGATTAACAGTTTGGAATTAACAACCTGGTAACTATTTTCTGTGCTGTCTGGGCTTGAGCAAATGCAAAAAACAATGGGATTAATAAGAGCCAAGTTTCTCATTATCAGAGAAGATAGGAACATAGAAAGAGGTCTGACAGACTGCAGGTACACTACCTAGATACCCCTTTAAGAAAAAAATTAGCTACCCAGAAATGATGGATGTTACCAGCAGCCAGCCTAGCTGCAAAGAGCCACCTTGCTTGAAGTCACTCCTTTGTCCAAGTAGACCACATACAGTGACTGATGGAGGTGAGTATCTGAAGGCTAATCATCTTGATCTGATGGGGACAATTTTCACAGACAGTATTTGCTCCAGAGGTCCTCTCTATGTTGATTGGCATCATTGCCTGAGGCATCACAACTGGACTTCTCCTTTTATTCAAATTTACACAGGAGCCTTCCTTTCACAGGTGTGGATTCTTAAAAAAATATTTTGTACCCAGTAGTAATGAAATCACTTAGAGGACAGATCGTGATTTCTAAAAAACAGTTTATAATAAGAGGAGCCATGTCTCTGCAGAGAAATAGCCGACTCCAGGGTTGTGGTAGGAAAAGTATAAGATGAGCTTAGAACATCTTACAGCAGAAATATAGGATGTGCTTAAGTGTTGGTGGGGCCACTGCAAAAGAACAGAGGAACTTTGAAGGAATTTGAAGGAATTTTCACTAGAATATTAAAATATATAATAATAATTGTAATATATTGAATGAAATAAGATTCTGTGGGTCAAGTGGATCATAAGTAAAGGGGACAGATGGGAAACTATAAACTAGAATGAAAACTTATAAACATAGAATTATTGGTGGAGTTAGAAAATCATCAATGGATCCTAAAAGTAGTAGGTTGAAATTTTGATGAGGAATATTATATGTATATAGTCTCAATGTATTTCCCCACTAAATATATAGGCAAAAAAAAAAATAGAAGGAAGGAAGGAGAAAACAATGTATTGGAATCCCACATGATGAGTATTCAGTTACTATGAAAATTATGTTAACATCTTAAATATATATATATATATTTATTTAAGATTTTTTTTATTTATTCATGAGAGACAGAGAGAGAGAGGCAGAGACACAGGCAGAGGGAGAAGCAGGCTCCATGCAGGGAGCCCTAGTGGGACTCGATCCTGGGTCTCCAGGATCAGGCCCTGGACTGAAGGCGGCGCTAAACCCCTGAGTCACCCGCGGTGCCCTCTCCACTAGATATTAAAGACAGGAAAGCAGTTACTTTAGTTTGGAGAGACCAAGTGTACACCCCCTCAACCAAGTAATCAAAATTAATATCATGAATATTGAGACTAACTGAAAGAAGCATGTGTCATTTAATGTGATGGCCTGAGAAGGACATATGTTACTTTTATTTATATTTTTCCCCAAAGTGTATAATCTGAGTTTAGTCATGTGGAATCATGAAACAAATTCAAATTGACAGCAGTTCTACAAAAACAATTGAACTATAGTCTTCAAAATACTAAGGTTAAAAAAGATAAAACAAAGGCAGAGAAACTTTCTAATTAAATGAAACTAAAGAAATATGGCAGCTAAATGCAATGCATGAGAAAAAATAGTCATAAATAATAGGTGAAATTTGATTATGGAATGTGGATTAAGAATATACTGTATCATTTTAAATTTCCTAAATTTGAAATTACACTAAAGTCCCTTTCCCTCAGGAAATACAATCTGAATTATTTAGGGTTATTGTGGCACAATGTCCAGAAAGTAAATGAATAAATACACACTCTCTGTATGTATGTGTCTATAGACATTATAGAAAGAATGAGACAGTAAATGTGCCAAATTTTCCAATTGGTAAATTTGGTAAATAGTATAATAGAGTTTATATTAAAATAAAATGTTATGAATATAAACTTTCATTTATTTAAAATGTTTCCAGGGATCCCTGGGTGGCGCAGCGGTTTAGCGCCTGCCTTTGGCCCAGGGCGCGATCCTGGAGACCCGGGATCGAATCCCACATCGGGCTCCCGGTGCATGGAGCCTGCTTCTCCCTCTGCCTGTGTCTCTGCCTCTCTCTCTCTCTCTCTCTCTCCCTCTGTGTGTGTGTGTGTGTGTGACTGTCATAAATAAATAAAAATAAAATAAAATGTTTCCATATTCCAATAGTTAACATAATTTTCTTTTTTTTTATTAACATAATTTTCATAGTAACTGAATACTCATCATGTGGGATTCCAATACATTGTTTTCTCCTTCCTTCCTTTTTTTTTTCTTTTTTGCCAACCACTGTCTCATGTACCTTATGGTTGTCCCTCTAATTACCTAATTACAGTATTGTGATACAGAAATTACCCTTCACATCTTACAGGTGAGAAAATTTACATTTAGAAAGGTTTGTCCAACATGAAACATCTAGCATATGGTATAGGGAAATACAAACCCGTGTCTAATTAAAAACTTCAGTGTGATGAGCACTGGGTGTTATATGCAACTGATGAATTATTGAAAACTATATCTGAAACTAATGATGTACTATATGTTGGCTAAGTGAATTTAAATTAAAAAAATCAGTTATACAATTATGCCACGGTAAGGATATGATTGCCATGGATGAATATGCTACAGAGGGGATAAAAAACAAAAACAAACAAACAAAAAAAACCTTCTTACTCTTACCCTCCAAAATGACTTTGGAATAAACTGAATCTTCTGCCTTTGAAGATATCTTTTCCATTCAGCCATAAGTACTAGTTCCAAACTTGGTGCTACACCTCAAGAAATCCTTCCATTAGCCCATTAGATTTCATTTAAATTTAATTGTAAAATTTATTTTTAACTTTTGTGTTTTGAAATAATCACATTCTTACAAAAAAATACAAGTATGAAGAATATTTTTTTCTAAACTATTTGCAAGAAAGTTGCCAAGATAATTATTATAGTTATTAGACATAAGATACTCATCTTTGTCAGGAATATCACAGAACTGATGCTGTGCTCTTCTCATTGCATTCTATCAGGTGCAGATGATTTTAATTCTGCTCCATTAATGGTGATGTTCAGTTTGGTCATTTGAATACAATGGTGTCCACCATGCTTCTCCACTTAAAATCACTCTTTTTTCTCTTTGAAATTATTAAGTTTATTGGGGGCAGCAACTTTGAAGTTAAGTTAAAATCCTATTCTTCATCAAACTCCCCTTTCTTCTTTTATTAATTCATAAATATATGGGTATCTGGTTTCCTATTTTATTTCATGAGTCATAATGCATTACTATCATTATATATTTTGATGCTAAAGTTTTCTTTTGTGGGTAGAAGGAGCCCATTCCAGCTAGCTTGTCTTTTCTTTTGATATAAAGCATTAATTCTTTAGCATATTTGCTTTCTGACAGATATTCCTGGTTCATCTTGTACTTCTCTTCCTCAGTCCTAGAATTGGCCATTATTTAAGAAGTCTTGCTTCCTTTTATGAAAGAATTCCGTATGGTAACCCACATCTGAGTATTAGATATGCACATTGTTATTTGTTAGGTGTCATTACTCTAGGAAATATATGTATATACACATCTATGAATGTATATATTCACAGACACATTTACATTCCATAGTGATTTTTATTGTCATTAGTATTGGTGAAAACCATTAATTTATACTGATTCCTTCCATTACAATCCATCACTAAAGGGTTCACTCTATTTTTCTTCTATTTCAGATTTAAATTCCTTTTTCTGACAGTGAGAACCCTGGTTTATATATTCTTTGCAATACTTATTCAACCAGTTCCCTTGTAGGTAACCAATCTTCCATCTTCATTATCACCTTGTCCTCCATGCAGATGTCCTCCTCACCGCACTTAGGTTTCAACACCTGTGTCTTTACACTCAAGTGCAGACCCTTTCCTCACCATATTTGGAGTCTGACATTCTGTGCTTGGTTACCCCTGTGCATAGATGCTCTCCTCACCCTGCCTAGACTCCACACCCCATTCCAGTCTTTGCACATGTCCTACTTACCATGGTTAGTCTCTGACACTGCATGAAAACTGCCTCTTTGAGGATATGCCCTTATGAACCCACATAGACTTTAACATGCTGTCCCTCTGCATGGAGTTCTGACGCCTCATACTGAATTCCCCTATCCATGAATACTCTCCTCTCTCCATGTGGGCTCAACATACTTTGCTAGGCCGTACTTGTCACAGTGACACCACATCATCCCATTAGGGAAACTCTTGTTTTACTACCTTTTCAATCAGCTGGTATTCTAACACTCTATTTATGAACATAATCCTCAATATATTTGGTCCCTGATACTTCATTCTAAGCAGCCTTCATATGCAGACATCCTATTCACCCTGCTTGGACTTTTCTTGCCTCTCTAAGTCTTTGATACCCTGTACGAGGGTCTATCCTAAGCCTGTCTTCCTCATTGTGCTTGGGCTTAGACATCCTGTTCTGAGCAACCTTGATTCTCCTCCCTCTTCAACCCCTACAAACGTCTGCTGTGCACTGTCTCCCGTAATGATTTTAAGAATGAATTATTTAGAAAGGAAAGAGAAGGGGAAGGAAAGCAAGTGAAGGGAAGAGGGGGAAATCAGAGGGTGAAGCAAGAGGAAGAAGAGAAAGAATTCCAATATATTTTAAAGTATTAATAAAGATTTTCATACTCAAAAATATGTCAAAGTATTGTTACCATTTTCAAACCATGGGTTAAAATAATAAAGGGTTGTAACTAAAATTTTTAAAAAGCTAAATGGAATAAATCTTTATATTTCTAAATCTAATTCCTGGAGGTTTCTACCAGTATACATAAGCTGGACTTTCTTGCCCAATTCCACACTTAAAGCAGCCTCTTTCCACCCTTCTAAGCTCAGTTCCATTTCCTGTCATCTTGCCATTCTCCATGAAAAGAATGAAAAGAGAAGACATTCTCTCTCTCCTCTCTCCCCCCCCCCCTTTTTCCTAAAGGAACAGGCCCTAGGCAGGTTGCCACCCTTACACCAAGGTGGAAAGAAAAGGATGAGAAAAATATCTCCTAGTTTTTTCCCATACAGTAAAAGACTCTAAAAATAAAATAAAAAAAAAAGGCTCTGGGCACTTTCCTTCTGTGGCTTTTGGGAAACAAGCTGAAGCAAGAGTCAAATCCACATACGTAGCTACTAGAGGCCAAGTGACCTTGTTTACCCTGAAAGACTTGAAATTTGACTAAATGATTTCCTAACTTCTTTCTCATGGGTTTGATGCAATAGAAAGATTTATCTCCTCTCAGAGACTCAAAGTAGATAGCAAGTGCCAGAACTTAGAGAACTCAGTCTCCAAATTTTATGAGCCAGATTCTTCTATGCCTTCTTGAGAGTAAGTAATCATATCTTATATGTAACAGAAATAATATTATTAGGGTTGTATTAAAATATACTCTCATAAAGGAAAACATGGTTTATAGAGTACTTGAACGTGAAGAAAGTTGATATAAACCATTTATTCTGTCTAATATAAATGTGCTCTTGAATGCACATCAGTAACCACAGTAAAGGAAATTTTATACCATAATTATTTTTTATCTTTCTCTCTCAAAATGTATTTGCCTTTGATGAGTAAACGCTTCTGTTTTCAACAGCAAATTTTAATACCTTGAAGTATATGTTTGCCTATACTATATGTATGTATATATAGAGAGAGAAAAAGAGAGAAAGAGCTGAGTCCAGAAATATGAAAAAATGCAAAATTATTTTCTGAACAATTATAGTTTCATAAATGCTACTTTATTCCTTTAATAAAAATGTTTTGTAAGTAATGATCATCTACTTATTTGTAGTGTACATAAATCTGAATGTTAAATTATTTGATTCAGTAAAAGTAAGGTATTGAATTGTCATGAAATTTTTTTAAAGATTTTATATTTTTTATTTAGAGAGAGAGTGAGAGAGAGAAAGAGCATGATCAGTTGGGAGGGATTGAGGGAGAGAAGGAGCAGACTCCTTACTGAGCAGGGAGCCTGATATGGGACTCAGACCCAGGACCCTGAGATCATGGCCTGATCTGAAGGTAGACACTTAACCCCCTAAACCACCCAGGGGCCAAACTGTCATGGAATTTTAGGTTTAGCCAAATCTTGGAGATCCAATTCTAGCCATTCAAAAAGCAAACCTAAAACAGAGTAAACCACAGCATTTTTCATCATGGGGCTACTTTGTATCTTCTGATGTATTTATTTATTTATTTATTTATTTATTTATTTAGGAAAGAGAGTATGTGAGCAGGGGAAGGGGCAGAAGGAGGAAGAAAGAAAGGGAATCTCCAGCAGACTCTCCACTGAGCATGGGGCCTGAGGTCATGACCTGAACGAAATTAGGAGTCAGAGCTTAACCAACTGAGCCACCCAGACACCCCAAAGCTCTTGATGTCTTTAAGTAAGTTCTTGAAATAACTGCTTGCTTAAATGAAAAACTGAATGTATCCCTATTCACAGATAAGTGCATAGATTCTCCTCTGTCTTACTTGAGTAAATATGACATTTGACAGTAATCCTCATCCAAATAATACCACCACAAGATTATGACTATATATTGATATTAATCATTAATAATGGAGAAAGACAGTAACAAATTCTATTAAAGTTGAAGTCACATTTCACAGATCTTTCTCTCTTTTCAAAGCAAGTCAGGAAAACTCTAATCCTGAGATTAAGTGATAGTTCATCAGAGAAAGGTATCTCCTGTCTCTGGGTTGAAGTTTGAAAGCTTGTTGAGAAAAAGGACCTTTACTTTCTACATAGGGCAAGGTATAAATCAGATGCTGAATAGTAAATGAATAGGTTGAATGAAGAACTCATGATCTAGAAATCTTGGGTTGTCTTTGTATTTTTATGGGAATGTGACAGTAGACTGAGGTTGTTGTCACTAGCCACTGTCTTTTTCTGCCTTTTGTTTATTTGTTTTTTTATTGTCCAGTGCTTTAACACATTTGGAAGTTAAAGGCTGTGTTCTAACATGTGCAGTCAGGGCCAAGGATTTATTATTGAATAAACAATTTGATTGTAGATGTGGTACATTCGGGCATAAAGAGCACATTGAGATTCTTTAGGATAATATAGCCTACAGACTACATCTGAACAGCCTATGCAATGTATGAATACAGAACAGGGAAGATTTCCCAGATGTCTTAGGGAGTAATTCTGCCAAACTCTAAAAACGGCTACATGGGTCATTTTACAATTACCCAACTCAAAATGAAAATAAATTCACAAGATACAAAACAATGACCTTCCTTTCTCCTTGTTTCTTCCTTTCTCCTTATTTTCTATTGAGAAGAAAGTTGGGCAGTTATATACCTTGCCTTTTATTATTCTTTTTTTTAATTTTTTTTAAAAATTTATTTATGATAGTCACACAGAGAGAGAGAGAGAGAGAGAGGCAGAGACACAGGCAGAGGGAGAAGCAGGCCCCATGCACCGGGAGCCTGACGTGGGATTCCCGGGTCTCCAGGATCACGCCCTGGGCCAAAGGCAGGCGCCAAACCGCTGCGCCACCCAGGGATCCCAAGCCTTTTATTATTCTTGTGACAACCTTAGTATGTTAGTAGACAAGTCTCTCTCAGTGACAAAGTATGGAAACTAGAATAAATACAGTTTGGGAGAGGTGGGAGATGATGGCATCTTTTATAACAAATAATAGGAAATTCAAGATATAAGGTGACTCAAGACTCTATGAACTCAAATAATATCATCAGATCTTTCTCTTCCTCTCTTCCAGCTTCCATTCCTCATTCCCTCCTGAAGTTTCTTAAGTCTGTTTTTGCCTGGGTGTTTCCTTCATTCTTTACCACAATATGTGGGCTTCCCCCAGGCAGTTTGAACAAAGTAAGTGGAGCCACAGAAAACAGGATAATAGAACCACCAAATTTATCAGTCCTAAGGGAAAGAAAATATCTCTTTCCCAACACCTGACTGAAAGTTCCACAGGTGTCTGAGTGAATTCTATGCTTCATAGGTTTATTTTTGGGCCAGTCATTGTGGAAAGGAGAATGCAGAATATTTAAATACACAAACCGTCTTCCATTACCAAGGAGTTAAATTTGCAGTGAGGAAGGACAGTTTCCACAAATCAAGTTGTAGGCTGTTTCCAAAACAGAGTGGGAAGATAAAAACAGGAATCTATAACTACATTCCTCCCATTAGTTGCCCACTCTTTTTCCATTCACATAATTCCACAAAGGTTCTTTTCTTATATTAAAAAAAATACAAAAAGAAAGCCAACCCAGTTTTCTCTCCAATGAGAAAAAAGCCATATTCCATTATAGCTTCCAGAAGCATATCCAGGATATTTGGAAGATAGTTTCCTTTCCTTGAGACCCAGATGGTCTTGCTATAACCAATTATAAAAATATCAATTTATCTACCCCTGATATCTGCAGCAATTAGTGGTAACAAACCCCACAGAATATCCTTAATAAAATCCCTTCTGTGCAACTGGACAGAGATGGTTAAGAAAATATGGCACTGAAGCCAGTCCTGTGGTCTCTTTTTCTTGCAGCCATAGTTTTGCCTCCTATTGGACCTTATCCGTTGTCCTCTATGTTTACCTGTGAGAGGAATGTTAAAAAGACTCCTCTGCTGAGGTCTGCCCAGTCTTAGTATTCTGTTGCTTTTTAGGGTAGATTCTGAAGCCTAGTTATTGACTTAGGAATTAGAGAGTGAAAGCCTTCTAATTGCCTGAGTGGAAATTCTCTATGACTTTCTTTCCTAATCCAAAGTGAGATGAAGTGACATGAGTCATTCATGAATGACAAAGGTCCACTCAATTCTTCATATTTTCTCCCCACTGCATTTTGAGATGCAATCTTCATTGCCCTGGATCCTTGCATAATTGCTATGAACCCAGCTTTCTGCTGACTCATGTTCAACATGTAAGATCATCAAGAAATGAATCTTTACTTAATAAGCTCCTGATCCTTGGGAGATTGTTTCTTTTTATGGCATAACCTAGGCTATTGTAACTGATATGAAGTGTGTTAATATAAAAAAAAGAGGGTGATCACGTTAAGAGGGCAAAATTAAACCTGTCCATAAAAAAAAGTAATTCATGAATTCAACTTTACTGAAATTTAAAGACTTCTGTTCTCTGATAGACACTATTAGGAGAAAGAAAAGACAAATTACAGACGAGAAGAAATTTGTAATTCCTATATCTGATAAATAACTTGTATCTGAAATATATAGAGAATTCTCAAAATTCAATGATAAGAAAACAACCCAATATAAAAATGGTTAAAGATGTGAGTAGATATATCATCAAAGAAGATACATAGACAGCAAGTGAACACATAAAAGAATGCTCAATATCTTAGCCAATAGGAAAATTCAAATTATAACAAAATGAGAACATCATATCTTTAATAGAATGGCTAAAATTAAAAAGACTGACCATGCCAAGCATTGGTGAGGAGGTAGAGGAGTCTCACTTCTAGGTATATTTAACCAAGAAAAATGAAATCATATTTCCATAAAAAGACTCAAGTGTGAATGTTCATGGCAGCTCTATAAAAAATGTTCATGTTGGTCAACCAGTGAACAGACCTTAGAATATCCATACAACAGACTGTCACTTAGCAATTAAAAGAAAGAACAATTGATAACTGCAACAATATGGATTAATTTCAAAATACTTATTCTGACTAAAAGAAACCAGAGCAAACAAAAAAAAATCACATAATGTGTGATTCCATTTATGTAAAATTCTAGAAAGTGCCAATTATAACAGGATACAGAGCAATGGTTTCCTGGAGACAGGAAGGGTAGGAGCAGACAGGGACAAGTGAGAGATGCCAAAAAGTCATGAGTAAGCTTTTCAAAATGATGAATATGTTCATTTTCTTGAATTTGGTGATGATTTCAATGATATATTCATGCCAAAACTTATCAGTTTGTACACTTTAAACACATGCTGTTTATTATATGTCAATTATGCCTCAGTAAAGATGTTAAAAATTTCATCCAACTATACACTTTTTTAAAGGAGTGAACTTTACTGAATGTAAATTATACCTCAAAAAAAGTATGTCACCTGAACATGAAAGCAATTATATATAAGTAATGAAAGAGTAATTTAAAATAGTAAAAGAAAAAAAGTGCTTAGAGGTTACCTAAAAAAGTTGCTACTTCTGGACCTGGCAAACCACTTCACTGTTAGTCACATTGGCTTTCTGGTATAAAACTTGGTTTACCTGTTCCTAAGGAGTAAACAATGGTCATTTCTTTTATAAAGTGTTTGGATTAAGAAAAACACCCACAAACCAACACATTCTTTATCCTATGTTAAAATAAAAGTACAGATCTCAAAAGTGACCAGAAACTAGAAAAATCAGTTTTGTATCAGTTTTGGATATGCTCATGTTTGCTTCACAAAAAAGAGGGAAACAAAAACCATTTTCTCTTCCATTTCCAAGCATATGCTTTTTAATTCAAAGTGAAATCTATAGTTCATCACTATTCTGAGGACTTATCTGATGGCCAAGCTGATTGGTAGTTTCAACATCCAAGCATCGTTTGGTGAATATATATAAAATAGCTTTGGGTTTTCTAACTAAAAGAAGAAAAAATAATGGAATGAGGAAGGATGGATCTTGTGAGGTATTTCCAAATTCACCACAGCTTTGTCATTCGGGTCACAATGCCAACCATAGCTCTTCAATCAAGTCTACTCGACTTAATGGAAATATGAATTAGACCAATTCCAGGAATCCAGATTTTTTCTGGGTGCCTTTGTGTTGGGGGAATTACCCGGTTTGAACTGAATCAAATTTAAATTAGCCTTATGATAAAAAAAAAACGTTATGAATTTTTTTCCATATTTCAAATAAAATCACGTTATTCTTCTTAATTAACAATAATAATTATATTTTACCAGGCTTCAGTGTGAGGGAAAAGAGAATGAGACCATTTGTCGTGTTAACAGTAGAGTGTATGGAAGGAATGCAGCTATAACAGTCACAGGAAGAAAGGAAATTAGGTGAGCCAATAAAATATCCCTTATCCAGGGTTGACAAAAAGATTTTTTTTTTCAATGTTCAGTTTCCTTTAATGACCCCCATCTCCCTGAAGGGCAGGTACAGGCAGCTAGGCGATGATGACAAGAGATGTTTACTTGAAGATCTTGCCCTGATTGAAGGTTTTGCCCACATGCTGGAAGGCCCCCTCCCAGGAAAAGTCCTCTCAAACCAGCATCTGGGTCTCCTGCTGCCAGGATCCAGTTTCCACCGCGTATAGGACTCGTAGTCCACCTGCCAATCTGGACTCAGCGGAAAGGCAAGCTCCTGGCCTCGGAAGACCCAGACTCCAGAAATGGAGCTGCTGTTGTTGGTTCCAAAGAGGATGACACTGGCAAAGGCATTCTTCCTCAGCTTGTCCAACCGTTGGAACATTCCAGTGATGAGGTTACAACCCATAAAGGTCTGAGTGAGCTCCTCAGGGAAGTGGTACTCAGCGTACCACAGGGACCAGCCATCCTTATCGAAGTGCTCCCAGAAATACGGCAGTGCCACAGTGAGAGTGTCCTCATTGGAGTACTTGCGCTTAAATTCGTCCAACACAAAGGTACTCTTGGGCAGGTGAGCAAAGAGGTCTTTGGCCTTTGGCTCAGCAGCCAGTGCCTGCTCACATTCATCCATCTCCTCCTCAGGAGCAGGGGCAGCAGCCTTCTTCTCCTCTTTCCACTCAGCCTGGGGCTTCTGTTTCTCTTCCCGAGAACCCTTCTCTTTCCGTGGGGTGTCTTTTTTAGGTTGGCTCTCTGCAAACTTTTTAGCATCAAACTGGGCCATCTTCTCACAGAGTTTCACCTCCCCCAAGACAGCCCGAAACTGGGGCTGGTTAATGCAGGTAAGGAACCAGCGGTTGGTATTGGGGAAGGCCTGGCGGAAAGAAGGCTCCAGGACCTGTTTATAGAGCCACAACAGGGTGCAGACAACTGTGATGTCAGCCAGTGTCACACGTTCACCCACCAGAAAAGTCCTCATCTTCAAATGAGTATCCAGGAGCCCCAGAATTCCCCTCACTTCCTCCTTTGCATTCTCTGTGGCCTGCTTGTTGTGGTGCATGATGCCCAAGGTAGGAAACACCCAGGTACTGGCTGGGGGCACTATGTCGCTATCAGCAAAGCTCACCCACTGCACCACCTGGGCTGCTGCCTCTGGAGTACTTCCCTGCAGCCCCTCATTGCTCACATAGTAGGCAATGGCATTGCTCTCAAACACACAGAATCCATCATCACCCTCAAATGCTGGAACCTTGCAGGCAGGAAATTTATGGAGAAATTCAGGGGTGTGGTTGGTTTGGCCAAAGTGGAAGTGGGGTGGTGCGGAGAGCACGCAGACCTGAGCCCCGCTGTTCTGAGCAGCAATGAGAGCCTTGAAGGCCCTCCAGTTTTCAGGATATGTGTACAGGGTCCCGGCTGCCATGGTGATTCCGCAGAGAAAGGGGACAAAAAGATTTTTATTTTGACCACAAACTAGATGAAAATACTTAAATTCTGATTTTTAAACATAGTAAATACAAGAGTATTGCCTTTATTATCTGTAATAGTCTCATCATTATACAAATTCTAAAATATATACATTTTTGTGTATGTCAGTTATATCTATTTTGTAAAGCACATTTAAATGATCAGAGGCTGAATACTCTGAACTACATCTGAATTACATCTTTAGCAGAATTCTCAAAATTATTGTTTTGGAGCCACTGAAGGTCATAAAAAAATCACAATGAGGCAACTGGAAAAACAGCATCGGAGAACATCTTATCTTGCACTTTAACCCCAATTAATCCTCTTCACTTTCTTTTACTGTACATAATTATGAAACTATTTCCTGACTTCCTTTGACTCTACAATGGTTTCAGTTCATAGACATAATTGAATCTTTCCTTAACTCTAAAAGGTCAATGACAGAGGTTTGCCTTAATATATTTTCAAAAGTATAGATCATGGCCAATTGGGAAAGTATTTTCTTTACAAATTACTCCTATGAAGGCAGTAGGAAAGGTTTGAAAACTTGCTTCTATTGTTTTTCTAACTCTATGGTATTTTTGTATGCATTAATTTTCCTAGAAGAGTGACTTTAGAATCATATTTTCAATTGTGTCTTCATTGTTGCATGGAGTTCCTAATCCCAATAATATTATAACTAGCTAGAGCTCTATAGAAATAAGACAGGGAATTTCCTTATCTCTGAAAAACTTGGAATGTACTACAAATTTAGTTCTTTTTGCATTCCCAATGACATAAAAAAGAATAGCACAAAGGAGAAAGAGACCCTTTGCATAACAACATCAAAAGTAGGCAAAGATTTCTGAATATCTTCTCATTTTCCTTCTGTTTCTTAAAACTAGAACCATACTTTAGCATAATGTTGTTAGATACTTATTGAATGATGTTTACAGGCCTGAAATAATCTGGAAAAAAGTCTAGTGCTTTAGAACGTTCACCATTTATCATCAATATTTATGGTTCATAATTGCTGTTACTTATTTTCCTTCTTCTTTTTATTATTTTGATTCCATCTTTTTTGTTGAGCATACTAACAGCCAAATAATGCTCAATGAATCCACCACACAGGATTGATTCACTTTATTTTCTCAAGGTCTTGTATGGTGCTGAAAACAAACAAAAAAATGTATTAATGAATGCTTCGACAACATATTTATAGTTTTCATTTTAGTAGGAATCTCATCTAACTAAATCTTAATGAAATCTTAAGCTGAGGAATCTGTTAAGGAATCATTAACTTCTCAAAGGCAATGTTTTATTTATAATTACATGCAAAATACGAACTCAAATTAAACTGTAAATGATCTTTAAGTTTACTAACTTTACTTCCCCAAAAGAAAAAGTTCCTACTCATAGAATAGAATAACCAAGTTGTTTCCAAATAAGTCAAAACTCCCCTTTGGAAATTGGACTTCCCCAAACACCTAGAATCACAGTGGAGTCAAAACGGGGTCTTAAGAACCTATAAGCTTTCTCTACAAAAATGACCAATGTCTTCACAAAAGGGACTTGAGGGGGGCACCCTCCCATAGGAATCTCTTCTGAGAAGAAGCCTAAGACCAGAAACCTCAACACTAGCATTTCACAGTACTCAAGCATCCAAAGAAACAGGATTTTTGCTTAGGAGCTGAGGAATCTGTTAAGGAAACACTCCAGAGTATCAAAGGAGGAGGAGAAAACCCATACTTTGGCCTGCTTCTCAGCATCAGCTCTGCTTTTTCATTCTACTTTTTGGCGGCAAAATTCTTCCTACATGAGGGAGGAAAGGAAGAAAGTTACTTATAGAACATTCAGTGCTATGTCTGCTATGGTCATAGGTGGTTTTCAGGACCTGTTCCTCATGGAGGAGAAAGAGTATAGTCAGAGAGCAGCTGCCCTATGAAAAGGAGCAGCACTTTTTTTGTCACAAACTTTGAAGAAACTTAGCCCAGGCATTGAGGCTAACAGGCTCAACACAGCTACATATTCTACATGCATCTGTACTTTGCTTAAATAGCAAGATGTTGCACAAAGCAATAATGTATTTTATGTATTTATTGTATAAAATGCTCTCTGTTTACTTCCATAAATCACCACTCACTGTGGCTATCCCAGAACTACCACTCACTTAGAACCATTAGATTAGAAGTAGCCATGGCCTTGGACAATTTTTCACAGCAGAACCAGAAAACAAGATACCACAGTCCCCTTGATATTTAAGTGTAAGGGCAAGATAGGAAATATTTGGAAGAACGTATTTTGTCTCACCTCCACCTAGACAGCATTCTCTAAGTGGAGGCAAAGGTTGGAAATGTTGAGAGAGTAAGATGCTGGTATGATCTAGGGATCTCTGTGCCCCAGTCCTGACAGAGAGGCCATGGTATCATCTCCAGAAGTGTGTGCACATCTGAGAAGAGGATACTTTTGCTGGACTTTTTGTCTGAGACCATGGGGAGTAGGAGCCTTGAAGAAGTTTCCATCCTGCTGGGGATGGCTGTATAGGGAGTCAAGGATAGCCTCATCAAGTTTTCTCCCATATCACCCTTGACATGATATGGGAAAACAATGTAATTTTTCCATGCTCTTGAAAATGTTATGAAAGCGAGGTGAAAAGATCTGTGGACTTTAAAAAGGTTTCTCGATGACTAGAGAGCTGCTGCAGTGTAGAACAAGCAGCCAGAGACCGGCGGGCATATGGACACCTAGTGGATGTCAACAAAGAGAGAGAACTTTGCCCAAGGACCAGATGGGATTGTCAACCTCAACAGATACCAACATAAATACAAAGGACTGCCGTGGAACAGACACCCTATCCACAGCTGCTGCCCCAAGAGTCTCTTAGAACATACATACTTTGGACAAGAGGCGAAAAGGAGGGCAAATCCAGAACTGATTGATAGTAAAATCTAAAAATTACTGGTTTTGACTTTCTACCAGTAACATAAACCATGTTCTCTGGCACTTCTAGTTTAAAAATATGTATGTATCTGGCACAAACACATTTTTTATTACATTGGTGAGTACATGGGAAATGAGGCAATTTCCAAGTACTCCTCCTCCACAAATTAAAATGTTTGTTAATACTTTTAGTGAAGAGATTATGAATCAAGAGAAATTGCTACAAAACCATTGCCAGAAGAGTAAGTTGGTAAGAACACTCAGGACAACAGTTGGCATCATTATATAAAGCTGGACATGTGTGCATCCTATGACTTAGTCCTCTTACAAGAATACATCCCTGGAGAGAGCTTTTTAGAAATCCATGTAAACATTATTCTTAATAACTCTAAACTGGTAAAAGCCAAAATGATGATCATTAAAGGTACACAATTTAGTATTTTTCACATAATAGAATGTTAATATAGCTCTTTCTATTCAGTAAAAGGCTTACAACTAGAATATAATCTGTTAACTTCTTAATTCAAATATATCATATTTATGGAAAAGTGTGCGACACATAAATATTCACTCCAATGAATTGTAGCAAAATGAATTCCTGGCCACCCAAATTAAGGAATAGAACTGTCAGTACTACAGAATCTCCTTACCCACCCTCCCAAGCATTCCTCTCCAAACATACTATTTTGATTGTTAATACCATAGCATAGTTTTGTTAAGGTTTATTCTGATACAGAAGAATATAAACAAAGAACTCCCATACACCATTAACCTAGACACACTGTCTAAGTTTCTGAAAGAGTAATTGCTGGATCAAAGACAAATCCAAATACAGTTTTATCACATAAAGTCAAATTTCCTTCCTTAAGGGTTGCACCAAATGACATTCCTACCAGCAACTTATGGGAGTCCCGTTATCCTAAGCCTTGTGGAATAGAGTATATTGCCTGCTGGTCTTGAATTTTCGGCACTGTGATATTTGAGAAATGGATCTTAGTGTTGTTTAATTTGCACTAAACCTGAACTTGAACACCATCTTACATGTTTAAGGCCCTTTTTATATCATTTTATATCATTATTTTCCATGATTTTTTTCTTGGCCCATTTCTCTCTCAGGTTTCTGATCTTTTTTTCTCCTCAAGTTTTAAGAGTTCTTTTAGGACACCTGGGTGGCTCAGCAGTTGAACCCCTGCCTTCTGTCCAGGGCGTGATTCTGGAGTCCCAGAATCAAGTCCCACATTGGGCTCCCTGCATGAAGCCTGCTTCTCTCTCTGCCTATGTCTCTGTCTCTATCTCTGTCTCTGTGTGTGTGTGTGTGTCTCGTGAATGAATAAATAAAATATTTTTTAAAATAAGTTATTTTATTATTTTATATTAGTTTTAATATTTCTCTATCTCTTTTATATGTTGCACTTATTTACTTCCAGTGTGTCAGTTGTTTTTCAACTTGGCTTATGGCAGTGTTTTTGCCATGCAGAAGCATTTATTTTTCAATGTAGTTTAATTTAACAAACTTTTTACTAATATCGATTTTGAACCCTTGTTAACCTTTTTCACACCTAGCTTTACCCCAGCCCCTCTTATAAAATTTCAGCCTTTTTATTCTGGTTTATATCACTTTTTGATCTGGAGTTTATTCTTATATATGGTGTGAGGTTTATCTATCTGATTTTTTTTTATTTTACAAATGGCCATATAGTTATCCAAGTATCACGTATTTAAATGCTCATTTTTACCCCAGTGATTTGCAATGCTAGTTTTAATATGTACTCAATTTCTATATTCTAGGCTATCTTATTTCATTAGACTATGTCTCTTTCCTTATATGAATACCAAACATTTTTAAGCATAAATAGCTTATAGTCTACTTCCATATCTGGCAGGACTGTTCCCTCTCATTTATTTTAATTTTCAGAGATTCCTAGCTATTCCTGCATACTTACTTTTATGTGTGGGTTTTATTTTTTTTAAGATTTTATTTATTTGGGCAGCCAGGGTGGTTCAGCAGTTGAGTGTCTGCCTTTGGCTCAGGGTGTGATCCTGGAGTCCAGGGATAGAGTCCCACATCAGGCTCCCTGCATGGAGCCTGCTTCTGCCTCTGACTGTGTCTCTGCCTCTCTCTCTCTCTCTCTCTCTCTCTCTCTGTGTGTGTCTCATGAATAAATAAAATCTTAAAATTTTAATAATTTTTATTTCTTTAATAAGTAAACAAAATCTTAAAATCCCCATGCAGGGAGCCCGATGTGGGATTCTATCCCTGAACTCCAGGATCACACCCTGAGCCAAAGGCAGAGGCTCAACCACTGAGCCACCTGGGTGTCCCTATGTGTGGGTTTTAGTATCAGCTTCTTTAACTGTACTAAAAAAAAGTGGACAAATGTCTTTAAGGTGATAATTTTTTTCAAATTATTGCCTTAAAAAATGTCCAGTTAGTTTAAAACTGAACTGTAGGGATCCCTGGGTGGCGCAGCGGTTTGGCGCCTGCCTTTGGCCCAGGGCGCTATCCTGGAGACCCGGGATCGAATCCCACGTCGGGCTCCCGTGCATGGAGCCTGCTTCTCCCTCTGCCTGTGTCTCTGCCTCTCTCTCTCTCTCTGTGTGTGACTATCATAAATAAATAAAAATTAAAAAAAAATCCAGTTAGTGGTTGCCAGAGTGGAGAGAGGGAGAAAGATAGCTGGCCACAAAAGGACAGCACAAGGGATCCTTGTGATGGGACTGTTCAATATCCTATTTGTATAACTTGTAGACACACTAATCTACACATGTGACAAATCAGTTTGATTACTTTATTATTTTTCAGACATGTAATATTCATTTCTATTCTTCCACTCTTAACACAACTTTTTAGTTCTACGATTAAGTATATTAAGTGCATCAGTTCTTTCGCCAGTTCCCTAGCAGTCTGTCTGTCAGGTGAAGTACCTCCTCTACTAGGTATTTAGTAAGAGCTCACAGGTAAAATACCCCTTCAGTTCACGCATGTTCAAGATTGTTTTTCTGTATCTTCGATGCTTGAAACATATCCTGGTTAGATGTAGAGTCTTATTTCCTTTATTTCATTTCTGGAAATTGCCTCATTTTATGTCTGGCATCTTCTACTTAACCTTTTATTTCTGAGTTTTATCTATACTACCACAGGTAATAATTCACTTCATTGAAAGGTATTATGGCATTTTGTGAATGTATCATGTATCATTTTATTCATGGACACCTGATTTGTTTCCAGCTTTGAACTATTATGAATAATGCAGCCTTGTACAATTTTATACATATCTCTTAGTGCCTGTGCTTACACATTTTTTTGGTGTATGACTTCTTTATACAACTTTGCAACTTCTTTGTGATAAAGTATATATATATATTCAATTTTAGGAACTGAAAAACTCTTTTTCAACGTGTTTGCACACATTGATAGTGGATAACAGCAGTGCACAAGAATTCTCTTTGTTTATATACTTACCAACACCTGTTTTCAGCTTTCTTGTGGGTAGTCAGAGGTCTCTCATGCAGCTTTAATATACATTTTCCTGATTCCTAATGAGAACAAACACTTTTCATACATTTATTGGTCATTCCAATTTCTCTTTGGTGAAAGGTCTGTTAAAATTGCATGCTCATTTTTTTATTAGGTTGATGGTCTTAATTTTGTTTATTTACTTGTAAAAAAGTTTTTATATATTCTACAAAGCAAACTTTTTGTGAGTAATAAACATTTTAAACAGTTCCTCTCATTCTGTAGCTAGTCTTTTCACAATGTTACTGGTGAATAAGATGAACACTAATTCATAATTTCAATTTCAATGTATTTTATCATTTTTGCACATTAGGACTTTTTTTATTCTTTTTTTTTTTTTTTTTGCTTGCTCCTTAGGGATCCTATTTGATATAATGGATTTTTTAAAAAATAAAATTCATTAGGGCTTCTTTTCAGAGTGTCTGTTCCTACTAAAATGATAAAGGTGTTCTTCTTTTTGACAGATCCTACCACAGGTTTATTTGTACAAATAGCACAGGAGAACACCAGACTCATGCAGACAGAGGCCAGGGGTCATACCAGTCTTCTGTCCTCACACTGGCAGGCAGAAACCTCTACACTGGAGCCTTTGTGGGGGCCTGGCACCTTTGGGACCTGCGCTGCAGGAGTAGGAGCAGAGCTGGAGCCAGGGTCGCAACTGCAGCCTGGGCCTTGATTTGAGCCTTGGCCTTAGCCTTTGTCCGGCAGAGCCTGAGACCTTTGGCAATGTGGGCACGAGCATGTTTCCTGAGCTCGGGGTGAGCGATGTAGGCAAGTCGATTGAGCTTGTGGCTGCCTCCCTTTGGGATCTTGGGCCTAACCTCTTTGGGATTGACAAGGGCCTTGATAGCCTCGGCACCTGGAGTCATGGCCTTGGCATTGTTGGCCTGCTTCTTCTTCAGGCCCTTTTTGTTGTGCTTCTTGGCAAAGCACATGTTCCTCAGGAACTTGGGGTCTACCCCCTTAAGAAATTCCTATCTTTGTGACCAGGATTTCTAGATGCCATTTCTGTGCCATTTTTGTGACTGGATGTACGTGGTGTGGTTCTTGGACTTGGCCATGTCTGCACCAAAGCCCATGGCTCTGCAAGCACCTCAGACAGGAAGAGAAAGAGAGGAGTGTTCTATTATTATACTCTAGAAGCTTTATTGTTTTGCCTTTAACATTTGATCCACTTGGAACTGATTTTTTTTTATTATGGTTGAATGGTCAAAATTTATTTACCTTTCATGGATATTTGAATATTCTAGAATGATGTGTTAAAAAATTACTCATTTCTCAATGGCTCTGCAGACAACCATTGACTAAAACAAGTGGCCACAAATGTGCGAGTCTCATTGTGTAATCTCTTTCCGTTTTTTAATTTTTCCACCATTACCATACAGAACGGAGAGAAAAAATTCCATTATTTACAAAATGCAAAGCGATAAGTAGTACTTAAATTCCTACACGTATTTATTGAAACATGTACAACCTTATTTAATACATGCATAATGAAAGAATAAGAGTCCTGAGTAATTTGCCACCATGATCATTTATTCAAAAAATATTTTTTAAACCAAATATTCGATACTGAAACAAACTCAGCTTACTCAACAGGTATTATCTTTTTTACATATACATGGATTCAATTTGTTCATATATTGTTTAGGAATTTTTTCCTCTGATTTTGGTAAAATTTGCCTATAATTATCCTTCTTCTAGTGTCATTGTCAGGTTTTGATGTCACAGTTAAGTTGGCCTCATTAGATGATTAAAAAGTGTTATTTTTCAAATTTATGCTCTGGAAATTGATATCATATCTTTTTTAATGGCTTTCTTTTTTATATTTTAATTTCAGTATAATTAACATGCAGTATTCTATTAGTATCAGGTGCACAATACAGTGATTCAACAATTCTATACATTACTCAGTGCTCATCAAGATAAATGTAATCTTAATCCCCTTCACCTGTTTCATCCATCCCAAACCCACCTTCCCTCTGGTATAGCCATGTTTATTTTCTATTCTTAAGAGTCTGGGTTTGTTTTGTTTTTGTTTTTTTGTTTGTTTGTTTGTTTTTGGTTTCTCCTTGTTTCTTTATTTTGTTTCTTAAATTTCACATAAGAGTGAAATCATACAGTATTTGTCTTTCTCTGACAGACTTGTTTCATTTAGCATTATACCCTCCAGATCCATCTGTGTTGTTGCAAATAGCAAGATTTCATTCTTTTTTATGGCTGAGTAATATCACCATATATATATATATATATATATATATATATATATATATATATATATATATATAACTTGGGTCGCTTCCATAATTTGGCTATTGTAAATTAATCTACAATAAATATAGAGGTACATATATCCTTTTGAATTAGTATATACTTTGAGTAAATACCCAGTAGTGGAATTACTAGAACATTCAGGAATTCCTTTCTAATTTTTCAAGAAACCTCCATACTGTTTTCCACAGTGGCTGCACCAGTATACATTGTCACCAACAACACACAAGCGTTCCTTTTTGTCCACATACTCACCAACACTTGCTATTTCTACTGTTTTTTATTTTAGCCATTCTGACAGGTATGAGGTGATATCTCATTGTGGTTTTGTTTTGTATTTCCCTGATGATGGGTGATGTTGAGCATCTTTCCATGTATCTGTTGACCATCTGTATGTATTTGGAGAAATGTCTGGTCATGTCTTCTGTCCATTTTTTTAATTGGATTATTTGGTTTTTGGATGTGGGGTTGTTTAAGTAGTCTTGTTGATCCACTCTTTTCCTATCCAGAAGCTTTTTATTTTGATGTTGCCCCAATAATTTATCTTTTGCTTTTGTTACCCTTGGCTCAACAGACATATCTAGAAAAATGATGCTATAGCCAACATCAAAGAAATTACTATCTGTTCTCTCTTCTATGATTTTTATAGATTCAGGTCTCATATTTAGGTATTTAATCCATTTTGAGCTTATTTTTGTATATGATATACATGGTCTATTTTCATTCTTTTGCACATAGTTGTCCAGTTTTCCCAGCACCATTTGTTGAAGAGACTATCTTTCTCCTATTGCATGTTCTTGCTTCCTTTGTCAAAGATTAATTGACCATATAATTGTAGGTTTATTTCTGAACGTTCTATTCTGTTCCGTTTATCTATGTGCCTATTTTTATGACAGTATCATTCTGCTTTTATTACTACAGCTTTGTCGTATATCTTGAAATCTGAGATTATGATATAATCTTTTTGTTTATATACAGTGATATATTTCTTTTGTTCTGTTTTGTTCTTTTTCAAATCACTTTGGCTAGTCAGAGTCTTTTGGGGCTCCATACAAATTTTAGGCTTATTTATTCCAGTTCTGTGAAAAATGCCTTTGGTATTTTGAAAGAGATTGCATTAAATTTGAGAATTGTTTTGGGTAGTATGGGCATTATAACATTTGTTCTTTCTATCCATGAACATGGATATCTTTCCATTTGTTTGTGTCATCTTTGATTCCTTTCAGCAATGTTTTATAGTTTTTGGAATATGTCTTTTATCTCCTTGGATAAATTTATTTCTAGATATTTTATTATTTTGTGTAATTGTAAATGGGATTGCTTTCTTAATTTTTATTTCTGCTTCTTCATTATTAGTGTATAGAATTGCAACATATTTCTGTATATTGACTTTGTATCCTGTGACCTTATTGAATGTATTTATCAGTTCTAGTAGATTTTGGTGAAGTCTTTAGATTTTTCTTTATATAGTATCATGTCATCTTCTAATAGTGAAAGTTTTACTTCTTCATAACAGATTTGGATGCTTTTTCTTTTTCTTGTCTGACTGCTGTGGCTAGGACTTCCAGTGCTGTATTGAATAAAAGCAGTGAGAGTGGATTTTTTTGTTGTTGTTGTTTCTAATTTTAGGGGAAAAGCTCTCCATTTTTCACCATTAAGTATGATACTAGTTGTGGGTTTCTCATATATGGCCTTTATTATGTTAAGGTATATTCCCTCTAAACCTATTTTGTTGAGAATTTTTATCATGAATGGATGTTATACTTTGTTCAATGTTTTTTCTGCATCTGCTGAATGATCACTTAGTTTTTGTCCTTTCTCTTGTTGATGTGATGTATCATATTGATTGACTTGTGACTATTGCATCCCTGAAATAAATCACACTTGATCTTGGAGTATGAAATTTTTTTTTGAGAATGAAATTTTTAACATATTGTTGGATTCAGTTTGCTAATATTTTTTTTGAGGATTTTTACATCTATGTTCATCAGAGATACTGGCCCGTAGTCCTTTTTTGTGGTGTCTTTATCTAGTTTTGGTATGAGAGTAATGCATGCCTCATAGAATTAATTAGGGAACTTCTCTTCCTCTTTTATTTTTTGGAAAAGTTTGAGAAGACTAAATGTTAATTCTTCTTTAAATGTTTGGTAGAATTCACCTGTGAGCTGTGTGGTCTGGGAGTTTTTTGATTACAGATTCAATTTCATTGCTGGTTATTGGCCTACTCAAATTTTCTATTTTTTCCTCAGGGAGATTATATTTTTCTAGGAATATATCCATTTTGTCTAGGTTGTCCAATTGCTGGCATATAAGTTTTCATAAAATTTGCTTATAATCCTTTGTATTTCTGTGGTGTCTATTGTTATTTCTCCTCTTTCATTTCTAATTTTGTTTATATGGGTCCTCTCTTTTTTATTTTTACTTTTTGATGAGTCTGCCTAAAGGTTTATCAATTTTGTTGATCTTTTCAAAGAACCAACTCCTCGTTTCATCGATCTATTCTAACGTTTTTGTTTTTGTTTTTGTTTCTATTTCCTTTATTTCTGCACTAACATTTATTATTTACTTCCTTCTACTGGTTTGGGGCTTTTTGTCCTTTTTCTTCTTTAAGTATAAGGTTAGGTTGTTTATTTGAGGGTTTTGGGAGGTTTGGGGAGGTTTTTTTGTTTTGGTTTGTTTTTTTGCTTCCTGAAGTAGGCCTGTATTGTTATAAACTTACCTCTTAGAACAGCTTTTGTAATATCTCAAAGATTTTTGGACCATTGTGTTTCTATTTTCATTTGTCTCCATGTATTTTTTGTTTTCCTCTTTGATTTCTTGGTGGACTCATTCATCATATAGAGCATGTTGTTTAATCTCCATGTATTTTTGTCTTTTCTGACTTTTTAGGGTGGCGCAGCGGTTTGGCGCCTGCCTTTGGCCCAGGGTGCGATCCTGGAGACCGGGGATCAAATCCCACATCGGGCTCCCGGTGCATGGAGCCTGCTTCTCCCTCTGCCTATGTCTCTCTCTCTCTCTCTCTCTCTCTCTCTTTCTCTCTGTGTGACTATCATAAATAAATATAAATTTAAAAAAAACCTGACTTTTTATTGTGATTGGTTTCTAGTTTCATAGTGTTTTGGTCAGGAAGATGCATTGTATGACTTCAATATTTTAATTTGTGGTGACTTGTTTTGTGGCCTAACATGTGATCTATTCTGGAGAATGTTCCATGTGCACTTGAAAAGAATGTTATTCCTCTGTTTTAGGATGGAATTTTTTAACTATATCTATCAGAACCATGTGGTCCAAGTGTCATTCAAAGCCATTGTTTCCTGGTTGATTTTCTGTTTAAATGATCTATCCATTCATGCAAGTAGATGTTAAAACCTGCTGCTATTATTGTGTTACTATCAATTATTTCTTTTGTGTTTGTTATTACTGCTTTATATATTTGAGTGCTCTGAGTTGGGTACATAAATATTTACAATTGTTATAATTTCTTGTTGGACTGTTCCTGTTACGAATATGTAGTATTCTTCCTTTATCTCCTGTTTTAAAGTCTATTTTGTCTAAGTATTATTATCCCAGCTTTCTTTTCACTTCCATTTACATGATAAATCCATCTCCATCCCTTCACTTTCAATCTGCATGTGTCTTTAGCTCTGAAATGTGACTCTTGTAGACAGCATACAGATGGCTATTTCATCACTCTATGTTTCTTGATTGGATCATTAAGTTCATTTATAAAGTAATTATTGAGATGTGTGTATTTATTACCATTTGGTACTTGTTTTATGGTTATTTTTTCTAGTTCTTCTCTGTTCCTTTCTTTTCTTGCACTCTTCTCTCATGGTTTGCTGGCTTCTTTCGGTGATATACTTGGATTCTTTTCTCTTTATTTTTTGCATATCAATTACTGGTTTCTGACTTATGGTTACCATTGGGTTTATATATAACATCTTCTGCATGTAGCAGTCTATATTAAGTTGATTCACTTCCCTGTATCCTGTTCAGCTTGTTTCCTGTTACTGTGTCCTCCAGGTCACAGGATTCACTCTTCTTTTTCCTCTAGTCTATTATTTATTCTCTCTAGTGTATTTTCAACTCCAGTTATTGAGTTCTTCATCTCTGACTGATTCTTTTTTTATGTTTTCTATCTCATTGATACAGATATCAAAGGGTCTCACCGAGGTCCTCCACTCATTTCTCAAGTCCAATAAGTATCTTTATGGTCACTACTTTAAATTCTCTATCAGGCATATTACTTATCTCCATTTCATTTAGCTCTCTTGCAGTGATTTTGACCTATTTTATTTTTATCTGGGATATATTCCTCTGTCTCTTAATTTTGCCTAACTCTCTGTGTTAGCTTCTATGTGTTAGGAAATCAGCTACATTTCCTGCTCTTGAAAGTAGTGGGCTTATGTGGTGCCTGGCAAAGCAGTGTTCCCGTTTACCAGAACCTAGTGCTTCAGAGGTGTTTCCTGTGGCTCCGTGCATCCTACTCTTGCAACTGAGTCATGTTTAACTTCAGTCCAGTCATCTGCAATGGCTCTCTCTGCCTGTTGTGGGCAGACCTTGGTCTCTGTATTTTTAGTGAACCAGTCCTGGTCTATCTTGGGCTTGAGTTGCATTAGACCAAGCATTTGCAAGAGCTCCAGTATCACTGAAATGCAAATTCTCTCACTATGTTGCCCCTTGAGATTTTTTTTCTTAAAGATTTTATTTATTTATTCATGAGAGACACAGAGAGACAGAGACATAGAGGGAGAAGCAAGCTCCTCACAGGGAGCCTGATGCAGGACTCCATCCCTGGACTGGAATCCCTCTCTGAGCCAAAGGCAGACTCTCAACTGCTGAGCCACCAAGGTGTCCCCTCTTGAGAAGTTTCGTTGGTGACTATGGCCCGAAGTCACACCAGATGTCTATCCGCAGCCCTACTGCTGAGGTCACAGTCAAAATGGTGTGTGTGGTTTTCTTCCCCCTCACTGGGGCAGGAGTCAATTTGGGATGGTGTTATCAGGGCTGCTTATATGTTGACAGGCTTGTGATACTGCTTTGGATGGACTCTTGCTGTGGATGTGTTGGAGGGTGTGAGTCTCCAGGAGAGCTCAGGGGTGGGACATGCAGTGTTAGCAAAGATAGCTCTGGTCTGCTGGAGGAGAAGACCTGAAGGCACTTTTGAAGTATTCTTTGCAGAACTGGGTGGAGAGGTAGGTCTGCAGAAGAGTGTGGGGTGCAGGGAGGTGCTATTAGCAAGCTAGGTGGAGTGTTTTGGGGCTGCTCTGGTTCCCACAGGTGTCCTTGTATCTAGGCTGGGGGCATGCAAGAGGGAAATGGTACCTTGCAGCACTTTTGTTCTTGGAGAAGTCTCCCAAAGATTCCTGTTCCTCCAGCACAATTTCTGAGATTAGTAAACAAACCTCCCTCTTGTTTACCCCAGGTATTTTTCAAACTGTTGTTTCTATGATGATTTCAGCAGTGCTAGTTATTATGCTGTCTCTTTAAGGGCATGAACTCAGTTTCCTCTTGCCCTAGTTTTTAAAGTTTTAGATGTTAAGCCCCACTGATTTTACTAACTCAAGAAGGTAAGCATCTCCGTTTTTCAGAGCCAGATGTTATGGCGATTCATCTTTCCAGTGGGGTCATTTTCTGGATTAGTCACACTGATGTGGGGGTTATCTTAATGTATTTCTAAGACGAGGCAAGCCTAGGACCCTCCTACCCTGTCATCATTTCTGGAAGTTTTGATGTCATATCCTTTCAACTATTTGGGATAACTCACTGATGAAGTAATTTTGACTATTTTTTTAAGATGTTTGAGTCTTAGAGTATGACCAAAAAATAGTAAATTTTAGAAAACTGCATACAATATGTGACTTATATAAAGCTCAATAAGCACAGAGAATCAATACATAATTTAGGAATATATAATATTTTATAAAACAATAGCTGTATCTTAAAAGGAGAATATTAAAAATATTAAGACAGTGGTTATCTTGGAGTTACTGCCAAGGGAAGGAAAGGGGTACCCAGAAAGATGCAATATTCAGGACATTAAGTTACTTAAGCATTACTTTAATTATTAGTTTTATAATGTACATACATGTTTTACATATTTTTGGTGTGTATCAAATATTACATTATAAATATTTAAACGTGAGTAAATATTACTAGAGAATATTTGCCTCATTTTAAATGATTGAATTTTTTAAAAATTAAATTTGCTGATATTTTCAATAATTGATTAGGTTAAATTAAGTTTTTTTTTTTTTTTTAGCCATTGAATGGAATCAAACCTCAAGATGCGCATTCTACTCAGATAGGAAAATAAAGCACGTTGCACTTTTACACTCCAGAATTTTTTTTTAAGATTTTACTTATTTATTCACAAGAAACCCAGAGAGTGAGGCAGAGACATAGGCAGAAAGAGAAACAGGCTCCCTGTGGAGAGCCTGATGGGGGGCTGGGGGACGACGACGACTCAATCCCAAGACCCCGGGATCATACCCTGAGCTTAAGACAGATCGTCAACAAGGAGCCACCCAGGGGTCCCACACACTAGAATTTTTTTTTCTGGGATTTTCCTATTTGCTATCATTGCTTAATAGATGTTTAGTAAATATTGATTTAATAAATAAGGTAGTTGATTAAGTCATGACATGCCAGCATATTAGGTGAAAATGTGGACCCAAATAATGATTAAATATCCCCTAAAATGCAGGAGGGAGGATTTTAATTAACAAAGGAGAAAGGTAAAAACTTTTTCTAGAGAGACAGAAATTAATCTTATACAACTGTGTGAAACTTTAAAATGTCCTTGCAAAGAGCAATATAAGGTCTTTGAAATATCTAGGGAGAGGAGCTCATTTGACAGTGAGGAAATTAGAATAATTCTAGGCATAGAATGTTGCCCAGTGACTTATTAAGCATTTTCCTCTTGATTTAAAAGATCAGCCAAATGCTAAAGTGCCTGATGGAACTTGGCCCAGCTTCCTAAAATTGCTAACGGATTGATAGCCACCGTTTAAAAAAATACAGATTGTAACAGCATTAGAATAAAAACTGAAAAATTATTTCCTCACTCACAAAATCGAGACAAATGGCAAACATTTTCAGAGATATCATTTGCCTAGGTATTTCTGAAGTTAAATGATAAATTTTTAACCTATGAGGAAAGGAAAGTAATGGTATAAATGAGCAAAATATACAAGACCATGGGTAATCTACCAGGAAAGAATCCATTGCAATAAGCAACTGGTTGTGGGAATCATAAAAAGATGGTGTGTGTGAAGTGCTATATCCATAGCTATAAGTCCTTTGAAGAAATCACTAAAGCTCTAACTAAAATAAATAGCTTTCAGGGTTTCATCCCTTCACTTTAGGAGTCAAAAATATTTCAAATTGCATAACAAAAGCTCATGCTATATCTAGGGGATTAAGGTTGTCCTGTCTACTACCAACTCCTCTACTTACTGCAGTGAATATCTTTGGTAAAATCTAATTCCTTTGTCAATTGCAATTATCTGTAAAATAGAACAATTCTGCTCTAACTCTTTCAGAGTTGTTGTAAAGATCAAATGGAATATATTATACATATAAACATACACATTTTATATTTATATATGTGTATATGTATATCTGCATATGTATGTACACATGTATGTATGTATATATGTATATACACCTATACAACCATGTGAAAGGACCATACGTGATATATTAAAAATTATTCATCAAAATTTCTCCTTTTTAAAAGATTTTATGTATGTATGTACGTATGTATGCATTTATTTGAGAGAAAGCAAGTGAGCAGAGAAGCAGAGGGAGAGAGAGAGAAAAAAAAAATCTCAAGTAAACTCCACACTGAGCATATAGCTCCACCCGGGGCTCAATCTCATGACCTGAGATCATGACAAGAGCCAAACCAAGAGTCAGATACACAACTGGCAAAGCCAATCAGGTGCCCCATTCATTAAAATTTCTGATAAGCTGTTACTGAGTCAGGTAACATTTTATTGACATTTTATTTTGTCAATAATTTTATTGACACAAAATACACATTTTATTTGCTTAAAGATGACTTTTAAAGTCAAACATATAAGCTTAAATCTGTCTCCCTCAGATATGTGAGTAGGTTAGTTACTAATATCTTTAAGTATTTTTTTAATTATTTATTTATTTATTTATTTATTTATTTATTTATTTATTTATTTATGATAGTCACAGAGAGAGAGAGAGAGAGGCAGAGACACAGGCAGAGGGAGAAGCAGGCTCCATGCACCGGGAGCCCGACGTGGGATTCGATCCCGGATCTCCAGGATTGAGCCCTGGGCCAAAGGCAGGCGCCAAACCGCTGCACCACCCAGGGATCCCTACTAATATCTTTAGTCTCAATTTTCTGTCTATAAAATGGAGAATCTGCACAGACCCACTTCTCTGAAAGTCTAATATTAAATATTCTGAAAACAGGAGCATTTCATAACTTAGTTTTTGGAAAATGAACTAATACAAATCCATTCATCTTGAAAACCTGCCATGAACTGATGCGAGACTATTTATAATCTTTACCTATACCACTTAGTGTTAATATGCAGACATTACACCATAGAAAGTAATGCATTTTATTAGGTAGTTCTGCTCTGGACCCTGCTGGAGGTGTTACATAATATATGATACAGGCTCTTGTATTACTTTTCTAAAATTCCCAAAACTCTCAACTCTAAGACCTATACTATATAGGTCCCCTATGTGGACCTATATAGTACTTTCCTCGTCAGTGTTATGGGAATTATATGTTATGACATAATGTGTTAAGCTCCAGGTAAACTCTGAGGGTACCCTTAGATGGGGTCACATTGAGATCTAGGGAAGGAGGATTCAAAACTTCATCTTCCTTATTGCTGTTAGAGAACATCAGATATCCTAAGTATTAAACCTGTTAGGATTTTAAATTTTTAAAAAAGCTGTTGAATTGGTCTATATACTTCTACCCAAACTTCTAATAAATACCCCACACTGTAAAAAAGACAAACCTGATATTCACTTATCTGTTTGTATTCCTTCAAAGGCTTCCCATCGATCTTATAGTAAACACAGTAGTCCTTACTATGTGTGCAAGACCTTTGCAGGGGCTTCCCCTCCATGCTGCAGCCCTCACTGCCTGTGCTCACCCAACACTAGCCCTTTAGTCCCTCATGACTGCCTGTGCCTTCTCATCACAGGCCCTGGCACAGGGCTGTCCCCAGGGCCCTGGCACAGGGCTGTTGTAAGGCTGTTATTACTCTCCTCTACTCAGTTAATGTCTACTCATTCTTGCAGAGCTAGCCCAACTGTCACTGTCTACCGCAAGCCCTCTAAGATTCTTCTATCTTTTAACTCAGACAAATCCCCCATCAAAACTCTCATAGCATCATAGCTCTACCCTTTGCAGCAGTTTCCCCACAGTTGTGATCTTACATTTGTGTGAACCATTGGTAAATTTCTATTTCCCCTTAGTATACTGTGAGGCCCTTAAGTTAGGTGCCGTTTTTTCCTTATTGTTATTATTTTTTCAACAGTGTGCCTTTATTTATTTATTTTTGTTTATTTATGATTTTATTTATTTATGATTTTATCTATTTATTCATGAGAATAAACCCTAAAGATTATCAAAAAGACAAGAAATCATTATTAAATGGTAAATGTAAATCTTCAATTGAGAGTGAAGAAAAGCAAGTGAATATAGTGGTGAAAAATTAAGGTTTTATAGCTACAAAATGCCCGCTAAGAATGTTAAGTGATTAGACATAACTGGTAGACACATAAACATTTCCTTGTTGGTTTTTCAATGTGTGCATCATATGCCACTAATTGAGAGAAATCCTCAGAGCAGTGTGGGCTTGCCAGGCCAAGCTACTGTCAGTGGTGAGGACCTGATACCTGCAGTCTTAGCTACTGAATTCCTGAGGGCAAGGCTGAGAAGTATTTTAGACATCCTTTGCCCTCTCTCAAGTGAGCACATGAGCTCGACTCCCTCTGTACACATTTTGCTATATATAAATCTAGCCTAACCTTATGTGGCCAGTTTACAAGACTTTTTCCTTGGTTCTTGCTTTGAACTTTAGTAACCTGCTCTAATTATAGACCTGAATTCCAGATTAATTGTTCCTGCTAACCCTGGTCCACTTTCTCTTATTCTTTTTTTTTTTAATTTATTTATTTATGATATTCACAGAGAGAGAGAGAGAGAGAGAGAGGCAGAGACACAGGCAGAGGGAGAAGCAGGCTCCATGCACCGAGAGCCCGATATGGGATTCGATCCTGGATCTCCAGGATCGCGCCCTGAGCCAAAGGCAGGCGCCAAACCACTGCGCCACCCAGGGATCCCACACTTTCTCTTATTCTTGAATGGTTCATTCTAAACTAAATAGGCTCCTACCTCTAGGGAGATGATTCTCCACTGGGTCCTTGCATTTCATCAGGGATAAGGACTAAGTAACAGAGGCATTGGTAGCCTTTGTTCCAGACTTTTTTTTTTTCAAGGATAGTTGTGTAGCTAATAGGCTTAGGAGACAGAAATAATATCCTCCTTAGGAGCAGAAGCAGTTTTGTGTAATATTCAGCACAATAAAGATAATATTTTCCTCTGAAGTAAAGACAGGACAGGCTTACATGTGACCCACTATAAAAGATTTAAATTCCCAGCCTTGGAATTCCCAAACTGTGACATAAACCCACTGTTGTGTACAATATCTATCTGGACTACTACTTTCCATCACTCCCATGGGACCCGGTAATAAAAGGAACAGATACAAACATGGAGCTCAAGTTGCTTGCTGCACTGAATAATGAAGTCCTTTGTCTTTGATGTAGGTGTCTTATATTTTCTGCCAGTATCTATGAAACTGGCAGGCTAACATGCCTACTTGCAAATAGGGTAAAAATCACAGATCCCTTACAGTTTTGTTCTGTTGTCCTACTCTGCTATCCTCCTGTTAGTAACAGTCACTGCTTCCTAGAGGTGCTCTTTGCTTATATCTTGAAATTAACAGTCTAAGAGTCAAGCTATTTAGGTAAGGCCCAATAAGCCTTAGAGATTTGTGATTTGACCAAAGTCCATCCCTGAGGCTGTCCCTCCTGCTGGTCCATTTAGTTGCTTTGCTTTCACCTTCCATTTTCAGGGGCAATTGGATTGATCACTTTCTCTCTACTAGTTGGCAATTTAAATTAAAATGATGTTATATTATGCATATTCCCAGGTAGCTCACCTACCTACATTCCAAAGCAGTGTGTTTTATTTCAGGGTGTCCTCAAACATATGTGAAATGTGAACTCTCTTCTACATAGTAAGAGAGTAGTCTTATTTCTAGTTTAGCTGCATTGTCTATTAAAGTTGGCACAGTGAATGGTAAAGTTAGATGTTTAATAAATGAATGAAAGAATGAATTAAATATCTAAATTTTTAATCATTAAAGATTAATTTTTATTGTGGTAAAAAACATAAATTTAATCTACCCTCTTAAAATTGTTAATTTTTAAGTGTATAGTACAGTATTGTTAAACTATATGCACTTTGTTGTACAGCACATCTCGAACTTTTTCAGCTTGCGTTCCTGAAACTCTGTACTTGTTAAACAGAAACTCCTCATTTCTTCCAACTCTGATCCCCTGGCAATCACTATCATTCTTTCTGTTTTTATAAATCTGACTACTCTAGGTAGTTCATATAGGTGGAATCATATAGTATTTACTTTTTGTGCCTGGTTTATTTCACATATAATGTCCTCAAGGTTCATTTATGTTATAGAATATGATAAGATTTCTTTCTTTTCTAAGGCTGAATAATAATTCAATGTATGCATATACCACATTTTCTTTATCCATTCATCCAACAGATATTTAGATAGCTTCTCTCTCTTGGCTATTTTGAATGATGACATAATAAACATAGGGGTGCAAACATCTACTCAAGATCCTGTTTTCAGTTCTTTCCAATAAATAACCAGAAGTAGAATTGCTGGATCATATGCTAATTCTGACAACTAATTTCAAGTAAATTTAATAACTGTACTTTCAATCTAATTAATTAATTATCAAGTTCATATTTTCATTTCTGGATTTCCTCTTATCAAAAGTTCTTGAATGAACCTATGAACTCCCATGCATTCTAGCTACAATTCAGTGAAGCATAGCTAGGTCTTTTTCTGACAGGTCCATCCCATCCTGGCAGAGCTAACTTTATACCTGCTGTGGAGCTCCAGTGAGAAGACACCCCCTTACACTTTCTCCTCTGTATCGCATTCTTCCAGTTGCAAAGTACTCAGCTAGTTTGAGATCTCTACTTCATTAGACTTTCTCCCAGCCTTTAACTTGAATAATTTCCTCACTGCTAAGTAATCCTCTCTTACAATGAAATAGAAAACTATATCTAAAACCTCTTCACCATTTCCTGAAATTAGCCAGTAGAGCAGGTGGTTGCCTGTGACACAATCCTGGCATCTACTACATTTGGACTAAATTGAGGGATCTGTTTTATTGGTGCCTGTAATTTCTGGATCTAAAATCAATTTTGTTCTTTCCTCAACAAATATCCATATTTTCTATTTACTAGGCTTATGGGTCCTGAAAAGTTATATCTTAAACTTTGCTTGTATTTATCTAAGAGATAGTTCACTGATTATTAGAATTAGGAATGATTAGGTCCAACTTCCCTTACTGAATACAATATCAGAACTGTCTGCCCTCATCATACTGGTTGACATTTCTAAATCTTTCATTTGTTACCTTGGTTTTGTACCTCATTTCTAGGATTTTATAGTGGTTCTTAACATTTTTTCTTTTGGTTTCAAATATTTTGACAATTCTATTTCAAAATCCAATGAAAGCTTTTGTCAATGAAAGCATTTGCATTGTGCTGCAGAAGAAACTTTAAAGTACCCAAGGAAGCCCAAACCATCCCACAGAAGATAACTCACTTGCAAAATCTCTTAGGTGATTAAGGAAATCAGGATATCTGCGTTTCTGGATGCCAGTATGATGGGTTCACTGGCTTTATCAGTAGGGTGAATAAGGTCACTGATAATTATACACTCTATTCATGGCTCATTTTTATTGAGCCTCATAAGCATATCTGGTAACTATTATGCCCTTATCGGTCATCCTTATTCTCTTTACTCTTCCTGGAGTTATCACATCTGCCACAAATATTAATGTGCCTAAAGTATAACTGGCAATGAGTGCCATGATACATTTGATGTTTGAGAAATAATGAAATGTCACTTCCATTATAGAATAATGTGGCATTTAATGGAGCTATGCAGAGTTATTTGCATTACTATTCCACTGTAATGATGTTGCTTGCAGTCACAGCTGACAAAAATATCACTGAATGTTAATTCAGATGAACTTTAAAGTCAGCCACATGGGGATTGACCTGAAACAAAAGTTTCTGGTCTTTGCCTTGAAAAGAGCCTGCCCTTAAGGGTATCATTAAAGGTTTGCCCTAACCTCTCAAGCTTCAAATTTGGAAAGGTATGTAAGGAGGGAGGGAGATGGAGAAATAGCATAGAGCACATGCATGCACATGCCTGTAGAGCTGTTGGTTTGCTTCAAACTAAAGATGTGACCATGACCCTTATTAGTTGGTATGAGTCTAAGCAACCACAGTACTGATTGAGATGTTAATTAGACTAGTGTAGAATGTATTCATGGGAGTGTAGGTCTTGCTGGAAAAAAAAATTATGATTTCAAATAAAAGTTTCTCAAAAATCTCCTCAAGCACACGTGCTTTTAAATATAAAAGGAGCAAAGCTTTCCTATTTTTTACAGGTTCATAACGATTGGCTAGAAATATCTTCTCTATTGCTCATCTTCTCCATATTCAGAAATATTTATTCAAACTAGAATGTATTATCAATATAGGTGCTTTCAGTCCAATAATGTGTAATACATACTAAAGAACAACAAAAAATAAAGTACTTACTTTTGCTGTTATTCTACAAGGAATTATAGTTTTTTAAACACTTGTGTGTATAAGACTCTGCTTAACTAAAAGATAGCTGACACCTACTCCAATTACCCTCCTCTAGGCAACTTTGGCCACGTTCATTGTTCTTTTTAATTCCCAAAGTTAGATTCATAATGTTAATATTATAATCCCATTATAAATATCTTACTAAATTTCCATTTCAAAGTTCTCCACCCAAAAGAGATATTTAATAATAAAAAACGTAATCTGTAAAACAACGCTTTCAAATATTCAACAATTTACTTTCAAATATCAAATAACTCATGAAAAAAAATAAAATCAGATAGTCAAACAGATACTTTAGCTTAGCCCTCTGATCCTTCAGCCTTTCCATTTCTGTTCATCTTTAATGCCAATGACCTTTGCTTTTAGTCTACCTTAGCCTCTGCTATTGGCCACGTCCTAGAGCTTCTCAACATGAGAAACTGCTACAATTAAAATTCTGAATTAAAATATGTCAAATTTGTCTGTATATCCAACCCCTCCAAAGTTCTTGCTCACACCCTTGTGTTACAGCTGGTTTCTCCACTTTGTGATGTCCAATACATTGGTCCCACTTTACATCAATTACCATTTTGACTGTACTTCCCTTTTGCTAGGGTTAGACTCTCTGGTCTATCATTAAAACCAATCCCTTGGAAACAACCTTCACTCCCTTGTATATCTCTACTCTTGCCATAGATATCAAAGCATAGTCTAATCCTGAAGGAACTCAAATACCTGCCTTCTCTTGTCTACATCTAAAGGGCTACACATTGCTTGGGGAGAAAAAAAATCACACAGCCAAGCAGACTGGTTTCACAATAAATTCATTATCATCATTTGTAAATGCATACCATATTGCAGAAATAGGCTTAAATTTTCAAAAACCAGGACAGTTTTTCCCTGCATGCTCCTTTCTTCTAAAATCTAGTGTTTTCTCTGTCTTCCTCTCAGCTGACTTTGCCTCACAATTTAAGTCTTTTCAAAAAATCAAATTAAGTGCATTATTTATATCTTCCTCCTTTTGAAACCATTGTAAGATAATTACAAATAAAGCTTAAAAGTTACAAGAGGTGTAAAAAGAACATCAGAGATTATTACAATTTTGGAAGATAAACAGTGGATAATTGAGCAATAACTGACTTAGTAGAGAAAGTTCTCTGCTACAGAAAAGATTTAGAGGAAGATGACAAGAAGAAAGCATATTTTCAGCCCAAGAAAGATTCATAAATTGGTGGCCGAAATTACATGCAAGTTGAGAAACTAGGCTGGGTAGAAAGCAGGAGAATTGGTTGAATTTCGATAAATTCAATAAAGACGCATTTTGATACATAGATGCCACACAATACTCTACAAAGAGAGATGACCATCCATCTCTCACACCAGTAGGGAACAGGAGATTTAAATTGGCAAGATTGTAAAATTGGAACACTAGACACAAATTAATGCCCTATGCTAAAAAGAGGAGAGATCCCATGAAAATCCAAAAATTAAATGGTGAAATTTGCCAGCTCCATTCCTGTTCTCTGTTTCCAGAACATTTGCCACTAAGTTTTAACACCCAGACAGAAAACTTGGAAAATCTCTGAAAGTAAAATGGTCTTAGAGAAAAGAAATTTAATGTATTCCTTAAAATTCACTAACGAATGTGATCTCTATCATACAGGAAAGCTACCAGTCAACTAGACAACCCACAAACCTAAAGCTCCCAAATAGCTTTTCTCGTGTTTTCAACTTTGTATTGAGCGCTACATATCACCAGACTTTGAGAAACATAGTGTCAGAGATTAAAACACTACAAGTAAAAACAAAATGAACACAGAATGAAACAAATGGAGAAAATAAAGCAAATAAGCAAGTGATAATAATTTAAATTATGTAATTAATATGATAGAAATAAAAGAAATATTGCATCCATGACACAAGACAAAATCCTTTTTTAAAAGAGCTGAGGAAATGGGGATAAAAGGCATAGAATAAGAAAGCTAACATAATGCATAAACTTGTTGAGTCACTGTGTTGTATACCTGGAACTGATAGGATGTTGTGTGTCAATTATACTCAAATAAAGGGGAAATTTTTTAAAAAGAGCGAAGGGAAATTAGGGATGCTATAAGCAAAATAAAAATATTTTAGAAGTACTGAAAGATACTTGAGAAGATAACTTTGAAAATTGAATAAAAGTAAAAAAATAGAGAGAAAGGAGAAGTACATATGAGGAATAATAGGGAAAGTCAAATATATTACTGTAAATGCAGTTCCATAAAAAGAGAACAAAATTGAAAGAAGGAAATTAACCAAAAAAACTCACAGATATTTCCTATAACTAGAGAACATGCTATTCTAGGTTCATAGAGCCTACAGTGGGCCTTGCCTAGTGGCTAAAAAAAATATTATTGAAAAAAAGAACATCATCATTACATTTCAAGTCCTGTAGATGCACAAAAAATTCTAAAAGTTTATATATGGAGAAAAGAATAACAATTTATAAAGAAGGATCATAAGTCCAAATGAAATTAGAATTCTCAATAGAAACTTCAGATAATAGATGACAATGAAAGAAAAATATTTTCCAGTATACAAGTTGAAATCCAGGCATTGAAAACAATTTTTTCAAGAAAGGCAATTTCTCATGAGTATTGTAGAACTGTTTTGTAATAATTTTAATTTAATAAAGGAAATGGAAAGGAAATAGAATCTATTAGCCAAAACCCCCCTCTCAGTTCCTCACTAAATCTTCAGAAAGTTTTAACTTACCTCTATTTTTTTTTTCCTTTCTCCTGGATATAGCTGATGACATGTTTCTTCTTCTGTAAAAGGCCAAACTATCAAGCAACAGAATTATCTATTATCTTTCTTCCGTGTCACCAATCCCTTCAACTTTATTAGGTCATTTTGATAAGCACAGGAACATTGTAATAAATAATACCCTGAAATTTTATTAGGTAAACTATTTTAAATCTTACTGAATTCCTTATTGTCTAGTTTCATTCTCCTCTCTGCTTACATATACAACCAAATTTTTTGAAAGAAATACTCATGCACTCTACCTCTATTTTCCCTCAATCTTTAGTTATTTTTGTTATTGATTTATTAAGTCTTAATTTAAATTCTGGTTAGTTAACATGCAGTGTATTATTAGTTTCAGGTGTACAAAATATAGTGATTCAACACTTCCACACAATGCCTGGTGCTCATCACAAGTGCACTCCCTAATCCACATCATCTATTTCATTCCTCTACCTACCCAACCCCCCTCTGGTAACCATCAATTTGTTCTCTATAGTTGAGTCCATTTCTTGGTTTGCCTCTTTCTCTCTTTTTGCCCCTTGGCTTGTTTGTTCATTTCTTAAATTCCACATATTAATGAGATCATATGGTATTTGTCTTTCCATAACCAACTTATTTCACATGCATAAACTTTCTAGGTCCATCCATGTCATTGCAAATGGCAAAATTTTATTATTTTTTATTGCTGAGTAATATTCCATGTGTGTATGTTTTGTGTGTGTGTGTGTGTATATATATAGCACCTCTTCTTTTTTTATAATAAATTTATTTTTATTGGTGTTCAATTTACCAACATACAGAATAACACCCAGTGCTCATCCCGTCAAGTGCCCCCCTCAGTGCCCGTCACCCATTCAGCTCCACCCCCCGCCCTCCTCCCCTTCCACCACCCCTAGTTCATTTCCCAGAGTTAGGAGTCTTTATGTTCTGTCTCCCTTTCTGATATTTCCCACACATTTCTTCTCCCTTCCCCACTATTCCCTTTCACTATTATTTATATTCCCCAAATGAATGAGAACATACAATGTTTGTCCTTCTCCGATTGACTTACTTCACTCAGCATAATACCCTCCAGTTCCATCCACGTTGAAGCAAATGGTGGGTATTTGTCGTTTCTAATGGCTGAGTAATATTCCATTGTATACATAAACCACATCTTCTTTATCCATTCATCTTTCGATGGACACCGAGGCTCCTTCCACAGTTTGGCTATTGTGGACATTGCTGCTAGAAACATCGGGGTGCAGGTATCCCGGCGTTACATTGCATCTGAATCTTTGGGGTAAATCCCCAACAGTGCAATTGCTGGGTCGTAGGGCAGGTCTATTTTTAACTCTTTGAGGAACCTCCACACAGTTTTCCAGAGTGGCTGCACCAGTTCACATTCCCACCAACAGTGTAAGAGGGTTCCCTTTTCTCCACATCCTCTCCAACATTTGTTGTTTCCTGTCTTATTAATTTTCCCCGTTCTCACTGGTGTGAGGTGGTATCTCATTGTGGTTTTGATTTGTATTTCCCTGATGGCAAGTGATGCAGAGCATTTTCTCATGTATAGCACCTCTTCTTTATCCATTCATCAGTTAATGGATACTTGGACTGTTTCCATAATTTGGCCACTGTTGATAATGCTGCTACTATCAACATTGGGGTGCATGCATCCCTTTGAATAAGTATAGTAGTGCAATTGCTGGATTGTAGGGTATGTAACTTACTTTGCTGGGTTTTTTTCTTTCATGAATTGATGTTATATGTTGTCAAATGCTATTTCTTGTTTTGTTTTTAGTTTCTATATCATTTATTTCTACTCTTTATTACTTCCTTCTTTCTGCTGGCTATAGGCTTCATTTGTTGTTCTTTTTAGGTATAAGGTTATTTTGCTTATTTGAGATTTTTCTTGCTTCTTAAGGTAAGCCTGTATTGTTATATACTTCCCATTTACTATCACTTTTGCTGCATCCCAAACGTTGTGGGCCATTATGTTTTCATTTTCATTTGTCTCCATGTATTTTTTATTTCTGTTTTGATTTCCTGCTTAACCCATTCATTGCTTAGTAGCATGTTGTGTAATCTCCATGTATTTGTGGTCTCTCCCAATCTTTTCTTGTGGTTGATTTCTGATTTCAGAAGTTGTGGTCAGAAAAGGCACATGGTATAATTTCAGTCTTTTTTATATTTGTCAAAGCCTAGAATGTGATCTACTCTGGTTAATGTTCCATGTGCACTCGAAAAGAATATGTATTCTGCTGTTTTAGGATGGAGTGTTCTGAATATACCTCGTCCAGTGTGTCCTTCAAAGCTATTGTTTCCCTGTTGATTTTCTGTTTCACAATCTGTCCATTGATATGAGTTGTTAAAGTCTCCTACTATTAAGGTATTATCAATGAGTATTTTTATGTTTGTTATTAAACGCTTTATGTATTTGAGTGCTCCCATGTTGGGGTCAGAAATATTCATAATTATTAGATCTTCTTGTTGGATCATCCTCTTTATGAATATATAGTGCCCTTCTTCATCTTTTGTTATTAGTCTTTGGTTTAAAATCTAGTTCATCTGATATAAGTATGGCTACTCCAACTTTCTTTTGACATCTATTTATTTAATAAATATTTCTCAATCCCCTCACTTTCAATCTGCAGATGTCTTTAGGTCTAAAATGAGTCTTCTGTAGGCAGTGTATAGATAGGTCTTGTTTCTTTTTTATCCATTCTGATACCGTGTCCATGTCTTTTGACTGGAGTATTTAGTCCATTTACATTCAAAATAATTATTGATAGATATGTATTTAGTGCCATTTTATCACTTGCTTTGTTGTTTAAGGAGATTTCTCTGTCACTATTGGTCTCTCCTTTGCATTCAGAGATCCCTTTAATATTTCTTTCAGGGCTGGTTTAGTGGTCACAAACTTCTTTAGTTCTTAGTTGGGAAACTCTTTATCTATTCTGAATTAAAACCTTGCTGGATAGAATATTTTTGGCTGCAAATTTTCCCCATTCAGCACTTTGAATTTATCATGCCACTCTCTTCTGGCTTACCTAGTTTCTGTTTAGATATCTGTAGCTTGCCTTATGGGTCTTTCCTTGTAAGTTCAGAACTTCTTTTGTCTGCTAATTTTGAGATTTTTTTTTTCTTTATCATTATATTTTGCAAACAATTACAATATGTCTTGGTGATGGCTTGCTTTGATTGATTTTGATGGGGGTTCTTTGTGCAATCTGGATCTCGATGGCTGGTTGCTTCTCCAGATTAGAGAAGTTTTCAGCTAGGATTTCCTCAAATAAATTTTCTGCCAACTTTTCTCTTTACTTCTTCTGGGAATCTAAAATACAAATGTTATTATGTTTGATAGAGTCACTGAATTCCCCAAGTCTATTCTTATGTTCCATAGTTCTTTCTCTCTTTTGTTCAGCTTCATTATTTTCCATTATTTTGTCTTCTATACCACTTATTAATTCCTCTGCTTCTTCCATCCTTGTATTTATTGCATCAAGCTTGATTCCAATTTCAGTTTTTACATTCTGCATTTCAAACTGATTTCTTTTTAACTCTTTATCTCTGTAGTAAGAGTCTCCGTGAAGTCTTCTATTCTTTTCTCAAGCTCAGCGAGTATCCTCATGATTGTTGCTTTAAATTCTCCATCTGGAATGATACTTACATCTGTTTTGCCTACATCTTTGGCCATGGCCTTATCTTATTCTTTCATTTGAGATGAATTCCTCTGTCTTGGCATTTTGTGAAAGTCTCTGCATTCTTTTTTGTGTTAGGAAAACCGGTTATATGTCCTGCTCCTGAAACTGGCCATATGAAGAAGTCATGTGGTGCCCAAGGCCTGGTGTTTCAAGATGTGTCTCTGGTGTGTGCTGCATGCACTGTGCTGTTGTGTTTTGACTGCTCTATCCTTCAGGCACTGGGGAGGAGAACAGAAAAATACCCTCCACCTGGGAGAAGGACAGGTAATAAGGGTTTAAAACCACAGCAGAATGGTGTAATTTTAAGGGCATCCTTGAGGATATTCCTAATGCATGTCTTAACCTGTCAGCAACATAATCTTAGTAAGACTAAAGATAGGGAATAGACAGCAATCAAGCATGAGGCTCCTTTTAAAATCTGCAAGTGTGTTATTGAGTATGTTCAGGTTATAGTTTTTTTCTCTGGAATTTCCTTGCTATGGGTATATGGTGGGAAAAGTTTTTTATTTTATTTTCTAAACTTTGGAATCTCAAACTCTCTCTCCAGCAACAAGTAACATTTCACTAATACTGTTATTAAAATACTAAACCTTTACCATTTACTCAGGAGTGGCAGTATCCTTATCATCCATAAGCTTCAGGGGGGAAAGTGAACAGAAATAATAAATTCTATAAATTGCCTTTATCTCCTGTTCATTCATCTTTATTATGCTTTAGCTTCTGCCTGGTTTATCTGACCTTGTTCACTTTCTCCTTCACCCACCAGACTTCAGTCATGCTGGCCTCTTTTGGTTTCTCATTCTCAGAAGCTTTTTCCTACCTGAGGATCTTTGTATATAATCTTGCTGAAATGTTACCCTGCTTGTTGATATGATAATAACAACCAAGAGACTAATGGCAGCCTCTTGTTGAAATGTTACCCTCCTCTCTCTATTCACAGGCCTAAGTAAGCACTTTTGTTCTAGGTGTGTCAACTTGTATTAGGTATATCACAATAGGCTAATAGTATAATGGTGGTACACAAGTCAATTTCAACTCCATTGTAAAAAATTAAAAGACAAAACTATTTTGTCTTTAGCCATAACTACAATTTTAATGGATACACAATATAAAAATATGTAAATTGTGAATCAATAACCTAAAGAATGTGTAAGAGGAGAAGTAAAAGTATAGATTTCCTGTATCATCCAAGTTCAGATGCTAGCATAAAATAAAATGTTATAACTACAAAATATTTTATGTAAGACTCATATTAAACACACATTAAAAGCCTGTAGCAGATACACAAACTATAAAGAGGAAGGAATCCACTGTAGAAAAATCATCAAATCACACACACATATATACACACACACACATAATAGCAAGAGAGGAAAAAAGAGGGCAGCCCCAGTAGTGCAGCGGTTTAGGGCTGCCTGCAGCCCGGGGTGTGATCCTGAGGACCTGGGATCGAGTCCCATGTCGGGCTCCCTGCGTGGAGCCTGCTTCTCCCTCTGCCTGTGTCTCTGCCTTCCCTCTCTGTGTCTCTATGAATAAATAAATAAGATATTTTAAAAAAAAAGAGAGAGAGAGAGAGAGGAAAAAAGAATCAAAGGAACTACAAAAGAGTGAGAAACAGTTAACAAAATTAGAGTAATAAATCTTTACCTATCAACAATTACTTCAAATATAAATGAATCAAACCCCAATCAAAAGACATAGAATGCCACATGGATTAAGAACAACAAAAACAAGAACCAACTATATGCTGACTACAACAGACTTGCCTTAGCTTTCAGGACACACATAGGCTGAATGTGAAAGTTTGGTAAAAGCTATTCTATGTGAGTGATAACCAAAAAATGAAGTAGCTGTTCTTGTATTAGACAAAAGGAACTAAGTCAAAAATTGTCGGGATCCCTGGGTGGCGCAGCAGTTTGGCGCTTGCCTTTGGCCCAGGGCGCGATCCTGGAGACCCGGGATCGAATCCCACGTCGGGCTCCCGGTGCATGGAGCCTGCTTCTCCCTCTGCCTGTGTCTCTGCCTCTCTCTCTCTCACTGTGTGACTATCATAAATTAAAAAAAAAAATTTTTTTTAAAAAATTGTCACAACTGTGAAAGAGGTCAATTTAACAAAGGATTGTAACAATTATAAGTATATATTCACCCAGCACTGGAGCCCCTAAGTATGTAAAGCAATTACTAATAGATCTAAAGGGAGAAACAGTAATACAATAATAGGGGACTATTACCCCATTTTCAACATTGAATAGTTCATCTAGACAGAAAATCAACAAGGAAACAGCAGATTTGAAGAAATGCATAGTCTAAATGGACCTAACAGCCATACAAAGTACATTCCATCCAACAGCAGCAAAATCCATATTTTTCTCAGGTGCACATGGAATATTCACCAGGATAGATCATATGTTGGACTACAAAGAAAAGACTTAAGATAATTAAGACAATTGGAATATCAAGTATCTTTCTTAGCAAAATGGTATAAAACTAAAAATCAATAGTAGGAGGACAATTGAGCAATTCACAAATACATGGAAATAAAATATTCCCAAGCAGCCAACTGATAGAGAAGAAATCAAAAGAGAAATCAAATACATATCTTGAGTTGAACAAAAAATGCAAATATGACAAAATTTATAGGATATAGCAAAGGCAGTTCTAAGAGAAAAGTTCATAACAATAAAGCAATTTAAAGGTCTCAAACAAACAATCTAACTTTATACCTTGAGAAACTAGAAGTAGGACAAACTAAGCCCAAATTTAACAGAAGGAAAGAAACAGTAAAAATCATAGCAGAAATAATTGAAATAGAGCCTGCAAAAACAACAGAAAAGAGCAACAAAATAAGAGCTGTTATTTGAAAAGATAAAAATCTGCAACTACACCAATAGCAAGATGCTAATTGGAATATATATGTCATGTAGGAAAAAGGCTTTAATCTTAGAATTCTAAAATGCCAATCAGGCATAACATTATGGTGTTTTGAAATGTTAGCTCTTCGTTATCTACGATGAATTTTCATTTTCACCTGATCTCTGAGCACATGTTCAGGTTTCTCTGTGTACACAGAAATACATGACCTGTATAATGCCTGCTAGTTATTCCTAGCTGAAATGTCTCCTCACAATACCTTTCTGTTCTTCTCAGAAAATAAATTCCTGGAAATGGAAGACTAAATAAATCCCCTTTTACAATTTTCCTTTAAGGCTGAGGCATAGCTAAACTTACCTAGCCAAGGCCTAGTTTCACACTTTCTTGGATTTCACCTTAAGATGAAGGCAAACCTTGGTTCATCCCACCAGTCTGGTAGGAACGAAGGAAGACAGTACACCATGAAATGAATAATGTTTGATCTTTTTCCTTCTCATGCATTTCTCAAAGATTTTTTTCCACGATGGTGTGGGTGTCTTGTGTCATTTTGTTATTCATTAATTTATTTGATTAATATATTATTATATGCCTAGCATATGCCAGGCATTGGTACCAGGTACCAGAGATTCAGTGGTAAGCAAAACCATTGTCTCTGTCGTTCTAGAGCACAGAGACAGAGAAAGAGAAAGACATAGTTGAATAGTAATACAGGTCTCCATAGAAATTACAGTTGTGAGAATGCTAGGAAGGACTCCCCAGGCTAACTGGACTCCTAAGCACAAACCCTGATCCTTTTTTGAAGTGAAGGCTGTGTTAGGAATTAAGGAATAATAGAGGATTCAGGGTGCATATAGGGTAGGTTCAGGGACTATGTGCAGATATATGTTGGGAACACAGAAAGCAGAGGAAACAGATGATAAATATGCCTTTGCGATAGGAGCCAGGTGGTTTATCAAAGATTGGAAGAATTTATATTTTCAACGTGATTAATAAGTTAGTACTTTGCACTAAGATATTTAAAAATCAATTTGGCAAATGATATCATTGCCAAATCAATCTGTATCCTGAAGGTTGAGGCCAGTGGGATGTGGAGCTATGAAGAGCTGAGAAATGGTAAATAAATTTTCAGAGCCAGATTGGGCACTTTGTGATTTGAGACAACCTGTGTTTCCAAAGGAGACAATTCAACCTTCTGTGTGAGAATGAATGACATTTTGAGCCAACCCCAACAAGGGGGCCTCTAGTGATCATCACAGAGAGAACAGATTGTTTAGAAAAGAAACTCTGGCCAAGGAGAATTTCATCAAGAGGAGCCTTAGGGTAAAATTGTGCCAACAGTTTAATAAAAACAAACCTGTTTGGTGGAAGGTGGGGGAGAAGGAAGAATGGACTCAGTTGTACTCACTTGTAATTCATCATCTTACTTTAAATTAACTAGTTGAAATGCCCATTAAAATTTTATGAACCTGTACTCCTTTTAGAATCCTTGGACTGATTTTTTTTTATTGTACTGTTTTCCATTCGATAAAATATCGAATGGAAAAGTAAGATCTCAGTAAGCATTTGTTGATAGATGTAAATATTATATTTGCGTTTCAAATTATTACTGCTATTCTTATTTTTGCATTTTGTTCGGCAAACTAGAGGATGTAGAAGAATCATATTGTAAAATACATAATTCATGCCTTAAGAAAACAGGATGGAGAAGATTACAGAGCATTAAAGATGAAAGTCTGAGGGGAAAGATTGAATATATATTTGGATTCAGTAATGAATGACTTACGTATGGTATTTGCAACTTATTTTTCTTTTTCAAAAAATGGAAAAATGGAATATTTCAACAAATATTGGGGCTCCTGGGTGACTCAATCAGGCATCTACCTTGAGCTTAGGTCATGATTCCAGAGTCCTGGGATCAAGCCCTGCATCGGGCTCCTTGCTCAGGGAACCTGCTTCTCCCTCTCCCTCTGCCCCCTGCTCATATTCTCTCTTTCTCTCTCTCTTTCTCTCTCTTGGTTCTCTCAATTGCAAATTAATGAATTCTTAAAAAATACAAATATTTATCCATGCTTTGGCAAAAACATTCAGATTTAAGTTGCCCATGTATTTACTAGGCTATTACTGGAAAGTTCTCACCAAATAAGGTGTAAATGTCAACTGAAGTCATCATATCCCTTGATACCATAAATAAAATTCACAATCTCCATCTCACATCTCTTGAGAAGTCCCATATCCTCTACAGCATTTCAGTGAATTCCAAGGCTTTCTCTTTTCTCGGCCACCTCTTGTGTTTTCCCTTCCACAGAATTTTTAGTCTCATTTCAACTTCTAGTGCTGCTGCCGTTTTACCTTGTCCACATTAACCCAGACGCGGAACATGTATACATTTCAGAACTCAAAGAATACTCGACATGACGTATGTAGAAAATCCCAACTCCAGTTCTCAGGCTGCTCATCTGAACTACTTCCTTGCCTTCGCACCCCACATTTGGTCCATTAGCAAAACCTATGAGCTCTACTTTCTGAATATACTCAAACTTTGTCCATTTTCAAACACTCCTTCTGCCACTCTGGTTCCAGCCCTCTTCCTTTCTTTCTTTGCCTTTGCTTTCAATCTATTCTCAACCAACAGCCAAATGGATCCTGTATAAACATAACCTGTCACATTGCTGCTCAAAATCCTCCAATGGCTTTCAGTTCACTAAGTCAGCAGCCTATAGGCCTCTGTGTGATCTGATTCCCAATTACCTCTGTGAGAGCCTCCTAATCTGAAACCCATCATTTGCCAACTCCAGATTTACTGACCTGTTGTTTCTTGAAGACCTCAAGCACATCGCAACCTCAGGCTTTGCATTTGCTGTTTTCTCTGCCCAAAATGCTCTTCCCTCCAATTCTTTGATGGCTAGTTTCCTCATTCCTGGAAATAAACTTTATCTCTGCAGCTAGCCCTCTCCTCCTGACATTAAGTAAAATATAGCCACCTCAACAAACATTTGATGCCAGAACACTCTCAGTGTTCAATGTGTCTCTCTTCTTTTTTTCTTCCTCATCCCTTTTTCCATTCTCATCCCCAAATTTTTCAGAACAGCAGAATATCTCTGATTTGCCCTCTTTTTTCAAATCATGCTTTGATATCCAAACTTTCTTTTTTTTAAAAAAATTGATTTATCCATTTGACAGAGATAGGGAGAGAGCTCTAGCACAAGCAGGGGCTGCTGAGAGGGAGAGGGAGAAGCAAGCTCCCCACTGAGCAGGGAGCCCTAGATGCTGGGCTCGATCCCAGGACCCTGGGATCATGACCTGAGCCAAAGGCAGATGCTCAACCAGTTGAGTCCCAGGCATCCAGAGATCTGAACTTTCTTATAATATGCAGCCTGTCAAGCTGAAATTTAGCAAAATAAGAGATTATTCAATTAGGAGAACAAGTCAAAACTTTTTTTAAAGATTTTATTTATTTATTCATGAGAGACATAAAGAGAGAGGCAGACACAGGCAGAGGGAGAAGCAGGCTCCACGCAGGGAGCTCAATGTGGGACTCAATCCCAGGACTCCAGGATCAGGCCCTGGGCTGAAGGCAGGTGTCAAACCACTGAACCACCCAGGGAACCCTGAACAAGTCGAAACTTGAAGTCAGTTGTGATTTTGAGCTCTCTCTTCCTCTCCCTTCCCCTTTCTCTGGCTCTCTGCCTTTTGCCACTGTGGTGCTAGGAAGCCGGAATTTAAGAACTAGACTATTATAGGAGCAAGGAGGAAAAGAGAAATGTCAGGGTGTTTTTCCTCTGGCTCTTCTTACTGTTGTGTGATTTGGAAGTGGCTACCTCCCTTTATAACTATTATCTTTCTAAGGATTTTTCCTTTTTCAACTTGTCTCTGACAAAAGCTTTTCCTTCCCAAACCCCTTCAGGCCCAGGGTTGGGGTGATGCCCACCTGTGCTAGAGCCTGAATGCCCTAACAGCTCCCACTGGTTCCCTTAACTTTGATTAAATAAATTAATAATCATTTGGTAAATCCATGATAACATAAAATGATAGCATCTTAGTTATTTATAAATTAAATATAATTAGTAATTGAAATATTAGTAAGATTAAATTACAATATGTATAAATAGACTTTAACCAGTTAAATGACGTGAAATTTTTAACCAGTTAAGTGACATAAAATTTTCAGATTGGGTATTAAAAAATCCTGATCTATCTTCTTTACAAAAGACACAGTTAAAAAATTTTTTGAAAGATTGAAAGAATAGAAAATGGCATATATCGTGAAATAAATCCAGAGTAGCTATATTAGTCCTAAGACAAGATAGGTATAAAAAATTTACTACATAATGATAAAGGATTCAATTCATTGAGAAGTTATAGGTCTACAATAGTTTTATCTAAAATCCTTGAGGCAAATATATTTAAAAATTTAGAAGTTGCAGTTTTACAGGTGCTTCAAATTCCAAATATGGTGATTAATTGAACCAGCTGTATTTACTAGAAGGATTTAATAGAACTGACAAATATAAGAAAGAAAGGGCAAAGGCAAAAGAATTAGCTAAGAATAACATGGATTAACAGAAAAGCTTAGAAGAGATTTCTCATTTCAGAAAGAAAAAGAAATGGGAAAAATAGATCACTTAAATGCATCATAGGAGCCTCAAAGCAAGCCTCTAAATATATATGTTTTATGAATATCCTGGAAATAGCTTAATTACATATGTAAGTCATACCTCCACTTCTTTGTTTTTCTACTTTGGTTCATTAGCTGATTTGGGCATCAAATGGAGAATTGAGTTCATTATACTCCTCAGTTTATGGCATATATTAATCTTTAGGTAGGAAAAGTTCCCTCTCTTGCCTGATTATTTTATTTTCTTCTATTTCCATTTTTTTTCATGCTTAATCTTCTTACCACTAGAGATAATCATCTTAATTTTTGAAAATATTCATCTTTTTATGTGATTATGTTCTTGGAAAATGACTGCTGCTACTTTATGTTCATGTATCTTTAATTTACCTAAATGATACTATTATACATATCATTCTGTTTCTTAGAAACAGAAACAGATTATTTAGCAGAGATAACCAGTAGCCCCAAGAAAGAAAAAAAAAAAAAAAAAAACCACTGGAGGGAATTGTCATCTGGTTAATTTACTTCCCCTGATGTCTGACTAAACTTCTTACAGTTGAGTCCGTTGTAGGTCTGTGTCCAATAAAAATAAAATTTTACTTTTATTTAAGTTTGCTTAATAAGTTTCTCTTTCTTGCTGCAAAAGTAAATCCCAAACAAGGAAAGGAAGTATGATTAATTTTGTTATCTTTTATTCTGAGTACTTACACACGGTGGCTATTAAAGTGATAGATGAAAATTGGCTCCCTCTTTGCACAGTGAATATATAAGAAATAATTAATAGAAGGCAAAGTAAGACAATAACACATTGTTAACTGCGAGCTACTTGGTCTGGTAGGCCCTAAGATGCTTTAATAAACAAACATTTCTCTGGAGTAAGGATGTAATTGAATCTTCAATATACCAAAGGACTAAACAGGTTAGTCTTCTCTGGGGAAATCTCAGATGAGGGAAATAATGGCTAATTCCCTATCTACGTTCAAAAAGTATTTCCTTATGAAAACTACAGATTTGCTGGCATGAAAGACCTTGGAGAAAATACCACATGTCCAAATATCCCTTTTTTAGGATAGTTTCATAACTGTAGAATAGTGATATGTATTCATCTTGGATATATTAGAGTGACAAAATGTTGGAAGTAGGGAATTGCAGAGAATAGTGAATAACTGAAACATTTTTCTAAGAAACTACAGAAGTAACTTCTTAGAGACACATAAACATACTGTAAAGCAATACTAAAGACAAAGGTGAGCTTAAATGGGAAATAGGTCATTTGTAGCATTTCCAGTCTTGATCTTTCTCAAGTATTGTTTGAAAGCCTGGGTAGAAGAAAACAGGCAGATTAGAAGGTTGAGATTTAGCTAGGAGGCAAGGATCAACTGGCCGGTTAGCTCAGTTGGTAGGAGCGTGGTGCTAATAGCTAGGAGGCAAGGGCCCTCGGGGCACTGGCACTACATTGGTTGGAGTGGTTGGTGGGCTGTGTGGTCCAGGCTAGATAGAATAAGAGTCCAGGACCTAAGTGTTGTGATGGCAATAGAGGAGTAAAGATCATGGGACTTGTTGGAGTCAAATTGGAATAAGGAAGTGATATGGCTAAAAATAAAAGGTTAGTTTTTCACTTTTCAAATACAGATTAGTTGTTAGTGATGACAAGGTCGAGAGTGTGTCTATGAGCATAAGCTACTATAGTAGAGTGGAGGTGAATGCTTTTGGAGTCACATAACTTGAACCTAGAGTGTGGATAGATAATTAACTGCTCTACTACGGATAGAATTTGAGAATAGAAATGAACAATGTGAACTGAGGTGCTTGTGAAGTCATTAATGAACAGATGTACATAGTTTTGGTGATAGGTTCATATATGATAGCAATGTTGAAGAATATCAGAAGTATGACTAAATAACCTAAATGGAAAAGAAGTAGTATTATTTATACTACAGTAGAGGAGTATTGGCTTCATGACAATTAGTATTAGGAATTTGATAATAGAGCCCTGTTTACCTTATGCACGCCTTTGCGTAAATCCTTTGGCCCTGCCATCACATATTGTACCAAAGTCTGGACAGAAAACTAGTTACGGACTTTGGAAAATAGTTTCTCTTTTTATAATTTTGGTAATGGATCATTTTAACATTTCCTTGCATGTCTGTTGCTTTCTAGATTACACTACTAGAGCTTACTGCAGTCTTGAACACCAGCTTTGCCTATCACCAATTTTTAAAGCAAAAACCATTGTCATGCTTTACTGAAACTTTCATTGTTCTCCCTTGCATTAACAGGCTACCTTAAATATCAGATTCTCCTTACCTTCAAAGAACAGCAAGATGAAGAATTAAAGGAGGTTAAATAGTGCTCAGATTCACAAAGCTCCATTGCTATGTGCCCTCGCCAGTCTATATTCATACTGCATCATCTTGCTTTCTCAGTGTATGGGTAGAAATAAGAAACAACAACAAAAACACTGTTTTAAGGTAGCTCAGAACTTTTGCAACTCTGTGTTAAACTTCAAAATGACAGATAAAGCAAATATTTTCCTCCAGAGTGTGGTGGCTAACAGATGTGGGCACTTACATGATTTCTGCCCTTATTCTGTATCTCTCTTTCTCCATTTCTCTTTCTCTCTCCCCCACCCCTACACACACACACACACACACACACACACACACACACACATTCTCTCTCTCTCTCTCTCTCTCAATAGTATATCCCAGACTTTGACACTCACACATAACATATACATGAGTAGAAACCAGGAATTTCAGATTCTGACTTTAAGGACCAGTAGTAATATGCATCATGGAGAATCCAAGCTGGATATGGGGAGTAGATAAACACAGAGCAGAACAAGAGAGTATGATCCTATCTAATGACATTCAGATTCAAAACTTAAATTCTTTTGTCTGAAAATAAATCCCTACCCTGTCTATTTGGGTTGTCAGATTGCTGTCAGATGTCCGTTTGCAGCCTCAGTAAATATGGAAAATTATAAAAATTCCAATGAATCTCTTCTTTATTAGATATGTACTTGCTCAATTTCCTTTTTTTTTTTTAAAGATTTTATTTATTTATTCATGAGAGACACAGAGAGAGAGAGAGGCATAGACACAGGCAGAGGGAGAAGCAGACTCCATGCAGGAAGCCTGATGTGGGACTTGATCCCAGGACTCCAGGATCACGCCCTAGGCCAAAGACAGGTGCCAAACTGCTGAGCCACCCAGGGATCCCCTCAATTTGCTTTTAAATGTCATAAATGCCACAAACATTTGATAATCATACATTATCTAAGTATGAATAAAGTAAATGGATTATGCAGTAGAAATTCACAAATGGGGATCCCTGGGTGGCGCAGCAGTTTGGCGCCTGCCTTTGGCCCAGGGCACGATCCTGGAGATCCGGGATCGAATCCCACATCGGGCTCCCGGTGCATGGAGCCTGCTTCTCCCTCTGCCTGTGTCTCTGCCTCTCTCTCTGTGACTATCATAAATAAATAAAAATTTAAAAAAATTAGAAATTCACAAATGGAAATCTAACATAAAAATCACAGACCAGGGGTGCCTAGGTGGCTCAATCAGTTTGGCATCTGACTCTTGATCTCAGCTTGGGTCTTGGTCTCAGGATTGTGAGTTCAAGCCCCATGTTGGGCTCCATCCTGGGGATGGAGCTTGCTTAAAAAGAAGTCATAGACCAGTGTTTTTCAAAGTGTGGTCTTCAAATTATGCTAGTTCCTAACCCAGGATTGAGCCCCACCCCACATTAGGCTTCCTGCTCTGCAGGGAGTCTGCTTCTCCTTTTCCTTTTGCCCCACCCCCTGCTCCTTCTCTCTCTCTCTCTCTCTCTCTCTCTCGCTCACTCTCTCAAATAAATAAATAAAAATCCTTAAAAAAAAGAATTTCAGAAGCAATATCAAACAGCCTTATTACAAATAAAAAATATGAATTTGTATAAGCGCAAATAAATCTGAGATTGTGAGGGCTTTTCTTTTTTTTACAAACAGCTGGAAAAGTAAAAGTTGAATGTAGTAAAGATGACAATATCTTAAACCTAGATTGTATTTGATCAATGATTCTTTTGCTCTAGTCTAAAAAGCTGAAAAATATGAAGTTTTGTCTACAATAATTAGAAGAATTGAAGGCTTCCTATCAATGAAAAATAAAAATAGTCACTTTTGATAAACAATTAACTTTTTAAGGAAAAATTCAAATTATCAATATTTAGTATAAATTGGATGAGTTTGCGTGAAGCAACACAAACTAGAAGCATCATTCAAAATTTTATTTTATGAGCCAATTATACTCATAGAGTGAAGCCTAAAAACTAAAGAGTAAATAATAAGTAACAATAGCCAGTGGCAAAGCAAAACAAACCACATACAAAATATCTCTATTATATAATAAAATGGCATCTCATTGTTATCAGTAATTTTTTTTATTTATGATAGTCGCACAGAGAAAGAGAGAGAGACAGAGAGAGAGGCAGAGACACAGGCAGAGGGAGAAGCAGGCTCCATGCACCGGGAGCCTGACGTGGGATTCGATCCCGGGTCTCCAGGACCGTGCCCTGGGCCAAAGGCAGGTGCCAAACTTCTGCGCCACCCAGGGATCCCAGTTATCAGTAATTTAACTTGGATCATCAAATTATTTCGTGGTTTTCCAGCAGATATTTTAATTTGTAGATGTGAAGTCCTTAATATGTAATGTTTGCCTAATATGTGTGGTTACATGAGAGTTAAGTCCATGATATCTTTTCCTATTTATTTGTAATATCCATTGCTAGGGAAGCTCTTTTTTTTTTTCATTTAGTTAATGGTTACTTTGGGTGTCATGATGTGAAGTGAACTGAGATTACACATAATCATCATCATTTATTCAAGTGGAAGAAAAATGTTTCTCATAAGATTGAACTTCAAGCCATTTGATGCTTGATTTATCCAAAGTGAACAAAAATAACTCAATATGCCTCTTATATTGGTCCATGGGAAAAATCTGATGTTCTGAAATTAAGGTTGATTCCTTTGGAGAACAATTGATTTTTCTTCTACCAAGACCATGGTCAAAGTAACTTCCAGCCTACTCTAAATTTTTAACCTGGGATTCTGAAAAACATTAAGGAGAGAATCTGTACTGCAAATTAATGTGAGGATTGATTTATGTTTCATATTCTCAATAGTTTTTGTTTCACCTTTGCTAAGCATATATGTAAGGTTCAAGAGAGTTGATATACCAAAAAAAAAAAAAGTTTTCTTTTAAGATTTTATTTATCCATTCATGAGAGACACACAGAGAAAGAGTCAAGAGACAGAGGTAGAGGTAGAGGGGGAAGCAGGCTTCCCACCAGGAGTCCAGGATCCTGGACCCCAGGATCACACCCTGAGCCATAGGCAGAGGCTCAATCGTTGAGCCCCAGGCATCCCCCAAAAAATGTTTTTAATTAAAAAATTTAAAAAATATTTTAGAAAGATGGCTGATTTACCTAGCAGTCTCTTAGAAGTGGGGGTGTGGGTGGGGAATATTCATTATTAATTTTCCCTGACATAATGGGGTCTTTGGGATTCCAGATATTTAGTGAGAGCTTCTTCTTTTGGACTTTAGGCTGAGATTTTTCTCCTGTTTCCAGGAGGATATAAAAAGTAGAGTTCAACCTATGATAGATTCATTTGAGTCTTAAATTTAAAGACACTTGCAGAATGAAAGTGAGAGGATGGAGAAACATTTATGTAATCATCTAAATTGATGTCAAAAGAAAGCCAGAGTAGCAATACTTTTATTAAACAAACTAGAATTTAAACCAGAGTGTAATAAGAGATGAAGTAGGGCACTATATCATAATAAAGGGGACTATCCAACATGAAGATCTCACAATTATGAATATTTATGCCCCTGACTTGAGAGCACCCAATATATAAAGTAATTAATAACCACATAAAGATACTCACTGATAATAATACAATAATAGGAGAGGACTATAACACCCTGTTTACAGCAATGGACAGATCACCTAAGCAGAAAATCAACAAGAAAACAATGGTTTCGAATGACACACTGGACCAGATGGACTTAACACATATATTCAGAACATTCATCATAAAGAAGCAGAATACACATTCTTTTCAAGGGCACATGGGACATTCTCCAGAATAGATCACATACTAGGTCACAAATTAGACTTCACACAAGTACAAAAAGAATGAAATCATACCATGCAACTTTTCTGGTCACACTCCTATAAAACGTGAAGTCAACCATAAGAAATAATTGAGAAAGACCACAAATTCATGGAGGTTACACAGAATGCTACTAAACAATGAATAGGTCAACTAGAAAATCAAAGAAGAAATTTTAAAAATACATAGGAAAAAATGAAAACATAGTGGTCCAAAACCTTCTGTATGCAGCAAAATTGGATATAAGAAGGAAGTACATAACAATACAGGCCTATCTTAAGAAGCAAGAGAAATGTCAAGTAAATAACTTAATATTACACCTGAAGGAGCTAGAAAAAGAACAACAAATAAAGCCTAAAGCCAGTAGAAGGAAAATACTAAAGATTAGGGCAGGAATAAATGATATAGGCACTAAAACAAAATAAAGCAAAGAAAAGATCAATGAAACTGGGAGCTGGTTTTTAAAAAAAAATTAATAAAAATTGATAAACCCCTAGCCAGACTTATCAAAAAGAAAAGAGAGGAGTGTCTGGTTGGCTCAGTTGGTGGAGCATAGGACTTTTAATCTCAGGGTTCGAGCCCCATGTTGAGTACAGAGATTACTTAAAAATAAAATCTTTTTTTTAAAAAATAAAAGAAAAAGAGCCAAATAAATAAAATCACAAATGAGAGAGGAGAAATAACAACCAATGCCACAGAAATACAATTATAAAAAAAATCTTATGAAAAACTATATTTCCAACAAATGGAACAATCTGGAAGAAATGGATAAATTCCTAGAGACATAAACTACCAAAACTGAAATGAGAAGAAATAGAAAACTTGAACAGACCGATAACCGGCAATGAAATGGAATCAATGGAATCAGTAATCAAAAATCTCCTAACAAACAAATGTCTATGGCCAGATGGCTTCACAGGTGAATATACCAAACATTTAAACAACAGTTAATATGTATTCTTCTCAAACTATTTCCAAAAAAAAAAAAAAAAGGAAAGGAAGGAAAACTTCCAAATTCATTCTATGAGGCCAGAATTACGCTAATACCAAAACTGAACGAAGCCTACACTAAGAACTACAGGCTAATATCCCTGATGAACATGGATGTAAAAATTCTCAACAAGGTCCTAGCACCTTAAATCCAACAGTACAATAAAAGAATTATTCACCATGATCAGGTAGGATTTATTCCTGGGCTGCAGAGGTGGTTCAGTATTTGCAAATCAATCAATGCAATACACCACATTAATAAAAGAAAAGATAAGAACCATATGATCCTTGCAATAGATGCAGAAAAAGCATTTGACAAAATGCAGCATGATTAAAAAAAATAGTAAAAACCTTCAAGAAGATAGGGTTAGAGGGAACATACCTCAACATAATAAAGACCATATTTGAAAACCCCACAGCTGATATCATCTTCAATGGGGGAAAAACAGAGTTTTTCCTCTGTGGTCAAGAACAAGACAGAGATGTCCACTTTCACCACTGTTTTTTTAGCATAGTGCTAGAAGTCCTAGCCACAGCAATCAGACAACACAAAGAAATAAAAGGCACCCAAATTGGCAAAGAAGAAGTCAAACTTTCACTATTTGTAGATGACATGATACTACAGATAGTAAACACAAAAGACTTCACCAAAAAATTGCTAGAACTGGCACACGAATTTAACAAAGTCTCAGGATACAAAATCAATGTACGGAAATCCTTTGCATTTCTATACACCAATAATGAAGCTGCAGAAAGATAAATTAAATAATCAACCTCATTTACAATTACACCAAAAACAATGAGATACATAAGAATAAACCTAGCCAAAGACATAAAAGATCAGGGCACGTAGGTGGCTCAGTGGTTGAATACATGCCCTCGGCTCAGGTCGTGATCCCAGGGTCCTGGAATTCAGTCCCGCATTGGGCTCCCCACAGAAAGTCTGCTTCTTCCTCTCCCTATGTCTCTGCCTCTCTCTCTCTGTATCTCTCATGAGTAAATAAATAAAATCTTTATAATAAAAAAATACATAAAAGATCTGTACTCTGAAAAACCATAAAATACAGATGAAAATTGAAGATGACACAAAGAAATGTAAAAATATTCCATGCTCATAGATTAGAACAAATATCGTTAAAATGTCTATATTACCCAAAGCAATCTACACATTTAATGCAATCTCTATCAAAATGCCACCAGTATTTTTTACAGAGCTAGAACAAGCAATCTTAAAATTTGTAAGGAATCACAAATGACTCTGAATAGCCAAAGCAGCCTTTGGGGGGAAGAAAAAAAGGAAAGGTGAAGGCATCACTATTATAGACCTCAAGTTATATTACAAAGCTGTAGTATAAAAACAGTATGGTACTGGCACAAAAATAGACACATAGATCAATGGAACAGAATAGAAAACTTGGAAATACACCCAAAACTAAATGGTCAATTAATCTTTGACAAAGCAGGAAAGAATATCCAATGGGGGGAAAAAAACAATCTCCTCAATAAATGGTGCTGGAAAAACTGAACAGTAACATACAGAAGAATGAAGCTGGGCTATTTTTCTACAACACAAAAATAAATTCAAAATGGGTTAATGACCTAAATGTGAGACCTGAAACCATAAAAATTCTAGAGGAGAACACAGGCAATAACTTCTTTGACATTAGCCAGATCAACTTCTTACTAGATATATCGCCTGAGGCAAGGGCAACAAAAGCAAAAATAAACTATTGGGACTTCACCCAAATAAATTTTTTTCACAGTGAAGGAAACAATCAACAAAAACGAAAGGATATACTACAGAATGGAGAAGATATTTGCAAATGATACATCTGATAAAGGGCCAGTATCTAAGATCTATAAAGAACTTACCAAACTCAGCACCCAAAAACCAATCCAGTTAGAAATGGGCAAAAGACATGAACAGACATTTTTCTAAAGGAGATATACAGATGGCAACAAACACATTCAAAAATGCTCAATATCACTCCCAGTAGGGAAATAAAAATCAAAACTACAATAAGATATAACCTCATACATGTCAGAATGTCTGAAATTAACAATGCAGGAAACAACAGATGTTGAGCAGGATGTGGAGAAAGGGGAAATCTCTTACACTGTTGGTGGGAATGCAAACTGGTAAAGCCACTCTGGAAAAGAGTAACTCAAAAAATTAAAAATAGAACTACCCTATGACCCAGCAATTGCACTACTAGGTATTTACCCAAAGGAATCAAAAATATTAATTCAAAGTGATACGTGCCTCCTGATGAATATAGAAGCATTAACAACAATAGCCAAATTATGGAAAGAGCCCAAATGTCTATTGACTGAAGAATGGATAAAGAAGATGGAATATTACTCAGGCATGAAAAAGAATGAAATCATGTCTTTTGTAACAATGTGAATAGATCTAGAGAGTATAAAGTTGAGCAAATAAGTCAGAGAAAAATATGATATGATTTTACACATATGTATAATTCAAGAAAGAAAACAAACAAACATAGTGTGTGGGGGGGAAGAAAGGCAAACCAGGAAACAGACTCTTAGCTATAGAGAGCAAAGTGAGGGTTGCTGGAGGGGAGGTGGGAAAAGAGACAGGTTAAATGGGTAATGGGGATTAAGAAAGGCACTTGTGAGGAGCATACAGGGTAGTATGAAGTGTATGGAAGTTTCTACACCTGAAACTAATATTACACTGTATATTAACTATCTGGAATTTAAACAAACACTTGAAAAAAAAAGTGAAGTTAAGTGAAGTTCAAATTAGCTTGTTTCTTCAAAGGACCCCAGTGTGAAGCTGGCAGACTGCTCCCATTAACTTTGTAGTATACAGCCTAAGTAAGTAGGTAAAAAAGAAGCTCAAATCTCCATATTGAATGGTGAGATGGCAAAACCAAGCTAGGTAGCCTTTATTTAACAAGAACCAGAAAAGCTGAAGTCCAGAAATGGTAGCTAGCTAATACAAACTATCAAAACCTACATTCCTCTCAGTAAAACATAAGGTAATTTTTACCTGTGGTGCCAGAACCTACATTATAATATGGTTTGAGCCTTTGAGGTCTTTGATAATCTAGAAGGTTATTGAATCAATTTTTTTACTAATGTTCAGAATATGTGCTACATATGATTTATAGAGCCTACCAGCATATCTTGTAGATGTGCCCAATTGAGGAACTACAATTGGAGAAAAGGAGTGGAAGAGCTAGAGCACAATGTTAAGTCCTGATTATCTTTGCTTTTCAAAATCAGACAAGATAATTAAGTGCAACAAAACCTTACAGCCTTTGCTAGAATTTCTCAGTAGATGACCTGCACACCAGATACATTAGAATTAACTTAAGTGCCAACCATAAATTTCCTGGCCCTTACTACCCAATAAACTAAATCAAAATCTCTGCAGGCCTACCTGGTATACATTAGTGTTTGAAAGCCACTGCTGATTGAACAACAATCATTCATTCATTTGCTAATGCATTCATCTGTGCCTTCAGTTAACAGAATTTTGGAATGCCCACTGCAGCAAGGAACTGCATGTCATTGAAGAGAAATCAGAATTAAGACATTGTGACTGGCTAGTCCGGTTTATATTTTAACAGAGGAGGTTAGAAATCTATAAAAATCAATTTAATACTGTTAAAAGTCTAGAACACATAGAATTCTGTAAATCCTGTAAAGTGTTTTGACATGAGATATTCCATTTTAACCTTGTAATATCTCAATCGCTACTTCTAATGTTGTGCTCATTAAGCTGTATACTACTTCATCAATGTTTGCATACCCATGAGACCATTAAGTCCCCAAGAGTAGGGGCCTGAATTTATTCACCTGGATATCTCTTGAACAATGAACAGTAGGGCACACACAACCAAATGTGAAGTTTGTTAAACTGACTAAGATGTATTATTATGCCTTATAGTACAGGCAACTTTAATATGCTGAAAAATTCTCCAATTCCACAACTTTCTAAAGATCCATTTTATTTCCTTATTCTGTTCGTGTCCTCATATGTCTTCCTAAAATTATTTTGGTATCAACTTTATTCAAATCCAATCATCTTTTGACTATTTAACAGATTGTATATACTGTTTTAAGTGCTTGAGATATTTAAATAAATGACACACTCTGTTTAGATGGGTGTTGTGTGCTAGTGAGGGAAACAGACACATTAATTAATATTATTCAATAAGAAATTCCCTATGACAAATTATAGTAAACAGCACTTTAAAAACAAAAGCAGGGAACAATCATTTAAACCCATGGGAGGATGTCAAGGTATATTTCATTATTTTGTTTAATTTTAATGCTTATTTAATTTATTTTTAACATTTTTTTCAGTATCTCTTTATGAATGTGTATATATACATATATATACAAGTTTATATAAAGAGGACCATATTATATATGCTCTTTCAGTAGAGACATGATTCTATAAATAACTTTTTCTTTATTTTCTATCATCCTCTTACAGTCATTCCAAGATAACCAGTGTTAATTAAATTCCATGCTTTTGTTTTTAAGGGATAGATTTCCAGCAGTGGGATTGCCAGATTGAAGGGTATCTGTGGTGTTAAAACAAAAATTGCACCAGACAAAGCTAATCAGACACTGAAAACTTTATTCAAAGCTATTGCAATAGGGGAGAGAGAACACAACTTAAGTCCACTCAATTCTGCTGAAACAAAAGGAGTGTTTAAGAGCTGGGATGGGACTACAGAAATCACAAGCCATCTATGTTTGCTCATTAGCTTTACCCAAAGGAAAAGTACACAGTCCTCATATCTTCATGACAGGAGATAACTTTACAACTTGAAGGAAGGCAGCCACTGAAATTACGTTCCTACCATCCACAGAGATTAGGGGGAAAGGGTACTATCTTCCCAGATGAGTACATTTTAAAAGGATGGCTCCTAGATCCTTGAGAAAGATAGCCCTGGGTTGTAAAACTGACAAATGACTTTTGAAAAAAAATTACACCTCAAAGGGGCAGAGAAAGATTTACAGTTACAAGCTTTCCAAAGTAAATACTCTAAGAGAATAGGGCCCTCAGTGGTTAGGACATCTGGATTCTATAAGAGCCACAGTGAAAAGGAGATCAGGGGCCAGGAGACAGGAAGAAATCTGTCAAAAGTTCAATCAAGCTGAGGGAAACATTAGGCCATTTTAGCCAGTAGATTTGATTGTATTGGCTATCACCAGATTGATTATTTTTATCAAAGGTCTATAACAATTCACATTTTACCATTTCCCCATCTTCTCAACATTAGAAATACAATTAATTTTATGTCCTTACATTGTGATTGGTAAAAAAAAGGAACATTTTATTTTTGTTTGTACTTTTATTTCCCTGACTACTAAAAAGGCTAAATATCTTTTAGCCATTTAATTAGATGCTTCTTGTAAATTTCATATCTTTCCATTTTGTTTTCATTTTGGTTGGCCTGTCTTTTTATTTTCATTGTTAATATTTTTAACCTTATTTGTTTATGGACTTTTATTATCTTTACTACTTATTTGTTATTCATTTTGGTTAAAACATTTTTTTAAAGATTTGCTCTATTTATTCATGAAAGACACATACACAGGGAGAGAGAGAGAGAGAGAGAGGAAGAGACACAGGCAGAGGGAGAAGCAGGCTCCATGTAGGGAGCCCAACATGGGACTCAATCCCAGGTCTCCAGGATCATGCCCTGGGCTGAAGGTCGGTGCTAAACCACTGAGCCACCTGGGCTGCCCTGGTTAAAACTTTTTTTTTTTTTTTTTTACTGATTGCCTGGAGCCAGGTTGAGGGGAAAGGATTAACTGCAAAAGAACAAGAGGAACCTTTTGGGATGGTGTAATGTACTATATCTTAGTTGTGGTGAGGCTTACATGAGTTTGTATATTTGTCAAAACTCTTCAAACTATACACTTAAACTGGCTAAATTATATATAAATGATACCTCCATAAAGTTGGGGGAGGGGAATTAGAAAAGAATCCTTAACACATAGAACAATTAAGGTTTGTGTATTTCATTGTATGCAAATTTTATACATCAGAAGAAAACCCTAGCTAATATTGAATTCTAATTAACAATTTACATACTGAAATATTTAGGGGATATGTTGCCTTCAAGTTCTTTTGAAATGCATTAAAAATATAAAATGAATTAATGGATAGATAAAGGGAAAGATAGATATGACAAAACAAATGTTTTATCATTTATATAAATGATAGATGTTGATATAATAATTGCTAATTGTAGGTCTAAGTAGGAGTATATGACTGTTTTGCAAAAACTTTCATAATAGGGATCCCTGGGTGGCGCAGCGGTTTGGCGCCTGCCTTTGGCCTGGGGCGCGATCCTGGAGACCCGGGATCGAATCCCACATCGGGCTCCCGGTGCATGGAGCTTGCTTCTCTCTCTGCCTGTGTCTCCGCTTCTCTCTCTCTCTCTCTCTGTGACTATCATAAATAAATTAAAAAAAAAAAAAATTAAAAAAAAAAAAAAGAATTTAAAAAAAAAAAAACTTTCATAATAAATATATATAATAAAAATATATCCTGAACACCTAAGTTGCTATATAGTATACTAAAATTTCTTATAAGACTTTACTGCTTTAGGCAGAATTATAAGATCACCCTCAAGATTCCTAGCCCCTGACATACCCTCATCTTCTTCCATTTATTCAATCAAACAGGAATCTAGTTGCTTTGAGAAGGGACGTTGTAGATGTAATTAGCATCTCAAATCAGGTAAGTTTCAGATAGGGAAATTATCCTCAGTGAGACTAGTCCCTTTTCAGGCTCTTTCTGGCTCCAGTATTGATTGGTCCAGTTGTTATGCAGTATAATGAGGACTCATTGTTCTGCTTCACCATTTTTGGTATATTGGCTTGATCTTGTAAGAGGATTAAAGTAGAAGACATAGTAGAGCAAACTCAGTTTCCCTCTCCTCTCTTTTCTCCTTGTCTCCTACCTCTTTTCTTCTTTCAGTCTTTATATATTTAGTTACTTCCCTCCCTCTCCTGAAGGTTAACTAATAATAATATGTAACAATAATTATAATAACTTATAAAAGCAGCTCTCAAAAGCATCCTTCTTGGAATTCACCAATGATCTCAAGCAAGAGGCATTAAAGAAGAAGGTGAGAGGGAGAATGAGAATCTCCAATCAGTCCAGTGAATACTGCTACCTGACCAAATCCACCAGACCCATGCCTCTTCTTCTCAGCCCATAAAACTATAATCCCACTTTGACTTGTGAAGTCAGCCACTCTTCAGATGCTCCCTCATGCTCATTAGATGAATAAAGTGTCTGAACTCTATTTGAGTCACTTAAACTTTTTTTTTCACTGATACTGTTTAGGCTTATCACTTTATAGCTGCAAGATGGTTGCCACATTTTCTGGAAGGGCATGAAGTAACAATGTCTAAGGACAGAGGATGTTTTCCTCTTGTGTTTATTTTAAGGAAGAAACTTTATCTGAGAGACTGAGTCATACTTCTCCCTCAGATCTCAGTGGCCAAGACTGAATCACATTCTAAAGTCCTACTTCAATGGAAGCTAGCAAGGTGACTATTCAATATTTTTAGCTGCTCTGTTGGGAGGTAAGTAAACAAGAAAGAAATCCTGAGGATGGGAGGAATGGCTGTAAGGTATGTAGCCAGAAGTGCACAGCACCACATTTTTCCAAAATGTTATTGAATATGTCATATCATTTCAAGTTAGTATGTTCAATTTTTCAAGTGCACAGACACAATTCTATGACACTCTTTCCTAATATTTTGATTGCAATTAGAGGAGTTTTCAAGTAAAGCCAAACTATTTCAACATACTTTAAATAATAGATTATTTTCCTGTTTGAAAATCGGCTTGAAGAAAGGCTCTTCATAAGAAATTTAAATGCTGGCATATAGCTGCTTGAGCAAAATAGTCAGCATCAATACAAACAGAACATGTTATCAAAAGTGAAACAAAATGGTTAACTTGTACATTAATATCATTAACAGTAAGGGCCATGTGCTAGCCCTGAAACCAAACTAGGAAACCAGTCTCCCCCTTTGTGTCTTCTATTGTTTGAGGATGTGTTTCTGTTCAGGTCAATATGCATCATAGGTACCTTGCTAGTGAAATAAGCAGTGTTGCTAAGCAACAGGTGAAAAAAATGATGTTAGAGAAAGCCATCTCTTTAAAGCAATAGCTGACAAGAGAGCGGTTGCTGAGTGTCATTTAACATACATGAAAATTGAACCTTGTGATCATCTGCAGTTCAGTGTGTCAAGCTGCTCTGCACTGCTAACGTTTTTAAAGTTGAATGAAAGGTAATCAAGAGGATGAAATGTGGACCCTTCCATCATGCTGTAGGTAGCTCCAAGAGGACAGCCGATCAATGATTCCCACATGTTGATGTATTCTGAGATGTAAGTTGCCAATCAGTAATCATATTATTGGTTTCTCCCCCCAATGTCGCCTCTTCCTGTTTCTTCTTTTGGCCCATATTTGAAAAACATGTATCTGATAAAGAACTGGTATTTGGAATATATAAAGAACCCCCAGAACTGAAGAAGGAACAACAACCCAATTTAAAAATAGGCAAAAGATTTTAATAAATATTTCACCGAAGAAGATTAAAACTTTAAAAGTAGATGGCAAATAAATATATGAAAAGAAGTGCAACATCAATAATTAGAGAAATCCAAACTGAAACCATAGTGACATACCTCTTCACATCTATAGCAATGGCTAAATAAACCAAAACAAAACAGTCAAAAAACTCCAAACCTGAAAGTATCAAAAATTGCTGAAGGTATAGAGTAACTGTAAATTTCATACATTTTGGTAGAATGTAAAATGGTACCATCACTAGGGAAACCAGTTTGGGAGTTTTCCTATAAAGTTAAACATACACTTAACAAACAACTCAGTAATTCTGCTCCCAGATATTACTCAAAGGAAATAAAATTGTATGTCCTCCCAAGAACATGCATGTAAATATTTCTAACTGGTTTTATTCTTAACATTCCAAAAAATGGAAATACTTCAAATATCTATCAACTGCTACGTGGAAAAACAAACTCATAAATGCATACAACAGAATCCTACTCAGAAACTCAAAAGAACACATCATCAATATTTGCAACAATACAGATGAATCTCCAATGCATTGTACCAAATGTAAAAAAGACCCCCCCAAAAAAAAATCCTCATATTATATACTTCATGGCAGTGGCAGTTTGGAAAAGTCAAAACCGCAAGAGACAGAAAACCAATCAATAGTTGCCAGGTACTGAGAGTGAAGGGAAGTGATTGCCTAAAAGGGGGATGAGAGAGCTTTCAGTGGTGATAGAAGTGTTCTATATGTTGATTGTGATGGTGATTATGTGACTGTGTATTTTTTCAAAATCCATAAACACTACACTTCAAAAGGATGAATTTACTTACTGCAACGATATTATACCTTAATAATTCTGACTTCTGACTCCATAAAATGACAAGAACAAAACTCAGTTACTTAAAATCATTTACTCTCATAAATCTGTAGGTCATCGGGGAGATTTTGCCTCAGGTTGATATTACTTAGAGGGTTCTGCTCCTTATTGCTCTCTCTCGGGACCATTGGGCTGTCTGGGGCATGATTCTTCTTGTGCATTCATAAGGTTTTCCAACATCTCACTGACTAAATAAAACACTTGGAGAGCCCAAAATCAAGAAGAGATCAAACTACTGAAACTCCACTCTGCCCTGTATCTTCCTATCCCTGAAAGAGTAGAGAATTAAATCCAATTCAAAAATACTGTACTACTCAAAACAGGTTGGTCATGCACAATTTTAAGGAGCTTTTGGTGAATCAGGGTTATGGAAAATTAGAGGAAGCTGACATTAGCTACTTCCTACAAACACCTCAGCAGGTTATAATGAAAGCAAATTTCAGAAAAAAATTTACCACATACCAACATTTATGGAATGAATATTCTTTAGAAGAAGGAACAAAATGCTTACATAACCTGTTCTGTCAGTTTGATAAAAGCCCATTTTTCTCTCTCTCTTTTTGGATACTGATCTGATCTTGCACGAATAGTTGAGGCAAATATAACTATATTCTAGATGCAAAATTCTATGCACTGAAAGGCAGCTTATAATTATCGTGAGCCAACCAAAATCCTCCATGCCAATAGATGGAGAAAGAATTCTTTCAGAATCAAAGTCTCTAGCACCCTTCTCAAGCACATAAGCTACCAGGTTTGCTAGGTGCATATATCCTGCTCAATTAATGTGGAGAGTGTGTCTAAAATGTTTGAGCTAATCTTCTAATCTTTATTTTCACTGTTTTCATCAGTGAGATCCCATTTCTAACATTCATTATGCGAATTAGCAAACCACTAACTAATTTCAGCTGTAAATCCCTGTATCAAAAATTCAATTGTTGAGTGCCTTAAATAATGCAGTACATGTACTTCAGAAGTAGCTGCTTCTAAAATGGAGCTGTTCTGATTAAAAAGGATAAGTGACAATGCCAAAGATGTGAATCCTTGATTACAGCAATTGACAGCACCTAATATGTAGATGGCCTGACACTAATTAATACATATAAAACACCACAGTGACTATGCCGCAGTATTTAAAACAAATTGCCCAGGGGAAATGTTTAAGTGTTCATGACAACATTATTCAAAAATACCTATATGCCCAAAGGAGAGTGGGTAAATAAAATTATGCAATATTCCAATAATAGAATACTACAAAAACAAGAAATATACATAAAAACATTGATGAATTCCACAAATGTTATGTTGAGTGAAATAAACCAGACGTAAGAGAGTAAACACTACTTCTCTGGTTCCACTTCTAGAGAGTTCAAAAATTGGCAAAGCTAATGTATGGTGATAAACCTTCTCCCCCTTGCCGTCAGGCTGGAGTAGTATTGATCCCAACAAGTATGAGAAAACTTGCAGGGTGTTGGAGATTTTCTCTATCTGAATGGGACTGACTGCATTAAGGGTGTATACATATGTAAAAAATCATTAGGCAATAGACTAATGATCTGTGCCCTATATGCACCTCATTGTATACATTTTATACCTTAACTGAAACATGAGAAACCCAAAAATGTTTAAACTATAACCATAATATTGGTATAAAACCTCATTCTAGTTTCAGTGGACCTAAATATGGGCAATAAATTATTATTTACTGTGAATGGTAAATGAGATAGAGAAGTATCTAATTATTACTTCAGAACTACACTCTGGAATTCACAGGAATTCTGGAAAGTTGTTCTCATCATCCATGCACCAAGACTCCTGTTCACCTCTGCCTCATGCTTGGATTCATTTCTCTCTGATGACCTGTTATGTACCAATATAGATGTAGACCTCTTGGTAGCTATACCTCCATCCCCAAACCTCTTCCCTATTAGAATTGGTTACTTCAAACTCTGTGTTCTTGTAGTGATTTTTCTTAAATTTGACAGGCTAAGTATTTTATGTGAGATAATTTTTGTCATAGTGCTTCCTCCCTCAAAAGATTTATGGAGGTCTAGAATTTTGTCCGATGTGGCATTTTTATTACCAGAAACAAAGAATGCCTGCACGTAACAGGACCTGTGCGTATGTATTTAAAGGAGTAATTTCCTCTCACACTTTCAGAAGCTCACAGAAAGGGTCTTCAAGGTTATGAGTCCACCCTCTGGGATCTATGGTGAGGAAGAACCGAGCTTTACCTTGGTTATCAACATTTTCATTGTACCAGGGTAGGAGTCAATAGGCTATTTCTTTGTCTGTAGTGGATCTGTGCAATTTTTGGTTTTACTGTTACTGTCTAACATCAGACAAGCTTCATCAACTGCCTGAAGAACAGCAAGGACCTTCTAATTAGTTTCTCTGTATCTGGTTTATCCCCAATTCCGCGACTCCTCATAAGCTCTACAAACCACTTTTTTTTAATCCTTTTTTTTATTTTTTTAAGATTATTTATTTATTTATTCATAGAGATGCAGAGAGAGAGAGAGGCAGAGACACAGGCAGAGGGAGAAGCAGGCTCCATGCAGAGAGCCCGACGTGGGACTCGATCCTGGGTCTCCAGGATCATGCCCTGGGCTACAGGCGGCGTCAAACCGCTGCGCCACAGGGACTGCCCTACAAACCACTTTTAACCACAACAGACCAAAGGATCTTTGCATAGTGCTAGCTGAGCATCCTGGCCTAAGTGACCTTCCTTTTTATTCTCAGAACTGTGCTCATAATAACATAATTTCTTGTTTGCACATCTATCATCAGCAATACACCATAATTCAGGTGAAGGACTTTGTTTTCCTTAATTTTCTTTACCTAGCACCTAGGACAGGCTAATATAGAGTAGGTGCTCATGAATTAAATAAATGAATAAATAAAAAGACTTTATATATTCCATATACAATCAGTCCTACTGATCAGAAGATCTTTACAGAAAAGTCTGCTGAACCCCTTCTACATCATTTAGGCTCTTTAGTATATGTGTGCGTGTGTGTGTATGTATAAAATATTTTCCATGTATTAAAACATATATGTAATTGGATCTGAACTTTTCATTTGTTAGTACAATTTTATCAATTATTTCTGTGTCACTTTGTATTCAGAGTTTGTTCTTCTAAATATATTAGAAACTTTTGGGGTGAATCAATTTATCTATTGTGCCTTGTTACATATTTTTATATACATATCATACTTAGTAAAATACTATATACAATAATCACATATAACTGTGATGATTACTATAACTTAACAAAAGCTTACTTTTCTTCCAAATTTGACCAATTGCTGTTAAAGTTTAATTTACAAAATTAAATGTAAAGTTCCATAAAACAGCAGAAGTTTATACTTCTTCTGCATATACCTACTATATGCAGCCCCTTCTAATCTACCAGGTGATTTCCCAAAGCCCCACACAGACCCAAAATAGGACATACAAAATGCCATCTTTTCCCACAAGGATCTCCTAATTTAAAGAAGAAAACAGCCAACCACAAAGTGATTTAATATGGAGGAGTGGACATCTGGGTGGTTCTCATTTCCATGCTAGTGGATTGTTTGATGGTTGATTTAGCACAAAGGTTGAAACTACATTGAGACTGTGAATGACTCTCCTTATAAACAAGAAAATGAAAATGGAATATGATGAGGTTGATTTGTAGAAAGAAATGACTATTCTTATAACTTAAAATTTTTCCATGGCACATGTAATTCAATACCAAAACCCAGGTAAGAGTAATGAAATGTTTGCAAAGCACACTGAGTTACTTGAAAATAAGGATTGCATGACCATAAGGCATGATGAAGAACACAAAAACACCAGAAAAGGTATTTCTAAAATCGAATTTCAGGAAAAATACTGTCCTTTCATTATCTTAATGAAACTTGAGTAGCCCCTATGATCTCAGTGCCAAGCCAGCTTTTTCCAAAAATGAAATGTTTCTTTGCCTTAGCTGTATTCTTCAAAATGATTTGGGAGAGGGCAAGTTAGTCAGTAACTTATCACTACAGAGGAAGAAAAGGAGAAGCCACAGAATGTCCTGACTGAAAGAAATGGATGACATAGCATCTTCTTAAACATTTTCTACTTATAAAAGAAACATTTCACAGTATATGTCAAACAACAGATAAAAGTTTGGAAACAAAAATAACATTTAGTTCCTCAAAAATAGCCATAGATCTTTGATCAAATTCTACAGCAACCATTCCACAGAATTTTGTTAGAATTGCGCTTCATTTAGAATTGCACATTTGCTGTCATATATTTTCACATACCCAACACATACACATTTTAAAAGGAGGGAATTCACTCTGAATAAGGCCTCCCTTCTCATCCTTTTGCTTTGACATTTCAATTTCTGGGTGATTTCCAAAGCAGAAAATGTTTATTTGGCTCTGCCAAGAGACACAAATAGTTAAAGTAAAGACCACCTAACTACTTTTCAATAGTAAGCAGGGTTCGTTAGCAAGTATTGTTTTGCTTAATCTCCTTGGGCTTGGAGGTACACGTCTGCCAATAACCCCAATGCACCTCTTACCTTTGAGGATCCTTAAATACTCTGGTGCAACCAAGGCAGTTGTCCGGTCATTCTATCTCAAGGTCAGAAGCAAACATTGACGTAAAACTAAATCATTTCCAAATGTTATCCTTGGTTACTCACAAATGCAACAACAAAACGTCACTTAAACTGGTCTTTCATCACAGGTGATACACTAAGAATGTGAAAGTATGTCGCATTGAGGCCACATAAATAGGATCAGTGCATCAGAGCCTTGGGTGAGAGAATCCTCACTCAGTAACCTTCCTTTGGGTGTGAGCCTTTCTTTCTCTACATCACCCTTTTAATGGTTTGCCTCTCCCACCATCTATTCTGGGGCTCAGAACCTCAAGATCTAAACTTACCAGAACTCAGAGGTTGAGTGGGAGCTGTTAGTTTCATCATTAGCTCCAGCATTTCTTTCCTGGGCAAACCTGGGCAAATTACTTAACTTCTCTGTGTCTCAGTTTCCTTATTGGCAAACTAAGAATTGCACATATAGGTATATAAGCAGTGGTTAACAGTACAGGTGCTGAGCTAAACTGCTTGAGTTTATATCCTGGCTCTGGTATTTACTAGTTCAGTTACTGTGAATAAGTTGCTTAACCTCTGGGTGCTTTAAAATTTTTTCCCCATGTGTATGATAGATCATAGCGATCTTTATGAAATAGAAATATTTCAAATATTTCATTAATCTGTAAATGTTAAACATACCAGGAGTATTTGATAAATATTAGCTATTATTATCATTATTGTTATTTTTGTTGGAATTTCTGAGGGGACTGCCAAAAAACAGAGTTATTTATCCATAACTTATTAAAAAGATTCAAAATGAAACAGAGTAAACATAGAGGGCAAAATATTATCTTTCTTACTGGCTTTTGGCTTGAACTGTAGAATTATGCTGATTTACATTCCCCCTCGCCTTGCCCCATAGCAGCTTCCATGTGAGGCAGCCCCAGAAGACATGGAAGGATTTATGCTCTCAGTAGCCAAAGCACTTTCGAGAGAAAGAAGAGAGTGCAGCTGAAGAAAGACAGCCCAGTTACTCTCCCCAGAGGCAGAATATGGAAAAAGGGAAGGAGAAACCCTCAGTTGGAATGCTTCAGCTCCATTCGCAGGCAGGAAACCAGAGGAGGAAGTTTTCCCAAATAACATTCCCATCATCATCTACCACCCCTAGCACCAAGGATGTGCTCTTTTTAGAGGCATCCAGAACAGGGCTCTTACCTCTTCCTCTAAATATTTTTTTTCTTTTTGATATCCATGTGTATTAATTAAAAACTATGGAGTTTAAATGTTTCTGTCCCTTAGCCATGTGTCAAATCCCTTTTTATCATGTATGCTTGCCAGCAGAAACTGGATTGGGGGTTTTATGGCATCATTTAAAAATAATTATTTCACATATGGTTACTGTCTTTCTTATGTCAGGCAAACAATTTGCCTTCTGCGCTGCTGAAATAGGGATGTGGTCATAAATAGGAGTTCAGGCTGTTGGGAAAAAGGCTTTGCACTCACTGTGTTAACAAATGCCATGGATAGAGTTCACTTTGAGAGAGAAATAGTAAAACCAGTATGGAACATCTGAAACATGACAATGTAGATCAAAAGAAAGGGACATTCACTAGCAATGAAAATCTAAAAATAAGTTAGGATAACAATTCCATTTACAATAGCATCCAGAAGAACAAAACACTTAGGAAAAATTGAATAAAAGGAGTGCAAGTCATGCTCATGGAAAATTATAAAATATCAGAAGAAATTAAAGAAGAGCTAACTAAATGGAAAGATACCTTATGGCTATGGATTGAAACATTGATTTTTTTTTTAAGATGGCAATACTCACCAAATTGTCTATAGGTCAAACATAATTATCAAAATCCTAGTTTTTTTTTAACAGAAATTGAACAGCTAAACCCAAGATTCACATGGAAATTAAGGAACCCAGAATAGCCAAAACAATATTTAAAAAGATGATCAAATTGGAAGGACTCATAATGCTAAATTTTGAAGCTTATTATAAAGCTACAATAACAAAGACAGTATGTTCTGGCATAAGGGTAGACAAAGAGATCAATGGAATAGAACTGAAAGCCCAAAAGTAAGCCCTTACATTGTGGTCAATTATTTTTCAACAAAGTTATTAAGAAGATTTAACAGGAAAGAAGTAGCCTTTTCAGAAACCAGTTCTGGAACAATTTGCTATCCACATGTGAAAAGATGAATTTGGACAAGACAAATAACCCAATTAAATATGGGTAAAAAATTTGAATAGATATCTCTCCAAAGAAGATATACAAGTGGCCAATAAGCACTTGAAAAGATGCTGCATCATTATCCAGGAAATGCGAATTGAAACCTGAATAAGGGGCACCAGAATAAAGGTCTCCCTCAGCTCAGGTCTCGATCTCAAGGCCCTGGTATCCAGCCCTGTGTCAGGCTCCTCACTTAGCAAGGCGTCTTCTTCTCCCTCTTCCTCTGCCCAGATGCCCCTGCTCATTCTCTCTTTCTCTCTCTCAAATAAATAAATAAAATATTGTCTTAAAACCCATAATAAGATGCCATTTCTTACCAACTAGGATAGCTATAATCAAAAAGTGTGCTTGTTATCTAACAAGAATATGGAAGAAATGGAACTCTCATACATTGCTGTGAGAAAGGAAAGGGTTCAGCCACTTTGGAAAACAATTTAGTAGTTTCTTAAAACGTTAAATATTGAGTTACTGTATGACCCAGCAAAATGTTGGTCCATACAAATAAACATATGGGAATATTTGCAGCAATATTATTTAAAATAAATAAAACCTAGAAACAATCCAAATGTTCATCAACTAGATAAAGAATATTTGTTCATCAACTAGATAAACAATATTTGAATATCTATAGGATGGAATGATATTTGGTAATAAAAAAGAACAAAGTATTTGTGCATGCTAAAACATGGATGAACCTCAAAAACAGTATGCTTATTGAAAGAAGTCAGACACAAAAGAACACAAATTGTATTATTCCATTTATATAAAATGTCCAAAAAAGGCATATATATATATATATATATATATAGAGAGAGAGAGAGAGAGAGAGAGAGAGAGAAGGTAGATTAGTATTTTTATAGGACTGTGAGTAGGAATGGGGAATGATTGGAGTATAAAATCTCTTTGTGGAGTGATGAAAATATTCCAGAATATGGTAGTGTTTGTAAAACTCTTTACATACAATAAAATTCATTGAATTGTGCAGTTAAAATGTATGAACTTTATGGTATATAAGTTGTGTCTTACTCAAGCTGTTCCAAAAAATAAAAGAACATTTTTTTTCTGGACTAAGAGTGAAACATTCTCTTAAAAAATATATCCTACAGGGATCCCTGGGTGGCGCAGCGGTTTGGCGCCTGCCTTTGGCTCAGGGCGCGATCCTGGAGACCCGGGATCAAATCCCATATCAGGCTCCCGGTGCATGGAGCCTGCTTCCCCCTCTGCCTATGTCTCTGCCTCTCTCTCTCTCTCTCTGTGACTATCATAAATAAATAAATTAAAAAAAAATAAAAGTTTAAAAAAATATATATATCCTACATGTTTCACATTTGCTAAGTGATTATAAAGCAATGTCATATTTAGGATTTAAATTAATCTTTACAATTTCATAAAGTGGAAATTTTTATTTCTGTTTCACAGAAGAAACTGACTCAGAGAAGTCCATTTATCCACCATGATTTTACAGTAGATGGGGAACAACAAATCCAAATGCAATGTTTGTTTTTTTAATTCCAAATAATCCACTACTTTGTTAGTGAAGTTGTTGCACCACAGATTGTCTCAAGTATGTTCAAGGGCTCAAATGCAACAGAAGTTTATTTCTTCCCCATGAGAGATTTCAAAGCAAGCATCCCTAGTCAGGAATTAGGAGATCCAGACTCCTTTCATTTTGTGGCTCAACCATTTTCTAGGACTTCATCATCATCTCATTTACTGGCAACAGAGGAAAGAGGGCATGGAGGGTTTTTTTTTTTTTTTAAATACCATGAATTTTTTTTTAATTTTTATTTATTTATGATAGTCACAGAGAGAGAGAGAGAGGCAGAGACACAGGCAGAGGGAGAAGCAGGCTCCATGCACCGGGAGCCCGACGTGGGATTCGATCCCGGGTCTCCAGGATCGCGCCCTGGGCCAAAGGCAGGCGCCAAACCACTGTGCCACCCAGGGATCCCGGCATGGAGGGTTTTTTTAAAAAAAGACTTTTCCTTGGAAGACACACTTTATCTCCTCACATTCTGTTGGCTAGAATTTCAGTCATACTTAAATGCAAGGGTAGCTAGAAGTGTAGACTGTGGATCCTGAAAGAAGAGGTGAATGGATTTTAGTGAACAGCTAGCAATCTCTGCCACAGAAATGTAACCTTTAAGAAAAAGTGTTACTTGTGATCTGAAATGGCAAGTTTGAAGTCAAACTTGTCAAATGCATTCTCATATCCTTGTAGAATTAACTAAGGATATGATTTTTCTATAAAGAAGCAATCAGAAAAAAACCTAAACCTTCACTCTGAGTTTCTAACTTTGCTTATTAAGAACACAATACAAATCATGTTCCTTTTTTTAATTGCTTGGGTAACCAGGAATTATATGGTTCTAAGTTGACAGTGTTCAAGCATTGACTGAATCATCACTTAATCGGTTCATACTTCAGTTCTGTCATTTATTGCTATGCAATTTGGACATGTTATTTAATACTTCTGAATTTCAGATTCTCCATCTGCAGAAATGGAATAATAGACCTAACCTGTCAAGGGTTATCAGAAAAAATGAACATACCTAGAACATTAGCTGATGTGTCAGACACTTCACAAGTATTATTTTATCATTAGCTTTACCCTATAAGGTCCTTTAAGACACTGTTAGTCTATGGTTTGGTGGTGAAAGACCTAAAACAATTTAATTTCTTTTATTTCTTCAGTGTATTCTTTTTCAGACATATTTTACTAAGATGCATAGCAATAATAATAATATATGCTTTCCTTCTTCTCACTCCTCCCCTCCTGAGTAATTAACTCAATGTGTATTTCGTTCTGCACATTCCAAAATTATAGTTTTTAATCATATCAAGTCCAAAAAAAAAAAGAAAAAAAAGTCATATATGAGTCTTGCTGAAAAGACTGACAAATGATCATGTGAACACAACTTTTCCATTAAGATAGTTCTCCGGCTGGTAGATATGGGCACTCTTTCTGAGTTTCTCATAGTTTGCAGACAGGTTCTCTCCTTTATTTCATGATGCAAGAAAGGAAGAGTATATTATCTTTCTATGCTACAGCTTTCACATGCTTCACCTTTCTCCCAAGAAAAATGTCAGAAAGAAATCTTTGCTTTCCATTGAATAAATTGACAGGAGCAGAGGTAATGAAATGCAGCTTCCTTTTAGAAAAGGAGAGATGATAATAGATATCTCTGGAAAAGTTTTCCTTTCTTTTGTTTTAATTTGGTTTTCTAAAAATTCTTTTTGTTTTGTTTTTTAATATTTTATTTAAATTCAATTTTCGAACATATAGTATAATATTCTGAGGGTTATCCCATCAAGTGCCCTCCTTAGTGCCTATCACCCAGCTACTCTATCCCCCCACCCACCTCCCCTTCTGCAACCCTTTGATTGTTTCCCAGAGTTAGGAGTCTCTCATGGTGTGTCTTTCTAATTTTTCCCCACTCAGTTTCCCTCCTTTCCCTTATAATCTCTTTCACTATTTCTTTTTTTTTTTAAAGATTTTATTTATTTATTCATGATAGTCACACAGAGAGAGACAGAGAGGCAGAGACACAGGCAGAGGGAGAAGCAGGCTCCATGCAGAGAGCCTGACGTGGGATTCGACCCCGGGTCTCCAGGATCGCGCCCCGGGCCAAAGGCAGGCGCCAAACCACTGCGCCACCCAGGGATCCCTCTTTCACTATTTCTTGTATTCCACAAATAAGCTGGCCATGGCTGCCACCAGCTATCCTCGTGACTACCTTCAAGTGCCTGGCTCTGTTGTGAGAAGCTCTTGATGTTCTTTGGGATTGTGGAATGAGGAGGGAGGTATAATCTCTTGCCCAGGCATAGCCTTACCCTATACTTCCCCCAGTGTGTCATCCATCCCTCCACCTCCAGCTCATTGTCTCTTTCCTCTAGGCTCTTCATGTTCAAATAAGCAGACTTCAAGGGATATTGAAGATGGCATAACCCTCACCACCTAAACTGATACATACTCCAGTTACCGAAGATCCACTGTCTTTGCAAGTCTATGTGGTAGGAATGCAGGTCATTCCCAGACACTACTTCTCTTAACTAAAATCTCTCCTATTGTACAGACTTCAGCAGTATCAAAAGTGTCCACCAGCATTGTGACCCCACAATTTTCTGATTGAGTTGCACCTAAATTTTCTCACTTAGCACAGGTAAGAGAGCCCTAATTCCTTGGAAGAGGAAAGAAGTCAAATGCCATTCTTTCTCACTCCTGGTGAGGAAAGCAGGAAAGAGATCATTCCCACGTTAAAAAAATCTCTCTCCAGGAAGACAAAGATTTCCTCTGGCCCTGCTGATAACCCATCTTTAGAGAGCAGGGAAGACATGATTAAAGAAAATGTTTCCATATAGGTTTTGTAATTTTGCAGTGGGCATGCTAGCAAGGGACATTTGAAATAGCATGTAGCACCTTTTTTTCTTTTGCCTCCTTAGATTAATTATGCTTATGACCCTCAATCAAATGGACTCAAAGTCAAGGGGGAACATAAGAAACCCTGTGTTGATATCTCAGTATTACCATGGACACTTAGTATTTTACCACATTTTCCCTAACCTGAATTTGTCATCTTATAAAGGGCAGTACAGTCCATATAGTCATCTAAGTTAGAGGTTAAATGCTTAAGGAAGATGGAAGTTAAATAAATTAATGCATCAGCAAATACAATTAAAATGAGGTCTATCAACAGGATCAGGTGTTAGGAGACATACAATAGTGGTACCTACTTAGCCTGAGATGAAGGGAGAGTCTCTGAGGAAGTGGCATTTGATCTAAGCATGGAGTTAATAAGGCAAGTGGACTAAAGGAGGAGAACTCTGAGATCTTAGGCAGGCAGCCAACACCGTGACAATGAATGTAAAGAAAACCAAAGAGACAAGTCAGAAGGGAAGAGAGGACTTTGAGATAAAACTCTAGAGATGGGAAGGGAATCATAAGATCTACTTGGCCCTATTGAGGCTTTTGGACTGTAATCAAAAGACAATAGGATTCTATCAAGGTATCAACAATGCCCTCAAGCAGGAAAGTGACAGGTAAAGTTTGCTTTTCAAGAAGCTCACTGTGGCCAATGTGTCAGTGTCAGTAAAGGTTTAAGAGGAGAGTAAAAATCAAAGTAGGGTGACCAGTGAGTAGGCTATACTAGCAATTATTAACTTAATTAATAACAATTAGAACAAGAAATTTAAATTCATTCTAATACAATTTTCTATGTTCTATTCATTATATCAATACCATGGGCTATTTGGAACACAACTATAAAAGTATACATAATACTGAATTTATTTTATTTCTTCAATCAAGAAATATTTTTCATATTACTATGTAGCAAGCATTATGCAGAAAATCACTAAGGAAATGACTATAAGGTTCTGCTTGGGAAAAAAGGTCTTAGGTTACTGAAAGACTTAGACATGTACAAAACTTATTGAAAAATAATGTGACTATCTTGACAAAATAAGTAACTGATATGGGAGAGAGTGAAGAAAGAGTAATATTGATCCATCTTTCATACCTTTCATTGGTAAAATCTTTTTGAAAAATAAATCAGTGATGGAATTTTTCCATTATGGTACATTTTTACAGGAAAGATTTTTCTTTGCATACTATGGTTATCATTTGCTGGTTCCATGGTGGTTGCTAGGGATGAGGATTATGTAAGGGAGGAGCATGAGTTCACGTGTACATGAGTAGTCATTTTGTGAGGTGTCTGTTCCACTTCTTTATAAAGCCAATGTTGTTCACTTTAATAGGTCATGAATAAAATAAAACATTCTACAACTGCTATTAAAACTTGAAGACTGCCCTTTTCATAAAGATTTATTTATATATTTTTATCTTGTGGGCAGAGTTAAACCATATAAACATAAATCTTTTAAAATATAATTTGTTATTTACACTTATCTCTGCCTTCTAAGATAGGAGAGTACATAGACAGAAAAGTAGCCTGGATAGAGAGCCCTAGAGTATGCTAACACAGAGGTGAAGCCATGAAGAACATCAGAGGAAGAGCCATGAAGAGCAGAAAGGTAGTAGGAAAATCAAGAGAACATAATGTTCTTGAAACCAAGAGAAGAAAATGTTCCCAGAAGGAGGAATCGGTAAACAGAGTCAGATGGTGCTAAAAAGAGTAATGACTGCTGCTTGCCAATGTGTCCATGGCAAGGACACATTGTGATACTGGGAAGAAGAGCCAGTATGAGTGGTGACTAGTGCAAACTGACCTAATCAAAGAGGTAAAGAAGTGGAGAGCCTATTGGAAAAGTGTTCAAAAAATTTCCTGTAAATGTGGAATGGAGAAAAATGAAGCCAAAGAGAGAAATGATATGGGAGAGCATTTTCCCCCAAAAAGAGGTTCAAAAACATATTTGTAAAGAAACGATAAGGAAGAAGATAAAGGGAAGTAGAGGGAGAGGAAGAGATAGGAAACATTTATTAACTACTTACTATGCCCTGGGCACTATTCTGAGAATTTTACAGGCATTAATTAATATCATCCTAATTATATCCTACTATCCTATGATGTACATAATATTAATAACACATTTTGTAGACGATGAAACTGAGAGAGAAATTTGGCAAATGCTCTACAAAGCTATTAGTTCAGCTAATTGGTCTACACGGCTAGAAATAAGGGAAGCAATGCTCAATCAAGGCAGGTTCTACCTAGAGCCCACGCCTGAGCCACTATGTTATATCCTTTTGTAGAAAAGGGGGAAAGTGGATCATTCAACAAAGAGAGAATACCAAACTGCTGACAGAAAGTTTAATCAATTAAAATCTTTGCAGAAGTGACTAAGTAAAAGATACAGGGCATCAGTCATGAGGTTGCCCTGTAGGGTGAGCAAGGTTGCCATATTTTACAGGAACCCAAGAGCTACTAGAGAAAATATGCTGAAATGCAGGTAGGGTTGTAGATAGAAACCAAAGAATTTCGGATCAATTTTTTTCAACACAAATTTAGAACATAATTGAAGAGGGAGGAGGAGTGGGGAGTGATGTGTTAGGGAGAAGAGAGTAGAAGAAAATGACATAGTATCATTGCCTTCTTAAAGATAACTTTACTCCAAGATATCCGATCCTCAATGGAGAATATATATAGATAATAAAAACAAGAATAAAATAATTATTTCTAATCCAGCCATCTGGAGAAAACCACTACTAATTTTCATTTTTATTTCCATGTATTTTATTATAACTGAACGGTGCAAAGGTTTTTGTTACCTGCCTTCCTTGTGTAACAATGACTGTTTTCTCTTGCCAATAAGTATCTTTCACTATTCTTCTAAGTATCCTTCTATCATTAACAAAGCTGTTCCATTGTGCTGGTGTACATTATTCAGTCAATTCGGTTCTGGGTGTTTAGATTCTTTCCAGTCTTTTGCTGTTAGAAACAGTGAAACAGTGAACATCTTTATAGGTAAAGAGCAATGATCCTTTTGATAATGGGAAAGTGAACATACTAGGAAGTGTAATAGGATTTTTTTGACTCAATAATGCACGCACTTAAGTTTATGATCATGAATTCTAAAAATATTTTATGTATTTATTTGAGAGATAGAGAGAGCAAGCACAAGTAAGAGTGAAAGACAGGGAGAGGGAGAAGCAGACCCCCTACTGAGCAGAGAGCCTGATGTGGGGCTCCATCCCCGGACCCCGACAGCATGACCTAAGCCAAATGCACATGCTTAGCTGATTGAGCCACCCAGGCATTCCCTACGATCATGAATTTAAACAAAACATAAGTAGCAGTTCTGAACGTATCTTCTGCAATGCTCAGCTCCTCAATATACACACAGAGTAGGCAGATAGTTTGGTGTAATTTGAACTGCTGTTTAGTTGGATGAGGGTATCAAAGAAAAAGAGAGGAGGGAATAGAGGGTGTAAAATGAGGTGATTATGATACACTGTAGATGCTACACTGAATAAAGACGTAAGTGAATTTATGCGATGAGTAGGAAAAACAATGGAAGAGTCAAGTTGGTGGAGGTCTTAATAAGACAGACAAGTGGCCAGAAAGCAGGCAGATAGGTTAGAAGGAAAGCAGGTGGTAGTGAGAGTAGGAAGTTCAAGTAGAAATTCTGAGGGACAGTGCCCCGTAGCATGTAGTACGTAAGAACACAGATTTCAAAGCCAGAATGCCTTGGCAAATCCCAACACAGTCATTTAACACTCGTCACTCATCTTTGTGTTTCTGCTTCCACATTTGTAATATGAAGATAATAATGGTATCCAGAACAGAGAGATATTGGCAATAAAGGAATCAGTATATTAAGTGGCCTAGAACATTACCTGGCAACTAGTAGATGCAGTGTAAATGTTAGATGCTATTAATATTATTGAGGATAAGTCCAGCACGCTTGAACTTTTGTTAAAAGGAGTGTTTAAGAAAACACTGAAGTTTTACCATGCAAGATTTCATTTAGCCCTCTATTTCATTTCCTTAAATATTTGATCAATTCTATATTTCTAGTTAATATATTTAGAAAAAATAATATATTTAGAGATTGATTGTGGTGATTTTTAATAATGCAAGCAACTTCCCTTCATGAAAAATCCTTCACTGATCTTCCAACTCTTAATTGAAACAGGTTTGAATTTTATGGGCATTTCTCCAGTGAGATTCTTAGATTTTACTTTCTACCTCCTCTTCATTGATTCTATAGGTCCAGTAAATGTGCCTAAAGGTAAACAACAAAACTGAGGAATTGAAGTGAAGGAAAACACGTAGTCTGAATAATCATATAGCAGAAGAAAAAATATTGTTTTATTTTCCTTTCCAGAGCATTTTAAATGCTAATATTCTTTAACATTTATCTTTCTAGCATCTCCTAACAACAGATAATAGTCTAAATAGCAAGACTACAAACTAGATCTGAAATTTATTTTTCTAAATACTTGATATTAGTTTTCTTTGCCAATTACTTTATGAAATAGACATATGCTTGTTTTTGCTTTTAATGAATTTGAGAAATAACTGAGTATCTATGTATACTAAGTATTAGAGCTACAATGAATAGAATATCATATAATTAGTAAAAAAGTGATAGGCACGGGGCAATTCGTAGTGATGGAAAGTGAAGCACAGTACTAGTGAAACAGCAGGACAATTCAGGATTTGAATTCCGGCAACTTAGCCATCTGTGCATTTAACCCCTATTCTATACTGCCTCCTGGCGAATAGCAGAGCCATTTCATTGCATGATTTTATAGTTATCATTGCCATTGAAGTCCGTGTAAATGATATTTCCCAGGAAATATTTTATATTACACAAAATATTTTTCATAGTTCTTAGGTCATGTTACAACAATAACATTAGCTCTTTTTGAAATGATGAGAAAAAAGTTATCAGTAATATAATTTTTAATAAGGACAAGGATGATTTTCACTGCTAATAATAATGATAGAATGAGGGGCACCTGGGTGGCTCAGTCAGTTAAGCATCCAACTCTTGATTTCAGCTCAAGTCATGATCTCAGAGTCAAGAGATTGAGCTTCATGATGGGCTCCATGCTCCATGTGGAGCCTGATTGGGATTCTTTCTCTCCCTCTTCCTCTGCCCCTCCCCAGTTTGTGCATGCTATCTGTCTTTCTCTCTCAAATAATAATGATGGTGATGATGATGACGGAATGCCATTGCTCTGAATGGTTTGTTTACCTAGAATAGTAAAAGAAAATTTTAAAGGAAATGTTTCAATAGACAATGAACATTATTTATAGCTGAATCCAAGTAAAAGAGTGTGCTGCTTCTGCTGAGTAACACAAGAATATCTTCTCAGTGCTCATAATGTGCTCAAAAGCTCCACATTTTGCTTTTTATTTTTGCTAAATAATTCCTGGAAAGAATTCCAAAATTACTAAATATTCATTTTCATGTTGTGTTCTGATCCCAAGTTCATAAAAAGAAATATTTAACCAAAAATATTCCAATCACATCAAATGCCCTCTATTCTGTCTTTAATATTCATAAAGGCAGTCTGATCTCTGACCTGATTCTTGCATTGATCCAATAGGCATCAGAGAAACCAATGTTCATAAAAATAATATGATGGAAGGCATTTCAACCTGATACTGAATTTAGTGAATACCATTTGGGGTTTCTTTTCACCTTTCTCTGACTCACCAAGCATTCCTGGAGAAAGAATTGAAGTAGGAGAAGGAAGGTGAATATTAGCTTCATACATTGGTAGATGAATGAAGATTGTTGATATTACATTCTAATTATAGCCACATCAAAAATCAGGAAAAGAATAGAAAAGAAAAGCCCTCTGGTTCTCAATTTCAAAATGTGTTTCTTTGGAAATATAATTCGCTCTTAAACTCTTCTATATGCTATCTTTACCTTTTAAATTTTCATCTCTAATAGTTGTATGTACTGACCACTTACTAAGTGCTTATAACAATATGCTGAGCAATTTGCAAACATAATTTATTGAATATCTTTAGCCACAGTGTAGTTTTCAAAGCATTTCCTAAAACATAATCATATTTGATTCTGGCTGCAATCTTGTTAAAGTGGAAAAATAATTATTATAATTTCACAAAGGAAATGGAGACAGAAAAATCTAGTGATTTGTTCTAGGTCACACATTTGTAAGCAGCAGAGGTGAGAATCAAGCTGTCTTCTCAACTCTAAAGCAGTTTCAACATAGGAAGAGGCAAGATCTTTCATTTCCAAAACAAAAGTTTAAATTACATTATTTTAATTAGATTTTATTTATTTATTTCTTTTAGAGAGAGAGCAAAGGGGGGGCAGAGGGAGATGGAAAGAGAGAATTTCAAGCAGACTCGATACTGAGCACAGAGGCCAACTATGGGGCTCCATCTCACAACTCTGAGATCATGACCTGAGCCAAAAACAAGTCAGAGGCTTAACCAACTGAGCCATCCAGGTATGCTTAAATTACATTATTTTTAAGACCTTTCTGTTTCTTATATACTTTATATATCCAAAAGTATATTCTTGCAAGGATACAGATAGTACTCTAGACATTAGGGCCATATGCTTTTCATTTCGTATGCCATACGTTTTTATTGTTCTTCATAAAAGTAACTGGAACAATAGCTATGCAGATTTAGAGCTATTTATCTTAGATTTTCACATTTCTCTCTCCCATTGCACATAATTTTGTTAATAGAATATTGACTTATCAAGTATTTAGACTGTAAACTATGAAGATGGAAACCATGAGAATATTTTATTCACAGTTTTATTCCCATGATACAGCACAGTGCCTGGCACCCGATAGACATTCAATTAATATTTAATTAATTTCGATCAAAGTAATTTCATAAAAGAGATAGCAAGTGATAGTGGGGAACATGGGAATGTATTTGCTATGAATCCCTATCAGCAGTACCTATGTATTTAAAGGCTCATAGAAGTGGATTAATCAGTCTTCATTATCTACTTTTCATTTAATCTATTATTAAATTTAGGAACTGAGTTGACTCGGCTTAGCACCTATTGTGGGAAAAGTGTCAAAAGCTCTAATTTACAAAAAATTCAGATCAACAAAAATAATTGTGTGATAAGAATTATTAATCCATTTAATAAATATCTATGAGTGACTATTATGGACTGAGAAGACTCAGAGGTAAACAAAATCCCTTGCTTCATGAAGTGTAGAATCTGGTAATAGAGGCAGATATTAAACCTATAAAGTAATGAATGTGTAACAGATCAGTCAGAGACAAATGTAGGAAGAATTCTAAAGCAGGAGAAGGGAACAAATAATGATTTGAGGGGTGTAGTGGAGGGCTACGTAGCCAGATTGTTCAGAGGCATCCTCTTCTGGGAGTAGGTAAGGATGTTTCCATTAGCAGAAGTTCTCAGTGGGGAGACAGAAGAGAGGTGAGGTTTGGAGTGGAATGATAACACTGGTGCCAATGCAGCAAATGATGCGTGGTGTCCAATTCAAGGTGCACACTCTTGGTTTCCACTCTCTCCCCCATGGAGCTGAGAACTAATGGCTGAAAACAATGGTGTCCTCTGTGAATTCAAGTTAGTAATCATTAACTTACTCTTATTTCTTAGAAAAAGGCAAGTGTGCACAATGTTTCTTTCCATGCATATGACTCAGCTCCTGCACTCCGATCAACTTACTTTAATTATAATAGCTTTTTGTGGAGTGCATGAAAGAAGTAAAGAGATTCACATAGTTCCAAAAGTTTTATCCAATGGTTTGGGTCAGGACTCTTTTTTTTTTTTTTTTCCAAATTGACAGATAACAATGTGTCTTTGGATACCTGGTAATTTTCAATTGGATGCCACATATTGAGGATTTTTTAAAAGTGCTGAATATTCTTGAGTTAAAAAAAAAAAAAAACACTTTAAACTTTCCACTAGGGTGCAATGAAGATACTTGGAAACAGCTTTACCTTTTAAGGCTTGGTTTCAAACACTGTTATGTGGACTAGAACAACTGTTAGTCTGGGGCTAATTACACTCCACTACTGAGGCAATGACCTTCTAAGTACCTGATACTTCATGTATTATGATGTTTTTTCTACTCTTGCTAGTGAGAAACAAACAATTCCAGGCTCTATTAAGCTCCAGGGATTATTGTGCTTTCTTTTTAAATGGCTTTTTCTCCCACCTTGAATAATTCCTCACAAATACATGCTGGTCAGTATTCAGCTGATGATTCAAAGGGCAACCTCTACGGTTCTCTGTGGCTCTCTTTCTGTGCTGATTCTCTCTCTGTGGCATTCTGCTCTGTGTAGTACACCCACCTGGACACCCCCATATACCCAATTCTATCACATCAACTTAGGAAACCTACTTAGGCTCTCTCTGGAGTCCTCTCCCAGTGCTGTGGCTAGAAATACCTCTAAGAAGAAAAGCCCCAAGAAGGAAAAAGGAGGGGGGACAATTGTGGGGAAGTTTCCTCTCTCGTGTGATTATTTTTGTGCACTGTCTGCTTGTGCAATGTCTGAAAACCACTATTTCATGTCTTTTAGTTATTTAAGATAGAAGGGTTAATCTAATTCCTTTTATTCCATTTTGGCCAGAAGTAGAAGTTGGCTTCCAAAGTTTTCAGGTTGTATTTAGGAAGAAGAATTATAGCAGATTAAATGAGGTGAAATGATTGTGTTGACCACAGTTAAAATGTAAGACTAGAATGATCATTTGGAAGAAAAGAAAACAAAAAAAAATTAAAAATAAAAAAATCAACAACAAAAAAGAATGATCATTTGGAATTAGGTTTTGGGGAGTCTTAAGGCCTGGTTTATGGGGCTTTGACTCAATATTTAAGTAGAGGGAAGCCAATCACGGCTTGAATAGGAAAGTATCGTGACAAAAGCAATGATTTAGAAGGAATCACTTATTAGTAACACCTGGAATGACATACATATAGTGTGTGTATATGTGTGGGTATGTAACACAATATTATAATAACCCAAACACATAGGATACTTACTTACACAACACATACCTAACAACATGAAAACAAAAATACAAACAGGGTAACATAAATAATGCCCCACAGAATCAGGATTGCTGGCTGTGGGCAAGGATGTGGAGAATAAAAAAAAAACTTGAGGGGCATCTCTCCCAGAGATTTGTTTCATTTCTTTTCAATCAAAAGAGAGCTCAGATAAGAAACTGGTTCACAACAGTAAACTATTTATAAGAGACAGGTTTCTGGCTCATGTTTTCCAACAATATAGATGGTATTAAATATTACAAAACCACATATTATAATTTTTTAAACAGTTGAAGGAGTCTACAAAATGATAAGTAGGTTTCTAAATACTGGACATAATTATAGCTAATCAAATCTGCATTTCATTTTAACCATGATATGAGTGTCTGATCTGCCATTTCCTGGTGTTCTCCACTCATTAATTCACTTTAAGGAGGATTAATTAAAAGGTGAAACCTAATCTCTGTAGGCAGTTCAAACCGACAATGTATACACTCTGTGTGAAGAAAATATGTGAAGCAATGAAAGCATTCATAGCTAAAAAGTTAATTTTAAGTTTTTTCTAAGTTGATTCTGTAGCCCCAACATGAGGCCAAAGAACATAGGGATATCAGCCCCTCTGTTTAAAATAGACCTGGTAGAGTCTATGTCTATTCTTGCCATGGATGAATCTTTCAGGAAATACATGAGAATTTAAAACAGGAACTTCCACAGAAGAGAGAGAAATTCCAACTACAGAGACAGAGATTCTTAAATTAGTAATAATAATAATAATAATAATAATAATAATAAAAGCTAATGTTTATTAATGAATACCACATGCAAGGCACTGTGCTATGATGCCATTTCACATACTTGGTCATATTATATCCTCACTGTGAGACAGGCACAGTTTCTTGACCTCTCTAGTTTCAATATACACACCTATAACATTCAGGTAAAAATAAAACACTCTTTTAAATATCATCCTGGGAATTAGAAGATTTAGTCTCACATAAACCTTTGGAACAATTATAGTATATAATAAATATTTAATAAGTGTTACCCCTAAATATTATTATCCTCCACTTTACAGTTACAGAAAGTAAGGCAAAAAAATTTTAAATAAGTTGCCCTAGAAAGGGATCTGAGTTGTCTGGGGAAAAATGCTCACTGCATAGCTCACTGGCAGATAGTAATCAATTAATTAGTGTTTACCTTGAATCCCTGGGGATAAAAGTGATGACCTCTGAGGGTTAGGGGTGCAGTAGGGTGGGCTGCACTTCAAGTTCAGTATGCTGCAGCTTGGGGAAGACAGTCCTTCAGTGGCCTAAGATTCAGTGTGTCTTCATTTTCAAGTCACAGTCAGGTGCAGACACAGCTCATCCTGCCACAGTAAAGTCACAAAATGCACTGCAGTGGGAAGCCCCAGTCCTCCTGCAGTCTGGGAGGGAATGGAGGTCATGATTTTACAGCTACCTGATTTGAGCCTTGGCACTCTTTCCCTAGTATGCATGAGATTCTATGGCATGTGAACAGAATGGACTGGGTTTCAGAACAATTTATAGTGATTTTATCAATTCTAATATTTGAATACCATTTAGTGCTTCAATTATGATATATCCTTACCTCTGACTTAATTTTTCTTTTTCCCACAGAAAGAAAGAACTCAAAAGCAATTTCCCAAAGAAGATGGAACATGAAAAGCATTGAAATAATCTCAACATCATCTGTTGCTGTACTTTGTACTTTAGAACCTAGTAGGAACTCAAGTTTTTTGTCTATTTGATCTTCCTTGTGGGATAAGAATTTGAGGAAGGAGATATCTCTGCCTCAGGATTGCTACATTGAGAATCACTCACAAGAGACCTCAACCAACATAAATCTCTTTGCAATGAGCTCTAATCCAGAGAATGGAACTCTATAACAAGGTCAGAAGGTTGATTCAACTGCCTTGAACTCAATGACCCTGTATATTTCCCCAGAGAATGTTAAGTTTTGTACTGGGGGAGGGACACTGTTTAAAATTACCTTCCTCTAAATGTAGGAGGCAATTTAGCTGACCTTAGGCTTTTAAAAACTTATTCTAATATACTATTCATCTTTCAAGCGTTTTCCTTAAAAATTTTACCTATTACACTTAACTTTTTAAAAGACTAGCAAACTGAATTTATTCATGTTTTATCTTGCTGTTTTATTCTGTTTCTTAAATATCATTTTCTTTAATTTGTTTTTAAAATCTTCCAGATGGTGATATTTTTCATCTCTTATTCTTAGCTTGTTTTCCAAATTTTCTCTTCATCTCATTTTTTTTGATCATTTTATCTTTCAGATTAAATGAGCCAACTGACATACTTTTTGTGTAATTTCATCGTTTGCTTCCCCGTGATTTTTTTAAACAAATTTATACATTTTTACATGTTATTAAGTTTACTATATCTAACTCTCATTCATCAACTCATATCAACTAGTAGTACATTCTCTTCACTAATCACAATTTCTTAGTTTTAAACATTTTGTTTATTTATTCCCTAAGTATACCACAGTTTACTTTCTTCAGTCATTAGTGACTGAAAGTAGAAAAGAGTCAAAATAAAAATTTATGCTCTTTTATAGAATGTCAAGACTGATTTCATGTTTATGCTTCATAATAGCTCTACAAAGCAGAGACTAAGTTAATATTCATTCACCCTGTTATTTAATTCACACAATCCAAAAGTCAAATTAACCCACAAGAGAAAAGTAAGCCTAGATCCCACATCAGCTGCAACATAGGGGGTTTGAATTTTCCCAGAAAATTCTATGGAGAGATAATTAAAGAAAGATAATTTGAATAGTAAATGGAATATTTTGCATACTTTAGGTTTGCAGTATATGTCAGTGTCTATCCATTTCTATGTCTTTATATAAAACTTATATAAAATACAATACTTTTCAATACCAAGAAGAAATCTGATAAATGTTTTGGGGTTAATATTTGACTGAAAGATTCCCAAGCAGGAGGTATTAGTTATTTGAGTATAATTCTCATTGGACACTAAATACTTGGTAACAGGACAAAATTAGTTATTTGTTACTTAGAGGTAGAGACATACTGACCAGTGCATCTTAGGGTTTACTTCATATGACTTCCAGGGCTAGTAGCCTATTGTTAAAAATATTTAAAATCCAAAAATTTATCTCTGAAAATACTTCCAAAGATATATGGGTCAGGAGACTTTGTACATGAAGTTTAATGAACAAAGATATGCTCATTCCTTCACATACTGTTTATGGCTGCTTTGTGGCTATAATGTCAGAAAATTGTAAAGAAAGATTAAATATTAATGAACCCAAACCCCTGTTCTATAATGTGTAGTGAAGCTAAGGAGGGAAATAGAAGGGAGGTGTTTATTACAATAATGATGGCTTTGTGAAAGCTCACCTGTTGTTCTATTCTATAAGATACATAGAAAAATATCTTAAATGAAGACAAATAAAGGTGTAATTAAAAAGACTTATGAAGAAGAGTTTTAATAACTAATCAGAGTCCTAAAACTCCATTCTCTTTTCTAAAAGGTCAAAATATGGAATTTTAATGAGTTAGTAGGTACTTCTTTGTCTAATAAAGAAAAAAGATTATTTAGATTCAATTCTTATTTAATTGTTAAAGAATATAGCATTTTCTTATCACATTTACCAAATATTTATGATAATGTGGCTGAATAGGGCATTAAGGACAGAGAAAGTAAAGGCCATTAAATTTATCTCTCTTAGAAACTAGAAAAATATAGCAACATTCCCCACATCCAGACAAAGAAATCCTTAAAAAGCTTTTCCATGCCATCCAGTGTCTTTTACTGAACTAACTCACCTTCTGGAATTTCTTATCCCAGAAGCCCCTGCAGTATCCTTGATGTAGTTTCAGCCCTTCTCATCTTCCTCTGTCACTATGTCAACAGTGACAGCTTCCACAGGGAAGTTCAGAATATTATAAGATAAGTATAACACTTGGAAATATAGCACACTGACTCCTGAGAACCCCTACAGAAGAATTAGTGGATGAGTAGAGAGAGGGCATAGTCTTAGTCCGCATTCTATTTTCTAATCACGTGACTTTAAATTCACAGTTTTAAATTATTTTATCACTTAACTCAATTATAAAATAAAAGAGGACTAAAAGCCTTGTCCTTCATACTATTGGTTGTGAAAATCAAATTAAATAATGCACATGAAAAAACTTTATCAACCAACAAATGCTGCAAAAATAAGAATTTATAACCATTTGGCTAGAAAAAAAAAAGAGGGAAGTAAGAATAACCAAAAAATAATGATTTTGAGAATGATAATAAATTCAGAAGGATAACAGGTATGGAGAAAAAGGTTAAAGCTGATGGCAACCTCATAAAAAGTAGACTTTGATATAGTCATTCTTCAATGTTTCAACTAACATATCACTAAGGTGGGGACAAACCCTAGGTTAGAGCACAATTCTGACTTCTAAGCCAGTACATTTTCCCCTTTATAGTTCCTTTATATCATACTAGCCTGCATTTAAAGAACAAAGAAGAAAAGTTATTATCAATGACAATCCCACTAGATCCAGGTTAAAGACTGGGCATACAGTAGAACAGAGAGTATCATTCAGCCTTAGAGATTTCCATTTGCCAATGAATTTAACACCAAGTCTAGAAAGAGAAGAATCCAACCAAACATTACTATTTGTAAGACAAGAAAAACAGGCTTTATGTTACTTTAGAAAATTCTGTCCTATAATATTGCTGAAGGTGATACAATGAAATCATACTTTTACCAAGGAAGTTAGATTTTAAACACACCAGGAATTTTGTTTTGATCAGATATATGAAACATGAAGACAAGAGATGGAACATGTATTTTTTAAAGCCTGGGGATTCTAAAACATAGACATACTGTGTAAGCAAAAACCCCATCATATTTCTTAATCTAGTCGAGGTCTGAAAACTGCAATTCCTACAGGCCAAATTTGGTTTGCTACCAGATTTGTACATAAAGTTTAATGAACAAAGATATGTCATTCCTTCACATACTGTTTATGGCTACTTTGTGGCTATAATGGCAGAGTAGCTATGACAAAGATGGTATTGCTCACAAAGCCTAAATTATTCAGTATCTGGCCCTTTATAGAAAAAAATTTGCTGAGTACTGGTCTAGACAATTTGTAGCCATGAATGAAGAAAGAATAACTATTCATTATAGATCTATTATGTGTAATGCATTGTGCCTGGTAATGTACATCTCTAGTTCTGCCCATATTTCTTTATTAATTCTCACAACCATCCTGTGTAATAAAGATTACTGTCTAAACTCCATAGATGAGGAAATTTATATTCAAAAGTCTAAGTAAAACTAACCTAAGATTTACTGTAGTCAGTAAGAGATTAAGGATTCACATGTCTTTGTTATTGTTATTATTATTTGTTTGTTTTAATCTTCATAGGTGATGGTCTTTGTTTTGTTTTTGTTTTTTGGTTTTGGTTTTTGGTTTTTGTTTTTTTTTTTTTTTTGGTGATGATCTTTGTACTAAGCTACACTATCTCCCAGAAATTCATGTTTACTAAAAACCAACTTCATAAACTGAGTCATGTATGAGTATGTATATGTATGTGGAGGAAATAAAATATCAGATACAGAAGAAGAAAGAGTCACTAAACTTAAAGACTGATCGATAGACATTACTCACTCTGAAGAACCAAACAAGAAAAGCATTGAAAACAAAGTATCATTAATATGTAGGATAGTATTATGCAGTCTGACATATGTGTTATTAGAGTCAAGAATAAAAAGGGGATAGAAAATATACTTGAAGTAGGCTGAAAAGTTGCCCAAATTTACTAAGAAAAATACCAACTTATAAATCTAAGAAGTATAAATATAAAGAAAAATACCCTTATGTATATTTGTTAACTACTAAGCCCATTGTCAAACAGCTAAAACCCAAAGATTAAGACAAAATTTTGAAAGCAGAAATGGTACATTGCATACGGGGGGGAACCATGCAAATGGCAGATCTTCTATGAGAAATAATATAGGTCAGAAGATAACGGAATGTCATCAATAAAATGATATGTGAAGCAGGGAATTATAACAAGACTTTCATATGCAGTGAAAATATCCTTAAACTAACATGGAAAATTTAAGACATTTTTCAGATAGAAAATTGAAAGAATTTTTTACTTAACAGGTCTGTAGTGAGGAAAGTATGAAAGACTGTTATTGTTGCTGAAGTGGATACACATTCTATGGAAACTTGATGTGCATGATGGAATAAAAAAATACTAAAAACAATTAATTTATGAGTAAATATAAAAACTATATTTTTCTTCTTAATTTCTTTAAAAGCCTAGTGGAGTGGCTAAGACAAAAATTCTAACAATCATCACAGGGCTTCTAATATATTATAGTAATATATTTGACAATATCACAAAGTATGGGGTTAAAGCAAACTATACAATAGCTAGATTCTTATATTTCTTGTGAACTCAATATCTGTGAATATCAACTCTTAGGTTCATCACGAAAAGTTAAGAATGTGTATTGCAATCCTTAGAGCAACCAACAAAATATAAAACAGAGGTAAATTTGAAAATCCAAAAGAGAAATTACTATGGAATACTAATTAACATTAGATTTATAAGATGACAAAAAAGGAGGACTAGATGATTTAAAAAATTGAACAGATGCCTTTTTTTGTGTGAGCAGATGGAATAAATTAAAGATAAGCAACAAAATAATAGTTCTAAATCTAAATGAATCAATAATTACATTATATGTTAATGAATTTAAAACTCCCAATTGTAAGGGAAAGATTATCAATCTGAATAAAAAAAAAACACAGAATTATGGATATCTACAACTAGTGCCTTGTTTTATAAGACAGGCATAACTCAAGTACAAAAAAAACAAAATAATGATAAGAAAAGAATAATAAAAAAGTATGTCTTTTGCATAATGCCAAAATTCTCAAAAAATATTAACAGTCAAGCAATATGTTATATCAACTAGGATTTATTCAGGAATTCAAAGCTGTTTTAACTTCCAAACATTGAATTAAGAAAAATATATTGTATTACCAGAATAAAGGAGAAAAATAAATATAATATTATCAACAGCTAAAGAAAAAAATTTGGTAAAAAAGCAACAAAAAATAATATATTTTTTAAAGATTTTATTTATTCATTCATGAGAGATACAGAGAGAGAGGCAGAAACGTAGACAGAGGAAAAAGCAGACTCCTTGCAGGGAGCCCTATGTGGGACTTGATCCCTGGACCTGGGATGGCTCCTTGAGCCAAAGGCAGGCACTCAACCACTGAGCCACCGGGCATGTATACAATGGAATATTAGCCATTAGAAACGACAAATACCCACCATTTGCTTCGAGGTGGATGGAACTGGAGGGTATTATGCTGAGTGAAATAAGTCAATCGGAGAAGGACAAACATATATGGTCTCATTCATCTGGGGAATATAAAAAACAGTGACAGGGAATAAGGGGGAAAGAAGAAAAAAATGAGTGGGGAATATCAGAAAGGGAGACAGAACATGAGAGACTCCTAAATCTGAGAAACGAACTAGGGGTGGTGGACGGGAGGGGGGGGGATGGTTGAGACTGGGTGACAGGTGCTGAGAGGGGCACTTGATGGGATGAGCACTGGGTGTTATTCTTTATGTTGGCAAATTGAACACCAATAAAAAATAAATTTACAAAAAAAATAAAATAAAACAGATGCTACCACAAGATAAAAAAAAAATATTTTTATAAAATTCTCAGAAAATTCAAAATAAAAGAGAAATTTCCCAGTCTAATTAAAAATATTCATGACAAAAAATATTCATGACAAACCTATAGCTTATGTCATATTAATAATGAAATACTCAAAACATTGTTTTTAGAACAGCGCCAAAGCAAAGATCATCATTTCATTACTTAACATTCAGTACTGCCCTGAGAGGGATAGTCAAAGTGAATGTAACTAGGAAAAAAAAATTAAAATGAATAGAAGACATAAAACTTGGAAAGGAAGGAGTAAAATTTTCTCTGTTCACAAAAGCTGTTATTAAATATGTAGGGAAATCTTAGGCATGGGTTAATAGATATTTTCTTTTTTTTTTTTTAAAGATTTTTTATTGGTTTTTATTTATTCATGAGAGAGAGAGAGAGGCAGAGATGCAGGCAGAGGGAGAAGCAGGCTCCATGCAGGGATCCTGACGTGGGACTCGATCCCAGGTCTCCAGGATCAGGCCCTGGGTTGAAGGCAGTGCTAAACCGCTGAGCCACCCGGGCTGCCCAATAGATATTTTCTATAAAGAGCCAGATAGTAAATATTGTGTGTTGTCCAGGCCTCATGGGTTCTATTGCACTTAACTCTTGTGCAGATAACATAGAAAGTATGTAAGTGAATGAGTATGTCCATGTTCCAATAAAACTTTATTTACAAAATCAGCGAGCCAGATTTGTTATATATGCCATATTTTGTCAACTCCTGATCTAAGAAATCTACAAAGCAGCTATTGAATCTACTAAGTACATCTGTCAAGTTTACAGATTACAAGAATTGAATTAAACTTCATTGTATTTCAGTATGATAGCAGGAAAACAACTAAAAATGAAGTAAAAATTCCTATTAAGGATATCACTAAAACTATAAAATACACAGGAATACATTTAAGAAAAAGTGAAAGACGTCTGCATTGAAAAATACAAAACACTCCAGAAATGGAGACTATATTTCCTAGGCTGTGCCTTTGATTCTTGTGATTATTCATTCCAAAAGTGGAAGTCTGTATCTCCTACTCCCTTTCACCCATTTTGCCCAGCCCCCACACACTCCTCACCATCTAGCAGCCAACAGTTTGTTCTCTGTATTTATGGATCTGCTTCTGCTTTTTGTTTGTTTGTTTATTCATTTGTTTTGCAATAGTGCTGTACAGTGACAGACGGTAGCTACACTTGTGAATATAGCATAATGTAGAAACGTGTAGAAATATTATATAGTACACCCAAAACTAATGTAACATTGTGTCAACTATACTCAAAAAACAAAGCAAAATGACAAATGAAGTTATACTATTTATCAAATGAATAAGTATTTCTAAGATATCATTTCTCCCCAAACTTATTTATAAATTCATTGTACCGGTAAACATAAACCCAGCGACATTTTAGAACATAGAAATGAACAAGCTATTTCTAAAACTTTCTTATTGAAACTTAATGAGCTTAGAACAGCCAAAATAATATTTTTTAAAAAGAATGTAATTAGAGACTTTATACTACCTGATTTTAAGAATTACTATAAAACTTCATTAATCAAGACAGTACAATACTGGCATAGGATAGTAGAACAAAGGGAACAGAATAAAGAGCCCAGAAATAGACCCACCTACATGTAACCAAATGATTTCTGCCTAAATCCCCAAAGCAATTCAATGGAGGAAATTAAAGTCTTTTAACAAATGGTATTGGCACACTTTCACAATATAGAATAAAAAGACCCCCCAATCCTTACCTCACAGTGTGTTCAAACATTGTCTAGATGACTTACATGTCTAAACTTAGAAGGTAAATATTTAATGCTTTCACAATAAAATGTAGGACATTATCTTTATGATGTGGAGATAAGCAAAGGTTTTTTTTTGGACGGACACAAAAAAAGCAGTAACCATAAAATAAAAACAATAAACAAATTAGAGTGTCAAAATTACAAACATCTGTCTATCAAAGGACACCATTAAGAATGTAAATAAACAAGGCATGGATTGGGAGAAAATATTTACACGACATAAATCTGACAAAGGATTTATATTTAGAACTCGTATGTAATGGGAAGGTTTTTTTTTTTAAGCTAAAGCATTGAATACCCAGTTCACAAAAGAAAATATTTGAATGTAATTTAGTAAGTACATAAAAATACTTAATATCAATCAGCAGGGAAATAAAAATTACCGCACAATGAAATGCCATAAGACATACTGGAAGAGCTAAAATTAAAAATACTGACAATATCAAGAAATGAGATTGTAAAGCAACTCTCATGCACTGCCAGTAGGAGCGTAAAATGTTAAAATAATTTTGGAGAAATATTTGGCAATTTTTTTTATTTTGGCAATTTCTAATAAACTTAAATATATATGACTCAGCAATTCTACTCCTAAGTGTACACACCTGCACCTCCCAAACGAAAACATATGCTTTATATCAGCCTTACTGAAAACTACCCAAATATTGGGAAGAATTTTTAAAATATGGTATATCCATGCAGTGGAATATTAGTCGCTATAAAAAATAATGAACTACTACGCTAATATGCATAAGCACAAGTTTAAATTTTATGGATAGATTGAGCAAAATGAAGTCAAATCCAAAGAGTACAAACTGCAATTTCATCTGCATGAAGTTCCCGAATAGGCAAAATTAATATGTGGTGGGAAAAAAAATCAGAAAGGAGGATGAGGAAACTTTTTAGGGCAAAGAAAATATTCTATATCTTGATAGGATGTGGATTTCACAAGTGTGCTCATCTGTCAAAACCAATCAAATAGAACACATAAAATTTGTGCATTTTACTGTATGTAAACATTTCCAGATACAAAAATGAACTGGCAATAATATGGACTCCAGTTTAAGTTTTAGTGTTTACAATGATATTCTACACAAATATAGTAAGGGCAAATAATGAAATACTAAACTCTGTGGTTTGGGAGTGGAATTGTATCAGTATGTAGTCATGATTTCTAATATATCAAATATAGAATTATATAAAAAATGTGTAGAAAAACACCTTTTCTTAGTTTTAATTTAAATTCCAGTTAGTTAACATACAGTATAATATTAGTTTCAGGTGTACAATTTAGTGAGTCAACACTTCCCTGCATCACCCTGTGCTCATCACAATAAGCGTGCTCCGTCATCCCCACTACCTATTTAACCCATCTCCCCACCCACCTCCCCTCTGGTAACCATCACTCTGTTCTCTATAGATAAGTCTATTTCTTGGCTTGCCTCTCTCTCTCTTTTTTTTCCCTTTGCTCATTTGTTTTGTTTCTGAAATTCCACATACAGGTGAAATCATTTGGTATTTGTCTTTCTCTGACTGACTCTTCTCACTTAGCATAACACACTCTAGCGCCATCCATGTTGTTGCAGATGGCAAGATTTCATTCTTTTTATGGCTGAGTAATATTGATATATATATTATATGTGTATATATATCTCGCAACTTCTAACAAAGTAGATTTAGAGGGAACATACCTTAACATAATAAAGGTCATATGTGAAAAACCCACAGCTAATGGGGAAAAACTGAGACCATCCCTCTACAGTCAGGAACAAGACAGGGATGTCCAGTGTCACCACTGTTATTTAACATAGTACTAGAAGTCCTAGCCACAGCAATCAGACAACAAAGAACAACTTCCTATATTTATCTTTTTCTTAGTTCTGTCTAGAAGAAATGACATACCAGTTTCAATGAGCATACCTAAATACCATTTAGTTTCTAAATACCATTCTCTATTAAAAGGAACCAAAACTACTTGAAGGATTGAGGCAGGAGAAATATGAATTGAGTCTGGAACATTCTGTCACAGCAGCAGGTAAAGAAGTGCACACACACAAAAAAATGATGAGGTCATCATAAAGGGATACAGAAGGATTCCCACTGGCCAGATCCTGAGGAATTTGAACATGAAGATAAATAATAGCTGCAAAAATATAAATCCTTTAATAGAATAAGAAGCAATTAATTAATCCAAATATATAAATAAGGTAAATAAGTAAATAACTAGGAAGAAGAGAAATCTCTTCTTTACAGTGGAATGAATATTAACAAATACCTAATATCCAATAAAGTTGGAAAATCATCAGTGGATGATAATACTAGTGAGTGAAAATTTGATTACACAAAGGAAACTTGCATCATCTCAAAGTATCTCCTTACATATCATTTATTAATAAAGATGAGAAAATAGGAAATTTATAATGGAGAAGCCTGACAATAACCATTTCACTAAGAAATCAAAACTAATATAATCAAAATTGGGAGAAACTGACATCATAAGCCTCCTTCCATGATGCATGGAGAAGAACTTTAAGCCTTACTTCAGTGATATCCTTGATCAAATAAAAAAAGTATAATCTGATTCGAAGGAAACATCAGACAATGATCAGAGACATGCCACAGTGTCCTGTACATTTCAAAAATATTGAGGTCATAGAGACAAAGAAAGGCTGAAGAACTATTCCACGATAAAGTAGACTAAAGAGATTTGATAATTACATGTAATCTATGATTGGAATTCTTTGAAGAAACAAAAATGCCAAAAAGAACATTACTGGGACAATTGAACAAAACTGAACATGGACTCTGGAGTAGATGATAGTAAAGTGTTACTGTTAAATTTCCTGATTATGATAACTATACTCCAGTTATTTTAGAGAATGTCAATTTTTTAAGGAAAAACACACTAAGATAATTAGGGATAAAAGTGTATGGCATCTCCAAATGGCTCTCAAAGTTTAAAAATGCTGAAAGATAGACATGAAGAAAGAAAATTATAAAGCAACTGAGACAATATGTAAACTATTGACAAATCTGGGAGTTCCTTGTACTATTCTTGTAGCTTCCTTGCAAGTTAGAAATGACATGAAAATAATAAGCTACTTAAGAAGGGCTTCACTCCTTTGTAGCTACTGGAAGCACGTATTAAATGATTATTTTTAAGGTATCTGCCAAGCTCCAACTTTTGCTTTTCTCTGTGGTCCTGCCCCCAAGTCCAATGGGGAGAATTTCTGGCTGCCCAGTTTGCCCTGTACAGGACCTATCTTGGTTACCACTGACGGAATCTACTGAAGACACCTGACCTATACTGTCACTATAATTTTTTTTGCCAGGAATTTTAAAATGATTTACTTGAGAAGAAATGAATGTCCTTTTGTTTTCAACAGTTGCTTTTTCCCAGAGTAGTTCAGGCCCTCTCCTTCCACCCTACTCATAACTGACTTATCTAAATGGATAGATAGTGATGCGCTGACCTTCATTATTCCTTAGTTCTTTGGGTGTTTTGTTTTTGTTTTTGATTTTGTAGTAGAAGTAAAACCTTGCACGCAAATGGCTCCTATCCCCAGAATTTGTTTGCTTTGTCTTATCCCTCCATGGTGTACATTTCCTAGAGAGACTTTGTCCCAGCAAGGGTGAGACTTGTATTTCGGAGAGGACTTAATTTAGGAGGGAAAGTTGCAGGAGCCCATTTGGCCTTAAATCCAACCCACATCCTCCAATACAGTCTTCCTAGGAATAAGGCTGATATTTTTGTCTTCATCTGTCTGATGTAGATTCCTACATCTCTAAAATTGGTTCAGAACCCATAGGGGGAAAGGCGTGTGATTAATTATCACCCTCCAACTGCAACAACTGCCAAGCAATCTCTGCAGGGTGACTGGAAAAGCAGAGAAAAGCAACCTACAGGAAAAGAGATGACGCAGACTCGATAAGCATTGATGAATAGCTTGTTGATTTCTTTTTCTAGTTCCTTCTTCAATTCCACTTATATTTATCTCTCTTCTTGGATTCCAAAGGATACAATATTTCTTTAGAATAAATCTTCCTTTGGGACTTAGACTAAGATCTAAAGAGTCTGAAATAATGCCAGGTTTTATTTTTCCTGCCAGTATGGGGCATTCTTAGATTTATATTTTTGTAAATTTGACAGTAATGGATATTTTACTTATTGATTGCTAGAAAACCTGGTCTCATATTCTTCTAAGAGACATTTAAACTTCAGGACCAAAGAGAAAAAAAGGCACCATTTGGGGGCAGACTGATCATAAGCTTGTACTTCAGTGTGCAAATCCTCAGTATCAGCGTCAGAAATGAAGAGAAAAAACAGAAATGCCAATCAAGGAAAGCTGCAGATTTCACTACTGATGGTGAGATCAGAACCCTTTGTCTTGTTCCACTGTCCTGAGTTCTAAAAGTCAAGGTGGAAGGAATATACTTCAAACAGACCTGAATAGCCTTCATACAATGACAGTACTAGGGGGTGATTTTAGCAGAGAGATGATAAAGTGACTGAAAATTAGTTAAGAATGTGAAATAGGGAACTGGCTGACATTTAGCCATATTTAATGTCTTCTTGAGTCGGTTCTGTGATTGCCTTGGCTGAGTTAAAGGACATAAAATCACTTCAACTGATGAGATTAGCCTCCCCGGTTTTAAATAGAGAATTAACATTCAGGCCTTCTTTAGGCCTCTTAGATGTGTCAGAAAAGTAAGGTTATAGGGCAAACTGCTCCCTCAAAAATTGGGAGACAGTTAGGTATAGAGAATCACAGCTTACTGAAGCAGAAACCTATGAACTGAAAGCTCCACAAGAATCAATGCTGGGATAGGAAAACCTGAACTATAATTGTCAAATTGCTGACAGCTCAGTGTAGACAAGTCTGGGAATTAAAAACCCTGTGAGGGCCCAATCAGACAAGGATTCACACTTTTGTGAGTTCTATTTCCAGGAGCTCTATCAGGTCCTCATAGTGAAAATCAGAGAAAAATCCTCTAGTGCTAATGGCAGGGGAAAGGAAAAAGAAACTATTACAAATATGTCCAGGATGTCCTTCAGGAGATGAATGGATAAATAAGCTGTAGCATCCAGAAAATGAAAAATTGTTAGTGCTAAAAGGAAAATGAAAAAAGAAATATTATTCACTGTTAAAGAGAGATGAGCTACTAAATCATAAAAGACCTGGAGGAAACTTAGATGCTCATTATTAAGTGAAAGAAGCCAATCTGAAAAGGCTACATATGGTGTGATTTCAACCATATAACATTCTGGAAAAGTTAACAAGTTTAGTGGCTGCTATGGCTTAGAGAGGAGGGAGAGATGAACAAGCAAAACACAGAGGACTTTGAGGGAGCTAAACTAATCTGTATGATACTACAGTGGTGGATGCATGTCATTATACATATTTCAATTCCCATGGAATGTACAACACTAAGAGTGAATCTTAATGTAAACTGGACTTTGGGTAGTGCTGTACCAATGTAGATTCATCAATTAAAATAAATGTACCACTGTGGTATGGAATATCAACAGTAGTGGAGCTAGTGGCATACAGGGTCTTAGAGATATATGGGAACCCTCTTCATTTTCCATTCAATTTGCAGTGAACCTAAAAGTCCTCTACAATATAATGTTTATTAATTTATAAAATGAAAACAACAGAATTCAAAAAATTCAAAGTGGTTAAACAGTCATTTGTTCAAGCAAGAGTGATTGGTATTCATTTAATATAATCACAAAAAGATGGCAGCAGAAAATAATGTTCCCGGGTTAGATGTGCCTGATTGGATGGAGTGTTTTCTATTTGAGGTGTAACCAAGTCTCCTTTCTGTTACATGTAAGACAGCTGGTACAAATCCATGCAGAAATTTCTTGCCTGTGGCAATGCCAAAAATTGCTCCAATTTTATAATCTCTACAATGATAAACTTGATGTTTCTAGTTTATAGTCTACATTCTCAAGGACAAAACTGTTATCAAATAGTCAATATTGACATACACAAAAATCTTTCTTTCCATCTTTTTTTTCTTGAAGAATGGAAAAGCTACACACTTGGAAGGAACCACCACACTTGACTCATTGCATCACCACACTTGGCTCATTGATTAGCTGTGCTGGCTCTATTGTACATGATTCTGAAAAAAACTATCACCCCATGAACACAATCCCAGTGAAGGGAAACCTCATTGCATATTTCTAGAGTATCAGTGGGGAGCTTTTGTGTCCCTAGGGCATCCATTCTAGATTAAAACCTACAGGCAAACACACCATGTTGAGAGACCCCAGCATATGAGGGAAATATCACAAATAGGTGGTTCATGTAGTAGATCTCTCTTTGGTGAACCAAAGGATTATTCAACTGAAGAGGTTCCTTCCTACAAGACCCAAATCTCTAGGGTAAAAATCATATCTTCATTTCATGGTTTTCCTTCAATCTGACCCATATAAATCTAGACACATATAAATACTAGGCCCATAAATGCCACATTTGGGTTGTCTCCAACACATTGCCAGTATCAGGATAAGAAACTATTTTCTGTGGTACTTGAAATTCTTGAGTTAAGGACCCCCAAAGAGGGAGTATTCATATCCAGGTATTGAGATATTTCAACCTAATGAAGTTAGTTATTATTCCTGAACCCCTCTTAGGTTGTAACTTGCCTGAAAGTTTAACTTGGGTCAGGTGAAGTGAAGCAGAAATGTATTTATCGATTAGCAAATTTCCTTCTTCCCCTATTCCCAGCTCTCTGACTCTCTCAGCAGTAAGGTAAAAATGTTATGCTATTTACCATAGGCTTTCCCAGGAAAGAGAGAATCTGCTTAATGAATGTTGGGTAACAGTTTGGTTTGAATAGATTACCTAAGCAAGAATCAATCACTTATTTTTCCTTTAAGTTAGGAGAGACTTAAAGGAATATTGACCTGTTGCCCCCAGATCTGTAGAACAATTACTTCCTTCCCCCATCTCAGATGCCTCACTGCCAAGCATGATGGCCTCAATAGTGAGCTAAGTGAAAACTCCTAACTCCCTTTCTGAATGATTAACAGATAGATGGGATATATTTTAATCTAAGACAGGTATTTATGACAGGAATAGGGTTTCCCCAGATGTTCTAACTAGAACCAATTCTCCACTTGTTTTTGTCTAAAAGTTGGACAGTAAACTTCCCGAGAAGCCTCAAATTTTGTTTACCAGAATCTGGTAGTTCCATAGAAATGCGATGTGCATCTTGTAGAAATATGATTCAAAGTTTTTTTTAAGTTAATCCAATGATATTTTAAAACTCAACATACACACATAAATACACACATACACATGTGATATTGCAAATTGAACCTACTAGAAGTCCATTAATATTGGATAAACTCATGTTGGGTCTGATTCAACTTAAATCTTTCCTGTCAACTTAGTTTAATTGATGGTTTCCTGATAATAAAATGAGTTTTAAATATTATGATTTATGATTATTGATCTGGATGATAAAAGATTTGTTTTCATATTTTGTGAACAAACAAAATAGATGAACATTTTGGAGACTAAAACTGAGATAAGATTACAACTGTTCTCTGTAATTTTTTATTACAAATGTTCTGTTCATCCAAACAGTATTACAAACTTAATTTTATATATGTAAAATATCACACTAGTGCTTCACACCATGCTTCTTTAGATATGTGAGATATGAGTATAGAGTGATATACATCCTAGAGTAGTTATAAAATGAAAGTAATAGTTGTATTATTTGAATATCTTTACTTTCAGGGCAATTCCCAAGTCTGTTATTTTATTTATTTCTTAGAATAAGGTAAGATTCCCAGTCTCATTTTATAGGTCATGGAAATGACAAAAATGTACTGACTAGGTCGCTAATAGATTGAAGTGAAAGCACAGGTTTTCAAATACTTCCCCAGGGACTATTCCATCTAGTCACTTGAAAAATTGACTTTCTAAAATAATTAGAGTCACAAAACTTAAATCCTCCCCCAGGGACCAAAGTTTCTGAAAACTAACTAGAGTTTTTGCCCTCTCTGGCAGCATTAACTTTTAATAGATCATGAAAGTTCTCCAGCCCATCTGCAAAAATGCTTCTGAAAAAGAAGCATTAACCACATAATCAATTTGTGGAACAGAGAGACGATGATGAGCTGAAGAGAAGAGAGAGAAGGGTAAGAGAAATACTTTTAGTAAATAAGTAAAATTTAGTAAATATTTTAGTAAAATAAGGTCATTTATCTTCATTTATCTTGTAATAACATCTTGATTTACAGAAAGGGATGAGTTTGGGGTTGGGGTGTCAATATTAGGGGGAAGGGAGGTAAGTGTGAATTACAGTGGTCAATCTAGACATCATAGCTGCCTGATGAGAAAACATTGACTTCTGCAATACTACCATAGAATTATGAACTGTATAGTGTTGTCACATAGGCTCTATCTCATGCTAAAAGCTCAAATCATTGTTATCTCAAAGGGTAGAACTGAGATTTGATGGTGGGTCTAGAGTGAGCATTAAAAACGGTTTCCTGACTCCCAAACATTGGCCATATTGCATTGTCTTTCTGATCATTGAAGTAATATGAAATATTAATAAATACTGGGAAATAGTAAATATTTCTGCTACATAGGAAATATGTTTATTGTACAAAATAACAACTTTTAAAAATTGAAGACATTCACCTTCAAAGAAAGGCAACAAGTTTATTAAATACATCTGGGGACTCAGTGTAGGTACTTAATCTCCATTATTAAAGACAGAGAAACCATACTTTAAAAACTAGTACATTTCTTCAGGTTTCTAGAGGGGAAGAAAAGGTGCTAGATATGTTTCAAAAATCACATTGAGAGTGACTGATATGAGGGATTCATGGCACTCTATTTACCAGTTAGGAGGAAACAAAAATGATGCCTATTATATATTTCTGTATTTCAGTAGGAATGATATAATAACTCTAAAAATAATCATTTATTTCAAAAAGCGGGCCAGTACTTGGAATTTCCAAGCACATTAGTTTCAGATAACAACTACTAAGGCCAAGTACTCAGGCTTAAGTCTCCTCTTGAATAGTGAATTTTTCATTTCACAGAGTTATAGTTTGATTAGTGCTGTAGTGAATGAATATCCAGTGAAGCCTTGAAAAATCCCTCATAACTGATTATCCTTATTCTCTCTAAAAAAAACAATTAAGCAATAAACAATGGCTTTTATCCCAAGATGACCCATTTTAATTTCTGACATCTACAAATATCACTTATTTTATATTGAGTCAATTATCTACCTCCTTAAATCTACCCATCAGTTTATCTTCAATCATTTATATGATTTAATATGTATATATATAAATAAATATATAACATATATTATAATGTTACTTATAATAACACGTATATGTTGTTCCTAAATCCATGCTTTTGAATTTAAAATATATTGTGAACACCTTTCCATGTCAACATGATAGAAATATTTCACCCTTTGAAGTGAATCCAGAGTATTCCATGATTTGAGTATGTTGGTTTATGTAATGAAACCCCTCTTTTTTTTTCTTTATATATTTTTTTAAAGATTTTATTTACTTATTCATGAGAGACCCAGAGAGGCAGAGACACAGGCAGTGGGAGAAGCAGGCTCCATGCAGGAAGCCCAACGTGGGACACCATCCTGGGACTCCAGGGTCACAACCTGGGCCGAAGGCAGGCACTAAACCACCGAGCCACCCAGGGTTCTCTAATGAAACCCCTCTTGATAGATGTTTAGATTGTTCCCCTTTTTCCCTTTTGTTTTGTTTTGCTTTATTTCTTTCTTCCTATACTTACATAACTATTTTTTACATCGATGCTTCTGAGACTCTTTGGTCAAGACTTTGGTATTAAAAGTTATTATTAAAAAAAAAAAGCTGTCAGTGTGTATCTATGAAGAATGCAATGACCACTAACACAGTTTGATGCCACCGTCTTGATTAGTGGTAAGGTGTTAGCTATTTTATACATCTAGAGTTCTCATTTATCAAACAAGAACTTGTAAATTATCCAGCAGAGACCCCTGTTTGAATGAAATGCCCAAAGAGGGACACAGGATGTGGCAACTCTCCTGTGGAAACTAGAAGTCAAGTTACTAGGGCTTTCTATGCATTGCTCTACTTACTTACTTACAGTGATTTCCTTTGATCTGTCCTATTTTACCTCTAGAAGTTTGCCTTGCATCTGGAAAACAAGGTAATTTTCCTAGAGTTCTCCAAATATTTAGTCTAATCAGCTAAAAGATATCACTACTAGCCTACCTCTTAGCTGCTCTTGCCTTAGGTTTCATGCATTTACTCTGTTCCAGCTAGACTCTGAACGTGGCTCTTACCTAACACTGCAGCTTAATTTTCAACTTGACTGCTCAGGGTTAAGTTGATCACTGGCCAGGGAATCGAGCAGAACTACTTGCATTTTTAAACGTGTAAGAAATAAATTTACCAAAATTTTAAATGTGTGTCAAACTGTTTTACTTTACCTAAAGTTCATTGTTAAGATTAAATGTTTTATGAAAAATGTCTATTTTTCTTAAAGTATTGTTTTTCCTTCTCCAGTTGAGTTCTTAAAATGTGTCTCATAGATCTTACGTCTAGTAACTTTTTCCCTCTTCTGTGAACTACCTCTTCATACCAAGTACTACTGTAGTAAAGCCAGACTGTTATATTTAGAACCCCCAGGAACTGCTGAGGTTTCCCTTATCTAGATAAGCAGTTTCCCTTCTGAAGCTTTATTGAGCACAGTTCCACTCATATTCCCCTTACCTTTCTATGTAGGTGTAGAGGACATTTTCTGGGCTCAAGTCACCTTCCTAGGACATCTCAGTTCTAGCAGGGACAGAAGATGGGCTCCACCTGCCTATCAGAATGCTGTTGGAAAAAGAGCAAATAGATGTGACATTCCAGAGGAGGAATCAATCATTCACTAATCCACCAGATAGTAAATCTTTGACCAATAAATATTACACATAAAACACTAAGCTGCATTTTGTAGGAAAAGTTGAGGAAAGATATGGTTCCTTTCCATAAGGATCTTACAATTTGTTGTCAGAAAAATATGTATACTTTTGCAGGTAAATATATCGATGTGTGTTTGGCTAAGCCAAATAGAAAAAGCAAAGAGTACCCACAGAAATAAACACTTATGAGTAAGTAAATAATAATAAATTAATTAGCCATTCATAACACATAGGTTAAGAGGTGATAGAGAGGGGAAGTTTCCAGATGAAGTCACCATTTGACTTCCCCCACCCCCCACCCCCAATGATCACAAAATCTCTTGAGCTGGGCCATATATAGTTAGTCCTCCTTGGACCCTTCTCCCAGCAATATCCCTGGTTTTTGTTGTTGTTGTTGTTTGTTTGTTTGTTTGTTTGTTTTTAATGAGGGAGAGGGAAAGAGAATCTCAAGTAGACTCCCGGCTGAGTGTGGACCCTGACTCAGGGCTTGATCTCGACTCTGAGATCATAACCTGAGCTAAAACCAAGAGTCAGCTGCTTAACCTACTGCACCACCCAGGTACCCAGGCAGTAATATTCTTAAGGGAAGATGCAAGAAACTCCTGTCTCTAGTTCCTTTTTCTCAACATCCCTGCCCTTTTTTTTTAAAAAAGATAATTATTTATTTATTTGAGAGGGAGAGAAAGAAAGTACAAGCAGGAGGAGGGGCAGAGAGAGAATTAGACTCACCATCGAGCAGGCAGCCCAACTTGGGGCTCAATCCCAGGACCCCGGGATCATGACTTGAGCTGAAGGCAGACACTTAACCAACTGAGCCACCCAGGAGCCCACCATCCCTGCTCTTGATCCTCAATATTTTACCTCATGAATGGGAAAAAGAGTCAAAGAATAGCAAACTCAGGAAAGACCTGGAAGGAAACTTTTTTTCCTAAAGCCTAGCACAAAACTTACCTATGAGGACTACACAGCTTTCTCAGGGCCAGGAGTCCCCCCAAAGTAAAGAATGAGAGGGAGTAATCTTAACTTTTTTTTTTTTTAAATTAGAATGTGCTACTTACGTATACAAGAGGATCTTTGTCAGGAATGTATATTATATAGTATTCTGTTAAAATAGATATAATTTACACTAAAAGATTAAAAAATTACATTCTAGTTATTAATGAAAGCAATTTGAAAGATTTAATCATACCAGTAATAAATTCATTATAAATGTATTATCAGTATAACAGTATTATACAACCATTTTATTGTTGATTAGAAACTTTTAAAAAATATTATAGTGGTCTTTTTAAATTTACATTTATTTATTTATTTATTTTTAAGTAATCTCCACACCCAACATGGGGCTCAAACTCTCGACCCTGAGATCAAGAGTCACATGCTCTTCCAACTGAGCCAGCCAGGTGCCCCACTTTAGAAACTTTATTCATATATAGTTATTCTCTACCAAGGCGAAAGTTCAAAGGAAATTGATAAATCACAGCTGGAGGATTAATATCAGTAAGCTTAAATGACTTCCCTATAATGGAAATAAATAGCAAAGGAACTCTAGAAAACAATGGATGATATTGAGGTCCATTTATAAAGAACTCTATGTATTGTTAGAGGTGAAAATATTCAAGAAACTTCTTTCCAGCTCTAATTCCTGATTGTCACTTTAAAGGAGTTGAATTCATTGAGATATTGACATTTTTTCTAGAGGTATCTCCCAGTTTCCTCTGTATGTCAGACTTTTATGTGATGAAGTAATTATGAAATCAATAACATTGGATGTTTAGATAAAAGTAGAATTACAAATAGGCAGGTCATATTTAATTCAAAGGATGTCAAGGGCCTCAAACACTTTTTGATTCACCATCAGAACTTTAGAGAACTTGCTAGTATTTGAAGTTCCATAATACAGGATCTAGAATCTGACAAATTAAATTTGTCCAGTTGAGTCTGTCACTGAAAAACTGAATAACTTTGGGCAGGTTATGTAACCTTCCTGAGTCACAGTTTTATCATCTGCAATGAGGGACTCATATTAATATCTACCTCAGAGGTGGTATCAAACTGAGTAATATATATGGTGCAGGGCCCTAGGAACCATTCTGAGGCAGAATTCAAAGGTGACCCCCAATGCCTCTCACCCTCATGTGATCTTCTTGTCTTGAATGTGAGCAGAACCTGTGAATGTGATGCGGTATTACTCCCTAGATTGCATTAAGTTGCAAGGCAAAGGATTTTGCAGATGTCATTCAAGTTACTAAAAGCACTCTCCTTCCCAAATTTAAGGTTATACCTCGGTAAGTCAATCATTAACCCTCACTGCAGACTTGAAGGGTCAGAGTTCTGTCCCACCCAGCCTGGACCCAAACATTTTTCCTGAGCTAAGTGCGGTGCCAGTTTTCTCTGGGCATGCTCCAGAAGTCTCATCTCTTCCTTTCCTTCTCCTCCCAGATTTGCTCAGCTGGCCAGCTGCTATTTCTCCAATGCCTTCTCTCCTTCCTTCCTTCCTTCCTTCCTTCCTTCCTTCCTTCCTTTCTTCCTTCCCCCTTCCTTTATTTTTTTGAGAAAGAGAAAGAGGACACATGAGTGGGGGTGAGGGCAGTTGGTAGAGGGGCAAAGGGTGAGGGAGAATCTGAAGCAGACTGGAGCCCTCTCTCATGACAGTGAGATCATGATGAGCGGAAAATAAGAATTGGATGCTTACCCAATGGAGCCACCCATACACCCCACCCCCTCCTCTCCCTTTCTTTGGAAGTACTGCATACTTGCTTTTTTCAATTGATTTCAGCTGTTAGGCTTCCCTCCTATTACTCCTCATCAAGTGTCACTATGATTTTCTTAGAAACTTCTTGAAATCAGCTGGTTCTGGAGAAACTTATGGATAAAATCATTTGTGGACAGTTAGCTGCCATAGCAACTACAAATGCAGCAGCCACACCATGACTTTATTTGGCTTTAGCTTGGCTCAGGCAGTAAACAAAAAAATCAAATTTTATCTGTGATCATGGTGAAGTGACACCAGAGAAGGCATCAAGATACATGTTTTTTTTACTGCCAAAATTTTCTCATCCCTCACAGAAAATGAGATCATTTTTGCATATATGCGATTGAAATTTAAAATGAAATTAAAGTTTATTCAATTTAAATGTAAAATGAAATGTTCATATTTTTAAAAAGTGTTTAAAAATGTCTTTGTCTCCTGATCTATTCCATGAATTTAGGAACTTATCCCAAGAAATAATCTGAAATATCCCCAAATACTTCCATACCAAGTTGTTCATCACTGTTGCCTATAAGCAAAAACTTGGGGAGTAACCTAAATGTCTTCATCTGAATACTGCTTAGTACTTATTAAAATCTATGCTTGGGGACACCTGGTGGCTCAGTCGGTTAAGTGTGCGCCCTTGGGCTCAGGTCATGATCTCAGGGTCCTGGGCTCAAGCATCAGACTCCCTGCTCAATGGGAGACTGCTTCTCCCTCTCCCTCTCCCTCTATCCCTCATCCCCTCACTCATGCTGTCACTCCCCCAAATAAATAAATAAAAGCATTTTTAAAAACCTATGCGTTAAAATATGTGAATGTAGTTTTTCCTTATAAAAAAAAATTTATGAACACGGGATTGAATATAATGTGTGAAGTTTTAAAATGTTGGTTATGGAGCGGTAAATGTAGTATTACCCCAATTTTATAAAATAAAAACATACATATGTTTTTGCCACATATAGAGAGAAACTGGAAATGAGAGAGAAGGAAAGAAAGAAAGACTCCATTGGCTAAGAAAAGCAAATAGCCAGCATTTTGCATTGTCCTTTGGGGAATAGCAAAATCCTCCGTGGAAATCAATTGTTGCAAACTTGGTATTTAAGCAAAGATTAAAAAATGTTCTTTGTGAAGAATAAGGCACTAAAGCAACAAGCAGATATCCCAGTGGAAACTGCATAAACAATTGAGGACCAGCAAACTGAGAGAAGAAAAATTAAACTGTGGGCTTTTGCTATACAAAGAGCTACCACAAATTCTTTACTGAGGAGAAACAATGCTAATATAAAAACTGTACTGTGTAATATCATCATTATTTCATAAATATTTATGTATAGATTAATAGCTTGGTAAAATGCATCCTCATGCAATTCTTGGGCCAGGCAAGGCTTTGGGTGCTGATCTGATGTATGGCATGGAGTAAGCAGTACAGAGCTGAGCTGGGAACCACAGGTCTGACACAGTCACTGCAATCTTGGGCTAATGCCTGTTCCATTTCATCAAAGAATAAAATCTCATAGGAAGGGACTAAACTTGAAATCAAAACACCAAAATCTGAGTCCTGGTTTTTTTATTCATCTATAAAATATAAAACAAAAATCCTTTAGTACTATGAACTGCAAATCTATATTATCAGAGTAATAACATCTACTGTATTTATCTGTTAGGGTTATTATACAATAAATAAGAAAATATACATTAAAGGGATTTATAATAAATTAATTGCTTTGGAAATATAAATTCTTGTTTTAGGCCTCAGGTTCAATGTTATAAAATCCTGTACTTGAGCTGCATTGTTAAGTTCCTAACCTTATGTCAAACCCACATGGTATTAAGACTCTAGATAAGACTACAGAAAGATGATCAGATCAAAGCTATGCTTTTCAGCTTCTTGGCTAAATACAAAGATGTGAGTGGGAGTGGAGCTGGAGTGCCAATGAAATATGAGTCATGAGACCAACTTCTTAGTGAGCCCAGAGTCAGGCATTCATAATTATGGTGCCATGGCTGCAGTCCAAGTTGTACTTGACCTACTTGGAGCTAATAAATCTTGATGTGTTAATTTGGTATTCGATCCTGGTCATATCCTGACTTTTACTACAAAGGCTGTATTCTGGTTTTTCCAACCTCCATCCCCAGCTCACACTGTTCATTTGGGTTTTATTACATGGCCCAAAACTGATCATGGGCAGTGATCATGGGCAGTCCATTGCAGTATGGACAAAATGGACCAACATCCAGACCAAATGCATAAAACTTCATGGGTCAAAAGATTTTTATAAGAAATGTCTTATCTATAAAATGGCATTATTTATGTGACAGCATTTGCAAAAGAGATTTCATTTCTGCCTCTGCAACTGCAGCCTTGCTTTGGCTTATTTATATCTTTATTAATATATGTTTTTGTACATTTACATGGACCCAAGACACGAGCCATAGATGAATTTCTAGCAACATGGTCACTGCACCTTTATAGCTAAAGGGACCGACAATAGCATTTTACTTTTGTTTCCAACTCAGCTCTGGTTTGTGTAACCCCTGGGTTTTGTTGGCCATGATTTTCAAGACCCTACCTTTTTCACTTGCCAACTACCTTAACATTCTCTAACCCTATTATAAATAGCATTTTGTGAGCTATTAAAAAAAAAACAAGCAGGGGTGCCTAGTCGGTTAAGTGTCTGCCTTCAGTTCAGTCACAATCCCAGACTCCTGGGATCAAGCCTCGCATCGTGCACTATGTTCAGTGAGGAGTCTGCTTCTCTCTCTCCCTCTCTGCTTTCTCTCTTCCTTTTTCAAAAAAAAAAAAAAAGAAAAGAAAAAGAAGAAAGAAGAAAGAAAGAAAGAAAGAAAGAAAGAAGAAAGAAAGAAAGAAGCATATAAATAAAATCTTCTAGTAGAATCTAAATTATATAAGGTGACTGGTTACATAGTGCCTGAGCAACATGCTCTTTTAACTCTATCATTTGATCACAAAATATGGCTGACAAAATTTTGATCAGGGCACAGAATTAGGTACGGCAATCACACAGAGGCATGATGTTAGCCCTTCGGTCAAGGAAAATGTGTGACTTCAAAGACTACTCAAAGATCCATTTCTCTCTATCTACCCACCCCAGGAAAACTAGTCCAACTACAAGATTTAAGAAAAGGTAAGGATAGCCTGACAAGTAACACTGTGCCACAGACCATACGATTTGGCTGCAAACTCCTTACAAGTGACCAAATACCCCTGAAGCTGGAGAGATGCAATGTAATGATATTTAGTTACTTAGATCCTCTTCCTTTGATTAATCAAATTAACATTTTGAATATTTGTTTAATAACAGTTTCAGCTTACCTCATGTTTAAAGCCTTCACAGATGTCAACACATCATAAATACTGCAGGTGCAGCTATAAAACAAACATGTAAATTTAGGTGATGTTAATATTTATCCTATAAAAAATTAATGTGCATATTCATGAGCAATTCACGAGGGTAATATATATATTTCTAATAAGATTTCTTTATTACACAGCTGGTTAGACTCTCTATTTTACTTATTTGTGATGTGGTTTTGCATTCAGTAGAGTACTATTTTCCAACTCCATATTTAGATAATATTATCACAGTACTTATGAGTGGTTTGAAGAACAAAATGAAACAAAAAGTGACTATCATTATAGGTTGCAAACAATATGCTTTCATTTTATTTCAGGGGAAAGAATCAGACCTGATTTTGCCAGTTCTGCTAGCTATGTACACTCAGGATCTTTTAAAACCTTTTGGGGTCACCTGGGTGGCTCAGTCAAACAGGTCATGATCCCAGAGTCCTGAGATCAAGAGCCCTACTGAGCAAGGAGCCTGCTTCTCTCTCTCCTCCCCCCTGCTTGTATTCCCTCTCATAAATAAATAAATAAATAAATAAATAAATAAATAAATAAATATCTTTAGGGGGAAAAAACACCTTTTGTAATCCTGGCATTCATTTAGAATTGTATATTTTACAAGCACAATTAAGAACAATTATATTATATTCTTTCCCCCTTGAGCTCAACTCTCAGATAATAAGGAGGGCAGATCAGGGTCCTTGACCCCTTACAAGGAGGGCCCTTGTGGTTGCACATGAGTTATGAGAACTGGCACAATCTTTACTGATAAACAGAAGAGGCTCTTGGCTGAAACCAGTCCAGGGTGGAGAAGTCTGACCCATCCATAGGCATTTTCCTAAGATGATGATCATGACCCCAAATGGGAAAGTATTTCTTTCTATCATGATATCTCAAATAATTACAGAAAATCATGTGTTGTAGCCACAAGTGTACTTACAATAACTTATGTCTCACTGAATGTGTGTAGTTACGGATGGGACAGTATTTTATAAGAGTGAGAGTTTGTTTCCTCTTAAGAAAACAGGAGAAAAAGCTGTTAAATCTTATCAGGCTCAAAAAAAAAAAAAAAAGAAAGAAAGAAAAAGAGGTATTATCTCTTTTTTATATATATATTTTTTTAAAGTCAATTTGCCAACATATAGCATAACACCCAGTGCTCATCTCATAATGTGTGCTCCTTAATGCCCATCACCTAGTTATCCCTTCCTCCCCCTCACCTCCCCCTTCTGCAACCCTTGGTTCCCCAGAGGTATTATTTCCTTTAAAATAAACTTTCTTTTGGCCTTTCCAATTCTATTCTGTTTTTCTCTAGGTGTATCTTTATTAATTTAATTTCTTTTCACTATCAGCAAATAATGCCTTCCCAGGTGCCTACCTTTTGAGAAGTAATTACTGTTGCCCTTTGTTTTCTAGGCATGGCAAGACACAGTGAATGGAGGTGACAGCGAGGCCCTGGCTGGTCTGAATATTGCCTGACACGAGGGCGGGCTAGCTAGGTCACAGTGACTACACAGACTCCCTAGGGCTATACCACAGTTAAGGAAGATGTTTATAAGGAACGAGTGTCTTCTTATGAAAAGAAAACAGAAGCAAGAAGAATGAAGTAAATTTCCCCATCATAGGCTCTCAGCCAGTTTCTAAAATCTCTTGTCAAGTTTATAAATATAATTGTTAAGTGCCTGGTAAAAGTGGCAGACAAAATACCAATGTCCAGGATCAAAGAATCCTTTCTGAAAAAAGAGAAAAATAGAATTGTACTGATGGTGCCAAGTCAAGGGCAGGAAAACAAGTTATTTCTCCCTTGAAAATGTAAGCCCATTTTAGTAAAATTCCTTCCTTAGAGCCATAATTAGCCAATAGTATTATCCTATAACAGAGGATATACTGTCTGTTCCGTGCTGAAGTATGTCAGTATGTGCGTACCATACAGAGGAATCCTACACTCCTACTGTGAGAAGAGTTGGAATTCATGTTATGTGGAAGTTGAGCAGGACTCTGACCCCAGGCATTTATTTCTACTGATTCTCACTCATGATGCCCTATTTCAGGATATTAAAACTAAACTTGAACAATTTTAATTTATAATTAATTATGTTCAGCTGTCTTTACAATTAATAGCTGTTGACCTAACCTTTGGAAATTGGCTGCACAACTCTCCTTAAAAGTTTGGCTTTCATACCACTGGACTAAGGTTCATTTGTACTAGCTAATTAGGAATTTTAATTTTGTTTTAATTAAAACATGTCAGGTCATGTGTTAGATGTTCACACAATAATAAAAACCTAGATTATAGGTATTATCCACAGTATCTTCTCCCAAAAGCATGATGGAGGAGACATCATCTAATAAGGGAATAGTAGATATACCAATGAGGTTGGATTTATACATCTGTGTGCCATATTGCATATAGCCTCTTTTTCTTTTCCTGTTCTATATTGTGATGGTGAGAAGGATCCTATATTCCTTTCAATTTTTCCAACTTACTGTACTCCTTTAACTGATTTTCCAGGGCAAGCAACATGTTTCATTGCTATCTTACAGTATTTTCATGCTCATGAAACATAGTCCTTGACTGTGCATAGCACAGGCCCTCCTCCGTTGACAACTGATAGATTCTCAGAGAGGGGGAAAGAGTTTTAACACAGCTCTCTTTTCCTTGAGGGCTGAAAAAGAAAAGAAAAGAAAACAGATGCTAATGTATTATGTGAGGGCGTAAACACTACCATTTTTCCAGGGAAACAAGAACATTGCTAATGAGAGCGATTAACATTTCAGAACTGACTGCAGGCATTTAACTATGTAGACAACATTTCTACTAAATTTTAGAATTCATATATTTTAAGTAATTGTAAATTTGCCACTTCGATTTTTATTGCCAATTCCTTGCAAATACTCTAGCACAGTGGGATCTGAATTTGACTTTATGGCTTCACGTTGCTGTTCTTTTTTATTAAGTTAGAGGGATAGGTGAGTAGAAAACATGTTTTATGTTGGGCCAAGGAAAAGTATTGAAAATAAAACAATTCTTTTTCTCCCTCCCTATTTAAGTAAATCTGATCAGAAAATAATACATTTCTTCCTTAAAACCTCAGTTCCTACATATAATGTGATTAAGAACTTTGTATCAATCTTGGGTAAGGTTTTAGAGATCTGCCTGTTAGAAGTTGAATTATGTCCCCTCAGAATTCATATGTTGATACCTTCACTATCTCAGGGTGTGACCTTATTTTGAGAAAGAGTCTTTATGAAGAGAATTTAGTTAAAATGAGGTCAATAGGATGGATCCTAATTCAATATGACTGATGTCTTTTTGAAAAGGGGGAAATTTGAACACAGAGACATGTGTAGAAAGACAATATAAAATGACTTACAAAGAAGACAGCCATCTCTAGGCCAAGGGCAGAGGCCTGGAACATACCCTTCCCTCACAGCCCTCAAGAAGAACCACCCCTGCTGACCCTTTCATTTGGACTGCTGGCCTCTAGAACTGTGGGACAATGCATTTCTATTGCTTAGGCCACCAATATGTTGTACTTTCATATTGCAGTCCTGGCAAACTAATATATTGCCTAAAAACCTTTGTGAGAGGCCAAAAAATGGCCTCCAAAAGAGGTCACATCCTGATCCACACCCTAATCCTCATCCTAATCTATGAATATATAAAATTGCATGGCAAATTTCAAAGGTAATTAAAGTTGCAGATGTAATTAAGTATGCTGATCAGATGGATTTAAGACAGGGAGGTTTCCTTGAATTATCCCTGTGATCACAATGCAAATACAGGGTCTTACATGTGGATAAGGGAGGAAGTGAAAATATAATGTGATATAATAAAAATTCAACCCGCTTCTGACTTTGAAGTTGGGAGAAGGAAGCCATGAGCCAAAGAATGTTGAGTGGTCTCTAGAAATGAATTTTCCTCTAGAACTTCCAGAGGGAGTACAACCCTGCTGTGTCCTTGGCTTTAGCCCAGAGAAACTGATTTCAGACTCCTGACCTCTGGAACTATAAGAAAAATAATGTGAGTTATTTTAAGGCACCAAGTTTGTCACAATTTGTTACAACAACAATAGAAAACTAACACAAACTTTATCTAATGTCAAAAATTCAACTCCGTATTTTACCACCCTAGACACTAGTCACCCTAGTCGCTCACTGCTAGGGTGTTCATATGATTCTTTTGCTAGAAAATGTTCTAGTAGACTGACAAAAAAGGAGCCCCATGACTAAAATGGGCATAATGAGTTTGTAAAGCTTTTTTTCTAAGTTTTCTGGAGACATTCTTAGTGATCTATAAATATCCAAGTACTAGGCCACCTTCCCTGTGCCTACTTCAAGCCACAATTAAATTTATCCCCAAGTAATCTTCCCCCAGGCCATCCAGGATTAAGATCATGGAATAGTTGGCAGTGCTTTCTTCATAATCAAATACGAGCAAGTTTGGTAATTTAACATTTTCTTTGTCTTCGAGTCTTACCCTGTCTCTTTTTAAAGAAACAGCAATAATAATTTTGGTCTTCCAAAAAACAAAATAATGAAGAAACACAAAAAGAAAAATCACATCATCAGTGGTAATGTATTTGTTCTTTTTTTTTTTTAATTTTTAAATATTTTCATTTATTTATCCATGAGAGACACAGAGAGAGAGGCAGAGTCACAGGCAGAGGGAGAAGCAGGCCCCTTGCTGGGGGAGCCTGATGCAGGACTCAATCCCTGAACCCCAAGTTCATACCCTGAGCTAAGGCAGATGCTCAACCACTGAGCCACCCAGGTGCCCCGTGTATTTTTTCTTTGAATCAAGTTCCATTCACGGAAGAATTTATTAATGGTTCGGACTGCATCAGAGTATATGTAAACATTGGATGGGTCATTGGACTTGACCCATAGGTCCCTTACAAACAAGTAATTCAATAATTATGATTCTTTGTTGATGTAGATCAAAGCTAATGTACAGAATCAGTCTGCTTTCCTACAATAAAATTGATTATAAAATCAGAAAAGCAAGACTTTCTTTACTGCATTTGTAGATTCGAAGTTAGGCTCAGTAGCACTTCATTTACCTGGCATGCTTGCAGATTTGTTTTAAGGAGAAAATAGGAAATATTTCCTAAAGTTGGGCACAATAACTGGCACGGGAGAACCCTTAATTAAATGCCTGGTCATGTATTTAATTGCAAAATCTTTTTACTTCAAAAATAAGTTACAAAAAATAATTCCTCAGAATAGGAATTTGATGAATGAGAAGTAATAATTGCTTCACAATTCAGAGATAGTGATGGGGGAGCCAGGCTAGCTGAGGACAAAGCACAGCTGATATATCACAAACAACCCCAGCCTGGGTTGGAATATGTGTGGTATTTCTCAGGAAGCTTCCAGTTGTCTTAATGTTAATTCCTTGCTAGAGGGAGAAACAATCTTTAACTTGACAACAGGCAAGGCCTCCAGTATCTTGTAGATCATCCTTAGCATATGAAAATCCTTTTGAAATCTCCCTTTTGCTTACCTCCCCCAACTCCTGGTTATATAATCAGCCACTCCTCACAAGCCCAGGGCAGCATCTCCACCTTCCGGTGGATCCTGTCCCCGTGCTTTAATAAAATCACCATTTTGCACCAAAGACGTCTCAAGAAGTCTTTCTTGGTCATCGGCTCTGTACCTCACCTATATTCCAAAACTTCATCAATAATATTGTGGCCCTTTACTCATTTAAAAAAATGTTGCTCAACTCTCCAAGGAGGTGATTGTAACATGGATACTTTTTGGAAAATAAAATATTCAACCAAAAGTCGAAGCAATCTTATTTAAAGTTGTTTCTTGCCCTCAATACATCCCTTTTCTTAGCGATACCTGCTGATTTTTTTTTTAACAACATTCAAAAGTATACTCTTTATTTCACATTGATACCCATTTAAAAGTTTAAAATAGTGCTTTACATCCTGCTTCTACGAAGCCCTAAGAGCCAGGCTCTTTCGTGAGAGTCTTTTGGGAGGGGGGGCAGGGGCATGTGAGCAACATGGGTGACCCTCCTGTGCCCTCCCTTTTAATCAGACAGCTCAGCTTTCTCTAATTACAAGCTGGGTTTCACATTTGGTTGGAATAAAGGTTTGGGTACCACTGTCTTAGTTTATCCCAATAAAAATTATATCCATGTAGATCATATGAATAAAAATATTTCAACTATGTCATAGATTGATGGTCACTCACAGGTACATGGCTAGCCAGGATAAAGACTTTGCAAATAGGTGTAGTCACATGACTAATTTGTCACTAACAGAATGCAGCTAGAAGTGGCATATAATGTATCTGGACTATGTCCTTCACAGGAGGGGGTGTGTCCCTGACAACCCAAGTTCTAAAATGGCTGGGGCTTGGAACAAGGATATGATTTTTGGAGATGTCTCCATTTTGAGACTTTACAATGAAGGCCATACCACCAAGGAAGTTTGGGAGTAGTCTGTATACACAGATACTGTTAATGCCACCATAATAGCCTTGAATTATCTAAAATGCAGATTTTAATGAGAAAGAGAAACAACCTTTCATTGTGTCTGAGCCACTGTCATTTTGGGTTTCTGTTACATGCATCCAACCCTAAATAAAATACCATCTTATGGGTTTTTATGATATTATCACTAAAGACTATTAAATCCAACTGAATTTTTATAACTGGACACATAAATCATATCTTATACTTCTTGCTATTCATTTATTTATGGGCTTAGAAAGATAGCAGTTGTATGAAAAACCTAGATATCTCCTTTACACACCAATTATTTTCCTATCAATGCAAATAAATTAAAAGAATATTGTGGCTTCCATAATATGCTGTATTTAGTAAAATTAAGAGCTATCATCTCAGTTTACAAAAAAAAAAAGAGAGATGTGTATTACACAATACTGCTTTCAGTTTAACTGCAGTCACAAGAATATTCCAAGGTAAAACAAAATTAACTACCCTAAAGATAACCGTCTAAACTATAAGCATATTTACAGCCCAAGCTTGCAGTCTTTTAAATAACAATAAATAAATGTTCCTAAAAGCTTTTGAAGTTAACATTTTATTCATTTAAGTCAAAAAATACCATTACCCTGAATAATCAGTTGAAATTCGTAGACAATAATAAAGTGACTTGTCTAGCTAGATTAGTCAGTGAATAGGAAGGAATGTTCATGATTCACTATTCAAAGGGAAACAAAAACAAAAATGACTTTTAGAAAAATAGACTTTTAATAGTCATAAGAATGGAGTATTTGTGTTGTCATTTAAGAAATATTAAAGAAATTTAAAGATGGAATATAGTAATATAATAGATTTCTGCACCAAGGACTGAGTACTGATAAGACAGACCAGAGAATCAAAGAGAGGGCTCTTCTGAAATTTCAGCAAGGATAGGGTTTTGTTATCCTAGGGATGAATCTAAGGAAACCATAAAAATCTCGAGGGAATAATAATACAGAAGGACTGAACTGAGATGAAAATCAAGCTGTCTAGGCCAAGTAGGATAGGAAGTCTAGGTGATAGGAAACCAGCAGAGGTTACTCTAGGCAGCTGGTTTATCATTAGCGGAGAGTTACAGCAGAGAGATAAGTGGTCAGGGATGAGAACGAGGCTAGTTGAGTTGAGATAGGCAGAATTGAGATAGCAGGCAGAAATATTGTTAGTGGGAGCAAGAGAAATTAAGCAAAATTTCAGTTACTATGAATTTGGGATACAGGAAAAGAACCAAATTCACCAAAGGCATCTCGATACCATGGTCAAAGATAGGTGAACTACAAGTGGAGTACTCAATGATTAGCCATGACCTACTGTTTATATATATCTCCTAGCCTAGGAATATGACTTGACCTTGGGAAAGGAGGGAAACAGGCTCAGCCTAAAGAGATTTCAGGAGAGAAACCAAACAATACTGTTTTCTTCTAAAGTCCTACAACACCATGGAAGTAATATGGCCCCATAAGATGGGAAACAAAATGTGAATGAAGTTTATAATCAAGAGTGATTAGAGAGCACCTGTGAGGTGACAATGGGACTCAAATGACTACCAATTAGAAGAGGGGAGAAATAAGTAGGATGGAGTAAAGAGTGGTGATGGCAGAGGCTCGATGTCATCCTGGACTTTAGGCAAAGTCAGTCAAGGGAATCAAAAGATCCGGAATCAAGAAAGCATGTCTTAAAGAACAATACTGTTTGAGGCAGCTGAGGAGGCAAATACAGAAATGGATCATGACAATACAGAGACAATGAAGCTCAAAAAATAAATTTTTATAATTCTTAATATTTTAAAATATTTATATGTAAAGGGAAAAATTTTATTTAAAGCCAAATTATTGCTGTTTAAGACCTTTAAGACCGTAACTCACAGCCGAGAAACAAATCTCTAGTACTCTTCTGTTTGAAAAAAACTGGTTGGGGAGAAAAGGTAAGATCTAGAGAAAGTACTGTATTGTTTAGTCTCCGGGCATGCAAATGAAGATGCTGATAATTCTGAGGTGAAAGGTAAGGAAAATTGGAGTGTACTGCCAATTAAAAGGGGAACAGTATATATGTATTTGTTAGCATCATCATTATCTCAATGTCTGGGAGTCCACAATAGAGAGAAGATACAATTACACAGGCTTTCTGTCTTTTCAACCTACCGGAAACACTTTAGCTTCTGGGTATTTGCTCTTGTTGTCTTTGCTGTGAGGAATGCAAAGATATCCACCCACTATGACTTGCATTTTATCTCCTTCTGATCTCTAAACAAACGTTATCTTCTCGTTGAGGCCTCTGTCACTTTATTTAAAATTGATTCCTCCATAAATTTAAGAAACATACAGGGGGGAAAAAAGACAAACGAAAAACAAACACAAACCAGACCCAACTATAGAGAACAAACTGATGGTTACCAGAGGGGAGGTAGGTCAAATAGGTGTAGAGGATTAAGACGGCACTTATCCTGAGCGCCGAGTAACATATAGAACTGTTGAATCACTACATTGTACACCTGAAACTAATGTAACAAGGTATTAACTGTACTGGAATTAATTTTTTTTAATTAATTCTTTCAGATACACACAACTCTTTTGCCCTCCTGTAGTGAATTAAAGGGTGGCCCTCCAAAAGCTATGTCTGTCCAGAACCTGTAAATTTTCTTTTCTTTTCTTTTTAGGAGGGGGGAGGGGCAGAGAGAGAGGAGGAGAGAGAATCATAAGGAGGCTCCATGCCTAGCTACTCACCTCACAACTCTGAGATCATGACCTGAGTTGAAATCAAGAGACAGATGCTAAAAAAAAAAAAAAAAAAAAAAGACAGATGCTTAACTGATTGAGCCACTCAGGGGCCCCCAACACCTGTGAATTTTGATCTTATTTGGAAAAAAGGACTTTGCAGATGTAATCAAGGACGTTGAGAGGAAATCATCCTGTATTTAGGGTGAGTCTAAATCCAATACCAGTTGTTCTTATGAAAGAAAGGCAAAAGGAGAATTGAGGCACTGAGCCAGGAGAGGATGCCATGAGAATAGGGAAACAGACACTGGAGCTATGCTGCCACCAGCTAAGGAATGCCTGGTGCCAACAGAAACTGGGAAGAAGCACACAGGATTATCCCCTCCAAGCCTTGTGAAGGAGCCTTGATTTTGGACTCTAGCCTCCAGAACCATGAGAGAATACAATTTTGTTTTAAGACACCAAGTTGATAGTAATGTGTAATGACAGCCCTAGAAAATTAATACATGGTCTTTATCAGCAGCTGCTTCATGATGTGTTTCACTTCTTTTCTGTTATATTGCCTGTCTTTCTCCACTAGTATGCAAGCTCCAGTGGAGCAGAGGTTTCTTTAGGCGGGGGGATGGCCATATCCCTAGTTCCCTAGAACTGATGTTTTCACATGCTACACATTCAAGAAATATAAGTGATTCAATATTTAAATAGATGAAAACTGAGGTGAGTTCCACATTTGGATCTTTGTGGAAGAGAGAAAGCAGAATGCCCTAAAAGAAACACATGAGTGAGATGGAAAGACTCAGGCAGGTGGGGACTTAGATTTAGAATGACCAGGAGAACATAAAGCTCCTGCGCCTCCAGAGTCTAAAGAACTTAGAAGGATGAAGAACATGATCTGAACTCTGAATTGTACAAGCTTTGCCCACACAAATTGTTATGAAGTGTTTAAAAGCACATTTTTTTCTGGATTGTGGCATCTAGTGTTAACAGGTCTTTGCTCTACCCAGAGAGTAATATTTTAAGTAAATTTCATTCTTTCCAACTAAAGAGGCAGAGGTTCATAAAACAACCCACACTGCAGTGCAGGTGAAGAATGCCATGGCTGTGATCAGAATACTTAGATTAAAAACCTTTACATAGGTAGGCCCAGTGGTGCAGTGGTTTAGTGCCACCTGCAGCCCAGGGCCTGATCCTGGAGACCTGGGATTGAGTCCCACGTCAGGCTCCCTGCATGGAGCCTGCTTCTCCCACTGCCTGTGTCTCTGCCTCTCCCTCTCTCTCTCTCTCTCTCTCTCTGTCTTTTATGAATAAATAAATAAAATCTTAAAAAAAAACTTTAACATATACAAAAATATGCAGCTGTAGATGCTAATAAAAATAGCATCTGGCAGTATTGTATTCTTAAACAACAACTGACAATATAGCAATGCCTATGAAATATGACCTGAAACATGTTCTCCTTTTCATTCAGCAAGTTCATTTCTCAGAAATCATCATGTATGTGCCCAAATATTCAATTGCAAAGATAATTACCACAATGCTATTTACAATAGGAAAGAAAAGAAAGTAAACTAAGTGTTCAAAAATAATGGTTATTTAAATGACTTTCAACATGCCCATTAAAGATGTCATAGAACTATGTGTTTTGAAAAGGAAGGAGATTCGTGATATATTAAGTGATAAACAAGGGTACAGAACAGAATACAGAGTGGCTTTAAGATTTTATGTACAAGAAGATCCATTAAAAATCTGAAAGATACATACAGTATGGGTGGTTCTTATCTTTTATCTGAATTTTTATAATGCATATGTGCTATTTTCAAAGCAAAGGGGAAAATGATTTATATTTTAAAATGAATCCAGTTTATGAAATTCTGTGTTTAAAATTTTATATTTCATTTACATAAAAAGATTGATAACTTTGTAGTTGATACTATCAAATCGGTGATCTTTCTTAATGTCACCAGCAAGGCATTAGGGTATATCACCTAAAAAAGAAAAAACGTGTACCTGGGTGGCTCAGTGTGTTAAGCATCTGCCTTCAGCTCAGGTCATGATCCAGGGTCCTGGGATTGAGCCCCACATTGGGCTCCCTACTCAGCTGGGAGTCTGCTTCTCCCTCTGTCCTTCCCCCTTGTTCGTGATAGCTCTCATCCTTTCTCTCCCTCTCTCTCTCTCAAATAAATACATAAAATATTTTTTAAAATAAAAGAAAAAACAGGGAAGCCCAGGTGGCTCAGAGGCTTAGGGCCGCCTTCAGCCCAGGGCCTGATCCTGGAGACCAGGGATCGAGACCCACCTCGGGCTCCTTGCATAGAGCCCGCTTCTCCCTCTGCCTGTGTCTCTGCCTGTCCCCCTCTCTCTCTGCGTCTCTCATGAATAAATAAATAGAATATTTTTTAAAAATAAAAAAAGAAAAAGAAAAGAAAAAACAGAACTTAGATGTTTAGAAAAAAAGGAAAAGGAAAACTAAAAGTGGATCCTTTCTTTAGTCACTCCTTGGCAAAGAGATATTATAATTCCTATCAGAACCCACATAATGATTATGTAGTTGTTTGTGTACAGTTACATTCAAGCTGACTATACAATAATGTAGATTTGGTCACCATTTCATATGTTCTTTACTATCTTCATAAAGTCCTCAGTTATACAATCTTTTCTTATTAGGTCTCAGGTAGGTAACTAAGCTAAGTAAACTCTAACCAACTTTGTGTCAAGATTCTGTCTTCTAGAAAGGAAAATCAAGGTACACATTTTTCACTACAGAATAAGAACCTATTAAATTAGTCTTCACTCGGCCTGGGTTTGAAAGCTAAATAAAAAGAACTAGGGGATCCCTGGGTGGCGCAGCGGTTTGGCGCCTGCCTTTGGCCCAGGGCGCGATCCTGGAGACCCGGGATCGAATCCCACGTCGGGCTCCCGGTGCATGGAGCCTGCTTCTCTCTCTGCCTGTGTCTCTGCCTCTCTCTCTTTCTCTGTGTGACTATCATAAATAAATAAAAAAATTTAAAAAAAAAAAAAAAGAACTACTAACTCAGACAACTGCAGGAGCATTTCAAAGTGGATTATCAAATCAGAAAAAAAAAAAAATCAAAATTTTAAGAAGCTTTTGCTTCTTAAACCCAGTACCCTCCAGTTTCCATTCTTTTTATAAATGGAAATAGAAACCAATTGACAGAAATGCCTACTTATAAAGAAGTTGGGTGTTGATTACTGAGTATTAATAATGTGTGCTGGAGAAGAGGCAGTCCTTTCAATGAAAAAGTTCCCTGTAGGTGAAGAAAATAACCTAGAAAAATAGGTGTGCTTTTGTTCTGCCCTGTGAAGGAATATAAATCCATAATGTTTTCCTCCTTGTTCCCCCCACCTCATGTCATAATTCTAGTTCAAGATGTTTCCCACCCCATTAAAAACTACCCTTCTTGGGTAAAGGGTTTTTCTTTTAACCAAGGTATATTTTTTGACAAACTGAGATAATTGATCAACCAGTTCATGCCAAGTTATAAAATTTCTAATGGACTGCCTCTCAGGTCATAATGTTGCCTTCTAAGTCACAAAATCACTTCACTTATTTCACTTAACAGTAAGTGAAATTAAATTACTGAGGATAGACCAGAATTAGTACAATTTGTATGGGAACAAGGCTTTTATTCAACCTCAAAATATCCCATTAATCTATTATACCACTTCTAGATAGGGTTGGCTATGCTTGTGGGTCAACCCTTTGTCCTCGTGAGACATCCTCTTACTTTACCATTTAAGTTTTTGCATTAGAGACAACATACATGCAAAGAAGCTTTCTTGTAGATAAGTCTATAAACTTTGTTTAGCTTCCCCGAAAATAAATTGTAGGAGAAAAAAAAAAAGACACTTCTAAGTTCTGATTTTTTTTCAAAAAAATTCAGTCTTTCTAACACAAGCTGGAAAGATTAGAAAAGAGAAAAAGAGAATATACCTTTGAAAGCTTCAAATAATGAGAATAAAAAACACTAAATGAGTCTAAGGACATTTGAGGTCAAAAATGTCTTTAATTAGTTATCATTCCACCAAATGTGACTTCACATTTTTTTAAGGTCATTAAATTAGCCTTTATTAGAATATTGTAGCAGTGTGTTTTGAAGAAGGCAGCCCTACAAAATAAGGATTTTAAATTGCCTCCTAATCCATTTCTAACTGCATGGATAGGAAAACTAGGGTTGGAGCTGAGGTGGGGATCACCATACCCCATCTCCATGTCAACACATGAGAACACCCCCCTACCTGTACGGGGATGCTAGGTGCACAGCACACTCATAACAGCTTCTGCCTGGCCTTGTGGAACCGGTTTTTAAGGAGTGGGAGAACCCAAAATGAAACACAGTGTGACTTCACATTTTTAACAGTGACTTTTTATATTCACTCTTTTAAACATAAATCTGAATTACTCGAAAGGAAAATCTTTGGTTTATTTCTAAATATTTCTAAATAGGAGACGATGATGAATAATATGCCAGCCTCAAGTCTTTCAGGAACTACTGGTAAAGCAGTATTTTTATTTACTAAAATACTAAACTAGTTAATAGCAAATGAGTCTGTCTTTTTCCTATTGGATTAAATTCTTTTCACTCTCTTTTTATACTTGATACAGCTTATCTTGGGAAATTAGGTTTACTGCTGAACTAGAATACACGACTGGAAATAATGGGGTTGTTGACTAATTCAGTGATCAGAACCCAGATCAGCTAATAAGAGCCAATAAAGTGATTTCTGGATCTGTATGGCAGCCACTGCCCCAGATCCCTTTTTGACTGGTGCAAATGGAAACATATTTGTAAAATAACTGAGTACATTGGTAACATTCCTTACTTCTGAATAAGGATAACATTCTAATCTAATCTCTAGAGGATTAAATAAAAATAAATCTGAAAAGCATGCAGTGCATTTAAAATCTCCCTAAGTGTTAGTTATTATTATTATCATCTCTATATAAAAGTAAATGAGGAAAAAGAAGGGATAAATGAGTTTCTGATTGATGAAGATGACATGTTTACCAGTTACAGGAAAAAAAAACACATGCCAAAATGTATCTTCTCTAACAGAATTGACTTTGAATTGCAAAGAGCAAAACAAACAATGAAAGGAAGTAATACATTTTATGGGTAATAATATAATAATAAGGACTAGATGGTCAATGGATTCAAGTATCTAGGTCCTAGTTAACATTATAACAGACTGGGGGGGGGGAATTTACATATCATTCAGGAACATTTATATTCAAAGAAATCACATAGTTTTTGGAAGATTGGTAATGGGAAAGTTTTCCAATTTCCAAAAGCAAGGAATGGGTAACTACTGGAAATGACTGATGAGGTGTCTATTTTTGGTAAAATTGTGGAATTACGTATTAAATAAATGAGAAAAACAAGGTGATTGCCAAGAGGTATCATTGCTTATCTAAAGTAAATCATAGTAAAATACTTTTCTTGATAGTATTGCTTTATTCATTTATTAGGGAAAGTTAAAGAGAAATATATGATTACTTTAATGAAATAGTAATTAAAAATTTCATAGATATATTTGACTTAAAATGACATCAAACACCGAAGCTATTTTTTAATGGCTATATACCAAACTTAATGAGCTCTTCAGTTACCTGCTATAAGATTCTATTGTTGGCCATCTAGCTGTATAACAATTTTCTCAATGCCCCAATGAAGATATTACATGAACCCAAATAATCAATCAATTTAGTTAAAATATGTATTTAATACATATAAGTCAGGCATTATTATAAGTGCTGGGGGGCTGGATAGCAGTGAACAAAATATAGACTTTTTAATAAACTCTTTTATCATGGAGTATACATTATGTTTGAGAGAGAAAAAACAAACAAGGAATTCATATATAAAAAGTCAAATAATTCATTTTTTAAAATAATAGAGTGTGATGGTGAGTGGAAGTTTATAAAGTGTGATCAAAGATGAAACGTTTTATACAAAAGTAATCAGTGGAGACCTAAATGCCATAAAGCCAAAAGGATACCTAATAGTAACAGATTTTAGGTTCTATATTATCCTGGAAGAGTAAAAAACTGTTAAATATGATTACAATAAATACATAGTACTACATTTTTGTTTTAAAAACATTCATTTCCCTGGCACCTAGGTAGCTCAGTTGGCTCAGCATCTGCCTGGGACCCTGGGATCAAGCCCCAAGTTGGGGTCCCTGCTCCGCAGGTGCCTGATTCTCCCTCTCCCTCTGCCTCTTCCCTGATTGTGCTTTCTCTCAACAATTAAATAAAATTCTTAAATCTTTTAAAAAATCCATTGCTTAAGTAAACGATGAGGAAAATTTTGCTTTCTAGCAACTCACATGATAAAGATATATGGTATTAGTTAACCACAAGTGTAATATAATTTAAAAATAGAGTATAGATAGCAAAAAAAAAAAAACAAAAAACAAAAAACAAACCTATCACATTAGTTTGTTTCCAACAACAGAAGAATGGTGTTCTCTAAAGAAACTAAGTTGTCCAGCCTCAGGGGATAGAGGCAGATCATGGAGGCTGAAAGATTCTGGAGCCAGACTGCCTGAGTTCAATTTCTGGCTTTCCAAAATGACCTGGAAAAACCGCCTAATAGCCCTGCAGGTCCGTTTTCCTCATCTGTAAAACACAGGCCACCAATCACTTATGCGAAATTATAAAATCCAAAAATTCTCAAAACTGAAAACTTTTAATTTTCGAGGAAATTCATCTGGCAGCAAGAGCAAAGCTGAGCTGATGTTGGTTATTTATAGCCACATTTTCCCATGTTGTTTGAACATGTTTAAGTCTCTCCATTGGAATGTTAATATGTTTGGTTATGGAGTGCTTCCCCAAAACCTTCTAGCTACTTCATAATCTACAATATATGCACTATATTATCTTTGTGAAACTTGAAAATCTCTAATTTTCAAAACACATTTGGCCACAAGGATTTCAGGATAAGGATTACACATCTAGTACCTATTATTCCCACAGGATTAAATGAATTTATGAATGAAGTATGCAGTGCAATGTTTGGCATATATGAAGTACTTAATATATATTAGCTACTATTGCTACAAATATTCCTTTGTTTTCTGAGTCCCTTATACTCAGCAAAAAAAGGGAGTGAAAAAAGTCCTTATTTTTTTGCACAAAAAGTGATACCTTTGAATGCTGGTACATTTAAACTGCTTTATAATCAAGAGTTTTCACTGGTGCTTTTATAAAATGTTCTAACTTACTACAGATCTTCTAATTCTTAATTTATAATGGTTAAGAAGTGTTAAAGAAAATTATTTTCATGGAAAATGCCTAAGCCATCTTTTGTGTATGAACAGAAGCAAATAGTAAGAGCTTATAATTAAAACGGATACATTTCAAAATACATTTTCACCCAAGGTGGGAAGTAAAGTAGGTGATAAAATCTAGTGTATTTCTGTGAAATATGTTGTTGTGTTCTTTGAAATTCTAAGAATTATAATTCCTAGAGAATATGATTTTTTGCAGGTTATATTAACTTTAGAGTAACTATTTTTATATGCGGTCCACAAAAAGAACCTGGTATTTAAAGTAGAAATGATGCTTGTAAATCTTCTACTCCTTGTATAGACAACTCATTCATCCATTTCACAAAGTTCACAAGAGAGTATACATTCTAAACACTTTTTAGCATTCTTGTATATTGTAAACTATTTTATATAAAAAGGTTATTATTGGTCATAGGGAAAAATGGAATTCTAAGACCTGGAGGAGGAGCAGGCTAATGTGAGACAATGTCTGACTGGCTCAATGAATGAATGAATGAATGAATGAAAAGCTGTAGCTTTTTGCTGAGTATGAAGTTCCTTTAGAAGATCCAGTTGAAGACTACTGATAGAAACCTCATTTCCTTCATGTTTTCCTGAAAGATAGATTAGTAAAAAGCAATGCTATTTTGTCTCCTCACTTCTCCTCCCTCAACTATTTCTCTGTGTGTGTGAGGAAACAATTTATCTGTTTGCCAAGTTAGAGAGGGTTTAATATCCACTGGGTTAAGTTAATAGGGTGGGCAGATAAATCAGAATTTAATGAAGATTTTTCTCTTTTCTCTCTGCTCCTCTGTTCCATGGAATACGAGACAGGTCATGGCTTTTTCTTCTAACCTGAGGGCAGGAAGTGTGCATGTATTTGTGTGTGTAGAAGATAAGTCCAAAAGAAGAAAAAAGACTGGGAACATTGCCACATTCTCCAGTTAGAAATTACTAGAAATCTTGAACCTAAAGTCAGAATTGTATTTTCATTTCTGCATGGATCCTTAAGTTTTTTTCTCTTGCTTGCCCTCAAACCTACAGGTGAAAACAATAAAAAGGAGGACAGTTATTAGATTACTCCAACATCAAGACATATACCCAATGGGGAGCTGGAGGTACAGCTGTGCTATCTATAAGAGATAGATGTTTGAGATTGGCAAGTAAACTGTCGTTGATCCTACAGGTGTGGACTGATCACTTAGCATCTTATGGGTTGAAGGAGGAGCAGACTTCTGAGGCTAGAACTTTGGAAACCACAGATGACAAAGGAAAGAGCAAAGAATGGGCAGTCTGTTCATGGTGATGAAATGAAACAGATTTCTAAGAGGAAAGCAAAAAAAAAGGGGTGTTTTATTTTGGAAATCAAAATCAAAGTATTTCAAGAAAGAGAGTTGTCAAAGGCATCAAACCTTGCATGGCATAGGAGAGCACACTTACTGGATGATTTTCCAACAGCAAAGACAGAATAATTCCATTTTATTCATGCTGACTTGGTCATGAATGTTTGACTTATCTATAGCACAGTGTCCAGGTTCAGAAGAAAATGGGGCATACACTTTCCTGGGTACAGCCAACTAAAAAAAGACAAAGATTTTTTAGAAACTTTAGAAAATATTTTAGAAATTTTAGAATTTTTTTAAAGAAATTTTTAGAAAGCTTGACCCAGTAAACAAAATGGCCTTGAGTTTGGCTGGGGGGAAGGATACTTAGAAATGGCAAAAAGTAGGAACTTCTAGGTAATTGATCTAACATTAAAATACTTAGAGAACAACAACAAATGCTTTATGCATGTATAAGAACAGGAGACAATTAAATAATTATTGTTACTACTAAGCGTGATACTCTTGTGTCTGTAAAGTTTTAGGCATAGGAAAATTTGGGGATAATATGTAAAGAAAGTACTTTTGTTTGTCTCATTTACAACTGCTTATTTGTTGAATTTGTTCAACATATTTATGATAACTAAAAGCTATTTGTAGCCTTCTATAATGGACCTGTATAGAAAAAAAAAAAAGAGAGAGAGAGAGAGAGAGATTCCTTTTCTATCCTCAAGCATATAGAATTACCCTTGCAAATAAGAGACTGAATATACAAGCAGACAAAGGCCAGACCACATATAAAAATAGAACTCTGATCCACTGTATTCACTAACCAGCCCAGGAAATCAACCCGCTCTTTAAGTAAGACTTCTTGAAAATCAGATCACCATCTCTAGTAAACAGTCTAGGAAACCTAATAGTAATCCCTGCAAAAGCCCGAAGAACCAAGACTTGATTACTAACTGACAGCTTCCCAATTTTTGCCCCTACTTCCAACTGAGGGCCAACCAGTAAAGGTCAAATACATCCCCCAAACCAATCACGTGGGATGCTTTATTTCTAGGGACACTGCCTACACCTTCCATATACCAATACCCTTCAATCGGGGCAAACCTGAAGACTTTCTTTTTTTCAGCTGTAAAGCTTCCTCTCCCCTCTACCTGCCTTTGAATCTCCACCAAAAGAACAAGATTGACTCGCTTGCAAGCTCAGAATAAATAGCTTTGGCTTGTTCTCATTTGGAGGGTCTTTGTTTATTTTCACACAGATAAGACTAAATAAAATGCAAGTATTTGATCTGATGACTATTGGATGTCATTTATTAGTGAATTTTTCTTATAAAGGAAATATTATAAAATATATCATGTTCTAGGTAAAAAGAAAAAAAAGTAATACAACTTGAAGCATCGAAACTATGTTTTGAATATTTCCCATCTCCCTCATGCTGCATTTTATTCTCCTTTCTATTCCAGAAGCAGTCATGATAATGTATTTAACATGTATCTTTTTACTTGAATGTGTCCCATTAAAATACATTGCAAAAAAAAAAAAAAAAAGAAAAAGACCAAGGTATCTTTTGTTTCAGTGCAAGATTTTCTATACATCTTTTGATTTTTCTACTTTCACAATTTTATTTGTGCTTTCCTCAGGGTTAGAAATTCCTTTCTCTCAATTTCACTACCTGGTAAAATCTACATACCTTTCAAGGTACAGATCAAATACTATCTCCTTAATGAGAACTTCTCAGTCACTCATATTAAGAATGATCTCTAGTTCCTCTGAATTTCTGTAATGCTTGTTCCTCTTATTAAATATTTCCTTGTATTCACGGTGATATTGTTCCTAGTTTTCTCCTATTAGATGTAGTCCCTTGAGGGCTATACCACTACTAAGTGTTGAAAATATATTGATAAATTAGATAACTCACTAGTCTTTGATGAGCTCACACTCTAATGAAGTTACTTTTGAATATGATCAGCTCCACAAGATCTCAAAGGGTAGTAATGAGTCCTAACTGGCAGGAGTCTGTGCTTTAAAAAAAAAAAGATAAATAGGGCAGCCTGGGAGGCTCAGCAGTTTAGCACTGCCTTCAGCTCAGGGCGTGATCCTGGAGACCAGGAATTGAGTCTCAAGTTGGGCTCCCTGCATGGAGCCTGCTTCTCCCTCTACGTGTGTCTCTGCCTCTCTCTCTCTCTCTCTCTCTCTCTCTCTCTCTCATTTTCTCTCTCTCTCTGTCTCTCTCATGAATAAATAAGTAAAACCTTAAAAAAAAAAAAGAGATAAATATAGGTTTCCTGCTTTGCCTACACCCATTGCATCCCTGCATCCTTTCCCTTACATCAAGGAGGCACTTTGAGTCAAGAACCCTGCTTCTCCCAGCCCTACAGAAACCTGGCCCCAGCTCAAGTAATTGGTTTGCCTTTCCAAGAAATTTACAATTTGGGAATAGATATGTAATCATTATCAATTAAACTGAAAGAATATGTTGCCTGTGGTAATTATTTTACCCAAAATACATAAGAAAAACAGAGCCCAATCTCTGAGACAGGCAATAATGAAGCAGACATTCATGGGAAGAGAAGAAAGAGGCAGTTAGCTTCACGGAGAAGGAGAGAGAGGAAAAGAGTTTCCGTTCCAGGCCATTTCCAATTTCTGACCTGAGTCCTTCTGAGGTCTGCCTACATTTCTTGCCCATAGGTTCTGTTTGATAGTCTTGTGTGTTCTTGCATTAAATTAACAATTTTCATGAAATACAGCTTAAGGGAGTCTCTATTACTGCATCCAAACAATCCCTGACTAAGAGGATTATGTCTTAAAGGATAAATTACAATTGGCCAGATATATAAAGGGACAGGGCAGGACTCTCCAACAAAGGGCAAAAATGACAGAAGATATAGAGATGAGAAGTTTATGTTTGAAAATTAGCAAGTAGATCACAGTAGTTAAAACATATGGTGAGTGAAGGACATTACTGAATCCTCATTAAAAAAGTAAACTTAAGGGATCCCTGGGTGGCGCAGCGGTTGGGCGCCTGCCTTTGGCCCAGGGCGCGATCCTGGAGACCCGGGATCGAGTCCCACGTCGGGCTCCCGGTGCATGGAGCCTGCTTCTCCCTCTGCCTGTGTCTCTGCCTCTCTCTCTCTCTCTCTCTCTGTGACTATCATAAATAAATAATAAAAAAAAATTTAAAAAAAAAAAAGTAAACTTAACTAAATATTAAGGAATTTGGACTTTATCACAACAGCAGTAGAAAAAACAACACAGAAACATATGCTTATAAGAGAGATATCAATTGAAAGATCTCTCTGCTAAGTCACATTGTAACTTTAGATGACTTTTTTCTTCTTTATCCTGTTCCTCTAACAAATAATAATAATTATAATTAGCAATATTGACAGCTAACATTTCTATAGTACGATGTACTAAGCATGTTTTACCCAAATTGATTTCATTTTCATAGGAGTCCTGAGCTAGGGTCTATTATTATCTTCACTGTATCGATAAGAACCTCAAAACACAGAGATTCAGGAACTCACCCTATGCCACATAAAAAGTAATGAAGAGAGGCAGGATTCAAACCCAGGCAGCCTAATATCAGGGTTGATATATTAAACTACCCATGACATTGCTTTATCTCTCAGGGTTTTAGTTTCATCATTGTCGGTGTTTGTTCAAAGATTTAAAATCATCTATCAGAGAACCCACGACACATAAATGGTGTTGCTCAATGGACAGTGGCTTCTATTGATCCTTACTCCAAAGTTCTCCCAGAATTGGAGATCCTAATCCAATCAGTGTGCCTATATCTTTCATTCAGTTTAGCAACCTTAATATTTATTTGGCTACTAAATAGATGCAGATGTATTTAAAGGTATTTTTTATAGTTACTTCCAAAAATGTAAACATAAAACAAGTCTTTTCTCTGTACAGGTATACATTCAGAGACCAGAACACAATTGGCATCGTTGGGGTCCTCTGCCGATCACAGTCTTTGCCCAGGGTTCATGTTCTCTTCTAGCTCACTGCCACGTTTCACTTATCTTTTTTTCTCTATTCCATTACCCACTTCATCTCCCACACAGCCTCTTCCATTCTTTCTCCCCATAAACTTATTTATTCACTCACATTGTCTACAGTGTAGCTTTCTATAGCTGTGTCTACTTAAATTTCAGGCTTTGAGGATTTTTCATTCCCATTTCGCCCTTTGTATTTTTTTAATTTTTATTTTATTTCTTATTCACTGTTATCTAAAACAGCAAAAACAAAACCACTAACTACCAAATGCTCCACTGAAATTGATTCAAAATTATTACCTGTATTGAGAAAAGCTTTATAGCAAGAGTGGGAGGACTGGTGGTAAGAGACCACATGCACACACACACACACACACACACACACACACACACACAGATATACATGCACACTTTGGTCCACAAAATCCAATATAACCTTTTAAAACATCAGGTTCTATTTTAACTTGAATTAAATATTGCATCATCAAAGCCACAAGCTCTTCTTGGGAAATTAGAGCTAGTTTCTACCAGTTTCTAGGCATCCCTGAGAAGCATCTCTGCATCCCCTTCCCAAAAATCCTAAAAGGATCATTGCCTTGAATTTAATATTCTTATGACTTGAATCATCCTGACAATGAGTTAGTAATTGCTAACTCCTATTTGATAATTAATTACATATTTATTTCCCACAATAGCCCTAAAACATTTTTAAAAATAGGAACTTCCTATTAGCCATACATGTTTTTCCTGACCCCCAAATTATCTTAACTCCCACAAATATAATTGATATCAATATTGTAACAACCAACTGAGTAATAGTTAAGGCACTGCATCCAGAAGAGTATCGCCTTCATAATCATGCTATACCTTATAGAAATATCATCAGAAGTTAATCTTTTGTACCAACTATGATTAACATTGCCTAGGACTTAGTCCTCTACTAAGTTTCATAGCTAATGTAGACAGAAGGAAAGCTAATTTGTCACAAATTTGAGTCTTTCTATAGGTCTTCCACTATATCCATAATGGTATAGAGTTGGTTAGCATTCACAATTAATGACAAATTCTTTATCATATTATGATTGTTTCTGGCTCCATCATACCATTCAAGATAGTATACAGGGCTGCAGAAATTTTGATTAAATCCACAAAGCTGCAAATAACTATTCCACGATAGTATTATAGATAATCTAGGAGACTTAGGTCTGAAAGAAGCCCATATGGCGCCTTGATCTAAAAACCCACACTTATTATATCAATGGGCCAGGAGTGAAAAGATTCTATAGTTTATGAAGTTTATCTCAAGGTTAACTGCTATAGCTACCTACTCATTTTATCTCCCTGAATAATAAATCTGTCCACCAGAAACTTTCTCTAGCAGTTTCCCTTATTCACATATTTGGATACATTGAATATTTCTGTCTACATTAGCTATCAAATATCTACTCTGTCATGGAATGACACTAGGAACCAATAGCAGAAGAAAAACTTGGAAAATTCACAAATATGTGGAAATTGAACAACACACATTTGAACCAAAGGATCAAAAAAGAAGTCAAAAGAGAAATTGCAAACTATTTCAAACAAATGTAAATGAAAACACAACATGCCAAAACTTATAGGATACAATAAAAACTACTAAGAGGGAATTTATAGTGATGAACGCCTATACTGAAAAAGAAGAAAGATCACGAATAAACAACTTACATTTATACCTCGAAGAATTAGAAACAACAACAACAACAACAAACCAAACCTAAATGTAGCAGAAGGAAGAGGGCAAACACATATAGATCCATGGAATTAAAGAGAGCCCAGAAATAAACACATGTATACACTTGACTGATCTTTGACAAGAGTGCCAAGAATAAACAATGGTGAAAAGATGGTCTCTTCAACAAATGATGTTGGGCAAATGGATGTTGGGCAAAAAGAATGAAATTAGTGGGGACACCTGGGTGTCTCAGCGGTTGAGCGTCCGTCTTCAGCCCAGGGCGTGATCCTGGAGTCTCCGGATCGAGTCCCATGTTGGGCTCCCTGCATGGAGCCTGCTTCTTTCTCTGCCTGTGTCTCTGCCTCTCTCTCTCTCTGTGTCTCTCATGAATGAATAAATAAAATCTTTTTTAAAAAAAGAATGAAATTAGGGTTCTTCAATGGGCATAAAGTTTCAGTTATACAAGGCAGCATAGTGTCTATAGTTAACAATATTATATTGTTCACTTAAAATTTTTGTTAAAAGGATGGATCCTACATTTAGTGTTCATTTTTTTTTAAATTTATGATAGTCACACACAGAGAGAGAGAGAGAGAGAGAGAGAGAGAGTGAGAGAGAGAGAGAGAGGCAGAGGGAGAAGCAGGCTCCATGCACCAGGAGCCCGACGTGGGATTCGATCCGGGTCTCCAGGATCACGCCCTGGGCCAAAGGCAGGCGCCAAACCGCTGCGCCACCCAGGGATCCCTTACATTTAGTGTTCTTAACACGCACACACAAACACACAAAGAACAAAAGGGCACAAAGAAATTTTTGGAAGTGATAAATGCACCTATTACCATAATTGTGTGCAGGTATATGTATATGCCACAATCATCAAATTGTATAATTGAATATGCACAGGTTTTAAAATATCAAATATACCTGCTACTTATCCCTGTAAAATATCAATCATAGCTGTTACAGAAAAAGTATGAATCTACTGATTACACAATTGGGGGTCACATTTATTGGAGTTCTTATGTTCATCTCGAAACCAGATATAAATAAAACAGTTATTTATGAAGTGGTTACCCCCAAATAGGTATTCAAATGGCAATGTCCACTTGCTTGACCACAGTGTAAGTCACCAGTAACAACTTTGAGGTTGATATATATCAGGCAAATACCATCTATATGATCCTGCTTAGTCATCACTAAAGCAAACTATATATAGCAATATAAAATGGACTATACATATAATAGTATAAAAGTAGTATAAGATTATAAAAGGATACTTATCTAGGTAAAAATATGAAAGGCTATCTACTTTATTAGTCACCAAGGAAATGCTCTATGGCAATCTCACTAATACTTTGTACCAGCAGTTTTTAAATTTTAGACTTTTTAGTGGATTTAGAAAGAATAGCTTTACATTACTCATGAAGAATGTCAGTAGGGGCTCTCTAGGAACATACTCAACTCAAGAGCCAATTCAGTCATATATTTAAGAGAAGATTTTAAAGTAAAATTTAAATATAATTAGGTATAAATTCTTTCTCAAGATATCAAGCCTTGGAAAGAACATTTTAATAATCATTGTTTTAGGCATGTTGTCACTCTCCTATTTTATTTCAATTAGTTTCAGACTGGCAAGATGGTATCTTTTAGATAAAATGATTCCTGAAGCACACAATATTGTACCAATGTAAGTTTTATATATCAGTTAAGTCCTTTTAATTTCCACTTGGAATTCATGTTTTCTACCAGAAAGAATAGAAAATTGTTTCAGAGGCTCTCTCCTCTGAGAATCAATTTTGGAAGAAAAAGAAAAAAAAAACCCTCAATTTCACAAATCACAGAGCTCCACGACACAGTTCTTTCTGGAATGTGGAATTTCTTGTCATTAAGAGTAAATGTTTTAAAAAAAAAAAAGAGTAAATGTTTTAACTTCACATAATAAAGGTTATTCAGTTAGTATTAATGACCTGAATGTTTAAATGTAATTATTAATTCTGTCATCCTTCTCTCTAAAAAGCCATTTCTAAGCTGTGGTCAGCAGAATGATGACCCACCAAAGATGGTCATGCCCTAATGTCTAGGAACTATGAATATATTATGTTACATGGCCAAAAGGACTTTGAAGATGTGACTGAGGTAACTGGACCAGAGACTGCATGCTTGATTGTCAATGTGGACCCAATCTACTCACATGAATCCTTCAAAGTGGAGGGCATTCTCTGCCTAGGTTAGGAAGAGGAAATAGTACAAGATATTCAAGGTATAAAAAGTACTTGGCCCACCATTGCTGGCTTTGAATATTAAGGAAGGAGAATACAAGCCAAAGAATGTGGCAGCCTCTAGAAGCTGGTCCAGCGTTCAACTGACAACAGCAAAGGAAATGATAAGTCTTACAACTAAAAGGAAGTTAATTCAAACAGCAATTCAAATGACCAAGGAACTGGAACTTCTCTAGAGCCCCCAGAAAGGAACACAGTTCTGTTACCACTGTGATTTTAGTCCAGAGAAAACTAGAAAACTATGCCAGATTTCTAACCTACTTGTGAACTGCAAGATAGATATATATATATATTCTGTTAAGCTTCTAAATTTGTGGTAATTTGTTACAGCAGCAGTAGATAATTAATACATGTAGTGCAATTTCTATCAATCTGAGTTAAGGAATTTCTCAGCCCATCCCTTTCCATAACTTAAAGATTGATTACTTTTTAATTAAAAAGTTCCCAGCCACTTGTTTAGGGGTAGCTTGAAGGGACCTCTCTGGTCTCCTACATTCTTTCATACTATTTTGCAAGAGAAGAGTTATTTATATATTTTACATAACTGAGCCATAAGAAAACTCCAGGGCAATTCTTTAATTCTCTCTAGGAACTAATTTCTTCATTATTTTTAAAGAATATTTAATAGGCATTTTAAGATTTGCATACTGTTCTTTATGCTAGGAGTACAGCATTGAACACAATTTCTGTCACCTTAGAAATCACGTTATAGGGATCCCTGGGTGGTGCGGCGGTTTGGCGCCTGCCTTTGGCCCAGGGCGCGATCCTGGGGACTCGGGATCGAGTCCCACGACGGGCTCCCAGTGCATGGAGCCTACTTCTCCCTCTGCCTGTGTCTCTGCCTCTCTCTCTCTCTCTCTCTCTCTCTCTCTTTCTGTGTGACTATCATAAAAAAATAAAAAAAATAAAGAAATAAAGAAATCACGTTATACTATGGGAGGTTGTGGGAGGGGAGTCTCAAATTTCAAACCAATCATCTAATAAACATATATCAGGGATAATAAGTAGATAAAAATAAACCAGAGTTTAATCATTCAAAGTCACACATGAAAATAGCCAAGACAATGAAATTGGAATTACTTAGGGAGGGACCGTGATGCCAAGATAATGGGCAAAATTGAATTGCTTTTGTTTCTCATTTTGTCCTTACATCTCGTAGCCTCAGACATGGATGCAGTTGCAGGAAGCATGTTGCAGAGAGGGGCAACTAAAGCCTCAGCTTTCTGTTTGGAGAACCAAACTTCTCTGGGGCTCCCCAGAGAAGTAGAAAGGACCAGGTGAATCATGTAAGGAGCTTAGGAGACTGACTCTATGAATTTATTTATGTAGTCTAGGCTCATCCCTGTAATTCTTACATTTATTTAGGCAGGGATATAGAAACTTCACAGAGAAAAAGATGACCATATAGAGGAAGAGCAGATGTGTGATACCTTAGACAACTTCCTAGGAACATCATTTGTTTTCTCTGTTTTCTAGGATTCCAGCTTCCAGGCAATCCCCAGAGGGTTTTTTTTTTTCTTTTCCACCATTTATCTTGTTATCAAAGATAGTTCAACTCTTCTTGCAAAACAAAAACAAAATATTACATACTGGACACATACCTCACATTTTCTTTCGTATGGCTGTAGCCCACCCCCACTCCACCAAGAGACCAAAAAATAATAATAATAATAATAAGGCCAACAACAGCACAAATAACTCAACCTGACCACATTCTCAGAAAATGACACTAGACGACACTACAAAACAGGAGTCATCCGCTTTATGTCCAATGGTTTCTTCTCTATATCTTATAGTACAAAGCCATTAACCGTCACTGAAAATGCCATGTGTCAAATCAAAACACAACTTCAACACGTGTCGGATCTCATGGGAGATGGTGAATGTACTAGAAATTGGAAATTTTTTAGCAGTATTTTTCTTTAAATACATTCTGTCAAAGAAGCAACTCTTCTTTTAAATCAATGGCTATAGCAATAACAGAGTTGGCAGTGGGGCAGCTGACACTTAAAACTTGGAGATAACGAAATTTCTTCTCTAATCACAGGAACAATGGTCTCAGGAGGATAGTGACCATTGCTTTACCCTCACCTTCTTTCTCTTTCTGTCTTCCAACTTCTTGGTCCCAGATGTGGGTACAGTCATAGGGGTGTCAAGAGGGATAACCAAAGCTTCAGATTTCCAGCTGAACAGTGAAAAAGGGAGCCCCACTGATTTATCCAAGCTAAAAACAACAGAGAGAAACAAAGTTATTTCACTCCAAAATGAAAGTGTGATAAGTGAATAAGAATACTGAGTGAAGAAATAGGATGGTAGGAGAAGCCATTGAATAGATAAGGAAATTCAAGAATATGCTAGGCTACTTAAGGCAGGTTCTCACAGTATATATTTAACTTCATCCTATGTATTTTATATATACATATATGTACACAAACACACATACCAAAACATACATGCTCTGGGTGTAATTGAATGCTCTTACCTCCTTTTCCCTCAGTCCCTATGGCACTGTTCTCAGACAAAAAGTATTTGTGTGCATATTACAAAAAAGTTCTCAATTACTGCTGAAGCACACTATCCTACGTGAAATGTGTGTATGTGATCTACTCCTATAAGCCCTTTTTCTCATAGTCCAGTTTATGTATTGTCAAATAGTTCTGACTTGTGAACCGGTTGTCAAGTTGTGTGGAGATGATAGTGTTTGGCCAGCTACAAATAAATACTCCAAGCATCATAAAAATTTTTCTTTTAATGGCCACTGAAGAGTATATATTAAAATTCAATCAATATTAAAAGAAATGATAGAGGAATCAGAAGATAAAGTTAATAGGCAATTAAGGATTTGTAGAATTTGAAGAACATAAAATGCATTGTTTACAACTCATGCGATACTGGGATGACATCTCTATAATTATGTTACTTCAGATTCTATCATGCCAATTCAGTTGGTCTCTGAATTTCCAGAAGCATCTCCTTTGTCCTAAAGGGGTTATGCATATAAAGTGCTTTAGGGAGGAGGTGTTCTTGTCAAAGAGATGCCGACAGGATTGTGAAGTGTTTATGAGGCCAGACTACAGGTGATTGATCCTAACAGTCCCAGGTCTGAAAAGAATTTGACTATAATCAGTAGTGCAAGATTAGCATGATTTGTGGCATAGCCATTTAAAAGGCTCAAAATAAATGGTCAAAAGGACTGAAGTAGACTATACTAGAGTTCATTACCCAAAAGTTTAGAACTGGAAGTTACCTTAGAGAATTCACGGTCTAATTCTTCATTTTGCGGATAAAGAAATTCAACTAATAGTCCAAGATTCCAGTTTAGAAAAGGAAGAGATTTCCCAATACCATAATACCTTTCCTTCATTGAGCCTATAACTGTAAATCAACTGTCTTATAACTCACCAGCCTATAATAGTAAAATGTCATGCTTTTTGTTTATTCCTCAATTATGATAGAGCAGTGGACTGCCTTTTGTTAACTCAACATCACCTCCTTCCACTGCTAAGATTGTCTCTAAATGAATTTCCTCAAATCTTCTTCCCCATGTAGTTCTTCAGCATCTGCCATTGAGAAGTCTGCTCATGAAATTTCAAAGGTGGGACCAAAAGAGAGACATGTAGGTAGACAAGCAGGCAGATGGCAGTTATGTGATCTGCAGCAACTTCTGACAGTTTCCAACAACTCCCCCAATGCAATATAGTTGAGACAGATGGCAGCAAATTCTTGCTAATCACTTGAGTTGGTACTGCAAATTGAGAAAATCAGTAGGAGGGTCTTAGGTTCCCAGCTGTTTCCAGGTAAACTCTTGAGAATCACCCAGTTTGCTGTTCAGATTGAATTTGTCTTGCCAGACCTCTGATCCCTCACCTCAGCCAATACTTACATAAGCCTCCAATTTCCTTTATTAGAATCCTTCATGCTCAGAATACATAGAGTGATTTCTGTTTATTTTTTCTGGAGTCTGATGCATATAGTCAGGCTCAATTTCTTGAGTATCAGAAATTAATCCCATGTAAAATTTGGCTGTCATTTGTGAGGATACCTAAAGCTGAACCTCAAGGTCATTTATTGGATACAGTCACTGAAATGCATCATGTATAACACCCATAATCCTACTTTTATATTATGTCAAGCCACTTGAAAAGCTTGACCATGGTAACTGCCCATGATGACAAAGAATATTCTTCATCCTAAGAGAGGTTTTAACGTAAGCTCCCAACGAATGTGTCATTTCACTTAAAAGTAAGTAAAATAGCCTCTTCCCTAAATCTGGGTCATCTTTTGCCATTGGAGCTCATACTGTACCTAGATGTTCACAAAATCTCTCTGAATTAATGATGCAAGCATTTAACAAATGTAGGGGTGGGGAACAATGCCTACAAAAATAGTGGAGTTGACTGGTTACTGCTGTTGACTCACTGCAGAAGGGTAATGATTGAGGGCTTTTAGCAAGCAGTTTTAGAGCTAACTGTGAAAAACAAGGTATTTCCTGCAGTCCAGGAACATACATATTTGAACAGACTGAAGGACCTAATTTGTTAACGTTCTAGAGCTTCTAAGATATCTGAATGCTCACCAAGTAAGATCTGTTATGCAAAGTTCATATCATTTGTCAAGAAAGATTGGGATATTGGAACAGATTTATCTGTATGCATGTCTCAAGGATGTTGATTCTGCAACTACCCTGGATCCTCTGGGCTTGCAAACGTATCTCACTTGTCTCTAGTGTATCACTAGTGTTCCTACTGTGCTACAAGATGCTGTAGAAGCCTCTTTCCCAAAAGCCAGCAGGTGCCCCCCTCCAAGAGCTGCTCCCACATTTTCTTCTGGCTGCTAGACTAATAACAAACATTAAATCCCAGCATAATCTGGCTAGAAATGTGCTAAACCTGATAAGAAGGAAAGAGAATATACACCTAAAGAATCACAAGAATTAGCTCACATCCACCAAAAAGTAATTAGGGGGTAATTCTGCACTTGATTTTGAACATTCTTTATGAAAGGGGGCCAGAATGTAAGGTTGGATACACAAGAATTAATTGATTTGGGGGCACTTGCTCAAAACTTGGGACTCAACATCCTAGCAAGGCCACAGGAAATGGGGTGAGGTGGTTTTTAAAAGTACGAAAAAAGTTAACATCATAGGTTTCTAAATAATGGAGGCCAAGAGGCTCTGAGTACCATAATAACCAGTTAGCTTGTTATGTATGCCCTGCATTTGAGGCCTGAGTAGACTCACTCCAAACAAAAAATATAAATGGCAAGATAATGGCTGCTAGAATCTAATGGATGAGCTTTAGGAGAAGTGACTTAGTTTGACAGGCTGCACAACTAGAGCCTGTCACAACAATAAAACATGAATGTTTTCTGTGAATAAGATAGGACACTGTAAGAAACATGGCCTCAATGAGATGGTCTTAAGTCCTGGCTGCCAGGGCCTCCCGGAGGGCATAGAGAACTCAGCAGAGAGAAGCTGAAGTGCATCTCCCTTGTCCAAAGGATGAGGAGGAAAGAAAACACTCCAGAAAAGATATGCATTCACTCAGGTGAAGAGAACCACAGAAGAAAGCCTCCCAATAATACAGGGAAATCTCTGCAATACACACAATAGAGGCAACCAGATAAAGATTCAGGTCTAACACCTTCCAGAATTCTCATCTCTAGGTGGTCTGGGGTGGAAAAGAGAAAAGATCTCAAAATTTTAGACAACCACAAGATTGTATATTTTAATGATTAAACTGAGACTATTTTTTTGACCCCTTCAAAACCATAAAAGTCATGATGGTTGCCTGAACTTTTATCTAGGAGCAACAAAATTAGTAGCCCAAATGAGTAAACTCATGGGAAACAAAATAAACTTGCTTGGGATTGCATCACACAACTCATACTTGATTCACTTATAGGTAAAAAAAAAAAAAAGAAAGAAAGAAAGAGAAAGAGAAAGAAAGAAAGAAAGAAAGAAAGAAAGAAAGAAAGAAGAAAAGAAAGAAAAGAAAAGAAAAGAAAAGAAAAGAAAAGAAAAGAAAAGAAAAGAAAAACAAAACAGGGCAATCCGGGTGACTCAGCAGTTTAGCGTCGCCTTCAGCCCGGGGCATGATCCTGGAGACATAGGATCGAGTCCCACGTCAGGCTTCCTTCATAGAGCCTGCTTCTTCCTCTGCCTGTGTCTTGGCCTCAATCTCTCTCTCTCTCTCTCTCTCTCTCTGTCTCATGAATAAGTAAATAAAATCTTAAAAAAAAAAAAAACAGAGAAAATATTACTGGAAGTCTTGGTTAGCTAAAGCAACTAGCTCCCTAATAAACTAAAACTACTAAGTTATATAACTAAGGTGTTCAACGTTAGTTAGACTGAGGCTCTACTGGCTAATATTGCAGTGTGAAAATATCTCATGATTGAGTCTAGCTTAAACTTTTTATAACATTTCATTCATTTTATTATCATATTTATTTTCATGCCCATAAATTCCATTAACATTTTTAATATCTTCTCATTCAGATCACTTGCATTTGTTGGGGGAATGGTAAGTAGATGGGTTTCCAAAACAAAGGAATTTGATAAATGAAGTCATTGTACAACTGTCACTTCTAACTCCTTTAAGTTTTACAGCTCTTAAATCTTTTCTCGAACTCAGAAATGGCAGAACTTGAGAGGTGTGGATTTTGTTTTCTATATCTTCAAAATAGTGTATTTTTAGATCCCTACAAGCTTACCTACAAACCTATTTGACTGTTGGTTTTTAACACTCAGTGTGTGATTGACATGTAGTTAATACTGGCAGTGAATGGTTTGGTAGTTTCAGACAAACAAGTAGATAAAACCATTTTGTTAACAATTTTAAAATTTAAAATTAATTTTATTTTTAATAAAGCACATTGTTCCCTCTAAGAAATAGTCACACTTTTAAAGATGGGCACATACTCCAAGGATGTATCAGTCTGTTGTTCTTGTCTACATAAATTTCCCAGGGTGTGGTTCATCTTACCTAATACTTCCACAATATTTTAATGTAATTTTTTAGTTTTATTACATTTGAATTTTAGTTATTTTTATTGGGTTATGTTATGTCTTCACAGTTAGATTATGAATTAAAATAAAAATGAGTAGAAAATATGTTTTATTGAAAATGAAATTAATTTTACATTGTACTTATGTGTATGTAATTTTACATTTTAAACAGATATATGAAGCTTAAGGATTAAAATGTATAAAACACTATGTCAGCCATCATATATGTAAAAGATAAACATAATTTCACTAATAATATAATATGCAGATCTGAATTTGGATGTTTAAGGACAAATGAATTTATAAATTTGATGATTTTGTGTAAACAGCTAAAATGAAATGGTAAAGAGGAAGTACCATTATAAACACCTAAAATTTGAATGTTACTGATTCCTGGTACATTTATTCCTAGTTCCCCATCTATTGTTTATGGCTGGATAATGGCATGAAACCCTTGAAGCTTTCATGTCATTTTAAACCACTGTACACTGCCTTCTCTAATAAGCTAATTTATTTTCACAATAGAGCACAAGGTAATTCTTTTCATTATAAAGTTGATAAAATGTGTCACTAAAAATAGAGAAAAAGCCTAAAGTACAGGACATCTTTCAAGGTTGTGGTCCTTAGTACAAAAATTAGTACTAATTCTGAGAGGCATGTCAAATCAGCCAAAAAATGTCAAAGTAAATGTGCTCACAGAAAAAGCAGATCAAACATTCAGCAAAACTCATATAATGAAAGATACTCTTTGTTGGGGCAGAATGAATACCTAGGACAAGCAATGAAGTGAAGTATCTACTTCCATGCCTATGCACTAGCAACACAATTTAATAAATGTGTTGGGTTTAGAGAACTCATTTTTTGGTGTATATGAGAAAGGAGCCCTCTAACACCTTGTCTTGTTGTTTATTGCTGAAACCTCACACCCATGACACAATGAAAGACCTTGTCTTTTGATTAATACTATGTCTTGAAATGTGTCCCTCAAAAAATTAATCTACATGGAAGCCCTAAAGCCCTCAATGTGACTCTTTGTGGAGAAAAGGTCTTCAAGAGATAATTAAGGTTAAATAAGGTCAGTAGGACGCTAATCTAATTCGACTGTGGCCCTGTAAGAAATAGTAGAAACAGATGCCTCACTCTTTGCCTCCACTACACGAGGATGCATGCAGTGAGAAGACAGCCATCTGCAAGACAGGAAGAGAGCTCTCATCCAAACCCAAACATGTTGCACCTGATCCAAGACTGCCAGCCTCCAGAACTCTGAGAAAATAAATTTCAATGAAGCCTCCTAGTCTGTGGTATTGTGTTATAGCAGCCCACAGTGATTAAGACAACAATCACTTGGAGATTTATGAAGTAACTTGGAAGAGCTGGTACAGGGAGCATTGGCTGTATGAGCATGGGTAGCGGTGAAAGTTGTGTTAAGAGAATAAGAAATATTGTATCTGAAAGCCAATACAGTTTTAGCTACAAAGAACTGATAGTAGTAAATAATATGCCTCTTGATCTTGATTCAGTATTGAACCAAGAATGCAAATTAGGAGAAATGAAAGAATACGAATTGTGTTTTAAAAATCACAGCCATTAGACGTACATTACGTTTCAGAGCTGATGTGCCAAGAAGTGGACAGCAGGTACAAGACTTTGTTTCTCTATCCTGAATACACTGGCCAAGGATGGGTTCAAAAACTTCAAAAAACATCATTATAAAGTTAAAAATGAGATTTACAATGAAGATACCTTTATGAAAATATAAGTAAAGCTAATTCTATAATTCCAATTGAATTTTTTCTGATGACATTATTCAGCAATGTAGTCAATAGTTCCACTAGCACAAATCTATTATGTTAGGGGTCAAAAATACCACACATTTTCAAGAAAATGAGAAATCACAGACTTGGAGAAAATGTTTGCAAAAGACATATCTTGTAAGGAGCTGTCAATCCAAAACATAAAAAGAACACTTACAACTCAACAATAAGAAAACAAACAACCTAATTAAAAAATAGCAAAAGACTTGACAGACTCCTCCCTGAAGAAAGACATGCATATGGCAAATAAGCATATGAAAGTATGCACATCATACATCATTAAAGAATGAACATTAAAACTGGGACCCTTGGGGGACTCGGCAGTTGAGTGTCTGCCTTCAGCCCAGGGCGTGATCCTGGAGACCAGGGATCGAGTCCTGCATTGGGATCCCTGCATGGAGCCTGCTTCTCCCTCTGCCTACATCTCTGCCTCTTTCTCTCTGTTTTTTTTATTTATTTCTCATGAATAAATAAATAAAATCTTTATTTAAAAAAACAATAGGATACCACTATATGCCCATTAAAATGGTAAAAATCTGAAACACTGACCACAACAAATGCTGACAAATACACAGAGCTATGGGAACTCTTACTCATTGCTGGTCGAAACACACAGTGGTACAGCTACTTTGGAAGACAGTTTGGCGGTTTTTTACAAAACCAAACATGCTCATGTCATATGAACTGGCACTCATGATCCTTGGTATTTACTTAAGGAGTTGTAAATAATGCCCAGACAAAAGTATTTGGGCAGATGTTTATAGTAGTTCTATCCATAATTGCTAAATCTTGGAAGCAAGCAAGATATCCTCTAGTAGGTCAATCGATAAATAAACTGTGGTACATCCAGACAATGAAATATGATTCACCACTGAAAAGAAATGAGCTATCAAGCCATGAAAAGACACGAAAGAATCTTAAATCCACATTACAAAGTGAAAGAAACCAATCTGGAAAGGCTGCATACTGTATAATTCCAACTATATGACATTCTGGAAAAGACAAAACTATGGAGACAGTAAAAAAGATTAATGAGAGAGGGGTTAGGTAGGAGAGAGAGCAGAGCCCAGAAGACTCTTAGAGCACTGATGGTGAATGCATGTGTGATACATCTGACAAAAAAATCTGCTTTTAGAATCAATTCCCCATTTTTGTGTAAGTCATTTTGTAAGATGCATTTATTATTAACTTCTAATGGGAATAAAGGTATAAGGATACTACTATATGGAAGTAACGAGAAAGTGAAAGTGAAAATTGATGGAATACTACCTGACAGTTGACTCTCGTTTTAACAAATCACCTAAACAGGTTTAAAATAAGAATCTGAAATAGACTCTGGTTAAACGATATTTTTGCTTCATTTTAATGATGGAAACTAATATAGGCTTTATTGCAATGAGACATTTTGTTTAGGAAAGTGACTAACTGTGTCGCTTGGTGACCTGGCACTGAGGGATTGAACATAGAGCAATAGAAAATAAACAGAAGTTCCAGAGGCTTGGATTGGGTCTGTCCTTTTACTAAAGCAATTTCTTAGCCTGGCACATTGTTTCTTGTTGCAAACTGTCCATAGGATAATGATGTTTGAATAAAATAAATTTTCATGGATTATCTGTCATGCAAGTGCCTGTTTATAATTTAATGCTATCTTACTATGGATAATATTTTTTTCCTGTCAAAAGTAAAATCATTAGTTCAACTCTAAACACACAAATTTCATTTTAAAAATGTCACTACAAACAATGTCATCATAATTGTATGAGTCCACACTGAATCAAAAATTGGTCTTTTCGAAACAAAAAAAAATTTAAAGACTTTTAGTGTAGTTTACACACAATGTTACATTAGTTTCAGGTTACAGTATAGTGATTCAACTTCTCTATACCTTATGTTGTGCTCACCACAAGCATAGCTGCTGTCACCACACAGCACTATTACAATATCATTGACTATATTCCTTATGTTGTGCCTTTTGTTCCCATGACTTATTCATTCTATAACTGAAAGACTGTATCTCCCACTCTGCTTAGCCCATTTTGCCCATTCTCCACCCCTGCCCTCTGGCAACCATCAGTTTGTTCTCGTATTATGGGAATACCTCTGGTTTTTGTTTGTTTATTCATCATAAACAAAGCCATTCTTTAAATAGAGCAGCGATCAAATTGCTTCTTACAATCCAATTTAAGCTTACAACATACTTTCATACAGATAGACTCACTATGACTCAGTGGGTTTTCCTTCATGACACTTCTTCCCAAATGAATGTACATATTAAGACTATATCAGATCAGAAATTTGCTAAATAACAAGGTTTTTTAGTTGAACATTCAATAATTAGGATTTACTTTAATCTTAGTGTTAGTTAACACCTAAAATAGTAACAATAGTAATAATTTCAGAGTTAACCTTTACATAAGTCCTAGGGATTGTAAAAGTCTGTTAACTTTATACTATATGTTATAAGGTACAGACTTCTTTAACTATCCATTACTACTCAAATTAAATTAATTTCAGGGAAATAGGGAAATTTCCTGAAATATCTTTTGTTTTTGCCACTATGTTCATTCTATTAATTTCAATAAAACAAATTTCATTTTAAAAGGCCTTGCATAGAAGCCTTGGACAAACTCTTCTCTATTCCATTATATTCTCTATCCCTCACGTTAAGAAATAATTAATTTATTTTGGCAGGTAATTCCAGTCATGCTGTTAGGTAGAGTGGTAAGGTATTGACATGGGCTAATTGGAGAAGTAATGAGGCAAGACATCCCTACAGACTATTTCAAAAATATTTTCACCTCCTAAAAGACTTATAATTGATAATTTCACAAAGATGGTACTGCATCTTTGGCCATCTTAGAATCAGATGATCAGAAAACACCTAAAGGAAAAGATTTAATAATATTAACTCAATTTCCTTATTCAACAGATGGAGAAACTAAGTTGCAGAGATATTCAAATCGTTTGGCTAAAGTCATCGAAACACACAAATAACAATGCATATAGGACTAAAGGCTATCTTCTGATTTCCCACCAGTCTACTTTTACTTCATTAAGCTATTTTAGAAAGATCATCAAAAAATATTTGGCTTGACTTAGTGATTTTGGCTTCCTTTTTCAGCTTCTTTTTTATTTAACCCAAGGCATATAGCCAGGTATAGAATGTATTAATAATTTGCACAGACTTCATCCTTCTGTAGGGTAAAAATCTTGCAGCAAATTCTTTTAAAAAATTATTTATTTATTCATGAGAGACACACACAGAGAGGCAGAGATGTGGGCAGAGGGAGAAGCAGGCTCCATGCACGGAGCCTGATTTGGGACTTGAGACTCCATCCTGGGACCACGGGATCATGCCCTGACCCAAAGGCAGGTGCTCAACCACTGAGCCACCCAAGCGTCCCAATCTTGTGGCAAATTCTGTTATCCAAACAATTCTAACCCATAAGCTATAGCTGCCCTGAATGCCTTCAGGCTGAGGTGGCTTATTGTTACTTCAGCAAAAGTCAGGAACAAATTTCGTACAACCTTTTTGATGGAATAATGCCCACCATAGGCAAAATTCTATGCTAACAGGTGTTTTCCTAGAATATTTCTGATAACCACATCAAGCTGTAAATAGTATCAGTTTAGGAATGTATTGAGAAAAATAGCATTTAGATACACTGTAGGAATGGTTACATGACTAGAGAGAGACAATATAGAAAGAAAAAGCAAGGATTGCTCATATTTATTAGTCTTAGCCTTTTATTAAGTTCTCTTTAAAAAAAAATACCATGGAAAAAGTAAAAGCTACAGTCATATGTCTAATTCTGGCCCTGTTGAATGATGGCACAAGTTGACCTGGTTTGAAGTCAGTCTATGATAAGAAACCTACTTCACAAAGTACAGCAGAACATGCAAGCTCAGATTTCTTTTGAGGGTAATAGTGGTAAAAGAAGTAATGGCAATAAAGGTAGTCACAGTAGTACTATTACTGTTAGTACTATTAGTAACTATAGTAATAGTCAACATGATCTAGGGTTTATTATGTGTTAGGCAATATAATGCAAAGTTTTATATATAAAATTATCTCACTTAATTTTCACTTCAGTTCTCTGAGAAATAAAAGAGGTAAGTCCTATTCAAGTCAAAAAAAGTTGAAAAAACTTTATTTAGAAGAGGTCCAAGGGATTTTTTTTTTTTTTACCAAGGGATTCTTTTAGACTTTCATTCCTGTCCAAGATGGAATAACAAAAATTTATCCCCTGTCTCAAACAACAACAACAACAAAATGAACATAATGCTTAGAACAACAGTTTCAAGACACTGAATGCTAGACCAAACTGACAGCGATTCTTCAGAGTTGGAAAGTAGAAAAGGTAAGCCTGTGATTTCCCTAAGCTTACTGCCATGACAGCCATTATGCAACACGAGGTGGGGGAACCCAGGAGATCCCAGCAGACAAAGCTGAAAATCCAGGGAGAACGAAATAGCTAGACTATAAAATTCAAAGGACCCCAAAGAAATTAAACATCTTTGAAAAACAGCAAAGTAGAGGGTTACATCTACATGGTTTCAACATTTAGAAGTTAGAGTAATCAATACAATATGGCATTGGCCTAAAGATAGACCCATTCATCAATGAACAGAATGATTTCAGAAACAACTTATCACATGTACACAACTGGTATTCCACAAAGGGACACATGCAATTAACTGAAAAAGGATAGTCTTTTCAACAAATAATGTGCAATTAAATATCCACAAAAAAAAAGAACTTCAATACATACCTTACACCATATTAAAAACTAACTAAAATTAAATGCATCTAAATGTAAAATTTACAATTTAAAAACTTCTGGAATAAAACATGAGAAAATATTTGTTAACTTGAATTAGACAAAGATTGCTTAGATATGTCACAAAAAAGCATAATCCATAAAAGAAAAGATTGACTGGTCTGTTAAGATTTTTTTATTTCAATGTATATATACAACTATTTATTTGTATATTTATAAATGCAATTTCCAAAAAAAAAAAAAAAAAAAAGACAAGATTGTTCCATTTGAGACAACAAGGTTGGACCTAGAGGCTATTATGCTATTATGCTAAGCAAAATAAGTCAGACTGAGAAAAACAAATACCATATAATTCCATTCATATATGGAATCTAAAAAAAAAAAGAATAGACAAACAAAAAGCAGAATCAGAGCTATAAAAACGGAAAACAAACTGGTGGTTGCTGGAGGGGAGGAGAGGAGAGTTGGGCAAAATGGTGAAGGGGAGAGGGAGAAACAGGCCTCCAGTTAGGGAATGAGTAAGTCACAAAAATAAAAAGTAGAGAAAAAGGAATAGGGTCAATAATATTGGTGAACATAGCATAATGTATCAACTTGTTAAATGACTCAGTTGTACACCTGAAACTAACGTATAATTGTGTATCAATGATACTCAAAAAATCTTAAAAAATTAAGAGACTGTTCTTCTCCTGTTAAAAAAAGAAAGAAAAGATTGATTGATTGAACTTCATCAAAATTAAAATTTTCAGCTCTTCAAAAGATAGTATTATGGGGGAAAACACTTGCAAAGCATATATTTGATAAAGGATTGTATATAGAATATACAAAAACTCTTATATTCAATAATAAGAAAACAAGCAAACCAATAAAAAAGTTCAAAAGATGTGAAAAGATACTTCATCAAAGAAGATATATGAATGGTACATGAACACATGAAAAGATGCTCAACACCATTACTCATTAGGTAAATGGGTATTAAAAACATAATGTTATGCTAATACACACATATTTAAATGCCTAAAATTAAAAAGACTCTTCCCAGGAAATGAACAGTGGAGAGAATGTGGAGGAATTAAATTTTTATCTACTACTAGGTGGAATGTAAAATAATACAACAACTTTGAAAAACCTTTTGGCAATTTCCTTAATATTAAATATACACTAAATATATGATTCAGACATTCTATTCCTAGATGTTTACCACCTCTGCCCACAAAATTAAAACATATGTCTGCAGAAAGACTTGTACACAAATGTTCCTAGCAGCTTGATTAAAATATCCAATAACTAATATGTACATCAAGAGGTGAATAATAGTAAATTGTGGAACACCAATTCACTGGAATACTACTCAGCAATAAAAAAGGAGTGAACCATTGTTTGTTTGTTTGTTTTTAAGATGGATCTTAAAATAATTACAGAGTAAAAGAAGCCACAAAACAAGAGTACACACTGAATGACTCCATTTATATCAAATTAAAGAGAATGTAAACCAAGCCACAGTGACAGAAAGAATACTTGCCTGTTGTGAGGAACGAGCAAGTGGGGGGGTGGGAAAGGGGAAGGAGGTATTTTAAAGGGACACGAGGAAACATTTAGAGGATGATGGGTATGTTTTTAACTTGATTGTGGTTTCATTAGTCATAAGACACATATCAAAACTTACCAAATATACTTTTCATATATATGCATTGTATTATATGTCAATTATATTCCATAAAGCTGTGAAACAAAGAAAGAAAAGAAAGAAAGAGAGAGAGAGAAAAAGAAAGAAAGAAAGAAAGAAAGAAAGAAAGAAAGAAAGAAAGAAGGAAGGAAGGAAGGAAGGAGGGAGGGAGGAGGGAGAAAGGGAGGGAGGGAGGAAAGAAAAAAGGAAGGAAGGAAAATTCTAGCTTCAGGTATGTCCTGGTGAAACTAAATTGAAATTAAAGTTTGATAATGAAGTACAGAAAAAACTCATTATCTGTTTTGTAATTGTTATTTCAATGTAGCTTCACTGGTTTTAAAATATTCTGAATTTAGAAAATGCCTCCTAATGGCTTATTTTTTCTGTAAAAATACTTTTTTTTTTTAAATAATCCCTCTTGTTTATATCAAGAAAGGTCAAGTTAAATTGGATTGAAAGCAAAGGCTTCTATGTCTACCTTTAAATTTGCAATTGACTAGGTTATAATTGATCACAATCATTCTATTGCAAGCAAATCACTTAGACCTTCTGAAACCTACTGAGATGCAAATTAACCAGCTATTTCCAAAGCACTGATCACACTGGCTTGTCAGCTTCAAGTGCTTTATTAACAAGCTCCTGGGCTGACCTTTCTTAGACTCCCTGAATCTCGGGGGGGGGGGGGGGGGGGGGGGGGGGGGATATGTAGAAATAACAAAAGGATTTTATATTCTCATATCTCAGCATCAATTAAGGAAAATATCATAGTACTTAACTCTGGACCTTTTGAGAACTCTTGAATGGATTTAGTATCAAAACAATTTATTAACTCGATAATAAAGAAATTCATGGGTATGATATTGTGAATTATACTATGCTGTTCACACACTGATCTTGTGCTTTATTCTATTTTCCATCATCTGGCTCTTTTCACACTATCCTATACATTATCCCATTATACAATCTGCTATGCTCACAATCATAAACGAAACAATGTGAATTCCACTATTCTCCAAGGCACAGAGGGTCATACACTGTTAAGAAGAAATTTTGGGACAGATAGGTCAAATTGCTAAATGAAGGATATAGGAAAAAATGACTTTTAAAAATATTTACCAATATCTATATAAAATGTAATATTTAAGATGTTATAGAAAGTACTAATATTTGCATCAAATAGAAGATGGAATATAGAAGATGGAATATAATAATCTGTTCCTGCATTGCTCCAGCAAATCAATCACTTTCAATGAACAAAGTCCTCTGCCTATATGACAAGTTGATGGGCAAAAAATTCAATGTCTATAATTTAGTATGTCTATCCATAGATTTTTATCTCATATTTTTGTCTAGTATTTTGAATCACTGTGATTTATATATCCACAAGGCCAGTTGTGGATATATCTTTGTCTTTTTACCCATGAGTCAATGTTTTGCAACATACAAGTAGGCTATGTTTGATAAATGACGCTCTCTAGCATCTGATTATATCCACTATCAACTGATTAACTTAGTCACTAATGACTTTTGGCAGAGTCCTAAAAAATCAGGAAATCGTCCCCATCACATTTAAATATTCATGAACAGCTTATGGAAGTAACTATTGACAGCTAAACACCATAAGAACTTTATACACAAAAACATAAGCAACAACAGTAACAATTCCAAGATGGAATAACAAGATGTAACTATTCAGAATTCCTAGGGCCATTTCTCCTAGAACTTTTTGAATATAGTATAGTATAAGCTTGAGGGAAATAGGGGGGAGGAACCCCCAAGACCTTCCAGTTACATTGAGTTCTGCATAATTGCATAGGTTTGCTCCATTAGAAAACTACAAGAAATCAACAGATTGTTTTGTTGGAGATAAAATATGACAAACTTCAACAATGCAAGACATAGCAGCTACACTATGCTCACTGATAATCATTGAGCTCTCTCAGGATATGCAGACTATAAGGAGCATCTCAAAAAACGGGGAAGAATTAATCATTACTGCATTTGAACAAGATCTAAAATCATTTAAAATAGTAAGATGTATCTTTTGAGGAACATCTTTTGAGGTGGTTTTTAACTGGTGCTTAGTTTAGAAGCACAGAGTTGAATATACTTTGGTTTTACTGTCCTTTTCTTTCTTTCTTTTTTTTTTTTTTTCAGTAGGTTCCAAGCCCGGTATAGAGCCCAACATGAGTCTTGAATTCACCACCCTGAGATCAAGACCTGAGCTGAAACCAAGAGTTGGATGCTTAACCAGCTGAGCCACCCAGACTCCCCTGACCGTTCTTCCAATGGATAACTCACTTCCTGTCTCTGGTCTCTCCATTTGGCTTCATCTTGACAAAAGACCTCATGGTATATTTTATTACCAACTGAGCCACCAATCTTGAGTCATAAAAGATTCTAAAAGCTTGGGTTTTTTTACACCCCAAATAATGATCTTATTAGGGGGTTTAGACTTTAGTTTTGAAGCCAAACAGTCATCATTCACCACCCTGTTGATGTTTTTGGTAATGAATCACTATCTACTTTTGGCATTTTTGTTCTTAATCACTCTCTGCATCACCTTGAAGAGCCTTTTCTTACTTTATCTAATTCTTTATTTCCCCTCAACCCTGGGTGCAGATTGTCTTTCACAAGGGAAATGTATGTACTGAGAAGCATTCTTTGTATATCACACCAAGAGAGGGAAGATTGGCAAGAAAGAATGTTAATGTATCCATTTTTCAGAGGTTCTTGGATTTTTAAGCTTAAAATGTGGGTAAGGAAAAAATAATATATCGTTAATTGCAGTTATTCATTTAACTTCCTTAGTCAAACCAAGCAGCATGAAATTTATGGGTGACATTGAGTTCTTTTGGCCAATTATCAAGCTTGGAATTTGCTCCCAAAGAGGATGCTTCAGGTTGCAAATACTAATTGGCTTTCAATGAGTAATAGTGAGTATGCAAAGTGACATAACTAAGGAAAGAAGTGAGGAAGCTGTACTCTCCACTACTCAACAGTGGCCAGGCCTTCTGTATCTAATTCAAAAGCACTACTTGACAGGAAAGACTTTATTGTGACTATGTCTCATGATAGGTGGTTTTCCTAACAAAGTTAGTTTTTCACTTGAGGGCATCTTATTTCACACAAAGAGCAGTGACTCATAGGAACTGGGAAGAAAAGGAAAGCTTACGAATTTCCTGAATATCTCTGCCTATTGCTCATATAATTAGCATTTTACTATAAATATCATTTTATTTTCAGGAGACATTTTAGTAAGCAGTATTATCTGGCCACCATTTTGGGTGGCCAAAATGAGGTAGCCTTTAATCATACCAAGAGTACGAGAGAACAAAATACAAAAGCTTCAGAGTCAGTTTAATCTGAAACCCCGCTCTGGCCTGTATTAACCATATGACATTTGGAAAATTACATGATCTCTGAGTTTGGTAAAACATGAATAATAGTAAGAGTGCTTACTCTACTGAATTCTTAAAAGGATAAAATGAAGCAATACACATAATCCTTGTATGGCACTTGCAGAGTTTCTTCACACATTGTGTCAATAAGTTTTTGTATTATTATTATTTCAAGAAAGTTTACTAATAGTTCAGCAAGTCACTTCACACTTTATAAAAAGGAAACTACGACATAGGGGATTAAATAATTTGCCCAGATCACATTGAGTTAGTAACAGTTAAGACTAGAACCCACATTTCTAAATTCCAGAGCTGTATTCTTTCTCCAGCTATGACTCCTTTCTGCCATTGCTTCAATAAAGACTATTTTACTTTAGAGTGAGAATCATCAATTCATATCTCATGCAGCTGGTAGAGGGAGGTTGTTCTAAGTAAGAAAGAGCATTCATATATTAAAATAAAGAAACATGAATATGTGTTTTCAGGTTAGAATGAAGAACCAGTTTAACTAAGGACCATCTCCAGAATGAGCTGGGGATCCCAAAGTGCTATACACTCAAGGTTAAGGAAAGCTAGAAGCAAGAGAGCTATTACATGGAATTTGGGCCAGATTTTACTTTCTTGGATCAAGGAATCTCAAATTTAAGCTATATTTGACTAGTTGCAGGCTGGTAATGCTCTCTGGTACCGCAGAAGCAAAGGATATATTCTCTGGAAAAACTACCTTCATAATATACCTCAAATCACTCTTGCATTTTTTTCACATGCAATATTTAAGGTATACTAAAAAATAATGGAGACCACATTGAGTCTGTAATTTAAAACCAGAAGAAAACTGAAAGATAAGTAGGACCAAAGAGACTTCAGATACTGAAATTATCAAATGCAAATGATAAAACAATCATGCATAAAGAAATACATTGTTAGCAGTCTCAAATTCTAATTAATTCATAGCCATAATAAGAAATATTTGGTTTACCAAATTTGGAATAAAAGAAAGAAAAATCTGACAGATCAAAAAGAGAAAGTCATCTTTCCTATGACAATCATACATAAGTAGAATTCTTAACAGAATGTGTTTTAATGATTAAAAAACATTCTTCTTTGACAATGACACAGTAACTCTCAACAAGTTAATTAGAAATGAAGCTTTGTATGATCAATAGGTTTTACTTACAGTATTTGTAGGGAGAAGAAGCATCAATAGCATATTTGTACAGTTGAGTATACATAGGAATGAGACTGGAAGAACTATCTCTATGTCTATTAGCAAAGGTTAATGAGTGGTCAGACCTATATTGCATAAGGCCAGAATGTCAGCAATGTCCTTCCCAGACCATCTTAGTGAATTTTCTAAGGGTCATATTTAAAAACTTTAGAGAACAAACTGATGGTTACCAGAGGGGGGGGGGTGGCGGGTAAGGGGATGGGTTAATTAAGCAGTGGATGAAGGAGCACACCTTTTGTGATGATCACCCAGAGTTGTATGTAACTATTAAAACCACTAAATTGTACACTTGAATATTACACAGTATATTAACTAACTGTAATTTAGATAAAAACTTAAAAAAATAAAAAAAGTGCTAGAGTAGGACCTGTAAGTAGGTATGGTCAGTATGAGGATAATCTTAGAATATTTAAACAGAATACAGCTGTAAACGTTTAGAGTCCCTCTTATTATACTGTCATATAATAACCTGATTGTCTACATGTAATGATGCTTCGCTCAGGATCCATGCATCTTTCTACCTGAATGTTCATATGAATCCCTAAGATACCTTGTTAAACTGCAGATCTGATTCACCATGGCTGGGGGAGTGGGGGTCGCTGAGATTTCTAACAAGCTCCAAGTGATGCTGACGCTAGTGGATGTGACTAAGAGGATGCAAAATAACAGTTTTCAGACTTCAGCATGCATTAGAATCACCTGGCAGGCTTCGTAAAACACAGATTCCTGGACTCGACAACAATTTACCCTGATTTAGTCATTCCAAGTTGATGCCTGAGAGTTTTCATTGCTAAAAAATTCCCTGGTAATGCTGATAATGTGAGCCCAGATGCCAGATTTTGAGATCCACCAATCTAGGGTGTAGGATTTGGAACAGGCAATAGATAATGCCAAAGAACACAGCAGGAAATAAGTCTATTCATCATCCAAGGCTTAAGCCAATCAAGCTTCCCCTGAAAAAGCACCACAAGGAGCCTGGGCCCGTAAGTTCTTTCAGATATCTCATCCATAATTAGTTCTTGTGATTGCTAAACATGTCACTGATGTGGTGGGACTCAGCAGCTTCTAGAACCTGGCCAGCAAAAGGTTTCATTAGATGGATATTGTTTTGAAGTTTACCATTTGATATTACACACTAGGAACTGAATATCATTAGATTCATATTATTTCAGATGAACAAAGAATGAAGGGTCGTTCCATAGCCAATGATTCAGAAAAGAAACTGAGAGCCAGGAAGGTTGTTTGAGCACACTCAGTAAGTACTCAGTGGTGGCACAACTGAAATCAGAAAAGGCCTCTGACTCCAATGGTATAAAAGGGAATATTATTGTCTAGTACATTATGTTTTCATCTAAATTATTCCTCCTTGAAGAAGATATTCTTTGACGTTTAGGGATATACTATGTGTTTGGGGGAGGAGAATTCACTCAATGCTCTTCTGAGAATAATCAGGTAGCAGGTCAGTGACTATTTCCTGATAGGATATTTAAGTCACCTCAACTCAAAAACAAACAGAAAAAGTGGTTGAGCACTGGTTCAGACACTATTCTACACACTATCCCAGATATAGATGGTCCCCTACTTATGACAGTTCAGTTTATGATTTTTTGACTTTGTGATGGTGTGAAATTGATCTGCATTTAATAGAAACCATACTTCAAATCTTGAATTTGAACCTTTTCCCAGGCTAGCAATATACAGTATGATACTCTGTTGTGGCGCTGGGCAGGGGCAACAGCCACAGCTGGCAGCCAGCCACAGGATCAAAAGGGTAGAAACTGATACATTTACAACCATTCTGCACCCACACAACCATTCTGGTTTTCCTTTTTAATACAGTGTTCCATAAATTACATGAGATATTTAACACTTAATTATAAAATAGGCTTTGTGTTAGAGAATCTCCCCCAACTTTAGGCTAATGTAAGTGTTCTGAGCATGTTTCAGGTAGGCTAGGCTAACCTGTGATGTCCCATGGGTTAGGTGTGTTACATACATTTTCAACTTATGGTATTTTCATTTTATGTTAGATTTATCAGGGTGAAATCCCATTGTAAGTCAAGGAAGATCTGTATTTATTTTGGATCCTCATAATGCCCTTTGAAGATGAAGACCCTGGACCTCAAAATTAAAGTCATTATGCCAAAGTCAAATATCTAAGGAATAGCAGAATTATTTATTCTATTTCTAAGGGCCACACTTTATATGTTCTGACATACTCTTGGTAAGCAGAACATTAGAGGAAGTAATGAAATGCTGCTGGAATAGACAAGTGGTCAGATAATTTAGAGGGAAGACTGAGGATTGATTTAGGTCACTTACTCTATAGTATATACCACATAATCAGCTGTATCTTTATATTGCACCTTGACTCATGCATTCAATTATCTACTAGATTATCCTATATGGATTTGCCATAGGTAGGCTGCACACAAATTGTATAAAACTGAAACTATCTTTCTTCTAAAACTTGTTCCTTTTCAGACTTTATTTTAATAAATGGCAATACCCTTTTATGTAATACTGAAGCCCAGGAGTCAACTCTTCCTTCCTCCACATGACTTCATCCATGATTACTAATACCTTTCAATTCACTCTTATTATGTTTTAACATATCTATTTCCCTCCATTGTACTTACTTCACCAGAGTTCAGATGTAATTAACGACATTTCACCTTGAATATGATTACATTTTGCTAACTGACCTGGTTTCTAGTTCACCCTCCTAAAATCCTCCACAGTACTATCAGAATGGTTTCCAAAAAGACACCTGATCCCCTGAAACACACCCCCTGCCATCAGTATCCTCCAAATTCCAGACATCCTATATAGTATATTCATTTTTTCATGGTCCTTTTCCTTCCTTTTTCTTAGCCTTCCATAAGGCTCTCCATGAGGTTTATTGCATCCCACTAGTGTCCTAAACACAACATGCTATGTTGTGCTTTTGTGCCTTATCCAAGCTGTCCAGGAACATTAAGTGTAGTTTATAGTTTCTGAGTAAATGGTCTGTTACCTTTTGGAAAAAAGGGCTAAACAGATGCAACAGAATCACTTGTAAGATTTCTCTCCTTTTGTTCTTTTATTTTTTTGTTTTGTTGTGTTGTTTTTGCTTTTTGAGAGAGAGAGAGAGAACGGGGCAGTGGAAAGAGAGTGAGGGAGAGAGAATCTTAGGTCCCCTTAGATCTTCTTAATCTGAGGAACCTGATGCAGGGCTCAATCTCATAACCCTGAGATCATGATCTGGTTCCAAGAATATGCTTATGAATCTCCTTTAGTAAAACAGTGACAGGGCTGAGATGGAACTTTTCTAGAACCAAGAATTGGCTGCTTAACCAACTGAGCCACCCAGGTGCCCTCACTTCAAAGATTTCTTACGAAAACTTAATCTCCAAATTGCCACATACCCTAATCAGGAATCCAAGCAGAGGCTTCCTAAGCATTAGTTCTTTTTTTTTCTTTTTCCTTTCTTCCTAATTAGAAAGCAGCTAATGTCCTAGCCCTGTCCTCTGCAGCAGTGTCCTTAGCCCTGGAAGTGGTACTAGGATTTCAAAAGCTTGGAAAGTCTTCAAAACCTGTCAGGATAAAAAATAAACACATGTCAAGTGCCTACTGTGGGCCAGGTACTCCAAATGCTTAAAGTCTAAAGGAGTACTTTGCAAATTTTTATGTTTATGAATCTCCTTTAGTAAAACAGTGATGGGGCTGAGATGGGACTTTTCTATGAGTTCCCAAATAATATTATTGTGCAATATAAGTGCAGTTTGAGTAGCAAGATTCTGGTCTATTACAACACATTTCCTGCTGATGTGGCATTGTATTTGAAATTCCCACAATTATTATTCCTCTGTGAAGAATCTGTACAAGAGTTAGTCTGTAGCTGATGACATAGTATATCACGTAGAGGTGAATCACTTACCTCACCCTGAGTGAGGATGAGAGCAGTCATTAATGAGTTATGCACACTTTGATTGGATGGAACAAGGTGATAGGATGGCAAAGCTCCTTCAGAGATACCAGGAGGCTGGGCAGGAAGCACCAAAGGCAAACATCTTCATAGTCATCATGACTATCACTTAATGAACATTCGTTACATGCCCACATATTTGCTTCACATGCAGTTAATAACACACATAGTGTTTTATAAAATAGCTACATTGTCTATTTTCCAATGGGCCCAAGATGAGCTTTTACTAAAACATGTATGAATCATTTTCTTTTCTGCATCTACTTGGCACAGAAAACATTTACAATGTTTTCTCTATATAAAAAACAGGGGCATCTGGGTGACTCAGTCAGGATCCAACTTTTGATTTTGGCTCAGGTCATGATATCTAGGTCATGAGATCAAGTCCCATATCTGGCTCCTCCCTCAGCAGGGAGTCTGCTTGAGAGTCTCTCTGCCCCTCCTTCTGCTTCCCTGTCCCTCATAAATAAATAAATAAAATCTTAAAAAAAAAAAAAAAACTATTCTTGTCTACTGAGACTGAGCCATAGGCATAAGATACCATTTTGCCTCAGGAATGACTTTCATCCACTGACCTGGGTTTAAGTCTGATACATCGTTTCTCTGATTTTCTGGTTCAGCCTCCCTAGAACAGAGAGGTCAGCTATTTTTGCCCAAGGTCTAACATGTTCTGATCCCAAGGAAACACGTTGTACTTGGATGGCATTTCATTTGTACTCAGAGTGGCCTGAGGCTGAGTTCTTTCTTCCAATGGCTCTGTGAACTCTTCATATTCAGTGAAACACATTAGCCCCAATGTTTGTGCCCCATCTATGAAAAATCACTATGGAGATGAATACATTCTAGGTCCTGCTATTTTTTAAAAGCATATGTACATATGCCAAATATTTTTGCTAAGAATTTCCAGAAAGCTTCTCAGAAAATCAAAGGACTACTGACAGGTACAGGACCCCAGAGAAGAGCCATAAACTAACCTAGTACCCAGAGAGTCTTCTAAATGTAGTTCCTGTCCTTTCAGCTACTCAACAAATATTTACCAAGATCATAAGGCTGCATAAGACACTGAATCTTTATCTGCATTTTCATATATATGTTATATATAACCCACGCATGCATTGATTAATTAATTTATTTGAGAGATATAGAGAGCATGCATGTGCATGCAAAAGAGGGGGTGGAGGGGCAAAGGGAAAGAATCTTCAAGCAGACTCCCCCACTGAACACAGAGCCCAACACAGTTTTCAATACCAGAACTCATGAAATCATGACCTGAATAGAAACCAAGAATTGGACATTTAACTGACTGAGCCACCCAGGTGCCCCTAGACCTCATTTGTATTTATAAATTGAGGAGATTAGGCTAAGATTTTTCTACAGCTTTTTAGATTTCTTCTAAAAGTAGATGCTACATACATGTGTCAAGCAAATGCATTTCTATTTTTATGATACTGAAGGTGGCTCACGTACAATGATTTACTGATTCATTCATCCAAGAAATACTTATTGGGAGCCTACAATGTGTCAAAACTGTTCTATATGATCAAAATCCGTCAGAGAACAAAACAGACAACATATGCTTCATTTTGTATGACCATGACCTTTACTTTCAAGAGATGCACAGAAATAAGAATCCATATACATTACTTTCAGGAATCAAAATGTATCAAGTAAATGAGATGCCTTCCAAAGTATCATTCTATCTCAGGAAACTGGTTTCACCCATACTGCTCCTCTACCTCCCATCAATGCCATGTTAAGAGTCATGCTGTAATGTGTACCCTCCTCCAGGAACTAATTTTGTTTTCCAATTCCCCTATGGCATTCTAACCTGGGCCATTGTCCTGTTTGTAGTGGCTTTCTTGTTCATTGGCTGGCTCTGTGGTCATCGCTACCAGGGTCACCTTCAGTCCTTCCTTTGTCCACTCTTATGTATTTGATTAAAGGTTTCCCTGGGACTTGGCAGTTCTCCTTTAAAACACTGTTATTACCTGCTATTCTTATCACATGGAGAAATCACTCACATCAATCACTAGATATCACTTAGGAAAGGAACATTTTATAGAAAAGAAACAATACATGTTCTCTCCAAGAGATCCTCTTTTACTTGATTTACAGAGATCTATCATCAAAAGTCAATAACTCACTTCAAATTCAATGGTAGACAATCTGGTGGAAAGTAAGGTTGTGAGATGACCATTACCATGTTGTATAAGCATGTGCAGGATATTCCATCTTTGTGTCTCAGATTCAAGGCAAAAAATAATATGTAACTCAGAATGTTGTTATGAAGACTAAATTGAATAATATACAAATGCCAAGCATGTATTACCAAGTATTACATAGACAATACATCTATCAACAATTGCAAGGAAGGACACCATAATATGCAAATGAATAGCCAGCTATAAGTTATATGAAAATGTTCAAATATGAGATATTTTTCAGTGATATAGATAAAACCTAAGGAAAATGAACTTAATGAAGTAAAATTTTGAAATTTATATCTAAGTTCCAACACAACTGCTAGTTTCCTTCCTTTTTTTAAATTTAATTTAATTTAATTTAATTTAATTTAATTTAATTTTACTTTATTTTATGATAGTCACAGAGAGAGAGAGGCAGAGACACAGGCAGAGGGAGAAGCAGGCTCCATGCACCGGGAGCCCGACGTGGGACTCGATCCCGGGTCTCCAGGATCGCGCCCTGGGCCAAAGGCAGGCACCAAACCGCTGCGCCACCCAGGGATCCCAGTTTCCTTCCTTAATATTCTTTTTTTTTTTTTTAAGATTTTATTTATCTATTCATGAGAGACACGGAGAGAAAGAGAGAGGCAGAGACACAGGCAGAGGGAGAAGCAGGCTCCATGCAGGGAGCCCGATGTGGGACTCAATGCCGAGACTCCAGGATCAGGCCCTGGGCTGAAGGTGACACTAAACCACTGAGCCACCCAGGCTGATCTCCATCCCTAATATTCTACCCGAAGTTCTATAATGAAATCAACTGTTTCTCCAGATGGACAATTCTAATTTTCTAGGTGTTAGTGTACTTGTTGCATTTTACTGATTGGCTCACCAATGAGCTAAAATAGCAATCTTGGTGAAGGAAATGCCAAGAACTGGGCTTAAGTTGCAGATTTACCACTTCATCATCTACATGACTTTAGCATGTTGACATATCTAGATGCCAATTTTTTCAGCTATAAAATGGTAATCACTAGCTGCTTTACCAATCACAAGTTTTATGTAAAGATCAAAAACTCATCAACTTTGTAAATTTGGGACTTTTATCAATGTAAGTGATTTTGTTATTTCCCTATTACAAATAGAGTTATTTGAATATATTTAAATAAAGTAAAAATGGTTCTTAAATATATATATATTCTTAGTGAATAAATCCAGATTTCCTTTCTAGTCTTAAAAACTACACATTAGAAAGAAATTAAAATTTGAATGTGAAAAAACAGGAAATAGCACCATCATGAGACTAGCAGGGTGATTACACCATTTACTGAAATAAGTGTATGTGGTGGGAAAAAGATGTTGCCCTTTCTCCAGTAAAACATGGATCAGCAAATTTAACATACAGAATATTATTGGGGGGGGGGGATTAAATGGTATTTTATTTTATTTTGTTAACCATTTTATATATATAATTGAGTCATTTTATGTGATATCTATATCAACATTAAAATTCTCCAGCAACCTATGAAAAGTAAGAATATTTTTATTGTATATTTTAAGGTGTACAGTGTGATATTTTGATATAAGAATATTTTTATTGTATATTTTAAGGTGCACAGTGTGATGTTTTGATATATATATGATATGTGAAATGATTAACACAATCATGCTAATTGACACATCCATAACCTCATAGAATTATGATTGTGTGTGGTGAGAACATTAAAATCAATTCTGTTTTTTTTAAAGATGCATTTATTTACTTATTTGAGAGTGAGAGAGAGAGTGGGAGGAGGTGCAGAGGGAGAGAGAGAATCTCAAGCAGACTCCTCACTGAGCTTGGAGCCCAAAGGTGCTTGATCCCAGGACTCTGAGATCATGACCTAAGCCCAAATCAAGTGTCGATTCAACCAACTGAGCCACCAGGCATCCCTAAGATCAATTCTTTTAGCAAATTTCAAGTATAAAATACACTATTAACTATAGTTAATATTATTAACTTATAGTCACCTTATTAACTTAGTCACCATTCTATATATATTAGATCTCCAGAATTTATTCATCCTATATAATTGAACCTTTAAATCATTTGACCAACATCTTTTCATTTTCCCCACCCCTATCCAATAGCACCAACATTCCACTTTCCACTTTTATGAATTCAATATTCTTAGATTTTTTATATAAGTGAGATCATTTGCTTTCTTGTGTCTGCTTCATTTCACTTAGCATGATGTCATTCAGGTTCATTCATCTTGTCACAAATGGCAGGATGTTTTTCTTTATATGGATGGCAAAATAGTCATATATATATATATATATATATATATATATATATATACACATATGTAATATATTCATAGATACTAATTTTATTTCCTTTGAATATATACCCAGAAGTAGGATTCCTGGATCATATTATAGTTCTATTTTTAACTTTCTGAGGGACATTCAATACTGTTTTCCATAGCAGTTGCAAAATTTCACATTTTTACCAATGGTGTATAAGAGTATCCCTTTTTTCCAAACACTTACCAACATTTATCTTTTCTCTTTTTGATAATAACCAATCTAACAAGTGTCAGGTGATAATCTTATTGTGGTTTTGATATGCTTTTACCATATGATTAGTGATGTCAAGAACCTTTTGTACACCTGTTGGCCATTTGTACAACATCTCGGCAACATCCTAAGTTTTCCAGCTTCTTTTCCAGACCAAATATGTCTATTTAATTTTGTTCTGTTTTCTGATAAAAACTTAAGTGGATGATGTTGAGCCAGATTGTGATGTGGTTAAGCTAAATGCTTTCAAAGATCTATCCAATCTATAATTAATTAGCCATTAAGCAGAAATACAATGGATAAGGAGAAGAATGCATTTATTAGAATGCTCTGTGAGAGTGTCCTAAGTGTGTTTGAATGAGATTTCCTTCTTATTGCCACTTAAGCTGGAAGAAAGGGGTTGGGTTGAGGGACATGAAAATGGACCCTAAACCACCTTGTACGGATGCTATTATCTGCAGGCATTGCTTGAATAAGCTGGCTGTATTGGCTTTCTCATGCCATTGCAACAAATTATTAGAAATGTAATTGCTTAACAACAACAAAATGCATTATCTTACAGTTTTGAATGTCAGAAGTCTGATATGGGTTTCACTGGGCTAAAATCAAGATATTAGCAGAAATTCATTCTTCCTGGAAACTTTAGGGAACAATCTATTTGCTTGACCTTCCCGGTTTCTAGTATCCACTTGCATTCTTTGGCTTGTAGTCTCTACTCATATCACTCTGACCTCTGCTTCCATTGTCACATTTCCTTCTCTGATTCTGACCTTACCCCTTCACCTAAAAGGACCCTTGTGATTGCATCGGGGTTACCATATAATCTAGGATAAGCTTCCTGTCTTCAAATTCCTAACTTAATCACATTTGCAAGTTATCCTTTTCCGTGTAAGGTAACATATTATCAGATTCCAGGGGTTAGGAAGTGGATATCCTTGGAGGAGCCATTATTTTACCAATCATACTGAATATGCTATATCTGGAGAAAAAAGAATGTGTATTTATATCTTAAATCCATCACTTATCAACTATTGGATTTCAAATAAATTGCCTAAATTGTAAGCTTCGTACGTATATAAAACTAGCTGGGGGACGCTGGGTGGCTCAGCGGTTGAGCATCTACCTTTGGTTCAGGGTGTGATCCCACGGTCCCGGGGTCGAGTACCGCATCGGGCTCCCTGCACGGAGCCTGCTTCTCCGTCTACCTGTGTCTCTGCCTCTCTCTCTCTCTGTGTCTTTCATGAATAAATAAATAAAATCTTAAAAAAAAAAAAAAACACCTAGTTGAATAATGACTGATAAATAATTTGCTACTCTAGTACTCCTAACCTTTGAGTGATTAATGATACCTTTTCAAGGAAAAAAAGAAAAGATCTCTTTGGTATTGATAAAATATTTAAAGTACATTGTTATTTAAATAGGTGCATCATAAAACTGGGCAAACCCCTTTGGCTTATAGCTCTTTTACAAATACACCAAGTAGGGGTGCCTGGGGTTCCTGGGAGGCTGTCAGTTAAGTGTCCACCTCTTAATTTCACTCAGGTCATGATCTCATGGGTCCTAAGATCCAGCCGGCCTCTGGCTCGTGCTCAGCAGGGATTCTGTTTGGGGATTCTTTCCCTCCCCCAACCCTCCTCTCATTTTTGTGTCTTTGTATGTGTATGTGCATGCAAACTCTCTCTCTCTCTCTCTCTCTCTAAAATAAATAAATCTTTATACACAAAGTAAATTTACAAGTTAAATTCTCGATTTTAAAAGTTCATGATTCAATTTATTGATAGTAATTTAATTTGGGAGTTAAATGCTATTTAAATGGACACAAATCACTACTTATAACCTGAATGGCATGCTTGCTACTATGCTTTGGACCTTTTGAGTACGGTATTTTTATTTACCAGTTTGTGATGCTTGAAAATTCCCACCATCTTTCAATATTTAACCTATTTGGAAATCTTCCTGTATTAATAGGATAGGAGACCATGATATCATTTGGGCTTCACATGGTTAAGCCTGATTATAAACAAATAAACAAAAACCCAATCCAGAAGTGCTTAGTTTAAATGCCACTGTTCAACTCTGAGAGCATCTAGACCTACACTTTCCAGTATAGTATTTGCTAGGCACATGTGAATATTTAAATTTTAATTTAAATTATTTTAAATAAAATAAAAATCTCAGTTCATTAGTCACACAAGTCCCATTTCAATACTTAATAGCCACGTACAGCTAGTAGCTACCATGATGAACAGCATAAAACTGAACATTTTCATTACCATAGAAAGTCCTAAACAGCACTTATTTAGAATATACTTACATTTTTCTATTTATCTTTTCAGATTAAAATTTTAAAAATTAAAATTCTTATGAGGAATTCCATATCTTTAGTAGACATCCACTAACAAACAGGGACTGAAAGACATTACACTGGACTGTAGGCCATGAGTAAAGGAATCATTCCTATCCTGTTAACTGGTTTTTCCTTAATCTTAGTGCTTAATAAAAGCTTGTTGGAAGATAGAATTCTCTATTTTAAAAGAAAGCTGAGTATATAAGTTATGCCTCAGGACTAAGAAGTTTTGGCTCAGTGATTGAGTGTCTGCCTTTGACTCAGTTTGTGATCCTGGGGTCCTGGGATCAAGTCACATACTGGGCTCCATGTAGGGAGCCTGCTTCTCCCTCTGCCTATGTCTCTGCCTCTCTCTGTGTCGTTCATGAATAAATAAATAAAATGTTTAAAAAAAAAAACTAAGAAGTTTTGTGATGGAGTAGACATCTTGGAATAGAAGTTTGGGTATATATACCTTTTCTTTAGTAAATATAACATTAATATATTTTCAATAAATACTTCTCACATAATTTATTTTCCATGATTATTATAAATAATGATAAACTTGAAGTTAGAAAGCCTACCCTCTTGCATAGTTAACTTCTTCAAACCCTCTCATTTGTGACATTATACCCCACATTTTGGCTATGGAAGAAAACAGTATGTAAATTTGAAAGCAAATAAAATTGAATTACTGGTATGTTGTAAATAATGACCATCAAGTATTAGGTTAAGATTACTTTATTATTTTTTTTAACTTTATTATTCTTACTGAGTGGACTCTGTCACAATAAAAAACTTCATAGACTCTAGTACAGTATCAAGTGTTTCAGACATGTTTGTTTTTAATGCTAATATCTTTACATATTTACTAGCTTCCCTGAATAAATTTGTTTCTGCAAGTTCTACACAAGTTTACATTTTACAAGTTGAATCCTTCTTTAATTAAACTAGAGTATTTCATTATAAAGGAACTCTAACTTTTTTGTTATTATATTTTGTTTTCACACAATGGAGTTATTATGTAATTTGAAAAATCATCCCTGTAATGTTTTTGTTGTAAATTTGTCACCTTAAAAAAAATGACTTTTATTCCTAAGACTATACTGGCAAAGAATCTAGACATTTCATCTGTATCTTATTGTATAAGCTTCACAAGTTGGCTTTTAAGAATCTTCCTACAATGAAAACAACTCTAATAGATTATTGATGTCCTAGAAAAATGAGATAAGCTTATCAATGATGAAATAGATGCATGTATCCTACTTTATGAAAAATAAGATATTTTATTAGTTGGCTCTTTGATTTATAAATATTACAGATTTTATTGTAAGTTCCATAAATATGCTTGGCAAAATATAATGGACTACTTACATTTCTCTCAAGAATACTCAGGTATAATATATTTGTATTTCTCTGAATTTTAAGGGAACAGCCTAAAACTGTGTGTTAAAATGCAAATGTAACACCATAGTGCTGGAAACCTTTTCTGTCCAGCAGGAAATATAGAGCACCAATAATTTAATTCATGCTGGAAAATAATGCTTTCCATTAGCACAGATTTACTTTCAAAAATAGATAATGTGTTGACTTAGAGGTAATCTCAGTTCTCATCTTTTAAAAGATTCCATTTTCCTTGGAGTGCAAGTACTTCTAAAAAGTATATAAGAAATAGCTATAGTTTTAACCACAGCAATTTCAGCCAAAGTTTGATCTATCTTAAGAGATCAGTAAAGTGAGTATGACTGTGGACAATAATGCATGGAAAATACAAATACTTCTTTCGGGGTGCCTGGGTGGCTCAGCTGGTTAAGTGTCTCTTATTTTGGCTCAGGTCATGTCTCAGGGTTGAGAGATCAAACCTCATGTTGAGCTTAACATTCTCTATCTCTCTCTCTCCCTTTGTCCTTCCCTGCTAGCTCTCTCTCTCTCTTTCCTTCAAACAAAACAAAACAACACACACACACACACACACACACAAAAAAAAAGGCAAACGAAATACCTTTGAGAACCAATAACTCTTAAAGAGCTGGTCACTTATCCTGGAACCTGGAGTTATGTTTATGTCCTTGCACAAAGTGATATATTAATGCATATGATGGGGATTCAAATAGCCTATGCTAAAAATGTATGTGTATATTTCTCTGTAGTTTTCTTCTGAAAATCAAATTTGAATGAAGTTCTCCAAATCTTAAAGGTTTTATATATCTTTACCTTTTCACATGCTGCTTTCTCTAAATAGCTCTTCTTCCTCCTTCACTCTTTTTTCCTTTTTTTTTTTTTGGTATCTAACTAAATTTTATTGTATTTTTAAAAGATTTAATTTATTTATTCATGAGAGACACACACAGAGAGAGGCAGAGACACAGGCAGAGGGAGAAGCAGGCTCCATGTAGGGAGCCAGATGTGGGACTCAATCCCGGGTCTCCAGGATCACACCCTGGGCCAAAGGCAGCATTAAATCACTCAGCCACCCAGGCTGCCCATTTTATTGGTTTTTATTATAAGCCTGAGCATCTTTGGGAAGGTTTCTCTAATTCTAGGAATAAATGAATCTCATTTATGAGTATTTTTGCAGGTGTATTAGTTTTCTTAAAAATTTGTCAGACAAATATTTTTAATTTTTATAGTTAATATATTAATCACCTGTTTTATTGAATGACTATGTATCAAAGTCTTTAAGATTCGCCTGAAGCTTTTTCTTCCCTTAACCAAATTCTACAAATGTACTTTCTTTAGCAATAAAATAAATAGTTAAAGCTCAGATTCTATGTTTTATACTCACAGTAATTCACTGATTTAGTAAGCAAATACTGCAATGTTTTAGAATTTTCTTAATTAGCAGGTCAGCCTAAAACTTAGAAGAACATAAAAAAAAGACCAAATATACAGTTATAAGTTCTCCTTGTAGTAATAGTCATTGGTCCAGTTTGGGTTGATAAAATCTTCTCGGCTTAGAACAACTATTGTGTCTGTGAAAACCTAAAACACAAAGAAAAAAATGTTATGCTACATTTTACTATGCTACATTTTACTATTCTTCCAAAATATCAGGTGTTAAATAAAGAACATATTACCTGCCTACCATTCTGAGAAAGGAGGAAGTGGTAATAGTCTCATGAGGTGGATTTTACATCGACTTTAACCCTTCTGGATATAAACAATTCACCATATATACATAATGTTTAAAGTTGCTCTAAGAGAGGGGCACCTGGCTGACTCAGTGGTTAAGCATCTGTCTTTGGCTCAGGTCACAATCCCAGGGTCCTGGGATCGAGTCCCACATCAGGCTCCCACAGGGAGGCTGCTTCTTCCTCTGCCTAGGTCTCTGGCTCTCTCTCTGTGTCTCTCATGAATAAACAAATAAAATCTTAAAAAAGAAAAAAAAACTTTAAAGTTGCTCAAAGTGAAAGGTGGTGATTTGGACTAAGCTATTAGTGCTCCCATTTTCACACTGTGCTTTCAGACTTATACTGACACATTAATAATATCAATATCTCCCTAAGTAGAGATTTAATTATACTTTCCAAACAAGGCAATACATTCGTGAGCATGCTTAAAACTGTCATAAATAAAGCTAAAATATATTCTTCAAAATAAATAAACTGAGTAAATTTGTGTTGCTGTGGCCTTGATTTAGTAACAAGGAATTTTTTAATCACTCATTTGCTCATCAAAGAAATATTATAATCTTGATGTACTATCCTTGGGTTCTAGTTTACTTCCTTATTTTAATAAGGCAGGATACATTTTTCATGAAATGTTACTTAAAATGGCATTATGATCAACAGACATTTATTAAATATTTACTGGAAGCACATCAAGCATAAGACGCATTACTCACTCAAGCTCTACCATTTCACTTTCTATACCAAATTAGTACCAAAGTCTTGGACAAATGGTATTGCACAGAGTAGGGCAAATGGCTTCATGGTGATTTTAGGACCCAATCTATTCACGTCTCCTCAAGTAACCCCAAGTGATCTTGTTTCTTTGTTTGTTTATGACTGGGTACAGTGTACTTTATTGATGTTACATTACAAGGTAGGGCTCCCTAGCCCCCCCCCCCTACTTTCTCCAGAAAGTCTGGGATAGAAACTGTGCAGGGGTCAGGAGATTCTCAGTGTGTTGGGGGATGAGTTGGAGCAAGGATTCCTCAGCAGCTGGGGGGGGGGGTTGTCTCTTTCTCCCTTGTTCTTATTGGGGCAGGTGGTCCAGGAACTTTTGGAGGCCATGTAGATCATAAGGTCTACCACTCCATTGCTGTAGCAAACTTTATTGTCATACCAGGAAATAAGTTGCCAAAGTGGTCACTGACAGCAATGCCAGCCCCAACATCAAATGTAGAAGAGTGGATGTCACTGTTAAAGTTGTAGGAGATAATCTGGTTATCAGCATAGCCCAGGATGCCCTTCAAATAATCCTCCAATGTTTCCTTTGCCACCTTCTTGATGTCATCATATTTGACAGCTTTCTCCAGAGAGCAGAGAAAATCTACAACTGACATTTTGGGGATAATGACACAGAAACCGATGCCAGTGAGGCCCCGTTTAGCTTAGGGCTGACCTTGCTCATAATCTTGGCAGTGCCAGTAGAAGCAGGGATGAAATTTTGAGCAGTCTTATGGCCATAATGCCACAGCTTCCCAGAGGGGACCATCAGGGATCATTTAGTGATGGCATGTACTGTGGTCATGTGTCCCTCCACCATGCCAAATTTGCCATGGTTGACCTTGGCCAAAAAAACCCAAGCACTTCATAAGGCAGAAGGAATTTCTGAGAATCTTGAGGAAGTTGTCATACATCTCAGGCTCATGCCCATTCCAAACATGGGGGTATTAGTGGAAGGGGTGGAGATGATGACTCTTTTCTTCCTTATCAAGTGATCACTAGCTTCTTCATGTTGGTGAAGACAACAGTGGACCCAACAGTATATTCACTAACAGGATTACCCCATTTGATGTAGGTGGGCTCTTGCTCCTGGGAGATGGAGATGAGATTTCTACTAATGACAAGCTTCCATGTTTCAGTCTTGACTGAGCCACTGGTTAGAATCATACTGGAACATGTAGACTGTGAAGCTGCAGTCAGGGGTCACAGATAGAGACAATATCCACTCTGCCAGAGTCAAAAACATCCCTAATGACCGGAAGCCCAATGTAGTCAAATCAGTTTGTTGAATTTTCTCCATCATGTCTTAGGAACGTGATGGGCATTGCACAAGAAGGTGTGGATGCCTGCATAATGCAGAGGAACAAAGAACCCCAATCATGTTAACTACTTTTATCCTTCCCAAACAAATGTGGGTGATATTATATCCTATGATATCTCTTAGGTTTTTTTTATTTATTTCATCCATTTATTTATTCATTCATTCAATAATTATGGAGGGCTACTGTGTGTTTGATACTATGCATACTAACATGTTATTTGTTATCAAATGTTTACATAAATAATTTTTCACTGATAAGTAATTTTGGCAAGATGATAAGTGCACTATATTAAGTAGCTTCACAGCAGTAACAACCTCAAGCAACATTTATTTATTTCTCATTCATAGTACATGTAAATATCTGTGAGTTGGCTACTGTTACTCAACTCTTTGTTCATTCCCATTTCAGAACTCAGGCTTAAGAAACAGTCCCTATTTAGGACCTGACATTCTTATGACAGAGAGAATAAAACAAGAGGCTAATTGGGCAGTGGTTTTAAATTCTTCTGCTTGATGTGATATATGGTTGATTCTCTTTATTCTTGGTAATTATGTCCCACTAAGTCATCATAAACACTGAATTAGCAAATACTGAACTATTGTTCTAAGGGGACCTGTGAGTCTCTGGTCATAGCATTTTTGTCAGTCAAAATCCATCCTATTTGAGTTATATAAATGTGTCTGTTAAAATCCTGTAAAAGAAGCCAATGTCATCATCATTGAAAACCTGCTCTTCCATATAACCTTCTCCTGTATGACACTTAGCAGATATTTTTTAAAATTTCACGCACATTTTCCTGCTCTGCAGAACCTGCCTCACTTGCAAGTTCATTTTTCATGCTGTTTCACCTTTTGAAACAAATGATTCAGATAGCAGCTGATAGGGGTTTAATATTTTCCTGACCCTAGTTAATGTACCTTTCAACATGGAACCCTCAGTAAGAGAAAGTATTCCTACAGATCAACGAGCCTGGAGAAGGTCCTCAAATCTCCATTTCTTAGAAGCAACAGCCCTCCCTTTCTCAATGAGGAATACCCAGAGATTCCATGACCTAGTTAAGCTTCTTCTCTAATGCAGAAGTGTAGTTGAAGATTTAATGAATTGGTGAATTATTGGTGGTCTTAAATTATTTCCCAATAGATCCACTGTCCTATGGTAGCACATTTATAGAGCTCCAGCTGGGATGGAGGAAAGAATGTGTGTTTATGTTAACCTAGTTTGTAAATAATAGCTATTCTAAGTTGAAATAATACTGTTGGTATTCACAGGATAGATAGGCTTTTAAATACTGTCCTGATTATTTATTGTTAATATCACCATTACAAAACTGTTTTGACATCTTAATCTTAATAAGTAAGTTGGAAACTATTAGGTTTACTGGGGGCTTTGGCAAACTATAATCAGTGAGTCAAATCCCGCCTGTTACTTGTTTATGTAAATAAATTTTTATTGGAATACAGCCATACTTTTGTGTTTATGTACGGTCTATGGGTGTTTTCACACTACAGAAGCAGAGTAAAGTAGTTGCAGCAGAGACCATATGGCCATAACACTGAAAATAGTTACTATCTAGATCTTTACAGAAAATGTCTGTCAACCTTGGCCTTATACTTATGGTAGATGTGTCAAAAAGAAAAAAAAAGACATTAGTAGTGGAATCATGAGGAAATCATTTGGAAAAAGAATATCTTTCCACAAAAACTGTATTTCCAGGCCTTCTTGCCTAGGTCAGTGGCATTGAATGAATGTAAGCTGATTATGAACTTGTGCAAGAAATTAGTGCAACCAGATTTATGATAATTAAATATTCTACATTACAGAAAGCATATGATATTTTAAGAAAGCTGTTATGTTTACATCAGATTGGGAAATAATATGTTTGTGAATTGGTTAAACTGAATCGAAATATTTTGACCAACCATTTAGCATATTAATTATCTTTGATTCAACTATTTGAGCTTGGCTAATTAGCATATGAAGAGACTTGTATTGGTACCTATGAAGGATTAAACATAGAACTGTACATTTAAAAAGAGTGAATTTTATTGTGTATAAGTCATATCTCAATAAAACTAATTTCTTTCTTTTTTAAAGTTATTTTTTAAAGGATCTTACACCTGTATAGATATTTTAAAGTGTAGTAATTAATGTAAGTTTTATAAAATAGTTTTTTTGACTGCTGGTATCATTGCTATTTAAGTTAAATGATTATAGGACCCATAGCATTCCACATTCAGAAGGAACAATTCAGTTTCTCTCCACTTAAAAAAAAAATTCTGTCTGAAGAGCTGGTTACAAGGTTTGCCAATTGTAGTTTAAGAGTATCACCACATCTGCTCAGGAATAAGGCAATCATGAGGGTTCTAGCCAGGAGACCTACAAAACAGCAGAGGAGAAGAGCGTTTTCTATCTGCAAATAGATTGTATGTCTACTCTGGCCTCATTGGTGCTAGCACACAACCACCTTCCAAGGAATTTGGCCAATTTTGCAATGAACCATCTGATAGTGAGGCTGCAGAGGTGGAGAAACAGAACTGTTACCAGCCTCTCTCTACAAAGGTGGAGTACCTATATTCCTGAGAGAAAACACAAAATTTGCCAATTTCCAAAAACTGCCTTCATTTAAGCTAGATTGATGAATAAATTTTCACTCACAGAGCACCGAATTCTTGAAAATAAAAGAAGGGAAAACTTTAGAGTGTTGAATACTGTATTAAGTTATCTTGGCCAAATGGAAACACCATGCTTAGATATTCATTACATTACATTTCTAAGGTTACCAGGTTAAAAATTAGTCTCATTATGTATCTTCTGGACATATCACAAAGGTTTTTCATCTTTTTAATTTTGTTTTTTGACTTAAATTTGCATTTATCACCATAGAGTGTTTCTCAAACTGTATATGATAAGGAACCTCAATACAAAAAAAATGGTAATGAATTATTAATACAGAAAATAATGAACTTGATAAACCACAAGTAGCCAATCTGGGTAGCATTCCTGTTAAGCAGATTTTGAGTGCTGATTGATAAGTACAGCTAAAACATTACTGGAATCAATCTGGAAAGGTAATAAATTGGTCCTGATTCTGCTGCAGTTTTCAGCACCCTCTAGTGGAAATAAGTTTTTGAAAAACCAATTCTTTAATATAGGGATGTATTTCAACCATTTTTGCACAGATGTATCATCAGTCATCAAAACCTGGCAGTTACAGAAACTAAAACTTTGAGACAGTAATAAACAGCATACTATTATATTTTATTGTGCTAAATCATTATAAATCCTTCAATATGATTTGCTGTTTCAGTAAGTAAAGCAATACAAATCAAAACAAGACCAAAAGGAAACTTAAAAAAAGAGGGACCAGAGAACTGGAGCTATTCCTACAATGTCTCTGCTTTGTGCAGTGGAAATAAAGTCTAAATGAGGGTTTCTGCATTTAAATTTCATTAATGAAAATCCAGAGTATCTCTGTTCTCACTAAATTAATATCATACAAATAAAGAATACTCTTTTGAATGTATGCCAAACTTGAAATTGGTACAGGGCACCAAATGATCAGCATAAGGGTGTTCCCATGTCTTCTAGCTCTGCCTCCAAAACCAAAAGGGAAATAAACAAACTGAAACCTTCCTCAATATTTCTTTTAAAAAAATGCTCCAGGATTTCTACTTAATTTTATTTTTATTATTTTTTTAAGATTTTATTTTGAAGCAATCTCCACATCCAACATCAAGCTTGAACACACAACCTTGAGATCAAGAGTCACACTTTCCCCCAACTGAGCCAGCCAGGCACCCCAGAAAACCTCTTCAATATTTCACATTGACTTGGATAAGTGTCTTTTCAGTAATAACAACTGCACAGTAAATCTCAATCCAAATTCTGAAATTTTTTATAGTAAGGTCATATTACTATGTTCATTAAAACTGTAAAATTACAACTATAAAATTATTAATTTCGTGTCTTTCTTTTAATTTTTCATTTTGGTTGATTTAAGGGTACTGTGATTTTATCAGTATAATAGCTCAATCAATCCACTTAATAATCAATTTGTGGTTTCCTTAAATTTTATACAGTGTAAGGACAAAAGCCTTTGTGAAGTTTCTTTACCCCTGGAATGTTTCTCATTTAAATGGCAGCAATAGCTGTAGGACTATTCAGCTGCTCCTTTTGCATTTATCACAATGCAAAAAAAATCCTTTTTACATAGAGATTTTTTTAAAAAGAAAAATTCGATGTGTTTGATTATGGCTATATATGATAGAAAAATATTAAATTGTAAGCATTTAAATTTTCTTCTCCATCTGCTGACGAGGAAGGAATCTATGTGTTTTGGTGATGAGCTTTGTGTTTTTCAGCAGAATAAAGCCTGGAGATGAAGAACTGGATAAGCTAAATTCGTCTCTATGAGAAGAAAAAAAAAAAAAGATGAAAGAATACAAAGATCCCAGGGAGGTGACCAAACAGCAAAAGTGACCAGAAGAACAAAACTAATGTAGAGAATTCAGTATTCTCAAACTCAGGTTCACCTAAGAATTTAAGAAAATAATAATTGATTTTTAAATGAGTGTTTTATAAGACATAGATTGCTTGGCTCTACTCCCAGAGTTCCTGTTTAAGTAAGTCTCAAGCATTGTTTAATAACTTGCATTTCTAACAGGTATCCAGGTGATGCTAATGCTGCTGGTCCAGAGACCACACCATAAGAAGCACTATTATAAAGGATATGTAGGAAGTTTTGCTTTGGTTTGTATGGTACAGCTTTCCAACTGACCAGCCATCTTGTTTGTCTGGAATTGAAGGATTTCCTGGAACTTGCAAGGCCACAAATGCAAAGTCTTCCAACACCAAGAAGATTGGTCACCCTACATTCTACCTTCAAGATATTTCAGTAAAGAGTTAAAATACTGGCTAATGCATCTGTATAAGAAAATGTCTGTTTTTTTTTTAATAATTCATTCATTGGTTAATTATAAAAATTATTTGGGAGGGGTCATGGGGGACTCAGCTGATTAAGCATCAGACTCTTGATTTTGGCTCAGGTCATGATCTCAGGGTCGTGAGATCGAGCCCCACATGGAACTCCATGCTGGGTGTGAAGTCTGCTTAAGATTCTCTCTCTCTCTCTCTCTTCTCTGCCCCTCCCTCCTACTTGTGCATTCTCTCTTTCAAAAAATAATACAATTATTTTTTTCATTAATATGTTGAAATTGACTTCAATGCTGGAGTTGTCCGCAGCAACTTCTTGCTAGGCATACCTCCAAAAGCAAGGGAAAGGAAAGCAAAAATTAACTGCTGAGACTTCATCAAAATAAAAAGCTTTTGCACAACAAAGGAAACAATCGATAAAACCAAAAGACAACTTACTGAGTGGGAGAAGATATTTGCAAATGTGTACTAGTATTTAAAGGGCTAGTATCCAAGATCTATAAAAATCTTATCAAACTCAACACCCCCAAAACAAATAATCCAGTTAAGAAATGGGCACAAGATATGAACAGACATGTCTCCAAAGAAGACATATAGATGGCTAACAGGCACATGAAAAGATACGCAATATCACTCATCATCAAGGAAAGACAAACCAAAACCACAATGAGATACCATCTCACACCAGTGAGAATGGCTAAAATTAGCAAGTCAGGAAACAACAAATATTGGCAAGGACATAGAGAAAGGGGAACCTCCTTACACTGTTGGTGGGAGCGCAAGCTAGTACAGCTACTCTGGAAAACAGTAAGGAAGTTCCTCAAAAAGCTAAAAATAGACCCAGCAATTGCACTACTAGGTATTTACTCAAAGGATACAAATATTGTGATTGGAAGGGGCACTTGCACCCCAATGCTTATAGCAGCAATGTCCACAATAGCTAAAGTATGGGAAGAGCCCATCTGTTCATGACAGATGAATGGTTAAAGTAGATGTCACACACACACACACACACACACACACACACACACACGAATACTAGTCAGTTATCAAAAATGATTAAATCTTACCATTTGAAATGATGTGGATGGGATGAGGGTGGGGTATTATGCTAAGTGAAATAAGTCAATTAGGGAAAGATAATTCATATGGTTTCACTCATATGTGCAATTTAAGAAATGAAACAAAGGATCATAGGGGAATGATGGGAAAAATAAATTAAGATGAAATCAGAGAGGCAGGCAAGCCCTAAGAGACAATTAACTATAGGAAACAAACTGAGGGTTGCTGGAGGGGTGTGGGGTGAGAGGATGGGGTAACTGGGTTATGGGCATTAAGGAAAATACTTGATTTAATGAGCACTGAGTGTTGTGTTATATGCAACTGATGAATAACTGAACTCTACATTTGAAACTAATTATGCACTATATGTTAATTAATTGAATTTAAATAAAATATGATAATAAAAAAAGCTTGAGCTGCTTTTTGAATGTCATCATCTATAATCCTGATCTAAGGTGCAGTATCCTGCTATGGCTAGAACTGTCACCTAGAACTGAGTAAGCCATCTCATGACTAACTATGACTATCAAGTGGTCAGTGTTTTGGTTCAGCAGCAAGTGAAAAGCATTCAATTAGAGAAAGAATCATACTTGGACTATCACTTCAAAGTAAGAAGGTACTTAGACAAATTTCTCAATTTTTAGAATTACAATCTAGGGAAATTCAGTGCTTGGGAATAAGTGTTCCACACAAAGTTCATACATAAAATACCATATGAGTTCATCAAATCAGGAATATCAGAATTGATCAGGATGGGCTAAGTTTTATGGCAGTAATAAATGCAAAATCCGAATGGCTTAAACAAAAAAAAAAGTTTATTTCTTGTGCACATTACTTATCCTTAGAACTCCAACAGAAATTGCTCTTTTTTTCCTTTTTATATCATAATTCAAGTAAACAGCACAAAATAGAGAATTTGATTGATGTGCAATGTTAATGGAATTTACTCATTCTAGGGATAACTCTTTTCCACAAAATAAATATCTTTGGGAAATTGGGGTGAAATCCTGAATAGAGAATATAAGGTGATTATGAATGGTGATCCAGTTTTTAAAGATAAGCCTAATAAAATATAACTTACTTCATCAAAATCCCCAGAGATAGCTATTTTATTAGGTCTTGATTTAGTGGCAGTCCTTGGAAAAGCATTTATAGTTTACTGGAGATGTGGTAATTCCAAAGTGATAAGTGACAAAACTTCATCAATTTGCAGACAGTAAAAATAATTCACCAACAAATTAGTGGAGCATTTTGTCACTATTGGATGAATAGGATTTCTTAGCATTCATATTTTGCACTGATGGTTTCCAAATCTGAAAATTATTATTCAGTGGTTTGAGATGGTACCTCGGAATCTAATTTGTTTTACAAAGCTCTCCAGCAGATTTTAATACAATTACTCTGCAATGTGGACATCTAAAAAAATGATACCTGTTTTTTGCAATTTGATAGAAACATAAAGGGGTAGAATGTAAATATAAGGTTATTGGGACTAACAAAACATTCATTTCAGTGTAAGCTGAATATTGTTTTAAACCCATAAGGGGCAGTCTGGGTGGCTCAATGGTTTAGCAACGCCTTCAGCCCAGGGCCTGATCCTGGAGACCCCAGGATCAAGTCCCATGTCAGGCTCTCTTCATGGAGCCTGCTTCTCCCTCTGCCTGTGTCTCTGCCTCTCTCTCTCTCTCTCTCTCTCTCTCTCTCTGTCTTTCTCTCTGTGTCTCATGAATAAATAAATAAAATCTTTAAAAAAAATAAACCATAAGGCTATGGGGTTATTTTATTACTCTTGAGCTGATATTCTAATTTCTACTCATGCCTCTGCCACTAATTTCCTATGTGATTTCAGGTGAATCATTTATTTGAACCTCAGATTCTTTTGAGAAATGAAATCAAGTAGATTATTAAGGAAGATGCCCAGTAGTTCTAAAACCCCATATTTTCTTGAAACCTTCCAAATACCTTAAAAGGATGTGTGAGATATATATATATATATATACCCCCCGCCAGTGCATGTATTTTTAAAAATATAGATCTCTAAATACTTGATATATTTGGGATACTCTACAATGCCAGTTAATAGCTATAAACATTGTTTTCCTCAGGTATTTCTAGATGCTGTAGAAATCTATCGGGAATTTTTATTGTTACAAAAATTTTTCTCAATTGTGAAAAATTAAAATCAGTTTTCTAACCTTTAGAAAGGAAAGAAAATGAAGAATCGCTTCACTGTAATACAGCATGAAAATAGGTATTTGTTTGCTATGTCGTGAGTGTGTTTCTTAAATGAAACAGAATCAATTTCATCCGATTTTTAGAACAGATGATTAAAATCAAGTTCTTTTCAGGCCAGCCAAAAAACTTTAAGAAATAATCCAGTTTTGTACAACTTAGCCATGTATGTACATAATAGAGCAGGCTCATGTTTAACTATATACATATATGTGTGTATATATATAGTTATATATATATATAGTCAGATGTATATATGAGTCAGATGTATAGTGTAAGCTGTTGCTGACAATTATTATGGAAAGAAATGTGCAGCATAAATCTCTGGCCTTGTTCTACTACCTTCAAAAATTTCCCACTATTTCTATTTCCCATTGATAAGATCAATGGACTGCAGGGTATTATTGGGAAGTGAGATTTAAGACATGCTAGTTCAAAATATGATAACTTGGCATATTGAGTATTTGAAGCCTAAGGAATTTGAGAAATGGCATGTGCAGGAAGCATTTTCTGGTCTTCCAATGAAGTAGATCATAAAATCTAGGGAGGACTTTCTGACCTGAAGCAGGTCATAAAAACTTCACATGAGAGGTGCCCTTCTGATACCCACAAGAAAGTATCCTTATTTTTGAAGCTGAAGGAACACAGAGAAATTTGAATGAACAGGGCTTGCTAAGTTTCCTCCAGTTTACTACACTTACCTCATACCTTTTGTCTTACCATATCCTTTCACTACTTTCCACTCATCAAACTTAGCACAAAAAATACTCTAGTTGAACTATCTCTTCAGGTTTTTGCTTCCATATGAAGGCTCCTATGTCATGTAAAATTAATATTAAATAAATTTCTATGCTTTCTCTCCAATCTGTCTTTTGTTACTGAGCTCTGAGTTAGAACTTAGAAGGTTAGAGGGAAAAGATCTTCTTCCACCCCTATACTGTATACGTCACAGTTAGTTAGTCATGGGATCTGGGGCTATTACTCATAGACCATATCAACTTTTTGAAGACTGGATCATCTGGACATGATCTCAAATAGGTAAGTACACCATGTACTCAACACTAATATGGGAGGTAGTAGGGAAAACAAACCTAAGCATCACATCAAAGCAGGATCCTGACTTGATTTTATTCCAGTGGTTTAAATATGTTCCCATCTTACCCCTTATTCACCTTGTGCTCCTCTTATTAATGAGGAAATGGCAGAAACTGAATAGGCATGCAGTTTAATTTGTTTAAATTGTGTGAATTAGCTTTGACCCAGAGAAAGAGCTGAACTGAGAACCCTGAGGTTTGTAACACGAAACAAATCCTGACTCTTTTCTGGTGCATTTCTACCGAAGATAACCTGAGATTAATTCAAGAGGTTATTTTTCTGCAAAACACTGCCAACTATGCTCAAAGCCAAATTACAAGATGTAATTTACTTGAGCATTCTTCAAATACTCTCTCACCTCCTGCCCCTAACTCCTAATACAAGAAATGTGTGACATCTACACAACCTGTAACAGTCCACCAGTGTAAGCGGTTAGTATGTGAAAGCCATTTGCAGCATTACAGGATGTGTCCCCTCAGTGCCCCGGGGTTCTTGATCACCCCTCTTGGAAGAATGAAGAGGTAGACCAGATAAAAAGTGGTGGGCAGTAAAGCAAAGTTCATTGAGCAATAGTATAAAGCTCCCCAAGAGGGACCACCTCCCCAGGGTCATCTTCCAAGTTTCTAAGTTTAGGGGTTTTTAGGAGCTCTTTTGCAGAACTTTCTTAAGCCATCAGGGTGTGCTAAGTTGTGCCCATCAGGGGTTTGGTCAAGATCTGTCTACTGGTTAGGTTAATGTCTTCGTGTTGAAGGTCTTTTTTTTTTTCTTTTCTTTTCTTTTGCTGACATTTGAGGGCTTTATACCTTCAAAGTCCCTTGCCTGTTATATTAACAAATGCTTTGTGGTTAACTGTCTTATTCTAGGATGTTCTGCAGAAGTCATTTCTGCCAGGGCTGCAAACCAAAATGTTAGCGCGGTCCTCTCCAAGCTGCAAAACAGGATGTTGGTGCCGTTTTGTTTTTTGGTTTTTGTTTTTGTTTTTGTTTTTTTAAAGCTGTCCTGACTCCGTATTTTCTTGGCCCCGATTTCCTAACTGTTCAACTAATTCCTAAGCGGCGGGGCTACCAATACAAGTGGTGCATAGTGCCAGTGCTTATTATCTGAAAATGAAGATAAAATACTGCGATAGAGATGTTAACAAGCACAATCAAACTTGAAGGCATAGAGCCCGCCTTCCTCTTATCGAAAACGACCCAAATCCTGAGATGATTGCTTTCCCCAACCCCTGTAGAGTACTTCAATCCGGTTATCAGAGTGCACTATGAATCCCGATGTCACTAAATCCCCTTTGAGAGTACCCACATTCTGCAAGAGTCTTTTTTTTTTTTTTTAAGATTTCATTTATTTATTCATCAGAGACAGAGAGAGAGGCAGAGGGAGAAGCAGGCCCCATGCAAGGAGCCGGACGTGGGACTCGATCCCGGGTCTCCAGGGTCACGCCCTGGGCCCAAGACAGGCGCTCAACCGCTGAGCCACCCCGGCTGCCCTGAAAGAGTTCTTTTTTAACCTTAAAAACAAAACAAAACAAAAAACAAACAAACAAAAAACTTGTAATTCGTGAGGTTCACTCAGCAGGATCTTCACGTTTTAACCGGAAAGTATTAATCTTAGCTTCCATAACCAACGTTCCCCTCCCACCCGCCAAAGTTGAGGATATCAAATGCTCTGCCATCGCAGATTGCAATTCAGATCACAGGACAAAAAAAAAAAAAAAAAAATGGGGAGGAAACGGGCAAATTCTGAAAAGCTTCGGGGATATCAAATACTCTGCCATCGCAGATTGCAATTCAGATCACAGGACAAAAAAAAAAAATGGGGAGGAAACGGGCAAATTCTGAAAAGCAAACGCGGGGGAGGGCCGCCACCTCCTGGTCAGGAAGTGGAAACGAGCTGGAGAAAAAACCCCGCCGGGAAGCTGCGGGCTGGAAGCACTAGCCGCGAATGTGCGGCGCGCGGGGACCCCCCGAGGCCCGCCCCTCCTGGTGGCTCTGTCCACTCCGGGGCCTCCGCGCACCGTGATTGACAGGCCAGCAGCCCGGTCCGTTACCTAAACTCGTCACTCCGGAAACAGTGACCGGATTCCTCCGGAAGTTCGCTGGGGGGGGCCGGGAGGGGGAAGGTCCGCGCTCTCCCAGCATCCTTTGCTTTCCGGCTATGCTCAGTCCAGTCCGGCCAGTCCCGCCTTGCGCGCCCATTTCGAGCCCGAGTTTCCAGCTCGGCTCTGCGGGCTCGGGGAGCCCCGAGCAGGTTTTCCAGGGCGCGGTTCTGGCGCGGTGGCTATGGGGACGGGCATGGCGCAGCTCGAGGGCTACTACTTTTCGGCTGCCCTGAGCTGCACCTTTCTGGTGTCCTGTCTCCTCTTCTCCGCCTTCAGCCGGGCGCTGCGAGAGCCCTACATGGACGAGATCTTCCACCTGCCGCAGGCGCAGCGCTACTGCGAGGGCCACTTCTCCCTCTCGCAGGTGGGGCCCCCGGCCTGTGGCCTGTCCCCCCACCCAGCACTTCTTCCTTCCACCCTGGTCCTCTGGTCCCTCCGCTCTAGCCTCTCAGCTTGGAAATACGAAGGGGAGTGGGTAATCCGTTCGCTCCTGTGCCTGCCCATCTAAGGAGCGAATAGGAGCGCACCTGCGCCCCAGGAGGTCCTGTTCCGGGAGATGGACTCCTGGGAAACGGTCTGCTTTACCGCAAGGTACAACCCAGGTACCCAGTCGGTTTCCCTGTTCTCGGGAGGCGATGGGAGAGGAGTAACCTCTCCCAGGTTTTCGTGCCCGGTCCCCAGACGAGAGGCATCGGGCCACCGCTTGGAAATGTCAGAAAGCATCGCTGGAGTGCCCTGGTCCAGGGCCTCAGGGTCTATTTCGGGGCGGGGGTGGGGTGGGGTGGGAGGGAAGCTTAATTAATGGAAGGTGCTTAGAACAATGCCCACTAGAACAGTACGGACTCAAAAGTAATTATAATAATTATTTTTAACTCAAATGATTTCAATAGTGTAAATTGTGAGAGGGAGATAGATGTTAAGACGTTAGGAGGACATTCAGCCATCAAGGAGTGGCGAGTGACGTTAACTCCGTCCTGGACGTTTGTTTACAGGGACTTTTTCTCTTAATTGGATATTTTTACTTATTTATTTATTTATTTATTTATTTATTTATTTTTAAATTTTATTTATTTATGATAGTCACACACAGAGAGAGAGAGAGAGAGAGAGGCAGAGGGAGAAGCAGGCTCCATGCACCGGGAGCCCGACGTGGGACTCGATCCCGGGTCTCCAGGATCGCGCCCTGGGCCAAAGGCAGGCGCCAAACCGCTGCGCCACCCAGGGATCCCCTCTTAATTGGATAGACTGGGACCCGGGGAAACGGCATCATGTTTGAATATACCATTGGCTACGTAAATATAAGAGATCAAAAAATAAAGCAGATGTAGTAGTATCACCTGTACTCTTCCGGGAAGGCGATGTCGAATCGTGGTGGGAAGTATAAAGTCTGTAGTTGAAGGCCTGATTTTAGACCTTTGCGTGTTTACGAGGACCTGCGACCCAGGGAATTAATTTTGATTAATTTCTGGTTACTCATTTGCGAACGGCTGTTCTAACAGGATGTCCCGTAGGACGTTTTGCGGGGTTAAGTACAGAGGATTCGGCGTGATTCTTGGCTCAGTAGAGGTTACCTATCATCATAGAACCTGTGATTTGATCTCTCTGCTTCTTTCTCAAAATTAAAATAAAATAAAATAAAATCTTCTTTTTCTTCAAAACCATCAGAGTTCCAGCCAATATTTCCCAACAGTCTAAAACTGGGACGTTTGGGGGAGTTTAGTCTCCAAAATACAGGGTCTCGGAAGGGTAGGTGTTGGAAACGAAGACGGAGGATTGTTGTCTACTGGCTCCAGCTGCCTCTGCAACAAAACGGGTACAGAGGCGAAATGGACGCAGAACTTTTCTTTAGAGGAGACCTGTGCTGAGTACTTTTCCAACCACCGTGTAGCAGAATAACGCCCCCAGAATGTCTGGTTGTTGGTAGAGGTGTTTTCGAACTTGACCCCCTTGTGGGGCCTGTCTGTATTTCATCTTGCTCTTGCTTCATTGTTGGCCTTTCCTTCTTTTTAAGTGGGATCCCATGATTACGACGCTACCTGGCCTATATCTGCTGTCAGTTGGAGTGGTCAAACCTGCCAGCTGGATCTTTGGATGGTCTGAACATGTTGTCTGCTCCATCGGAATGCTCAGATTTGTCAATCTTCTCTTCAGTGTGGGCAACTTCTATTTACTGTATTTGCTTTTCCGCAAGGTACAACCCAGGCACAAGGTATGTTTCCAAAATAATTTATTGCAAGTTTATACATAGTCAGGTCCACAATTTTGACAGTTTGGTTTTATGAGATCTGGTGAAAAGTTTCTTCGACACTTAGTGTGTGTATAAATTTTTTTAAGATAAAAAAGCAAGCCCCACTTGACGGGATGAGCACTGGGTGTTACTCTATATGTTGGCAAATTGAACATCAATGAAAAATGAATTTATATATAAAAAAAAAAAGCAAGCCCCTCACCACCCCCCATTTTAGGAGGAATTTGTATTTAAATACTTGAATGACTTATTTATTTGTAAAACCTAAAAGAAGTATTTGAAAATCAGACGAGTTCAGTAAATGTTTATTGTGCTTTTTACATGTGCTAAGTACTGAGACTACAGAAATAAATAAGGCTTTTTTTTTTTTAACCAAACTTTTATTTTCATTAGGGAAGACAGAAATACCTATATTTAACCCAGGAATTTTGAGGTGGCTTGCCCAGCTATGAATTCTGTCCATTTACAAGTTGTGTTACTTTCAGCAGGTTACTCTTAGTGACTCCATATCTTCATCTGTTTTTTTTTTGTTTATTTTTTAAGATTTTATTTATTTATTCATGAGAGAGAGAGAGAGAGAGACAGGCAGAGGGAGAAGCAGGCTCCATGCAGGGAGCCCGACATGGGACTCGATCCCAGGTCTCCAGGATCACACCCTGGGCTAAAGGTGGCGCTAAACCACTGAGCCACCCGGGCTGCCCCATATCTTCATCTGTTAAATGGAAATAATACAGATCTGTATCATAGGACTGTACAGGAGCTTAATAAATGGAAGGTGCTTAGAACAATGTCCACTAGAACAGTAAGGACTCAATAAATAGTAATTATAATAATTATTTTTAACTCAAATGATTTCAATAGTGTAAATTGTGAGAGGGAGATAGACGTAAGATGTTACGAGGACAGAGAAGGAGTAGAGGAGCACTTATTTTGCAGCCTGACAGGAAGATGTATAGGTGTCATTGGGTAAGACTTCGCAGAAAAGATGGTCCCTGACCTGAATCTTGATGAACAGACAGGTCTATAGGGTGGGAAATGAATCCTGACAGGAGAAAAAGCATAAACAAAGGTAGAAAATAGTTGAGCAACAAGATGCAGAGGGAATTTCTATTTGGGATCACAGGATTATAAAGTATAAGGATGTGAGGCTGGACAAGTAGAGGTGAAGCCATGAATGTCCTTATGTGTCATGGAAAGGATTTTGGACTTTAGTCAGTGATGGACAGCCTTATAGTTTTTTTAAAATTATTTTTATTTTATTTTTGTTTTTTAAGATTATTTATTTATTCATTGGAGACACAGAGAGAGAGAAAGAGAGAGGCAGAGACACAGGCGGAGGGAGAAGCAGGCGCCACGCAGGGAGCTCGACATGGGACTCGATCCTGGGTCCCCAGGATCAGGCCCTGGCTGAAGGCGGCGTTAAACCGTTGAGCCACCCGGGCTGCCCAGCCTTACAGTTTTAACCAAGAGAGTGGCATGGTTTGATTTGGTGATTTAGATTAAATGAAGGATAAAATTTCAGAAGGTAAGAATGCTTTCAAAATCTGAAATAGTGAGAAACACCAAAATAAGATATTTAACTTTACACTGGGCCCACTGTTTTCAGGAAGAACCCAGTAAGTTCATCATGAAACAGTAAGATCATTGGGTATAGTATATATGGGTAGTATAAATGCTATATACATAGTTATATTTTCTCTAAAGTAGAGTTTTCAAGGGGTTGTCTTTAAAAGGAATTGATGATGATGGTTAAATAAATGCTGATTGGAGGCCCTAAGACTTAAGTTCAAGGAAGTGAAACCATGTGCCCTATGTGCCATTCATCAACATGTTCCTTACAGAATTTAGTTCAATGTCTTTCACACAATAACTCCCTTAACTCTATTTGCTGAATAACTCAAAGTATTTCAGGACATAGAGGCTTTGACGTAAACATGTATTGTCTTCATGGCTTCCAAACTGATAGATACAACTAAAAGGGACCGGAAAGTGTCCTTAAAATGTATACTGTATTTTTGCAAAGCTAGAAATAAGATTAATATTGGATAATTTTACTTAAGATTCAGACAGTTTTTGTTTTTTTAATAAATCTCTCTTAGCAGAAATGGCATATTCATTTTATCGTGAAAATAATTTTACATGTGTTTTCTCTTCCCCTTAGGCTGCCTCAAGTGTCCAGAGAATCTTGTCAACATTGACATTAGCAGTATTTCCCACACTCTATTTTTTTAACTTCCTTTATTATACAGAAGCAGGATCCATGTTTTTTACTCTTTTTGCCTATTTGATGTGTCTTTATGGAAATCATAAAACTTCAGCTTTGCTTGGATTTTGTGGCTTCATGTTTCGTCAAACTAATATCATCTGGGCTGTCTTCTGCGCAGGAAACGTCATTGCACAAAAACTAACTGAAGCCTGGAAAACTGAACTACAAAAGAAAAAGGAAGAGAGGCTTCCCTCTATTAAAGGACCATTTTCAGAGTTCAGGAAAATTCTTCAGTTTCTTTTGGTTTATTCCATGTCCTTTAAGAACTTGAGTATGCTTTTCCTTTTGACTTGGCCCTACATCCTTCTAGTGTTTCTATTTTGTGTTTTTGTAGTTGTTAATGGTGGGATTGTTATTGGCGATCGAAGTAGTCATGAAGCCTGTCTACATTTTCCTCAGCTCTTCTACTTTTTCTCTTTTACTCTCTTTTTTTCCTTTCCTCACCTACTGTCTCCTAGCAAAATTCGGGCTTTTCTTTCCTTAGTTTGGAAACGTAGAATTCAGTTTTTTGTGATTACCTTGGTCTCTCTTTTTTTAGTTTGGAAATTTACTTATGCTCATAAATACTTGCTTGCAGATAATAGACATTATACATTCTATGTATGGAAAAGAGTTTTTCAGAGGTACGAAATTGTGAAATACTTGTTAGTTCCAGTCTATATATTTGCTGGCTGGAGTATAGCTGACTCGCTGAAATCAAAGTCGATTTTCTGGAATTTAATGTTTTTTATTTGCTTGTTTACTGTTACAGTACCTCAGAAACTGCTAGAATTTCGTTACTTCATTTTACCTTATGTTATTTATAGGCTTAACATACCTCTGCCACCTATATCTAGACTTGTTTGTGAACTGGGTTGCTATGCAGTTGTCAATTTCTTAACTTTTTATATCTTCTTGAACAAGACTTTTCAGTGGCCAAATAGTCAGGACATCCAGAGGTTTATGTGGTAACATCAGAGATATCTTGAATCCTAAAAACAGACTTCTTATTTAGACTATCTCCACAATGAACAACTGAACAGGTAAAAATTATGGACTTTCTTTTAGGCACGGTGGTGATCCACCGATCACGTCAGATTTTTTGTGTTTTAAGCATCAGATATATGTGTTTTAAACATATATAATAAATCCAAGGAAGTGGTTAAGAACTGAGAAGAGTTTAAGACTTGCTCCATAAGCCTGAATAATGGGAAATGAAATTGTTTACAGTTATTTCATGATACCCCTTTGATAGTGCTGGCCATACAGAAAGCTGGGAAACATTTTACAGGTACAAGTTTAAGAAAACTGAGCTTTTTGGTACTGAAACTTATTTATTAATTGTCTTTAGAAAGCAGTAGCAGGCAAAGTATTTGAAAATATGTGCAAATCATCAGGTAATATTCTTGATTGAAAAGTTACTTAACATCTCAGTAAATATAATCATAAGACAAAATAGGCTCACACATAGTAAATGTTAAAAATTAGAGGCTCATCTAGATTATCTTGTAATTAAGTCGTTGATTTTTGTTAAAAGTCTAGAAATGATCAAGCCCTTTCACTGATTCTTTATTTTTATTTTATTTATTTAATTTTAAGTTTTTTTTTTTGTTGTTGTTGTTTTGTTTTTTGTTTTTTTGTTTTTTTTTTTTTTTTTTTTTTTTTTTTAGAGAGAGAGAGAGCATGTGAGTGAAGGGAGAGGAGGGAGGAAGGCAGGAGAAAGGAAAAGAGAATTTTAAGCAGCCTCCACCCCTAGCGCAGAGCTCAACATGGGGCTTAGTCTCACAACCCTGAGATGATGATCTGAACTGAAATCAAGAATTGGGTGCTTAACTGACCGAGCCACCCAGGGGCCCTACTAATTTTTTTTTAAATATTATTTAAGTAATCTGTATACCTAAAGTAGGGCTCGAACTCATGACCCCAACATCAAAAAGTGGAACACTCAACTGACTGAGCCAGCCAGGTGCCCCCTTTTGATTAATTCTTGGTATGAAATGTGTGATGGCCAAAGATAAATTGTGTCAATCATAGTACCTTTTAAAAGAGATTTTCTGTCTGAAATACATTACTGTTTTAGTTTTTTTATGGCTGCCGTAACAGATAACCACACACTTGGTAGCTTAAAAGAATGTCTCTTATAACCCTTGAGTCTAGAAGTCTAAAATTAAAGTGTTGGCAAGGCTGGTTACTTATGGAGGCTTTGAGGGAGAATCTTAACTGCTGGTGGCTGTGTGCAGTCCTTGCTGTTCCTTGGTTTCCAGCGCAGCACTCCAATCTCTGCCTCTGTCTTCACATGGTCTTCTTTCTCTATAAGGACAATGTCATTGGGTTAGGGTTTATACTAATCCAGGAGGGTCTCACATGGAGATCTTTAATTAAATCTACAAAGACCCTTTTACCAAATGAGGGCACATTTACAGGTTCTGGGTAGACATCTTTTTGTGGGATACCTTTCACCCACTGAAGTTACCAAAGGATATTTTAGGATAAACCTCTTAAATTTTGTAGGAAATAATTTTTTTGCTGAGATATTTTAAATAAAAATATATCTTTACTGAAAGGTAAATTTACATAAAACTACATAATTACAGAAGAAAAGGCAATTGGTATTTGATTCCATTATCCAAAATAGTTAGAATTGAAAGGAAGTTTAGAAATCATTTGATCTAGTTTTCTTTTGTAGATGAGGAAGCAACTGCTCAGATAGGGTTTTTTTATGTGTCTTTGGATTCCGTGTCTACTGTCTCATGTATTCATTGTGTGTCATTCCATTGCAGAAAAGTATTATTTGGACATGTTAACTTTGACATGCAAAAACTTAGAACTGTGAATAAATTTATCTTTTAATCTCACTTTACATTTGTAAACTTAAAAATAACTGAAAAAAATACTTTGTCTTCATTGTTGGATTGTGCTTTCTCTGGGTTTTAAACAGTGGATAGATTTGGAAAATATCCTGCATTTGCAAATATAAAATTGTGCAGGTGAAAATTATAGGTATAGTCTTGAGTAATAAGTACAGGACAGTCTTGTACTCTGTTCAGTAGTTAGAAAGTAGGTTGACTCTCAAGTTGTAACTGATGGTTGACAGATATTTTTACTTTTTTTTTTCCTTTGGTAATTAGATAAGAAGCAAAGAAATTATTATTTTGTAATGGAGCTCTGAGTTTCAGGAAGTCAAAATACATAACTTCTTGATCTGATATTATTAATACAAGGCGTTTGTGGTTAGGAATATTTCTGAGAAGCAAAAACTTCCTCTCTAATCCTTTCTGGCAAGCATGAGGAAACCATTCCACTCCATGGGGGAATCATTGTCCCAGTTCATTTGTAAGTGTTGAATTCTTGCTATTTTAAGAGTGTTTGGAGGAAATCCACACTCAGAGGGAAACAGGTTAATCTTCCATGTTTTCTATAAAGTATATAAAATACAACACAACATTTTAGAAAAGAATACTGTGAATTAAATGGTGCTGTGGAGCATAGCTTTTAGAAATATCCTAAGTTGCATTTGTGGTTTGAATATTTTTCAAGAATTAAGTACATACTTTTGACATGAGTCTTTAAAAAATTAAATGTAATTGAATCTCTTGATTAAAAGATGATTATTAAAAAGTATTGATAAGTTGGAGAGCTGTGGAGCCTAGCAATTATTGTTAAAGTCTTTTAAGTAGAATAATTTTTAAAAATATCATAAAAAGATTTAGTCCATAAATTTTTAAGCCTTGTAATAAACTTTTTGAACTTTTTCTACCTTATATGAAATTCCATTGATAAAAAGTATTTCCTTTATATGGCATTTGTAAGCTTGCAGTGTGCTATGTGTTTCCTCATGTATTATTTATGTTTTCTTTTAGTGGATACCAGAAATCTTTTTATGTATCTGACTGTGTTTTTAAATTATTTGGGAATACAATGTTCCTGAGCTTAAACATAGAATGTCATTTTGGTAAGAGAAATTATGTTAGCTGTCTGGCCTCTTCCTCCTCTTAAAGCTATTTCTGGAACATGCTTAGTCTTTCATGAGGTACATTAATATAAGTAGCTTAATGCAGTTTATTTCTATTAGATAAATAGCTTAATGTCGTGTATTTCTAGTTTGAATTTAACTGCCACTGTGCTTGACATTTTCTTTTTCTTTGTAATTGTCTGAAGACAAGAGAGGAGAGGAAAAGGGATCCATCCTCATTTTTATTATGCCCCCCAAATAGTGGACAGTTATTTTTGGTAAACATTTAAGTGAAATGTGATATAAAAAAGAATTCATGTTAATTAGGCTGGAGAGCATTTATTATCTTTGAGGCAACTAGAATTTCCTTAAGTGAAACAAGAAAGAAATAAAATGCAAATAAAATGAGAAAGCTTTTTTGAATGGAAATTTGAATATGACTTAGGAACCATGGGCTTGTAGAAAAAGCATTTAAAATGAAAGTTAGGATTTCTGTATTTGTGTTGTTAGATTCAATAAAGCCACTTGGTGGTTTAATCTTTTCTCCTCACTTCAAATGAGAACAGTATTTGTCTTGACTGTAGTTATTTTAGCCTGACAAGTGTCTAGCCTTATTTCAGAAATAATTCAGCCCCTGTCATATATCCATAAAGTTCGTAAATATATAGTAAATGTCAAATAAATGTATACTGAATGAAGTTTTTAGCATAGAATGAAGTGAGTCCTAGAAAAAACATACTATGTAACCATAAGCTAATTTTAGGAAATAAATCACATGCTTCATAATGAAAGCCATTCTAAACTTTTTTCTGCCTAAATTTTCGGACCTAGTTTTAATTTTTTTTTATTTACCATAGTGTTTAAAACTTATACATGTATCTACTTGTAAATATGTTATTTGTTATTATAATAGGATGTGATTTCAAAATTATTGCTGTTTATTTAAATAAGAACAATAAGTAACTTTCAACCATTAGAATGTAAGCCGTAAAATGTCTGATGCTTATTAAACTTTTAAGGGGGAAGAGATTTCAAAAATCATGAATAATTTGTGTTACTTTAGTTAGGGTGCATCTAACTACTAGAGTACTTTTTTATGTATCTAAATGATGACAATAAGACAATTCCAATATATTAAAACTTGTATAGCTGAGAAAATTATAGTAAAAATGGATAGATGATATTTAACATTATCCATGAATCTAACGCTAAATTCTGTAACATTTGGAAATTATTTCTAGGGTAAGAAGTGTTGCCAAAATGAAGAAATCCAATAATGTATTTTGATTATTAAAAGTTGGGCATTTGATAAATTTAATGTTAATTTAATTTGAGCCCAGTGCATCACCATCAGACAAAAAGAGATATGGTATTTTTCTGAGGAGATAAATATTAAATATTGTATTTTTTTTTTTCACACTGAAACTTGACAATGATACAGTTCAGTTGAACCATTGGGGTTGGGGGCACATAACAAAATAAGAGAGGGAAGAAAACTAATGGTAACTAATAATTGCTAGCTTTTTTGAGCACCTACAATGTTTAGGCATTATACTGGCTGATTTATAAACATTATCTCATTTGATCCTACTCATATTTTTATATGACTGCTGGAGAAACTAAAGTTAAGGCAGATCAGGCAAGTTGCCCAAAGTCTGCACTGTCACTTAAGAACATAGATTGGCCTGACTCCCATGCCTGTGAGTTTTTAACTGATACTCTGCCTCACTGAGAAAGTTTTTCGTTAAGAGGAGTAAAATGTGGAGAGAGAATTCGTATTCTGTCTTTACTTTGCATTAGCCGGAACATTCATGACATACTATTTTTTTGTATTGTATGAAGTCATTTTTTAAAATGCTAGCAGCTGTTTAAAGGTGCACAAACAGTTGTAAGATAAATGGCTTTTAAAGGAATATGTAGGATGCTTAACTTGGAGAAGTAGAGATCCTACAACTTGATAAGCTCTGATAATTGAAGAGTAATTATTTGGAAAAAAGAGTGGACTGTTGTTTATTCCCTGAAGTTTATATCAAAGGCCAACAGATTTCAACTGATTCAAAACATACATTCTCTAATTACGTAGTCTCTGGCTGGGAATGGATCCAGAAAAGAACAAGTTTCCCCACTCATTGGCAAGATTTCTGTTTATCAGGAATGCTTCAGAAGAGATTCAGATTAGTAGGTAGTGTAAGATTTTTTTTTTTTTAAGATGCTCCACAACCCAGTGATGTGAAATTCATTGTTTGTTACAACTAATATTTTTTGCATTAATTGAGAAGTCATGGTGAAGTATTTCTGGTGAATTGCATGCTGTCTTCAATATATTTTAAATTTCCGAACAAAAATTGTACTTTTAACTCTGCTACCTTGTTTAGAAATAAATTTGAGATACACAACTTAGTAGGAGGTATTTTTAGCTATAGTGTTTAAGATTACTGCTAATATAGTTTAAATTTGTTTTCTATTTTTTTAAATCCCCTTTACATTAGTGAAGAGAATGTGCTTCTATTTGAAAAGGATTTTCCTCCTAAAGATAAATAGGGCAAGCACGATCTATAAAATGTTTTTAAATACAGTATCCACTAGGTGGTGATATTGTACTACATTTCTGAGTGTTCTGGTAATTAAACTTTCTTAATCTGAGTTAAAACTTTTTTTATAGTTTTAAGTTTTGAACTACAAAGTAATTTATAGTCATCCATGTCTATTTATTATAATGTTATTCATAATATTTTCTAAATTATATGAAGCTAAGGTAAATATGAAAAACAATCAGTTTTGTGTTATATAATTTTGTGTTTTATAATGTCTTAGGTGATTTAACCTAATATATCTTCCCATATGGCATTCTTTACTTCATACGACATAGACAAGATCTTTTCCCACACTCAGTGAATGATGATGGTGACAAATTTGAAACCTCCTGTGTCGTTGTATTAGCCACTGTTGTAAGTGCTTTACCCACATTTTTTATGGATCATAACAACATTGTGGGATCAGTACTGTTTTTAATATATCTGCTCTACACATGAAGAAACTGAGTAAAGGGAGATTAAATACTTTTCCCAAGATTGCAAAATAACTGGCTGAGCTGGGATTCATATGTAGGCAGGCTGACTCCAGAATCCAGGTTAACTGCTGTCAATTGATGGGGGGAGGGAGAAGAGCTTGAAGTCTACCTTCAAATTCAAGTCTATCTTCAAATTCATAGTAAAGTTTAAAATTCGAAGTAAGCATGAGGAATGATTATACTCTCTGTTTTTATAAGTCAGGAATATGAGGCCCACACCAGTTTCGGCTATTCCAGAGCCAGATAATCTTCCATCTGCCATGTTATCCTCCATTTCTGTTTTGGTGATGGTGTCTCGGAGTGAAATATGTACGTACTTATGAATTTAAGGGAGGGAAAAAATACCCATCAGGATTGGAGTGTTAGCCATATTTACATTGAAGTAAAGACCTTTGTTTTAATTAGATGATTCCAGCTACCAAATGGAGGGGCATAGTTGTTTGAAAATTGTTACTTAGTTTCTCTAAAGAGACTCCCATTTGGAAGCAAATTGTCAAACGTGATACACTTTGGAATTTTTTTTTAATTTTGACTGGAAAAGCTTAATCCTTTTTTTAAAAAAAACCTATAAATGTTGTAGATGCTTTTAAGTTTTATATTTTATTAGATAACTTCTGTAAAATGGAGAAGCTTATTTTACTTCTAAAATTGTGGGTTTATGTCACTGATTTTAAAGTACATCTATTTATAAGAATAAAAGACTTGTTTTCCTTTTTAAGAAGTTTGTTCAGATACCATGGTTTCATTTTGCTTGTAAATAAATTCATGTTTTGTAATAATTTACCGTGTCTATTTAACACATTTTCTTTTTTTTCTTTTTTTTTTCTTTAACATATTTTCTAATCTAAACTGGATACCAGTGGCTCATTCATTCTATGCCACTAGCCATTTTTCTTTGTTTACCACCCACCAAATCTTACATTTTATTAGTCTTGAAATAATGGAACTGAACAGAATTTGTAAGCATCTGTATGAATGCCCATCACTATTGTGGATAAGTATATAATCTTCCTTTTATTCTCATAGTAATGGAAGACAGTGAAACTACTGGATGATCACCTTGAACTTGTAGAGTTTTGGGTTTCATTGTTAGTGTAGGTCTTTAGAAAGCCGGGAATGCTTTTCCAAAACCTTTACCTTGGCAGGACTCAAATACCACATTTTGGTAAGGAGAAGAGATCCCTGCTCTGTTAGATGTTCAGTTCTGACTTTCACTGGGCTTCTTGGAGTTTTCCCCACTTATATGTCAGCCAGCAACTTATACATGGGTTTGGGGGTTCCTCTTTTATGTCCTTCCTTTCCAGGATTTCTCTTCATTTTTAGCCACCTTAAACACCGTGCTCTCACACCTCAAGCCAGTGATGTTGCAGCTTTCTGGGCTCGGAAAAAAGTCATATAAACATGGTTCTCACCCAGTGGGCTCTTCCAATTGTCAAATCCTATCCAATCCAATTCCTGCCTGCTTTTGTTTGTTCCTCAGTGCTTTTAAATTATATATATATTTTCTCTTTTATGTTAGTCAATCTGCTGAAGAGTTAATATGATAAAAGTTCCTCTACCATTACCGGCTCAGGAACTTTGTCTTGATTATAGTTGTCATGTACTATATATAGTCTTTCCATTTGTGGATAAGGAAGTTGGGGGTTATTTTTTGCTTAGAAGAACTAAAGAGAGCTAAAAATAGGTGGGGACAATGAATTACAGACTGATAATATGGCCCATTAATATACCTAATCATAAAATTTATAATTAAGTCCAACAACTATTTGAAGATCCCTTATGTAAGAATGGTATCAAAAACACAAAAGTGACTAACCTATTCCAGACAAGAGTAGTTCACCTCTTAATTGGGGGCTACCTATTGCAAAGCATGATATCACTACGGTGGAATTTAAAGCAAGGGAGTTTACTTGGAAATAGATACTACATTTGACTGAAATATTTCATGGGAAAAATTACATCTGAGACTGTATTTGGTGAGAATGGGTAAAGACTGAACATTCCACGCAGAATAAAGGGGTGTGAACAGAAACTGCTCAGCAAAATTATCCCACTTGAGCACTAGGTGATGGCAACAGTGACATTAATGGAGCGCTTGATATGCCCTCGGTACTAGTCTAAGTCTTAAATATGGACTAATTTATTTAAGCCTCATACTAACTGAGGCTGATGCTATTCCCATTCTATTGATGAGGAAATTGAAGTAGAGGGATTGATACATTGCAAACCTAGGAAGTATGGCTCCAAGAGCACCTGCCCTTTTACACCGGGTGCTATACTAAATCTCTAAATTTGTATAATCTGACAGCCTGTGCTTCAAAGAAGTTGAGAGAGAGAGGAGGGGCAGGATGGCAAAAGAGCAGGGTCCCCAAATCACCTGCCCCACCAAATTACCTAGATAACCTTCAAATCATCCTGAAAATCTGCGAATTCGGCCTGAGATGTAAAGAGAGACCAGCTGGAATGCTACAGTGAGAAGAGTCCGCGCTTCTATCAAGGTAGGAAGACGGGGAAAAAGAGATAAAGGAACAAAAGGCCTCCGAGGGGGAGGGGCCCCGCGAGGAGCCGGGCTGAGGCCGGGGCGAGTGTCCCCAGGACAGGAGAGCCCCGTCCCGGAGGAGCAGGAGCTGCACCAACCTTCCCGGGCGGGCGGAAAGGGGCTCGCAGGGAGTTGGAGCAGGACCCGGAGGGCGGGGATGCCCTCGGGCTCCCGGGGACACTAACAGGCACCTGCGCCCCGGGAGAGTGCGCCGAGCTCCCTAAGGGCTGCAGCGCGCACGGCGGGACCGACCGGAGCAGCTCGGAGGGGCTCGGGCGGCGGCTCCGCGGAGGGGGCTGCGGGGCGGGAGCGCGAATCCACCAGCGCAGGCCCCGGAGCACAGGGCGCCGGGACACAGCCCAGGATCCGGCCTCCCCCGGGACAGGCAGAGGCCGGGAGGGCCCAGGACCGCGAGGACGCTCCTGCCCCGAGCTGAGCAGATCAGCGGCCCCGCCCCGGAGCCTCCAGGCCCTGCAGACGGAGAGCCCCGGAGTTCACTGCGGGGCTGACTCCAGGCTGCAGGCTGCAGAGCTGGCCCCGCCACTGGGGTTGTTCCTCCTGGGGCCTCTCAGGGTAAACAACCCCCGCTGAGCCCTGCACCAGGCAGCGGGCAGAGCAGCTCCCCCAAGGGCTAACACCTGAGAATCAGCACAGCAGGCCCCTCCCCCAGAAGACCAGCTGGACGGACCAGTTCCAGGGGAAGTCAAGCAACTTAAAGTATACAGAATCAGAAGATACTCCCCCGTGTTTTCCTTTTGTTTTGTTTTGTTTTTTGCTTTTTGATTTCTGTTTGCTTCCCCCACCCTTTTTTTCCTTTCTTTCTTTTTCTTTCTCTTTTTCTTCTCTTTTTTCCTTTTTTTCTTCCTTTTTTCTTTTTCTCTTTTCTTTCCTTCTTTCTCTCCTCTCTTTTTCTCCTTTTCCCAGTACAACTTGTTTTTGGCCACTCTGCACTGAGCAAAATGACTAGAAGGAAAACCTCACCTCAAAAGAATCAGAAACAGCCCTCTCTCCCACAGAGTTACAAAATCTGGATTACAATTCAATGTCAGAAAGCCAATTCAGAAGCACTATTATACAGCTACTGCTGGCTCTAGAAAAAAGCATTAAGGACTCACGAGACTTCATGACTGCAGAATTTAAATTCAATCAGGCAGAAATTAAAAATCAATTGAACGAGATGCAATCCAAACTAGAAGTCCTAACGACGAGGGTCAACGAGGTGGAAGAACGAGTGAGTGACATAGAAGACAAGTTGATGGCAAAGAGGGAAACTGAGGAAAAAAGAGACAAACAATTAAAATACCATGAAGACAGATTAAGGGAAATAAACGACAGCCTGAGGAAGAAAAACCTACGTTTAATTGGGGTTCCCGAGGGCGCCGAAAGGGACAAAGGGCCAGAATATGTATTTGAACAAATCCTAGCTGAAAACTTTCCTAATCTGGGAAGGGAAACAGGCTCTCAGATCCAGGAAATAGAGAGACCCCCCCCAAATCAATAAAAATCGTTCAACACCTCGACGTTTAATAGTTAAGCTTGCAAATTCCAAGGATAAAGAGAAGATCCTTAAAGCAGCAAGAGACAAGAAATCCCTGACTTTCATGGGGAGGAATATTAGGGTAACAGCAGACCTCTCCACAGAGACCTGGCAGGCCAGAAGGGCTGGCAGGATATATTCAGGGTCCTAAATGAGAAGAACATGCAACCAAGAATACTTTATCCAGCAAGGCTCTCATTCAAAATGGAAGGAGAGATAAAGAGCTTCCAAGACAGGCAGGAACTGAAAGAATATGTGACCTCCAAACCAGCTCTGCAAGAAATTTTAAGGGGGACTCTTAAAACTCCCCTTTAAGAAGAAGTTCAGTGGAACAAGCCACAAAAACAAGGACTAAATAGATATCATGATGACACTAAACTCATATCTGTCAATAGTAACTCTGAACGTGAATGGGCTTAATGACCCCATCAAAAGGCGCGGGTTTCAGACTGGATAAAAAAGCAGGACCCATCTATTTGCTGTCTACAAGAGACTCATTTTAGACAGAAGGACACCTACAGCCTGAAAATAAAAGGTTGGAGAACCATTTACCATTCAAATGGTCCTCAAAAGAAAGCAGGGGTAGCCATCCTTCTATCAGATAAACTAAAATTTACCCCAAAGACTGTAGTGAGAGATGAAGAGGGACACTATATCATACTTAAAGGATCTATCCAGCAAGAGGACTTAACAATCCTCAATATATATGCCCCGAATGTGGGAGCTGCCAAATATATCAATCAATTAATAACCAAAGTTAAGATATACTTAGATAATAATAACACTTATACTTGGTGACTTCAATCTAGCTCTTTCTACCCTCGATAGGTCTTCTAAGCACAACATCTCCAAAGAAACGAGAGCTCTAAATGATACACTGGACCAGATGGATTTCACATATATCTACAGAACTTTACATCCAAACTCAGCTGAATACACATTCTTCTCAAGTGCACATGGAACTTTCTCCAGAATAGACCACATACTGGGTCACAAATCGGGTCTGAACCGATACCAAAAGATCGGGATCGTCTCCTGCATATTCTCAGACCATAATGCCTTGAAATTAGAACTAAATCACAACAAGAAGTTTGGAAGGACTTCAAACATGTGGAGGTTAAGGACCATCCTGCTAAAAGATGAAAGGGTCAACCAGGCAATTAAGGAAGAATTAAAAAGATTCATGGAAACTAATGAGAATGAAGATACAACCGTTCAAAATCTTTGGGATGCAGCAAAAGCAGTCCTGATGGGGAAATACATCGCAATACAAGCATCCATCCAAAAACTGGAAAGAACTCAAATACAAAAGCTAACCTTACACATAAAGGAGCTAGAGAAAAAACAGCAAATAGATCCTACACCCAGCAGAAGAAGAGAGTTAATAAAGATTCGAGCAGAACTCAATGAAATCGAGACCAGAAGAACTGTGGAACAGATCAACAACCAGGAGTTGGTTCTTTGAAAGAATCAATAAGATAGATTAAACCATTAGCCAGCCTTATTAAAAAGAAGAGAGAGAAGACTCAAATTAATAAAATCATGAATGAGAAAGGAGAGATCACTACCAACACCAAGGAAATACAAATGATTTTAAAAACATATTATGAACAGCTCTACGCCAATAAATTAGGCAATCTAGAAGAAATGGACGCATTCCTGGAAAGCCACAAACTACCAAAACTGGAACAGGAAGAAATAGACAACCTGAACAGGCCAATAACCAGGGAGGAAATTGAAGCAGTCATCAAAAACCTCCCAAGACACAAAAGTCCAGGGCCAGATGGCTTCCCAGGGGAATTCTATCAAACGTTTAAAGAAGAAACCATACCTATTCTACTAAAGCTGTTTGGAAAGATAGAAAGAGATGGAGTACTTCCAAATTTGTTCTATGAGGCCAGCATCACCTTAATTCCAAAACCAGACAAAGACCCCACCAAAAAGGAGAATTACAGACCAATATCCCTGATGAACATGGATGCAAAAATTCTCAACAAGATACTAGCCAATAAGATCCAACAGTACATTAAGAAAATTATTCACCATGACCAAGTAGGATTTATTCCCGGGACACAAGGCTGGTTCAACACTCGTAAAATGATCAATGTGATTCACCATATCAGCAAGAGAAAAACCAAGAACCATATGATCCTCTCATTAGTTGCAAAGAAAGCATTTGACAAAATACAGCATCCATTCCTGATCAAAACTCTTCAGAGTGTAGGGATAGAGGGAACATTCCTTGACATCTTAAAAGCCATCTATGAAAAGCCCAGAGCAAATATCATTCTCAATGGGGAAGCACTGGGAGCCTTTCCCCTAAGATCAGGAACAAGACAGGGATGTCCACTCTCACCACTGCTATTCAACATAGTACTGGAAGTCCTAGCCTCAGCAATCAGACAACAAAAAGACATTAAAGGCATTCAAATTGGCAAAGAAGTCAAACTCTCCCTCTTCGCCGATGACATGATACTCTACATAGAAAACCCAAAAGCCTCCACCCCAAGATTGCTAGAACTCATACAGCAATTTGGTAGCGTGGCAGGATACAAAATCAATGCCCAGAAATCAGTGGCATTTCTATACACTAACAATGAGACTGAAGAAAGAGAAATTAAGGAGTCAATCCCATTTACAGTTGCAGCCAAAAGCATAAGATACCTAGGAATAAACCTAACCAAAGAGGTAAAGGATCTATACCCTAAAAACTATAGAACACTTCTGAAAGAAATTGAGGAAGACACAAAGAGATGGAAATATATTCCATGCTCATGGATTGGCAGAATTAATATTGTGAAAATGTCAGTGTCACCCAGGGCAATTTACACGTTTAATGCAATCCCTATCAAAATACCATGGACTTTCTTCAGAGAGTTAGAACAAATTATTTTAAGATTTGTGTGGAATCAGAAAAGACCCCGAATAGCCAGGGGAATTTTAAAAAAGAAAACCATATCTGGGGGCATCACAATGCCAGATTTCAGGTTGTACTACAAAGCTGTGGTCATCAAGACAGTGTGGTACTGGCACAAAAACAGACACATAGATCAATGGAACAGAATAGAGAACCCAGAGGTGGACCCTGAACTTTATGGTCAACTAATATTCGATAAAGGAGGAAAGACTATCCACTGGAAGAAAGACAGTCTCTTCAATAAATGGTGCTGGGAAAATTGGACATCCACATGCAGAAGAATGAAACTAGACCACTCTCTGGCACCATATACAAAGATAAACTCAAAATGGATGAAAGATCTAAATGTGAGACAAGGTTCCATCAAAATCCTAGAGGAGAACACAGGCAACACCCTTTTTGAACTTGGCCACAGTAACTTCTTGCAAGATACATCCACGAAGGCAAAAGAAACAAAAGTAAAAACGAACTATTGGGGCTTCATCAAGATAAGAAGCTTTTGCACAGCAAAGGATACAGTCAACAAAACTAAAAGACAACCTACAGAATGGGAGAAGATATTTGCAAATGACGTATCAGATAAAGGGCTAGTTTCCAAGATCTATAAAGAACTTATTAAACTCAACACCAAAGAAACAAACAATCCAATCATGAAATGGGCAAAAGACATGAAGAGAAATCTAACAGAGGAAGACATAGACATGGCCAACACGCACATGAGAAAATGCTCTGCATCACTTGCCATCAGGGAAATACAAATCAAAACTACAATGAGATACCACCTCACACCAGTGAGAATGGGGAAAATTAACAAGGCAGGAAACAACAAATGTTGGAGAGGATGTGGAGAAAAGGGAACCCTCTTACACTGTTGGTGGGAATGTGAACTGGTGCAGCCACTCTGGAAAACTGTGTGGAGGTGCCTCAAAGAGTTAAAAATAGATCTTTCCTACGACCCAGTAATTGCACTGCTGGGGATTCACCCCAAAGATACAGATGCAGTGAAACGCCGGGAGACCTGCACCCGGATGTTTCTAGCAGCCATGTCCACAATAGCCAAACTGTGGAAGGAGCCTCGGTGTCCATCGAAAGATGAATGGATAAAGAAGATGTGGTCTATGTATACAATGGAATATTCCTCAGCCATTAGAAATGACAAATACCCCCCATTTGCTTCGACATGGATGGAACTGGAGGGTATTATGCTGAGTGAAGTAAGTCAATCGGAGAAGGACAAACATTATATGTTCTCATTCATTTGGGGAATATAAATAATAGTGAAAGGGAATATAAGGGAAGGGAGAAGAAATGTGTGGGAAATATCAGAAAGGGAGACAGAACATAAAGACTCCTAACTCTGGGAAACGAACTAGGGGTCGTGGAAGGAGAGTAGGGTGGGGGGTGGGGATGAATGGGTGACGGGCACTGAGGGGGCACTTGACGGGATGAGCACTGGGTGTTATTCTGTATGTTGGCAAATTGAACACCAATAAAAAATAAATTTATAAAAATTATATAAATAAAGAAAGCAAAGAAGTTGAGATTATTTTTATGTAGAAAACAATGTTCTGCTATATGCAATGAGGAGCAAAGAGAGCACACATCCTACAAACATACCTATGATAAATGGGCTGGAGGAAAACTCGCTATTTGAGAGGATAGCCAGAAAATGATGAAGGGAATTGCCCTGTGGTCCCTCCTTAGATCCCGTTGGATTAAGGAGAAGGGCATTCTTAAGGAACATGGAGGTTGAGGGGAGCACCCTAAAATGTTTGGCCTGAAAGGTTTTGAAGCCAGGAGGAGACATATAGTCTTCTCAGGAGAAATGTTTCATTAGAGGAAGTACCTGCTTCCTCTCATGAAGCAGGAAATGCCTGCTTTCTTTCAGAAAGACTGATCTCAGTAAATTCTGGTCAGGGAACTTTATTTCTTTTACAATCCATCGGTCTCTCAAAATATAGTGAAAGAACAAAATGTAGATTAAGAAACCTGGCCCGATCTGGAATGTTAAATGATGCCTGTGTTAAGGATTTGGGCTTCAAACTGGTTGACCAAATACAGTGTAAGGTGTAAGGAGGCCTTTGGACCAGGGAGATCCACAAGCAGAGGAGAGCTTTCTGATCTTGGAGAGCGATTTTTAATTGACCCACCTAGAAATCTATGGCTTGATCATAGGATTTTGTCCCTTTTTGAAATAATGCAGGGGAAAACAACACATGAAGGCTAATCAGGCATTAACATTTCAGTATCCTATGAGGATATCTATGTGTGTCCCTTCCAAGCCTCCAGCCATCACCATCCCCCCCCCCCCCCCCCCCCCCCCCGCCCCACACACCCCTCACTGCCTGCCTACATACATACAAGGACTTCTGGGAATGAGGAGTGTGAGAACTTTAGGACATGCAGGAAAAGAGGGAAGAAGGTGAAGTAGGAAGGTGAAGAAAGATGAAGAGTGAATAGGAAGGGGTAGTCCAGAGAGGAAACATTTCTTCGTATATTGTTGACTGTCAGAATTTCTTTATTAAAATATTTTATTCAGGAAGCTCGTTTATTATGGAATGCATCCAGAATACTTATATAAAAAGGAAGAAGAATATAATAGGACCTGGATTAAAAGGCCAGACTGATGTCTGCTTGCACAATCAAAATTCAGAGTAATGTTAATTCTTTAGTGGGGAGAACTAATTGTACTGAACAACCATTAATCCCCTTTTTGCTAATCTTGTTTTCAAAATGCATTTTCCTCAATTACACTGGAGGTGGCGATCTTGGACATCTTTTCCAGTCTTAGTACAACAGGAAATATACCATTTTATTTACCTACATAATGTTATAAATACTAATGATTTTTTCATTACTTTTGAAAGACATTCTTTTTTATTTTTATTTTTTTATTTATTCATGAGAGACACACAGAGAAGCAGAGACACACAGGCAGAGGGGGAAGCAGGCTCCAGGTAGGGAGCCTGCCGTGGGACTCGATCCCGGGACGCTCAGATCACGCCCTGAGCCAAAGGCAGATGCTTAACCACTGAGCCACCCAGGTGTCCCAGAAAGACATTCTTTAAGTATGTTTAGCTTTAGGCAAATATTACTTGCTTATTTTTATCGGAGAGCATTTTGGAAATGTGACCAGTGCAAACTTGAATTAGATAATTACAACTGCATTTTCCCGTTATTAAGAATCTGTGAAAAACTTTATATTTTCTACTTTTTTTTTTCATTTCTAATACCATTCAAATCTGGACCTTGGACCTTATAAACACAGTTTTAATTCCTTTGGAATTAAATATATATAGTGTATAATATATATATATATATATATATATATATATATATATATTTTACAAAATGACATAATAGTTCTCAAAAGTTTTGTTGTTGGAAAATTCTTGTTTCCCTTCTATCTGGCCATTAGACAAGAAGTCAGCCATTCTCTGACAGCTGTTCTATAGAGCCAGTTACTTGATAAGGGGAGAAAGCAGTAATTGTATTTGTATTGCTATATGAGTAACATAGGAAATGAATGTTTTAGTCATTCATTTTAGATGAAATAAATGCAATTTGAAAGTTTCTGCAAACCTCCAAATGGTTTACAGTGATATATGATGTGACTTGGTAGATTATTTATGTATTTTCTGAGTTTTATAGTGTTTGATATTATAGTGGCTCTTTATGTTAGTTTTCTCATAGATATATATATGAAAACTTCCATGGACTATTTACCATCCAATGATATTTTCTCAGTCTCAAGAGATAAGTAATTCAATTTGGAAGATCATAAATTTGTTAGCATGTGTTCTATGATCCTCCAGATGTACTGCTATTTTTCTTAGTAAATTCCCAGTTAAGTGTTTCTCATAAGCTGTAAGGAATTAGTATAATTTTACTTTCTTCATACTCCAGTTTTCCTCTATTAGCAAATTTTTATCAAATTGAAATAATGGTAGTTTTTGGAAGAAAAGTAGCTCATTATGACAGATAATTGGCAATCATCTAAGAAGAAGATTCTGATCAAATTTGGCCTTCTATTTCTTAATGGTTTAATTTGGGCTTAATATTTGATAAAGATAAATTAACCATGATCAAAATTAGAGTTAAAAATGTTCTAGTTTAGAACCATTTTATAATTATTAAAATAACTTCCTTCTAATAAAGGACAAAATAATTGAATAAAATAAAAATAAACTTCCTATTTACTGTACACTAAGTTCTGATTGATTGTCTTTTGTCTGAAGTTGTAAGGCACCTGTAAGACATAGAACACTCAGGCTGGCATCACAAGACATGGATTCAAATCCCAATTCTACCTTTAACACATGTGATCCTAGGTAAGTGAGTCTGCCAGGATCAAATGAGAAAAGGAGATACCTGTCTGATAGTTGTAATCACACACCAGTAAGGGATATGTATTAGCTATTAAATGTGACTGAGGCTGTGTCACAAATAGTTTAATTATCTTTTACAGTATTTTTTTGTGTAATGTTAAATAAATAGTGTTAGATAATTGAATCATTACCTACCATCCGAAGGAGTTTGTGGAAAACTTTTTGACATTATTTAAAATGGAATTTTGGTTCTTTAACTTAAAAAGACAAGGATTTTGGTAACTTTTGTGATGGGTATTTGCTAACTATATAGTTAATGAGCTTGTCTTCTAAAAACAGCAGTTTGGTGTTCTAAAAATGTTACATATGTTACATTTTTTAGAATCACATTACTTGAGTTTTTTAATGATGTAAAGAAGAGCTAAGGGGAGTCATTGAAATTGGATAAAGAAACATAAATTAAGAAAGGATATTGTCTTCCCGTCTATATCATCTGTCACTGTGAGTCCCAATGCTTATAAAACTGGAATGTATGGCGAACCTCATGGAGAAGTTTGACAACAGCTCAATGCCACTGTAGATAAAAACAGAGTTCAAAATATCTGCCTTCTCTTAGGTTCTCTACCTCCTTCCCTACACCAGAACCCACAGAGGTTCATATTGGATCTGTCTGCTTTCACTCACAATGTACACAATAGGCAGGTTTTCACTCTGAACCATACTAGAACTCAATATGATCCATAAATAACCCCCTTTGACTTCAATACCAATTACTGGTCCAATCCATTATGGCCTACATAGCAAGGTTGGTAACATTAAGAACCTAAGTCACACGTTGCACCAACTTTATTTGGGAATAGTCTTCTTTGAGCTGCTCTCATAAGAACATCCATGGATTCATCCAGTATAGGAATATACCACTCTTTATAACAAACCAAAACATTTTATTATAATAAACATAGAGGTGTATGTGTGATTGTATTTTCTACGTTTTTTTCTTAGACCCCCATAAAAAATATAATTACTAGATCAATCAGTAGTTATTTGCTAAGTACCTGAAACTCCTCATTGCTGTAAAGTATGTATAATTTAATATCAAATGAGAAGATAAATTATAAGAAGATATATTCAGGAAGTTTTCCATGACACTGCTGCCTTCATAACTGAATATTTTTCTATTTTTCTTATAGTCATTATCACACCATGGAAACTGACAGCTTCCTTGTCTTTATTCTTTACTAGACTAGTATGATCTTCAGGTAGTCAAGGACTGTGTCTGTTGTACTCACAAATGTCAGGCACTTATACAGCAAATATGCAGTAAATTGTTTTTGACTGACTGCTTGAATAAATATGAATAACTAGATGCCTAAGGATGCCAAACTAGAATAACTCTAGTCAGATTTAAATCTAGCAATATTCTATGGAATTTTCATTTCCTAATCTTTTACCTGACATTCAACTACCTTGATGCTTAGAGGCCAATATAGTTTTTCTTTGTGTGTGTGTGTGTGTGTGTGTGTGTGTGTGTTTCAGTAGAATGCCTCCTTAGTTTAAAATAAAAATGACAGGGGATCTCTAGGTGGCTCAGCGGTTTGGAGCCTGCCTGGATCATGGCCCAGGGCATGATCCTGAAGTCCCGGAATTGAGTCCTACATCAGGCTCCCTGCCTGGGGCCTGCTTCTCCCTCTGCCTGTGTTTCTGCCTCTCTCTGTGTGTCTCTCATGAATAAATAAATAAAATCTTTAATAAAAATAAATAAATAAATAAATAAATAAATAAATAAATAAATTAAAATAAAAATGACATACAAGATCCTCCAGCAGTAATTCAATTTATAGCAATACTCATTAACACTAAGAATATGTCTTTTATACAAATGTTGAAACATTTATTTTGAAATATATATCTACATATGTACTACTTAGAAACATATTTACCACTTATTGGAAGAAAAGTAATGTTCTAAATAAGCATTTACTTAGAAATTTGTATGTTGTGTGTGTAGTAACTATAAAAAGAAATACCTGTATCTTTGATTATTAGAATTATAGTATCAGTTTGGTGATCACAGTGATATAAAACATTTGATGCATATCACCAATGAATGTCTATCCAATATATCTAAAATTAAAATATTCTTGCATGTAAATGTATAGTGGAAAATCAAGGCACAACTTCTAGAAAGGACATTGAGGCTAAAGATAAAAGGCATTGCTCTGGGACGCCTGGGTGGCTCAGTGGTTAAGTGTCTGCCTTTGGCTCAGGGCATGATCCTGGACTCCCAGGATTGAGTCCCACATTGAGCTCCCTGCATGGAGCCTGCTTCTCCCTCTGCCTATGTTTCTGTCTTTTTCTCTGTGTCTCTCATGAATAAATAAATAAAGTCTTTTTTTTATAAAAGGCATTGCTCTTTGCAATATCAGCAGTTGTATTTGCAGCCCGTGTTCCTCTTGTCTTTTATCCCATTTTAAGACCATATTCTTTGTCATTCAGTTACATGATAAATTCTTCAGGTAGCCAATTTCACAGCTTTCCCTGAAAATGTGTTGGAGCTCTGAGTCACTGAGGTTTAGTTTGAATGTTACATATTTTCTGTTACATCGATATTTTTAAAATAGTGGACCATCATACCTAAATTTTTCTCTTTTCAAATCAAGACATGTCGAATAACGGTAACAATGCAGCATTAATTTTGTTCTCATTTGTATGCATAATGATTTTCTATTGCTTCAATGTGAATGTAATACTTTTGCTGTTATATTTACCGATGTTGTGGGAGGAAAGGTTTTTGTTTGTTTTGTTTTACATAAATAAGTAGGCTGTTATGGATGCCATCTTCCCATAATGGTGTCTGTCCCAACAACAACAACAACAAAAAACAAAGGCGAAGCTATACACTCATCTATGGATATGCAATTTTTCATTTATGTTGCCTGCCTTGCCAATTAAAATAGACAATTCTTATATCTAATGAGAATGTTCTTTCTTAAAAAGGTGATGGGACACCTGGGTGGCTCAGCGGTTAAGCGGCTGCCTTCAGCTCAGCGTGTGATTCTGGAGTTCCGGGATCAAGTCCCACATCAAGCTCCCTGCATGGAGCCTGCTTCTCCCTCTGCCTGTGTCTCTGCCTCTCTCTCTCTCTCTCTCTCTCTCTGTCTCTCATGAATAAATAAATAAAATCTTTTTTTAAAAAAAAGGTGACTTAAATCACAATAATTTAACCCATGCATGATCTGATATAATAGGAGGTTATAAATGTTATTAATCAATTCTATAAAATTTTACATTTATTATCAATACCTTTGTTTTCACTTTTGTAGATCAAAACATAAAAGGAATATCCAAGAAAGTCAAAATAGTTAAAACAACAACTATTTTTATAACTCAAGATTCTGATTAAGTCAGCAATGTGGACTGGACTCAGTTGGGTGATTTCCTACTGGTCTCAGCTAGATTCACAAGTTCAGATAAACTATTTTGACTAGGAAGGTAGCTAACTGTTCACTGGGGTTGTCAGGACACGGCCATATGTCTCCAGCAGGCTAGCTTGTGTTCTTTCACATGGTAGCATTGTCAGGGCTCCCAAGCACAGCAAGACAGGGCAAGTCACAATGCACAAGCAATCTTCAAGTCTCTGCTTATTTTATGTTTGCTCCTGTTTCATTAGACAAAGTGAATCACAGAGCCAAGGCAGAGTCACTATGGAAGGATACTGCCAAAGGGTGTGGAAAAAGGAAAGGGAAGAATTTGCAATCACTTGGGATGGATTTTGGGGAAACTGACTTCTATACGCCTGTGTTGATGTCTTTTTAAAAGTACTAATTCATTTGTAATTACAACTGATATTAAACAGGTTGTTGGTAGATTAAACAGCAAATGTTCCTATTCTCTTATGCTGCCAAATCTAGCAATTCAGTTCACCTCCATGATATTAAATACTTTATTTATATAACATATAAACTTACCTACTTTAAACATTTCATTATCAGTTCATATTTTTTGGGTCATGGGTTGAGAAATCATTAGACATTTTTAGACATTTGGCTCAGATGGTGCTATATAACATTGAATTAATTGATTCTAAATCTCTCAAGTATGTAAAAAAAATAGAATAAGAGCAATAAGCCTTGTATTTTGTCCTAAAAGAGTAGATCGCAACTGTCACCAGAATCCAAACTTCTCTCTTGGATTATTTTAAATGATTCATTACACTGACCTTAGTAAATAGCTGATGTTATATAAATCTAAGTAAATATCTAAAATAGTCCCCCTGTGGGTCTTTCTTTATTGAAATGATTAATCTATGTTCTTGGAATTATTTTCACAATTCTGACGCCACATACTTGGAAAACAAAAAAACAGAAAGTGTCTCTATCACAGAGCCATAGACTACCTACTTGTTTTTCTATGTTTTTTTTTTTTCCTTCTCCTACTTTACTTAGTGCCCTTCTGTCCCTGAAGTCAATGTTAAAGGATCCCCAAAAAAGGCCTGGTGGAAATAGACTCTGGAGTGAGGCTAAAGCCTAAGAACCTGGCAAGCCTTAAATGAGGGTGTGACCTTTCTGCCATTACTCAGCCCCATGCTCCAGTGAGAAGCTATCAGCTGTAAGTAACAAAAACAACCCCAACTTAAGCAAAAACAAAGTAAAACAAAAGGAAATTTATTGGAAGATTAAAGAAAGAACATCAAGAATCTGAGCCTGTCCTAGAACCTCAGGGTTGGAACTGGGCCTCAGAATATATTTTCCCCTATCTTGATCTCTCTATTTCTCTTGCTGCTTAACCTACTCTTTCCTACTGCAGCCAGATTGCTCCACTCATGCGGGAAGAAGGACCAGCAGGAGTCCTGTATTCATATCATATCAGCTTGGTGATCACAGAGGAAGGAAATACTTGGACTGAGGTTTCTTCCATCCATTACCTTTGATTACTCTGGCTCCAGAAATGGAGAAGCTTATTATCATCATTAAATACAAATTATTGAATTTTACTGCATGCCAGGTACTGTTCTGTGAGCTCTCCATGATTAACTAATTTAATTCTCACAGGAACTATTGGAGACAATCATATGAAGTAGGTATAATTCTGTATTATGTGCATTTTATAGATGAAAAAAATGCAGAACAAAAAGATTGAAAAGCTTCCAAATTCACACAGCTAGTAAGTGGCAGAGCCACGATTCAGTATGAGGAAGGCTGCTCCCGGGGTGATGCTGTAGTCAGCCTGCCATGGTTCGAATGTCTCCCAAATTTCTACTAGACCTCTCCCATAGTTCTATATAACCAACAACGGTTCCTCTTTGAAAAGGCTGAATTTGAAATACATTTATAGGTTTTGCGGGGTTCTTTTTTTTGGAAATATGTAATTTAGGACTCAGAATTGGAAAACAGTTAACCTCAAGTTTATCTGGATAGCTGGGGAATAAAAGGACTAAATATAATTTTGATTGAAGAGTAAATGATCATGTAAAGCAAAGACTTGTCAAAAACTCTTACACTGGATTCATTCCACCTTCATAATCAAAATATGCACTATTTGAGCTTTGTGTTATTTCTTGTTCCTTGCATGGACACTATCAATTTTATAAGAGGTATTGATTTTACTGTAATTCCTTTTTTTTATTTTACTGTAATTCTATGAAGAAGCACCACAGCACTTTGTACTACTGGATAGAAATAAAACATTCATCAGTAGTGAAATGACTTATAGTAATTTATAAGTTAAAGTTCCATATTATAGGGCAAATTCTTTGAATTATAGAGCAATAGGATTCTGCATCATTTGAAGTAGTATATTGTGGAGCAAGCCAAATTTCCACAAACCAGATAGTTTGTTTTTCTGTCAATTCCTTTTTACCTTTGAAATTTTTGTCAGCTGATATGTAGCTTCCTTATTTTATTTGAGTCACAGAGAACTTCCCAGGCTCTTCATTATAAAAACTCTTGTTATCAGTGAAGAGGCTAGAAAGAAGTTGTGTGGGTTAACAATGCTGTTGTGCTCACTTCTTGGGCTGTTTCATCAGGTCCAGGAGCAATGCCTTTTTTTTTTTTTAATCACTGTCCTTAATTAAAAAGAAAATCCCTTTAGAAACTAGTCATTGAGGGACAACCATGTGGCTCAGGGGTTGAGCATTTGGCTTTGACTCAGGGCATGATCCTGGAGTCCCAGGATCGAGTCCCACAACTGGTTCCCTGCAGGGAGCCTGCTTTTCCCTCTGCCTATGTCTCTGCCTCTGTGTCTCCCATGGATAAATAAATAAAATCCCCCCTCCCAAAAAAAGGAACGAGTCATTGTTCTTAAGACATCATAAACAATGATAAAGAAGCAAACCCTGAGCATCCTGCAATGAATTTTTGGCTGAAGACAAATTCTTAGCTGAATATTTGGCTGAATAAACTCAAAGGACATTATTATCCAACTTTATGTAGAGATGGTGTTGGGAAGGCCAGTTGGGTTTACCTTCAGAAGAGAGCAATTTTTTTTTGTGAACTTAAACAGCTATGTATACACACTTGTGCAAATCAAAATTAATATAGGATACCAAAGGACATATTTTTAGGCATATGTCTAGAGGTTCTAATAGGACAGAAATTTCTCCTATTTTTTTCCCAAGCTATTTCTTGATCATGTACTATATGCTTTGAACCATGCCCAATATATTGGCCCTGCCCTTAGGAAGAAGGAAAAAACCTAACATTTTTTTGATTTACATCTTTGGGCTAGTAGTTGTCATTCATCCATTCAATACATTTATTTTCAGAGTAGGGAACTGAGCAGTGAACTAGGGGGACAAGGTCCCTGGTATCAAAGAAATTATGTTCTAAGAAAAAGGCAGAATATGATCAGTGAATAAGATAATTTGAGATAAGGACCCTTGGGTGGCTCAGCTGTTGAGCGTCTGCCTTCAGCCCGGGGCATGATCTGGAGACCTGGGATCTAGTCCCGCATCAGGCTTCCTGCCTGAAGCCTGCTTCTCTCTGCCTCTCTCTCTCTCTGTGTCTCTAATGAATAAATAAATAAAATCTTAAAAAAAAAGATAATTTAAGATAATAGTAAGTGTTATGCAGAAAATTTTTAAAGTGTGATATGACAGAGAGGAGTAAAGAAGGGGACACTTGAAATAAATAAGGTGATAAGGGCATTGTGGAGAAGAAAATATTTGTGTTGCATCCTGAATGTGAAGAAGGGAATAGCTAAAGGAAGAGTGTTCCAATAGCCGCAAGGCGAAGGCTCCGAGATTACATCTCCTTTAATCCTCACTAGGTTTCTGTGAACGATGTAGTATTTGCCTAATTTTCCAGATAGCAAAGAAACACAGAAGTAACATGTCACTCAGTAAGCAAGATGCCATGATAGGAGCTCAGGATTGTTTTGCTCATTCTGCTACCCACACTGCTTCACTGGGACTAAAGCAAAGACTAAACATATGTAACAGGAAGGAATTTCAATGGGAAAAAAAAAAAAAAGGATCCTGTTCTAAACATAGGGCTAGGAATATCCGAGGTGCTCCTGATCCTTCATTTCCTTTCTACTAAGAAATATACAACGGAGACTTACACTTGTCCATTTATTGATTCGTGCATTCAATAGACATTTTTGACTGTCTACAGTTTGACTACAGCATATGTTAAAAGAGTTTGGAATACACTTGTGATGAATAGTGTGAAGTACTTCCTTCAAGAATTTGAAAGTGCGTTTTTTTTTTTTCATATATCGTTTGGGAATTTTAGCAGTATAATTTGTTCTGCAAAAGTTACATGGAAGAAAATAAGTCATCGGAATCCTAAAGTCTTCTCATCAGTTGGCTGGAATTTGTCTCTGGCATTTAATATCTGACTCAGTATTTGTAAGCAAATGAAGAAACAAATATCCTTCTTATGAGTGTGATGAAAAAGGTATAGTTGGGATCTTTTCATGGGTTTGTAGAACAAAATAGCATTTTATGAGGTTATGATATATATATAATTTAGAAGGCACTGAATTATTTCATTACTGATGCTGTCTCTGAATTCTGAGAAATGCCAAAGGAGAGACCCAAATATCTTCAATTCAGCCTGTTTAGGTCTACCATTGTCAATTAATTCTTTTCCTGCTGTGATTTCTGGCTTATTCTCTTATCGGCTAATTACTAGATAGGACAATGGTTCAGCCAAAACAGCAAAAGCATGTATTTCTATTTGTTTCCCTTAAATATAAAGGTGCCCTTGTGAAAGGCAATCTATGGTTATTTAAGTCAATGCCTGTACTTAGTATTCAATAATAACTATCCTCATACCTGAAGTTTTAGTAGTAACCTGTATATAGTAATTATTTATTATTGCTCAGTGGAATGAGAAATGCTGCCACATATTACTCTTTAATTTTCTTAATGGTCTTTACCATCGTTAAATTTATTTGAACTTCTTATCATGTGGTTTCACTAAGAAGTAAAGGAGCTAGATCATGTAGGCCTTGTGGTATTGTAAGAACTTCAGTTTTTACTTGAAGGGGATGAGAAACTATTAGAATTTCAAGCATGAATGCCCTGATCTGACCTGTGTCTTTTTGTTGTTGTTGTTGTTGTTGTTTTTCTTTAAAGATTTTATTTATTTGTTCATGAGAGACACACACAGAGAGGCAGAGACACAGGCAGAGAGAGAAGCGGGCTCCTTGTGGCAGTCTGATGCGGGCGGGACTCGATCCCAGGACTCCAGGATCACGCCCTGAGCTGAAGGCAGATGCTCAGCTGCTGAGTCACCCAGGTGTCCCTGAAGTACTTTTATGTGATGAATTCTTCGGGATACTAAGGACATCAAATGCCAACAGAATGTTCCAAGACAGTGAGATGAGGCTACTGCTTAGGGTCAGGGCTATGCCACGGCACCAAAATTTACTTTAAAATTAAAATTGCAACACAGGATTTAATTTCCTCCTCAGAAGAGGAATAACCTCTTCAATGAATCAGAATTGGCTTTTTCTGTTTACTGTAAATGGGATCATGCAACCTGAACATCAAGGAATACCTAAATAGCAGGCTATGTTAGAAAAGTTTGGGCAACAGGGAGCACCTAAGTGTATTTAGTCTGCAACATTTTCTCTAGGGAAGTGGAGAAATAAGACAAACCTACTCACACACACTCGTTTGGATACAAAGAAACACTGAATAGATACAGAAGCAACTAACGCCCTGCTGTCTGTAGGGGGCAGGAGATAAACTGGACTGACAGGAGTAAACTTTTTAATTGATTTTTAAATATTATTTTGATAATTTATCATGAAAATTATTTCCTATTCAGTAAATAAATAAAAAAGCATCTTTTAATTCCAATATAATTAACATACAGTGTTGTATTAGTTTCAGATGTATTTTACACCCTCCCCCCCCCACCTCCCCTCTGGTAACCATCAATTTGTTCTCTGGATTTAAGAGTCTGTTTTTTTGTTTCTTTTTTTTTCTTTGTTTAGTTTCTTAACTTCCACATATGTATAAAAATCATATGGCATTTGTCTTTCTCGGAGTGACTTATTTCACTTAGCATTTTACCCTTTAAGTCCATCCATGTTGTTGCAAATAGCAAGATTTCATCCTTTTTATGAGTATTATTCCGTTCATCTTTATCTTTTTATTCACTAACCTATAAATGGACACTTGGGCTGCTTCCATATTTTGGCTATTGTTAATAATGCTGCAATAAATATGAGTGCATATATGTTTTCAAATTAGTGTTTTTTACTCTTTGGGTGTATACCTAATAGTGGAATTACTGCATCGTGTGGTAGTTCTATTTTTATTTTTTTGAGGAGTCTCCACATTTTTTTTTCACAGTGGTTGCACCAGTCTGTGTTCCCACTAACAGTGCATGAGGGTTGTTTTTCTCCACATCCTGGCCAACACTTGTTTCTTGTGTTTTTAATTTTAGCCATTCTGACAAATATGAAGTGATATTGTGGTTTTGATTTATTTACATTTCTCTGATGATTGGTGATGTTGAGCATCTTTTCTCGTGTCTGTTGTCCTTCTATATGCCTGCTTTGGAGAAATGTCTGTTTATGTCTTCTGCCCATTTTTAATTGGGTTGTTTGTTTTTGGTGTTGAGTTGTATAAGTTCCTAATATATTTTGAACTCTAACCCCCTTTTGGATATATCATTTGCAAATATCTTCTCCCATTCAGTGTATCATCTTTTTGTTTTGCTGACAGTTTCCTTCCCTGTGCAGAAGCTTTTTATTTTTATGTAGTCCCAATAGTTGCTTTTGCCTTATTTCCCTTGCCCTGTTTCCCTTCCCTATGTCTAGGAAAAATGTTACTACAGCTGATGTCAAAGAAATTACTGCCTGTGCTGTCTTCTAGGACTTTTATGGTCCTTAACCCATTTTGAGTTTATTTTTGTGTATGATATAAGAAAGTGGTCCAGTTTCATTCTTTCATTCTTTTGCATGTAGCTGTCTGGTTTTCCCAATACCATTGTTGAAGAGACTTTTTACCATTACATATTCTTCCTTCCTTTGTCAAAGATTAATTGGCCATGTAGTCATGGGTTCATTTCTGGGTTCTGGGTTGTGTCCTATTGATCTGTGTGTCTGTTTTTTTGTGCCAGTACCATACTATTTTCATTACACAGCTTTGTAATATCGTGAAGTCTGGGATTATGATACCTTCATTTTTTTTTTCTTTTCAACATTGTTTTGGCTACTCAGGGTCTTTTATGGTTCCATACAAATGTTAGGATTACTTGTTCTAGGTCTGTGAAAAATCCTGGTGGTATTTTAATAGGGATTGCATTAAACTGTAGATTGCTTTGGGTAGTATTGACATTTAATAATATTTGTTCCTTCAATTTGTGCATGGAATATCTTTCAGTTTCTTTCATCAATGTTTTATAGTTTTCAGTATACAGGTATATTACTGTTTTCTGCATATAGTATCATGTCATCTTCAAATAGTGAAAGTTCTACTTCTTCCTTACCAATTTGGATGCCTTTTATTTCTTTTTCCTGTCTGATTGCTGTGGCTAGGACTTCCATTACTATGTTGAATAAAAGTGTGAGAGTGGACATCCTTGTCCTGTTCTTGATCTTAAGGCAAAAGTTGTCAGTTTTTCAAAATTAAGTATGATATTAGCTGTGGGTTTTTTTTATATGGCCTTTTATTATGTTGAGGTATGTGCCTTCTAAATCTACTTTGTTGAGAGTTTTTATCATTAATGGATGTTGTACTTTGTCAAATGTTTTTTCTGCATCTGTTGAAATAATCATATGCTTTTTATCTTCTCTTGTCAGTGTGGCATATCATGTTGATTGGTGTGCCAATATCGAACCATCCTTCCATCCTGGGAATGAATTCCACTTTCCCACTTGATCTTTGTGAGTGATTTATTTTTATTTTTATTTATTTTTTATTCATGAGAGACACGGAGAGAGAGAGGCAGAGACACAGGCAGAGGGAGAAGCAGGCTCCATGCAGGGAGCCTGATGTGGGACTCGATCCCGGGACTCCAGGATCACACCCTGGGCCAAAGGCAGGTGCTAAACCGCTGAGCTACCCAGGGATCCCCGATTTTTTAAAAAAATATATATTGTTGGATTCAGTTTGCTAATATGATGTTGAGGATTTTTGCATCTACATTCATCAGAGATATTAGCCTGTAGTTCTCTTTTTTTGTGTTGTCTTTATCTGCTTTATCTGGTTTTGGTATCAGGGTAATACTGGCCTCAGAAAAAATTTGGAAGCTTCTTTCCCTTCCTCTTTTATTTTTTGAAATGGTTTGAGAAGAATAAGTATTAACTCTTTAAATGTTTGGTAGAATTCACCTGTGAAGCCATCTGGTCCTGAACTTGTGTTTGTTAGGAGTTTTTTGATTACTAATTCAATTTCCTTGCTGGTTTTCAGTCTGTTCAAGTTTTCTATTTCTTCTTGACTTAGTTTTGGGAGCTTATATGTTTCTAAGATTTATCTATTTCTTCTAGGTTGTCTAGTTGGTTGGCCTACAATTTCTCATAAGATTCTCTTACAATCCTTTGTATTTTTGTGGTGTCAGTTGTTATTTCTCTCCTTTCATTTCTGATTTTATTTGAGTATTCTCTTTTTTTTTTCCTGATGAGTTTATCAGTGTTGTTGATCTTTTCAAAGAGTCAGCTCCTGGTTTTATTGATCTGTTCTATTGCTTCTTAGCTTCTATTTTGTTTACTTATACTTTAACCCTTATTATTATTTCCTTCCTTCTACTGATTTGGTAGGTATAATGCTAGTTGTTTATTTGAGATTTTTTTCTTGCTTCTTGAAGTAGGACTGCATGACTATAAGCTTCCCTCTTAAAACCACTTGCTGTATCCCAAAGATTTTGGCCCATTGTGTTTTCACTTTCATTTGTTTCCATGTATTTTTTTTAATTTCCTTTTGATTTCTTGGTTTACCCACTCATTGTTTAGTAGCATGTTATTTAACCTCCATGCATTTTTGTTCTGTAGATTTTTTTCTCTTGGATTATTTCTGGTTTCATAGCATCGTAGTCAGAAAAGATTCATTGTAAGTCTTTAATCTTTTTGAATTTGTTGAGACTTGTTTTGTGGTTTGGTCTGTGATCTGTTCTGGAGAATGTTCCATGTGCATTTGAAAATAATGTGTATTTTGCTATTTTAGGATGGAATGTTCTGAATATATCTGTTAGATATATCTGGTCCAATGTGTCTTTAAAAGGCACTGTTTCCTTGTTGATTTTCTTTTTTATGATCTGTCTATTAATGGAAGTAGAGTGTTAAAGTCTCCTACTATTATTGTATTGCCATCAATTTCTTCCTTAATGTTTGTTATTAGCTGCTTTACATATTTGGGTGCTGTCATGTTGGGTGCATAAATAGTTACAATTGTTATATCTTCCTGTTGGATTGTTCCCTTTATCAGTATGTAGTATCCTTCTTGTCTCCTATTACAGTTTTTATTTTAAAGTCTATGTTGTCTAAGTATTGTTACGCCAGCTTTCTTTTCACTTCCATTTCACGTGATACACGTTTTTCCATCCCTTCACTTTCAGTCTACATGAGTCTTTAAGTCTGAAATTAATCTCTTCTTAAAAAAAGAAAAAGATTTTATTTATTCATTAATGAGAGGCAGAGACATAGGTAGAGACATAGACAGAGAGAGAAGCAAGCTCCCTGTGGGAGCCCAGTGTGGGACCCAAGCCCAGGACCAGGATCATGCCCTGAGTGGAAGGGCAGATGCTCAACTACTGAGCAACTCAGGCATTGCTGAAATGAATCTCTTCTAAGCAGCATAGAGATAGGTTTTGTTTATCCATTCCATTACACTCCATATTTTGATTAGAGCATTTAATCCATTGACATTCAAATTAATTATTGATGGGTATGTACTTATTGCCATTATGTTACTTGTTTCATGGTTGTTTTTATAGTTCTTCTCTGTTCCTTTCTTTCCTTGTCTGTTCCTTCATGGTTTCCTGCTTTTCTTTAGTGATACACTTAGATTCCTTTTTTAAAAAATCTTTTGCATATCTATTACCAGTTTTTTATTTGTGTTTACAATTAGGTTACATATAACCTCTTGTGCATATAGCAGTCTATATTAAGTTGATGGTAACATAAATTTGAATTCATTCTAAAAAATATTTACTCCCTGCCTTCATGTTTTAGGTATATAGTGTCACACTTTACATCCTTTTCTGGATTGTTTTCTGGGTTGTTTACACTGATGCGAGTGTTATGTAGTTGTATGCATGCAGCAAGGTGATTTGGGTCCTCCTACTCCACCATCTTCCCCCAGAAGTCCTTAAAAAACATATTTTACAAAGCCACAGGGGAGAAAGGAAGAGCTTAGTGAAACAAAGTGAAACAAGAAATTCCCTCAAAAGTGTTTATTTTGTCACTTTCCTGACTTCCTAAACTACATCGTGGGCTCAGCATTCTCAGATGATGAAGGGCATGTGTGTGGGCACTGATGACAACTAATTGGGTCATGTTCCTTGTTTTTCCTTACAGAATGTAGTCCTAATCTATGGGGCTGCTGATGCAAAGGCTACAAAAACCAGTTGAAGAAAGCCAATCTGTGAGGAAGCCTGGAAACTCTTTGGTCTTTTCAGAGGCTAAAGGAAGTAAAATTCTACTAAGGAGATTGTCTGTTTTCAAGAAAGGGTTACAAGAATCAATGTTTGTAACATGCCTGTCCTCGCCCCGTGTGCAATGCTGAGAAGGCTTCTGGGCATCCAGGCGTCACTGGCACCATCCCTCTAGCCCCACTTGAGTGCGAAACTCCTCATGCCTGTAAGGCTCAACCTGGAGCAGGGTGTGCGTGTGCTACAGCTGCACACAGACTCTCCACACTTGTCAGGAACAGCTGTGAAATCTGCCCCTGGTCTCCTCTTCAGGTAAGAAATTTCATCAATCAGAATAACACCTGACCCTTGTATAGAGTTTTGTGTTTATAAAAATGTTTTCACCTATGGTTTTTCATCTTATGGCTACATAGAAGCTGAAATCGAAGGAAATCTCAGATGTTGTGACCTCCATGGAATACAAGGAGAAACTGAATCCAAGAAAGTGATCTCTTTGCCTAAAATCAAATAGCTATTTAGCAGCTGAGCTGAAACAAATACACAGTTGTGCTGACTTCCAACCCTGAGACTTTTCCATTATTGTCACATGGTAATCTCACTTGTTTTCCCAGGATCTCCTCCAACTTTTTCTTCTTCTTCTTTTCTTCTTTCTGACCTATCTTATTTTTTCCTCTTTTATGCACTAAAGGTGACCTACTTCTATCAAGATTTAATAATTTCTTATGCTTGTTGATTCTTTCAAAAACTGCCTGAGAACTTTTATGCCAGCAAACAGTTACACTTTCATCTTTAGTTTTCCTGTCTCACACACTGGAAAATTAAGCATAAGTGGAAATGGCAATTAGAGTTGTTTTCCTTGTCAAGGCAATGATTTATACTTGAGTTGTTTCCTATCAGATTTACCAAGCTGGAATCTTCTAAGCAAGTACTCCCTTACATATATTCTTTCTCAGTGGGCAGACAGACACTAATGAAGTCTCTGTCAAAAATCTGGCAAGAGAATGTTTCTTAAACTCATAGCTGATGCCAGACAATAACTACATCAGGTTTTTCTATTCTGTGGTGGGAAAAGGAAAAAAAAAAGAAAAGCATATATATCTAAATTAAATTCTGGTAGAAGGGAAAGAATTATATCCAGGTCAAGTTCCAACCCAGTGAGGTCTGAATACATTGAGATACTGTGTCTTCAGAATTCAGTCCTTGCATGCTTAACACTCAGAGACATGCCAAAGTCAAAACAGCACTGCACAAAATTGGAATGACACCCCTTTGCAAAGGTGTGCATCCTCAAAGGATACTTATTCTATACTGATTCCTTTCTCCACTCAAAATGTAGAGGCTCCACAGCTACCAAAAGACTGTTTGGTATTACAGCACCAAAAGGCACATGTAATGGCTACTAAGAGGAAATTGCTGAAAAATCTTACTTTGGAACCTTTAGAGGAATCCTCCTGATTGATCAAAGACATACTATTCTCTTCTCTTACCCATAATCCTACTCATGCTGCCAATATCATAGCAATTTTCTGGAGGGTATCCTATTTGAAAATATTATGGTAGAAGTTAGAAATCTGAGTTTTTTCCTAAATCACTCATAAATCTATCCCCAATACTTGGTTTGATTTTTCCTAAAATGGGGAGAAAACTACTGTTCCAACCACCAACTACCTTATGTATATTCAATGAAACATTTTTTTCTAGTTAAAAATTTGTGTAACTTAACTGACAAGAGGAATGCTTTTTAAGTAAATCTAAAAAGACCTCATTTGTCATTAACAATACTGACTACACAATAACTATAATCAATAATTTATTTTATTACAAGTTAAATAATTATAGATATTAGTTCATAATTACATATTACTTAGTTTGAGGAAATATCTTTCTAAACAAGATGTAGGATATTTCAAAGGCCCTTCTCATCTTCTGCAAGACTCATCTTAGTGACAGAAAGCCAGAAATTTCCTACAAAATTCAAGATACAGAAAGATTTTAAGGGTCTAGTGCCTCTAAATTTTAACATAGAAATTTGTACCAGCAAAGAGTGTTACATCCAAGAAAATGCTTTCATGCTACTGGTTAAAGTACAGAGAGAAAAACTCAACCTCCAAACTTTTTCGCTGCTAAAGAGATTGAGAAGAACTCAGTGCTGCAACATGACCCAGCCACATAAGCAAACTTTTCAAAAACAGTTATGTACATTAAGGAGAGCACATGATGAGATGAGTACTGGGTATTATATGCAACTGATAAATTATTGAACCCTACATTTGAAACTAATGAACAACAGTTATGTACAGACCATACACCTTTCATAAAAATTAATGCAAAATGGCTCAGACACCTAAATTTAAAACTCTAAATTTCCTGGAAGAAAACACACAGGAGCAGATCTGCTTGACCTCTATATTACTTTCACAATTTTTCTATTAATCTAAAACTGCTTTAAAATAAAAAATTTACTTAAATAATTATGAATTTATCAAATTAACATTTACTAAGTGGTGCACAGGATGCCAGATGGTGAGCCATGGTTCAGCAACAGACCTCAAAAGGAAATGAAATAGAAAAGTCCATTACTCACAGGGCGTGGAAGAAGTACAGCGTCCTTCCAGGGGCTCCATGGGAAGTTCAAGGTAGAGTAAGTTAGGACTTGAGGTGCTGCCATTAATAGGGCCTGTGGTTGGAGTGCTTTGGGGTCTCAGGCTAAGGCCAGATTGGTTCATTCAAACCAAAAGAGTAGAGTTTTGGTAAACCAAAGGGGAAGCTACTGGGAGGCAGGAGAGACTGTTGATCACAAGTTCTGTTGGGGAACTTTATATTTATATTTACTTGTGACTCTGTGTACTGCTATGGAGTTTAGCTAAACTACTCCATAATATTTTTGTCTTAACATCCATTTCCTGTGGTCAAGTGACCTGTGAGGACCTTGAATTGACATTACCCGCTCCCCCTTGAGCCCATAGCCTAGATAACAGCCCACAGAGTCGCAAGTGTGAAGTTCTGGTGTGACAACAACCACTGCACCTTCATGGGAAACATTCTCCCCTACCTCCCAGGCCTTCCCTTTGTGCACGCCTTGGATAAGACCTCCTTGGAGCTTATCAAAATCCTGTTATTTTTGGTTTCAATTGACCAATCTAGACTTAGTCTGGGAATTTCAAAGCACTCCACCCTCATAAAGCACTGACCCTATTCAAGGCAGTGCACCTGCACCTGATTCTTTCTGTCTACACTCCACTTTGACCTCAGGCTGTGGCCACTGGAGATATACTGGTTATTTCCTCCAGGACCTGGAAGTAATAATCTGTATTTCAGTTCCTCCTGTTGTTGAACTGTAATACTCAGGGGATTCTTTTTAATTAATGTTAATTTAACAAAGTCACAATAGCTGCTATTAGGGCACACGGATGCATGAGGGGGCGAGTGTCAGTTTAAAAGTCACTGAAGGCTGCCTGCCCAAATACAATGGATGCTAAGGCAGCAACGCCATGGGGTAGCTTAGCTAAACTCTGACATATGTACCCAAAACAACCCCATATGGCCATTAATGGGAATGTGATTGATGTGTCTATCAAAAGTAATTTAGTGCAAGAATTAGTGAAAGATATATACCAAACTAACCAGTTTTAAAAAGGAGCCATTTACTTTCCAAGTGATTGAATAAATTTGTCAAAACATATTTGGCAGTACTTTTCTTGGTAAGAAAAGTACTTTTTTTTCCTATAAATACTTCTTAATTTATTTTTTAAAAAATTGTGCCGTTAACCCTTTTACGGGGCAACAAGCTATGTGAAAAGTACAAAACTTTTTGTCAAATGTAATATTGAGAGTGCTTTTGACATAGTTCACTGGTTTATCATCTGGATCAGTATATACTGTGCAACGGGCAAGGCTAGAATCCATGAACCAAGCTGCAAAGATCTCAAGCTAAATAAGGCGGAAAGATTTGGAGAAACAAAGAAGGAAATTCCAGCCCTGAAAAATAATTACTTATAAACAGGAAATATTGACAGTATCAAAAATTCTGACATAAAAATATTCAAAGGATAGGGACTTAAGGAATGTGTGTGTAGTGTGGGGCAAAATTCTACAGATTATGCCTCTGAGTTGAAAAAGCAAGGAAAAGTATTTATATTAATTCAGAGCAAGAGATATGAACCACAGAAGAAGCAGCTTGTGTGGTTAAGAGCACTTGCTTCTGAGTATCAAGGTTCAGTGCTGAGGCTGCTGTCAACTGTAAGAAGAATAAGATTTGCCAGAACTTTTGAATTTTCAAACTATATTTTTCTTAAAAATATATTAAGAATACAAAACAGAATATAGTGTGTTAAGTAGAAAAAGCATTAAGTCAAAATTGAAGAACCTCAAGTTCTAGCACTAACAAATTATAAACTTTGAGCATAGCGCCACTGTAGGTCTTCATTTTCTCACTTGTGAGCTGAAATATTGGACTAGGTGATTCATGAAGGATCTTCTATTCTAAGATTATAAAACAGTAGAAAAATATATACCAATTATTTTATTTTATTAAAGATTTTATTTATTTATTTATTTGAGCGAGAGAGAGTGAGAGAGAGCATGAGTCAGGAGTGGGCAGAAGAGAAGGGACAATCAGATTCCCCATGACTACAGAGCCCCACATGGGGCTCCATTCCAAGACCTTGAGACCATGACCTGAGCTGGAGTCAGATGCTTAAGCTACTAAGCCACCCAGGCACCCCTATCTATTTTAAAGAAATAATGTATTTTTAGGATTTTTGAAAAACACAGTAGTCACTGGAATGCTTGAAGATTAAATGGAAAAAAAGTGGGATAGTGAAAATGTAGTGTTCAGCATGTGTCAAACTTTGCAACATAATTCAAACAAGGAACAACTCTTAGGATGTCAAGCTTATAGATATTCCCGTTGTTATAATCATGTACTATAGTGTGGCTTTACCAAGAAAAGTACTGCCAAATATGTTTTGACAAATTTATTCAATCACTTGGAAAGTAAATGGCTACAGGACATCAGCTTAAGGCATTAGTATATTTAAAAATATTATTTTAGAAAATTAGAACTGAATTTGTCTTGCAACTATAGTTACCATCAAATGGCTTGAAGTCAGTTGGAAAATTCTTATATCCAACAATGATAGATATATCCAACTTTGAAAGGTGACTAGACTGGTACAAAGACTTTATAGTCTTCATTAATGATTAAAAAAATAATACAGTGAATATGATACCACTGGGTGGTTAGTATGTCTTACAGTCATCACTACTTCCTAAACATTTATAAAATGGACTTAGAGTTTATAATTTTGTGCATGAAAAGAATAATAAAGGGATTTATTTTTTTTTCCCTGGGGTGCCTGGGTGGGCTCAGTTGGTTGAGTGTCAGACTCTTGATTTCAGCTCGGGTCATGATCTCAGGGTCCTGAGATCGAGCCCTGCATCAGGCTCCAAACTATGCTTGAGAGTCTCTCTCTCCATCTCCCTTTGTCCCTCCTCCTGTGTGTTCTCTTTCTCTCTTTCTCAAATAAATAAATCAACAAAATCTTAAAATCATTTTATTCTTTAAGGAAAAAGTAAAATTTGAATGATAGGCACAAAAAAACCCTCTACATTAATGGTTTAGGTAACTATAGTTTACATCAGAGAAATGCGATTAATTATTTTAAATTGTAAGGGATGGGGTGAGGAGTAACCATTTTAGGGCTATAGTGTGAGATAAAACACTATTCTGAGCTAAGTATATTATAGCAGTGGGGCAGGGTGTGGGATCACATCAACTTTACCAGAACAGATGATTAATGAAAGTTTGGAGAAATGGGTGGAAGTCATATTTACAGAGGGCTTTGTATACTGCCAAAACCTTTTTACCACTTTATCTCATGGGTGAAGAAGGATGTTGAAGAGGTAAAATATGAAAAAGGTTTTAAGATTATTAATGTGGTAGTTTTGTGGAGGAAGAAAATGATACAAGTTAACAGATGACTTCAGGTTCCCATGTATCTGGGTTGGATCCCTGGCTTGGTATGGCCATCAGCAAGGTACTTAAACACTTTATGTTCCCAGATTTCTCATAGGAGTATATGAAAATTAAAAAAATATTTTTATATAATGCATTTGGCATAGTACTTGGCTTAATGATTAAACACTAAAAAAATGCTTTGCAAACAAAGAAAAGTGGGTAAGAGGCCAACATTTGAGAGTTTATTTGAGAGATCATTAAAATAGCTTAAGGAAAAGTCCATGAAAATAAAAATAAGGAATGAATGAAAGAAATAATAAGCCTTAATGACTAAAAAAAGGGGTGAAAAAGAATGAGGAGTCACCGTTGACTCGAAAGCTTGGTGTCTGAGTAACTAGAAGAACCAGAGCTAAACTTCTCAGAAATGTGAACTCCAATGAAGGGGAAGAAGGTGCTGGGAACCAGAAGGAGAATATGAGCTCTATTTTAACTGCTTTGGGTGTGAGGTGACAATGAGACTTATAGCTTAAAAAAATGTCTAACAGGTGACTGAAGACATATCCCCCTCTAACCACTACCTGGAGGCGTATTTAGATTCAGCTCCCATTTGTGTTCTTGTATCTATAGTCTCCTCTCAGTAATTTCAACCAATTCCAGTTTCAACTTGTTATGCTCTTAAAGTCTGGGGCCTCCTGGAAATTTCTACTTCAATGTCTTATAAATACCTCAAACTCATTTTGTCCCAAATCAAAACTGTCTTTATCCCTAAAAAGGCATTTCTTGGGGAGCCTGGGTAGCACAATTGGTTAAGTGTCTGACTCTTGGTTTTGGCTCAGGTCATTATCTTAGGGTCCTGAGATCCCACTGCAAAGACTCTTTTACTTCTCCACCCCCCATTTGCTTGCATACACAAACTCTCTCTCTCTCTCTCTCTCAAATAAATAAATAAATCTTTAAAAAAATAAAAATGACAAAAAAGGCATCTCTTACAGACTTATCTAATTCTGTTAACAGTACCTTCAAGATCACCCAGAGTAGGTAACTTGGAGTAATCATTTATGTATTCTCCCTTACTGGCAAAATCTTGTTAAATGGGTATTGTATGAAAGAGAGGTCAGAAAAGGATGAGAAGGTCCTAGTGACCAATACAATACATTTATGGTTGAGATATTGCTGTGTACTTTGTGGCATCTAATCATGATATTCCACTAACGTATATCAAACTGTATTAAAAATAACCTTTCTTCATCAAAAGATGAAATTAACAGAGTCAAAAAGCAATCCAGAGTGGGAGAACTTATTTGTCGTACATATATCTGACAAAGGAATTCTATCCAGAATGTGTAAGAAATTCATCACTTTAAAAAGAGGACATCCAAATGGCAAAAAAAAGAAAAACATAACTCTACTAATTATGTTAAGAAAATACAAATGGAACCCATGAGAACAAGCTACTGTATACTCATCAGAATGACTATAACATAAAGATAGAAAATGCCAAGTATTGGTAAGGGTATGGAACAGCTGGAATTCATACACTGCTAAGTGAGCATTAATTGCTGCAACTACTTCAGAAAACTGGTATTATCTACTACCGCTACATATTACACATGACCCAGAAATTCCATTCATAGATACATATCCAATGGAAATTTTATGTGTGTTCACCAAAAGGTGTATACACAAAAGTCCATAGCAGAATTATATGTTATTATTCCAAACTGAAAAATACCCAAATGTCCACCAAGAGTTGAATGGGTGAATAACTACGGTACATCCATGCGATAGAACACTACACTGCAACGAGAAGGGCCAATATTCAAAAATGTGGATAAATATCACAATCATGGTGTTGAGTTAAATAAGCCAGACACAAAGGGATATCGTGGATAATTTGTACTTATGCAAAATATGAAAGCAATTGAAAAAAATCCACGCTGTATAAGAAGCAGTAGGATGGGTAGAGGTGGAGATAGTGGAATCTTCTGGGGGTATTCTCTTCCTTGATAAGGGTGCTGGTTTGTGAAAATTATGATAGTTTATATACACTTGAGAGTAACATAAGATACGTATGCTTTTTAGTTTGTGTACTATATTTCAGAGTCCTGTAAATTTTGTCACTTCGCTATTTCTCTCCTTTGTTACCTCCTTATCATCCAGTGCTCACCTTTGTTATTTAGAGAGCTGAGTGGAGGGAGGGGCAGAGGAAGAGAGAGAATCCTAAGCAGTCTCCCCACTGAGAGCAGAACCTGACAAGGCGCTGTATCCCAGGACCCTGAGACCATGACCTGAGCAGAACCGGCTGAGCCACCAGGTACCCCTAGTGTTCACCTTTTTATTTCAGATTCTTATTACCTTCATCTAAACAATTGTTAGTTTTCTACACCTATCTCCCTTTCAATGCTTTTTAATTACACTCGGCATATTTTTCTCTCAAAAGCAGAGTCTGGATATCCCTAACAGGCTTTCAGGGCCTTCATACATTACTTCTAACAATTTTCTCACCCACTTTGGCTTAAACAGAATCAATGGAGATTTCCTGTTAACCTAAATATGATTTTCTGCCCTTCTGGCCTCATGCTAATCTTCTTGAAAAAGTTTTTATCAACCTCTCTGTTGAAACTGTACTTTCTTCTCGTCCCAATTCAAACATCCAGTCCGCATCCAGCTGTTCTTGGTCACTGCCTTACCCCCAATTTCGGAATCTGATCTCTCCTTTTAAGAGTCCTTTAACAATTATTGCACGCTTTCTCAGATGGTTCGCATTATCTTTACTTTTTTTTTTTCTTCTTATCCTACCCATTTTTATTCTAACCATCAGTGAAATAATAGGTTTGTGTCACTTCTCTTTCCACCGCTTAATTCACTTGGTCATTGAGTTTGCACACAATGGTTGATCACTAAAGACTTTAAAACTTATGGAATCATGAAATGTAAAAAATGGTTGCTCTCAGCTTTTAATTTAACATCCTTCAATAACTTATAATATCTGCTTATTTATGTTTATCAATCATGAGATGATCTTGGATCAAGTGATCAAATTTTACTAGGTAATTTGCCTTTTATCAAAGATGTTCCACTCTGCATTCTTCCAGAAAATGAAACCAAAGAGAAATTCATTATGACTCATCATGCTGTAAAAAAAAGAAACAACAACTAAACAATGATATATACAATTTTTTAATCACAGTCATAGAAAAACACTTGCAGTAAAGGCAGCTTTAAAATGCCAAAGCTGAAGCTTCCTCGTTATTCAACGTTACTCGGAATTTGAAGCCACTGTTAGCTAGTTACATTATACTGCTGTTGTTTTGTCTTACAGTGTTGAATTGATGTCTTTGATAATACGGAGTTAATATTTTTGACATATTTTCTGTATGCATGAAATTTGGACCATCTCAAATGAGCCAAAATTTAACTGGTTTAACTAGAAGAACATGAAGGAAAAGGAAAAGCTGATATTTTCTTTTAGCTTGCTCTTTGACTAAAATGAAAGACTGAGGTGAATGGGCGGGTCGGGTAGACTGATTAGAAAAAGAAATGAAAGAAAAGATTGCTCTTGCTAGCTTCCAAATTTCTGTCACATCCTGTGATATCACATTATATCTTTACAAATATCTGCAGAGGTCAACCCCATCAGTGACTTGCCCACAGCCACACAGTGTGCAAGTGGCAAAGCTGTGGTGGGACTCAGCAGAATTTGCAAAAGGAGCAGCTTCCTTTCAGAAGAGTACTAAGCAACAGGAGATAGTCAATAGGGATTCTCTTCTAAGTCTCTTAGTAGTTTTGGTTTTTGGTTTTTGGGTTGTTTTTATTTTTGTTTTCCCACTGGAAGGGCTCTTTATTGGCAGCCAGACTAGCAGGCCAGAGGAGCACTGAGGCTCCAGTTAGGCCCAACCTTGCTCTGGATGCAGGATCTTTGTGGGGGAATAGGGGTGTGCAAGGGGGCTTCAGACCTCAGAATGGTCCTTGGCTCACACAGCACTGTGCAAATACAACCTAAAAACTTCCTGAGTGTCTCTGGCTGGAAACCAGTCAGCCCAACAGGTTCCACAACCACCTTCTTTTTGATCACTGGGTGACACCAAAAATGCTGATAGAGGAGTGGGTCTGAGTCAGACTAGATTCTTGACACTGTCGTTAGAAGCCAGGTCTGTGGTGTTCAGCGGTCCACCAGGAACTGGAAGATGTGTCCATACAGTGCATCCAGTGCACTGTCCACTGAGTCCTCTATCAAATCAGAAAATTTGGAGTGCCTAGGTGGTTCAGTAGGTGAAGCATCCAACTCCTGATTTCAGCTCAGGCCCTGAGATTGAGCCCCACATCAGGCCTCGCACTCAGCAGGGAGTCTGCTTCTCTCTCCCCCTCCCTCTCATTTGCATGTACTCTCTCTCTCTGTCTCTCTAAAGTAAATAAATAAATCTTTTAAAAAATTAGAAAATTTATGGGATGCCTGGGTGGCTCAGGGGTTGAGCATCTATCTGCCTTTTGCTCAGGGTCCTGGAATCAAGTTCCGCATCAGGCTCCCTGCATGGAGTCTGCTTCTCCCTCTGCCTGTGTCTCTGACTCTCTCTCTCTCATGAATGAATAAAATAAAATATTTGAAAAAAAATTGCCACGACAATGGGTTTAGAACATTATCATCATTGTAACTCAAAATGACACGAGAACCATCTGATGCCCAAGCCTGTCCTGGTGTCATAGGCAAAGAAATATCAATGAAACACCGAAAAATAATTGAAAGTGATTTTATATTTTTATTGCTTTCCCTTAAAAACATCATAGTGGTTGCATTCATAGCATACAAATAAACTTCTAGGACTTCTCCCTCTCACCCCTTATCTCCAATATCTCATAGGCATTTTATCAAAAGATTAAGATTCTTTCCTTTCTACTTCAAGTTTCTAAAAATTATCTCACCCTCCATCCAAAAATATCCTTTATCTTCCCCAACTCTTCCTAGTTTCCTCTTTCCATATCAATTCTTATCTCTGATCTAGGTGAGTAGTTGTGGACTCCTTGCCAGGTGAAGCCTGGCATCCACATTATTCACATTATTCTCTTTCACTATTTACTTTAATGTACCTAACTTAAACCCAGTAGCCACCAACACAGGATCCTTCCTACTGAGTGCAGAGTAGCAGGAGGCTGTGGATACTAATAGATTAATATCTTTCTCCTCAGTACAGCTACTATGACCAAAGCACTGCCTAGCTACTGTGGGAGATAAAAACAAAACCACCAAACTAAAGACAAGGACACTAATCAGTTTTAAGACTTGGCCTCTTTCTTAAGGAATATCCCAACTGGGAAATCACTCTGGAGATACTGCCCATTAAAGCAGCCTGTCTTTTGTTTTCTACATTACTTATTTATACATTCTACTATTTCATTTCATGAGAGGACGCATAGACTAAAATAAATGTGCTAAATACAGTTGTTGCACAGGTTTTGATGTGAAAAACTGTGACAGGAAGAGATGGGATGGATGTGGATTGATTTAACCATGCATTAAACCTGAGGAGGGATAACTAGGGTCAGAAGGAGCAGAAAGATGGTGCTGTTAGAGGAGGAATAAATAAATATAAAGGCTGGAGTATTGGGCACTTAGATGTCATGAACAACTGGGCAAGAATCAATCAAAAACTGATTCCAGGTAGTATCACTGAAAAAAGGAAAGTGGTAGGAGGAAGCAAATCTCGGAGGCAAAGAGGATGATAAGTTTGTCTTGTTAGACTTAGTGCATCTCCATTGAAGCATGTCGAGACTCTGGAAAGATGCGAAGGCCAGTCGGGGATATTTGGACGCCACTCACTTAGCATTAACAGCAGAAGGAGAATAGACAAGGAAAAAAAATGAGATGAATGAAGTTATGGTGCATAATGTCCTACAGTTTTTCAGAATGAGATTTTGAACTGTTTTCACACTGAAGTGTTTTTTATAAATGTTCATTGGCACTAAGAGTGAGTGCCTTCATTTCTCTAAACCCCCGATTCTTCATACAAGATACTTTTTGCTTTTTAAATTATTTTAGATAAATACTGAAGCATTTCTAATAAGCATTTTAAGGGTTTCTTTTTTGGCATAGAAATTGCTATTTTATTTAGATCTTTTTAAAGACTTAAACTTCTGTGCTGATGGAAACCTAGTCATGAGAGTTCATATGATCTGATACAGATTTTTAAAGAATATCCCTCTGGCTACTTTGTGAAGAATAAATGTGTGGCTATAAGATGATGTGCTAGAAATGAATTATAACAGTACAGGTATAACTGATAGCACTTCAGTCTGAGATGGCATCAGTGAGGATGGATGGAAATGATATAGCATAAACTGTGTCCCACCCAAATCCACATGTTGAAATCCTAATTGCTAGTATTTCAGGGTGTGACTGTTTTTGGAGATAGGGCCTTTAAAGAGGTAAGTGAGTTAAGGTGAGGTGATATGGGTGAGCCCTAATCCAATGTGACGGATATCCTTATAGGAAGAGCAGCCTCAGACTCAGAGGCAAAAAAGAAACAAAGTGTGAAGACAAAGAAAGATGGTGGCCATCTGCAAGCCAAAGAGAGAGACAGAATGAAACTAACCGTGCTGACACCTTGGTCTTGGACTTTTGGCCTCCAGAATTGTGAGAAAATTAACTTCTCTTGTTTAAGTCACTTGGTCAGTGGTACTTTGCTATGGCAGCCCTAGCAAACAAATAATGAATTCAAGATGTGAGTTGAATATAGAATTTCTAGGATTTGGAAATGGGTTGAATGTTGAAGAGGGTACCTTTAGGGTATATATTTAGGATAAATTTCCCAGTTTGAGCAATTGCCTAAATGGTGTTATGATTATTATACCTCTACACTGAGCTATACAGGCACACCTCAGAGACATTGTGGGTTTGGCTCCAGAGCACCTCAATAAAGCAAATACTGTAATAAAGCAAGTCAAATGAATTTTTTGGCTTTCCAATGCATATAAAAGTTGTATTTCCACTATACTGTAGTCTATTGAGTGTGCCAAAGCATTGTATCTTAAAAAATGCACATATCTTAATTTTAAAATACTGCACTACTAAAAAATGCTAGCTATTATCTGAACTTTCGGTGAGTCATAAGCACTGATCACAGATCACCATAACAAACATAACAATAATAATGCAAATGTTCAAAATATTGCCAGAATTACTGAAATGGATACAGAGACGTGAAGTGAGCAAATGCTGTTGAAAAAATGACACCAATAGGCTTGTTAGATGCTGTGTTGCTACAAACCTTCAATTTGTGAAAAATGCAGTATCTGAAAAGCTCAATAAAGGGAAGTACAATAAAAAGAAATATGCCTGTAACTTCTCAAACTCCCTCAGCTATATTGATTCCAAAGCTACAATCTTAACCTCTATGTTCCTATACGCTTCACATTTAAAAAATGTTGTATTTAGAGCTATACAAATTTAAAGCAAAAATGAGCCACAGATATCATTTAACTGTGTTCCTTCATTCTATAGTTAGAAAACTAGGGCCAGCAAGAAATGATAGACTTCTCTATTTTAAAAGAATAATTCCAGCTTATCTTTATATAGTAAGAGGAATTGCAATAAGCATTCTACCTACTATTTACAGGGACAGAACAAATTTTCTCGGCTGATTAGAGGGACCCCTTTGAACACTGAAAATCAAAATCATTAGCATTTAAAATAATAGATTTAGCTAAACTTTTCTTTTTTTTTTTTTAAACTTTTCTTCATCCAGTGATTTTGTTTAATAAAACACTACAAAGCATGAAAGCGTACATGATTGGCATTAGCTGAATTTAAGTCCTGACTTACTTTTTCATTGTGGAAGACTAGTGGTTCCCATGCATCTGATCTTTTTCTTCCTTATATAATCTCACTCTCTTTCTCCCTTTTCCTTATCTGTACACCAATAGAAGATATGTACATACTCACAGACAAACATCTCAAACAGTACATATGGGAAATGACTATCAATATCAAAGTCCTGTGGAACTCATTTAACTAAGGTGAAGATCAGAGAAAATCTTAAATCCTGGGAAAGAATGGGCTATGTTGAGAGGAGCAAAGATTAACTACCTCCCAACCCCTCCTCTGCTCAACACCAATAACATCATCACTGCCACCATTACCTCTTCTTCCTCTTCTTCCACCTCTTCCTTCCACCTCTTCTTCCACACACAAAAAAACCTAACAAACAAACAAACAAACAAAAAACCCACACCATATCTCAGTATTAGAACTCAAATCTTCAGACACGACTATAAGGCACCATGATAGGATGTGAGACAGAGCATGTAGAGTTATTATTCTTATGTTGTTTCCAGTAGAAATCCCATTGGATTGTTCATTTGGAAATCAGAATTCTAGTAATGAACAACATTAATCAGTCATCTGGCTTTAGTCAGCCCATAAGTATTTCTAATCCTCAATTCTTTTGTTTATAAAATGAGAGGAATTACTTCAAAAGGATACAGTTGAGTATTAAGGAAAGCCCAGACTTTAGAATTAAACAGATTGACTCAAACCCCAGCTCTTATAGTGTTACCTGTTTAAGCTTCTCTGAACCTGTTTCATCACCTATAAAATGAGCCTTGCATTGTTTAAATAAGGTTATGTGGAAGGATTAAGTGGGATAACACATGTAAAGCACGGCTGCTGGGTAGAGTCTCAATAAATATTCATTCTATGAAAGTCTTCCCAAGCTCCATGACCTTAAATCTGATTTGAATGAACAATCAGGAAATGTCCTGGAAGGTAAAAGAAAAGAGAAAGGCAGTACCACCTCTTTTGCTTTAGTAGTGGTGGTGATGGTGAAGGTGGTAAAACTTCTATTTGATTAATTGAGAAAATGTTTTTGGAATACTGGACATTTTGCTTGGCATCAAGGTAGAAATGTGCTTATTATATAGTGTGTGTTCTCAAGGAACTCACAGTCTCTTCAGGGAGACAAACATATAGCACACATAAAGCACTGTAGTGAGGTCAGTGATAAAGCTCAGTACGGGATATTACAAGCACATCCAGGAAACATGGCTTCCAAGCTTCAGGTCTGAAAAATTAAGGAATCTAGCATCAATCATCTCAATTTGCAAAGGATGTTTCTGGGATGTTGGGACAATTCTTGGGATGTGTTGATGCTTGGGTCTGTATTTGGAACCCTGAGTTAGAGAGTTTCATCATTTGTAATTGTCAAAGATTGTATTTTCATCTTTTATGAGGTCTTCTTAAAGACCATGTTACAATATCACTTTACAAATTACCTTAACAGATATAGGGCTCTGTTACACATAGGGGGGAAAGTGGCTTTAATTACCTCTGTACTACACTGCAAGGGGCTCTTATACTGATTAAAGGGAAATAAATGCTGGAAGGCTTTGACCTCTACATGATATTAAGAGTGCAATTGTTACACAGAGGTGCAACTCTGAGAGCCATTTAAGCTGTATTTCCTTCTCTAAGAGATCCTCCATTTTTGAATCTGTGTGTTCTGCAGCAGTTCATCCCTGATATGATAGCTTTTTGCTTTCTCCTTGATCCTCCTTGTTCTGGAAAGGGAGGGACTGAAAAGAAAAAAAAATTTTTCCTAGCCTGTGTTACAAGATGTAGAAGATGTGTTGTGTTTTTAGAACAAATAAATATCTGGGCTGGTTAATTAAACAAATTGATTCCATGAGATTCTTGAGATTGTTAAACTGGAAACCTAAAAGTTATAAAACATGTCTTGGTAAACAAATTAATGAAACATTTGAGTGGATGCATTCATGTAGAAAAACCCTGTCATAAAATATTCTGGGGATATTTTTATTTAAAGTGACATAAAATTCCTAAGGAGATAAGACTCTCATGACAGAAAAACCTGTGAATGTGTGTAGCAGAAATTTTCTAAGGTTTTCTTGTCGTAATACCTTCCAATCCAATTATTTAAAAATCTGTCATCCTTTTATAGTGTATGGGAGAGAGAGAGTGTGTGTATGTGTATGTACACATGAGCACGTCTATGGAGAGAGAGAGAAACCTGGGAAAGAAGAAATTCATCAGTTCTTGGTTATTGAGTGCCAACCACAGGGGCTCCACAGTAGAGAGAAAATCAATAGGAGATGCCCACTACCAGGGTGGTTAATTCCCAGTGGATTGATTTTTGTTGTGAAGTAATAAGAAATGCAACTTGAGCTTTTAGCATCCAGCATTTCAGAGGCTTCATAGAGTATCATCTCAGCTGAGACCAAGCAGAGCCTGCAGAGCTACAAGGCTCAGAAGCTGCACAGAACCTGGGATAGTGGGTTTGGCCACTGTTTTTTTTTTTTTTTTTTTTAAGATTTTATTTATTTATTCATGAGAGACACACAGAGAGAGAGGCAGAGACACAGGCAGAGGGAGAAGCAGGCTCCATGCGATCCCGGGTCTCCAGGATCACACCCTGGGCTGAAGGTGGCGCTAAACCGCAGAGCCACCCAGGCTGCCCGGAAAACCTATATTTAAAAAGAAGGTAAACAGGTTTACTTACTGCAGAGATTTCCAAAGCCATTCACATACATCACCAGACTATAAGGTGGCAGGGAAGCATATACAGGGCTTCCCATTTTTAGTTGACTGCAGAATCAGGAGTAAAAGAAGGGAAAATAATAGAATAATATCAAGCAACTAACCTTCCCCTTAAGACTTAAATGCATTCCCCATTTTTTCTTTCTCCTGGTGAGCAGCTTAAGTGGATTTGGCTAATAGAGGTTTAGATTGAGTGCAAGAATGTTTTAAGACCTTTATAAGCTTCAACACTATTTCTTTTGGAGGCTCATTCCACACCTTATCAAAAAATTTTAAATGTCCCCTTAAATAAAATGTTTGCTATAAAAATAATTTTAAAGCATTTTAAAAGGTTGTTTTTCTTATGACAGCAACATGATAAAGTTAATAAACAAAGGCAATGCAATGAAAAATATGAACTAGGAAGGATCTATCATAAAGGGAGTTAACCATCAGTGGGAGCATTAAAAAAAAAAGTGTCAAGGAAAAATGCAGTGCACATTAAAATCCCATGTAGGGAAAAGAGTTTCTCTCATGGCCACTGTTGCACAAATCTAGAGGGCATTATTTATATAAACTGTCATGCAAATGGTACTTACTAAAATTGTGCTACATGGCAGCCATGTCGCTGCTTGGGGCAGGAACAAACTGGTCCTGTTTAGGAGGCAGGTGTGCCTGTGGAAATGAGCACATCCACCTGTCAAACCTGGAGCCATTAGACACTGCAATCAAAACACCAGCAGCCTCGACTCTGATTCCAGGATCTCTAAGAGGTCTTGTGATTATAATTTGACTTCCCATGCAGTTTCTTACAGAGATAGAATATGATGGACAGAGAAATGAATGTCTATCCCCCCTTGACAATTATTTTTCTCAATGTAAATGAAATCAGCATTATCCATTAGTCCACTGTAATCTTTGTTACAGTGAATCAACAACCCCAAGTTTGATCTAGTCTAAGCAGATAAGACCAAATTTTGACTTTGAATACAAAGATCAAACCCAGACCTAGAATGTTTTTGCAAATATAATACAATCGTGTAATGCTTCTTAAGGACAGTCAGTGGGTCAAAACTGTCATTGCAGTGGTTCAAACACCTACGCATTTGAACTTAAAATAGGGTGAGCTCCTGAGGAATACTGGGCTACTTTCAAGTAGAATTTGAGAAGTAAAGGCAGTTGATAAAGGAAAGAAAATATCAATTGTACATATGAAATGCTTTTATTTACATAATTTCATTTAAATCTCAAAACCTTATGAGGTAAGTTCATGTTATCTTCAATTTGATGAAGAGGGAATGGGTGCTCAGTGAGATTCCTAGCTGCCTAAGGCCACATAGCAATAGGGAGGAGCCAAAATGGGTCACAGAATCACCAGGATTTAATTGCACATGGGTACTATTGGTATCATGTAAGTAAAGTGAATGAAATTGATTAATCTGTCTCACTGGAGAATGAATAAATATACGAAAGGAAAGAGAACTGGAGTATATTCACAAGGCGAGCGCTTACTGAGGAGGATATTGACATAATTAGTGAGCTTAGACTATACTAATGAATAGCAATAAGTGGTGAACACTGTAATGAAAATAATATCCTCCATCAAGAAGTCAAGAAATAATGCAATAACTAACTTAATTAATGTATACTGGTTACAACTTGAGTTAGATTTTTTATTTAGCTATGAATTTGGGCTTATCTATTTTTTTTATAAGTAATCCTAGACTTGAAAATAGCTAAAGACCTATCTGTGTAAAAGAACAGAGTGAAATTTGTGGGTAAATGAATTTTGGAAGCTATGAAATTAGGCACATCGACAAGAATTGTTTGACTAACAAAAAAATGATTTTTATGGGTGGTTTGAGATATACAAAGTTTAAAAAAATCCTGAAATTGCATAATTAGTGTGACAGATAGCTAATCGGGCATATGTTGATTCCAAAAGAAATGTGTGGCATTTTTAGTGTCAGAGGATCAGATATTAAGGACTCTACACCAGCTGGGTCTGCATTGCCATCTGATAATCAGCAACTTGGCAAAAGTGTGTTCACACAGATCACAGTGTGGTTGCTTTTGACTAGAAATACCACCACGGTAGTTTTAATTAGAGACATGTCAAGTAATTCAGTGTTAACAGTGGTATGGATGAACTAGAGCTGGTTACAGTCTGAAAAACTCTATGGACATTTACTCCATGTATGGGAGTCTCTTGGCAACATTTCTGTGAGCTGAAAATAATTCATATTATATCTGCTGGTCCTTAAGTCATGTCCCATTGTGTATAATGCCATGACTAAATGGAAAAAAAACAGATGTGGCAATTAAAAACTAAAAGTGATACCCATTTATTTTTGGCCAGAGAATTACTACACAGACTGCATTTTCTTTCTTAGCCAAAGGAATGGCATATATAGAGTAACTATTATTTTCCTGCTGTTTATGAATAGTTCATGAATCATAACCAACGCCCAACCACCTGCATTTTTCTATTTTAAAACCATTTAAAAATATTCTTATATTCATTTACTGAAATTTCTCTAGACTTCTAAAATAAAGTGATATGTGTGTTGCCCATTTTTTTTTTAGACGATTTGGCTAGAAAGTAAAAAGCAGTGAAATAACTGAAATAAAAGAGCAGTTTTGAACAAGGCTTGTACTCAAAGTGAAATTTAGAAGCCTAGAGATAGATAATAAATAATGACATTTCCCAAGTCTACAGGCATGCCTGTTGCAAAATCAAAACAGCCATGCTCTTGTTTGACAGTAACTGATCAATTCAGCTATTGATCTATACAGGTCCACTTTTAAGAAGACTAAAATATATCAAGTAGACTTTAAAAATATTTATGCAGGTTAAATATTTTAAAATATATGCTTTTGCAAAGATATTTGAGAAATTTCAAGAAATTAAAGAATAAAAGATAGCTTCTGCTGCCACAGGGGTTACAATTTAGTAAGCTTGTAACACAACTAGCTAGAGTTATATAACTACTCTATAGGTAACTGGATTCTAAAATAAAGTATGTTAAGTATGTTAAGTTTAAATATGCTATGTAGGATCATGATTAAAAAAAACAACAACTATGACTGAATACAATTCCTATAAAAATCCTTAGCTGAATTATTTGAGTGAATTCACAACAAGATCCTAAAACTCATATGAAAACAAAAGTAGCCTAGAAAGGCCAAAACAATCTTAAAAAGAAAAAAAAAATTCGAAGGACTGACTTTTTATTTCAATACACACTACCAAGCAACAGTGATCAGGATCGTGTGGTACTGGCATAAAGAGTGATATACCACTCAATGAAATAGAACTGTAAGTTTAGAAATATACTTTCACATTGATTGATTTTGATTTTGGTCAATTGATTTTGATAAGGGTGTCAAGACAATTCAATGGAAAAAGAAAGGTCGTTTAAAAAATCTGTGCTGAGACAACTGGGAACAATATGCCAAAGAAGGAACTTGAAACAGTACACTGCATTATATGCAGAATTAATCCAAAATGTATCAAAGGCATAAATGTAGGAGCTAAAACTACTAGGCTCTTATAGAAATATATAGGTAACTATCTTGGATTGGGCACTGGTTGCTTAGATATGATATAAGTGCAAGCAAAAAAAGAAGTAAATTAGAAAAATTGGACAACATCAAACTATCTATAAACCAACTACCAACTATCTATAATTAAGACACCACTGTGAAAATCCCAGAATCTGGACCCTGGAGACCAAGAAGGACTGCATTAGAAGGGGAAGAAGAGCAGCTACATTCTGACTGCCTTGCCCCTTCCCTAGGTTAGTATAGCACTGCACCAAGAGGGCCCTCTTGGGCTTAATTTTCCTCCTGTAGGACAATGGGAGCCCAAGATGGACATTTAGATCCCTCAACATTACAGGACACTTCCGAGGATGGCTCCTCAGGTCTCTACTCATGGAGAGAATGTTGAAGAGGGTACATTTAGGGTATGTAGTTCTCATTGGGAGAATCTATGAGGTTTGACTACTTGGGATCAGATAGAGACAGAGAAGAGGAATGAGGCTTACAGCAACCAGTGTTCATATCTTGATGGATGGCATTCATGCTTGCAGTGGAGCTCAAGCAAAGATCATGGCCACTGGATCTTCCCACCAGCAGCACTGAGTTTATTGCCCAATCTGGCCAGGGAGCACAGCTGGCACTTCCACCTAATTTGGATTCTCAGCCAACAAATCATAACACCCATGTAACCTGTCCTATGACCCTGGCTAAGCAGGAATAAAATTTGCAGCCCTACCCAACTCTTGAGTATAAGCTTCAGTTGCACACAACCAGGAAGCCTGGACAGCTTCAGAGCCCATTCTACAGCCTACTTGGGCAGAGAGCCAAGCCAGCGGCCCCGCCCTACTGTTAAGAATAGCTTCTGGTCTGGCATAAACAGGGAACCTGAACAGTGACTTTAGGCAAGCCTGGAGCACAGCCTGCAGTACCACCTAGCTGCAGAGCCAAGCCTATAGCCCTGCCCTGAGGCAGAACCCAGTCTAAGGGCCTTGCCCAATTGCTGAACACAAACCAAAGGTGGTGAGTACAGATAGTGACACTACTTGACTGCAGAGCACAGCTCTAGCACTGTCTGATTGCAGAGCACAGCTTTAAGCCTCAACCAGTTGTGGAGCACTGTCTCTGGTCCTGTCTGAACAGATTCCAGCCAATGGCACTATATAGTCAGTGAGCATAATCTGAGATCCCTCTCAAGCAGGAACAATTGTAGACCACAATCCACCAAACTGCACAATCATGAAGTCCAACCAGTGTCATCACCTTTCCAGGGAACACAGCCTACGAGCTTTCCTGACTAAAGGTGTTTGCAGAGCCCACCTAACAGTCCCACCTGATTGTAGAACATAGCCAGTAGCCATGCCAAGTCAGGGAGTCCACCCAGCAGTCCTTCATGAATGAAGAACCCAGCGAGCTGGTCCAACCAACCACACAAGACAGCCAGCAACAACCCCCTGTCTTAAGAGCATGGACAATAGCCTCACCCAACTAGATACTCTTACAGCAAGCTCCATCTCTCCAATGACCCATCCAATGAAGATCTTTTCATGCCAAAGCAAAACTTTAATGGCTAGAAGAGGAGACTATCTCCTCAGATGTATAGACCACTGCAAGGAAACAATAATCATGAAAAATCAGGTGAACATGACACCATCAAATGACACTAATAAACCTCTAATAACAGAACTAAAAAAAATGGAGATATATGTACCGTCTGACAAAGAACTCAGAAAAATCCACTTAAAAGTCAGTGAACTACAAGAACGACACACAAGTAAACAAACTTAGGAACTGACAATGATGAATGAAATGAGAAATTCAACAAAGATATAGAAACCATTAAAAAAAGAAAAAGAACAACAGAAATTCTACAGCTAAAGAATAGAATAACTAAACAACAGACTTGACTAGATAGAAAAGGAATCAATGAACTTGATGACAGGCCATGTTAAATTATTCAGTGAGAAGAGCAAGTAAGGTAAAAGATCTGTATACTGAAAACTTTAAGACATTGATGAAAGAAATCAAAGAAGACACAAATAAATGAAAAGATATCCCATGTTCATGAATTGAAAGACCTTATATTAAAATGCTATTTCTATAGCTTGAATGAAATTCCTTTAAGATTCTAAGAGCATTTTTTCACAGAAACAGAAAAAGAATCCTAAAATTTGTATGGAACAACAACAACAACAAAAATCCCCCAACCAAAGCAATTCTGAGAAAGAAAAACAAAGCTGGAGGCATATACTTCCTGATTTCAAACTGTATTACAAAGCTATTTGAAATAGTATGGTACTGACATAAAAATAGAACAAGGAACAGAATTGACAACAAAAATAAACTCATGCCCATATGAGCAATTAATATTTGACAAGGGCACCACAAGTATACAATGGGGAAAAGATAGTCTCTTGAATAAATGATGTTGGGAAAACTGGATATTTATATTCAAAAGAATGAAACAGGTATCCTATCTTACAGTGTTCACAAAAATGAACTCAAAATGGATTAAAGATTTAAATATAAGATCTGAAACCAAATGCCTCCTAGAAGAAAACAGAGAAAAATCTCCTTAGTCTTGGTCTTGGCAATGATCTCATGGTGATGACACCAAAAGCACATGCAACAAAAGCAAAAATAAAAAAGTGCGATTACATCAAACTAAAAGTCTCCTGGACAGCAAAATAAATAATCAACAAAATGCAAAGGCGACCTATGGAATGAGAGAAAATATTTACAAACCACATATTTTATAAGGATTATCCAAAAAATATATAGATAACTATAGCTCAATAGCAAAAGACCCCAAATAATCTAAGAAATAGGCAAAAGTTTATTGCAACATTATTCATAATAGCCAAGATAGAGAAACAACTGAAGTGTCTGTCAATGGATGAATGGATAAAAAAGATGTGGTATAAATTAATACAATTTATAATATTTAGTATATAAAAATATAAATATAGCTGAATACTATTCAGCTATCAAAAATTAATTTTGCATTTACAATAACATGGAAGGACATTACTGTAAGTGACGTAACTTGGAGAAATACAAATACTGTACATCATCTCCTCTTTGTGGAATGTAAAAACAAACCAAAATTGTAAATGGGGACAGTAAAATTGTGGTTACCAGGGCCTTGGAGATGAGGGAATGAGAGAAATATTTAAGGGTACATAGTTGCAACTAGTAGATAAATCATTCCTGGAAACTTAATACATAGTACAGCATTAATAGACAACAAATCTATATTATAAATATTAAACTTGCTAAGAGACTAAATCCCAGTTGTTCCCAATACTAGAGGAAATGATAATAATGTGATGTGACAGAGGTGTTAGCTAATACTACAATGACAATCATTTTGCAATATAAATGTCAATGTGCTGTACATTTTAAACCTATACAATGTTGTATACCAAATATATTTCAATTAAAGATAGGAAGGAAGAGGGGAGGGAGAAAGGGAGAGAGGGGACAAGGAAAGGAGAGACAATACTATCATTTTTTCTTGAAATGCAATAATACTTCTAGAAAACTAAAAAGAGGGCAGCCCAGGAGGCTCAGCAGTTTAGCGCTGCCTTCAGCCCAGGGCACGATCCTGGAGACACAGGATCGAGTCCCACGTGGGACACCCTGCATGGAGCCTGCTTCTCCCTCTAACTGTGTCTCTGCCTCTCTCTCTCTCTCTCTCTCTCTCTCTCTCTCTGTGTGTGTGTGTGTCTCATGAATAAATAAATAAAATCTTAAAAAAAAGAAAACTAAAAAGACTGATTAAATAAATAAAAATATTAATACAAATATATTAATACAAAGAAGCTGACTAAAAATATTACAAAAATAAGTAGCTGTATTATATACCAACTGAAGCAAGATAGAAAATATAATGGAAAACAAAATATTCCATTCTTAATAACCCCCAAAATGTTAAATATCTAGAAATTGGCTACACAAGAAAATGTGTAGGACTTATTTGAACTAAGTATAGAATCTTACCAGAGTCTTAAAAATAATTGATTTCCTGAATAGAAAGGGTGACTACTAAAAATTTTAACTCTTGGAGCACCTGAATGGCTCAATGGTTGAGCATCTGCCTTTGGTCAGGTTGTGATCCCGGGGTCCTGGGATGGAGTTCTGAATCAGGATCCCCGAGCGGAGTCTGCTTTCCACTCTGCCTATGTCTCTGCTTCTCTCTGTGTGTCTCTCATGAATAAATAAATTAAATCTCTTAAAAAATAAAAATTTTAACTCTTCTCACTAATTGGGTTGGTTTCATATAATATCAAACATGGTTCTAATGACCTTTTTTGGAGCTTAAGTGTTAAATTTATAATAATATGGAAAATAACTTCTATCGGGAAGAGATATAGGACACTAAAAATAAATAAAATCTTGCAATTTTAGTAAATTAAATAAATAATACTAATAACTTACTAATTAAAATTTAAAAATTGAGGAAAAAAAAAGTGAATGTGTGGCCCACAAAGACTAAAATATTAACCATCTGTAAATCTTTTTTTTTTTTTAAATTTTTATTTATTTATTTACAATAGTCATACAGAGAGAGAGAGAGAGAGAGGCAGAGACACAGGCAGAGGGAGAAGCAGGCTCCATGCACCGGGAGCCCGACGTGGGATTCGATCCCGGGTCTCCAGGATCGCGCCCTGGGCCAAAGGCAGGCGCCAAACCGCTGCGCCACCCAGGGATCCCAACCATCTGTAAATCTTTACAGAAAAGTTTACTGACTCCTGTATATTTTTTAGTTATTTTAGACTTACTTAGATATACACTTTTAATCATATGCCTCTTTTGTCTATAAATATAAAAATTGAGTATAGATGCAAAAAATCAGTTAAAATATGAATACACTTCTTCCCAAAGTCCAGCTCTTTTATTTTTTTTATTTTTTATTTTATTTTTAAAGGAGGTAGAGACAGAGGGAGAAGAGAGAATCTTAAGCAGATTCCAGTCCCACTGTAAAGCCCAAGCAGGGCTCCATCTCACAACCCTGAGATCATGACCTGAGCCAAAATCAAAAGTCAGACCAACTGAGTTACTAGGTGCATCATCTATGTTATTTTTTTTCTTCATATAGTAGTATCTCCTCTGTTCAGTCTAGATATTTAGTGATATGGAATTTCTTAAAAGCATGTTCTAAATATTGTTTCTCATGATTTCTTCCAAGCCTCTGACATTCATCCTCAAATATGATGCTGACACTGTCTTGATATTATCAGACAGATTCCAGCAAGACTATGGCCTGTCAGTGCTTGTAAGACCTCATTGGTTTAAAAGATATCTGGTTTCAGAGATGTTAAAATTTGACAAGTGTATATCTTACAATTAATGAAATACAGATGATACTTTCCTCACACGATCTGAGAATAAATTCTAGGTGAAATGAAGAGTTAAGCGTAATGATGAAAATGTGAAAGATATACAGGAAACGCAGGTGAGTATGTATATAATCTGGCAGCGAATGCATCTTTTCTAAAAATACTAGATGAGAAGAAATCATAATGGAAAACATTGATAAACTTACCTGCATTGTGACCTTGGGCTTGAACTTTTATCTGTGCCTCACTTTTCCTATCTTTGAGATAGGACAATACTGCCTACCTCACAGAATGTTTTGAGGATTAAAGTAGTTGATATGTTTAATGCACTTGGAATAATGCTTGGTATATAATAAGTGCTATACAGAATGAAGCTCTCTTTTTGTATTTGACAAATAAAAATTGAAAGACTAATGTGGGAAAAAATACCATATACATCTCTGTTCTGTGTAGATATTTTTTCCACCATTAGTATGGAAGTTTGACTCTGTACTACATAAAGACATGTTCATTCTTGGAGTTCAATCACATTTCTTTTTAAAGATTTACTTATTTATTTTGGAGAGAGAGAGGAGGGCAAAGGGAGAGAGAATCTCAGACTCCACACCCAACGCAGAGCCTGCCATGGGGCTGGATCTCACAACCCTGAGATCATGACTTAAGCTGAAACCAAGAATTAGACACTTGGTGGATTGTACCACCCATGTGCCATAAATCACATTTTAGTTACAGTGAATTACACATTGCATAATATAAAAGACATTAACTGACCATTGTTTAACACATTCCATTAATCTCTATTCATTTTAAAACCCAAATATTAGATATCCCTACTTTGCTTTTGTTGTTTACTCAAATGCAGAACATTTTAATTTTCTGAATTCCTATTTCTTACTCAAATTTGGAGTAACTGACAGCTCAAAGAAGGTGTTGTGTGCTCTATAGGTCTTTGTTTATGAGTGTATATGGGCATATGTGGATTCAGACAGCAGCCTATAACTAAGTTGCTTCTCATGCAACTGCAGAAATTGTCTCAATCCCTTTCTTAGATATTTCACACAGTGGAAGGGCAGAGGTTGTGACTGATAATAAAATCTACTCAGAGATTTCACAGGGATTAATCCCATTATATTATGCAAAGTTCCCATCTAGGCAATCCTATTAGAAAGTAAACAAATCCTGTCTTTAAACAAATCATCTCTCTAAACAGATCTAAACAAAGGCATGCAATTTACATATTTTGCTCATGATTCTCAATGCAAACATGCAACTAAGTTAAAATGGGGAACAATGCTTTTTGGCAAACATTACCTAGAAAAAATAATTATAATATTTTCTATTCCCATAAGCAGGGAAAATTTTCATGTTCTAGCATAAAGATAATTTTGGTCTCTATGTGGGGAGTTTCTGTAAGAATCTAGCCTGGCACCATGCATTTAAACAAAGATAACAAAAATAATCTTAGAATGGAATAAAAGACAAATTACAAATATAAAAAGACATGAAATATAGATATATAACATATTTAATAATGTCTTTGCATTGTGTATATTATAACATCTTATCTTTTATATATGAAGAAATCATAGAGTGAAAGGATGAACATCACATCTAGGACACTTAAATCTAGGACATTTGGAAAAAAGAAACACAAATAGTCTAATAAATTTGAAAAGAGGTGTATCCACATTTAGTAACCAGAGAAATTAAGTTTAAAATGTGATACTATACTTCATCTAATATATTTGTAAAAGTTACAAATAATAGCAATTCCCAATATGGCATTAATTTCTGGAAAACATAATTTCCACACACTGTTATTGGTATTCTTTCCAGTTGGTCTCCTATTCTTTAGGATTTCTTCTATCAAAAGCTTCAAACCATATGAATATAATTTGACTGAATAGTTTATATCTGAAAACACACTTTTGAAAAATAATAGGAAAACTGAACACTATCTGTATACAAGAAAATTTATTTCAGCATTATCTATAATGTTAAATTATTTGAGATAACCTAAATTCCTGCAAATAGGGATAAAGTTTATCACATATTCTAAGTACTCTGTTGCTTTTCTTCTCAGGGGGCTTAGGCTCTAGGAATGAGATTGGGGAAGGTCAGAGGAATAAAAATTAACTGCCAATATACCTAAAACACATTCATAACACCATTATGATCACATTTCTCAGTCTGGCACAGGCTGGTGATAGACTTCTCTCATGGTAATTTCCGTCATTTTAGAATTATCCCTTTTTCCATGCTGCTTCCTTTGATCATTTAAAATAAATAAATAAATATATATACATATAATTTATAATATATTATAATATAAAATAAATTGAATATAAATAATATAATATTCCAAGGGATCTAGAAAACTGCACATACACATGAGTAGGGCTATGCACTTGCCAGGAAAGATCTAACAGAGTGTTTATCTCTTGTTTCTGGTTAAACTGGAGTTCCCATAGAAGCGGGAAATGAAAACAAATGTTGTAAATGACCTGAGCATTGAAGGTATACTCCAACACACACACACACACACACACAGATTTTCAGCAAAGATCAGAAACCTAATTTGTTCAAGCATTTTAAGGAAATCCCCAACAATTATGAGCTGCCCAATAAGCTAGCACAACAGAGACTTCATCATAGTCAAATCATCAAAAGCCAAGGACAAAACCAGAACTTTAAAGCAGCAAGACAAAAAGGGTTTATCATGTACAAGGGATTGTCAAGAAGATTGACAGTTGAATTTCCATCAGAAACCGGGGAGACTAGAAGGCAGTGAGATGCCGTATTCAAAGTGCTGAAAGAAAAAGACAGTCAATCAAGATTTCTCTATCCAGCAAAACCATCCTTCAAAAAGGAAGTTGAATCAAGACTTCTCAGATAAGCAAAAAAAAAAAAAAAACAAAAACCTAAGAGAATTTATCACTAGCAGATCTGTCCTACAAGAAAGAGTAAAAGCAATTCTTCAGGTTGAAATGAAAGGACACTAGATAGTAGCTCGAGTCCACACAAAGAAATAAAAAGCACCAGTAATTAAACTGTGAAATTATAAATGTAAAGACACTATAAATGTATACTTTTTAAAAATCTTATCTATCTCCTATCTGATTTAAAATACTACTGCAGAACACCAATAAAAATTAATTTATAAAAATAAAAAAAAATAAAATAAAATAAAATAAAATAAAATAAAATAAAATACTACTGCATAAAGCAATAATTATAAAATATATTCATGGGTTTATACTGTATAAAGATGTAATTTATATGATAATACTCCTAAAAAGGAGGATGGAGAAAATAAAGCTATGTTGGAAAAAAGTTTTTGTATGCTATTAAAATAGTGTAATAGATATAACAAAAAAATAGTAAACTCATAAAGGAATTGAGTAAAGTTGTAGGATACATAAATAAAAATCACTAACAAAAAACACTAACAATAGTAACAATGAACTATGTTAAAAGGAAATTAGGAAAACATTCCATTTATAAAACTTCAGAAATAATAAAATATTTAGGATTAAGCCTAAGGAGACAAAAGCCTAGTATACTGAAAACTACAAATCTCAGATGAAATAAATTAAAGAAGACACTAACAAATAGCAAGATATCCCATGGTCACAGATTAGAATAAGTAATACTATCTAAATGTCCATACTATCCAAGGCAATGTTCAGATTCAATGCAATTCCCATTAAAATTTTAATGGCATTTTTCACAGAAATAGAAACAATAATTCTAAAATTCATACGGAACTGCAGAAAACCTCAGAAAGCCAGAACAATCTTGAGAAAGAACAAAGCTGAAGGTATCACACTTCCTGAATTCAAAATATATTTAAAAGCGATTGCAATTAAAAGTGTAGGGTCCTGGCACAAAGGTAGACATATAGACCTCCAGAAACACATCTATGCATATATGGCTAACTGATTTTTGACAAGGGTATCAAATACACAATGGTGAAAGGATAGTCTGGGAAAACTGGTTATCCACATGCAAAAGAATGAAATTGGACCCTTATCCTACACTAAACACAAAACTAACTGAAAATGCATTAAAGACTTTATGCAAGATGTGAAAACTTAAGATCTCCTAGTAGAAAACAAAGGAAAAATCTTCATGGCATTGATTATGGTAATGATTTCTTGGATATGAGACCAAAAGCACAGCCAACAAAAGCAAAAAGAGAAAAGTGGGATCACACCAAACTAACAAGCTTCTGCACAGGAAAGGAAACTATCAACAGAGTGAAAAGACAACCTATGGAATGAAAGAAAATATTTGCAAACCGTTTCTGACAAGGGGTTAATTTACAAAATATATAAAGAATTCCTACAACTCAATAACATCATCATCAACAACACAACAATAACAATAGCTCAATTCATAAATCGACAAGAAGATTGGAATAGACATTTCTCCAAAAAAAAAAAAAAAGAGAGAAAAATGGCCAACATGTATATGAGAAGTTCAATGTCACTAAGCAAGGAAATACAAATCAATATCACATGGGATATCTTGTCACATCTGTTAGAGTGGCTATTAGCAAAAGACAAAAGACAACGTTTGGCAAAGATATGGAGAAACTAGAATCCTTTTTTTTTTAAAAAAAATATTTTATTTATTTATTCATGAGAAACACACAGAGAGAGGCAGAGACACAGGCAGAGAGAGAAGCAGGATCCATGCAGGGAGCCCGATGTGGGACTGGATTCCAGCACTCTGGGACCATACCCTGAGCCAAAGGCAGACCCTCAAACTGCTGAGCCACCCAGGTGTCCCATGGAATTCTTGTATACTATGGGTGAGAGTGTAAAATAGCACAGCTGCTATGTTAAACAGTATGGTAGTTCCTGAAAAAATTAAAAATAGAACTACCATATGACCCAGCAATCTGGGAATGCATCCAACAGAATTGAAATCCAGATCTTGAAGTGATATTAGCATTCCTGTATTCATTGCAGCACTACTCTCTGTAGCCAAGATGTGAAAACAGCTTAAATGTCCATTGATAGATAAATAGATAAAGAAAATGTGGCATATATACACAAGGGAATATCATTCATTTTTAAAAGGGACAGAAATCCTGTAATATAAGACAACATGGACGAACTTTGAAGACATTATGCTAAGTAAAATAACCCAGTGATAAAAGGACTAATATTGCATGATTCCACCTATATGAGATATTTTTAAGCCATAGAAGCTTAGAATAGTGTGGTGGTTGCCAGGGGCTGGGCGGGTTGCGGGGGGGGGGGTGGTGATGGGGAAATAGGAGTTGCTATTTATTCAAAGAATATAAAATTTCAGCTATGCAAGTTGAGTCAGTTCTAGACATCTTCTGTACAACATTGTGCCTACTGTTAATAATACTATATTGTGCACTTAAAAATTTAAGAGGGTAGATCTTACATTGTATTTTCACCAACACACAAAAATAAAACAAAAAGAAAGTCAAGAAAGTTGACCTTGAGCATATTCTTTTCAGGCATCATTTTATCTGTCCCTTGTTATCTTTTTTTTTTCATTTTAATTAGCAAAATATTACATTGTATTTTATTTTTCATTTCCTCTTCTCGCACTTATTCCACAAACTAGAGCTGTCTGACTTCTCTCATCACTCCTGCAACAAAACATGAACAAAAACCCTACCAACTGAAAATAATCCATGGACAATTTTATCCCTATCTTAAACTTTCAGAAGCAAGGACAGGTTGATTCTTCTCTTCTACAAATATTTCTTTTTGCCTTGGATTCATTGACTTCATACATCTAGGTTTTTAAATTTTTTCTATAAAAGTTTCTTTGTTTCTTTTGATTATTTCATAGGCTACACATTTTGTACCTCTGATTTAGTAATGTTTCCCCCAAAGTTTTGTCCTTAGTCTACTGTCTGAGATTGAGTGATTTCATGAACTCTCATCATTTTAGTTACAACTGACACAGCATAGACATATGGTTAAGAATTCAGGCTCTGGAACAAGACTTTCTGGTTTCAAATTGCAACTCTAGGCAATTTTCTTAATCTTTCCATGCCTCAACTTTCTTTTCTGTATAGGAGGAAACATAATAGTATTTATCTCAGGTTTGTTGTCAGGACTAAATACATACATGCAAATTGTTTAGAAAAGTTAGTGATACATAATAAAGCACCAGAAATGTTAGATCTTATTGGTACTATACCTCTATGTATGTAAAATTCATACATATCTATCTCAAATTCTATCTTCTAAAATTTTTTCTTTATTTTTTGCATCACTCTACTTATAATGTATGAATATAGATTTGTACTAGAAAATATTGCAAAGGCAATGTGAATTTCAAAAGAATTACTTACCTTATTTAATATTTATGTCTTTTTTATGGTGCATATTTCCAGTCACAAGTTAGAAATCTATAACCTTATTTTTTTTTAAGATTTTATTTGTTCATCAGAGACACACACACATAGAGAGGCAGAGACAGGCAGAGAGGCTCCCCTCCATGCAGGGAGCCTGACGCGGGACTTGATCCCAGGTCTCCAGGATCACACCCTGAGCCAAAGGCGGGCGCCAAACCGCTGAGCCACCCAGGCGTCCCAATATAACCTTATTTTTAAATGAGTGGATCATATTCTTTTACATGGCATACTTGAATTGATTGTCTGTAGTTGAACATTTATATTATTTCTGAATATTTCTATAGTAATAAATTATTAGAAAAGCATTTATTGTGAATTCAGTGTTTTAAAATTGGTGGGCTAGAGAGTTGTTCAGTTGTTTACAGTTGGAGCATGTAGTTTACAGTTTAAAAGAATGGGCCATACAACATGGATGTTTTAACAGCCTTTCAGATAGCATAGCAGACTCTTTGCAAGGGCATTTCCTGTCTTCAGATATGAACTGGCTAATCAAGTAGGTAGAGAAATACAAATAATGTATATAAGGAACTTCTTTTTTGCTTTTTAAAAATTATTTATTTATTCATAAGAGACCCAGAGCAGGGCAGAGACATAGGCAGGAGAAGCAGGCTCCCTGTAGGGAGCCCGATGCAGACCAATCCCAGGACCCTGGGATAATGCCCTGAGCCAAAGGCAGATAATCAACCACTGAGCCAACCAGGAGTCCCTTTAATGTAACTTTTGAATTTGATTTTTGAGAGTTTCAAAGGCATGGCAAAGGCCTGCAGTATTGGGCTAGGCCAAGTCTCACAAAGCAGACACTGATATTTTTAAAGTTAGAAGCCTATTGTGACTAATTTCTTAGAAAATAAAAGGCAGATACCTCACCTAGACTGCCTCGCATGACCGCAGAAGTCCCAGTGGCAGTGGCGAGATACCAGCAAGCTTCTAGATATGAATGATTAAGCTAATTCCTAAGTAAAATAATTCTGAAATATAATTACTTTTCTTCTTTATAGATTGACTACTTGTCAGGTGCCATTTGGCACTAGAGATTGAGATGTAAGTACGGCATAGATTCTGATGTTACAGGGCTCATGATTTAGCAGAAAATGGGGATATTTAAATACCCTAAGTGTAGAGGCACCAAAGAGTATCGTAAGAGAGTCGTATTGCCTTGACTAAAAGCTTCACACAAGAGCTCAGTCTTAAAAGAATCAATAGAAGTTTCCAACTAGAAAAGTAGACAAACAATGTTTCTGACAATAAAAGTGATGTGCACAAAAGCACAGTGGCATGTTACGATGTACTTGGTTGGTAAGAAGACAGACATTTTAGCACTGAGGAAGTGAAAGACAAATGAAAAAAATCTGAAAACAAAACAAAAACAAAAATAAAAATAAAAACACTGCATCTGGTAGTCTGTCTTTGGCAATCTCCTCTCCCAATGTCCACATACTCTTCCAGCAAGCACTGATATTTAACAAGAAGCCAATAATCAAGGATCTCTTTCTATTTCTGGAAATCTTTCTCCAATTATTATATTAGTATGATTCCTGATAGTTCCTCATATTTCAACAAATATGTATTTCTTACTATTTGCAAACTTTAAAAAAATAAGTTTACAGTATAAATTATACAAACTACAGTAAATTTGCTGGTAGTGTAATATTTGATTGGTGCCATACACTGAATATTTGTGTCCCCTGGCTCATCCAAATTCATATGTTGAAACCTAATTTTCATTGTGTTGGTACTTGAAGGTGGAGCCTCTGGGAGGTGTGTGGAGCCCTCATGAACCGATGATAAAAAAGACTCCCAGAGAGCTCCCACACTTTTTCTGCCATGTGAGGTTACAGTAAAAAGATGTGATCTATGAACCAGGAAGGAGGAATGACACCATAAACGGAATCTGCTAGCACCTTGGTCTTTGAACTTCTCAGCCTCCAGAACTGTAACAAATAAATTTCTGTTGTTTATTAGCCACCCAGTTAATGATATTTTGCTATAGCAGCCCAAATGGAATAAGACAATATCTGGGGGCAATATTAAAGTGCTTCAAAGGACACAAAAATACTAATTTGACGGGATACCTGCACCCTAATGTTTATAACAGCATTACCTACACCATAGCCAAATTATGGAAAGACTCCAAATGTCCATCAACTGATGAATAAAAAAGATGTGATCATCTGTTTTCTATCTATCTATCTATCTATCATCTATCTATCTATCTATCTATCTATCTATCATCTATCTATCATCTATCTATCTATCATCTATCTATCTATCTGTCATCATCATCTATCTATCATCTATTATCTATCTACAATGGAATAATCCCCAACATCTATCTATCATCTATCTATCATCTATCTATCTATATCTATCATCTAACATCTATCTATAATGGAATATTAGTCATAGAGAAGAATGAAATCTTGCCATTTGAAACAATGTGGATGGAGCTATGCCAAACAAAACAAGTCAGCCAGAGAAAGAGAAATACTGTATGATTTCACTCATATATGGAATTAAAGAAACAAAACAAACATAGGAGGAAAAAAAAGAGAGGAAAACCAAGAAACAAACTCTTAACTATAGAAAACAAACTGATGGTTACCAGAGGGGAACTGGCTGGAGGGATGGGTTAAATAGGTGATGGGAATTAAGGAGGGCACTTGGGATGAGCACTGGGTGTTGTATATAAGTGTTGAATCACTAAATTCTGTACCTGAAACTAAAAAGAAAAAAAATAAGACCTAAGTCCTTGAGGTTTTATTGACTTTTGGTAGGAAATGGTTACTGTCAGATGCATAGAGCATCCCCCAAGTCTACACCTACCTCTCATTAATTTTTCTTGCCCTGTCTTAAATATGACTTCTAGGATACCTGACCTCCTTGACTGTTAGTACTCCAAGATTATACTGTATTTTTCATGCCCTCATATGTCACATTTTAGTATAATACCTTACCTGATTATTTGTCTCTTTAAACTATAAACTCCGAGGAAAAAAGCCATGTCTCTTTGCTCTACTTTGCATATCCAGACCCCAACACCTATTCTCTAACATCAGTTAAATCCTTTTCTATTAATCAGCCATGGCCTTTCAAGTAGCTTTTTCCTGAGACTAGTAGCACAAGAAGGGAGTATGATCTGGCCTGGCCTCTTCCTTGATGATGTAGAACTTAATGGCACGTCCCATTTTCTGGAAACAGAGCTAAAATAAAACTGTATATTCAAATATTGAATCTAGTGCTTTTAGCACTGTGCTTCAGCTACCTGAGCTAATCAGTCACACAGAAAGTACTGCTTGGGCCATGTGACAACTGGTGACATTTCAAAATAAATTGAATAAATAAGTAATAAATAAGTCACTGGATGTGATTCTGACCTAGCAGGAGGATAAATGGCTAACTTAAGCACTATCAGAGCCCTATATGGAGATTTGAAAAAAAAAATCCCTATATAATACATGGGTTTTTAAACTTTATGCTATATCATTATTGTAGAACATGAAAAATGCAGATGTAAGCAGAGTTGAATATGAACATCCTTATTTAGCCACTAACAGGAAACCATAAGTTACTACCCTTACCTGAAGTAAGTTGCTGTGAGTCATTTGCTGTGCATCCTTAAAATTGTTTTAAATACATTTACACATGTGGAGATATTTATCTATATACAATTGTTCATTTTATTACGTAAGTGGTACACTATATTACTTGTTTTATTACTTGCTTTTTTCACCTTTCACAATATGTGGTGATATTTTCACATTACTGACATAGATTAAATGCCTAATTTTTAAATAGCTACTATGTATTTTATAGCGTGCATGTCTAGAATGTAATTACTTTCCTATCATTCAATCTTTGGGTTATTTCATGTATTTGGAATTTGCAAAAATACTAGAGTGGACATTTTGGTGCACAGAAATACAAGATTTCTTCTAGATAACAAGGAATGGAACCTCAGATGGAAAGGCATATGCAAATTTAAATTTGTTGAAATTATTATAAAAGGCCTTTATTTTCCATACTCCCACCAACAGAACATGAGTATGTACATTTTTCTATACTTCATTAATGTGAATATCACTAATCTTTTCTGGAAGTTAAAGCATTTCATTTTATTTTATTTGCATTTCCATAATTATAATTGAATGTTTTTAAATATTTCTTGTTCCTTTTTCTGTACATAGATTATTCATAGCATTCACCCATTTTTCTCTGTTGGATTTTCTCACTGACTTAAATGAATCCCTTAAAAATTCTGTGTATTAACCCTTTGTTATACATGTTATAACTTTATTCTCAATTTATTGCTTTTCCATAACCTTGTTATGATGTCTTTTATTATACAAGTTGTACATTTCTCCTTTATAGTTATAAAGTTTTGCTAAAAAAAAAACATTCTTCTACACAAGATAATAAAAGTGTCCCTATTTTGTCCTTATGTTTTCTTCTTCTTTTTAAAAAATGTTTTAAAGATTTATTTATTTATTTGAGAGAAAGAGCAAGACAGAGTGAGTAGGGAGAGAGGCAGAGGAAGGGGGAGAAATCTGGGACTATCCATTGAGCACAGAGCTCAACACAGGGCTCCATCTCACCACCCTGAGATCATGACCTGAGCCAAAAACCAACAGTTGGATGCTCAACCAATTGAGCAACCCAGGTGCCCCCTGATGTTTTCTTTTCAAATTTTCAACTATACTTTTTTTTCTTTCATATATCACACTACATGTTAAAAGAAACTTAGAAAACCAGTCTTATATTTGACTAATAGAGGAATTCAACCATCTTTTCCCCTTAATACTTGATTAGTTTCTTTTAATTTTTAAGTGTTTCTTATACCTATTTCTTTGAAATTTATTCTATTTATGCATTGGAAAATGAATCAATTTGATCTGTTTATATGATTATCCAACATCATATAATCATCATATGATTGCCCTAACATCATTTATTGGAAGTTCACTTTTTTCCCCACAGGAATATGAGATTTGTCTTAACTCCATATGTACATTCTGAGTCCACTGTATCACATACTGAGTATATTTGTCAACTCTCTATTTTGTTTCCTTGGTCTATTTTTGGCACCAGGATCACACTGTTTTAATGATAGAGCCATTGTAGTATGTTTAATACATGGTAGGGATAATTCCTCTCCTATTGCTTTTCTTTTTCAGAATTTTCCTAGTCATTTGTGCATTTTTATTTTCCTATGTCATGTTTAATATCAATTTGTCTATTTCCAGGACAAAACTAATTAGTATTTGATTGGAAAAGCATTAGATTCATAAATTAACTGAGAACAAACTATTGATACAGTGTCTTTCCGTTTACTGAAGTCAAATTTTGCACTTTTTGGGAACTATTATTTTTGCTTTCCTCTATAAGCTTAATTTTTTTTTACCTTTTTCATGTTATTATAAAAGAAGTATTCCCCTCCAGTATATCTTGTGCCTGATTATTATTTTTGTATTTGTGCTATTGTTTTATTATTGATGTTCTAGGAGTTTCTAGATATATTGTCATGTCACTGACAACTATATATACAGTTTTACTATGCTTTCATTTGTTTTCTTTTATTTAATTGTACTGGCTAATTTCTCCAGTTGAGTGTTGAATACTGGTAGATGTATCGGGCATCTTTGCCTATAAATCACTTAGAAAAGATGCTGGATTTTTCGGTATTTGTATATCCAAAAGATGAGGAAACAACTGTTCATTCCATTTTCTTAGGAGATTTTATAATTCAGTTTTGTCAAATTGTTTTTCATCATCTATAGAAATGATTGTGTTTTTTTCTCCTTTAGTCTTAGTAATATGATTAGATACAGTAATGAACTATCCTTAGTTTCACGGTATGAATTCTACTTGTTTGCTTAATGTGATGGTGAAGTGAAATAGTTAATATTTTATTTAGGATTTTTGGTTCAATATTCTTAAGTGATATTGATCTATAAATTTGTTTTAATTCTGTTCCATCTTTATTAGATTTAGATGTTAACATCATGTTTACTACATAAAAATGATTGGAAAGTTTTCTCTTTTTTCTACATTCTAAAAAAAATTTATCAAGCAATTGAAATATCTTTCTTCAAGGTTAGAATTCACCTTGAGTCTGTTTGGGCCTATATTTTTCTATTAGATGCTTGATAAATTGTCTACTTCATCTGTGGAGTTGGTCTTTTTCAAGCTTTCAAATTAAAAGCCTATATTTTCTTCAGAAATTATGTGTTTCATTTAGGCTTTAAATTTATTTGTTTGGGGGTGCACCAAATACTGATCATAATGTATTTTAGTTTTTATGTATCAATACAGAAATTAGGACACGGACATCTTGGTGAAAAATGGGTGTCAAAATTTAGCCTACCACTGTATCCTCTCTATACTACTCTTGGTACCAAAATCTGTATCAGTCAGTAGTCAACCAGGGAAACAAAAACAGTGGAAGATACATATTTAGAGATTTATTGAAAGGGATTAGTTTACATAATTGTGCAGGCTAGCAAGGTAAATTCTAGATAACTTCTTTCTTTCTTCCTTCCTTTCTTCTTTCTTTCTTTCTTTCTTTCTTTCTTTCTTTCTTTCTTTCTTTCTTTCTTTCTTTCTTCTTTCGTTCTCTTTCTTTCTTCTTTCTTTCTTTCTTTCTTTCTTTCTTTCTTTCTTTCTTTCTTTCTTTCTTTCTTCTTTCCTCTTTTTTAAAAAAATTCCTGATCACATAATTTAAAGAGCATTTTTATTTAAACAGCTACATCCCCACTGTGCCTATTTTTTTTTCTGTTTCATTATTTACTCCCCTGCCTTCTCTATTTTGAATTTTGTATATATTTTTAAATGGGTTTTGGAATTTCTGATTCTTTCATGTTTGTACCTTTTTGTTTCACACAATCTATACATTTGCACCTTTTACTGGGAAAAAACTTCAGGTTCATTTCCAGCTAACTACTTCTTTCTTTACCTATATCAGTATTTATGATTAGGGACAACTAATAAGACTTTTAAAATATTTTAATTTCTTTATCTTTAGTTATTTTATTTTCATGAATTTAGTATCTACTCAAAATCTCATTAGGAGGTCTGTTATACTTAATTTAACTTTTTGGTTTGTTTTTCTATTCATTCTGCAGTATTTCTTTAGTTGGCTAGTTTCTTTTCTGGGATCCAGATCTTTGGTGACACTTTCTCCTTTGCTCATCTAGTGTTTGATGGTCACTGTGCACAACCCTTGGCTGTTAGTTCTGATTAAAGATCTTGTCTACAGTGTGAGGAGGAGACGGTAAGAGTCGGATATGATGTCAGGAAGGGTTTACCAGTTTTAAATGATCTCTGTTTTCTTTTCATAGTCTAAATATTAGTAGATAAGGAGCATATACTGTATTCTTCTCAAGAGAACATTTATAAGTAAAATTGAAAATAGAGTTTGAGAAGAGCAGCAGAAATGGCTTAAATATTAAATATGTGGATCTTGAGATCAGTTAGAACAAATTAACAATTAATATCTACTAATTGTCTAGAAACAAATGAGGTAATATTTGTGGAGTATTTTTGGAGCTAGTTTGTTATTACTACTTCAGCTGTTTCTCATTAAAGTCAAATGTCCCCTCAAATAAAACATCTTCTGGGAGAATGTATGCAGAAAATAGAACCACCCATCCTAATTCATAATTTTATTATTATTATGAACATAATTAATAGATTATTCTTACAACGTTGGAAAACATTAATTTTTGGAAGTTTTTATGTAATTAAAAAAGATCAGTGTTGCCTCATAATGGTGATGTTTGGCTGATGTTCCTTGTGTTTTTGTATCAATGGTACAATTTTTATGATACAACTTTAATAATATACTTTATAATTTATGAATTATAGAACTACTTGGCATATCTGGATACTGAAACTATAACCTTGATTAATTAACCATGATAATATAATGCAACTAATGTTTATTTACCATGCATGCATTCAGCTATTATTGTGCTGTTTGGTATACCTAATTGCTTTTATTATTATGCAGAATCTGGGGAAAAAATTAAATAGCTTCATGTAGCTCCCTACGGTAGCTGAGGGAGTGGAGAGATGATATGTAATTCAGCAAATTACATGTGCTATATTAGTTGGTAAAAAAAAAGTCTTATGAATAAAATAAAATAGCAAAGGAGATCTGGAGTTAGGAGTGGAGGAGTTAAGGTGAATGAGGTAGAGCTCTCTGATATGGTGGTATTTAGGCAAAAACTTGAACTAATAAAAATCAATGTGCCTAATATAGTACACAGCTTGTCATAAGTACCAAATAAATACTTATGCTTATTATTAGCTAAGAAGAATTTTGTTATTCACTGTACCCTTGAACTATAGCACAATAGACTTATTTTAGAAGAAAAAAATTTCTGCATTTTTAAACAAACAAAACATACTGCTACTTTAAAACATTAAATTCTAGTTATGACTTCATAAAAAGAAATGGTCTCCTTGCAGTATCAACAGAGAGAAAATAGCTAGTTACATACTGTAATAATAACTCAGTAGAGAACAGAGAACAATTTACTGGTCTCCCAATCTCTTTTTAAATGAAAAACAGTGAAGTTCAATCTTAAACAAAGTTTTCCTGCCAACTTGTCAGATGAACGACAAGAGAAGTTGTTGCTCAGCAACACAATAAGACTGAGCTCCCATGATAAGTTCTTACATAATTTCAAAACAGTACATTGGATAACAATGTACTATTCATGTAAGTAGCGAACTTGTTTTAACCGAGTCACTAAGCATTTTGAAATCATTCTTAATTAAAAGTCGAACACTAATTTTCTTACAGTAAAACTTTTGTGATGACACCATGTCTCTACTAATGTTTTATGATTCAAAGTGCACTTTGCCTTGTGTTAGAAAAATTCATTGTGACATTTCTATTGGAATTTAGCATTCTATTTCTAACAAAGGCTCTTCTTTATGCTTCTATCAGGATAAGAATAAGATGGTATCAGTAAATGACTTTAACTTGGGTGACCATCAGACTTTTTTCTCTTCTGATTTAAGTCCTTTGACAAACTGTAGATGTATTCGGTCTGGGTTCCACCTAATGATAGTTTGTTACACTTTCCGAGATGGTGTAAATATGCACTGTTTGGTTAGTCTTGAAAATAAAATTTTTAAAAAGGTAAACAAGTCCCATTCCTGAAGGCATTTAAGGAAGATCTTCAAGATCATCATACTTTACAATGGATCTACCTAATTAAATTCTTTCTGTACTTGAAACCCTAACTCAAGTCCTAACTCCAAATATGCCCTTTCCAAGGATGACAGACCTGAAAACTGTATGCATATATTGCTTTTATGTCTCTTTGCTGCCCCTAATCAGATACTGATTTGCACTGTTACTCAATGATTTTATATACATCTGTCCTGGGTCTCTTAAGAACAGAGAATACATTTTACTTACTTTATTTACTTACTTTACTTTACTTTCAGCACTTACTGTCATGCTGTGCCCAGAATATGTAATGAAATAACAAGAATAATATACATCAATTTAATTTGGGAGTCTGTGCTCTTCAAAAATATTTTCACAAATCTTTTATTTCTATGGAAACTGGAATTTACATATGTTGAATGAGTGCATTTCAACTATATGTGAATTATTAAAAATATCTAGTTTGATCCTCACAGGTTGAAAAATTTTACATTTAATGCAGTATAGATGAAGGAACCAAGCCCTAGATTAAACTATTCTTAAGAGACTTATATGTAGTCAGGAGTCAGTACTCAGTCTTTGTCATCTTACTCTAATCCCTTGCTCTTTGTAGTAATCTAAACTTTCTTAGTTAATTAAGGATTGGATAATTAGAAATACCTGATTGAATGGAAGAAGGAAGAAATGCTTGAGTGAACTTCTCTAATTTTATCACCATGTTTCATTCATCATCCATCTATGGATCCTTCTTCAACAAATATTGGATAACAAAGGTCTCCATGCTCTTTCTGTCAGATTCTTTTTTTTTTTAAGATTTTATTTATTCACTCATGAAAGAGACAGAGAGAGAGAGAGAGAGAGAGAGAGAGAGAGAGGCAGAGACACAGGCAGAGGGAGAAGCAGGCTCCATGCTGGGAGCCTGATGTGGGACTTGATCCCAGGTCTCCAGGATCAGGCCCTGGGCTAAAGGTGGTGCCAAACCGCTGAGCCACCTGGGCTGCCCACTTTCTGTCAGATTCTAAGCTCATTCTAATAGTTGCCTCACATTTGTGACAGCCATTTGATACCCACCACCTAGTGTTTCACTTTCTTAGTTTCTTATTATCTTCTCGATCTATTTTCTTCTTACAGTGAGACTAATTTTCCTCAAATTCTGTTTGGATCACTCCTATCTATATGCTAGACAATACCAGTGGATTCACATTGCCCAATCTACCTGGTACACACCCGTGGGCTTCTTAACTACCCCCTTACTTTGTTTTCTTGAGTCATCATATTGCCTGCTATAACATCAGATAAAGCCAATCTATTCTCTCTCATTTGCTCATTATTCTTGCTTCTTTGTCTTTCTTTATCACTTACTCTCTGTAAGTTCATACTTTTCTCTTCTTCAGCTGCTACCTTATTCAAATTTCACGTCCTTACGAAATAATTCTAACTACTACTTTGGGGATATTCCAAGAACTAAAATGTCTTTCATTGATATCCTTGATAAGCAATTTTTATAGTCTCCTTTCCCTTTAGATTGTTACATGAAAATAAATGTTATAATCTTATATTTCTTTTATATCTTCCTTAGCTGTCTCTGTGAAGTCACTATCAAAGTATATTGTTAAAAAGTTGTTTCTTGCCTAAAAAGGCATAGCTCTTCACAGGGCTTTTCTGGCCTCAAACAGTAATTGCCTCAGTTACCTTTCAAGGTGTATCAGCAGACAAAAAGGAATGTTCTTTATTTCAAAGGCTTCGCTGAATTACCAATGGATAATACAAGATGGTAAGCTAACCAGAGTAATCACTGTGTGTTGTCAGTATGTCAGACAAAATGAGAATCTCTTTTATACTGCCTCAAACTTTCTCCTTTGCTAGAAACAACATCCAGGTGTACATAACCTCAGACTGAAAACATTATGCTTGTCCCGAAGAGAGCAAAGTGTACAGAATAACACATGGAAAACAGTCACCTTCAAACATAGCTGTAAAATATCTACTGGTTGACTAGAGAAGAATATCTATAAACAAAGAAGCAACCCTTTCCCGATCAAAAAGACAGATATTCCATAGCTACTAGGAAAATAAAAACAAGATTTAAAAATATCTGCTATAATAGATCATGAGGACCAAAAAGAAAAAATGATAAATGGTTTTGGGAAGAGATATAATAATGATGATTAAATAAAGCTTAGAGAACACATATAAAATGTCTGAAATGAAGGCAGAGAAGCATTTCGCAAAAGGCTTTTATCAACTGGAAAATAGCTGTCAAATGTATATGGGTCAGTGCATTTGATATGTGAAGTTCCCCTAATGATTATACAAATGAGTATTCTCTCTTGTATGTGGTTCTCTCAGATGGAGAAAAGAAGACCAAGACTCCTATCTAAGGCACTCTTTTTATCTGGCAAAAGATACTCTGCTACTTTTAATGTCTAACATTTGTGAGTAAATTTAAAAGTCTTCTGGCTGCTGTGATACCTTTTTGGTTTTACTCATGACTCCATACAGACAATGGAGGCTGCCATGTGAGAGGAACTTCACTTTTCTGTAATACCCATGTTCAAACGTATTTCTTTCTGTTCTTCCATCTTTCCTTCATCCCCATCTCAGTGAAAAGATATTCTCTGTCTTTTTCTCAAGATAATAATTTCAATTCAGTTCTGGATCCCATCTCCTTCCACCAACCTAAATTTCTTCATTAGTTATACCAGTTTTCCACCTCCATCCTCTTCTTCCTGCCTGAATATCTTTTCTTACATCAAGCCTCTCCTGATTTAAGTAACAGCAACACCAAAGCAAACAAACAAACAAACAACATCTGGAAACAACTAAATGTGAAAACACTCTGTTCTATTTTTTTCCTTCTATTTATCTTAAACTCCTCCACACTTCTCAGCCAAGTTACTCAATAACAATAACACCTCTAATGCTCACCGACTAGTCACAATATACCAGGGATTTAAATATTCTATATGTAGCAGTGCATTTAATACTCTTCATTAGGTACTTATGATATTACTTTTCACTTCATATTTTAGCCCTCCACAATCTCTTGAAACCAATGGGAAAATATCAACTTTATCTTATTTGACCTGTGTGTAGCATTGGCCCATTATTTAAACTAAATATTCTTGTATTTAATATTTCTATTATAAAGTTTGAATCAAATATTTCCATTACTATTATCTCTTCTTGAACTCCTTCATATGAACTCATACATTTATTATGGATAATAATATGATCATATATATCTAGGTAAGCATTCTTTTTCTTTTTTCCTACCTGTGAAGTTATCTGAAGTATTTTTGAATGTCTCTATTTTTGAATGTGAGTCTCTATTTCCAAAAACCTTTTTTTTTACAATGGTGAAAAATTTCAGGTCTAAAGATCTTAATGATTTTGCAATTCAATAGGTCAAAATACCTTTGTAGTATTTTGTAGTACTCTTTCATTACAGAAGGGTGAAGAAACTTTCTCAGGAGGACATAATCTTTGTGAAAGTCTGAATCATGTGAAGCTTGTGTGCTAACCTGGACTTTCTAAATTTATTTAATCAGTCTGTCAGCAAAACTGATAACCTGTCCCAAAGCTGGTTGATTGGATCATTTGGCACCTAGAATAAGCCATACTTACAATGGACACTTGGCTTATGAGTGATGGATTTCACATAATGTATCTGTCTCCTGCATGGCTCCCATGAGGGCCTTTGATCCATTCAGATCATCCTGTACTCCTAAAGGACTGAAAATCAGGGCAATACAATCTCAATATTTTGCTCCATGTCCCTCAGTCCTGGGCAGCAAGCCCTAACAAATTGCAATTCTTAGATGTATTTGAGCACATTGAAACACTGGCATACAAAACTGATTTTTTTTTTCTCCAAGGTAGATGCTTTAAGACTACACTGGGAAAAGTAAGGTGAAAAATAGCTACCTCAGAGATGAATAAGAATGTATTAAAAGTTCATTCTGTGCACAAAAGTATAAAAGGAACCACAGAAGTTGATTCCCACCCCCCCCTTTAGGTAGCCACTAAAGTGTTCCATTTATCTGGACTGAAAGGAGGAAAATTTTGAGCAGCATTCTGGTGATTGCCATTGAGTTCCCATTAATTCTTTTTATTCTCTTCTGAATTTTACTCCTGAGTCCATGTTCTTACTTATCTTCTCCTCCTATCAAGTTAGTATATTTGAGTTTGATATTTTGGAGAATTCCACAATATATAGCACATTAATATGGCATGGAAATATATAGCGCATTAACGAAGATAAATTTTCAGGAAACATATTTTCAACATGTTCTCTGACTTGTCTTTTCAAGAGAAAATACAATCCTTGCATCCTACCCTATAACTCTCCTCCTCCTTTTAGGCACATATCTAATTCTGGAGTCCTAATGATTAAATAATTTATTTTTAGGTGATCTCTTTCCCCCTTTTTCCCCCTTATTTGTTTAAACTATCTCCTTAACGATGTTGTTTGATATAATTTTGAAGGAGAACTTTAGGCTTCTTAGGGAGACATGGCAAAAGGAGAGAAAACGTTATAATTCAATCATATGGAAAGGCTAACATCACTCTAGAAATGTCCATAGCATTAATTTTGAAGGAACTCAAAATACTTTTATTATGAAACTGCTATTTTTTTAATCACCCATTTTATTCAATGAATAGTTTTGAATGCCCTGCTTATAAAAAACTAGGGAATGTACCTAAATTCACCTAGTTATTATTCTCCAGGGCCTATAATTCTTCCTATCATCTCTCTGACAATAATAGAATCCATTCTTTCTTTTACATTGAAAAGGTTAGGAGAGATCACTACTTTGTCTCAATATATAAAAAAGGTCACATACACACACACACAGACAGACACAAAAAAACTGATGAAAAAAACATGGGCAGAGGACCCGAATAGACATTTTTCCAAAGCAGATAGTCCCCAACATCACTAATCATCTGGGAAATTAAAATCAAAACCACAATGAGATGTTCCCTCATACTTGTTAAGACAGCTCTTATCGAAAAGACAGAAAATAACAAATGCTGGTGAGGATGTAGAGAAAAGGGACCCCTGTGCATCAGTGAGGATGTAAATTGTAAAGCCCCTTTGGGAAATAGGATAAAGATTTCTCAGAAAAATTACAATAGAGCTACCATATGATCCAGCAATCCCATTTATGGGTTTGTATCCAAAGGAAATGGAAACAGGATCCTGACAAGATATTGGCATCTCCATGTCCATTGCAGTATTGTTCACAATAGCCAAGATATGGGAACAACCTAAGTGTCCATCCGTGGATGAAGAGATAAAGAAGATATGGTATACATAAAAAATGGAATATTATTCAGCCAAAAAAGTGAAGGAAATCTTGACATTTGTAACATGGATGGACCCTGAGGACCTTATGCCAACTGAGATTAGTCAAGAAAAATACTGTATGATCTCACTCATATGTGAAATCTAAAATAACCCAAATGCAAAAAAAACAAAAAAACTGAGCTCATGGATATTGATAACAGATTGGTGGTGGCCAGAGAGGCTGAGAGAGGAAATGGGCAAATGAACTTGAAAGGTACAAACCTCAGTTATAAAATAAATAAGTCCTGGGGATGTAATATACAGCATAGTGACTACAATAATACTGTATTGCATATTTGAAAGTTGCTAAGAGAGTAGATATTAATACTTCTCATCATAAAAAAAATTTTAAGTCATATATTCACTTAGCACTAAAAGAAAGAGTTCGAATTTCTGAAACCTCCAGGCTACTGGGAAATTTTCCAATAGGTTAAGCAGGTGTTGATTAGAAATATTCACCCCTGGTTTCTTCTATGTTTTATCTTTCAGATAGTTTTCAATGTCCTATCAATTCTCAATTGTCCTTTAGTTCCTTTACCATGAAATGAAGGATCTCTATTAGATTATCTCCAAAAGTTTCCAAGTCTAGAGTTCTATAATTTTGGAGGTAATCTTATCTAATCTAATCTAACTTCTGAGTATAATATTACTTGAATTTTTTTTCAATTTTAGTCAATTACCCTGTTTCATTTAGTAATTCAATAAATATAAGTTTCTCTCAAGCTAATATAATCATTTCCTCAAATTGGCAAGGAAAAAGAGCTTGATCTTGTTTTATACTTTGGTTCTTTATATTCATCTCAGAGGTGATACAGTGCATTTCTGAAGAAGATAATAGATGCAGCTAAGGCAGGGTAAGGCTGGCTGATATACCTAAACAGTAAAATCTGAAAAGTATGTTTAAAATTTTTTAAAGACTTAGAGTTCTATGCCTGATAGATTTTATCCCCATGTAAAGATTTATTTATTTGTTTGAGAGAGAGAGAGAGAGAGAAAAAAAAAACAGAGAGCATACAGTGGAGAGGGGCAGAGAAAGTAGACTCCATGCTCAGTGTGGGGCTTGATACCAGGACCCTGAGATCATGACCTGAGTCGAAACCAAGAGTTGGATGCTAGACAGACTAAGCCACCCAGGCACCCCAATTTTAACTCCATTTAAAAATACACTAACAAGCACCTGAAACCCTAATACAAATATTTTAAAAATTATTTACCCTTTTATTTATTCTTAAATAGTGATTCTTTTCATTAATATAACTAGTCAAGATGCACTATAGATACAATCACCTAACAAATGAGGGGAGTATTTCTAATATTTACAAATCCACAAATAAATAAAATTCCCTGAGTCATAGAAGAGTCTTCTGAATGGAATTTATCTGATTTTATCCCTGAACAAATTTGAAGATTACATAACATTATATATAGGGTCTAGAAACTATTTCTATCTGATGAAAATATGAAAGTCCCAATAATTAGATATTTCTATGAGTTGTTATATTCATTCATTTGCATACTCAAAATATATTGATTGAATGCTTACTAAATACAGAGACAGGAGCCCTAAAGTTATTTTGTTTCCTATCAAATATAAAAACATGTTAAAGTCTATCATAATCAACCTTTTTAGTCATACATATATCAATGTCCCTTAGTTATCATATCTTTTAAAAGCAGGTTTTCAAATAGAATGTAGTGAAAATCTGAAGACAGGGCAGGTTGAAGGACACAAGAGGAGATCATGAGTGCCAGAGCACAGAATTGAACTACATCAAAATTTTATTGCGTACAATTCTTGCTGAGAATGAACATGATCTGTTAAAAAAAACTTGAGAGTTATATTGTGGATACTAGAATTTTATAAATAGGGGAAGACCAATGGAAAAAGATGGCACATCAAGGAATAATGTGAAGAAAAGAATTAGCAAACCTTTAATGAAACATACTTTATTGTAGTCTAATTGAAATTCTGGCAATATAGAATTAGAGGTATTCAAGAAGCCATATGCTGCCTTGAACACACATGTTAACTTTGATTTCTAAAGGGTGGATTTTTAAATTTTTGTTTCGTTGCCATTGTTGGTTTTTTTATATATATAATCCAAAAGAAACATCTGATATTATCATTTAAGTAGAACCCAGTAGCACAAGTCCGAGTCATAAAGATACATCTCAGCTAGTATGTCTCTCACTACCTTTGATCTGATTATTTCTAAGATGTGTGACAAGGATGGTGTATGTTTGGTGTCTCCAAGTTACTTTCAAAACCTAATGTATGTTTTAAGGTACCTATAGGGTTGTTCAACCATATGTTGGGATGATCAGGGCCTTGAGAGGAAAACAATGTAGACATAAACAAAGACAATTCAAATAAGAAAATACAGAGGCTGTTTACTCAGAATTTGCTATGGCAAGGGAGTCAGTCTTCATCTGAATTTGGTCTAGACTCAAAGATTTCAATTATGCCTTAATTGGAGGTGGTTGTCCTGGGGAAACTGATGGTGCACTAACTAGAAGTAGGTTGTTCTATGTAATTGATTAGGGAAGCATATTTGGCTTTCTCTGGTTGGTTCTGAGTTGGAAGTAGGAGCAAAAATGAAGAAAGCTGGCAGTTACTGACGACGTGCTAACTGTTCTAAACTGGTTGCTGCACAGCTTGTGGGTCAGAGTTCTGTTGTCATATAGGCAGGCCATAGTCCAATTGTGTATTCACTCTGTCAGCATTTAATAGGTTAGATCAATGAATGTATATTTCATGGTATCATGTATTATCTGAGTCTCCATGTCACACTCTTTTATCATTTCTGAAAGAGGAAGGAAAAGAGTGAAATGTCAGTTCAATAAATAATCCTGAGAAGGAATTATACAACATTTATTTTGACAGCAACAATGTTGAATGCCTCATAGGGTGACACTTTTAAATTTTTTATGCTGGGGAAGAAAAGCAAGAAAGGGCAGAAGTGCATGATTCTCCAACTCAAAAACGTATTTCGACATTGACACAAATAGGAGTCTGATTTTTGGGCTGGAGACGGAGGACATTTCAAAGGCCTAAATCAATAAACGTCAATAGAAGAAAGGAATGTGAGGCATGGCGCCATATATCCCCTAAACATGCTGCTGATTACACACACCGGTGATTAAGAGTGCCCATCTGGGTTTCTGAAATGCACTTTGTGAGACATAATGCCAGTGTTGTGAATGATTTCCTGGTAAACCTGGCCTGGTTTCCTGTGCCAACCTAAGCAGAAATCTGAAGTAAAACTTTCTCTCCACAAAGAAAAATAGTTTTGTAGTTGTTTTGATTTTGTAAGTGAAACCTACTTCCACTCCGGTACACACCACCCAATGTACACCCATGTAGCCCCCCTTAACAGTGAAAACAAGGTGCCTCTATGGCTCCTGAGTTTGGTTCTCATGTTTTGACATCTGCTTGGTGTAATAGTACCTCTGAGTTTTCTTCCAAAAAGCCATGATTACCTCAACTTCTGTTGAACTGACCATTGCTTCTAATTATTTCCACATGGGAAGCCAAAAAGAAACTATTCTGCAAGCAAATGTTTCACAAAACTATAAGCTAAAGAAAAGAGCTGTTTGATGTGAATAAAAAAACACAGTGATGCTGTTAGGAAAGAGCAATTTGTTTTTCCTTTTGGGAAATATTTTCATTTTTAATATGCAAGCAGATCTCCAAAATCTACATTTTTAGATAGGAGAAAGTGAATGGATAATGCAGTACAGTATAAAATCCAAAAGTCACTTGTGGTTAGGTTTGAAAAGGTTATGGAATTTTTTTTAATTCTCCAAATACACTTGTATTATACAACTTTCACTACCTAAATTCAAAGACATGGAAATTACAGTAATCATCCAAGTGTTCTGATTAGTGTCTCTGCCTGTCTAGGTGACCTGGGTGAATATAACTCTTTCTTCTTGAATAGAATTTTTTAAATGCTTATGTTAGCCATGTTATTATTTTTTCTAATCTTTTTAAAAGTTTAAATTCCAGTTGATTTAGATACAGTGTGATATAGTTTTAAGTGGACAATAATATAGTGATTCAACACTTCCATACAACACCTGGTGCTCATCACAAGTGCATTCCTTGATCACCAACACCTCTCTCCATCCTCTAACCCCCTTCCCTCTGGTAACCCTCAGTTCTCTATAGTTTAGAGTCTGATTCTTGGTTTGCCTTTCTCTCTCTTTTTTTCCACCTTTTCTCATTGGTTTTGTTTCTAAAGTTCCACATGTGAGTGAAATCATAGGTATCTGTCTTGCTCTGACTTACTCACTTAGCATAATACTCTCTAGCTCCATCCATGTCATTGCAGATGGCAAGATTTCATTCTTTTTTATGGCTGAGTAATATTCTATTATAGTTTTTTTTAATTATAGTTTAGCTAACTTTCTGCCATGTTGCTTATCCTAATACAAAAATTACTTTAAATTTATTGGTCTGAGACCAACTACAATTGAGAAGGAAAAGGCTGAAGATGTCTGCTGGGCAGCAGACATAATCCTAACCGGGATGAAAACATACATCGACCTCTTTATATTTTCTTCCATTGCTCTCAAGAATGTCCTTGCTACCCTATTCAAATCATCCTACAAACATATCTTGCTTCTCCTACTCTTACTGCATGCCTTTGCTTATGCCCATCCCCCTTCTCAGTTGCAATTCAAAACCCGTTTGTTCCATGAAAGAGTCTCTCATGGCCACAGCTTCTTCTGAACTTCTAGCCTACCTCAGTTGTAAAACATAAATCTTTCTAAAAGTATAGCTTATCCTTTCAATCAATTTAAAAATTCTTTAACTAAAGGGACCCTTCCCAAATGCATAATATTATTTAAATTGCCTTATACATTATGTTTTTAAAATGTGTTGATTGATAGCCCCCTTTTGGAAAAACACTGATGGTATTTAAATTTTTGCTGTTAAAAATGATTTAGGCATGAATTAAAAAAAGCCCCAAGCCTTTCTTGAAATGCCTAGCTAGATGACATGCTTTACTAGGACCCAAACAAATATAATTTCACATAAGTTCTAGGAACTTCTAATTTTATCTAGTTCTTCTTCCTCATTCTTTTTTTTTAAAGAGTTTTCTTTTTTAAAAAATTTTTTTATTTATTTATGATAGTCACAGAGAGAGAGAGAGGCAGAGACATAGGCAGAGGGAGAAGCAGGCTCCATGCACCGGGAGCCCAATGTGGGATTCGATCCTGGGTCTCCAGGATCGCGCCCTGGGCCAAAGGCAGGCGCCAAGCTGCTGCGCCACCCAGGGATCCCCTTCCTCCTTCCTTTTTGTTTTGTTTTGAGCTCTTTGAACATATCTTTAAATGATTAAAAATAGTTTTCAACAGGGAGGTCATTTTTCTCTTCTCTCATCTAAATAGTATAGATTTTAAGAGCCAAATGAACCTACGTGCAAATCTTGATTTTGCCACTTGCTAATGCATCAATAACATCTCTAAGACTTATTTACTTCTTCAGTAAAGGAGAACTGAGAACAGTAAAGCCTGCCTCATAGAGTGAGTATTAGTATAAAACACTTAGGTTGATAGTGAGGATTAAATAAAATTATAAAATGGCACTCAAAAATGTCTGCTAATAGTATTGCTGTTATTCATACATTCTCTTTTTTATGGTCTCAAAATCCCCTTACTGAAATCCCTTACTGAAAAGTTATATGGACTAAAGAATGAAGTTATAATCTTTAGTCCCAAGTTTTTTTTAAAAGATTTTATTTATTTGTTCATGAGAGACCCAGAGAGAGAGAGAGAGACAGAGAAACAGAGAGACAGAGAGAGGCAGAGGGAGAAGCAGGCTCCATGCAGGAAGCCCCATGTGGGACTTGATCCCATGACTCCAGGATCACACCCTGAGCCAAAGGCAGATGCTCAACTGCTGAGCCACCTAGGCCTCCCTTTAGTCCCAATTCTAGTTGCAGGACTTTCCCAGGGATAATATCAATCTAAAATAATAACTGTGTATTTAAAGCCTGGGATGGGCAGATTGTATACATCTCCCAGATGCATGAACAATTTGTATCAAATGTATATAGATACTACTTTGATACTGTGAAAGGTGGGATTAAAATAGTTTGATGAGGGAATCTTTCTAGTTACAATATTTTTACAGCTTCAGAGAAGGTTTGAGAGATTAAAGGTGGTATTTGGAAAAGATAATTGGAGGAGATAAATTGCTGCATGCAATAAAGTAAGACCAAAGAAATTGTGTAAGGAAGATTTTTATAGCATGATCTGCCTGTAATTGCTAGAAAATATAAATTTACAAAACCAGGTCCAGCATTGCTGTGGTAAAATATATCAGATTATGATGTAGATTGTGACCATTCAAAATGAAACCAATTGGAATGGATGTTTTATCCAGTGGGTCAATCAACTGGAGCCCATTATACAGTAATGACACACTATGACACTCTGTGACTATAAAAAAAATATTAAAGTAGATTTCTATGGACTATAGTGGAAAGCTCTCCAAGATATAAAATTCAGTCTAAAATCATAATGATGAACAGGATGGATGTGACCCTACTGATCTATGTGTATAAAGAGTGTTATAAGTATTAATATATGTATATTCATTTATATTTTTTCTGGAAATGAATGCAAGTACATGTTAGCTTTAAACACAGAAATAGGACTCATGTTTGGGATTGAGTAAATTATTACCAATGTTGAGAGTCTTCAAAGAGATTTCTAATAAATAGATTTATTCCTCCTCACCAAAGCCACTAGTAATTTGAGAAACAAATAACGTCAAATAGATCTGCTAATTGAATCTCAGAAAGAGACAAATTTACCCATATCTTCCCATCCCAAATCTCTCACCACGTGTGGGAGCATGCACCTTGGAGAACCAGTGGACAGCTTATTCCTGAAAGATGGACAGATCCATAGAGGAGAAAAGAAGGTAGAAATAACCCAAACATGCCTATTCATTCCTGCCAAATTTACCAAGATAATAATTTGCTGATACTACCAAATTTACCAGCATTATATTTCTTTAGGAGTACAGTGAGTAAAGAGGAAAATAGAATAATGATTTGCTCATAGAGGAAATCTCATTTAGGCCAGGAGTGAGAAGCTCCCTCTTACAGTCATTTTATAGGTCCCTGTAACATTTTAATTTTTTACCATGTGCAGATGGTACTTTATATAATAAAGCCAGTTGAATATTATTTAAAGTATATTCTTACTCTGTAATTTTGTATGTAACCTTGAATAGCAATTAGAACTGTCTAGAACTGAAAAAGATTGCCTTATAATTCATTCTTTCATTTAATTGCTATATGCCAGAACTGCTTTCATTATTGGAGATACAGGGCTCCCTGGCAGCTCTGAATAGACAAGGTTATGGGGGGGGGGCGAATGGAAGCAGAGAGCCAACAACTGTGTCTCCCATCACTGGAGCTGTCAGAGAACTGGAGGTCTTGTGATCCCATGGTAGAGGATTTTGGTAGATTAGAATATTACAACTGAGAATGAGCTTCCCTTTAAGACCTGGATGAAAGTGAAGCCCATAAGTGGGACATGTAAACTGGGTCAGAGCACAAAAGGTGGGGAGACACAGAGCAAGAATGCTGAAGGCATAAGGGCAGAGTACCCTGTACACTAGTTACCCTGACAAGGAGTATAGTCACAGAATCATAATGATACAAAAAATGCTTTTTAGGTAGTTCAACATGTTAGGGAAGATGTTTTATGTAGCAAAATATCAATGAATTCAGTTTAATTAAGGGTAGAATTAGATTTTGATCACTTATTGAATATTTACCATCGGCCAGAGACTATACAAGCACTCTCAGATACCACTTGAATATGCAGAACCCCTGCCCTCAGGAGCTTATAACCTTATGGGAGAAATAATATAGTTGTATAAATAATTATAGTATAATGATGTATTTAATAACTGCACTTAAGATATGCTGCAAGTGCTTGTTTACATATTGACTTACCCTTGTGTGTTATCTTCCTCTTTATTCCCCTAGTACTTAACAAGTGAATACATGATCCAATGGTTAATAGAGACCTACACAAACAGAATAGCTCAAAGAAGGGGGAGAAAATGTGGAACAATGAGAAAGAGGGCTTAAAGTAGTTGGGAGAATTTGATCTAGCTCTTGGAAAAAGGATTTTTTTTTTTGATAGGCAGAGTTCCATATGAAAATGAAATGCACTCAAGGGGCACATGGGTGACTCGGTCGGTTCAGCCTCCAACTCTTTTTTTTTAAAATAATTTTTATTTTATTTTATGTTATTTATTTTCAGCCTCCAACTCTTTTTTTTTAATTTTTTTAAATTTATTTATGATAGTCACACAGAGAGAGAGAGAGAGAGAGAGAGAGAGAGGCAGAGACATAGGCAGAGGGAGAAGCAGGCTCCATGCACCGGGACCCCGACGTGGGATTTGATCCCGGGTCTCCAGGATCGCACCCTGGGCCAAAGGCAGGCGCTAAACCGCTGTGCCACCCAGGGATCCCAGCCTCCAACTCTTAATTTCGGCTCAGGTCATGATCTCAGGTTGTGAGATGGAGCCCTGCATTAGGGTCTATGCTAAGCAGGGAATCTACTTGAAGATTCTCTCTCCCTCTCCCTCTGCTTTTTCCCCCACTCTGTTTCTCCTTAAAAAAACAAACAAAAAAAAAAGAGAAAAAAAAGATACTTTTATCCCAAAGTTACTAAGTTGGTTGATATTAGATTGAAACTTCTATTTTTATCCCAGGTTCTAAATCATGAGCTTTATAGCTTCAAGACTGTTTTATGGAAAAGTATCAGTTTATTATTACCAATGTAAGCATTTGATACCAAAGAAACAAAGGTAATTTTACAAACTCAGAATGTTTGCAAGTACATGAAATTTCCATTTTATTGTTGTTTTCTAGCACACAAGCTCAAATGTATTCCTCTACAACTACTCCAGCATAGCACCTTTGGAACTATTTTAGTCATCCTAAACATGTGACTGCCAAACACTCTGAATCTAAAATAAACATATAAAATTTTAATTATTACCTTTAGATGAATGGGGTAAGAAATTCATCAGGTGACGATTGGGACTGCTAATTTCCTATAAGAAACTTTGCTGAAATGATTCTTCTGATACAAGCAGTTATAGCTTCAAGATTTAAGTCAAAGCTGCAAAATCAGCTGAGTATAGCAGTTAAAAGCAGGTGAACCCGATTTACTGGCCTACAGAGTGATCTCCTGGCTCTAGAATCATGGTGATTGTTTTCTCCACAACCCATCACTCTGTCTGATTTCCCTCGCAGCCTTGCTATCACTTCACAAACTCTCAATGGGCATTTTAGAAGACTTGCTCTTCTCAGAGCATTTGGCTCAGTCAGTTAAGCACCCAACTCATTATTTCAGCTCAGGTCATGATATCAGTGTCATGAGATGGAGCCCCAAATCAGGCTCCATTCTGGGCAGGGAGCCTGCTTAGGATTATCTCTCTCCCTCTGCTCCTGCCCCCACTTTCTTAAAAAAAGGAAAAAGAAAAAGAAAATGAAATACAATCACAACATGTGTGAATATTGGACCTGATCTCTTTCAGTGCTATAGTTCACTATGAATGATGCTAAAATGGCAGCAAGAGAGTAGCACACACAATGAAAATAACAATGACAAACCTGCTCTCGACCTCTCTACAGGAAATGTGGGAAAAAATATGCCTAAATAGATCCCTGGCATGAAGGAGTAATATGATGTTACACATTTTCAAAGTTGGGTGCAATTGTCAGAGGAAAAGTGAATCGATGAGCAATAGTTTCCATTAATAAAAATGGTATTTTCCTTAACCCAAAGTAGGGTTTTAACCTAGTAAAGAACAAATAATGATTATATTGGCATACAGTCATAAACTGATCTAGAAAATGTCCCTTAGAGATTTACATTAATGATTTGGAGTACTGGAAAGTGTAGTACCATCCAGCGAACACCTGACAATATAGAGAAGATATAGTAAATGGAAAGTAGCTTCTTACAGCTGAGTAAAGAGTAGGAGTTCCAGATGTGTGCTGTGTCGCTTCCATCAGCTGAGAATAAGGGATTTCTATGTTTGATTTGGAAAACGACACTTTCTACCTTCCCCTCCTGTTCTGAAAAGAAAATAGAGGAAATTAAATTAAGAAAAATTCAGAATTTGGCTATTCATTTATTTGTTTTAGATAAATTTGGCCTATAGTGAAAAAAAATTTAAGTGCCAAAGGAAATTCTATCATCCTAAGTCAATATCCATGTCACGAACTTATCCAAAGTGCTCTGGTTTGTATGCTTTTTGGCCTCTAAATTCCAGTAACTTTATTATATTCTTTTCATTTTAACTGCCTAATTCTATGTATATGTCGATTAGTGTCACTTCTAAAATATTAAACTGTATTTCACATTCTGGTCACCAATTTCTCTTTTCCTGGATGTTTCCCTTCTTCGTCCTGGCTATACCCACACTTCTACCTCATGGAATTTCCCAACTCCTAGTCACCCCACATCTTCTTAGTCCACTTTTTCTGCATTTCTTGATTTCCATTCCTATATACTGAAACTAAGCCAAGTCACAGGGGGCTCCTCTTGGTTTGAATATGGTAAAAATGACATATCAAATTTGGTTTGCTATCAGTCAATTCACTTTAATATCAAATCAATTAAGAATCAACAGATTATTCACCAAATGAGAATGTAAGTTGACTGAATGGCCCCAGCTCCTAGAACACCTCTGATTCCAAATGAGTTGCGTGTGAAATTAAAAAGTTTGTTGGAATTTAGCAAACCTCCAAATCAAAACAACCACATTGTAGATAAAATAATGGATCACAGATTTCATTCCTTTGCAAATTCAAAATGACTTCTATGAATTATCTTTAGTGCAAGCCCACTTCTCTTCTTGAATTCTCAAAAATGGCTATTTCAAAAACTTAACACACTTTTAAAGTTTCCTATCCTATCCTATCTCTCTCTTTCTTAACAAATAACTGATTCACAGTCCTTCAAGAAAATCAATAGTAATAGGTATAGATTTATTCAAATTCCTAGCCTCACACTTAAAAAAAGATGTATATCAGAAGAAAATCTGACCCCTTTCTTGTTCGCTAAAAATTGTGCCCTGGACCCCAACTTATTCTTTCCTTTAGGTTCTTCCTTCATTTACTATTTCTTTGCCTATATTTTAAAGCTCTTTCTCCAATAGTTTCTTACCTATAGCCAATAATTTGTCTTAAAATAATAATTTTTACCAGCTATCTCCACTTCTGTGATGCCCATTCCGCATGAGCACAGAATATTTCCATTTATTTGTGTCTTTGTCAATTTCTTCCATCAATATCTTAGAGTTTTTAATGTACAGATCTTTCACCTCCTTTGTTAAATGGATTCCTAAATATTTTGTTCTTTTTGATGCAGTTGTAAATGAGATTGTTTTCTTAATTTCTCTACTGATAGTTATTAGCGTATGGAAAAACTATCGATTGTTCTATATTGATTTTGTATTTTATAACTTTACTGGATTGAGTTATTAGTTCTGTTTTGGTAGATTCTTTAGAGTTTTCTATATAGACATGTCATAGGCAAATTCAATTTTACTTCTTCCTTTCTGATTTAGATGCCTTTATTTCTTTTTCTATGCCTAGATCTGGCTAGGTCTACCAGCAGTTTGTTGATTCGGTGAGAGATTGGGCATCCTTGTCTTGTTCCTAATCTAATGAGAAAAACTTTTAGATTTTCTGCATTGAGCATGATGTTAGCTGTAAGCTTGTCATATATGATCTTTATTCTTTTGAGGTACTTTCCCTCTATATCCACTTTGTTGAGAGTTTTTATCATGAATGGATGTTGAATTTTGTCAAATGCTTTTCTTTATTTATTGAAATAATTGTATGATTTTTATCCTTTTGTTAAGGTGATGTATCACCTTTATTGACTTGCAGATGTTGAATCATCTTTGCATCCCTCAAATATATCCCACTTGGTCATGGTGTATGATCCTTTTAATTTATTATTAAACTCCATTTGCTTTTTTAAAAAGATTTTATTTATTTATTCATGAGACACACACACACACACACACACACACACACACATACACAGAGGCAGATACATAAGCAGAGGGAGAAACAGGCTTCCTGCAGGGACCTTCATGTGGAACTCAATCCCAGGACCTTGGGGTCACCACCGGAGCCAAAGGCAGATGCTCAACTGCTGAGTCAACCAGGTGCCCCATATACTGCATTTGCTAATATTTTCTTGATGATTTTTGCATCAATGTTCTTCAAGGACATTGGTCTGTAATTTCCTTTTCTTGTAGTGTTCTTATCTGGTTTTGGAACCAAAGTAGTGATGGCCTCATAAAATGAGTTTGGAAATATTCATTCTCCTTCTGTTTTTTGGAAGAGTTTGACAAAGATTAGTATTAATTCTTCTTTAAATGTTTGGTAGAATTCACAAGTGAAACCATGTGTTGCTGAGATTTTTCTTTATTGGGAGGTGTTGATTACAAATTCAATCTTCTTATTGATAATTGGTCTGTTCAGACTTGTACTTTCATGATTTGAGCAGGCTTTTATGTTTCTTGGAATACATTCATTCCTTAGAAGGAATGTCCAATTTGTTGGCATGTAATTGTTCATAGTAATGTCTTATGATCCTTTGTATTTTTGTAATGTCAGTTACAATGCATCCTTTTTCATTTATAATTTCATTTATTTTAGTTCTCTCTCTTTTTCTCCTGGTAAGTCTAGCTACAAATTTGTCAATTTTGCTTATCTTTTCAAAAAGTCAGTTCTGGGATGCCTGGGTGGCTCAGTAGTTGAGCGTCAGCCTTTGGCTCAGGGAGTGATCCTGGAGTTTCAGGATCGAGTCCCATATCAGGCCTCCTGCATGGAGTCTGCTTCTCCCTCTGCCTATGTTTCTGTTTCTCTCTCTGTGTCTCTCATGAATAAATAAAATATTTTTAAAAAGTCACTTCTAAGTTTCAATGATCTTTTCTATTATCTTTTTTGTCTCCATTTATTTTTGCTCAAATCTTTATTCTCTTCCTTCTAGTAGATTTGAGATTCATTTTTTCTTCTTTCTTTAGTTCTTTGATGTGTAAAATTAGATCATTTATTTGAAATTCTTCTTTTTTCCGAATGTAAGCATTTATCACTATGAACTTCCCTCTTACAACTGCTTTTGCTGCATCCCATTAGTTTTAGCATGTTGTATTTCTATTTTCCTTTGTCTCAAGATATTTTTATTTCCTTTTTATTTTTTATTTGACTCAGTGATTGTTCAGGGTCATGCTGTCTAATCTCCCACATATGTGTGAATTTTCCAGTTCTCTTTTTGTAATTTTTTTTCATATTATTGTGACTGGTAAAGATGCATGTTGTGATTTCAAACTTGTCAAATCTATTGAGATTTGTTCTGTGGCTTCACACATCATCTATTCCTAAGAATGTTCTATGTACATGTCAAGAGAATGTGTATTTTGCTGCTGATGAATGGAATGCTCCATAAATGTCTGTTAAGTCCCTCTGTAGTTTAAGTTCAATATTTCCCTATTGCTTTTCTGTCTGGATGTTCTATCCTTTGTTAGAAGTTGTTTTGGATAAAAGAGACTTATGGGCATTTTGGGAAGGAGAAAATTGAATCATTCAGCAGGAGAATATTAGCATTATTAAAATATTTTTCTTATTTATTCACTATGTACCAAGCACTGTTTAGTATACCATATGCATTATCTCACTCACTCTTTACACCAGCTATAAATATTAATTTGCCTTACAAATGAATACAATGAGGCACAAACTATTAAAATATTTTCCCAGGGTCATGGAGTAAATATGTGGTAAAGTCAGAATTTGAATTAATGATTTGGATCGACATCTTGTGCTTATTATCACTGGAGTATAGTTTTGGAAGCATGGTAGAAGTATAGCATAAATTAATACTTCTCAAACTTCCAAATGAAAATAAATCCCCCTGAGGATCTTGTAAAAATGCAGAATCTTATTCATTACATATAATATCTCAAGATCTTCATTTCAAATAACTCCCAGGTTATCCTTTGCTGCTGGCCTATGACATTAATGACAAGCTACATTGTTCAAATAGATTAGAGAAGCTAAAGAAAGCAAAAGGTATTTAGTTAACTCCCAAAGGAGTTAAAAATAAAATAAGATTATCAATTTGGATATTATATGTAAATTAATTTCAAAATCTATGCAAGTCAAATTCAAAAAGAGTGTGTCTAAAACCTTTAGTAAAATGATTCTGCCACTGGAAGAAATATTGGAGGAATGAAAAGAGATGGGATTTCATTTCTTCATATAAATAGATAAATAGGTGAGCCATATGCCAAAGGCTTGGAAAAAGGTAGAGGAATGACATTTTTCAAATAGGTAGATAAAGTTGGAGAGGACAGAGACTATAATAAAAAGAAAAAATTTTACCGTGTTTATAATTTCTATTACTCTTTTATACATCTTTTTTAAGTCAAAACATTAAACAATAACAAATTTAAAATATAAAAGCTTAAGAAGTTGCATCATTTTATAACAATCTTCCCTTCTTCTTTCTTTCTTTTTAAATAAGATGTTAAAAAATAAAAAGACTTTATTTTTTTTAAAGCAGTATTAGGGTCACAACACATTTGAGAAGAATGTACAGATATTCTCAATATATTTCCTGCCTCTCTACATGTGTAGCCTCCTCCGTTAGCAATATCCCTCACCAGAATGGGACATTTGTTACAACTAATGAACTTACAGTGACACATTATCATCACCCAATATCCATAGTTACCTTAGAATTCACTCTTGGTGGTAGACATTCTACGGGTTTGGACAAATGTGTAATGAGATATATCCATCATTATAGTATCATACAGAGTATTTCTACTGCCCTCTAAATCCTCTGTGCTCTATTTTTCTTGCTTCTTCTTCCAAAAGACTGATCTTTTCACTGTCTCCATAGTTTTGCCTTTTTCCAGAATGACATATGCTTGGAATCATAACAATATGCAGCTTTCTCAGATTGTTTGTTTGTTTTTCTCCACTAGTAATATGCATTTAAGATTTTCCCATGCCTTTTCATGGCTCAGTGGTTCACTTCTTTTTAGGGGTAAATAATGTTCACTTGTCTATATGTAACACATTTTATTGATCCATTCACCTACTAAGGAACATCTTGGTTGCTTCCAAGTCTTGGCAATTATGATAAAGTTGCTATAAACATCTGTGTGCAGGTTTTTGAGAGGCTATAAATTTTTATTTCCTTTGGGTAAATACAAAGGAATGTGTTTGCTGAACTATGTGGAACCTATTCCTTTTAGGATGTATTTTCCTAGTCTTTTAAATTTCACATCTCAGTGCCTCTCTAGAGTGGGAAAATCTATTAAGTTAAATATTTAAGAAGTCAAGTGACAAGTACCTAATCTTACCTTTCAAGTGCTACTGTCTTGCATAACATACCAATAGAGAAATAGTGCTTCCCCTTGCAAAAGTATTTTGGATATACATATTTACAAGCACCATTTACTAGTCATGCAAAATAAAAGATTACAAAACTACCAATTTACTATGATAACTGTATCTATTTAAGGATATGTATCTTTAATATCTGATAGATTTGTAATTAGGAACTTGTATTTTTGTTTCCTCCAACATCACACAATCATTGAAACCAGTGTTTATAAGTCCTGTAGGATGCCTGATAACCAGAGACAGCAGTCTATTCAGTTACATGCAGCTAGTTCTTGATTATCTGTAGTGATTGATAGATGATAGCATAGAAAAATGAAATCATTTTAGCAGATGGGTATAACCACCTCTACCCTAGTCCATCCTATTAGTGATGTGTTTAGTAGGTAGCCAACATCCTCATTTGAATTTCATTTCCTTTATTATTCCATTTCCAGACACTTGCTCTAAATAAATGTTAATGAACAAGGAAGCAGCCAAAAGACAGGAAGCAAAAGGAAAGAGAGAAGCAATGGGAGCAGATAGCTCCCAAACTAGAAAATCAGATCCTGAATAATCACAGGTTGTGATGGTCCCATTGCTATAGGAATACAAATGACCATTACATCCTCATACTGGAAAGAAATGCAAGTCTTGTTTTTCAAATATGTAAATGTGCTGAAAGAAATGTTCCACCCAATTATGCTCTGTCCATTTTGGGACTGTAACTGAGCATATGTTCCATTTCTAAATATTTTTTTATTTTTTCATCAAGATTTTATACACTGTCTTTTCTGTGAGTATTTCTCCCCCAATTTTTGCCTTTTATTCAGTTGATTATGATGGACACATCCAATTTGCTCCAGTCCTGCCAAATCTGTTTACTACCCAGAAAAACGTGAACTATTAAAATATGCCTGCTTTGATCATTAAGGTTTGGGGAAAAGATGTCACTAAAGCTTCTTCTTTTTTTAACCTTGCCCAAATTTCCTGAGTATAATGTGCTGGTGTTTAAGTTGAAAGTCCTGCCAACCCTCTTTAGTGTCCAGAGTAATAACGGCATGTAATACAGGCCCTTAGTGAATGCAAATATAATTGTGTTGTAGAGATTAATGACCATAATTTTGTTTTTAATAAACTAATCTCTAGCTAGCAAGATTAACTTCAGTATGCAAGCTGGTTATTTATTGTAAAGGTATTGTGGATGATATTTGATCTCAACATAAGCTTTAACGATAAATTTAATAGCAAAAATATCTACATTATATTTATATGTAGTGAATACTGCTATCCCCCATTAAACATAAATAATTTTCCTGCTTTCAAGTTTCATTCTAATAAAGTCTGACTCCATTTTTTGAGATTTGCTGGCAGATTTTAGTTCTCAGGCCCTTCCTCTTCTTTTTCTGCTCCACATCTGGCAAGCTGATAATAAAGTTCCAGTGTTTCTTCCTTTGGTGCAAGGCAGGAAATTCAAATTGTGCCTGGGGAACCTTCACTCCAGCCACCCCCTAATCATGTAAAGACCCCAAGCCAGTCTCTCCAGCTTGTTCTTGCAAGACATTTTTGGACTAGCTCGAGAGGCCTGCCTTGCTCTGCCCAGAAAACTTCATTATATGAATAACAAATCTTTCAAACCCTCATGATGTGAGTGTTGTATCATCAGTCTTGATATCTTGCACCAAATCTAGAGGGTAGGGATCCATCATCCTGCTTCTTGGGAGTTTTCACAACAAGAAAATCAAATCCCATGAGTACAGATCCTTCATGTCTTCATCCATTCAAGTATTAATCCATTTACTTAATGGGATATAAAGATGTAAAATACTTAGTTTTGGCCACCAGGAAGGAAAAATCTCTACAAATTGGCTCTAACCCAGGATATTTTTCAGCAATGGGATCTACAATAACATTCTAACAATCATATCATTGCAGATCCCATTTGTTAGCATGAGTTAGCCCCTCTGTATCTATTCAGTAGTAAACTGCAAAATTGGGAAGGAAAGTGGAAAAATGAAAATAGACTCAACTTTTTTTTTTAAAGCCTGAAAAAGCAGGAGACATCTCTGAGCATCACTCACGGCCATCTCCACCGCCATCATCTTTGGCAAACAACTATCATCCAGCAGCTTCCCCTGTGGTTTCTCTCTCCCACCACTTTCTCCTCCTAGGTATCCCACATGGACCTACATGGAGCACAACCTTTTAATATGTAAATCAGATGACTGGACTCCTTAGTTAAACCCTTCAGTGGCTTTCTTATTGCTCTTCAAGTATAGAAATCTACCATTCAGCCACATATCCCACTTTTATTCCTTCTCTCACATATTCTGACCAGACTGGCTGCTTTAATCTCTGGATTCTCTGAAGTCTACACCTTCAAACATGCTATTTTAAAATACTCTCCCCTCACCTCTGCTTGCTTGACTTCTGTTTCATATCTCAGGTGAAAAGTTCCTTGCTCAGACAGGCCTTTCTGAATCCCCTCAATCTAACATGCACCTCTCTGTTTCTAATAGCACACTGTTCTTTGTCTTTCTCCATCTTATCACAATTTATAATTATATATTTGATTTTATATTTTTTTTTACAAAGCCAAACAGAAAAACATCTTGAACATCTTGATGGCAGAAACACTGACTGCCTTTGCTCCCCTAGTCTTGGAAGACAGATAGTTTCCCCCAGGAAGGAATTCTGATTTTCTTACTGTCCACTACAATAAGGATGTCTTCATATAGAGCAAAGGTTACATGTGCTTGCTGCCCAATTAAAGAGTTGGGGTTCCCTAATCTTTGGGTTCCTTTCCTGTAACTCACTCTGCTGTGTGTGCAGCTGCCATCTGGCACTTTCTACAGTACCCACAGGGAAGTTGGGCTTTAGAGACCAACACAAATGCTTATAGGTTAGCTAATGATATTGTTGTGGGTAATAAGTTGCCTTTTTTTCTCTGACTGAAGAGTGTCATACCTTCTGTCAGCATCCATAAATCTGTGGCAGGCTAACTTGTGAGCTAGCAAGTAGAGCACAATCTCAAACGCTTTAGAATTCTTAAAGCCAACACTATAAATCTGAAACTAGCACAGGGCTTGGCTCTTATATCTAACAAAAAATGTGTCAATTCAGTGAATAAAGAATTGTGCCCTTTTGAGAATCTCATTATGTTTGGTTCCTCACCTGCAGTGTAAGCCCTGGGAGTTGTTTTGTTGTTGCTGTTGTTTTGGGCTTTTACTTATTTTATTTTATTTATTTTTTATACTACATTACCTGACTTAAATTATGATTGCTGAGGCATTCACTTCAAACATGACTATCTTAAATAAATAAACACATTGCCAACCATAAGACTAGATAAAGGGCCAGGCTACTTCCCAAATTGAGGCTCTTTGTTGTAGAGATTTTGGTTGAGTTTGATAGCTGAGCATTTGAGCCACTTGTCTTTTCTCTTCTGGTGCTTTAAATCTTCACTCTTATGCTTTAAATCAACTGATAAAGAATGAGCCTGTGAAACCTTATACCTCCCTCCTCCATTGCAATAAAAGCAGAACCTTGGGCCCATGGGCTTTTTTTTTTCACCTACAAATTTGTTGTGTGACCCCAGGTGTGCTGTGTAATTTCTAGGTCCTATAAGAAATAAATCTTCCCCCCCCTCAAGTTTCCCAATGGTTATTGCATCCTACAATCATAACAAGAACCACAAGGGCGAGTCCAGACATAATATTCATTATTAATAGGCTGAGGCTGGCACAAAACATCGCGCTAAAAAACTCCACATGTGTAAGTGCACACATAACTTTTCCTGTGTCAAGAGGATTACAAACCTTCTAGAGCCCTTTGGTAGACAAATAAATCTCCATGGACTCCAATTTAGGAATGGTTTAGTTGCAAACTATTTTCTAATATACGTACTAGGACTAAATCCTGGAGAGAACCCTTATCACCTGAATTTCATTATTTTTTTCTTGTCTTGGTTGCCTCCTTACCTTCATATCAGCACCTTAAAAAGACTTTTAGAACTACAAATAAAACATTTCATGGTGGCATTCAAAATTCTGGAATGTGCCACAATTCAGCAAACATGCAGGTAAAACTAAATTCATGAATACTTAGATAAACCTCTCGTTGGAACCATAAAGGTGATTGAAGATGAGGAGTTCAAAGTGAGTAGAGATTTTCTTGCTATCTAGTTAAAGTGCCTTCAGAAAATGCAAAGACGATTGCTGATTGCTAGACCCTTCCAAAAGGTAGCCCCGGGTGCTACCAGCAAAGACTGCAGCTAGTCCTGGGCTGAAATAAACCATAGCTCTTATCCAGTACCTGATGGCTCAATGCGAAGAGCTTGGTGCTATTATAGACAACTCTCTGACCTTGGGAAAATTATCTTTGACTCTAGATTTTCTCATCTCTAAAAGGAGATAATTTTATTTAAATTATGAAGTTGTCTTAAAGATAAAATAAGATTTTGTGCAAAGAACCAGCATGAGGAAGGTCCAAAGATAAAGATGGCACAAGTTCTTTACTAGCAAATACTACATCTATGTGCAAAACTTCATTTAGTCTCTTTCTGCCTTTGTGTTTAAATTACAATCTTGTATAATTTGCATACCCTGACATGAAAAATTATCAGTCCCATAGGTCCTCTTATGTTGCTACAGGTTTCATTTGGTGGAAATATAGTCCTATTACTTGGCTCCAAACACTGTCAGCTTGGAAGGATTATTATGGTACTTGGAACTTAGATCCAGTGGTCTTAATTTTCTTATGTAGTTCAAAGCAGAGGCCATTTAAAGTTCTTTGCACTGGGAGTTAGGGCCGAAACATACAAGACAGATTAGACAATTAGACAATTTAGTGCTACTGTATACAGAGGCCAGCCTCAACAATTATTTGCTCAATGATTTATGGCAAGGTCTTCATCCTCTGGATTTGGTTTCCTTCTTTGTAAAATGGGTATTATGAGTATTGTGGGTATCAAAGAAGATTTTGTGTGCAATGCTCATAAATAGCTGCACAGTTCTTGCAGTTATTACTATACCCCCCATACACATACACGCACACATAAACACACCCGAAATGTATGTATTGGCTTAGTTTTTTTCAGAATTAGAAATTGGTCCAGAAAGACCAATCAGTTCATCCAAAATCACACAGCTAGCAAGATGTGAGAATAAGATAAAATTTATATTTGTCCAGTTGTTCTATCCATTTTCATTCCATCTTGCTGTGTTCTCAGAGGCCATCTAAATGCAGAATAATGACAGGTGATTGGCACCATTTGAGAAGTTTGCTATTTATCTTGACTTTAAGAGTATTATTTTGGATCTGACACTAGGTAGGCTTACAAATTTTTCCCAAGTCCTCTAAGAAGAAATGCCTGGAGGTATCAGCAATGTCTTTCTCTCAAGAAACTGGTATTAAAGCACTTTAGAATGAACAGAATATGTGCTCACTGAACTAAAGACTGGTTTAAAATTGAGCAGATAAACAACTTAGTAAGCATCTCTTAATAAAGGACAAAGCAATTATCTTTCATTATAGTCTTGCACTTTTAACAGAACTCCATGGGAAAGACTAAATAAGCAGCAATAGATCCTAAGAACGCCACTAGGTAAGACTTAAATGTCTATTGTATTTTTTTGTCAAGTTTTGTGAACATGCTACAAAATCTCTAGGTATAAATGCAGTTGGATAAATAGTGATAATGTTGTGATAATGACAGATTTTCTTTAAGGGTATGGGTTGATGGATGGACTGGCCAGTCAGAGTATCAATTTCAAATGATAGGTATATCCATAGTTGGTGGTAAAAATATTTTGTATTTCAGGTTTCCTTTGTCAATTCTAGTTTCTGGATTGTGTGATGTGATTTTTCCCTTATCATACCATATAGAAATCCGAGATTACTTTTATGCCCCAAATGATTTTATACTAATTTATGTTCCACTTAAATTTGACGAGATATATTTCCCTCTATCCCCCAGGATGAATAATTCCTGGTGAAGAGCAAATGCTTGTTGTAACAAGACTACACATACATGGCTTCCAAAAGTAGAGTTTGGAGCTTAATACAGCCCTGGAACTGAAGGAATCTTGTGGCATTTAACTATACCCATGTGATGTTCAGCCAAAAAGGCAGTGCTACTCAGAGCATGTGACCTGAAAGTACATAACGTAAAGTAGGAGGAGTCTAACACAAGTGTGTAAATTGTAGATGATTCCGGGAAACTCTAATAAAACTTCTTAAATGAGAATTAAATTTTTAAAATTCAGTAATTTGGTACTATGTAATTTTGAGTCATGTTTCTAGTAAAATATGTTGTGTCCAGTTCTTGTAGTTTATTACCAAATGAAAATATTGATAGGCTTTATATAAACTCAGCTAATAAATCCAAGAAAATGTGTTGATTTTTTAAAGGATTGCTTTAGGGACAATTAATTATAAATGGCTCATTTTTGTATTGGCAACTCAATACATCAGTTTGGCAGCTGCCTCAAGAATCCTGGCTTAATAATTAATGAAGTGCTGTTTATCTGGTAATGAAAAACTGTATTATATGCCTTCACATAACTCACTGAATTAGGTCTACTATTTCTACCCTTTTAAATAGTCTCTTTAGCCAACTATCCCTAGCTGTCATTCTAAGAAGCTCTAATATTGTATAATGCATTGTTTCTAGCCTTTAGATTTCTAAAAGATAATATTACTGGAGAGGTACTGGCTACACAGGAATGATACAGAACTGCAAGGTATCATAACTGGTGTTTTCACACTCCCCACAACTGTCAACTCAGGGGAATGTAATATTTTTTCACTTGACCTCCAAACCATCTGTGCAAATTGGCCTGCTTTGTGCTTTTCACACCTGCTTTGATTCAGAAGTTGATGTGCAGGCAAGGCAGATTTATCAAGAGCAAGAAGAGCATTTTCCAGTTTGCTTTGAGATGTTTGTCAAAATAGTACCAAAATGAATCCAATGTCAGAAGAGCAACGATGTGCTATTTCAACTCAAATGATGTGATAGGGGGCAATGTTTTACAAAATCTATATCTGAGGACATGAACTCAGGGGGTCTAAAAGTTGTATATAAGGTTTTTTTTTTCATTTTGATGACAATCTAAAAAATAAGTAGCATGGTGAAATGGGCTCATGATGTAATCTCCCCCTTTATAAAAAATCAGAGCAGCTCTAAAACAAGAGGAAGGAAGACTTGCAGGAAATTGAACCTGCAGAGTTATTGAACTATTGAACTCAGATTTTATAATATGAAATTTAAAAATGCCAGATTGTGCAGGAAAAAAATATATTGCCACAGAAATGCTGGGTGCAAGGTGCAGGAGAAAATTCTGGGGCAATTAAAGGGGATTCATTGCTCTTCTGCCATGAAAATACACAAGGTTTCCAACTGCTGTGCATATCTCCTGACACATGCCTACCTCCAAGTGGATCAGACAGTAATGGGTTAGCTCTCTACATGCAAGAATGAGAAATGTGGGAGCATAGGGCAGAGATCCAGATGGTTGATATTTGAGAACATAAAGAACCAAAAATCAGAAGATGAGCCATTGAAGTAAACCACCCAGCAGTCTTTCAGGTCAATTAGTCACTATCCCTGAAATAGGGTAGAGTACAAGGGAAGTGAGGGCCCCTTGCTCCTTGCAAAGTAAGCTGCATCAACAAGGCAACAAACAGCCTAACATACATCAATTAAAACGATGAGCACATCACCAACTATATGGAGAACACTAATGTAATGAATAAAAGAGTCTTTAAACTTTACTAATATGAGAACTTACATCTGAGGGGAGAGAGTTAATTAAACAATAAATACATTGTAATTTTTTAGAAATAGGAAGAATATGCCATTTATGACAGAAAGGCTATTATGCGTAACAAACTCATTAGAGATTGAGAGTTAAATCTGCAAATTTTCATGGTTCAATAGCAAAATTGACAAAGCTGAAATGAAATAATTTTTTAAAAGATATATGGAAGACAGATATGGAAATTACAGAGTTCATCTAATAGTTGTTCACCTGATAAATTTATTCAAGATAAAGAAAATGGATACTGAGAGGGAATCACTATTTAAAGAAGAAGGAATTCTGGGGAAAATACTATACAATATAGTCACTTCTTGATTACTTGAACAAATAGGGAGCTGACATTTGCATAACAATGATGGCCACTCCCAGTATTAATTCGTATTTTAAGATAAGTTTTATACTTAATTCTGAGTGAGAATATATCACTTTTAAGTTCAATAAAATCAACAAGTAAAATATCACGATGAGAACTTTTAACAGAAGTGAACACCCATCTATTATTTTATTCTCTTAGCTGTTGAATTAGACCAGGGCAGAAACATCCAACTCAGACTAAAACCAAGCAAAATAATTTTCAAAAAATATTTCCTCGAGCATGGACAGTATTTAAAGATTTTGATTTCAAAGTATTTGTCTGCTAGAAATAAGGAGCATTTAGAATGAAGCAAAGAGAGCTAGATTTTCACAAAAGAAATAATTAAGCCAAGAAAATGGCCACTGTCAAAATGAAAGAAGTCAACAAAGTAAACAAAATAGCATAGATACTTTTACATGTCCGTAAATATTAAAAGAAAAGAAAATAAAACTTTTGCTACAGACTAGTGGCATTTGAGAACTATCTGTATCTATAGCAATATAAAGCATCTAACTACAAACCATATATTTCTATGTCAGATTCATTTCAAGAGAGATCAATAAATTTTCTTACAAAGTCTATTGTGAGCCTGAGCCAAGAAATATGTCAGTCTTGCCCAGGTTGGCAGAAGAATACGGGCATTTCTTTTTGACAGCAATTAGCAGAATAGAATTAGTCAGCACCAGTGAACTCACAGATAAAAGCTGAAGAAGCTATTCTCTTTTAGCACATTCTATGGCAATTACCTTTCTGACTCAGGTCAGCTTTTCTTTGAGTTTGGAGAAGGCAAAATTTCAAGTTCAATGCCAATCTAAGAGTAAAGGTGTGAACTTTCTGACATAACCTTAAAACTCTCATATATATAAAAAAAATGCTCTTCCCCAGTGAACCATTTAGAGTTATGAGTCCATTAGCTAGTTATAAAGCTGTAGAGTCAGATACTTGGTAAGTAGGCTATCCTGGAAATTTCTTAAAAGTGGAAACACCCTTTAACCAAGCTAGTCACTTGGTTTGATGCTTTAATTTTTTTAATTCTATATAAAAGAAATAAAAACTAGTTTATAGGAACATTCTCATTTATTATTTATAAAATAAATACGTTAATGAAATGAATTGTAAGTTGAATTTTATAACAATGCAATAAGAATTTACCACTTGCAAAAAAGCCAAAAGCACCATGAAATTTAATTAATAAATAAATACTCCCCACCTCCACTAAAAAAACTAAAAAGAGTTATATCTATGAGTTTAGGTTAAGTGACACTTCAGTGCAGTGGATCCAACAGCAAAGGTTGATTATTCATTCATGTTTTATGCCAGCCTAGGCTTTATTTCATGTCTTCTTCAGTCCTGAACCATACAGATGTGTGTTACAAATATATTTTCTGGACTAGTGATCTTGGGTGCAAATTTCAGATCTATCACTTAGCTAATTATATTTGTGGGTGACATAGTATGATGGCAAATTACCTTTTATTCATTTTTAAACAACATAGTAGCGAGCCTTAGAGGCAAGGCAGTGTGGAGATTAAAAACCAGGTGCAGAGTAGGGGTGAGAGGCACTCACACCCTTACAGGCACTCACAGCCTGGGAGAAAGTCAAACAATTACATAGAAAACAGGATGCAACACATCATTGTCATTAATAATGACACATGTTATAGGAGTGTAGAAAGGATCTTGAAAGACTTCTTGAAGAAATTGGAATCAGATATGAACATAAAGGGAATATTGACTCTTCAAGAATTTGGAGAAGAACATAAGGTGGAAGGCATAGTTTGATACATAAAATCTTCATGAACCACGTTGGGAGGCTCTGAAGATATCCTGAGGATAATGAGGAGTACTCAAGGGTATTAATTAAGAAAATATATAAAGAGATTTGTACTTTAGTAAAATAATTCCTGCAGTAGTTGTAGTTTGATTGGAAGGGGAAATAATCAAGCTGGAAAATTAGTTTGGAGTCTCTTTCAGGAGCCCAGGCATAAGTATATGGCAAGAAGGAATCAGACTGCATCTACCTATTTTTACCTACAGAGGATACAATTAGGAGGACTCAACAATTGAATGCATGTGGTTATTGAGGAAGAGAAAAGAGAGCAGTGGCTCTCAAATGGCTGCACATTGGAACTGACAAGATGACTTAATGCTCCTCTCAGCTTGATTAAACTTTAGACAGGTTTCTTCCTGACGACAGGCCCCTGACCTTCCATTTTTTAGAGCAGTTACTTTAGAAAACTTGGAATTGTAAATTATTTCTGTCACTTTGAGATGCAAATACTCTACAATCCAGTAATATCTTTCTCAAGGACCTGAGATCCATCCCTTTGAAGTGTCATCATCAAGATAGCATCCCCATCTCCCAGTCTCTGGGAGTAGGAACAGAACTTTAAAAAGCTACAACTAGCAAACTTAGTCTGATCTAACTGACCACCTGCCCCACTAAACACCCTCCAGTAGTTTTCCATTAGCTCATTCTAGTGCTTTGAAACTCCCCAGTTTTTGCTTCAGCAGAGTTGAAGTCAGTCTCTCTCCCCTATTGCAAAAGTGTTGAATAAAGTCTTCTCTGTGTGTTTAACTGGTCCAGTTCAGTTTTTCAGAATTACCTAGGGAGCTTTAAAAATGTCTCTGTCTCATCATTCTAGATCCTAATTGATCTGAGGAATAGCCTAGGCACTGAGAGTTTTGAAAACTCTGCAGACAGTAACATGTAGCTAAAGTTGAGAAAAACTGGAGCAACAAATAATCCCCAGGTTTATTTGTCTAAGAACCAAACAGAAATAAGAAATATGAGAGGAAGAACTAATAAGTATCCCTATTGGAGATATAGTGGACAAAGTTGGTTACCTCACTGGTATAAATTCTCTTCTTCCTAAAATAATCTGAATTTTGTATAGGTATTCATCTCTTCCTCACAAAGCCCATGTGACTTAGTTTAGATGAGTTTACCCATCCCCAAACTGCAGATTAGTTTAAACCAATTCCAATAATCTCATTTTTCCTGAATGAGAACAGTTCAAAAAAGGATATATGATCTAATTTCTAGCCAAAGACATTCAGCTCGAGTCTTGTTTGTCCTTTCTGAGATAGAAGCTTTCTTGTTCTAAAGACCCTTGTTTTAAAAAGCTCCCTTGTTCTCTTCAGAGCAAGAGAAGCCAGTTCTGTTTTCATCCTATAAACAAACAAAAGTGCATAGACCTCATCACTATAGATAGCCGTTTTATTTACTGTTTTTAAATTTTATTTATTTATTTATGAGAGACAGAGAGAGAGGCAGAGACAAAGCAGAGGGAGAAGCAGGCTCCATGCAGGGAGCTTGATGTAGGACTCCATCTCAGGACCCTGGACCAAAGGCACGATACTCAACCACTGGGCCACCCAAGTGTCCCCAGACAACCCTTTAACAAACATTCACTCAACAATAGCCAACTAATATTTAGTTGAGTACCTACTATTTCCTAAGGACTGTTCTAGGTGGCTTGCAATATACTAATGAGCAAACCAAAAAGTATTGTCCTTGTGGAGGTTATATTCACTCAGAAGAGATAGACATACTCAATTGATATAATAAATAGATAAACTATATAATAAATTGGAAAGTGATGCATACCATGCAAAATAAAAGCAAAAGAGAATGGGGATGAGAATGGTCAAATGGTTAAAATAAACCTGTAACACTCGTGCAAAGACTAAGGATTTGATGGAATTAGCCAAGTGGATGTGTGATGTGAGGAAAGAGTATTCTAAACTAAGGAAGACAGCTGGAGTCATGGCCCACGGCAAAGGCATGGCACAAAGATCAGTGCATCTGGAACAGAGGGTGGGGGAGGGGATAAAGTAAGAAGAGTTCTTGGCGGAGCATCATAAAGACATTGCATCCGTTGTAAAGTCTGTAGCTTTAATTTCAATTACCAGAGGAGCTCTTGATTTAGAATTGAGTCTGGGCTGAGGCCAGCAGAGCAGACAGACAAAAAGAAACATACAAAAAAAAAAAATACCTTCTAAAAACAAAAAACAAAACAAACCTGGGTTTTTGGTGGAATATTGACCTGTTGAATCAACCAACCTGCATGCCTGCCTTCTCTCGGGTTGCCTCTCTCATGAAATAATGAATTTCTTCATTGTTTATGCCAGAGTTAAATTTCTATTGCTTGAAGTTGATCCTAGCCTAACTACAAAAACAATTTTGTCTGAATTAGAGAATTAAAAAGATTCTTACCAATAAGTCTTCATTTTAACATAGAGCAACAAAGTCAAATGGCTTAAATTACTTGAAGAAAAAACTATGTTATACACAGGGAAAAACAATTTCACTGGCAAAAGCTAGTACAAGAGTGTGCTGAATTTATTCTATGAAAAATGATACTTTTCATATATTCAATAAAATATTTGTACACTTGTCCAAAGAATGAATATGGAACTACAGAATGAGTTAGCAATGTCTTTGATAACTGCGTTATTTAAAGTTAGTTACTGGGGCACCTGGTGGCTCAGATGATAAGCATCTGCCTTTGGCTCAGTCATGATCCTGGAGTCCTGAGATTAAGCCCTCCTGAGCAGGCAGCCTGTTTCTCCCTCTTCCCTCTGTTCCTCCCTGCTTGTGTTCCCTCTCTCTCTCTTACTCTCTGTCTCAAATAAATAAAATTTAAAAATAAAAATAAAATAAAATTTTACTTACTTAGTATAGTAGGGGGGATAAAATCAACTTAAGAAATATGATCTTTTGATATTGAAAATGAAAATAATGTAGATTTCTTCTGGGTAATCCTTACAACAGATTTCTTTTTGTAATTCGTGTTTCATTTATAAATTATTTCAACAAATATTCGCTGAGTACTTAAAAGTAGAGGCTTGCTTGATGGATTAAATGCTAGGGTGAAAGTCAATATATTCTGCTTGTCAATTTCATAGCTATTATTTCATTAATCCTTCATGAATATATTCAAAACACATATATTCATCTTCTATTATGTACCTGAGGCGTTTGATTGTGGATGACAGGGAAGAGGCAGGAAGGTGAAGTCAAGGAAAAACTCACATACCCAACAATTTGGCATTAAGTATGTTAATATGGTCAGATGAGATAATGCATACAAAGTGCTCAACATAAAGATTTAATGAAAAGCTGTTGTTATTAGAAATGCTGATCATTGTTAATGTGCCCTTGTGGTAGGAAACAAGTAATGTCACAGTTACTCTGGGCTTCTGGAAAATGTACTGAAGAATGTAGGTAGGACTAGTCTTTTTCAGCAATAGGCTCCATTATTTCAGAAAACTGCTGTGGGATAATTAACCCATTAAACCTTGTGCAGCAGATAAAAGCTTGTGATTGGACCAGAGTTACTCCTAGATCTGCAACTCTTAGGACTTTAGGCAAGTCAATTAATCACTGAGACAATTTCCTCATCTTAAAAGAGCGGGGAGGTATAAAGAACATTTCATGGGATTCTTGTGAGATGATATAATTAAAGGTACTATGTAAACTGGAAAGAAGCCTCATACAGATAAGGTGTTATTAGTGTAGCATATATTACTTTTACCCTGTGTAATTAGTTTATTAAGAATTCCCAGCTTAGAATATAAACATTAAATCGGTTTAAATTTCTCTAAAACTTGATTTCCACTCTGTTTTGTTGCAATTATAAAGACCATGGAACTTCCCAATTCTTTTCCATTATTGAAATGTACCAGTCCTCTTTAAAACTGATACTAGTTCTTCCCTAATCTCTGGTTGGAGCTATGATACCAGCTACTTGCATGGAAAGGATGGGGAGACAGAAGGTATTTATTTTGTACTCCCCTTTCAAGGCTTAACTCCTTTAGTGGATGGGACCAGGGTAAGACTGGGAGCGAGAGTTATCTGTGATGTGAGCTGGTCTTAGATTACTGCTAGTAGATGGCTCTGGTCTTCTCTAGCTCACTGTCTCTGTGTGGTGCTGGTGACTCGTGCTTTGTGTTTATGTGTGTGTTTGGTTAGGGCTGTGCTTACTTTGACCTGGCACTTTTTCTCTGTGTCTCTTTTTGAGAGACAGAGAAAAAGAGGCAGAGATATAGGCAGAGGGGGAAGCATTCTCCTCTCAGGGAGCCCAATACGGGACTTGATTCAGGACTGGAGCCCTGGACCCAGCATCACACCCTGAGCCGAAGGCAGACATTCAACCCATAAGCCACCCAGGCATCCCTTGACCTGGCACTCTTGACTGAAGAAACTTTCAGGAAAATATGTTAGACTTTAGTCAGTTGCATCAAATCCTCTCCTCCCCCCCCCATGGTATCTTCTCACGTGACTTTGTAATGGTTATTTTATGTACCAACTTGATTATAATGCAGATTAAATATTATGTCAGCGATGTCTCTGAAGGTATTTCTGGATGAGATCAACATTTGAATCGACAGATTCAACCAGTACATCACTAAGGTAGATTTCCTTCCCTAGTGTGGCTAGGTATCATCCAATCTGTGGAGGGAGGGCCTGAATAGAACAAAAAGTAGAGGAAAGAGAAACTTGTCCTTTTTTCCTGCTTTACTGTTGAGCTGGTTTTAGCTTAAAAATCTAAAGTTAAAATTTCAAGAAGTGTAACATAGACTTCTTACATAAAATTCTAAAAATGGAAAGATTTTCAATAAAATAATTTATAATATGCACCATAGATCTTAATTACTTAGTTTTATATTTAAAATGTCATGTTATGCTGTTTATTATTTTCACATCAGCCATAAAAGGCTGAATTTCTTCCTTGTCTTCACCATTGTATAGATGAGGAACGTAAAGAGATTAAGTGCCTGAAATCACACAAGCAGATAATGGGAGGTCGGGACTTTCTTTAATCCACTTCTTCTGACTCCAAAGACCATATTTGCCTCCCTATCATCAGTGCCTGTCAATAAATATTTAATGATGATTGATTCATCTATTGCTTGCCAACATATGTTACTAAGAGCAATAAAAAATACAGAAAAAGAAAAAGGAAAAGGGTAAGTTAGTAGAAAACCTACCAACACTACTTAAGGGGAAGGGGTAAAAAGGGAAATTTAATTGACTAACGGAGTGCTTGGCTTTAGCTTAAAATTCTAAAGTTAATATTTCAAGAAGCTTAACATAGTGTTCTTACGTAAAATTCTAAAAATTGAAAGATTTTTCTCTAATTAACTTCACATTTCTTAATTACTTGAAACTGGGTGCCCATCCCACTCATTTAGGCTTTATTCTCAGGGTGTATTTACTGACAGAAGAGAGAAAGCTTTCTTGAAGAATCTTTCTTATGGCTCAGTTGAGTTGAAATTGGTAAAGTATCCATTTCTCCACACATAGGAAATCTAAACTTAACAACTTTGTTTCTCCTGGGAACAATCTTATTGAAATTAATTTCTGCTTATCCCTCTAAACTTCTATTATTTGCAGATATCAAATATGACATTTTTTTTTACCTTTTTGCTTTATTTTAGATTCATGCATGTCCTCACCGCTATTTCATTCATTTTTGTTGGTGGAGGTGATAATTTGTAAGAGTTTTAGCGTGGGTTGCCCTCTTTTCTTTGGACTGGTCAGGAGGAAGGGGAGCTGCTAATGGTATTCCTGTGAATTAAAATGATGCCAAGGCAGGAATGCCAAATAAGATATCAGCTGGTGAAGATGACTAATGGATGCCCACATCATTACTACACGAGAACAGAGAAGTCTGCACCATGAGAGCTACAATCACTATGATTGTCTCAGTGCTCTAAAAACTGGAAACAAATGACCCGTTACGCAGACTTCTGGATTTTGGCCTCCTCAGCTGTCCCTAAATCACTGCTCATTTCAAAAGGAGAGCAAAGAAAATATCCCTGGTTGCTCATTTGTAAAAAAAAAAAAAAATGCCAATGTTTTCAGTTTCAGATGATTGTTTCAATACCTTCACAAATGAATCTCTTGACAGTCCTGGTTAAAAAATAAATAAATAAAAACATAATAAAACATGATCATTGCCTAAAGACTAATAAGGACTAACATTCCTCAGTGGTACAAACACTGTAATGAGATACGGTGATACTCTGCATTAACTCCTTAGGTTAGTCTGAAACTTAGCTCTCCAAGGACTTTTTTAATAAGAACCCAGGTGATTTTGTGTACTAGCGTATGTTAAAGCGGAATTTGCTCACCTAAATTTATAGGAAATGGGCTTCTTTGGTTTATATTCGAGAAATAAAATACTGAAGATACTATTTGGCCAGAAATAAATAGTTTAAGTGTTAAAACATTTATGAGGATCTTTGTTAAACTAGAATTTTTCTTTCTTTCTTTCTTTCTTTCTTTCTTTCTTTCTTTCTTTCTTTCTTTTTTCTTTCTTTCTTTCTTTCTTCTTTCTTTCTTTCTTTCTTTCTTCTTTCTTTTTTTTTAAGATTTTACTTATTTATTCAAGAGAGACACAGAGAGAGAGAAAGAGGCAGAAACACAGGCAGAACGAGAAGCAGGCTCCATGCAGGCAGCCCGATGTGGGACTCGATTCCAGACTCAGGGATCACGCCCTAAGCAGAAGGCAGATGCCCAACCACTGAGCCACCCAGGTGTCCCTAAACTAGAATTTTCTTACATCAAATTATCTTCCAAATTCAATTGGAGCTCATGGAGATCCTTATAAAAAGAATTTACTACCAAAGACAGGACATTGCAGGCAGCACTTGACTGAGTTTCTAAAACTTTAGGTTCTACTATCAGCTCTATTGTAGGTTATGTATGTGTAATCCTGTACTGATCTTATTATTTAAGAATGTCAGTTTTCTCATTTGCAAATGAGAAAAATACCTTAGTGGTTTAGAGTTCTGTTGTTGTTAAGGTATAATATTTAATGTAAGAAGAATCTGTAATAATTTTGACTCAGGATCTTACCTTTTTTTTTTTTGCCCTTATTCAGGCTTTTGGGCATTCATTAATTTAACAATTATTTTTTTGAACAACAAAGATATTATGCCTAAAGATATACTTTTTTAATCTTATTTCATAAATGAATTAAATTTCTGAGATTTGGAAAACTTTAGCATGACAGAACTAGTATTAAATCCTGACTTTCTCATATATTAGCTATTGTATTTTTTGTAAATTATTAGTAGTTATTATCTTTAGTTTAATAATTTTTAAAAGTAGTAGTTAACCAGCATCATGAGATTGCTATGACAACTGCAAAATCTTAAATCTAAAGCATAAACAGTAAGAATAGTTGCTGCCATCAATCATCTATTTTCTTTACCTGTCACATCCATGAAATCTTCCTGACTAGTTCTGTAAATGCTGGAATTTACCTTACTTACCGACATATAATATACCCTTCACAATAATCCCAAATCCATGCAAATTGCCCACTGCACTGTCGTGTCTGCAAAGGCCTCATGGCAGTAAATCTGAACCAAACTTGTGACACTTAGTCTTTGAATAGAGGCCTGGAGAACTGGAAAGCAATAATAACACCTAGAGATGACCTGAGAAAGGAAAACCTATGAAAAGATTCATACCAACAACTCAAATGGTCATCAACTGGTGAATAGACAAACAAAATGCAATATGGCTATAAAATAAAATGTGATTTAGAAAGAAAAAGTAACCAACCACTGACATGCTACAACATGGATAATCCTCAAAGACATTTTGCTAGGTGAAAGAAGCCAGACAAAAAGGGCTTCATAGTATGTTATTCCATTTATATGAAATACTGAGAAAAAGAACATTTTTAGAGACATAAAACAGATCAGAAGTTGCCTAGGGCTGTGAGAATAGGAGTGGAGATTGACTACAAATGGTTCAAAGGAATTTTTGAGGCCATAGAAAATTCTAAGACTTGAAAATGAGGCGTTGGGATGGAAAATTCTGCAAGGTATGTTGTTTAGTAAGGAAATCAAAATATAGGACATGCTATGAACAACATAGGAAAAAAAGGGTGTCTACACAAATGCATATATATGTGTGCATGAATGGATGATGTATATAATTAAAGTATCTTAAGAAGAACACATAAGAAATCTATAGCAGTATCATTTCATGGAAAAGGAACTGGTTTGTGGGTTTTGAAAGATTTTATTTCTAATGTTTATCCTTCTATAGTTTTTTTTTAAAAATTTAGATCACATACATTTAACACACTACTCAATATTAAATTTGAAATTTTAAAAAATTTCTCCTTTTCTGGATAGCATGTAGGTCATGACACAACAATACTCCTGCTTAAAACAGCTAGAAAGAATGGAATATATTAAAAAAGTCTTATTTTTAAAAAGTACCAGAGAGCTGTGGCAACCACAAAGACCAATGGGCTAAAATCCCCAGAGGGGACAAACATTGATGATTTGAAGACTCAGGGAAACTCTTGTATTCCCTGAGAAGTTTTGCCAATTATGGGAGTGGGCTAGTTATGACCTTAGCAGAAGGAAGCTTTCCAGGAAAAGAGAAATGAACAAAACTTTAATGACAACATTGGAAAGGAAGAATTTCAAACACACGGTTTCTCTGCAATGACATTGCTTAATTCTGAGGTTGAACAAAATCATAAAGAGCTAGGCCAAAATTTGAAAGACAGAATAAAATCTCATTCCATCTAACTAACAAAGACCAGCCGGGGAGGGAATCTGAAAATAAATCAGACATGCTATGAAATTCTAGTGCAATGGTTTTCAAGGTTGGTTACAGACCAGCAATATCACCATCATCTGAATACTTGTTTATAATTTGAGTTCTGGGGCCCTACTCGAACCTACTGAATCAGAAATTTTGGAAAACTCTGGAGTATATCAGAGTCATCTGGAGGACTTTTTAAAATACAGATTTTTGAACCTAAGCTCCGAGTTTCTGATTCGGTAGGTTTGAGATGTCACCTGAGGATTTGCATTCCTACCAAATTCCCAGGTGAAGGTGCTGCTGCTGGCCTATTAAACCACACTTTGAGAACCACTGACCTAAAGGGAATGATGAATTAAGACGGAGGTAAACAATCATTATTGACCTATGGACACTTACTAGTTGTCAGTACTGCTGAAAGCTAATAGCTCAGGCCTAGTACATAGCAGAAGTCTTTGCCATGGAATATAAAAACCAGAAGAGACTTTGTGCAGGGCTAGCATGACAATATTGGAAACTCAAGGGATCTCAAATATATGGCTGATATTTGTCCTAAAACTTTTGGCAAATATTGAAGCTCCTTAGGAAATGAAGCTACAGAGTTAAGCTGAAAACATCTGAAAAGCAGAGCTGCATATATGCTAGGCTCCCACATAAAATTTAAAAGCACTATGGCCTAGGGACAGGGGTAATCTGAAGGTAATTTAGTAGTCTTACCAAAATTTCAACTTAATGCCAACACTTGGTTGAATGATATAATAAGCCACTTTATTCTATTTGCCTGATGAGAAAAAGGAGATATTCTTTCAGACGAAGTGTATCATCTGGAAACTTTACACTTGTCTATACGCAATGGCTGGCATATTAAATTAAATAAAGAATTATGAGACATGAGAACAGGTATGGCCAATATCCAAAAGCAAGCAAGCAATGGATGCAGACTCACTCACATGAAATTATTATGATTAATTAATTTTATAATGGGAGGGGCAAAGGAATGTGGGTATGATTATAAAGAGGTAGTACAAGGAATCCTTGTGTTTATGGGATTATTCAGTGGTGAACACATGAACCTATTCCTTTTAGGATGTATTAGGATGCTAAAATTATATAGACCTTAATAAACACTCATATGCTCATGCAAATAAGTAGAATAAAACATTTTTATAAGATCAGTGGATTGTAATCTCTGGTAGCTCAATATCAACTAATGTGCTGCTTATGATAAACTATTTGGGATATATACAATATGTTATCATGGGGGAGAACTTAAAAAAGTGTATAAGAGGTCACTCTGTATTATTTTTCATAACTATATGTGAATCTATAATTATCTTGATAAAATCTTCAATTAATAAAAAATACTCCCTCAATTTTATGGCATTGGAGAAGGCAAAATACTTTTCAAATAGACAATAAACAACACCAACTGACAAAAATCTATTATACCATAGTGAAATTAAGAACTATTGCTCATCCAAAAAATTACAATACCAAAAAGGTAAGACACAGAGTGGAAGAAGATATTTGTGTAACACTTGACCAAGGGCTCCTATCCAAAATAAAATGAACTCTTGGAAGTCAATAAGAAAAAGGCAAATAAATAATAGGAAAAAATGGGCAAAATAACTAAACAATAAAAAGTAATATCCAAACGGGCAAAAGAAGTATAAAAAATTTCCAATATTATTAGTCATCAGGAAAATGCAAATTTAACTGGAATATGATGCCACCAAATATCCAATAAAAGAACTAAAATTAAAAAAATAGAAAATATATAGCATTAATAAAGAACAAGAATACTCACCCTTTACTCATGAGAATGTAAACTGGCAAAATCACTTTGGAAAACTATTTACTAAAGCTTAAAATATGCACACTTTGTGATTCAGCAATTCTACACTGACATATGTATACCAAAAAATATGTACAAGAATATCTATAAGAGTACTATTTTGATAAGCCCAAATTGGAAATGACTCAAGACAAGAGTGCATTGGTAGAATGGATAAATATGGAGTACTATGAAGTAATGACAACAAAGGTACTATAAGTTCACAACATTATGAAACTCACAATCGAGACAAAAAAAAAGCAAACACCAAAGAATACATGTTGTAGGATTACATTTGCATAAGTTAAAAATATGCAAAAAAAAAAAAAAAAAAAGCAAAGCTGAACAAAACAAAAAACCCTGCAGTGTTAGAGGCTGGTCTTGAGGAGTAGTGATTGAAAATAGACAAGAAGGAATTTCTGGTCTCTTAATAATATTCTATTTCCTGATTTGCGTGAATGCTCATTCCTATGTAAACATTCATTAAGAGGAAAAGACCTTAAAATAACAGAAAATTTTACCTGCAAATTGGAGTCTATAGAAAAGAATCAAATGGATACTCTAGAAGAGAAAAAAATATAATGTCTAAAATTAAGAAGTAAGTGCATGGGTTTAATAGCTGGTGCTGAAGAAGACAGGATTAATGACTTATCAATAGAAAATACTTAGATCATTAATGTAAACTTAATGGAAAGACATGTACAGGCATAGGTGACATGTGGAGGGCCCTCTGGCCCTTATACACATGCAGTTGGAGTCACAGAGGGGAGGAAAGAGGAGGAAAATGAAACAAAGTTTTTATTAAAATAAATAATGGCTGAAATTTTTCAACTTTTATATAACTTACAGACTTAACCTTAAAAACTCATGAAACGTACAGAATATTATAATAAAAACAAAGAAAATCAGACCTGTATACATCATTGTCAACCTTTTGAAAACAAAAGAGAGATAGGAAATCTTAAAAGTAGAGAAGAACAACCATTACCTTTATAGAAATAATGATATCGCTGGCACCTATTTCTCAACAGTAACAATGGAAGAAAGTGAAATGATTTCTTTAAAGTGCTGAAAGGAAATAAATGACAATTCAGAATTTTATACTCTATAGTAGTATTTTTAAAAATTAAAATAAATTAAATGCATTTTCAGACAGAAGAAAAACAAAACAGAGTATCTAAATGGCCAATAACCATTTGAAAATGGACTTATTAGTTATGAGTCTTCAATGAGATATCACTAGGTACTCACTGGGATGGATTAAATACAAACTATAGAAAATCCTGTATGTTACAAGGATATGGAAAAACTGGAATTCATTTTTTAAAATTTCTTTTTATTGGAGAAACCGGAATTCAAATACACTTTTGATGAGTCTATAAATTGGCCCAAAGCTTTGGAAAACTGTGAGTACCTCTTAAAGCTGCAAAGTCACATACTATTTGAACCATCAATTCCACTTTTCGGTGTGTTTATCAACAGAATTTATCACAGCAATACTATATACCTGCACTGAAAACTATCTAACTGTTCATAACCAGTCGAATGAGTAGACAAATTAGATATATTTACATAAAGGAACATTATTTAGCAACATTTATAAACAAAGTACAACTACACATAAAAGTATGAATGAATCCCACAAATATAATGTTGAGCAAAAGATGCCAGACACAAGAGTCCATAATGAGAGATTTCATTTATACAATGTACCGACACCTGCAAAACATATCTATGCTATTTGAAGTCAGGATACAGGACATCTGAGAGTGGGTGACAGTAAGGGTCTTTGGGAAATACTGGTAATATTCAGTTTCTTGATCTGGGTGTTGGCTATGGGGGAAGGTTAGAGAAGGCCACCCCAGAATGTGCCACTTTGGCATGTGGAGTATTTAGAATTGAAGGCAATCAAGGTCCAGCAGACTCAGGAAGAGCTTTATACCTCCCCATAACTGCCTAAAAGAATTTATAGGGGAAAACTGTACCAGAAAGTGAGCTATTACCAGAGATAACTTTTCATACCTAAAAGACTTATCTGCATAGGATGGCAAATATCTGATTACCAGACATCTGCTCATCTCATCTTCCTGTAAATTGTCTTCCTCCCCTTTGAAGCCCCAGGCTCCTATCCCTTTCCTTAGCTCAGGATACTATATAATAAGCCTCAATTGCCTGACCATCTTTGAATAATATATCTTTGTGGGGCTCCCATACATACAAAATTAAATTTCTTTTTCTGCCACTAATCTATTTTATGTTAATTTAATTAACTGAGGAGCCAAACAATCTAAAAGGAAGGAAAAGAAAATATTTTCCTCACCTTCTGCTAGATGAATATGTTAAGTTCCTGAAAATGTATTGTTATACAATTATATGAATTTTCAATACACATAAAATACTTTAATAAAGTTAAAATATACTTGGACTTGATGTAAAAAAAGTGATCTCAGGTCTTAACCAATAATTAATAAATAATTGAGAAGTTTACTCCATAGAAATCATACTGTAAAACACAAAGATATCCAGCAATGAAAGAACAACAAATACTAAACAAAGATGGAGCAACTGAAGTTTCTGAGCAAGTGTTGGCTTTATCTCCACTAATTCTCAACATGGAGCATATGAGGGATAACTGTAGCCTGGGGTTTCTTTGACTAGTTGTTAAATCAGCTACATAGATATTAAATTACATGAATATTAGTTTGGACTTCTGCTATATATTGTGGTTGGAAACTAAAATTGAAGGATCTTTGTAGAGGAGAGATCTCATTAAAAGAATTGAGACTTATTTACATTGCATAAATGGACAGGCAGCACAATATTTAGGCCCTCATATGAAGAAAGGAGACTGTAGTTTATTTGAATAAGAAATAATCAAGTGAAATAGCCAATATTTTACTATTTTTGGCCCAAATGAAGTAATTTTAGTCATTTAATCTAACAATAGCCAAATCCGCAAGGTTTTACAAGGACTCAACATGCTCATAGAAGTATTCTAATTACCTTTGAGTTAAGAAAATATATAGAAAAGGTCTTTCTAAAACTGGATTCACTCAGATTATTTCCTTTTTAGACACTGAAGTTCATTATCAGAAAGTGAGAAAATGACTCGTTCTTGAAAGAATATAGGATCCAATCGATTCTTGGTTGACTTGTCTTGACATGGCTTGACCTATGTGGTTCCTCTTTGTTTGTTGGAGTAACTAGTCAATATGGGACTACTACCACTTATTTTGTCTAAAACCCATACAAATCATAATCCTTGTCCCCCAAATCTTCTTCTTTGCTCTTTTTAAAGAAAAAATAGATTGAGACAACCTAGACCTCAAGGTAAGCCTTCTGATTCTACTTGGGCAGAACATGAGTGTTCCAACAAAAATTTCAATAACTTGGTGACTTGTGCTCCATTGCACCTTGGAGTCTCTTTGGAGTTGTTGAAATATTTACGATTAGGCACTACATTAGTCACTGAGGAATATCTGTGTTTCTGTCACACCTCGTAGAGTCTGAAGAGTTATACAGATTTTAAATCATTCATTTTATTTTTAAGAGATCACACAATTTGACCTATAAGGAAATGATATCCTTCGGAAATTCGACTGAACTATGACTAGAGTTGAACTTGTTATCCTGAGGGAAAATGTGGCCTCTAGTTCTGCTGAATTATCTGGTTCATTTCCTTTTCTCAGTAATGTTCTAAGCTTTTCCTTAAGAGCTAGTTTATGTATCAAGGACTTTGCTACTAATAGAATAGAGGAATCTTGCACAGGGTTTAGGGGTTGGAGCCAGGGTGGCGAAAGGAGTAAAGCTTAGAGGAAAATGTATGTAACTCTCAGGACTTATGGGATACGCTGTCTTGACACCTATCTTTGTGAGTTAGTTTTTGCCATTTTAAACCAAAAAGTAAAAGAGGCCATATCTTATTTTTTTTCAAAAGTAAGCCACAAAACATAGTAAAATATGGAATAAAAAATGAGTTCAAGAGCCAGTAGTAAAGTCCACTATGACATGGGCATAATTGGTGAACAAGCAGATGAAAAAGCAAATGATCAGCAGGTGTCCTGCACAGCTGTACTCTCAACACTGGGATTCAGAACAGGAGAGATCTAAAATGTTAGAAATTGAGTTTCCTGATCAAATGACCACAGCAAGAAAATCATAGCCAAAGAATCCTTTGGGGAAATGCCTCTGGACTCCACTTGAACAGTTAATGCTTGCTGGGGAGATTTTAATCAAGCTTAAACAGATACAGCTGGGCTCTCTTGCCTCTCAGAGCTACAACCATTATGCCTATTAATGTTGCCAAGAGAAATTGCCAGTGCTTTCTTTGATTAACCACTGGCTTGGACTATCTGTATACGAACTCCCTCTGTTAGAGTGGTTGGTTAAGGGTTCATTATTTTGTAAATAAATAAAGGTCATGATTATAGTTTAAAAAAAACTACTTCCTAGAGATGAGAAAGCTTTTATAAATGAGAAATCACTTTATTTTCAGAAGTATCACCTTTGGTTTTATATTCTAATATGTGTAGATATCTATATGCCTTTTTTCTAGGCATAACATCAAGTGACCACAATCTTAAGCCACACACATTTTACATAGTAAAAAACCTGCTTCTTCACCTCCAGCCTTCTGCACAACACTAACCCTGAACCCTCCTACTTCAAAGCAAATTTGAAAATGTTGATTTCTTCTGTAGTGAAGGGGTTTCAGAACATGCTACCCTAAAATATTCCACTGAGGCATAAGAATTATTTTAAGCAAAAGGCAAACAAGACCCAGTAGACCAAGTAAAAGTTCTTTCTGTTCCTTTTAATTGCCTAAAAGAAAGTATATTTCCTCACTTGGGAAAATCTACATTTATAAAAGAAATTCTGTGAGAAAGGGGGCTAGTTCAGAGCTAACTTTTATCAGAGATTACTTTTTCACCTGAGAGATTTTTCTACATGGCAGAGTAATTTCTGTTTATCAAATATTTTCTCCTCTCCCCTTTCTTCAGATTGCTTCCCCTTACTCACCCCTCAGAAACTCCAAATTCTTATCCCCCCTCTTATTTTCTTATCTCAGAATAGTGTGTAAGTTTCAGTCATCTGGCCATTTCTGAGACTCATATCTTTATGGGGTTCCATGCATATGTTTGTAAATTAAAGTGTCTTTTCTTTTCCTCCTGTTCATCTGTTTTATGTCAAATGAGTTTTTAAACCAGATGCAGAACCTAGAAGGGTATAAGGGAAAATTTTTCCTCCTATAAAGTTCAAAAAGAGTACTTCTAGTCACTGTACTCACACCTATCCCTTGTACACATACAACTGGAGAACCTGCGACATGGGAAAACATTATTTGAATACACTAAATATCCTCCTAGCACTTAAGTAGCTGTTGAAGAAATGAACTAACCAACAGAATTAGCAGTCATCTACTCCTGTTTACAGATCAATTTATCAAAATGTAGCTCTATTTTTTTATATTGTTACATATACTCCTTTATTCTTTCTTGGAATACTGCTTAAATTCATACAGCTTGAAACTAAAATGTTTCTTATTTTAGCTCTTAAAGCCTTTTTTCCACCACTTATCATCATGGCTTGTTTTAGTTTCCTAGGGCTAGTGCAACAAATCACCACAAACTAGGTGGTTTACAACAGAAATTTATTCTTTCACAGTTCTGGAGGTTGGAAGTCTGAAACCAAGATACCAGTAGAATCATGCTTCCTCCAAAGGTTCTAGAAGTGTCCTTCCTTGCTTCTTCTACCTTGTGGTAGCTTCAGGATTCCTTCACTTATGACTAGTTAACTCCAGTCTCCTTCACTTATGACTAGTTAACTCCAGTCTCTGCCTTTATCTTCACCCGGCCTTCTCCTCTGTGTCTGTGTCTTCTCTTCTTCTGTTTCTTATTACACTCATCATAAGATGAGAGCCCAACCTGAATAATCCAGAATGCTCTCTTCTAAAGATCCTTAATTTTACATCTGCAACAACCCTTTTTCCAAATAAGGTGACATTAATAAGGTCTGGGTATTAGGACATGGACATATGTTTTGGGGGGACATTGTTCAACCCACTACATGGTATGATGACTGAGGATATTTAATATTATCTGGCAGGAGTATAGAGGAAAGAAAAGGAGGCTGGGGAAATGGAAGGAGAGCATGACAAAACTGAATAGGCAGTATAGTTCCATGAAAGAAGCACATCCTGAACATAGGTGGTCGTCATTGGGAATTTAGGATACACAGTCATGTATTAGGTGCTATTAAGTAGGTCAGTTGGCCTCAAGAAGCTGACAGCTTAAGGGACAGAACCTTAGATTGTCATGATTTACTCAAAGTATGACTTTTCTTTCAAATATATTCTTTTGTGTTTCAGTTTTCCTTTTGGCAAGTATGAATGTCAATTATATCCTTCTCAGAAAACTATAAACACTAATTAAGCCAGTGGGCAGCCTTATGAGCTCAAATTCAACCCATCTTCATTTGAAGGTCTCCTTCATAGTAGTACATCAAAGGTCCGAGAGTCCTTTCAGCTATCTCAAAGAAATAATTGCAGTCAAAATGATTAATCCTTGATTTTTCAGTCAACAACATTAATATTTCAACGTAAACCATCTTGAAGATAAATTACCCATAGTGATATTAATTATAATAAAGTTTCATGAGAGTGCAAATCGAGTGCCTCAAAAAATCATTTAGGCCCACTTATTACAAAATCTACTTACTGCAAAATGTAATGGAAATGCAGCATGCTCTAACTAATCTTTTTTTAAAGAATATATAAGAGGTTAGTACTAGATAAATGTACTTATATAATATCAATAAAAAAGAAGAAATTCATTGGCATAGGAAAGAGGGAACAGAAACAATATAAAACCTGTGTATATATTTAATAAAATCATTTTTAAAAAACTAATTAATGCTTGCTTTACTTCTCTTCTGAGGCTATTATGTAAAAGGAGATAATATGTGAAAAAAGGTTTGTTTTTGATATGATAATGCGCAACGTGCTGTTATTTGTAACATTTTTATTATTACTAGAAAAACATCTTCATTTTTGTGCATCTTTGATTTTTAAAAGGGAATATATGTCTTTTGAAGTAGATAACAGTTCTTAGAGAATGAATTACATAGGGTGCTCTATTTCTGTGGGCAAGTGTTTCTTCACATTTTCCCTTGTTATTCAACATTGACACACATAAACCCACACATACATAATTTGCATGCTGCCTTTAAGGAGATAATATTTGTGATAGCTATTCTTGGATTAAGAAAAAGAAAGAATGAGGAGGGAGTTATCAGTAGAAAGAGGCAGTAATGGAGTTAATCACAGTGTGAAAAATATACACTGAGAGCAGTAAGTAAATGTCAGTTGTTAGTCAACCAAAATGAGAGGCAACAGTTATCTTGCTTAGAGAAATGAATAAGAAAGTAGTCAATTTAGGAGATTCTAGAAAATCCTAGATATATGGTCAACTAAAATGCTGAATTGGTATGGGACAGATCCTCCAAATTTTTGAATACCAGAATTTTAAAATATGAATAAGTATTATTGCAAAACTAACAAGTTAAAAACAAAACAAAACAGGAAATCATCCTGAACTGCACCATCTAAAACAAAAGTAACCATTTTAATTTAATTTTCTTCCTTTCCATTCCTATGATTTTATAGGATAGGAAAAATTTTTCACCATAGCCATTTCACTTAATAATACAGTATTTACACATTTCCATTTAGCTGCATAACGCTTTATCTTAACACTTTAAAAGCATCATGACATTCAATTGAGTTGATATGAGAAAATTTTATTAATTGTATTTGAAATATAAGTAGTTTCCAGTTTGTCAATGCGTAATAAACCAATGTATTAGTCTGTAAGAAACCGAGACCAGGGATCCCAAAACTTTAATTTTTTTTTAAACTAAGGACTGAGGTTATTTGCAATTATTAGCCTCATTTGTGACAAAATTTTTTCTCTTGAATGCATTAAATATTCATGTGTTATTTGTTCATTCACTCAATACATTTTTGAGCTTCTTCTACTCTGGATTTTATTAACTGGGAAAACAGTGATGAAAGATAAATTAAAAGCCTATGGCTCTCAAGGATCACATTTTCAAGTGAGCAGAAAGAGAGGCTAACATGTAAACAAATTATTATAATTTTGGACAGACCTAAGTGTTTTAAAGACAATAAATTATAGACTTATGATTCATAATGAGAGAATAATGATATAAACTTTAGATGAAGTAATGATAAGGAAAAACTAAAGTTTGTTTTTTTTTTTTTTTTTTTTTACTTCTAAGAACAATCTCCTACCTGCCACATCTACCTTTTCCATTTAAAAACTGTATACATCACCTGTTTTTTTGATTCCCTCTTGCTGTGTGGAAGAACAGAAGGCCATAAATAGTTCAAGTAAAACAAGTCATTGAGAATTTGGAATTGAATCAATGTTGATGAGTATAGTCCCTTGGCAAAATATTTTAAGAATAAGAAGCCCATAATCCCCAAGTACCAACGGGGACAAAGAAGAAAAATTTTCCACTTTTTTTCTCCTACATTTTATTAAAAGCTATTTCTTCAGAGCCACCAGCTATAGATGAGTGGAGAGTGACTTACTCTTTGAATATATCTTGCCATTATTAAACCACCATGCCTGTATGAATCTGAAATGGTTTGAGGTACAGAGTAAGCAGTAACTCTTCTTCACATTTAAGTGATGAGATTATTAAGGAGTGCCGTATCTAAATGGATCTTACTGTCAGAATTGGAATTAGATATTCCAGTCTTTTATGACTTGTAATAAGTGCCTATTCCCATCATGACTTTTCAAATCAAAGTAATTTCATTTCCTATCTTGATAGTATCATTACTATAAAATTAAATTGCATTAGGTTTTTAACTCCCTGAGACCAACTTTCACTTTGCATCCTACAATTTAGTACTAACATTTATGCTTAATGAGACTGTGGACTTCAGGTTGTTATGACATATGTCTTTATCTTTTTAATTTTAAGTCAACAACCTAATTTCTGTTTGGAACTGAAAATAAGGATGGTTTGTTGTTTTCTTTGCTTACGCAGACTCTAGTTTTCTGGCTGGACGATTTTGGAAAGTGACATTATGTTACTCTGGTATTTGATAAAAGTGGGAGCAGCATAACAAAACCAAATAATTTCACAGTAGGGGAGGAGGGGGAGAGAGTTTGTGTTGCTAAGTGTCAGAGTGCCACTCAAGGCCTTAGAGTCACTCCTGACCTCTTACTAATCATTATATATTATATATATATGTTATATATATTGTATATATATAGCATATATGCATTGCCTATATATTATAATTTAATATAATATAATATACATATATACATATATAACATATACAACAAGGTATTTGAGCTGAATAAAAACTCTGTTAGGCCTCCATCATTGCCTGATGGCTTCTGTAGGCCACAAACAGAATATCCTTCTCTCTTAGAATGTGTCACACATTTTGCCTTCAGTAGCAAAAGAATGGAGTATTTGCTTGCATGCACAGAACAACTCTTATGATCTGAATGGGCCCCAGAAAGAAAGAATATAAATCTCATTCCTACCTGTGAGGCTTGGGATTGCATACAATGTAGGTACTTGGACCCATGAGAGGAAAAATAATAGCTCTGTATGAACAAGAATCTGCGGGAGTGGGCCAGAGTGAGCAGCACAAGGAGGATGTAGAGAAATTGTGATGAGGTTGCTCTTGATCAGAGGGTCAGCTCCACTCCCTACCATTTCCCAGGCAAGCTGCTTGGAGAGCCTCTGTGACTCAGGATTGGGGAAGGGCACTGACCTTGAAGGATGGTTGGGGTCCCCATGGGCTGAAGCTGCAAAACTCTGCTGGGGAAAGTCCATCAAAACTAGCTCACCAGAAGGAAATCCTAGACTGGAGAAGAACCCAGAGATCCTGAGAAAATGAACAGATGGATAGTGAATAATAAAGAGCATGACACTGGGTGGGACAGAGGAAGTGGGCAATGACTGGGCAGAAGAACACCTGAGGACAACAGAAGAGGAGGACAGTAACCGCACAGGAGCTGCCACTCTGATCATGTGCCACAGCAGCACTCACACTCACCTTGCACCTCCTCTCCACACTTCCCCTCATGATTTCTCATGCACTCCTTACCAGAGATTCTTGAGCTCGTGGAGAATATAAAACACTTTATGCCATATATAAATACGATGGAAACTCTTGGGAATATTGGAGGCAAATAATTAAAGAAAGCATTGACATTCCTACGTACCAAAGTGACTAAGGGCACAGAACAGAGAAACATGGAGTCAAAACATGCTATACTCTATAAAATCAGATGTGAGTTTTTCTTCATTGGTTTGTAAGGCTAAAGACACACTGAACTGGATTGCATGTGGGTAACATTCCAAAGACTTTTGCATTTATTATATTGCTTTTCTCTGACAGCTCTGTAAGCTGAGGAGGGCTGATATTTTTATCATCTTTTAATGGGCAAATTGCTGTCTAGAGAGGCTGAGTGAGGTGCAGTATCTGCAATGGTACCCTAGGAACTTGTTTCTTTAATTGCCCATAGTGCCTACTATGAATTTTCTGCTTAACTTAGATATATTTGTTTGTTCATTTGTCTAGGTTTTTGATATTCATATGAATTTATATTGTCTATATGATTCAAACTTCTTTAATTTAAAAAATGGAAAATAGTAATAAAACCTACCACCCTCTCTATTAAAATGATCTGGGATGAAATTTTCATGTGATCTTTTATTTTTATTGATTTTTTATTTTTTATTGATTTTTTATTTTTATTGATTTTTTTCTAGAAGATATATTGAGACCCATAGAATTATATTATAGTTGCTTTTTCTTTTCTTTCTTTTTTTAAAAAAATATTTATTTATTCATGAGAAACACACACACACACACAGAGAGAGAGAGAGAGAGAGAGAGAGAGAGAGAGGCAGACATAGGGAGACGTAGAAGTAGGCTTCCCACGGAGAGCCCAATGCAGGACTTGATCCCAGGACTCTGGGATCACGCCCTGAGTGGAAGGAAGGTGCTCAACCCCTGAGACACTCAGTCACCCTCCCTCGTCTACACACTAACTGTTTTATCCATTTCCAAGGACTTTATAAACAGCACAGTACTAAGAATGCCTCTTATTTAAAAAAAAAAAAAAAAGAATGCCTCTTATTTCCATACAACTAGACAAGTAAACAAACTACCTGTGTGGTTCCTGAAGCAAAGGAAACGTGATCGGAACGTTACCTGAGGGGAGCAAAAAATAGGAGACTAACAAATAGTGATTATTTAGCAAAAAAAGAATTAGTTTAAATACAAATCTGTCAAGCTAGTTTCATATCATTTGTGAAGGCTCCTGCCATCATTACCTGAATGTGGTTTCAGTATCTCCAGATCATCCCTTAGTCCCTTGGCCAGGAGACTGAGAACTGTATTTAATTTCCATGCAACTGCCAGATGTCACTTTTACACCGAACACCAAGCTGTTCTCAATCCCTGTGAGATGGCAGGTCAACGTTTTGCTTCACCTTTTGGGGTTTGCAGTCCCTAATGAACAGCTAACATTTATAGAGTAGTTTTTATGTACCAGGCATAAGTCCAAAGACTTTACAGGGACTATTTCCCTAACTCCTACAGTCACCTTACGGAATACGTTTCATCAGCATCTTCATTCTACAGGCAGGGAAACTGCCACAGAGGCTGTAAGTCACTCCCCCAAAGCCCCACAGTTAGGAATGGCAAGTCAGGATTTGGATCCAGGCTATCAAGCTCCTGAAGCGCATACTCCTAATTTCTTTGCTACTTTCTAAATGCTGGAGACTAATATTGGATGTAGTATTTTTACTGAAACTTTTTAGCAAAGCAGTCATATTTATTCATTCATTTATTCCACATCATTTATTAGGAGTGTCTGGGGAGCCAGAACCATACCTGGCCTGGGGTAAAGACAAGGATCTTTCTTAAGCAGTGCTGGTTCTCATGAGACAAGGCTGAAAAACCAAGGCTGTATGGTTTGATTAGAGTGCCATAGGCCAGTTGTAAAGATAAAGCAACTGCTGAGGACCCTGCAAGGAACAGCTAGAGCTCAGTGAGTCAGGGAGACTGCCTAGGGGAGGGACACTTGACTGAGACTTGTAGGACAATACGAGTGAGCTAGGGAGAGGGAGTCCAGAGGGAGTGTGGGAATCTGAGGCAGTAGTAGAAACATATATGGAGGAAAAGAAGCACAGAAGAACAGGAAGGCGTGGGCAACTGCAGTGGTTGGTTTGGCCAGGCCAATGTCATTGTCAGGGCGTGGCAGGAAATGGAATGATCAAGGAGACAGGAGTAGCTAGCTTAAGTATAGGTAACTGTTCTGTGCTTCCTGAATTCCAAGTGTTGAGGAGAAGACTTTTGCACTGATTACATCATTCAATCCTCCTGACTGTCAAACAACGAAGAGACTGTTGCTCTTCCATAGATGGTAGATCTCGTAGCCAAAGATCACACAGACAGGATTTGAGCCAAGCAGAATTCCAGAACACATGCTCTTTATCCTGCACTACACTGACAAGCTCATGAAGACTTCTGTATCTGAGGCTAGTGAGCTCGAACTTTCTAAAATGCTTCTGTGGCAGACATACCGAGACACTGGCCTATGCCAAAGCAGGTTCCCCTGTGCTCATTTCTTTTATGCTTTAACTTGATTTGTCCAATGATAATAGCCATAATTTATGCCTGGCTTACTCTTTGCCAAGTGTTATATAATCAAGTATATTATTTCATTTAATCTGTGCCCATGACAGTGATGTATATACTAATAAACGAATCGATGTTAGAGAACAAAGCTGCCTAATACTACATAGCTACTAGTGATAAAGTCAAAATTCAAAGTCAGTTTAACAGATTCTGAAGCATGTACTCTTAATTCTTTGGCTGTATTCCTTTCATAAAAGCATTGAAATTTTCCCATAAACTCGTGTTGCAAAAAATGTATCTGAGACTAGCCTCTCAGGATTTAAGATGACCAATTCCAGCCAGGTTCTATTTAAGTGCTATTTAATTGACACTGTACAAATAGAGAAATGTGGAAAGCCCAACTATCACTACATGACTTACCCATTCTCTACACGCTTATGATCTGGTTTCCTTGGAGCTAGTTCTCATCAATTTATGATGTGATTCCCTTGCAGCTAAGGAAGCAAAATCTTATTAAAGTGACCTGAAAAGGTAAAGTGCCAACTTCAGAAGTTTTTTTATATATAACTCCTTCAGTGAGAATTAAATGTTTCTATCCCTTTCATTAGTTAGGAGTAAAGCAGTTTTAAGAAGCGCATATATTTATAGTGAAACCTTCAAATATTCTGTTGGACTTGCGTGTTCTTTCTCCTGTCAAGACCCTGGTGTAACAGTCTTCATACTATAATAGTTAAAAGAACCTAATCCTGGTTTGAATTTTGGATCTACCACTTACTTATTTTAGCTTTCTTCTTTACGAAATGCATACAATAATGATGGCGAACTCATTGGATGATTGGGAATATTAAACATGATAGGGGATCCCTGGGTGGCTCAGTGGTTTAGTGCCTGCCTTCCTGGATCACGTCGGGCTCCCTCTGACTGTGTCTCTGCCTCTCTCTCTCTCTCTGTGTCTCTCATGAATAAATAAATAAAATCTTTAAAAAAAAAACATGATAATGCCTATCTTAAAAACAAAAACAACTCAGTGGGGCCTGGCAGAGAGTAAGCATTCTACAAAAAATTTCCCACAAACCCTGTCATGTCTGTCTCACCTTCTCTCTCATTTCCTCCCACATGCCAGTTCCATTCCAGCTGGCTATAGCTTCTGATTGACAACTGCAGTCGTATTGTCATCCTGCTTCTTGAGTAATATGAATAAATCCTTACCACCTATCCTGTTCTTCCTGTACCTTCTACTAACTCATAATTATTCTACATTTCAATGCTCACTTCAAAAGCCACTTCCTCCACAAAGGGTTTCTTACATAATCATTTCCTCATTGAATATTTCCTTTTCTTATGTGTGTTCAATATTTAATCCCAAGTGCCCAGGAGGCTATAAATAGATTTATCTTTCACATTGTTTTATGAAAGAGTGCTGGTTTGGGATTGTCCCAGTCTGGGTGTAAGCACAGATTTAACATCTGCTAACTGGTTGAGTGTCTGCCTTCTGCTCAGGTCGTGATCCTGGGTCCTGGTATGGAGTCCTGCATAGGGCTCCCCATGAGGAGCCTGCTTCCCCCTCTGCCTATGTCTCTGCCTCTCTCTGTGTGTCTTTCATAAATAAATGAATAAAACATTTAAAGAAAAAAATAGAAAGAAATGCTGATCAGTCTCCAGACTACTTAACTAAATGACCAAACCTTTATTTTATCACAGGCAATAAGAAAACACTTGTCATGTGACAATAGCATTTTAGGCACATGAGGCAGGCAATGCAGGCAGTCTGATCTCCCCTCTAACCATTGGATCTATAAAACTGGCCTATGGAGAGATCTTGTTGAGTTACCTGGGTCCATGAGGATATATCTAAAATGTATTTATGGGTACAAGTAAGGATTTGTTTATTTATTTATGCCAACCATGTATGTAGTCAGTAAACATGGAGAACATAAGAAATCAGTGACTTATATTTTAACGCCAGCTGGAAGTAAGAAGAAAACTGAGCTTAGGGACACCTGGGTGGCTCAGTGGTTAAGCGTCTACCTTTGGCTCAGGGCATGATCCCTGAGTCCTGGGATCGAGTCCTGCATTGGGGTCCCTGCATGGAGCCCACTTCTCCCTATGCCTGTGTCTCTGCCTTGCTCTGTCTCTCATGAATAAATAAAATCTTAAAAACAAAAAGAAAACTGAGCATAGTAATTTTTTTTAAAATCTGGGTTCTTGAAAGTAACTGAGCAGCTAACTGCCCAGAGTGTTCAAATCTTGAATTGTATGAATATGTGGACCACTAAATTTACAGCTGAGTTTCTCAGCAGATGCAGAAGTATGGAAAGTAGACATAATAAGTTCAAATTTGGCCTCCACTTGGATTCCATGAAGAACTGAGAAAGATGGCGATCATTGTACTTTCAGGTCACACCTCTCACAAGGGTATGGTGATGACTAATAGCCTGGACCTTGTTAAGATCAGTTTTCTTTAAGTGCATCACCTCCAAAATGTTTTCTGGCCTGCAATGTTTTTATTTATCCTACCCTAATTTATCAGTGTCGTTTCTGTTGGTACCAAGAGAAACAGTAATTTATGAACCTTTACCACATACCTTTATTCAGTCAGAAGCTAGCATCACTTTTAAAAATATTTTTAATTTTTTTGGACAAAGCAATGAAAAGAAGTCAATACATTTAAAGTCTGTGAACCAGGAGAAGTGTTTTATTGACTCTGAAATCATTTGTTGAGAGTCCTTGACCTATTTACCATAAAATGCCAAATCCCATGTTGAAAAGGAATTTTTGACTCTAGGTTTTCTTATTTTGGTTCTTCCAGCTCCTGAGTCATTTTTTCTTAAATGTATTCTTTATCCTTTTTCTCTCCTGGTGGGGAAACCATAATTGGAAAGTTGGAGCGATAGTCTTTGCCTTAGTCAAAACAACAAATAACCTTAAAAGCAAGCCACTCAGATTTTAATTTTTTCTCCTTTTATAAAATGGAAATGTATACTTTTCTAAAGAGTCATATTCTTATGGGCCAGGACCTTGTCTAACTGTGTTTGCTGCATCTAAAAACTAAATAACATTTAGGTCAGTGCTTAATTTAAATTTACTGAGTGATGATACTTTATAATTTTCTTTTGCTTGTTATTCTGTTTGAATATTGCTATTCCTAGCATATATGACTTTAAATTTTCCATGATTTTTCTCTTATTTGGAGATATTTAAGTTTCTTGGTACATTTTGAAATAAATATGCTAAAAAGAAATTTCAAAATATCTCTCTACTGTGGAATCCAGAAGCTTTCACTTTCATAGCTCCCCTCAAAAGTGTGCAACACTCTCATTGTTATAGCTGACCTTAGACCAGAAGAATTACAATGGCCACAAAAAATAGCATAAATAATTTCCATCAGTTATACACATGTTAATGTGACAGTGAGCTGGCTTTTGTGTGGGAATGCTGAAGATGTGGGAAGCATCAGAGTCCCGGGAGCATTCAACTACACACTCCTTTTCATCATGTTTCCCATTTTTCTCCATTTGTTCAGAAAAGCAATGACAATAACTTACATTTACACGACCCTTCATCTCAAAGAATCCCTAGTATTTTGCAAATCAAACATTTGTATATTGTACATTGTATATACCTTATTTACATTTAATCTCTTTTTTTTCTTTTTGGCTTCAATTAAATAGGAACCTAAAGCAACTCTTTTCTGCTCTCATGTGCTTGGACATTTGAGAACTGACAACTTTAATCATGTTCCTCATAAAGCAAGTGCAGGATCTTCCCTGGCACCAAAACAGTCCAAATATTGCTGTAATTAAAATAAAGTGGTTGATGGGCAGCAAGGCAATGACACAAAAGGCAGCACTCACGCCACTGTCACTGTTCCACTGATTTGAATTAGGTTGGTGTTCTAACTTTCTTTTACCATATGATTAGTAATACAAAGAAAACTGAAATGCTGGATGTAAAAAAGAGTTGGAGGAAGAAGGAGGAAAGAGAATAGTAAATTCCAGTGTTAATGCTGTTTCTTTTCTTTTCTGTAACCGCAGAAAAAGACACATTCATAGTTCCATTTATGCGATTGATTTGTGCTCTGGGTTAGCCAGGTTGGTTACTTAAGCCAATATTCTGAAATATTTGGACACAGAAAGTTTAAAAAATAGATCATGATGATCAAACTTGTTACAAGACCATGTTGTTTGTAAACTCAGTCATAGTTGAATACTTTGAAACATAAAATTATCAAATCCACAAAGAAGTTAGAGAATCAAGAGCTCTTTTGAGCTCAGGTTAATCATTACACCTATGGAAACCACTTTACCCCCACTGGGATTCCAGCATTTTGGTCAAGGATCATTTTTCTTTCTCTTCCTACACATGTCAATAGAAGTCAAAACTCCAGCTGTTATCTTTAATTACCTGAACAAAAATCTACTATGCAGGTAGTTCAAGTTTAATTTACCCCCTGTCATGATACTAAAATGTCAAGAGAAAAACATGTGATTCACAGTATAATATACAGTCTGGATAAGATGCCTACGAAGGAGGTCTGCTAGTACATCTATCACTGGAAAACTAGAGAATTTTAGGGGTTTATTCTGCAACTTAATGATGTTTCATGTCTATTATGGGATGAATTTAAGCTGGCTGTTGATTTGCAGCTCCTTTCCCACTTTACTCAAATTGGGGTCAATTTCTTACTTCTGATTTTAGACTAATTTAAACAAAGCGCACACTAGTTGTGATCTGGCTATTCCTCATGAAAATGTTCCAGTTTGTCTGGACCCTTTCTGCTAGCTTTGAGGTAGTATTTGTCTAGCCAACACCATGTGGGTAACGTTTCCAAGCATTGTGTCATTTTGTCAAATTATTCACAGTGTTCCCATGTAGGATTTTAAAACAACTGCCTCTATCTAGGCATGGGAAAAATATAGCTTCATTTGACATATGTATTATATGCAAATATGAGTATTCCAGAGATACAGGTGTGATCCCAAATGGCCCTGTTAGTTGCTATGATAGGGAGCTGACATTTTTCTCAGCTTATTTGGGTCCTCAAATTTTGAGTTTTTGGCTTACTGTCATGTCACTCCCTCAATTTTCTGTCCAAATGAAAAGCTACAGAACTTCCTGCAACTCCAGTTTAATCTTGTGGTTCTTGTCAGGGCCTCCCTTCTGACTTGAGCAACCCCACATTCTCTCCTAATCCTATATGGTGTTGAAGTGAAACTCAAGTTCTATAGATGAAGCAGCCTATGAACTACTGTCTGGAAGGCATTTGTATTTTCTTACCAAAAGTGGATTTTTGCTTTTTCCAAGAGATTTACCATGAAGTACAGCTTAAAAAAAAGTCTTACAGTTTCTTTTCCACTCAAGAGGATGAATTTCTTTTTTTTTTTTTAAGATTTATTTATTTACTTATGATAGACATAGAGAGAGAGAAAGAGGCAGAGACACAGGAGGAGGGAGAAGCAGGCTCCACGCGGGGAGCCTGACATGGTACTCGATCCCGGGACTCCAACCTGGGCCAAAGGCAGGCCCAAACTGCTGAGCCACCCAGGGATCCCCAAGAGGATGAATTTCTAGGCCACATGGTAACTTTGGTCTGACCTAGAAGCTACTCATGAGCCAAAGTCTTACAAAGAAATAACTAACTTGGCCCTAAAGAGACATAGAGTTAGGCAAACATGAAGAGAAATGGCTGATATTTATTGAATACTCGCTATATGTCAACACTATTCTAAGGGCTTTACATGTGCCAAATTATTTAATGTCATTACAATAACCTTTTAAGTAGAGAGTAGATCACACATATATGTATACGTATATATAGACTATATATAATTATATACATACATATGAGTAGATATGTGGTGTGCGCACACACATGTATATAGCGATTTTAGTCCTCCAGTTGCTTAGATCAAGAAACTTGGAGTAATTTTCGATTGTTCTCTTTCTCTCCAAATCCATATCCATAAAGAAAACTATCGGCTCTGCCTTCAACATGCACCTAGGACCTGTCTACTCATCACCTCCATGGCCATTATCTTGGTCCAAGTCACTAGGTATTTTGCCTGAATTACTATAATAGCATAATAATGAATCCTCCTTACTCTACTTTGTTCATTCTCCAAAATTCTGTCTCCATCTAGTTTCAACACAGTGATCCTTTTATTTTTATAAAAATTTTTAATTGTTTTTTTAAAGATTTTATTTATTTATTTGAGACAGGGAGTGAGCAAGAAAGAAAGCACACAAGTGGATTGGAGGGGCAGGGGGAGAGAGAGAAGCAGGCTCTCTGCAGAGCAGGGTGACCTATACGGGGCTTAATCCCAGGACTCTCAGATCATGACTTGAGCTGAGGGCAGATGCTTAACCAACTGAGCCACCCAGGCGTTCGACAACGATCCTTTTAAATCTTAAATCGGATTTTGTCTCTCCTGTGTTCAATACTCCACACTGGCTTCCCATTTCTCTCAGATTGAACACCGAAGTCCTTACAATAGTGCATCAGGCCCTCTGAAATCTGTTTTCTGTTACCTTTCTTATCTCATTTCCCACTACTATTCCCCTCATTACTGGCCCCAACCACGTTAGCATTTTACCACACACACACAAGACACAGGTTTGGCTGCAGTATTCTCTCTTTCTGGAACACTCTTCCCTCAAACATCCGTTTGTCAAATGACCTACATTTTTTTAAGTCCTTGCTCAAATTGCACTTTCTTAATAAGGCAAAATATGTTCCAGTTTTTAATCACCATTTTTTTAAAAAAGATCTTATTTTTTTATTCATGAGAGACAGAGAGAGAGAGAGAGAGGCAGGGACACAGGCAGAAGGAGGAGCAGGCTCCCTGCCTGGAGCCTGATTCGTGACTTGATCTCAGAACCCCAGGATCAGGACCTGAGCCAAAGGCAGATGCTCAACCATTGAGCCACCCAGGTGCTCCTTTAATCACCATTTTAATTAAGATATAAAAATAGGCCCAGAAGGGTTAAATATCAAGACTACAATTTGAACCTTTGCCATTTGATTTGTAGATAGTTCACTTAACTGACAGACCAGAAGTATGGAAGAGTCATCCTCTTAGCTTTTTGTCTTTGTTTTGCATATGGATGTAAATTGGGGGCATATACTAGAATTTGGAGCTCTATACAGCTGGAAGCCTGGACTAGTCAGTCTTACCCAAGACTGACCTTCATGACTGTGGCTTTGCTTTTCAAAGTGTTCTTCTCTTTGAAATGAGCTGTTTCTCCTCTTTCCCACCCCTCACACCAGATTCAATGTCATCTCCTCTACCAGGCTTTCCAAGTCACCAGGTGTCTGGTTTATATTCTATGTCCTCTCCTCACAGCATTCATGCTTCAACCATTATACTCATGACTTTACTGTGTTTCATTCACTTACATACTTTATCCTTTGTTTGTAAAATAATAAGTGCTTGGTGACTACTAGTTTGAACATTAGTTAAATGGACAAATTATTATTTCAGTTGATCTAGGCACAAATTAAATTTTGCATACAATAAGATTTCTACTTTTTTTTTTTTTTTTTTAAGATTTTATTGGGCAGCCTGGGTGGCTCAGCGGTTTAGCGCCACCTTCAGCCCAGGGTGTGATCCTGGAGACCCAGGATCAAGTCCCACGTCCGGCTCCCTGCATGGAGCCTGCTTATCCCTCTGCCTGTGTCTCTGCGCCTCTTTCTATGTGTCGCTCATGAATGAATAAATAAATAAAATCTTAAAAAAAAGATTTTATTTATTTGAGTGAAAGAGAGAATGAGAAAGAAAGAAAGAAAGAGCACAAGTGGGGAGGAGTGGTAGAAGGAGAGGGAGAAGCAGGATCCCCCGTGAGCAGGGAGCCCAATGTGGGACTCCATCCTAGCACCCTAAGATCATGACCTGAGCTAAAGTCAGATGCTTAACCCCAAGATTTCTACTTTTTAAAAGCTAATATAAATGAAATGGCATTTAGATGCTTATATACACAGGTAAATGTCTACACACACACACACACACACACACACACAGAGCTGATTTTGGAGATATGGGGAGCTTATTCCTAATACATTTCATCTCCCCTGCCATCCATATTTTTAGATACTTAAATCTTTTAATGTGGCTTCTATCTAATAAGTAAGACACCTTTTTTAATGTATTCTATGGAAACTGAAGAGGAGTTCTTATTAAAGAAAGGTTTTCAAACATATCAAAAATTTCCCAAAAGAAACCCATAAACTTAAAAAGAATATTTGGAAATAAGCTCACTCTTAATAGCCCAAATGGAGACCATCTTTTCCATACATAACTTTCTCTAGCTATTTTAATAGCCTACATTGCCATTATATATATATATTTATATATATATATATATATATATATATATATATATATATATAATGGACTGAATATTTGTATTCACCCCAAACTCATATGTTGAAATCTTTTTATTTTTTTTTTTTTATTTTTTTCATATGTTGAAATCTTAACCATTCAGTGTGGCTATATTTGGAGAGGGGACCAATTAGGAAGGAATAAGGTTAAATGAGGTCGTAAGAGTGGGGCCCTCATCTGATAGTGTTGTGGCCCCCTGAGAAGAGGCACCAGAGAGCTTGCTTTTCCAACATGCACTAAGGAAAGGCCATGGGAGGATGTCAGGAGAAGGTGGTTGTTGGCATGCCTGGAAGAAAAGCCTTAATAGAATCACACAGCCCAAAACCTTGATCTCACACCTTCAATCTCCGGAATTATGAGAAATATATTCCTTGCGTTTGAGCCTCCCAGTCTATGGTACTTTTAATGCAACCCGAGCAGACTGACACAGATACTCTGTTATATTTGCAGTTGTTTCACAACACTGATTCATTTTTTTTTAAATTGAGGTATGATCGGTATCTAACATGATGTTAGTCTCAGATGTACAACAATGTGATTCCATATTTGTATACACTGTGATCACCACAATGAGTCTAGTTGGCATCTGTCCTTATATAGAATCACAGATTTTTTCTTCTTGTGGTGACCACAACACTCATTCTGGCTTCCCTGAATAAATAATAAATTGGAGGAAACAGAAACTGATTCATTTTTCTTGTTCACTCACTTAAGCTTGTATTGCTTAGAAACAGTAAGCAACTACATTTCTTGAATAATATGCCATTTTTCTCATAAGTGAATTGAAGTTTCTTTATTTTCTCTGTCTTCTCTTGGCAGATTTAAATTGTATCCCTCATCTATTTTGGTTATAAAGAAATAAGAGGAAATGTCTAGGGCAGGATGAGAGCATCTGCTCTTGTTCTTCACTAATACTTGGCTATTTCTCTCATTCCTAATTGTCTAGAATAAGAAGTTAAAAATGCGTATCACTCAAAACATAGAGTGTAGGCAGTGATTTTTAACATATTTGGAGTCACAGTCCCCTTTGAGATTTCAATTAAAGCTATAGATCTCACAAAAATGCACATGGTCAAATATGCCCAATTTTAGGGGCTGGTGGACCTCTTGACGCTCATTCAAGGACTCTCCGAGGTGTCCTGAATCCCTAGGTAAAGAATTCTAGGCCATGTAATTCTTTTTTAAGAGATTTTTAAAAATTTATTTATTCATGAGAGCCACAGAGAGAGAGAGAGAGAGAGAGAGAGAGAGAGAGAGAGGCAAAGACACAGGCAGAGGAAGAAGCAGGCCCCATGCAGGGAGCCCGATGTGGGGCCTGATGTGGGGCCCGATCCTGGGATTCCAGGACCATGCCTTGGGCAGAAGGCAGGCACTAAACCGCTGAGTCATCCAGGGATCCCTTAGGCCATGTAATTCTATTAATCACAGTAAGTGGGCCTTACCTGAGTTGTTTTTTTTTAAGGTTTTATTTATTTATTCATGAGACACAGAGAGAGGCAGAGACATAGGCAGAGGAAGAAGCAGGCTCCCCATGGTGACCATGATTCAGAACTTGATCCCAGGATCACGCCCTGAGCTAAAGGCAGATGCTCAAATGCTGAGCCACCCAGGTGCCCTTACCTGAGCTTTCTGTAAAGATTTGGAAAAAAAAAGAGGTGCTGGATGTCACATAATCCAAAATAACATTTCCAGTTTCCCACACCAGTACTTCTTATGCGAAGCTTTGAAGTAGGGAAATATGAGCTTCTGATATTGGAAAATGTGTACTACTGGGTAAACTAAGAATGCTGAAACTCCTTAAAACGGCCCACTGCTTTCCTGACGAAATCCGCAAAGTAGGTTGCCTGTGATATTTTTAAAATCATGTGGGAAATATTTCAAGGCCTGATCACAGACTACACATTAAAATGAGTCATCATGATGACCTATACTTTGAGCCATGGAGACAAACAGCCTTAAGGGAAATCAGAGCTTCTGAAAAGCAGCTTGTACATTCTGATATATGTCATGTTATCTTAATAGAAGGGAGGGAGGAGCAGGGATGAGAGTGACTCCTGGAGTTGATGCACTCACAACCTGCCTCTGATCTCAGGCTGCGGAAGGGCTGCCTCAGACCCTAGTGGGGAGGGGCTCACCCTTTCTCATCTCCATGGACACAGCTGAGTTCTAATACAAGCTGAGACCCCAGGATACTATGCCACCCCCCAATCCCACAGAGGAAGGGAGGAGGAAGCCTATGGCATTTATTTGTACTTTTGTTCAGCTAACCTTATAACTTGTAATGGTTTTCATTCGAATGTAACAAACCAATACATATGATACAGAATAATGATTAAAGATTTTTTCAATGGTATTTTAATTGTAATGAGAGATCTTAGGGAAGTCCCTTAGAAACCTTCTTTATTACATTAGATGTTAAAAAGCAAGCACATGGAAATGATATGATGCTTTTGTTCCCAGCAGGATGTTCTGATGGATGGAAACGTGTCATGCAGGATATGGATAATAATGCTGCATATATCTTGTTCAAGATTTTATTCCTTCTTTCAGAAGTTTATTTCATACCACTCCTTGCAAGTGTGGGGTCAGAGGTACAATACTTTGATGATGACAATGTGCTAAAGACACCTTAGGTGGGTAGGACAGAAAGTTTTCATACATTCACTATTCTGAAGATTTTTTTTTTTTTTTTTACAGAGAATAAGTTCCTTTCCCAGGTGTTCTGAAATAACAACTTTGATGCTGCACAAGCAGTATTTTCTTATATGACTGCAGCAGAAATCTCAGTTTCTCCTGAGTCCTGTGCTATTTATGAATGCAAGCAAATAAGAAATAGAACTTCTCTTCCCTAATTGCACCTGGCAAATAGTCAGAATGACAGATTGGGAATGTTCTTAGTCAGTAAATTCCTTAGGCAGAGCCAAACACCCTGACACACAACAATTAAACCTTCACTTGCCCCTCCCACACATACCATCCCCATCACTGTCATCCCCTCCTCCATTGAGAAAATACGTGAGCTACCTAGGTCTTCACCCTGTGCATCTGGCTTCACTTTCGGGCTTCCACCTTTTGATAAATCTGTGTTGATATATATGCTTTGAGATTTTAAAGAAATACCAGTTTTAAGATATTTCACCTGTAACTATGGCAGGAAATACAATTTCAAATCCTGATTCTGCTAGTTCTGTGCCCTTAGAAAAACAATGTCAGTTTTTTTTAACCTGTGCTTTTGTATCTGTAAAATGGGAGCAATCATGTTTGTAATATGTTGCTCACAGACTTACTGTAAGGATAAACATTAGAGAACATATATGAAGGTACTTGGTAAACTGAAAACTGCTTTTTAAATAATAAGAAGATAAATATATGGAGTCCATAACTCCACGCTTCTACAGACAAGTTAAATGCTTCTGCCAATTGAAGCATTTTGTGTTTGTAAAATAGCATGGAAAAGGTCCTTTTAATTTTACACTGTGTGCCTTTATCTTCATATAAGTTAGCAGAAAGGAGCTGGCTAAAGCAGTCCTTCGTCAAGTCTAACAAGCTGAATATCTAGTTTTAGAATAAAGAAGTTCTTAATATATAGTAATTGTTCATTTCTAATATTTTTAAATTATTGTCATAGTTTATCAATCAAAAGAGACTATTTAAATCAACATTTTTCTGACCCAGAATCAGAAACATAAAAGTCTTGGATGAGAATTATCTTTTTACCTTCTTTGTTTCTGCGATTAACATTCTAGCATAAATGCAGTTAATTTTAATTATTAATTGGTAGACAGTTGTGCCTATCTGTGCCTCAATTTGATTATCTATGAACTAAGAGTAAGGCTAATACTTCATAGGTTTGCTGTGATGATTTAAAGAAGTAACAGAGTTAAAATGCTTAGAATGCTTCAGGAACAAGTAAGCACTAGTAAAATATCACTACTTTTGTATTAGTATCATTCATTCATTCAACAAGTTGATGGATCTCTCACTATGTGCAGGATGCTTATTCTAAGGCTTATTCTAAATTAATGAACAAAGATTCTAACCCTCACAGAGTTTATATAGTAGTTTGAGGACAGAGACAGAGACATAATCAATAAGCATAATAAAAAGGAGAATATGATAATTGCTATGGGAACAGTATAAAGAAGGGTGAGGGTAATCAGGAATGCTGGGGATCAGAAATGGGGGGTTAAGAATTTATATAGAATAGTTAGGGTAAGTCTAATAGAGAAGATATGTGCAGAGCAATTTGAAAGAATGTGTTAGCCATGTGCATATCTAACAGAAGAATGTTCCAGATAGAGCAAACAATGCAAAAACTCTAAAGCAGGGATATGCTTATTGTATATAGGAGTAATCCAGAGCTCCATGTGACTAGAGTAGAGTAGAGAGATCAGTGATAGAAGATGAAGTCAGGGAGAGAATTGAAGGTAAGGCCATGTAAGACCATGTAAATCTCCGGAAAGATCCACACTTGGGAGCAACCGGATGGTTTGGAGAGAAGCGATGATGCCATTGGCTGATGTTTTTCGCAGGATTGCACTGCCTGTTGTGTTGAGGGTGTGGCCCCAGCACGTGAGGGCAGACACAGGGAGTCCAGGCAGAAAGTGATGGGAGCAGCTGAGGGGAGAGGCCAACAGGGGCCCGGGCCAGGGATAGCAATGGGAGTGGTGATAAACGTTTGGGCTGTGAATATATTTTGAAGGCAGAGTCAGTGGGATCACCTTATAGAAAATAACTCTTACAATGCCTCACTTCAATCTCTGTACTGCAGAAAGCTCCTGGGAGTAATCAGAACTGCAAAGATTTGGAAAATTTCAAAAGAAAGGTGGAAATTACCTATAAAGATGGATATGAGCTCTAGGCCCACAGCTTCTGTAATGAAAAAGATAACCAAGAAAGAAGGTTCGATTATTTTGTGAAGGATAGAAGAGACTATGATCAAATGTTGATTTGATGTCACACAACTTATGCTACTCCCAGGGAGACAAAGCAGAACATAGATGTACACCCATGGAAAGAGGGAGAGTTCTACAGAGCTGAGGGTTGCTCTGTAGAACTAAGAAAATCACTGGCTTAGTGCAGAGTGTGCAAGTGGGCCACGTGGGTATGAATTCTCTTCTGCTTACTGGCCTCAGTCTCTTCATGTGCAAGGTGGAGATGATAATAACGATAGTAAGGAACTTACAAGGTTGCTTTACATTTTAAATGAATTATTTTAAGAAAAGAGCCTAGAGTAGTACCTGGCAATTTCTGTTATATGTGTTAGGCATTATTTCATATATGGGTGGGGGGCTGAGGGTGAGTTGCAGAGCTGGGATCTCTGTTCTATGTAGATCTTTCATTGCCATTTTTAACTTCCATTACTCAGTACTAGTTTATTAAGATATGGGTGATTGGACTCTAAACAACTGATTCATGTTCAACAAACCCAAATGAATTTTATTCATAAGCCAAAATAACAGGTTGGTTATTTTCTCTGAAATAAATAAATGCTGCCAAAGTGAGTATAGAGTTCTTTTCCAGAACATTCCCCCAACAATGAAGGAAGAGTATTGATAAGTAAGAAGATATCTGGATGACTTTAAGAAATGTTTTTACAAAGTTGTGATAACCTGCTGGGCCATATGGGAGATTTCCTCAAGTTCTTACCTCTTATGCTTATGAAGAGAAGCTGCACCTGGGATGTCTCTAGTGACAGTCTCTGTTCACAAAATGGGACACCTAAATGTTGATCATGGCAAAACACGTCAGCTGAGGAGCTTTCTATCAGCCAGATTCCTTTTCTGGATCTAACTTCTGTAGCTGGGGTCCTTTCTTTTGATCTGTCCCACATCCCCCACCTAATTTTGTTTTTTTTCCCAAGGCCCTCTCAGCCCACAGAGACTGACCTATAAGAATGCTTCACATTCGAAGTCTCCTGAGTCCCATCAAACAGATACTGCCACTTCTCAAATGCAAAAAGTATTATTCTACTTATATTTTCTCACAATTAATGGTCATTTTTACTGCTAGTTAATGACTTTTCACTTTCGACTGGCCTGGTCTTCTCTTTCTACATGTGTTTCTGACTAACACGTTAGGGTTTGTTGGTTGACACATTTCCACTGGGGTTTGTCAATCTGGAGGAAGGCTACTGTTTTCATGTGATATTTCTTTTAGGGTGTGTGTGTGTGTGTGTGTGTGTGTGTGTGTGTATTACGCATGTCCCGTGTTCCCTTCTTGATTTCAAGCTTTTAGAAGACGGGAGTTTTGTCCTTTAAATGATGAATAGTTTGTATGATGATCCAAATGCACAGGATTCATATTCTTACCTTTGCTCTACTTATTCAGCAGGTGTGTATTGGTTAGTACGTCCCTGAACTTTCTTCGGCGTAAGTTTCCTTAAGTGTAAAATAAGGTGTTTTGGCCCCCTCCATCAGTAAAGCCCAATTTTTCACCATAAAATTGTTTTGACAAAAGAAGTTTATGAGCATCTTCAAAATGCAAGGTTTAATAACCAGTTTACAACTATGGTAGTTACATATGAGGCCTTTCTATTATTTAAATGTTTCCTTTAAAAGAATCTCATTTTCTGAGCTCAGGATTAGCTCCCCCCTTGCACACTGTGGTTCAAGAGCTATAGTTTTAGTTTTGCTGAGCTACTAAGCAGCTAACTTACAGGGTTTGGGTTAACTGATAAGCACAAAGTAAAGTTGCTGGTGTGCAAGAGAAAAAAAAAAAACTGTTTCTCCTTGATTTCCTCTCATAATCCTCCTGAGAAAAATTTCAATCTCCAGACAGGCTGGGATAAAGAACGAACTTTTGTCAAGACAAAAACACCTGCCCTGAAACCAGCTGAACAGATTGTGCAGTTCTGCTCTGTGACAGCTGCGAGAAAGAGGCTTGGAAACTGCTAATTCAATCAAGAATCATTTAATGCAATTTGACAGATTTCCAATAAAAATCGGGCTATGTTACTATTTGGGAAAAAAAGAAAATCCCCAGCACAGAGACTCATAGCTTAAGAAGAAAGAGCAGCAGACTGAAAATTCTGTTGGAGCTCCTGATGAGAATTAATAGATTGAGTCTCTGTCTGAAGCATGTCTATAATGAATTGGGAGAGAGTAATTACAAAAGTATCTGATGAGGAGAGCCAGGAACTGCCATTACATAGGGAGGCAATTCATTTGATAAACTGAAAATTCCACTCCATAGTTAAGCGTACACATTTCTCTTCTTCAAAATTCCAGGCCCCCAAACCAAAAAGTGAATGTTTGATTCAGGAAATAAAAGATTATAAAACCACTGGAGAAATCATGACCATGACCTGGGATCAAGGAAGTATTAATAATGAAAAAACTAGACTTTTTCTAGATAAGAATGCAGGATATCTCAGACTTGTAGGTAGAAGAGCTAACATTGAATTGTCTGTCTTCCATTGATTAGCAAACACCTTCACTCAGGAACTGCAAATCCAAAGGCCAAATTGATATAAGTAAATGAAATGGGCCAAGTATAGAAGTGGTAGGGTCCAGGACGGACCTTATAGAACAAACCCTGTCTCAAAAGTGTGGCCGCTATGGAGTTTCACTGGCCATAGTTAAGGCTATCTCTGGCTCCAATATGCCAGACCTTCTGAATTTAGAAAGAAACCAGGAACCCACTATTTTTATGTGAGACATTCAAATTTTAACTGTTGGCCTAAATTTAAAATAAAGCAAGAGCACTTTTTGAGTCAAAGCAAATACATCTGTGGCCCTCTAGTTAGTGACTGTTCTTCATGGACCTTGTCTGTGATAGGGAGAGCATCTGCTTCACAGAGCTCTTTGCAAAAGAAATTTCTAGATTTGAAATAGGTCAATGATTTTTATGTTTTAATACTTTTGATGTTTATTGTCATATTGCTTTAGAAATTGTGAAAGAATATATGTAGTCCCACAAGCAGTGTATAAAGGAACTGTTCTCCAGGGGCACTGGGTGGCTCAGTGGGTTATGTGGCCAACTTGATTTCAGCCCAGGTCATGATCTCAGAGTCTTGAGATCAAGCACCACGTTGAACCCCACCTCGGGGCTCCATGCTCAGTGGGGATTCTGCCTGTCTTTGTCTCTTCCCTTTCCTCTGCTCATGTTCTCTCTCCAATGTAAATAAATAAATCCTTAAAATAAATAAATATATATATATAATATTAAACTTACATTTCTTGGGAATTGCCTGTGTCTGCTAGGTTATTTTCTCTATTGATTTATAAAAGCTCTTTGCATATTAGTTTAATCAATTATTTGTCAGATTGCTGCAAATATTATTTTTTCCTAAGTTAGAATTTGTCTTATAATTTTATTAAAGATGTATTTTTTTTGACAGAAATAAGTTTAAATCTTATTTATTTTGTAATTAAGTCTACCAAATTTCCTGTGCTTTCTAGCTTCAGTGATATAGTAGAAAGATCCTTCTCATCTAGGGGCCCCTGAGTGGTTCAGTCTGTTAAGTGGCCAACTCTTGATTTCAGCTCAGGTCATGATCCCTGGGTCATGGGGGGGTCATGGGAATGAGCTCTGCATGGTGCTTCCATGCTCAACAGAGTCTGCTTGTCTCTCCCTCTGCTCTCCCCCTGCTCCTGCCCTCCTCCATAAGTTTAAAAAAAAAAAAAAGACTTTTCTCAACTAAATTCTATTTCTAAAACATACTTTTCCTACAATTTTGGTTTTAGTTTTTACATTTAAATTCATTGCTTTTTATATTTAAATTCTGTTCTGTTACTTATCTAATTTATATCTCTTACAAGACCACCCTATTTTCATTGCTAAGATTATAAGAGAGAAAGAACTAAATGTTTCTCACTTTTTCAAAATTTCCTGACTTCTGGCAAATGTGTACTTTTGGGTGGTACTGAAGAAAGAAACACTTTCTTCAGTCAGAAAAAGTTCCTTTGGTATTTTCACTTAACAAATTAACTCAAAAAGTCATATCTTTACACTGTTGGACCTTCCTTGCCAAGAATAAGTTATATTTTTCCACAGTAGAAATATTTATGCCCCTTAATATATTTTCATAATTTTCTTCATAAAGCTTGTATATGTTTTTGTATGCATTTGCTGAGTTGTTTCGTTTTTTTAAATGGCATTTTAAAAATAATTTCTATTAAAATTTTTTCCTGATTATTCTAGTTAATAAGAAAGTAGCTTATTTTTGAATATTAATTGTGATATTCATTACCTTAAATTATTCTTTATTTTCTAGGTATTCAATATCATATCATGTGAGTATCATGATAATTATGCTTCTTTCTACTATTTCTAAAACTTTAATTTTATGCTTGTGTTTTTTAGGAGAGAACTGTCAAACACCTTGTTTTGAATCTTCATTTTAAATCATTCTTGTACAAATTAAATAGTCTCACATACATATTCTTTTTGAGACTAATTTAATCAACAGATGGTGTAATTGGTATAACCATACAAATGACTTCCAAATATGTGGAAAGTGATTTCAATCATACGTTGACTACTTATATTACAATTTTGCAAAATTAATTATATTTATCATTCATGATCCAGTAATTAAAGTTATTAATTTAGTAAAAAAAAAGGAAAAGAAAGGAAGAAAGACAGATGGAAAGGCATATTCTTATACATATATACAGACATACACATAGATTCCCCCTGGTACTTAGTTTCTTAATAAATATCATTCAAATTGTTCTTCTTAGTCATATATGGGTAAAATGATAAAATTATCTTTCTGTAATAAAAAGGAAGTAGACAACTGCCTCCCTATTTTCTCCTCCTTAGGGTATGTACTTGTGAAAATGAGAGGCCCCAGAAAAGGCTTGAACTTATGATTTCACCATGCAAGGTCATGGGCCTTTCAGATCTTTGGAACTGTAAACATACGCTTCCAAAATTAATCTATGATTTTATCATGGGCCTTGCAGAAGACAACACAAGGTGCATCCAATGATCTCTCAAGGAGATAAAAGAAGTTTTAGTGGTTCTTCCTTCTGGTTTACCTTGTAAATTTGTGTGAAATTCTCTCTAGAGTCTATATTCACTTTCAGGCAAACTTATATGCATATAAATCTGACAATGCTTCCCCGGTAATAAATTGTGCTCTTTTTTTTTTTAATAAATTGTGCTCTTTCTGCTATATGGGAATGGAGAGTTGTTTGTTTAGCAATGTTATTCTATATTCCCAACAATTGATATGATATGATAATTAACAGTGCCTTTAAAGCAAATATTGCATATGAGTAACTGATGGAATCAGAACATCAGATCCAATAAGCATTATTTCAAATTGTTCTAATATAATTATCTAATAATATCTAATAATAATCTAGTAAATAGAATCAATTTTACTTTCCAGTACTCATCTTGCTTTTATAATAATAATAACTCCTTATAATTTTACTATTGTGTAAATATGCACATACCTGCCTTTTAAATTTATCTTTAAAAGCATATATACGGTCTGCCAGATTTTATGTTCCAGAAAATATTATTAAAAGTTAATGATGTGTTTTCCCACAACACTAATTCAGTACTTTCACAAGCCAAGGCAACATCATTATTGCTAGAATCCATATTTCATCTTCTCAACAGAGTTCCTTTTGGCCCAGGAAAATGATTGAAACTGGGTCAAATTTAGATGAACCCTGTGGACCACATAATAAAATTTTAATTGTATTCATTAAAATAAATGCTTGGGAATACTCCAAAGAGAAACAAAAATATCTGGGTGGGCTTAAAACAAATGAGGAGAAAAATGGAATTACAGGAAGAATAATTAAGGATTAAAAGAGGCTAACTCTGCTCTTTTGATCACTTTGGGACTTTTGAGGTGTCATCTTGAGATCACAATCCTTTGGAATATGGGTCCCATGGTGGATCTGATGGATTTAATAGTGACAGTTGCAAACTTGCAATAGTTTCTGAATTCCATCTCATTAAGTGATAGCAAGTAGAAACATGTTCTTTTTCTGGATAACACTTTTGTTTTCCTTTTGTTTCCACTCCTTTCTTAATTGATGAAAGTAAAGAATGCGTCTCAGAATAAAGCACTCTTAAGATACAAGAGTCAGAGATTCACAATTTTGAAAAATAATTTCTTAAAATGGAACTAACTGGAATTCACTCATGCATGAGGCTGATTAGCTGACCACACATATCTCTCAAGAAATAACACTTTAAAATATGATTTATGTGTATATGATTAACAAGGTGAGTGTGTACCTCTCAATATTGCCATGCAATCAGGAACCTGTCAGCTCAAATATAATCAGTAAAATTCGTATAAAGTAAATTGAAATTCTGGAAATGATAACATGCCTTGGAGGCATATTAAAGTGATAGAGAGGATTTTGTAATTAGAGAAGAGATACAGTACTATCTCCCTAGTACTGTCGTGTACTAGAAATGCTAAAATTGGGCATCTTGAGGGAAAAAAATGGTTATTTTGTATTCTCCCATTGCTGTCTAGAAATTGTCTTCCCCGAATGGCTGGCTGACACTAGGATTCCTGTTTCCTTGTCAAGCAAACCCTCTTCTCCCTCTGCCTGTGTCTCTGCTTCTCTCTCTGTATGTGTCTATCATCAATAAATAAATAAAATCTTTAAAAAAAAAAGTGTCCTAAAGAAGCAGGTTATAAGACAGGGCTGGGGGGTGGGGGTGGAGTGGTGATGGTGGTGGGAAAGTTTCTGTGGAAGATTCTTGCTTTTCCTTATGAGCCATTCTAAAAAAGATTTGAGGGGTTACCAGTGTGCATATATTACCGTGTTTAAAAGAAAAAAAGATGGCATGGTGGAAACTCAGCCACTCTTCTGCTGGTATGGCTAAGTACAGAGGATATTAAAACTATTTAACGGGGCAGCCCAGGGCATGATCCTGGAGACCCAGGATCGAGTCCCTGGTCGGGCTCCCTGCATGGGGCCTGCTTGTGCTTCTCCCTCTGCCTGTGTCTCTGCTTCTCTGTGTGTGTCTTTCGTGAATAAATAAATAAAATCTTAACGAATATTTAACAAATCTTATGGCTCTACTAGTTAATATATAAATCAATAAATCTAAAAAATGTTTACAACTCAATTTATTTTCTAAATGAGCTAAGTTCTATATTATAAACTGCATAAGTTGTATGTATGTAATATGTGATTTTAATATATTATATATATTATGTATAATATATATGCTTGCCAGTCGGAAGTATTTCATTGTTTTAACATATGATAGTTCTTCAAGACCGTGTAGAACTGCATGATCGGGCCCTCGTTTAGTTACTTAGCCTCTTTTCTTGCCAACTGCCTCTGCCACTCTGCTCTCCAGCCTCATCAAACTGCTTTCATTTCCTTCAATGTGTTGTGCTGCTTCATACTTCCCTGCTTTTCTCACACCACTTACCTTGCCCAGGATACACTCAGCCTTAGCTTTCTGCCTGGCAAATGTTATATCCTCTTTCAAAAGCGATTTTGTGCCATTTTCTCAATGAATACTGGCTTTCCAGTACTGGGATCCTGGTTTATTCCTATCTCTTTCCCAGTGATACTGAGTGATTTAAGGCATCATAAAGCCCCTAGAACAGTATTATAAAGCTGGGATCCATCATTTGAGCACTTGGACACCTTCAGCATAAATGAGTGCCCAGCTTGTGCCATTGCATGAGCGGGCATATCAAACACACAGAAAATACTTGCTCCTGGTGTAATTTGAGGTTAATAGATCTTCTGTGAAGTATTTGGACAGGGACCTGTACTGATCTCTAACGAAATGCAGCTGATGCTAAGCCAGTACGCAGCCAAAAATACTTGCCTCCCTCTGCTCTCTCTGCTGCGTGTTCTCCCCCAAGCTAAAAGGATGAATGAACAGAATTACTCAAGGACACATGCAAAAGAGCATATAAACCAAGAGGAGAGTATCACTGCTGTGGAAACTCCAAGAGCTTCCTCTTTCCAGAAAAGAGCAAAAGGGGAATTTTTTTTTTTTTTTTTTTTTTTTTTCAGAATGAGACTTGTTTGCTAAACGAGATTCAAGCATTTGCGAAGCTAAAATAAAGACTTGCCACAGAGGAGCAAATTGAGACCTTAAGGCAAGTTTTAGGAGATCTGTAACATGATGCTAACTGGTCTGATAGATAATAGTTTAACAGTTATACTACCAAGATTTCTCTAGAATGACTTTTGTAACACTTCTTGGGACTTCTTTCTACCAGACAACAAAATGCTTTCAATAGTTCTCCAACTGCAATAATTCTAAATATTTTTTCACAATGTGTACTTGTGAACAATCCCGGATTTGTATTCTTGATAAAATGGAGGGCAAGCCAGATAGGATTCTGAATGCAAAATAACATATTTCTTCTATTTTGAATTACCTTCGGATGAAGGTGATTACCAAACAAGCTAGGTTTCCTTAGTTCCACTTACCACGTCTTTCCTCCATGCCCTGCTCCCCTGCTCCTCCTTCACATGGTAGAAGTGGGTCAAGGGGAATGTCCAGAAGCACAATGATAGTGTGGCTATCAGGGAAAGACCTCAAGTTGTGATATCAAATCATAAATATAAGAGGAAAATGGGCGAATAAATTTTGTTTCATTTTATCTTCAATATTATCTCTTACTGTACAATTTCTAGTGCATTCGTCAGAATAATTTTACCTTTTTGCAGGACATGACGTTTTACCATTTCTCTGAGAAATTTTGCTTGTTATCTTCAGAATAAATATGTTCTGTTCAGTTTGCTTTTGATTTTCTTAATTATTCCCCTGTCTAATATCTATGTTAAACGTTATATCTACGTTTATTCTCTTTGGCCCTGTCATGGATAGGTGAAGCGCCTGACTATGTTCAAAAACCCATTCTGCTCAAAATTTGTATTTCTATGATACTTGGGCTAAAAGACTAGTTCATTTCCAATATTTTAGGGGTTAACTTTTTGAAATTCATTTTCTGAAATCTTGTGGCAATGAGGTTTACGGGTATGTGATGTGTTGAGAAGGGAACAATTTAAAATACATTTTGAAAAGCACTTTTCTAAATGACCAGTTCTGAGGCATACTATCAGCATGGGCAAGACTGTCTCCCTTCTGTCTCAGAGATCACTGTGGAAAGTTGATATCTCCATGTATCACAAGTCTCACACACAGGCAAAGAAAGCACAGCATCACCTCAGATGATGTCAGGGACTTGAAAAGACCCCATATTTTTCCAAACGTTTATCTCACCAGTTCCCTAAATGACTTTATTTCAGCTAACAGCTGAGCCTTCAGTTTCAACAGAAGCATTAAATTTTAAATTCTAACTAACCTAAGAAAAGTGGTCAAACCAAAATGCAAAGGCAAAGGCACAAGAGATTAATCTCTCTTTCATGAGGTAAAGTTTTGAGGAGCAGAGGGAAGGCTTGGGAGTGTCCCACAACTATCATGGGTTCAATGGTAGGACTTACAAAGTGAGAAATGACATGAAGGAAATCTCAGAAAATTAGAAGAAATATTGATCACTATAATTTTTTTTAATGTGTGATTTTCAGGATTCATGGCTGGCAGAGTTTATTTAGTTTTTATTTTTAGTCACTTTCCACTTGTTTCAAAGCACTTTCCTCTTCTAACCAGAAAGAAACCATGGTGGCTACCTGAGCCCATATGTCCTTTGTTTTTATTTTTCTTTATTATTTTTTCTTCCTTCTAAAGAGAGCTCTTCTCTTCATGTCAGAGACAAATATTTACTGGGCAGTGTGCTAAGTGTTAGACTTTTCAGAAATAACGCACCATCTCTGACCTCAAGGAACCTCAACAACATTCATTCATTCAATGCACACAGAGTCTCCCATCAGGATTGTCATCTCTCACTTCCTAAGTATGAACCTCAGCCCAGGTCCACCAGACATTTGAGAAAAACTTTCTACCATGAAAGAGATAGAATATAACAGTCACATCCAAATCACCAAAAAGAAAGAGTAAATAACAGAAGAAAGGGTCGATATTATAACTAATGTTGTTTGGTAGGCACACTATTTCATTTATAAAAAGGAAAAAGGAGGCTGATATAGGAAAATCAAAGAAAAATCAGGAAGAGAAAACTTGGATTAAAATCACTACGCAAAACTGTTTAAAGTAAATAGAAGTTTGGCAAGTAAGTTGAGGCACACACATAAAATAGCAGAGAGAAGATAGAAACTTAGAGCACCATACAAGATATCCTACACCTAAAGAGCACCAATTCCAAAGAACAAGAAAAATAGAAACAAAGGGGTGAAAATACCAGATTATTTCCTAGAATCCAAGGGCATGTGTTTGCAGAATAAAACAACACTATGTGCTCAGCTATTGAATGTGAAAAAGACCAACGCACAACTTTGTGAAATTTTGAAACAAACTGAAGACCCTTCAAAACTTCCAGATAGAAAAATCAGGTCATACAAAGGACAGAGAATAAGAATAGAACCAATTCTCCTGACAGCTATAACGCATCTAGAAGATACTAGAGCAATGCCTTAAAATTATTAAAGAAAGTGATTTTAAAACCTAGACATCTATATTCAGCTAAACTGTCAATCAAATATAAGAGTAGACTATAGTCTTCAGTGGTACAAAGTCTTAATGGAACTTTAATGGAGAATGGGCTGCATCAAGTCAAAGGTGTAAATAAATGTAGAGACAGTCAGGGGACCCAAAAAATGGAGAATCTAGCAGAGGAAATAGGAAGAGAGCATTCCTAGGTATTCTGCAAAGAGAAGTCCCAGAAACAGTGGTACAGCACCCTGAAGAGCCATTAGTCAAAATTTGGCAGTAAGGTGGAGGCCTCCAGGAGGGATGGAATAAAGAGGAGAAGGAGGAGAAGAGAATATAAATAGGATGCTTAGATTATTTGGCAAGTTTGGGCAGGCAAATCAATGTATGTGTAAAGAGTGACATACGAGCGCTAAATCATTATTTGCAATAGAAGGAAGTCAAAAATTAGTATCAAAACTTGAACAAGTATGGAAGAACAGTTTAACTATGGAATTTTCAAATACAGAAGTAAGTACTAGAACAGCTAAAAGAGTAGGAAGTGCTATTCTCTGTGAGGGAATATTGTGAGAGACTGAAATAGACCAAAAATCACCAGGGGACTTCAAGAGAGAATTCTTCACTGCTTAGAGCATATCATTCAGGGTTATAAGATTCTGTAGGGCTGTGCCTCTCATTGTCTTTTATTTATCATATGACTCTGTAGAGATGGAAGTAATTTGTAGGAAACGTATAGTAATAATGCAAATAATTTCTGGTGGTCTTATGTATTTGTCTAGTTTGGGAGAGTCTTCCTTATATTGGTTTCCTCGTTTATCAATGAATTAGATAAAATCTTTGGTATCTGTTCATTTTACATCTGGATAAGTGTTGTGATTTTATTACTTTTGAAAATTGTTCTTTACCATCTGCGGAGGTGGCCATTAGTGATGGGAGGAGTGAGGCACAGGAGCTCTGATTTTCAAGGCAGGCCTTTCTTCTGTTTGACTTTCTGACAAAGCACACTTTGTTTTGATCAAAATAATTAAATTTTAAAAATAATTTCTCAATATCCATCATGGAAATTAAAATATTAAAAAATGATGAGAACTGTGTAAAATGCTCAGCATTCTTGAATGGAGCTGTCTTATGTAATAGGCAGAAGTAATTAAGTTGAGAGTGAGGCAGGTGTGTGAGCTTAAGGAAATCAAAAGCATATGGCTGGTCAGTGCTTCTTAGGAAAAGTACAAGCTCCAGGACATAGTGTTTAACCAACTGCAACTGAAATTCTGCCAAAGTCAAAATTTCTGAAAACATTCACATATTTTGCTATTTGGTTTGCTCAAAACGAAATAATATCTTCTGATATTATTTTTTCTTGCCTCATTGTCCCATAAGAAAACTACCCTTCTTTTCTCTCCAAATCCACTTTGATGCATCCTTTTCACATTGGCCAATTGTTTTTATCACGTATTCTTAGTTGCATTACTTGTGACCCAGTGTCTTTCCCTGTGAACCTCAGACTGTCTTTTTACTCTTCTGGACTCCTCAAAGAGTGTGTCCCCAGAACACCACCTAGCAATTGTCTAGCAAAGGAAACTATGGGTGTGAACCATATCAAATGGCAGTCTCCTACTACACTGTAGGATAAAAATACCAGCAGGACCAGTACAAAATATATTGTCATTTTGTCTAACACAGAATGAAGGAACTGTGTCTCCTCAATGAATTTGTGTATAGCACAAAACATGCCAACAGTAATTGATCAATAATCATTCATTCCACTTACTACAAAAAGTATCCAGTACATTCTCAGCCAAAGGAAAGAAACAAAACAGCATGAACTTCGGGCTTAAATAAAGAATATATTTTTTAAATATCTGACTTTGAATTACAGTATTTGGCAAATCATACGAATGAAATGAGGTCTTAAAGCAATTTTATCTATGTAAAGTAGTTGGAGTTTCAGAGAGCTATTTTATTTAAAGGAGTTCACTTATCTGACAAGTTTGCCAAAGTCCTAGTTAAAAATGTGCATTTCCCATTCACTCCCAGTGACATCAAGAGATCCAAATCTTCTTTTCTCTTTATTTTCCTTTCAGTGCTCAGTGGCAGACATTTTTGAGGTCAGTACTTTCCATTCCAGATAAGCCAGAGAAAAGAATTGTTAAGTGAGAGCAGTCTCCGCATGCAAGCTTTGTTTATAAACAGAAACTAAAGAACCTCAATGAGAATATTTTACACAGTAAATGGCTGACCTCAAAGTCTTTTCAAGATCCTGATTTAGATTATATCTAACTTTTCTACCAACTGCACATCCAGCAGTAGGAGTAATGAGTCAATAAATGAATATGCTGGAGAAACTATTGTTGTGTGAAACACTGAAATGGGGGTGGGGGTTGTGCTTCTTCACAGTCAGTGCATCCTAATAGGAAAAGAGCATGATTCCTTCAGTTCAAATTCTGCTGCCTTTCTTCATGGGCAAAAGATTGACTAGCTAGAGTAAAAATCCTTTTAATATTTTCTTATGAAGAAAATGAGTTTTGCATTCTCCGTCTAATAATCCTGTATGCACAGAATCTAATGACCTAATCTCTTCGGTTCCTGAGAACCTTGACCTATTTAGTCATAAGAATACCTAACTCAGAGGATTGGGATGAGAATTAAATAAATTTCACCACATGAAAGAGATTTACACCTAATAGATCTACAATCAGTTTTAGCCATCATCATCATCATACTTGTGATTGCTGAGCTAAATTTGCTTTATAGGTGATAAGAGTAGATGGTGTATTTAAACCTTTACAATTGTTGAGTATATGGAAAGTTGTATATGAACATAGTATTATAGTATTATTTTAATAAGGCCATGTTTTATATGATGAATAAAGCTAAATGACTCCTTCATTCAATGACTATTTTCTTGCTAAAATTAAAATTCTGTGATTTGGAAAAATATCACAGTAAATAAAGATTGATATAAATTGGGCATGCAAGTTGAAAAATAATGTTAAAGTTCCAATAGATGGGATCCCTGGGTGGCGCAGCGGTTTGGCGCTGCCTTTGGCTCAGGGCGCGATCCTGGAGACTCGGGATTGAATCCCACATCGGGCTCCCGGTGCATGGAGCCTGCTTCTCCCTCTGCCTGTGTCTCTGCCTCTCTCTCTCTCTCTCTCTCTCTCTCTCTGTGACTATCATAAATAAATAAATTTAAAAAAAAGTTCCAATAGATAACTTGGGCTAGATAAATCAAGTTCATAAGAGGAATATAATAATAATAAAAAAAGGTTATATCTCACATTAAGCATGCAACAAAAACAATGGGTTTAGGTAAGGGTATCAAATTGGTATACATGCATTGCTCTAAGTAATATAGATCATCATGACCTTTTAGAAGATAATTTCATAATTCCATGAACACTTTTATAACTGCTAAATACTTGCACCATGGAAAATATATGCTAAAGAAAATCATCCCAGAGAATATTTTAAAAACCTGCATGAATATGTGTGTGTGTAGGATTGTTTTTAATATCAGAAAAAAATGATAGCAGAAGTATCTAACAGGAAAACTATTAGTTCTTCCAATATCTATTTGGATTCAAGGTTATGTTGTATTAAAAATAATAATTAAGGAGATTACATAATATCTTAGAGGTATGTTTATTTTACATTATTGCAAGAACATGTGGGTTACAGAATCATATGCTAGGACTGAAACTAAGAAAAAACATATTTGTGATTAGGTAAAGAATAAAATCAATTCCCCATCTATGTCAAAGCAAATGGTGGGTATTTGTCCTTTCTAATACCTGAGAATTATGCTAAGTGAAGTAAGTCAATAGGAGAAGGACAATCATCATAAGGTTTTACTCATACGGGGAAATAAGAAATAGTGAAAGAGATTGTAAGGGAAAGGAGGGAATATGAGTGGGAAAAATTAGAGAGGGTGACAAAACATGAGAGACTCCTAACTCTGGAAAATGAACAAGGGGTAGTGGAAAGGGAGGTGGGCTGGGGGGATGAGGTGACTGGGTGATGGGCACTGAGGAGGGCACTTGATGGGATGAACACTGGGTGTTACGCTATATGTTGCCAAATCGAACTTCCATAAAAAATATATATATTAAAAAAATAAATAAAGGTATAAATCATGCTAAAAAACTTAAAAAAATCAATTTCCCAGATGAAGCTATTTCTCTAGAAAAATGTCTTTTTAAACATCCTTTACTGTTACCATTATATTAATATTACTTTTTAATTTTTACAACAAACGAATAAAGAATTTATTGAGTAGGTCAACACTTCATAAGTGAGCTAATATACTTCCTAAGTAAGATATTTAATGAATGTGGGCTTTGATTAAATGTTTCCAAAGTGAGGCACGACTCTAATCAGCAAATATATTATTTAAAACCATTGTTAAATGCTATTTTAAAGGTTTTAATGCAGCACTTGCAAAAACAGTTTTAAGAAATATGAAGGTGTCCAGATATGGAATGGAGATAGTTGCAATTTGGGACACTTTGAGATAAATGTGGATTTCCTTACTGATCCAACATTCTGCTATTCTCTGACACCTTTTTCTATTAAAAAACCTATTATTGTAGTTAAAAAGCCTTGAGGCACTATTCCCAAACTGCTGAGAGTTAGTGAATTTACTCAAGAACTGCATAAAAGAAAGGCATAGATAATAGCGTTGATCATGTCCTAGACATTGCCCTTACTAGGGAATGACAATCTATGTAAAGAAGATTTGGGTCATATAACAGATTTGGGTCATATAACGTATAAACAGATTCAGCCTAAGAACTTTGTTATTAAGGCTGACCTGAGAGAAGAAATGGGTAGGAAATATCAGAAAGGGAGATAGAACATGGAAGACTCCTAACTCTGGGAAACGAACTAGGGGTGGTGGAAGGGGAGGACGGCGGGGGGTGGGGGTGACTGGGTGGCAGGCACTGAGGGGGGCACTGGACGGGATGAGCACTGGGTGTTATTCTGTATGTTGGCAAATTGAACACCAATAAAAAATAAATTTATTATTAAAATTAATCAATAATTAATTAATTAAATTATTTAATTAATAATTAGTTAGTTAGTTAATAAAAAAGGCTGACCTGAAACACAGTGCTGTGTTTGATGGCCTAAAGATAACAGCCTCATATAGTTCACGGCCTCCCTGGGTGTTCAACAGGCATCTCAAACCTACTGTGTCCAAGGCTTCCCTCTGCATCATTCTCATGCCTGAGACCTTCTCCTGGGCTTTCCCAATTTGGTAAATGGCAACTACATCTTTCCACTTTCAGACCCCAAAATCTTGACTACTCCCTTTTTTTCATGCTTCACATCACTGCGTCCTATTGATTTCTCTTTCAAAAGATATCCAGACTAACCTACTTCCATTACTCCACCAGTGTTAGTCACCATCATAATTAATTCACTCCCTGCCACCATCATAATTAATTCACTCTAATGCCCCAATATATCCTCGGTCCAATAGCCAGGGGAAATATTTTTCATTTTTTGAGGTAGAAAGATCCACACAGCTATTAAATTAGGCCACATAACAGTGGAGGAGTACTTCCAAGGTATTTTTGAGTAGTTTGAAATAAGTGGCTAGGGACCTCCAGAATTTGAGGCTAAAAAGACACAATAGAGTCCCGTACAAAAGATTTTGGAGAGAGAAAGAGGAAGGGAGGAATACTAAGTAAAATACCACCTTTTCAGACAATTTGTAATTCTTTCTCCCTCAAGTCTTAATCCAAATGTCATCTTCACAGTGAAGTCTCTCTTATTTAAAATTGTAATTCTCCAACCTCTGAAGTATATTTTAATCATATTTTCCCATTGACTATATTCTTCCAATACAGACAAGAAGTCTGTCCTACTTCTTTCCCCCACTCCTACCTTACCAGTGCATTTAATACTCTCTGACTCATGGTAAGTGGTCAATAATGTTCATGGGACTAAGCTGGCTATATTATTATTATTTTTTGGCTATATTATTTTAATAATTACTGAGTCAGTCCCTAATCTTGAGGAACTCTCCAGCTTGGAAAGAAAATGATAGGTAAACAAATACTTACATTAAGTGTAATGAATACTATAATCAGAGTATTTGCTAAGTGCCACAATAAAAGGCAAATATTCAGAAACCACTTATTTCACTTAAACTTTTCCAAGTGTATTCCTTACTATTCTACTTTATACATCATTTAATCTGATGAAATGAGCTATTTTATTGTTCATGAATACATAGTAATTTATAGTTTGTATGTTTTGCTGATAATCTCCCTGCCTGGAAGTCATCTTTTTCAGTTTTACCAATGTAAATCATTCTAAGATTCGGAGCAAAATGATATCTCCTGCATATAGTCCTTTCTTATTTCTCAGCTGCAAGTAACCTTCTCATTTTCTGTACTCAATAAAGCCTTTCTGAAACCTTTTATTGCATTGCTTATGGTTTTTTTTTGTGGGGGGGGGTGGGCAGATAATTTTTTATTTTCATTTTGACCTATCCAAACTGACACCTTACCTCATTTCTTAAAAAATAATTTGTAGCTCCTGTTAAGATTCATTAAGTTTTTTGCAATGTTTTACAATGAAAGTTAATCTGTAGTTCACTACAAATGACTTGACACGGTAATTCTCTGAGTGATTTTTAGATCACTTTCTCCTTTAAAATTCTAATGTACCACATATGGACACCTGTTTTGCCACTGATATACTATTGCTACATATACTTATTTACACATTTGATCCACCTTGTATTCTGTCTTGAATGAGGGGACTTTCTAGTTCCCATCCCCATTTCCAAGCACAGTTCCAGCATAGAGCAAATGCTTTAAAAAATGCTTGTGGGTAGAAACAGAAGAAGGACAAAACAAGCAAGGAAAGATAGAAGATGAGTTTACCAGAGGATTTCTGAGAGCAAAGTATTTTAAATTATTAACAATTCTTTCCAGTTACAGATATTTTGTAATGGACATTTAAGGGCTTTTGCCTTGTCTTAAATCACAACCTAAAATGACACCCTAGAGACCCCTATGCAGGAAGAAGACACCCTGACCTGTTCAGCTCTCTTACCAGTTATCCTTGAAGAGCATCATCACAGGCACAGACTCACTCTTTAAGCAGCCCTTACACACACACACACACACACACACACACACACACACACACTACATTCTTCTTTTGGCCACATTTATATACAAAATCTAGAAAGCTGAACAGTAATGAATTTCTATCGTTTAAAAAAATAACTTTTCAGAAAATGTTTGTTGATTTGTCATTGCTCTTCCTGTGTAAGACTGCTTTTCGTATTATTCTTCTATCTCTGGGACTTGGAAATGAATTAGCAATATGAAGCAAATACCAATATGACAGTTGGCTGATAGGCTTTTGGCACATAGCAAAATACTCTTATGACCAAGGAATGCAAAATAAAATAATGAGTTAGTATTATTATCATTAGTAGTATTAGGTCAGGCCTCTAAGTTACCCCTCCTTTTTTTTCTTTCTCGTTCCTTCCACGTATTTTAAAACCTTAAGCTCTCTTTTTCATTTGTAAAATACAACTTTTAAATTTTTTGGATCTTTAATTCCAAGAAATGTGAGGTAAAAGAAGAGGGGAAAAAAAAAGAAAATAAAAGTCTGATTTCTTTTTCCCCTTCAGCTCCCACAACACCTAACTCAGTGCATTTAGCTCATTTGTCAAACTGAAATTTAAGGTACTATTCCGTTATAGGTCTTATAAATTTAGAATATGTTTATAAAATGATGTCCTATTATATCAGAGAAGAGCAAAAGGAGGCTTTATTTAAGGAGTACTATAGCGAATATGTTTTCCATTCACCTGGATGAGATAGAAAAATAGGTGAAAAAAGCAAAGGGAAAAGAAAAAAAATAAAGCATCCCTCCTTTCAAGGAGGAAATTATCATAGTGAGAATAGTCATACTCTTGGGAAGTAATTAGATTAGTTTTTAGTTTCTAGCTAATGAGACCAAGTCATTCATGAAAATCTCTGGAAGCTGGTTTGCTTTGTGCTGTCCATCACCACAGGTGCAAGCCCTAATCCCAGCCAGGCAGCAGATTTGTCATGGGGCTCAGCAAAAGCCCAGATATAGTGAAAACCAATCACCAATACCAAGAAAGCAATATATACATATGTAACTCACTGTAGTTCTGTAAACTCATTGTCCTGGAAGGAAAACACATTGAATTAATGCTTATGAAATAATCACTGGTGCAAATTCATGAGAAGGGAAGCTTTTAGTAATCAGACGTTTCACTGATGACTCAATATTCAGTGTCTTCTCAAATATTTGAGTCTGAACTTGAGGCCACTGGGTGAATATAAATTGACTGTTCCTTTTCCATCATTTGGTTCTATCCAGAGACTGAAACATGTTCTTCATTTAAATGTGTTCAAATCTAATACTGGAAAATCCTCCAGAGCCTTGTGTTTGCCTTAATTTATGTTTTTAATATTTCTTTATTGCTCTTCTAAAGCAATACACATGTTTAAAGTAGAAAACAAACAAACAAAACAAATACCACATATTGCAACTGAGTGTAGGTAAGATAAACTGTTTGGAATCTAAGTTATTACAGTATTCTTATGAGAAAGAACAGACCTTAACCTAATAGCTTAGGAAAATTAAAGCATTAATTCTAAGTCTCATTATTTACCTAAGAATATCAGAAAACTGCAGTGTAACTCTAAAGCTTGTACAAGTAATTTGCTGTTGAAACCCATAGGTTAAAACTATGAAGTTTCAGAGAGAAAAGACAAACTGCAGTTTAGTCTTGTGTAGATGTAACTGTTGATCTTGGTTATAACATTATTAAGATAGAGAAAAATTGTGCCACTCTAAAAGATCTATGTTTAATCATGTTATGTAGAGTATATCCAGCAAATAGGGTAAACATTGCTTATGCACCTTTCAATCATATGTGACAGACATTTATTTAGCTCTCCTGTATATGTGGAAATATAATTTTGTGTAAGCTATGGCTTTGGCTCCCAATAAACTTTAAAAACTAGAACAGCCTAGAGACAGCATTTTGGAAAATAAAAATTTTGACATGTGACCCTTGCCCTGTTTTGCCATATATTTGCTGTAGGACTTTGGCCAAGTTATTTAATCTTTCCAAGTCCCTGTATCCTCATCTATAATGAGGATCATTATAATGTGAGGATCATCTATAATGACAATCATTCCAGAGTGATTTTGAAAATTAAATGAAGTAATACATATACATTCATTAGCAAAGTGCCTTAGCACAAATAAAAAACGTGACTGATGCTAATAATATTTTAGTAATTATGTTATTACATTACTTATATAAACCATGCAACAACAATTATCATAAAATTTTTTTATCATTCATGGATGCCTGGGTGGCTCAGCTGGTTAAGTGTTTCCCATTGGCTGAAGTCATGATCCTAGGGGCCTGGGATCGAGTCCCACACCAGGTTCCTTGCTCAGCTAGGAGTTTGCTTCTCCCTCCCTCTGTTCTTCCTCTCTGCTTATGCTCGCTCTCAAATAAATAAATAAATAAAATCTTTTAAAACTTTATCATTCGTTATAAAACATTCTCATGACAGAGAATTTGCTTGGTTTTATTTTTAATCATGAGACTATCACAAAATAAAGTCTGAAAAGTCTCCTATTGCACTAAATTCAGACAATATCAAAGTAGATGTATATGTAGTAAATTGTCAAAGTGCTCCCACACTTCTCAACCCTTCAGCTTTCTCTACTCTTCTGCTGCCCTTTCTGTGCAGTAACCACTGCACAATTTGGTCTTTGCCCTTCCTGATTTTTTTCAGTCACTTATATGTGTGCATACCTAGATATGTGACTTTATTTTGTTTTTATATAAATGGCTCATTTAAAAATGCTCCAGAGTATTACATAAATTAGATATATCATTGTTTACTTAGCTGTTTCTCTTTTAGGAGCATTTGGCATATATTTAATTTTTAGCAACTATAAAAAATAATGGATACCTAGAAATTGGAAAGCTTAATACGGTGGCACCTGGCTGGCTCATTGGGTGAAGCATGTGACTCTTGATCTTGAGGTTGTGAGTTTAAGCTCCATGTTGGTTGTAGAGATTACTTAAAAATAAAATCTTAAAAGAACGAGACAAGCGTAATAGGGAATTATGAGAAATCAAAATTTTAATGTATATTATCCAGTTGCCCCTTAAAGGTTATAATAACATGTAATTTACACACCCACCAGCCATGTGTGAGGGTACTCATTTCCCATGCTCTTCCCATCTGTATATTGATTTATTCATTATTTTAATGACAAATTACTGCACATCTACTGATGCCAGGTATAAGGCATATTGCACCTCCCCCAAATCTTACATTATAATGGGATGAAATGACAAAAAACAATACACATAAATAAGTAAATAATATCATATATTAGAAGATAAGTACTATGGGAGGTTGTAGAATGAGAAATTCTAGGTAGTGGAAGGACTACAATTTTAAATAAGGTGGCCAGAGTAGATCTCATTGGATATATGGAATACAAAAAATATATATATTTTATTTATTTATTTGAGAGAGCATGAGTGGGGTGGTGAGGGCAGAGGGAGAGGAATAAGCAGATTCCCACATTCCCCACAAAAAGTGAGCCCTATGTGGGGCTTGATCCCAGGACCCCAGAATCATGACCTGGGTCAAGGACAGCTGTTTACCTGACTGAGCCATCCAGGTGCCCAGAAATTTGGCATTTGAGCCAAGCTCTGAAGGATGTAATGAATTTAGCGAATCTATAATCTAAGTGTTCCACTCTTCCTGGGTTTCCGAAATTATTGACAATAACACTCTAATCCACTACATACTGCCCCCCTCACACTTCATACTTTATAAATGACCACCTTCTTCTTATTTTTCAGTTTTTCTTGAATTTGTAATTCAACAATATCGCTAAGATATGTCTTGAAATTTTAAGAATTTTAAATTATTTTTTTCCAGTGGTTCTATGGGGTCTTTGAACCTGAAGGTTTATGTTTTCATCGATTTATGAAAATATTTTCTCCATTAAGTCTTTGATTATTTTTTCCTTGTAATTAGTTCTGTATTTTTCTCAGAGGCAATTGGTCATACTCTCCCTTTCCATATTAGACTCTCCACATGTATTATTCTTTCTTCAGTAGCCTTTTTAAAGTTCCTTTCTTCCAAGGTTTGATTTTTTTTTGTCTTCTGTCTTTGGAAATATCAGCTCTGAGTTTGCTACTCTGTTGTATCCTACATATCCCACATCTTTTTCTCTTTTGAATTCTCTTTTTATTTTGATGTCACTAATCTCTATGGAATTATTTCAGATAGAGTCTGTGAATGTTGAAATATCTGAGCATTTATATAACTAAAATCATTATTATCTCTCTCTCATGTTTGAATAATAATTTGGCTGTTTATTAAATTTTAGCTTCAAAATAGTTTTCCTTCTTGTTTTCAGTGTTAGTGAGATATAATTGACGTATAACATTGTATTAACCTAGGATGTACAATATAATGGTTTGATGTATGTATACATTGTTAAATGATTACAGCAATAAACTTGGTTGACATTAATCACCTTGCATACCTACAGAATTATTTTTCTCGTTATAAGAACTTTTAAGATCTACTTTCTTAGCAAATATACAATACAGTATTTTCCTTCAGTTTTTAAAAAATCTCCCCACTGACTTATTCATAATAATGACAATATTTATTGAAAGTCTACAAAGTGTGAGGTTGCTATATGTAGTTTTTTAATTGATGATATTACTCAGTATTTAAGACAAATAAAATATGTTCTAAAATATATTCTATTACTATCTACACGTAAAGACAAGTGGGCTTATTATAAAAGATAAATGGCTTTTAATTATTGTATAACCAGGAAGTAATACAGTTGGAATTGAAACCAGTATAGTTTGATTTTAGAAGTGACACTGATGGAAACAATTCAATTTTGGCTGCATTGTCGGTAAGATATCCTCCGTTGTCTGCCAAAGGCTTTAAGATTTTCTTCATAGCCTTAAAGTTTTGAAAATTCAACATAGTTTGTACTTGTGAGTCTTTACTTATCCTTCACAATTAATGGAAATTTCATTCTAAAATTCATTCTTTTCTTTAAGTACTGAGAATTTCCCAATATTCAGGTTTCTCTACTATATTTTCTTAAAGTCATTTGTTCTTCTAAAACGTTAGATGGCTGTTGACTTCCTGAATTCATCCTTTACATTTCATAACATTTTCTTGTATTTTCTATTTTGTTTTCTTAGACCTCCTGCTCTTTAAGATTTTTCAAGCTTTTTTTTTTAAAAGAATTATTTATTTATTCATGAGAGGCACACACAGAGAGGAAGAGACACAGGCAGAGAGAAGCAAACTCCCTGTGGGGAGCCTCATGCTGGACTTGATCCCAGGACCCATGGATCACACCCTGAGCCAAAGGCAGATGCTCAACCACTGAGCCACCCAGGTGCCCCAGGAGTCTTTATTTTTAATAAACCTTGTCAGTCTTCTGTTTGTTCACTTAGTCCTGCTCTTTTGTTTTTTCTTTTCCTGAAGTTGACTATGCTTTGTGTGTATTTATGTTAACAATTAGAGGGCAGCCTGGGTGGCTCAGTGGTGTAGCGCCTGCCTTTGGCCCAGGGTGGGATCCTGGAGACCTGGGATCGAGTCCCACATCAGGCTCCCTGCATGGAGCCTGCTTCTCCCTCAGCCTGTGTCTCTGCCTCTGTGTGTGTGTGTGTGTGTGTGTGTGTGTGTGTGTCTCATGAATAAATAAATAAAATCTTAAAAAAAAAACAATTAGAGCAGGCATATGATTTTACATAGCTTGAAAAGGTTTTTCCTATATTTATGTAGATCTCTTTCTCAAATAGTCCTCTTTTTTAAATGGCAACTGACTGGCATTTCATAAAAAGGGAAGATTATGTGAAAAAAAAGTAGATTTCCCTATTGTAAACAGGGGATTGAAACAGACAAGCAAAATCAGACGTGTCCTTCACTGCCTCTTTGCTAACAGGAAGAAAGCTTTGTTATGCTAATTTCATTTGGCATACAACAATGTTCCATTAGTTTATTGTTGTCGTTACTTATTTACCTTTATTTTCTTTTGTGGCAGTTAGAGTTACCTCAGGCTTCCCTCCCTTACGTTCTGTCTTTCCCAGAATAACCTACACCCAAATAGCAATCATTCCCTGTCAGGCAATTAGGGTTCATTTTTTTCATTTCCTTTTTTATTTCTTTTTTTTTTCTTTGTATTTTTATTATTGTGTGTAATTCCTGGGTCCTCTTCTGGGCTAAATGGTGTCTTCAGCTCTGCGTGTGTGTGTGTGTGTGTGTGTGTGTGTGTGTGTGTGTGGTGAGAGAAGGGATGAGAAAAGAAAGGAAGAGGTAAAAGGAATGTTTGTTCTAGAGTCAATCTTTCAAGTATTCTCTTTTGAAGTCATGGAAAATTTGAATTGTTTCCCTTAATATGTCTATTATTTGTTTATATGAAGCAATGTTTTAAATCATTTGATTACCCCCTAAAAATCCTACCGTGAAATTAACATCCTCTGAATACCTACCTTTGTGAAAGAACATGTCACTACAATTTTAGGATATGAATAATCCAGCCTGCAGGACAAGTGAGAGGAGGAACAAGAGAACTACACTAGGTTTGCAAAATCTGTATTCCAGCCCTGGCCTTGCTCTTTCCAGTGTGACCAAGAAAAAACACAAGTTCTCTGAGCCTCAGGAGGCCAATATAAAAGGAAAGAATGATATCTGTCCTACCCCAGCATGTGGGCTTGCCATTAATATCAAAAATACAGTTACATATAAGATCACTTTGTAAAATCCCGTGCCTGTTTATACTTTTATTAAGGAAATACTTACTGGATGCCTTGTAAGTGTCAGGTTCTCTTTTGGTACAAAGTTGGGATTTCTAAAGAGAGAGAGGTCACAGAGGGTGCTGTGCTTAAGAATGGCTGGAATTTTTTATTGAAAGTCAGAAGCCTGGAGAAATTTAAATGAAAAGAAGACTGGGATAGGGTATCCAGGTCTGAAAAACAGAGCTAGTGTCACTGGGGATTGGAGAGAATTCTGGTGAATAATGCCATGTGGTTGGAGCAAGATCTTATTTGGTGCTCTCTCTCCACTCATCACTCTGTTGGATACATTATGTACTCTTTAACTAGGCATATCTACTTGAGTCGAGAGGTTTTTCAAACTCCAGAAAAACAGGATTGCATATCCTTTTCTAGGTGTACCTAGCCACAGGTACACTTAAATCAAAGTTGATTGCTTCACTTTTTTTTTTTCCATTTAGAGACTTTGTAATTTCAACGTGATGTAAGATCTACATTTCCATCATTAAAACCTCTGCATGTAACTGGTTAAATCACACTGCTGTCTCAGTAACACCTTCAGAGTTGAAGTGTGTCAAACACTCTGCTATCATACCCACATTTGGACTGCACAATACTGCCAGAGTAGTATTTCCCTAAGGAGGATTTCTATCTCCGGAACTAACCACCCACTTTATTTTGACAAAACCCAACACTGATGTGTTTATGCGCTCATTTGTCTTACTGTGTGGGAAGGTTGACAAATCTGGGCCCAGATAACAGAACTGAGAATCCTTTTTATATCCTCAAATGCAGACTGAGCATTCCAAAATAATGAAATGGTTAGCATAATTATTTTTTATGAGTTGGACAAGGATAGGTTCAAAATCAAGACATACTCTGTATACACTGAGGATCAGCTTTACCTTCTTCTGAGTTATAAAATTGTCTAAAATGAGAGAGGCAGATTTGAGGGTTGCTAGTACATACAAATGTATAAAAACTTTTTAAAAACCTTGGCTTTGAAACTCTGTCTACATGGTAGTAGTATTCCTCTGACTACATACTCAAAATTTCTCTAGTGTGGACTCTTTTGGACTCTATCTCCTTATTCGGTAATCCAAATCTTTTACGTACTGTGGAGTTGGCAAAGCAGTTTTCCCTCGGTCCCACTGTAAAACCCTCTCCACTTGTCAAGCATTGAGAAACTAGGGACTGAAAGAATATCACTGGGAACTGTTGGTTAAACTCAAGAGCAAATTGGCAGACGTGATAACATAGGATGGCCTTTAATAGTACCAAAACATTTAGCTCAGTGGTGAGGAGCTGAGAGAATTTATCACTAGATTGACAATGGACTATTGATTGTTGAATAAGAAAGATCACTTAGCTTGTTTGGTTTCCTTATTGCTGCGCAGAAATAGTATTATCTTTCAAAAGGCAATTTATTCATTCAAAATACTGGTTGTGATGAAATTTTCAATAACAAAGCCTGAAATTATAATGAACCAAAATCGATATGTGTTTGCTAATTCATGGGATATGCTGATATTACAATTATTATCTGCTCTATTTTGTTATTTAAGTGCATTTCTATAAGCAGAAGTCACCAGAGTGTAAAAAGTGTTGATCTTTGCAACAAAATATATTTAGGTTATATACATATTTGAGTAACTAAAATAAACCTGTCTTTAACAATCTGTAAATAATCAAATCAAAGGCTCATTTTCTACCTTCTTTTTGTTTCAATTTCGTATATCTTCATTTCTTTTGAGTAGTTTATATCCATATTTTAACGAGTGGTGCGTTAGATCATAATTCTGGTAATAATTTCCAATGTTATAATACATTTCTCTGACATTTACAAAATGGTGAGCTGTTGTTTTTTTATATTTTGTGTATTTACTTTCATATTAAATGTCTTCCTTTCTTTTTTTTAAAGATTTTATTTATTTATTTGAGAGAGAGAGAGCAAGTGAGAGCACACACGAGCAGGGAAAGCAGCAGAGGGAGAGGAAGAAGCAGGCTCAGCACTGAACAAGGAGACTAATGGGGAGCTCAATCCCAGGGATCACGACCTGAGCCTAAAGCAGTTATTTCATAGACCGAGGCACCCAGGTACCCCTAAACATCTTCCTTTCAACTTAAAAGAAGACAGAGTCTGATTTAAAGTAATTTAAAATATTTAGCAGCAGCTACTTTAAAAAATATCCTTTAAGTGTTTTTTTTAATGTTGAAGATAAGAGACTTTTTAGTGGGGTGCCTGGGAAGCTCAGTGTTGAGCCTGCAACTCTTGATTTTGGCATTGATCTTAGGGTCCTGGGATCTGGCCTCACCTCAGGCTCCCTACTCAGCCCTAGTCTGCTTGTCCCTCTCCTTCCCCCACTGACCCTCTCCCAGCTCGCAAAAAAATAAATATGAAAGTAATAAAATCTATTGGAACTCATATGCTAGGTATGTGTGATTATCAGGTTATATGCATTGTGTATATCTTTTGATTAGATCTGTTCTGAACTGCTTTCACCATACCCACTTTTCTTATGCAGCTCTATTACCTTTTTGGCCAACACAGCCAGTTAGTTAATCAATACATTTTTTTTTTATTTATTTATGATAGTCACACAGAGAGAGAGAGAGAGGCAGAGACACAGGCAGAGGGAGAAGCAGGCTCCATGCACCGGGAGCCCGACGTGGGATTCGATCCCGGGTCTCCAGGATCGCGCCCCGGGCCAAAGGCAGGCGCCAAACCACTGCGCCACCCAGGGATCCCAATCAATACATTTTTATTCACAAAGGGAAATCTTTAACATAAAGGTCTTCTATAGTCTGCTCTATTAACTCCATTCTTCTTTTAAGGTGTATCTTTATGGTTGTTCTTGTAAAAAATTCTGTGCTTATGGCTTCAAGAAATTGTCATAGTTAATTTCCCAGAAAACCGTTGAGCAAGCGCAGGAAAAAAAGTGGTGCCTCTCAGTTTGATATCAACTTGTTTTTCTAAATCTCCCTTGTCTAATGTCCCTTGCTCTTAGTCATTAAGAAAATAGGGGAAAAAAGACTATGCACAGTAATTTTTTTAAAAAATGAAGCCAGCTTTCTAAAGCTGTAAAATCTATTAGCTATATTAAGTTCAATAATTTTGAACAAACAAATCATCAGTACTCTTTTTAATCTTGGAATGAATTAATTAGTAGTTTCACTTGTGCTTCTTGAAAGAGAGTAAACTTGCTCCTTCAGGTGAGTTACTCTGGGGCTGGTGCATCCTTCAGAATCAATCTCTGGCCTCAATTGTGTGTTCTTTGTTTCATTAGTTACAGGGTACAATGGCTTCAACTACATCATTTACACAATATAAATTGATTCCTTGGCTTATTCAGAAGTATATGCACTTATGACCTACTAAAGACTTGGAAAATGATGTGTTCTTTTCTTAGAATATGTGGAATTTAAGAAACAAAACAAATAAGCATAGGGAAGCGAGAGAGAGAGAGAGAGAGAGAGAGAGAGAGAGAGAGAGAGAGAGAGAGGCAAACCAAGAAACAGACTCTTAACCACTGACAACAAACTGATGGTTACCAGAGGGGAAGGGGGTGGGGAGAAATGGGCGATGGGGATGAACGAGCGCACCTAATGTGATGAGCACCAAGTGTTGTATGGAAGTGTTGAATCACTGTTTTGTACGCCTGAAACTAATGTAAGACTGTATGTTAACTAGGTGGAATTTAAATAAAAACTTAAAAGAAAATATAGCCTTCTTCTATAACATAAAAAGAAAGAACCTCAACTCCCCAAGACTATTTTGCTTCAGTTTTCTGAAACTATAAGAAGAGTATCACAAATTAAAGAAAATAAATCTGAAAAGTTATATTGGGAAAAATGTTGTAAGTGAAATAATTTCAGTTAGATAGCTAGAGGTACACATCTAATTCTTCTATTACCAATTTGAATGGTTGACTGGAAATAGAAGATTTAAAGTAGGCAGAAGTTGATATCTGGGTGGTCAATTAGAAAGCTTTTGATAGAAAAAAAAATCTGTAAAACAATAAAATATGTCAATTGAAAGAACTAGCTATTCTGTGTTGAAAGGTATTATAGGCAGAAAGCTCAGAATCAGGTTGTCTAATCCAAGTCGCAGATCTGCCATCTTCTAGCAGTGAGCAAATTACACTTAGCACATGCTTTATACATAGCAGGTGCTTGAACATGCTAATAGATTGTATTCCACTCAAAACATGTTTGACTTATGCATAGCCATACTTGTCTAAAAAAGAGAAGGCAAATTTCCTTGTAGACTGAGTATAAGCAGCCTGTCAGATTGGAGTCCTTCTAAGAAATGGACACATTGAAAGAAAAATATCCCAGCTGATTTGCTACAGAATTTGAAACCTCCAATTATAGGATTAAGTCCTTTATGTGATATGCCACCTATGGAAGTTTTTCATTAGAAAACAAATAACCCTTTGAGATGAACCACAGTAAGACAAATTAATTTTCCATCAGAAAGAGCTGACTGGCACCTGTGAAACTCCTGCAGGATTGAGAGATAATGTAGGTAAATCAGACAGGGAAAGAGTTGGCAACTGAACTGCCAAAAAATCTTGTTTAGTTAGAAGTTTCTAGACTGTTCCACTAAAGTAAAGAAATAAAAAAGAACACTTTGCTTCGAGAAATAGAGACTAGAAATATGAAAGTGAAAAAGTATAAACAAATAGAAGAAGAAAGGGAAAGAGGAGGGAGGGGAAGAAGAAGTGGAGAAAGAAGAAAATATTGGGAAGAAAAAGTAGGTAGAGATTAAGTGAAACAGAAAAACCATAACCAGGATTCATAAATCTCTATAAACGAAAGTGTGTTTCTGTCTTTTGTCTGTTTCAGATGCCTGTGAGAGTAGCTAGATGGATTGTCAATATACATAGAAAGCATGGTTGATATGATTTACCTTAAAATTGAGATGATGTGGGCAGCCCCGGTAGCACAGCGGTTTGGCGCTGCCTGCAGCCCAGGGCATGATCCTGGAGACCTGGGATGGAGTCCCACATTGGGCTCCCTGCATGGGGCCTGCTTCTCCCTCTGCCTGTGCCTGTGCCTCTCTCTCTCTCTCTCTCTCTCTGTTGCTCATGAATAAATAAATAAAAATCTTTTTAAAAAATGAGACTATGTGATGTATGAAGTAATCACTCTGGGGAGTTTGGGTATTATGTCAAAAAGATAAGATAATCGATGATCTAAAGCAACAGAACCAAGGTATGTGAGACCCTTGAGTTGCTTTGGGCAGAAAAAAACAAAGCAAACAACAAGCAAAATCAAACAAGTGGTTTCAGATAGGACTCCCAAATCACAAGACATAAGGATGGATGAAATTCCAGGCATTGATTTATAGTTCAGTTGCTTCTCACATGAACAAATCTTTGAATCATTCAATGGTAGTAACTGTCATATAATCTAAGTATAGGGAGATCAAGAATTAAATCAATAGCCTAAATGGGCATATAGTTTAGTTATACATTATACCTAATATATATCACTAATATATTTAATACATTGCTTATTTATTTCCAACCCCATCACAAAACTAGTCTGTAAAAATATCTAAAAGGTAACAAATTGAGAATGATTAATATTATATTAATATGGCATGCAGGAATGATTAATATAAAGAAGAAAGAATTTTTATAACTTACTAGAACAAAGATCTCTATTGAAATATTAGACTATAATTTATATAGCATTTTCCTAAAACTCTAAAGAGAAATAAGAAAAACAAATCCATATGAAAATGAAAAATCTTAAATCTAAGATTTTTAATAATCCACTTTTGAAATAACATTTCCATGGGAAAAGAATTTGTTTCAGGCTCTAAGCAAAACTTCTCTGACCTTGAAATACAGAGAGTGGAGAATCTGTCTTGTCTCTTTCCCATTGAGCTCAGGAGTGGGGACACTCCCATTTAAGCCACTCCAGAGCTAACATATAAAGGACCAGGCAAAACTGGACCTCAGGAAGGGGGAAGACTTTAATAGTGCTGAGAGGGTCTTAATGGAAGAGTATAATGAAGAAGGGTAGTGCTCTATCAGTGAGAAATAATTGGCTTCCTCAAAGGAATTGGTGAGAGCTGAATGAATGAAGAGAGTAGTTACAAAGTGAGAGGAATTAAGGGAAACCAGTGAGAAATGATGAAGCACACTGGATCCCTCTTGCCCCCACCCAGTGAATATTTCCCCAGCGTAATCACTATTTTGACTTCTAATGTCATAGATTAACATATTAACAAGATTAAAAATTCCAATCCATGAACATAGTAGTATTTCTCATTCATTTAGCTTTTCTCTAAATTCTCTCAATAATATTTTGCATCCATCTTTTGTTCAATTTATTCTTAAAATTTTTATATGGTTAGTGCTATTATGAGATGTTGGTTTTACAGTTAATTTTCTCATTTCTGGTTTCTAGAATATAGGAATATGATTGATTTTTGTATATTGATCTTGTATCCAAATAGCTTACTAAATTAACCTAACTTGTTAATTCCAATAGATTATAGATGAGTTTGGATTTTCTGTGTATAAAATCAAGACATCTGACAATAATTAAAGTTTATATCTTCCTTTTGTTACTCTATTCTTTTTTTTTTTTGGTACTCTATTCTTTTATTTATTTTTTGTTTATACAATTAGTAATAATGCTCGCTTTTTCATTTCTACTACTGGTAACTTGTGTTTTCCCCTTTTCTGATGTCAGCTTGTTTGTTGTTGTCTTTTTTTTATCTGTCAGCTTGTTTGTTGTTGTTTTTTTTTTTAATCAGCCTATTATTTTCTGGATCTTTCTTACTAGGTATTCATGGTCCAGTAAAATGCTAACAATTTAAACTGATAATTTAAAAATAGCATAAGTAATAAAAGTGGAAAGGGAAGAGAAGGAATTCTCTTGTTTATCTCCTCCTGTTTAATGTAAGAATAAAAGGATATGATGCTCGCAGAATAAGTACTAGATATTTAGGCATATTTAATAGTTCAGAAACAAATATGATGAAATGAACTATTATTAAACTTAAATTGGGCTGTGGAGGAAAGAGAGGAGAGCAAATTTTATTGCTGCTCATAGTAAAACTAATTAACAATAAAAGATATTATAGAACAGTATAAATATAGTCATTAGATAATTATAAATTTTATTAAATATTATAAAATGTAATAAAAATAAAGATGATCACATGCTTCATTTATTAGTTCTTTATTTATTTGACAAATATATGTTGGATAATTTTTGCATGTGTCAGACAATCTTCCAGGCTATGAGGTATATGAGAAAAAGATTCATACCCTCCACCAGGGGGAGAGAAAAAATAAAGAGTGGACATAAGCAAGCTATTATCCTGTGTAAAAGAAAAAGGATAAGTATTGTCAATAAAAGAAAAAATAGAAAAGAATTGATGGATAGGGTGTTCAGGGAATAAAGAGGATTATTATTTAAAACAGTGTACCTCAGGGTGCCTGCATGATGCAGTTGGTTAAGCTAATGATTCTTGTTTTTGGCTCAGGTCCTGATCTCAGGGTGGTGAGATTGAGCCCAAACAGGGCTATCTATTGGGCCACTGGGTATGGATCCTGCTTAGGATTCTCTCTCTCCCTCTCCATCTGTCACTCCCCACAGCAAGTGATCTCTTTCTCTCTCTCTCTCTCTCTCTCTCTCTCTCTCTCTCTCTCTCTCCTCTCAAATAAATAAATAAAAAACAAATAAATCTTTAGAAAGGTATATCCCAGGGGCTCCTGGCTTATTCAGTCAGTAGTACATGCAACTCTTGATCTTAGGGTCATGAGGTAGAGTGCCAAGTTGGGTGTGGAGATTACTTAAAAAAAAAAAAAAAGAAAGAAAAAAGTATGCTTCATGAGTAAGGGTTGTATCCTCAAAGATTCAACAGAAGGGAGAGAGTTAGCCATGTGCAGATCACAATCCATGCAGAGGAAACCTCCCCTTGGCTAGAGTAAAACCAATTCCTATCACCAAAGAGGTTTGGCAGTGTGGCTACAACAGAGTAAGTGTGAGGAAGAATAAAAAGTCATGAAATAATAGTGGTCAGATCAAGAAGATTTTATAGGCTATTTGTAGTAGTTGAAACCTCCCACCAATAAATAAACCTTATTTCTACAAAGTCTGAATCTAAGTTGTAGTTTTGGACTTGCTTTCATCACTAGAATGTGGCAAAGTGATGTCTAAGTTCTAAAGCCTGGTCTCAAAAAAAAAAAGATCCCCTCTCCTTTCATACCTGCTCTCCTGAATCCTGGAAATGACTAGGGCATGACATGAACAGATGTCCAGAGTATCCTACTGGAGAGCCCATGTGAAAAAGAACTGAAGCATCTTAGCCAACGATCCCAGAGAAGTAACCTCAGGCAAGTCCAGTGGAAGAACTTCTCAGCTGAACCCAACCCAAATTAGAGAATCATGGGTAAATATATGGTTGTTGTGTTAAGCCCATAAATTTGGGGGATGGCTTGTTACATGGCAATAGGTAACAGACACTCCAGTATAACAACTGTAGATTTCACTCAGAATTAAATGGGGCACATTATAGCTAAATTTAGCAGCAGAGTGATATGATCTAACTTGGAATTTGAAAGAGTTTTCTGAGAAATTTAAAAACAGATGGTGGAGGTTCAGACACTGAAGAATGGAGATGAGTGGAGAAGACTATTGCAGTTAATCCAGGGTAGAGGTGACGGTGGCCTGGACCGGGGTAGTGGAGGTGACAAGTGGTCAAAATATTCACATTTTGAAGAAGATAGACAAGATTATTAAAATACTAGGGATTTAATTTTTTAAGATTTTTATTTATTTATTCATGAAAGACACAGAGAGAGACAGAGATGTAGGCAGAGGGAGAAACAGGCTTTCTGTGAGGAGCCTGACGTGGGACTCGATTCTGGGATCCCATGATCACACCCCAAGCCGGAGGCAGACACTCAACCACTGAGCCACCCAGGCATCCCAAAAGACTAGAGATTTAAAATATTAGATGTTGGGAGTTAGGGAGAAGTCAAGGTTGACACAAAGATTTTAGGGTTTTGTAACTGAAAGACATAGTGATATTTTGCAGAGACTATTATAGCACATTTTATGAAAATAGGTGGGAAAATTATGTGTACGTGCATGTGTGTGTATATGCATGCATATATATTGCTTATATTTGTATAAAAATATAGTGGAAGGGTAAACAAGAAATTTAAAAATGGATTCCATACAGGGAATTAAGGAGGATGGGGTAAATGGGGTGAGAAGAGCATTTATTTTTTATCCTTATAATTTTAAATCTTCTAAATGTAAAACTATTATTAAACTAGGAAGGCAAGACAAATGATCTTTTTTTTTTTTTTGAATACTATGATGTGCCAGGAACTATGCAATAGCATGCTGTGTAGTTTTTTTTTTTTTAATATTTGATTTATTTATTCATGAGAAACAGAGAAGAGGCAGAGACACAGGCAGAGGGAGAAGCAGGCTCCATGCAGGGAATCCAATGTGGGACTCGATCCCAGAACTCCAGGATCATGCCCTGAGTCAAAGGCATGCTCAACCCCTGAGCAGCCCAGGGATCCCATGCTTGTGAAATTCATGGCCTCTTTGGCTTCCTCACTTTTGAATGGTGATTATATACCTCTTTTGCAAGACTATTCTATCTGGTTAACAGATATTAAGAATAACATAGTTAGCAAATATCCAGCATACATCAGGCACTCAGTAATTTGTAGCTGCCATTAGGATTGTTCAAGGTCATCTAACTAGTGAGTGTTTCAAAGTAGACATTTCTGGCTGTAAAATCCCTGGTATTTCCCTCTCTGCCACACTGTCTTTTAGAAGAAGCAGCATAACAACTGATGTCTCCAATTATACTATGCCAGGTGTGTGGGAGTGCTGGAATGCAAAAGTCAGTCTCAGGAGGACCAGGAAAAAACTAGGAGCAAATGTTTGGAGCGAACATGGAAGTGGTCCAAACCTGAGAAATGCCAGGGCATTGGCAATACAGGCAAGGCAGTGAGTTAGAACTCAAACAAGTGTTCACGTACCTGATACACACAAATACTGAGATTCAAGTTAAGGCAGAGGGTCTGGTGCCAAGCAAGTCAGCAGAATTCAGAGTCACTGAAATGTAACCCTCCCTTTGTCTCCACCATAAGCCAAATTTTTGCCTTCTGCTGAAGCTAAAATTGATTCCAGGATATACTTAAGTTCAGAGTTTATTCATGTGTAACCTTGTGAAGAAGAGAGTAGAGTTTAGGCACAGAATTAGAGGAGTCCCCAAGCATTTTTTAAAATTTGGACTTTCCCAGAGGTCTCTGAGAAAGCCTTTTTTTCACTCAGATGTTGAACAAATCGAGGAATAAAACAAATGGCAAATGGGAACTTGAAGAGTAACTTCAGTAAAGACCAGGTTGGAAGACAGATTCTCATGACATCCAAATGGGCTTCCCAACACCAAATCTCAGAATTTCACAGACTTTCTCACCCAAATCAGAGCCAGCTCCTCAACTACTATGTTAAAGACAGTCCCCAACCACTGCTTATCTTTCTCATAATACTTATCCTACTTCAATATAATTGTATGATTACCGGTCCATATCTCTCAGACCTTTATAAGCTCCCAGATGAGTAAGACAGTTAATCATAACCAGGTTTCTGGCACATAATAAGAGATTTGTATATGTCTGGTGGATAAACACCTGATTTCAACTATTTTTTTTATTTCAACTATTTTTTATGCCAGTTTTTCTGTCATTCCTCACATCCAACTTAATCGCATTTATACCCTTGCTTGAATATGTGGAAGAAGAAGCCCAGAGCTTTGTTTACTTTACATGAAGATGGGCATAGTCTTAGCTGTCTTCTAAAAGTGACATCTAGTTTGGCTGAGTTATCCCAAAACTCTTGTCAGTGTTCCAGAGAACTTTTGTCAGAAAGTTGACATCACTGTGAACATATATATCCATCTGTGAAATAGATGTCTTTTTTGAGCGAGGGTAACTGAAATACACCCCTCAAGTGTGCCTCTCATAAATATATCTACTAAATAAATCTGTTGAGGATGCCTGGGTGGCTCAGCAGTTGAGCGTCTGCCTTCATTCAGCTCATGGGATCTGGGATCGAGTCCCGCATTGGGCTCCCTGCGGGAAGCTTGCTTCTCCCTCTGCCTGTGTCTCTGCCTCTCTCTCTGTGTCCCTTATAAATAAATAAATAAATAAATAAATAAATAAATAAATAAATAAATAGATAAATCTGTTAGAGGAGAAAGCCGCTTTCCCTCTTCTCCTCTTCTGAAAGTTACCATTTGGAAGTACGTCTTGCCCTTCTTTGTGTCTTTACTCAGAACTAGGGTGAATAGAATATGGTGTGTGTGTATGTGTATGTGTGTAAAGATAACGAAGAAATCATAAAAGATGAATGTGTGCATGTATACATATATTTGGAATTAATTCTTAGAGCAAAAACATATAGAAGGCAATAAAATATGTTGAGTAGATAAATGACAACATCATTGTAACCATGTTTTTAAAAAGTCAACAGCTACACCACATGACATGCATAGAGGATCATCCTGAAGTCAAGAGCTCTGGTAATACAGGTGGGAAATGATGGTTGCATGAAATAATTATTTAGAAGTAAATTCAACCAAAACTTGAGATGGTTAGAAGGATGTAGAAAGATTGTAATATTATATACATTTATAAAAATGAGTCTATAGCTATGGCTTATAGAAGATAACCACAGTGATTAGGTGTGCAATTTCTTTTCAAACAATGGGAAAGATTTCTTGGCAAAATGCAAGGGGTTTTCTAGCCCTGGTGTTAATATCTACTCCCAAATGTTGTCTTGGCATTCCATAGACTTCCACACCACTTGTTTCACATTGGAAAAGTATATCTGTCCTTGGATTGATAAAATACATCACATCACAAGCTACTATCATTTTGTGTGAATGCTAAACACTTTACACATGGATTTATTGATGTCATGTGTAATTTAAGCCAAGCTTACAATACAGTATTTCAGAAAGCAATGATTCAAGTTCCTGCCATCAAGTAACTTATTGACCATAGGAAGATTTAGACTTACATGTTTTTGTTAAATCATTCAACTAATATTAACAATTGTGCTGGAATGCCTGGGTGGCTTAGTGGTTGAGTGTCTGCCTTTGGCTCAGAGTATGGCCCCAGTGGGGTCCTGGCATTGAGTCCTGCATCTGGCTCCCCATGGGGAGCCTGCTTCTCCCTCTGCCAATGTCTCTGCCTTTCTCTGTGTCTCTCATAAATAAATAAATAAAAATTTAAATAATAATAATAATAATAAACCACAATTGTCCCTTGCTAAATACAAGAAATTCACCAAGGAAAGGGATGTGATTTCTGGGCAATGGGGATTGCAACTGAATGGAAGCACTTAAGCATCAGTCACTTCCTGGTTTGGTTCCAAATGTGGTGCTACAATTTTATATATTCCACCAGGGCAAACATCAAAGTAAGAAAATAGAAATAATTTTAAAATGGCTTCCTTACTCTCTAGGGGCTCTTGGTTGGCTCAGTTGGTTGAGCATCTGACTCTTGATTTTGGCTGAGGTCATAATCTCTAATCTCTGGGTTGTGAGATGGAGCTCCAAGTCAGGCCCCCTGCTCAGGGAGGAGTCTGCTTGAGATTCTCTCTCTCCTTCTCCCTCTACCCATTATTTGCTTATATCTCCAAATAAATAAAAAAGAAAATTTTAAAAAATAAATAAAATACCTTCCCCATTCTCATTACTATGCCTGAGAGACAAAGAGAACCTTAAAAATCGCCATGTTTGAAAGCATAGTATTACACAGTATAAGCATTCTAATGCAGTTGTAAAATACAAGTATTTTTTTACTAAAGATGATTTCAAAATATTCAGAAACATGGGAATATATATTATAAGAATTTTTCTTACTTCAAAAGTGGCCATTGTGCCCACAGGAATTAGGTATATGCATTGCAGACTGCCAGCAAAATGTGAAAACTATCTAAACATATAGAATTGGATATTATGATGACATTCACTAAAATGGGATTTTAACCTGTAATCTAGGCCTTCTGCAAATACCATAACTGAGGTATACCCTATTTCATGTGGCAGAGCCAATACAAAATTTCAGATCACTTGGCCAGCATTCTGCTTGTACCATTGACTTTGTTATTTTTCTCATAAATCCCCTTTGCTCTATGGCTTCCCGAGTCTAAAATATTCATTAGTATGGTATTTATGACAATGACTGAAGTATTTAGAGCATGACGGATTTAATGCATTTCTTCACAGACACTCCCTACTTACTAAAATATCTCAGCCATTTTTTTCTTTTCTTTTTTTTAAAGACTTTATTTATTTATTCATGAGAGACACCCAGAGAGAGGCAGAGACATAGGCAGAAGGAGAACCAGGCCCCCTGCACGGAGCCTGATGTGAGACTCGATCCAAGGACTTCTGGGATCACGCCCTGGGCCAAAGGCAGATGCTCAACCACTAAGACATCCAAGTGCCCCAGTATCTCAGTCATTTTAGATGAAGCATCCTGTTGTGTGTGTTTTATCACTGCAGGGTCACATTTGTGAGGAGAGCAACCCTATAAAGCAGGGCCGACCATGTACTGAGATCTGGTAGGGAGAGTAGTAGAAAAATCACCTAATGTTACTCCACAAAGTTTAGGGACTAAATACCCCTCCCCAATAAAACCAGATGCTAGCAAATAAAGGAGAACTCTTCATATTGGTCCACTTAACCCATCTGTCCATACTTTTAACTCCAAAAGAGCAATGATACACAAGTTCCAGGAGAGGATTTTTTGGTGAAGAATGGGAAGACAAGCTGATGCCCAGAGTCTCCAGGTAATAAGGGAAATCCGTATGCCTCAGTTACACCAACAACGTTGTATAAGAATCATAATGCATGATTTCACTTACAATATTCACTCTTTCCCACATGGGAGTTCTCCTTTGGAGAATGGAATATCCACAGACATTCCCATGGGAATTCCCATGGTCATCATATTACCTTCTTCACTGTTTACTTGTACCATTTGTACTTGCTGCTGTGGAAACGGTATGCCCTGTCTGCTTACCAAAGGTGAACCCTTCTGCCCACTAATATCCACAGAAAGTCTAATCATTCTAAAGGAATGGCACTGTGTCCTTTAGCTACAAAAGCCATTGCAATAATGTCTTTTCAACATGGAAGCCATAGACATTGGCTTTCTGTAGCAGATGCTCCACATTTTCCATATTTTAGCAGCCCCTAGTCCCCTACCATCCCCCCCCCTTTTTTGTTACAATGCACTTAAGTTTCAGATGTCAGTCCAAACAAGCTAATCCAGGAGATGACCTATGTGACAAACATTATGTTTCCTCAAAACCTCCCCTCCACTCTTAACCATTATCCTTTCTTTGATCCACACTGGTGTATGGTGTAACTCAACTCACTCATCAGGTTTCAGCATAAATTTAATTGTCCTAGGGAAGTATTCTCTGATTTACTTCTCTAAACTCTAAATTTTATTCTCTGATTTACTTCTTTTTTTTTCTGATTTACTTCTTTAGAGCCCCCTCATATTAGGCTTCCATAGTATTCTTTTTTTGTTCTTTTTTAAGATTTTATTTATTTACTCATGAGAGACACAGAGAGAGAGAGAGAGAGAGAGAGAGAGAGAGAGAGAGGCAGAGACACAGGCAGAGGGAGAAGCAGGCTCCATGCAGGGAGCCTGACGTGGGACTCGATTCTGGGTCTCCAGGACCATGCCCTGGGCCAAAGGCAGGCGCTAAACCGCTGAGCCACATGGGGATCCCCAACTTCCATAGTATTCTTTGAAACATTTACTTCATTTTCTATTTTCTCTAGTGGTAGATATCATGGTCTTTTGTGCATAGCCAAAGCCTGGAACACCGCACACAATTGGTACTCAATACATATTTGTTGAACAAATAAACTCTATGACCAGAAAGACTTGATTCCTCCTGTAACTGGATCTCTGCCTATAACATCTCCCGAACAGTCCCTCTGATGCTCCCAGACCTGCCTGAAATCTGGCATGAACACAGTATAAACTCAAGGCTTTTGCTACGTGAGACTTTGTAAGTAAATCCATGTTTCGAATCTCACAGGAGACTTCCTTTCTAAAAGATCATGTTATAACCAGGAAGGGTAGGCAAAAAACGTACAAAGACACAACCTCAAAAAAATCGAACTTTTTGTTTGATGTCTTTGATTGGGGTAAATGGAGGAACTTTTAGGGAAACAGACCTGGAGGATCTGAACAAATAAGAAAGAGACGAGAAGAGGAAAACTACAACAAATGACTCAATCAACTCTGCAGGTGTTGTCAAGAACCCAGTTGGGTGCTAGCCACTGAGGTAGAACAGGTGACTCACACCCTTCAGGGGGTCACAGTTTGTAACCTGTAGATCCATGAACCTATTTTAAGAAAATGCAGCTGCATGCAACTCTGCTGTACAGCTGCCACCGCAGGGACACCTGCTGAAGTGAGAGGAAGATGTTTCTTTTTATCAAGGCAACAGAAACACAGTGTCACTTGTCCACTTACCTCCATGCTGTTGTTTTTCTCACTAACTCCCTCAACAAACATTTATTTAACATTCACTGGGGCCCGAGTCTCTGTGCTACGTGAAATGAAGTAACAAGACACAGCTTCTTTTTGGTTTCTTGTCCTTATTTTTTTTCTATAGAAAAAGCAATGCTGATGTAAATTCATATTAGAATAATATTCGATGTCCTCTGCTTTGCTTATGTACTGTTTATAGCTATCAGCAGAACTTCTAGGTGAGTCCCTACTCTCTTAAGGTCTCTTCTGGATGCTGCAGAGGAATAGAAAGAAATTTATGATCCCTGTCCTCCAGGAACTTAGAGCAAAGTTAAGAAACAGGATACAATTATTTAAAAAGAGACCTTTATCCCTTTTTCTATTTCTCATTTTTGCAAATCTAATCTTGAAAATCCTTCTCTCTCTCTCTCTCTCTCTCTCTCTCTCTCCTAAGAGGCTGAGTGGGCAGTTACATCAGAAAAATCTACTTCAATATTCCTTTGTTCTTTTTTGGTGGCAATTTTTATTTCACTGGGAGTCTTACCAGTGTCAGCAGTGTCAGGTTTTTACCCCCTACCAACCTGAACAAATTGACCCTTTCACTCATCATCTCTGCCTCCTTCAACTCTCTTCCTTTCATTGATTGCTCGTTTTGCAAGCTTCAAGAACGACCTTTCTAGCAAGCTGCCTACAGTGAATCATACCAGTTCTGATCTTTTGAGAGCAACTGGGTCTTCACAAATGTTTATTAATACTAGTTTCACTCAAAAAAAAAAAAAAGGAGAGCTCCTGGTTTTTATTTCTTCTCAGTCTGGAGCTTCCCCTTCTCATTTGGCTAGAGTCAATTGAATAAACAAGGCTCATGCGTATTTTTGCTAAGAAAATTTGCTAAGAAAAGCAGGATGTTCAGTCATGAGTGTTGCTGGAATCTCAGGGAATTGCACTTTTCAGGTTGAGGCAGGATGGCTTTGTGATGGATCGTTCCCTGGGCCCTTCCAACTCTACTTTCTGCTGTTTCTCTTTCTCCAGCCCATTGCATGCTGCTCTTCATCTTGCAGGATGTCTGACATTTTAAGAGTCAAGACAAAAACAGTTAAACAAAGGCAGAGCTGGGGAAAGAAATGGTTCATTCAAGTAGATCGGCATGTTCCTGGAGATGTGACAAGCTAGTTACTGATTCATGTGTCAGACACTGTCCCTACCTCACCTTATTTAGTCCTCATAAAAGCTATATGAAATACATGCATTTCACCAACGTGAGACTGAGACTGAGGCTCGAAATAGTTAAATAACTTCCCCAAAGTCCCACGATTACCAGGGAGTAGAGCTCAGAGGGCGCTTGCAGTAGCTCCCTGTCCTCTGAGTTCATATGAGCTGCTGCACATCCAGGGAGCTCCAGCCAAAGTGCACTGTTCCTATGTCTTGCCTTTTCTTTCTCTCAGCTGATCTCTGAACTGTGGATGCTGCCACTTTTCTATCCCAAGAAATTGCTTCAATTCCTGACATGCTGTGAGTGCTCAATAATATGTATGGAGAGCATAAACTACTGAATGCACTTGTTTGCCTCACCTGCCGCAGACTGTAACAATCAGACTAATATAAAGGAGGCGTTTTTAGTAATGAAGTACTCTACAGTGTAACATTGACATTGGTAGCTGTTTTAGTTTTACTACTAGGTTTGTCTTTTGAAATAAAATCCCATATTTTACTAATTTTTGTGTCTTCTACACTGCCCAGCTGGATCCTAAGAGTTGGAAGCATTTGATAAATATTAGTTCACTGAATGAATTTAGGATGATTTGTAAAAGTAAAACATGAAAAAGCCCATGGCAAGCATTTGGCTTTTAAAAGATCATTCTGGCAAAACGGAAGGCCACTTGGGAGGAGATAGGTGTAAACATAATGGGGAGACTAGATCGGAAGCTATAGAGGATAAGTTATGAAGTCTTGACCCCCCCACCCCCTGCCAAAGATGTCAAAGATGTTGAAGCAATGTCTTTTTATACAACTGCCTAAACTCCCAAGGTATACAATAAAAATGTAGAGGAATCAGAACAATAATCATTAACAGGTCTGGAGGGACTGAGTACTTTTCACTTGGTCATAAGCGAATTTAAGTAATATTTAAAAAAAACGATGTCCTAAAAAAGACCTGAGAACAATATTTTTAAGATAGGTATTTTGGCTTGAAAGCTTTTGCAAAAAATAGACTATCCTAATTAGTGTTCAATTGTGCAACAGTAAGTGGGAATGGCAGGTTGTACCTTTCCCTTTAGGATAAAGCTCCTCTGGGGCCTTCCCATCTGCTTCTGCTTTGGTTTGAAGCAATTTCTCTATTTCAATCTGTATATGGGTTCTACTTTCATTTCATGTTTCACTTGCCTTGTGAACGAAGAAAATGCCAAATCTTAGAACTGAGAAATGAGATGCCGTAATGATAGTTCTGCTTCTTATGTTGTCATAGTGTTCTAAATATTGAAGAAGAGGATCCAGCTAAAAATCATTTTCCAGGTATTGATGTTAATATCGCTATTAAAGAAAGTGCCAAAGTCCTTGCATATCATTCCACAGTTGGCAAACTGATCTACCATATGGTTTCAGAATATCTTCTTGACTATATCACAAGGAATATAAGTCTTTTTTTAAAATTTTGTTTATTTATTCATGAGAGACAGAGAGAGAGGCAGAGACACAGGCAGAGAGAGAGAAGCAGAGTCCACGCAGGGAGCCCAGTGTGGGACTCGATCCTGGGACTACAGGATCACACCCTGGGCCAACGGCAGGAGCTCAACTGCTAAGCCACCCAGACATCCCAATATAACTCTTTTTAAATATAAAGGGGCTTGAATATTTTGAAGTATAAATTATATGGACCCCTAAAAGTGAAAAAATATGCCCACATGCCACAATTATTGCTTATAATTCAGGAAATTTGTCTTAAAGAAAAAGGCAAAAAGGCACCAGGATGATGAGAAAAAGAGATTCAAATAATAAAGAAGGTAGAAAATTAAGGAGAGGAATGAGATTTGGCTGTGTCCAATGTATTTTTATATGCACATACCTATGTGCTTTCATATAATAATGCTCATCTGACAGAAAAACATCTGGCAAATGTGTTTTATATGAAACACATTTTTTAGTGGATGGCTTTTTTAGTGGATGGCTAGCAAAACAAGAACAAAGCAAAATGAAACAAAATAAAAATTGAGACAGAGAGAGAGAGAGAGATCTAGAAGCTCAGTAAGCAGAATCACAAGGTTTCTTCACAATATTGACTGAATAAATATTCTCATCTTCTTGGAAGAAAACTGATGCTCACTGTATTTGAGGCAGTTGCCAAGAGTCACATATTACCAGAACTGGACCATAAATGCATGTTTTGTACCATCTCAGCCATGGCTCTTTACTCAATGTATTTTGCCTTTTGAGGGAGGCAGAGTAGCCTACTAGGAAAATCACTCATCTGGGAGATTAAAACCAAAACAAAAAACAAACAAACAAACAAAAAAGGACAACTTATACTGAGGCTTGGTTCTTCCCCTGATTAAATGGATAACCTTGAGAAAATCTTTTGAATTTTCAGGACTTCAGCTTCCTTGCATAAGTAGACTACCTACAGTGACAAAGTACTAGGTAGGATGCGAGATCGTTTTGAAATGGTGATTTGCTTCAAAAGGAACTTTAATTTTCAAGACTGCAAACTGACATCTTGTAATCCTTGGTGCATCCCTCTAATACAGAGGTAGAGAATTCCACCTCCAGTGATAAAATGCAGAAGGCTCTATGGGAATGAAAAAATCACTTCTTTCTGTTTCATTTACACTCCATTCACTCTTTTGCTGAATAAAAGCCTCCCTTGTGTTAGTGGAAACTTGTTAATCAAAATATACTGAGGAGGTAAGGGAGAAATCACTGGAAAACTCAGAGTACCTCAAACTTCACCTCCTCCCAAATAAATGCAGTGTCTTTGTGCCTGTTTCAGCCTTTTCTGCCTACTTTCATCTCCTAAAAAATGTTTATCCAATGTTCTTAGAAGGCCCTGTCATCCTGTACTTCTCTCTCTGCCTCCCAAGTCAAACCATACTATTTTGGTTTCATGAATTTGAGTTTAACTACTTCTTTCCCTGGAAGAAGTCATGCTTTTAACCACGTCCCCTGTGATGCCTTTACCTCCAGAGCATCCAAACTCCCTTTATTTCATGAGTGAGCCTTTTAAATGGTTCTGACTGACCTGCTTGCCCTCAGCCATTCTCATCCTTGTGGACTTCTCACCGAGCTGTAGCTGTATGCCTGGTAAATTCAAATCCCAATCCTTCTCATGATCTAAGAAGCCTTTGTCAGTCAGGTACTAAGTATTTATCAGACCAGAGCTCTGAAACTCTAACTTCATCTGCTTTCCTTTCCTTTCCACCATCCATAAACTTTGAACAGAATCTCATGATTCTTGAACATCAGATTTCTCCATGACTCCATGCCCTTGTCCATATTATTTTACATGCACTTCTTCTCTTCCACCTTTCTAGAAAGTTTCCCTTGACTTTCCTGACCCGTTATTCACTCTTTAACTTGGACTATCAATATTCTTCAACCTTCCCTTTCATGTCCTACTTATTTTTACTCTGAAGTATAATTCACACAGCAGAAAATTCACCATTTTAATGCCTATGCTTCAGCGACCTTTAGTATATTCATTAGCTTGTGCAAGCATCATCACTATTTCATTCCAGAACATTTTCATCATCTCCAAAAGAAATCCCATGCCCATTAGCAGTTATTCTCCATTTCCCCTTCTATTCAACCGCTGATCTATTTCTGTCTCTGTGGATTTTGCCTATTGTAAACATTTCATATAAATGGAATCATACAATATATGACCTTTAGTATCTGGCTTCTTTCACTTAGCATGATACTAGCAGGTTCATCTGCGCTGTAGTACCTATCAGTATTTCATTCCCTTTATGGCTGAATAATATACATTGTAACAATAGGCCACATTGTATTTATTCATTAGTTTATAGACATGTGGGTTGTTATACATCTTATACCTATTTTCAAATCCATTTAATTTGTTTTATTTATATTACAACAAAGCTTCTAGTAGGTTCTAATAAGCACCTTTATTCTTGAGCCATGCTAGTCAGAGGAAACCTTTTTTAACCTCCTGAGATCAAGCCCCTCATAGAGCTCAGCATTGGGCTCCTTGCTCATTGAGGAGCCTGCTTCTTTCTCCCTCTGCCTGTCATGCCCCCCTGCTTGTGTGCTCTCTCTCTGTATCAAATAAATAAATAAAATATTTTTTTTATTTCCACATATGAGTGAAATTTTATGGTATTTGTGTTTCTCTAACTTATTTTGCTTAGCATAATACTCTCTAGCTCCATCCACGTTGCTGCAAATGGCAAGATTCCATTCTTTTTTTTAGGTCTGAGTAATATTCCATTGTGTGTGTGTGTGTGTGTGACCTCTTTATCCATTCATTAGACGTTGAGCACTTGGGCTGTTTCCATAATCTGGCTATTGTAGATAATGCTGCTATAAATATCAGGGTGCATTTATCCCTTTGAATTAGTACTTTTGTATTCTTTGGATAAATACCTACTAGTGCAATTGCTGGGTCATAGGGTAGTTCTATTCTTAACTTCTTGAGGAAACTCCATACTATTTTCCAAAGTGGCTTTACCAGTTTGCATTCCCACCAACAGTGAAAGAAGGCTCCCCTTTCTCCACATCCTCACCAACACCTGTTGGTGTTCTTGTGTGGTTGATTTTGGCCATTCTGTGAGGTGATATCTCACTATAGTTTTGATTTGTATTTCCCTGATGAAGGATATTGGAGTTTTTCATATATCTGTTGGCCATCTGTATGTCTTCTTTGGGAAAATGTCTATTCATGTCTTCTGCCCATTTTTAACTGGATTATTTTTTAGAACTTTGTCTTAATCCCTGTCCTTTCTCTTATTATTTTTCTTAAGAAATAAAATGATGTCTGGTTTCATGGATGCATTCTCTTTCTGAGATATTTTTCCTACTTGTTACTTTTAGTTTCTATATTTCTGGACTTTTCTCAAATCTCTACTAATCCTTAGCTATCCATTCAAGACAATAATAAGGAAGACATGAGGTAATCTTATCAATTCCATTTTAGGGGGGAAGGGAACGTTTCTCTTGTATGATACTATGGTCCAGCTATAATCTTGATTGACTATTATTTGAGTCTAATATACAGCCATCATCTTGTGATTTTTACCAATTTTTGATTATACATCCTCATCAACCTTTTGTGATGTCTTTCTCATTCTTATTTTATTCTTTTATTTTATAGGAACATATTGATAGTGCTTCCTGAAAAAGATGTGTAAGAGGTAATTTTTTGTGTGTGATATTGTACAGAGGAAAATAGTGTTTCTCTGCATTTACACTTGATTGGTGGTTTGCCTGCATATAAAATTCTAAATTAAATTGTTTTCTGAATTATAAAAACAATGATTAATTTCCTATTAGCTTCCACTGTTACTGCTAAGATTGCAAAATCTCCCTGATTCCAAATTACCTTTTAAGTTAACGACCCTCCCCCATATTTGGAAACCTGTAGCATCATCTATTTGTTCCCAGAATTCTTAGATTTTCATGTTATGTGTATGGTTGTAAGTCTATTTCACCATGCGTGTTGATAGACCCTTTAAATCTGAAAAATTGTGCCTTTACGGTTTGCAGTTTTTTCTTAAATTCATTAAATTTCATTGGTTGTATGTGCCCCTAGGTTTCTCAAATATTGAGTATCCTGAGTCAATTCTATAATTTACTTCTACAAAATTTTTATTTTTAATTTAATTCTATTGATATTTTAATTTTTAAATGTAAACAACAAAAAGAGGAGAGGAGTTGAGAAGAGAAAAAGAGCTAGAAAGCTGATGGACAAATAGTAATTGGTTTGTGATCCTGGAGAAAGCTAATAATTAATAAAAATTGATAAAAGGCAAATCCACCCCAATTTATGCTGAAAAATTCCTTCCAAATCTTAAGAATCAGCAGCACCTGGTCTTGATGTGTGAAAAGGGAAGAAACTACAATAAGGAAAATTGTTTGAATATTTAAATCCCCAGATCCTCTTTCCAAAATAACTAATGTTCCTGATTTTCATTGATTTATTGTTTGTTTGTTTCACAGTTACATGCTGTCTCATATCTCTCAAGGTGGTTTGTGTCTTTGTGTTGCTTGTTTCTACTTCTTTGTTTTGGTCATCTCTTTCATATTAATGCCTTCCTCAAACATTGGACAATCTCTGTTTATATGCTCATATTTAAGAATGTGGGACAAAAATGCTCTTTGGAAGTCTCTGGGTTGGAGCCTTGTCAGCTATGTTTTTCATTGTAGGAAGATTAGACTGGCTTGTTTATTTATGAAATCTTGATGTAAATATTTTCAAGTCTTTTCCATTAGAATGATCATATTCCCTAAAAATGACTTTTCCAAATGTTCTGTCAAACAGGAATAAACAAACATATCTACCAGTGTTCTTGCAGTTGAGTTGAAAAAGTAATCTGGGTCTCCAAATCTAGTCTGCACACATTCTCCTAAAACCCGTTTTAATAGTACAGAACACAAGACATCGATTGTGCTTGGTATCACCAGGTCCAAAAACAACCAACAAACAAAACCCTCTACCCTCCAAAGAAAGAAAGTATTTAGTATGAGAAATCTGGCTGCGTGAAGGGTAGGGAAGAGATCTGACCATTCTTAAATTGTTAACTAGTACACCCTATTTACCCTCTCCCTTATTTCCTCTCTTAGTGGACACCAGTGTCACTATTTTTTTTTGTTTGTTTTTGTTTTTTTTAGTACTTTGGGGATTCTTGCCATAAACTAATTGAATCTTAGTCTAGAAATCTCTATTAAGCTCCTTTCTTAGATGTGCTAGTCAATTACCGTTTGTTTATTGTTTTCCAGCTTCCAGAATTTTTTTCTACTGTTTTCTCTTTTCTTATTCTCCCATTACCTTTGATTTACTAAGGAAAAAAAAAACCAATTTCTGTATTTATAATGGCATTTTTGATGGAGAAAATTAGATTTGTGTGTTTTCAATTAGCCTGTTTATAAGATGTTCCTGTTGGTTTCAATATGCACTTCAGTGGCTGCTATGACTTTTCTTTACATCTTTTTTTTTTTAAGTAGGCTGCACACTCAGCATGGACCCCAGTGCAACGCTTGAACTCATGACCCTGAAATCAGGACATCAGCTAAGATCAAGATTCAGATACTTAACCAACTGAGTCACCCAGGTACCCCATCCTTATGCCCTTTTACATTTCCTCCTCCTTCCCTCCCTCTCATACTCTAGATGAATTATGAAATGCTTTATCACTGTGCATTAACTTACATTTTCTAGAATTTTATATAAATGGAATCACATAATATTTGTTCTTCTTGCCTGTCTTCTTTTATTCAATACAATTATTTTGAGATCTACCCATGCCATTGACTGTATCAATAGTGTAATAATTTTTATTGCAGAATAAGATTCCATTTATATATTGAATACATTGTATTACAATGTATAAATACAATTGCTTATACCTTCAACTGTGAGTGGGCATTCCTGTTGTTTACAATTAAAGCTGTTACTACAAATAAGGCTGTTATGATTGTTCCTGCACAAGTCTTTTTATGGCTATGTGCCCTCACAGACTTTGTATAAATGTCTAGCAATGGAACCACTAGATTGTATGGTAAGCAGTATGTTTAACTTTTAACAAACTGATAAATTATTTTCCAAAGTGACTTAATCATTTTATATTGTCACCAGAAATTTACAAGGATCCCAGAAACTTCCTATTCCATTCTTGCCAAAACTTGCTACGGCCAGTCCCTTCAATTTTAGACATTCTAATAAGAGTATAATAAGGGCTGCCTGGGTGGCTCAGATGATTAAGCATCTGCCTTTAGCTCAGGTCATGATCTCTGGGTTCCGGGATGGAGCTCCACTGCAGGCTCCTGGCTCAGACGGGAGACTGCTTCTCCCTCTACCTCTCCCCACTGCTCATACTCTCTCTCTCAAATGAATAAATAAAATATTTTTAAAAGAGTGTAATGATATTATTTTATATTTCCCTAAAGACTAACAATGTTGATTGAACATCTTTTCATGTGCTTATCATCTGTGTATCTTCTTTGATGAATTTTTTGTTCAATTTTTTTTTTCATTTCTTATTGGATTGTTTGCTCTCCTGAGTTTCAAAAGTCCTTTATATATTTTAGATTCAAAAATCTCTGTCAAATATGTGATTTGCAAATATTTTATTCTAGTGTGTGGCTTTCTTTTCATGATTTTAGCAGTATCTTCCAAATGATGGCAACTAATTGTGAATGAACTCTCATTTATCATTTTTTCCTCTGTGGATCATACTTTTGGCATTGTATCTAAAAAATTATTGCCCAACTCAAGGTTGTAAAGGTTTTTCTATGCTTTCTTTATATTTTTTATATTTTTTTATCTTGCAGATTTTCATCTATTTTTAGTTAATTTTGATTTCAATGTGGTTTTTGTTCTGAGTATATATTTGGAATGTCTTTTCTGTTCTATGATAATAGTTTTCTGTCATAACTACAAACACACTGCCTTGGCTATTAAAGCTTTATAATATATCTTGAAATCAAGCAGAATTAGGGATACCTGTGTGGCTCAGTGGTTGAGCATCTGCCTTTGGCTCAGGGAATTATCCCGGGGTCCTGTAATCGAGTCCCATATTGGGCTCCCCTCAAGAAGTCTGCTTCTCCCTCTGCCTATGTCTCTGCCTCTCTCTTTGTGTTTCTCATAAATAAATAAATAAAATCTTCAAAAAAAAAAGAGAGAGAAAGAAATCAAGCAGAATTAATCTTCCAGCTTTGCTCTTCTTTTTCAAACTTGTTTGAACTCTTCTTAGTCATTTACATTTCCAAATAAGTTTTGCAGTTATTGTGTCAATTTCTCCAAAAAACCAAACCAAACTAAACAAACAACAACAACAACAACAAAAAACCCTGCTGGACTTTGTATTGAGATAGTTGTATCTAGATCATTTAAAGAGAACTGAGATCTTCATGATATTATTTTTCCTCTCAGAACACAGTATACCTCTTCATTTACTTAGTCTTCTTTCATTTCTCTAAAGAATATTTGTAATATTCTATGTCTTAGTCTTTCATATTTTTTGTCAGATTTATCTCTTAGTATTTCACATTTTCATGTTATTATAATAATGCTTTCATTCATTTTTGATTATTTGTTTTGTATACAGAAATACAAGTGATATTTGCCTATCCTATTTATCTTCTATCTTGAAACTCTGCTATATCCAAATTTGCCATATAGCCAATCATGTTATCTATAAGTCAGTTTTACTTCTTCCCTTCTGATCTGAAGGTGTTGTTGTTGTTTGGTCTTGCTCGTTGCAGTCACTAGGAATCTCCAGTATAATACTTGCAGTAAAATGTTGAACAGAAATGGTTAGTTGCTGATATTGAAGGAAAAATATTCAGTCTCTCATAATTAAGTACAATGTTCATGTTAGGTTTTTCTTAGATGGCCCTTATCAAGTTAAAGAAGTTCCTTACTACTCATGCTTTTCGCTGAGAATTTTCACTGGGTATAGAATTCTAGGTTGAAACTGTTTTTCATTTTAGTGCTTCAGAATTCCTGCTCCCCTGTCTTCTTGCTTGCAGTGTTTTTGATAGGAAATTTGCTACCAGCCTTGATTCATCTACTTGTGTCCCCTGCCCCCACCATCCACTCAGCTGCCTTTAAAATCTCTTATCACAATGTTTGAATAATTTTGGTTATGATGTGCCCTAATACATTCTTTTTTTTTCATGTTTCCTTGTTTTTAGTGAGCTTTTTGAATTATCTACTTTCTGGTTTTCATTTAATTCAGAAACATTTTAAAAATTATTTTGTCAAATATTCTTCTGTGCCCACTTTTCTTTCTTCTTTAGAAACTCAAATTACATTTATATTAGGTTGCTTGAAGTTGCCCTCCAGTTCAATGGTGTTCTGTTCACTTAGTTTTAAATCTCTTTCCTCTGTATGTTTCATTTTAGAGACTTTGTATCGCTCTTCATTAGAAACCTTTTCTCTGCATTTGTTCTGCATCATCTAATCTGTCACTAATTCCATCCAATACATTTTTATGGCACAATTTAGAAGTTCAGTTTGATTTTTTTATATCTGCTATGTCTTTCTCTACTTAATTTTTGAGTATATAGAATAGTTATGATAGCTATTTTTTTGCCCTTTTTTATTGAAGTTCAATTTGCCAATATATAGTATAACACCCAGTCTCATCCCATCAAGTGCCTTCCTCAGTGCCTGTCACCCAGTTACCCCATACCCTCGCCCATCTCCCCCTCCTCTAACCTTTGTTCATTTCCCAGAGTTAGGAATCTCTCATGTTTTGTTACCCTCTCTAATTTTTCCCACTCATCTTCCCTCCTTTCCTTTGTAATCCCTTTAACTATTTCTTATATGGAAGGAATCTCGATGTCCTTTGACAGATGAATGGATAAAGAAGATGTGATCTATATATACAATGGAATATACTCAGCCATTAGAAAGGACAAATACCCACCATTTGCTTCAATGTGGATGGAACTGAAGGGTATTATGCTGAGTGAAGTAAGGCAATTGGAGAAGGACAATCATCATATGGTTTCACTCATATGGGGAAGATAGCCATTTTAATATCCTTTTCTGGGTCAGCTTCAATCATTTAAGTTTTTATCCTAATTATGAATTGTAATTTCATGCTTCTTTGCATGATTGATGTATTAATCAGGGGTTCTCTAGAAAAACAGAATCCCACAATACACATTTATACATATATATATATATATATACACACACATATATATTAATACATGTATATACATATATGTAAGTGTATATATATCACACACATATAAATCAAACATATATGATGTATTGTAAGGAATCAGTTTACATACTTATGGAGGCTGACAAGTCCTCAGATTTGCAGTTAACAATCTGGAGACTAAGTAGAGCCAATGATGTAGTTCCAGTCCAAGTCTGAAGGCCTGAGACCCAGGAAAGCCAATGGTGGATTTCTAGTCCAAAAATCAGCAGACTTGAGACCCAGGGAAAGCTAGTGTTTCAGTTTGAGTTCAAAAGCAGGGGGAGAAATGGTGTGTCAGTTTGAAGACAGTGAAATAGGAATTCCATCTTATTCAGGGGAAGATCACCATTTTTGTTCCATTCAGATCTTCAACTGACTGGATGAGAACCACCTACATTAGGGATGGCAATCTGCTCTACTCAGTCCATTAACTTAAATGTTAAACTCATCCAGAACACCCCCATTCAGAATAATCTTTGACCAAATACTTGGGCATCCTGTGGCCCAGTCAAGTTGACACACAAAATTGATCATCACAAGTCCACATCTTGTCAACTTGGCAGCCATATACATCTTAAACCATACTTAGTCTCCAAAGACAGTAATAAGGTCATAATTCCATCTAACCTGATACGACTATCCTGAGAGCATCAAAATATACTAACCCCTTTCCCATGAGAGAGTTAAGGTCATTGAGTGATGTTCACCCTTCTTTTTGATATACTATGACTTAAATCCTATTTTGTGAGGTTAACAATAGTTAAATACTGCAATGTGAAGTCAATACACTTATATTATATCATAAGGGAATCAGATAGGGAAGAAAACAAAGATATTGCCATATATGTACACACATACACAAAAGTATTTATAACAAAATTAGGAGGTTTTGTAACTGGTCCTGTGATCATAGCTGGTATTTATGACTACCTTCTTCCACCACTCAGTCTACATTTCCTTTGCCTTCAGCAAACACTTCATCTAGTCATGGTTCTTTACTTGGTGGGTTGATCCAAAGCTTCATTCCTAAAGGATCTGGGCCACTAGTAGTTTTGTCTCGATGGGTTGTTATAGTTTTCCTTTGACCTTAATCACAGGGCATAGTGATGCTAAGACATTCCTTAAGGAGTCTCCTATATTCCAGACACATTCTTCCCTGCCTCCATTGTGGAGTAGCAGTCCAATATTCTCTTTTTATTGAGGATCGATCTCCCTAGCCAGCACAGTGACTCCCTACTTTGCCATTTGATTCAGAAGCATAAGGATCCCAAAGCAGTGGAGTGGCAATCCTGACTTCCAAATCAATGAAATAATTATTGTATTTCCTAGTAGAAGCATCTCCCTTTGGAACTAAGATCTCTAGGATAGCAGAACATAAGGTCACAAGAATAGGAAGCAAAAGTTTTGCTAGTAGAACACTAGAGATATAGTGATGCCACTCCCATTTTCATCCCTTAATTCCTGGACCTGTACATCCTGGCTGTAGGAGAAATGGTACCATATATTGGATGCTGATTCAGAAAATATACAGCCTTCTGGAGAGCCTTGCCTCTGAGCTGTAAGGTATTGCTGGCACTATGCCTGAGTCTTTGAAAGGCCATTCCATCATTCTATCAAGCCAGCTGCTTCCCATGGTAAGTTAACCAGGGAATTCCATGAACATGGGCCCTAGCCTCACTTTGTTTGCTATGAAGCGAGTTCTTTTGATCAGAAGTAGTGTTGTGTGGAACACCATGAAAATAGATAAGACATCTGCAGATGGTAGTTTAGGCAGAAACATTGCCTGTAGAGAAGGCAAATATATATCCAGAGTACATATTTGTCTATTTCAGTAAGAACAAATTATTGCCCCTTCTATGATGGACGTGGTCCAGTGTAGCCAGCCTGCCACAAAGTAGCTGACTAATCAGCCTGGGAAATGGTGTCATACTAAGGACTCAGCATTGGTCTCTGCAATTGGCAGGTTGGGCACTCAGTAAAGGCCATAGCCAGGTCAACCTTGGTGAATAGAAGTCTATGTTGTTGAGTCCATGAGTAACTATCATTCTGGCTACTATGGCCACTTTGTTCATGAGCCAAATGGATGATAACAGAGGTGGCTGGGGAAAGAGGTTTCTGAGAATATGTAGAAAAGGCCATCCTATCCACTTGACTACTAAAATCCTCCTCTACTAGAACTGCTTATTGGTGAGTATTCCCATGGGACAATTTATTTTTTACCCATTCAGAGAACTGTATCCACCTGCTTCTTACCCAAATTTCCTTGCTACCAATTTTTCATTCATATTTTTTCTGAGTCCCTGACCATCCAGCCAAACCATTGGCCATAGCCAATTAATCAGTATATAATTGCACATCTGGCCATTGCTTCTAAGCAAAGTGACACAACCAAGTGCACTGCAACAAGTTGAAGGATTTTCCTTTACCACTGTCCTTCCAAGTTATCCTCAAAAGGGGCTGTAATCCTGTAGCTGTCTACTTTTGGGTGGTACCTGCATATCATGCAGAACCATTTGTAAACCAGGGTCAGAGACTCTTCTCTTCTTTGCTCAACTGATCATAGGAACTCCAATGAGGCCATGGGTGCAGAGTATAGCAGGAAAGGGAAGAGAGGGCAGTATAGCAAGAGAGGGGACCATGGGTGTCTGGGCCACATAGTCACTACCTGGGTAAACTTGCAATAATCCACTGTCATTCTCCAGGATCCATCTTTTACACAGAACAAATAGGCAAGTTGAATGAGAATAGAGTGGGAATTACCACTGCTGCATCTTTCAAGTCCTTGGTGATGGCATTAATCTCTGGATACCTACAGGAATATGGTATTGCTTTTGGTTTACTATTTTCCTAGGTAGAAGTGGTTCTACTGGGTTCTACTTGACCTTTCCTACCTAGTAGCACTCACTCCACAGGTCATGGAATCCATATGGGGATTATCCCAGCTGCTGAGCATGTCCATTCCAATTATGCATTTGGAACTAAGGATGATTGGTGCTCTCTTTACTACTAGAAATGTAGTCATTCATATATTTAAATTAAACAGATTAGAAAGCCAAATTCAGAAACTCAGACCAATTCAGAAAAGTCATCCTTAAAATTCTGTTCCCCTGGAATCATTTTAAGTACCAAAATATACATAACTCAGGGTTCTCCAGGGAAATGTAATCAATGCAATACACACACACACACACACCCATGTTATATATATATTTGTTATATATATTTGTATATACACATATAAATATTTGTTATAAAGAATTGGTTCATGTGATTATAGAGGCTGACAAATCCCAAGATCTCCACTCAGCAATATGCAGACCTAGGAGAGTAGATGCTGTAGTTATAGTCTGAAGTTCAGAAAGCTCAAAACCAAAAAGAGCAAAGTTTTTAGCATAAATCTGAAGGCAGGAAAAAAAATGTCCCATTTCCTCTTATTCATGGGGAAGGTCGACCTTTTTGTTCAATGCAGGCCTTCAACTGATTGAACTAGGCCCACTCACATTAGAAAGGGAAAACTTTCTAAACTGCTTTACTCTGTCTATTTCAGTGTTAAACTCACCCCCAAAAATTCTAATGGACACACTCAAAATAATCTTTACCGACTATCTGGGCACCCTTGGCCTAGTCAAGTTGACCCATAAAATTGTAGACATTGTCAATTTAAACTTGCTGTCTGGGGATCCCTGGGTGGCGCAGCAGTTTGGCACCTGCCTTTGGCCCAGGGCACGATCCTGGGGACCCGGGATCGAATCCCACGTTGGGCTCCCAGTGCATGGAGCCTGCTTCTCCCTCTGCCTATGTCTCTGCCTCTCTCTCTGTGATGACTATCATAAATAAATAAAATTTAAAAAAATAAAAAATAAAAAAATAAACTTGCTGTCTGCTTGATATTTTTAATTCCTATAAATACTCATAGGAATATTTCATCTGGGATGCAGGTACATTACTTGGAAAAGTTTTAACCTCTGCAGTTGGTTTTAAGACTTATTTGGCACTACACTACTTGGAGTAGTATTTAGACTGGGTTTAATTACCCTGTGTCATTGTTCTATGGACTCTACCAAGCCTGCATGAATCACACAGTTTTTCCTTCTCTGCCTGGTGAGAGCATACACTTTTTGATCTTGTTTGGGAACTAGGCATTATCACCTCCAATCTTTTGTGATGATTCTTTCCCTGTCCTCAGGTAATTTCCTAAACATACATGCCAACTAGTTGCTTGCTTAAGACTTGAGATAGACCATCTGCTGATCTCTGGAGTTCTCTCTCTTTGCAGTTCTCTACACTTCAGTGTCCTGTCTTAAGTAAATCTAACTATCCTTTTCTCCCAGACTCTCAGCTTTGTAAAATTTGGGTAATCCACCAGGTTGACTTGGGTTCCCTCTCCTTGGACCATGGCATAAAAAAGCTTTCAATCAGTAAACAGGGGAAATCATGGATTTCACTTCATTTTCCTTCACCAATCAGGGATTGCTGTTGTTTTCTGTTTGATACCTTGAAAATCATTTTTTCATATATTTTATGTGGGTTTTTTTTTTGGTCATTTCAGATGGAAGGGTAAATACAATTCCCATTACTTCATCTTGATTGGAAGTAGAAATCGTTTCTGTATTTATTTTATTTTGTTGTTTTATATGGGTTTCTATCCCGTAGCTTGTGGGTACATAAAGAAGAAAATCAATGCTAACCACCTAATAGTAGTCAACAAGTAATATATTGGTAATCAATGTCCAGAATAGTTTTAAGAACATCACATACATTAATGTATTTAATCCTCATAACCACCCTACGAAGTGTCTACTATTAGTCCGATTTTAGAGACAGAAATACCAGAACACAGAGTGACAAGGTAATTTGCCAAAGGCTTCACCAGCTAGAACATGGTGGAGCAGGAATGTGAATCCAGGCTCTCTTAACATTCATGCAATATCTCCTCTTCAGAGCAGAGGCTCTCAAACCTGCCAATGTGCCAAATTCCCCTCCGAAACTTTCAAAGAGACAGAGTCCCTGGGGTGCCTTTACAAAATTACTGAACCAGAGTCTACAGGAGTCAGACTCAGAAGTCTGTAATTTTAAAGAGCACACAAGATAACACTAATATATGCCCAGTTTTGTAAACTGCTTACTGTCCTAGAGGTGACTTTTAAAGTTTAAAGTTAAAAAAAAATTAAAAAAATTAAAAAATAAAATAAAATAAAATAAAGTTGAAAGTTAAAAAAATAAATTGATAAAGTTGAAAGCACTACTTACCCATATAGTTTTTCCTGAAGATGGTTCTGCCTTCTCTCTTCAGCACAAGTTTAATTATTTGGGAGCTTTTAAACATTTTTACTGTTTTTGTACTTTCGGTTTTTATTTTTTTTCTGTTCCTCCCACCGCAGGAAAATCTCTCTTATTTAGTGGGAGATAGAGTTTCGAAACACATAAGCCTAAGTTTGAATGATGGCTCTATTACGTCCTTAGCTGCAGAACAATCAGCAAGTCACCAGTCTCTCTGAGTCTCTGTTGATTCATCTGTAAAATGGAGAAAATAATACACAAAGTTTCTTTTTGAGGACTCAATAAAATGATAGATGTATAGTCCTTAGCGTATTATAGATGATTACTAAATGATAGCTAGTATATTTATTTAGCAATCAGACACAAAGCAAAAGCTCTAAATTATTCATTGATATGTAGCTTTAGAAATATGACTAAGCACATTTTGTCAAATTTAAGGTATGCTTGATTGTGCAATTCACCATTATTTTCAGTACCACTAAGAATTTTTTTAAAAAGGGGGCGGGGGAAGGGGCAACTGGGTGGCTCAGTCAGTTAGATGTCCAATTCTTGGTTTTGGATCAGGTCCTGATCTCGGGGTTGTGGGGTTAAGCCCCATGTTGAGCTCTGTGCTCTGCTTGGAGTCTGCTTGTGATTCTCTCTCCCTCTCTCTCAGCCCACTCACTCTCTCAAATAAATAAATAAATCTTAAAAAAATAAAATCACTGCCAGCTAACCTTTGACACAATTTTTTCTTATCACTGAGAGTTTTATGCTCTTCAGAAGAATTCTTCTAGGCTTTTTAAATTGTGTCTTATATACCTTATAAACAAAAAAAATGGTCAATGGATTTTTAAAACTTCTTTACAAATAGAGTCTAAGTTTTAGAAATACTTTTAGACTGAGAGCTATTGATATCCACGTTTTTCAAAACATTGTCCACTGTGCCACAAATATCTTCATTAAAAAGATGGATTATATGTAAAAAGTTTATTTTCCCAAAGTACTTATTATTAAACAATTAAAACATGCAGAGACATTTGAAGAATACTATAATGAATGCTTATGAATTCTCTCCACCTAGACTCAATCATTGATATGTTATACCTGCCATCTGGCTAACAGGAACTTTGTAACACCATCAGTCTTAAGCATGTCCCAATTTGGGAGCTGTTTGAAACATTTTAGAAAATGTGTGCATCTTAGAATAAAATAATACAACACTCTATTGCATGAATGTGATATGAGCACCTTACCTTTATATGCTATTTACACAGTAAGTTCATTTTTATGCCCCTGAGCACCAAATTCAGAGACTGTCAACAGTATTATAAATACTGACTGACTTACTGACCTGACATACTCTTGGCACATCGACCATGACACAGAACAGGAAAAAAGTAAGTCTCAAGTGTCAAAATTCTAACACAGCTTCACTTTTCCAAAAATTAACTGAAGGTCAAACATATGATCAAGTGGAAATTCAAAGGCAAAAATTAAAGATCTAAACCGTGCCCAGATTTTGCCGTTGAACCTCAGGCATTATACTCAATCTCCTTCTGCAGCAGTTTTTACCATCTGTTACAAAAGGACTGTTGAGGCTTTATGGGTATTGCTTAGAAAAGGTCATTAAAACTTTCCGCTACCTTCAGGATACCTGACAACAAACCTACAAACTGGTAACATTGGTTAGAAAAGACGTTGGAAAAAATTGAAAACACAAGGTATTACTATCCCAGTTCAACAGTGAGGTACAGATGACTTGAAAGCTCATGAAAGAAACTATTCTACCGAAGTTTCCAAGCTACCTGAATGGAACCAAATATGCCTGGGCGTTTGTGGAATTGGCTGAAAAGTAAGGATTAGATTACCTTTCACACAAAATAAAATTAGATACAGCATCCCTCATGCAGGGAAATTAATCTGTCAGGATGGGGAGCCTTGCAGACCTATTTACTCTGAGGAATGTTTGCTTTTATAAACTGAGAACTAAAACCACTTTTCAGTATATAATTTTCAAAACAACATACGGCAGTCTTCACATCAGTGGGAGAAAATCAATGTGCACTTATGGTCAGAAAATTCAATTAGTGAATATCAGCAGGAGAATACCAATTGGTCTTCCTTCCATGATCCAAAGGTTGATTTTCAGTTTCGATTGTATTCTTTATCCCTTTTTACTACTTTTCATCCTCAGAAGTCCTTCCCAGTTTTGATCAGGGAATTAGCATAATAATAATCATTTGTTTCTCACAGAGATGATCCCATTTCTACACTATCAGAAATTTTTTCTTCACAGTTGGTAGATAGAGGGGTAAACAGCTCAGCTGATCTGTGAAGGGAAGACTATGGACCATCAATGGAGAACTGGAGTCACTCCCCAGTGGATGCTTCATGGGAGTCGGCCTAGGAACTCTTCTTAAAAACACCATTTGAGTATAATTAGCTGCTAGATCCATCCCAGCATTTTTCTTCTGCTTCTCCTTCTTTGAATGTAATCAGTAGTTTATCTTTTCTAACTAAAACTCCTTTATGTATGTAAACCTTGAGACCACAGGATATTAGAGACAATTTAGGACTTAGACATCATCTACCTCTATGTTCTAACGGCTCCATGGGGTACTTTGGGATAACAGAGAGGACTGCCTCTGCCTCAACCCCCTCTCTTCCATCTGCTTAATGTATTAGTTTAACCTTATGATTTCATTTCAAGAATGTTTTTCTTTTTTTTTTTTTAAAGATTGTGTTTATTTATTTTAGAGAGAGAGAGAGCACAAGTGGTGGAGGAGGTGGAGTGGGAGTGGAGAATCTCAAGCAGACTCCTCACTGAGTGTGGAGCCTTACCTGGGGCTCGATCTCACGATCCTGAGATCATGACCTGAGCAGAAATCAAGAGTTGGTTGGTCAGCTGACTGAGCCATCCAGATGGCCTGAAAGTTTTCCAATAAGAGAGTTTTAAAAGCATCATCCAATCTTTTGACTTTACAGATCAGACAACTGAGGAGGTTAATGGTGGATCAGAGCCTACCTAGTCAGTGCAGACTTGGGGCCATTACTTAGGCTTTGTCTCTTGGAGTCAGCAATCTTATGTTGCACAATAATACAGTGTCTCTACTTGTGTATTTGACATATATTGGACTGGCTTTGTCTTTTCATTCATAGTTTATATGTTCAGGCTCTTCCTGTTATGGATTTCAGAAACCCCACTTGAATGGGTTTTAGTAAAAAGGAAAATTTATTGGTGGGATGTGAGAGAGGGGAAGCATTTTACAAAATGCAAAGAATATTTTTTTTTTTGCAAAGAATAATTGAACAACTGAACTAAGGAAAAAGGAGGTAACATGACGCAATCCAACATCTGAAACAACTGGAACTTAGAACCTGAGTGCTGAGGGCTATTCTCCATCTGCTGTCCTTGCTTCTCTCTGTGTTTCTTTCTTATTCTCTTTGTTATTCCTTCTGCATGGTGGAAAACATGGCCTGGTTCAGCTTCAGGTTTCCCAATGCCAGCTTCAACCAGTGTTAGAGGGTCTAATTTAACTTTTTTATTCATGACACCAACATTTCCAGGGAAGAAATCTGCTTGGTAAGCATGGATTAGATAGCAATTGCTAGAGAAATCAACTGGCCAGAGAAAACACTACCTTTAAAAATGGCTGCTGCCATGACACTAGACGCAAGGCAAAGGGCGGTGGGGGAATGGGAGGGTGTTGCAGGGAGGCAATTCCAAGAAAAATAAAGGTTTGTACTAAAAATAATAAATAAACAACAGGGCCAATACATCTATGTTTGCTTTTGAGATGCACGAGAAAATAATCTTTAAAATCTTCCAGTTCTTAAAAATTTATTAACAAGTTTAATAAAATTAAATAGTATAGAAATTTCTTTTCCTAAATGTTTCTGTACATAAGTTCCATCTCTCTAACAAAAACTTCAAGCACTTGAAGGGCAAAGGAAAAAAAGATGTGACCCCTATAGTACTGAGAATAATGTTTGGTCACAAAATTGGGGCTGATTTAATACATATTGAATTAGGCTAAATTAATAAGGAATTAATTATTCATTACTTTCAAATGAATGAATTATTTATTATTTTTGGCTCCATTATAGTCTATTCAAATAAGAACTTTGGTCCTTAGAAGGATGAAAGTAATAACAATGATGTGGGAACATATTCACCTAGATTTGAAATCTTATGTCAGCACATAGACCCAGCTCTCCTCCGAAATTGATGTGTGACTGTGATCAAGTCAGAGACTATTTTCTCATTTATAAAATGTACTAAACAATTTAAAAAACCTGTTCTAGAAAAATGCCATTAAAACACAAAAGGCCAATATTCCAATAGTAATAAATGTATGTGAACTGTTCACACATCAAGGAAGTTTTAGTTCTATAGTTTTTAATGCATGTGATTTTTCAAGCTCTTCTATTACAAAAATTTCCTAATATTACAGTGAACTAAATAGGAATATTCAAGTAAGCTTTGTGATTTACTGTACATTTAAACTGCCAAATCATAAACTCTTTGGGTGTCATGGAACTTATAGACTATACCCAGTCTTTTCCAAATGCAAGAATCAAATGGAGCATACCTGAAAAATCGTCATCCAGCCAGTGATGGGGAGCCTAGTATTTAACTGAAGAGTTTATTCAAAGGTTGGATAACTCTATTTGTTACTGAGATTCTTCTTTTACTGAACTGTAATCTTTCTTCCTGTAATTACCTCTTGTTGTTATTAATTCTGCTCTTTGAAGCAAAACAAAACAAGTTTCTCTTCCATAAGACAGCCTTCAAATATTTGAAGGTATTATTTTCCCTACTAGCTAACTATTCCACTTCCTTCAACTGTTTTTTTTTTTCTGACAAAATTTTCATCTTCTTCTCTTCTGTGTATAGTCTTATTGTCACTGAAAACTTACCACAAACTATGCTGGGGTCTCAAGAGTATGAAACAATTGGGCTATTTATTACTCTCTGAGAATCAGATGCCGTATTTCAACAAGTGCAGGGTAAGGTGCCAATTCTCTCTGAGGGAGGTACTTTCTATTATTGTTTCGGCACGCAACACATGAGGGGTTAAAATCTTCAGACCTTTTTATGGAAGTTTCTATCACAACTCAGTCACCTTGTAAGAATAGAATTGGTTTTTTAATCCAAATTTTCAGACTTTATATAATACCAGTTAAATAGCACTTGCTTACAGTTGGTGCATGTGGCGGTCATGAAAATGTGCCATGTTGATATTCTGCTGTGAAAGAGCAAAGTGGTTTGACAGCTCCAGCCTCCACCATCTGGAGCCACCGATGCGTTTGCACAGAGGTCATACTAGTAAATGATTGGGGTACCAGTGCAAGTAACTATACTTTGACAACTCCTCATTCTCTGCCAAAATTTTCTTAGAATTTTGCCATAGTCTAAGAAACTTCCTATCTAATCTTTCCTTCTCCAGTCTTTTTACAGGGCTCAGATTTGCCTTGCAATCAGAAGGCTCTCCCTGCCTATGCCTAATTCTTCCCTCTTATTGTTAACAGCTGTTTCCTCTGAATAAAGCTTTTGCAACCCAATTCCATGTTCATATCTGCTCCTCACAGGACTTGAAAACAGGAAGTAAGGTGGAACTTGGAAGCCAGGCTCACTTACCACCCAGTGGGCAAAGAGGAAGCCATCTTTAGTGGTAAGGAATGTGGCTAGCTCCTAGCTCAAAGTCACAGCCTAACTACTGAAGATTTCATGGATGGTGATCTGGGAAAACTCCCCAGCAGAGGGGAACACCAAAAAAAGTGGAAGGGGACTACAGCCAAGAAACACACTCAGGATCTGATAGAGATGCAGAGCTCCAAGGCTTTTCAGCCAATCTAAGTCTGCTATGCTAAGGTCAGAGCCCTGTGCAGAGGTCCTGACATCTTGATGAATACCTCTAAGATCATTGACTCCAAAAAGATCAATGGTCCTGCAGAAATGGCCTGCAAAATCTCCAGGGCTTACAGAGGTGATGAACTCCTCTTGAGTAAGAGCTGGCATTTCTCCCAGTTACATGAGGCTACAGAGCTTCCACCCACCCCTAACAAAGCAATACTTGGCAATCCCCCTCCAGGAGCTCGTTCCACCTTCTCCACTGGTTTCTAGGCTTATAACTAAGCAAAAATTTCAGCATAACCTTGCCGAGTATGTGCTAGTCCTGATTAGGAAGGAAAGACATTATACACTGAAGTAACTACAAGATTTAGCTAGAATGTATCATCAGGATCCAGCAGAGGAGTTCACAAATCTGAGGTTTGGGTTCTGAGGGGGGATCAAGGGGACCAGAATACAAGTTTGAATAAATAAGAATTCATTGAATTAGGGCCACTGAGAATTAACACCCTGGCAAAGACCCCAGGGAATCCTAGAGGGCAAAATCATTGCTAGGCAGCTCTTAGAAGTCTGGATAAAAGATTAGCTCAAGTTGAGTCTTTGAAGTGAAAATGCCTAAATTGCCCTTATCAACACTAGAAAGGAGCACTGAAGCTGATAACAGTAATGTAATACAGACCAAAGTAAAGGAGGCCAGTCTTAACTACCAGAAGTCAGGACCACAGTTACCATAATGACCAGCAAGTAGGAAGAGCAGCCAAGGAGACTTGACCAGCAAGGAGTTATGGAATTGGTTAATAGAGGATAGGCAGCCACAAAGGTCCTGATTTACATCTATAACCAGAAAAAAATAAGAATGCAGGGATAGAAGAGTAAGCATGTTTACCCTAATTTAAAAAAAAAATCACAATACCTTGCTTAGTTCCAGAACCTGAACCAAGTTTCAGACTCAGAACCCACTGATGGAAGAGGTAGCTTGGTTGTTAGGAGGAAGGACCCTGCAATCTTATGTATATATGGAAATGAAGTATATATGGTAATGACTCCCTACAGCCATTTATCTGAGTAAGTGCATCCAAACAATTAGAGGACTATTGTGTACAAAACCTGAGTTGCTATTGGCATCTAGAGTCCAAAAGCATCATTGTGACATTTATTTCCAGTTCATATTGGGTCCATTGTGTCTGTGGACCTACACAGCAGTCATTTTTCCAGTATTTGGGTATACACCTGGGATTGATGTACTAGGGAGCTTGAACAACACATTGGGTCCTTGGCCTGTGGGATAAGTGCTACCGCAGAGGAGAAGAGCAAGAGGAAATCTCTAACATTTTCCCCAACACCTGTAGCCTACTAACAAATTGAAAACAGTATTGCATCTTATGGGGAATGGCAGATATTAATTCCATCATTAAAAAGACACAAATAAGGAGATGTCATCCGTGTTATATCTCTGTTAATTCACCACTCTCAAAAATAAATAAATCTTTAAATAATACAAAAGTAGTGGAGAGAAAAACAGAGCTATAAATACTTGGTCATCTTCTTTCTTTGGAAGAAGTGACCTAAGTGAGAATAAAGATTCCTAAGCAACAACCAATGGTATGACTCTCTGATCAAGGACCTGAAAGAAACAGGACTGAAATATTGGAGACAAGGAAGTCTGGTTAAAGGCATGTAAATGGACAGAGGGGAGTATAAAGTACAAAGATCTTTGCATCACATATTAATGCCCAACAGAAAGCATCCATCATTGAAGAAGCTCTGAAAAACCAAGAAGATGATATGAATCAAGCCACTGACGTTAATCAGCTTTTATCCTTGGTCACCTACTGCCAACACAACAGGCCCTGAAGTGAAGTGGCCACAGTGATAGAAAAAGAAGCCTCATATTGTCCCCACAGTTTGGACTCTCACTATGGATCTCACTAGTGCTATCTCTGAAATTACAACCTGTTAGCAACAGAGACCAATGCTGAGTCTCTAATATGACACCATTACTCAAGAACCAGTCATCTGGACTGCATTGGGCCTCTGATGACCCGGAAGGACCAGAGGTTTATCTTCATAGTAATAGACACTCACTACATGTATAAATTGCCTTTCTTAATGAAAGAACATCATCCAACACCACTATGAATGAGCTCAAGGAATGCCTATTTCATAGACCGAAGTCCCATACAATATGGCATCCGAAGAGTCACTCCACAGTTAAGGAGATGCAGGGATGAGCCTGTGACCACACGATCCTCTGATCATTTCACTTATATCTAGAAGCAGCCAGCCTGAACAAGCAGTGGAATGACCTTCTAATGAGACAAAATACTACCTCAGAGCATAAATATGTGGAAAGAATGGGTTTCTCTCCTTCAGGATGAAGGATAGGCATTAAGCCAGAAACCTTCTGCCTATAAGAGGCAGAAAACTTGGATCTAGGGCACAGAGGGGTAAAGGTAGACGTGGCCCATCCTCCATGCTCCCAGGATCCACCAGAGGACTTTGTATTTCCCATTTCTACAGCCCCGAGCCCTGCAGGGGTACAAGTCTTGATCCCCAAAGGGAATGCACATTGCCAAGTGACACAGAAAAGGTCCATATCGAACCACAATCTGTTACTACTACCAGGACACTTTAAATGCCTTGCCAGTGACCAGCAGGTAAGAATGAATGTCATCATCTTGACAGGGGTATTTGGTTTAGCTCAGTAGACAGAGGAAAGGCTACATTTTCACCACGGGTGCAGCAGAGAATACTAATAGAACCCAGGTGATCCCTGGGACAATTTTAACTGTAAAAAGTCACATGCAGAAATCCCATTCTGAAAATGGTATGATATCAATGCTTTAGATTTCTCAGGAATGGAAGTGGAGGTCACACCACCAGATAGGCCATCAAGGCCTGCTGTGGTTAGAGCTGAGGGTGAAGAAATGAGTGCAGAGTCAGAGATACGATTCACCCCAGGAATCTGCTTTGAAGTCCCCCTCACAAATAGAGGCCCCCAGGAACCCAGGAGGGACTGCCTTTGAATATGCACAGATAAGTAAATTTGGGTCAGGATTGGGTTGTGGTAGCAATGAAAACGCACTGTTCTATTCTTTGGCTGTGGGAAGTAAGTGCCACTTCTCTGAGCCCAACACCACATCTCAAAAAGGCTGTACTTCCTCCAGGCTGCTCCCACCCAAGAATTGGACACAGTGAGAAATCCTGGCACACACCTGTCCCTGTGTAGCTTGGGACTTTTCTAGCAGATGACTTTGGTTTGAAGGTCACAGACCAGTCTGGAGCATTTCTGGGATCACACTGTTGTCTGAGACTTCCTGCCTGTCTTTCCTCTGACCTCCTCTCTGCTCATGTAGGCCCTTCCTTCATGGCATCTGCCTCTTGAAGACCCAAACTTAAACATTATATTATTCTAATCTGTTAGGATTATTTTGACTGATGCCATTTTAGCAATCTTCGTATTAGCTCAAGCTTTTGAGGGAAAGGGTCTTCACAACTTTCTTGTGGTTTATATCATCACAGGCGTGAAACTTTTTGTCATTGGCTGTAGGGTCTTCAGCTGGTTATGAACCAACACAAGTGTCATATACTACATGTTTAATTTATGCCTACAGATGTCATGAGTGATTCATTAAAATAGATAAATAAAGGCTATGAAGTCATACTACAAGCTATCTATAAAAGTTCCATGTCAATTAATTTATTTAAAAAATGTGGTTAGTCTGATATGAATTGTCCTTAGTAGGCCAATAAGTCCTTGTTATCACCCTTTTTTTCCAAATTGTATATTTACAAATTGTGAACTGTTTTATAATTTTGAGGGGAGGGTGGTAGTAGCCTATACATGCACACGGCACAAAATTCAGAAAAGATAAAGGATATATACACCAAATTGTTTCTCTCCCCATGAAAAACCAATGTTATTAATTTTCATGTGCTCTTTCTGTTCTTCTATAGAAATTAAACACACACACACTCACATCTTGCTTTTTTACTGAACTATATATAAGAGAACTGTGTCTCTCACTATTTGAAGATTTTTCATGCTCATTTTTACTCCTAAATACTGAGTTATTGGTTAAATATACCACAACTTACTTAATCTTTTTTATATTAGTGACATGTCTGTTTGTCTAATATTTTACCATTAAAAACAATGCTTATACCATTATTAACAATGCTTAAGGAAAAAGCATTACACAAATACCATTTTGCATACGTAAAATCTGAAATTTTACAAATTTTACAAATTTTTCAAATTGTAGAAATTTGAAATGGAACTGCTTTGTCCTAAGTTATACATTTGTCATTTTGATAGAGTTATCCAAACTTCCCACCAGCCAGTCGATAATCCTACCAACAATTTAAGAGAATCCCATTTCCTCAAACTCTCATGATCACAAGAGCTTATTACATTTTTTAATCTTTCCCATTCTCATAGGTAAAATATTCTAAGTCTGCAATAGCTTTAATTTGCATCTTTCTTATATGGGAACTTGTTGAATAGCTCTAGATGGGTTTAGGAACCATTTCTCTGGGTGCTTTATGCCCATAGTCTTTGCCATTGGCCTTTCTTTCTTTCTTTCTTTCTTTCTTTCTTTCTTTCTTTCTTTCTTCTCTTTTTCCAGTAAGTGGCACCAACTTTTTGTATTTTAAAAAAATTAGACATTTAAGAGTTATATGATAAATATTTTCCCATAAAAGTTTTTATTTGTATGTATTCAAATCTATCACGTTTCTTTCAAAGCTTCAGTTTTATGTCATAGAAAGAAATTATCCACTTTAAGATTATAAAAGAATTCTCCTATGATTTCTTCTAGTATTTTGTACAGTTAAATCACAGGCCCAGTTGAAGTATTACTCAAGTAAAGATCTGGAAATATATCCAATTACCTGCTTTTTTTCTAGTAGCTATCTATTTGTCACAACATCATTCACTGAGTAACCCATTTCTCTCTTCTGCTTGACACACTACTATTTTCATATACTAAAGTCAATGTATATATACTCTACTTTTCCCCTACTCTTCCATTGTTCTATCAATTTGTGCACGAGTATTATTGTTTTAATTTTTCAGAATTTAGAATATTATTTAATACTTAGACTAACCACCTTCATTCCTTTTCTCATTTTTATCAGAATTTGTCTAGCTATTTTTATTTTCCCATATTAAATCAAGTTCTGCTTATCTGTAGCAAACAAAGACACATTTGGTATTGAAATAGAATTGTATCAAATGTACACATTAACTTAGATATAACTATATGTTTATCTATCAAAGAACATGGGTGCGCTTCCATTTTGTCATCTTCTTTGGGAGCTTATTAATTTTTGTCTGTAAATCATGCATAATTGTTTTTTATATTTAAGTATTTTATCTTTTAGTTGTTACTGTGTGAAGTCTTCCATTATTTCTTCTAATTTGCTGTTAATTGTATATATGTGAACTATCAATTCATTTATATTTTTCACTTATTTCTTAATTCTCTTACATTTTTGTAATTGTTTTATTTTTGGAAAAAAGGTGAAAGTTGTTTTGATTCCTTTTTTCATTTCTTGTAATATAAATAAGTGACTTGAAGATTAGTAAAAATCTCACATCCTTTTTTCCAAATTTTATAGCAAGATTTTATTTATCTTTCTAATCCACTTGATTAATACCTCTAATACAATGATAAGGAACAAGGGTGATTAAAAAATATTCCACTTTGGGACACATGGGTGGCTCAGCATTTGAGTTCCTGCCTTTGGCCTAGGGCATGATCCTGGAGTCCCGGGACTGAGTCCCACATCTGGCTACCTGCATGGAGCCTCCTTCTCTCTCTGCCTATGTCTCTGCTGATCTCTCTCTGTGTCTCTCCTGAATAAATAAATAAAATCTTAAAAAAAAATTCCACTTTTTCTCCTGATGTTAATTGAAATGTTTCTAGTATTTTCACCTTAAGAATGATGTTAGCTTTTGATCTGAGATAAATATACTTGATCATGTTAAGTAAGTTCATCTATCTATTTTATTTAATTTTTAAAATACTGGATTTTTGAATGGCTTTAAGAAACTTGAAACATGTTTTAGTTTACTAATACTTTATTTAGAATTTTAGCACTTATTATTAGTGAATTATTTTATGTTTTGACATTGAAATTATTTTGGCTTTGTAAAAAGAATTTGAAAGATTTTCTTTTTCTGTTAGAGATGATTTTACTTTTTTAATTATCTCTTTTTAGTTAGAGATGATTTTAAATAACTTTGGAATTATTTGTTCTTCAAAAGTTTTGTGTAAGTCAGTGTACCACAATTTGGTCCTGTGGTGCTTTTGGGAAAGGCATGAGACAAGACGTTTTAACAAATTTCCCAATTTATAATAAGTATAATCATTCTTGATTTTTTTCATTTAAACTTTGACATTTTTCTTATAAAATGTATTTTAATTAACAGAGTATATTAATCTCTTGACTCTTGATATGGTTATGGTTGTCCTTAACACTTCTTTTGTGTATTTGTTACTTCTACATTTAGTATTTGTTGATTATTGCTTAATTTTTCTTTAAGAAAAAAATTTTGGATTTATTTGCGGTATGATTTTCTCTTTTCAATTTATTAATTCATCCTTTCATTTTGTTTTTATTTTTATTTCATTTTTTTATCATTTTCCTCCAGAATTCATAAGATGGATGCATAGTTCATTTTCTTTCTTTTTGTAATTACTAAAAGCTATATTTAATAAAATACTTTAAACTATAAATTTTCCTTTGAGCACAGTCTTACTAGATCCCATATATTGGATGTGTGATATTTTCATTTTAAAATGGTCTGAATAAAAAATCAATCAATAAATAAAATGAAGATTCTAAAATTTCAGTTTAGATTCTCACTTTCAATAATTGTCGACAAGAAAGTTCTGAAAACTTTCAGATTTCAGGGTCTCTATTTCCTTGTATTTAAATTAATCTTACATTTTCTTGAACAGTGGAATTGCCAGCATTCAGAGTTCAATATATATCAAATATTGGTCCTTTTATTTCTACAATAAGTGAGATACAACTGCATTCATTTTTTCCTTTTTTTCTTTGTCTCCCTGGACTGTCATGAACTAAGAGAGGAATCAAAAATATCTATTATTAATATTGTTGCTTTATTTCTCATATCTCAGAGATTTTTTTCCTTTATGAATGTTGATGGCATGCTATTTGGTGAAAATATGTTAACAACATTTGTATCTTTACTATCCACATTATAAAGCTTTCTACTTTGTCTCATGTAATGCATTTTGCTCTCAATTAGACTTACTTCATATGAAAACCATGATTCCCTGTCTTCAGTTTTCTAGTACACATCTGTCAACCTTTGTTCACTTTAATAATTTTGAGACACTCTACCTTGGAGTGTCTAGATTTTTTTCAATAACTAACCACAGCTTGTTTATGTTATATAATAAGACAGAAATGTTTGGTCTCCAACCTCTTCCACTTTTTCAAAACTTCCACTATCTTCACATAACACAAAATTAACCATTTTAAAATGAACATTTTAAAAATCAATGACATTTAGCATATTCACAATGTTGTGCTATTCAATTGTACTTGTAAATATTCTTTGTAGCATATTTTTAAATATGTAGTATAGATTTAATAAAATCCTTTACTGTGTTCCCCTTGATTGTGTGGCTGTGTACATATCTTAAGGGTTTTTTTTTCTCATATTACCTTTCTAACCAAAGCTTTATATGTTTAATTCTGTTTTCTACCATTAGCAATATCATGTCTCACTACCCCAAAATAACATGTATTTATATCTTAATTATACACAAAGTTACTCAATCATCTGTTGATTGGATGAAACTCATTCTTGTAAGAAAAGCTTGTAAGAACAATTTTTTTTTACCTGGTTCTTAGATAATCACATGGTTGATCCTTAACATTCCTTACTTGAAAAACAATTAGATTTTTTATAAAATCTTTGGCTTCTTCCTTCTTTTCTAGGAAATTTCAAAGATATTCTATTTGCCTTCATGTTTTAAAGGTGTCATGGAGAAGACAGAAATTGGCCTGGATCTTTTCTACTTATAAGTGAAAAAGTATAAAGTATAGAGTATCTCTCTATCTGACTGCTTGAAGGATGACATCATTATTTTTGAAGTGTACTATTTTTACCAAGACATGTCTTTGTTAATTTTAAGGTCAATTTTTATGGGACACATTAATTACAATATGTGATTCATATCCTCTTTTATTTTAGAAATTATGTCTTCAAATATTTGTTCTTTTCAATCATTTTAGTTAACTTCACTGAGGATCAATTATGAGTACTTTTTAATCTCACTTGCTGATCTTCACATCTATTGCTTTTTCTCTAATTCTCTTAAATCCTTGTTATTTTCATTTTATATTTTCATCTCTCTTTAGCTTTTTTCTGTAATGTGTATTCTCATTGTGATCCTCAAAATTTGCCCTGTATTTTGGGAGGGCGTCATTGTTGTTTTTTACTTCTGTTTTTTTTTTTTAAGATTTTATTTATTTATTCATGAGAGACAGACAGAGAGAGAGAGAGAGAGAGAGAGAGAGAGGCAGAGACACAGGCAGAGGAAGAAGCAGGCTCCATGCAGGGAGCCCAATGTGGGACTCGATCCGGTGTCTCCAGGATCATGCCCTGGGCCGAAGTCAGGCGCTAAACCGCTGAGCCACCCAGGGATCTCTGTTTTTTACTTCTTTCCTGAGTTATGCTACTCCTTTCATCTCCTGCTGTAATATCATGATTTTTTTTCCCTTAAGTACTTACACTTTAGCTTTATATACTGATTTCATAGTGGTGATTGCTAAATTCAGGTTTGTTTTTTGTTTTTGTATTTTAATTATAAACAGGGTCCTGGCAATTTATTAATCTGCTCCCTAAGAAAATTTTTTTCTGTTGTGAATTTGTTTCTAGTTGTACACAACAGGGAAAACCCAAAATGACAGTGGCCTCAAAGTTTTTTCTCACTTATGTAAGAAAAATGGTGGTGGTAAGCAGCCTGCGGCTGGTGAGGATCCACAAAACTATCAGTTACCCGGGGTCTTTCCAACTCATTGCACCTCATCCTGACCAGAACTTCAATCAGGAGGATGAGATGAGAAGACACTACTTTCCTCTTAATTAAATATTTAAAAGTCCCACCTAATACTTCTGCTAATATCTCTTTGACCAAACTCAGTCAAGGGGCGAAGGGAAACTGGGATACGTAGTTTTTCAGCTCAGTGACCACATGTCATTATAAATTAGAATTTTTTTGCTGAAAATGTAGGCGAGATTAGATTTTTGGTTGGGATGAAGACTTAGGGGTAACGACTGCAACAGGATCTGCATTTTCTTTTCTTCTACATCCTCCCACTGTTTTCCTTATTATTCTTCTTTTAAGGACTTTCTTTCCTTTTCTTTCTTTCTTTCTTTCTCTTTCTTTCTTTCTTTCTTTCTTTCTTTCTTTCTTTCTTTCTTTCTTTTTCTTTCTTTCTTCTCTTTCCTTCTCAATGAGCTATTTTCAGAAGTTTCATGTAGGTAATGAGCCGTATCCTATGACCATAGTTAGCACAAGAATTGTTTAGCCATTCTCCTATATAGCCAGCCAGAATAAGTATCCCTGAGTTTCTTCCCCTCTGATATGAAGACTCCTCTCTGTCACTCTTGTTCTTGATGTCATTTACTATGGATTTGGGTTTGACACCTCACAGTATGCTTCACAATTTCAATAAGGGGATTATTTTTTTGGTTCTTCCTAAAATCTATAGCCACCACCTCCTCCCCATCAAATCTTTTTTCTCCACTTTCTTTCATGTGCCAATCTGTTTTATTTCTTTTCTCTTGGACATTATTTAAGGATAGGGGAGGAGGGATCCCCGGGTGGCGCAGCAGTTTGGCGCCTGCCTTGCCCCTGGGCGCGATCCTGGAGACCCGGGATCGAATCCCACGTCGGGCTCCCGGTGCATGGAGCCTGCTTCTCCCTCTGCCTGTGTCTCTGCCTCTCTCTCTCTCTCTCTCTGTGACTATCATAAATAAAAAAAAAAATTAAAAAAAAAAGGATAGGGGAGGAAAAACAACTTCCCTTTATCCTTCTAAGTCTTTGACTGAGATGTCCCTCCCAATAATAAAAGACAAATTAACAAGGGGAAAAAAAATAGAAGTTTCATAATGTGTTTACCTCCTCTATACATGGGAGAAACTCAGGAAAATTGATTCAAACCACTACCTTAAATACTATCTCCAGCTAAAGGGGAGATATTGGGGAAAAAGGTATTGGGGAGTGGGAGGGAGACCAGTTATAGGAGGCTATCACAAAAAGCACAGTAAACAAAGGTATGGTTGTTACACTGATTTAGGTAGGTTTCTTATCCATTGATAATGGTTTCTAGAGATTTAGACATCCTCCTCTTCCTGCCTGGTACAGAGATGGAGACACCTTTACAAATGGAGATATCACTTATAAATATAACTCTCTTATGAAAGTGTAACTTTTACTCAGTTTTCAGAGCTTCTCCTGTGTCTGTAATTTCTTAAAAATAACCAGCTCAAGATAATCGCTATGCCAAAGAGACATATTTTAGGGTTGCAAATTCTGCTCCTTCATCAACTGTGAATCTAGAGTTTTAGTCGATTCCTGAATTTTCTGCCAAAAATAGATTTTTATACTTTTGTTTCACATCTCTTTTCTGCTTATGAATAATTTCCAAGAAGACAATGAAAATGCTGACGTTTTGTTACATATTCATACTGGAGATAAATAAATACTGCTTTTTAATCCAACCCTATAATGGTTTTGTTACAATAATATCAAGTATTTTCTTGGCTTTGATGATGAATTTGCCTTTATTTATAGTTTTCTGGTGTCCTATTCATTCTTGGTGATTTCTCAACTTGCCGTGGTGACTCTGAAAAATGAGTTTTGCAAATTCATTCAGCAAATTAGCTTACGTATCAGAACCATTTATTTTAATTCCTTGAAAGGGGTTTCCTCTCCATTCCTGGGCTAATTTGGGTTTCAATTTCTGTTTTACAATATTTGTTCTGTTCTTTACATTCTTTCCTAATCTTTCCATTTTACTCCAATTTCTTTGCTAGAAAAATAGCAGGGGCAAAATAGGAACAGAGAGGTCCTGCTTTGTCTCTGTCCTCTGTTAACATTATCTTTTCCATGCAGCATGCTATCCTTGTCTGAAGAAGAAATGCTGATTATATAACAGAAATCTGGCTTTTTTCTTTTTTTTACATTCTTACATTGTACTCTAAGCAGTCATAGATGAAATATACATCTCAGAATTGGCTCCCCTACCTGTTTATTCATTTTTAACAAATACTAGATGAATATAATAATTTAATATTTTACACAGAATATTAGATTTCTCTATCACAACATTCTTATGCCAGACCTTTAGTTACAAATCTTTATTATTCATTCTCTTTATTACACCTCCCACTGTCATCCACCTCTAACACAGAGAGATTCTTTCTGGAAATCAGTGCTTTAAGACTCTCCCTGAAACTATATTTCCTGGTATTAACAGTATTTATGCTTTGCTCTGCAATCAATTCTAACTCCTGACTACCTTTGTCTGAATTATTTATTTACATCTTCACAATGCTGCTATGTTGCTTACCTTATGTTGCTAAAATCATCCTTTGCCCTATTATTTGCTCTCCCTCAACACTCTTTAGTTCCATTCATCTCTCTCTTTATCAAAAATTTAAACTGCAAAACCAAGTCTTTCTTCAAACAAAGGTTTAGACGGAAGCAAAAATGTGAAATGGCTACTTCTGCCCTGAGATATTTTCAATATATATTTCAAATATTCCCTTATCCATGAGCAGGTTTTGATTTACTCTCTCATCATAGTTTAAGAAAGGGCAGAGGGGACACCTGCCACCTCAATGAAGAGAGTAAATGTAGAAGTCAGATCTGACCAGAGAGAAAGAAAAAGAAAAAAACCTGACAATTCTAGCCAAGTGGTTTGTGATGCAACAAGGAGAGACAGAGATGAGAGGCAGGAAAGCTGAGTCCTAGATTGGTAGGATGATTTCAGCTTGGCAGATTTCAGCTTAGAGAGGTGGAGGGATGTTCAATATTTTGGAAGATGTCCCCAAGCAGGGTGCTTTCTGCTGGAACTGGATGTATGATTCTGGGAGGAAAGTTCTTTACCAGGTAGTTCTCAATGGAAATGAGGCAATTTCAGGACAGTTAGGCAGAGAGACGGCCTCTCTTGCTCTTTTGCTTCTTCCTTAGTTCCCTGCAGTCTATATGTTGAATTAGGGTCAGCAGGCCTGTCAGGGTTCACAGTGGGTGGAAGCACAGGACTACCCACAGAGACTACAGCACTGACACCCCAGCTCAAGGGCTTCATGAAATATATGATGGACATTCAGAGGCATCTATAGGGCAAAAAGAAGAGAGAAGATGGGGAGTCAGCAGGGTAAGTCTCCTGAACTTTGGCTGAGACAAAAAAAAAAAAAAAAGCACCACTATTTTTTCAACCACAGACTTTAGTAGCCATGCAAAGAGAATACCCATGTAATAGGATTCTAGATCAAATTCCAGTGTGAGGAGAGGAAGTTACACACATAAGAAATTCTCCAGCACCAGTTAGGTACTTTAACATTTTTTAAAAATGTAGACTCCATGCCCAGTATGGAGCCCAAAATGGGGCTTGAAATAAGGATCTTGATATCAAGATGAGAGCTGAGATCAAGAGTCAGACATTTAACTGACTGAGCCACCCAGGTGCCCTGCGTGTGCTACCTACCATTTAATTTATTTTTTTTTAAGATTTTATTTATTTATTCATGAGAGACACATAGAGAGAGAGAGAGAGAGACAGAGACACAGGCAGAGGGAGAAGCAGGCTCCATGCAAGGAGCCCGATGTAGGACTCGATCCTTGATCTCCAGGATCACACCCCAGGCTGCAGGCGGCGTTAAACCGCTGCGCCACTGGGGCTGCCCCCTACCATTTAATTTAATTCTGACACTATCCATCTGGAGATAGTGTCACTCCAACACGGTAAAGGGTCAGTCCTACAAGATTGTCCCCTACTTGAGATAATAATTGCAAGCCCATGCTGTCATCTATGTTTCTGACCAGTTAGCTATAAATCAGACCCTCTCCTTGGGTTCAATTAATTTGCTAGAGTAGTTCACAGAAGTCAGGAAACATATTAACTAACTGAGTTACCAGTTTATTATAAGAGGATAAAGCATACAGATGAACATCCAGATGGCTAAGATGAAGGCAAGATGTGGGGAATGGGTGTAGAGGTTCCAGACTCTCTAAGAGAACCATTCTCCTAGAATCTCCACATATTCACCAATCTAAAAGCTCTATGAAGCCTGTCCTTTCAGATTTTTAGAGAAACTTCATTATATGGGCATGATTGAATAAAGCACTGGCCATTGGCAACTGATTCAACCTCTAGCCCCTCTTCTCTCCCAGAAGGTCAGGGATGTGGGACTGGAAGTTCCAACCCTCTACTCACAGGCTTGATTCTTCTAGCAAACAGCCCCTAACCTTAGGTGACTTAGGGGGATTCTAAAAGTCACTTCATTAACAAAACTAAAGACACCTTGGAGTTTCTCAAAAGATTTTAGAAGCTCTGTGCTAGAAATGAGGATAAAGACCAAATATATATTTCTTATTATAAATGATATTACACCAGATAATCAGTCAACCCCAGTGCACCTCAGAAGATTCCAGCAAGAGCTCAATTATGTATCAGTGCACAACTGAAGCATCCTCTGAACAGTTTGATATCATTTATTTCCCTACCCTTACAGCTCAGTGCCATTTAGGAAAGGAGCAGGGGGAGAAGGGAGTTCTCTGTCACCTGAACAATCAATCCAGAACAGTGAAGCTAACCAGAATGTTCGTATATATCATTAGATTGGACTAAATTCTGAACCTGGTTCAACTAATTCTGTGTGTGTATGTTTACTTCTACTCAATAAGTTGGCAGTGGCTCATGAGAAAGATCAGGGAAGTTTGAGGGAAACAAAGGAGCTATCTTTTCTTCCTGCTTTTCTTTTGTTTGTTTTGTTTTTCACCTTTTTTTTCTTAATATGGAGGCTGCTTTAAATAAATTTTCTACATCTCTAAAAACGATGATGGCAAAGGTGTTCTGGTTAAACCTGTGGTGAGGGGTATATATTTATTTTCATATATTTTTCCAACAAATCACTTTCAATTATATTTACTTTTTAATTTGTATTTATTTTTAGTTTTTATGAAATATTTCAAAGAACAAACACTGAAAAAATATCACAAATGTCAATATCTGTTCTTTTTACTATTATTTTTAAAACTCAACAGCATCCAACTTATACAAACTTCCATCAAGTTATCTTATTTTTTTCACTTATTTTACTTGTCAAGTAAGTGTTGTAGTATTTTTGTATTTTTTAACTTAAAGTATCCTTATTTATGAGGGTTCTTTTAATTTTTAATTTTGTATTGGGAGAGTTATTAATTTGGTTAGCTCATAGGTTGTAGCTGCATAAGCTTTGAGTGGTCTAATAGAATCTAATTTTTCTTTATAAGATGTTATTTTTACCACGTGATTTTATAGAATACCTGTTTATTCATTTTTGAAAGGAACTACCACATTAGATTATTTGAAAAATGTCTATATGTAAAATTAGAAAGGGGAAGGAATCAATTAGTGGCCATCTCTACTTCTGTTCTCAAAACCAGAATAAAATAGCATCTTTCTTGCTCAGATCTATCTATAGTCATCATTCCAGATTGTGTTCCACCTGATTTCCTAAATCTTTTTTCATATATATATATATATATATATATACACAGACTCTATCATGTCGGTTAGACTCTATCTTGTCCTGTCCTTTCAAATAATTTATTTCATTCGCATCCTGATTAACTGCATTCACCTGCCACCTTCTTTAGGTTACCAAGAACATGCTTGATGATGATGTTATGGCTGCATAATCATAACAAAGCGAGTTTTAAAAGTATTTGTTCAAATATTTAATAAGATCTTAGAAATACCCAGAAAGAATGAAGCAGCTAAAGACCTCATCGACAGACCTCAAGGACACCACAAGACCCTCCTGTTGGCATCACCACACTCACAGCTTTGGGGTAAGAATGGTACTTCAGGGTTAGGAATTTGGCTGTGGACTCGGATACCTGGGTTGAAGTCCTGGCCTCACCATATCCTGGCTGAGTGATCATGGACAAATTCCTTACCCTCTCTAATGTTCAGTTATTCAGTCTGAAAAATAGATCATCTTCCTCTTGAGATAATTGTAAAATAATTGGAATAATGTACAGAAAACCTTAGGCACATACCTCAGCTAGTGAGGATGCAGAAATACTAGCTATTGTCTGCATAGTATGAATAGTATGAGTTTTGAATGCATAGTTGTTGGTGGGGGGGAAGGTTTCATGAACCTCTGAGGAGTAATTTTACTACTGGGTAAGTCCCAGAACACACCACTCTTTAACATGGCAAATGATAGAAAACAAATAGATTTGGATTGTGACTTTCATTTTAGAAACAACGTAATTTTCTTCTGTGTACTGTTACAATCATTTAAGTGGTTTTTTTTATTGCATTGTAAGAACTCAAAATAGGATCTCTTGGCTTCATGTTTCCCCCTCTTCATACTCACTGTTGAGAGTTGATTTCTCTTATGTACTTGCTTTTGGCTAAACATTGTTTTTCCCTCACCCTCATCCTGTCTGTTATAAGCACTTACTCTCACATAAAATGGCTTGCTGTCACACAGGCACACCCATATTAGCAGTCTGAAGAGGCTCTGTGAAAGCAGGGATGGAAATTGGGGAGATTTTGCAGTCTTTCACATATGTGTTACCAAGGAAACCATCTATGTGTTAGCTTGCAGTCAGGCTGGCTTTTGTTTTGTCTCAGTTCATATGAGGAAAATAGAAAGAGCTCAGATTTACTAGGGATGCCTCATGAACAAGAGCTAAACTCTAATTTTATATATAAGTACAAATAAATATATACCCCACCAGTACCAGAATGAAAGTAATAGAAGGGAAAATAGACTTTTCAATACCAACCCAAATTCATTGTTAACCTTGATAAAAATGCATTTGAAATTTCAAGTACAACAACCAGATAGTTGACAGAGAGAAGGGAGCTCACATTACAGCCAAGAGGAGGTGTGACTGATTTATTTTCATTTCTAAAGTGAATGTTATCATCAAGATACTGTCAGGTGATAGATGAAAAGACAGAAGACTGGCTCCTTAACCTGAATTCACCCCCTTAATGTCTTGGAGTCTCAATTACCTTGGGTTTAAAATGGGCATGAGGATACATTCTCTATCTACCTCAAGTCAGAAATACAATGTATTTCACATTCTGAATTGCCATTTAAATATGTACACATGTGTGACTTTTATAATTTCTCAAGATGCTGGAAAAATATAAATTCAAATCTTTTTTAAGAAGTAATTTGGGGGTCGGGGAATCTGGGTGGGTCAGTCAACCAATTCTTGATTTTGACTCAGGTCATGATCTCAAGTGTGGGCGGCCATGGACTAGCTGGAGTAACTAAACCAAACCAGGCCTGGACTTGCGTCCCTCATTCACTCAAAAGGCTCGGAGCCTAAAGGGTGAATAGTTGGTTGATGCTTGAGAAAGGGCTTGAGCAATGGTTCTCAGAGCTTGCTTGTACGTGGTCGCCCACATAACACAATAGATACAATTTATTCTGGCCTGGTCATAAATGTAAATAAGGGTCTGTGCTGTCCTTACTGGTCTGTTAACCATATCTAATATTCCTTTGAAGTATGCACATCTGGAGCAACAAGCTTATCTTTTACCAAGGTCTTCTGGCACCAGTGGGTCTGTCTTGCGTGCTGAGAAAGGGGAACTTCGGAGGGTTTCACAAACATGCTAAAAATAGATACCTCCTTAGCTTTGTTTTGCTCATGCTATAAAATGTTATAGAACCTTGAATAAAGCTGGCACTGCTTGGACATCACCCACTGTGTCCCTCCTGTCCCCATCTCTTTACTTTTATTTTCCTCATCCCCTTACCCTCAGGACCCTGATCATGTTGCGGCAGAGCGGGCAACACTCAGGGTCGTGAGATCAAGCCCTGCAGCAGGCTCCACACTCAGTGGAGAGTCTGCTTGATTCTCTCTCTCCTTCTGCTCCTCTCCTCACACATGTGCATGTGTTCTCTCTCTCTCTTTTAAATAAATACATCTTTTTTAAAAAGGAAAGAAATTGAGCATTTCTATCCATAGTTTAGGAACAAGAAAAAAATAAGTAATAAGGATTTCTAAGGCTAAAGACTTAGAACTTTATTTGTAATAAGACTACAGAGACGTAGAAAGGTTTTGAAATTATGCAAAAGCATGTTTTCAAGTTTTGGTTCTACTGATAAGATATTTATGTTGTCTAGGTATATTAATCTAAAACTGAGATAATAATACCAAATTGATTAAGTTCTAGTGAGATTTAAGTAGTGTAATATATGGCAAACCACAAACATTAAGCCTATGTAATACATGGTCAACAAATGGTGTCAAGTGAGCCAAAAATCTTGAATGTCAACTTAAGCTTTAAGCTATGGATTTTCAGAATACCTGAGGGCCCTCTCCTTTGGTTCAATTAAAAACAATCTATAAAAAATAATACAGACTCACAGTTTTAAATATTCTTAAAGAACATCAAACCTAACTCATCACTTTCTGATATCTAAAATAATTTGGAGGCAAAAATTATTCCTAATAAACACAGTACCTAATAGACCCTCTTCACTTTCTCAGTTGAAGAGAAGATAATCTTTTCATAGAAGAGTTTAAAAGAAATTATCTTCTATCATGTAGTGGAGCCTCATAAAAGGATATTACATGTCATTAACTTGCTTAATTTCTAGGGACACTGTCATGAGTATCCTCACTTTAAGTAACCTGGATTATTTTGCAGAGTGATTTCTTTGAAATAACAGTAGATCTTTAAGTCACAGGCACAGATTTAGAATGGTGTCAACATAATGACTCACTTCATTCCTTTTAGAAATTAGCATGAGATTTTTAGGCCCTCTCAGTTAAGTTTTGAACATAGGGGTGGAACATCTGTGGTCAATAGAATTTCATACGGAGGATTACTTCACAGAATATTAAAGCTAAGAAAGAGTTATTCAGAATCCTATCTGGGTGTTTTCTTTCTTTTCTTTTGTTTTTTGGGGGAGAGTGTTTTCTTTTTTCATCTCTACCATATACCCTATTGCTAGTTGTGATTCTGCAAATCTTTCTTGGTCTCACAAGCCTCCATACCATCATATCTGTGCTGTCTTCAGCCTCAAATGTCCCTTCCCTGATCCTACTGAAGAACTTCCAACCAATCCTTCCTATTTCATTCTTTGCTTTCTCATAACACTTTATGCAAGCCCCAGTTAGCCCACTTCTATAATTGTTTAAATCATTTGAATACCCCATTATTAAATTCTGAGCTCCTTGACAGAATGTATCATGCCATATTTATTCATGTTTCTTCAGGACTCAGTACTGTGTTTCAGAAGTAGTAGTCAATATGTTTTTCATATTATTTTACAGTTTAAAATGGCCTTCCTTTCCATTATAAGTCAGATAATTCAGATACAAAATCCAGGAATTAATAATAGGAAGAGACCTTGAATCTGATGAAAGCACAGGAAGAAAAGACTTTGAATAAAAAGATGCTCAGGGAGGCAGACGCATGGCCCCAACAGGACTAACTTAAGAACAGTTCAAGACCTTGAAATTCAAAAAGAAGAAAGCTTTATAGACAATGCAGGTCTTCAAATCATAAATATCTTTCTTCAAAATAATGGTGATTAGGGTGAAAAAATGGAAAAACAGTTTGTGCAGTCAAAAACTGTGCAAGAGAGCCGAAGCTGCCATAAGGCAGATAAGCTGGTATGTTTGGAATGCTGGAAATTCATGTGGTAACTGTACATGGGAGTATGTTCTTACCAAACTTCTGTGATTAACTGGTCATATTTCTTAGGCCTTTGTATTTATAGTTAAAACCATCCTTTCCTCAGCTAATCTTGGCTGTTTTGAATTTTAATACTCGAGTGACCCAGGATTCAACATTTTCTCCACTAAAGTGAAGATTGCTGGCCAACACACCACATAAATACTCTAATAAAAAAGAATTACTACTTTACTGCTATACCTGGTGTGTTGGGTTCTGATATATTGCCATAACAAATTACCACAAACTTAATGGCTTAAAGCAACACAAATTTATTATTGCCAGTTTTGTCCAACAAGGCCTCATGGGGTTAACGTCAAAGAGTTAATAGAGCTGTATTCTTTTTGGAGACTCTAAGGGGAAATCTATTTCTTTGTGTTTTCTCCCACCTTCTAGAGGCCACCCATATACCTTGGCTGGTGGCACATTCCACTCTCTCTCTTTTTTTTTTTAAGATTTTATTTATTTATTCATGAGAGACAGAGAGAGGCAGAGACATAGGCAGAAAGAGATGCAGGCTCCATGCAGGGAGCCCAATGTGAGACTCTATCCTGGGACTCCAGAATCACGTCCTGGGCTGAAGGCAGACAGTCAACCGCTGGGCCTCCCAGGTGTCTCACCTTCCACCATCTTTAAAGTCAGCAACACAGCAACACTTTAGCCCTGTTTCCATTGTCACATCTCTCTCTAACTTTCTCCTCTGCTTCCTTCCTTTGCTTTGGAGGACACCTGTGTTATATTGTGTCACTCTGAATAATCAGGATGAACTTCCTATTTTAAGGTCAGATGATAAGAAACCATACTTTTTCTGCAAACTTAATTCTAGTTTGCTATGTAACCTAACATATTCCTAGGTTCCAAGATTTAGGATGTGGACTTCTTTAGGGGGGGGTATTATTCTGCCTCACATACCTGGTAATGAAACTTTTTTAACCCCACTTGTAAACAACATATGGCTTAAAGGAGGCCAGAGGTTGAGATAACCAAGGATATTAAGAAAGACCTCTTCTAGTCAAGATCTGCAGATTTAAATATAAGTTAAAGTTACCGTCTTCCTCCTCTTGGCACATAAAGGAAATGCTGCATATCAGACCATTTTTACTTTATCCTGGCCACCTCTTTTTAAAATATATACTACCAAAGAACACTTTCAGAATTTTCATAGAATATTTTTAAGTAAACCCAACAAAATATTGTAGAAAGATTTTCACTGTTGACTTAACTGATCTAGAAATAGGCCTGCAAGATATTTCTGGTGCCAAGCTGGGCACAAGCAATTGCAAGTACATTTACCATCTTCTTGGCAGTGAAGTGATATAAAATCATTATTGATATCAAAAATAATGTTGAAACTATCATTAATTTTTGCTAAAAATCTACTCTACTATATTCAATTGTTCTTGAAAAGATCAAAGGAGAGGAAAAGAGATCCTAGTCTTTGGAAAGAAACCATAGAGGATTAAGAAGGTCTTCAAAATTAAATTGAAACTAAATCCTGTATTTGAAAAAGACTATTAAAAGCAAGCCATAATGAAGACATAAATAGAGTTCTTTGAAGGAATCATGATATATTTAATATATAGAGGCTGAAAGCTCAAGACCGTAGGTCATGTTTAATCTTGGTTGAATAAAATTAAAGTAGATAAACATAGAACAGGAAGCTCCAAAGAAAAAAAGGAAGATATTAGTGAGCAATTAATCTGTGTGCCCTGATAAGCAGTCCAGAACTAGAAATATGATTTTATAAGTAAATAAACTTTTAAGTTAAAACTTATTTGCTACTTAACTAAAATAATAGTTACCTTCCAGTTGAAATGCATTATTCATATTACCTGTGCATTTGGTAATAGCTATCTAATAATACTTAATAATAAAAATACCCACAAATTTAGTAAATTTATAACTATTCTATATAGCTATACCATATACTCTACGTTTCAAATTAACTGGACACTGGCTCTTTCTTCACAATATGAGTTGAATGATTTGACAATAATATATTCATAAGAAAAATGGAAAGCTTAATAATGCCACCAAAGATTATGTACCATGAAAAATAGAATTCACTATAAATAATATAGAATAGTATATTAAAGACTGACAGAGTCATGCTCTCACTAACTTAACTCAAAGGGTATTATTGTAGGAAGGAAGAACAAGGAGTTGCACAGCCAGATGTTGTAAAACATCGAACCATCATTCAGGTTACTATAGTGACTGTGGTGACCTTTGAATTCAGCAAGCTCCCCAGTAGACCTCCCTTGCTCCTTACTCTAATGACACCGACATCATGGTCACTCAGGTGCTCTCTACCTATTTTATCTATGCTGCTATCTGCCTCAAGGCTTCTTCTTAGTGCTTTATCTGTTTGTATTTTGGCTTTTGCCTTATTTTTCTGTATCTTTATTTCATGTGCCCCAACAGGAAGAGAACCCGAGCACATGGCAGCTACATCCAATACAGATGCCCTCTTCTCATCAATATAGATGAGAGACCTTGCAGAGCCTCTGCTCTCTACCTTTATGCCCAATCCACTGTGACCAGGAAGTGGATTCATGTAGTACAAATGTGAAAGGAAACATCTGTGGCTTTTTCCCCCCTAACAGAGAGTTGTAAACATGGCAGGAAATCAGAAAGCTTTGTCTTGCTCATATATAATGAATATTCTGTAGAATTTGAGAAATATAATACCTTAGAATTTTAGAATTCCTACAATGATGACCTTTACATCCTAACCAGGTAGAAGCATGATATAAGTGAAGTGTGTGTGGGGTGGGGAATCGGCATTATCCATTCACTTATCCATTATTGGGCACTTATTGAATATTGGCTGTCATTCTTCATGCTGAGAATACAGTGATGGATTAGGCACACCTTTTCTAAACTAAGAGAAAGCTTGAAATCTCATGGGGGAGACAGCCCTTAACCACAAAACAAAATAATTTCAAATGTACTATGTGCTTTTTTTCACATGCTGCTACAATCAAACATATGCAGACCATCTGCATCTGTATATTCATAATCTTTTTTCCCCCTTATTGCTGTGGTTCAGTGACCCATCTCCTACTAGGACTAAGTCTTCAAGTTTTGCACCAGATTCCACTCCCAGCTCAAGGTTGCTATTAACACAAGTCTCCCTTTTTTCTCCCAACTCATCATTTCCTCCCTCTCCATTTGATTATTTCCACTAGTATTAAAAGATGCTATCATTCTTCATGTCTTAAAAAAGTAAATGTTCCCTTGATCCCAGGTCCCCTTCTACCTATAGCCCAATTTCTGTGCTCCCATTTATAGCAAAATTCTTCCAAAATATTATCTGTATTCATTATGTCTCAGTCTTTTCTCATTCTTTCCTGCTGTCCAGTCCAACTGTTTTCTTGTGGGGAGCCTGATGCAGGGCTTGATCCCAGGACCCTGGGATCACAACCTGAGGTGAAGGCAGATGCTCAATTACTGCACCGCCCAGGCATCCCTGACTCAATATTTATTCACCCACATCCAGCACTGTGCACTTTTGGGAAGAATATTGAAGTATCAGAAATCTATAATCTTACAAGACAGTTTGTGATTATACTTTTGCTACTTGAGTATGTTTTTAGCAACCCACACTATTAGTCAGGCTTTCCTTATTCTGTCTGTAATGGAGAAGACACAATAGCAAGATCTTAAACAAGATATAAGTTTATCTCATTCTCTATAAGAAAAAATCTCTTATTTTAGTATCAGGCTGGTATGATATGCCATGGTGAACAGTGATCAAAATTCCCAAACCTTGTTGTTCTGCCATCGTCAATGCCTAACTCCTATTCTATGCTTCAAGATGACTGCTCAAACTCCAGACATCTGTATTCCAATCAGCACAACAGACAAAGCAACAATAGAAAGGAATGACCTTTCTCACCTCTCCTTAAGACTCTCCCCAAGAAATTACATGTAAACTTTTGCTTAATTCTGGTGTTTCTTTTCTTGTCACACAATAGCTTCAAAGGAACCTGGAAAATAATTCAGTACAACCGTGAGTCCAGTAAAAACCTGAGGGTTCTATTTCAAGAAGGGAGAAAGGGATATTTGGGGGAAATTAATTCACTCTGACCATGTCGCCATCCACCCAAAATAGTTCATTAATCTTTTTCTTAAGAAAAAAATGTAATGACATCCTCCATTACATTTGGTTGAGTGAAAGTTTCTCTAGTAAATCTAATCGATGTATGTTTGTACCTACTTATCATCTAATTATTTCCCTATCAAATTTATTTATCTACTTACCTATACAACCATCTAGTTATCAAGTTAGCTATTTATTTGTTAAATTGTATCACTGCTTCCTGCTTTCTCTGGGTTGTCCACTTTTAAGATTTGTTGTTGTTATTAATAGCTAGGAAAGTTGCTTAGAAGGAAGGTTAAGGGCTTTAGAAACATTGTAACTATTGGGGGAATATTATAGTTGCTTGACACACAGAATTATTCAACAGAACTATAAAAATGTGTGGAGACAGTTACAGCCTCTTTGTTACTGTATAGTGTGCTTGCAACTAGTCAGGTAAATGCCTTTGATAAAGCCAAAGCAGTGCATGTAAATCTGATAGGGAAACATATGAATATCTCATCAGTATCAGAACAGCTCCTTGATGAGAGGCATCAATTTACAATATTTTCTTTTTTGAGTTGTATAAAGAAATTGATTGTTCTCCATTATTATCTGTAAATTTCATATCTCTTTTCATTTGCAACAAAATGCGTGTAATTGGAGGTAGAGATCATGGCTTCAGAGTAGGACTTTATTTTTCTTGAAATTGGCAAGCAAGAGCTGAAAGCCTCTTTCCACATAATTTCTCTGCTCATATCTAGTTCATTTAAAATAAATAATAAGGGCACTGTTACACTCAGATGCTATAATTCCAGATTATAAAGCATCTCTCTCAGTGCTAAAGAATGAAGATGACTGATCTTAGTGTGAAGACAGGTGGTTACAGATGTTATCAATTTGGGGATTAAAGATACTAAAACTGATGACCAGAAGTTGCACTAATTCTTTGCATATATGTCAAGGAGGATGGGGATAGGATGTCCCAAGTCATAAGCAAAAAAGTAAAGTATCCAAGAGTATGACAACCTATGCGCATGGGAAATAGAGTGGGGAAAAAAAGCTTTTTCAAGGTAAGAGTTAACAGAATTCCAGTTACTATAAATGTTTAGAAATTTTTATGATAACTAAAGACTGAGAGTGATTTTTAAAGCATTGGTTCAGGGATAAGAAGAATCTAATTCCTGAAGAACTATTTTCTAAAAAAAGAGAGATCTATGTCTACCATTGGTTTTTAATAACTGTAGCACATTTTGCAAATTTATTTACTAAAAACCTTACAGTAATCTGGACTCTTAAAGTATTCCCTATGTAGTACAATTCTCAATCTCACCTTGCTAACTAGTTAAAAAAGCATCCCATTGATCCTGTGGTCTTAACATCAGTTAAGTAATTATTTTACTTTTCTTAATTATACAGGAAAGTCACCAATTCATAGTCTCTGTGTTTTCCCATCAACTGATTATTAATGGCACTACTGATATTAGCAGATGATTTGCCTTTAAAATTTGGATGTGAAATTTTGCTTTTACCACTGAGGTACAGGAATAATTCTCTCATCTGCACTAATGCCTCATTTGTATTCTGAAGTAGGAAGCTCCACTTTTTTAACTAAATGAAGAATTTCCATCATCCTTTCGATTCTCTCCTCCCTAAAGGAAGGGAGCCTTTGGAATTGGAGAAGAATTAAGCATACAGAATTCTGCCCATTATTCTTTTCTTTTGGACATGCCAGCATGCATTGAATATATATTTGATTCAGTTCCTGATGCTATAAGGTGAATACACTGAGATCAGAAGCCAGGAATATCTTCTAAAAATAAGCCTAGGGGAATCTATATTCCTCTCCTCCTCTGCTTTCTGCTGTATGTAAGACAGCTACTCACGGTGTCTTCAAGGCATAGCATTGTCATTGCCAAAAAGCCTGAGGTGGCTCCGTATCTACATTATATTGGGTACTCTAGTTTTAGTAGTTTAGTCTCCATTAGTGCTCAGTTGCAGGATCAAGGATTGTAAGAGCTGCTCATAATTTATTTCTTGGGTTATGTGCATAATCACAAACTTATTTCCCCCTCTCCCTTTTCTGTACTAATCTATACAGAAGAAAGTCACTAATGGTGAAATTTTTAATTTAGTCCTCAGATTATAGAATATCAAGGTGTAATGGCTATAGAGAGAATAAGAATGAACATCAATTCTAAGATAGGCACAATAATAGAGGGAATTTTTGTTTTGGCTATTGAGGATAGTGTAAGACACATGGGAGAGTTGTATTATGTCAGTTAAGAGTATTTATTTATTTTAGTTTTTATTATTAATGGCATTGAGAACTTTGTTGACAAAAACATGTATGAATGCTAAGCAGAGGAGGTCACTGTATTATAAAGTAGGAGCACATTTATTCACACTTTCTCCTATGTTCCCCTCTGTGTTACGGGTGCTGGTAGGTTAAAGTACTCTTCCCTTATAGCTAGACTTCTAGATGCGTTTTTGGTTTTGCCAATGAGATTTATTCACAAAGGTTTTGGAAAGTAGGAATGAGATGGAGACCATTTTACAGTGGCTGTGTTCGCTAACAAGGGTGATCTAACAGCACAGAGTATGTGACAGGAGGTGAGGCAGCTATGACATCAGCAGTAGTGACAGAAGCACCAATCACAGCTTTCTCCCCTCCGACCACAGCTACAGCGGTATCACCTGAAAACCAGCTGTCCTAGGTTAGCACCTAGACTTGCATTTCTCCTACTCTTCCAATAATTTTGCAAGCACCTTATTTTCTCTATTGAATCTCTTTCTGATTGGAATGTTTTCTATTTCCTGCATGTAACACTGCTTGATATACTATGACACTAATTATATGACACACTGTAAAATGCTGATTATAATACATTCCAAGGTTCTGTACAGATTAGAGAGAATGTATATAAAGTGTTGAGCTTCAAGCAGTACCCAGTAAATAATTTCTATTTTCACCAATACTTATTAATAATTAAACTTTTCTTGAATATAAAGTACATGACCATTAGCTCTATGTATTCTAGAAGAATACTACAAGTGATTATGTTTTTCGTACTGTAATCATCTTCACAAATTATAAACAATTTTGTAGTCCCCCAGAATATATTAAGAAGTTATAGGAGGGTGTGTGTGTGTGCAATAATTTCCTGTCATTTATTCTATCATTCAATCCTTCCATTTGTAAACAAGTTGAAGAGATTATAAAGTTTCTTATTTTCACAGGAATTACTGTTCACTTCATTATTCACAAGAAGATTCTTACTGAAAGAAAAGGGAGATGAAAGTCTATTATCCTATTCATGGGTTTGGAATTTTTCCCTCTGATAATTTATGCAACATAGATTTGTCACATTAGAGGAAAATGCTATTGAATTTATGCTTTGATTTTATGTGTGTGTTGGATTCCATAAACAGAGAGATTTTCTGCACTATATTAAAAGTCTGAGTTGAAAACTATACCCTCTTAAATTAATGTCTTCTGAGGAATGTAAGATCCACATTCCTCTGTAATAAAGTAAGAAGTAAAGAAATCTCTCTTCATGCTGTTGTGACCTTTGATGAGTGTCATAGTTAACTGGTCTTAGCAGCAGCAGGACTTATTTCTTTCACAGAGGTTTCTGATCTCCCAGGCAGAAATAATCACTAAAAATAAATGCATCTGGTGTAAAAAACAAAAAACAAACAAAACAAACAATACCTGTTGGCCTTTTTTAGTGCTTACTCTGGCTCTGAGCCAGTGATTTGTTGGCTATCCCACCAAGTCAGACTAAAAAGGTAAGATGAACTGTGACTTGTCCTAGATGTTGCTTGGTTTATAAATTGCTTCGTTGCCAGCCTTATAAACAAACCATCAGGGCTTAAAGACTTTACTTATAAATATATCTAGAATCCTCATTTCAGAGTGTTTTGTTCCTCTGTTCTTGCTGTCTCTGAAAACTACTGATTCTTAAGTTTCTACAAACATTTGGTCAAACTGACAGTCCAGACTCTGTTAGGGATAAGTGAAAATCTGGGGCTCAGCTCTTTGCTTGGAATACACTATTGATGATGAACAGCAGGGTTCATTGCCATGATCGGTAGATATAGTAATGACTTGACTCACCTCAGCATTTAAAGTCTGGCATAGACAGTCCCTGAAATCCCTATTACTGAAGAACTTATTTTAGAAGCTAACAAAAATTCAAACACACTAGCATCATTTATCCATAACAACGCTATGGTTTTTGATGCAGATCTATTAGTTTTCATAGTCTCTTTATAACCATCACAATAGTAAATAGAATTCTATATTTAGTAAAATTGTCCTTCAAAGTGAGGAAGAAATTAAGACATTTCCAGAAAAGCAAAAGATGAGAGAGTTCATTACCACTAGACTTGTCCTGCAAGAAGTGCTAAAGGAAGTCTTGCAGATTGCAATGAAAAGACACTCGAGAGGACTTTGAAGCCATATGAAGAAATTAAGACTCAGTAAAGACAAATAGATGGGCAATTATAAAAGCTAGCATTATTGTAACTTTGGTTTATAATTCTACTTTTGGCTTTCTACATTATTTAAGAGATTGATACATAAAAAAATCATTGGTCTGAAAGCCAATAATATCATAAATTTGGTTTGTAACTCCACTTCTTATTTTCTACAAAAAAATAATTTTATTTTACTTGAGGCTGAAGCATAAGAAAGCTATATATAATCTATGTTTTGGACACAGAATATGAAGATGTAATTTCAATAACTGAATGGGAGGGGACTAGAGATGCATAGGAACAAGGTTTTTTCATGTTATTGAAGTTAAACTGGTTTAAATTCAAATCAGGGTGTTCTATTTTAGAATGTTTAATATAATTTCCAGGGTAACCACAAAAAATAGCTATAATATATACACAAAAGAAAATGAGAATAAAAACATTTTACTACAAAAATTCAACTAAACACAAAAGAAGACAGAAATGCAGAAAGTGAGGGACAAAAAAACACTATAAGGCATAGGGAAAACAAATAGCAAAATGACAGAAGTAAATCTCTTCTTATCAGTAATTACTTTAAATGTAAATGGATTAAACTCTCCAAAAGACAGAGCTTGGTAGAACATATTTTAAAGAAGCCAAAAACATAATCCAACTATATATTGTCTACAAGACTCATGTTAAATCCAAAGGCACCAGAAGAGTGAAAGTGAAAGGATGGAAAAAGATATTCTATGCAAATAGTAACCAAAAGAGAGCAGGGATAAATATTCTAATATCAAACAAAATAGACTTTAAATTTTAAAAATGTACAAAAGTAGAAGAACATTACCTGTTAATAAAAGGTTCAATACAGCAAGAAGTATAACCCCAAGTATTTGCACACCAATAACAGACTATCAAAATATAAGCAGCAAAAATTGACAGAGTTGAAAGGAGAAGTAGTTTTGTATTGGTAATTGGATACTTCAAAATATCACTCTCGATAGTGGATAGAACAAACAAAATAAGTAAGGAAATAGAGGATTAGAAGAAAATGAAACAAGCATATCTAACCATACCCAACAACAACAGAATACACGTTCTTCTCAAATGCACATGGGTCATTCTTCAGTATAGATTAATATGAGCACAAAGTAAGTCTCAACACATTTAAAAAGAAATGTCATAGAAAAATAGTTTTCTGACCACAACAGGATGAAATTAGAAATCAATGACAAGAAACGCAGGAAAACTCACAAATTTATGGAAATTAAACAACATACTCCTAAACAGCTAATGGATCAACAAAGACATTACAAGGAAAATTAGAAAATACTTAGCGATAAATGAAAACAACATATCAAAACTTATGTGACATGGTAAAACCAGTGTTAAAGAAAAATGTACAGCTATAAATGCTAACATGAAAGAAGAAGAAAGGTATAAAATCAACAACCTAAATTTACAACTGAAGGAACTAGAAAAAGAAGAATGAACTAAATCCAAAGCTATTTAAGGAAGGAAATAAGATTAAAGCTGAGATAAATGTTATAGGGAATAGAAAAACAATAAAGAAAATCAACAAAACCAAAAGTTAATTCTTTAGGAAGATTAATTGCCCAACTTCAAGCTAGATAGGCTAAGAAAAAAGAGACTACTCAAATAACTAAAATCAGAAATGTATGTGAGGACATCACTACTCTTTCTCAAGAAATAAAGATGATTGTAAGTGAGAGCTGTAAACAATTGTACATCAACAAATTGGATAAAGTAGATAAAATAAACAAATCCCTAGAAATACAACTCCTACCAAGGTGAAATCATGAAGAAACAGAAAATCTGAGTAGATCTCCAGGAGGAGGAGAATCTCCTCCAGGAGACTGGGTAGTGAAAGTGAAGATTCTTACCTTGTGCCTAATCTTGAAAGACAATCTTTCAGTCATTTATCATTGAGTTTGATGTTCTCTCTGGGTTTTTCACAAATAGCTTTTACGATTTTAATGTTAATTATCTATCCCTAATGTGTCGAGTGTTTTTATTACAGAATAGACTTTGAATTTTGTAAAATGCCTCTTCTGTATTAATTGAGATTACCATGTGATTTTTAGCCTTCACTAGGAGATGTATCAGCATGGATCTGTTCATCCTTTTTTTGAGCTTCTTCAATCTGAAAACCAATATTATTCAATTTTAGAAAAGTATCAGCCATTACCTTGTCTTAGACTATTATATTTCCAACTTTCTCTTTATTAATAATTCTGTAATCCCTATTACTGGATGTTAGATTTTCATTCACTATTTTTCATGTCCATAAGTAATTTTTTTTAGCTCACTATGCTTCGTTCTATATAAATTGCTAAATCTATTTCCAAGTTTACTGTCCCTAACCCTTTGAATTTAATGTTCCATACAATATGTCCACTATGTTCTTAATTTTGATAATTATATTTGTCAGCCTTAGAGATTTGATTTGGGTCTATTGCACATTTAGTTTGTTTATTTTTTATTTTTATTTTTTATTACTATACTGCTCTCATTGCGGGCTTTATTCCTTTTTTGTATCTCTTTAACTTTAAACACTGATATTTGATAGTTACATTTATATCATTTTTAGCCTTTTAGATATGAACTCTTACATTTGTTGCATTTGTGGTCTCTTTTTGCACTATAATTAATTTTCATGCATAGTTTGAAGAGTTTTTTTCATTGTATCTCATCTTCAGGAAGGGTGGCTTTTCTTTGTGGGAGTCTCAGGTACTGTGGGCAGTAGCTTCTGCTGAGACCATTGTTAATTTATCATTTTTTGGCTTCCTACCTCATGAGTAATAAACATTCAACCATTACAGCATGTGATTTGGGATTGGGATTTTCATTTCTCCAAGGTTACTTTTTTCCATTTATGGATCTGAGTAATTGGCATGTTTCTTGGATCTGTGGTGTTACTAATCCAATTTCCACAGATATTGTAGCCAATAGAGGCATCCAGTTTTGTTTTTGTTTTTTACTTTGCAGAGGGTTTGATTCCAACTAATTACCTTGTGTAAAGCTAAAACTACAGCTCCTATTCCAATGTAAGCAACAATACTCTAATCTGTCAACTTTATCCCAGCTCCTATACCTCTGAGCTACATCAGTAACACTCTAATGCTCTATTGTTTCCTCTTCACTAATACCAATAAGAAAATTTCATTTCTTTTCTCCTGATGAATTTGGCATTGTAATTTCCTAAAGTATTTTGCTTTAAATTTAATACTTTTCCTGTGTAAGTACTGGATTTGTAGGATGAGTTTTTTTTAACAGTACAGAGCAGAAAAGTATTAACTAAGTTTACCACATATAACTCCTTTACTCACTCTGTAATTAGAATATTTATATGTCATCGATCTAGTGTATTATTTTTACTACCTCAAGACCATTTAACTATTATTTATGTGTCCTAATTTATACAACTAAATCCCCTTTGTTGGACACTTGGCTTGTTTCCATTTTTTTTCCTCTCTCATAAACATTTTCTTTTCTCTTCCCTTTCTTTCTTTTCTTTTCTTTTCTTTCTTTTCTTTTCTTTTTAGGAGGCTCCATGCCCATTATGGAGCCCAGTGAAGGGCTCATACTCACAACCCTGAGATCAAGATCTGATCTGAGATCAAAGTCAGATGCTCAACACAACTAAATCACTCAGATGCCCCTCTCATAAACGATCTCTTATAAAAATATTGCATTATATAATTCTTATGCATTCAGTGGGAAAAAAACCAAAGGATATACATAAAATAATGACAAAGCTAAAAATAGCAGGAGATTTCTAGTTAATAACTAATAATAGTCAAATAAAGAGTTAACAAAGGTGAGAGTACCAAACTTCTCCTTTCTCTGTAGCAATGTTTTAGCTCTATCAAAAGGGCTTCCTTGTTTTTTTGGAAATAGGTTTTTTTGTTTGGTTTTGACATCTATGAATGTCCCAGAAAATGAAAAAATCTTGTGATGAGCCAGAACCAAATTTCTTTGCTGGCACTGTATCTTGAATGAGATCTCTATGCTCTCAGAAAAACATTAATGTGATTGGAACCAACATCTCTTTCCCTATTACTTGCTGCCATCTTTGTTTTTTTGAGGTGTCTAGTGGATGGTAACATAATGCACCCTGAAAAACAACACTTTATCAGTCTTGAAAAGGGGTTGCAAGTGTGATTAGGTCACCTCAGCTGACACTATGGTAAACTTGTTGGAACTAATCCCCAAAGTGCCCCTAATACCATAAAAGCTACAGTTGCTTATCAAAGCTGAGGCAGTCTAGCATTCTTTAAAGCTTCCAGAACTCTCTTCCATCTCAGAAGTGTTCTATTCCCATTAGACTGAGTATATAGAGATATAACTAAAAAGTTGCAGAAGAAGCAGAACAAAACATTTAAAAAAATAAAACAACAAAGTAACTGCAAGGAACAGCACAATGCATAAAACCTGACAATAATATAGAACTTTTAAGACAGAAATTGCTAAAAGAGACAAATAAGGGGGACATTTAGATTACTAATGCTAATTTTCCTAGAGAAAAGGTCAATACTATTCATTAGAAATCGACCCCATAATCTTTACAGTCAAGATGTGTGGATTTTTTTTCATAAACCAATGGTGGACCCTACTTTTTTTACTCTATTTTTAATAGCATTGGGGGTTTTTTTTGTCCTACTTTTAAATAGCATTTTCTTTCTGCTTATAGTAGCCTACAGAGAGCAGATATTTTAATATATTTCAGATTTCAGATAATGTATCTTATTTTTTATTTGAAGGTCTTATTTTTACTCCCACAGATAATGGAAAGCTAAACTGCCTTCAGCTATCAATTGATTAACTGATTTGATTGTCTGACAGTCCTAAAAAATATCTTTCCTACTTATTTCCAAGTTTAATTATGTGCCTTTTAGGGTTACATGAAATGCATCACTGCTTAATCCAGAGTGCATATACAATCAAACCAAGAAGAACTGAATCTTAAAGTTGGTGATTTGGTCAATAGACAGTTTAAATAAGTTGCTTCAGTGACAGTCAAAACTGTAGGCTGTTCTAGGTTTTTCAGGAAAGTCCTCATGTGGGAGATAAATCCTGACAATTTTGATATCCTAGATGATACAATTTTAAAAGAAAAGTAGACCATCCTAAAAGGAAGAACAAAAATGTAACACCTCTTCAAAGTTGGGAATTTTTTTAAGTATAATAAGCAGAGAAAGAAGCTTTTTTTTGCCTAAAAAGAAAAAATAGCAGAATAGGAGAGATGAGGACAACCTTCTCATCTATAAAATATGTATGTATTTGAGATGTATCTTTGTATAATCTAAACTGTATAAAATGTATTTGGTACTAAATATTAGATAGAGCTCATCAATTGGCATATCTGGAAAAAAAGATATTTATAAGTATTACTGGAACTGGGTAGGAGATGTGTTAATTTCCTATTGATTCTATACTTCTAGGGAAGATGGTGGAGTAGGAGGACTCTAAGCTCACTTGGTCCCATGGATACAACAAGATAATAGCCAAAAAAAGTGTAAGTAGCCCATAAAATGACCCAAAGACTGTCAGAGTAGACTCCACAGCTAAATATGGAGAAGCCACATCGAGAAGGGTAGAAAGGGTGAGACTCGATCAGGAGCTATACAGGCCTACTGGACTATATGTGGGAGAGAGGAACTCTGCAGGTGCATAGAAGGGAAAGGAACAGACCCTAACACCAGGCACCCCAGGCACAAGGAATCCAAAAGGAAGATGAATCCCTATAACATTTGGCATTGAAAACCCAGGGGACTGAATTTCATAAGTTCTTATAACAAGCAGCACTAAACCCAGAACCTTTAAAAATCACCAGGCTCCATAGTACATGAGTGGCTCAGTTAATTGAATTTCTGTCTTTTGATTTCAGCTCAGATCATGACCTCAGGGTTGTGAGACAGAGCTCCACATTGGGCTCTGCACTCAGCACAGAGTCTGTTTGAGATTCCTTCTCTCTCTGCCCCTTCCTTACCACCTCAAATAAATAAATAAATAAATAAATAAATAAATAAATAAATTCTTTTAAAAAAATCAGTAGGCTCCTGGGAAAGCTGGGAGGGTGAGAAGAAACTGATCTTTAAAGAGATAGCACAATAAGCAACCCCATGGAAATACAGCATTGAAGCAGCAGTTTGAAAATCACCTGGGCTATACAGGAAATAGATTTGTTTACTAATACTAGAACATTTGCTTGAGGAACAAGGATCTTTAGGAGATTTCTCCAAGAATACGGAGCTGGTGGGTGTCATTTCCCTTCCCACCCCTGTGCCAGACTAGACACTAGGACAGCACTGGGAGCCAGTGCAGCACTAACACTCCCTCCATTTCTAACAGCCCACCCCACCTCTGCATTCTCCTGCAGATATGCCCCCCAATCAGGCCTCAGGTCCAGGTCCCCTCCCACAGCAGAATTGTACAAAACTGGTGAACACTCCATATATCACCCCCACACATTTCTTTGGATTTGCATCCCCTAACCAGGCCTACATCCATCCCCAGTGGCTTTATATCCCCTCCTGAGAGCAGAGATCTTGCTGGCACCATGGGACCTGCCCCCACATTCACCTGTAGCTTGGTGCAAATGCATCTCTGGCAAACACCTGATCTGACTCAATGTAAGCCCAAGATGGTCCCAGATTGCCCCCTAACAACAAAGGGAATAAACCTTGTTCACAACAGGCAAAAAGACTCATTGCAAAAAAACTGGACAAAAGGAGGTCAGTCACAATAGCAGGATATATATAACACATATAGGGGACACTCCAGAAACACCAGTTTCTGGTGAACAGGAAGCATACTTCAGGACACTATAGAACCTCTTCTTCATAAGGCCTCTACTTTTAAGAGCGGAAAATGTAGCTGACTACCCTAACACATAGAAACAGACCTGGGGAGTTAGACAAAATGAGAAGACAAAGGAATATGTTCCAAATGAAGGAACAGAACAAAATCACAGCAAGAGACCTAAGTGAGCAGAGATAGGTAATATGCCTGATAAAGAATTTTACAAACCAAATTGTAACCACAAATCGAAAAACACTAATAGATATGCAAAAAATAAAGAAAAAGGAATCCAGGTATATCACTAAAGAAAGCCAACTAATTGTGAGAGAAGAGAGCTAGGGAATAAATGAACAGAGAAAAACTACTAAAACAACCGTAAAACAGGTAACAAATGGAAAAAGTAAACACTTCTCAATAATTACTTTGAGGGGAATCCCTGGGGCTCAGCGGTTTAGTGCCTGCCTTTGGCCTGGGGCATGATCCTGGAGTCCCAGGATCGAGTCCCACATCAGGCTCCCTGTGTGGAGCCTGCTTCTCCCTCTGCCTGTGTACTCTGCCTCTCTCTCTTTCTCTCTCTCTCTCTCTCTGTGTGTGTGTTTCTCATGAGTAAATAAATAAAATCTTTAAAAAATAATAATAATTACTTTGAATGTAAATGGACTAAATGCTCCAACCAAAAGACATAAGGTGACGGAATGGATTAAAACACACACACACACACACACACACACACACACACATCCCCAAAACAAGACCCAGCTATATGCTGCATATAAGAAACTCATTTCAGACCTAAAGATGCCTGTAGATTGAAATGACATATCTTCTCTGCACAACATCTCCAAAGAAACAAGAGCTTTAAATGATACACTGGACCAGATGGATTTCACAGAGATTTACAGAACTTTATATCCAAACGCAACTGAATACACATTCTTCTCAAGTGCACATGGAACTTTCTCCAGAATAGACCACAGACTGGATCACAAATCAGGTCTTAACCAATACCAAAAGATTGGGATTGTCCCCTGCATATTTCCAGACCATAATGCTTTGAAACTTGAATTCAATCTCAACAAGAAATTTGGAAGACACTCAAACACGTGGAGGTTAAAGACCATCCTGCTCAAAGATGAAAGGGTCAACCAGGAAATTAGAGAATAATTAAAAAGATTCATGGAAACTAATAAGAATAAAGATACAACTGTTTAAAATCTTTAGGATACAGCAAAAGCAGTCCTAAGAGGGATTACATCGCAATAGAAGCATCCCTCAAAAAATTGGAAAAATTTTCAAATACACAAGCTAACCTTGCACCTAAAGGAACTGGGGAAAGAATAGCAAATTAAACCTACACCCAGCAGAAGAGAGTTAATAAAGATTTGAGCAGAACTCAAAGAAATACCAGAAGAACTGTAGAACAGATCAAGAAAACCAGAAGTTGGTTCTTTGAAAGAATTAATAAGATAGATAAACCATTAGCCAATCTTATTAAAAACAAAAGAAAAAAGACTCAAATTAATAAAATCATGAATGAGAAAGGAGAGATAACCACCAATACCTAGGAAATAGAAACAATTTTAAAAACATACTATGAGCAGCTATACGCCTATAAATTAGGCAATCTAGAAGAAATGGATGCATTTCTGGAAAACCACAAACTACCAAAACAGGCACAGGAAGAAATAGATAATCTGAACAGGCTGATAACCAGCAAGGAAATTGAAGCAGTCATCAAAAACCTCCCAAGACACAAAAGTCCAGGCCCAGATGGTTTCCCAGGGGAATTTTATCAAACGTTTAAAGAAGAAACAATACCTATTCTACTGAAGCTGTTCTGAAAGATAGAAAGGGATGGAATACTTCCAAACTTATTTTATGAGGCCAGCATCACCTTAATTCCAAAACCAGACAAAGACCCCACCAAAAAGGAGAATTACAGACCAATATCCCTGATGAACATGGATGCAAAAATTCTCAACAAGATACTAGCCAATAGGATCGAACAGTACATTAAGAAAATTATTCACTATGACCAAGTAGAATTTATTCCCGTGACACAAGGCTGGTTCAACACTCATAAAGCAATCAACGTGATAGATCATATCAACAAGAGAAAAAACAAGAACCATATAATCCTCTCAATAGATGCAGAGAAAGCATTTGACAAAATACAGCATCCATTCCTGAACAAAACTCTTCAGAGTGTAGAGATAGAGGAAATATTCTTCAGCATCTTAAAAGCCATCTACAAAAAGCCCACATCAAATATCATTCTCAACGGGGAAACACTGGAAGCCTTTCCCCTAAGATCAGGAACAAGACAGGGATGTCCACTCTCACCACTGCTATTCAACAGAGTACTAGAAGTCCTAGCCTCAGCAATCAGGCAACAAAAAGAAATAAAAGGCATTCAAATTGGCAAAGAAGTCGAACTCCCCCTCTTCACAGATGACATGATACTGTACATAGAAAACCCAAAAGACTGCACCCCAAGATTGTTAGAACTCATACAGCAATTTGGCAGTGTGGCAGGATACAAAATCAATGCCCAGAAATCAGTGGCATTTCTATACACTAACAATGAGACTGAAGAAAGAGAAATTAAGGAATCAATCCCATTTACAATTGCACCCAAGAGCATAAGATACCTAGGAATAAACCTAACCAAAGAGGTAAAGGATCTATACCCTAAAAACTACAGAACACTTCTAAAAGAAATTGAGGAAGACACAAAGAGATGGAAAAATATTCCATGCTCATGGATTGGAGGAATTAATATTGTGAAAATGTCAATGCTACCCAGGGCAATTTACACATTTAATGCAATGCCTATCAAAATACCATGGATTTTCTTCAGAGAGTTGGAACAATTAATCTTAAGATTTGTGTGGAAACAGGGATGCCTGGGTGGCTCAGCGGTTGAGCCTCTGACTTTGGCTGAGGGGGTGATCCCTGAGTCCCAGGATTGAGTCCTACATTGGGCTCCTTGCATGGAGACAGCTTCTCCCTCTGCATATGTCTCCGTCTCTCTGTCTCTCTCTGTGTGTCTCTCATGAATAATTAATAAAATCTTAAAAAAAAAAGATTTGTGTGGAATCAGAAAAGACCCCAAATAATCAGGGGAATATTGAAAAAGAAAACCAGAGCTGGGGGCATCACAATGCCGGATTTCAAGTTGTACTACAAAGCTGTGATCATCAAGACAGTGTGGTACTGGCACAAAAACAGACACATAGATCAATGGAACAGAATAGAGAATCCAGAAATGGGCCCTCAACTCTATGGGCAACAAATATTCAACAAAGCAGGAAAGACTATTCACCGGAAAAACGACAGTCTCTTCAATAAATGGTGCTGGGAAAATTGGATAGCCACATGCAGAAGAATGACACTGGACCATTCTCTTATACCATATACACAGATAAACTAAAAATGGATAAATATCTAAGTGTCAGACAAGAAGCCATCAAAATCCTAGAGGAGAACACAGGCAACACCCTTTTTGAACTTGGCCACAGCAACTTCTTGCAAGATACATCTATGAAGGCAAGGGAAACAAAAGAAAAAATGAACTATTGGGACTTCATCAAGATAAGAAGCTTTTGCACAGCAAAGGATACAGTCAACAAAACTCAAAGATAACCTACAGGATGGGAGAAGATATTTGCAAGTGATCTATCAGATAAAGGGCTAGTATCCAATATATATAAATAACTTATTAAACTCAACAGCAAAGAAACAAACAATCCAATCATGAAATGGGCAAAAGACATGAACAGAAATTTCACAGAGGAAGACATAGACATGGCCAACAAGCACATGAGAAAATGCTCCACATCACTGGCCATCAGGGAAATACAAATCAAAACCACAATGAGATACCACCTTGCACCAGTGAGAATGGTGAAAATTAACAAGGCAGGAAACAACAAATGTTGGAGAGGATGTGGAGAAAGGGGAACCCTCTTGCACTGTTGGTGGGAATGTGAACTGGTACAGCCACTCTGGAAAACTGTGTGGAGGTGCCTCAAAGAGTTAAAAATAGAACTGCTCTACGACCCAGGCATTGCACTGCTGGGGATTTACCCCAAAGATACAGATGAAGTGAAATGGCAAGACAGCTGCACCCCAATGTTTATAGTAGCAATGTCCAGAATAGCCAAACTGTAGAAGGAGCCTTGGTGTCCATCAAAAGATGAATGGATAAAGAATGGATATAAAGACAATGTCCATTGTGTATATATACAATGGAATATTACTCAGCCTTTAGAAATGACAAATACCCACCATTTGCTTCAATGTGGATGGAACTGGAGGGTATTATGCTGAGTGAAGTAAGTCAATTGGAGAAGGACAAACATTATATGGTCTCATTCATTTGGGGAATATAAAAAATAGTGAAAGGGAATAAAGGGGAAAGGAGAGAAAATGAGTGGGAAATATCAGTGAGGGAGACAGAACATGAGAGACTCCTAACTCTGGGAAATGAACAAGGGGTAGTGGAAGGGGAGGTGGGGGGGGGATGGGGTAACTGGGGTTATGGGCACTGAGGGGGGCACTTGACGGGATGAGCACTGGGTGTTATGCTATATGTTGGCAAATTGAACTCCAGTAAAAAAATATATACAAAAAAAGGAAGTAATATATAGGAATACAGTAATAGTAGGGGACTTTAACATCTCACTTACATCAATGGACATATCACCCAAACAGAAAATCAACAGGGAGACAATGGCTTTGAAAGAAACACTGGACCAGATGGACCTAACATATATTCAGAATATTCCATTCCCAAACAGCAGAATATACATTCTTTTCAAGTGCACATGGAACATTCTCCAGAATAGGTCACATGTAGACTACAAAATAAGTCTCAACACATTCAAAAAGATTGAAGTCATACCTTGTATCTTTTCTGACCATAACAGGATGAAACTAGAAATCCACCACTCGAAAAAAATATGGAAAGAAAACAAATATGCAGAGGTTAAAGAGCATGCTACTTAAAAACAAAGATTTTATTTATTTATTCATGAGAGACATGGGGAGAGAGGCAGAGACACAGGCATAGGGAGAAGCAGGATTCCTGAAGGGAGCCCTATATGAGACTCAATTCCAGGATCCCAGGATCTTGACCTGAGCCAAAGGCAAATGCTCAATCACTGAGCCACCCAGGTGTCCCAAAGAACATGTTACTAAATAATAAATGGGTCAACCAAGAAATCAAAGAGGAAATTTAAAAATGCATGGAGACAAATGAAAATGGAAGCACAAAAGTCCAAAACTTTTGGGATGCAGCAAAAACAGTTATAGGTGGGAAGTTTATAGCAATATAGGGCTTCCTTAAGAAGAAAAAAAAAAAGAAAAAAAAAAACCCCACCTCAAATATACAATCTAACCTTTCCCCTAAAGGGGATAGAAAGAGAAGAACAAACAAAACCCCAAACCAGTAGAAGGAAGTAAATAATAAAGAATAGAGCAGAAATAAATGAAAAATAAGCTAAAACACAATAGAACAAATCATTGAAACCAGGAGCTAGTTCCTTGAAAACACCAACAAAATCTCCATCTTTAGTCAGACTCATCAAAAGAGAGAGGGAGAAGACTCAAATAAAATTAGAAATGAAAGATGAGAAGTAACAACTGACACCACAGAACTACAAAGAATTATTAAGAGAATATCACAGAAAATTATATGCCAACAAATTTGGCAATCTAGAAGAAGTGGATAAATTCCTAAAAACATAACTTTCCAAAACAGATTCAGGAAGACATGGAAGATTTGAATGGACAAATTATCAGCACTAAAATTAAATCAGTAATCAAAAAGCTTCCAACAAACAGAAGTCCAGGATCACATGGCTTCACAGGTAAATCCTACCAAACATTTAAAGAAGAATTAATACCTGTTCTTCTCAAACTTCCCCAGAGAATAAAAGAGAAAGGAGAACTTCCAAATTCATTCTGAGTCCTTCATTACCCTGATACCAAAACCAGATAAAGACACTATAAAAAGAGAAAGAGAGAGAGAGAGAGAGAGAGAGAGAGAGAGAGAGAGAGAGAACAGCAGGCTAATATCTCTGATAAATACAAATGCAGAAATTCTCAACAAAACACTAGTAAATCAAATTTAACAATACATTAAATAAATTATTCACCAGGATCACCTGGGATTTATTGCCAGGATCCAAGTATGGTTCAATACTTGCATATCAAATGTTCTGATACATCACATCAGTAAGAAGAAGAATAAAAACCATAAGATCATTTCAATAGGTGCAGAAAAAGTATTTGACAAAGTACAACATCATTTATGATGAAAACCCTCAGCAAAGTAGATTTAGAGGAAACATACCTCAAAACCCACAGCTAATGCCATCCTCAATGGGGAAAAACTGAGAGCTTTTACCCTAACGTCAGAAATGAGGTGATGATGTTCATTCTCACCAATTTTATTCAACATAATAATGGAAGTCTTAGCCACAGCAATCATACCACAAAAAAGAATAAAAAGCATCTAAATCAGTAAGTAAGAAGGGAAACTTTAACCATTTGCAGATAATATACTAGATATAGAAAACTCTAAAAGCTCCATAAAAAAACCACTAGAACTGATGAATGAATTCTGTAAGTTTACAGAATCAATATATAGATATTCATTGCATTTCTAAATGCTAAAAATGAAGTAGCAGAAAGGGGAATTAAGAGAATAATTTCAGGGGATCCCTGGGTGGCGCAGTGGTTTGGCGCCTGCCTTTGGCCCAGGGCGCGATCCTGGAGACCCGAGATCAAATCCCACGTCGGACTCCCGGTGCATGGAGCCTGCTTCTCCCTCTGCCTGTGTCTCTGCCTCTCTCTCTCTCACTGTGTGCCTATCATAAATAAATAAAAATTTTAAAAAAAGAGAATAATTTCATTACAGTTGCACAAAAAAAAAAAAAAACCAACCCAGGAATAAACTTAACCATGGAGATGAAAGACCTGTACACTGACAACTGTAAAACATTGATGAGAGAAATTGAAGATGCCACAGACAAATGGAAAGACTCCATGCTCAAAAATGGAAGAACAAATATTATTAAAATGTCTATAGTAGCCAAAGCAGTCTACAGATTTAATGCAATCCTTATCAAAATACAAACAGGATTTTTTACAGAACTAGGAAAAATAATCCCAACATTTGTATGGAACTATAAAAGACCCGGAATAGCCAAGGCAATGTTGAATGAGAAGAACAAAACTGTAGGTATTACAATCTCAGATTTCAAGTTATACTGTGAAAGTGTAGTAATCAGTGTGATATTGGCATAAAAGTAGACACATAGATCAATAGAACAGAATAGAGAGCCCAGAAATAAACCCACGACTTTATTTTCAATTAATCTTGACAAAGGGGAAAGAATATGAAATGGGAAAAAAACAGTCTCTTCAAAATGGTGATAAGAAAACCAGATAGGTACCTGTGAATGAATGAAACTGGACCGCACACAATAATAAGCTCAAAATGAATTAAAACCTAAATGTGAGACCTAAACCATGAAAGTCCTAGAAGAGAGTAGAGGCAGTAACTTCTCTGACATTCATTATAGCAACTTTTTTCTAGATAGGTCTCCTGAGGCAAGGGGGAAAAAAGCAAAAATAAACTATTGGGACTACTTAAAAAAAAAAAAAAGGAAATATATATATATATATATATATATATATATATATATATATATAAAAACTTAAAATACAACATACCGAATGGGAGAAGACATTTGCAAACGATATATCTGATAAAGGGTTAATATCCAAAAAATGTTAACACCTATACAATAAGCAACTTAGGTTTGATGCAGAAGAATTGAGAAGGCTTTAATTATGTATTTATTCATTTGATATAGTTTCCATGTAACGCACTGCTCTGAATGTTTTACAAATAATAACATGTTTACTTTTTATAAAGCCATATGAAGTAGATACCATAATCACTTCCATCTTACAAATAAGAGAACTAAGGCACAGAAAAGTTAAGAATATGTTTAAGGGCACCTGGGTGGCTCAGTAGTTGAGTGTCTGCCTTCAGCTCAGGGTGTGATCCTGGGGTCCTGGGATCAAGTCCTGCATCCAGCTTCCTGCATGGAGCCAGCTTCTCCCTCTGCCTATGTCTCTGCTTCTCTCTATGTGTCTCTCATGAATAAATAAATAAAATCTTAAAAAAACAAAAGTTAAGAATATGTCTAGATCACAGAGATAAAAGTGGACAAGGCCAGGTTTTGAATCCAAGAAGTCTAGTTCAAATAGTCATAATCATTATTTTTCACTCCTTCTGTTAGTGATTCAGGGGACAGAAGTAAGGAATAGATGTTATAACAAAATCTTAAAGCTTAAAGCTACAAAAGAAAACTTAGCAACATCAACAACCCTATGCACATGGCTAGAAATAAGTCTTTTAAGATTAAAAAAGCACATAAAATTATTTATTATTTTGGGGCACCTGGATGGCTCAGTTGGTTGAGTGTCTCACTCTTGGTTTTGGCTCAAGTCATGACCTCAAATCAAATCCCTGACAAGCTCCATACCCAGCATGGATTCCTTCTTTCCTTCTGCTTCTCTCCTTCCCTCTCGCTGGTACACATGCACACTTTCTCTCTCTTTAATAACAATAATAATAATAATAATAATAATTTATTTTTCAGTCTATTGAAATACTTGAAATATCTATACTATATTTTAAACATTTATCTCATAAAATTGTTTTACATAGAATTATATTTCTAAGCATGTTCTATCAGAACTACCTTGGATATTGGTTAAAATGCTGAATCCTGGCCACACGCCAAATCGACAGAATCAGAGTCTCAAAGATTGAATAGTGAATTTTTAACAAACACATTAATTTGTCTAATGCTTTCTGAAATTTGAGACTCCATGTTGTCTAGGATGAAATATTTTGCCATTATCCTGAAAACCTCACAGACTTTTAAAATGTACTAATAAGAATATAAAATGTAGGTCAATAACAGTCATAAAATCATTGTGGACTTAGTTTAATCACACATAGAGTGCTGAACTGGATACACACCACCCTTTAAGCAACATCCATTTGGCAATATAATGGAGATTTCTGAAAGAGGTCCCCAGGATTATGATGGCTTGAACACTGTACCACATTTGTATTCCTCCTTGTTATTGATTTAATAGGACTTCTTGTATCGAGTGTAAAATCTCTTCATTAATTTATGCATTAATTTACTCATTCAATTAAGCTTACTGAGGACTAAGTGATGGGGATAAATTAAGATATAAATCAAAGTCTTTTCCCTCTGAAGTTAAACTTCTATTTTGACTATGATTGAATCATATGATTGAATCAAATGTCGTGATCAGTTAGCATCAGGTTCAGTACTTATCGACATATATCCTAAATAACAATGGTTTAAGCAACATTGAAGAATATTTTTTATCTCACATAAACATCCCAAAAGTTGGTCCAAATAGGTTACAGTTTCAAGGGCCCATTATCTTTTATGTTGTTAAAACTCTGCATAAGCTTGACCTTATGGTCCAAGATACAACATCAGTAGCCCAGAAAATAGGAGGGAGAAAGAAATGAATAGTGGGTAAAGAGAACATGTGCTCTTTGTCTAAGGAAAACATTTAAGCTTGTGCATCACTAGCTACATGCCAAAATTTAGGCACAAGGGAAACTAAGAAACATGGTCTTTAATTCAAGAAGCCATGGCTAAAAATCAGAAGTTCTAGTAACAAAAAGTAAGATAATGAATAGTGAAGGGCAAATGTTAGATTCTAAAACAATCAGCCTCCTTGGCCTCCAAAATAGCAGTACTCCCTCCTTTTCAGATAACAGAATAACTTCCTCCTCAAATAAGACATCTGGATGTCCCATCTTCTCACTGCAGCCAGCCCCAACCCAGGATTTGGAGGTTCTTCTCCACTTAATTCAATAGTATCTCTTTCTGACTATCCTTTAAGTTAAACTTAACCTTTTACTTAATATATTAAAGCAGCATAGAAAAGGGCAATTAAACTTGCATATGCAAAAAAGGAGAATGGGGAAAAGCATGCAGTCACTGACTATTAATTAACATCAAATTTCTATGGGCAGGCATCACAAAGTATGAGGAATAAGTTCCTTGGAGAGCCCGTTTGATAACTTCTGGCTCACGCTCTGAGGTGATATTCCTTGTCTATTGACTCCCATAGTCCTTGGACCTGCCTCTAGACATTTCTTTGGATATCTTTCTTGAGACCAGAGTGCTTTCAACACCCAGTGGTGTTGGATGGTTGAGGATTAAGGGATTACTTTAGGAGTTAATAGGCTACTTCAGACCAAAGTTGGATTTCATTAGCAAAAAAATTCTCTCAAAAATATAGTAAACAACAGATTTCTTTGTTCCATGTGTGAGTAACTAAATCCTAAGATTTCATTAGACATCATTTCTTTAGCCTGGAAACTCTAGCCTCTTCCTTATTGACCACTGAGCTCTGCTCAGTACCCCTCTCTCACTTAAACTGAGCAAAACTTGAGGTGATCTGAAACCACAGATTTGAGCAGGAAGGCAAAAAACTTTAATTCACTTTTTGCTGCTTCCATTTTTGGCAAAGAATTAAAGGAAACTACTTTAAAAATCTGCATTAGTCTTCATCACCTATTAAGAATTTTCCACCATCACTCGTAACTGCTTTAATTTGGAATACAAAGTAGTTGGCTTAAAATTATTTAAATTCAATAAGCCAACATAAAGTACATACTTATATTCAGATGTAGAGTTCAATGATTTATCAGTTGTGTAACACTCAGTGGCTTTTTTAACCATAGAAATTATAGACTCTCTCTCAACTTAAATGTAGGTCATAGGTAGAAAATGCCTGTTTTAGCATAGCTGTATATCCTTTCATCCATACTTTGTTGAGATCAGAAGCATCCAATATAGATGACATACTAAATTCTTCCTATTATTTTTCAAGGATATGTGGAATAGCTTTCAAAACATGAATGGCAACAGTTTGACTACATTTTGGTTTTGCCATAGCATAGCTTCAATCTCACATATCTTTATTCCAGGCAGCAAAATACAGGATGATTCCAAAGAAGGGGCAAAGAAAACATGTTACAGTCTCTTAAGGACATAAGTCATCACATTTATGCCTATGTACCTTTACCAGAACTTGGTTACATGGTTACACAAAGCTAGGAGATGGGAAATATCATCTTTTGCTTAGACGGAGCCATATTTTCAGCTAAAAATCAGAGATGCTACTACCATAGCAAAAGGAGAAAATGGATACTAAGATTCAATTAGGCATTTCTGCCAAATGTTCTAAGACCATTAAAATAAGGATATATGATTTTAAAATGCATTCCTTCTTTTGAAAAGACTACTGGATCAAGATCATCAAACATAGGCTAATAGTTGTTCCTTACTTGAACCATTCATTCTTTCAGCCAATTAATTAGTACTATTCACATCCTATGCTTTTTAAAAGAAAATTTAAAAAGACAAACACTGACTCAGAACAAACTAACTTACAATTTGACTAATAGGATAAGAGAGCTACATAATTACTAAAGGAAATTTGACAAAAATGCACTTTATCATCAGATTCTATAGTATATACTTTTAGTTGTAGGAATTCGAAGAAACAGGAGATCAGAGAAGTTTAACTTTACCGCTGACTGCATTTGAGAAAATTCTGAAAATACTCCTACTACAAAAAAAAAAAAAAAAACAAAAAAACAAAAAAAACACCAGAATCTACCTCCTGAGAGCCCAATAGGACTTTTGGGGGGTCCAATATGGACACTGGAATTAAAAATAAACAAGCATAAGAAACTCATCATTGATTCTGTTGTGCAGCCATTATTAAGAATCACTGGCTTCTTTCATTACTGAAAATAATAATATTAGTAATATTTTCAGTAATGAAAACAAGAAGTATAATTAAACCCAACCCATAGCAGAATGGCAGAGTAGAAATTAGGCATTTTGATCAGTACCAGGAAAGTGTCCATATCTTTAATGTTTCCTTACAAAAAGTCATGCCAGCTACCCAAGGGTTTAGGAAAAATTATGCCTCCATTATGCCAACACTCCATTTCATCTTTGATCTTTTTTAAGATTTCTTGCTTCCATCTGATGGCTTATATGCAGATTCTCCCTTTTTAAGACTTTTTTTTTTTTTGAATGGGACAGCCATCTGGACTGCTTTTTTTTTTTTTTTAAAGATTTTATTTACCCATTTGACACACACACACACAGCACAAGCAGGGGGAGCTGTAGGCAGAGGGAGATGGAGAAACAGGCTCTCTGAGCAGGGAGCCTGACATGAGGCTCACTCCCAGGATCCTGGGATCATGACCCAAGCTGAAGGCTGATGCTTAACTGACTGAGTCACCCAGGCGCCCCTATCCATCTAGACTTCCATTTGAACTTCTCCCTGCATCTGCCTTAATGCCTTATACTTTACACATACATACACACATATACACACACAGGTAGTCAATCCCCAGACAAATATTATTAACTTCTGTACCCAACTTACATTCCTATGCTGCTAAAACCAGCATCCACTATCCAGGTAGATATTCCAGGAACCTATTCCATATTCCAGGAAAATGGAATAGCACAGACAAATCTTTATGAAAAAGAAAAATCATCCAAAACATAAAGCTCAAATTATAGATTATGAATCTCCAACTCTTAATCTAATTCAGTTTATTCTTAATCTAATTACACATTTTTAAAAACTCCTATTGCTTCCATTTTGTGGTTCCCCGCTCCTTACACATTATTTCACTTTTATCCAGATGACCAATCTCCATACTTTTTCAAGGGTCAGCTCCAAATTTTGTTTCTCAGTTAAGTTTAGTGCATGCAGAGCTGATTGGAAGAATGCCAAAGTTGGTAGAGCAGCATAGTCGATATACTCTCTATTCCCTGATTGTCGGTCAGAAACATCTTTTTATTAGATGGTCTCTTACTTAAACTCAAAATGACCCTATGACAACATCTACTGTTCTCCAGAAGTATTTGGAATTTAGTTAACTACTTACTTGAAGTAGCTTGTTCTGTAAATTACCTTTCTTGTAAATTCAGGTCATTTTTTATTTATTCTTTTCCAAATATGCTCTACATTAACTCTGAAATCTCTCCTCTAGAGCTCGGCCATATAATTATGTTGATTGCATTCACACTTCTTTATTTCCAAAGTGTACCAGGTAATTGTAGAAGTGCAACAGAGTCTATGTGAGGTTCAGATTCATTTACTGTGCTAATAGAAGGTTTGGTTCTTTGGTATTGGCAGCTTAGTAGCTCTCTCTACATACATGTCTAAATTTTGTAGCATAAAGAAAATTACTATCATGAGGGGCTAAATTAATAATCAAAACAATTATTGATGGCATTTTTAAAAGATTAAGCTCTTCAAACTTGCTAAATCTCTCTTATTTGCCACCAGAGATGCAGTTATCAAATCAAACAGAAAATAGATTGTTTTATAGGACCTACCAAACACAAAGAAAATCTCATTTCAAATGCAAAAACTTCTAGAGTCAGGGACTTCTTGTCTCTTGCTGCTTTAAGGATCTTCTCTTTATCTTTGGAATTTGCAAGCTTCACTATTAGATGTCGAGGTGTTGAACGGTTTTTATTGATTTTAGGGGGGGATCTCTCTATTTCCTGGATCTGAATGCCTGTTTCCCTTCCCAGATTGGGAAAGTTTTCAGCTAGGATTTGTTCAAATACATATTCTGGCCCTCTGTCCCTTTCGGCGCCCTCGGGAACCCCAATTAAACGTAGGTTTTTCTTCCTTAGAGTGTCATTTATTTGCCTTAATCTGTCTTCATGGTCCCTTAATTGATTGTCTCTTTTTTCCTCAGTTTCCCTCTTTGCCATTAACTTGTCTTCTATGTCACTCACTCGTGCAGAAGAATGAAACTGGACCACTCTCTTGCACCATACACAAAGATAAACTCAAAATAGATGAAAGATCTAAATGTGAGACAAGATTCCATCAAAATCCCAGAGGAGAACTCAGGCAACACCCTTTTTGAACTTGGCCACAGTAACCGGAGAAGGACAAACAGTGTATGTTCTCATTCATTTGGGGAATATGAATAATAGCGAAAGGGAATATAAGGGAAGGGAGAAGAAATGTGTGAGAAATATCAGAAAGGGAGACAGAACATAAAGACTTCTAACTCTGGGAAATGAACTAGGGGTGGTGGAGGGGGAGGAGGGTGGGGGGTGGGGGTGAATGGGTGACGGGCACTGAGGGGTACACTTGACGGGATGAGCACTGGGTGTTATTCTGTATGTTGGTAAATTGAACACAAATAAAAATTAATTTATAAAAAAAAAAAAACTTCTAGAGTCTACTAGAGATGGTAAAGATGACATTGAATTTAAATAAGAAGCTCTTGCAAATTAATCATAGTTAGAAGTGCTAAATACCAGGAATTATTAAGAAATAAATCTATGAAATACTTGAATTTATATATATATATATAAATATATATATGCTGTGCCCACAGAGGCAGATTTGATATACAGATAGGTGTTCACACTGTATGATTTAAAGTTTGTATCATCATAAAGTTTAGCCAAAGAAGATGCAACTCTTCCTATATTTTACTGGCAGAAATCATTCAAAAGTGTGGAAGACAGAAGCTTTGACATAAGCCCTCCGTCCACAAATGACAAATACAAAAGAGGTGAATATAGACATAGAACTTTTGGATTTGCTTATAGATCTAACCTGCCATTCGGAGTCTCAAAAAAATTTTTTTTCTTTTTGTGCAACCATCACGAGTTTTATTTCAAATTTAATTGAATCACATTTTCAGAACTTATAAAAGAATGAATGCATACACATGTAAGTAAACTGCTTGAATGTTGTTCATCACATGAACATAACCATGAAACCAAGACCCACATTATCAGCACTAGGTGTTCACACACACACTCACACACACACACACAAACACACAATAAATATTTGTTTAATAAATAAGTAAATAAATGAATAAAATAAGGATATATCTGTCATAGTAGAACTTACTTTAATACTTATAAATATTCAAGCAAAAAGAAATCTAATTCATCTGTGGGCTGAGTGTCCTTGTTAGTAGGAAATCCACAATAAAGTCTTTCCATATTACTTTGGGTAAAAAGACAGAGCACCTTACTCTCAAGTAGTCCAGAAAAAATCAAAGCACTTTCTTTGTTCTTCCAACTATTCTTCAAACTAATTGCATACATTTGAAATTGTTTATCTTTTTTGCACATCTTATTTTATTTATTTCAAGTTTTCATTTAAATTCCAGTTAATGACACACAGAGTAACATTAGTTTAGGTGTACAATACAGTGATTCAACACTTCCATTAAACACCTAGTGCTCATCACAAGTGCACTCCTTAATCCCCATCACCTATTTAACCCATTTCTCCTCTGGTAAACGTAATTTTATCTTCTATAGTGAAGCATCTATTTCTTGGTTTGCCTCCCTTTCTTTTTTTTCCCCTTTGCTCATTTGTTTTGCTTATTAAATTCCATGAGTGAAATCATATGGCATTTGTCTTTCTCTGACTGACTTATTTTGCTTAGCATAATACTCTCTAGCTTCATCTATGTTGTTGCAAATGGCAAGATTCCATTCTTTTTTTTTTATGGCGAGTAATGTTTTATTGAATATACCAGATCTTCTTTATTCATTCATCAGTTGATGAATATTTGGGCTATTTGTATGGTTTGTCTATTTTAGATAATGCTGCTATAAACATCTGGTGCATTTATCCCTTTGAATTAGTATTTTTGTATTCTTTGTGTAAATACCTACTAGTGTAATTGTTGGATCATAGGGTAGTTCTATTCTTATCTTCTTGAGGAAACTCCATACTGTTTTCCAAAATGGCGGCACCAGTTTGCATTCCCATCAACAGTACAAGATGGTTCCCCTTTCTCCACATCTTCGTCAACATCTGTTGTTTCTCGTATTGTTGATTTTAGCTATTCAGTGTAAGGTGATATCTCATTGTGATTTTGATTTGTATTTCCTTGATGATGAGTGATGTTGAGCATTTTTTCATGTGTCTGTTGGCCATCTGTACATCTTCTTTGGAAAAATCTCTTCATGTCTTCTGCCCCTTTTTTAGATTATTCATTTTGGGGGTATTGAGTTTTATAAATTCTTTATATTCTTTGGATACTAACCCTTTATCAAATATGTCACTTGCACATATCTTCTCCCATTCCATGGGTTGCCTTTTAGTTTTGTTGACTGTTTCCTTTGCTGCTTAGAAGCTTTTTATTTTGATGTAGTACCAATATTTTAGTTTTAGTTTTGTTTCCCTTGTCTCTGGAGACATATCTAGAAAGAAGTTGCTACACTTATGTCAAAGAAATTATTGTCTGTGTTCTCTAGGATTTTTGTGGTTTCAAGTCTCAGAGTTAGATCATTAGTCCATTTTGAATTTATTTTTGTGTATCATCTAAGAAAGCGGTCCAGTTTCATTCTTTCACATGTATGTGCTCAGTTTTGCCAACACCATTTGTTGAAGAAATTGTCTTTTTCCCACTGGATAATCTCTCCTGTGTTATGACAGATTAGTTGGCCATATAGTTGTGGGTTCATTACTGGGTTTGCTATTCTGTTCTGTTCATCTATGAGTCTATTTTTGTGCCAATAACATAATGTTTTGATGAGTATGGCTTTGTAATATCACTTGAAGTCTAGAATTGTGATAGTTTTGATTTTCTTTTTCAAGATTGCTCTGCCTATCTGGGGTCTATGGTGGTTCCATATGAATTTTAGGATTATTTGTCCTAGCTCTGTGAAAAATGCGGTTGGTATTTTGATAGTGATTACATTAAATATATAGATTGCTCTGGGAAATACAGACATATTAACAGTATTTGTTCCTCCAATTCTTGAGCATGTGATTCTTTTTTTTTAAATTTTTTTTTGTGTCATCTTCAATTTTTTTCTTCAGTGTTTTATCGTTTTCAAAGAACAGGTCTCTCATCTCTTTGGTTAAGTTTATTTCTAGGTATCTTATTGGTTTTGGTGCATTTTAAATGGGATTGATTCCTTAATTTATCTTCCTGCCATTTCATTATTGGTGTATAAAAATACATTATATAATCATAAAGAGGACAATCTAATAAGAAGATATACCATTGAAAATATTTATGCACCCAACATGGGCCATCCAAATATATAAAACAATTAACGCAAACATAAAGGAACTGATTGATAATAACACAGTAAGAGTAGGAGACTTTAAACATTCCACTAACATCAATAGACAGATCATCTAAACAGAAAATAAACAAGGAAACAAAGGCTTTGAATGGCAGACTGGACCAGATGGACTTAACAGATAAAGTCAGAATATTCCGTCCTAAAATGATAGAATACACATTCTTTTCAAGTACATATTAGACATCCTCTAAAATCACATGTTAGGTACAAAACAGTCCTCAACAAATATAAAAGATTGAAATCATACTATGTACCTCTTTGACCACAACACTATGAACTAGAATTCAACCACAAGGAAAATAATTGGAAAGACACCAAATAAATGGAGGTGAGCACCTTGCTACTAAACAATGAATGGGTCAACCAGGCAATCAAAGAACAATTAAAAAAAGAACATGGAAATAAATGAAAATGAAAACATGGCAGTTTAAAACCTTTGGAATGCAGCAAAATGTTCCTAAGAGGGAAGTATATACCAATACAGGCCTACTTCAAAACACAAGAAAATCTCAAACAACTTGACATTACACATCTAAAAGAGCTACAAAAAGAAAAACAATTGAAACTCAAAGCCAGCAGAAGGAAGGAAATAATATAGATTAAGGAAGAAATATATGATATAAAAACTTAAAAAAAAAAGAACAGATCAATGAAACCAGGAACTGCTTCTTTAAAAAAACTTAATTAATAAATCTGTTCCCAGACCTATTAAAAAAAAAGAGAAAGGATCTAAATAAGATCAACAATAGGAGAGGAGAAATAACAACAAACACCACAGAAATACAAACAATTATGAGAGAATATTATGAAAAGCTATATACCAACAAATTGAACAAACTAGAAAAATAGATAAATTCCTACAACACATAAACTATGGAAACTGAAATAGGATGAAATAGAAAACTTGAAGAGACCAATAATCAGCAAATAAAATGAATCAGCAATCACAAAAAAACCCAGCAAACAAAAGTCCAGGGCCAGATGGCTTTCCAGGGGAGTTCTACCACATATTTAAAGAAAAGTTAATATCTATTCTTCTTAACTTATTCAAAAAATAGAAAAGGAAGGAAACTTCTAAATTCATTCTATGAGGCCAGCATTACCCAGATATCAAAACCAGATAAAGACTCCACTAAAAAAGAAAACTACAGGCCAATATCTCTGATGAACATGGATGCAAAAATTCTCAATAAAACACTAGCAAACCAAATCCAACAGTACATTAAAAAAAATCATTCACCATGAACAGGTGGGATATATTCCCGGGCTACAAAGGTGGCTCAATATTCACAAATCGATCAACATGATACACCACATTAATAAAAGAAAGGATAAGAAATACATGACCGTTTCAATGGATGTGGAGAAAGTGTTTGACGAAGTATAACATCCATTCATGCCAAAATCCTCAACAAAGTGGGTATAGAATGAATGTACCTCAACATAATAAAGGCCATATATGAAAAACCTACTGCTAGTATCATCTTCAATGAGGAAAAGCTGAGGGCTTTTCCTCTTTAGTCAAGAACATGACAGGGATGTCTGTTGTCATGACTATTATTTAACATAGTACTGGAAATCCTAGCCTCAGCAATCAGACAACACAAAGCAATAAAAAGCATCCAGATTGGCAAGGAATAAGTCAAACTTTCACTCTTTGCAGATGACATGATACTCTATATAAAAAACCTGAAAGATTCTACCAAAAAACTGCTAGAACTAACTGATACATGATTTCAGTAAAGTAGCAGGATACAAAATCAATGTACAGAAATCTGTTGCACTCCTATATACCAATAATGAAGTCTCAAACTTTAAAGAAGTCTTTCATCTATTGATTCTATATCAAACTGTAGTATATTTAACCTGATGTTTTCTATATCAATATTATTTTATGTATTTTTCTTTCATTCCTGTTTTTTTTTATTAAAGCATAGAGGACATACAATGTTGTATTAGTGTCAGGTGGATAATATAGTGATTTGACAAGTCTATGCACTATACAGTGCTCAATAGGGTAAGTGTAGTTACCATCTGTCACCATAAAAAGTTACTATAATGTTATTGACCATATTTGCTATGTTGTATTTTTTTATCCCCACAGATTTTTTTAATTAAAAAAGAAAAAGAGAAAATGTAATAGAGTGTAATCATACAAGATATTTTCCCATATTAAAATGCCAGTTCAATTAAGGAATATTGGTGCTGGTGTAAGGAAACAGAGAGAGTGTGGATAAATAGGAATGGGATTAAAGATACTGTGTATGGAATTTAGCATGTAAATGTCAGTGGGAAAAGTTGAAGCCTTCAATACATGTTATTGGGACAAATAGCTGTCCAGTAAAGAAAGCTGGTTCCTTTTGTCATCTATTATATCAAAACAAATTTTACATGGATCAAATATTTGTGTTAAAAATAAAGTATTAGAGAAAGCAAAGGCATAAAAGAAACTGAAGCTATAAAGTAAAGGAATAATTTTTTCTGCTCATATAGTTTTATAGCCAAATACCATAAAGAAAAAGATTCAAACTAGAAATACTACTTGCAATATATGTAGACAAACTACAACTTTTCTGCATGTGTAAAGAACTCTTCAAATTACCAGTAACTGCACCTTTTCATGTCTAAACATTTTTTTATTATGTTATAGCATAGCCAAGAAAATCTAGTGCAAGCAAATAAAGTATGATTCAGCAGCAACCATAAACAATTTATTTCTATGTGTAGATGAGATGTCTTATATATTCATTAATGCAAGCAAGTTTCAGAAAAACAAATATAAAATAATCAAATGTGTGTAGAAGGAGAGAATTTCGAAGATACTCATAGAATAGATTTTGTGAAGTGATAGGAAAGAAACTGCATATAGTGGTTACTCCTGAGGAGTGACACTGAAGGAATTTAAACAGGAGAGAGAGACATATTTTTACTTTAACCTAGGTCGACTATTTTATTTTATTCAAATAAAAAGGAATTGGAAAACATAGAAGAGCAAATAAACATTGTCCTTTTGCTTTTGCCCAATGTTTTATGCTCAAATATTTTATTTAGATCTTCCCCTTGGTTGACCGTTCTCTTTGGCCTTGGAATTGCTTATAAATTGCATCAATAAAGCATGTTTTTGTAGATGCTAACCCTGACTTTTCAAATTTCATTTTTGCATTAATAACTACAGCCCGAACAAACTAATCCAATAGCCTGAGATGAAGGTGACCACAGAGTGAGGCAATTAATTCTTGGCAAAAACAGATGAATTTACCCTGAGTGCTCAGTACAAGCTACCATTTGCCAAGAATTTTACTACTGCCAAAGCTTCACATGGGCTGCAGATGACAGGCTTATTCAGGGATTTCTGTCCCCTTAGCCAAACCAATAGCTTCTTTGTAAGCACCCTCTTGGCTGACATTCAGAATTACAAAATGTTAGACCTGGAAGAAACCTTAAAAACAATTTAGTCCAGCCCATTCATCTGGTAAATTAGGAGTCCAAGACTCAGTGATAGTCTGGTCACTCAGCTAGGTGAAAACAGAGCTGAACTTAACATTTCCTAATTCCTAGTCAAACACTATTAACAGTGAGTACGATGGTGTTAGAAATCCAGTAATTTTCAAAGGATTAGACAGATAACTATTTTGCCTCTTCCTCCTCCAGGTCTTTATTGACAATCTAACTAAATTGTTTGGACAAAGTTTTAATTTCACATGATGGTTCATAACAACTGCATAAGCCCTATTCTTTTTTGGCAAGGCTTCCTTTGAGGTGTTATGGTCAAGAGCAAGGATTCTAGAATCACAGTATCTAATTTGAATCCTAGCAACATGACTTACTAGCTGTATAGTCTTGGGTGTGTTAGTCTCTTGGTATTTCAGTATCATCATATATATAATGAGAAAAAAAATAATAATACCTATTTCATAGGGTGCTTATGAAAATTAAGTAATGCATATAGAGATTTAAAAAGTGCCTGGTTCATGAACAATATTCAATAACTACTAGCTCTTCATACACACTAATACTATTATTATTACTAGTTTGTAGAATGTTTCCTGTTCTATTGTAAGTGTCTGATTCAAAATTTATCTGGATTACTGAAATAACACGTCAAATTTCTTCCTGACCACAATCTTCTTTCTTTTTTTTAATTTTTATTTATTTTATGATAGTCACACAGAGAGAGAGAAAGAGGCAGAGACACAGGCAGAGGGAGAAGCAGGCTCCATGCACCGGGAGCCCGACGTGGGATTCGATCCCGGGTCTCCAGGATCGCGCCCTGGGCCAAAGGCAGGCGTCAAACCGCTGCGCCACCCAGGGATCCCACCACAATCTTCTTTCATTTCTTCTCATCATTCCCGCTGTTGTTAGCATTAACTTTATATAATGTTAAGTCTGGTACTGTTATTTCTCCCAAAAAAAACTTTCAGTGGATCCCTATCACCTAGTTAAAAATCTAGACTGCCGGGACACCTGGGTGGCTCAGAGGTTGAGCACCTGCCCCTGGCTCAGGGTGTGATCCTTGGTCTCGAGATCGAGTCCCACATCAGGCTCCCTGTATGGAGCCTGCTTCTCCTTCTGCCTATGTCTCTGCCTTTCTCTCTCTGTGTCTTTCATGAATAAATAAAATCTTAAAAAAAAAAAAACTAGACTGCCTGGCATGGCCTGCCAGGCCACTTGTTTTCCAAGAGAACTAACTGGTCACTGTAAAACCCCTATAAAATGGCCCCTCCCCACTTCATGCATAATAAAATTTTATAATTTTATAGAATGGTAGCTTTTTGTACTTATTGTATCTTGCCTAGTAGCATCTTTTATAATGTGATTTAATTGCATTAAGGTGATCCTGTGTAAAAATTTTAAAGAAAGTCATATTTCAGATTCATAAGTTATAAAAAATTATGTGCCTTTTAATTTAATTCATTGTGTTTAAATTCAGTAGGTCTAGAGATGCTTCACAGTAATTCCAAAATGGTACTATATTTGTTTAGTTAAAATTTACATTTTATAACATTTTCCAACAGTGTAGGAAGCTAATGGTAGCACTTGAAAACTCTTAAATCTGGACCTAGTCATCTTTAGTCCAGAACTCCCTCCTTAATATCTGATATATGATATGAATGGCCTACTGCACATGGAAGTAGCACAGATATTTCAAACTCGGCAATGAGATAATTGCTTTACTTCCTCCATCCCCTATCCTGCATCTTATCCCAAGCATCAATATACACCCAGGTCCCCCAGAGCAAAAGCATGGATGCTTTTCTTGTGCTTCCTTCTCACTCAACTCCAAAACTCAGTCACAAATTCCTTCTGGATCACTTTTAAAACTATTCCATCCTCTCTCCTTCAACAATCATTATTTTCATCATGCCTTCAGGTACTCATCATTTCTCATCCTGACAAATACAGTGATCTCCCCTTCAATCTTCCTGCCTCTAGACTCATCCCACTTGAGTCTTCTAAAGAAAGCTCATCTCCACAGCTACCAAAAGCAAACATCTAAAATATAAGTCTGATCCTTTGACTTTACTGCTCAAAATCCTTAGGAGTCCTCCAAAAGCTTTAAGATAAATTCAAATTCCTCAATCTTCAGATGTAAGGTCTTTCATAAATTTTCTCCCATCTACCTCCCTTAGATTTACTTGTTCCCTTAAATATATCCTTTGCTCCATCCATACATAAGTACTTATATTTCCCAGGATGCTGTGTTGTTTCATACCTCCTTGCCTTTGCACTCTGGATCTTTTTGTTGGAAATGCCTGCATCCTTCTCTCTGCATTACCTTCCTCATTTACTTAACTCTTTCCTACACATTTTTAGAAAGTAGCTTCATATGTCCCTCCATCTCCAGGAAACCTGGACCCACGCAAATGATGTTCTGCATTCTATTAATCCTCCTGCGAATACCCATTTATAAAATGTATCACACTTTTCTAAAATTATCATCCCTCTTCTTTCTATCTTCCTCAGAAATATAAGCTCCTTGAGGGTAGGGGCCTTATATAATTTATGTTTGTACTCTCTAATGTGTTCATGGTGTCTGACAGTCTGTAAGAAAATCCTGAGGTCAGTATAACAGTGGCAACAAAAGTCAGGGAGCAATTTCCAAAGGAAAGAGAAACATTAACATTCCTCCACATTAGGGAGGATCTGGACTTGATTCTTTTACGGAAGTTAGGGGGTTTCCTTATATTGATTATTTGTTTCCTTACATGGACACTCAAGAAATATATGTTGAGGACATGCATGCATGCATGCGTGCATGAATGAATGATACCAGTTGGAGTTCTATTGGAAAAGAACTTTGCATCTCTTCCAATGTACTAGCCCTTTCCAGGCTTTGTATTTTCAGATTCTATAAGAAGAAGGACATCTCAGAGGAAGGGTAATTCTACATCTATTGTAATGCAGACTATTATTTCATCCATTCATAGTATGTGGAATAAGGTGATTCTAATTGCCCATATGGGTACTTCAGAGACTGCTAAATTTTCAACAGTTTTCATAGACAATTGTGAGTGAAAAACACTAGATCCTATTGCAATGATGAGGAAAATAGCATTTGTTTAGCAATAAGATACTGTTTTGTTGAGAATCTGCTTGTTCCATGTCAATGCTTATCCCTCCCACACATAAAAATACTCAAACCTAGAAGTTTGAAGATTTTCTCATTCACCTGAGTTAAATGTGTCCTATTTTTATCTACCCAAGAGGCTTAGTAAGATAAGAGTGCTTTTATAGCTATTACCTAAGCCTTGCTTTAGTACAGAAAGTGGCCTATGGGAAGGAGAAAAAACTTACAACTGAGAATTGTAGCATAGATTTTATGTGGTATTGGCACTGGTTTCAAAAGGTCTATTTCTTTTTATATACATAGACCTCCTTATATTCAGGGAAATGGTTGCACTGTAAACATTTTGATGGACTTTATTCATTTAAAGAAAAAGTAATCTATGTAGAATTTTTGTTACAATGCCAATACAGAAATGATGTTCTGTAACGTGGACAAAAAAATGTTAAGCCCCTCTAATGTTAAAAATCTATAGCTCCCAAATAAAAGATATTAAAGACATGTTTGGGTAAGTTACTTAAAATTTGCTCTCCTCCTCATCTCACAAATTGTCTAATGTATTCCTTTGTTATTGAAAATCTAATTATACAAACAATAATGACTATATGCTACTGATATTTTGGGATGGGTCGAGTCAGGGACTCATTATTGTAAACTTAATTAGTCATTCCCACTAAGAAGCAAGTTCTATGAGAGCAGGAGTATGCTATTTTGTGGTTGCTCACTGCTGGATTTCCTTTTTCTTGTGCAGCTTTAAGCAAATAGTAGGTTCTCCTTGTTTGTGTAGTGAATGAATGGCACCCTTTGGGATAAAAAGTATAGGAGTTAAGAGGGCACGGAACAACCCACCCAATAGAGTTAAACAGGTATTAATTCATTATTTTTACCCCATCCAATAAGGATATAGTTAATAGAGCAAATAGAATATACATAACACTATTTACACTAATATCTACACAGTTGTGGTTTTAGGTTGTCTTTTAATAGATTACACAGCCAAAATAGGCAAAATCAATTGAGCAAAATTTCATTAAGATATTTTTAGAGATATTCAGCAGAACTGTTTGGGAAATACATTTAATGAAAAACCAGAAGCAAGGAACACTTTTCAACAATAGTTTGTGAGAAAAAGTGTTCATTTTCCAATGTACTATAGCCTCCAATTTAGTAGGTCTTTGCTAAATAACTACCATGCATGAAGCAGAGTCCTGGGTGAGGGGAAAACATCAAAAATTATCCTCTACCAGTCCCTTCAAGGGGGTTTTTGGTTCATGTTGTTGGATCACCCTCCTTCCCTTAAAATGAAAATGTTTCTTATTTTTTTTTCTTTCTATTAGGACTTTGGTATATTAAGATGATGCAGGACCTTCTGAGGTCATTCCAGAACTTTATACATTGTTGACTTCTGTGATCAGAACAGTATTTAGATAGATCTTCATTGGAAAACCTCCAAAGCAGACTGCATGATAAGTTTGAAAAGTCTGATAGCAAATTGAATTTTAAACTAAAAATATTTAAAGCAGAACTTTTTCATAAGTGATGGATATCAAATGTTAATGGAGGCTCTTGTTGATTTCTTCCTCCATAGTAATTTAGGAGTAAGTTCTCTAGATGTGCAGATTAAACAGTGTCATGTGGCTATAGAAGAGATAAATTTAATTGTTCTATTAGATTCAGGGCACTGTATAAAGTATGTCTCATTCTGACAAGTCATCCAACCTGTATGGATTCTGAACCTTGAATAGAATTGTTCTTTTTAAAAATTCCATAATAGCTTGCTGAGTACCTGAGTCAGGCCCTGCATTGGGCTCAGTACTTCAGTTAAAAGGAAAAGAAAGAAGAAAGAAAAGAAGAAATAAATAAAGAAAGAAAGAAGAAAGAAAGAAAGAAAGAAAGAAGAAAGAAAGAAAGAAAGAAAGAAAGTTGTTTATTACATTACAATGTAGCAGGGTAGTTTGGGAGCATCTAACAGAGTGTGTGGGTCCAGGAAGATTTCCCAAAAACAAATGATATCTGAAAAAGAATAGCCAGGCAAAGGAAGAAGAGATAAAGCTGTGTCACAATCAAAGAATTGAAGGGTTGAATGGTGTGTGTGTGTGTGTGTGTGTGTGTGTGTGTGTATGCATACATATGTGTGTTTGAAAAGGAATTAGGGAAGAGAGGAAGGGTATGAAAGGTGTCAAGCTGGACATATCAATTGAAATCTATAGGCCATGATAATAACTGCAGACTTTCCTCTAACAGCAAGAGAAGTCTTGATAGATTTAATGAAGGGGAGCAATGTCATCAGATTGGTGAAGAACCCAGGCTGCAGTGTGGATAAAGTCTTGCAACAATTGATAGGGAAGGAAGGTGAGCAAGTTAGGTGGCTGTCATACTCATTCAAGTCAAAGATTATGGTGGATTCATATAGGATGGAAGCAGCAGAAAATGACAAAATTGGTGTATTTAAGAGCTATTTAAGATATAATGCAGACAAGATGGATGGATGGAGGAAAAAAAGGTTGAAAGTGATTTCTGGGTTTCTGGATTGAATATGAGTGTCACTGTTTACAGAGCTAGCTAGTAATTATTTTCTTGATTTTGGCAGTAGCAAGAACTGACAAAGTCATAGCTAGGTCTTATCCACAGGAAAAACACACACAAGAAGAGCAGTTTCAGAATATGCCCTTGCCTCTTTTATTAAATAATAATTCCTGGATAGACAGTAGTTCATAAGAGTGCTAGGGTATGACAATCTGTATTTTGAAAAAAAGTCAATGTGACGTAAGAGATGTACAAAGATGTGGGGATGACTAAGATAGTTAAAAATCAAAGAAGAACATGGAACACCTGTGTGGCTCAGTTAGTTAAGTATTTGACTCCTGGTTTTGGCTTAGGTCATTCTCTGAGGTCTGTGGGATTGAGTCCCATATGGGGCACCCTGCTCAGTGGGCTGTCTGCTTCTCTCTCCCTCTCCCTTAGCCCCCCCCCCCCGCTTTCATACTCTCTCTCTCTCTCTAAAATAAAAATAAATCTTTAAAAAAAACAAAGAAGAACAAAGAAAATTTTGGTGAAAATGGTTTTATAAATAGCTTCATTCAAACTAATTTCAAACTAAAAATGTCTCTGGGGAGTCCATTAAAAGAAATTTATATGCATCAGACACTGAAACACAGATAAAACTGACTTAATTTTGTATGTACTGATGCTTCAGCATACTCTGTCTCAGTACTTCAATAAATAATAAAATGAAGTATTGGCTTGGCATATAACTATTTAACAGCGCTTAGTTCACTTGAAGATTCTACAGTTTGGATATTGGGTTTAAAACTAAGACAAAAGTTTTCTACAGACTGATAAGAAAGGAGGACAGGTAAGAGGAAGGAGATTTGAGCTATTGTAATTGGGGAGAGAATGGCTAGAGCTATAAAAGCACATGCAAAATGCAGATTTAGTTGATGCCATTAGAATTATTTTCTAAGACTTTGGAATTATTGTCAAGATTTTGATCTCACAAAATGGCTGATAAACTGTATTCATTTGATTTATTGTGTCAAGTACAAATATTCCTCATTCATTCATTCATTCATTCATTATTTGACAAACATCCATTGAATACTCAATATGAACAAACATTGCTAGAATCTAGGGTTTAAAGATAGGTCATACTTGGCATCTTTTCTCAAGAAAACAGAAGTTTTCTTTGACGAGAACAGCCATTAACTTCACAATGACAGCACTATGTCATAAGTACTACAATCAAGAACGTACAGAAGAATGGCAGAAAAAGAAGTCTATACTTTAGCAATCATTAGATGAAGAAGGGGAGAATGGGAAGAATGAAAATTCTAAGTGAGAAAACTGCGGGCTCTTAAGCATGATGACTGTGGGAACTACAGAAAGTTCCATATAACAGAAACAAAGGTTGTGTGGGGATACCGGTGGGCAATGAGCCTGGAGTAGCAGGACAGGAATCAGACAAGTTATTAAGAGTTTCGTATGCCAGGCAAAGGGGGTTTTGGATATTGTCCTGAAGGCTACAGGGAATTGTTGAAGGATTTTAAGCAGAGAAGTGACACAATCCAATTGCCATTAAATATATTACGAAAGCCGGTGATCAGACATGAACTCCCAACAGCCAGTTTTGAGAAGTTGAAGAATTTTGCTTACAAAGATCTACCAAATAATATGTGGGGGTCACATTTAATGAATGATAAACCTTGACTAAAGCGAAGAGTATATAAAGCACTAGTAGACTCATTCTGGCGATGGAGCAGATCTCTACTCTAAAAAATAAAGAAGACTGCTAGCAATGTGAAGACAAAAAATTAAAATATATATATATATATATATATATATATATATATATATATGTCTCAAACAGTCTTTGGACTGTATCCTACAGGGTGTAATAAGTAGCTGAAGTGAATAGTTTGGAAACTACTATTAGACTTTAATCCCCAGCAAATGCCCTGTGGTCATATTCATTCTAGACACTGAGGAAAAAAAAAATTACTAAAAGTGTACTGATGTTTTACAGGGTCATTCCAATTTAATTGCCAGTGTGGAACACTTCCAGGCATGATTATTTTCTACTATGGCTGTTTTATAACAGAAATACCTTAAGTGGTGAGGTCTCAGTTTCATATCCTATTTAGCCAAGAGATAATGACTCTTTAGTAATCATGGAGGAACTTGTATATTGAGATGATGCTAATCACCTTCATTATAGGTTATATGCTTATTCAAACAATGTTCTTTAGTAATTGCATACATTTACTCAAGCAAGTGATAAAATTTAATATTTTATGGAAATATTCTCAAACAACTATAGCAGGAAAAGTTGGCTGACAGGGAATTAGAACAAAGAAGAAAATACATGAAAAAACTACAAACCCCATATCTTCTAATTTTTCCTTTATTATTTTATTTTTCTTTATTTCACTGTTTCTTATTTAAAAATAAAGGGATACACTGAAGTTGTTTAAGAAACAAATGAAAAGTAATAAAGAATTACAAAGAACTCAAATTCTGTGAAGCTAAGATATTAATACAGGAAAAATAGTCACCAAGGATGTTCACTGTGGACCAAGCAACAATCTAACTCACTTATCTCAATATACTTTTTTTTTTAAGATTTTATTTATTGATTTGAGAGAGAGTGAGCAGGAGCAGAGGGAATGGGAGAAGCAGACTCCCCGCTGAGCAAGGAACTTGATGTGGGGCTCCATCCCGGGACCCCAGGATCATAACCTGAGCTGAAGGCAGACACTTAACCAACTGAGTCACCCAGGCCCTTCTCTTTCTAATTTTCTACCATAACAAACTGTTTCCTCCTCAGAGCCTTGTTGTTACCTGTTTCCTCTTTTTTCTCCCAGATCTTACAGCTGATTCTTTACCATCAGATTTCAGTTGACCCCCTGACTACTCAATCTAAAATTAACACTCAAATGTTTTCTATCATATCACTTAGTTTATTTTCTTCTTTGCACCTAGTATACAATAATATCATATATTATATATATAATATACATTATAAGCATTTTGTTAGAAGAAGGATGACTTGAGGGATATAATAATGAAGCAACTTTATTTGGATTAAAACTTTAAGGTTATCTAATAAAAACTTATTGAAGAATTTCCTATGACAGCTTCAAGAGGTTATCCAGCTCTGCTGTTAAATAGACTTAGAGAAGACTTTTTATCTTATTGTTCCAGCTACTCTGTAGTTGGAAGATTATAATTTTTAAAAAAAATTCCTCATATTTATATGAAATATGCTTTGTTGTAACTTTACCACTAATTCTACTTTGTTCCCTTTGAAGCTATATAAAATCAATCTACATACCATGTTTACATATTAGTTTTTTTCCAGTATTTGATGGAACGTAAGTTATTACAAATTCAATCTTTGAACAGGAATGAGAACACCATAGTGTTCTGAAGAGATGGTTGTTTTGAGAGTTTATTAAAATATCTAGGAAACAGTAACCAAAGTAATGACACTATCAGACAAAAAAGCAAACAAGAATTTACTGAAGTCACTACAATGGTATGTTGGTCCTTCATTTTGCTGCCATGGAAATGGGGAAAAGGCAGCACAGATGCAAGCTCAAGAAGATGGGGTTGACTGGTCACTGGTAGACTAAGGTGTTCATCTTGTAGTTTATTTTAAGCAGAGGGTGAAGAAACATCAACCATTAAAAACAGCTTGAGGTTTTCAGTTATTTTTCTTTAATCTGTAACAATATTTTGTGCCCCAAAAATAGTACCTTTGTATTGGCTTGCCACTTTCCAATGGGATTAGAGGAATGGTTCCCATTATATAGCAGGGGAAAATAAATAATTTGTGAGGCTATTTGCTATACTAATTATATCAAAAAGGGTTAGAACCATATGAAAATCTGGGAAAATTCATAGATAGTTGAAATATTAAAAATTTCCCTTCAAGTTAAATTTCATGCACATCAAATCAACTATTTTTATAGTTTCAACCCACTGGTCATTCAATTTAGTTTAATGTGTATTATTTAAGTACTGAATATGCACCAGGCTCTGCGCAAAGATACAATCCCTGTCCCCAAGAATCTCACAGTTTGGCAAAGAAATCTGTAAATGAGAAAATATGGGTGTCAAAACTCCAGTGTTGAATAGGAGGAGAACTGAGCACTGGACATTCCAGTGTTGGATAGGAGGAATATTGAGCACTGGACACTGGACATAGAGAAATGTATGAAGAACAAATGAACAAATTTTCTAGAAATTCTATAATTTTTTCCTACATGTTTCAGGTACTAAATAAAAACTAACAGACAAACCAAGAAATAAGACAAGAGACTAAACAAAAATATAAATAGATCCACCAACATGCCAGATATTGGCTATCAGAACACAAACTTTAAAATAACTGTAGTGAAGGGGCACCTGGGTGGCACAGTTGGTTAAGTGTCTGACTCTTGTTTTCAGCTCTGGTCATGATCTCAGGGTTATGAGATAGAGCCCTGCATTGGGCTCTGTGCTCAGGGCAGAGTCTGCTTAAGATTCTCTCTGTTACTCTCCCTCTGCCCCTACCCCCATGCTCAATGTCTCTAAAATGAATAAATACACCTTTAAAAAATAAAATGGAATAACTGTGGTTAATATGCTGAAAAAGTAGAAAAGATGATGGCAATTTTCACTAAAGAACTGAAATGTATAAAATTAATCAAGTGGAAATAGGGAACACAATAATTGAAACTGAGAATTTAATAGATGAGTTTAACAGGAGATTGGACTCGAGAAGATTAATCAAATAGAAAATAAATTAATGGAAAATATCCAGCTGAAGCACATAGAGAAAGACAGATGGGATATAGTTTGAAAGTGTATAATAATTTATAGGGCCTGAAACCAAAATTCCAGAAGGGAAGAACAAAATAATAATTCAGAAGCAATATTTAAAAGGATAATCAGTGATAATTTTTCAAAATTATAAAAAAAAATCGATTCACAATTTCAAGAAGCTCTAATAAAAACAAAAACAAGGAAAAGTATGTCATAGTAAAATTGCTGAATACCAAAAGCAACAAATACCTTTTTCTGGGGAAATGCACATTACCCTTAAGGATAAACTGTGAGTCCTATGGGTTCATTTCTTAACAATGGACAGGAGAAGATAAGGGAATTATAACTTTAAGGTGTAAAACAAAAAAGTAAATGTCAGCCTAAAACTCTTGCACAGAGAAAATATCTTTCAAAAGTGAATACAGGACAATCTATTCTTCCAAAAAAAAAAATTGAGAGAATTTGCCATCCGTAGACTCCTAAACAAAGAGAAAATAAAGAGAATTTTTAAGGCAAAAGGAAAATTATCTCAGATGGAAGATTCTTCCATGGATGGAAGAAATGGAAGAAAAATGAAGAAAATGAAGAAGAAATGAAGAAAAATGGAAAAAAAATATATGGGTAAGTATAAATTAACAAACTTAGTCATGGTATCTTAAAAAGTTTAACATACATGTAGAATTAAGATACACTTCAACAAAATTACAAAATTTCAGAGTTAAAGAGTTTATAATTCTGGCATTCTGGGATATGGTATAAGTATTAATTTCCCTAGAATTTAATAAGTCAGGACATACTATATAATCTCTAGTAACACTGAAAGAATAGTAAAAGAATATGTAACTAAGGGGCTAACAGATTGGTATTCTTAGTATGAAATAAACTCTTGGTTAATAAAAAACAAGAAGAAAAAAAGAAACATAATAGTAAGATGCCTGATATTTACCTAAATGTATCGATAATTACACCAACTGCTAATGGACAAAATACTCATATTTGATTATCAGAATGAATGTACCAAAGTTTGCCAGATTTAGCAAGTGAATATACAGGATACCCACTGAAATTTGAATTTCAGATAAACAATGAAAAATGCGTTAGTATAAGTATGTACCATACACTATTTAGAATACACCTACACTGAAACAGTATTCATTGTTTATCTTAAATTTATTTTTTAAAAGATTTTATTTATTTATTCATGATAGACACACAGAGAGAGGCAGAGACACAGGCAGAGGGAGAAGCAGGCTCCACGTAGGGAGCCTGGGACTCCCGGATCACGCCCTAGGCCGAAGGCAGGCGCTAAACCGCTGAGCCACCCAGGCTGCCCAGTTTATCTTAAATTTAAATTTAACTGAATATGAAGTATATATCTAGAAACACTAGCTATACTGTTAGCACTAACAGAGTCTTCAGTCCTGTGCTGAAGAATGTGACTTCTGGAAGAAGGACTTCCCAATATGCAGCCTCAGAATTAGACAGATTTAGCCATCTACGAGCACTACCTCAGGGAAACCTATCCACTGAAAATTCAAAGCCTCTTCATGGAGACACAGAAATACATACCCAAGTAAATGCTGCTACCAAAAGAGAAATCTTAAACACAAGAAAAAAAAGATTGAAAGTAATATGTTGCAAAATAAAAACAAAAAACACAAAGCATACACCGGAAGAGTACTAAGCAAAAGCAGCTTAGTTATACTAATTTCAACCCATGTAGACTTAAAGGCAAGGAGCATTTCTAGGTATATACCCAATAGAAATAGAGGCACATTTGTATCAAAAGCCACGTATGATTGTAATCATAAAGCTTTTTTCGTATTATTCTAAAACTTAAAATAACCTCAAACCCCATTAATAAAGAAATCCAAAATGTGATATATTAACACAATGGAATACTATAGGAGATTGAAAAAAATTGCTATGCACAAGTACTTGGATAAATCTCATGAAGAGGTTATTGGATGAAATAAATTAGACAAAAGAATGTAAATTGTATTATTCCAATTATATAAAATTTGGAGGAAAAAAAGATAAAAATAACCTAATATGATAAAAGTCAAGATAGTGGTTACTTTGAGGAGGAGTTTGTGTCTTTAATGGGGCCCAGGGAGGGCTGCTGGTAATACTATATTTTTAATCTACGTGGTGGTTACGTAGATGTGTTCATCTTGGGAAATCTCATTAAGCAATGTGCTTAGAATTTTTGCATTTCTTATCGCCATACTACACTTCAATCAAATAGTGACCTTAAATAAACATGGTACTTAATGTGCTATTAAATAACATGTATAACCGCAGTGTAGTGAAATAATATAAAGGAAAGAAAGCTGAACTCCTGTAGAAATACCTAAGCAGGGCTTTGGGAGACAAGCACGAATGAGGATGAGGAAGTGCGCCTGGAAAAGCAGAGAATACACAGTGGAATGGTGTGTTTGGAGAACTGCAGGCACCTGAATACAAGCCGCCTTTCCTGCGCCAACGAGAAGCAGCAGGATTTGAAGCTGCAAATATAGGTAATGCCTGCTTCAAGGTTGAATCTCGAGGGCCCAGTGCTTCATATACCTCCGATGACCCCACTCACTCTCCTAGCCTCCCTTCTAATTTTAGCCCTGGCTGGCTTGATGCAGCCTTCACCCCACGTCGTGCAGATGATGTCTGACCTTAACCCTGTACTGCATGTTTTTGACTTTTCACCCTGGAAAGGCTCCCGTGCCATAGATGCCAGAGTACACATTTCTCAAGCACGTGTGAGCAGCCCAGAAGTGCAGGCTGCTCCATCCAGTAGGAGACAGAGGCTTACAGATCAATGGTTCTCCTGGTCAGTCCTAAGGTGGGTGATTTCTGAGTTTTCTGTATGATGCTTAAGGGTTTGGAGGCAGGAAGGAGCCCTGCTGCCTTCAGTGACTTTGATAACACCCTTATATTGGATTTCCTCTTTCTGTCTCTTTCCCAAATCCCACTCCAGGAGATTAGCTCCCTAATAAGCTGCATGCACCCCAAGACTTTGGCTGGGTTTCTGCCTTAGGAGAAAACACAAACTAAGGATTGTGGATTCTATCCTGCAGGGTAGGGGGAACCCCAGTCAAGGGTGGCTGTGCAGACCCATGAAGGAGATTGAGGAACAATGCTGGCCAGGAACTCCCCAGGAGACTGTTGGAGTCTTTGAGAGACTGGATAAATCACCCCCTTCTTCTCTGAAGCAGTGAGAAATAGGACAAAAAAGTAAAGTGAATGGGAGGTAAAGATTACCTTTATCTTTGACAGAGATCATATCGGAGAATCTGACTCACATCTTTAGGCAGATGGGCTTCCTCTTACGGAACCTCAGATTTAGATTGACCCCCTACAGGGTTAGGGCAGTAAGACCTCCCCACTGCAAAATAGCCTGCCCCTAAAGATGCGGAGCAGACTATCTATATACATGCAGGCTGGCGAAAAGGAGGCATTGATTCCCAGTAATCTAGGGAATGCAGAACAGCATCGGTGAAAAGCAGCATTTGGGCTGAATCTCTGTGGGCGAAAAGAGTTTTGACAGGTGTAGACAGATTGCATATGAGATAGTGCTGTGCAAGTGATTAAATGCTAAACCAAATTCATTACCATGGTTTAGGAAATAGTTACAGGAGATAGATGACCTAACGGAGGATGCAGGTAGGATTTTGAGTATTTATTCATTTCTTCTTAGAAAGTTAAGTAGAATTCAATCTTAGATTGAATGGTGGGTGAAATTCTGAGCTAAGATGCCAATATGAAATAACTATAGTCCTCCACGTTCCTTCCCCACAGCCAAATTCATATTCATTAAACCCCTTTCCCTTGTTGCTAAGCAGAAGATGCAAGAATACATTACAAATCATAAATATTAGCACAGTAGGATTTGCAAGTCAACCTGTCCTATTATGAATGCAGCTGCAAAGTTCTAACCTTCTGTGTTCTTGTCCACATTTTGTACAGGCTGGGAATACTTCCCCCAGGATAGATAATCAGCCCCAGGAAAGGCAGTAAATGCTTGTAAAGCAATGTCATTTTTTTTCTATAATAAACACCCTCGTTTAGGGCCCTCACATTTACTGTTGCCTACGCATAAATGCAGGTACATGCATGAGTGAAGGTTTATGTTCACCACCACCCCACACACAAGCATGCATAATCCACTTGGAAATATGCAAAGCACAGATAATATGTGAAAGGCTACAGTATAGTTTCCCAACATATAAAATACAAATTCTTGCCATTTTCATTTTAAAGGTAAGATGCAGGCTTAAAATCCTTTTGTTTTGTTTTGGCTTATTTATCATGCCTGGTCAGAGCAGAAATTATATAGGATCTGGCATTTTATGACTTTCTCCCCAGACTATCCAGAGTCAGGACCTGTGGCTATCAGATTGTGTCAAAGCTTCATTTATCTCTTCCCTCCTGCTGCCTGCCTTTTGACCATTTCCCTGCTAATTAAGCCTGAGAGCAGGTGGAGAGAGGGAAGCTGTTAATCTCTATTTATTCCCTTTCACAGTTCAGATTTAGAGGAAAGGATAAATAAATATGGGAAAAGTGAGGTTGGATGCTGTTTTAAGATTTTTGCTGATTTCTCTCTGTCTGGATATACTGTGATTCAGTTTTATCTTAAAACACCAAGTTACTAATGTAACATTATTAGCGATCATTCATTTGACTGAACTCCCTTCACTAATTCAATTGATGTCCTACTAAGAGTTAGGTCCTGTGTTATCTGTGAGAGAAGAGTGAACAAGACTGCCCTGCTTTCTGCTATCATGGAGCTCATAGACAAACCTGAAATACAGACAAAGTAATTGAAACAATACAGACAAGTAATTGAATACACACAAGTAATTGAAAATGTGATCTATGAGGAGGGTGAAAGCAGGGACACAGACATGAGGGCACATGCACATAAGATGAAAGGCATTGACAGAGCAAGGGGACTTGGGCTTTTTCTCTCATCTTTCCTATATACTCCAGATTCTCAGACAAAGGGAATGATGAAAATAAGACTGACTTAGATTAATAGCTAAGCTAATAAGCTGCCACTCTAAATAGGAAGCTGAACTTTCTTTCTTTCTGGTCAATCTCTCAGAAGGTCCCTTGGTAGCTTATTATATATCAGGTTCATTCAATAAAATCCTCCCATCAGGTTCTTAAAGGGTCAAGTTTCAGAGTGTGCTCCAGTTAAAATCATTTCTGTCATTGATGGAACCACAGGATAGTAAGCACTATCCTTGGACCCTTGCAAATAGCACCCCATTACATTAATGATAAAAATTAAAATTGGATATTTAAGTGATATTTTTAAAAAATCAAATAGCTGAGATAAACTCAGATCTTTTGGCTCTAATATATGGTGTCAGAATGAGTTATACTCTTTCTGGTGAAGCTTCTAGTAATTTTATAACAAGCCCATAGAGGAGGCCAAGCACATATATAATTTTTTTGGATTTAGATTTCAAATCATGGATTTAAAACTACCATGCATCCTCAGAAAATAAATGAAAAATTAAAACTACCTTCTTAGACTGCCATCTGATGACCTAATTTGAAAAAAAAGTATTATAGATTTTTGTTGTTGTTGTTGTTAGGTCCATATAATTTTAGGGACTTAAAAGTTTGTTCTTGATGAACCCAAAGGGGTACCTAGTAATTGCTACTTGATTTCTCAGGGTTCCTGCATTTTCTTTTAAGTCTTATGATGGAGAATTAGTGCATTGCAAATTGCCCATCTCTTAATTATAGGATATCCCTTTTGTTATTTTTTGAAAGTGAAACAGTAAAATTTTGTTATTTTTAGGTAGATTCAGATTTAAATATATTTCTCAAAGATTTGATCCACGCCTTATTTAGTGTTTCTTGTCAGAATTATCTTGTGGATATTGTAGGAGTTATCAAACTGGTTGTTCACTGTCAAAATTACTAAGCCAGTTTTTTTTTTTAATTTCTATTAACTTCTTTTGTAAGGTGAGGACGATCTCTGAAAGAGGAGCTTTTTTTTTTAAAAAAAATTACTTGTTTATACATGGGAGACAGAAGAGAGAGAGGTAGAGACACAGGGAGAGGGAGAAGCAGGCTCCCTCCAGGGACCCCGATGTAGGACTCAATCCCAGGACCCTGGGATCATAACCTGAGCCAAAGGCAGACACTCAACCACTGAGCTACCCAGGTGCCCCTGGGGAGCTATTTTTAAGCAGGCCCTGAGCATATTCCTTCCTTCGTCCTTTCTCCTAATTTGTAAGGTCAATGATATCCACCTCTTTGACTAATACGAAAGCCTATCTGTATGAAATCAGCTTATCTAAATATATTAGGAATGTCCAGCAGTCCTGTTTCATGGAAATTAAATGAATGAATAACTTTATGATGAGAAAATCTCAAGGTCATGGCCATTGCTGCTTTAAAACTAAAGGAGCAAATCTTGAAAACAGTTTGCTTTTGCTCTTTCCATGGTAACAGCTCAGTGGTCATCTTTCTCTTAGATGCACCTTAAGAGCATCTCCAAGGTCCAGGCAGTAAGAACAATGGGAGATGATGGGGCCAGGGGTGGTTTGTTGAAATATTAAATAAGCAACAACTCTGCCTTATGAGGTTTAAAGATGGTTCCTCTAAAACTGTTCAGAAGTCTGTTAGGAATCAGAACTAGTCTGCCATCAAGGAATAATCTTAGTACAATCACTATGTTTGGAGACATCTGTGTATTATGTTAGTATATTGTGTTTATTACAAGTAAATATTTCCATACAGTTAAAATAGTGGTTGGGGTCACATTAACTTTAAAAAAAATGATTTTATTATGGGGCATTTATCTATTGGGCAAATATTTCTATTTGGTGGCTTCTTACTCTGGTCGTGAAGCTTGAAATCTGAGCTGTGAATGTTGCAAACATAATCATTGGTGTGAAGGAGTGATAAACATAGCTTAGGCTTGTGTTTGTGGGTTCTCTCGTTTCCCCTTTCACATCTTCAAGGAAACCCTTTCAGCAATTGTATGCTCATGATATACCAAAGCGTCCTTCATCAAAATCATGTGGAATCTGACGAAGGCTTTAGAAAACAAATCATGGTGCACTTAGGTCAGTACACTTATAAAATGCATTTATTAATTCTCAAAACCTCCTTGTCTTTCATCTCAATACTTTCCTATATTTGGGGGAATAAAAGGATTTCCTAGTGTTCAATGACTTTCAGGGATCATCAGAGCAAACAGAAGAATATTTGGTGGGAAGTTGGGGTGAGGAACACAGCAATGGTGAGGAGGAGGGGGAGCATCTAGAATTGTTTATTCTAAGAGAAAAAAACAAGTGTTGAATTCTTTTGATTTTATTATGCTTTGAAGCCTTTTGAGTCCTATAGTAATACATAGATTAAGGAACCCACTCTTTCTGGGTGTAGTGGAATGTTTATGAACAAGATGATTGACAAGGCAAGAAAGGTTTCTCAGAAATTCTGTAATTCAATGTAAAATGAGGTACATGATTAATGTAAACTTGAGATTCTCATAAGGGCACTCATAACTTATTTGAGAAATAATCTCTATAATGCAGAGCATTTCTGTCAAGATACACATATTTTTTTAACAAAAAAAAAAGTATTTGTAAGATATCCTGAGGTTAGCCAATAAGGATGCTGGAGCCTGAGAGTCCCAGTTATCCCAAGCTGTATACCCCACAGCTCATCAGCAAGGTATACACCTGTAGCCCATCTGCATGGCATATACCTGAAAGCTATTTGTGACTCACTGATAGGAAAGCTCTGCACAGTATTAGCTTTTTACAAGTAGATTTCCATCCTTTTGATCTTTATTAAATGATACCACATGCACTCAAAAGAAATCAATTTGATCCTCAGCTCTGTTTCTTTATTGGGAAGTGTATCTGATTTGTGCTAATGATAGAAATTAGTCTTCAAGTGAGTTTTTATTGAGTATCTTGCCATTTTGTGTCAATTACAGATCTGAGTAACACAAAGATATAAAATAGTTGAAATAAACACAAGTTGAAAGGAAAAAGCATGCTCTTCAGTAAGATCTTTGGCAGTGGCTGGTCCTCTAAGAAACAACCACATCAATCTCATCTTGTGAGAGAAATGTCTTTATATCCTAAGCAGGTGATAAACTACCATAATAACAATAAAAGGTACATGGGTCTACTTAATTATCTTCACTAAATCTGAACAACAGAACAGCCTGTCTTCCAACCCTATTCCACTGCCACTCTCTCCCCCACACATACTACCATTCAAAGTCATACCCACTTTTAGCCCCATATTACATGCTGGAGGAGAGGATTTTAAAAGTAGTGATTGAGCCATCTGATATCCTCTAATTGCAACAGTTTCACAACCTTGTTACTCAATACAGTAAACTGGGAAGCTTTTAGAATTTACCTTTATCCAGGTACCATTAAATCATATTCTCTGGTGCTGGGGAGATATCAAGATGCCCCAAAGTAAAATAGTTTATAAATAATGAGGCTATGGATATGCTAACATGCAGTGCATGTTTGAATTCACAGAAGTTACTGATCACTGTTAGCTGAAGTTTTTAAGAAAAAAAAAAAACATGATTAAGAAGATTAGGGCTTGGAAAAAAAAAGAAGATTGGGGCTTGGGCTAGAAGATGCAAAGGGTATTTTAGGTGGAGGCCTACGGAGAGCCTGATGGAAGGAAAGAGTAGGAGCTATGCCTGAGACCTCAGAAGAACTCAGATTGTTTGGGAAAAGTGATGAGACAAGCCTGGATGATTTTAATATTTATTTGGGAATCAATGGGAATATATAACTGGGTGAGACCAGTGACAGAGATGCTTGAGTAGACATCCAATGGCTCATCCTGGAATTAAAATGATTCTCATCAGACAGGAAAGGAACAGGATTAGAGAGGATAACATCCAGGACCAACATCCTTTGGTCACAGTCTGCTTTCTGCAGCGAGGTTAATGACTTAGAGCTATCACTCTTTTCCCAACACATACCTTTCTTGTCTATTACCTAATGTTCACATATCCCTCACACCTAGTTTGTATGTGCAACCATTGATGTGCATTTGCATTTATGGATCTTATTCCTGGGATTTCTCATTACAAAGCCCCTAATGGCAGTTCAAGAGTTTTTTTTTTTTTTTTAAGATTTTTATTTATTTATTCATGAGAGACACAGAGAAAGAGGCAGAGACATAGGCAGAGGCAGGCTCCTCGCAGGGAACCCGACAAAGGACTCAATCCCGGGACTCCAGGATCACACCTTAAGCCGAAGGCAGACGCTAAACCACTGAGCTGCCCAGGGATCCCGCAGAAGATTTAAGTAGTTATTTTTGCAGTAATAACCAGCTCTGCTTTGGTTACATGGACTTGGATAAATCACTCAAACCCTTCAGATTTGGTTTCTTTACACAGAGATGAGGTAAGACTGGGTATTTTAAAACATAAAATATAGAACTAACATCAGGGCACCTATATGGATCAGTCGGTTAAGTGTCTGACTCGTTTTTTTTTTTTTAAGGTTTTATTCATTTATTCATGAGAGACACACAGAGAGAGGCAGAGACAAAGGCAGAGGGAGAAGCAGACTCCATGCAGGGAGCCCGATGTGGGACTTGATCTCAGGACCCTGGGATCATGACCTTAGCCAAAGGAGAGGCTTAACCACTGAGCCACCCAGGCGCCCCCCCTCCCTTTTTAAAAAAGATTTTATTTATAACTGTCTGGCTCTTGATTTGGGCTCAGGTCATGATCTCAGGGTTGTGAGATCGAGCCCCGTGTTGTGGTACATGCTCAGCAGTCAGCTTGAGATTCTTTCCCTCTTCCTCTGCTTCCTCCTGCTCACACGCTCATAGATAGATAGATAGATAGATGATAGATAGATGATAGATAGATAGATAGATAGATGATAGATCAATCAATCTCCCATCACAAGCATTTTGGTGACCACTCTCTGCCATACAAAAGGCAAGGCTTGTAACTAAAGATTGTTTCTTAGCCATCTGCCCCCACTAAGTTTGAGCACACTATTACTTAGATAAGAAAGCATCCTTCACTTTCTCTGATTAGTTCAAAGTAAAATAACTGTTTGCCAAGGAAAGAAAGAATACTAACCTTATTCATCTTTGTTTCTTTGGACCAAACAATGAAGGCAAATTAAAAAAAAAATGGTAGGTTAATAAACGATACCAGTAAAAATATTTATGAGCAGTAAGGGAAATCATCACATTCCACATCACTCACACATAAAATTTCCAGAACAAATAGTTATCCCTTTAAAGATTTTAATACATACTTAAAAATGGACAATTTATTATTACATAATTATATAATTGATAATGTTAGATATGTGGGTGTATATAGTTTTCTTTTCAATAAAATAGTTTCATGCTTATAAAAGTCACCCTAAGTCAACTTGGGACAGAGAGAACAACATACAGTAGAAATAAACCAAGTAATAAATAGGCTATAAGTAAGGAAAAATATTATAAAGCAGTTACATTGTTGACACAAAAGAAAAAAAAATACACTTTTCTATTATTTGAAGGCAATTCACAATCATTTCCAGGAATTTTGTGAGAATTTAAGGCCATTTGTTCTAAAGAAATGCTTTAATTTAGACACATCACAAAACTGTTATTCTTGTAAAAACTGTACATGCAAAAACTCTTTACAATTAATTGTGGACAGGCAGTTCAGTATGTAGGAGTAGGTTATTTCACAAATGTGTTGTGCACTAAGTCACATGGTTGTGTATATTTAACTGGGAATTTCACAAAAAAACTTCCAGCCTGTGCACCCTGCAGGGCAACATGAAAAGGTGATAACAAGGAATCCAAATCAGGAGAGCCAGTATCCCTTTGAATTAAAATATCTAGACAAGGTATAATGGAATAAAAAGTTTAAAACTTCTGCTACATGGTTCACAGTTAAATATTCTGGGTTTTAGTCTTTCTAAATAGCATTATAATATAAAGATGCTACTTTGTACACAAAGTATTTTCTGTGCATTTTACAGTTCACGATGTTTGACTTTTTATTATTTCTACTGAGAATTACAGAACAGAAACTGACTGCAGTCTAAATTTAGAACCCAAACTCCATGAAAAATGCATGTTCTTACAGGATACACATCTGCTAAGCTTAAACTCCCAAACTTGGCAAACAACGCAGAGGAACTCATTACTCAGCAGATGTGGCTTCATAAGACAATTCACTTACTGAGAAATATGAAAGCATCTCTTCCTTCCCTTATTTGCAATTGCATTTGTCCAGACAGTCATTCAAAGAGATATTGCTCTTGTGATTATAGCTATTGCAATTTAGAAGACAAAGGATTCAATTTTCAAAACTCTTATTCTTAAGAACAGTTATAAAAGTATTGAAATTTAAAAAGTTGTAACATGTAAACATTGATACAGAGAGACTGCTTTCCTATACACACAGCAGTCGAGGACAATATTTGAGTTAAAAACATATTGTGCTTTTTCCCAACAATACATTGGAAATTAGCTCCTTCTGTCCAAAAAAAAAAAAAAAAAGAGAGAGAGAGAGAGAGAAAGATTCAGAGAAGACATCCATATTTTGCTTCAAGCATTTAAACAATTTTTCTGTTGCTCATGCAACAACTATATTTACAGTTTTGGTTTAGAAAGAGAATTAATTTTGGATCCGAGAAAGCATATTAACCAGTACTGCTGAAACCAAACTGAGAAAAGGATCTCATTCCCTGGTTCCTTACAGAGCACCAGGAGCAAAGCGTTGACTCAGCAGTTCTAAATGAAGTGTAGTTAACTGAGCAATTCAGAGCACAGTCATATCTGAGTCTGTAACACATGTGTAGGTGGGGTGTATGGTGGGGGCGCAGGTGATGGCTTGATCCCACGGGCCCTCATGTAGGAGAGAAACTGCTCAGGGATCTCAGCGAGGACATCTTTAGCCAATCTAGCCATGCTCAGGATGTGGTTTCCGCTTCTGTCAATATAATCTCTGAATGGCACAAACTAAAATAGAGGTGAAAGAAAAGTGATTTCAGAGACTTTAGCACGCTATTTAATAGACACAAAAATCGAAACATGTACACATTTAACTGAGATTCAGAGAAGCCGGGAGGAGTGGTTAGATGGATAGTAATTACTATGCATTTTCAAGAGATTTTTTTAAAAAATATTTTATTTATTTATTCAAGAGAGAAACACAGAGATAGGCAGAGAGAGGCAGAGGGAGAAGCAGACGCCTCAAGGGGACCCTGATGGAGGACTCGATTTCAAGACCCTGGGATCACGCGCTGAGCTGAAGGCAGATGCTCAACTACTGAGCCACCCAGGTGTCACAAAGAGATTTGATTCATTGCCCACAGCTAGCTACTACAATGACCAAACGTTTCTAATGTATATCCTTTATCTAAAAAGAGATGTTATTGGGGATGCCTAGCGGTTGAACAATCTGTCTTTGGCTCAGGGTATGATCCCGGGGTTCTAGGATTGCGTCCCGCATCGGGCTCCCTATGAGGAGCCTGCTTCTCCCTCTGCCTGTGTCTCTGCCTCTCTCTCTCTCTCTCTGTCTCTCGTGAACAAATAAATAAAATCTTTTTAAAAAAAGAAGAGATAATTGTTTTTTTCTCTTTTTTTCCTACCAATAACTCATGTCTCCTGGTTCTGACAGGGCCATCATGCTGCTACATGTGTTCTGCAGTTCTGAGTTCTATACCTCACCTGGCAGCCAGTGGGATAGAGTATTTACTTCTTCAGGGCTCAGTTTCCTGCAAATGGAGTTAGTACATGCCTAATTCAACTTACAGTGTAGAAACAGTATCCAGGGGAGGGTAAAAAAAGAAAGTGTATATTGTTAAAGAATCCTAAAACACATGTGCAGTATTTTTAATTATTACTAAAATGTCAAGTCACATGTCCCAGATGAGGCTTTTGAAAAATCTATTATTTGGAAAGGAAAATAAAAAGAATTCAGCATGAGAGTTGGTATACCTGTTATTGAAATATCATCATTCTTGTTTTTATATCATATAAAAATAACTGCCCTATCTTTACCTAAGCAATTATGTGAGGGTCACTATCAGCTCAACATTAAATACTCTGGCAATAAATTGCTTGATTCTATCTTCATTTACAATGGTTACTTAAGTTAATAAATATGTGCTGCTTGAGGGCATTAGTTCAATTTCCCTTCAGAGACATGATGAGTCTTGAAGCAACTTGGAAATGTTTGGAACCATTAATGTTGTGAAACCAGTAATTTTAGGTCTTAGAGAAAAAGGCACAGTGAACACATTTGAGAATGTTGAATAATATCTGAGTGTAATATTTAACAGTTGAATTAAATCGTTTTTTTCTCCTCTAGAGAAAGCACGCTCCCATCTCATACTATACCATAGCTATGTTAAATTTATTTTGAAAAAATTGCATTTGATTTAAGTAGCTACTCAAGATGTGCTTTCAGAAAAAAAAAACTATTATGGGTAAGCAGGCTTTAAAATGGTCAGGTTGTTACAGAAAAACCAAATTAAAATGTTGAGAAATCAAATAATAGCAAGTATAATACCTTTTATGCAGTGAACACAGTCTCTTTTAAGGTAGAGTACAAAATTACTCTTTTCTTTTTAAATAAGACATACCGTAGGCAGAAGCAACCTATGTGACTATAATTTTACCTTGTCTTGCTAAACCAGGAGGAAAACTCAACCCGGCTTTTAGAAAAGTGTAGTAGAAAGGTGACAAAGCTTTCTCTTACACCTGAAGATAGCTAAGTGAGGGTAAGAGAAACTAACAGAGCGAATATAATCTTCAACTGAGAAGAGAACTGAAGGGGATGTGAGCTTGTGTGAAGTCAAATTATCTAACTTTGGACAAGACTTGACATTTTTAACAAAAAATCAAAGAGGTGCAAAAAAAGGTTAGAGTTTTTTTTTTTTTCCTCTGAAACTATAATTAGAAAAGTGAGAATATAGGAATCAACAAGATTGAGGATTAATGAGAAAAAGATATCTAATTGCTATAGCTTACTTCATTCTTCTTGTAAAAGGCATTGATTTAAAAAATAAGCATTTAGTAGGCTTAGTATATAGTAATTATCCCTTAAACTTTCTTTTTAAGAGTTCAGTTTTTCAGAAATCAGTAGCTATTACATACATTGGAGGAAAAGAATGGTACCTCCAGCAAACAGTTGATCTCACTGGTTTATAGGTTTACTCTGACTTTGCTCTTTTATTTTTTAAAAGATTTTATTTATTTGACAGAGTGCAAGTGAGCACAAGCAGGTGGGGAGCAGAGGAATAAGGAGAAACAGACTCCCTGCTAAGCAGGAAGCCTGACCTGGGGCTTGATCCCAGGACCCTGAATCACCCAACCCTAGCCAAAGGCAGATGCTTAACCAACTGAGCCACCGATGCGCCCCTCAATTTTGCTCTTATATTTTTCTTTGACTCTTTACCTTTACTTACACACTATGGACATTAAACTCATTTATCTTTTTACCCTCTATACTCCCAAGCCCTGGAATTAGACTGCCCAGGTTCAGGGCCTGGTTCTCCGACTTATTAGCTGTGCGATCTTAGACAAATGGTTTTCCACTTTTTGCCTCCATTTCCTCTTCTAAAAATGAGGATAATAAGAATAATACTTCATCAGGTTGCTACATTAAATAAATTAACATGTAAAGTGCTCAAAACAGTGTTCAACTCATAATATATACTATATGTGATAGTTGTAATCATCACTGTTACTATTCATTAACCTATACATGTATATATTCAATATAAATATGAAACTATATTCTTAATAGTTTTCTATTTACATTCACATCAAACATTAAATACAAGGACTATCCTTCTCCATTTAGCCCTATCAAATTTAAGTACAATATCAGTTGTCTTCTAAGTAATTCCTGGCCTTTTTGTTATTTTAAAACACCCAATGCTTCAACTCCCCAGCAAATGCTATGAGATGTGCTAATTTTTTTTATTGAAGTAAATTAAAATTTATATTTAAGAATGTGATGCTCTGGGATGTGAAAACTCAGATTCACAACCACCCTTCTCATAATACATGCAGTTCTACTCATATTTAAAACATGTTTATAAATAATGAGCAAGAAAGAAATCTTAGTTTTCAGCTGAAGAGGAAAGTATACACCACATTTAACTTAGATTTGTTCAGTGGGGCCACAAAATCTGCCTTCCTCTTGAATACTGGGGGACCTTGCCCCCATGGTGAGAATCACTGCCACAGCGAGTTCCTGTTATTAACAGGCGTATACCTCATCCGACCTGTGTGCTGGAAGTGGACAAAAAGTGTTAAGAACTTTCTACTCAGTAACCTAAATTATCTAAACCTTTCCCACAGGACATTCAGCTTTTCAATCATTTCACAAGGAACTTTTCCTAAGTGAGAGATGAAAATGACAAGTGACTTCATTTCCTTTACCTCTTTTTAATGTCAAATCTTACAGCTGTCAGGACAAAATATGCCCTCTATAACATTATCGCTCATATCCTTCCACGATCATTTTCCATTCAACTTCTCAGACCACTCTGATTATTGTCTTTTTTTTTATCATTCATTTCTGATCACTGTACTGGGGTTCAAAATAATGCTCACATATTTGTGGGTAAGTGTTGTTCATTGACTGTCCCCACAAATTAACTTGGACCCTTAAAATGTTCAATCTAAAGGGATAAATCAGTTTTTATTTTGCACTGATTTAATACATTCATCTGAAGAATGCCAATAAATGCATTCTGTTCTGTAGAAATACACTATATCTTTGATACTCTACATTTTTTATTATCATCATTATTATTATTATTTTAGCATCCATCTAATACAAGGAAAATGTTCTACATGGCTGCTCTAATGGCTAGCGTTGCCTATTTGTGAAAACAAGTTTTGAGTCAGTTTGGGCAAATGGACTTTTAGTTGCTGTTCTGCTCAATTTTACTTGATTGTTCCTACTGTGCAGAACTCCATTAGTGATTTTCAAGTCTCAGCCTTCAAGGTTATTATTCTCCTTTTAATGGAAAATATGATTTAAATATAATTTGTAAGAAAATGATAGGCTAGCCATCAGCTGCATGTAGCCAGAAGAAATGACACTGCATTATACACAATGGCCAATTCATAGCACAAACAAACAAATAGAAAGTCTTTACATATATTGATCTAAGAAAATAACTCATTTAAGTTTTAGAATAACAACCATAGCTTACTGTTTATACTCATCTTGCTTACTGTTTATACTATAGTCATGAGAGTCAATCTTGAGGCAATGAATATAATCACACATAAGGCTGACTACAGTGTCCCATGTCAAGGTACAGCTACTATGAAATATTGACATAAAAATGCCTTTGCACTGGACTATGCCAACATACTATCTAATAATAATAACTAATATTGGCATTATGCATTTATTGAGCAACTGGTAGGTAACAGGCCTTCTGCTAAAAGACTTATACAATATCTCATTAAATTTTTATAGGCATGTTACCCATATTTTCAATTTAAAGAAGAGGAAACTGAAACTTAAGAGAGTTTAATTAATTTAGATCAGATACTTACCAATATCATTCACTATTTGAACCTAAATTGACCTAACCCTGATACATGAACCATTATAGTAATATGAAAAGGGAAATAGATTTTAACAATCTGCATTAGAATATTGGCTTTTATGAGACAAGATGTGTTATAACAGAAAGATTGCTGCTTTTGGAATTGGAACTGTTAGAAATTTGGATCTACCAATTTATGACTTAAATAATTTTGCACAAGTTGTTATAAGTTTCCTTATTCATTAATTATTACAAGACAAAAAGTGACCAGTATTTTGAGGAAGATATAAAGTGGTTTGTGAATAAACTGACAAAGAAGGGAAATTAGTTCAGGGGTGCGGAGAGCACTTTGTGCAAGGCTTTATAGTGGGAACTTTCAAAATGTAGGATTTCAATCAGCATGGAGAAGGAAGAAGCATATTCCAGGTGAAATAATAAGAAAAAATAAAAATAAGAACAATGGAAATGTGTGATGCAAAGACAGTTGGTAGTCCTGATTATCTAGACAAGTGTGTGTGTGTGTGTGTGTGTGTGTGTGTGTGATATTAGGTAAAGAGGAAGATTAGGGTCTGGTCATGGAAAATCTTATGTGTTTAGGTTTTAGAATAAAATTATACATACTTTTTGTCAAGAATTTTATAATCAGACATTTTAAAGTTAAATCTTGACTCTATTTCTTATTAGCTACATGACAACGGACAAGAAAAACTGAACCTCATTTCTTTCTCTTTCTTTCTTTCTTTCTTTCTTTCTTTCTTCTTTCTTTCTTTCTTTCTTCTTTTTTTTCTTTTTTTGTAAAATGTAGTAGTCAAAGTACCTGCATAAGGTCAAGTAAGGATTGAATGAAGTGATACTATAGCTCTTAGCCTGCCAAGCATAAAAAGAACTAATAAACGACTCAATATTATTATTATATGAGGAAGTCGGAAGCCACTTAAGGTTTGACATAATGAGAACTCCATCCAATACCCTCAACTTTCTGCAGAATCTCAGCTACTTTTGGCCTTTGTTATTATTTGCAGCCTTAGGCTTTTGTTTGCCCACTTAAAAAAACTGGGTTCCATTTCCAGTGCATTAACTCGATTTGCTTCAACATATAAGAAATTGGAAGTAATGAAAAGTTTAAAAGAGCTTAAACAGACCCTATTTTCTGGTGATATTTTAACCAGCAGTATTGTCCTTGGTGTGCCCTTATAAATCACTATTCCAAATATTCTAGAGTATTTCTATTCTTGAAAATAAGTCATTTAAAGAACATTTTAGTGGATGGTGGAACTTGGAAAACTGTGATGGTGGAATGTTTTTTATTTCTTTTAGATGGGGGGAGGGGCAGAGAGAAAGGGAATCCTAAGCAGGTTCCATACCCAGTGCTGAGCCCAATGTGGGGCTCAGTCTCACAACCCTGAGATCGTGACCTGAGCCAAAATCAAGAGTCAGATGTTTAACCTGCTTAACAGACTGAAGCCAACCACATATCCTTGGGATGCAAGAATGCTTTTAAAACCTTACTTCAGGGATCCCTGGGCGGCGCAGCGGTTTGGCGCCTGCCTTTGGCCCAGGGCGCGATCCTGGAGACCCGGGATCGAATCCCACATCGGGCTCCCGGTGCATGGAGCCTGCTTCTCCCTCTGCCTGTGTCTCTGCCTCTCTCTCTCTCTCTCTGTGACTATCATAAATAAATAAAAATTATATATATATATATATATATATAAACCTTACTTCAGGTGAGAGAGAATGCTAATTCTTCAACACAATATAATATGTAAATGGTTACCCTGCTTACTATTGTTAAAAGACCAATCCCCATTTAGGAACATCTCCGTGAAATTAGACCAGGGTCTATCAAATTCCCTTAACTAAATGTAGGCATGTAAGTCAAGATGTCACAGTCATTCAGGAGGCTACTAATTCTCTGGGGACATTTTAATTTCCTATTCAGTATCTATAAGATCTAATGACTCTCTCAGTTCAACTTTATGTAGTAAAATCCCTTGAGTATTTAGTTATATCCCCAGGAGTCTTCAGGATATTTGGGGATCTCAGTGTTACTGTAAGGTGGAACACTGGTCTCAAGAGACACTCGTCTCTTCTTTCAAGAAGAAACATGATTATATGAATATATACCTTATACTGATAGGTAATTAAGCATTTTCATGTGCTACTTCCTCTGAGATTCACAACATCATGAAAAGAGCAGAGATGAAAGAATTTAAAGTCTAGAGATAATGAAATGAAGTCTCAAAGAGATTTACAGACTTGTTCAAGATCAGTGTAACAATATTGTAATTTCAGAGATCTGGGTCCAATCTCAATATTCGGCCCAATGTAGTATATCTGTTGAGAGACTAAATACTTTCATGATCAAGGATGTTTTTATTTTATAAATGCTAATAGGCATGGCTGTTGCTTGTCACTAGCAAAACAGATCATCCCTCTCAAAGGAAATCTTAACAATGCAGGCAATTGTAATTACCTCTTCCAGAAAAAAATAGTAATAAGTTTCCCTTTAGAATCATGGTGATGCTATGAGACATACGGCTGCTTCTACCGATTTTGTAAAAATGCATTACAGTAGCAACATAACACATTCCAAAGAACTTCAAATTCATACTTCCCTTCAGTAATTTGATTTTTTGGAAACTATGAGTCAGGCATTATGAAGAGCTTTTAGATAAAGTGTAATTACTTAGACCTATAATTATGCTAATAAGGTTAAGGTGAACAATCATGTGTCTAATTATGAAAACAAAACACCATGGGATACTAAAATAAATGGCCACATCATCATGTTCCTTTTCTCAGCTGCTTTTAACCTAATCATTCATGTGTGTGTGTGTTTTACTCTACCAAGAACATTAAGTTAAAAAGTTTAAATCATATTTATTTTCTTTTAAAAAACTGTTATACAGATGTTTCTATTATAAAATTTAATTTTGCTGCCTAATAAAGTACAATGCTTTTTAAAATCTTTATCAACATTAATCTTTATATTAACATATTTATAGATTATTTTATATTTCTTCCTCAAATTATTTTAACCATTTTTGGTGGTCTTTTACTGAGTTCTATTTCAGAAATGTTTTTATATACATGATCTTACTTAATCTTTACAACAATGCCAGAACACTGAAATTTAGAAAACTCATTCAAGTCATCACGGTGGATAGTTCGGGATTTGAGCCAAATTCTGCAATGTTCCAAATTCCATGGGATTCTCTTAATGACTGTTTTTTTGGGTGAATATATAGGTTTTTATTAAGAGGATAATATTAAAGTCCATTATTTGCTCCTTCAAAATTTTTATAGCATGTGTTCAGACCTTTGCTTTCCTACTTTAAAAAGTGCACTTCACAGCTTTTTTTCTCGTGTAGAAACCTAAAGGATATGGAAACCTAATATGTAGCCATTTAGTTGAATTAACTGCTTGCTTTCAATAATAAATTTGAACTATATTGATTGGTTGCTGATTTTTTCCTTCTATTCACTCCCTGAATAGGCTTTAGTTATGTAATTTTTCTTGATTTTAACAACTGTAAGTTATATATGCTATATCAATTATTATGTTATATTATATCATATATGATTATATATCATATACCATCTACATATTATTCAAAATTATATATAATTTATATTTTAATATAAATTTCTATATTTACATATAATTATAAGATCTATTTCTCCACTTTTCTAACTGTAATCTAGGGAGGAATATAACAATATCTAAAGTTTTAGTTTGTTACCACTAAATTTATTTACACTGAAATATAATCAGCTGTCTTAAAATATACTTAATCTTTTTTGAAGACTGAACAATGAATAGATAAGCAGTATTAAAAAGTCTGTTATGTTTCTAGCCTCTAATTTTACTAAAGATCTCAATGATATTTTCTGGTAATATGAAAGTAGGAAAAGACATATACTATTTTATAAATGGTGAACCTGAAATACAAGAGAGTCACTGGGCACTTTATTTCAGGCCCTACTTGCCATGAATTTCATAGAGAATCAACCAACTAAAATAAATAAAACCTAAGAGTCCTGCTTTCAATGTAATTTGTTTATTTACAAATCAGAGCTGACATGTTCCTCACAATAAGCATAATAATTTCCATTAAATTTCTTACCTGTACAATATCCCTTTCAGCATATTTTCCCCTGGAAGAAACTCTTACATCATCTCCATCCAATTCAACCATTGCTTGAAAATAAAATAAGACCATTTATTCAGTGCATTTCATCCATATACTCTAACAATGTAGGTGATAGGAAATCAAGATGCATGAAGTAGCAATGCGTCCCATGTCAAGGCAGAAAGCTTGTTGATCCCTTCACCTCCTCAGTCATTCTGCCACAAAACTTGACTGAGTGAAAATTTTACAAATGAAGAAAGCTAGCCCAGACCTCATGTGATCCTTTGAAAGATGGATGAGCCACTGTAGTATAGATGTATCTCCCCATCTCAGAGCTTCTCAATTCTGGATTGTATACTTACGTGACTGGGCAAGTGATGCTAATCCATTCCACAACTTTTGTTGTCTTTCCAATTTAAGAAAGGTGGCACTAACCTCAGAATTTCCAATAACAATTTGAACTTTATTCTCATTGAAACTACAACAAAGCTGTCTATCCATATTGCCCAACTTTGACTGTATTTAATGGATTTTAAAACAAAGAGGTATTTGCTCTGCCCTACATGTTTAGATTAAGTATGATTTTCTGAAGTGTGATTTTTTTCTTAGTTAAATAATCTCAACATCACACAGATCAGCTGGTATTTGTGAATATTGTGATATAAATGGACAGCTGGTAATAAAGTAATGTTATGCTACAATTAAGAGCATTTTCCAGGGTTTATTAAGTTTTCAGTGAGAATTCTCCACATAATTAATTACACGAAGAATGCTAATTTGTGTTTAAAGTATAATTCTATTACTGATAATTCATTTTGTATACACATGACATTCACCAGAGTCCAGAGGGCCACTGGTCAGAATATAATTCTCAAATTTTCTTTACTGTCTTAAGTGTTTGGATAATGCATCTGGGTTAAAAACATTGTTTTAAATTTTACTTTTCTACACATAGTCGAGTCAATTTCTGAGCTGAAACATTGCTAGTGCACATAACTGATAGAGCCACTACTCGGTGATTTGCTTAGATATACAATATATGTCATAATTTAATAAATATATATTATCAATAGTAAAGAAATTAACTTATTGAAAATACAAAAGATCTACAAAACAAGCAAAGAGAAAAAATAAGAGAGAGACAAGGCAAGAAACAGACTCTTAATTAAAGAGAATAATCTAAAAAAAAAAATAAAGAGAATAATCTGATAGTTAAAAAGGGGAGGAACATGTGGATTAAGGAGTGCACCTATCATGCTGAGGACCAGGTTGTAATACGGAAGTGCTGAATCACTACACTGTGCAACTGAAACTAATATTACACTGTATGTTAACTAACTGGAATTAAAAAGAAAAAAAAGAAGAAGATGAAGAGGAAGTAGAGGAAGAAGAAGAACAAGAAGGAGAAAGAGAAGGGAAGAAGAAGGAGAAAAAGAAGAAAAATCTTTTTACAGAAGATCTATTTTTCTTCCATACTTATTAGAAATGTGAATAGGAGAAATCATGCTCAAATACTTCCAATAGTTAATTCCTTTCTTTGGTTTTGTTTTGCTTTCAAATTTTTCATATGACTGAGATATAAATGCACAGGGATCATGAAAAGCCAGCAATTGAAGGAAGTTCTTCACTCAAATAGAAAACAAGAATTTGATGATCATCTGTGTCTCACCTTCCACAATCCCCTACAATTTCCATCAGCCTTTGTGAACGTTTCATTCCAAAGAAGGCAGATGACAGTTATTCAGGAAACCATGTATTAGAATGGGAACCTCTAAACTATCTCCTACTTTTCAGCATGTCCTTTGAGTTAAAATGCTGCAGGAAGCAAGAACTAGAGGCTATGCTTTGAGAACAAGGAGAAAAGACACAGGATAGAAGCAGTGGAAGGGTCCTATTGACCCTTCAGGTTTTCACCTGCTCCACAGGGAGCCTGAGACTGTGAGCCCCAGCTCCCCACAAGTACTTGTCTTTGGAAAAAAAAAACGTTTATAAGAGAGAGAATTATACCTCTTTCTGTGGGTGGGAGACATAATGAAATCTGAACCCCTTCTATTTCTTTTTTTTTGTATATTTTTTATTGGAGTTCAATTTGCCAACATACAGTATAACACCCACTGCTCATCCTTTCAAGTGCCCCCCTCAGTGCCTGTCACTCAGTCACCCCATCCCCCACCCACCTTCCCTTCCACTACCCCTTGTTCATTCCCCAGAGTTAGGAGTCTCTCATGTTCTGTCTCCCTCTCTGATATTTCCCACTCATTTTCTCTTCTTTCCCCTTTAATCCCTTTCACTATTTTTTATAATCCCCAAATGAATAAGACCATATAATGTTTGCCCTTCTCCAACTGACTTGCTTCACTCAGCATAATACCCTCCAGTTCCATCCATGTTGAAGGAAATGGTGGGTATTTGTCGTTTCTAATGGGTAATATTCCATTGTGTGTGTGTGTGTGTGTGTATATCTATATATACACACACACACACACCACAGCTTCTTTATCCATTCATCTTTTGATGGACACCGAGGCTCCTTCTACAGTTTGGCTACTGTGAACATTGCTGCTATAAACATCGGGGTGCAGGTGTCCCGGTGTTTCACTGCATCAGTATCTTTGGGGTAAATCCCCAGCAGTGCAACTGCTGGGTCGTAGGGCAGTTCTATTTTTAACTCTTTGAGGAACCGCCACGCAGTTCTCCAGAATGGCTTTACCAGTTCACATTCCTACCTGAACCCCTTCTATTTCTATTTTTCCCCTTCTACTAACTCAGATCAAAGCTGGTAGCCCAACGCTGCTTTAATTTGACTTTTTTGCCTTTTAAGGATAAAGAAATCCTGCCTTGAGAAACCCTTCTTTTCAATAAAAGTGCTTAATGGAGGAGTGAAAAATCACAGAAAGTTTGAAATTGTTCTTATTAAAATACAGAAGTGAGACCTTTGAATACTCACTAATCTAATAGTTTATTCTGAATTCCTCTACCTCAAAGAACAGATGACAAGATATTGCCTTTCTTGCCCAGGCAAATAATGTCTTTCTTATTAAACATGTATAGATGTTGATTTAGGTGGTTAACTGGTAACTTGTTCAAGTTTTATCTGTCTTGTCCTATGTCAGTTTGTGTTTGTGATATGATATATAAACGTACTCTACGGTAGATTTGGAAGTGCAGAGAGAAGGGCTCTTCTTAACAGGACAACACAATCTGAATGCAAGTCAAAGATTTTCTATATGATACATGAGTATCAGCCCTTTTCTTAATAGCCCCAGAGAGAAGAGAGGTACTTTGAGAGGAAAGAAAAAAAATAGAGAAGCATCTATGTTTCCTAGTGAAATAGTCCACTTTCCTAGTACTGGCCTGGAAGAGTTTCCTTCCTATTAAAAACTTGTTGTCATGGTGAAAGCTATAGTCATGTGTCCCAGGACCCAGACTCCTCATCCCCATGTTTGCTAGAGGAAAGTGTCACTCTAATTCCCAGGAAGGAATTCTACTGGGAAGGCAACTTTCCTCTTTGCCTATAATCCTCACTCCCTTTTTCCAAATGGAAAGAGGACTGACTGATTCGTGGGATTACTAAAATGAAGAGAAGGGATGGATTTTGAAATCCCTCTCATTAGGAGCAGCCTATCCTCAGTTTGAATGTAATTTCTCCCTGTGCCGTGATTAATAGGCCAGGCTCTGCCGCTGTAGAGAGGAGGCCAGGAGATAAGGCGGAGGTCATTTAACCTTGGCAGAAAAATAGTGACAAGTCTTATTCTGTGCAGAGGTTAACCCAAATCCTCCAAATCTGCCTTGTTAGTAATAAAAACCTTATATTGTGGTCTCTGTCTGAATGATTCCTACACATTTTTTTTTTTCAGTTTGGGAAGTCAGAGAAGGAAATGATAAATTATCATACCTCAGAACCCTCATAAATAATTCATTGGGAACAAAACAAATGAAGAAAATAAATAGCTATGGCAGCTAGATGAGGGTAGTACCCAAAGAGCTGTGCCTGCTTGCTGCTCTGAAGAGAAATATATGACCAGAAATATACACCAGGAAGGGTCAGTGGTTCTGTAGTCACACATGATGTGTGCAGCTCTTGAGGAACAAGTGAACTAAGGTTAGGTCATACACCTAACCACAGACTTCCACAGGAGCCAGAAAGACCTGGGATCTACTCAATGAGAGGTGCATCCTTGAGGCAAAAGCAAGTCAGTAATGAAAGAAGGCAGGAGTTATTTTACCCTAGCCATCAGTGAAGTTCTTGAGTCACAGTCTATCACTGATTAATGCAGATGATCAAGTACATGAAGCATTAACAAGAAAGGTCTCTCTTAGTTTTCTTGACTCCAGAGAGGTTGTCGCAAATTCATGCCTGAAGCACAATGCACACAGATGTGAATATTCAGAGACCGAGAAGATATTAGCAGAAGCAGCAGCAGTCAGAGCTAAATGACTTTTGTTTTAGACATTGGAAGATTCTAATAATGCAAAGCATGACCAATCAAGCATTGAATCGAAGAAAAGGATTTCCAGGGTCAGCAATATAACAACTTTGCCTGTGGTGCTTTCCCTGAGACTGGCAGATCTATATACTATCCTCATGGAGGTGGTTCTGGTGGTTAAACGAAAATCATCCCGGTGATGATCACAGTATAATTAACCACGTATGTGCCTAACTTAACCCGTTATTACCAAAGATTGTTCCAAATATTCTAAAATTATTCTCATTTCCACAGCCCCAAGCTAAATAAACCATCATTGTTTACATTGTCAAAACACTTGAACCAGGTGAATGCTATGTGATCATGCAGTTGCCATCCAGCATAGAGTTCTCTCTGAAAGAACTCACCAGATGACTGGGAACAGATCATCCTTAAAGAAGTTTACCCAGATCACTAGTTACACAAACACCTGTCACTTAAATTGTCATTTAAACAAGTCCTGAACCCAAACAGAGAATTACCCAGTCACTCAAATTAGCATAATTTTATAAAGTGTCATTAATTCTCAGATGGTCAGTTCCATTTTCATTTTACTTTGCTCTTTCATACGACAGAACTTATATATGTCTGTCAACTAGCCAGTGTCTGAAAATCCATTAAAATAGCATATTATGCTTGTGTTAACATCTCTCTTCGCAACCTAATGGTTTATTAATTTAGGGTTCATCCTCAAAGGTTTTAGTGAACCCACAGTGTAATTTGCCCAAGGAACAACAATTCAATTTATCACTCTGTCAGTCATAAAAAAATATTATCTTGAGGTACAAACTATCACTAATGGAATAGAAAGCTACGTGTTGAATTAATCTACACAAAAGAGATAATGCTCTAGTAAGAAGACGATCTTTTCATTGCTCAACTAAACATAGATTTCATCATGAGATATCCATCTTTATGTGTATATGTACATGGACATTATATACAGATCCACATTCATATTCACATTCTTATATACAAAAAACAGTGATAGAATTCTTAGAGCACAATGAATCAGAGTAAATAAATTCCCATGGAATAGTACTGAAATTTTATTACTCACCATCAAATTCTGCTGGTCCAACACCTACTATAATTATCGACATTGGAAGTTTTGAAGCCTTCAAAGAAAATACACAATTAGTTCACAATTAAGAAATTGAGTTCTTAAGAAAATGAAGTTTAAGAAGAAAATAATATACTGCTTTGCTATTTTTTCAAGATGTTCACTAAAATAGTCTTGGACATATTTGAAGTTAACACAGAATAATATGCTTGATTTTACTCATTCTTTTTGAACTCTGTACACACACTTATTCAGTGAGACATTCTTCAGGAATGACCAGCCTTGGACAATATAAAAAATAAAAAGTATTTCCCATCTGCTTTCACTTGCTATTCTCAGCCAATATCTTCCTAAGCTGACTTGGGTATCTTTGGTCATTTTATTCGTGTTCTCTCTCTTCTCAAAAATCATTCAGTTGCTAAATGGGAGAAAAAGGTACTCTATTTGTGAAACAGTAATACCCTACTCTACCTTATTAACACCCAATGGATACAAAAGCAATTTTCATAGTAAATGAGTGAATACAAATGATAAGTACAGAAGACTGATGAATCATTGACCTCTACTTCTGAAAACAATACAGTATATGCTAATTAATTCAATTTGAATTTTTAAGACAAGAAATACTCTGTACAACTGTAACATTGTGTACAAGTACATTCAACTAGTAGAGGTAAATACACTCATGGACATGAAAGTGATGCTATTATCTTATTTATCTTTTTTGGAGAGGGACATAAATTTGTTACAACTCAGTTATCCACACCGCTCAGGTTAGTCCTTAAGGATTAATGAATAGTACTTATGCATTTGAGTTGCCTGGATAAAGTTAAGAATGCAATCAACTGCAAAGGCATGGGCATTTTGTTTCAGTATTAAGTAAACCCTGCTTATTCAACCTAAGTAGCACCAAGCTGTCATTTAGCCACCCCCAAGACTGAATGACCCCTACTCACATTGACTATGGACTCCTTGGTTTGAGCCATATCCGAGATAACACCATCTGTCACAATCAGGAGCACAAAATACTGGGAACCATCTTTTACAGAAGAGGCATATCTAAAGCAATGAAAAGATAAAGAATACCATGGAAAATAAAACAGTTCTTCTGTATGTGATGGTTGCTAAATATAATTGTGATAGTCGAAAACTTTTAATCTCAAGGAAATATTTAAGCATATGCTAGGAGTCTATATTATGCAAGCTCTCAAATAATACATTTTTCTGAAATAGCACACTAGACTAACAGCCATACTGCTGCAAGCCAGCACACAGACATGCCTATCTGCCTTGGAAATTCATTCACTAATAATAGGTGAGCTGGATGTGGATATGTAGAATAGAATGGATATAGCTTTCACAAACAGATATCCTAGCTAAGCAACACATTATGTGTATGATCTTCAGTAAATTACTTAAGCTATCTAAACTTTGTTTCTTTGCCTTTAAAATCAAGATTACATACCACTGCATTGCTAATAAAGAAATTGCATGCATGCTACTCAATATATAATACAGTTTTAGAAATTGTAGCAATAATCATAAATGTTTTTTGTTTTAAAATAGATGCAGGTGATGGTTGCACATCATGGTGAATGTCCTGAATGCCACACAACTGTTATTGTTATGTGAATTTCATCTGAATAAAAAAAATTCAAAGGAAGAAACACTTTTTCACATCTCCAGAGTTCAAGTTCTTAATATTTGTTAAACTGCTGAAACAAGGGGAAAAGATACCAAACAAAGACAAAAATTAGATATATAATAAGAACATATTCTAGTACTTAAAGTTTATCAGAGTTCTCACCAAATAATAGTAATTTACAGGAGAATTTTATGAATGTTTTATTTTATTATATCTCTTTTTTCCATTGTGATCTACATTCTGGGTATCTAGATTATATTCTCAACAATAATAACCTTTATGATTTTTAGTATATCATTAATATTCAGGTCATGTCTAGTAATAAGTAAACATTATAGTACTCTTAGGAGATAATAAACAAGAAGACTTTGGTCTACTTCTGTAAAAAAAAAATCATTGAGTATTTATGTATTATAGAATCATAGAAAAAAAGCATCACAGAAAAACTGGGTTCAAGAACATGTCCATTGATTACCATAAAACTCCTTCATAATTTGAAGTACCCAAAGGGATCAAGTTTGAACAGGTCAAGGACAGACCAATAGCATAATATGACAGGGAAAACATTTCTTGGAGAGCAAAATTAACAACCATATGGACAAAAAAAAAATACAACTTTGCCATAGACTAGAGAAACTAGTAATTGTTCATGCAGCTAACAAAATGGTAATTTTATAGACAGATCAAGAGGCTACAGTTAGTGGCATGTTCACATCCTATGAAGATGGTGTTGAACTGGTTCCACAATGTACAAGCCAAAAATACTCCCACAATATTGAACTGACCTTCAACATTAAAGAATTTATAAATGTGATGGTAACACAGTCAATGAAAAACAATCCCAACCAGATCTGAGACTATTTCCTATTTCATGATTAACTTTTTTCTTAATTAAGGAACTCAGATAATCTCCCTCAGGTATTCATTTTTTTTTAACTTTTAAGTACCCATTATTTTTTAAAAAGCATTTCTTACTATGCTTCAGAAACGTAGGGTTTTATATTTCATGTGATTAATGAAAGGCCATAAATTGTAGTAAAAAAAGCTTCTACGAGTACAAGAGTATGGCTTTTCTGCTTTCCTTACCAAATGATGCTCTTAACTGGCAAAATCTTACCAGATTTAAAAACAATACAGAAAGTTAAACATTATGCATTTCTATAAATATTACTTCAAGTGGCTTAACTGATTTTGGGAGGGGGAGCGTATTTATTTTTATTTTCTTTCAACACTTCTGATCATCCATAAGGAAAGTCTCAGTTGTTACATATTTTTTTCCACTTTTATTGAGGTATAATTGGTATACAAAAAACTCTACATAATTAAGGTATATGGTTTGATGAGTTTGGACATATGTAACATAAATTCATGTTACTGTCAAAACCATCAAGAAAATAAATATACCATTTCTAAATCTTCTTTGTGTCCCTTATATGTGTGCACATGGTAAAAAAACAAACAACTGACATGAAATCAAACTTCTTGACAAATTTTTAAGTGCCAATATCTTATTGTTATCCAATGAGTATATCTTGGCTCTTGTGTGTAATGCTGCAGAAATCTCTTTGCGATCCTGATTTTTAATTTTTGTGGATGTATACTCAGAAGTGGGATTTCTGGTAGCTCTGTTTTTATTTTTTGAGGAATGTCTATGCTGTTTTTTTCATAGCAGCTGCACCAATTTAAAATTCCCACCAACCGTGCACAAGGGTTCCAATTTCTTCATATCCTTGCCAACACTTGTTATCGTTTTGACTTTTTGATTATAGTCATGCTAACAAGTGTGAAGTGATAATGATAGTTCATTGTGGTTTTGATTTGCATTTCCCTGATGATTAGTAACGTTGAACATTTTGTATATACCTGTCGGCCATTTGTATGCCTTCTTTGAAGAAAGGTTATGCCAGTCCTGTGCCCGTTTTAAAAATCAGATTAGTTGTATTTTTGCTATTGAGTTTTAGGAGTTCCCTATATATTTTGGAAATTAATCCCTTATCAAATATATAGTTTGCAAATATTTTCTTATACTCCAAGGTTGCCTTTTCATTTTGTTGACTTTTTTTTTGCTGTGTAGAAACTTTGTTTCGATGTAGTCCCACCCATTTATTTTTGCTTTTGCTGCTTGTGTTTTTGGGGTCATTCCCAAGAAATAATTGCCAAGATCAATATCAAGGTTTTTCTCTATGTTTTATTCTAGGAGTTTTATCATTTTGGATCTTATATTTAATCAATTTTAACTTTTGTGAGTGGTAATATAAGGATCCAATTTCATTCTTTTTCATGTGTATATCCAGTTTTCCCAACACCTTTAAAGAAATTATCCTTTTTTAAACAATATTAATTTTTCCAATCCATAAACACAGGATGTCTTTCCATCTATCTGTGTCTGCTTTAATTTCTTTCATTGATGTTTCATAATTTTCATTACAAAGGCCTTTCACTTCAAGTTTATTCCTAAGTATTTTATTTTTTAGTGCTATTGTAAATAGAATTATTTTTTAATATTTTATTTATTTATTCATAAGAGATACAGAGAGAGAGGCAGAGACATAGTCAGAGGGAGAAGCAGGCTCCTGTGAGGAGCTCAATGTGGGACTCCATCCTGGGACCCTGGGATCATGCCCTGAGTCAAAGGCAGATGCTCACCCACTGAGCCACCCAGGTGTCCCAAAACAGGATTATTTAATTTCCTTTTCAGATAGTTTATTGTTAGTTTTTGGAAATGCAACTTTTTTATAGGTTGTCCAGCAACTTTACTGAGTTCATTTATCAGTTCTAATATGGTTTCTTTTTGTTTTATTCTATCTGGCTTTGTTTTGTTTTCTTCAGTCTTTAGGGTTTCTACATATAAGACCATGTTCTCTGCAAAAAGAGATAACTTTCTTTCTTCCTTTACAATTTTGATGGCTTTTATTTCTTGTTATCTAATTGCTCTCCCTAGGACGTCTAGAACTATGTTAAATAGAAGTGGGAGAGTGGGTATCCTTGCCTTGTTGTATATGTTAGAGGAAAACTTTTAGTGTTTTATCATTAAGTATGATGTTAGCTGTGGCCTTTATTGTGTTGACAAATTCCTCTGTACCTAGTTTGTTGATAGTTTCTATCATGAAAAAGTATTGAATTTTGTCAAGTGCTTTTTCTCTATTTCTTGAGATGATCGTATGGTTTCATATGTTGGAAGTATTCCCTCTCCTATTTTGTGTAACAGTTTAGGAAGAATTGGTATTAATTCTTTAAATCATTGGTAAGATTCACCAATGTAGCCATCTGGCCCTGAGCTTTTTTATGTTGGAAGATTTTTGGTAACGGATTCAATCTCCTTATTTGTTATTGGTCTGTGCAGTCTTTCTATTTCTCTTGATTTATTCTTGGTACACCATATGTTTCTAGGAATTTATCCATTTCTTTTAAGTTGCTCAATTTGTTAGAGTACAATTTTTCATAATAGTCTTTTATGATATTTTTTGTTTCTGTGACATCACTTACAATGTCTTCTCTTTCATTTTTTATTTCATTTATTTGAGCCCTTTCTCTTTTTTTCTTAGTCTACCTAAGGGCTGGTCAATTTTGTTTACCTTTTCAAAAAACGAACTCTAGCCTTTGTCAATTTTTTCTATTGATTTTTTATTCTCTATTTATTTTTGCTCTAATTATTCCTATGTCCTTCCTTTTGCCAACCTGTGCTTTTTCTTCTTTTAGTTCCTTGAGATATAATAAGTTATGTCATTTAAGATTTTTCTCCTTTATTAACATGTGGTGTTTATCATTATAGACTTGCCTCTTAATAGTGTCTTTGTGGTATTCCATAAATTTTGGTATATTGTGTTTTCATTTATCTCAAGATATTTCCCAACTCCTTTTTGATTTTTTTCTTTGACAGTGAATATTCGAGAGAATGTTGATTTCCACTCATTGTGACTTTTTCTGATTTCTTCTTTTTTTCCTACTGTGTTCAGAAGAGAGACTTGGAATGATTTTAATCATTAAATTTATTAAGACTAGACTTGTGTCCTATAATGTAATCTATCCTAGGGAATGTTTCATTAGTACTTGAAAATAATATGCATCCTGGGGCTATTGAGTGAAATGTTCTGTATGTCTGTTAGGGTCCATTTGGTCTAGAGTGGTGCTCAAGTTTGCTCTTTCTTTATTGATATGGATGGCCTATCTATTATTAAAAGTGGGGTACCAAAGTTTTCTAATATTATTGTATTACACTATTTGTTCCTCAGATATGTCAACTTTTGCTTTATGTATTTAGGTGCTTTGATATTGGGCACATACATATTTAAAATGATTATATCTTCCTGTTGAATTGACACTTTTTAAGAAAAATTTAATTCTTAATAAAAGTTCAATTTAAGACATACAAAATAATGATTCGATATATATAGTGAAATGATTATTACAGTCAAGCTAATTAACATATCATCATATCATCTCCTTACATAGTTCCCATATTACTTTGTTAGCAAATTTCCAGTATTCAATATGGTATTTAACTATAGTAATCACATAACATATTAGAAATCTAGACTTAATTTGTCCTGCACAATGCAACTCTGTACCCTTTGACCAATATCTCCCTATTTACCCTGCCTCCCCTCCCTTGGATACCACCACCCTATTCTCTGCTTCTATGTATTGGCTTTTTAAAATTCCACATATAAGTGAGATCATGAAGTTTCTTCTTTCTTTCTGTGTCTAGTTCATCCATTTTGTTACAAACGGTAGACTCTCCTTTTTAAAGGCTGAATAATACTTCATATATATGAAAGTTTCTCCCACTATCAGAAAACAGAGCATTCTTATGAAAGCCCCCATAAGCAGAAATGGTATAAAATGAAAAAGTAATTACCATTAATTTATATGGAAAGTTTTTTGAGTATTCCCAGACCTAAAAAATAACCTATCTTATCTTAGGCTTTTCTGATACCTTAGGAGACATCTTGCTAACAGATGCATAGTGGAGATAAAGCACAGATGCTCACAGATAGAGTTCAAAGCTAAGGCACCTTGACATTTAGATGCTGAATGCAGTTCCTAAGGAAAGAGCTTAGTGACATGACTCTGGCTGCTTGTGATTCAGGCTACTTTTATGACAGCTTGTTGTAAAACAAACACTGAAATCTATAAAAGCAAAAAATCTTTGGATTTCTTTTGGTTAGTGAAAACAGATCCTAATGTAAGTGTAATGTGAACTTTTGAAAGTGAAGAATACCTGTACATATCAATCAATATATCATATAAAATGACCCTTTTATTATGTAATAACCTTCTTTGTCTCTTGTGTCAGTTTTTATTTAAAGTCTATCTTCTCTGGTATAATCATAGACACCCCTGCCTGCTCTATTTTGGTTATCACGTGCATGGAATATATCTTTTTTCATCCTGTCATTTTTGGTCTATGTATGTCCTTAAACCTAAGTTGAGTCTCTTTCAGACAACATATAGTTTGGTCTTGTTTTTTTTAGCCATTCAGCCATTCCGTGTCTTTTGACTGCTGAGCTTAATACATTTACATTTTGGTTTTCTTTTGATTCACCAGAAAGTATACCTAAGAGAAGGGGAGAATATATTCATACCACCAAAAGAGTTAGGAATAGAATCTGAAGCAGATATGGAAAACTTGGAATTTCTCTGAAGTTTGCTGTTTTACCTTAAAAATTCATAGGAACTTTACATTTTATTTTATAAAAAATATGTGCTTGTGTTAATGCTATATGTTTCTTAACTTTGAATGCTACAGAAAGAAATATGAATTTAATGTGTGGCTCTCACTACCTCTAGATACACTAATTTGAAAATAAATTTCATTTTAGTCTTTATCATCATAAGCACCATGAATTAATCTTTTAAAACTTTTCATTTTATGGGATTTTTGCAGTATTCATTGGCATATTGTTGCACTTTGCACATAAATCTAAGTATCAAACAAAATAATATTTTCTGCTACCATTTCTTCTCATTTAGTCTATTTTGATGTATTATATATCTGTAATAAGATAATTAAAATGCTACAGAAACGTGTTAAGTAGAAAGTAGAAGCTGATCACATCTCAATCTGTCTTCCAGGAGGTAACACTGATATATAGCCTTAGGATTCAAATTATGTTTTAAATGTATTAAAGAAGCTTGCTGCTTAAAGGAACCTGATGATGAATTCTTTTGTAAATTGCATAATTAAAACCCTTATCATTAAAAGCCTGCTAAATGTCTTTGTTCAAATATAGGCAATCTATAATTTATATTTTAATATTACTATGGTAAATCTGAGAGAGAGGTTAATTTTGTCAGAGTTTTGGAATTCAAACGCATTCCCCTAGAGTCTTTGTCAAGCAACTTTATGGGATTGTGTTTATAAAATTCATAAATGGTTGGCTCAGATTTGTGGAATATTCTCTTAGCTTATTATTAGTTCATAGGAATCGGGAGCACAACACAAGATAAGAAACCGACTCAGAAATGTTGTATTTAAGTAGTTTAATTTTGATATACACAATGAATTAAATCTTAATACTAAATAAAGGGATACATTTAAATTATTCCAACACAAAGTAACACAGTAATTTATATGTTATTAAGTTGTTACCCAAACTATTTTTGGCAGTATAATGAAGTGACCCACCATGTCCACAATCATATGTAGTTTTGTTGCACTTTCTTATTTATGTATGTTTACCTCTGGAACTGAGATAAAAGGGTTTAAGTATGTAAGGCATCATAACATAGGTATTTGGAAAAAGATTATTCTGTTTGGAATTTCAGCTCCACCACAAATGGCCACTCTTATATGTTCATTTTGTCATCAGCAAAATAGAAATAATAACACTACTGACACCTCTTAGAGTTGTTGTGAAGATTTAAAGAAATTAGCACTGAACACATTGCCTGAGATACATTATGGGCTCAAAAATGAAACTTAATTTTAGTTGGTTATCTGGATCTAGATTTAGATACAAAAATCTAGTCAATAGTTAGAAATGGATAGATCCCTCTTAAAAACTGAAATGTGACAGCCCCAAAACAAGCAATTGGTTAGGCAGAAGAAACAAATGACTCGTAGTTAGGAAAAAATGCATTATTAAGTCAACTGAAGAAAGTAGTAAAATTTTCACAATAGCCTGAAAAGATAATCGATATTTTCATTGTTATATTAGATTATTTTGAAGTAATAAGCTGGTAAAATATACCAACAAAATATATTTCAAATATCTTGAAGTTATTGAGGTAGAATTCTAGATGAAGAGAAACCTTTGAAAAAAATGATCTAAACAGGAATGTAAACAGAGTAATTGCCATATCTGAGAGGGCATTGAGTTAGTAAGGGGATAAGTAAACCCCACTTTATTATTACCACGTGTCTATAAACACATGACTTCCTTAATATGTTTCTTCTTTAACTACTAAGGAGATTTAAACATAGTGTTATAGACATTAGGTCTCTTAATAAATTTATATATGGAAAGGATTTCTCTGATTTTAAATTTGTTTTAAATGTACAACATAATGGTAATGCATATCTTTTGGTAGGTACGATAGTCTTATGTGTCAACTTGGTTCAGCTATGGTGGCAGGTTATTTAGTCAAATACTAATTAAGTTATTCCTGTGAAGGTATTTTGTTTTTGTTTGTTTAAGATTTTATTTATTTGAGAGAGGGCACAAGCAGGGTGCAGGGCAGATGGATAAGCAGACTCCCCGCTGAGTAGGGAGCCTGATGCCAGGCTCGATCCTGCGACTCTGGGATCATGGCCTGAGCTGAAGGCAGACACTTAGTTGACTGAGTCACCCAGGTGCCTCTTGTGAAGGTATTTTGAAGATATAGTTAATATCTACAAGTGGATGACTTTAAATAAACGGGATTATCCTCAAAAATCTGGGTGGGCCTCATTCCAAACAGTTGAAGGCCTTTACCAATTGGTTTCCAAAGAAAAAGGAATTCTGACTTAAGACTGCAAGGATATAATATCCTGCCTGAGTTTCCATCTTATCAGATTGCCCTCCAAATTTATGATTTGCCAGTGCCTGCCACTGCATGAGCCAATTCTTTAAAATAAATTTATCTATACATCTATATTTATCTATCATTAGTTATGTTTCTCCTGAGGACCCTGATTGATACAGTAGGTATCAATCACAATCACATTTTCTACAGGCCACTAAAATTGACTAAGCATTACCATTAATAGTTTCTTTAGTTTCTATTATAAACTTATTTTATTTTATATTTGTGAGAGAGAGAGAGGAGAGAGAGAGAAAGCATGCAAGTGGGATGCAGAAACAGAGAGAGAACGAAAATCGTAAGCAGGCCTCATGTTGTCATGGGGTTCGATCTAAAGACCCTGAGATCATTTATCATTTTTCTTGTATCTTTTTATAAAAGACATCAGTGGGTAGTGGGAGAGGAGGTGGGCGGGTGGATGGGTTGACTGGGTGATGGGCACTGAGTGGGGGCACTTGATGGGATGAGCACTGGGCGTTATATCTTGGCAAATCAAACTCCAATAAAAAAATATACAAAAAAAAGACATCAGTATTCTCTACGGTAGTGTGTGAAAGAGAATGAGAGTCAACTATAATTTATTTTGTGATAATATTATTTTTTAATACTGCTTTGACAACCACCAAAAAAATTAGGAAATAGAGTACAGATAATGCTAATCATATAGGCTAATATAATTACCTAGGATATGTTTTTCAAATTACAGGTAATGACCCATTAGTGGATTCTGAAATCAATTTTGTGGGTCAAGACACAAAAGAATAACAGAAAAGAACAGGACATCATAGACATAAAGAGGAAATATAAGAAAAGGATAGGTATTATTTCATAAATAATCCTATTTTTTTTTAAATTGTGTGTGTTGGGACGTGAAATTCTTAAGTTAAAACAGACCATGGATGAAAATGTTTCAAAAGCCTAAGCTTAAAGGGTCACACTCAGAGAATGGTCATCAATGTATCACTGTCAACCTGAGTTGGACTTCCACAGGAGTGTTCTACTGGGGTCAGCCCTGGGTACAGGGGTATTTTAGTATCTTGTCTATGTCCCAGATAATGGAAAGTAGAACACATTTAAGTTACTCATGATGTCCAGTATAGAGATGATACAGTACCAGAACCTTTAAAAAGAGAATTGAGATTTCTTATCATTTTACGCAATGATCAACTTATCCCAATGCAGCATATTTTCATGTTCTGACAATATACTGGGAAGGATACAAAAGCTACACTTTTTTTAAATTTTCTAAAAATAAGGCAATGCTTCATAGGATCTGCAACTGGGTCAAACATTTTAAGGATTTTAAAAGTGGTGTCTAATTTACTTATTTATACACTCACGAAAAAAATAAGTAAATGTGTATAGATTTTTACATTTAGAAACTTTTTCCAGAACATGTAATTGGAATCATAAGCAATTATATTCTGATCTCAATACTATGTACTATATACAGGTAGCGCTCTGGGAATTTTTAAAATTAGCTATTATATTAATTTCAGAGAGGTTAAAATAATGTGTCCTATATATTACTCAAAGGCTTTAGTTGTCTTCATGTTCTCTTATTACTTCTATGTTACTAAGGAATGTGATTTTAGACTGAATGATTTACATTGTTGAGATCATAATTGATCATGTTATTGCTCTCGTGGCTGTCTTTTCAAAGACTAAAACACTTTGCTTGATTGAACAAATACAGGTCCTGATTGAGACTTTGATGTAAAGTTCTTAGCAATGTATTATGATAGCTCAATGGAGACTCTTTCCATTGTATCTTTTTCCTCACTTTCTTGGAGGTATGTTAGAAGAAAACACCTTTCATTTGTAGAATCATGGTAACTAATATTATAATTTCACTGCAGTCTAGTATACTGGAATAAATATCTTGTCTACTTCCACTTACCTTGCTACATGATTAATTACAGGAGCAAAGTTCGTTGGCCCATACAGTTGTACAGATTTCAGACTCCTATAATAAGCCTCCATGACCCCCTCAATGCCATCACAGTAGGGGTTTTGAGGGTTCCCATTCTGTGGAATTTACAGGCAAAAAGGAGTAGAAATTAGTAGTGTCTGTAGAGATCAATTGGAAAAGAAGAAAGATAGGTTGACACTCAAAGATATTTTAGAATAACAATCATTTATATAAGAGCAAAAATAACACATTAAGTAGTCAACAATAGTTTACAATATATTGTATAAATCGTGATATGATGAATCTAATATATAATTAAAACTGATACTCTTCAAAAGAACCATAGGATATTCTAAATAATCTTGAGAAGCTGAATATCGTAACATTCTATAATTAATGTCTTCATTATATACATGTCTGTGTATTTGTAGAGATGAATATATAAAAATCATGAGAAGTAAATAAAATATTAACAGTGGATAACTCGGGGTGATTACATATAGTTGGTTACTTTTATTTCATTCTTTAAACTATTCAATATTTCCCAAGTTTTCTGCAGTGACATATATTAAAATCAAGAAAAAAAATCGCTATCCATTCAGTTTAACCTTATAGAAGGAAAAATACAAAATATCTGCCACATGTGCATTTTTAGGTCACAATTGATAACCTCAAGGAGAGAAGGGTTCTTGGGGAATGTAATTTGGTGTGGAAAATATCAAGAAAAGTTAAAAGGAAAAGAGTCAAAGAAACATTCATGTTGTTCAAGGGAAATAGAGCTTGTCACCACGTTCTCATTTTGAAAATGGCACCTAAAAGCCACTTCATACCTAGAGACCTAGACTAGCTTTTTCAAACCTTGAATGCTTTGCTATTAGGTTTAATTCTCCTAGTCCAGATTTTGCAAATAACATAAATAAGGCAAATAACACAAATATTAGTTATCTATTGCTCTTGTAGCAGATTATCCCAAAAGTTAGTGGATTAAAACAAAGACTATTATCACAAACATTTTTTGGGTGTCAGCAGCAGCTTAGCAGGTGGTTCTCACTGAGCATTTCTCATGGGTTGGCAATCAATATGCCAACCTGTGCATTTCCGAGCTTGACCAGAGCTGCAGGATCTGCTTCCAGGAAGGCTCACTTATATAGCTGCTGGCAGGAGGTCAACATGGTCTCTCTATAGGACTGCTTAGTGTTCTTACATCATAGCAGCTAACTTCCTTAGAATGATTAATCCAAGAAAAACAGCAAAAAGGAAGCCCCAAAACCTTTTATAAGCTAGTCTCAAAAGATGCATACCAATACTTCTACTTCAATCTATTTGCTAGAAATGTATCACTAAGTATAGCCCATGCTCAAGGGAAAGGGAATTAGACTCCATCTCTGAAAGTAAAAAAAAAAAAAAAAAAAGATATATTTAAAACACTAGAGGCAATATTTACATTTAAACATAGCTAACAATAATTTCAGCATACATATTTTTATCTGAACAATCACAAGTGACTGGTAGTTGGTAACTAAAATTTGTTGAATTCTATACACCAAGCTTAACATTAAAATATTTACATATTTAGGTAGTTTTTTTTTATAGCAACCCTAGAAAGAGTAGATAAAATATTGTCATTTTCCTCACTTTACAAATGAAAAAAACTAAGGCACAGAGAGTTTAGTATGCCCCCAAATTACACAAAACAAATGAGAGGGCCAGGGGATCCCTGGGTGGCGCAGCGGTTTAGCGCCTGCCTTTGGCCCAGGGCGTGGTCCTGGAGACCTGGGATCGAATCCTACGTCAGGCTCCCGGTGCATGGAGCCTGCTTCTCCCTCTGCCTGTGTCTCTGCCTCTCTCTCTCTCTCTCTGTGCGACTATCATAAATAAAAATAAAAAAAAAAATCTAAAAAAAAAAAACAAAAACAAAACAAATGAGAGGGCCAGTATTTGAACCTACACAGTTTAATTTCAGAGACCAATCACTTAAACACCACCATGCCACCATGTTTTAAAATTCTAAGCATTTTGAAAGACAGGAGATCTTAGGGAACTAGGGCAGATGTTATCAACTACTTCAATTTTGTCATTTGGGAGAGAGGGATATATACCAACTTTTTCCTTTTAATTTTGTATTTTCTTCATAATTTTTAATTGACCATCATGTAAATTTTGAAAAACATAAAAATAATACAAGACCTCTTATAATTTATAATAATAAAGACCTCTTTATAGTTTTATATTATAAAATTTGTTTACATTAATCGATTGAAATTTTAAGTTTAATATTTAGTGCAAAGCAGTTAATGATTGCTTTTGATATTAATCTGAGCTGACCTAACTAACCTACCTTTAAATAAAATATTACAGTATTCTTTTCCCTTGATAAGATATGAAGCTAATTAAAATTAAAACTCATTATTGATTTTGAACATATAAAAATGCATTCTATATCTGCCTTAGAGGAAGAAATATAAACCAGGAAGGTTCTGAGCTACTTTCTCATCATCATTTTAACATTTTAATTAAGGGTTTATATTTCCAGAAAATAATACATTTTCTCTCTTCCTGTGGAACTGAAATTACAACAAGGTCACCATCTTTCTCACCATTTCATTTCTCCGTTGAAAGATAATCATTGGATGTCCTATTCATCATTATGGAATATTTAAAGCACTGATTTCTGCATTAATCCTAATTCTGTAATAAATTGCTCTAAGAATTCCTCATATGCTTTGGATGACAAGAATACTTAGGACACAAAATTATACATTCTTTTTTATATATGCTTTGTATTATATCAGGATTATTTAAAATAATTTACAGCTATTAAAACGAGATTTTCCTCTTAATGACAAAGTTGTAATGAGTTATAAAAAGACTTTTAAAGTCTGTTTAAAAACTCATTTCACAAAATAATTATGTGTGTTAGTTACTAATTACTAACAAGCAATTAGATTTTACTTGTTAAAACAGATTAAAATAAGCGTATGTGTAGATCTAGCACAAAAGAAAAGCACAGGATATTTTTGAATATAAGTGCATTCAATTTTGTTGTTTATTAATGAAGAGTGCAGGGGATGCCCTATTTTATATTTCCATTTTAATTAACTACCTTTCCCATTTATAAAATAATGAATGTTAATTTGTAGAATGCGTAGAACATAAAGAACAGAATTCAAAATGAGCACTAATCCCACCACGCAGACTTAAGTGGGGAGGGATGTCCGGCTCTCATCTGTTTTTCCCTCCATTGGGCTTCAGGAAGCATTGTATTGAGGATTTAGATTCAGTTCCAAGACAGAAGGCCATGTAGTCTCTGTTGCTGCCTAGAGCCTAGAACATTTTTCAGCAAGGCTAACAAGCTGACAAAATGCTGAAGAAAAGCTCTAAGGAGTTGTTGCTTTACTCTTTGAAATGTATCCATTGCGGCCCAGCGATTGCTTATGTGGGGAAGATCAACAAGAAGTCTTCTTTTTATTCAATAAACATCTGTTGAGCTTCAATTTTATGCATACAGTGTTAAGACCCTAGGCTGTTAAATTGTTAACATCTAGATGGAAGAAAAGACAGACATATAAATATTAAATTGTGCAGATTTCTATAAATGTCAAAATAAGGGAAAAGTAGGCCAGCACTTTTATAGCTCTAGTGAGAAATCACTTGGACAGATGTAAGCATTTCAAGATTGATCATTGCAGGAGCCTTTCTTTAAAGGGTCACTGGCCATATGACCATTACAAATACCTCCTCTAAAGGTCTACACTATTATATTTTGTTGTAACAACTTAAGGAGTCATCAGAATCATAACAGGAGGAGAGTAATGATTCCCTTTTACAACCTTTGTGCTAACACGGTGGTACTAGGACATTCTTCCTTTCCTTTTCTATTCCCTGTTCTTTTTCCACTATGGAATATATGTATATTCTTATTCATATTTATATGAAGACTGGGGTTTATCTGAGACCTTTTGATTAACAGCAAAGAAAACATTAAAAATTACATTTTTCTGCTAGCCATAAACTCATCCACTAGGGATTATTTAATTTTTAGAAGGCCTTCCTTGATATCTGAAAGATTATTTGAACTTGGTATGATAAAATTTATGAAAATGTATCATAAATTACCATGAAAATATGAGGGTTTAGGATTACAGACTATACTAATTGCCAGATTGACATGGGCCTGGTTTTCCTATTTGCCATTTCAGCACCTATAGATATATATTGCAGTTATTTAGGATGAGGTTAACAGAACACTGTACCAAAAAATCAAATCAAATACTAATACTGAAGGCCTACTTAATTCTGCCTTTATTTACCCAAGAAAACAAAAGTGGTTTGAAAAAAATTAATTGATCAGTGATGTTAAAGTTCACTCATTAGCATCATCATGGTTGTTTCCATCTTCAATTTGGGAGACTATTCTTCATAACCTAAAAGAGGTATGATCTCTATCCTTTAAGTATTTGAACTGGGTTCAAAGAACTTTTTAAGATGCAAATAATAAAAAAAAAAATCCTTCCTTAACAATAGCATTATTTGCTTAGGTTTTGTTATAAGGAATGAATTTAGAGGTAGGAAATGCAGAAAAAGAGAGGATCAGAAAGATAAAAGGAAAAAAAATCATAAGCAAGGGTGAGAAGAAGTATATGGCAGGAAAAATTAATAAACCTCATTTAGTTTAACATAATTATTCATTTTCTTAAGCTTTAAAATAGCTCATGACCTTTTTCCTGAGGCACTTAAGGCTTAGCGTCACATGAGTGATTTTCATGGTTTTATAAGTTTCTGGGAGATTTTAATTCTCTAAGACACAACAAAATCCCAATAGTCATTTTTATATGACGCTGGGAATGTGGCATGCAGGCTAATTCATGGAAGAAAGAATTAAAGCCTCCAGCAACCTTTTCGGCAATTGCGTGGGCAATGGAACAGAAAAGCAAGGAAAGATATAGAAATAAAAACCTGAAAATACTGCTTTAAAAGATAATTAAGGAAGTTTAAATTTAATCATATAAAAGCTCTGGATGTATGTGTGTGTGTATCATGATCAATATCACACTATGGTGTTAATAAAGCACACATCCCAGAGGTAGGATTGATTGTAGGTACTGTTATACAATGTGCTTTAGTAGCAGTTAAAGAGCATGTATTCTAAAACAAGACTGATCTGGGTTCAAGTCCTGTCCTCTGGAACCTGGTTAATTCCTGTTACTCTGAGCTGAATTATACAACACTTGGGCACTATTTCACTATATTATTCATTCGATAGGAGTAGCACTTGCAAGAGTAGTACTATGTGATAGTCATGATATACCTACCACATAGAAATCTTATGAAAATTATGTAAGAATATTATTGTAAAGCATTTGGCTTGATATTTAGTAATTACTCAATAAATAGTAGTTTATTATTTTTGTCTACTTTGCTTGAGAACTTAAAAAAATCTCTATGATTATGCATTGCTTTTGTAACAAGAATAAAAACAAAGTCCTATAAAAACAATGGGGATGGAAGAGGTTACTTCTGAAATGTATAGAGGGTAGGAAGGCACTTCTATAGGAAAAGCTAAAACTTTTCAAAATGATAGCCAACCATTCCTATTTTGATTTTCTCATTATTTTACCACAAAGTGCAGTGAGAGTAAGGCTGATTGCATCTCTAGGCATTATCTGTGTGAAGTTTATTTTGAAGGTAGAGTGCAGTACATTGCTTCTCTAAAAATCACACAATATGGGCTAGATCTATGTAGAGTAAATATTAACTAGATAAATATTTATTTCAGTCATATCTACTCCATTATATTGAAATCATAATTAGCTATAGCTGTAATCATTGCTTCACATTAAAAAAAATTTTTAAAGATTTTTTATTTATTTATTAGAGACAGAGAGAAAGAGAGAGAGAGAGAGAGAGAGAGAGAGAGAGAGAGAGAGAGAAACAGGCAAAGGGAGAAGCAGGCTCCATGCAGGGAGCCCGACACGGGACTTGATCCTGGGTTTCCAGGTTCAGGCCCAAAGGCTGCGCTAAACCTCTGAGCCACCGGGGCTGCCCCACATTTAAAAATTTAATTCTAGCCATAACTATTCCTTTAAATTTGAAAAGAAATGCCATTTTATTAGATGGTAGATTAAGATAGCCACATATTCTTTGAGATAGCCTCCCACTGAGAGGTGATGGTTGTTTGAAAACTGGGCTGGCTTTAGTAACTTGCTTGGCCACATCTAAAACGAGATACATTTTAGATATACTTATTACTAATATTCTTAACTGTCTTTTTTTCCCATTAACACCTCACTCCTAAATTAATCATTTAGCAAAATTAAGCTGAGTTTACAGTCACAAAAGATTGCTACGTGATTGACTAAAGCGTAAGTGGTGAATCAATATTAAAAGAACCAACATATTATTTTCTTCAAAAGATCAAGTCCTTATGACGTATTCTTACCAAAGCAAATTCATGAGATATCCTTCCATCCGGAGGCAGTTTTGCACCAAAACCTAGAGCTGGGAACATTTTATCACTGTCATAATCTTGAACGATTTCTCCCACTGCTTTCAGTGCCATTCCATAGGCATTCAGTTGGTAAGGATTCATGTAATGGAGAGATGTGGGCTGGGCGGGGTTGCCTGATGACAGAAAAAATATTTCAATCATGACTGATCCGGCCAAAGATGTCATTTTTTTGGACATTTTTCTTGATGCCTATTTTGGAATGAAATACTTAAAATTATGTTTTCTGCCTATAACCATACTGTGTCAAATAATTTCTTTTTGGATGGATATTAACATAAAAATATTCATTACATTATATCAGACATCTGGAAGGTTTTCCAAAGATATGCCAAGGCATATGCAGATTTTTTTTCAGAAATTATTCCTCTTTGTCAATACTACAGGCTACTCTTGAATCTCAGTTGCAGAAGAAGTATTAAAGTACTTTTGTTAAACTGATTTTATAGTCATCTTTATTTAAAAAAAAATCATGTACCTTTAGCTGAACCCTCATGCCTATAATTAGAGGACTATGAAGCCTTCTAAAGTTCTATTACAAACATAAATTGAATATTTGAAAAATATCTCAATTTAATCATTTTAAAGAGGAAAGCATAGGGATTTTAAAATTCAAGCCAATTAAATATCTCTCTCTGAAAAATGATTTGGAGTTTCTAACTAGACATTAAATGAGGAGCCAGAAGGCTCAAAGTCCAGTCTTGCAATTTTCAAGACAATACCCATAAAATGTCTGCAATAAATCCTACCCCAGTGTTTACTGGAAGGACAAAAGGAATTATGTGTGTGAAAGTGATTAAAAATAATAAAGCACCATAGAAATAGAAGGTTTAACTGCTACTGTTATTACTGTCTGGGTCAGCCACAAGGTTCTGAAATTTCAATATACTTATGTAGGATGTTGCACTTCAATAAGAGATGAATTTGAAAGAGAAAGTAATATAAGTTCTACCACTCAAACATATTGAGATTCACATTGAGTTGCCCTAATTACCAGCACAAAGGCTGCTTGAAAGTCCATTTAGTCTCTTAAGTGAAAATAGAAAGTTAAATGAGACTTGTAATAGCACATAAAGCTCAATTCTACATTAAAACATTGCCTGAAGGAGGAAAGCCTTAGGGCACAGTCCTTTTCTGATAAAAAAAATAATAATAATAAGCGCTTGAGATCCAGAGAGAAACAAAATTAAGGAGTGATCTCCCCTTGGTTTATAATACATATAATTATACACAGAACATTTCTGGTCTAAAAATAATACATTGCATAAATACATTTATATTTCCAAAGGGTTACTGGCATTCAAGGGCTGGTTCTACATGACGAAATTTCTGAAAAAGGATCTCCTGACAAAGTGGCCTTAACATCATCCCCTTCAATTTGACTAAACTTTGGAAAGGATTCTTCATAACTATAGGTTCCTGACCCTCCTTTTCTTAGAGCATTTGCTTTAGAAAACTTGCAGTTGTAAATTCTTTCTCTGTACCTTTGAGATATAAATCTTCTACAACCCAGGACTATCTTTCTCCAGGACCTGGAGCCATCCCGTTGAAATGTAATCATGTAGAAAGATAGTACTCCTACCCCTAGTCTCTTTGTAAAGGTGGGAGCCTAACTTTAATAAATTCTAATTAGCAAACAGACTGATGTCCCCTCTAATGTCCCTCATTACTTTTCCATTAGATCAAGACAACACTTCAAACCCCTCTCACCTTTTGTTTTGGAGGCACTGAGTTCAAATTTTCCCTTACATCCCAGTAATCTTGACCTCTATGGCAACAGTCCTAAATAAAGTCTTCCTGGTCTGTTTAAATTATCTGGTGCAATTTTTCAAAGACACCTTCTTCTATAGTTAGAATTTTGTACTTGATCAAAAGCCACTGGAGCCACAGTGGAGTAATATCATTACTGAGTGGTCATTTAACTCTCAAATATAATAAGAATTGTTACCCAGTGGCTGATGGCAACTAGGTCTATTTTATTAAGATAACTGTAACTCAAAATTAAAATACAAATATCACTCATACTCCAGCATGTCTAAACATCTTCACCTATCCTGAATAGCAGGGCTGGATCCCACTCATGCAAAGATTTGCCTGTCTCTTTCCAGCATCTTCATCCGACTATCTCTTCTTTGTATCACTAAAGATATGTTCGTTCCTATTTTTATCTCTCAAGTTGCCACCCTGTCCTAGAAGTCACTTGACTCCACTCCAGCTTATGTTTTATTTGCACCAGACAGGCTTCCTTGCTTATTCCAACCCTTATTGTCTTTCCTCTTCTACCTCTAGGACTCTTGTGTTCTGCACCACAAAATTTGGCAATTAAACATTTGCTACATTGACTGCCCATTCCTTGATCTGGACCATGTTTGTGCCACCTCTGTATCTGCATCAATGCATATGAAGAATGAGCTTGTGGTAAGTTGATAACACTGGGATCCAACTAATATCCATGATAATTATAATAGCATGAAATCTAACATGCATTGAATATCTTACTTCATATTTTTTTTAACCTTTCAACAAGTCTATGACATAGGTACTTTTTTATTATATCCATTTTTCAGGTTAAATAAACTTGCCCGAATCACACAGTAAAAGTTGATAAAACTAGAATGTAAATCTAGGCAGTCAGATTCCATAGTCCTTATTCATAGCTAGTACTTTATACTTAAGGATTTTGTAATATTTTAAACTCTGGATACTATCAAACAAACATATCTGATTTTGTTTTAGAGGTACATTGTGCCTTTATAAAAAAATCACACTTGACTACACTCTTTTTTTAAAAATGCTTTATTCAGGTATAATTCACATAACTTACAATTCAACCATTTAAAATGTACAATTCAGTGATTTTTAATATATTGACAGATAAGTACAACGGTCACCCCAATTGACAACATTTTTATCACCTCAAAAAGAAAACTTGTGCTGCCTATTCACTATCGCTCCCTTATCACTCAATCCAGCTCAGCTCTAAGAAATGATGAATCTTTGTCTCTACTAATTTGCTTCTTCTGGAAATTACATATACATGGATTCACATAATATGTGGCCTTCTGTGACTAGCCTCTTTCACTTAGCATAATGATTTCAAGGTTCATTTATGTCATGGCACCTATCAGTACTTCATATTTGCTGAATAGTATTCTCCTGTATGAATATATCATATTTAAAAATCCATTTATTGATGAATATTTGGACTGTTTCCACAAAATGGCTATTACACTGCTATAGTCTTTTCTGTATAAGTTTTTGTATAGACATATGTTTCCATCTTTCTTGTGTATACATCTAGGGGTGGAATTGCTGGGCCCTATGGTTACTCTATGTTTAACAACTTGAAGAACTGCCAATGTATTCTCTCAGATGACTATACCATTTTACATTCTCACATTCAGTGCATGAGCCTTCCAATTTCTCCACATCCTCGCCAACACATGTTATCTTTGGATTATAGCCATTCTAGTGGGTGTGACACAGTATTGTTATGGTTTCAATTTGCATTTCCTGATGTCTAAGTTTGCCAAATATCTTTTCCTTTGCTTATTGAGTGATCATTTGTACATCTTCTGTGGAAAAATATCTATTCAGATCCTTTACCCATTTTTAAAATGGGGTTATTGGTCTTTATATTGAATTATTAGAGTTCTTTATACATTCTAGGATACAAGTTCTCTATGAGATATATGATTTGCTAATATTTTCTCATATTCTGAGGTTTGTCTTTTCACTTAGTTAACAGTGTTCTGTGAAGCATAAAAAGGTTTTGACTGATAGTTTAATCAATTAATTAATTAATTAATTTTTGCTTATGTTCTAGTGTCATATTTAACAATCAATGCCAAATTCAAGGTCATAAAGGTGTATCCCTCTGTTTCCATCTAATAGTTTATAATTTTAGTCCTAATATTTAGGTCTTTGATCTATTTTGCGTGAATTTTGTTTTTGATATGCGGAAAAGGTCCAATTTCAGTCATTTGTAGGTGGCTATCCTGTCATCCCAGCATTATTTGCTGAAAAAGCTATTATTTCCCTACTGAATCGTCTTGGTACCTTTCGTAAATCAGTTAACTTTAGTCTCTGGAATCTCTATTCTAGTTCATGGATCTATACATCTATCTTTACACCAGCACTATGCTTTCGTGGTTACTGTTGCTTTGTAGTAAGTTTCCAAAATGGGAAATATGAATATTCTCACTTTGTTCTTTGTTTTCAAGTCTGCTTTGGCTCTTCTGGATCCCTTAAAATTCCATATGAGTTTCTGGGTCATCATTTATGCAAAAGAGGTCTTTCAGGTTTTGAATGAGATTGCATTGATCCTGTTCACTGCTTTGAGAAATGTTCTTCTCTCAACAGTTGAGTTTTCTAATCCATGAAAATGGCATATTTTTCCACTTACTTAGATCTTTCATTTCTTTCAAGATTTTTTTCAGAATATAGTTTTTGAGTGTGAATTTTATACTTACTTTGTTAAGCTTATTCCTCTGTATTATATTCCTCTTGATACTACTGTAAATGGAATTTTCTTAACTTCACTTTCAGATTGTTAACTGGAACTATATAGAAAAAGACCTGATTTTTATATATTGATATTTTATCCTTCAATCTTGCTATGCTTATTTATTAGTTTTAATAGATTTTTAGTGAATTCATTTGGATTTTTTACATATAAGATTATGTTAATCTGCAAATAGAAATCATTTTAATTCTTCCTTTCCAATCTGGATATTTTTTCTTTTTCTTGACTAATTGCTATAATGACAACTGCCAGTACAACGTGGAATAGAAGCGGCAAAAGCAGACATCCTTGCCCTAGTTCTCATTTTAGGGGGAATGCATTAAGCTATGTTAGGTATGAGTTTTTCATATTCTCCCTTCATAAAGTTAATAAGTCAACTTCTATTCCTAGTTTGTTAAGTGTTTTTATTCTGAAAATGTGTTAGACATTGCCAAATGCTTTTTTCTGCATCAATTGACAGGACAACATGATTTCTACATTTGCTTCTATTGACATGGTAAGGTATTTGATTTTTTAATATTAAGCCAACCTTGCATTCCTGGAATATTACTTCCTCAGGGTTTATAATTTTCTTCCTTTTCCTGTTCTTATGATACATAATAATTCACGTCAAATGATTGTTCTGTTTCAAAGTTACTTCAAAATAAAATTTTAAAAGTTGACTATTTTTCCTTTCTTGAAATGTTTGATAAACAAATTATGAATATCTGTACATGGGTGTTATATGACAATTTCCCTGAATTAAATATAAATGTGCTAAAATGAGTAATTCTTAAAAATAGTCAAGGAAAGATGAATTGAGTTGCATAAAGTACATGTATTTGAATTACATTTACATATATTAATACATATAAAAATACTAGAAAATGAAGATAATTCAACACACTTCAGTATTAAGGTTATGTATGAAGATGAAGGGAGAATAGAAGAAATAGGCTGAAGTACACAATGGGCTTAACTAGGTTTCAAATTTTCTTTTTAAAAATATGTGAAGCAAAAATTAAAAACTTAATATTTAATAAATTTGAATGGGACTATTGGCATTTTTAAAGTTTCTTCTAGTCATTTGTATACCTATTTCATAATAGTAAAGAGGAAGGGAAACTGACCTGAATTTTACATGACACACTTCAGAAGTATGTAAATATAGGAATAAAATATCTAACCTCATGAAAAGAAATATTTATTTCTCAATTAATTGCTGAAATTTTTTACTAGTGATAGTTATAATACTCACCATTTGATGCTGTAAAATCAATAGCCACTGTGAAATTGATTTGCGTTCTAGAATATAAGTAAATAAGAATCATTAATAATAAATCTCATAGAAAAATGTTTGTTTTACATTTGTGTTATCAAATTTTTTAACATCATTTAGTTTCCTATATGTATGATAGCAGGGAAATTACAGTACCCGCTGGATAGCATCAGGATAGGCAGTTTTAAAAGGTAAAAACTGAGCAAAATACTTTTATAACCATACAACTCTAAAATAAGAAATAAAGTTTCAGGAATAAAAATAACTCCTTTTGGTAATAATAACTAAGTGAGGGATTCATAATAAAGAAGTCAAAATGCAAATAATGATTTGCCAGTCTCCAACACCAGCATTTACTATCAACTTGCTTTTAAAACCATTCTGTAGTCATTGTTGAATCATTATACCCTTAAAAATGTGACACAGCAAAAATCATCTCTAATAATATCTTTCTTAAACTAATTCTTTTCACAACCCTGAACACACAGGATTTTCTTCTGCATTCTTCTGAAATGAAGTATTTCAGATAAAGGTCTACCCTCAGTACTCATAGCATTCCTGGATGCATGAATTTATAGACATAGATAAATATTTATATAGATAATGTTGGCTATATATAATATAAACTTTCATTTATATCAATGAAATAGGTTAGTTCCTGCTTTTTTTTCCTGATAGAAACCAAAGAGGTGGCATTTATGTATAAAACCTCACTTTTGTATACACCTAAATACTCTTTGCATATGTAACTCCACCTCTTACCAATGAAGGGAAAAAAAACACAAATAAGCAACATGGTAGGATTACTGGGATCACCTACAATCATTTATAATTTAAAAAGTAAATCATTTGAAAACATGGTACTATAAATCATCTTATTTTTAGAAACAAATTACTTCGGGCATATTGCACAACTTATTTAACACTTCAAAGTTTGGAACTGCTATTTAAACTGTCACTAATGATGATGATGATGATGATGATGATAATGGGTACTACAGTACAGGATCCCTTGTAGTTCTCTTAGTAAAATTTATAGTGACATTTCCTTGTTTTTCTAAAAATTCAGCTTCAAAATCCTTAATACTATTCAGGTATTGAAACAAATTCACACATTTTTTCCCTAAGGAATGAACAACCTTTTGTGCTTTACATTTAATAAAAACTAATATAGAGTCTCTTTATAGTTATAGGTAATTTTTTTCTCAGTAGAAATTAGGTTTATAGGCTAAGAATATAGGCTAATTTGGAGCATAACACTAACAAGTATGAACCAAAAGGAGTAAAAAATTTTAGAAAATGAATATAGTGAGACTTTTGGGAGAACACTTTGAGATAATGAATCCCTTTGAGGAATTGAAAAGAAGAGCCACCATCAGTATATTGCTTCGTAATTCTGCTGCCAGGGAAAGAAGTGATTGTAATAAAGGGTATTACAGGTGTATCAGAAAAGGTAAAGCTTTTAAGTCTGAAAGAACAGGGTTTGAATTCCAGCAAACCAGTTGCCGACGTTAGCCAAGTTTCAAAATTCTCAGAGGTAAGTGCCCGGCACATAATAATAGCAAGACCTGACAGACAAATTAAATGAAATATATCTTTCTCTATATATTTATTTGTAATACACATTTTACAAATATCATATATCATAAGCATATAAAATGTTTTTACTTAGTGTATATCAATTAACTTTATAATGATTTTTTAAAAAATACGGGATCCCTGGGTGGTGCAGCGGTTTGGCGCCTGCCTTTGGCCCAGGGCGCGATCCTGGAGACCCGGATCAAATCCCACGTCGGGCTCCCGGTGCATGGAGCCTGCTTCTCCCTCTGCCTGTGTCTCTGCCTCTCTCTCTCTCTCTGTGTGTGTGTGTGACTATCATAAATAAATAAATTAAAAAAAATACTATTATTCTCCTTTTACAGGCAAGGAAATCTATGCTCACAAAGCTTAATAACTTTGACACCAGTGATAAATGCCAGTATTGAAATCTGAATTCACATCTACCCTCAAAGACCATATTCATAAACTCCATACTACTCTATTTCTATAATTAAATATTTATAAACTGCTTGACTATAATAACATAATAAAAGAGAGTGATTATTATGTTACAAACATAAAAATGATACTATACAAATTTCCTTCAGTGGTAAGAATGCCAGGGTACATTCTTGTGGTTGGGCAAATTAGCCCTTCTATCAAGTATGTTGTTCAATATACAAATCACAAAATTATCAGTACAAATGCCTTTTCATGTTATTTTTTTTTCCAAATGATACCTCTTCAGAAATGAACAATAACTCTGAGCTTCAAAAACATATGTTTTAGCTAATTATAGAGGTCAGTTTAGATGTTGAGTCTTTGGTTTAATCTTCCTTACGCTGCAGGGATAGACACCTTGTCTTGATTCAATTGTCTCTTGGAATAGTGTCTGCACAATGCTTTGCCAATGTTGGAACCTCACTGTATTTGTTGGGTGAATGAATGCATTCATTTTATGATGGTTTCTACTAAGTCTCCAAGATAGCCCAAGATGTGTAACATAACTACCAACTTCTTAGAAGCATTAGTTGCAGAGAAAAAGTTTTGATAATTGGAGATACAATGGTCCTTTCAAAGCCAAAATTGTGCCTAGCAAAACTATAAGGAAAAGCATGGCTACCAATTAAAGAACTATATTGTACATAAGAATTTTTAAAAAGGAGATATTTATTATTAAACTGCTTTACTGAAACCTCTAGCTAACAAAATGTCTAGCTAGCTAAATAAACTAAATTACAAAACCAAGCAGTTAGGTACCCAAAAAAAGTCTTAAAAAAAAAAGAAAATGTTTAAAAAGGAAAGAAAGAAGGAAGAAAAGAAAGAAGAAAGAAAGAGAGTGAGGGGAGCCTCTTATTACACTATTTGGGTTTTCCATTTAAAAAACTGTAATTCAACATTTTTTGAGCATCTTGATTGCCAAGCACTGTGTTAAGAAAATAGGAGCAAACCAAAAACAATGCTGATCTCCTAGAGCTTATGATTCCAGCTTTCTACCATTAAAAGCAGTGGCAAAAATAGCACAGCAGTTATCATTGAATTCATAATCAATAGCATAACCTAAAACTCAACTGTGCATTTACTGTGGATTTCAGCTTATTCATTCCCACGGTTCCCAAGTTCCCATTCGTATTATAATGTATACTTGCCATACCAGGAGTCACATGCTATGCTATTTTGAAAGTATTAATGAACAAAGGTTTTTCTGAGAAAGAAAGCGTGCACGTGTCCTCGCGGACAAGTGGAGGCAGGAGTAGATGGGGCAGAGCAGAATATTAAGCAGCCTCAATGCTCTGCACAGAGCCCCACATGGGGCTTGATCTCACAACCCTGAAACCATGACCTGAGCAGAAGTCAAGAGTTGATGCTTCACCGACTGAGCCATCCTGGCACCCCACTAATAAAAGTTTTAAAGAAAGTTGCTAACAATACTATGACTTTAGGCTATGAGACAGATTTCTTGTAGACTTTGATAAATGATGTATCATAAAAGTAAACCAAACAAAACATCTTCATTGGTAATCCTGTTACCCTTTCTCATTCTTTAATATTGCATGAAGCCTAATGTTAGAGGGAAAAAATTAATCACGCATCAAAGTAAGAAATCTGAATTCATACAAGATGACTCCTGGCAAAATGTTCATAAAATTATCACATATAAATCCTTGAAATATTTTGCTCAGGAAGCGTTACTTTAGCTGTCATTTTGCATTTTAGAAGCTGACAAGGAGCAGAATTTCAAGAAATCTAGACAGGAGTATTACATTCCAGAGCATAAAAAAGGCATGCCTGCCAAATTTCATGAGTTAGTAGTAACATCTCATGAGACTTCCCAATGCATATATCCTAGTATTGCTAAATGCATACTTGGAAAATGTCCTTATTTTTCTCTGCCACCTTTCCAAAAGCTGTAAATGACAAATCAGATGTCAAGTTGGAAGATTTAACTAGCACAGCAAAGATCCATAAAAAACGAGTATCTATATGTATGTCAAAGAAAACCACACATATGCCAGCATGCACCTGCGCACATGCACACACACAGTAATAGCCTCTTAGACAACTTTTCTGTGGGTGTCATTACGAATTAATTATTGAGAACTAACAACTTTGATGGGTGTGTGCAGAAGGACTGTTTTACTTTCTTCCCAATTTCAAATTCTGTTCAGCTGCACAAACTGAACATTATCAATATGAAAGAAGAACTGTCACCATCCTTCTTTATTTTTTTTAAGATTTTATTTATTTATTCCTGAGAGACACAGAGGGAGAGAGAGAGAGGCAGAGACACAGGCAGAGGGAGAAGCAGGCTCCATGCAGGAATCCCGATGTGGGACTTGATCCCGGGTCTCCAGAATCACACCCTGGGCTGAAGGCGGTGCTAAACCGCTGAGCCATCCGGGCTGCCCCACCATCCTTCTTTAAATTAATCTTGACAAACTCAGGTTCAGATCCACCAGCTGCTGGAATTTAGAACTTTTAAATAAAACTGAGATGCCCACTTGGCTCTAAGATCCCTCTTATTCTTGCCACTCCAGCACCAAGACTACGCTTCTGCCTTGATATACTGACATGCACTCTCATTCTGACTTCAGTTCTGGAATCTACTCTGCATCCCTGGTTTACCCGCTCCAGGCACCATCATCCTGCCAATCCTTTCTAGCCTTAAGTCACCATGGGCTAAATCTTAAATTGTTTCCTTTTTTCTCAAAGGCAGTTCGATTACCTAAATGAAACAATAATTGCCTGATTCAAAATTTTGCTGCATCTTAAAAATTCCTTCTTCCTATTCCCAGAAACTACTCACAGGATTAAGTGCCCACAGCAAGTTAGATCTAGAATGATGGCAAACTTTGAAATACACAAATGCAAAATTCACTTCCACTTACTTGCCACATGATCTTGGAAAAGCTATTGAAGCACCCTGCAGCTCATTTATAATAAGTAAATCTTAATAAAGCCTTCTCTGGATTGTTTTGAGGACAAGTACCTGTCCTTTAGTATGTAGTCAATAAGCAGTTGTTACGCTTCCTTGTTATCACAATTATCTATGTTACCTTTTTGGGATCTGAGTTAGCATACTTCTTTGAAAACTGGAGTGTGCAGGGCTTATCAAATTTCTGGACCTACCAGAGTTTCAGGTTATTTCTGAGAACCTGACCCTCCCATGTCAGATTTCCTTTCCTACCAGCTATTAAGGTCTTAACCTGCCCAACCCAAAACTGCAGCATGAATGATCTAACCTTGTTAGGAGGTATTATCTGAGTACTTCCTCCAACAAAATCTCTTGGTATGAAGTAACTGTAAGCTTTGACTCCTGCCTTAAATTTTCTTTTCTATCCTTCCAAACAGACTGGATTTCTGATAGCTCAGTGAAATGGCAAAAGAATAAAAAGCAATGAGACAAATGATGTGGTTCTTAAACTATTTACACTAATACTGGTCCTTACTAAATCTAGTTTTCATCCATTACCAAACCTTTGTGTTTTCATTGGACTTTGAAGCTTGATTTCAATTGGTTTTTGTTTTTAACACAGTGTTCCAAAGTGCAACTTCACAAGGTCTTGCAGTTCAAGAGCTTCTTCTCAACAAAGATATGCAAGATGGCCAACCTGTTTTCAACTCTTTAGGAAATATCTTATAGGTGACATAATCAAAATAAACAAATAAAACATCACCCTAAACAAACAAAAAAAAATGCAAGCACTCTCCACAATTTAAAGTGAGGTAGACATTGAAGAGGTAATCATCCCTAGTAGAAAGACTATGAACTTTTGAATCATAGATTGGAGCTTGAAACCCAGAATCACAACTAGCTAGCTACTTGTGAGTCCTCGGCAAAATTGCCTAATCTCTAAGACCCAGTTTTCTCAAATGATAAAGAGGTAATAACTATGCTGAAGAAGTCCTCTAATTAATAAAAATAAATCCCCAAAGAACCTGCTAATAACAAATATTCTATGTGCTCGAGGACAAATCTCCTGAGCAATCCATGTCATCCTCTCCTGGTTCATACTAATCTTTTCCTCTGTTGGGTCAGCAGAGACAGTTCTCTCTTAACATTAACACATATTTCTTTTTCACTAATCCTTCCCAGAGTGTTGGTCAGTGACCTATTAAGGATGAGGTAATAAATAAACTCCCAACCAGTATAGGTAGTAGAAGTGCGTTGTCTCTAGATAACTTAAAAACAATAATGCAATCTTCCAATCTTCAGTCTACATTTTACTGTAACCACAAACCAGCAATTCTAAGCAATAGAAGTGATAAAACTCTCCTGCTCTACTACAATCTGTACACCAGAGAGAAACTATTCTAAAGATAGCGTGGCTGGAAATGCACCCTCTGATCATAAAACATAACTAAGAAACAGCCTGATACAAAACATCTCGTCAATATTTGGGCTAAATGAGTGCTAGTTCTGATCGTGAAGCATACATGCAGTTTTCTTGGACTTTGAAATAAATGGCTCTGAAGAAAATAATCTGAAAAATAACATAAGCTGTCAATGAAACCACACTTAACTGGACCTGTCTGGCCTTTTCAAGCATGCATTTAAACATGTATAAAAATGAAAATCATGCATTAACTAAAACAAAGTTTCTGAGTCTTAATATTTGTAAAAGTTTCTTTTCTAAATCTTAGTTTAGATGAGTTTAGTTTACATATGATAATACTCGATGTGAATGTATTTATAGAAGGGAGAATGGTTTTGTTTTTATTAGATTTACCCCTATTTGGCGCTGCAGGGTTTAGCTCTCCACTGATTTGATGAATGCAAAACACTTGGGTGCCACAACAAGAAACACTATAAAATATCCTAACTTGTATATTCAGTTTTCAAAAAGAAATTGGATTAGGAAAAAAAAAAAAACCTCAAAAACCTTGCAGTATTGCATGTTCTGGCAAGATGTGCTCCCTGAGGCCACCTATCCAAAATAATGCCACCAACTTTATAAAACTAAGGCAAATATTTTACAATATCATTGCACTTGCTTCAAGTATTTTTAAGGTAAGAAATCCTTATGGAGATTGCTGATAACAGAACTTACGGATATTCAATTCACCCTTAAAATAAGCAGTATCAAAAAGCCCATTCCAGTCTTTAAAATTAGCTTAAAATAGGGAGGTAACTCTTTTATTTTCTCCTCTAAGACTTCTTACTTCTTTTAAGTGGAATATAAACCTTTTATTTACAATTTCAGACAAGTTTTAGAATCAGAATCAAGAGTTTGGGTTGACATTGGAATGAATGGAAGGAATGTTTTGGTATTCCTCCAAAGAGAAGTGAACTACAAAAAATTACTGTTATTGATAAATTTTGTAAGCTTGAATATATCTTTTTTCTCTCCACATCTCTGATAACTGGGACAATTACCACCAACGATATTATGAAGATCAAATACGATAAGACACATTGGAACTTTAAACAAATTCAAATTATTGAGAAAAATAGTAGCTAGCATTTACTGAGGGTTAACTCTCTGCCATTTAATCCACATAGCTACTCCATGATATACTCTATTCTTTTTATTCCTATTTAATGTAAATGGAAACAGTGTATGCTAAAAAGAGGCAGATCTAGGATTTGAACTACGCAGTTCATATCAGAACCCGAATTCTTGGTCATGACTATGCACTGCCTCAGTTATCAGCAACCACATCTTTGCAATTGACTTGATTTTGGCCAAATACTTAACTATTAATTTCCCAGAACTTGTCCACTGAGCATCTAACCTATTACCCTCTTTCATGGTCTGGTAAGATGTGAGGGAAACAAGCAGTCCCATGCTTCTAATCTTGATCTCATCTTTTCCTCCAAGTCACTACAAACCCAGATATGAGTTAAATGGAAATAATTTCTGGCAGAGGCAACATAAAGGCATTTTCTTATCCCAGAAAACCTGGTTTGTCTGTTTTATTTGATGATTGTGGTATGCATTGTGGAAAGAGGAAGGTCACAAATGATAAAGTCAAGGAAACAGGTTTATAATCTAGTTCACTGAATTGGCATACTCCATTTAAAAATCCTATTTGTTTATAATGTTTCATTAAACTTAGAGATTTGGGGGAAAGGGTAGGAAAGTCAGGTTTAAAATGGCTTTCTCTTTTTTTTAAAAAAAAAAGATTTTATTTATAATATTTTATTTATTTATTTATTTATTTATTTATTTATTTATTTATTTATGAGAGATGCAGAGAGAGAGAGAGAGAGAGAGAGAGAGGCAGAGACACAGGCAGAGGGAGAAGCAGGCTCCCTGCAAGGAGCCCAACGCAGGACTCGATCCCGGGACTCCAGGATCACACCCTGGGCTGACACTGAGCCACCCAGGGATCCCTTAAAATAGTTTTCTCATCCATCTGGATTTATTTAGTGTATTTGGTGTTCAGTTGTCCAAAAATATCTTAAAATTGCCAGTCTCTTTGAGAAAACAAGTCACAAACGGACAAATTAAAATGACACCAAAAAACTAGCAACCACTAAGTGGTGGGGACTTTTGCAGCTCATTGGAATCAGCTGGATGAAAGTTTGAGCTTTCTTCAAAGGAAGGAAAAGACAGTTTATAGTTCTGTAAGTTTCTAATATATTCAATAGTCTGATAAAAATAATGGACTAGGGTTCCATGTTGACATAAAATTCTGGTAACTTAGAGGGACTCAGTATGCAGAACTTGTGATCTGTTTCCCCCTTCACCTGCCAGTCAAAGAGATGTATAAAACTATAAATATTTGTTCTTGATCATGTTAGTGGTGGAGTGAAGAGTTTTATGAGGATTTAAGATATACAGAGGACTTAGCCAAATGGTATTTATGATTCTGTGCTGAGATACTTATAGTGTAAGCCATTGGAAATATAGAAATATGTATTTTACAAATATTTAGAAGTCAATAAGCCCATTTTACAGATATTAATAATCATAATCATGATAATCTAAAGCAGAATCTTAGATTTCAGAACAGTATGACTTTGTATGAATCTGACACTATCCTTATTACTAGTTATCAGATACTCAATGCCATAGATTAAAGATTACTGAATAAATATCTTTAGTTCCCAATTATATCAGACTTTTAATATTCAAAATTATTTCTTAAGAAGCCAACAGAAATATTACAAAAAAAAAAAGAAGCAAACAAATACATGACCCTGGGATAAATATAGAAGAGTGTAATTTTTATAAAAAATGGCCCTAGGGTCAACAATCCAAAAGAGACAATCAGTTTTTACTATCTACAGAGAGACCTCCTTTGTAGATATCACTCTTCTATTTAGAAAATAAAACTCTTTCTGACCTGAAGTTATAAAATATATCTTATGCTCCAGGAAAAGCCCCGTCCTGCTTAACCAAAAAAAGTCCTAAAAATCAGATTTTTGTTTCAAATAATATTTGCATAAAAATTGGCTGATTTAGAATGCATCTCTCTCATCTGCTCACGGTATACCTGAATTGTAAGCCTGATAATTGCAGCTAAACAGAGTGTTTGAGGAACTGAGACTGTGAATGAAATGTAACAAACTAACAATATGGTTTCACAAACAATCAGGGTTATATTTTCATGTAAATATCTACATCAGTAACAACTAAAATAATGGAAACCTAGAATATCCAATACTAAAAATTAGGTCTACAACGTTCCTTCAAACGAGAAGATATTAAAGGACTTTGAAAATAATTCTGTGTAGTATTTAAATGTGTTCATTCCTAACTCTGCATAATTTCTACTTGGATTCATGAGAAAACAAAGAACATTTTTACAATTTTCTATTGAATTTTTTTTGTGTGAGATGAAACAAGAAGATAGATGAAATTTTAAAGGGCAATTTAAGGATTGCTTTCTACGAGTTTCAACATAAGCAGTTAGTCCTACATATGCCATATGCCGTATCAGTCATCTGTTTGTCCTCTTTCCCTTTTCTCATGCTCCTCATACAACTGAGGGTTAGGGCAATGTTCTCCAAATTAGTGCAGAGCACAAAATGAATGCAGGAAAATCTCAACTGTTTTGGAAAGCCCAGAGTACCAATTTTTACTCATATTTTATACGATGATTGTTTGACCTTTTTTTTTTTGAAGATCTCTACCTTTGTTGGCTAGGGTTCAGCATGATCATAAGTTAACAGTAATTTCTCCTAGATTAGAAAGGATACAGTAGGGGCACCTGGGTGGTTCAGTCACTTGAGCGTCTGCCTTTGGTTCAGGTGATGATCTCAGGGTCTGGGATGGAGCCCCACATGGGGCTCTCTCCTCAGCGGGGAGTCTGCTTTCCTGTCTCCCTCTGCCCTTCTCTCTACTCATGCTCTCTCTTGCCCTTGCTTACTTCTCTCTCAAATAACTAAATAAAATCTTAAAAAAAAAAGAGCATGGTGAATACGTTCCTGAACTGATGCCACCCAAATTAGCAGTAGTGATGCTAACCCAAGTTAGCAACAAAAACAATCCACAAACACTGGTCACAAATACTGATATCTTAGTATTTTAGGTTAAAAGTGAGTAGTTACTCCAATATATTACAGAAACAAAATGGAATTGAACACTTTGTTCCAATCACTTTTGAAATAACCTACTTATTCGGAAATATGGTAGAGCAACTCTTCAAAAACCTACTCTTGATAAACCCACAAATCTTCAAATAAGACCTCCATAATACTACTTTGAGATGTTTGGTTGATTGCAGCCCTAAATGTCAGGTTATTTCATTGTTCTTCTTCAGTGTAATCATAGGATAAAAGGCAAGACCAGATGGCTAAATTAAGAAGAGTCTCATTAGATGTGTGCTGAAGAGGAGTTCTATCAAAGACTGAAATGTGAATACTGGAGTTTAGCTGAAGTGTTGACTACACTTAAAAGATGTAGCTGCCAGCTATCTTTCTATCTTCTATCCTCAGTTAAAAATACTCAATTCTTTTAGGTGGAACCAGAGGAAGAAGGAGCAGAAGAAAAGCAAAAAAAAAAAAAAAAAAAAAAAAGTTTCTGAAACCTAGGTTTCCAAAGACATGAGCTTTTTCACAAGACACCGTAGTGGCTAACGAACAGAGGTTTCACAGATGAAAACTGACAATGGCATATATATCATCTATGAAGTTAGCAAAGATAAAAAAGGAGTTCCACTATTTACTTAGGTAAAGATACAATAAACTTTCATATACAAATGAAAGTGTTAGGAGTGTAAATTATTACTACTCTTTCAGCAACACAACTTAGAAATCTCTAACAAATTATAAAATACACATACCATTTTATCCAACAACACTATTTCTAGGAAATGACCCCTTACACATGCTTAATGACATGCATAAAAAGTATGCACCAGGGTTTTACCATTGAGCCTGGTTTACAATAAGAAAATAAAATAAAATAGATACAACTAAAGCGTGTATCCCACAAAAAATTTTAAACCAAATTATATACTTTCATATGATGGAAGACCATTAAAATAAGGTAGATACGTAAGTACTGATGTGGAAATATATATACACAATATATTTAATGAACAAAATATACATTATAGAATATTGTACACAGTGTTATACCAATATTACAAAAAATAATTATGCATTCTGCAATAAACAAATATGTAACTATGTTATCTCTAGAAGGTATGATTACAGAGGATCTAGCTTCATACTAAATTATGTTCATTCACTTTGCCTAACTTTTCGTTTTACTATTTCACATTTTATGTTTATAATGTGAAACACAAATAAAGATTTTTATGATTAAAATGTGAGAGATGGGGCATCTGGGTAGCTCAGTGATTGAGCATCTACCTTTGGCTCAGGTTGTGATCCCGGAGGTCCTGGGATCGAGTTTCGCATCAGGCTCCTCAGGGGGAGCCTGCTTCTCTCTCTGCCTAGGTCTCTACCTCTCGCTCATGAATAAATAAATAAAACTTTAAAAAGTGTGGGAGATATAACACTTCTTTCCTAGAAAGATGAATATAAAACACTAATAAAATTAAGTAAAAGTATTTTATTATTTTTGAAAAAAGTAACAATGAAGAATATCAAATATAACTAGTGTAACAGTTTTCAGAATTTTTTAAATTGTAAGAGATAGGAATTCTGATTGATGTTGTTCAAAAAAGTCAGTAGCCATTTACTGAAACTATACATAATTAATTTGTCATTTATTACAATTAATCCTAATTTGAAATGAGTGCAGCTCATTATGTTCTATTTTGCTATTATTCAGAAATTTTGTGTAATTACGTATCTGCTTTTTATATGATTTTCCATCATTGTAGTGCATTTATCTACTTGGAGGTTGAGATTTCTTAATAGCAAGGACAGAAAGCTCAAAGTGTTACAATGTCTAAACAGGTAGGAAAAAAATTGACAAAATCTATCAGAAAAAATAAAAATAATGTATTGAAATATTTGGATTAGACATTCGTACCTACACTTTCACCTGGTTTTCATATTTGTGTTCTCCTTTCAAACTGTTATAATTTGTTATTTTCACGCAACTAGGGATTTTTAAGAAAGATAGGAACATGAATCTCTACTCTTCCTTTCTTATAATCAGAACCCATCAGGTATTCTATGAAGTAAATATCCTGATCAATCTCCATAATCAATTAATTCAATGTTTCTAGAGGGCCTCCTTGATTCACTCTCAACTCTGGTCAAACAATATGATCCCGACCGACAGACCAAAACTCCTTTTGCCCTTGCCACCACCGCTAAAAGGTTAGCCAAATCCATGTCACAAGTTAAAACATTCAGCGCAACTCAATAAAACCTGTTTTTTTTTTTTTTGCAAAAAGCCTAGACATTTCAAAAAGGAATGTCTGAAATATGAAAGATGGCTCCAAAAGCATCCATAAATCTCAGACACAATTCCCTTAACAGATTAGGGACGCTTTGAGAACAAAAGGGGGATTTTACCCATTCTCCGAGCAAACACTGCAAAAGACATTTCTATAAAAATTCAAAATAAGGACGATTTCACTCTTATAGACACTGCAATAACTTATTCAGTCCTCAACCCCTTTCGGTTTTCCAATCTCCTGCCTTGGAGTAGAAAGGCATTTACCATCTAATGGTAATCAGTCACAAAAAAGAAAAAGGAAAAGAAATGTTTTTAGATTTGTCTTCTCAACCTTCAGAATTCCTAATTCTACCTATCTGTCCAATTCTACTCCAATCAGCCTGCTGCCCTCCCATTCCTAAATATACTCTCTGATCAATTACAGGCAACTTCCTCTACCAATAGAAGACATATGATTTCAATTTCCCCAACAACTGTTCAAATTGATCCATCAAAGCCCTTAACCAGTATTAAGCAGTATACTTCAAGCCCTATGGACATTAAAGGAATAAATAACTCTTATTATTCAAGATTTAAAAAAAAAAAATTTTACCAACTGAAGATTGATCATCCCCACTACAAGACCTTGCAATACCCTCATCATGCCAAATAAAAAGCCCATTACAGAGGACTGCATTTTGGTCAAGACCTTAGGGCAATCAACACTATATTCATACCCAATCACCCTACATCTTGACAGTACATCCTCCTTTCTAATATGTCCACTGAAACAACTACTTTTTCTGTCATGGACCGATACAGTGCCTTTTGCAGCATTTTCTTTGGCCCCCAAAGTCAATACCTTTTGCTTTTACAAAGAACAATCACAAAGACACTTCAACAGCCGTACCAAAGGGATATACCAAAAACTCTATTTCTCTCAAACCCTCCATGGTGACCTGAAAGATTTCAATTTCCCTGGGAAATCTATACTATTACAATATATAAGCAATCTTTACGGGGTGTCTGAGTGGCTCAGTCAGTTAAGCATCTGCCTTCAGTTCAGGTCATAATCCCAGGGCCCTCGGGTCGAGCCCTGCATTGGGCTCCCTGTTCAGTGGGGAGTCTGCTTCTCTCTCTCCCTCTGCCTGGTGCTCTGCCTACTTGTGCTCTCTCTCTCTCTCTCTGTCAAATTAATAAATAAAATCTTAACTTTTTTTTTTATATTTCCCCACCCTAAAGGCCTCTTACATAGACACTAAACATCGTCTTCATCAATTAGCCAACAAATGACATAATGGAAAGATAAATTTCAATTCTGTTCTGCCTCTGTCAAATTCCCAGGTCACCTTTTAACATCAGATGGGCTAAAAATAGAACCAGACAGAATGACTACCACCACCCTGTTCTGTCAATCCTAGACTAAATGACAATAATGAGTTTCCTGGGCCTTACTGAATCCTGACACCTTTGGATTACCAATTATTCCCTCATACCTCAATCCTTAAACCTCTCTACTGGAACCATTCCAGACCCTATTCCAAGGCCTCAAAGAGACCCAAGAAGGTTTTATTCTTTAAAAAAAAAAAAAAAAGTTTGTCTCTTTTCCAACTCTAGGACACCCTCATTACCAACTGCCCTTCTTCCTTTTTGCTCATGAACTTTCCAGTAGCACTTTGGGAATCCTGACCCAAATCCTGATCAATTGTTGGCATATGGAGGCCAAGAATGCCCTGCAGGATATTATAATCTTCAACTAGACCCTGTGGCCAAAGGTTTTCCTCCCTGGCTCCATGCCCTAACAGCAGCCTTTACACTCCTTACTGCCACCAAAAAAATAGCACTAGACTCTCCCCTATAGGTATTCGTTCCAAATACAGTTAAAACTCTCTTAGATTCCCACCACACAGAACATCCTTCTGCCAGTCCACCTATCTTTCTAGCCATTTCACTCTCTTGTTGTCCTCCTCTCAAATTGCTGTCATACTTTTCTTACCCCTCAAAGATTCAACTAACACAACTACATCCTTGTCACTGATTCATTATTTACCCCAATTAAGCCTTCATAAATCTCCCCCCACCCAAGTCCCCATTTTACTTGGTTTATCGATGGATGTTACATAAAAATGAACAAGGAAAATACAGTGCAGGACACTCTATAGGATCCACTGAACAAATTTTCAAAGCAGGCTCCTTTCCCTAGGCTCGTTAGGCCCAATAAGCTGAATTACATTCTCTAACAAGTGTATGCTAATTGTTAATAAATAAAGCTCTCCCTGTCTATAGATAGCATATATGCTTCTGAGGTTGCCCAGGATTTTGGTATGCTCTGGAAACAGGGTTTCTAATATTCTCTGACAGTCCATAAAAACAAAACTTCTATATTAAAACTACTTGACACCTTCTCTTTCCCCTCAGCTTAGCTATTATAAAAATTCAAGCTCATTCCAAATTTGATATCCCTGAAGCCAAGGGCAATCATGCTGACCACGCTGCCAAAAATGTGGCATTTCAAACCTCCAACTCACAAACATCTCCCTATATGACTTTCATTCCCTTAACCCTGTTACTTAAAACAAAACAAAACACAACACACACACACACACACACACACACACACAACCCTCAAAACATCACTGAAGGAGGAAATGGATGAAACAAGGTTCCTAGAAGGATTTCTCCAAGACAACGTTTGGGTGGGACCAAATAACAAACCTGTGCTACCAAAAAGAGCCCAGGAACTCTTTTTAAATGTATCTATGACACGACACCTTGGAGCACAAATCAAATGGTCCAATGGACACACAGTTCTATTAAATGCCATCTCCAACTGTTGCCCAACAAATATTTTGTGCAATCCTACAAAACGATATTGCACTGCCTTAGGTCAATTTCCTCTTCCCATCAGGCCTTCTGACATCTGGCAAATTGATTTCATCCAGCTTCCTCCATTTACCAAATAGAAATGTGTATTGATAGTGATCTGTATGTTTTTTCACTGGGTCAAGACATTTCCTTGCAGGCAAGCCAACTGCTAAAACAGTGGTCAAAAACCTATTAGAAAAAAATCACCCCAGTTGGAATATTCTCAAAAGCTACACAGTAACCAAGGAATCCATTTTACTGTTTAAATTGTCCAAGAGATCTGCAAAATCTAATCCATCTTTTAACATTTTCATTGCACCTATCATCCTTAATCCTCAAAATTAGTTGAACACACTAATGGCATAATCCAAACTCAACTAAGTGATCTGGCCATAGGCATGCTGGCCCCTTGGGGAAGATTTGCTTATCATAAAGCCACGCTGTGTAATCCAACAAATGTTCTAGAGGAATTACCCCACAATACTGCTCCAGCCCTACAAAACTTACAATTATCCTTAGATTCTCTTGCTTCAGTAGTCCTAGGCAATCAAACAGCACTGGCCTACCGGCCGGTTGAATAAGGGGGTGTCTGTATTCTTGCTAATATCTCTTGTTGCACCTGGATAACTACATCCTCCAAAGTAGAATTAGAAATTAAAAAAAAATTTTCACACAGGCCTCTTGGCTTCACCATATCAACAATCCCACCTTCAATGAAATTTGGAATTACATTAAAAGTTATCTACCATCACCCAATCTCTTTAGTTGGTCACCTGACAAAACAGAAAACATCCTTCCATCTGGACTACAATACTGGATGATACGATTAACTTGGGGATTAAGCATCTTGTTGCCATATAAAATACCTTCTGCTTGTTTCAGAAGTGTCTCACTTTCTTCTCTTCCGCTCCCAAGCTAATGATGATGACTGAAGCTTCTGTGTATACTGTTCCAACTCCATGCCCTTATGCCCCTTACAATGGATTGGATGGACCCCAAGAAGTACCCAAGCACTTGGGCCACAAAGGACTCTACCATACAACTGATCATGGTAATCTTTTATACACCAATGATCAAAAAGAAGAAGTGAAGAGGAAAAGGAGCAAAGGAAAGTTAACAATTCTGAGTCCATCTCTCAACTGCCACCATTTTTGCGTAGTTCAGAGAAGAATCACCACTTCCTGGAATCATGATAATCATCTTGAGGTTTAGACACCTGGAAAATTTTCCCCCAACCCACAATACTGAGCAAAAGAGGTCAAATAATCTCTGAGCAAACCACACCAACTGAAATTTCTTCCTCGCTGTGGTTTCAAGTTTTAAAAACACCACCTCCTCTCATCCTTTTTGGTCAAGCACAATGTCACTGAGTTGGGTTGTCCCTTATTTATAAACCTAAATAAAGATTTGTCTCCTATTTCCTCACTCATAGGCTCATTCCTGAAGTTTTTCTTTAACAGCATTTTTCTGGACTTTAGTACCTTTCCCTTTAACTTTATTGAAAGAGCCACAGTAGCTTCTGTGTCTGTGTAGCCAAGTGGCAGGTTGCAAGATGTCCATATATAGCATTGATTCTGCATTTAAGCAAATTATCATTTTGGGGTTTGTTTTTGTTTCCTTAACTAAGAGCAAAAGGGTCAAGCTCCCTGTGTTTTGGTAAACTGTCTTTGTTCCTCTAGCCTCTTCATTCTTTTATCCCTTTCTTCTACCTCATGACATTCTACCAGTGAACTAGTATTGAAAAAAAAAAAATTCTAGGGGCACCTGGGTGGCTCAATGGTTGAGCATCTGCCTTTGGCTCAGGGCGTGATCCTGGAGACCCGGGATGGAGTCCCATATCAGGTTCCCTGTGAGGAGCCTGCTTTTCCCTCTGCCTGTGTCTCTCCCTATCTCTCTCTCTCTCTCTGTCTCTCATGAACAAATAAATAAAATCTTTAAAAAAAAATCTTAAATCATAGTTAGGAAAAGATTTACATGAGTGTTGTCTCTGGCTGCTATTTTTTGTCATGAAGTTACTAACCACATTCAAATTTACCTCTCACCATTTGTGTATATTCTAATACAGGTTATAGCACATAAATTAGAATATGTGGACATTTTAGACTGCATATTAATGAATCTCTGGGGATGCTTGGATTTGAAAAGATAGGGGCAACTCAGTTAAAAATAGGAACAAAATTGAAAAAAATCCTTCCTATTTACTAGGGTATAGGAATCCACAATATATTACCAAGACAGGCTCTGTCTGGACTCTGGAAAATTTCAAGAATGGTTAAAACAACCAATTTTTTTCTGAAATATATTCCTGCCCAGAAGCATAAGGAGCAACAAAATGACTACTCACCATCCATTTCTGCATTATGATTTTACGACAAGATACATTCTTTAATATTCTGGAGCTCAAATATACATTTACAACAAGCCCTCAAGCTTTTCTTCTACTTCAAAAATAATGAAAAGTGCATATAAAAAGTCCCATATGTTAGGCAACTGAAAATATTCTCTGGAAGTACATATAATAGCTTTATCTGCAACTATTATTAACACAATAGAGTCTTCTCTTCGTCAAAGAAAAGTTGCAACTTTCCCCCAAAGTAATAGCTCATTGTGTTTAAGTTTATCTCCCTGTCTGTAACAAAAGTGCAAAAGTTCTGCCCTCAAAGTATAATAAAGTTTATCATTTCAGCTGCCTATTACTTAGTGGTAGCACTTGCTAGATACACTAAAAGAAATGTTTAAGCAATGAAACAATTTCAGACAATGACTTACCCTCCTTTAATATAATCAAGGAATGAAACTTCTGTTTCTACCAGAAAGGAGAGTAAAGTTACCTGAAAAAGAAAAGAAAAACAAGGCAAAATTACCTGCCAGTACTAACTGCAACCCCAAATGGACTTTAAGTATTAGAGACAAACTCATATTCATATTAGAGAGGAATATCACATTTTGAAAATCAATAACAATATAATTCTTTATTAAAATCTGCCAGGACTGTTTTAACGTATAAAATTATAAGAATGAAAGGAGCCAAAAAATTAAATAACTCCTTCCTACGACCAGTTTATTTCCTTTGAAGAATAGCAAAAAATTGTCTACAAGGACACTGTGTTACTGCATGTTTTTGTCATCGTCCTGTAATGAGGCTCTTGAATATTTCAAATGTCTTGCAGTACAGAAATCTTCAAAAGGAAATTTGAGGAGAACTTAGATATTCCTTCTCCTAAGAAAATTTAATCATACAATAAAATCTTCAGTATATTATAGAAGAAATGTCACCAGAGAAGAAAAGTAGAGTATGGGTAACACAATATTACAATGTAATATTGTAATAACATTGTGTGGTGACATCTGGTGACTGTACTTATGGTGGTGAACACAGAATGACGTACAGGATTGTTAAATCAGTATGTTCTATACTCGAAACTATGACATTGTGTATTAGCTACGCTCCAATAAAAAAAAAAAAGCACATCAGAATTCTCAAAAAAAAAAAGAATAGGATGATTTTTCAATTTTAAAGATACTTTCATCTTTGCACCTTCCTGTATCAATTTATTTTTTATTTATTTTTTAAAGATTTTATTTATTTATTCATGAGAGACACAGAAAAAGAGGCAGAGACACAGTCAGAGGGAGAAGCAGGCTCCATGCAAGGAGCCTGATGTGGGACTGGATCATGCCTTGGGCCAAAGGCAGGTGTTAAAAACCATTGAGCCACCCAGGGATCCCCCTCCTGTATTGATTTCGTCCCACTTCCAACAAGGTTGTAAATTTTAATGCCATATTAACAAGTACTTTCTCATGCCATGATTTTTAACAGTTAAGTGTAGCCTGTAAAGAGTGTAGTATTTCTTACTAGCACTTAAACTTTTTCATACCTACTTGATTCTCTCTAGTGTGATTCCACTGAATGAAGATTTCATAACAAAACTTCAGCTTCCCTCAGAGGCCATACAATCCCGAGGACAACCTGCAGGAAGCTGGGTCACTACTTTTTATAAGGTATTCTCCATTACAACCATCCCCACAGCAAGTTCAGTTTTCTATTATGCACCTTTATATTAAAATCTTAAGTGAAAGAGCTTAGTCTTTAGTTCCAGTCTATATAATATTATACATTTTTTTATTCATTTATTTGACTCCTTGATGAATAACATAAAATCTGACTTACTGTTCCTGAATTAGTGTATTTTTTCTTTTTTCCTTTCTTTTTGGGATTCACCACCTTGAAAAGAAGATAAAACAATTATTATGTGTTAGTTTTATACTGAAATTTTCACATTTTCACAGAATATGTAGTTCAAACTGCTGCTTTCACTTTAGATACATTTATACATTTACAAATGCCTTTAGTATGACTCCTGGACAGTCCTTCGGCCAAAACTTCTTTCCAAATTTACTAGTGACCATTTTCTTTGTGTGTGTGCTCATCTTTTTTAAAAATGTATTTTTTTATCAGTAATATTCTTCTCAATCACTTTATGCATTGATTACCCTAATCCATCTGTATCTTCTTGATGTGAGAAGAGACTTTTAACATTTAGGTCCTAAATAATAATGACTGCTTTGAAGTAAACTGTGTAAATAGCTAAAGAAAAGTATAGTCAAGAAACATAACTTTTGTTATTAGGCTAAAAACACTAACATAAGCAAATCACCCAGATATGTGCATACATAAGAGCTCTTTTACTCTATTGCTGTCAGGGATATTAATTTCCGCCAGATACCGAGGCTATGTAATAATTGGTAAAGGCCTGGTTTGTGGACCTAAGATTTAACTTTTGGCCACTTATTCCATGAGGAAATATTATTGTACAAGAAATTGAAGAATACAGGGAACGTAAAGATGAGTAAGACCTGTCAATCTAATAGGATAAGCAAATCACATAAGTGCCTTAAAATAAAATCCTTCAGTGCATCCCAATCCGAAATACACTAGGAAGCATTTTGACAGGCAAAGAAAGTTAAAAGAATTTATGATAAGTATTATTTAAACTTTATTAATTTAAACTAAGGCAACAATAAAAAGAGATAGACATAACATTCTAGAAAGAGGAAAAAGTAATTGGCTCAAGGTGGTTGGAGCAGAGGGCAAATACATATTATTGAAACAAACCTGAAGACCCACAGGTATGTGGAGCCAGCAGGAGACACTCCTATCTCCATACCTAGAGACCCTGAAAGCTGTTTGCAACCTTAGAGATCTCAAAGGGCCCTATTCTCTGCTCCAGCCCCCTCATAATCACAGTCCACTAATAGTCCTATGGGTCCAGGGCCCCAGTAGGAAACAATCCTGTCTGCAATCATTTAGATCCTGAAAGGGACCAATACTTAGTTCCAGCTCCTTCCAGGTATAGTTTGTGAGACATTCCGCTGGCACAAGGACCCACCAAGATGCACTCATATCTTACCTCAGGAGATCACGAAATACCCTTATATTTATTTATATTTATTTGGCCCCAGCCCCTCTGGCCTTGGTAAGGAAGCAACCTAGCCCACCCAGAGGCCTAGTGGGAGACATGCCCATCTGTGCCTCCAGTGCCAGGTCTACAGACCAAAGTCTTGACCATGGTACCTGAAACAGCCATGCGATTCAGTGGCTGACCCTCTTAGGTATGGTGCAGAGCCAGTCCTGCCTACTTAAGGATCATCCAGTGATCAGATGGGAGTCCTCCAAGGGAACTGGCAGGAGTCAAACACATCTTTGCACTTAGTAATAGGTCATCTGACTAAGGACTTGTACACCCTGAAAAGAAATCCTGGTTCAGTGCCCCTCTACTGAATAAAGTACAGCCAGCCTCATTCACCCAGGGTCCAAACAAAATCCATGCCCACTTGAGCTTCTGCTAACAACCATCCCCAACCATGGATGCTACTACAGACCTAACAGCTTCAAAAGCAGCTCAAATCTAGCATGACTGCAGTTTTGGAGAAAATCCTATCAGCTCAGGAACTGACAAGAGAAGGTCTTTATCTACCAAAACTAGTCTGTAAAGCTAGAGGGACTTTATAAAAGCTCAAGTACATTGCAGGAGATCTAGAAACACAATGGCAAGCAGAGAAAACAGGCATCTATATAAGTACCACCTGTTTTATATTACTTTCATTGCCTGTTTAGAGCCTTAATATTCCTTCCTTGGAAGACCTAGATAGAAAAATTGATCCATTACTCCATCTTTCACCTTGCCTGAGAAGTTTGACCTTTAATATCTCATACTCTACTAAGTAGCTGTTATCAAGACGCACTAAACATATATCATGTGTTTGTCTCCCATTAGACATGGAATTTTTTTGAGAGAGAGAGAGACCAAGACCAGAGCCTAACATAGGGCTCAACCTCACAACCCTGAGATCATGACCTGAGCTAAAATCAAGAGTCAGATGCTTAACCAACTGAGCCACTGAGGTGCCCCTAGACACTGAAATGTTTAATCACCTCTGTACCCCGACGGCCTTAACAGAGGATGTGTAATATAAAAGCCTTGTAACAAATATCTTATTTATAGGTGAATGAATGAGTGAATGAATGGAATGCTATTGCTTTAACTTAGTAAGAAGATGGCAAAAGAAGGATAGCATTCCATTCCTAACTTAAAAGATGTCAATTTTAGTATCAACCTGGTGGGGAAAGAGTTATCAACCTGGCAGGGAAAGAGTTACCTTTATTGACTAGTACTGAGATATTCTCCTTTGTTATTCATTTTTGTAAAATAAAAGAATTATAGAGAATGTACAGGTAACTTAGCTCAAGTATTAACAATGCCAAATTATACCATGTGCTCAATACATGTGCCAGTTAACTGGCAAGCTAGGTTTAAGGCAGAAAGAACTTAAGAAAGATTTTGCCTGCTTTAATAACTTGAATTTCTTTAATGACTGAATCCTACTTTGTCATTAGCTTTAGTCTTCACCTAAATAACGGTGAAAGTGCTCAAACATACTAAGCAGACCACAGTTCATTTTATAACACCATACTGACATAATGAGCATGCATATTTTTCTTTTATTAAAAAGGTGTTGGGGAGGAGGTTGGTAGGAAGGCAAAACATAAAGGGTGAAGTTTATGGAAAAGTGAACTTGCGTCCATATTGAATTTTTTTAAATAATCAAAAGTTTCATAGGCAAGAATTTTTAAATTTCTCAGATTGAGTTAAAAGACCATGGGGGGGGGAGGGGCAAGATGGCGGAAGAGCAGAGTCCCCAAATCACCTGTCCCCACCAAATTACCTAGATAACCTTCAAATCATCCTGAAAATCTACGAATTCGGCCTGAGATTTAAAGAGAGACCAGCTGGAATGCTACAGTGAGAGGAGTTCACGCTTCCATCAAGGTAGGAAGACGGGGAAAAAGAAATAAAGGAACAAAAGGCCTCCGAGGGGGAGGGGCCCCGCGAGGAGCCGGGCTGAGGCCGGGGCGAGTGTCCCCAGGACAGGAGAGCCCCGTCCCGGAGGAGCAGGAGCTGCACCAACCTTCCCGGGCGGGCGGAAAGGGGCTCGCAGGGAGGTGGAGCAGGACCCAGGAGGGCGGGGATGCCCTCGGGCTCCTGGGGACACTAACAGACACCTGCGCCCCGGGAGAGTGCTCCGAGCTCCCTAAGGGCTGCAGCGCGCACGGCGGGACCGACCGGAGCAGCTCGGAGGGGCTCGGGAGCGGCTCCAGGGAGGGGGCTGCGGGGCGGGAGCGCGAATCCACCAGCGCAGGCCCCGGAGCACAGGGCGCCGGGACACAGCCCAGGATCCGGCCTCCCCCGGGACAGGCAGAGGCCGGGAGGGCCCAGGACAGCGAGGACGCTCCTGCCCCGAGCTGAGCAGATCAGCGGCCCCGCCCCGGAGCCTCCAGGCCCTGCGGACGGAGAGCCGAGAGCCCCGAGCCCCATAGTTCCTGCGGAGGCTGAATCCAGGCTTCCAGAGTTGCCATAGCAACTGCGACTGTTCCTCCTGGGGCCTGGCGGGGTAAACAACCCCCGCTGAGCCCTGCAGCAGGCAGGGGCAGAGCAGCTCCCCCAAGTGCTAACACCTGAGAATCAACGCAACAGGCCCCTCCCCCAGAAGACCAGCTAGAGGGGCCAGTGATACTCCCCCGTGTTCCAATACAACTTGTTTCTGGCCACTCTGCACTGAGCAAAATGACTAGAAGGAAAACCTCAACTCAAAAGAAAGAATCAGAAACAGCCCTCTCTCCCACAGAGTTACAAAATCTGGATTACACTTCAATGTCAGAAAGCCAATTCAGAAGCACTATTCTACAGCTACTGGTGGCTCTAGAAAAAAGCATTAAGGCCTCACGAGACTTCATGACTGCAGAATTTAGATCCAATCAGGCAGAAATTAAAAATCAATTGAATGAGATGCAATCCAAACTAGAAGTCCTAACGACGAGGGTTAACGAGGTGGAAGAACGAGTGAGTGACATAGAAGACAAGTTAATGGCAAAGAGGGAAACTGAGGAAAAAAGAGATAAACAATTGAAGGACCATGAAGACAGATTAAGGCAAATAAACGACAGCCTGAGGCAGAAAAACCTACGTTTAATTGGGGTTCCCGAGGGCGCCGAAAGGGACAGAGGGCCAGAATATGTATTTGAACAAATCCTAGCTGAAAACTTTCCCAATCTGGGAAGGGAAACAGGCATTCAGATCCAGGAAATAGAGAGATCCCCCCCTAAAATCAATAAAAACCGTTCAACACCTCGACATCTAATAGTGAAGCTTGCAAATTCCAAAGATAAAGAGAAGATCCTTAAAGCAGCAAGAGACAAGAAGTCCCTGACTTTCATGGGGAGGAATATTAGGGTAACAGCAGACCTCTCCACAGAGACCTGGCAGGCCAGAAAGGGCTGGCAGGATATATTCAGGGTCCTAAATGAGAAGAACATGCAACCAAGAATACTTTATCCAGCAAGGCTCTCATTCAAAATGGAAGGAGAGATAAAGAGCTTCCAAGACAGGCAGGAACTGAAAGAATATGTGACCTCCAAACCAGCTCTGCAAGAAATTTTAAGGGGGACTCTTAAAACTCCCCTTTAAGAAGAAGTTCAAGTAACTCTGAACGTGAATGGGCTTAATGACCCCATCAAAAGGCGCAGAGTTTCAGACTGGATAAAAAAACAGGACCCATCTATTTGCTGTCTACAAGAGACTCATTTTAGACAGAAGGACACCTACAACCTGAAAATAAAAGGTTGGAGAACCATTTACCATTCAAATGGTTCTCAAAATATACCCTAAAAACTACAGAACACTTCTGAAAGAAATTGAGGAAGACACAAAGAGATGGAAAAATATTCCATGCTCATGGATTGGCAGAATTAATATTGTGAAAATGTCAATGTTACCCAGGGCAATTTACACGTATAATGCAATCCCTATCAAAATACCATGGACTTTCTTCAGAGACTTAGAACAAATTATTTTAAGATTTGTGTGGAATCAGAAAAGACCCCAAACAGCCAGGGGAATTTTAAAAAAAGAAAACCATATCTGGGGGCATCGCAATGCCAGATTTCAGGTTGTACTACAAAGCTGTGTTCATCAAGGCAGTGTGGTACTGGCACAAAAACAGACATATAGATCAATGGAACAGAACAGAGAACCCAGAAGTGGACCCTGAACTTTATGCTCAACTAATATGCGATAAAGGAGGAAAGACGATCCACTAGAAGAAAGACAGTCTCTTCAATAAATGGTGCTGGGAAAATTGGACATCCACATGCAGAAGAATGAAACTGGACCACTCTCTTGCACCATACACAAAGATAAACTCAAAATAGATGAAAGATCTAAATGTGAGACAAGATTCCATCAAAATCCCAGAGGAGAACTCAGGCAACACCCTTTTTGAACTTGGCCACAGTAACCGGAGAAGGACAAACGGTGTATGTTCTCATTCATTTGGGGAATATGAATAATAGCGAAAGGGAATATAAGGGAAGGGAGAAGAAATGTGTGAGAAATATCAGAAAGGGAGACAGAACATAAAGACTTCTAACTCTGGGAAATGAACTAGGGGTGGTGGAGGGGGAGGAGGGTGGGGGGTGGGGGTGAATGGGTGACGGGCACTGGGGGGTACACTTGACGGGATGAGCACTGGGTGTTATTCTGTATGTTGGTAAATTGAACACCAATAAAAATTAATTTATAAAAAAAAATAAAATAAAATAAAATAAAATAACTATACCAGCTAAAAAAAAAAAAAAAAAAGACCATGGGATTGAAAAGAAATACTATCATTCAAGTCTCAGAAACAAGTCTGTTCGATAAATTTAAAGATTCTTACATATATTGGTAGTTGGTTAACTTTTGCCAATTACCCTTTGCAAAATCTATATTTTTAAAGCATAAATTTACTTATTCCAGAGGAAAATAATAATAAAATAAAATTCTTCTTACCTCATATACATTGAATTGCGATTGTCCTCTAGAAAGTTCCCTATAGCTTGTGGTAAATTCTCCAATGAAATCGTGACTAAATTTAAGGAGAAAAATATGTAGTATTAGCTTTCATACATTTGTCAGCTATACTTTAAAGCTTTTTACAAAGTATAGTTTAATCATGGAAAAATGCTTAATATTACTATGAACATAACTTAATAACTTATATTTTAAGAGATTCATACATAACTTCATTGTTCTTCAACCCCAAATTATGTTCACTCAAAAATTACATTTTGTTAATATTCAAATATATAATTTATCCAACCAATATTAATATTTCAAATAGGTATTTTAGTTTAATAACTCATTTCTCAAAAACATTTCATTGTCTATACTAGCAAAATGATTAATAACATATTAGAATGAACATTTATGACACTCAAAAGGTTATTTATATCAATAGTCACAATATATAAAACTCTTCAAACTTTCTTATGACCAGGATGTAATAGGACATTATTTTTCAAGAGTATCCCATGTTAACATGGATAATAGTCACGAAGCTTTATTTTCAATAATAAAAGCTCTAAAGTATATTATTAATACCAACATGGTTATTCTGAGTTTCTTCACCTTAAAGCAATCATCACTGACTTCTCAGGAAGCAGACCTCTACAGGTGACTTCTAGTTTAGATGGGGACAGATAAGGATTGAGTAAGCATGTATTAGTTCTCACTATAAAATCCTGTCAATGTGATTACTGAAGCTTAGCAAAGGAATCTTAGAGACGAAGATGATAAAAAAGATAAAGACTGTAGGAACTAAAATGGTAAACACACCATAAGGGATATCACTGCTATGTATATCATAGAATTTCAGCTTGGCCCATTCACTTTGCAAATGCAAGGTGTTCATTACCATTAAATATATATATATTTCCCCACCCACCAGGTAGATTTAATGCTTGCTTGTGAAGACCTGATGACCAGTGACAACCAATAAACAAACTGCTATCTAGCCAACCAAAATATTGATTTCTAAAGACAAGATTTGGAAGAAAAAATGAGCTACCGTTAAATTTAGCAGAAATTTTGCAATATGATGCTGTTATAACATTATTTAAAACATAGCTCATTTGGATTTCCAGCCTCCCAGTTTTCCACGGTCTCAAAGATCTTGTACATACATCATAGTATTCTAAATGTGACAGTCCTGTTTACACCAGTATCAACACCTTGACTTCTTCCAGATTTAACTTTCAGAAGCAGATCTACACTCATGAAAATGTGAAAGGAAAGGGGACTGAAAACAGTCGTAAATATATTTGTATTTATGAACCCAATCGCCTAGGCCTCACACATTGAAATGACATGGGGAAAATTATAAAATAGTACTTTAGCACTACATATTTCCAATAAGTGAAATAATTTTCTTTGGCCTTCAGAAGCGCAAACTCATAATCATGATATCTTTCACTGCAATCTTAAAACCTGAGTTATGGAGTTTATGTTTATGGAGGAATCTATCCTCCATTTCTGTGCATATTTCAAATATCTTAAGCTGTAGCCATGGAAAGAAAACGTTCTAGCATACCATTAACATTAAAATTTCCAACATTCAACACTAATCAAAAAGTTGGTAGAAAAAAGCAGTATTATTTGCCACAAGTAAATACAACTATGCAATCAAGTCTCAAGAACATGTAATACCCACCCGGATAATATAAGTCCAACAGAGTGGCAAATCTGGAATCCAATGGCAATGATCAGGTTTATAATACAGCACATTGATGTGCCCCTGTTGAAGTCACTGTGAAACTTTCTAAGAAGCAATTCTGTGATATTTTGTCCTGTTTTGTTTTGGTAAATGTGTTACTCTCTGTAGAACTGAGTGATGAACAATGAAGTACAATTCTCTCTGGTCTCAAATGTATGAATCTGCACTTCTGTGCTTCTCACTGGTATTTCCTATTCTGAAAGAACTCTATCAGGAAATAGAGATTTTTTTTGTTCTTCCTCTGAGTTAGGTTTTATAGAGAGCTTATGGTCAAATCTATGGCCCATTTCTTACAGGATATGTCTTCATGACACACTGTCCTCTGCAGACTTTTCAAATTTCATACTCTTATTTCTCCTTTCCTTCAATTTCCTCACCCAGTTTATAGTTCATCATGTCTTAATGCATGCATTTCTATAAATTACCATGGATCCTTTTCAGAATAAGGTAGGATACAAATAAAAGAAAGGATGAATAAAATATTTGCTCCTCCCTTTCTGAATCTTGTTCAAGATTATGATTTTGAATAAAATACTGAATTTGCATGTCATATAAATGCAATGCTATCCTGTGCTGTAGAGGAGGAAATGTAATGAGTCATAAATTGCATTTCAGCCTCCAAGACAACATTTCTGTGAGATAAAGAAAATACATCATTGTATCTATTCAGAGCCAGAGAAACAGATGATCAAGAAATGAGGATTTGTCAAAAGGTCATCAACATAAGGCAGGTAAGAGGAAGTGGCAGTAAACTTGTCAATCCTAAAAAAAAAGGTGCTTTGTCTCCAGAATCAATCTGAAGAATTTGGGTGGATAAGTGGATTGATTCCCAGATCAATTTTGTCATAGATCTCTGTGAATACATGGAAATTTTGATAGATTTCTTTGTAACTTGTCCTGCTTCAAAAACTGCTTAGTAAGCCACAGAGAAATACTTAAAAGAAAGTATTATATGTAATTTTCACTGACTTATAATTATCTTCCCCCCTATCATCACCTATTCCTAGATTTTACCAAGGTTAAAAGAAGGAAAATTTAATTTGTTTTAATATTTTTGTCTGTCCCTGATTTTCAATACTGTAATATTGAAACAATTATCACTATACAGAGAGATAGGATGGAAAGACTTTCATAATAAATCACAACCAACAATTTCCTTGTGATTCAATAATACTGCTTTGCTATTTCCTGTTAATTTAATTGCAACTAAAATAATTATTCTATGTTATGTCTCTCTGACTGCATTTACAAAATAAAGTCTACTCCAGGGCTGTTTATCTGATTTGTGTCTGTTTACATCTCTAATTTGTTCTACATATTTTTTTATAATGGATATATGCTACTTAGAATCTGAGGGAAAAAATTAAAAAGATATTTAAAGCTAGTAGTCTGGCTCTAAAAGCCTTGTTTGAGCAAAGTGATTAAATTGTCAAATAAAAATCTGTATATTACAATAATTTCTATGCTCTATGAATAATGGAAAAACATATTATGCATATTCACACTTATATTTGAAAACTGTAGGACGGTCCTTACTTAAAAATGTGTTGGGGACGCCTGGGTGGCTCAGTGGTTGAGTGTCTGCCTTTGGCTCAGGTTGTGATTCTGGGGTCCTGGGATCAACTTGTGCATCAGGATTCCCTGCAGGGAGGCTGCTTCTCCCTCTGCCTGTGTCTCTGCCTCTCTCTGTGTCTCTCATGAGGAAGAAAAACAAAAAAAAACAAATGTGTCTATTCTACCTCCCCCCATTTCTGGAACCTTCTTTACCACCATCACCTCTCTCTTATAGCCTAGCTATTATGTCCTCCAGGAAGCCTTTCCTGCTTCATGCTCTTAAAGAAAGCCACTATCTCCCTACCATCACAAATCCTATATTGTATTATACCTGCTGTTTACTTGGTTCCCCTTCTCAGCCTTCAACATAGTTGAAGGTAAGAATGGTGATAGACTCATCTCCATGTTTTTGGCGTCTACCTCATGGCCGTACACAATGGGCACTGTGTGCACGGTAAAATTTCCAGAAAGCTGGAAATTTTAACAGTAATTTTAACAAATTTGCCTCAAATTTTATTCAGCCTAAAAGAATGGCACAAGTGCCATTCACGTTAACCACTGTTATCCTCCCCACTTCCTTAAAACAACTCCGAGAGTAATGCAAACAACTGTTCTTTCCCCCACAGAAGTACACCCACACAATCACACCTAGGGCCCAGGAAAGGGAGGCAGGCAATCTTGCCTTTTGCTGGCATCTCTGATGATCTTCCTGAAGGCCACCCTGCCTTGGGAAGAACAGATGATTCTTACATTCTTGACGGTCATTAAACTCGTTTTTCATGTATAATATATACAAGTGATAAGTATGTACTGAACCCATTTCAGTCCTTTATCACCATGTGGTCTGGAGTAAGTCAGTCAACTTTAGAATCTTTATGTCTTCCCTTAAGAATTGGAGGCAATGCCTACTTACTGTTTTGAAAATAAACTCAGAGAATTCATTTGATTCTTTCTGCGAAAGGTGTTTAACTCCTTGGAAAAGACACTCCTAAACTACATTTTTCCAACTATTAAGACTACGATTCTAGACACACACACACACACACACACACACACACACACACACACACACACATATATATATAAAACATATAATTTTAAGAAAGTTTTACCAAAATAAGTTGTGGATGTAATAGGCTTATGGATTGATATATGTTGTGTTATTTTGGAGTTACACACACATCTGTGGCTTTTACCATTCAAGTGCCATTCCTCTCCTTTGGATTTATCCACAGTGTGCCATGTTTCAGGTGTGTGCTAAAGGATCTCTCAAATAAGGATTTTTAAGCAAATTGCATATAAAAGACAATTGCTTTAGAATGTTGAAAAGATTTCAGCTCAAAAGCTGCCATGATGCCTGGGTGGCTAAGTGGCAAAGCATCTGCCTTCGACTCGGTAATCCTTGGGTCCTGGGATCTAGTCCCACATTGGGCTCCCTTCTTGAAACAACAGTGCCGAATAGTACTGACTCCTCCATTTGTACTGCAACATACTGATTTCCTGTGTTCCTCTAACTTGACTAATCTGGGCCAGGCCTACCAAGCATAGCAATATTTTTTAAAAATAACTAGAGGTTAAACAGTCACAGCAATGAGAGACACTTTTAAATGAAGTGCAGTTATGGTGACCCTAATTCAAGTTATAGGTTGCAAACATTCTTACTGTTTAAACCTGTATTTGTAGAAGGGCAGCAGTGTTTTTTAGAGCTGATTAAAACTAAACTACTAACTCCAAAACAAGTAAAATATGCCAAAGGATTTGTGATTTCCCATGATCAACACAAAAGTCATCTTTATGAGTCCAGATAAGTATGTATCAGCTGTCTCTGATTTTGCCAATTTTCTTTGCTTTTATTCTACTCAAAGCCTTTGATTTTGACAAGACTTTTCAGCATCTAAAAATGTTTTGTTTTTTGTTTTTGTTTTTTTAAACAAGAAAATACTACCTTCCACTGATTACTTATTTATTTATTTACTTACTTATTTGAGAGAGAAAATGAGCATGAGCACGGGGAGGAGCAGAGGGAGAGGGAAAAGCAGACCTCCCTCTGAGCAGGGAGCCCAACACAGGGCTCAATCCCAGGACCCTGAGATCATGACCAGACCTGATGTCAGAAGCTTAAGCAACTAAGCCACCCAGATGCCCCTAACGTCCACTGATTTAATATAATAGGAAGTAGTTCTATTTCAAAATCTCAACAGATTCATCTTTCTTTTCCCCTCTAATCCTGATGGAGAATTTAGTTTACTTTGGAAAATCTAGAAATATGACCTTTAAGTATTCCTACATTATGAGCTTCTCTCTATGTAAATTTGCAGAACTATTATGATTCTTAATTGTGCTAGTAAACACAGATTATAAACAAAGCTTTACAAAAGTAGTTTTTCATTGGAAAGTACTAGTTTATGTTTTTACCAGTAGAAATTATTATATACAAGATTTATCTGAATGTATTCATTGTAGAAATGATCATTTATCTCTAGCTTTGTTATAATTTTAAATAATTTCAAGAGATTTGCATTATTTTTGTTCCCTCCATAGATTATAATATTTCTGGACCTTCAAAGGAAAGCAAATATAATCACTCTCAATATTAATAATTCAGAAGGAAAATTGGCTAGTTTTATGTCTTAGCCACACCAGCTCCTTGATCCATTTCTAATACAGATAGAAATTTTAAAAGATATAAATAATATATATGTGTAACGTAAGCCCTATTGTCATTTGGGGTATAAATATATATAAAACATCATATAGTAACATATAATATGTCTACATAATCACACATTTTAATATGTTTTGTTATTTAATATTTCATTTATTAATTTTATTTCCACTTATTTATTACATCTATACAAAGACTTGAGACAAACAACACTTTCTAAGACAAAGACAATACCTTTTTTTAAAAAAGATTTTATTTATTTATTTGAGAGGGAGAGAGGGCATGAACAGTAGGGAAGGGCAAATGGAGAGGGAGAAGGAGACTCCCTGCTGATCAGGGAGTCCCTAAAGGGCCTCAATCCCCGGACCCTGGGAACATGACCTGAGCCAAAGTCAGACGCTTAACTGACTGAGCCACTTAGGTGCCCCAAGACAAAGACAATATTTTTAATGTGGTTTATATTGGTACAGAATATGATATATAATATTATAAAGAAAATGTTTTATATAATGATTTACCATATTTATGCCCAAACTATATGCCTACAGGAGTACTCCAATTTTTTTAATACAACGTATAGACATATTTTTAAAGTATGCATATAAATGTTACATTATTTAAATTCCATGTGTATGTATTAGATATAATGTCAATTTTAACTACACATAAAGTCTAACTTTTTTACATAATTACCTTTAATTATTTCCATTTTCTCTAACAAGCTTAATGCACCAAAATATCATCAAGAAAAAATTTCTCATTCAAATTAAAATTTGCCTAAAGAGGAAGTGAATTGTAAATAGCCAAAAATTATTTAATATAAAATCACTTTTATCTAGCAACAGTTTCACAAATGCAATTTAATCCATTGAAAGGTAGGATGAAGTTTCTTTAGCTAGCCAGGACCTTTGAATATTTTTCTAAGATTATATTAATTAAAACGTTAACTGAGAGGGGTACCTGCCTTGGGCTCAGGTTGTGATTTTGGGGTCCTGGGATCCAGCCCCAAGTCCGGGTTCCTGTTCAGTGGAGAGCCTGCTCCTCCTTCTCCCCCTACCCATCTCCCTGCTAGTGCTCTCTCACTCTCTCTCTAATAAATAAAATATTTTTTTAAAAAGTTAACAGAGATAATGTCTGAGGTTAAAATATCCTCCAATTTCATGAACTTTTAAATATTTATGTCATCCATGTCACATACTTTTTCCTCTCTAATTTCAAAGTGACTGAATTCTAGTTTTTACCTTGAATATTAATCTCTAGAAAGGTAGGTCTGTGTGATACACTAACCTGTTTCTGAAATTTAAACTATCAGCCATAAGTGTTATTTTTTCAGACTAATGAGAATAATAATAATTAGCATTATTATACTAAGCAAAACAACATATCAGAAGCAGGATTAGCATAAAATAAAGGCCAAAAGATCAGTTTTACACTTTTTTATTTTTAAAATTTTTTTTTTCAAAAGATCAAAGTTTTAAAAAATGAGATATTAAATCTCTATTCTTGTACTTTTTCATTCTTTTGCTGTCATTGGTCTGTAGTTACATAAATACAACTCAAAGTAATTACCTCTCTTCCAGCATATTAATAACAGATACCTTCATTCAAGAATTCTAAAATATATATGCTAAGTTATAAGGAGATAAATTAAATTCACAGTTCTAAAAATTTTTATTTTAGCTATGCATCAGATGCATTTATAAATTATTCATTTATATATTTCTGGGTTACCCACTGAAGAGAGGTTAGTACTTGTTTATATTTTACATTTCCACTCAAAGTTGCCACAGTTCATAGATAAATCTATCTGATTATCTTTGTAGATTTCATATTATATTGCTAGCTTTGTATAATCTCTGTAAGCCTTGACTACCATTGTATATTATTAAGAGGTAATAATATCATCTTGTCTTGCTTTTTCACAATGATGAAGACTGGAACACAGTGATTCTATCACTTCTCTACCAAGTTCATTTTTTAATAAAAGGCACAAGGAAAAAATTATGATAGGAGTTATACACACACATACACACACCACTGCCTGTCTGCTTGTCTGTCTCTCTCCCACACACATACCACTGTCTGTCTCTCTCATACACACACACACACACACACACACACAAAAACCTCTCAGTCCAAAGCAGTAAAAGTTTGCAAGCTGTACACTACTATGCACTGCTACCCAAAGTTACGGTCTTTTCATTGGCAAACAATCCCTTCTTTGCCTCTGGCAGATCCTGTCCACAATGGGTGTTGGCAAACAATCCCTTCTTTGCCTCTGGCAGATCCTGTCCACCACTTCCCACAGTTATGCCAGAGTTGCCAAGAGACATCATAAATGTTCTAGCTCTCTTGCCAACCTTGCTTGTAAAGCTGGCTACTACTTTACATACTCTCCCTGGCCACCAGTCTCCATACTGTCCTTTATCCTCCTGACAGACTGAGGGACACCAAAAGGGCAACACCGATCAATGGCTAAGAGTGAGCCACCAGTAGGAGGAAATTAAACTACATTTGCTACTGAAATTCTTTCAAACCTATAGTTCAAATAGAGAGCTTTCTTCTGTCAGTCTCAAAGTTTTAGATTTAATATACTTACTAGGAAAAACAAGTGTGTATCCAGTACAAAGTTATGTAAAATATTGCCATTGTAATTTTTAATTAGCATGTACAGACAATTGGGATCATTCAAGTCCAAAAAGCAGCTCCCACCAAATTGACTAAATTATTTATCTCAAATAAAACCAAGTAATTAAAAAAATTATTTTATGCCATGTAGACCAAGCATTGTTAGTAAAAAACGTTATAAATTTTTAACAATAATCACCCATTTTGGTGAAATTTCACATTTAGAACTGATAGAATTTACTGTAAACCCAGACTTCAATCTCATTTGGCAGCTCAAATCTCTCAGATTTGAAAGAATTTCACCACTGACGACTGTGTGCTTATTTTTATATTAATACAAAAGTGATTAGCTACTTATTGCCATTCAAGATTTAAAATTTTTCTTTGAATTCCTATATTATTACCCTTTATACTTTTGAAATGAAAATTATTTTCTTATATTATTTATGGAGGAAAAAATTTTTAGGTATTTTGAGAGGCTTTTATAATTCTTTATGTGTTTTTGAGGCATGTTACTTTTATGATAATGGTTTTAACAATATGATTATCTTCAAAATATTAAAATACAGAAATAGAATAAACCACCTCATAAAAGTTATTTTTTGTATTAGTACCTTGAATAAATTAATATATTTTTAACCAAATGAGATTCCAGGAGACTATCAAGCAGAATTTCAGAAACATTGAGTTCCCAAGAGATACAAATCTAAGGGATTAATCAAAGAATTAAAAGTACTTAGTGAATTGGTGTTTGGGTTGCTTAGATGGGATAATACTTATGTGTAGAAACTCTTCCTTTTCAAAAATAAGAATAGTAGAAATCTTGTCCTTAAAATACATACAATATAACTAATATGAAAATTCAGAAAACAGAATTTTCTAGTAGAAAATAAAGAAATATCTATGCAACACAATAAATATGTCTGCCTGTAAGTTTTACCTTTGGAATACTGACTTTGGGTAAATCATTAGGCTTTCTAGCAAAATTTTTTTCACCTCTCAAAACTATAAATACATTTTCTTATTCACTTCCCCAAAAAAGTTGAGTTAACTAACTGAAGTTGTTCTGAACAGAACACCACAAACTTGTTTTGGAGTCTTTGAAGAAAAATACTATCTTTGAAAATGGCCATAAATGCAGCTCTAATCTCCATATATGTTAAAATTAAATTTAGAGGTCAAAATTTGTTTATAATACATACAACCCATTGCCTTGTTCACTATTCTCTAATATATACAAATGTATTAACATGTAATCTAAAGGACATGTACAATTGACTTTTTCCACATTATTAAATATTTTATTCTATATTTTTAGGAAAAAATACACTAAAGAACTATGTAGATAACAATGTCTTTAGACAGGCAATGTGAAGATTCAAATGTAAGGTTATTTTTCTATAAATCTAAATAAACCTTTCAATTGTTCATTCACTTTAAGCATAAATCATAGGAAAATGACACATCGTAAGTTTTTTCTCTTGTTTGTATGTTTATCTATGTACAAAATCACAAATTGAGGCCAAAAAAAGTGTTAATAAGTTTTTTCTCTATTCTAGAGTTATAACTGTAGAATAGTGCTAGTAAACCAAACAAGTAAAGTAGCATAATCTATGAATATTCATATATTTTCATATGTTTTCCTGTATATATCAATCTGGGTATTTAGAAAATTTGGTTTCTGAAAACGTTGCCAATAACTTTGTAACACCCCATAGCTTGGTATAAACAATTGAAATGAATACATGCCATATGTATTACAACTATATGTATATAATCAACCTAAAAATCCAAAACCACAGATTTTGACATCGTTAGGTACTTTATATAAGAAATACTAATCATAGGAAAATTTGTGATACCAAAAATTTATCTAGTTATTTTTAAGGACCTTATTTAAAACAGTTACTCAGTACTTCCCCTAACTGAACCTCAATGCCAAATAATTATATTTAATTTGTTTAAATATGCACATAGAACAGCTTAGAAAAATGAAAAAGAATGGTTTATTCTCAGATATCCTTTGATGGTGTCAAATTCAGTGCAATGCCAAAAATGTAAATTTTAGATGAGATCAGCTTAATATAAAATGTTACTGATTTTTAGTAACTTAAGTTGTAATAAACTATATTATCTGGTTTAAACTACAATGCAAAAATTACTCCAAGTACTATAAAATGTACACACAAAAGAAAGTCTTCTATTTCTAATGAAGTGGACAATCAAGGCAATTGTTTAGACAATTCAAAATATGATTATTTCATATAAAACTATTTTTAAGATTTTGTTTTTCCTTTTCAACTTCTATGTACAGACACAAGTTAGAAATTATGAGTACCAAAGCTTGTTCCCAAGGAAGCTGGAACTAAGAATGTGATAGCTGAACATTAGAGCTTAAATATCAAAATTAGAATAGAAATGCTTGATGGGGAACAGCAAAGCAAACTTTTGGACATAAAATATCATCTGTATCATTTAGGGAACTCAGTTTTTATCCAGACCAGTCAGTAATTTAGTCAAAAATGTTTGAAAAATAAGTAAATAACACCAAGCACTTAAATATATACCAATATTTACCAAACCTAAATTGTTATTGGTAGTGATATTATTCTACTTGTCTTAATTTTTCTCCAGATCAGCAACTATAAAATTTTCCTTTATAAATGTGAATTGAATGAATAAATGGCTACAATATATTTTTGTCTTATTTCAATTCTCTCAGGTTATGTCTACAATAGTCATCTCAAATGCTAAAGGTAAGAACTTATGTTTCAAAGAAAAGATCTGGAATTCTGAATACCATGTTCCATTTTTCCTATACTAAGAATCAAAAGATAATGGTAAATAAAGACAGTGTTTAGAAAGATAATTAGAGGAATAAGCAGTAGTTTGGTTTGAAGACCAATTACTACTTAAGAGTCATGTAAAATGGACAAATCATTTCCACATTTTGAATCTTAATTTTCATGTCTGGAAAAGAACAATAATAATATTTCCTATTGGGCTTTATTTTTTGAGAATTGAGAGGAAATATGTAAAATTGCTTGGGACATCTAATTAAATTTAAAGCTCTTATAATGAACGATCTTGAAATTGGATTCCCAAGCTTTCCAAAATGCAATTTATATAACAAAAAGACTGCACACCCACCACATTGTATCTTTCTTATTCATTTTCGCTCTCTTTCTGACCAATTTCAATGAAATATTAAAATTGTTACAAAGTAAAGGTATTTGGCAAATTCACGTCTATAGTTAACTTCTCACTTGCTAAATTTTAATAAACTGTTTTTCCCAGGACTTAGTTGTCACTAGCTTAGTTTTATGTGTGTTTGGAATACTCTTGGGTGATTAACAAACACTATACAACTATATAGCATATACAGGTAACACAAAAATCTCAAATTGTCTTGGTGTTTAGAATCACAGAGAAAATAATGGGTGATGATTGCATATCTAAACATCCTTTTGCATAAGTGATTAGCATCTTTACTACCAGAAAGTCTTCATCACTCACATCTAGAAGTTTCATTTAACTGGATGACTTGTATGTAGAATTTTCCCCAAAAATTCTCAGTGAGTGATCACATATACTTTTTTTGTATCGAATGATCTTTTCAGTAGAAGATTCTCAATCTATGCCTTTGATTTAAACTTCAGCATCTCTCTAATTCCTGAACTTCATATTTCTAATAGCCTGATACACATGCTCCACTGTGATATATAACTTTAAAAAGAGGAATTGGAGGTGAAAGAAAAATTCAGTGAAGCACAAAAGTAATCCTGGGGGAGATAAAGAGAAGCAAGGTAAAACCTATCCAGGTCTTGAAAACATCTTTATCTGTTAGAAAGAGAGAGAGAGCTGTGTTTTGTAGAAGAAAGCACAACAAACTTAGGGTGATGTGATCTGAAATGTTTTCGTTCCTCTGACATGAGGTTATCATGAGTTCTAATATTGTCTGATTGAGACCATCCACTAGGTTTACATTTGGGAGTTTCTCATCAAAACTAACCAAAAGCTTCATCAGAATAAAAAGCTTCTACACAGCGAAGGAAACAATCAACAAAAGCAAAAGATAAAAAAAAAAAAAAAAAAAAAAAAGCAAAAGACAATCTGTGGAATGGGAGAAGATATTTCCAAATGGCACATCTGATAAAGTGTTAGTATCCAAAATATATAAGGAACTTATAAAACTCAATACCCAAAAAATGAATAATCTAATTAAAAAATGAGCAGACAACATGAATAGATTTTTCTCCAGAGAAGACATACAGATGGTCAAGAGACACATGAAACGATGCTCAATATCAATCATCAGGGAAATGCAAATCAAAACCACAATGAGATATCACCTCACATCTGTCAGAATAGCTAAAATCAACAACATAAGAAACAACAGGTATTGCTGAGGATATGTAGAAAGGGAACCCTCTCGTGCCTTTGGTCGGAATGCAAATGGGTATAGCCACTTTGGAAAACAGTATGGAGTTTCCTCAAAAAGATAAGAATAGGACTACCTATGACCCAGCAATTGTGGTAGCAGGTATTCACCCAAAGAATATAAAAATACCAATTCAAAAGGATAAAGGCACCAGGTGTTTATAGCAGCATTATCCAGAATAGCCAAATTATGGAAACAGCCCAAGTGTCATCAACTAATGAATGGATAAGGAAGATGTGGTGTATATATACAATAGAATATTACTCAGCCATAAAAAGAAGCAAATCTTGCTGTTTGCAATGATATGGATAGAACTAGAGAGTATAATGTGAAGTGAAATAAGTCAGTCAGAGAAAAACAAATACCTTATGATTTCATTCATCTGCGAATTTAAGAAACAAAACAAATGAGCAAAGGTGAAAACAAAGAGAGAAAGGTAAACCAAGAAACAGAATTTTAACTATAGAGAACAAACTGCTGTTAAGAAGGGAGGTGAGTGGGGTAGCTCAGGTGGCTCAGTGGTTTAGCCCCTGACTTCGGCCCAGGGCCTGATCCTGGAGACCTGGGATCAAGTCCCACGTTAGGCTCCCTGCATGGAGCCTGCCTCTCCCTCTGCCTGTGTTTCTGCCTCTCTCTCTCTCTCTCTCTCTCTGTGTGTGTGTATGTGTATCTCATGAATGAATAAATAAATAATTTCTTTTTAAAAAAAGAAGGGAGGTGAGTGGGTAGGATGAGTTAAATAGGCAAGGGGGATGAAGGAATGCACGTTTTGTGATGAGCACCAAGTGGTATATGGAAGTCTGAATCACAATATTGTACACTTGACTAATATTACACTATATGCTCACCAACTGGAATCTGAACAAAAATTTTAAGGAAAAACCTACTAAAAGTTTAGATTCACCAAGTCCAAAACCAGACCCATAATGTTCACCTCTTTCCCCACAAACTGATGAGTTAGCAATCCCCAATTTCCCTATTTCTCTTAATGACCCACATTTTTCATTGTCAACTACATTCAGAATCTGAGAATTGTGTTTTACTTCAGTATCCAACTGTGATTATCCAGCTGTTAAAAACATAGATTCCATTCCTTACCACTGGCCCTAGTATCTAGCCTCATTTGGTGTAAAGCACTGAAAAGCTCTCAAACCATGCAGACAATCTGGAGCAAGAAACTTAACCCCAATTCATTTATCAGCAAGATCAAGAAGATAATAAGTAATTAATGCCTACAGGATTCTTGTGAGGATCAAATGAGAAACTGTGTGAAAGTATTTTGTAAACTGCAAAGCTCTGTGCATATTAAAAATGTAATTTAGTTGTTTCTCATGACAAGGGTTTTATTATTTTTTTTATTGCCTTTACTACAACCTAATAGAGGTCTCATTACTAACTCAACAACTTCCCTGACCTCCTAACAAGTTTTTGCATTTACGTCTCTCCCTGAATCCAAGTCATCCTACAGATATTTTCCCCTAGCTCTGATCATGCTAGACTGTCCTTGGTTCATGATACAGGAACAAAATCTCTTAATGACTCCAAAGTTCTGAGAGAATTCACTACATACTCTTGTCTATCAGAGGCCTTCCATCATATGGTCTTGACCTGCCTTTGTACATCTCTATTTCCTATTAATTCCTTCTAATACATTATTACTTACTCCCAACCAAAAGCCCAAAACAAAACCCTTCATTTTCTGGGTTCACAAAATCAGCTTTTAAAATTCCCACTCTCGGGGATCCCTGGGTGGCGCAGCGGTTTGGCGCCTGCCTTTGGCCCAGGGCGCGATCCTGGAGACCCGGGATCAAATCCCACGTCGGGCTCCCGGTGCATGGAGCCTGCTTCTCCCTCTGCCTGTGTCTCTGCCTCTCTCTCTCTCACTGTGTGCCTATCATAAATAAATAAAAATAAAAAAAAATAAAATATAAAAAAAAAAAATTCCCACTCTCCTTTCAGATGAATCACCTATCATACTTTGTCATAAGGACATCTGGATACTTCCACTTGAATATGAACTTACCTTTCTTGGAAATTTAACAATTATACCCTTCTCAAGAAACATGCTCTGGCTACTATTTTGCTCCTGGGAACTATACGTACACTCTGTAAGTACTGTACGGTTCTTCAATCCATGACCTGGATTGTCAATCATTTTTTAATTACCTTGCAATTATTAGCATAGCGATTTGCACTTAATAGATGCTCAAAAAACATTGGTTCAGTTTAATTGTATTGATCTTCAGTTCCTAATCTCAGAAAAAAAAATTAATGGTTTCATCAACTAAGATTTTTTATTTTCCATTATACAGTGAGTTATCTTACAATGGTTCTCAACCCAAATCTGTATTAGGATGAACTAGGGAATTTTTTCAAGCAATTCATATTTAGACTGTATCCCAAGCCTATTGAAGCAGTATCTAGGGAAGTATCACAGTAAGAAAAGGGCCCCCAAGTGTTTCTCAGGACACTCGAGCTGAGAACCACTGCTGTAAATGGTCCATAGTGTTTCTGGCAATAAGTGAAAAATACATTTTATTCTTGATTACAGGAAAAGATCAAGGTTTTTTCTATTTCATAGAATGGAAGTGACATTTAAAATCATTCTAGAGATGTACAAAATATTCTTCAACATAAGCAAAGGGAAAACTCTTTTGAACATGAATCAAAAACCTTTTGGGATACAATTGATAAAACTACCTGTAGTCACAAATATGTTAATAAAGGCAACATTTTATCCGGTAACTTAGTGGTTAAAAATAATTACCATGAATGGGGAAAGAGGTAAGCCTTATTATTTCTCTTGAAAATACACATTTCTCATGTATGTTATAATAGACATAAGCTGGTTTTTTTTTTTCAGACTAAAATTACAAACTGTGAAATAGTCTGAAGGATGGCATGAGATGATAATAAAAATGACAAAAAAAAATAATGTTGTGTTGCTTCAGGGTTGAATTACTAAATATCTTATCTACATACAGCTCTCAAAATGGTATTTAAAACTGCTTCCTTTCTTTAGGAGACTGTTCTTTAGCGAACAGCATCTTTATAAGGAATTATTCTTGAATGTTCTGCATATAATAGAAACAGAGATGTTTTAATTTTAGGGACAGAAACTAAGGACCTATGAAGATGTTAATAGGAACTTGAATCAAAACCACCAGCAGTAAAGAAAGTGGTACCTTAATTTTTTTGGAGAATAAGTGCAATTAAAAGTTTCCTTTTTCTTATTGCTCAATGTTGAAATAGGATCTAGAATCCTACATATGGAAAATACAGATTGAATTTGCATATGATTTGGATGTATTTGTCTCTGCAACTAGTAAGACGAGAGTGTAATATATATTAGTTCAATGAATGAGAAAAAAATTAAAATGTGGTTTCTATAAAAATTAATTGGAAACTTGGAATAAATGGGCAATCTGTGAGCCAGTTTAACTTTTGCCACTTCATTCACACTACACCATATGATGCTTTTCTAGGTATATATTCTACTGGTTTGATTTTCACCATGTATAATCTAGGGGTATACACAAATATGTTCATGAAGCACTAATCATAATAATAACTGAAAAAATGTCTCTCAGGGGCACCCCGGGTGGTTCAGCAATTTGGTGCCGCCTTCAGCCCAGGGCCTGATCCTGGAGACCTGGGATTGAGTCCCACGTCGGGCTCCCTGTATGGAGCCTGCTTCTCCCTCTGCCTGTATCTCTGTCCCTCTCTCTGTGTTTCTCATGAATAAATAAGTAAAATCTTTAAAAATAAAAAAAAAAAGGTCTCTCAGTATTGGAATGAACAAATCACATGTAACATGAACAAATTTCACAACTTAATGTTAAGGAAAGCCAGACACAAAAGAGTACCTACTATGCAATTCCATTTATATAAAGTTCAAAAACAGTCAACACTAAGGCATTTAAAAAAAAAGGTCAGGAAAATGGTTACTTGGTAGGGGTGCCATAATAAATGGAAGAAGGAAGAAGAAGGCTTCTGCAATGCTAGTAAAACCATTTCTTGATGTGGGTGCTGAATATACATGGTATATTTCATTTGTGAAAATTCATTGAGCTGCATATTTATGATTTGTGCACTTTTCTATATTACATTCATATTGACTTAAAAAGCTTATCTTTAAAAAGGACCCTCTTTGCTCCATCTCTTATTATATTTGGAAAGAACTTCCAAATTCAGAGATTGTTTCTTTTTTTTTTTTTTAAGATTTATTTATTTATTTATTCAGAGAGAGAGAGAGGCAGAGACACAGGCAGAGGGAGAAGCAGGCTCCATGCAGGGATCCCAACGTGGGACTCAATCCCGGGTCTCCAGGATCACACCCCGGGCTGCAGGCGTCGCTAAACCGCTGTGCCACCGGGGTTGCCCCCAGAGATTATTTCATAGTCTTTTATTTTTTTTCTCTTTGTGTTTTATTCTTTCTGTTAATATGGAAATGTTTTGGTCAATAATATACGTTTTGATTAACTCTTCAGTAAATTTAAATCTTATACATAATTTCAAATCATATAAAAGGCTCGATTGGTTTTTATCCAATGTATGATTATTCCTATTCTCATTCTAAGTTAAAACTTAGTTGGCCTTAAAAAAAAAACAGCTTTCTTTCCTAGCAGATCTCTACCTGAATTACTGCAGAATACTGGGTTCTGATAGTTACAGATTTTAATACTAAATCATGTCTACAGACCAAATTAAAAAGTAACATTTTCAGGTAATTGGAGTTCTTTTTCTGTGCTAGAGGGGAGCAACTTTTGCCACTCCAAAATGTGTCTCTTTAGCATGTAGATTATTTTAGACTGATTCTTTTCTTTTTCTTTTTCTTTTTTTTTCTGATGCTTTTCATTATCACAGAACACACCACCTGCAATGTGTGCAAAGAAGAAATGAGGGGTAGAAGGAGAGGTCAAAATGGGAAAGAGGCTGGATGGGCAATTTCACTTCTTCTCTTTCATCTTGTCCTTCTCGTTCATAGCCAGGATCATCATGAGTTTTCTGAAGAGGGTAATGAAATCTATGAAGAGGTCAACGCAGTGCCAGATACAATCCTTATCTACATTTTCAGCCTTTTCAATAATGAGTTGAGTACGAAAAAGGACAAAGCCACACATGACCACCAGCCCCACATACAGGTTTGCCTGGAAAAGCCAAATGGATCCGAAGAAAAGGTTCCCCAGGGAAGATAAGAGCATCAGACTCATGGCTGACATCAAGACACCTCCCAGAAAGAGGTAGCTCTGGCACCTGGCATAGAGGGCAATCAGGGTGAATCAGGTAAAGATCACTGCTGTGCCCATGAAGGCGGTGGGAAGAATGCTGGGGTTGATGGCAATGCACAGCTCCAGAGCAGGGCTCAGGCCAACTCCTGTAAGGAAAGCAAAACCAGCAAGAAGTCCCAGTCTTCTTGCTCAGTTTCATGGCTATGAGGTGTTGCCATTAGGCAAATCATCGACCCCAGGGAGCCCAAGGCAGAGAGCAGGCCAGCCTGAAGAAAATGAGTGACCACATGGACATAGACCCCTGCAGCCACCACAAACATACAGAGGGCAAAACTGGCATAGACCTTCTTCAGGTACTGCTGTGTACCTGAAGGGGTTATGGAAAATTTTAAGAGTGCATCAAAGTTGATCTTCCGATCAAATATGTTCATGATGCCAGAGTTTGTGGGACACAGCCTCCGCTTGGCCTCTTAGGAACCTACATAGTTCTTCTACCACCAGATGCGCTTCTAGAGAGATTATTTTCAAGGAACAGAATTCTCAGGAAGAACCTCTGACCTTCCACCTAATTGCCTAAGAGAATTTAGATAGAGGACCTGCTCTAGGAAGGGAATTGTCACCAGAGATTATTATAATACGAACTAGGTATGGTAAATAGGGAGGAACTTTTAGCAAAGTCTGTTTGTTAAACTTCATCCTGTGTCTCAATTGCTTCTGTAGGGCGAGCAAACATGTCTTACCACAAATTTATTCTTTTTCTATTCCTGTGAATTAGTCTCCTTCCCTTTGAAGTCCCAGACCTCTACCCACTTACTTCTCTGAAAGGCATATAAGCCTCAATTGCCTGGCTGCCTATGGATCTCATAGTCTTATGGAGCTCCCACATGTATGTAGTTACATTTATTTTTCTCTTGTGAAGGACACTTGCGTGGCTCAGTGGTCAAGCATCTGCCTTCATCTCAGGATATGGTCCCAGAGTCCCAGGATTGAGTCCCACACCAGGCTTCCTTCGAGGAGCGTGCTTCTCCCTCTGTCTGTGTCTCTGCCTCTTTCTTTGTGTCTCTCATGAATAAATAAATAAAATCTTTAAAAAATAAAATACTTTTCTCTCATGAATCTGTCTCATGTCAATTTAATTCATAGACCAGCCAAAAGAACCTTTAAGGGTAGAGAAAAATTTTCCTTCCCAACAATACCAAAATGTTAATCCTAATTTACCAATGATGGCACCGGAGGTACAAAATTATTAACTTTATAAAAGTTAATTCTATACTAATGAATTCACACCAGTGACAATAATGGCATGATTTCATTTATTCTTTAGAGATGCTGGAGTTGGAAACTGACTGTATATGGTAGCTGAGAGCAAAGGAAGGGTCAATATAATTATGATCTTTCAAGTCTGTAAACCTGGGATTATAGTAATGCCTGGAGATAATACTCAAGGGTTCTAAATCCAGTAGAGTCAAACCTGGGATTATGATAATGCCTGGAGATAATATTCAAGGGTGTAAAATCCAGTAGAGTCAAAGTAAATGTAAAAATACAAAAACATATGTCTACTCACCCAGTGAATACGGTGAGTCTACTCTAAACCTATTGTATACTCTTCACTCTTGAGTCTCTTGTGTGCTTCCTATTACCCCAGTTTCCAAGGACATTCCCCAGGGCTCTCCAGGCCACCCTGTAATCCAACAATGAAAGGCTGACCCTAGCAAAGAAAAGGGTTTCTGGGACCCTACTTCTATTATACAGCTCTCATCTATTTTGATGGTGGATAAACATTTTGAATATCTCCTCTGGTAATCTCATGATGGAATAAAACCTATGAGAGGAAAGGCAGATGCAGTGATGAAATTAATGATTAATTCAAGTAGGTCATAAATAGGTTTGGTCTCTTCTTTGTAAAATAAAGAGTTAAGTCTAAGAGCCCTAGGGACTCTAATATTACATTGTATTATAAAAACTAGAAATAGACTTACATTCCAAATTTGACTTTACTTTCTAATAGAGGCAAATAAAATAGTAAGGTGATCATAAATCAAAATTTACACTGTAAAGTGTATTTGTTGATTTGAATTTGATAATTGTGCTGTTTAGTCAGTGAAAATCATCAGTCCTTGAACACTGAATAAAGCAGAAAAAATAATTAATCTGTGTGATGAGAAGATCATAGATATGTGAATATAAAATCTAAGATGTCAGGAAATGGTAAAAAAAGAGAGAGAAAATGACAGCCGAATTAATTATTCACTGACTGAAGTTTCACTACAGAAATATCATCACCAATATTCAAGACAATTTCATAATTTCAAGTAAAGAGTGGAAATGAAAGGATAAATAACTAACATTGATGGAGGACTGTGTGTTCACCAGAAAGACAACAGAGTTATTTCAAATACCCTCTTCCATAATATTGAAATAACATAGTAAGAAGCTAATACATTCAACTACATTATAATACTATAACTTCCATTGTAAGAAATAGTAAGACAAAACAAAGTCCTTGACCTCAGAGAGTTTACAATTTAAGATGATAGACAAGGCAGAAACAAAATTTCAGCATAAGTCATAATATTCTAGACAGGGTAATAAGCATTCCTAAATGCCAAACACACAAAACAGAGGGATTAAATGAGTTTAGAGGTATAGGGAAAGCTTTCAGACAATTGATAGCATTTATACTGAACCTGAACAGAGATGCCTAGTGGCTTAGTGGTTGAGCATCTGCCTTTGGCCCATGGTGTGATCCTGGGGTCCTGGGATCGAGTCCCTCATCTGGCTCCCAGAGAAGCCTGCCTATGTCTCTGCCTCTCTCTGTGTCTTTCATGAATAAATAAAATCTTAAAATGGGCCTGAACAGAAAGCCAACAAGCAAAAATTAACACAGAAGTGGAAGGATATACAAAATGTATTAAAGAACACTAAAATATATTTGTGTAAAGATTAGAGATGTGCATTTTCACTAACCTGGCAAACTGTTTAGCACATCAGAAATGCTCAATAACCATTTCTTCCAGAATTAATTAATGAAGTTACTATTAGAATATAGAGACATACAAAAATAAAATTTTGATTCCCACATTAGGTATCAATATATATAAATAATTAAATGAGTCTTTAATGAAGGTTAAGAATTGTATACTGAAGGGAAAAGGGACAAGAGAGGACAAAACCCATCCACGAACTATCTAAATTTGTTGGAGATGGGGAGTAAAAGTAGCATGTCAGTAATTAACATGTGGATTATGAAATTCCATTTATCAACATTTTTGAAAAGTCTCAAAGAAGGGACACCTGGATGGCTCAGTGGTTGAGCATCTGCCTTTTGGCTCAGGGTGTGATCCCGGATTCCCGGGATCAAGTCCCACATCAGGCTCCTTGCATGGAGCCTGCTTCTCCTCCCTCTGCCTGTGTCTCTGCCTCTCTTGTGTCTTTCATGAATAAATAAATAAAATCTTTTTTAAAAAGTCTCAAAGAAGTGGTGGTTACGGGAACAAGAAAACAGGCTGAATCTTGTCTATTGAATACACATTTAGGACCTTCAGGTTACTGCAAGCAAGGAGAGGGCTAAATCTTTCTTTTAGGGAAAGATTAATTAGAATAAGTGAGGAAATTTAAAATAAATAAGACAAATATTAAAGGTTTATACATGCTCCTCCTAAATGAGTTCTAAATGTTTTAGACTACTTACAAGTAAGTTCTTGAGTGAAGCACTGGATCAAGAATCACTGTTATTTCACACCATGATGATGCATAATTGCAGAAATAAAACACCAAGTGTGTTTATCAAATATCTTCAAAGGTATTTATCTGGCATTTCACAGATAAATGAAGTCTGCACTTTCTTGTAATAAGTGTCACCGTTTAAAATGACTCCATGAGATACAATGCCAAGTGCTAATAATGAAACTTTTAGTCTCCTTTCTCATCCTACTTCAACAGTCAAATTTTATGATTGGCAGTTCACTAGTTCAGCCTTTTTATCAAATCATCTTCCGGGAGACAGCGATCTACTCGGTGGCCCATTTACAATCAGACCCACATTAAAGCCACATGGTTTTAATGCAGAGCTGTTCTGTTAATGCTCCCTGAATTTTAAATTAAGCTACAAAGTCAGCTGAAGCTACTTCAAGCAATTGAAGCTTTTCAAAGATACCACCACTGATTGCTTTGTAACCCAGACAAGTCAGTTTCTCAGCACTTCAGCTTTCCAATTGTTAAAATGAGGTTTAAATAGTCTTTCTTCACATCCCTTGACGAAATGGTGGGAATTATGGAGATGATTTTAGTAAAGTGGTTTAACTTGTTGAAAATTGGTACATTTACACTGATTATTCATACCAAGGTCAAGCAATGTCTCTGCACTCTCAGACCACTGCCAATGTGTTTAAAAAAAAAAAAAAGACAAATAACTGTATTTCCTCTGTTCCAAATTAGCTCAGGATACCCATTTTAGTGTCAACTGGTTACTTGCTCAACAGCATTGCCAAATTTTTGTATGCTTCACAGATGCACAAGATGTTTGTTAAAGAATTAATTTCAAGTTGATGAACTGAGTTAAACATACCTTTAGATTTCTGACCCAAGATCACACCACTTCCTGAAGTTCCTAATCTATGAATGTAATTATCACCTCAATTATCTGAAGTGCCCTAGCTAGTAAAACAAAATGTGATTGTAAGCAAGTAAACACTGTCAAGCATTGTTTACTTAAATTTTTGACTGAAATATTCTCTCTAATCGAAAGATCAGATTACTTTATTGGTTTCCTATGTTCAAATTGATACACAAGGGCAGCCCGGGTGGCTCAGTGGTTTAGCGCCGCCTTTGGCCCAGGGCGTGATCCTGGAGACCCGGACTGAATCTCATGTCAGTCTCTGCATGGAGCCTGCTTCTCCCTCTGCCTGTGTCTCTGCTTCTCTCTCTCTCTCTCAATCTCTCTCTCTCTCTCTCTGTGTGTGTGTGTTTCTAATGAATAAATAAAAAAATAAAAAAAAATTGATACACAAAATAATATAGATATCTGACCAGTTTTTCCCCACTTTATAAGGGGACACCTCTAAACTTCTATGAAATACAGACAAAACTGATTTAAAATTAAAACAAATAATTGATAAAGTTACTTATGATATATATTTTGTATAGATTTATTAAGCTCTATATGATGCTACCCAGTACAGCAGTTGCCAAAGAGATGTTGCAATAGGGCATTTGAAATAGAGCTACCCTGAATGCAGTATGTTGCAAGCATAAAGTACACACCAGGTTTCAAAGATTTAGTATAAAAAATGTAAAATGTCTCATTAATAACTTTATATTGGTTCCATATTAAAATAATATTTTGCATATATAAAAATATATTATTACATCAGTTACATTGGTTTATTTTTATTTTTTAATGTTGCTACTAGAAAAATTTTAATTATATATGTGATTTGTATTATATTTATACTAGACAATGCTGGTATAGCTGTCAAAAAAAAGGCGGAAGGAATCCACCGAGTAAATCAACTTTTCTAAATAGAGGAAACAAAAATTCTCAATCTAGACAGAGAATTTAAAAATTGATACATGTACAAGATTTATGACAGGCACTAAAGATGACAGGAAGACAAAGAATAGAAAACAGCTGCTGATAATGACATCATATCATGAAATATAATGAACATCAAATCATATTCACTGTGATTTAAGGAAAGAATATCTACATTGGGAAATCATGTCAAATAAACAAAAATACACGTAAAAGTATAATAACTGTATATTATTATAAGCACATGTGACCACAAGCTGGAATACCAACTTGTGTAACAATCCACATAGTGACTAATATTATTGCATTATAAAATTAATATCTGATTTTATGGCATTTATGCATCATTGTGATTAGAGATCAGTGTGCCTTTTCAGTTTCATAAATTATATTATTTAGTAAAACGTCTATCAAAAATTATTTAATCATGATTTTAATTTTGCTTTTTTATGTCTTTCTCTAACATGATTATGCTACCACTGAAAAGGCTAATTAGTGCACACAGATTATATAAAACTGAAATTTCTTACATTAAAATATGGGCCTATATCCTAGATTAAGAAGCATTGTACCCCAACATTAAAAAATTATTAAATCAGTTTTATAAAATTACAATGCATTGCCTCAATTATTCTGCTAATCATATAATCCATCTCCGAGGAATATTTAAAGTTCCCCCTAACAATCCTTCCCCTCCCATCTTCATCCTCTTTTATTGTCAGATAGTCTTGAACTCCCCAGATCTGCTTTTGAACATGCTGTCACTGATGGTATATTAAAGTAAAATTCAAAAATAAATCAACATAGGATGTACCATCACCAATCTTCTCCCCAAATAGTTAAAGATTTAATGACAAGACTTTATAAAATCTCAATATCTAAATATTTTCTTTCCATCTAAGTTCATATTCTCAAAGATAAATCATCGTATATTGAAAAAAAAAATTCCCCAATCTAATGGCTCAAACCTTCACTTCTTTTTTCCAGTTTACCCTTCACTTCTTGTAACTACATTTCGTAATTCCCCCATTTTTTTATTTCTTTCTCTCTCTTGCTCTTATTCTCACTCTACCTCTTATTTTCATAATCTAAGACAGCTCTTTTCTACAATTCACTGGCTCTTTAAATAGCTATCAGGATTCTTTCAAAATCTGTAACACTCATTTCTCTCTACCTAACTTCCCGTTACGCAAGACTTGCTACCTGGAAATGTGTCCTCCACATCTCTAGGTAAAAGAAAATGTTATGTAATGACATACTTATGTTAAAAGGTTTCCTAAATAGTTCTTGCATTCTTCTTAATTACATTATCAGCTACCAAAGCCTCCTAGAGTAAGACCAATGTCCAAATAATACCAATGTCCAAGGGAAGCCTTTTATTTAACTTCCAGAATTTACAATTATGTTATGGAAATATAGTATATTAGTCATGAGTGAATTGTTGGAAGTATAGTGCTAGAGTTCAAGTCCTGGCTCCACCATTTATTAGCTGTGTGACCTTAGGTACCTTACTTTGTTGCCTTGATTTCTCTATCTCTAAAATGGTATTAATATAGTACCTATTTCTTATCATGAAAATTACAAAACAAAAAACATGAAAAATTCCAAGATAATTCTGACCTCCAAAACTAAAATTTTTGTGGCTCAGATGTAGACTGGAGACACAAGGAGAGTGATAAAATTTCACTTTTCAAAACAGGGCAATAAAATACCTACAATGTCTGCAAATTTAGCATTAAAGGTCATAGATGCAAATGAAATCTGAATTTATACCATTCACTTCATACTGTTCAAATCAAAACCATTTCCTTAATTTCCCAAAATTACTAGGGAAAGGCTAGTAATTCTGCTCATTCTCAATTAAAATTTAAAACAGGGAAGGTGATATAAACCACAAAGTCCTATTTTACTCGGATTGGTACTATTTCTTTTTCTATTATTTCTGAGGTGCAAAACTCCGTTTCTCAGTGCATAAAATTTAATGAAACAGTGGAATATGTCCTATAGGATTGCTTTCTCCTATGAGAAAATATAATGTTTTCTACTGAGATTTCTCCAGAATGCATATAGAATTCTTGTAAAGGAACCCTATATAATTAATTAATTAATTAATTAATCTTACAGAAATATAAATATCTGTGGTGGAACACGGATTGTCTTTCAGAGTAACTTCCCACAGGGTTAAGATGCTTTAGTACAGTCATTCTTGGGGTATCATACAAAGATAGAACTCAATTATTTGGTAGAGCTGAAGTGTAAGATGGTATCCTCATTCCTCTCTCCATTCTCCCTTATCATCCATGAAAAGGAGAAAATACTAGTTGGGCCAAATTCCAAGGCACATATTGAACTCTGTGTGCAAACGAATACAGGTCAAATGTCACATACATACTTTGGTGTGGCTCTCGAATTAGTCATTTTCCTACCTATGTAGCAGAACGGATGTCCCCCTCAGGACAGTCCAGACATCTCAGGGAAACTTGTTCCTATATTAAACAAGAGTACTCAGGTATTCAGAAACCCTAACTCTTTGGGCTAGGCTTCTGACTTATATAAAATGCACTGAAAAAGGCCTTGCTCAGATCTTGAGCTTCAACCTCACACTTCAACTCCATTTTTTCAGAAGATTTTGGAGTACAGGGCATTAGCCAAGCTAAATTAAGTGTGCGTTACTTTTCCACTTGTCATTCATGCTCCCCTGGCATCTGTACATTCTGTCTCTTTAAGAATGACCTGCAGAGGCAGCTATATAGGGCAAGATGAGATGTGAGCATTTCTGGCTCCCTTGGCTTAACACCATTTGAAAAAAAAAAAAAAAAACAGTGGAAATAGTGGAAAACTAAAGAAAAAGTAGTGAGTCCACTCTCTTTTAATATTTAACATCACTGTGACATGCAGAGGGAAACCATGATTTTGGAGCTCTGAATATTTATTTGTATTGGCAATCACCAGACATAGTTCCAGAGTGGAGAGTTTCGCTTTTTTTTTTGTTTGTTTGTTTGTGAGGTATGTGTCTTTTTTTAGGGGGGACAGATACTCAGGTACCCATTCAGGCTCTCATGAGTGACATGGTATAAAAACTTAGAGGAATCTTCAGAGAGATGATGAGACATAGACATTTCAGAATCACTACTATGAATATATACTACAAGACATCTGTAAGGTATACAATGAAAAATCATCAAGTCCTAGTTGCAAATCTGTATTATATTATAGAAATGAGGAAGACCACTATTTTATTCTCTGAGTTGAAAAATTACACTAATTCATGTAAGAGCTTTCAGTAACATTTGGAAAAATAGACAAAATCTGCAATCTTAAGATTAAAGTTAAAAAATGTGCTCATTTCAGTAACCTCTTCAAGCATAGTAAGTTTCAAAAGCAAGAATAAAAGAAAAGACATTGTCTTACCTCCCATCTCGATCCCAGTCATAAACCTCTACTTTGATTGTTCTGTCCAGAGGGAAAACATACCCATAAAGTTACTTAGTAAGATTAAAAAACATCATTGATAATTAAAAAATAAGTCATAGATTTTCTTAGATGAAATATATGTTTTTAGTTTTTACAAAATAGTTTAATGTTGACTTTGTTGATTTTATTACTATATTTTGATTTATATCTTAAAATATCTTTTCAAATCCTATTGAAATCCTGCAGGATTTCTCAGTCTTAGTTAGCATGGATCCCCATCACATAGAGGGCTTCACAAAAAGTGAATTGTTGGACTTCATGCCCAGAGTTCCTGATTCAGTAGGCTTGGGTTGGGGCCTAAGAATTTGAATTTCTACAAAGTTAACCAGGTAATGCTAATCATGAACCACATTACAAGAACCACTTTGTTAAAGAAACAATTTAGTTAAATAAAGTTATGATCTCTTTAAATGAATAAAATGACAGCCAACTTAAGTTTTAAATTAAATTTAATGACATGCTAATCAACAGTTGCTTCTATGATATTAGTTAATAGAATAAATTTGCATTTTTCTAATATTCAGGTAACATGATAAATAAAATAATAAAGAGATTGGATTTTTACTTTCAATTTATTTTCTTTTCTTTCAGGGTGTCTCTTGTATATTTACTTATTCCACCCTAGAAAGATAATACCAAATGCAAGCATTGAGGCAATTAAAATTCTAGAGTAATTTTTGAATAATATATTAAAAGAAACTAATATTTAATCTATTTTTAGCATTTTGCATATTTTAGTCTTGGAAAATCAATCAGTTCACCAAACTTTAGTCAAATTTTCCCTCTTCCCCAAATCATCATGGATTAAGAAAAAAGTTATTCAAAAAAATTCTGAATAAATCATCTATGCCAAGCTAAAATACACATTCACATAGGTAAAGAAGCCACCTTAATTTTTTAAAAGTTTAGATTCTTAGATACAAATTCTACAGTAAATATCCAAAATTCTCCAAAAAGTTGTCATTTATTTTACCTGTCATAATCACCATTACATAATGCTCTGACCGAGATCTTGAATGCTTGCCATACAGGATTTAGAGTATTTTTGACAACTTCTGTTTTATGACAAATTGTAAAACTGTAAAAACAAACAAAAAAGGGTATTCAGTTATTTTCATAATTCGATTATGATATATTGCTTTAGTAGTCATTTTTCTCTTGCTTTTTTTTTTTAAATTTATTTATTTATGATAGTCACGAAGAGAGAGAGGCAGAGACATAGGCAGAGGGAGAAGCAGGCTCCATGCACCGGGAGCCCGACGTGGGATTCGATCCCGGGTCTCCAGGATCGCGCCCTGGGCCAAAGGCAGGCGCCAAACCGCTGCGCCACCCAGGGATCCCTTTCTCTTGCTTTTTTGTGTAGAACGAATGTTGTGAGTCTCCCTGTGGCTGGTATAAAATAGTAAAAATAGACTTGTGGTTTTAAAACTTTAACGATAAGCTCACTACAATATAAACCAATGAGATTTTGCAATAAGTTTATGAAAAATAATCTTTTACAGATTCAATAAATTCTAAAGCTGCTTTATAAATGATCTCTATAAAAATTGTGATGACATATTACAATAGTGAAAAATATCTCTGGCTAAGAGGTCATTGGCAACCTCAACAAAATTACCTTGTTGTAGAGTTGGGGACAAAAATTTGGTTGGGATGGATTTAAGACAGAGAAGAGAAACAGAGACAAAGTGTGTAAAGAATAAATTTGAGAAATTTAGCTATAAAGAGAAAGTGCAGATAGCTTCAGGGGTAGATTAATCCATAGAAAGATTTGTGGTTTTGTTTTAAATTCTTCACTCCAATATTGAAGAAAAAATAGCAAGACTATTTGCTAGAAAAGATAGGAAACAATTTATGACACATAAGAGAAAGAGAAGAAAGCCTGGGGCAATGTCCTTAAGTAGAGGAAAGTGTTTGAGATCCAGGGCATAGAAGTCAACCTTGGGAACCTTCAAGAAGGCAGAGTATATGGGAGACGCTATGATGGGATCATGAGAAAGTTCTCCAATTGCTTCGATTTTTTTTTCTTCGATTTTCTTATGAAATGAGAAGCATGATCCTCAGTAAAGGAAGTGGGCAGAAGTGGTGAAGTAGCTCAGAGAGAGGAAAAGTTGATGGATTAAGCAAAAAAGTAGGATTCCTGGAGAGGCCCAAGGGCTTCATTTAAGATAAACATCATGAATTTATAGTGAGAAACTAAGTTTACGGTTCTTTCTTTATCTAAACTGTTGGCTCTATAGATCTAAAGAATACACAATGAGAAAAAAATCCATGTAGTGGTAAAGTTGGTTCTCTGATTCAAATTTCAGTATTGTTTCTACCAAACCATTAAATCTCCATACATGGATCAGCTCCTGAAAATGTTCTGGCCTAATGTAAATACATGTGGCAGTTCACGAGCTACAAAATGATTTTGGTCAGAATGATATGCAAACCCAGTCCTCACTAAGACCTTAGTAATGTTTTCCTAACACTGGGACACCTATAACAATCATGAACATGAGGATATTACATAAGGACCATAATGACCATACTGTACCTAACACCCACAAGAAAATACTCTCATTTTGAAAAGACTCCGAGTCCATTTTCCTCCTCTCAAGCAAGAAGAGTCTATTTCTATTAAGAGATCAAACAGAAAGATAAAAAAGATCCACTATTCATTAAAGATTTATGTCATGAGTGCCATCCTCTTCCCTGATAGTATCCTTGTCCAATTACAACAAACTCTTGCTGCTAAATGGACAGAGCTCAAGAGAATGTATCTGTGGTCAAAGCTCTCAGGGTTGACTCGCCCAAAACAATTTAGGGGCAAAAGGCATGAAAAGAAAGATTGAGAACAGACAGAGCAGACTCAGAAAGGGTTATCATATAGTTTCTAAAACAGAAGAAAAACAATAAATAAATAAATAAATAAATAAATAAATAAATAAATAAATAAATCAGAAGAAAAACAATGGAAATAAAAGAGGAGTAGACAGGGAACAAACAGAAGGAGTCAAATGAGAAAAGATAGTACACAAAAATATTTTAAAAAAATTCATAGGGACAAAACTACATATATAGTTGACCTTTGAACAATGCAGGGGTTGGGGGCATGGGTCTACCACACAGTCAAAAATCTGCATTTAAGTTTTCACTCTCCCCAAACTGGACTCTTAATAGCTGACTGTGACCAGAAGCCTTACTGGTAACATGAACAGTCAATTGACACATATTTTGTATGTTATATGTATTATATACTGTATTCTTGCAATAAAGTAAGCTAGAGAAAAGAAAATGTTATTTTAAACAATCTTAAAAAAATCGAAGTGTAAGTGGACCTGTGAAGTTTAAACCCATTTTGTACAAGGTCAACAGTACTATTTTTTTTAAGACTTTATTTATTCATTCATGAGACAGACACAGAGAGAGAGGGAGAGAGAGAGAAGCAGGCTCCCCTTAGGGAGTAGATAATAGAACAACCAACTGTCCATCTTCAAATGAACATGTTCAACAAAAAAATCTATTGACTTTTTGGCCCTTTTATTCATGGTTAAATCAAAACTTCTATTATATTCTTCATATCACCAGCCATAATAATTAAATACTTTAACACTTGAAACTTTTGCTCTTAAGTGACTCACCTTGGCAAGTTATTTATTTATTGCTCCATAAATATAACTGCATATATATTACAAATAGTAGTATAAGAAAAATATTTGTATTAAATAGCCTCATTAAAATAGTTTAAATGAAACGATTTGCCAAAAAACAGGTATTTCAAGGGAAAATTATTACCTAATTATAAATACAGTTTAACTTGCTAAATAAATGTGACAGCAAGAAAATAAATTTATAATCATGTATTGTTAAATATTTTTAGTAATGCTCCTAGGAAAAACTAAGTTTTTCTCTATCTTATAAAACAAGCTTCAAACAAGGCAATGGCCAATTTTTGAAACAGCTTCATATTCAAATAAATATTAGAAACAAAACTAAAATCTTTGCAGCTAAAAACAGACTTACACATAAAAAGGAGTAAAAGCACTTTTACTCATTCAAAACTCATGTAAACAAAACATAAATATACATAAATGCACTCATATATATGCTTTAAAATATATATTTGGATAAAGATGGTGACCTAGTTTTCTGTGTATAAATATAAGTGGAAAGTTTTCTGAAATGAGAGCCACAAAATTTTAGCAACAGTTGTTTTTAAATGACTTGTGATTTTTTTTAATTATACTTTTTTAACATTTACATTTCATTTAATGAGTAAATTACTTCCACTTTAATAAGCATAATAAGTATAATAAATTTTCATAATATAAACCTCACCAGTAATATTATATGTGTGAGAAACTGAAATTCTATAATTGTACAAATATTTATAAACAAAACTAATAAGAATAAAAACAGAAAATTGAGAAAACAAGAAAACAAGTAGTTCAGACAGGAAAAGACAGCACTGTGACTAGAAAATCCTGAACCACTCATTAATAGAGACTGGTTTCTAAATGACTGGTTTATGATTAATTATGGAAATGATTAATTTCTTTATTGTCCAATATTTTCCACATGGGTAAAAGTAGTGTTCAGATGCAAATACTACTCTGACATTTTTACCACAAAGATAGAACAGAAGTAGGAAAAGTGCAATAATAACCAACAGTTTCTGTGTGAACAGTAGTTTGCATCAACAATCTCACAATAAGTAAAGCATCATTTTATCCTGCCCAGTGTATTCACTCTAAATAGCAAACTTTCTACTTTTATGTGACATTTTATATACTTATTACATAATATTAACATGTATAATTTCATTTGTAAGTGTAGCAGTAGTGACAGGTTTTTTTTTTTTTACTCTCTTCCCTTCATTTTTAACCTTAAAATAACATTTTCCCTTTTAGCTAATATTTTATTACATACAGTTAAGGAAAACTTATACATTAAGATTAATAATAATAACAGCTAACAATTACATTTTAGGTACTAAGAATGCTTCTGTTTTTTCGTGCAGTAACTCACTGTCAACAATACTGTGAAGTAGCTATGATTATTAGCCCATTTTACAGATGAGGAAACTGAGTCACATATGGGTTAAAAAACTTGCCTATGGTTTCATAGCTATTAAGTAGCACAGTCATGATTGAAATCTAAGTGATAGAACCTTGGCCCATAATTTTACCACTAACCTTTCCCACAGATACTGACAGTACAGCATGAATCACAGAAATAATAAAACATATTTAATGGTAGAATTGTACATATTATATTATACTTTATAACTCATGGATACAATCTCAAATCACACAGAAACCAGTTAATCTTGACGACTAAAAATACTCAAATTAGAAAATATCAGTGAGGGTGACAAAACATGAGAGACACCTAACTCTGGGAGATGAACAAGGGGTAGTGTAAGGGAGGTGGGCAGGGGGTTGGGGTGACTGGGTGATGGGCACTGAGGGAGGCACTTGGCAGGATGAGCACCAGGTGTTATGCTATATGTTGGCAAATTGAACTCCAATAAAAAAAATAATTAAATAAATAAAAATACTCAAATTACTAAAATGTAATGAAAAATGTTATTGCATGCTAGACAAATATTATTGGAAAAAAACCTCCCAAAACCTGCAGTATAAAAAGCAACCCATAAAATCCTAATCCTTCTCCAAGAAAATGGTTTAAGACTTCAATTTTATAACTAAACACATTAGTTTTAGTGTTTGAGATTTCCACAAAAATATAATTCTTCGATACTATTAAGGCAATATTATAATTTTAGGGAAAATACAGAGGAGAGGTTTCTTTGAAGCTGACAATCATTCATTTTAAATATACAAAACATATAAAATGCTTGTAAAATTACACATTGTTATTTAGATGCAAAGTCAAATCAATTTTTAAAATACCAAAATATTTTACTGTTTATCAATTTACTGAGCTTCTGTGAGAAAAAAATAATAGTTCAAGTATCATTTTTACTAGACAGTAAAAATACATAAAAGATAAATCTACCTGCCATCTTCATTACTTCGATAAAATACAAGAAAAGGATCTGATTTTCCAAAAAAGTCCTTCTTGTCCAATTTGTTCGCACAAAATTGCATCAGAACAGCATCCTACAGACAAAATTAATAAAATATCTCAAAACCTGGGTTATAAATAACTAGAAACTGCAGATCACAAGCAAGACTTGACAAGAAAACAAATTCACCACTTTAATGCAAATGGCCAAGTGTGCAAGAATCTCAGACAACATAAAATTACTTTTTAAAGGATTGTGAGACTAAAAAATTGACTCTGGAAGTTTTGTTCTTGTCAGAGAACTATTACTTTTTAAAAACCTCTAACATTTCTCCCTGGAAAAGTGATACTAAGTAGATAATATAGGTATCCAATATTGCAATACAAGATCTTCATTCCATCTCCAATTATTCAAGTACACACTTTTAAAACATAAGTATTTTTTAATTTCTCTGGAAATAATTACTAAGCATCAATTACATATCTACCATGTATTAGATGTTAATATATCTTTGCTCATTAAATGAAGTGCAAGACAGATAGAGACTGACCACAAAGTTTGCAATCTGGGGGTGGGGGGTGGGGGAGGGATCCTTTTATTTATTTTTTTTAAAGATTTTATTTATTTTATTCCTGAAAGACACACACAGAAAAAAAAGGTTCCTTTTAAATTATACACAAGTCCACCACAAAGTCTTAAATGATAATTCCTATTATATTGGATTTCAAGGGAAGTAAAGCACTTCCATGCTTATCTGTAGTTTATGACTTTGGATGTTAATTTTTATGCCAAACACATCACAAAATTTTTATTGGTGTAAATATTTAAGCACTCATAAACTACACAGTTTAGCTTATAAGTAAACAAGTTGTAGTATCATAAATTGAGGAAGTTAAAACTGTTCAATTACATAGGATGAGCACCTTTAAGAGATAGAAAATATATGGTAATTTAACAATTAAAATCAGTATCTTGGATTTGTTTGTTTTTTTTAACTGAAAGGAGATGCTAACAATTTTAGAAAGAGATGGAGGGTCAAAGTAATTCAGATTCAATCAAGAGGTTGCAGTTTTAAATACTATTTAGTGGAAGTGTCGACTAAAAGGCACTCTCTAAAAAAATAAAAAATAAAAATAAATAAATAAAATAAAATAAAAGGGACTCTCTTATTCAGCACTTTTTTTTCCTTAAATTTCACAGAGTCCAGCATTACTTATTAAACATCCAACCTAAAATTTTCATTATTTCCTTTTAGCATTTCTGGGACACTACACAAGAGAACACTATCCCTCTTTTTCATTCATTCATTCATTCATTCATTCATTCATTCATTCATTCATTCATATACTTACTTAGCAAACATTTCTGAAGCAATAACCAGGCTAGAATCTGGGACTAGACAGATGAAGAAGGTATCTTTGCCTTTGGAAAAGTTCACAGCTCTAGATTTCTGGTTTTCAAAGCACTGGTACAGTGTCATTTTACTTTGGTATTTAGCACAGATGTGGTAACTTCTGCAGGAGGAACACTCATTATAGAGTTCACTTCTTTTTTTTTTTTTTTGAGATTTAATTTATTTATTCATGACAGACACAGAGAGAGAAAGAGGCAGAGACACAGGCAGAGACAGAAGCAGGCTCCCTGCAGGGAGCCCTATGCAGGGACCCAATACCAGGACCCTAGGATCACAGCCTGAGCAAAGGCAGATGCTCAACCACTGAGCCACCCAGGTGCCTCTATAGAGTTCACTTCTGAACAGGCATAGCAACCAATATACATTTTAAAGAAAATTAAAAGAACAGAGGCAAGAAAAATATGAACACCTCTATTACCTCAAACGTCTCACCCCTGTTCATTTTCAAATTTGAGGTTGAAAGATTGAATTACTTACTTCTTTAAGGAAGCAGTAAGAAAAGCACCCTGACAAACTATAAAATCAGAGCAAAAGTGAAAGAGGAGGACTGGTTTTGGATTTTGTTTTGTTTTGGTCTGGTTTGAATGCCCTTTCACCTTCACATATATTAAAATGCCCTTGGGAGAGAATGGTTTTCTAAGAACACAGGACAAGGGCATTGTTTTTGCAACAGAGGAAAAAAAAAAATCCCTCCTGTGAGACATTCTCCCAAAGCACCTGGAACAAAACACAAACTACCAAAAAACATTCTGATATACTCAAAATGCGTAATAGGTTACCGAATTGTACACATTTTTAAATGATTGTGAATAAATCCTCACAGAGATTAAATATCATTAAAACAAGTTTTCATCACTAGTAAACATGATACCAAGTTGTAATTTTTCAAATTATATTCCTTAAGATTTGCAAAACAAATAATTGATTAAAAATAAAAAATAGCCTGCGTGGCTCAGTGGTTGAGCGTCGGCCTTTTGGCTCAAGTCATGATCCCGGGGGTCCTGGGTTGGAGTCCCACATCAGGTTGCCTGCAGGGAGCCTTTACTCCCTCTGCCTATGTCTCTGCCTCTCTCTCTCTCTCTCTCTCTCTGTATCTAATAAATAAATAAATAAATAAATAAATAAATAAATAAATAAATGCAAAAATTTAAGAATAAAAAAAATTATTGCTTTATGTACTAAATAAACCTAGGGGAAATTTTTTTTCAATTATCCAAGTGAGTAACTTGGGGATTCTATCTGTACCTAATACAAATGAAATCTAATTTTGTAGGGGGGGCAGAGGGAAGACAAGCATTTACATACTTTTAGAAATATATAAGCATCACTGCAAATTTATTTTATTCTTTTCTCTTGTGCTTCATGCCACCGGAAAAATTTTTAAGGTTTTTCTTCAATACTCCACACCAGTATAACAAACTTCCTAGGGTAGAGATCCATTCAAATGCTTCACAGGCACTTCTAACTAATTCAAATTTAACTTGCATATCTTGAAATTTTGCCAGCTCAATTAACGATTCATCATCCACCCAAAGTGTTCCAAGAAGCTGTCCTTGACTCCTTTCTTTTCTTGACCCTTTATCAAGCCAAGTCACATCATTCCCCTTCTAAAACATTCCTCAAGTCCTCACTCTGGCTACCCTGGCATTACTGTAGTCTAAGCCAAACTCCTCTCTCCCTGGGCCATGTGCAATAGCATAATTCTTTCTTCCCCTTCTACTCCTGCAACCATCCAACCCATTTTCCATTCAGCAGAGATCACAATTTTCTCAAACTCTAAAAGAAATAATCTTGTTCATAATTTTAAATGCTCCAAGGTTTCCTCTCGGATTTAGGATAAACTCAGAATCGTTCACAGAATTGTTCAGATGGTCTACAAAGCTCAGCATCAAATGAGGTCTGAGTAGCCTTTTCCACCTTCATTCGGCAAGGTTTTGTCTCAATTATCCCTCAGTCCTAGCGTTTTGCCACCACACACCAGACACACTCCTTTCCCTCCTCACAACCTTAACAAGCTAGTTCCAGTGCATTCCACTGGAATTCTCTCATTTGACTGGCAAACCATTTCTTAAGGCTAAGCTTAAAACTTATTTTCTAAAAGAGGTTTGCAGTGACCCCCTCCCCAATAAAAATTAGACTCTCCACTGTACTCTCTCATATTGGATCACTTAGTATATATCATGACATATTTACCTGCATGGTCATCTGATTAATGTCTGTCTTTCCCACAAACTACTTGTACATTAAAGACAAGGACCAAGGTTGTTTGTTGCTTTCCTTCACCATTGTATTCCAAGCATCAAGCTCATCTAAGGATGAGCACATATTTTGTGAATATTACGGACTCAATCAATCAATCAATTAATCATAATGGAAAATATTATTTGTGGATAATTTCAAGCTACTTTTAAGATACTGAGTAAACAAATAATCAAAATTACATTAATTAATTACACTGGTATTTGACTAGATATATTACAAAAGTTGCATTTTAAATAAACTGTAATATAAGGTTGAAATTAAAATTATCACACCAAAAAAAAACATTTGCATAAATTTATAATTTACGCATCTCTCCAGTACTGCCCTTTTTTTATTCTGAAAAGTAATGATCTGGGGGAGATATTAAGACTTCTAGCATTTTATAAATGCAGAAATTAAAGCTCCAAGACTATAACCTCACTCAGCTGACAACTGAAAGAGACAAGACTGAAATTTAACTGTCCTAATTCCAAAGCTTGTGCTCAGGTTAATGTGTTTTCAAGGGGGGGAAAAAAATCAACTTATATGATGTCAAATGTGAAATAAAATTATTGGATTCAAGATTCTAAGGGATAATGCCTGATATTTTTAAGGTACCCTTAAATGTTCATTTAAAAGGCACTCTCTCTTCTGAAGTAACTATAAGCATTGCTTTGAGTATATTTATTCTACTGTACTAGCATAATAATATTATTTCATGGTTTATACATCTTAATGATGCTGATTATCAATAAGGTTGTAGCTAAGAATCAGAACATACTATATGTAAGTTAAGTTAGATCAAGATTTAAGCAGTATTTTTTAAATATTAGATCTATAGTTATAAAGTATAATAAATACATGTTTACTTATTAAAAATAATAAAAGATAATTCCAGATATTCTAAAACCTTTAGTAGCAGAAAGAGCGGTAAAAATGCTTCCAGATCAGTAAGTAACAGATTCTACGTCATTTGCATTGAAACATTCCTGTTCTTCCTATTCTTCCAAGCAAAACAACAGAATTTAAAGTGGAAGATACTTAAGATGCAACCTGGCCATACTCAATCTATGCCCTTGGTTTCTTGGTTCTATTTTGAAATACAACTAAAAATAATGTGTTCATTGGCATTTTTACACACAATCATCTAAATGTCAAGATTTTTTACAAAATAGCACATTAATGTCAACACAAAAAACATGTATCTCATTGAGCTTGAACTTTTTTTCTCTTCTCTCCCTCGCTATACAAAACACATATTATATGCACATACATAAATTTAGAGACAAGAAGCATAAAAGATGGTTAGATGATAGAATTATAAGAAATCGTTGTGCTAATTTACCAAAAAATAAAACAGTAGATAATATTTCTGTACTGTGTTGTACTTTTTGTAATGTATTCTTAGTATATGTAAAATGTTTTCGTATACGTTATATTTTCAGATTTAATGTTACAGGAGTCAATTAACAATTTTTAATATTCTAGTGACTGGTTCACATGTCTGACTTCTTTCCCCCTGCAAATATGGAAGGTAAAACAGTCGAGTGATTTGATAAAACAAAGTACAAAGTCAGAGCAAAATCAGAACTCAACTCAGTCTGATGGTCTTTAATGCCCTTATACTGTGAGTAGGTTATGGGCATCTCAGAAAACAGACTGAGGTGGCTGGACCCATCCATGGGCACATAGATGGTGGAGGAAGAAGAGTGCCTCAATTTAGATGCATTTTAGCTACTTAAATCCTAGTATTTTTGTTTAATCATCTCCACAACACTATTAGTATACTTTACTTTTGTGATCTCGACAAACAGCCCTAACCTGCCTAAATCCAGCTTCCATCACTAGCTAGCAAGTAGTATCATACAGATTTCTGACCATATTGCCTCAGATATTTATTATGTATAGAAATCCATAGTAATTATCTTTAAAGAAAAGAACTCTAGAAGTTCAAGTTACATATTCAGATAAATAAATAATAGTTTTCTACATGAAAACTATAATGTCAAAGTATTAAGTTTTTGTAGTATTCTTTGGGAACTTCTGTTTCTAAAATCCTGCAGCAGAAGTTGAAAATAAAGAGCCCTAGAGATTTAATCAGGGCAAACTTCTTTTCCCACCCTAGAAATAACAATTCCCAGGGATCCACTGAGCCACAATGAATAGACAATACTGACTTCAGATTCAGAGAGCTATCTTTACCTCCAGTGTGGAGTGTCATAGCCATCACCTCATTTCTGGACAATAGTAAAACCACTGAACATGAGTCAATAGCTATATCAGCAAATCACAACTAAAAATAGCAATTTTCTAAAAATACTGAGCTACGCTATGTTATCATATTCTTCATTGGAGTGGTAGTTGGTCCTTTCTTCAAACATGAGCTTCCCAAGCTAATAAAAGATGGGAGCTTGTATAAATCCTGAATTAATTCAATTAGAATTATGAAAAAAAAAGTATGTTATGCAAAAAAACTAAAGTCAAGTGACTAGAAATTTCCTAGAAAATTACATGTAAATCTTGAAAATTTTTGCAAGAACTGAACTGATTAGTACAACTGATAATTCCTAATATTAATGCCCCCTCAATAATACTGACATTATTTTATTTTAATAATTTCTATTCCTTAAAAAGACTGTTAAAATAACCAATATCCCTTTTGGACTATAAATGTAGTCTCTCTAACTATCTAAGATGATGTTTTAAAGATTACAGAATTATATAATATAGTCTTAATTTTTTTTTTTGCTAAAATTACTCAAGAATTAATCACTTAAGTATATAGTTTCACAAATAGCTTTTCAAATAAGTTTTGGAAATAATTTTTATTTTTTTTAATTTTTTCTTAAAGATTTTATTTCTTTATGAGAGACACAGAGAGAGAAAGAGAGGCTGAGACAAGACAGAGGGAAAAGCTGGCTTTCTGTGAGGAGCCTGATGCAGGACTCAATCCCAGGATCCTGGGATCATGACCTGAGCCAAAGGCAGATGTTCAACCACTGAGCCACCCAGGTGCCCTGGAAATACTTTTTAAACCAAAGAAATATTTACTTACCCTGCAACAGTTTAATTCCTCTGCAGTAAGTATGATTGTACCACACTTCCTCCCTGGAATTCCTCTAAAATAACAAAAATATTTATATACATTAATAATATATATTAATATTTATAACATAAATTAATATTATGTATTTCATTTTTATGGAACTGAATAAATAGCATGCTACTAATTGATGGGTGCTTTCCTAATAAAATATATTCCTAGTTTCAATCTTAAGTATATCCTATAGATCCACATTTCCTAGTAAAGCTAAACTTTGATCACTTTCAACATGTCAAAGCTCTGCTCAAGAATAGTCAATAGCCTCTCATTGCTTACCATATGTAATTAATATAATAATATCTATAATAAAAGTTTCTCCCAGGGGTTCTAAGATTTCCATTATGTGATTAAAACCTATTCATCATCTTGGTTTACAATATTTCTTTCTCCTGTCATCAACACGGTTACTTATTTGTGCTTATTTCTTCTTTGAGGCCATTCCCACGCCCTAATATACCTCAGCACACTAACTGTTCCCTATTTCACCTCAAACCTTCCATATGCTCAGATAAAGTTCCATTTGTTCCACAAAACTTCATCCTGGTCAATCTCATACAAAGTTCAGCCTTCTCTGCATTCCTATGCCACTTAAAGTCAGTACTACAAATTTAGCATGTAACTATCCCTAACTTTTACAATCACATATTTTTTCTCTTTCTTTTTTCAAGTAAAATTCATGATATAGACCTCTTGTGAGCCAACAGTGTTAAATGTCTAGACATAGCAGGTGCTCCAAATATAACAAGAATATATAACACATAAGCAAAAAAATAACTAAAGTAAAACTCCCAAACGCTGGTATATTTATGCTCATATAGCTTTCAACTGACACCAAGAGCAAAGCCCACCAGGAAAATGAAAGGTGTGTAAATGGTTCCCTACTTCACATGAGGAAATACAGAGACAAGTCCATGAGAATCCTCCAAAGAATAATCCTAAGACTCTCATGATATAATTCATACTTCTTTTGTCTCGTCACAAATCATAGCTCAGACTCTTCAGTTCATCCTGGGAACAAGTTATGGAATTAGAACCCAAAAAGTATGTTTGCCCTCAAGAATATAACTCATCTCTGATAATCTATGCCAGTATGTATGCATCAAATACATAATCCCCTGTTCTCCATGTGTAAAGGAACTGGACTCTTTAGTATCTTGGCTGGGAAAAAAGTAAAAGAATGAAAAGTTAAAATATCTGAGCTGTAAATGTATTAATGTAAAATTATACTTATTGTAAAACTCCTCTATTCCTTCTTTCTTTCTATTCTAATATTTTCTTCAAGAGAGCATCATGTGGTCTCAACCTAAGAATGCCATCTCATAGTTTATGTGGAAACTGCCTACCACAAAGTTTTGTATTCCCTCTATCTTTGTTCCCTATTAGGGTAACTGTACATGTCAGGATTTTCCATTTTCTCCAGGTCTTTATGACTAAAAGATCAAGTAATTTATCCACGTACATTTTTTCTTAAATATTACATACATTATTTTTAGCATCCTTCCAGTAATCAGTTAATTTTTCTAACCTAGCCAGACCATTTTTTCTTCTAATTGTGAATCTCAAGATTTACATATTCAATGTTATGACAAACTAAACACCCTGCCTGAACATGTACCTGAAAATACTTTAAAATGCTGAATAAAATTTGCTAAAAAATCTTTTAAATGTTCTAATAACCTGGCAAAAAAGTAAGGACCAACTTGAAGTTGAAGACGGAAAAGCAGAAAGACAAGCAGAGATGACCCTATAGAATTTGATCTTGGGTTTGTTTTCTATGGTTCCTTGGGACATAAAAATGAGAGATTAAAAAAGGTGGGGGGGGGACTCACAAGGTGGACAATTCAATAAATGACTAATACACAACATAAAGCTTATATCACAATGACTATGCTGCCTAATAATAGCATAATTAGATAAAAACATCTGCTTTGGAGGGACCTACAAAGTAAATCCCTGCCTTAAAACTTGATGATGAATAAAAGAGAAAAAAAAATCTCTTAATCATTTCAAATTCAACCATTCTTGCTGCCTTAATTTTAATGTCCTGGGTAGTTATAAATAACTTCAAACCAAGAATTCAGTTTAATTAAAGTGATCATAGGTATCTGGTAAATGTAAAATCTCTCTGAAGAATTTGCCTTCAAATGACATCTCAGAATATCCTCACATTAAAAGTTTAAAAATACATATGAGTTCATCTCAAAGTGGCATAAAACACTGAAGGAAAAGTGCCCCAGGTATTAGTCTCCAGAAACAGGAGGCTATGAAATCATACACAGAATACTGGAAATATTATGTATAATATATGAAATGTAAACATGTATAAGATACCTAAAATTTAAAGAGAAGGAAGGAAATATGAGTAGGTAGCAAAAGATTATAAAAATAATCAAGAATACTTGGATAAAAAATTTGGAAATTCTGGAAATAGCAGTAATAGAAATAGAAAACGCAGTGAATGGATTGAAACAGAGATTAAACACAGCAGAATTAGTGGGCTGCAAGATCTGTAAAGCTGAAAAATGGCTGTAAATAAATTATCCATAATGCAGCAAAGAGAGGCAGACATGGAAACTATTATAAAGAGGTTTACAGACCTGGAGAACAAAGAAAAAAGTTTTAATACTCATCTAATCAGAAGTCTAGAAGGAGAAGAAAGATTGAACAGAGAAGATAGAATATTTGAAGAGAGAGTGGCTGGGAAACCTCAGAACTGATTTAAAAAATCGATTTCCAGATTCAAATGTCCAATGAATCCCAAGCAGCATAAATAAAAATATAATAAAATAAAAGTTTATACCTATACCCATGAGACAGACATAGCAAAACACCAGAAATGAAGGGCCTATGTTCAAATGGGCCAGAGAGAAAAGGCAGATGACCTACAAGAAAAGGAATATCAGGTCAGCCCGGGTGGCTCAGCAGTTTAGCACCGCCTTCCACCCAGGGCCTGATCCTGGAGACCTGGGATCAAGTCCCACGTCAGGCTCCCTGCATAGAGCCTGCTTCTCCCTCTGCCTGTGTCTCTGCCTCTCTCTCTCTCTCTCTCTCTCTCTCTCTCATGAATAAATAAATAAAATCTTTAAAAAAAAAAAGGAATATCAAATGGGGGCTGACTACTCAGAAGGAACATTGAGGCTGAAAGACAAGTGAAAATATCTTCAGAGGTTTAAAAGAAAGTAACTGCCACTCTAGGAATATATACAGTGTACATCTCTTTTAAGAGCAATCATGAACCACAAATATTTTTAAACAAGTAAGAACTGAGTGAATGTACAGCCAAGCATGCTTGTTTGAGGCATTTCTAAAGGACTTCAAACTGAAGGAGAATGATTACAGATGGGAAGTCTGCGATAAAAGCAGAACAATAAAGGAGGTGGTAAAATAGAAATCTTAATAAATATTGATTATAAGAATGCAAATGTTAAAAACTGAATAGCAAATATAAATGATAGCATTAGTCAGGAGAGGGAAAATTTAAGTCAAATCTTCTGATGTTCTTTGTCCAAGAAGAAAGTAAAAGATGCTTTAACGTGAATAGAGGGATGCCTGGGTTGCTCAGTGATTGAGCATCTACCTTCAGCTCAGGGCGTGATCCCGGGATGCTGGGATGGAGTCTGGAATCAGGCTCCCTGCAGGGAAACTGCTTCCTCCTCTGCCTATGTCTCTGCCTTTCTCTCTGTGTCTCTCATGAAAAAATAAATAAAATCTTTTTAAAAATTTTTAAGTGAACAGAATTTGATAAATTTATGTGTAAATACTTTCATCACACTACAACTTTTAAAGGATTTTAGAACCTAGAGTTTAGAAAAGGAGAATTGTGGAGTAGTGTTTTAAAAATACAACCAACTTAAAAGAAACTAAAGGAAAAAAGGGTGAAGCAGATAAAAAGCATTAAAGAAATAAATCCAGAGGAATAGTTATTAAAGCACATCATAATGAAATAAATGCTCCAGATTAAAATCATACTGTCGCTTTGTATAAAAAAATTAAAATTCATCCATGAGGTACTTACAATAAACATCAATATTTAAGGATTTAGAAAGTTCAGAAGAAAAGAATGCAAAGATATACTAAGAGGAAAAAACTAAGCCCAATAAAAGCCAGTGGACCCACAATTAATAGCAAATATATAGATTTTAAATTTAAAAAGACTGCTAGAAATAAATAGTTCTTATTTCATTAATAAGAGGTTCAATTAATTAGGAAGATATAATAATCTCAATACTCTATGCATCTAACATTATAGCTCCAAACATAAAAAACTCACCATATTACTAAAGAATATGTGTACCATATATTGACCATTTTAACCTAGCAAACACTAACTTGGCCAATTTTTAGGGTTAACATCACCAGCATTAAGTCATGTTGATATCATGTCCTGCTGATATAATGTAATGAGGATACCTCACCTTTGTGGCCTTTCCCTCCAAATCTACAACTCCAATCTCATCATAAGAAAAGCATTAGAAAAAATAATCCCAAATTGAGGAGCATTCTAGGAAATATCTGTAATACTTCCCAAAACTGCCAAGGTCATCCCAAACATGGAGGGACTAAGAAATTGTCACAAAACAGAAGATACTAGGAGGTAAGATGACTAAATGCAGTGTGGTATCCTGAACTGAACTGTGTAACAGGAAAAGGACACTAGCAGAAAAAACAGGACTAAAATTCAAATAAAGTCTGGAGTTAGTTAACTATAATGTATCAATGTTGGTTTACTAGTTGTGACAAATGTACACTGGTAATATAAGATGTTAATATTAGCAGAAACTGGGTGAGGAATGTACAAGAACTCCCTGTACTGTCTTTGTAACTTTTCTGTGTATCAAAAGCTATTTCAAAATAAAAAAAGATTATTAAAAACAATCTGAGGAAAGAAAGGAAGACAGGTTGAGGAACTGTTCCAGGTTAAAAGACACAAAAATCAGGACAACTAAATTCAATGTATGATTCTTGACTAAATTTTAGACTAGGGAAAAACTGCCACAATGGATATTACTGGGACATCTGTAGAAAATTTAATATGGAGTATGGAGTAGATAACATCTTTGTATCATTGTGAAGTTTTCTGATTTTGATCATCAACTCCTCATTTAAAAATACACACTTAGGACACCTGGGTGGCTCAGTGGTTGAGCATCTGCCTCTGGCTTAAGGCATGATTCCAGGGTACTAGGATCAATTCCTCCATCAGGCTCCCCGCAGGGAGCCTGCTCTCCCTCTGCCTATGTCTCTGACTCTCTCTCATGAATAAATAAATAAAATCTTAAAACACACTCAAGAATTTAAAGGAAAGGAGACACAATGTCTCCAACAGTATCTCCAACTTACTCTCAGAACTAGAATATGAAAGAGGGGGATGAGAGGGAAGAAGGTGGGGGAGAGAATGATAAAGCATTGGGACAAAGTTAACATCTGTTGCAAGTAAAATTTTAGGTAAAGGGCATCCATGAGTTTCTGGTACTATTCTAGTCATTTTTCTGTATATCTGAAATTGTATCAAAATATAAAGTTACGCAAAAAAGTCAGTTTTGAAAGTAGTTTCACATACTCATATTCTTCTACTAAATTTTGCAATATATAATAAGAATAAAAAAACTCGTCACCAAGACTGCTGAAGATACATCTCAACAGAATTACTAAAGATGAATAATCCTTTCCAAAACTGATCCATGAGGAATAAATGGCCTTTTGGGAGACTAGATGGTTTACTTTTGTTTGATTCGATACTGCATTTTGTTGATTGTTGCAGTTGGTTTTTTTCCTAACTAACACTTTTCCATATTCCTTTCTACTTCTCCATTACCTCTAGCACTGCCTTTGTTCATACCTTTACACTTTGGCTTGGACTACTGTTACCCTTCCAACCACTCAAGGCCCCTGTTTTATCTCAGTGATTTCTACTCATTCTCCAAATTTTGCTTTAATTTATGGAACATTTACTAAAATCGATCACATACTATGTCATAGAATGTTTACTAAGGTATATCACATTTGTCAGCCAAAAAAAAAAAAAATCAAGTTATAAATTAATGACAAAAGGTAATTTTTTAAAAGATTTTATTTATTTGAGAGCAATAGAGGGTGCATGAGTAGGAGAGAGGGGCAGATGAAGAGGGAGAAACAGACTCCCCACTAAGCAGGGATCTTGATGCCAGGCTTGATCCCAGGACCCTGAGAACAGGACCTGAGCTGAAGGCAGATACTTAACCCACTGAGCCATCCAGGTGTCCTGACACAAGGTAATTTTTAATACATTTCTGAAAACTCATTGTTAAAAGAAGGAATAGTGGACAAGAAAGAATACTGAGAGTGCCCAATAATAAAAATAACACCTGTGGGATTCTCTTAGTTTTGTATTTTGTATGCAAAAAAATAAATAAAATAATATTAAACAAAAATCCAGCAGTGTATAAATAAAAGAAAATACAACATCAACAACAATATTTCCTAACACTCCACTTTCAACAATGGATAGAACAACTAGACCAACAATCAATAAACAAATATAGGACTTGGGAAACATTATAGACCAATTAGACCTAATGGACCGAAAGAGCATACTCCATCCAATAACAACAGAACATATTTCTCAAGTGCACATGGAACATTCTCCAGGAGAGACTATATATGAGGTCACAAAACAAGTCTTAACAAATATAAGCAGCTTGAAATTATACAAAATATATTTTCTAATGACAATGGAATGAAATTCGAAATCAACAGTGGAGGGAAAATTAGAAAATATACAAATATATAGAAATTAAACAACACATTCTTAACAACCAAGGCATCAAAGAGTCACAAAGGTAATTAGGAAATACCTTGAAACAATGAAAATGAAAACACAACAGACTAAAACATATTGGATGCAATGAAAGCAATGCTAAGAACAAAGTTTATAACTTTAAACATAGATTTTTTTTAAAAAAAGGCTGCAAATGAACAACCTAACTTTATACCTCACAAAACTAGAAAGATAAAAACAAACTAAACTCAAAGCTAGCAGAAGTAAGGAAGTATAAAGATCAGAGACAAAAAAAAAAAAAAGAAGAAAATGGAGAACAGAGAAACAACACACACAAAAAGTTGTTTTTTAAAAAAAAATTCAACAAAACTGACAAAGCTTTAGCCAGACTAAGAAAAAAGAGAGAATACTCAAATAAAAAGAATAAAAGAATAAAAAATGTAAGAGGGAACATTACATCCAATGCCACAGACATAAGAAGGATTCTAAAAGAATATCACAAAAAATTATAGGCCAGCATATTGGATAACCTAGAAGAAATGGAAAAATTCCAAGAAGAACACAATCTAACAACTGTACTAGGAAGAAATAAGAAATATAAATAGATTAGTAACTAGTAGGAAGATTGAATCAGTAACCAAACACCTATTAACAAAGAAAAGCCCAGGGCCAAATGGCTTCACTAGAGAATTTTCCCCAACAGAAGAATTGACATCAATTTTCCTAAAACTCTTCCAATAAACTGAAGAGTAGGTAGTAATTAAAGTTCATTCTACAAGGCCAGTATCACCCTGATACCAAAGCCAGACAAAGATAATATAAGAGAAAACCAGTATCCTTAATAAATATGGATGCAAAAATCCCATAGAAAATCCTAGCAAGCTGTTTTCAACAGCACATTAAAAGGATTATAAACCTGACCAAATGGGATTTATTCCTGTAAGGCAAGGATGGCTCAACATATCAAAGTCAGTTTAATATATCACATTAACAGAATGAAGGACAGAAACCATGTGATCATCTCGATGCAAAAAAGCATTTGACAAGATTCAACACCATTTCAATATAAAACACTTAAAAAACTAGGAATAGAACGACACTACCTCAACATAATAACAGCCATATTTGAAAAGCCAACAGCTAACTTCATACTCACTGGCAAAAAGCTGAAAGCTTTTCCTCTAAGGTCATAAACAAAACAAGATGTCCACCCTTGCCACTTCTATTCAACACCAGAGGGAGTTCTAGCTGGAGCAATTAGGTAATAAAAAGAAATAAAAGACTTCAAATTGAAAAGGAAGAAGTAAAATTATTCCTCTTTGCAGATGGCATAATCTTATATGTAGAAAACTCTAAAGATTTCACAGTAAAAAATACTGTTAGAACTAATAAATTCAGCAAAGTTGCAGGAAACAAAATCAACATAAACAGTCAATTTTGTTTCTGCATATTAATGAACAAAATGAAAAAAGAAATTAAGAAAACAATTGCACTTATAATAGCATCAAAAAGAGTCAAATACTTAGAAATAACCTGAGAAAGTGAAAGACTTTCACACTGAAAGCTATAAAATATTGCTGGAAGAAATTTAAGAAGACACAAATAAATGGAAAGACATTCATGTTCATGAATTTTAAGACAATACCGTTAGTATGTCTATACTACCCAAAGCAATCCACAGATTCAACATAATCCCTATAAAAATCCTGGCGTCATTTTTTTGCAGAAATAAGTAGAAAAATTTGTCCTAAAATTTATATGAACCTCAAGCAACCCCAATAGCTGAAACAAATTTGAAGAAGTCCAACCTTGGAAGACTCCCATTTCCTGATTTCAAACCTATTACAAAGCTACAGTAATCAAAGAGTGTACTAGAACAAAAACAGACAAATAGACCTATGAAAGAGAACAGATGGTCATGATTTTCATGTTGCCTCTACATCTTCCAGCCAGAAAAGGTATGCCAGGTCTTTTCCATGCTTTGAAACCCTGTGGCCTTCCCACTCCCATCACCTGCATCTCTCTCATTTCCTGGTTTGATTTTTGCTCCATTTTTAAGGGAGTTTTTTTGTTTTGTTTTGTTTTTTTGTTTTTTTTTTTGGGGGGGGGGTTGCTTCTATTAAAGGCTCATGTGATTACATCAACCCTACTGAGATAATTGTGAAAATCTCTGTATCGGGATCCCTGGGTGGCACAGTGGTTTAGCGCCTGCCTTTGGCCCAGGGCGCGATCCTGGAGACCCAGGATCGAATCCCACTTCGGGCTCCCGGTGCATGGAGCCTGCTTCTCCCTCTGCCTGTGTCTCTGCCCCCCTCTCTCTCTCTCTGTGTGTGTGACTATCATAAATAAATAAAAATTAAAGAAAAAATAAAGCTTTAAAAAAAAAAAGAAAATCTCTGTATCTTAAGGTCAGCTGATTAGTAATTTTAACTACATCTGCAAAGTTCTTCTTGACACATAAGCAACATGACCACTGGTGTGACACTGGACTGCAAAGGTCATGGGCCCTAAATTTTCCTTCTATTCTCTACCTACCTTATGACCTCAGAACTTCATTCCTAGGCATATAGTAAGAAGACATACAGTCATTTTTATATGCAAATAATTTTATATTTTATATACAACTGGGAGACATAATAATTTTTACAGTAGCACTGCTTATATAGAAAAAAAAAACCTAGAAGCTACAAAAAGCCCACTGACATAACATTAGGTAAATCTGTTTGTAACTCATAAAACTGATACAGTAGTGAAATAAATGAGGAAAGTATGGTTTCACACATCCACACATCACATAGTATATAGTGGGTTATCACAAACAATTCTGAGCAAAATATCAAGTCATAGGAAAATATACACAGTATAATTTCAGTTACATAAGTTGAAAACATGAAAAATGAAACATCACATTTAATGACATTATGAAGGAGCTGCTATCAGGCTTCATATTTTCCCTGAAAATTAATATGCTTATGCTGAACTGAAAGCAATAAGTCATATCACTAAGAGATATGTCTTCAGTAATTTAAAATGCTTCCTGCCTTAAGATATCACCTTTATCAGCCTTTCTCAATGTTGAAAATTTTTAGGATCTCTTATTCATCTTTATATTATTTACCTGGTGAACATTTTTTCAAAGCCCAACTCAAATGCTGCTTCTCTGACTCCCATAACTAGAGTTGATTCCTCCTCCCTCTCTACCTTGTAGATACTCCTGCTGTGATTCAATGAGGCCTAAGCGTTTGGGAGTCCCACAAAGCTGAGTTTATATGCCAGGTACATCAATTAATGACTGTGACCTTGAACAAGTTGTTTAATCTTCTTGAAACTCAGTCTCCTCCTCTGAGAAATCAGGATAATAAATGCCATTTTAATATCCTATGTCTTTAAACATAGCACAGAGCAAGTATTCAATACATTATAATTACGATTATGTGCTTATGTATATTATTCACAAAAGCAGGGAGTTCCAGAAGGGGAGGGATTATACACTGCCATCTCTGCAAGTCTATACCTAAAGACATGTGATATTCATGTTCTCTAAGCATTTGTTGAATTGCACTGCATTTGATTTAAGACAGTGACTTCAGAAGCCCTCAGGTAAGTAACATACACTCAATGTGGATGTACAAGAAGACTAACAAATTAAACTGGTAGCATGCCTTCTGTTCAAACTTAGTACTGATTTGGTCATTATATTAGCTCTTTGATGAGTGGGCCAGAAGATAACAAGATGTAATATATTTACTGATTGAGAGTAGGGAGAGGGAAGGAGGTGATTAACTATGAAAAAACAGTTCAGGGATCCCTGGGTGGCGCAGCGGTTTGGCGCCTGCCCTTGGCCCAGGGTGCGATCCTGGAGACCGGGGATCGAGTCCCACATCGGGCTCCCGGTGCATGGAGCCTGCTTCTCCCTCTGCCTGTGTCTCTGCCTCTCTCTCTCTGTGACTATCATAAAATAAAAATAAAATTTAAAAAAAATTAAAAAAAAAAAAAAAGAAAAAACAGTTCACACTACACAGTGTAAGGCACCTAAACTGTGAAGGTCAAGGAATTAAGAGAGAATCCTCAATACAAATATGCCAACTTCATATATGAACTAGACTTTTTCTTTTTTTCTATGTATGGACTAGTCTTTCAGTGGTAATAAATCCCTACATTCAACGGCATTGGAGAAAGGACACAGGCTCTATTAAGAGCTAGTTCTTAACTGGATAAAGGATAAATATCAAAACCTCTCTCCATGTTAAGCAAATCTATTGCAACTGGAGCAAGAAGAACTCAAAACAAACTGAATTAACTCTTTTTAAAAAATGAAATTTAAAAAAAATTAATGCAATACTCAAAGCTACCCAGTGGCACAATGAGGCATTTATGTAATATTGCACTAAAATTTGGCAACACTTATTCATATATGAGAGTTCTGTTTATACTTGAATCATGAGGGAGAAATGACTTCAAGCTTGGGGGGGAAGCACTATACAAATAATTGACTGCCACATGTCCCTGCAGTGAAATGCAAAACAATGTGATGCAGAAATAAACATGTAAAAATTCATTTGTTATTCATCAACATTGTTTTAACATAGGAAGTAAACCTAACACGAAACTATGTTTTTTCCTTATTAATAGATAAATACTTCTTTAATCCCAAATGAATTACTCATATGATATTTTTTAACCTTATATACTAAGTCGAATTGGCCTCTTGCTATGAAATACTGATGAAAATAAAATTTTGTATTTCATATTTATAGGTCCAAAGAACGAAATAACTATAGATAGATCATTTATTTAATTTTGCAAAACAGAATTGCATTACAAACAGAATATCATTGATTTGCTTATTTATGCAGCAAATATTTGTAGCGTTATCTACTTATATGCACGGCATGGCAACTAGCATTCTCTCGGGTTCTGTAATATAATCATTGGAAAAAGATGTATTGAGTACTTACCCTTTTACAGGCATTGTGCTAGGTAGTCAAGACACAGATACAGTTGAAGTTAGATATAGTCCCTAGCCTAGAGGAGCTCAGTAGGAAGAAAACCACAATAAAGATGCCATACTGATACAGATACTGATGCAGTAACAATAAAGGGGGGTGAATATTATAACTGAAATAAGCAGCTGCTACAACTAACAATGGGTACCAATCCTAGTCTGCAGAGCCCAGGGAAATTTCACAGAGAAGGTGATAGGAACTGTGACTAACAAGGTGGGTGCATACTGGCAAGTGGGGCAAAGTGCATAAATGCCTTCCAGACACAGGAGTCAGGCATAGTGAAGTAAGAAAGAAGACACAGTGATGTAAGAAAATGGTCTACTGTAGATAATTCAAGTTGCTTGGAGCATGATGTGTGTTTGGAAATATTCGAGTACACTGCTGGGTCTCGAGTGTCATTGCAGAGTTGAGTTTTCTCCCCCAAAGCTTATGGGGAAGAATTGAGAAAAGGGCTGAATGCTAGATCTGACTCCAAAAAGGTCAGTAGGAGCTACTGCGCGCAGATGAGATTGGTGCAATCAGTAATCACAGACCTTAAGGCCACTCAGGAAGAGATGTACACTTAAGTAAGAAGGGTTGCTGCAAGACAGTAGATGGACAGTGTGGCTGGTGAGAAATAAAGAGAGAGGGAGAAAGAGCCTAAAAGGACTCCCCACTCTCTCACTTAGAAAACTGCCTAGTGGTGCTACCACAGAGAAAGGACACAGAAGGGGGAGTTTTGATGGAATAAATAACAAACTTGCTTTTGAGGCATATTCAAGTAGAGGTTTCTTGGAGACATTCTATTATCGGTAAGCAGTTGTACACATGCATCTAGAGCCAACAAAAGAAATATGATTGCTATAAGATGTAAGCCTCAGTGGTATATAGGTGACAGCTGAAATCAGGGACATATAAGACATCATCCAGAGTAACATACCCTGTAGGGTGAATCACAGACACATGTGGGACTCTAATAAAAGCCAGAGACACTTTCAGGAGAAAAATGTCACCCAGCATTTTGTGCATAATTTCAGGTCATTCCTGAGCCTGTGAAGAGGACTATCTAGGGAGCCACAAGGGGGAACTAAGAGAGATGGTGTCATGAAAGCAAGGGGAGAGAAGCTTCAAGGCAGAAGTGGTCAATAGCACCCAATGTCGCAAAGAGGCCAGATAAGATAGAAATTATAAGCACCTATGGATAGGGCACACAGGAGGTACCAGGGCCACCCAAGCAAGCCATTTCAGTAGAATCATGAAGACTGGGTTGAAGAGGTAGTGGTAGTTGAGGAGCTGTACAAGAAGAGTCTTTGAAGATTATTTGCCAAGATGGGAAGAATTGAGGCAGAGCCATCGCACAAGGTATAGGCGGAGTTGCAATCCTGTGGGACAAGCTGAAGACACAAGCATGGTCTCTAGGTGGAGTGCAATCCAGGGCTTAAATTGAGGCAGTTGTTGAGGTAGAGAAGAGAAATGTATGCTCAACTAAACCAAGAGGGGAGGAAGTGAACTATATCTCGCCCCTCTTCTTCAGTGAACCAAAAACAGAAATGATTAAGGGGTCAGATCTGATTTTTAAAAAGCAGTTCAGCTCCTGGCAAGGTATTTGACCTATCTAAGCCTTATCTGTTCATCTGCACAAATATGACTAATAATCCCTATTTTGCTAGGTTGAAGAAAGAATAAATGTTATAATATATGGAAGGCTCCTCACAAAGGCTGATAGAGTGTTAAATAACAAATATAGCAACTACCATAATTTGTGGTATTGTTTTCTCTGAGGGTCAAAAGGTAAGGTTGTAAAAGGCTGGGAATGAGGAGAAGAAAGGTTATGTGACAGAGGACCTGAAGGAAGTATTTATATCCTTTGATAAAGCTCCTAAGGAGAAAGGAGAATTGTGCCTCAAAAGTCACAGAGTATTGAAGGCTGAAGCCAGGCTGGAGATCAGGAGTCAGCGGTGTCAGCAGACCATTTGGTTTTGTACTGACACTGAGGTGCTCAGGCCTCAGGGGTGTAGATGCAGGAAGGGGAAATAGCTGGGGTTGATGACATAAGATACCACATGTTTCTTGTTATACAAAGAAAAATCAAAGCCACATAAATAGCTCAATAATTGAAAACTTTAACACTAATGTTCAAGTAGAAAGAAACATACTTTTAGCTTATCAGCTTTCTTTTGAAATCTGATTACAGGAGAAAATTACGTCATTTCCAAAGGCTAAAACAAAACATCCATGCAGGTAGTCTTCAAAACTAATAATTCATTTAATTTAAATCTCATGCATTTATTCTTTCCATGCAATATGCTTTGTCTCTAAAATACAAACAAGGTGTCATTTTTAAGATTTTACTATATCAGTTACCACAAAAACATACTACTTTACTTTTACTGTTAAAATATGTCAAATGCCAGAAAACTGCAACTTTTGTTTAAAATCTTAAAGACTGTGCTCAAGAAATCCATCTGCTACCCTATAATTTGTTAACATTATAATTCAATTAAATATGATCTCGTTTTATAGTCAGAATATAAATGTTGACATTAAAACAAAAGCAAGACAGTTATCATGATACAGAATCATAATGAGTACACAATTATTTGATAAATAGTTTTTCAATAATAAAAACAGAGTAAACTACTTATAATCTCTGGAGACTAAGATATTCTTTTTTTTTAAGGTTTTTATTTTATTTTATTTTATTTATTCGTGAGAGACACACACACACACACACACACACAGAGAGAGAGAGAGAGAGAGAGAGAGAGAGAGAGAGGCAGAGACAGGAAGAGGGAGAAGCAGGCTCCATGCAAGGAACCCGACATCAGACTCAATCCCGGGGCTCCAGGATCACGCCATGGGCTGAAGGCTGCGCTAAACTGCTAAGTCACCGGGGCTGCCCTAAGATTTTCTTTAAAAGTAATTATAGGGGCCCCTGGGTGTCTCAGTCAATTAAGTGTCTGCCTTTAGTTCAGGTCACAATGCCAAGGTCCTGGGACCAATCCCCGCATTGGGCTCCCTGTTCTACTAAGAGCCTGCTTCTCCCTCTACCTCTGCTGGCAGCTGCCCCTGCTTGTGCTCTCCCTCTCTGTGTCAAATAAATAAATAAATAAATAAATAAATAAATAAATAAATAAATAAACAAATAAATAAATTTAAAACAGTAATTATTGGCAAAAATGATCTGAACCTAGACCTCAAATACCACATCAAAAAATATTTTAAACAATTACTTTACTTGGGCTGTGATAAACTAGATCTATCCATCTATCTCCAGAAATATTAGAAATATTAGGTTGCTAGTATTACTGAAGACACACTCTTCATCCGTAATGTAGTAAAATACAGATGTACAACACTATTATAATCTAAAAATTCTGTTCCAAGTCCTGAAGTGCAAAGTTATAATGTGCAGAAGAGACGGTGTACTTAACAAAAAAGAAAAAAAAACATATAAATGTGACTATTATTCTGGAAAATTCAGTTCAATAAACATTTACTGAATCTTACTATTTACAAGTCCCAACATCAGGTCTCTACAATACACAGGATATAATGGTTTCTTTTTAAGTCTTTTCACAATTGTTAAAAGAAGAAAAGATGGAGGAAAAGCATTCAGCATCTTGATTGAATTTTGGGAGGCTGTTCTGGTACTTTGCTTCAACATGCTGTGGAAACCACATATGTCATGGTGAACAGAAGAATTAATAAGAACAGAACAAGACATCAACTGTGTATTCCTTTGATTATCTTTTAAGTGGACCTGCTTAAGAAAGAACAATAGGGAACTTAAACAAAAATAGTATGAAAGGAACAGGGTAAGAAACTTTACTAAATGTTGGAAGAAGCTAACAATTCAGTTAGCTAGAAGTGGTATATTTACACTAAAAAAACTGAATACATTCATTCAAATGACTAGAAATATATGTTGGAATCTAGATGTATTTGAAAATGTCAGTTTACTAAATTGTCCTTTATGTTTTGAGTCTTTCATCATAGTTAAATCGGGAAAGAGTTGAGATTCAGTTGCTCTATCTACATGATTATTGGGAGAGTCTAATCAATACTGGTATCAAAGTAGGCAGTGAGTTGTAAAGATTACTGTGATTTTTCACTTACTAGAATTTATTCTCAGAGCAGCCTGTACTGCAAGGTTCTGTATTGCAAGAATGGCACCATAGCCCAATCAAGGCTAATTATTTACAAAGGTTTTTTTTTTTAAGATTTTATTTATTCATTCATGACAGACAGACAGAGAGGCAAAGACATAGGCAGAGAGAGAACAGGCTCTCTGCAGGAGCCTGATGTGGGACTTGACCCCAGATCCTGGGATCACGCCCTGAGTCAAAGGCAGATGCTCAACCCCTGAGCCACCCAGGCATCCCATTCGCAAAGGTTTTTAAAATAAATACACAATTAACAATATGTTTAATCTCTCCTCCCTGAACTTTGGAAGAGAAGAAAGCATCAGAAAGCTCATTGTTTTTTAGAAATGGAAGCATTAAAAAAAGAGAGAAGAAAGAAGAAAGAAAGAAAAAGAAAGAAAGAAAGAAAGAAAGAAAGAGAAAGAAAGAAAGAAAGAAAGAAAGAAAGAAAGAAAGAAAGAAAGAAAGAAAGAAAGAAAGAAAGAAAGAAATGGAAGCATGTCATCCTGAATTAGCAAATGGAATAACCAGGAAAGGTAAGTATCTGGTGCTCTTAACTCGGCAACACACTATGAATTCAGAATGATGATTTTCTAGATCAGGAAAATAAATCTCATGTGTTTATTTACCTCTTTCAAAAACTAGATATGGATTTATTTTTAAAATTCCTTCCAATAGCCTTCCTATATAGACTGTGTTGGCTCTAGAAAATTTAATGCTACCCCTGGAGAAGAGTGCTATCATCCTGGTTGACCACAGAGAGAATGGCAGCAGTACTCCTAGAATGGAGACTGGTTAGCCCTCCCAGGGCTATTGTTTTCCTCTTAGTATCCATAGGAAACTGAAGAATTAACCACATACCCTACAGAAGCCCAGTGTAGTCCCAAAGAAGATAAGTCTTCATGGCCCAAGATGAAAGCAAGATAAACAGAAACTTTTTTTTGGAGATAAGCCCTATTTACCTCAGGAAAAAAAATTTTACCTTGGACTGTGCTTGCATTAAGAGTTGTGTGGGTAAGAGATAGTGCCAAGGAACTTCATCCTTGAAACGACCTAGGTCAAGATGGGTCAAGCTCTTGAAAGCTCTTCTTATCATCCAGAGATGTTCTTGACTTTTAAGTAAATAGTTTTTTATTACTAAAATGAAATAAAATTTAAAAAATTAAATTTTCTTCAAAGCCAAATAAATATATTCATTTGTGAAGGCAATATAATGCTCTAGTTAAGCACATTTGAAGCTCGGTTTCTCCAGAATCTTTGTCTCAGTTCCTTTCTTTGATGAATGGAGATAATTAGAATACTTATCTAATTCATAATGGTGCTATAAAGATTAAAGAAGTCATTAGGTGTAAAGCAGGTATTATAGTGACTGACACATGATAAGAATTCAATCAAATTAGCCACTGGTATTATTTTTTTAAAAATTCACTTATCCCTTTCAATTGCTTTGAAGAAAAGAAACAATTGTGTATATGTACAGGAACATAGACAATGTCCAAATGTTTGTTCCAAACACTCATCTCATCAGTGGGTTAGAGCTCAGACCAAGATGCTTATTCCAAGGTTGGCCCATAAAGGCCTCTCTTCACCTAATGGTTTGCCTAACTATAGAACTAATATTCCTAACCTACATCTATAGTCCCAGAATCAGCAAATTATGCCATACCTAAGAGGGGAGAAAAAAGAAAGGAACAATGAATTTCATTGTAAAGGAACCTATAATTTCTCTGAAAGATTTTATTCAACATAATTTCTAAACATTGTCTATACAAATAACCCATTAGAAAATTATCTGATACTAAATTAAACTAGGAATGTTTATTCAACAAAGGTGGGTACTATTTAATTTAGAAGCCATCTTCCAAAATAACACAGCTCGTATCTTATCATTTTTTTCCTTCAGTTAAGATTTTTCCATTAGTTTTCAATCCAACTCAATGAGGGTAGAAAAATATAAATTAAAATATTGTTGCAAATATCTATACTCGCAAATGGAAATAGAATGACCCACCTCTTCCTAAAACATTGTTAACTTATGGAAAGCCCAGAAATGGATGATGTTCCCCTTGTCAGAAAATGATACATCCATTCATTCAATTACTTGTAAAAGAGATCTGAAGGTCTTCCTTGAAATCCTTTTTAATCAAGACTATCAGCCTATCATTAATCCTTGTGAAATGAATCTTAAAAACATATTTTAATCAGCTTACTCCTCTTCATCTTCTTAGTCCAAACTACCATCTTCTCTGAACCAGATTATTTCAACAGCAATTAATTTACTCATCTTTCTGTTAACTACCCACAATTATTCTGCACACAGAAGTGAAAGAACCTCTCTGAACAAAAACCATGCTTTTTCTCACTGCATTTATGATAAAACTCAAATACTAAAAATACCTATATATTCTGGTCCAAGCCTGTACTCTAATTTTCAAAGGGCTTATATCAATATGTAATTATATTTATTTGTGTGACTCTTCATTTAATGAAAAGATGATTAACTCCATGAGGACAGGAACAATTCTGTGTTTTCATAATTGTATGCTTAGTCCCTAATAGTTCTGGCCCATTATGAATTCTCAGTAAAGATTATTGAATAAATGAATTAAAAGAAGAAAAAAGAATCCTTAAAACCTCTACGACACTGAAGTTCTGTCTGATAGAAAAATAAGCAAATCCAGGCAATAAATATAGCCTATATAGGAAGCACTAACATAAAATGATTTGCCTTTTTTCTTTCTTAAATTTGGATGCCTGAAAGTTACTTGTATATAATAAGCTTCATAAGAACAGGAAAATATAACATCCAAATCAGAACAACACATCAACCATTCTGGGGCTTGCTTCTTGATGATGATATTCAGGACTATTTTGAGAAAAATGTTATTTATCTTACCTATATCTCTCCTGACTGGCTATATTCTTTGCAAGCCTATCTATTCAGATTAGTTCTTTATTTATATGCTTTTACCTATAACTACTGGAATTTCTGCAGAGACCAGAGAAGTGTGGGAGCTTGCAGCTATATACAGTCTGCTCTTTTAGGTTAAACAATTTTATCTCTGCAGATTTTCCAGAGCATGAGCTCAGATCGACAAATGAATGTAAGAAAGTGGGCCAGTTGAACATTTACTAAAGTTTCCGTTATATAGAAGACTCATAATCTTGTGCAAGATATGTAAGGAAATGTCCTAAAACTGCCTCTACTTTTGGTCTTTAGAGAACACACAATTTTTCATATAGACTCCCAGAGGTTGGTAAGTGCTTTACACCAGATCCATGAAGCACCCAACATCTCTCTAAGGTGTGATCAGTTGTTCAATTTCTAATGTGTTAGAAGTGTATAAAAATTACTATGTATACACTTCAATGGAATCTTTGCAACTGAAGAAAAATAATCTTTAATTGATACTGTACTCTAGATGACATTTTGCAATTACAAATGAATGTGGGCAAAGCTCTAAAAATTCAAGACATTTCCAGTAAAATAACACCATCTTATAAAACCCAAACTAATAAAAAGCAGAAATTTAACTCCCTCACAGTTTGATTTTTCAGCTCCAAACTGAGAATAGACAAAATAATTTTTAATATGTATATTTGGTTGCATTTAACAAGTGTAATTAAGTTTGGTTCAAAATTGTCCTTTATCTAATCTTGCTGAATTCCTAGCTAAATGCCTCTCTAAGGAAAATAAATAAAGACAAAAAGAAAGACAGGAAGGAAGAAAGGAATGAAGAGAGAAAGAGAGGGGTGGGAGAGACTGTTCAGTGATTTCATTTAAAAAGTCTTTCCTAAAAGACGCTGGCTATATTTAACACCAAAAACAACATTAATAATAACCACAATTTGGGTGTTTATTAAATTCTGGTGTCCTCCATGACAAAATTATTATATAAAGTATTTCTATTTCTTAAAACTCTCTTAAAAAGTATATTATTCATATGTTTCAGATGAGGAACCTGGAGCTCAGGAATTTAAAGCAATTTGCTCATATTTTATACCCAACAAATTATGATCCTAAATTTGACTGCCCTCAAAGCCCATGTAGTGTCAGCTCTGTTACAGTGGCTATTTATTTATCTCTAGGCTATGTTGTTCATATTAAAAATGTAACCCCCAGATATAAAAGTATAACACAGATATACAAATTCTGTAATGTTACCTAGAGAATTAGCAGCAGAGATGGTACTAAAAACATCATATTCTGATTCTCAGTCCAGTGTTCTTTCCAACAAAATAAATCAGGGCATATAACAGTATCACTCTAATTTGCACTCTGATCTTTAATAAAGTGAAGATGACTTTGAAGGTCAAAATTGCCCACAAAGGTGACTATATTTTCATATACAAAATGTTGCACAATAAAGACGTGCTCTGCTTAATGGCAAGTTTACGTTTCTCACCTTCATGACTAATCTTTCCTATTCTTCCTCTTCCAGTTCCTTCTCTCACTGATTGATCTACATGCACCCACAGCCACAGCATAGCTTTCAGAATCAGGCCACATTTCAATCAGATCTTTAAGGCTCTGCCCCAAGTCCCCCACAAGCCTTCTTCTTCGTCTTCTTCTGCCTTATTCTGCAGCTTCCTGTCTGCTCTGTTCCTCTCCCCATACTTCTCTTGTTGAACTTCAGCACCCAGTATGCTGCGTCCTTGAACCCTGTGTCAGAGCTGGGATCCCGGTGTCCCTCAATCAACTAACTGCAAGCTGGTCTTCCATTTATCACCTGCTCTGAGTCCCTGTCTTTGTACTCTTTTCCCCTGGGTCCCTCCCCCCTTCATCCTCTACCCACTACTGATTGCCTAGATCACAAGCTGCTATAGCCACCTTACAAAGAACATAGTCTTTTCCCTTAGCCCAAACAGTTGCCAGTTCAGTTACCCATGGAGTTCCCCCTCCTCTCTAAGGAGTAAGAATCTTCCTTCTAATCACAACCAGTCCCTGCCTCCTCACTCCATCCTTTTAAAAGGAACCAGTCATGCCTGGATGAGTGAAACAGGAACAAACAGGTCTATTACTTGATGAACATAATAAATGCTTTCCTCCCAGAGGAGAGAATGGCAATCTTTCTTAAACTGGTGCTGATTCCAGCATTTTGGAAGGCTTTGCTGAATCCATCACTAAGCTCCCTAAAGATAGAAGAAGTAAGACTCTCTGACAGCATCATGCAGAAAATTGGATACAATCTCCCAGCATGAGAAAACACACTGCTGAGTGGGTATAATGGTAAATAATAATGGGACGATCTAAAGAGAGGAGTCGATGAGTCATAGGAAGACACAGTAAATGTTGCAGACAAATTAAGTAGCACAAGACTCATTTTAGGAGGGTTCAGGGAAAAGACCAAAATGTTGGATGGAATTAAGATATGAAAAATGTGTTTGCTCAAAACCGGAATCCAAATTTGTTCAGAACTTGAATTCAATAGAACAGACTGTTGGAAATTGTGAAAATCTTAAGCTGCTATTAAAAAGTAAATTAAAAATTCTTGAACATCAGTTCCAAAAAAATTCACCTAAGTTCCTACAAATCATTAAAAGATAAATTTTATTCTCATAATAAAATAAAATCTGTTTTTAAAGTGACAATAACGGAAACACAGAAAATAAAAAGACTTGATTTTAAATCCAAATTCTGTATTTAATTGAGCATGAGCCTATGTACTAGAAATCTATTTTTCCTTTGTTAATAAATACAACTTAGTTTTAAGGGCTTGGTTAGTAATAAACAATTTAAAGCTCTAGTATATCTGATTTAAATCTCCAAACTTTATAGTTACCGTCATTTTTAAAATTCCTCCTCTGAGGAGATATAACTCAAATGCAATCAAAAAGCTAAAAGAAATTATTCTTAATACCTTAACAGAAAATAATCTAAATTAGATCCTTTAAAGGGAAGAAAACAATGGAATCTTTTGAAGAACTTAAAATTTTTAAAATTATTTATTTATTTATTCATGAGAGACACAGAGAGAGAGAGAGGCAGAGACATAGGCAGAGGGAGATGCAGGCTCCATGCAGGGAGCCTAATGTGGGTCTTGATCCTGGGATCATGCCCTGGGCCGAAGGCAGGCACTAAACCACTGAGCCAACCAAGCATCCCTGAATAACTTAAAATTTAAATGGAAAACTAACTGGAAAATAAATCTCTAATCTAAAACAAATTGGTAAATAAGCCCTAAATCACTTAGATAATGCTATTTAAGATAAATAACATCTGGGACACAGGGAGATTGTTTAAATTCAGGATGAGTTAATTTTGTTAACTGAAGATGGATTATCTGCCTCAGGAGGTGTCCTATGCTCTAATTCCAAAGCCTATACCCATCCAGATAGGAAAAACCCTGCAACTCCTTAACAAGATTCGCTAAAGTAATGGCTGCAAGAGGAGAGAGTACAAATTCTATTTCTATCTCCAGCCATGAGGAACCAACCATGCAGAACAGTGCAATGTTTAGTGACCATCTTACAATGTTATCTTTAACTAGATAGCTAAGTCCAGAGCAGTTTCACTCGGTGGGGCAGGAAGTGGCAGAGGGGACTGTGAGGAACAGATGTAAGAGCTACATGTTAAATGCATATCATTTGCCAACATGAAGTTCATTTTTTCTGCCATGATTTCATGTATTCCACTCTACTTATATATTCTATGATAAAACACATGGTATCTTCCCTTAGAAGTCATGTTCATCATCAAGTTTCCTATGAGAAAACAGTTCCCTGATCTTGTATCATCTCTGACATTCTCCCTGGCTCTATCCTTTCTTCCAAAACCTTTCTCTCATCCCTTCCAACCTTCCCATCTCTCCCCGACCATCTGTCCATTAGGTTGGCTTGAAAAATCAAGTATGTAGAAAAAAATATCAGTGAATAGAGGCAAGCAGGGGTGGAGTGTGGAACCTGAGAGCATCCATCTAGCAGACCAGCTGATTTGAAGGCCTACTTCCATGTTGTGGGCAAATAAAACTTCCATGCAAACATTTCATTCTTTTCTACAACCAAACTACACTTTTAAACAAAAACAATAAATGATTTTCATTGCTTTTCATTTGAGGTTGAAGTAAGGGAATAAAATGCCATTTGAACAGAAGATGAATCTTCTCTCAGAGCACTTCAACTTCCAAGAGCCCAAGACGGCATGCTCAGCCCAGAAGACCCTGTCCTTCCATCTACATGCTCTCCTTTCTCTATACACATGACTTTTTCATAGCTAGTGTTTTAAATAAAAGATAATATTTTCTCAAACAAGATGGTGGGTTACAATAAAAATGCATTTTTTATGGATCCCTGCGTGGCTCAGCAGTTTAGGACCTGCTTTCGGCCCAGGGCATGATACTGGAGACCCGGAATTGAGTCCCATATCGGGCTCCCTGCATGGAGCCTGCTTCTCCCTCTGCCTGTGTCTCTGCCTCTCTCTCTCTGTGTCTCTCATTAATAAATAAATAAAATCTTTTTAAAAAATGCATTTTTCCTCCCATTGTTCACCTGGGATGGAGTAACTAACTGCTCAGGTAAGAGCACAGGAGTATATTACTGAATGCTTTAATTAATAAATCAAAAATATCATTCCCCCAGCAAGCCAATTATATTTGCTTTTATTCTCTTATTTTTGGTTAGTCTCTCCTATTTGATTTCCCTCTCTCACCTCTTTCTGTTTTTCTCTTCATCTCAAGTATCTACTGGGTTTCCCTCGTGTAATAGGCCACCACACTGCCATTCTTACAGTTTTATTTTTTGCTTCTTTCTTTTGTCGCCAATGTCTTTGCTACACTCAAGCTCTATATTTCATTGCCCATTTAATATTAACACATGCCTGCCTAGTTAAATTTACTTTAAAAAAAATTCTTTTTGAACTCTCACTGCTCAAACAATAAGTCCACCTTTTAACCCTTTTCTTAATATTTACTTACCTGAAAAGACTTCCCAGTAGAGTCAAAGGTTGAATAAAACATTAGTTACATATACTTTAAAAATTGCATGAATTCTACCTTTTTCAATAAGAGAGATATAATATCAACACTTCCAATAAAATTGCCTATATTACCAAAGACCCTATAGATGAAGCAAAGTGAGTAGTTAGAACAGCTTCCTATTGCCTACACAGATTTCCAAGGTTTTGTCTCATTTATGCTATCCCATCCTCAGCAGGAGTGAGGAAAAACATAAAGGGCATTTCATCTTCCTGATTATGTGAGATGATCATAAATCAACTGCCAGAAAATATTCCCAATATCTGCATAATTATTACTCTAGACATCTTCACCCATTGCCTGAATGTGTTTTTGTTGGTCTAGTGAGAATTATTGAATCAGCTGAACAAGAAACACATCTCACACTATATTTACCACACCTTCCAACCAGTATAATATCAACTTTTTAATATGTTTCAAGACTAACATAAAAATAATTTTCTACTGGAAAATATTTTATGTAACTTAAGAGTTTTCTGAAAGTAGAGCTCGAATTTCCCATTATGGAGAAAAAAACACCAGATCAAAATAACCAGTAAAATGACCGATTTAAAAGTATGAGAGCAAGTTCCATAAAAATCTCTATACTGTTGATGCGAAATAAAAATTCTATATTTTAACTGCTTTTGTTTTTGCTCAAAGAATATTCAGGGCATCAATATTCAGGTATTGAATGTACGACTGATATGTTTTAGCAAAAAGGGTGAGTTAGTGATCTTCCAAGAATTTTCATGGCCCTAAATCAGTAGACTCAACAATGTAGAAAATATTTGCATTTGCCTTACAGATTACTTATCACTGACATATTAAAGTGAGCATAAACATATTTGAATCATATGCTTATATATACTACAAAAATATGAAAACAACTTATATGTGAAAGTAGTGTTGAAAAGGCATTGATATGCAAAAGTCTTCAAATTGGCACTCAGTAATAATTTTCTAAGAAAATCCAGTTAAATAAAAGAAGTAAGAATTCATAGATTTCTTATTAGTGTAACAAGAACACAGTCAGTATGAAGTTCAATTTTATAGCGATAATGTGAGAATGATGCCTTGGACATTTCAAGTATTTGGATATCAAAGGTGAATAGATTTGAAGAGTTTTGACACATTTCTTTTATGAATTTGAGATTCTTAAAAGACTGTTGAAGATATTCACTTCAAAATTCCCCAAGCCTTTTGATGTTGTGGTTAGCTCTGCAATCTTCTCAGTATTCTCTCTAGATCATTTGATTTTTATGAACAGTTAATTGAATCCAAATAATTGAGATTGGGTAAGGGGAAGAAGAAGGAAGACAGTGAGGGGGAAGATTTAGGGAAAAAATATCTAAAGTCAGTTTTCTATCTCATTTGGAACTGGAGAAAATAGGATCACACTACGCAAATGATCTGAAAATGGAACATGAGCCCAGTGATTGAAAGTGAAGTAAGAATACAAAATTCTGAGATACGACCTTCTCTTAACATTTATAGACTTCGTTTGTGTTTTACAAACCAATATTGTAGTAAAAATCATTATTAAAATCCCAATCACTAAAAATGCATATAATAAAGCATATGGTATAAAGAATGGTACTATATATAGCCCCTGGCCCAAAGTAGGAAAGTCTCTTTTCAAAATGTCTCTTAAATCTAAGAATTAATGCTTATAACCAAAAAGGAAAACAATACATTTCCTTTTTAAAATCTCATTTCATTTTGTGAACATTTTACAGCATGGCATATGTCAGCTGAAATAGAAATGATTCTTTACAAACATGTCAAAACTCTTTGTTAGAAAAAAACTTCAATAAGATTTTTAAAACCACTTTGGTCTACAACCATGTATTCATCAACTCCAAACTACCAAAATGAAAACTGAAGAGTTAACATTTCATTGTCTGGATTAAAAAATACTTACACTATTGGCTTTTCCAGGCGACTTCCCTGAGAACCAACAATCTCCCCCAATGTACAAAACACTTGTCCCAGAAAGTCCTAAAATAGATAAGAGGATTAAAGCTCATAAGTTCTCAAACTGTCTTTACACTACATATTTTGTACAACATATTTGCATTGGTTTCATTGCTGAAATACTCTAACCTCTAATAGTAAGTAAAATAAGCTCAATATGCATTAATTTTAGCATGTGATTTTCCTGCAAGTTTGCAAAACCCTTTGTCCTTTTATCACAGCAGGCTTGTTTTTTACAAGTAAGCAAGGCATTCTTTTCTTTTCTTTTTTCTTTTTGAAAATACAACAAAAATGGGGGAAAGTTCCAGGATTTGATTTCACAATTGGCTTGATTTTGGATATTTCTGAACCTAGTAAACTTTGGACTGAGGCAATCTGTGCAAGCACAGAGCAGTGGTGGTTAACAAATAGCAGCACTACCTACAGAAAGGTTGTGAGATGTGGCTACAGGTGGGGCCCCAAGCAACACTACCAGGTGTCTGTGTATTCCACTACTGCCACTGATTACCAGGGATGGGGCAATTAATTAAGTTCTCCAGTTTCCTCATTGCTAACATGTACTGGTCCTCCTCAGAGTTGTTTTGAGGATGAAGGAGTTATCACATGAGTTAATATTAGCATATACTGACCACCTAAAAATAGGTAAAGTATTATTAGATTATAAAGTTCATTAATGTACAATTAGATGAATCTTTTTTGAGTACAACTGTATACTTATTTCCAAGACCCAGGATAACCTTGCAAAATGTAAGGTCTGTTATTAATCTTCATTTCACATATAAAGAAACTCCTAATCATATAGGAGGTTGACCTTTTCATGTTGTAAAGCAGTCAGTAAGCAGCACAGTCAAGACTAACCCAGATGTTCTGATTCTAGAATAATATGCTGACTAAGAATTTAAACATTGTAAATACAATGCGATTTCACATGCCCATAAAATCAGAGCTTCGACATCTTTGGATATGTGAATCAAGAAAATACGGAAGTAGTTGAGAGTAGTTCAGAGACAGACACACCTTCCAGGTTAGCTTGTATATGATTTCAATCCCCTAAAAGAGAAGGTGGAAGATCTCCCTAAATTGAACAGTGAACTGGCCCAGGAGAAACCCTAAGAAGGATGGACAGGAATGAAGGCAAACAAAATGTTGTTTAAAGTTTTTAATAAATAAAATGTTTCAATGTCTAACAAGTCACAAAATAAAAACTATGTCTTCCATTTTAAAAAAATTAAGGAGGAGTGTTCTAACTCTCATGAAGAAAAAAAGTCCACACTGCAGACTAGGATAGTCATGGTAACATTTCCCAAAGGAAGTAAGCCTTAAGAGTCAAGTAGGAATCTGATCAGAGGAGAGAAGAGAGTTGGACATTCTTCGGCTAGGATGCAATGGGAAGTTACTCAGATCCCAGGGCTGAAAGATAGGAGAAGGAAAGGGGGTAAAGGACAAAAGCAAGGAAGGAGTGTGTTTTGTTTTGCAAAAACCAGTCATTCCCACCAAAGAGGCCACTTTGAGCAATGGAATGTAGAAAGGGCTTGCAGAGACCACCAGGCTTAACAGACAGGCCCATCAGAGGACCCCCCCTAAAAATATCCATAAGCCCTAACTGACCAATGGGCTACTTACAACAGGCACAGCTGCCAAAAAAAAGGGAGAATTTCACACCTCATCATACCTCCTCATCTTCCCCCTTTAAAAACAGCTCCTTCCCACTGCCTCCTGGCAGACGGCCTCTCCTCTTGATCGGGCCACTGCTCCCTTGCAGTGTTTTCAATAAACGTCTACCTCCTTTGTTCTGCCTCAGGTCCATTCTTTCACCTCCAGTGCCCCATTACTACCAGCTTCCACCCGAAAATAGGCCCACATTTGGGGGCCCCAATCCAATCAAGAGACATCCCATTTAGACACATCGGCTAGGAGTTTCATCTGTTAGCCCCTTAGTAGGTGTTTTTTTCACCTTACATGAGCCAGTCTGAGCCAGTTTGAGCCATTTTGGAGCTGAGGACCTGAGCCCCCCTAAGTTTTTCCTATAGTTACCTTCAACGCATTATAACTTTTTTTTTTAATTTTTTAAATTTATTTATTTATGATAGTCACACAGAGAGAGAGAGAGGCAGAGACATAGGGCAGAGATCGATATGGGATTCGATCCCGGGTCTCCAGGATCGCGCCCTGAGCCAAAGGCAGGCGCCAAACCGCTGCGCCACCCAGGGATCCCCCTTCAACGCATTATAAAACTCAGATCTCTTCCTACAGGTGGGATTTTTTTGCCAGTTTTTGAACATAGATTCATGCACTAGCATGTTGACATGCTAGACATGTTCAATTGAACCAAAGTGCCTAAATAATAGAATATCTATAACTCCTTAATGTGTATGCAATGCATATGCAAGTTCCCTGCCCGCCCCTCCCAACACACTGAATAAAGGGTTCCTATACTCACACCAGGGGGAGACAGGGCTTTGACAGCTGCCTCCATCTTCTCACTGTAAAAAGTAATAGAAATTTCTTTGCTTTCAACACTTTCTTGGGTTGTGTTCAATTTAATGAATGCCAAGGAGTGAAGCCCTTGAGTTCATTTACAATTTCAGTTAAAAAAGCAGAATTGGCTACCCCAAAATAGGCTTCCTTGGCAGAAGGATTATATTTTGAAGAAGCAGCAGACACAGCAGAAGCCCTGAAAACCAGATTAGAAGTTACCCTTTTGTAGGAGATATTTACATTTAAAAGAAATTTGCATTTGTGTCTCCCTCACTGTACTAGGAAGTGGGGGTGGGGGGGTCACAAATCTCTAGGAACTCATCTGAGCAGAGAAGGCAGAGACTTAAATCTGCATAAATCATGCCCTCTCTAATATGCTTTGCCTGAAAACCTCCCATAACTGGTTTCCCACCCACCAACATCTTTTGTCTTTAGGTAGAGATGGTATAAGATTTGGACCATTTCAGGGAATTACTCAGCTGTTCCTGGCATTTTACAAGAAGTATACTATGTTATTAAACTTTCATTTGTTTTTCTCCTGTTAATCTGTCTTTTTCATTACAGAGGGTTGTCAGCCAAGAATCTTGACGGGTAGAGGGAGAATTATTTTTCCTCCCTGACATAGTTCTAAAGAATAGATCAGGCAAGAATGTAATGAGAAAAGAGCTGGCATCAAGTAAAGGGCAGAATTGAAGATGAAGACTCAGGAGGGTGAAAGGTCCAGTTAGCTGGGCAAAAACAAATAAACAAAAAAGTTGCCTTTCGCTAATCAGAAGCAACTGGAAGCCTGTTAGTAATTCAAGGATACCATTAGAATAGTGCATTCATGAATAGTGAAAGGATAGGACTTTAGGTAAGGAAAAGAATAGGGGCCCTACCCAGGCTCCAAGGGTATTTCACGTACTTCAGATGCTGAGACAGAACAAAGACTGAGATCAGGAAAATTTAGACCCTTCCTACTCCAGTTACTAAGGTTAAAATGTTTTTTTTAATAATTACATTGTTAAGCACAGAAAATAAAAATAACCACAAAAACTAATCATGCTTCAAAGGAAAAGTTCACTATGAAGATTAACCAGACCTACCAATACGTATTTATAGATCATAGATGCCCCAGAAACAAAAACTCTCACACGATGTGTGTAAGCATCATGTCTAGTTCCAGACCCCTGACCTAACCACTGGCAAGTTTCCTGATAAAGTCCCAATAAAAGACCAGAGATGAAAAGGGCTCATTGGCAATCTAATTGGGGCCCCTCTCACTTCTGAGAACTTTTTCTGTATCCTTGCTTAATAAAACTCTATCACTTTGCTCATTCTCCGTTGTCCATGAGATTCATTCTTCAACTCCATGAAACAAGAACCTCGCTCTCCTGCTTCATCTAGAAGATCACTCAGGTACCAGTGTGCAGAATGGACTGAGGGAAGATGAAAAGTCTGGAAGGGGATCAATCAGAAGGCTATAGTAGTTAACAAGCCAAGTGCTAAGATCCAAACTACAGCTATAACAAGTTACACAAAATAGTGCAGGGAAAAGTGACAGGATTTGGTGTCAACTATACTTGCACATGGTGGTGATGTGGGAAAGAAAGGCAGAAGTAAAATTGTCAAATTTCCTTACTAGTTACAGCCCATTGACAAATCCTTGAAATAGGCAGAGTAACATTCCCCTTGGGACTCAGGTGCCTGGATGTTAACACTTTGCTAAGGGCAAACAGCAATCTTAGCCCAACCCCCAGGATCCTGTAAGTCTACTTTAACATATAAAAATTCCTTTGAAAAATTCCTTTATCTCTCTACTCCTCAAGATACATGTTGGCCACCATCCCCTAAGCATATGGCCCATCGATATACATCTGAAGGGTCTCATGACTAAGGTTGTACAAGTGAACTTTTCCCAACAATAGCTAGCCCTCTCAAGGTCCTGGAAACCTTTCTTCCAAAATTCCTTAGAGACTTGCACTCTCCCTAACCCCACTCACCTTTAAAGTATACAATGGGCCACTCCTCATGACCCCAGTGCAGCTCTTTCTGCCCACAGGTCCTGTCCCCATGCTTTAATAAATAAGACCACCTCTTTGCACCAAAGACATCTCAAGAATTTTTTCTTGACCCTCGGCTTCGAACCCTAACATTTTTCCTACGTCAATAGGGCAATGTGCAGGGGGGTACAGTGGAGACAGGAAGAGAGAAACAGAAAATAACTCTAGATCTCAAACTTGATGGCTTACAGAAGGAAATGTCACCAGCTAAACCCAAGACCTGACCTTTACTGCTCACCTACTTGTACTCATTAACCTTTGTCCCACGTTTTTCCTTAAGTTCTTTCTAGCTTATCTCTTATGTAATGTAGGCAAAAAAGACCCAACAGGCAGTCATCACCTGATAGGAACCAAAACTACCCCTCAAGCTTTAATGACTGCCCTGGCAAAGAAATCCAGAGGCCCAGACCATCCAGACCAGTTTAAGCTGAACCACTGAACTCACACATGTGCAAATGGACCATGGAGTGAAGGACAGTAACTTCTCCCTCATTATAATGCTAAAACCTTCGCCCAAGGAGGAGCACAAACATCATTAACACAACATATGATGTATGGGTTTTTTGTTGTTGTTTTTTTAAAGATTTTTAAAATTTATTTATTCATGAGAGACGTAGAGAGAGAGGCAGAGACACAGGCAGAGGGAGAAGAGGGCTCCATGCAGGGAGCCCGATGTGGGACTCGATCCTGGGACTCCAGGATCATGCCCTGGGCCAAAGGCAGGCACTAAGCCACTGAGCCACCCAGGGATCCCTATATGATGTATGTTTAAAGCACAGTTCCTTAAGGTACATGTGAAACTTTATGCCTACTTCTTTGATGTAGGCAAAGGTTATATGATGACAAGGTTCCCTTTTCTAAATATTCACTCTAACCCTAAATAGAAGGAAACCAGCCACCCTTGCTCTTACTCCCTGTGATCCCCTCATTTGCTGCAAAGAAATTTTCCTTTGTGTGACAACCCCCCTTGGGTGTATCTGTGACTCACCAAAGAGTAAACTCACGTTAGTTCAGTTATGAGATCTTCATAAAAGTGCATATTATTTTAAATTGTGCTTCCAAGTAGGTAAAAAGTATGTTAGGTAAACCTTGACACATTTAAATTAAATATCCTTAATAGCAACATATCTTTCCCAATTTCAAAACAGATATTACAGATATGTTTATGAGTTAAAAAACACAAATTTCTCTGTCTCATGGCAGAAAGTCAGTGCTGAATACTAAAGATTTGGAATAGATAATTGTTCTTCTGAGTGGTCTGGGACTCTGGAATTCTTTATCAGAGCAGTCATTAAAGCTTGAGGGGTAGTTTTGGTTTCCATCAGGTGATGCTTGCCTATTGGAAAGAGATAAGCAGTGAAAAATACATGAGGGATTCTAGAACTCTTTTCTAAAGATACTGATAGGGGGATCCCTGGGTGACTCAGTGGTTTAGCTCCTGCCTTTGGCCCAGGGCGCAATCCTGGAGCCCCGGGATCGAGTCCCATGTCAGGCTCCCTGCATGGAGCCTGCTTTTCCTTCCTCCTGTGTCTCTGTCTCTCTCTCTCTCTCTGTCTCTCTCTCTCTCTCTCTCTATCATAAATAAATAAATCTTAAAAAAAATAAATAAAATAAATAAAGGTACTGATAAGGTAGGGGCACCTGCGTGGCTCAGTGGTTGACTGTCTGCCTTCCGCTCAAGTTGTGATCCCAGGGTCCTGGGATCAAGTCAAGCATCAGGCTCCCTGCAGAGAGTCTGCTTCTGCTTCTACCTGTGTCTCTGCCTCTCTCTCTCTTTCTGTGTGTCTCTTGTGAATAAATAAATAATTTAAAAAAATATGGGAGGTAGCTGTGCATGCTAAGAGCTGTTCTGTGCTGTCATTACACAAGAAAACAAAAGTATTGAGTATATCCACATTAGGGTAGACATATTAGCAAACAGATATCATCATTGCTGAACAAAAAGGAAATTAAAACAATAAAATCAATAAAATGTGTACCAAAAAGATATGGTACACATCTATACATATTATCTCTGGAGTTATTGCACACTCTGCCCCTAAATATTTATAGCATTTATGTAGTTGTTTTACCTGTGTTATGTATTCCCTATCGAGCAGCACATTTACCACTCACAGTGGAAAAATAAGCTTACAGTGATTGTCAACTATGCCGTGCACTGGTAATTTCTACTGAATCTATTTTTCAGTTCTCTCAATGCTTCCCATCTTCTGTGCATTTTAAACAAAGTAATAGAATACATGTCCTTTAGTGGATATTTTTAGATATTCTGATGTGTAGTTAAAGATAGAAATAAAAATTACTTTTAACACGAACTGCTTTATTGTTTCTTACTACGGTATTGTGTTTCAGTTGATGAGTCATTATAATTACGTCACAGTAGAACTTCCAGTAATAAATCCAGGCATGTTTCCACAGCTTTAGCACACACAAAGACCAAATCTAGTTTATAGTGTCTGGCAGTTGAGAAATGCTTCATTTTATTCAATCACATTAACTATTGGGCTTTCCTCAAAATGACCAAGAGATCAATAAATATTTGCTGAATCAGTTAATTATTTTATAATCTAAATGATACAGATATAACTTAGTTTTGAAATCTATTTAAATGAACATAAACCATGTTGTTAGTATATAGGATTCATTCTACCCTCTTTAAAAGTATCCAAATATGGGATCCCTGGGTGGCGCAGCGGTTTGGCGCCTGCCTTTGGCCCAGGGCGCGATCCCGGAGACCCGGGATCGAATCCCACGTCAGGCTCCCGGTGCATGGAGCCTGCTTCTCCCTCTGCCTGTGTCTCTGCCTCTCTCTCTCTCTCTCTCTGTGACTGTCATAAATAAAAAAAAAAAAAATAAATAAAAAAATTATATTAAAAAAAAAAAAAAAAGTATCCAAATATTACTCTGAATATAGTAGGCTGTTATTAAATCTGAAAGACCAAGCAATACAAAATAAAGGAGACAAGAAAAAAGCAGAAAGCACAGCACACAAAGCATTATAACAATGTTATGAGTTTTGCATGTGTAATACATAGGTAGTTTAAAAAAGTTATCAGCACATCAGAGGGAGTCTGGCTTGTTCCCATTCACTACCTAAATCTAGTTTTATTACTAATATAATGTAGCTCAAAATCTAAGGAAGCACTGTAGTACCATCACATTCTAGCTGATTATTATGCAAATATACAGTTGACTCTTGAACAACATGGGTTTAAACTGTCCAGTTTTACACGGATTTTTTTCAATAAATATAGTATTATAAATTTATTTTTCTCTTCCTCATGATTTTCTTTTTTTTTTTTTTTTTTTTTAAATTTTTTTTTTTATTTATTTATGATAGTCACAGAGAGAGAGAGAGAGAGAGAGGCAGAGACATAGGCAGAGGGAGAAGCAGGCTCCATGCACTGGGGGCCCGACGTGGGATTCGATCCCGGGTCTCCAGGATCACGCCCTGGGCCAAAGGCAGGCGCCAAACCACTGCGCCACCCAGGGATCCCTCATGATTTTCTTAATAAAATATTCTTTTCTCTAGCTTACCTTATTGTAAAAATACAACATATATTGTATATAAAATACACAATATTTATTAATTGACTATGTTATCGGTAAGGCTTCCAGTCAACAGGAGCCTATTAGCAGTTGAGTTTTGGGGAGTCAAAAGTTATACACAGTCTTTCAACTGTACGGGGGTTGGCACCCCTAACCCCCATATTGTTCAAGGATCAATTGTTATTTATTTTCTTTTTCTTTTTAATGTTCAGGAGAGTGTCTTCTTTAACTGCATGCATGAGCATAGTATTCTAATTCTTTCAAATTTATTACTTCACTATTTCTTCATTACTTTTTTTACTGATCAATTCCTCTATTTACATTCTATATTATACTGAAGCTAGCTATTTATCTATATTCATAGAAGTTACATTAATACTATGTACTTTAATAATCCCACACATATTAAAAAGGTAGTTTGCTTTGCAATAAATGAAGTGGTTTTGTTTGTTGGTTTATTTGCTTGCTAGCTAGGTACCAGTATTAATTCTGATTTACCTTTTTTCAAAGACCTTTTACATACTTGCATACATGTATTTATTATTTATTTATTTATTTATTTATTTATTTATTTATTCAGCAAAGCAGTGTAACATATTCCTTAAGAGTGAGAATTATGAGTGTCTATATTACTCATGTTTATGCTCTGGCTGAACCACTTACTAATTCAAGTCCTATTAATGACCACTGCTTACTGTCTTATTAGTGACTCTATGTCTTAGTATCCTGATCTATAAAATAGACATAATAAATAATGCCTACATATTAAGTTGTTGGGAAAACTAAACAAGATAATATATGCAAAGCACTTAAAGAGATAATATATACAGATAATATAAGCAAAACACTTAGAAGAGATGCTTGCAACATGGTAAACATTGGATAAATATATACTTCTCCTCCCTACTTCCTTGGGGTTATACTCAAAACTTATCCCTTTCCACTAGATTCCAGAACTGCAGATACTGTAATTATTTGTATAAAATATTTTATGTATCCTTTACACTCGTGGCCGATTCAGATGCTCATTTTATGTGTCATTATAAAATATATCTTTTATCCCACTCATCTTAACATATTAAGTAGTATACGAATAAACATACATATGTAAAAGAATGACATTATTAAAACAATGATATAGTGATCAGGAGGCATTAATGGTAAGTGAACATTTTGATTTCTATACTGTCACAAAGTTAACTGTAGTAGATTATTAACATCATCATAAACAATTTTATAAGTATTCAATAGTGTGGCATCTTTTTTCTAAAAGTTCTACAAAGATAATCTATACACAGCTTTCCTGTTTTATGAAGTGATCAAGGAGTATCTAAAACTATAATATCTCTAATTAATATATAATTTAGATTAAGAGACATTAAGTAGATTTATTGATACCTAATTTTAACACAGCATAGTAATTGAGTGCAGTCAACTGTTCAGTACTTAATCATCCTATTTCTTGAAAAGACAGACTCATGATTTGCCTCTATTTATTGCTTGTGCCCATTTGTGATCATTTAACTAATCTTAAGTACATTCATGCTAAACCAGTAAGTGCAAGAGAAATTAAGTGATAAAAAATGTCTTGCTTTTACAATATTTTGACCATTGTAGAAAAAAATTGGTGAGGAAAGCTTATATCACTTGTGAAATTTTATCATCAGAATTATCTATTTTACTGCTGACACTCTGATAATATTGCTGACTTCCTTTTATTTAATTAATTCATACTGATCACATCTAATCACATCAACTATAAAGATTAAGGTGTGACTTAATTATGTTATGCGTTATATACTAATATGCCAATCATTTATAATAACTAAACATGGTGCCTCTGTGCTCCAATAATGATTTCCACTTTCTTTATGGTTGTTAACGCATCTGAATGCTATTTTGAAATAAGGCAAGCTCAAAAAAAAAAAAAAAGAAATAAGGCAAGCTCAAATGAAACAACTGGACTCAATATTTTAGTAGAAATAATTTGTCACATTTTAACATAATAATACAACTTCTTTTAAAGCAGGGATTTTTCTTTTTTAATGGATGGATCCATCCACACACCAAAAATGCTAATTTACCTCCAAGAGATTAATAAAATTCCTAAACTTAGACATCAGTGGTTAAGAAACAAATACAATTTCAAAATTATACTCTAAAGCTGAATGTATTCATTTCTTTTCCCCCAGCACAAATGTTGATTTTCAAAATAGCTTTTGTATGCTAAGAGTCCAAATGAAAGCAGTTCAGTAAGTCACTAAATGAAAATTAAGCTTCCAACAATGAGTGGATGGTCATTGATCTAAATTAACCAATTATTTTAAATTATCCACAACATATATATTTAGTAATTGAAAACCATATTATATAGATTAAAAAATAAAGCTATACTATTCAAAGGTAAAACAAATGTTTGCAAAATATTTAGGTTTGGAGGCACATCACTTTATGTAGAATATTCTCATCAGCAAAGGAATGAGAACTGTAATATGCTTACAGAAAGTAAGTTAAATATTCTCACAGCCATTACTCATGGTGAGATAGCTGACAGGTCAAGTAACAAGAAAATTTACTACATATTCTATTAAATAGTATAAAGTATATCATAGCATTATTAGATAATTAGATATTATATAATACTATTAAATGTAATGTAATATTATCAGTCAAGATCACTATTAAATACTGAATCCCAAATAAGGGCCAGTTTTGCATGCAAACAATCATACCTAACATAACTTAATGAATGTTGAAGATATGGCCATCAAATCTAATTCAGGCATTGTCCTATCTCTCTGTCTTAAAGTCTAATATTCACAAGACCCTGCTGAAAATGCATATGAAAACATAATCCATTTATAAAACATCAATCATAAATACTTTAGCTTGAATATGCATATATGGCTAGTTTTCATCACCTATTAAGGATCTGAAAGTATATTACATAGAAAAATAAAGTTATTATTGAAAAGGCTTTTCAGTAGGTGATAATTTAGTAGAAATCTAAATAATGTGAGAAAAAGAACCATGTAACTATTTGGCATGAAAGAATTCCAGGTTGGAGAAAAAACAAAAACAAAGTCTCTGAGATAAGAATATACTTGGGGTGTTCAAGGAAAAGCAAGATGGCCAGTGGGGCTGGAGCAGAATGAGCATGGAAGAGAAGAGAAGGAGAGGAGGGAACCAGGGGCCCCTGAAGCACTGTGAATTCCATCATGAGTATAGAGAACCCACTGGAAAGTTTGAATTGGAAAGTGACATCTCCTGACCAGCTTCTAAAAATGATTAATTCTGCCTAATGTTCTTCCCCCCAATTTCTAAATGCTTCAGTTCACCAAAGTTTCTAGCTTTGGTTCTATTCTTCAAAATATTCCCAATTAAATTAATAAAAAACAATGATAATACTTTAATTTAAAATCTATCTATAGATTTTATCTATCTATAGATTAAAATCTATCTATAGATTCTCCATATTATATATATATATATAATTTTTTAAGATTCTATTTATTTATTCATGTTAGACACAGAGAGAGAGTGAGAGAGAGGCAGAGACACAGGCAGAGGGAGAAGCAGGCTCCATGCAGGGAGCCTGACATGGGACTCGATCCTGGGTCTCCAGGATCAGGCCCTGGGCTGAATGAAGGCGGCGCTAAACCGCTGAGCTGCCCGGGCTGCCCTATATATAATTTTTTAAGAAACTTTACTGAGTTCCAACTTTATAGGATGATGGTTCCCATAGCAATCTTTCTATTCTTCAGACATGGCCTAGTCAATATCTCCAATTGGATCCTTATTGGCATCTCAAACAACATAATCCCACCCTGATCACTGAGTTGTCTTTCTTCACTCCATCACTTCAATTTCTTCCTCCTCCATGTGCTCCTTGCAATAAATTAAACCATTTACCCAGTGGCTCTTGCCAATAACCTAAGAGTCACTCTAACTTCCTTTATGTTCTCACCAAACGTCCAATTCATCAGTAATCATATCACCAAAATCTATTTCTTAGCCCTTCAAGAGCTATACCCACGAAATACTGTTCATCTAGCTAAATTATAGCAGCCTTACAACTGGTATCTTTTGATTCATAGTCAGGGTTGTTCCCCAGGTGAAATCTGAAACTGGTCTCCAAACATGGAAAGCAAGGAAAGACTGAAGAAATGTCAGGCCACTCCAGACTAAGTAAGCAGCAAGTTTCATAAACAAAGGAACTAGCTTATGAGACTCATCTTGGGTAGCTGCAGGGTGAGTAGATCTCCACACCAGCCTACCAAAATCTTAAAACTTTTTTATAGAGGCCTTAATAGGGTTCAGTCATCTATTCAGTCCAGATGTTCTCAACAATACATGACCCTTTCAGGGCTATATCCTTGAAACAGGACAGTTAGTAGAACATACATTTCAAGGTCAGGAGAGGGAGGGATCAGGTCCAGCTCATGGGTCAACCCGCAGTCGTGTCTTCTCAATGACCTCCTCTAACAGTCTCCTTAATTCCAGTCTTGCTTCCCAACCCCATCCTCCACTTCAGCTGCCAATTGTTATTTAAATGTATATAAATCAGATTACATCATCATCCTCCGGTAAAATCCATTTTTTTAAAAAATGTTCTTTGTAAGCCATGGCCTACAAATGTTCACATCATCTGAATTCTATGTACTTTTTCAAACTATTTAATTCCACTCTCATAATTCACAGTGCTCTCTATATGATAGCTATCTTCCAGTCGCATCATCATTCCAAGTTCATTCTTTCTTTCTTTTTTTTTTTTAGATTTTATTTATTTATTCATGAGAGACACAGAGAGAGGCAGAGACATAGGCAGAGGGAGAAGCAGGCTCCATGCAGGAAGCCCCATGTGGGACTTGATCCCAGAACTCCAGGATCACGTCCTGAACCAAATGTAGACGCTCAACCTCTTAGCCACCCAGGTGTCCCTTCAAGTTCTTTCTTGACTCAAAGTCCTTGCACTGCTGTTCTTTTTTGCCCAGAATGTTCTCCCTCTAGATTTTCAGTAGTTCCTTCCTTCTCTTTCATAAGTATACCCAGGATGAGAACTGGTACAGAATATCCTGGATGAAAGAAACCAAAGCTTCTAACTAGTGGTCTTCATTAGTCACTCTCTCTCTGTATCAATAGCTTAGAAGTGTATAAAGAAGTAAGTTATCTTAATCATTTTGTATTTGTTTCTTTTAAATAAATTTGCCCACTCTACTTCCCCAATTCCAAAGTGTAAGCTGTTTTAGGACGGGGACCTAGTTTGTCTTATCCATTGCTGCATTCCTTGGCACTTGGAACACCACCTGAAATACATTTATTGCTTGCCTGATTTTATGAAAAATACATTAGAATTCAGTTCAATTATGTATGGATTAAACTGTTTTTTCTTCCATTGAAAAAAATCTTGCCCCACAAACAATTATCTTTCAAATGAAATTTTCAAATACAACTGATCTACTACATGTGGAAGCTTATATAGATGATACTTAGAAAATATATTTAAAAATATACACACCTTCACTGAAGGTGGCCAAAATAATCCAGTGAGCCATTAACATGTCTAAAACAAAGATTTTACTGGGTACCTTCTGAGAGTAACCAAATGAATAAATGCATTTTGGATTGCCTGGTGGGTATCAAAATTTAGTACACAAAGTACAGTTTGGATGTCATCTGGTCCAGAACACCAAGCAGAATCCTAGATTCACTAATTATGGGCCTGTTATTAATCTTTTCATTAATGATTTGGCTGGTGCAATTAAATTATGCAAATGAAAGTATGCTATGTAGTTCTGCTAATGATATTAAGATTAGTGGGTTCAACAGCAACTTAGGGAACAAAGCTAGAATTAAAAATGCCAGATTCTGTTCATAGGATCTAACACTTGAGGGGGATAGTATTTCAGTAATTTCCTTAGAGAATCGTAGAAAGGATAAATCCTGCAAAGGAAAATGTCCCTGGATTCCCTAAGTCACCTGGAGCATGTTTCTTCACTGAGAACTTTTCTACCACCAATAAAATCAGTTAAAAGCATACTGATTCTTTATCCACTCATCTCGTATTCATTTGCAATGTTAGAAATCTAAGGTAAAATTCTGTATTATATCTCCATTTTCTTATTCATTCTGAAAATATAAGAATTTGACCCAAGATCCTTAAGTACTGGAAATCAAATAAAGCCATCCTGAAAGGGGTTTCTGGCAAAATTATCAGAAATGAGAATGGGGGAAAAAAGATTTTCTTATTATTGACTCTAGGAATCTCTTGCTACTAAATCCCCTTAAGAAAGGTAAGGAGGAAAGACGATCCACTGGAAGAAAGACACTCTCTTCAATAAATGGTGCTGGGAAAATTGGACATCCACATGCAGAAGAATGAAACTGGACCACTCTCTTGCACCATACACAAAGATAAACTCAAAATAGATGAAAGATCTAAATGTGAGACAAGATTCCATCAAAATCCCAGAGGAGAACTCAGGCAACACCCTTTTTGAACTTGGCCACAGTAACCGGAGAAGGACAAACAGTGTATGTTCTCATTCATTTGGGGAATATGAATAATAGTGAAAGGGAATATAAGGGAAGGGAGAAGAAATGTGTGAGAAATATCAGAAAGGGAGACAGAACATAAAGACTCCTAACTCTGGGAAATGAACTAGGGGTGGTGGAGGGGGAGGAGGGCGGGGGGTGGGGGTGAATGGGTGACGGGCACTGAGGGGTACACTTGACGGGATGAGCACTGGGTGTTATTCTGTATGTTGGTAAATTGAACACCAATAAACATTAATTTATAAAATTAAAAAAAAAAAAAAAAGAAAGGTAAGTGCCTGCTCTCCACACGCAAGCCCATGCACTTAGCAGTCTCTCCTAAAAGGTTCCAGTTTTTATTTCACTTTCCGAATTTGGCAGGTAGACAACCACACTTTTAAACAATTGTATCCTCAGGGAGTAGACCTAGTTTGTTTATTGGCTCCTCTGATCTAAATGCCTCCTGAACTCTTTTTGGGTTGAATGAGTTATACGCTCTTCCACTCAAAATCTATACTTGGATGCTTTCAAATTAAGAAGGGCTCTTGTTTTCCATTTTGAACAGAAATTCAAGATAGTAATCTCTAACAATTCTTGTAACAATTCAAAAACACATTTCCTCCCTCTTCTGATACCTCATCCATTTATAAACCCAGGCACTTACTAATTTGTATTGCTTACTAAAGATATGTAAGAAATACAACACAGAGTAATATAAAGAATATACTAAAATGTAAGGAAATACAAGCATGGGAACTATAGGAAGCCATGCAACACCTTAGGAGAAGGTGATGAGAATCTGAATTAACTAACAGTAAGAAAGGAAAGAAGACAGAAGAGAAATAATACTTCATTAGAATGAACATGATTTGGTCATTCACAAGATGTGGTATGTGAGCCAGAAAGAGGTTAAGGATACAACCAAGTTTTCTAACTAAGTACACTATATTGATGATAATTCTTGCAATAGATAATACAAGCAGAGAACTGAAATGGAAAAGGCCATACATTTTTTTTTATATGTTTGCGTTTTAGGCTTTGGCAGAACATCTACCAGTCAGTATCTAACAAACAGAAACTTGCATTTGCTGAGGTACACAGAGGGACAGACACTTGGGAGTCATCAGGGTAAGGCATAGAAATGATTGAGATTTCCCAGGGAGAGCTGATACAGAGAGATGAGATGAAAACTGAAAACAGAACCAGGAGAAATACTAATAATAAGGAACAGGAAGAGGAAGAGAAACTTAAAAAAAAAAAAAAGATCAATAATGAGTAAACACAGAGGTAGAAAAAGAAGCAAGGGAGACATTTCTTCTTTTTTTTAAGATTAACTTATGTATTTGAGAGAAAGAGTGCACAGGAGGAGGGGTGTGTGTGGGAGGGGAGAGAGAGAGAGAGAGAGCAAGAGAGAAAAACAGACTCTTCACTGAGCTGTGAGCCCTATGAGGGGTTCAATCTCATGACCCTGAGATCATGACCTGGGCCAAATCAAGAGTTGGACGCTCAACCAACTGAGCCACACAGGTATTTTGGCAAGAGAGACATTTCTGGAGAGGTCAGAGGATAAGAGGATTTCAAGAACACAGCAGTCAACTTCGTCCAAAATAAAAGAGAGGTCAAAGTAGAAAGTGAAGAGAAGCCACAAAAATTTTTCTCTAACCTATGACAGAATAGTTCAAGCACAAATGAAAAATAGAACCCAGTAAAGCAAGATGGTAAAAACTTAGGCTGTTCTGAAAAGAACTGTGGTGATAAGAAGCTGGTAAAGAAGAGAACACGGAGATAAAGCAGGGTCAAGATATCAGGAGGAAGACATGAAATATATCTTATGGAAAATTATAAAAAGCTATTCTGCAGAAGAAAAAGATTTTAAAAGATATGTACACATCCAGGGCTCCTGTAGTACATAAAGTCGTATATAATAATAATTATGGATTTTTAAAGGAAAATATAATTAATCGTGTTTAGGGTACTTTCCTATCCCATATACTGCTCTTTGTCCTGAATGCAAGGCAACTACAATGGTAAAGACCACATCTTACCACCTTCACACTTACTCTCAATATATCCCACTTGATAGGAAAGTCCTGAACTACCCAGTCCTCTACCCAACTACCATGTCCTCTAAAGAGTAGTTTTAACTGAGAAACAGAAATTATATTCAGGGAGAGTGAACACTTGAAAATCTGTGTCCACTCAGGATTTAGGGAGTTCAATTGTGCACAAAAATGAATAATCAGACACTTGGTCTTTGGAGAGAAACAGAAGCTCAGAGAAGAATCGTAATGCAAATTCAGGGCCCTTCAGAGAGGGAAATTGAGAAAATAATTGTCTCACTCCCAATCCACATGCCTGTTTCCAGCTGGAGTTCCTCTAAGGGCAAGCTACACATCACATTTATGAGATGCTCCTAAATCTCTAATATTAACCACCTACATGTGAGATCAATGAAGGCATTTTCTTTCCTTGCAACAAAATTTTGACTACAAAATGGAATTCTTTCTCTGATCTTCCAGTGGAATTTGGAAAACTTCCAATACAAAGCTAAGCAAATAAGTTTTAAATGTACAACTACAATCCTGTAAGTCTTACGAAGAGCAAGAAGGTGGCATGGCAACTGAAATGAAATTTACATATGGAGAGTAATGAGCTTATTACACTATTTGTTTTCAATTTGTAGAAAAGTCAATTAGAACAACTATTCTTTGCTTCTTCAATGATTCTGCTCTATGCTTAACAACAGAAATAAATATTATAGCTTCCATACAATGAAGGAAAAGAACAGTATATTGTGATTTTTACCATCATTTTTACTAGTTTTCTAGTTTCCTCAAATCAGCCTCTTAGCTCGAAATAACCTCCCATGCATCCTCTCCACTTAATTATGACACCACCGCTCTCCAAATGACACTGGAATCATATCCATCTATTCTAGTCAAAAGGCTTAAAAAAATGGAGAAGTGAAAAATCTTACCTACCCTTACCCTCTGGGCACGACTAGGACTCCATCCAGTCTCTCAACCCCAGCAGCTGCCAATTCTACATCTACATAGAATTCCACTTGGAACCTAGTTAAACTCCTTTCAGAATGTTGTTTTCACTCCCCCTATATACCCTCCATTCAACCCTTCCTACTAGCTTGGTCTAATTCCATTCCCACAATCCAATAAACAAGCTGATCAGATCACAGGTGCTTGGGCAGAGAATCTCACTCTCATCTCTCCCTCCAGACCTCTACCTCCATATCTGCCTAGTTTTGATGCCCATGCTGCTCCTGAACCTGGAAATGTCCCTAGGGAACAGTTGTGGCCTTAGAAGTAGCATTCTACTCAGAGCACTGAATAGATGACGGGAAGATCAGGACCCAAAAGGAAAAAAAAAAGACACGGTAAGTGAACTTGAGGATGGACTCTATATGTCCATATTTCTCATACTATACCCTCACAAAATGACATGGTACCAGCATGAGGAGGTACATAGAAAATATTGTTGACCAAGTGGACCACAGCAGAATAGCAAATCACACAACCTACACCCAAGCACTTCTCAGTCTCTTAGAAGTGAAGCCACTCCAAATGACACGGGCTCACTATTTCATCTTACTTAACCTGATCCAATTCCAAACACTGCAGAACTGACAGCATTTCTTTTAAAAAGTATGTAAATAAATAATAAATAAGATTAATCCTTTTCACATACTGAGGTTATCTTTGCTTTAATAAGTTCCTCCAAATGTTATTCTAGGAGCCCTTAAAAATGTTATTTATTTTCTATGACGATTAGTACATGAACAGTTAGGGACATATACCTTTAATATTAATCTGCCAACACAAATATAAATCATGAATCATGAGATTGTAATTTATATTATGTAATCATCATAAAAACATAAAATATAAACTTACATGTTTGGATAAGTTGGGGCTCTTTGAATCAACATCATACCTAAAAGATTAAAATATAAAACTCAAATTATTTCCACAAAATAGAGCTACAGAAAAATATCAGAATTTCACCAAAAGAATGTAAACAATATAAATCAAATCAGTTATGAAAAACTAGCAAATTTAGAAGTGTCTTATAATCTGTTACATATAAAAAAAAATCTGTTACATATATGCCAATGGTCGAATTCACAATCTCTGGGTCCTTTTATTTCCACACCTAAGTAGAGGTCCTGATATTTTTAGTCATCAATTCTGCACTTGAAAAGAAAGTTTAAAACTTCTCTTTTGTACCATCATTTAAAAAGTTTAAGAATTAAAAATAAAATAAAATAAATAAAATAAAATAAAATAAATAAAATAAAAAATAAACAAAAAGAGCTTTCCCTTTGTGTGAATCAGCAGTATCCCAGTGCTGTTCAAAATTCCCCAACAACTGCAATTCCTCTCCACAGAATACCATTAAAAAATAAGCAAGTGTCATTTGTGTATATTCTAATTTTTATTTAGTATTTTAAATGCAACCATTAACTTTGAAATTTGGCGAAAGTAATGAGGCATTACCTTTCACCAATCACTGGAGTTAGGGAAGCCATGTTTGTTTTTTTTTACAGAAAGAGAAATGCATTCACGTAGGACTATTTCTATCCTGTTTTTGACCAGTTGGTACTGGAAATAAATGATTTCTTAGAAAGATCCTGGGAAAATATCACTCACTATCACTTGAGCTCCTCATTTTAAGGAATTTGTAGGAAGAGTAAGATCTCTAACAGCCAAAACAACCTCAAATCACTGAAGTCTTAAGTAGGGAAATATTTGTACCAGCTTCAGTGTTTGTCCCAAATCATATTCCTTTCACACGCCTTGTACATAGCTTCCTACCAAAATTCCACTGCCTTTTTTTAAGGTTAATTAATTAAAGTCTTCACTCTCACATAGCAAGAATGCTTTTACAAAGAAACAAAGCATCTCAATCAATAAAAGACAGAGTTCATAGAATGTACCAATGCTGGCCAGAAGTTCACTTACTTAATCCTTAGCAAAGTATATTTACCACAGACTGGCTTCAAAATTGTCCAATGCAAAAATACCTGCCTCAAAAGAATTACAAAATACTCTCCTTCCCATCAGGGCATTCTGATCATTCTGAACAGCTGTAACCTAGAATTTTCAATCGGCTAATTGCCAACATCTACTGAAAACCTACAGATGTTAGTACAAAAAAATATTTCTTATTCACAACAATTTTTTAAGAGTAAGATTGAAATTAGCAACTACAGCGTATCAAAGGTGAAAAATAACTGTGCTGGCTTCTCAAGAATCAGAAACTGCTTTCTATAAAGAGTCTACTGTGGACCGGGGAAAAATAACATGGTGTGTTCAGTTCTGTTAAAAGAAGCCAAAAGAAAAGGAGGTGATGTTTTCACCACAAAAAGTTTAAGTATCTTCAAATCTAATCCCCTTTCATTGCCTTTAACAAAGCTTTTTTTTTAATGCTAATATTTCAAAAATGTGCAATTTTACAGCATACTTCTAAGGGCTTTAGGTATGCATTGATTATAATCCATTTGAAATTACCATGAGTTTCCCTTTCATGCAATTTTCCTTCTAACTTTTCTAAAAGTATCAAGACTACTCTGGTCCTCACCTTCAGAGGACAGACATAAACACGACATTCTAAATACTTAAAATGAGTGTGTGTGTGTGTGTGTGTGTGTGTGTCTATGTGTATAAGTGCCATACTTTCATTAAGGAGGAGAGATTTCGTGGAAAGCAGGAAGGTAAGTAGTTTACCCCTAAGAGGGTGCATCTCACTGCCTAAATTTACCCATGTCAATTTTGTAAACTTGAAGCTGCTACTGAAATATTATTTTTTAAAAAGATTTTATTCATTTATTCATGAGAGACATGCAGAGAGAGACAGGGACACAGGCAGAGGGAGAAGCAGGCTCACTGCAGGCAGCCTGATGCAAAACTCCATCCCATGACCCAAGGACCAAGACCTGAGCTGAAGGCAGACGCTCAACCACAGAGCCAACCAGGTATCCCACTACTGAAATATTATTATTACCAAAGTACTAAATTGGTAGTAACTGATTTGGGTGGATCCCAAGGATCACGTTTTCAATTAGAAGTAAAGATATTGACCTATACCTCTGCAATTGGAACTAAGACTCCAAACTGAAAACCAAAGATGTTACATATCCCTTATGATTGGCTCAGAGGTGCTCAAGGATCACTCTCATGAGGGTCAGATCCTTCCCCACAAACTGACCCATAAAAGTGACAGGCTATTCCTACCTCTTGGGCAGCCAAGTGAAGGGGAGTTCCAAAATCTGAAGTGCCTGAAGAAGACAGCATCTGGTTTCCCAGTAAGATGCTGCTGGGCTACAGAACCTGCCTACAGGTACAGCCTGTGGCTACCAATAAAAGACAATGTCAGGTGACAGTCCTCAGAAATGCCTTTTGAGAACTGAGGAGCAAGCAGAGTGAGTGATCAGTGCGACCGTTAAGGTGTCGATTTTTCAGAAAATAAGAGATCCACATGTTCCCCTTCCGCTCATCTACCTTCCCCTCTTCCAGGCAAGTAGCTAAGACAATAGATTTGAGGGTAGAGGAGATGAAGTTTTGAAGTTTGAGATTAAAGTTTTAAAGAGAAGAGTACATTTGATAAACAAAATAAATGTTTCTAATAAACAAAAGTGCCTGAAAACTCTCAAAATTAGACCTTGACATTGTTAAGGGAGTCCTTAACCAATGGGGAAAACTAGAATTAACCATGTTGGGAAGAAATTTTTAAAAACTTACTTTCCTCAGTGTTGAGATGCTTCAAAAATAAAATACAATAACATTATACATTCCACAATTATCACCATTTGATTTATCAAGAAGGAAAATAATTTGCCAGGTAAGTTAGACCTACACTCATAACTATCTTATTGATGTTCCAGTCTAAGTGGAAAAACAGGAGTGAATAAAGTGTATCTCATTTCTCCTATTCTTCAGCTCATGCTGTTTAGTGATGTGACTACCCACACCTCTTGCTCAAAGCAATTTTTTTAAAAAGGTTTTATTTATTCATGAGAGACACAGAAAGAGAGAGTCAGAGCCACAGGCAGAGAGAGAAGCAGGCTCCACGCAGGGAGCCCGATGTGGGACTCGATCCCGGGTCTCCAGTATCATGCCCTGGGCTGAAGGCAGCGCTAAGCCGCTGAACCACCAGGCTGCCCTGCTCAAAGGTATTTTTGTGCAGCTGTTCTGTCAATAATAGTTTTCAGCTGTGAATAAAAAAGTGATTTATAGGTACCTATGCTATTATCAGTATGATAATTGTAACAATATAATAAATGCCAGAGTTTAGAATTTTATCTGCAATACATACACAGCATGATGACAGAGACCATATCTCTTAAACAAAGAAGTACACATCAAATCAAAAGGGCAGGAGAATTTTAAAATTCATAGTTGGTAAACTAATCAAGTATGTATCTCAGGCATATTACAGGAACAGTAATCATTACTATGGATTAATCAGAACTTATAGGAATTTGGTCAAGTTGTGACAGGAAGACATATTCATTCTGTCTCTCCCTCTCTTTCTCTGTCATTATAATTTTCTATCAGCACTGAAACTTAAATTAAAAAGGCTCCTGAAAACCATTTTTCAAATCCTCCATAATAGGTAATTCTTTATTTCATGTACTTTCACAGCTTGTTCTTAATTTTTTCTTTAGAATTTTATAAATCAATGGACAGATTAAATAAAACACATTTCTGAAAACCATTTATATCTATCTGTTGGCCAATTTAGACTACTGTATTCTTCAACACTGTTGTTCTCTCCAGGGGACATGTTATCAGAAATGCATTAGAATATTACTGTAGTTCTCTGGGAGGTGCAGGTTGGGGTTATGAATGATTTTATTGCCTACTTGATCCTTTTTTTATTTTCCAAATATCCTACAATGAATATTTTTCCTAGGAATAACACATTGCTTTTGCTAGGACAAAATTTAAAAACCAATTATATAATTAGGTATGCTAATGAATAAACAGATACACATAACTAGTGAACAAATACATTGTTTTCCACACCTATTTGGGTAGATATGCTGGAAAAATCACAAAGTTAAAAAAAAAAGAAGAAAAAGAAAACCTGCTCTCACAAGTTAAAGGTGTTTTGCGAGATATTCTGATACATGGTAAATCAAAAGGAATTAGTTAAAGTGATATCAAAAATACTACATGAACTCAGAGAATACTCTTGTTGCTTTTCTTGGTAATCTTCTCCAAGTATCCTTTCTCTGGCCCTAATTGTTTGAATTCTTCAGAGATGTTCTACTATTGAAATAAAGTTCTTTGAATCAAATTGCTGAAATTAACCAAATGCATTCAAAAGGCAAAATGATACATAATTCAATTTTGCAATATGCTTTCACATTTTGAACATTATACAATTTCTGAGAAAATTACTATAATTTTTAGAAGAAAAGAGAAAGCTGAAGAAGTTAAATCACACCAATTTACCTGCACTAATTTCTGTCACTTTATTTCTTCTTGTCACACTGAAATAATATAACATGCTCCCATTTCAATCAAACATAACAATTTCCTAGACAGTCTTACTTTTGTTTACTTAGATTAAATATATTCTAACGTATTATTATATTCAATGTGCAGCAGAATACTTTAAACATATACTTTCATCTGTATTAAATAACCAAGGCAAAAATAAAAATATTCCAGTTTAGATATTTTAAACTTCATAAAATTTTAGAAATTCGGGATTTGTAGCATTTAACTAGAAACTATTTTAGGCAAAATCTGATCCTTTGAACATATTACATTTTCTGAGCCTTGGTTTTCTCATTTACAAAAAATGGATTAAATCTACCTCAGAAACTTGTTGGATGGGTTCAAGTTATAATGTGTATATAACAAACTGTGAATAAGAGTAGTAGTATTACTAACAAAAATAACCTCTTTTTGTCTGTGCTTACAAAACGTACTAATTCTCAAACTCCATAAGCTTCTATAATAATTTTATCTCCTTTGTAAGTAACTGCAATATATGAGTAATGAACATATTAAACCATCTTATCATTCCTTCCTCCTGTGTTTCTGCCAGCAAATGTATTGAAGTTTTGTTTTCTTTTTTCTAATTGCCTGAAATACATACAGTGAAATTAAACAATATTATTGATTTATCATCAAATACTAGAGAAGTATGTGAAGTTCTAGCAATGCCCTAACTTCTCCCTCCCTTTAAGTGTTCCCTTGTTCATGCAAAGCAGACCTAGTAAGCTCACAAACATGACATAAGTATCAGGTGCCTCCCTCACCGAATACATTCTCATTTGGACTCACTAATTTGTCAGAGTGATTCTTGAAATGCTACCTATTCCAACAGGCATAATATTTGAAGACTAAATCAATCAAATATTTGATCGCTGTCATCCTTTTGAAAGCACCCTTCTTTGGAGCACCTGGGTGGCTCAGATGGTTTAAGCATCTGCCTTCAGCTGAGGTCCTGATCTCCAGATCCTGAGATCAAGCCTCATGTCAGGCTCCTGGCTTGGCAGGTAGCCTGCTTCTCCCTCTGCCTCTGCCTCTGCCTCTCCCCCTCCCTGCTCATTCTCTCTCTCTCTCTCTCTCTCTCTCTCTCTCTCTCTTCTCTGTCTCACCACCCCTCCCCTGTATCTGTCTCCAATGAATTAAAAAAAAATTCTTTAAAAAAAATGAAAGTACCCTCCTTTTTATTCCACTTGTGAAATTCTGTAACAGCCACAGTTATGACATAGGTGGTAAGGGATGAGTAAGACATAGGCTTAAGAAACCAGGGCCAAACAGGGACAGTGATAGTCACCTGGTAGCAACTGCTTGTGATGGTGGCAGGGGCCTTTTGGCAGACAGCAACCAAAACAAAATAGAAATAGTTCTGAAAATCATGGCTAACATACAGGCAACAAGTTCAGAGAACAAATCATACAGGATCTTGGCTTTACTGGTGAATTCTATAAAACTCTAAAGAAGAATTAATGCCTATTCTTCTTAAACTATTCCAAAAGATAGAAAGGGGAAGAAAACTTACAAATTCATTCTGTGAGGCCAGCATTACCGTGATATCAAAACCAGATAGACATCACACCAAAAAAGAGAATTACAGGCCAAAAACCCTGATGAATATACCGGCAAAAATTTGCAACAAAATACTATGAAATTGAATTCAACAATACACTAAAAAAAAATCATTCACCATGATCAAGTGGAATTTATTCCAGGTTGCAAGGATGGTTCAATATTTGCACATCAACCAATGTATATATCACATCAATAAGAGAGGATAAGAACCACATGATCATTTCAATAGATGCAGAAAAAGCATTTGACAAAATACAACATCCATTCATGATAAAAAACCCTCAACAAAGTAAGATTACAGGAAACAAAGCTCAACATAATAAAGGCCATATATGAAAAAACCCACAGCTAATATCATACTTTAGGGGGGAAAACTTAGAGCTTTTCCCTAGGTCAGAAATAAGACAAGGATATCCACTCTTACCACTATTATTCAACATAGTATTGGAAGTCCTAGCCACACAATCAGAGAAAAAGAAGATATAAAAAGCATCCAAATTGGTAAGGAAGAAGTAAAACTTTCACTATTTGCAAATGACATGATACTCTCTATATGGAAGATCCAAAAGACTCTACCAAAAAACTGCTAGAACTGATAAACGAATTCAGTAAAGTTGCAGAATACAAAATCATGTGCAGAAATCTTGCATTTCTAGACACCAATAATGAAACAGCCAAAAAAAGAAATTAAGAAAACAATCCCATTTATAATTGCACCCAAAATAATAAGATACCTGCAAATAAACCTAACCAAAGAGGTGAAAGATCTGCACCTGGAAAACTATAAAAAGCTGATGAAAGAAATTGAAGATGACACAAAGAAATGCAACAATATCCCATGGTATAGATTGCAAGAACAAATATTGTTAAAATGTCTATACTACCCAAAGCAATCTACATATTTAATGCAATCCTTATCAAAATACAGCACTTTTCACAAGCTCGAACAAAGAGTCCTAAATTTTTTATAGAACCACAAAAGATCCCAAATAGCCAAAGCAATCTTGACAAGGAAAAGTAAAGCTGGAGGTATCACATTTCTGGACTTCAAGCTATATTACAAAGATATAGTAATCAAAACAGTATGGAATTGGCACAAAAATGGACATATAGGTCAATGGAACAGAACAGAAAACCTAGAAATAAGTCCACAATTACATGGTTAATTAATCTTTGACAAAGCAGGAAAGAATATCCAATGGGAAAAAGTCAGTCTCTTCAACAAATGGTGTTGGGAAAACTGGACAGTCACATGCAAAATAATAAAACTGAACTGTTTTCCTACACCATACACAGATATAAATTCAAAATTAATTAAAGGCCTAAATGTGAGACCTGATACCATAAAGACTTAGAAGAGAACACAGGCAGTAACTTCTTTAACATCAGACTTTGACATAGCAACTTCTTTCTAGATATATCTCCTAAGCAAGGAAAACAAAAGCAAAAATTAATGGGACTACATCAAAATAAAAAACTTCTGCACAGCAAAGGAAATAATCAACAAAACTAAAAGGCAACCTATTAAATGGGAGAAGGTATTTGCAAATGACAATATCCAATAAAGGGTTGGTATGCAAAATAACTAAAGACTTATAAAACTCAACACCCAAATAATCCAATTAAAAATGGACAGGAGACATGAATAGACACTTTTCCAAAGAAGATATCCATATGGCCAACAGACACATGAAAATATATTGTTCACCATCACCTACCACCAGGGAAATGCAAATCAAAACTACATTGAGGTATCACTTCACACATGTCATAGAGGCTAAAATCAATAATATAAGAAGCAACAGATGTTGAAAAGGTTGTGAAGAAAAAGGAACCCTCATGCACTGTTGGGAATGCAAACTGGTATAGTCACTGGGGACAACAGTATGGAGGTTCCTGAAAAAGTTAAAAATAGAACTACCTTATGATCCAGTTATCCCACTACTGGGTATTTACCCAAGAATACAAGAACACTAATTCAAAGGGATATAGCATTATTTATAATAGCTAAATTATGGAAGTAGCCCAAATGTCCATGGATTTATGAATGGATAAAGAAGATGTGATATATACATATATATCAAACAGAATATTATTCAGCCAAGAAAAAGAAAATCTTGCCATCTGCAAGAACACGGATGGAGCTAGAGAGTATAATGCTAAGTGAAATAAGTCAGTAAGAGAAACATCATACAATTTCACTTACATGTGGAACTTAAGAAAGAACACAAATGAGCTAAGTTAAAAAAATAAGAGAGAGAGGGAGATAAATCAAGAAACAGACTCTTAATTATAAAAAACAAACTGATGGTTACCAGAGGGGAGGAAGATGGGTTAAATAGATAATGGGGATTAAGGTGTGCACTAATTATAAGGAGCACCGGGTGATGTATGGAAGTGTTCAATCACTATATTGTACACCTGAGATTAATATAACATTATATGTTAACTAACAGGAATTAAAATAGAAACTTAAAAAGCATATGGGATTCTTAAGTTGAAAACAATGCAAATGAATAAGAAAGGGAGAGAGAAGGAGAAATAAAAAGAACAAGATTTATATCACTTCTAAATAACAACACTACGTGCAATCTCCATGATAAATATGGTCAGAGAATCATTATATTCCACTTCAGGGTTTTTTCGCAGAAGAAACATTTTTATTGTTTGAAAAGGAGTTTCAAAGGACATAAAAAACAAACAGGGCATAATAAATTTTGCTTGATAAATATAATGAATATTTAGAACTCCTATAATTCTTGAAGGAAAGGGCCTGGTATAAAATTCTCCTTTTTTAAATAAAAACACTGCAGGTTATTTTATTATACACATTTTAGAGGAAAATGAGAATGGCTGTTAATGCTAAATAACTTTCTTTTTACATTAGGAAGCAAGTTAGGATTTTTTTCAAATAAGATATTGATTAGCTTTTATCAAAAAGTATTTATAAATTGTGACAGGCTGGCACATTTTATTGTTTCCAGCTATTTAAACACATTTACATTTTTAATGTTCTTACAATGTTTAATGACTTGCAATGTTCATAAACTCCATTTTAATTTATTAAGTACACACTTTATATAATGTTATACTTTTCCCTCTCAACAGATTTCCTTTGAACAACATACCGATACTTCAACAATCACCAGAGTTTACATCTGTGAAACAAAAAATCAATAACAAGTCATATCTTGCAAACAAACTGACTTCAGATTCTCTGCAGACAAGAAGTTGAATTTAATGATAATATTATGATATGCCCAATTCAGCATCAAAATCACAAGAATATTAAAAATATCACAAATTCTGGCTCTAGCTTCCTCGGTCTTGGAAATATGAGGCCACCAAGAGATAAAAGGAAGCTATAGTTAGGCAGAGATCCATATACTACACAAAGACACAGCTGAGAGAAACTTAAAGATCTTGGGGATATGAGCCATGGGTAAATGGTAAACCACTGAGGTCAAAGATGGTTTGAAAGAATATCCATATATACCACCACAAATTTCCTCATAGTTAAATTGCTCACTAATTTTTTCAATAAACATATAGTGAAAAACCTATAAAATGCAAAATGTGCTAGGGATAGTGCTTAGGCCACTGAGGCCATAGAATTAGTCTGGTTTCCTATGAATGTAATCTAGTATTCGTGCAACCAGACCCAGCCATATGTTAAAAATTTCCCTTTAAAAATCAATTTTTTAACAGTGCAAGTTATACTAGAACTTACAAGTCAAAACGAAGGTTCTCCCTTTCTTCAAAAAAGTAGTCCAGAATAAATTTTCGTACAAAATCAGGATTTAAAGTATTATCAATCACTTCAGTCCTTCCAAACTGTAGAGAAAAAGAAAGGGAGAGGTTAAAATCAGGCTCTCCATGGTTAGTTATTGTACAGCATTGTACTTAGTATTAATATAGTTCCTTGAAAACATAAGCACTAAATATCTAAATGATTGATAAAATAAAGCCTTGCGGAAAAGTTTTTGGAGACAATATCATTGCCTTTATTCACTCAGGGAAATCTGAAAAGGAGCACTGAGTTCATTCAAATTATTAGAAAAGCAGCTTCTGTAAATTCTTATAACAAGCTGAGCCACATTTTCTCTTTGCCCCACTTAAAAGCCAAATCCCATTCTAGTCAAAGGAAGTTATTTCTCCCTTAAATTTTAGTGTATCACAAATATTTTTCCTAAGCTAGTGTATAACTCGGCCAACGTACAATCTTACAACTGGGGGTCCAAGCATTCATGATCAAGAAGTCCTCTACGTAAAATAGTTTAGTAGCCATATTTTGGGGAGAAGTTTCTCATAATCTGTTACACACTTCAATCATTTGGTTTTTGTTTTGTTTTGCTTTGCTTTATTTTAACTCTCATGGTATCTAGACAGCCAAGATAAGATCTATAATACGTACAGTTTTTAAGCTAGTAAATTGTACTTTTGCTTAAAAAAATAAGTTTCTCCATCTTAGGGAAAGTGGAAACCAAGAAATAAAATTTTCTAGTTGTTCAGTGTGAAGGAAGGCCACCAGCATCTGCTTCCAAAGTCATATCAGAAATATAAATTTTACAACTCCTTTCTTTTTTTTGTCTTTGGCTTACATTCTTCCCCTCCTACTGCTATGGAATTCTAATAGGGAATTTTAACCTTTGATTCTGAACAGCATTATGCATACCATCTTATCAGAGAAACAACTTTTATTAAAGTTCATGGGAATATTACTTTTTAATAGGAATAAGAGAACTGTGGTAATCCACTAAAAAGTGAAGGTCATGCTTACATAAATTTTGATAATAAAACTATGGTACAAAATACTGATGACAAAGGATTTACCACGGTTATTGCGAACTAATTATCCAAAAAAGAACTAGTTTGCAGAGGCTTATGTGTCTAGAATGCTTTATGTCATGGACCAAAATCATACAGGCAACTGAGGTAATTAATTCAAAGTTTCAAAAATATTCAACATTTACTTTGAATAATAATAATTACAGCCACCATTTATTAAGTACTTAGTTTCAAGTGCTTTTCACTAATTACTTTAAATCTTAATCATAACCATGAAAGGTAAGTATTATTAGTCATATTTTAAAGATGAGAATTTTTAAAAAAAATACATAAATAAAGATGAAGAAATTGAAGCAGAGGATTCACAACCTCTGGCTATAAAATCTACATTCACTTTGGCTAAAAAATCTACATTCTTTTTTGGAATCGCCTCTATTTCAGAATAAAACATGTGAGGCCCTGAGAAGATCCAACAATGAGCTTATCCATGATTTCTAATGTTTAAAAGGTGGGACTGTCCCAAATAAACATATGCTGGCAGTGCCCATGCACCCCAAAAGAGCTGTTCAGAGGTCAAGAAGCTTGAGTCTGAACCAAACACAGCTGGGCCCTCCCAGCCTTTCTACTGCCTGGAAGTTCCCCACTGATTTGCAGAGAGCAGAGAGTACCAAACCAGTAAATGCTCAACACTCTCCAACAGAAAGTCAGCCAGGATCTATATTCCCTAGCACACAAGACCCTCTTGTGGATTTGAACCCAAACCCACACTCAGAGAAGACAGAATGAAATTTCCCAGTGTGAGCTCCATGAGTTGCAATCCAACAATTTTCTAGGGCCTGTGAGTCATTAAAACATCCACAAGCCTGTTTCCTTAGGGACTGTTGGCTTGTCAGCAACATGGGTGGCTGCTTATACTCTGCTATCTCAACCAAAGATTAATAGGCAGTCATTAAAATTTTAGCTAATCATCTATATATTATGAACATTTATTACAATATGCCTTCCTACACATAGCTCTGAAATTGCTTTTGACATCACTAGTAACATTCACCTTGTGAAATCTTTGGCCCTCACACTAGACTGCTCAGCAGCATGGGACATGACTATCCATTTTATCCTTTCTGAAGCAGTCTTTTCTTGGTTTTGACACCACACTCCTGTTTCTCTTCCCGTCCTAGATTCTCAGGCTTGCAATTTCTCATTGTCAGAGCCAGTTCTAGGCCCTCTTCATCTGCCTAGCTTCACTTTCCTGTTAGATTATTTTATCTGTTAAATCCTATCCACATGATGATGAATGCAACCATCAGTCCAGACACACTCCTGGTATGCTCATGCACACAACTGCCTTCTTGGCTTATTCATGCGGTTGTCTAATAGGCCTCTCAGAATTATCATAGAACTTGAAATATTTATTTTATACCACAACCAGCATCCCAATCCTGGTCCTTACCAATTCTACCCCTTGTCAATAAATGACACCATCATCCCCTCGGTTCCTTTGGCCATCAATGGGAGTTCTTTCTAACACAACTCCTATTCATCACCACTTCATACACTGGCAATTCCAACCTCAAACACATCTCCCAGCTATCTCCTTCTCTCTGTATCTCCTGTCCACAGCTTCATTCAAGCTTTTCAGTTTTCTCATGGACCATCTAAGGGCCCTCCTAAATCATATCTTTGTGTACTCTTGGTCTCCCTCCAATTCTTCCTTCATATAAGATCCAGAATAATCTTTTGAAAAAGTGTAAACACATTCATGCAATTTCACCTCCCAAAAAGTGTTTAATGGCTTCCCTTAATAATTCAAATAAAACTTCTTTTGTCCTCAAGACTGGCTCCTTTCTACCTCTTGGACTACCCTTCAATTCTTCCTCCATACAAGATCCAGAATAATCTTTTGAAAAAGTATAAACACAGTCATGCAATTGAACCTCCCAAAGAGTATTTCATGATTTCCCATAATACTTCAAATAAAACGCCTTTTCTTTTACCTGCAGGACTGGCTCCTTTCTACATCTTGGACTTCATCATGGACCAATATCTACACTTCCTCTTCGCCCAAGCCAGTTGGCCTTCCTTTAGATCCCTTTACTCACCAAATCCTTTCCATCCTATGGCCTTTGCACCTGTTATTTATTCTTTCTAGTATGTGCATAACTCCACTCTGGCATGGCTGATTTTTTTCTCATCTTTTAAGCCCCTATTTAAGTGTCAGCATTCTGGGGCTAAATACTCATACTGATGCTGGCCCCCTACTCCTAAAATTATTCTCCTTCATAGCACCTGTTTTTTCCTTCATAAAACTTACATGTTATAATTATACTTTTATTTATTTGTTTTATATTTCTCTCCCTAGACAGTATGCTCCATGAAGATTACAAGACATACATACCTCTTTAACCTACACCTGTACAAAACTGAACAAATGATTAACTAAAGGAGATCTATATTTTTTCAGAGAAAAAAAGAATCAAAGGTCAAAGGTCATGTATAGTATAATACCAATTTTGATGCAAATATATGTTTATACATAGAGAGATAAAAATAGAGGAAGATCTACTAGAATGTAAAAATTATCTTCTAATTGTTTTTTTTTATTATATATTTCTGGACTTTCCTAATTTCTCACAATGAGTATGTTTTACTTTTAAAATCAGAAACAGGGGCACCTAGATGGCTCAGCTGGTTGGGCATCTAACTCTTGGTTTTGGCTAGGATCATGATCTCAGGATTATGGGATCAAGCCCCACATGAGGATCCGTGCTCATGCAGAGCCTGCTCGAGATTCTCTCTCCCTCCTGCTCTCTTTCCCTTTCTTCCCCTCCCTCTTGTTTGCACACTTTGTCTCTCTCTTTCAAGTAAATAAATAAAATCTTAAAAAAAAAAAAAAAGAAACAAAACTTTTAAACAGTGTTACTGTTTTTTAATCCATTCTATTATGAAAAGTGAAATCTGGCAATAATAAGAAATCACATTATGACTAGTTAAGCTCATGGGAAATATGTTGGTTCTTTCCCAGAGGCTGGAATATATTAGCTATCAACCAAGTGATTAATCTTTTTGACTTGAAATGAAATTTGTCTCAGCTAATGCCTTAGACTACCAAATAAATTTCTAATTCCTTGGAAATGTATAGTTGCATATAATTATATGTGGATCAGAAAGGATTAAAATTTTAAGTAAAGACAATTATTAATCACATTTATCCATGGCATACACCCAGAAACAACTACTTGTATCCTAAAAAGTCTTCTTCTGAGTATCAACTATCCTGGATTGTCAGAAGCACCTACAAACCTGATTATAATAATCTCTGGCACAATGAATATATCCAAATATGTGGACAATCAAGCATCTTTACATAATTATACTGTATTAAGTTTTATTATCCCATAATTAGAAAAATGTGAGGAAAAATGTAGCAAGTTTTTTTTACTCAACAAGTATGAAAGTTTTCAGTCATTTGAAAAAAGTATGTAAACATTACTTTTATTGGAACACAAAACACTTTCTTTCAAAACTTTAGGCAAAAAAAAAAATTCACAATCAAGTCTTTGAAAGTTTTCCTCTATTTTATGCTTGAGCTAATCAGATAAATGCCTACTTTTCCAATTTAGGAACAAGTCCTGCAGAAAATGATAGAATGGAAATATTCCTGATTTCTAAATCAACTAATTGTTAAACTGCTTTGGAGGAGCAGTGCTAGTAGAACATTCATCTATTTATGGCACCAACCAGATGAATTGTTTTTGATAAAAATGTTCAGAAAGGTTTAGTTTATTGTGAAGGCCCAGAACAGCCACCCAGGTCATATTCATGTGTCAACTGAAGTCAAAATGATAAAGAAAGATGTCATCTGGACAATGTGTACTTGTCCAGATGTGCACATTTATAATTTGATCATATTAGAATTCTATCTTAGTGGTAGTGATATACAGAGCATGGTCTCCAGAAAGTAGACAAGAATACTAAATAAATTGAGTATTGAAAAACAATATTAAGATAAATTCAACTTAAAAAGCTCAGTTTAGCACTATACATACCCAATTTGCATAAATATTTTACAAAGTACAAGCATGCATGTGCACACATACACACGTGCACATACAACACTATTTGTACACATTTCCTCTTGAAAGTTAAATACTTGGATTACCAAAAAATCCATGGACCTCTTCCTCCAAGGGAAAGAGATATGGTTTGGTCATGTACCTTATTATCCAAGATTATTTTTTTTTCTTGGATCAAAGATCTGAAATTCACTTAATGATAAAAAGACAAGTGGAAAATCTGACGGCTTTATCTAGGTCTTACATTATTATACATCACTGAGATATATCTATAGATGTAAATGTGAATATAAATACATATACACACAGAAAGAAAGAAAAGCCACTTTCTTCTAGTAGCCTTTGTTTAAAATGGATATTTCACATAAGTTGCTTTTATTCACTTTTTTAGGGTGTTCAATCTTAAGGAATGAACATAAATCATTAACCAACAAAAAAAGGACACCTTGATCACATCCCTATAAAGATCACATATAAAATAAAGGATTAAACTCCACCAATTTTTAAAATTATAGTATTTTAAAATCTTAGTTAAAACATTTTAATATGATCTAAAAATAACAATATTTCAAGAAACTGTTAACCATGTCATTGCTTGTTATTAATTCTGTGATTAATGACATGTTTTATCATCTAAAGAGAAAAAAATGAAGTCAGTTTATCAAAGAGGTCCTTATTGGGGAATATGGGTTAATTTTTATCCTATATCAGTTAGATTTCCATATATGTGATGCAAAATATTATTAAATGAATTGAGCAGATTATTATTTTAATTTACCTTGTTATTTTAAATTCTATTTTTAAATTTAGATTATCTAAATTTAATTGAAAATGAACTTGAAAATGTAATCATACTAGCCCTGAAATTTCTGAATATTTAAAAGCAGTTCTAGACCACAGATGCACGATGAATGCTTTTGACTCACATTCGTTAGAAAGTAGGCAATTATTAACTTCATATACTCAAAACTAACTTTTGATTATTATCTTAAAAATCCTCCAAAGGAATAATTCCTAGATTTTTTTAGGAATTATTATATTCTATTACTTTCATAAAATTTTGCAACACACTTTCTCTCCTTCCTAAAATTCTATATGATAGACCTTTAGATATAATTTTAGCACTGATATTTTTAAATTCTTAATGTTTGTTTTTGTGAGTTTTATTCACTTTAGGGTTTTTTGGGGGTTGTTGTTGTTGTTGTTGTTGTTTCAAGAGCTTAGAAGGAAAATGGAAACATTGCAAAGCTAAGACTGAGAATTATTTTCACTCAAAAATGATGAGAACCAACTTTTGCTTTTGCCAATGGCAAATTAGGTTGTTTCAGACCAACTTTTCCCCTGAGAACAACTAGAAAAATCTGACAAAATTAAAAATAATCTTTTTAGAGTTACCAGAGAGCTAAAAAGTTATAGATGGGAAACCAAAAACCTGGAGGAAAGAGGAGCCAAAAAGGGGGCCCTGGATTTGAAAAAGAAGCAAACTAAACTGATTTCAGCAATCTCATCAAGCTGAGGAAGACAATGAAGTTTTTAAAAATCATCAAAGGAGTTAGATGCATGTTCACTATATTTCTTCCCACTTGTCAATATGTTTAAGGTTTTTTTTTAATTGAGGGATTTAAAAAATACAAAAGCAAAGATTTTAAGTTGAAATCCTAAGAGACTACACTGGATGAATCAGAAGATCAATCCTTAAGAAGAATGAAGCTCAGCTCAGAGTGAGTCAAATCTTTAACTGAATTAAGATAAACTTTTTCTAGCCTAGTTATCTCTCCAGAAGCAAAAGTAAACCCACTCTGGAGAAATATAAAATCATCCAAAGCCTCAAGTATATGGCTAAATTTTCTTACATAATATTCAGCAATTATTAACAGGCATGAGGACTTCTGCCTCTAGTTCTAATGCAGTCACTTGTAACAGACCAACATTCCAGTGGAGAACCAGAGAAGGTAGTAGATAAAATACAAAAATATGTTTGATATTATTGTAGAGATGCAAAGGCACCCACGAGCTGAAAAGCCCAATTCATTCTAGAGAGAAGGGAAGTTAATTAATGTGACCCCAACTTTTGCTTTGAACAAACAGTGACAAATTAAAAATCAACTTCATATAAAAATGGAGAGAGAAGCAAAGCCAGAAAATCTCAACAACGATGAGCCATACTTTTGAAGACTACACAACCGAACAGAGGTAGGAGCTTAGTGAAGTTAGTGAAGAAAAACTGTCTGAACCCAGACTTCACTAAAATTTCAGGGAAACTAAAGGTGTCAAGGTCCAATTACATACAAAATTACCATTAAAAAAGAGAGAGATTAGAGAGGAGAATAATTTCTCTACAGGAAATGAAAGAATGCCAAAAGATACAATCAAAAGCCAAACTAAAACTGTAGTATCTCAAGTAGAGCCAAAAAACATACTGACATGAAACAATTGCATAAATCAGAATTAGTAACACAGAGAAAGAGGTGAAATAAATCAAAGAGGAACTAAAGGTAGAATAAATAAAACAGCATCTTAGAACTGAAATAAACTAGTAAGGACACAAGAATAATCACAAGAGATAAAACCTTAACAGAAATTGTAAAGAAATATTTTTTGTTTTTAAGAACCAAAAATAAATGGGAAAATAAAAGGAGAGAAAGTATCAAATACTGAGTACAGGCAAACTGGACCCATCATATAATAACAGAAGTTCACAAAGAAGAAAATCATAACAAAGAACAGACAAGTATTAAAAACTGCAATTCATCATCACATGGCTTAAAGAAAGACAAAACTAGATTTTCTTCAGAGTCTTTGACAGAAATGTTTTATGACAAAAAATGAATAACATTTAATATACCTAACAAAAGAAATATAATCAAAAAATTGTATATTCTTCATATTCAAAGGGCACAAATTGTTGTTGACATAATGAAACCACATGAATATTGGTCCCATGAGCTCTTCTAAAAAATCTACTAGAGATTGAGCTTTAGATAACCAAAATTACTACAGAAATATTGACATATGGAGTGGTGGTGAGCATTACTTATAGAACTAAGACCCCATTGTGGCTAAAAGAGAGAAAATAAAGCATACAATGTCAACATAATTGATGTGATCTGATAATGCTGACAGAATGCAACATTATTCCAACTAAGAAGTGGAAAACCAAAGATCCAGGTGCTAAGCATCAATGGGTACTACACCAAAATAGAGAGAACACAAGACATCATTTGCCTCCTATGGAAAGTTCACACCATCACCAACACATTTGCTAAAAGAACTGAACCTATGTCTGATCAACCTCCTAATACAACTGTCAAATTATAGAAATATAGAGAATAGCAAAAGCATGATGAACTGCACCAAGAGTATATAGTCAATAAGACCCTGACTGTGGAAATCTATAGGTAAAATGGTCAGTTTCTAAGTTGTAAGAAAAGTTATAAGAAAAACAAAGGAACAAAGGGAAAGCTGTAGACTAAAAGAAACAGAAAATACATACCATTTTTTTTGAAATGTGCATGACTAAACTATAACGCTGAAAAATGCACACTTGGATAATAAAACCATAAACACATGCACACACACATGGATCATTACTCTTTGAAAACAGAGTGCTCTGTTTGGGAAGGTCGATGAAAAAAAATTCTAGGGTGCTGGCAAAGTTCTATTTCTTGACCTTGTTAATGGTTAGATGGGTGTTTGCCTTCTAATAATTCACCAAGGTTTTTATTTTTTGTATGGTTTTATTTGTTCCCAATAAACAAAAGAGAAAAGTGAATGCCAAATAAGGGCATCTCCCTGTAAAGAAAACGGAGACAATTATTGACAACATGACTGCAAAACTGCACCAGCATAAATTTTAAAGGGTTCTTCATACAGAATTAAAATGATTATTGAAGGAAACATACAAATGCACAAAGAAATGAAGAGCACCTCATACAGTCAATACATGGAAAATAGAAAAAGAATATTGATGATGTAAAATAATAATAAACTATCCTGTATGTTTACATCACATACAAAATTAACATTCACAATAATGATACCAAACATGGGAGTAGAGGCAAGTTAAAATGTATTAGGACTAAGCATTTTCTGGAAAACTGTAACAAAATTAACTTATCAGATTCTAAAATATCAAGAAACTTTTATGCACATGTTGAAATCTTTAGAGTAACTACTAAAAATAGTAAAAGAACGTAAAACTAACAGCCTAATATCGGGAAAAACAAGTAATGCTAAAAAATTATTGTCAGATCCAAAGAAGAAAAAAAATGAGGGATAAGGAATTTAAGACATGAATAAAATTTAAAAAGTAAAAAAGAAACAGTAAAAGGCAGATTTAAACTGAAATATATTGGCAATCCCACTAATTGTAAATAACCTAACACTTCCAATAAAATAAATATTATTGGTATAGATTTATTTTTAAGCCCAAGTGTCTGCTGCTTACTGGAAACACACTTTAAGTACAAAAACACAAGAAAACTAAAAAGTAAATCCAGGAGAAAAAAAGACTAACTGTGCAAACAAAGAAAAGAAAGCCAGATTAACTATTCAAATATCATGTGAAGTAGAATTTGGTAAATAGTTCCAGAGAAAGAGTAAAAGTCCTAAACATCCTGCTTCTGGAAGTAAAGAACTGCCTAAAGAATGACAGGGTTTTTATTTATTTATTTATTTATTTATTTATTTATTTATTTATTTATTTATTTATTTTTATTAAGTAGACTTTATCTTTTTTTATTAGTTTCTGAGGTATAATGTAGTGATTCATCAGTTGCATATAACATCCAGTGTGCATTATTACGTCAAGTGCCCTCCTTAGTGTCCATCACCCAGTTATCTGTTCTCCCCTACAACCTCCCCTCCAGTAACCCTCAGTTTTTCCTAGAGTTCAGCATCTCTTATGGTTTGCCTCCCTCTCAATTTTCATCTTATTTTATTTTTCCTTCCCTCCTGTATGTTCATCTGTTCTGTTTCTTAAATTCAACATATGCATGAAGTCAATGGTATTTGTCTTTCTCTAACTGACTTATTTCAATTAGCAGAATACACTCTGGCTCCATTCATGTCATTGCAAATGGCAAGATTTCATTCTTTTTTGATATATCACATTTTCTTTATCCATTCTTCTGTCAATGGACATCTGGACTCTTTCCATATTTTGGGTATTGTGAACATTGCCACTACAAACACTGAGGTGCACATACCCCTTTGAATCACTATGGTTGTATCCTTTGGATAAATACATTGTAGTGCAATTGCTGGACTGTAGGGTAGCTCTATTTCTAACTAACTTTTAGAGGAATTTCTATACTGTTTCCCTGAGTAGCTGCATCAGTTTGCATTCCCATCAACAGTGGAAGAAGGTTCCCCTTTCTCCACATCCTCGCCAACATCTGTTGTTTCCAGGGTTGTTCATTTTAGCCATTCTAACCAATATGAAGTGGTATCTCACTGGTTTTGATTTGTATTTTGACAGGGGCATTTTTTAAAACACACAGAAGCCCACTTGAAGGTGCTCCAATTTGTCAAATTTGTGAAAATTTGAGCTCCCAAATAAACAGTAATATATAAAAATCCATTGAAAAAGAATAAACGGTGAGTCTATGCTTATAAAATAAATTAATAAATTAAAAGTCTAATGAGGAAGGAGATATTTATATACTCTCAAACCCATCTCCCCACACACTCATCAACTACTTTCCTAACATAATTCCCAGAGTCTTCCCCCAAAATATTAACTACAAAAAAGGACTGTAACTTTTTGGTGGAGAAGGCTAGCAGACATTACTTTAATCAAGTGAGCAAAATTAACCTAACCAAAACTGGGACATATCAAAATCCTGTGCCACCAGATATGATACAACAAGAAGAGCACACAGTTATCACCTCTGTGATATTTCATCCAAAGTTGCACATGAGAGAAAATATCCCACAAATCAAAATGAGAGAAATTCTATAATGTAGGGGACATTTCATTTTCAAAAGTGTCAAGGTCAACAAAGGTAAGGAAAGATGAGGGAAGTAGTCAAGATCAAAAGAAACCCAAAAAAATGACAACTACTGCAACATGTAATTCTGAATGGAATCCATCTGCTTTAAAACATATTATTGGGACAAATGCTGAAAACTGATCTTATGATTTGATGGTAGTAACATGTCAATGTTAATTCCCTATGTCTCAGTATTATATTATGGCTATGTAGGAGAATATCCTTTGTGCAAAAAAGTATTCAAGGGCTATGGGTCATCATGTTGGCAACTTATTCTCAAATAGTCCAAAGGAAAAAAAAATTTTATATTTGCAACTTTCTATAAACATAAGATAGTTTCAAAATTTAAAAAAGTTTGAATCTAAAAGTTAACAAAAGTACAACATACCAAAAAAATGGTAGCCTAAAATGCATGTAATAGAAAAGACAGAGGACTAAAAATAAATGTTTAGAAACAGAATTTAGAAACAGAACAACAAATTAAATCCCCAAAATGTGGGGAAAAGTAACAAAGATTATTGCAATAACCAATAAACTTTAAAAAAACTAAAAAAAAAATCAATAAAGGCAAATGTAGATTCTTTGAGAAGACTAATAAAACTGATAAACCTTAACCTTAATCAAGAGGGAGAAAAGAGAGAAAATGCAAATTATCAATATCAGAAAATAAAAAGAGCATCATTATAAATCATACAGAAATTAAACATAACAGTATATTATAAGAAACTCTGAAAAAAAAAGAAAAAAAAGAAACTTTGTGCCAATAGATTTGAGAATTTGAGTAAGACTAATGAATTCGTGGAAGAACATAGCATACAAAACTGACAGAAGAGGAAATGGAGATCTTGAGTAAGAAAGGAAATAAATCTGAAGTTAAAATATCCCACAAAGAAATATCTAGGCTAAGAATACTTTAACAGCAAAATGTTCTAAACATTTTAATTAAGATGACATTAACCTTTCATATATTCTCAGAGAACAGAAACAGTGGAAATACTTTCAAGCACATTTAATGAAGCCTACCTAACCTAAGTAACAAAATCTGAAGTCTATGACAAGAAAGGAAATTTATAGATCAGTATCACTCATAGCATAAATTCAAAATTCTAATACATATTAGCAAACCATAGCACATAATATATTTAAAAGGTAAAACATTATGAATCAATAGGTTTTACTCCAGAAATAATATTTATTTTAATTGAAAACCCAACATGTAATTCACCACATTGACAAAATAAAGAAAAATCATATAAGCATCTCAAAAGATGCATACATGAAAACTTGACCCTTAAGATCAGGAATAAAACAAGGATGCTTCCTAATACCACCTTTATTCAACACTGTACAAGAAGTACTTATAGTGCAATAAATATCATGATTAGATAGGGAAAGATAAAACTCTAATGTGCAGATCAGCATAATTTATGCAGAAAATTTTTAAGACTCTACAAATTATCATTAGTAAATTGAGCAATGACACTTCAGTTATTACCCAAAAAACAAATTATATTTTATATATCTCAATAAAAAAAATGAAAAATGCTGCTACATTAAAATCAAAAATATTAAGTTACTAAAATGAAGTCCAACTAAAGATATACAAGAGCTCCACATAAAAATACTATAACATATTAAAAGAAACTAAAGAAAAATAATTAGAGGGATATCCATTTTCATACATCATAAGGCATACTATTTTACATATTTCAATTCTCTGAACTTGATCTACAGTTTCAAAACAATCTTAGATCTCAGTGTGTCTCTGTGTGTGTGCATGCTCATGTGCATATGTATGTATGAAGGAGGAAAAAAATTCCAAAATTTCTGTAGAAAGGTAAAAACCTAAGAATATCCTAGAGCAGGGTTCAGAAAATTACAGCCCCTGAGCCAAATCTGGCCTGCTGCCTGTTTCATAAATTAAGATTCATTGAAGCATAGCCATAATCAAGCATTCATGTATTGTCCATGGCTGCTTTCATGCTACATTGGCTAGAGAGACCATAGGGCCATCTAGCCTAAAATATTTATGCATCTCTTATTTATCTGGTCCTTTACAAGAAAAAAAAAAAATGCTAACCCTTGGCATTGAAAATCTTGAAAAAAAAAAAAAACTACAAAGCACCAACAACCAGATTTAGTTATTAAAACAAAGTATACCATAATAGAAATCAAAAAGGGCCCTCACATATAGTCATTTCATTTATGATAATGGTGATATGATTGCATAGTAGGAAAAGGAAATCTCTTTAATAAATGCTCCTGGATCAATTAGATACCACATGGAATCAAAGTAAATTTTACTTCAAGCCATATCCAAAAATTAATCTCAGAGGAAGTATAAATCTAAATATGAAAGTTAAAACAATAAAACTTCTAGAATATAACATTGAGGAACATCTTCATGGCCTTCAAATAAGAAAGTATTCTAAAACAAAACAAAAGCACAGCTCATAAAGGAATAGACTACTATGTTGACCTAAATTAAAATTAAGAACTTCTGGGATGCCTGGGTGGCTCAGCGGTTGACTGCCTGCCTTCAGCCCAGGGCGTGATCCTGGAATCCCAAGATCAAGTGTCACATCAGGCTCCCTGCATGGAGCCTGAGTCTCTCTCTGACCATGTCTCTGCCTCTCTCTCTCTCTCTCTCTCTCTCTCTCTCTCTCTCTGTGTGTGTGTGTGTGTGTGTCTCTCATGAATAATAAATAAAATATATTTTTTTAAAAAAGAACTTCTGTTCACCAAAATACAGAGCTCAGAGAGTAAAAAACAATGCTACAAAAGGAGACAAAACATTTTCAGATATATTAGCAACAAAAATTCCTATCCTAAAGATACAAATAACTCCTAAAAATCAATAATTGGAAAAACAGCTGAGCATGCCCAACATAAAAGATAGCCAAATGATCACTAGGCCTACCAAACGATGCTCAGTCAGATAGCAGGAAGTTAAAATCCAAACAAGATACCTTTGCACACTAACCAGAATGGAAACATTAAAAAAAAAAAAAACTTAACAATAGAAAGCATTAACAAGAATGCTCCGCCATGAGAATGGCAGATGGAAAATGATTTGGTGGTATGTACTGAAAATGAAAATATGCACAACAATGGAAGCATCACAATCCCTGATTTCAAACTGTATTACCAAGTTAGTAATCGAAACAAAAACCAATAGATCAGAATAAAGAGCCCAGAAATCAACCTATGTGTATCAATTAATTTACAACAAAGGAGCCAAGAATAAACAATGGGGAAAGAATTGTCTCTCCAATAAACCATGGGAAAACTGGACTGTCAAATGCAAGAGAATGAAACTCTTATACCGTATGCAAAAACTAATCAAAAACAGTTAAAGACTTGAATGTAAGACCTGAAACCATAAGATTCTTAGAAGAAAACAGAGGCAGTAAGCAACCTGACACAGGTCTTGGTGATAATTTTTTGAATCAAACAAAAAATCGAAAATAAACAAGTGGAAATGCATCAAACTTAAAAGTTTCTGCACAGCAAAGGAAGCCATCAAGAAATCGAAAAGACAACCTACTGAATAGGAGAAAATGTTTACAAATCATATACCTGATAAGTGACTAGCATCCAAAACATATAAAGAACTCATTTAACTCAATAGTAAAAAAGAAAAAAATTAATCCAATTAAAAATAGGCAGAGGATCTATCTAAACAGACACTTTTTCCAAAGACACACAGATGGCCAATAGGTGCAAAAAAAGGCACCCAACAACACTAACCATCAGGGAGATGCAAATAAAAACTACAGCGAGTATCACTTTACACCTGTCAGAATGGTCTTATCAAAAAGTTAAGAAATTGCTAGTATTGGGGAGGACGTGGATAAGAGGGGAACCCTTGTGCATCGTTGGTAGGACTGTAAACTGGTGCAGTCACTATGGAATACAATATGTAAGGTCCTCAAGAAATTAAAAACAGAACTACCATATGATGCAGCAATTTTATTTCTGGGTATTTACCCAAATAAAACAAAGATACTAACTCAAAAAGATATGTTCATTGCAGCATTATTTACAATAGCCAAGATATGAAAACAACGTAAGTGTCCATCAATGAATGAAGGGATGAAGAAGTGACATCTCTATATATCTATATATTCTATATAGATATATTATACTATTCTACATATAATAGTATATATCTCTCTATATATAATATTCTAATTTATATGTATCAGAATGTTATTCAGCCATAAAAAAGAAGGAAATCCTGCCATTTGTGGCAACATGAATGGACCATGAGGGCATTATGTTAAGTTAAATAAGCCAAAGACAAATATCGTATGATCTCACTTATATGTAGAATATTTTTTAAATAAACTTTAAAAGCTCATAGGTATTATGCTGAGTGAAATATGTCAATCAGAGGAGGACAACCATCACATGGTTTCACTCATACGTGGAATGTAAGAAATAGTGAAAGGGATTATAAGGGAAGGGAAGGGAACTGAGTGAGAAAAAATAGAGAGGGAGACAAACCATGAGAGACTTCTAACTCTAGGAAACAAAGAGTTGTGGAAGGGGAGAAGGATGGGGATATGGGGTAAACTGGGTACTGGGCACTCAGGAGGGCACTTGATGGGATGAGCACTGGGTGCTACACTGTATGTTGGCAAACTTAAATTTTAAAAATAATTAATTAATTAAATTTTTTAAAAAACACTCATAGGTACAGAGAACACATTGGTGGTTGCTGCCAGAGGCAAGGGTGGGGTGTGAAAAATATGAGTGAAGGAGGTCAAAAGGTATCAACTTCAGTTACAAAATAAATAGATCATGGGATATAATGCACAGCATGGTGGCTATAGTTAGTAACAAAAAAATGTGTGTATTTGAATGTTGCTAAGAGTAAATCTTAAAAGTTCCTATCACAAGGGAAAAAATTGTAGCTATATGTGGTGACAGATGTTAATGAGATTTATTGTGGTAATCATTTCACAATATATATAAAAATAGAATTATTATGCTGTACCTTTAATATAATGTTATATGTCAATTATATCTAAATTTTTAAAAAATGAAAATATATATAACCTATGGCTTAGAAATTTTACTCCTACATATCAAACAATAAGAATAATAAATATAGGTCAGCCCGGGTGGCTCAGTGGTTTAGCACCGCCTTCAGCCCAGAGTGTGATCCTGGAGACCCAGGATCGAGTTCCACGTCAGGCTCCCTGCATGGAGCATTCTTCTCCCTCTGCCTGTGTCTCTGACTCTGACTCTCTCTCTGTGTCTCTCATGAATAAATAAATAAAATCTTAAAAAAAAAAAAAGAAGAAGAAATATATAAATAGGGATGCCTGGGTGGCTCCGTGGTTGAGCATCTGCCTTTGGCTCAGGGCATGATCCCAGCCTCCAGGGATTGATGGAGTCCCACATCAGGCTCCCCTATGTCTCTGCTTCTCTCTATGTATCTCCCATGAGTAAATAAATAAACATCTTTAAAAAAAAAAAAGGGAGAAGTACAAGAATGTTCTAATCAGTTAATCATAATATGCAACAACTGGGAACAACCCAAATGTCTATCCAGAGTAGAATGGATAAATGAATTGGGGTATATTCATAACATAGAAAACCATACGGCAAAAAATAAAACCAAAGTATTTATTACCACATGCATGGAAAGACTATCAAAGCATAATTGTGAGTTAAAGAAACTAGACACAAATAAATATATACTACGTCATTCTATTTATATAAGGCGTAAGAATGGAAAAAATTACTCTATAGTGTTAGAAACCAAGATAGTGGTTTAATTTGGGAGAAGAGAAGGCCACAATCAATTGCTGGATTGCTAGAAGGTTCTATTTATTGATCTAGGTGGTGGTTACATTATGTATTCACATTTAATAAATTATTGTGTTGTATTATTTTCCCCCTTATTTGGGTATGTTTTAATTTCAATAAAAAGGTATATTAAAAACAGAACAGAAATTCAGCCATAATAAAAAGGGAATTAATTCTGCCATTTGCAAAACAACATCGATGAAATTTAAGGGCTTTATTCTAAGTGAACTAAGTCAGTCAGAAAAAGATAAATACTATGTGATCTCATTTACATGTGGAATCTAAAAAAACTAAACTCATAGAAACAGGACAGATTTGCAGTTGCCAGGGGAAGCAGGAATGGACAAAAGTGGTCTAAGGGGTACAGAGTTCCAGTCATAAAATGAGTAAGTTTTGAAAATGTGATGTACAACATAGTGACTGTAGTTAATAATACTATATTAAATATCTGAAAGCTGCTAAGAGAATAGATTTTTAAAGTTCTCACCACAACACACACACACACAAATATATAGATGATAGATAGATGATAGATAGATAGATAATAGATGATAGATGATAGATAGATAGATAATAAATAGATGATAGATGATAGATGGGTTAACTCACTTTAGTAATCATTTTGCAATATATATATATATATCTAATTACTACATTGTACATTCTAAACTTATATAATGTTACACATCAATTATATCTCAATAATTTCTTTCCTGAAAAAAAAATTCAAGAGACCAAAATTATTCTGGATTTGTTTTTCAAGTAATAACCAGCAAAATTCTATTGAAAGTATGATTCTCATTCAATTAGTCACAGTATATTCATAGAGTTAAAAGACTTTAACTGAGTCATATAAAGAAAGGACAACTTAAATTAAGCCACAGCTTCTAATCATCTGTAGCCAGGAATATTTGTAAAACTACTTCATGTCCTTTTCTAAACAAAGAGACTTCAAGGCTCAAAGATCTCTTTCCAAAACTAGTATGTCTGACTTTGGGAACGCAAATGTATAGAGTATTTTCCTGAGGGGCACACAAAATATTTTTGCTAAAATAGTAATGCCTTAAGACTGACTACATGTATCACGGAAGATATTGGTATTACAAAATTCTTTCAACCACAGGCCACACAAGTGTTCTTGTAAGAGAACTTCAAACTTTTTTTTTTTTTTTAGTAAGTGAAAAGAGTTTAATGAAGCCTCAATGGTTTAAAGGAAATTAAATGGAAACTTTTAATCCTAATTGTTTTTCATCTGACATGCTTTAAGGAGTCTTTTTAAACTGATAAGAAACAATGAATAGGGAAAGAAAACCTGCTAAAATCTTTTAGAATTTACACGATTCTTATTCTACTACAAGAAAGCATTATTTGGTACAAGGTGTATTTGTGGATGTACATGTATATATATATTATCCGGATCATGTTGTGCTATGTACAGGTCTTTACAATTCTTCCTGAAGGTTAAAACAGTTCATTAGAATTCAAAATGCGTAATCCTCTGTAAGTTGGCACTTGCTGGGCTCTTGTCAGCACTGGTACTGGCGTGTTCTATTGCAGCCCAGCTCCAGCCTGTTACAATCGCCTCAGTGAATTGCAGTGAAGTCAAGATATATATTGTGAGAATCCTTTAAATGTCTATGAGAAGAATATAATCCCTGCAGATTGAGTGTTTCACAGTATTCAGTCATTAAGATATTTCTTTTAAAAAAGAGAGAAGCAAACTAAACAAAACAGACATGTTCATTTGCTCTACATCATGAATCCTATATGGGAAGAGGGTGTCATACAGGACCCTCCTCCGAGGCTTAGCAACAGTGCCTGCCTAAAGATTGTGGGGAGTTTTCTGTCTTGTATCAATAACCTTAGATGGTTCACTCTAGTATTCCTATAAGACAAAAAAGGAGAGAATGAAATCAGTGCCCCTTAAGCTTCAAGGACTGTATATATTTTACATGGAGGCTGTTTAATTCAAGTTCCAAAATATGTAGTTAAAAGTCATGATAAGGAGCTGCAGAATAAATCCTGGGCTCTCATAACTAGTTAGTAACCACACAAATGTTCTCATTTGAAAAACGTGACCTTCTTCCAACTCCTAATTTTGAAACCCTGAGAGTTAAGTGTGTGCCTAAATTTGAGGGTCTCCTCAAATTTATCCTTCCAGCAAATATTAACTGGCACCTTCTAAGAACAAAGACCTATAGTGCAGGAGGTTGACCTTAACGGAGCACTAAGTTAAGGGAATAAGTTCACAAAAAAGACCTTGATGTTTGTTGAATGATATAAAGTAGAAAGTGACAAGGACTATGAGAAAGATACAGAAATTATAGGATTTTAATGGTGCAAGGTGGAAGTTCTAGTCATGAAACAGAAAAGTCTAAGAGGTAAGGTACCATTTAAGCTGGACTGTGAACAATATTCTCATCCTTTCTGAATATGTTTGTGTGTTTATATATTATACATATATGATTCAGTATGGAGAGGAATGGCTCAAAAGCAGAGACAATGTCAAACTATAGTAATCAACAGGTGGCAGTAGATTTACCGTCAAACCATGATCGCTGTGAATTATATAAACTTCACTTTCCTTTTTGTCATCACATAGAGATGTGATGAGAATCTAAAACCTAGAGAATCTAAAACCAACTCTATAATTTTCAATGTTTAAGAGTAATTCACAAAATAGAGTGCCTATGGACAACTAAAATTTAACTCAAATAAGTTAATTGCAACATTTTCAGAACCTCTCAAAGTGAAGTGTGCATCCTCAGGGATAATACTTTCCCATTTCCACTTGCCACTAAGAGGTTTTCATATTTTCATGATCTGTGGCACTTAAGTATCATTTTTAGCACCAAAATTGTTAGGCACTGAAATATAATTTTAGTTTTAAAAGATCAATTACTTCAAGAGCTTTTGATAATTCACAATCATTAGAATTTATAGAAGACATGCAGGTAATTCTAACAGTGTCAGATATAATTTTAAAATTGCAGATTTCAACAGATCAATTTAAATATTTTTTTCTACCTCTTCATTTGGAGCCTTTGTTTCAATACAGTTTCAGTTCTTTTTTCTTTTTTTATTACTTCTTACTATCTAAAGGTAATTTATCCCAGAACATAAAATCATATAGCTAGTTACCACATACTTTTCCAGAATACAGCTAAATTCAAACACAAAGACAACCAACCACTCTATTACTGACATAGTGTTGAAACCTAAATCAGTGCAGTGATAGTGTAGACACACAGGAGTTGCTGGTGACATTCTCCAAATATATTAGATGCTCCTTGAGGAAGAATACTGTTTTAAAACATTTTCCACCACTGCAGCTACATAACAGGCACCAAAAAAAAATATCAAATTGATAAATGGGTGGATACATTTAAAGCTATTAATAAAGTATCAATAATATTGTTTTACTTGTCTGATTCCAAATATCCTGACCATAGTTACCAGAGTGGTTTTTTGCTGTTATCTTGTAAAATAATGTTCAATACTTGAAAAATAGTTGGAAGAGCTGATAAAACAACTGGAAAACGCTTTTGAACTCTATAGTCTCATAAAAAAGCAGGTTGTAAGGAAATTAGGAGTTATTGAGTCCAATTTCACTCCTGATTAATTAGTCTGCTCCTTTTTGGATACTTTCAGAAACAGGACATCCTGGAACAGCACACAATTCCAGGAAACCCACTCCACCGTGGAATATGCTAAATGTTACAAAGGTCTTCCTCACAGTGGATAAAACAACATCTCTTTATCTCTTCATCCTCTCAGCCACATTCTTTGTTTCCTTCTTTTTTGTTTCAATATCAAGTGAGTGTACTCCCGTTTCTAACTGAAAATACCGTTAAGAGTTTGAAGACATTTATTATGAATAGTCAGCGTCTTTGCATTTTTTTAGATTCAACATTCCTTTATTCATGTGGGATAGCTTCTATCCCCCCCTTCAAGATGCTAGCCCTCCTAAAATACACGGTTGGCGTTTTGATGATCTTCAAGAACTAAACAAGTCACACTGCAGATCTGCTCACACCAGAGCAAAATACAATAGCATTTGATTGAATCACGTGAAACTGCCAACACGCAACCATTTTTGACCTACAAAAATGACAATTTCATGTAGTTCAACATAATAGCATTATCTCCTTTGATGTAAGCACTGCACATCCATCAATGCATCCTCAGATTGCATTAGCTTTTTAGCAGCTGTGTAACACCACTGCTTCATATTAGGTTTGAGGCCAAGTAAATCCCATAGGTCATTTTCCCATCAACTGCTGGGCTTGTGCAATGAATTTTACAGAATTTTATAATGCAGGAATTTACTTACCTGACTAGTTTTGTTATCCTTGTACAAGTTTTTTGATGTCTTAGAGTCCCATTCTATCCTTAATCATATAATGTTTCGTGTTTGCCAGACACTGTTATCAGAGGGTTCATACTGGATCTTTACAACCACTATATGAGCTAAAATCATATCATTGCTCACACCGCAGATGAGGAAACAGACACTGAGAGGTCGAGTGCATTCCCTTAACTACTACATAACTTGTCTCAAAATAAGGAAACTGTCGGCTTGATAGGATGAGCACTGGTTGTTACACTCTGTGTTGGCAAACTGAATCTAAATAAAAATAAATTTTTAAAAAATAAGGAAATTGTCAGGAACCTGGGTGGCTCAGTGGATGACCATGGTCCTGGGGTCCCTGGATGGAGTCCTGCATCAGGCTCCTGCAGGCTGCTTCTCCCTCTGCCCATGTCTCTGCCTCTCTCTGTGTGTCTCTCATGAATAAATAAATAAAGCCTTTAAAGAAAACTAAGGAAACTGTCTTTCTCAAATGATTTTGTGGTGATTTAACAATACATATAATGTGCTTAATTTTTTTCACACCTATCCTTCATCCAGCAAGCACAATTAGCTGCTAAATACAATGGATTTAGCTCCTAAATGCTTGTCTCTTACATCTGGCACTTTCTTTCTATTCTTCCAGACTATGCTCCAGTTTTTAACACTTTTAATTCTTCTGAAATGCTGTCTATTGAAATTGCCTCTTAACTGGTTTCTCTTCATCTTCATCCATCTGTTCCTATCCACACTATATAACTCTGGGTCCTATTTCTCATCGCTTTCTCAATTTCTACTTTGTTTTTATACCCTCTTTGAGTATTATTCCCCCTTACTAGCTCTTTTTACTCCTTCGAGGAGAAAAAATAAATAAACAAGCAGAATATTGTTTTCTGTTTTATTATTATGCTGTTTTCCCTACACAATAGGCCTTCTTTCCTGTATCATTCAGAGGCAAGCTTAAATAAGTAAGAATAAAGCTCAAAAATCAATTTACAGAATTTCCTTCCATTAATAAAACCAGAATGTGAATGTTGGGATCAGATCAGAATTCTGCAAAGCAAGGTGATCTAACAGCAATAGCTCTGGAGCCAGATGGTTGGGGTTAAAATTCCCACTTTGTTAGTGATAACTGGGTAACTTTCATCCTGTCACTTAAGCTTTCTGTGCTTCAGTTTCCTCAAGTGTAAAATAAGGATTGCAATAGCATCCTCTCTTAAGGTTATTGTGCAAACAAGAAATTAGTCAATATGTCTAAAAGGCTGAGAATAGTAGTTAGTCATTATTATCATCAAAGATCTTGTGTAGGTGATAGGAAAACCTCATCACTAGGGATCTGTGTTGGTCCAGAGGCCTGGTCCAGTACCTTATGAATATTTAACTCAGATCCTTTATTGGTCCCTCAAGTAATGTTATTTTCTGAACACTTCTAGCAAGTGTCCATTCCCAGCTAGCCTGACCCCTATGGTCAGTCAGGAGTTGCACTGGATTGCCCCAGGGCTCAGAGAAAGGAAATTTTAGAGCAAATGACAAGAGACACCATATTGTTTTGAAAAATAATCAGAGGAATAATTAGAGAAACAAGAGAGAGGAGTATGGACTCAAGAGAATGTTCTAACAGAGAGGACAAAAGATAACATAGGTCTGGGTGAAAGAGGTGGCTCATTTGAGATTTTTTTTTCTTTAACCAAAGAGAATTCACACCCCTGGAAAACTGATCAATAAGGAAGGTAAGGGAAAAAAGTCAAGGATGGCTGCAAAAGTAGCAGTTTGGTATTTTGGCTGGTGATATTATTAGCTATACGTGGAACAAAGAAGCAACAGCCATAGGGTAGAGCTGAGTTTACTTTTGGATATGTCGAATTTGACATAAAGCTCAAATAACCATATGGAAATGTCTAGAAGCAATTAAATATGGGAAACTGGTACTCAGTATCCCACTGACCCATTATCAGTAGGGACAATTTTTGAATTGGTTTACTCTGCCAGTTTTGAGAATAAATTACAATGACCTATTCTTACCTCTATGTCACAGTTGAGACACACTGGTAAGATGGCTGGCTGCAAAGCAATCTATGGCAACAAATAGCACAAATCTCACTGGGGAAATCTCACCAGAAACTGTAACCTCATTAAAACAATGTACTAACTTCCTGGGATAACCAGCAACTACAAGCAGATAGAAATACCTCCTATTTTAATATGTCCCTCTCCCCTTTGGTAATCATCCTTCCATTTGAAGAACATGGAGATATTCTAGAATATAAATTAACTGAAATAACGGTTCTGCCTCCTTGCTTTTATTTCTTTTATTTCATTAAACAAAATATGCTTGTATTAGGAAACTACGTTTCTACTTTATTTTCAAATAATAAGTTACAAACTGGCAAAATTCAGGTGATAGTTGATATCAAGTACCACACTTAAAACCCTTTAAAGCAATATTTTGGGATGCCTGGGTGGCTCAGTGGTTGAGCTTCTACCTTCAGCTCAGAGTGTGATCCCAGAGTCCCGGGATCAAGTCCCAAATCAGGCTCCCTGCATGAAGCCTGCTTCTCCCTCTACCTGTGTCTCTGCCTCTCTCTGTGTGTCTCTCATGAATAATAAATAAAATCTCTTAAAAAAGCACAATATTTCATAAAAATCAGCAGTTGACCTCTAAAAGTGAGACTAAGTCTAGACTTCAATTTTGTAAGGATTGCAACACATTAAATTTACTTTAGACTGAGGAAAATAGAAGTTTCAAGGCCAGAATATTCTAAAGGAAGATCATAAATCATACAAACATTGAGGGTTATTAAAAACAAACACAAAGAGTACTTTCATAAACTAAAAAAATGCAATCTTTGTGTTGAAGAAGACTAAAAATCATGGAAGTACCATCCTGACCAAACTGTAACTTATACCATATTTTCCAGCACAATGATATTTTAAAAATTTTTAATGCTTACCTCTCTCCATTCTTTATTTCCAACTCCTTGTACATATAAGACACAAACTACAAAAGATCAAAAAGTAAATATATGAATATCTTTTTATAAATATATGAATGTATACAATTTATTTTTCAGCCTTCTAAAAGCGACATCAAAATGATTTCCTAATTCCTAGCCTTACTCTTATAAGAAAATCACTAGTAAAACATGAAATAACTAAAAAATTTGTAAAGAAACAAAAAATTACATCAGATCTTTAGAGCCTAACATGTATAGACCTAGGCACAAAAACATATGATAATTATTTGCTAATTTCTTCATCTACATTATGCTACAGATATATATATAAACTTTTAACTATAATTTAACAGTTTGAAATATTTGTTAGACATAAGTCAATCTCTTCCTAAGATATCCATAATGCACAAAGCCATCACAAGGAGGAGGATGGAGTATATCATACTTTACATTTAATATTTGCAACCCCCCCCCTCAATATCTGTAAACACATAAGAAATCCTGTCAACCACAAGAGGAACTCACAAAAAGAGAAATGAAGTCTTTAGGGTAAAGATTCATGGATTTAAAAAAGTCCCACTCATTTGTCAAGTGAGCCCCAGGAATTTTAAAAACTCACAAATTGTAATGCCTTTTCCCCAGTGACTACCTCAAGAATGCTAACATCTCCCAAAACCTCCCCCTCTAATTATCCCATATCTGCCCACATCTTTGTAGGGATGGAGAGCGGCAGGATATAAATTTCTAACACTTGTTGATTTACACATTATTGCTGCTGTCTTCTAATTTAAACTTTTTTATTTTACAGGTTATCTCCAATTTTTTAATATACATAATTAGGAATCAAAAAAATTCAGTTCATCCAAGATGATATATATTTCCTTAGTTATGCATGCCTTTATATACTCTTTATTTACAAAAAAGAAGGAAAAGTTTAACACTGGGGCTAAATCACTTAAAATTATAGCCTATTGTGATCACCTTTCAAATATAATTTCTATCAGATAGCCATACCATGAAGTTTTAATTTCAAAGTGAACTGTCTTACATTTGCATTTCCATCTTATTCTCAAAGTGCTAAGCGATTCCCTCTCCTTAGCTAGACTACTGCCCACGTAGATGAGAATGCAGGGCTTGAGACCATCCCATCTTGCTTCCTGTGCTTTAAAACACGTATTTAGGCAAAGACTGTAAGTTTCATACAATTTTTGCAAAAATCAAGTAGGAAAAATAAGTAGACTGCTTCAAAAAGCAAGTAATAGATACCTACTTGGATCAGATTTAGAGAATGTGTCTCTGTCAAGAAGATTCCTGTTGAATAAAGGGAAATGTTAGATGAATAAAAGAACAAAATATTTCTATAAATACATAAATATATATACAACTTTGTATGTATTATACATTTAATATATATGTACAGTACATATTATATCTGTGATATATGTCTGGATTGTGTATTATATGTGTTATATATGCATATTATATATACATGACTAAATAAAAATTTGTTAAAGATCTGCTTATACTTATTCCAAGTACATATCACTTAGGTTTAGGAAGCCGGGGTGAGGAAGGCCTGTTTGCTCAGCCTTGTGCTGCAGCTGGGTGATGACAAGACTCTCCACATTCTAAGATTAAAATCTGAGAGATTTAACTGTTTCAAGTTTCCTTTTATTCCTTCATTAATCAGTATACAGATGGTCAGAAATGTTTCCTGAATTGAATTATGGGTTGTTGCTGATGCAAAATTCTTTGAGATTCAGAGCCCATGATCACATTAGTCCACACAATTAGAAGGCAACAGTGAAGCACCAATATCTATTGACATTTCTGTGATATCAATTTGGAGGAGTTTTATGTTGCTACTGTGGTTTGGGAATCTAAAATGAACCTACATATCTTTATTTAAGATTTTTTCAGCAGAAGAAAAATATAAAAGGTAGACGAGGCCATTATTAGCATCTATTTATTCTCATTTACAGATAGTCCCATATCTAAACCAGAATAAAAATGGAAAATCAGAAGCTGTGAAAGTCTGGATTCCTCTGGTATTGGGGTATCCTGTTGACCTTCAATGCTAGTAATGCAGTCCTACGCTTTATGCTCATAACAATAACCCTGAGTAATCAAAAAAATTAATTCAGTATGCCCTGATTAATAAGACAATTGGAAAAATTTCCATGTAAGACAGATTTTTCTTCTAAAAAGTGATAATTTGAGGCTATACCCTCATATGAAAAAATTTGGCAACCTAGAATGATGACTTGAATGTTCCGAAAGTTAAATTTGTCCTCCTTATTCATCCTTTATTAATTAGTAATAACTTGTAAGAACAAATTACATTTTTATGCTTCATACTTATACTAAAAATCTCATGTTTAAACTGTCTTATTCCTCCACCCAGGACTATTGCTCATGTGCACTTATCTGGTCTGCCCATGGTATTTGAAAGGCCTTTTTTTCTTTTTAAAGATTTTATTTATTTATTCATGAGAGACAGAGGAGGGAGATAGAGACATAGGCAGAGGGATAAACTCCATACGGGGAGCCCACTGGGGGACTCGATACCAGGACCCCAGGATCATGACCTGAGCCCAAGGCAGGTGCTCAACCACTGAGCCACTCAGACATCCCTGAAAGGCTTTTTTAAATATCAATGTGATATCCTTTCTTACTTCAGGTTCTCAAAAGTTACTGATTCCCTGGAATCACTATACAGTAAGAAAATAAAAATAGTCAACAGAACAATGCAGCACAGACCAAAAAAGTTTTAAATGACATTCTGTCTTGAAATATTCCTAAAAAGAAGAGAAAATATCAGACATATTTATATTTGGAATTAAGTCAGCTTCAAAGACCACTAGTCAGAAATCAAATTAAAATAATCCTTCTGTACCCTAAGCAGACACTATGACTCCAGTAATGGTTAGCAAGCAGTAAATTAAGACATTTCCATTTGGAAAGTTGCTCCAATATATATTTACAAGGGTGGTTATACATTTAAGTGGAAGTTCTTCACCGCTCCCATATCCCCAGCCTCTTGCTCATTAGTGTCCTTACAAAATGTAATTCAGCTCTTTCTCTCAGAGTTCATGATAATCGAGGAGATAACAGTGCAAAATACTGCAATGTAGTTGGACTCAAAAACTATTTTGTTATACACATATTTAAAAGAAAAACAATGTGATTGCAGTGCCTATATATCTTTTTTTAAAGACCTATAATTTTTAACCTCAAATATGGAATAATGGATTTTTATCAACAATAAAGATAAATATTTTTAACCATATAGACTCTACAGGTCACATTGTTTCTTCTAACCACTGTGACCCATAATATACATGGTAAGGTGAAAAATAAACAAAAAAGAAACCTTAGATCCTATATATGACAGAAAATAAAACTCCATAATCTCTTTATAAATTAGCCCGTGAAATTTGTAATTAAACTTCCTCATTGCCGCTTGACAACAAATTCATCAATAAAATTCAAACATCGAAGTTTGGAAAGGCAAACATCCTTTAATAGTATATATGCTATCAAAGACCAGTGATTATGAAAATGCATCATAAAGTTTGGGTTGATGATAGAAATGAAGATTTTTACTTTTTCAACATTCTAGTAGGAATACAGCACATTCACATTAAGTAAAATAAGACAGGTCTTACTGTGAAGGCTGTTTTTTTTTTATTTTTATTTATTTATGATAGTCACACAGAATGAGAAAGAGAGAGGCAGAGACACAGGCAGAGGGAGAAGCAGGATCCATGCACCGGGAGCCCGACGTGGGATTCGATCCCGGGTCTCCAGGATCGCGCCCTGGGCCAAAGGCAGGCGCCAAACCGCTGCGCCACCCAGGGATCCCTGAAGGCTGTTTTATACACAAGAAACTAAGCTGAGAATCAGAGACCGAATAAATGAGTAAGAACACGCTCATCCCAGTACAGATTCATCCAGTAGAGTCAGCCCTTATGAACCTAACTTCTTCGTTCTTCACAAAATGCCACACTGTCTGGAAAAGTCCAGAAGAAACAACTTATTTTCCTGTAAGTGTTGGAAATATGGAAAGCCTCCTCCCACCCCATTATACCTATTGGTTAAGTCACTAGAGTATAAAAAAAAAAAAAATTCCCATCCAAAGACCAATACTAAGAGCAATCTGACTATAGGACAAATAGAAGACCAAACATAATTGTAAACATTCACAGAAAAATATCTTTGTTTCCTACATGAACCACTGTAAACACACACACACACACACACACACACACACACACACACACAGCACTCATTAGCTTTTATGTGGGAAAGTTACTCTTCCTTCCAGGGGGTTGTCATTTGCCTGAGCCAGAATGCCTATAATTTTATAATGTGATGTTGTACTTCAACAGTAGGTTAGAAATCCTGAATGCATCTTTCTATTCTGTAAATCTGCAGCCAAAACAAGGAAGAGAGTACAGTCCTGAAAAGAAATTATGGAAAAATACTGTATATGAGTAAGAAAATTTACAGGAAGAAAAAACCTAATCAAAATTATAATCTGTGAATTGCCTGAGTTGTTCTAGTAATCACTCATCCTCAAATTTCAGTTAAAATTCCTGTTTTTAGGGCAGCCTGGATGGCTCAGTGGTTTAGCTCCAACTTTGGCCCAGGGCGTAATCCTGGAGACCCAGAATGAAGTCCCACATCGGGCTCCCTGCATGGAGCCTGCTTCTCTCTCTGCCTGTGTCTGCCTCTCTCTCTCACTCTCTCTCTCTCACTCTCTCTCTCTCTCGAATAAATAAAAAAATATTTTAAAAAAATTCCTGGATTTAAAAGAATACAATTGAAATAGCATCACTAAAGCTGAGGCCCAATCAATTAAACGCTAATCCACATGAAGATGGAGGAGGTGTGTTTTACAAGAAACCTGAAATAGGAATGTAGATAAGCGAGAATTTAGTAACACCTTTCCAGGACCATCTAGGAAAAAGGCTTCCCTGACTCCCCCCTTAACTATTTAATCCTCATAACAGAAACTGATGCATCAAACTAATCTCCCTTGATGACAATAGTTAGCTCAGCCTATAGTCTTGCCTGCTCTCATTTTATTTCCAAGTGATTGGAAATAAATGATTTTAAGATAGTTCGCATGCCATCATTAGCACAGAACTGTACTGAATGGCCGTCATGAATATTACCATTTTCTTGACCATCATAGTTTTTATTCTCAAATGTCATTCTAAGACTCGTATTAAACAGCTGGTTAAACCCTTAAAATGACCTCTTATTGGGGCACTTCTGTGGCTCAGTGGTTGAGCATCTGCCTTTAGCTCTGATGGTCATCCCAGGGTCCTGGGATCAAGTCCTACATTAGGCTCCCTACAGGGAGCCCACTTCTCCCTCTGCCTATGTTTCTGCCTCTCTCTGTGTGCCTCTCATGAATAAATAAAATCTTTTTAAAAAATGACCTCTAAGCTAAAGACTTGTGTCTTTCTCTAACTGGAAAACAGCAATTCCCTTTAAACTTCAGTGCAATTTTTTTAAAGTATTTTTCAAGCAAATACTCTAGCCCAAGACCTAATTAAACACTAGCAAAGATAGAATAAATATTAAAGACATGTTCTCTTATTTGAAGAAGTCTGAACTGTACTGGGTAGACAAACTCACAGAAATAACTAAGTAGCAGAGGTGCCTGGGTGGCTCAGCTAGTTAAACTTCTAACTTGATTTAGGCTCAGGTCATGATTTCAGGGTTGTGAGACTGAGCCCCACATTGGGCTCTGGGCTGGGCATGGAACCTGCTTAAGATTTTCTCTCTCTCTGTCTCCTTCTCCTCAAAAAAATAAACTAACTTACTAAATAGCAATATTGGACTATATATAAAATATCAGTTTATTATGGAGAGAAAGAACAGTAACCTAAAAACAAAGTCAATTTGATTAAGATACAATGTTTAAAAAAAATCAAGTACAATGCTTAGCTCTTATCTCAACTATTTTTGAAAATATACTAAAGAAAAAAACAATTTATAGGTATGTATCTATAATTGAAAACTAAACAAATATCTTGAAATAAGTATCTTATTTTTAAAAAATTCAAATATCCTTCTCTGCCATATTTATATATAATGACGATTTATGAATAGAATATTAAAACTTCTAATTCTTTATGTCTATAGTGAGCATACAATAACATAAACTATTAAGGTAAAAGTGATCTGAGTTAACCCAAAGGTTCTAGGCTTGCTGCTCTCTTTCCAATTCAGTAAATGAAATAACCAATAAATATCCTTCTTTGACAGTGTGGTAAATGTTGAATTTTTTAAAAATTCTTTCAGGGCAGCCCCGGTGGCGCAGCGGTTTAGCACCGCCTGCAGCCTGGAGTGTGATCCTGGAGATCCAGAATCGAGTCCCACGTCAGGTTCCCTGCATGGAGCCTGCTTCTCCCTCTGCCTGTGTCCCAGCCACTCTCTCCCTCTCTCTCTCTCAATAAGTAAATAAATAAAATCTAAAAAAAAAAAAAAGTTTTATAAAATAAAATAAAAAATTCTTTCAAAGGCAAACAAATATCATTATCCTAACACAGATGTAATTTGGAAAAGAAAATCTACTTGATAAGTATTATGAATTTTAAAGTTAATAGTTTCACAGAAAAAAAAAAACAATTTTATTACGTGTGACCTTTTAAAGTGCTAATTTAACAAAGCAAACACTGTCATTGTTTTAGGAAATAGGTCTTCAAATTGAAGATATGAAGTGAGTTCTAAAACGTACTGCTACTTGTGGTCAACAAAGCTTAAACATGTAAAGGGGCTCTACTGCTGGACCTGATCATAATTGTTTAATTTTTAAATAAGAACAAAACAGAAACTTATAAATAGAGCCAAATAAGATACTGTTCTATTTAATTTTCCATAGGAGCAAAAATATAGCCTATAGAGCCCAATAATGCTTAATCACTTTACAGAGCCCAGTATAAATTTTCCACATGTGGGCAGTGAACTCCATCTCTGCATCATACAGTCTCCCCCCTTAAAAGTTGTTCTGTATCTATAAACAGAATGATCCTGGGTTTCATGAAAATTTAAGAAATTATTCAGAGCCCTTTACTGACCTGTTTTTCAGTGTAGTCTCGGCATCACTGAATGCTTGGGAGGTCTTTATGAACTACTGCTTAGGCAGCCACAGAACCAAGCATCCAAGTAAAGGCTCAACCAGCACCCACTGAATGAATGAATGGTTTTAGTATCTAGTCAAAAGCATCAGCTTTTTTTCACTGTACATATGGTGGAGTATCTTATCATGGAAAGAATAGAAGAAGAGGTGGCATTTAGGGCCTTTGCCCTAATAAGTAATCCATTAACTGAAAATACATGAGAGCGGCTGCTTTACTGGCATCATAAACATGTTCCATGTCACTAGGCCATGCCCAGGTACCTTCCTTTGGGCATTATATTGTCTTATAGACTAAAATGAGGAAGATCTTGGGGGTCTGTATAGACATATATATATCTATATACATAGAGATATATATCTATATACATGTACCTCTATATACATATAAATATATGTACATCTATGCACGTATATATAGATAAATATACACATATATATGTATTTTAATGCACAAAACACATATATATACTTTTATGTATTTTAATGCACATACACACACAATGGTTTTCAGAGGACTTTTTTTTTTAGGACTTTTTTTATAGAAAGACAAGGAAATCAAAACCTTTTTGAGCAAATGAAAGGAAATTTATCCCATCTTTGAAGTGATTTGAATATAGTATTTAATCATCTTTGACTCATTTATTCAACTCTTTTTATTATTATTATCCATTGAACAAGTATCATTACTGGAAGTTTAGCACAGAAATTTAAGGCAAAAAAACATTTTTCCTGAAACTACAATTTCTATGGCAAAGGGGAAACAAATTATGCACAGGCAAGAAGTAAAGCTTTTAGAAATGAAAAAAAATGAAGTAGTTTGAAACTGAAGCTTACCAAAAAGTCGAAGTCAGCTAGAATCTAAGATACCAAGTAATTCTGAAGGATAGGGTCATTGAAAGTACTTAACAAGATTATCTGGCTTTCAAGAAAATAAAAATAGACTTTCAGGTTTGAAGTTGTGCAAATCAACTAAAAATTCAGCTCAGCAGCTGTCTCTTGTAACCTGAGCAACCAAGAACTCTGTCATATGTGATACACATTACTCCACAAAAACTGGAAATAAAATAAACTTTAAGTTGCTTTTCAGTTTTGCCAAAATTGGTCACTTAAAGTATTTATATATTAGTACTGCTGAGCTCAAAGAGTCAGTAAATAGATTTTCAACCTTGCATGAGTTGAACTCAGTTTAGATTTTAAAAAGAAATTATAGGGGCAGGTAATTAATGGCGAAAACGTCTATGTTTCTCTTAAGGCATTCAGTAGGATTGATATTTTTGGAAATTACTTAAAAGAAAACCCAGACTGTTTTCAGAATGTGACATGTCAGAGCTCTGGTTTGCCTAAACTAAGGTAAATAGAAGAACCCACTGGTCTGAAGTAATATAAGGTTAACTCGGGGTAATACAAGCTTTCAGAAAAAGGTACAAAACTCAATCCCTTCTTTCAAGTGGAGAAGAGGTATGTAACATTTAACAAAAAATGGCAGGATAAAAAGACACCGAGAACAGGATATGGGGCTTCTTAAAAACCAAAATCTCATGCACAAAACTAATCCCATATTTTCCCCAATCTTGCAGCTCCATTTCGTAGCGCAATTATGGAAGGCAAAATAATGTCTCCTCCCAAACATATCAGGCAGGCCCTCATCCCTAGAATCTAAATGTGACCTTATTTGAGGGGGAAAAAATGTTCTGTGCAGGGACACCTGGGTGGCTCAGTCAGTTAAGCGTCTGCCTTTGGCTCAGGTCATGATCCCAGGGTCCTGGGATCAAGTTCTGCATCAGGATCCAAGCTCAGGGGGGATTTTCCTTCTTCCTCTACTCCTCCCTCTGCTCATGCTCTCTCTCTCACCCCCACTCTTGCTCTCAATTCTCCTGCTCTTGCTCTCTCAAATAAACACATACATATATACATACATACCTAAATTCTGTGCAGACATGATTAAATTATGGATCCTGAGATGAGCGGATTATCCTGGATTATGTGAGTGAGCCCTAAATGCAATCACATATATCCTTATAAGAAGCCAGTGGGAGATCTGACACAGACAGGAGACAATGATGTGAACAAAGCAGAGAGCTATTAGAAGACTCTAGCCTTGGAGACCGAAGTGATGTAGCCACAAGCCAAGGCATGCCAGCAGCCACCAGAGGTTGGAAAAGGCAAGGAACAGATTCTCCCTCACAGTCCCAGAAGGAGAGCAGCCTGGCCAGCATCTTGGTTTCCGCTACTGATTTCACATTTCTGGCCTCCAGAACTGTGAAAGAATAAATTTCCATTGCTTTGAGCCAACAAGTTTGTAGTCATTTGTCATAACAGCTGTGGGATCCTAACACAGCAACATGGTCCAACCACCTCTCTCTCTTCCAAGCCAGACTCCAGAGTCATCCTCCCCAATCCTCTTTTTTCCTATCCTTCTCTACCCTAATGCTTCCCTCCACCTTGGCTTCTGCTTCCAAGTCCCAACTACTTCCCATACCTTAGTTAGAGCTCTTAAGTAGTCTTTCTGTCCCCTGTGTCCCAGCTCATTCAAGATGCCTCCAAGAGAAAGTTCTTTGCATAAAACCTAATCAAATGGCCCCACTGCATAAAAACCCATTACCTACAGAAACTCCAAACTCCTTAACATAGTACTAAACACCTGTTACATTCTGAACATGGCTTTATCTCCAGCTGCACCTCTATCCATCTTCCATATCACAGACTCTGCTCCAGACATTTCAGATTTTTTTGCAGTTCCTTAAACTAATACTGCCTCACGTTTCTATACTCACATTTTACCCACAACATCCTCTTTCCCAAAATTCCTTCATCAATCTCATTCCTCCTTCTCAGCCTCTTCCCACTACTGTGCTCTGGCAAAGTAAAACTGATTATTCCCTCCCGTGTGCTCCATCATACCCAACCTGAACCTGAATCACCAATTCTGTGCCTGTTATTTATTTATTTAATGAGCCGGGTGCCAGTCTTTATGCTGAGCATTTTGAAGAAATCATTTCATTTAACCCTGAACATAATCCTAAAAAGTAGCAATTACTATCAGACTCCATATTCTAGAGGAGATAACAAAATTTAGAGATGTTAAATAAACTGGTTAAAGTCACAAGAATAGTAAGCACTTACTGTACATTTTTGTAAAATTTTTTTATTGTTTTATAATTTTGATTTTGATTTTTTATTTTTGTATTGGTTCTATTGACTGCTGATATTCCTGAGAATAAAATGAAATGAATAGTAACTACCATTCATCACTTTGGAAGCTCTAGGGAATAAGATACAAAGTGAAAATGAGACATGGTACTGCAAATTATCATTATTCATAGATTTAATTTTGTACCTAGAAAAAAAAAAACAAGAGAAATAATTAATAAAATCTTTCAAAATTAGTAAGGTAATTCAGTAAAATTAATAAGGCAATTCAATTGGAGGCATGTTGAATACATAAAAGGCAATAATTGTCTTACACATCAATTGTTAATAGTTCTCCCATCCATTGTAGATTTTGGTAGTTAACTGTTGCCTTCAGTTGCTGAAGTAATATGCAGGCTCTGCAATTCTTTTGCTATAGGATAACCTTGCTACCAAGTCTCAGATCAAATCATTGCCCAAGAAACATCTGTTACCAAGCAGGACTCAAAACAGCCACACAATATGCTCTATATCTTTAAGCAAGTTCCAGCTCTCCATTGCTTTCAGGCATTCCAAGCTGAAATCATAAGGCATATGTGATAATATTCTGGTAGCAAGAGTCATCTAACCTTCTGGTCAAATCTGTCTAGAGAATCATCTAAACATTCTGTGCCCATGACCAAGAAAGTCCTTAGGCCTAGAGCACTACTACAAATGGGAGAATCACAGGATATGCCAGGTATGTGTGACCTGTTCACTTGTATGATATTTCTAGCTAACATATATATCTTTCTTTTATAACAGCTTTACTCAGATATAATTCCCAAACTGGGAAGTTCACCCTTTTAATGTGCACAATTCAGTGGTTTATAGTATATTTCACAGAGTTCTGCAATCATCATTACTATCTAAGGTGAAAACATTGGCATGGCCCACACCTACACTCCTCATTAAACCTCTACCCAATAGCAGTCTGTCCCTATTCCACCTTCCACAGCCTCTGGTAACCACTCATCATCCACTTTCCATGTGTTTGGCTATCCTGGACATGTCATACAAATAGAATCATATAACATATGGTCTCCTGTGACTAGTTTATTTCACTTAGCCTAATGTTTTTAAGATTCATGCATGTTGCAGCAAGTATCAGTGCTTTATTCCTTTTTAATGCCCAATAATATTCTATTGTATGGATATACCATATGCTCATTCGATCATACACATTTGGGCCTGTTTCTACCTTTTTTGGCTTTTAACAACAATGCTGCCATGAACATTTGTACATGAGTTTTTGTGTGAGCACATCATTTCATTTCTCCTGGCTATATACTGAGGAGCAGCATTTCTAGTTCAGAGGGTAATTCTATTTTTAACATTTGGAAAACTGCCAAACTATTTTTCAAAATGGCCATACCACTTTACATTCCCACCAAGCAATGGGTGAGGGCTCCAATTTCTCCATTTCCTCTCCTGTGCTTATTACTGTCTGTCTTTTTTCATTATAATTATCTAGTGGTAAAGTGGCCAATCAAATCTGATCACCATATATTATTCCAGTAAAAAAAAAAGCCATTTCTGACATACACAGTAATTATAGAATCCTCTGATGTTGAGCAGTATAACAGGTCAGAGTAGGCACTTCTGGAGTGTGGACTTCTGATTAATTTCAGATACTAACGGATCACATCCAAAGTATGTAGTTCTGACTAAGATATTTTAGATTTAACTCTACAATCTAACACACACATCTATATGATACTGTCTCTGCTGAAATATTTTAAAGCAAATTATGGAAAATATAACATCAGCCAGAATCAATTAGAAAAGACTGGAAGAAAATGTAATATACTATTTTTAAAATGTTGGCAAGAAGAATACTTTCTAAGCTTTACACAAAGCTCAGAGAAAAGACTGACTTATTTGACAATGAATGCATTTTCAACTTCTAGACAGAAATGATACAATAATTAAAGTTACATATATGCTGGATAAAATGTTAAAGCTATAAATATACAAAGCAATCTCTCAATAATGGGCTAAAGAAGTGAATAGGCATTTACTCATAAACGGATTAAATGAAGTTCACACTCAAGAGTAATGACGTGCAAATAAAGTAAATAGGATACTTTTCTCCTGTGATATAAATAAATATTTGTACGAATCAAGGCTCATATGGTTGTAAGTGTCATAAATGAGGGAAATTTATGATGAAAATATGGAGATGTTTTATGGAACCAAGAGGCAGGAATGTAGCTGACGCTATGGAAGAACAGAACCACAAAGTCCTAACAAATCAACAGAGACCAGCACCATGAGGCAATAAGCAGGACTCCGGGGTCAAACAGGCAGCAAGACCACATGCCAGGCCCTGCAGCAAAAAAGGGCAAGCTGCGACTTCCCAGGGCCATGTCAACAGCAGAATGTTAACAATAGCAGAGAGGACTCTGTGGAGGGGGCAGAGAAAGAAAAGCAGCTGAGGTCATCCACTTGGAGGTGTGTGCTCTGAGTTCCTCTCTAGGCAAGGGGTACCAGGCTTATAGAAAGGAAATCAGGTTCAGATATTTATATCTGGAATGGAAAGTCCAAGGAAAAACTGGACTATCATTTTGTCTAAGTCAACAGAATATGGATGTTAATAGATAACATGCCTTAAATATAGCTAAATAAAGGCACAAAGAGATGTGCTCTGGCTGACATGCTCTATCACAAGGTAGAATCTGGAATGATTTATACATTTTCCTTTGTTATTTCCAATGATGTCTGGTTGTGTGTGTGTGTGTGTATTTACATCAGCATACAGCACTCTTCTTAAAATTCTAGACTTTTTTTTAGAGAGCCTTCACTATCTTCATGAGGTGATCCATTGTTTTTTAACTATTCCTGTTGAATGCCAGTATAAAAATCAGAGTCCCTTGCTAAGTGACAAGAACTTTCCACATACTTTAATGATTTTATACCACACAATCCTGATAGCAACTATTTGAGAAGGAACGTCTATCTTGATTTATAAACCAAAGCAGAGAGAGAGACTAATTTATCTAAACTTAGTTAGCAGTACACGGAGCTGCAGTTTAAATCCAGATATTTCAATCTCTAAGCTTGTGCTCTGCTCCCTAATACATTACACCGTTTCCCTTATTATGATACAACACTTGAGACCGTGTATCATCATTTCCCTCAATCCTTCCTCCTGCCTGCTCTAAAAGCAGTAACAGCTTTCAGCTAGGTGGGAAATGACCTTGCACATATTTTAAACAATTTTCAGGGTTTATTACTTCTCCCAGAGTCATTGCATGAAGCATGTTTGCAGGTGACAATCACTTGTCCAAACACCAAGAGCTTGTGGCTGTGTTAGGTCCACAAATCACTCCTAAGTAGAAAGCTGAAGGCTAACACTACTCTGTCAACATCAGCTCAGGGGTAGCTGCCCTCTGCACCACTTCATAAATATACTGGTCACATGACTAGGTTTTCTAACTCTCTATTTCTTTGACTATTAGTTGTTGAGCAACATATTGCTTCTATGTAGGGAAAGAGTAATGTGTCTTCAGGCTCAACATTCCAAAAAAAGAAAAATCTTTATATGCAAGGTTGTCTTGAGTCAGCTCTCTTTAAGACTTATCAATCAAAGCACAGGCTGTGCCAATGAGAAAAAAATAACATGCCTATGAATGTAAGACTAGGTTGGAAGCATTTTGTTTTGATTGGTCCTCCAGATTTTAAGTAACATCTTCTGCAATTTCTTTGGATCACTGATCACTGAACCACTGAAATGTCCTTAAGAGTAACCTGAGAATCAATAACAGAGTTTAAACAGAAGGAATTATTCTGGAAGGAAATTTGTTTGTAAACATAAATGACCAGCTTTGAGATAGGCAGACTGAAAATAATTTTTTAATATGCATTTGTTATCCTTGACACTAATGATTAGACCAGGAATTTGCCCCTGACTCCAAAACACTCGTTTATGGTCCAAAAAAAATAAGTAAATAAACAAATATAGCTCATTAGCAATTATGAACCCATGCTACCTACAATATTTTACAAATCCTAAAAAACAACAGAATGAAACAAGTATAGGCAATTGTTGAGCTACGTCTCCTTGTTCCTGCCTTTATACAACTGATTTTTCCCTCAGATCAACTGGTGTCACACTCTTCCCTGTATTTATGCCTTCCAGTCATGGTTCCCATTCATCTGGGAGGCACTACCTTCCTTTCTTCAATTATACCTTGAAAAAATAATTATTAAACACTATCTATATGCAAAACATTGGACTAGATACTAAATGGACAGAAAGGTGTATAAGACAAAGTTCCTGTCCTACAGGAATTTATAATTTAATAATTGTCTGATATTCTTTCAAATGTTTATTCGGCAAGCATTAAGTTACTAAGTGACAGAAAAAAAGATTTGGTGCTGGAGACTATGATGTGAACACATGGGCTCCTGACGCTAGATTATTTATATTCCATTAAGGGGACAAATTTGTAAACAAATATGCACAGTAGAATGTGGAATGTGTATAATGAATTCATTACAGATGACAGAAAGGGAGGGATAGTGAGTTCTATTCGAAGGATCAGGGCAAGTCTTCACAGTAAGAGTCATGCCTGAACCATCAGTGATCTACAACCTGAGACAACAAAGTGAGGCACAATTATTCCCACAAGAACTGAGGCTTGAGCCTCACAGTTCTCTCAAGAAATGCAGATGGTCTGAAAAGACTTAGAGTTCAGGAGGGAGTTTTCAGAGGCCAGTGGTGAGGAGGAAAAGGGCAAGGGGACATGGAGGGAAAGAGATGAGGCTGAAAAGCTAGGTCAAGTTTTCTAAGGTTCTCAGGGACTTGATTCAAAGGCAGTTAAAGGTTTGTTTTTGTTTTTTTTGTTTTTACAGATTGTATTTATTTATTCATGAGAGACACATAGAGAAAGGCAGAGACATAGGCAGAGGGAGAAAATAGGCTCCCTGTGGGGACCCTGATGTGGGACTTGATCCCAGGACCCCGGGATCACGACCAAAGGCAGAGATGCTTAACCACTGAGCCACCTAGGTGCCCAAGTAGTTAAGTGTTTTAAACAAGAGAATAAGAGTCTGATGGTATTTGCTCTTTCTGAAAAGGCCTCTAGCAGCCCAATGTGCAGGATTAATGGCAAGAAGGAGGAGGGTGGCCAGAGCAAGATGTGGGGTTAGGAGAGTCAAAGAATTTTGGCCACAGTGTCCACAGGAGTCAGACAGGCCTGGACCCAGTCAGACTCAGAGAAGTCAGGCATGCTAAAGGGCTGATGTAGACATAGAAGTAGATCCAGGCTTGAGGTTCAACTGGTAGAAATTCTACAGGGCTTGGGGGAATAGAGAAAATGGTGGGGAGGACTCATTCCCATAAGGGAAGCAAATTAGAATTCTCAGGGATTGAAAAATCTCTGAAGCAATTCTGATGATGATAACCCTTGTTTAGAAAAGCTGGTGTAAATCATGCCCCCCAGAGGAAAGTGATACAACCACCCAATATTTTTTTTAATCACAGCTTTTTATACGTATGCTAGAAATGTTCCTCAATTATCATCATTCCACCATGAATTAAACTAATTCAATCCACATATGGCCCTCACTGAAACAAAGTAGCTCAAAGTAGCTAAAAAAAAATTTTTTTTTTTTTCAGGTAAGAACCACTATTGAGGTCTGTGTCTCTGGAAAGAGTCAATGTAATTAGGCAGGATATAACATTTTGAGCAAAATACTATCAGTTGGAACACTGACATAGTTCAGTTGTGTCACAAGTACTTCAGAAATTATTTAGCCCATCCAACAAAACTTTATAACCAACAAGGGTAGAAACAACATGATTTATGGACACTGACTTGATTTAAGTAAACATGCTCATTTTTTACTTGTACACATAAAAAGAAGTTACAGTTTCCTGTTCCATCTTCCCATTCTTAACACTTTTTTTAGCTGAATTTAGATTTTTCTAAAATTTTGTTTTACTACTTTATGATCCAAAATTAAAATTGGTGGAACAAAAACACAATGGTCAGACAGAAAGTACAGTAGCAGATAAAAAACCTATTGCTTCTTGAAGCGGCTAGGCCACTAAAAAGCTCTTCTTACCCTAGATTATACCCAGGTAAAACCATCATGTCCTGCTATACTTACCAGTTCACCAAGTAATTTATTATAAATATCTCTCCTCAAACAAATTCTTCCTTAGGTCAAAGATATGGTCACTCATCTTCTTGTTTAGATATGTTATACTGGATATCATCATATATACAAATTCAACCATTTTTCTCTTTTTTGGCATATTATTCATCCAGATTAAATAAGCAAGTCATCTGCTACTGTTAAAAATGTACTAAGTGTCCACTTCTTTTAAAGATTTTATTTATTTATTCACGAGAGACAGAGAGAGAGAGAGAGAGACGGAGAGACACAGGCAGAGGGAGAAACAGGCTCCCTGTGGGGAACCTGATTGGGGACTTGGTCCCAGAACCCCGGGATCACAACCTGAGCCAAAGGCAGATTCTCAACCACTGAGCCACCCAGGTGCTCCTAAGTGTCCCCTTCTAAAACTAGTTTTGTTACTTAGAGGCAAAGTCAATTCATTTAAAATTATTCATTTGTCTCTCATTTATTCACAAATAAAACTTTATTGGATGTCTTACATAAACTAAGATTGAGTAATTAAATGCTTTTATAAAATTGTACTAGTAAAATGAGTCATTTTAATGCTCTTACTGTCTATCCAAACCAGTATTTTAAAAAGTATAGACCTACACAAATTCATGTGCATCCAGATTCATTCTTCCAACCTGTCCATAAGGCAGCAAATGTTTATTATTGTTCAAGTGAAAAGAAGAGTTGTACATCTCTTACTTTATGGCAAAAGCTAGAAATGATAAAGCTTGGTCAGAAAGGCATGTCAAGCCAGGACAGGCCAAAAGCTAGGCCTCTGAAGCCAGTTATCCAAGTTGTGAATGTAAAGAAAAAGTTCTTTTTTTTTTTAATTTTTTTTTATTTATCTACGATAGTCACACAGAGAGAGAGAGAGAGAGAGAGAGAGAGGCAGAGACACAGGCAGAGGGAGAAGCAGGCTCCATGCACCGGGAGCCCGACGTGGGATTTGATCCTGGGTCTCCAGGATCGCGCCCTGGGCCAAAGGCAGGCGCCAAACCGCTGCGCCACCCAGGGATCCCTGTAAAGAAAAAGTTATTGAAGGAAATTAAAAGTGCTACTCCAGTGAACACACAAATATAAGAAACAATAAAACCTATATTGCTGATATGGGGAAAGTTTGAGAGGTCTGGATAAAAAAAAATCAAACCAGCTACATTTCCTTAAGCCAAAGCCTAATCCAGAACAAGGCCCCAACTCTCTTCAATTCTATAAAGGTGAAGAGAAATGATGAAGCTGAAGAAGAAAAGTCTTTACAGGTTAGCAGAGATTGGTTAATGAGGAAAGAAACTGTCTCCATAACATACAAGTGCAAGGTGAAGCAGCAAGAGCTAACGTAGAAGCTGTAGCAAGTTACCAAGAAGATCCAACTAAGATAATTAATGAAGGTGGTTACACTAAAAAACAGATTTCCGATGTAGATGAAGCAGCCTTCTATTAGAAGATGCTATTTGGGCTTCTATTGGTAGAGAAGGGAAGCCATTGTCCGGCTTTAAAACTTGAAAGGATGGGTAGATTCCCTTATTGGGGTTTTAATGCAGCTGGTGACTTGAACCCCATGTTCATGGGCCATTCCCAAAAACCTAAGGCCCTTAAGAATTATGCTAAATCTACTCTGTGCTCTATGTAAGGAACAGAAAAGCCTGGATGGCTGTTTGTACTCTAAGCCCACCGTTGAGAGCTACTACTCAGAAAAAAAAAGCTTTTGGGACGCCTGGGTGGCTCAGTGGTTGAGTGTCTGCCTTCAGCTCAGGTCATGATCCTGAGGTCCTGGGATCAAGTCTTAATTCAGACTCCCCACAGCGAGCCTGCTTCTCCCCTCTGCCTATGTCTCTGCCTCTCTGCGTGCGTGCGTGTGTGTGTGTGTGTGTGTGTGTGTGTGTCTCATGAATAAATAAAATCATTAAAAAAAGCTTTCTTTCAAAATATTACTGCTTATTAACAATGCACCTGGACATCCAAGAGCTTTGATAAAGTGGTACAATGAGACTAATGTGGTTTTCACATCCACTAACACAACACCCACTCTGCAGCCCATAAATCAAAGAGCGATTTTGACTTTCAATAATTATTATTTAAGAAATACCTTTCATAAGGTGATAGCTGCCATAGACAGTGATTCCTCTGATGGATTTGGGCAGAGGAAACCGAAAACCTCCTTTAACCTCCATTAAAAACATTTGTGATTTATGAAAAGAGGTTAAAGTATTAGCATTAGCTAGAGTTTGGAAGAGGTTGATTCCAACTCTCATGGATGACTTTGAGGGTTTAAAGACTCCAGTGTGGAAGTAACTGCAGATGTGGTGTAAATAGTAACTAGAATTAGAAATGGAGTCTGAAGATGTGACTGAATTGCAGTAATCTTATGATAAAAGTTGAATGGATGAGGAGTTGCTTGTCATGGATGAGCAAAGAAAGTTGCTTCTTGAGATGACTTCTACTCCTAGTAAAGATACTGTGAAGACTCTTAAAATGACAACAAAAGATTTAGAATATTACATAAATTTAGTTGATAAAGCAGTGGCAGGGTTTGAGACGACTGCCTTCAATTTTTAAAGAAGTTCTACTGTGGATAAAATGCTATCAAACAGCAGCACCGACTAGAGAGATATCATTAATGAGGCAAGAGTTCACCGACGTGGCAAACTTCACCACTGTCTTATTTTAAGAAATTGTTAGATCCACCCCAATCTTCAGCAACCACCACCCTGATATGATCAGTCAGCAGCCATCAACATCAAGCCAAGACCCTCCACCACCAAAGAGATGACAACTTGCTGAAAGCTCAGATGATGGGTGACATTTTTTAGCAATAAAAAATTCTTAATTAAGGTATGTACATTTTGTGAGACATAATGCTATTGCATACTGAATCGACTACAGGATTATAGAAACATAACTTCATTATGTACTGAGAAACCAAAAAAATCTATATGATCATTTGAATGCAACATTCCCATTATTGCAGTGGTCTGAAACTCAACCTGTATCTCTGAGGTATAGGTTCACAGACAAGGACAGGCACAGAAACTGGGTGGGTTGGGTGGGGGTTTGGGGTTGGGGGAACCTTTTCTGTCTGAAGGAAAGCATCCACAATGGTGAGATGCCACAGTCTACACAAAAGATTTAGAGATTGGCAAGTACTCCACTTTGGCTAGATCCCAGGTCTGAGATGTGATTGGCAGGGGATGTCCATCCAGGATGAGGGAAGACCCTGAACACCAGGTGAAGGTGCTTGCATTTGATTTTGTGAGGAAAAGAGAAAAATGAAGGAAAATCGCTCAAGTCAACCTGTCTTTAGGAAGCTACCTACACAACATGTGAAGAATAGACCAAAAACGTGGATCCTGGAGTCATAAAGAGTAGTTCAGAGGATATTTTCATATTCTGGGGGAAAGTACAACTTCCTGAACAAGAAGGCTGGCAGCAGGGATGAAGGATGCAGTAAACATTCTGGAGAGCCGAGGCAAATGTAAAGTTTCAGTGACTGATCAGACCGTGTAAGTAGGCTAAAGGAGGTAACATTAGAAAATGTATAGTAGGGCAGCCCGGGTGGCTAAGCGGTTTAGCGCTGCCTTCAGCCCAGGGCGTGATCCTGGAGACCCAGGATCGAGTCCCACATCAGGCTCCCTGCATGGAGCCTGCTTCTCCCTCAGCCTGTGTCTCTGCCTCTCTCTCTCTCTCTCTCTCTCTCTCATGAATAAATAAATAAGATCTTAAAAAAAAAAAAAAAAGAAAGAAAATGAATAGTATACATGTCACCTGGTATTGGGTTACTTTATTTCAAAAGTCAAATATAACATGCTTCCTACAAAATTTACAAACCTTTCCAGGTGCTACTGCAGGCAGCCAGCACTTAGTAACAACTAATCAGGAAACACAAAATTGAATCCATGTGCCATCTCCACTAGAAGCTCTATATTTGCTAAGATTTAAATGATGGGGGGGGGAGGTAACATATTACAAAAGTGAATTGGAAGAAAGGCACAGATATCTATTAATATCAAACATTATTCATTTTCAAGATAAAGAAAGCGAGCTATAGATCTCCATTGAGAGGGAAAACTAGAACAGCAATAGTAGAAGTTGACATCCCTTTGGGAGAATATGAAGTGAAATGAGGACTTTGAAGTAGCAAGTGACTGGCATTAGAAATCGTCTATCTTAATATCCCTGTAAAAACTCAGATACCGAAATTCAAGTCTAAGTTTTCAAACAGGCATTGACAATCACAAGATTTCCTTAAATCTAAGCATGTTTACATTGTATTTCAAGGTCCTACTTCTAATGTCACTAAATTATCAAGCTCTGAGTGACATCCCTGGTCAACTAGATCAGGGACTCAACCTTTCATAGGAAGCTATGCCCAGACAACTGCCAGAATTGTCAAAGGTCACACAGCCAGTGTCAGAAGCAGAATGAAAGCTCGGGGATTCCCACCATGCTTCACTGACATATTACACAAAGAAGAAAGAAGTCACATAAATGACATTCAAATGATAAAATGACCTAAGTGAAACAAAGAAACGAAAACCATTTGATTTACATTGTAAGACAAACCCTGAGTTGAAAATCAATCATCTTTTAGCTAGTATACTTCAAACTTCTCTCCAAAAACAATTTTAAATTCTCACTAATTTAAATTACCAGTTAAGAGAAACATTCACTATCAGCTTAATATTGATTAGGCCTCCTTTTCCCAATGCCTACAAAGAGCTTTTAGGTGAAACCTCTAACATGAAAATCAATTGCAATGAACTTTCTAGCATTCCAGCTTCCACAATTAATTTGAAAGTTGAGATATCCAGATAAGTCTGACAATAAGCTATGCTCAAAACTCTCTCTCTCTCTCTCTCTCTCTCTCTCTCCCTCCCTCTCTCTCATTCTTTGCTTTATAGCTGGGAAACACAAAAACCTATTGAAGACATTAAAGAAGAATGATTGAGCTTTCAATTACCTAGACAACCACAAATAATGTGATATTCCCTTTACAGGAGTACATTTAGATAAAAAAAAAAAAAAAAAGATTTGTAAGAATGCCCACAGCATTATACACTTCAAGAAGACACAATAATGAGGATCTGTGAGCAGTGAGAAACAAAATCCTCAAAATGATTCTAAAACCACTATTAGACTTACTAAGGCTGAGAAATGTGTTGGTTTCAACCAGGTATGACAATTATAATCATACCTAGTTGACTGCACTCTCTGCCAGTTGAGATTATTCCTAATAAAATTAATGTGTCACTTGTTTTATTTAAATATAGAGTATGTGCAGCTAATTAGCAAAGTAGAAAATACTGACTTGTACAAAGTCACATCACAATTCAGTGAGACTACCATGCTGACGTTTTCACTACCTAAATAACTTATTTTATTTATGTGGAATTCTAAAGAGCATGTTTGTCACGAAAGGAACCCTGGAATTTATTATTGAAAAGCCAGCAAGTTAAGTGGTGACTTCCTCATTACTAAGAAAGCCGAGGGCTGAAATGACAGAGCCTGCAGTCAGTTCTCAATTCCAGCAGTAAGTATGAATGTCACATAGTCAATTCAATTAATCTCCCTCTACTTTTCATTTACCTGGTCCATCACCTTTGTCCGGCATTTAGCTTTCATCTCGCCCTGCCTGCTGATTCCTGGTTAAATAGTCCGCTCATTACTTAATTTCCCACAGCTTCATTAGGTAACTCAGCGGCAGAAAAGAGGTAAGAATCAATACTTGGAAATTAAACATCAAATTGTTAAGGTTTATGCCACTCATCTGAACTGTTCTACCCACAGCTTTCCCCACCTGGAGATAGAAAAAACACAGAAGAATTATGTATTCCTCTTTGTGATGATATTTATGTCACCTGTTCCAATCGTGTTTCTCGATTTTCCCATTTCTCTTCAGTCACCAATACACCGATACCAATAAAAAAGAATCCCACCCTTAAAGCCTAAAAGACATAACTTACAGTAGGATGCCAGAGTATGGCTAGTGGACAGAAGTACATACCTAAGAATTAGGCATACATGGATTGCAAACTCAACCTTGCCACCCTTAGATGTGGGATTTAGGCCAAATTATTTAAACTCTGGCTGAACCTCAATCTCCTCACCCATAAAATAGAGGACATAAATCACCTGTTTCAGAGAACTGTTGGGAGGGCTGAGTAAATTAGCACATGTTAAGTGTTTTCCAGGTTGTCTCACATAGATTTAGATTTTGACTTTAATTAAAATACAGAGCGAAGGTCCAGGGCCTTCATGTTTCTTGACTTCATTAGTACAGCTTATGATTGAATCATTGTACAGCCTAAGAAATAGAAATACTTCCTGGGGGATCCCTGGGTGGCGCAGAGGTTTGGCGCCTGCCTTTGGCCCAGGGCGCGATCCTGGAGACCCGGGATCAAATCCCACGTCGGGCTCCCGATGCATGGAGCCTGCTTCTCCCTCTGCCTGTGTCTCTGCATCTCTCTCTCTGTGACTATCATAAATAAATAAAAAATTAAAAAAAAAAAAGAAATACTTCCTGGGGACTGTCACTGATATTTTGTTTCTTGAGAGTTTCACGGTTTTTTTTTTTTTTTTAAGATTTTATTTATTCATTCATGAGAGGCACAGAGAGGCGGGAGCCTTTGGCAGGTCTCAAGCCCAGAACACTGGGATCACGACCTGAGCCAAAGGCAGATGCTCAACCGCTGAGCTACCCAAGTGCCCCAGATTTTCACAAAGTTAACTGACAATTCCCTCAATGTTTGAAGTATTATTCTTTATACAATAAACAATAGACAAAATGTCTCATAATTTGAACAAGAATACCCATGAGCTAATGTCCCTGGCTGAAGAGGCATTAACATTGATGTCTGTCATTCATTTGAAAACATCAAGGTATTGGGTGTCAGGTCATGAACACTGAGTGCCCTTGAGGCAGGGCACCTTTTAAATACATCTTACGTAGGGCAGCCCTGGTGGCTCAGCAGTTTAGTGTCACCTTCAGCCTGGGGTGTGATCCTAGAGTCCCAGGATCGAGTCCCATATCAGGCTCCCTGCATGGAGCCTGCTTCTCCCTCTGCCTGTGTCTCTGCCCCTCTGTGTGTGTGTGTGTGTCTCTCATGAATAAATAAATAAAAATATTTTTAAAAAAATACATCTTACTTAATGACTGGCAATAAAAGCTTCATCCTCCTTCAGCCGGTGTTCTCATCTACTTGGATGTTTTATCACATGTCCAACATGAAAGAACTGTCTAGATGTCAGTTTGTTGATTTTATTGGTGGATACAAGAATGTGCTAGAACGTGTTTTTATTCTAAAACTTTGTTGTTGGGGCGCCTGGGTGGCTGAGCCAGTTGAGCGTCTGCATTCAGCTCAGGTCATGATCTCAGGGTTCTGGAATAGAGCCCAGAGCCAGTTAGCAGGGAGTCTTCCTCTTCCTCTTCCTCTGCCCCTCCCCTGTTCATGCTTGCTCTTTCTCTCACTCTCTCTCAAATAAATAAAATCTTTAAAAAATAAAATAAAATAAAATAAACCTTGTTGTTAAACGCTACTTATTTGTCAAATCCCATTGGGTCCACGTGACCAATTGGGTGTGCTGGTGGGGGGAGCCATGTAGTAGAATCTGTAGAAACGTCCTATGAATTTCCAAATCCACACTCTTCTTCTGTACCTTCTCCACATGTAGGTACAGGGGCTGCACTATAACGTAACATCTTGAATATGCGGCTTTATGTCACCTTGGATTTCATGTTTCTATGACTCCCCAAATTAATTATAAATTTGTCCAAAATAGAGATATCCTGTCTTCTATGTAGCTTGTATGCCACCTGGTAATATATTTATAAAAAAAAAAACTGAAACAAAACTAACAGCTATTACGGGCTTTTCTTGGGACAGGCACAATACTGGGCACTTCATAAACTTTATTTCATTTACTTCTCCAATAATCCTATAAATTTGGTTTTTAAGTCATTTCTGTATTACTGATTAGGAAATGATATTCCAAAAGTTGAAATAAGTTACCCAAAATAACATTCCAAAAAGGGTAAAAATGGGATTTAAAGACATTTGTCTGACTCCTAATTCCATTTTCTTGCCGCTATACTCTGCTGCCCCAAATTCTCATTAATCTTTAAGTGAGACTTCCTCATGGGAATAAAAGTATTTAGAAAGGCACAGCCAGGAGTTTAGACTTGACTCTGCTTATTTAAAGAGGAATAGGAGGAAAACAACCAAAATAAGCTATTACAATCCCCTTGAGAAGATAGCTTATTAATCACTGCAGCTCTAGAAAACTATCCCCAGGAAAAAAAAGTCATAGCTGTTGTTAAGTGTTCGTGAATAAGAAGGCTCATTAGCATGATCTGAATAGTTAACTTTTCAAAATAAATTTTGGAAAATAAGAGATAAGTTAAATAAATACAGTATGCCCATAAAATAGACTACTTCACAGACATAGAGGGTTATTTTTCCAAAACCTAAAGACATTACATATACATAATTTAAAACAAACAGAAAAGTACAGAAGATAGAGACGCCTGGGTGGTTCAGGGGTTTGAGGGTCTGCCTTTGGCTCAGGGCGCGATCCCAGGGTCCAGGGATTGAGTCCCACATTGGGCTCTCTGCAGGGAGCCTGCTTCTCCCTCTAGCTATGTCTCTGCCTCTCTCTGTGTCTCTCATGAATAAATAAATAAAATCTTTAAAAAAAATGAAAAGTGCAGTAGATAAATTGTAAAAAAATATAGTATGATTCCTTTATATAATGTGTGTGAGTATACGCGCGCGCACACACACACACACACACACAGACAAAGGGAGGACTATAAATGTGACCTTGTAAATACAAGAGAAATGAACTAAATATTCACAGTTTAATGGAACAGTGGGTGATTTTTATTTTGTATGTATATTCATTTGTAATTCTGAGTGCTTAACTAAAACGAAAAGTAGTATTTTCACTCCTATAGATATATTAACTTACTTGACACTCAAAACAAATACAAGACATAGGGGCTGTTGTTCTCCCCACTTTACAGATGAGGAAATTGAGGAACAGAGAGTTTAAGTGACTTTCCAAGGCTTCACTGCTAGTAGTGGTAGAACTGGTCTAGTTCCACACCCATGCTCTTCAAGACTAAGTAAAACTGGCTCTAATAAGCAAATATTATTATTATAAAACAGGGTAACAACTGAATAAAACCCCTTTGAGAGGAACTGTTTTTCTTCGTTATTTGAGTAAACACAAATAAGAAAGGCAGGCTTCTGCCTAATGTTATGCCACAAAAATCACCTAAAAGAGCACATCCGTTTACACCCTCTCTCAGGGCCTTGCTTTGTGAATTGCTTCTAGACTCACATTCTTTATATCCCAGAGCTGTTTTAGAACAACACAGGCCTCAAATGCTAAAAAAACAGAGCAGACCACAATATTGGTGGAACAACAGCATGAGTAATGCTTTCTTTCATCTTACCTGAGCAACTCTCAGATTGAGACTTTAAGCTTTAAGTCCAGAAGTGCCCTAGTACAAATATTCCTGAAAGGCTGGGGCTAAGACAGACTCAAATGGCTGAAAAAGTACCGCAGGTTCACTACAGTTTTGAACCACAAGACCTCAGGAATGACAGAGCCAGAATAGGCCAATAGGTCATGCCACACTTGGTCCTCAGTTTACCTATTATTAACATGATAACAGGCATCCTAGTTTCCCGAGCTTATAGCAACAATATAATTTTTCAGTTAACAACATCATTTGAAACCTATTTACACACTAACTCCAACTTCTTGTCTTTTTTAAAGAAGGGTAGAGAGGAAGCTGGGTGGCTCAGTAGTTGAGTGTCTGCCTTTGGCCCAGGGCGTGATCCTGGGATCTTGGGATCAAGTCCCTTATCAGGCTCCCCACAGGGAGCCTGCTTCTCCCTCTGCCTATGTCTCTGCCCCTCTCTCTGTGGCTCTCATGAATAAATAAATAAAATCTTAAAAAAAAAACAACTAAAAAGTAGATTACATCTAAGAGATAAACCATCAGGGACTGGGGTGGAAACCCCAATTGCTGTATTTGAGCGCTTTCATTTTTTCACCATAGATAATCAGAACAGTGAATGCATCTGCTTCAAACTGGGCCAATCCCCGCCGGACCAAGCAGATTCTCTCTCTCTCTTGCAATACCCATTTGCTTTCCCAGGTGGTCTGGAACTGGAACTGTAACATGTAAACTGGCAAAGTATATGCCACCAGCGGATGGAGAAACAGAAAAAAAAAAAGTCCTCAAGGTAAGAGAGAATAAGGAAGTGGAAAGAAACGTGAAAAGGAGAAGGCAAAGAGCATATAGAACTTCAGTTATCTTCCTGTTTCATTCACAATACAAGCTGTCACAACTTTTCATGGATTATGAAACCAGACAGTCTCACTTATTCCAAAAAGAGAAGCAAGACCACAACTGTGCTGACCCTGACACTGTCATTTCTAATAGTGAGAGTCCAACAGGAGCAAGCTTTTTCCTTTGTATAATCTTTTACAAAAAGCCTACCAACAGTAATATGTATGCAAGCAATATATGCTTAACAATGAGCTCTCCAAAAAAATGCTGAAAGCATAGATGTGTGTGTTCATGTGTGTATAATTTGTTATAAATTTTACTGACATCAAGGATGTGTAGCTGAGCACACAACTTCTGGATAATAATAGTACATATTTTTACTGTAAATTCCATAGAGCCAATTGATTCCCACAGAATGTCTTAAATGCAGACAACAAAACAAGCCCTGATTTTTAGTGTTTTTTGCCAGTTTCTATGGTGTAAATATTCCCACCACGGCCAACTTCCATCTACCAATGTGACTTCACTGAACAGGAATTGAAGGGATGAGCAGTAGAACATGACTGCATAATATTGTCACCTTACTGATTAAAAAGACAGAGCACAGATGACAATAAAGATAATATAATATTATTATATTAATATAGATAATATAGATAATAGTAAAATGTAGTAAAATAATTAGGAAGTGACAACTTTTGAGTATGTTTTAACTTTGTTTTAAAAAGTAATGTATCTAAATTTAGGTTTATATAATTTAATTTTTAATAATTGCTTTATTTAACACCAGTGCACAAATTCCAGTCTCAAGCTCATTTAGGCCAGCTCCAGCACACCCCTGAAAAGTATTTCCTAATACCTGAGGAAGGCAGGTATTGCTAGTTCAGATGGAGTAACTAGTCAGTCATTTCCTCATTAAACAGGTAACCAGTTTAATGTGTATTATCAGCACATGATAAATTTGTTAAAAGTCCAGATTCTTAGGTCCCAGTCCCAGAGATTTTGAGAGCAGATCTAGTATGGGGACACAGAGGTCTGTGTATTTTAATAGGCAAGCAATCCTCCCCATGCCAGATGATTTATTCAGCATCCAGCATTTGTTGACTACATATTCTGTGCCAGGCTCAGAAAACATGGACATGAAAGAAACAAAACTTGCCCTCAAGGTGAAATCAGAGACCAAGAATTATAATCTAACTATAATACTGGTACAAACGAGCTGCTTTGGAAAAACAAAATCCACTTTGGGAGAAAGAGAAATGTTTGACCTGAGTCTTGAAGAAGAAGCACAAACTAATAAAAAAGACAAGGGGGAAGGGAGGAAGGGGTGGTTCAGGGCAGAGATTGGCACGTGTGTAGCGCCACAGGAAAAGAAGATTCAGTCCACTGGGATGACAACACATGCTTTGGGACTGTTCCACTTACTTGTGTTTTGCAGCCACATTTATCTGTCATCAGTCTTAGCATATAAGAACATGTGAGGAGTGGTGGTAAATTAGGCAAGAGTCATGGCCAGGTCAGGCGGGACTTTACAGAATGTCCAGCACAAAGTAGCTCCCATTGTGTGTTCTTCCTTCAATGTGAGTGTTTAAAGTTGCCTTTACCACCTTTATAAGATTACTGCTGTGAAAGAATTTACATGTGATGACTCACCTACAAAATCCAGAAATACAGAATGCTCTCACAGCTTTTTTCAATGGATAAACTACATTCTCAATCAGAGAAAATGACCAGGGTAATGTGTTAGAAATAGTTCCCCAAACCAAAGTTCCAGGGAAATGGGTGATTACTACATATTATTTTTCCCATTGGTCTTACCTCATTCTAATTAACTTGTCTTCAGAATATAATGAGAATGTTGTAAATGTTATTTTATTTCCTCAAGTTGTACCATCTCAGCTACTGGCATTTTAATTAGGTAACCCAATTAACTTAAAAAAAAAATCGATGAATTAACATAATGAAGAAAAATGAATGCTAGGAGAACGAAACGATGGGTTGAGGGGAAGTCGTAGAGTCAGAGCTTGTCTCTACATAAACAGCTAGAAAAGTGGACTTGCCACCCTAACACACCAAGCCTGTAGCCACCTCCACGTCATACTGTCTCTTCTCTATTGCAAACCATGCCCATCCATCCTGCCTCCCCTCAAGCCCCATCTCCTCTTTGTGGTACATTCTAAGCACCCCACTGCACATTGATTCTCAGTGCATGAACCTCAACTTTGGATTCAGTCCTACATAGTCGCGTGTTAGGTAATACTCATCTCTCAACCACACTTCACATTTTCAGAGAACTCCTCTTGCATTTGTCATGGAGCATGGCTTAATGCTAGGCATATAAAAGGCATTGAACACTTGGTGAGTGAATAGACTAAATGATCTCCATGAATTATATTTAGCTTCAAGCTTCAATTGTTGATTTTCTCGCCTCTCCCAAAATGAAGATGAAAACATCATAAAGATTTTTAAAGGTCTCAGATTGGGGACAATGAAAGGAGGTTATCAAAAGGGATTCTATTCCTGAGTTGCTTTTTAAGTGTCAGCAAATCATCAGAGGTCTCTAACATAGAAAGGCAAGGGAATTCCTCATTCTGCTTGCCCACAGTTAGACAGGGGGGCCTACAATGAAACCTTGTTGCTAACTGAAATTTTCCCTAAAACATCCTAGAATATAAACTCTTTATCCTCCCCAAAGAAGAAAGAGAGAACAGGCTTCCCAAGGCTGACTCTGTCCCTGTCTTCTTTACCAACTTACTAAAGTACAAAAGAGAAGGACTATTTACAGAATTCCAACCTGAAGCATATATAATACATTTATTCCATAAATACTATGTCCAATATCACAATAGCTAACATTTCTTAACACTTTGTGTCCTACAATTGTGTGAGCACTTTTCAGACATCTTCGTATTAAACTCTGCTATCATTCTATAGGAGATAAATACCATAATTTTCCTCATTTTGGAGAAGAGGAAGCTCAGCGTAAGTACAAACTCCAAGGTAACACAGAGCCAGAATCTGTAACTGGGTCCCTCACACCAAAGCCCAAAGGACATCATCTATGTTTACAAGATTCAATTCCCAGCAATGTAAGTACTCTGAGTACTTGGGTTCTATTTCAGGACTTTATTTTTCTTAATTCGGAAAATTAAAAGTCAAAAAACAAGACAACAAATCAATGGTATGAAGAAAAGGCTAGAACAAGGGAATGTCCCGAGTCCAAGATATCAAGTTTAAACAACTGGCTTAAAGCCAATTAACTACAAGATTCCTAGCACACTTGGCGCACGCGTGTGCGCGTGCGCACACACACACACACACACACACACACACACACACACACACAAAAGTGGTTAAATGTGGATCCCATTGGTAGAAAGACCAGGGAAGGCATAATTGATCCCCATCAGTCCTAAAGAGCTTTTGGGAAATTCAGATTTAATTTGTAACATTTTTATATTCATTCCAGGAACACGCCACATGGCATTCAAGCTTTGCAGCATGTTCAGCAGAGGAGAAGAACTCTAGAAAATGCTTTTATTGTAGGACTTTGGCCATGCAATACGTGTGGATAGTAAGGACCTCCCTTGGGCATCCAAAGGCAGCTTCAGAGAATAGAAAAAGGCCTAGAAATTAATGTCTGCAGAGAGTTTTCCATATAGCTTCACCTGTTCAATTGACAGGAAGAAATCTCAGGCAGCCCTTAAGGCAATGAACACTGGTAAGGCAGGAGCTCGAGCTCAGCAATCCTTATCAGCATTGTTTCCACAGTTTGAGGTCAGCCTTAAGAGGAAGCAAGCGATCAGAGGACGTGGTTTCAGGGATAGCTGAAGGCTGTCCCCTAATTAACACCTCTGCTGAGGTTGTTGGTGCTTGAATTTCCACACACACACACACACACAAAAAGAAAATTCCATTCCTTAGGCTGTAGACTCCGTCTTCTGAAAATGCAAAAATCGAATCCAACTGGGGCGACAGCATTGTCAGTTTCGGGGTTTCTTTACATCCAAGACTCCCCAGGTCCGTTTCTTTCAAGGCACATTTTGCTAAGGAAAGGAATGGGGGGAGGGTGGCAATCCAGGGCCCTGAGCGCGATCTTGGAGCAAGAGAGAACAGAGCTCTCCGCTGGGACAGATCCAAGTATGCAAACAAGGGAGTGGACTCAGAGTCAGCATCATGCAAATTCTCCCTCTCCCGTGGCCCTTATCAATTTAGTATGGTCCGCCCATCTCCTTTTCAAAATCTTCCGCGATATGGCAATTATGCTGCCTTCTTTACGGGAAAACTGACCCAAACAACGTGAGGCAAAGGGCTTGAAATTTACAGACCTCGGGCAGACTGTCAGTTCTCATAAGCGCTCAGGCTGGGGCGACTCGCAGGCAGGAAAGTCGTGACTTCCCAGATTTTGGGGGTAAGGCACGCAGTCGCCTGCAAAGAGGGCTGGAGCCGAAAGCTCTACCTATCGGAGGGAAGGCGAGAAGCCCGGAAGGCTAGAGGGAGGAGGGAAGGCCAGCTGGAAGGCTCCAGGAAGTGGCTGGGGAGGAGGCTGCGCGGGTGCGAGCCGACGGTGGCAACCCCGGGCTTGCACGCGCCGGGCGGAGGGAGTCCCGGGCCGCCGCGCGCCGCGGTCACCAGCGCCTTGCGCAGCGCTGGCCCCTTGGATTCCCGCCGTCGCCCAACCACGCAGCTCGGGGTTTGGGACGCAACACGGGCTTGCAAAGTGGGCGGCGGCGGGGTTCCCGCCGCTGAGTCACAGCCCAGCCAACAACTTTTACAGCGTTTCCCAGAAAGAAAATGCAAAGTCTCGGCTCCGTAGCGCAGCAGCCGCTCCGTGCCCCCGGAGCTGGGGGCGCCTCTCACGGCTTCCCGGACGCCTCGCAACTTCGCGCGCCGGCAGAGCCCCGGGGTCGCCCGAGCGTTCGCCCCCCCCACCCCCCACCCCCCACCCCAGGGCGCCCGGGCGAGCGCGAGGAGGGACGCGAGCGCGGCGCGCTCACCTGCAGGACACGGACACCTCCACCCGCGTGGCCGGGATGGCGGCGCTCAGCTGGTTCAGGTCCCCGATGCCCGCAGTGCTGGTGTAGCGGCTGTCCATCTCGGGCGGAGGCGCCGCGGGCCGGTCCGGCGCCCACATCCACAGCCCGGGCGACTGAGGGAGCCGAGCCCAGCTCCCGACAGACGGGGCTGGGGCTCGGGGTGGAGGCGGAGGAAGGAGGGCGGAGGCAGCTCGCGGGGAGGGGAGGGGACGGGAGGGGAGGGCGGGGGAGCCGCGAGCCAGCGCCGGCCCAGGCCGAGGCTGCGGGGAAGTGGCGCGCGGGGCTCCCCGCTTCCCTGCCCCCTCCCCCGCCCCCTCCCCCGCCAGGCGGGCGGCAGCCCCGGGGGGGGGCCACTTGGTGCTGCTTCCCAGGCCCTGGGGGCCGGGCTCCGAGGAGCCAGCGGGTCGCCTGGCGGGGCAGGGGGCGCGAGCCCCAGGCCCCACCGTCTAGGACAGCCCGGCTCTGCGCGCCGCTAGGGGTATTTTTTTGGGGGGGGGGGTTGTCTCCGCCTCTACACCCCCCTCCCGCCCCCTGGGCCTCGACTCCCCTCCTCCTGTCAATCAGGTGTGGACGGGAATGTCACGCAGTTCGCCCGCCCGGGCTGGAAGCTGGAGGTGTGGGCGCCTCCGCGTGTTCCTAAGCCCCGCGTGGCAGGTGCACCCCTCGTCGCCCCGCTGGTCCCCACCGCAGCTCACGGAGCGCCCTCCCACCTTGCCCTCGGGCAGGTGAGCCGGGCTGGGGGGCGCGGGGGGCTCCTCTCCTCGACTGCCCTCTCCCTGGGACCGTGGGACGCCAGGACGACCTCCAGGGTTGTGTGCGCGGTGGTAAAGGGACACATCAGTATCTGGGACAAGGCGGGCACAGGACGGACCCTAATGGGTGGGTGGGGGGTGGGGGTGCTCTTCCGGATTTAGGAGGGCCACCTGGTTTCCCTCCCCCTCAGTTCCTCGAAACACGGGGTCTAACTAACTGGGACGGTCGTCCTACGGTCAGGACTCTTCTGCCCCCCCCCGTTTGCAAATGCGTGGAGGTCCTGAAACCCGGAGGTCACGGCCATCTAACGCAGCTCGCGCCCCCCGACTCCCAGCAGGTAAGATCCCAATGAAACGGGGCGGACGGAAGCAGAGACAGGAGCCCGAGGGGGCCGGAGAGCCGGAGCGGCCAAAGCCCGGGGAGGTCCCGACCGGCGGCACCCCCCCCCGCCCCCGCAACCCACCCGCCCCCCCCCCCCGCGCCTGTGGGTCCCCAGGCACCTGCCACCAGGCGGCGACGGAGAACGGGGCAGAGGCGTGGAGACGGGGGGGGGGGGGGGGCGCCTTCCCTAAGGCGCCCGCCCGCCCAGCTCACACAGGAGCTGTGTCCCCCCCACCCCCAACCCCCTACCCCCCAAGAACCTGCCGCCCGCTGCCGACCTGGTAACCCACCTGCAGCCACCTGACTAGAGCATCCGCGGGGGTGCCCGGGAGGACGGGTGGGCAACTGCCTTGCCTCTCGGGAGATCCTGCCCTCGGGTCACTCTGGGTGTTCTTTCCAGGTCTCCCAGCCCACCCCCCTTGTCATCCCTTAAATCCAGAGGTTCTCTGCTTCTCTTTTTCTATCACTGATGAACCTGTAGTTTATTACTCTTTGGAAATGTCCTGAAACTCCAGACATTTCTCTTCTGCTGCCCAAAATTACTTTGGGGGATTAAACCCACATATATATATTTTAAGGTAGCCAGATTTTTTTTAATTTTTATTTATTTATGATAGTCACACAGAGAGAGAGAGAGGCAGAGACATAGGCAGAGCGAGAAGCAGGCTCTATGCACCGGGAGCCCGACATGGGATTCGATCCTGGGTCTCCAGGATGGCGCCCTGGGCCAAAGGCAGGCGCCAAACCGCTGCGCCACCCAGGGATCCCAAGGTAGCCAGATTTTATTGCATAGAAAACTACTGAAGAAATAAAAGTTGAGAACTGTAAAATAGTGACTCCAGACTTTTCTCTTCTGCTGCCCAAAATTAATTTGGGGGATTAAACCTACAAATATATATTTTAAGGTAGCCAGATTTTATTTCATAGAAATCTACTGAAGAAATAAAAGTTGAGGACTTTAAAATAGTAACTCCAGACTTTTCTCTTCTGCTGCCCAAAATTATTTTGGGGCATTAAGCCTACACATATATATTTTTTTAAGGTAGCCAGATTTTATTTCATAGAAACCTACTGAAGAAATAAAAGTTGAGGACTTTAAAAATCTTTATGTCATTATAGATAAGTTTGCATTTTCTGTAATGTTATATGAAATCATATAACGTGTACTCCTTTTTGTGTGGCGTCTTCCACTAAGCAAAATTCTTTTGAGGTTTATCCCCACATTGTGGAGTGCATCACTAGTGCATTTCTTTTTCGTTGTTGACTACTATTCCATTGTACACATGTGCCACAAATTGTTAACCCATCTGCACGTTAGTGGACATTTTAGTTTCTTCCCAGTTTGAACAATTACGAATAAAACTGCTGTGAACATTTATGCCCAAGTCTTTATGTGGACATATGCTTTCATTACTTTTGGGTAAATACCTAGAAGTAGAATAGCTGAGCCAAAAGGAGTGTGAATGTTTAACTTAAGAAACTACTAAACTGTTTTCCAAGATAGTTCTACTATTTTCCATTCCCACAGCATTATATGAGTTTCAGTTGCTTCATATCCTTATCAATACTTGTTGTTTAAAAAAAATGCTTATTGTTGATACTCTTTGAAATTTTAGCCAATTGAAATAGGTGGGTTGGAGTAGGTTAATGACTAATGATGTTGTCATTATAGGTCTCTGTGGATTGATGACTTATTTTTATGTGCTTATTTGCTACCTGGATATCTTCTTGGGTAAAGTGTCCATTCAAATCTTTTGCCCATTTTTATTGGGTTATTAGTTTTATTATTCCTGAGTTTTGAGAGGTCTTTAAATATTCTGTATACAAATCCTTTATGACATACAATTTACAAAATAAATTCTGTCAGCCTGTGGCTTGTCTTTTCATTTTCTTAATAGTCTATCAAAGAGTAGAAATTTATAATTCTGATGAATCTAGTTATTCAACTTTATCTATTATTGATTATAATGTTGGTGTTGAATCAAAGAAATCTTTCCCAATCTGAGGTCACAAAAATGATCTTAAATGTTTTCTTCTAGAAGTTTTTAACTTTCAGGTTTTGCATTTAAACCTATGATTAATTTGAGGGGTTTTTTTTTAATCAAAATTCTCTTTTTTGCACATCAATATCAAATTGTTCTGGCACCTTTGTTAAAAAGACAAATCTTTCTCTATTGACTAGTCTTTGTACTTTTATCAAAAATCAATTCACCGGGATCCCTGGGTGGCGCAGCGGTTTAGCGCCTGCCTTTGGCCCAGGGCGCGATCCTGGAGACCCGGGATCAAATCCCACGTCGGGCTCCCGGTGCATGGAGCCAGCTTCTCCCTCTCCCTCTGCCTATGTCTCTGTCTCTCTCTCTCTCTGACTATCATAAATAAGTAAAAATTTAAAAAACTAAAATAAAAATCAATTCATCATAAACGAGTCCATTTTTTCACTCTATCCTACTCCATTGATCTATTTATGTTTTTTTAAACCAATTCCACAGTCTAAATCACTGCAGCTTTTACAATATCTTGTGGAATCAGGTAGTATAACTTCACCAACTTCGATCTTTTTAAAAATTCTTTTGTCAGGGACACGTGGGTGGCTCAGCAGTTGAGCATCTGCCTTTGGCTCAGGGCATGATTCCGGGTCCAGCGATTGAGTCCCACATCAAGCTCCCTGCGAGAACCCTGCTTCTCCTTCTGTGTCTCTGCCTCTCTCTCTGTTTCTCTCATAAATAAATAAATGTTTTTAAAAAAATTCTTTTGTCATTTTTGTTTCTTTGCATTTCCACGTAAATTTTAGAATCGGCTGAGCAATGTCTACCCAAAAAATATTATCAAGATTTTGATTAGGATTGTATGGCTTCTATAGACCACTTAAAGAAGAGTGGAAAATTAGTCTTCTGGTCCATGAACATTATACATCTGTCCATTTATTTAGATTTTCTTTAATGTCTATCAGTAATGGATTCGTGTCCTTAAAAGAGAAAGATGTGGAGACACACAGCCACACAGGGAAGAAAGCCATGTAAAGACAGAGACAAAGATTGGAATTATGCTTCCACAAAGCAAAGAATGCCAAGGGTTGTTGGTAACCACCAGAGACTACACAAGTTGGGTAAGGAATCTTCCCTACAGCCTTTGGGGAGAGCATGGTCCTGCCAACACCTTGATCCCAAAACCATGAGAGAATAAATTTCTGTTGTATTAACCCAACCAACTTGTGGTAATTTGTTACAGCAGCCCTAAGAAAACCAATGCATGATTATAACACTAATTATTTCAATTTTGCTGATTTTTTTCAAGTTCAGTACTTGGAAATTCATCCCATTGAAGCAAGCTTTAAATGACACAATTTTTAAAGTATATTCAAACTTTTTGTTAATATAGTCAGCACGGTACTTAAAGAACTGCAACTTAAAAAGTATTTTTAATAACCTAATTAACATCCTGAAATATGGCATGTCTATTTCCTTAAACTTTTATTTTGGAGAATTTTTAATAAAAAGTTTATACTTATTGAAGTGTATTTAAATAATATGAATGACTTTAGAATTGCTAAAAGCCAAAGGTAAATTTCATTAACGGCTCAGTTGGTTAAGCATCTGATTTTTGATTTGGGCTCAAATCATGATCTCAGAGTCATGGGGTCAAGTCCCACTTTGGGCTCTGTGCTCAGAGCTCTTGTCTTTCTCCTTCTACTCCTCCCCGCACTATGCACACTCTCTCAAATAAATAAATAAAATCTTTTAAAAAGAAAAAAAATACCAGCATTACCACGTACTCCCTTTCAAAATGTCATTGGGAAATTGAAGAAAATAGATAGCTATGTCATTACTTAACCCTTCTGGATAGCTGTATAGTCACTTTGGCCACTTGACCTGCTCTATGAAAGTACAACTTAAAAATTAAACATATAATAGCAAAGAATCAACTAACTGTTTAATTATGGAAAAATGGAAGCTCGGGGAAGACATTATGATGAGTGGCCAAAATGTGTTCTCTGAGTACTTACCTTTTCTCTGACTTGCTAACCATTTGAAGATGATTTATTCAAAATGATTCAAATCTACAGATAATTCAAATCATTTCAGACATTAAACAATATTACCACCTTTAGTTTGAAGTTACCTCTGTGACTAAAGATCAGTATTTCACCAGTCCTATAAATACCACTTTTTCGCTGGTTAAGGCACATAGAAAGATAACAGTTTTTAAAATCTTACAAATAATACAAAATTAAGATATGTCATAAATAAGTGTCTAGGAACATTAAGCCCAATATTTCAATCAAGTAACACCTTTGTAAGGGATCTTGGATAATTATTTAGGAAAACTTATTCTCAAGCAAAAGAAATTTTTTTAAGATTTTATTTATTTATTTATTTATTTATTTATTTATTTGAGAGAGAGAGAGAGAGAGAGAACATGCACAAGGGGAGGAGGGGCAAAGGAAGAAAGAGAAGCAGACTCCCTGGGATGAGGGACTCAATCCCAGAACCCTGAAGGGGAATAAATCCTTAACCAACTGAGCCACCCAGGCGCCCCTGAAGCAAATAATTTCCTCACGTTTGATAAATAAATTTTACACTCAAGAGAGCATTTAGAATACAGGAAACTTTCAATTTCAGTTTTTAACAGTTAATATTTAAACATACAGTGGAACATATTTAAGTTTTTGTGTCGAAAGTCTCAGGTTGGTTTGAATAACATTTGGTGTTCCATTATCACAAAGTAACTTAACTCCTACATTGCCTATTCCTTAAAGAGATGCCCTAAACTTGGGGTGAGGGGAGCGGTGGATCAGGAAAGTGATCACACTGGGGTTAGCTATCTTACTATGATTAAATGATAATATTTCAGTTATTTATTGCTGTGTAACAAGCCAGTCCAAAACTCAACTCAAAACAACAGCAGTTATACTAGACTTCATAATTCTGTGGGTCAGCAATTAGGGTAACCTCAGCCGGGCAGTTCTGCTCCATGTAGTGTCAATTTGGGTCATGCACATAGGCTGCATTCAGCTAGAGGCTAGCTGGCCTGGAAAATCCAAGAAGGCTTCATTACCACGTCTGGCAGCTCAGTGCCCTTCCTAAAAGTGGATGCTCTGTGGTTTCTCCTCATTCAGTAGTCTAGCCCAAACTGCACAGCATGGTGACTGGCTTTCCTACAGCCAAAGTGGGAGCTGCCAGAACTCTAAAAGGCTAGGTCTGGAACTGGCAGTGTCTCTTGCACTGGTTTCTATTTGCCAAAGCAAGTCATAAGGCCACCCCAGATTCAAAGGGTCAGGGAGGTAGCTGAGTGATGTAAAGGGTAGAGCAGCATGAACATATTTGGAAGGAAGGAATAGACAGCAGTCATCTTTGGGGACTACCCACGAAAAATGGTCAATACAGGGAAGGCTTAAATGATCATAGATCTCTCATTAAAAAAAAAAAATAAAAGCCAAAACACTGATCTAATTTTTTTACCACTTTAAATTTATTTTGTTTGAAAAAAATAAATACAAGGAACCAAAAATCTCATAACATACCTTGTGATGAACAGGATCACAGTAGTAAGCAAGGATTTGTCTTTAAGAATGCCTTTGAGGGGGCAGCCCCTGTGGCCCAGCAGTTTAGCGCTGCCTTCGGCCCAGGGTGTTATCCTGGAGACCCCAGATCGAGTCCCACGTCGGGCTCCCTGCATGGAGCCTGCTTCTCCCTCTGCCTGTGTCTCTGCCTCTCTCTCTCTCTCTGTGTCTGTCATGAATAAATAAATAAATAATAAATAAATAAATAAATATTTAAAAACAAAAACAAAACAAGAACAAAAAAAGAATGCCTTTGAGGAACACCTGGGTGGCTCAGTCAGTTAAGCATCCAACTCTTAATTTCAGCTCAGGTTTTGATCTCAGGATTGGTTTTAGGATTGTGAGATCCAGGATTGTGCATAAGGTTCCACACTGGGCAGAGAGCTTGCTTAAAATTCTTTCTCCCTCTGCTCCTTTCCTGTCTCTCTCTCTCCCTCTCTAAAGAAAAAAAAAAATGCTTTTGCTAACTATGCACTAAACAAGAGAGGAAGAAATATTGAAACTGTAGAGAATATGTTCCCTGCTTTCAAGAATCCATGTTTAATGTGAGATCAGCATCAACTCATCACATCAATAAAAAATATGAAAGAGCAAGAAATAAGTACTGACTTGTTATGAAGTCATGTGGTATAGGCCAATGTGACTGATGCTCCGGGGGGGGGGGGGCATATTAATGAGAAAGAATAACCATTAAAACTTCCCTGAAAAAATGGGACTTGAAAAGAAGACAGAGCAGTATAGGTGAGGATAGAAATATAAGCAACTCTAGAAGTAAAAAAATAAATAAAAATTGCATATGTTTGTAGAGTAGTGAGAAGACCCAACACACCAGAAAGGAAGCATGCAGATTTAGATAGAGTGAGGTTATCTTAAAAGAACTTGTAATTAGAAGATACATAAAGGATAGGAAGCTAAAGTTATCTAATCCTGCCCTGTCCAATAGAGTAGCCTCAAATTACAAGTGGCTATTTAAATTTAAGTTAACTAATATTAAATAAAATTTAAAATACAGTTCCTCAGTTGCATTAGTTATACTTCAAAAGCTCAATGGCCACATACAGCTAGTGGCTACCCTATAGGTTAGCACAAATTATAGAACATTCCCTTCACAGTCTAGAGGTCTATCAGACAGTGCTGACAACCTGTTATACTTCCTAATATTTCTGAAATCTACTCAACTTTCATTTTCCTTCTGCTATTATCAGTAGTTCAGTTTACTATCCTCTTTTACCTAGGATAATGCAACACTCTCTTACCTTGTCTCCCTGTTTCAAGTCATGTCCCATTCTAATGCTAAAATGCACTTTATAAAACATTAAGCTGGTCTTAATGTTAAGTCCTTAAGTCCTACTGAAATCACTTGTGCCATTCTCTTTGACTGGAATATTTCTCTGTGCCTCTTTCCCTAGCTCACAGTTAGTCTTAAGGTCCCAAGTTATTTTTTTTTAAGATTTTATTTATTTATTCATGAGAGACACAGAGAGAGGGGCAGAGACATAGGCAGAGGGAGAACCAGACTTCTGCAGGAAGCCAGATGCAGGACTCCATCCCAAGACCCTGGGATCACAACCTGAGCCAAAGGGAGATGCTCAACTACTGAGCCATCTAGCCATCCCAAGGTCCCAAGTTAGATACCACCTCCTCACCAGGCCTTCTCAAAGACCTCTGAGTCTCCATATTCTTATCTTTAAAATGATACTTTCAGTTATGTTACATGATTGGTGATGTATTTAATAATGTATTAAAGGTAATGGTAATGTATTTAATGTAAAGGTAAAGGTAAGGTATTTTTAATGTAGTGCTTAGCACTCAAAATGAAACTAGTGATAATGCTTGTGGTGATGGTAATAATTTGGTAATGATGATTTTAAGCTCTCTAGTTCTATTTTTCTCTTGTAAGCTACCCAGAGCAGCATTCCAAGAAGTGCCACCTATCTGTCAAGTAATCATTTAAAAGTATTTACATAGCTCATATGACTAACCAGGATCCATATTCAATACAATTCAATCACATGGCCTTTTTTTTTTAAGATTTTTTATTTATTTATTCATGAGAGACAGAGAGAGAGAGGCAGAGACACAGGCAGAGGGAGAAACAGGTTCCATGCAGAAGCCTGACTGCATCAAGTGGGACTTGATTCTGGGACTTCAGGATCGTCCTGAAGTCGTCCTGGGCCGAAGGCAGGTGCTAAACCACTGAGCCACCCAGGGATCCCCCACATGGCCTTTGCTGAACCATTCTAACTCACTATGCTTGTCTTCTCCTTGAAATTTTTATTATATATACACCTATATCTTCTTAACTTTATCCTTACCTGGTCAAACTCTGATTCATCCCTCATGGTCTATCTAAAATGTCACTTCCTCATGGAAGTATCCTGTAAATATCTTTGCATTGCTTTTAAATAACTACCCTAGGAGAAACTGGGTGGCTCAATTGGTTGAGCATCAACTCTTGATTTTGGCTCATGTCATGATCTCATGGGTCACGAGATGGAGCCCTGCATTGGGCTCTGCACTCAGCCTAGAGATTCTCTCCCTCCACCCCTCTGCCCTGCTTTCTTTCTCTCTCTCAAATAAATAAATCTTAAAATAGGTATATATGTATATATATGTATATATTTACATATATACGTATATATTTACATTTATACATATATATTTACATATATATATTCTAGTAGGACTTTATGCACAGAGAACAAAGATGAAATTCTAAGATTCTTTTACCTAGTAAGGAAATTGGTAGTCTACATTTCTTCTGGAGTTACAGGTGTTCATATGAATATGATTATCCAATGATATCCATGTAACATTGAGAACTCTCATAAAATAAACCTTACACTCTTTGCAATGCAGATGTTTATTTATTTTTTATTTTTTTACAGATATGTTTAAAGGAAGTCTTTTATGTTAAAGGGAAATTTTGAATTTTACAAGGATATATTTACTGAACACATAGGTCTTACATTTTATAAATGTTTCAACCTCCAAATTTAAAGTTTCTTCCAAGAAGCTTTTCACTAAATCTACTAATTCAGAGATTTTGATTTTTCAAGGCCACATGAGGAAATCCATTTGTAAGAATGGATCAGGAAGGGCAACCCTAAAGGATTCTGAAACTTATCAAAAGAATATAGGGAAGGAAACTTTCTTATAAAGCCTGAAATGTTTTGCTCTTAAAGGAGCTTCTCCAAATGCCCCTAGTAGGCTAAGAAATAGAACCTTTTACCTTTAACTATCACAATTAGAATAATTGTGTGGCAACTTGCTCCATACCTATTTCCGCTGCTAGATTTTGAGCTTCAAAAGTACAAGTACCCATCTACGTTCTCCAATGAGTATCTCCTGCACCCAGCATGCAGACTTATGTAAGGTGGGTTCTGTGTGGCCATGACTATTGAAAAGTGTCTACATTTGCTTTGATGTACTGAGTTAAGGTGAGAGCTAGGCACTCAGATGGGATAACCAACAGGCATTTAGTTAGGGCTTTGGTGAGGGGACAGGGTTGTCAGGTTGGAATCAATAGCTTAGAGTCAGCAGTTGAAGCCAAGCACTTGTGTGAACACTCCCAGAAAAAAGGAAAGAGAATGAAAATAAGATCAAGTCTGATGAGTCTTTGTCCTGTGGAAAGGTGTACAAAAACAAAGGTCCCACTAAAGAAACTGGTAGGGAAGAACCACTTGGACAAATAGGGGAGAAAGGCCCCAGGATACTAAGGACAAGAAAGCAGAGGTTTTTATGGAGAAAGAGGCCAATGGATCACTGTAGCAGATGCTGCAGAGGCCACATCACTGCCTTGTTTTGTGGTCTCCGGGGGTTGAGTCACTCTCTTGGACAATTACCAACATTACAGAAGCCTATGAAGATTTTCAGTTATCATTCCAAGTCTGTCTTTCAGATTCTTCTGCTGAAATGTCCCTGGCACGTCACTCCTAGCCCCACTTTACTACCTTGAGCCTGAAGCTCACCCTACTCCAAGAGACATCAGTGCAGAAAACAGGCCTCCAGAAAGCAGCTTCTTCACACAGGAACAACCCCTGCTGGCATTTCTATGGCCATGATGTATGAGCAACTAATGCCTCATTCCAAAGCTGATTTAGATCGCTCCTTGGGCAGGGTAGATAAGCATTAATTAGTATGTGGTCAGAGTCTACTCTGGTTTCTTTCCTGCCTGGACAATTAAAATGTGCAACCATGCAAAAAAACAAAAGTTTTGTTGGAAACTAGAGAGACATACACAGAGAAAAGAATATAAATCTTGAGTATTTAATAACTTGGTAACATTAACATTCTTCTGGGATAACCTAACCTTTCGGTATATTTGAAAATAGCTATTTGAATGCAAAAATGCTGAAATTTATCAGGTCCTAACTGTCCAAGAGATTTGGGCAGAACTCTGTAACTCATGAAACTGTTTTTCATAACCATGATAATTGCTGTTAAATTTACCATGATTTGTCACAGTAGATGGGGTATCTTCAATTCAGGCTCAAATAATTAAATCATTGTTTCTCAAGTGAGTCCCTTAGAATGTTGTTGGGTTTATAGAAATAAACTGAATTTTGGCAGGGAGTGGGGTAAAGGGGTGGGGGATTGTTTTTGTTTTTCTGGTTTTTAGATGTTGAGGAAAAGTTTTCACAGTCACCGAGAAAAATAACTTTGGTTTAGAAGAAAGGACTTCAGTTTTTTATTCTAACAGAATCTGTTGAGGTTTAGTATCTGCTTTAATAAAAGGCCAATTTATAGCATTTATTAAGCTCTCCTTTAGTTAAAATACATCCACCAATAGCTGTCCAAGGAACAATTTTCTTTAAGTTCCAATATCACAAATCTTCCTATTTCTGCCTGTTGATGTTGAGGGACCAAACCACCATAATATGATACTTTTGCTAAATAGTACTGATGTTGCCAATGAAAGCTGCTCTAGGAAATTCTTCTGTTGAAGACAGAATGTTTTTTTGACTGAAGCCAAATTTTTGTATTTTGTGGTCTTGTTTTGCAAAAATAGACAGTAAAAGAAAATAAAACATTTGGTCTATTTAAGTCAAAACAGCTTATTTACATGGCCTCACCATGTCTCTGGACTTTTCAAATGCTGATCTAGTCAGTGTATGTTACTAAAAATTATCTTGGTGAATTAGGAGACTTAAAGTTCCATATTTGACTCAGCAATAGTTTTCAAATGAAGTAGCATGAGATTTTGTTTAAAAACACTATTTTAGGGACATCTTGGTGGTTCAGTGGTTGAGCATCTACCTTCAGCTCAAGACGTGATCCAAGGGTCCAGGGATCGAGTCCCGCATCAGGTTCCCCACAGGGAGCCTACTACTTCCTCTGCCTATGTCTCTGCCTCTTTCTCTGTGTGTCTCTCATGAATAAATAAATTAAATATTTGAAAACAAAAACAAAACACTATTTTATTGTGTTAAAAATTCAACATTTTTTACAAACTCAGTGTTCATATGTTATACTCTCAAAAAGTGTTTTTAAAGGCAGTCAAAATTCAACACTTTAATTTCCAGAAACAAAAAAGGAAAAATGGACAGCAACCCAACAGAAAATAAAGAACAAAGGAAATAGTTCATAGAAATGAAGTGCAAATAGCTCTAAAATATATGATATGGAGGCACCTGGCTGGCTCAGTCAGTAGAGCATGGGACTCTTGATCTCAGGGTTGTGAGTTTGGCATTGGGTGGAGACATTACTTTAAAAAATAAAAGTAATTAAAGTATATGAAATGATGCTCAATCTCACTTATAATTTTAAAAAGTAATTTAGCAGTAGATGCAGATACTACTTTTCCTAGGAGATAAGTGTTATATGAGATAAGTCTTATAAGAGACACCCTCATACATTGCTGCTAGAAGTATAAAATGGTATACCCTTACAAAGAACAATCTAGTAATATTTATCAAAGTTATAAACAGTTTAGTTGGATATCCAAGTTTCACCCATATCTTATACCATAAACAAACCATATACAAAAATGAAGTTTAACCCATAACTTAAACTATATACAAAAATTTACCCCAAATGTGTATAAACCTTAATGTAAAAACTAAAATTATAAAACTTATCAAAGAAAGTATAGGAGAAAAAAAAAAGGAAGTATAGGAGAAAAATTTTATGACCTTGGGTTAGGCAAAGAGTTCATGCATATGAGACCAAAAGCATGATTCAGGTAAGAACAAATTGATACATTGAACTTCATCAAAATTTTAAAATTCTATTTCTTAAAAAAATATTGTGCAGAAAATAAAAAGACAAAGCACCTGCTATAGGAAATATTTTGCAAAATACATACCTGACCAGTAACTTGTATCCAGCACATATAAAGAATACTCAGAGGGTAACTGGGTGGCTCTGTCAATTAACTGTCTGACTCTTGATTTCAGCTCAGGTCATGATCTTTGGGTTGTGAGATCAATCCACATCAGGCTCCAACTGGGCATGGAGAATGCTTAAGATTCTCTTCTCTCCCTCTTCCCCTGCTCCTCCTTCTCCGCCTCCCTCCCTTTCTTTCTTTCTTTCTTTCTTTCTTTCTTTCTTTCTTTCTTATTTTTTTTAAAGATTTTATTTATTTATGCATGAGAGACAGAGAGAGAGAGAGAGAGAGGCAGAGACACAGGTAGAGGGAGAAGCAGGCTCCATGCAGGGAGCTCGACATGGGATTCCATTCCAGGTATCCAAGATCCCACCCTGGGCTGAAGGTGGTGCCAAACCGCTGAGCCACGCAGGCTGCCCTCCCCATCCCTTTCTAAAGAAAAAAAAAAAAAAAAAAAAAAGAATACTCAAAACTCAATAAGGAAACTAATACCTTTACCAAAGAAGATCTACAAATAGCAAATAAATACATGAAAAAATGTTCCACATCATTTATTATTAGAAAAGTATAGATTAAAACCACAGTGAAACAGCACTACATACTTATCAGAATGGCTAAAATTAAAGAGATTGAGCATAACAAATGTTGACAAAGGTCTAGAGCACCTGGAGCTCTCATATACTGCTGGGGGGTAAATGATGCAGCCACTTTGGAAAACAGTTTGGCAGTTTCTTAAAAGTTAAACAAACATTGACTATATGATCCAGATATTTTACTAGTAGGTATTTTCCCAGGATAAATAAAGCATGTATCAATATAAAGATGTATATGTGACAATTCATACCAGTTTCACCTGTAAGAGCCAAAAATCAGAAACAAAAGATGGATGGATGAACAAATTATAATATATCCACACAATAAAATACTAGTCAACATAAGTGGAATGAACAAACACACCTTGGTTTCCATTTCAGATCTCACTTAAGAGCTCTTCTCTTATCCATAAGACTTATTTTCAGTCTAAGAAGAATGATTTTCAACGGTCCATTGAATATGCAATTCTCGTGCAAGTATTTCTATAATTATCCTGTTTCAGTTATAATATAGTCTTTCATTGTATTGCCATATCTGTTTTAATAATTTTTGTTACAGAAAATTATGCTAGTGTCATTCTTAAAATTCGAAAGTTTTTATTTCAAATTGCTCATAGGATGGAAATCCTTTCTCCCAAGTAGTTTTTACTTTAATTGTGCTCTGGATTTGGGGAATGTTTTGGAATTTTGGTCTGTTTGGAATTTCCTTCTGCTTCCTTCTGTTTGAATATCATAAATTATTGGTCCCACACTATGCCACAGGAATTTCAGTGGCCTGTATTTTGAGTGTAGTAGTAGTTCTCCATAGTGTAGAGAGTAATAATGCTATGATTCCTACTCATTCTATCTGGTATTTATAGAGTTGTAAAGCTTTATGTATCTCTATTAGAAATGTTTTAAATTAGTATAAGTAAACTCACGCTTATCCTAATGTCAACAGACATTCAACAAAGATTACATTTAATTTGTATATTAGTTGGCTCCGTGTGTACTATGGTATGACTTACCTTTATCAGGGTGACATGAAAAACATTTTCCATTAAATCTTATATTCCTTGTTTATGGTGGTAGTCATGGTATGTGTTTATTTTAAGAAGCATTTGTAGCATAATCCATTGTATGAGCTGGGCAGTTAATTGTTCTCATTGCTAAGATTGACAACTACATTGGGTTTATAAAATAAAAAATACATTCTGGTGTGTTTTTCTTCTTGAGAAAGTACTAGCATTTAAAGAATTATAGATTGGAAGGACACAATTTTCTTATTCTTTTTAAGGAACTTCATCCTGTTACGTTTTTGTTCCTATGATGGCTATTGCTCAGAATAGCAGAATATTATGTAATCTCAATAATGGCAACGTTAGGTATTTCTTCAGTGTCAATCCCTTTTCATATACCTACTTTTTGCCACTCAACTTGTAGCTCTATGACTCTAGCATTCACAAGAAAAAGCTAACATTTCTGATGGTTAATTAACAACCATGTAAAAGATCCACCCAAATAGATTTACTTAAAGAAGCAAACAATTGCATGTAGTCCAATACACATAGTCAAACCAGTGGAAGAAAAAACTACAGCATCTAAAAGTTTAAATAAGCCACCTTCCTCTTCATTAAAATTGATCTCCATATTTCCCTCCACAACTGCAAACACAAAACACTTCACCCAAAACAAAATGGCCCACAAAAAAAATTACTAACCAGCTTCTAAGAAACTGTGTCTGTCTATCAAACAGCTGAGAATGAGTCAAGACTGCTGAGCCCAGGGTGTGGCCCACAGGTATTTACAGTAACTATGTATTAAATGAGTTACAAAATAGTAGATCTTTTTTTTTTAATGTGAAAAAAAAAAAAAAACACCTGACAGAGTAACTAGGAGACAGTATGATATTTCAAATCCAGAGTTTTCAAACTCTAGATTTCTAACCATAAAGACATTCTCTTTGTACAGTAGTCTATATTCTCTTTGTACAGTCTGTATCACAGGCTACTGAATGGCATTCTAGGGAACACACGTTAAGCATTTCAGAGTCTTAACGTTTACTATATCAGAGTACTCCCCAGCAATGAAAGCTCAAATTAAAGCATATAAAATAATGCAAGCAATTAACATCATTTAATCCTCACCAAAACCTTATGAAGTAGGTATTATTTAAAATAGGTATTACTTGTTCCATTTATAAAGTAAGAAAATTTAGCTTTAGAGAGGCACAGTGACTTACTTAGATCACATATCTAGAATAAATGGCAGATAATTTCAGCCAGATAACTCCAAATGTTGGAGTCTTTTCACTGCAGCACATTATCTTCCCTTCCCTTGTAGTTAATCTGTCCCTCCTCTGAACTCTATGGCATTTATTATTGCTAATTATAATTTAGCTCTGCTGATAATTACGTTTTGTAAGTCATGTTATATTTCTTATTCATTTCCATTCTTATTTTTATTATGGCCTTGTATGTCTTTTGCCTTTACTCTGTTTACATCTCTCTGACTTATTAAATTTAATGCTTAGAAAAAAATAAATTTAATGCTTAGTTTGTTATTTAAATTCTTTAAAGCTATAAATTTCCCTCTAGCACTACTTTAGCTGCATCTCACAAGTATTGACATATAGTACTTTGTTGTTCAAAACCAAAACTGGGATCCCTGGGTGGCGCAGCGGTTTAGCGCCTGCCTTTGGCCCAGGGAGTGATCCGGGATCAAATCCCACGTCGGGCTCCCGGTGCATGGAGCCTGCTTCTCCCTCTGCCTGTGTCTCTGCCTCTCTCTCTCACTGTGTGCCTATCATAAATAAATAAAATTTAAAAAAAACAAATACTTTATAAATTTCATATCTATGAACAGTTGATTATTTAAGAACCTATCTTTTTTTCTTCAAAGAGATTTTATTTGACATTTTTATTGTTGATTAACTTAATTGCAATGTTACCAGATAACACGGAGTATATGATAACAGTTTAGCGTTTCTGAAGACTTCTTTTATGGCCTTACACACGGTCATTTCAAGAAGTTATCTATAAATCCTTGAATACTTAGTCTGTATTCCACCTCAGACTATTATGGATAAATAGATGAGTCTTCTTCCAAGGATTATTTCTATAACTCAGTTGAAAATTTCTCTATACTATATCCAGCTTTGATGGAAAGGGAGATTCAGCAAATAGAAAAACAATATCAAAACTAGAGTTTATGTTTTTGCAGTAAGTGAATGTCAGTTCAGGTATGTAACTGTTCAAATATGTTACATTATGGCTTCATAAGTTAAACCAACAGGAGTTGAAAGTCTGGAAGTTTATGCCACAACATAATACCTCCTTTCAGAGCATTAAATAAAAACAAACAACCAAAATATGACCACTTCTGAGAGGTTTTGCTTAAAAAAAAATTGTGTCTCCACTCTTCAGACTCTGACTCATGCTTGTAACATAATGGGAACATGTATTGCTCCAGCTATCTGACCAGCAGGTGGCACATGCCTACCTGCAAGTGAGTACAAATAATCAGTAACCACAGTACCTGCCAATGCCTTCTCTTGCTGTTGTGAATAGCTGTAACTGATCAGATTCAGAACATTACATTTCTATTGCTTTCCTAAAGATTTTTTCCCATTATTCTACTTAAAGTCTTACTTGAGTCAAATATAAATAAGATTCTGTTCCTAAAATCATGACATTTATTCTTCAATGTATTATGTTTCCCCAAACTTTACTTAAGCTAGTAGTCCATGTAACAAAGTTATTTGAATCAAATTAATTTTAAATTCTAAAGAAGCGATTAAATCTATGATGTAATAATATAAACTGACAAGTTAATTGGCAGAAAATTTGACTAAATGCTTTTTGTAGGGTATTCAGAGCAGAAGAGAGATTTTAAATATGATAGCCAAGGACTCTAAGAAAGAGTGGATAGACTCTTTTTAATGGATAGACTTGAAGGGGCCCATGAATCCTATACAATTATGTACAGAATATTGTTTTCAGGAATATTTTCTCTAGGGATATGTATAATTTTTTAATGAATTCTCTAGAGAATATAACTAAAAAAATCATGTACTAGTATACATATTTTCTTTAAATTATGGTTAATCCTTACATAAACAGAAATGGCAGACATTTTCTTTTTTTTTTTATTTTTTTTTTAAATTTATTTATTTATGATAGTCACAGAGAGAGAGAGAGAGAGAGAGAGAGAGAGAGAGAGGCAGAGACACAGGCAGAGGGAGAAGCAGGCTCCATGCACTGGGAGCCCGACGTGGGATTCGATCCCGGGTCTCCAGGATCACGCCCTGGGCCAAAGGCAGGCGCCAAACCGCTGCGCCACCCAGGGATCCCGACATTTTCTATTCTACTCTCTTGCACATTTCTTGTACCACCCTAAAATATATTTTTTAAATCTTTCATTAAATTATTTTATTTTAGAACCAAGTTAATTTAAGCAGCATGAAGTATTTAACATTTTTCAACCTTGGGTAGATATCATTGATGCCTCATGTAACAAATGTACAGTAGTTTTAACTTTTTAAACTGATGTTAAATTTAGCCATCTCTAAATTTCCAAGCACACAGCATTTAATTAAATGCCTTTTCCCAGTTTTATTTAAATAGTCTTCTTGCTTTTTGCTCTCTCACACTGAGCCAAAATCTTGATTAAAAATAAGATTTAGGACAAAAAAGACCCCTAACAGAAAACCCCCAGAAAATAGCATATAGGAAAAGTCACATTTACGGTGGGAAAAAGCCAATTTAGTATTTAGGGAAGTAACGTAATGTACCCTTAAACAACATTTTTTTTTAATGGTATAAGAGACAGGTTCCTCATAGGTTTAATCTAGATGTGGGAAAGAAATTCCAAGGCTCATATTCAAAGGAAGAAATACAATCAAAGAAGAATGAAAAAACCCTTGTTAGAAAAACTAACAAAACCTCCCCCTGACTCCACATATCTTTCTCTCTCAGAGGAAGGCTTTAAACCAACAAGCCCTGTCAGTCAACTTATCTAATTGTAAGCAACCAAAGCTGGTTTTGATTGATTTAAGCAGAAAATTAATTAATTAATTGATTAACTGTATATTGCGTAGCTCCCGGGTTCACTAAGAACTCAAGAGAATGGGTCTCAAAAGCAATGAAGTTAGAAACAATTCCCATAAATCACACCTTACACTGGGTATAATTAAGTATACCATTCTGCTACCAATGAATATTAGATGTTGCCCTTGCTTTGTCTATCACTAACATAGGCTACTTAATACCACTTCTAGTCCCACTTTATTGTCTCTGGAAAACTGACCTGCATGCAGCACTGGACTGTAGCCCAAACTGTCACCTTTGTACCATTGTCACCAGTTCTTCCACTTCTACTGTCACATCTTCACCGTTGCTTCTATCAACTAGACCGCTTACACCACTGCCATCACTAGCAAAAAAAGAGGCTATTCACTCCTTTTTACTTAAAAAGTAAAAGAAAGAGTCCTTTCTTTACAAGAAAGAGCCTCTCTCTTTGCAAGAGAGGCTAAGAAAATTAGTATCCAGTTTATTAGCATTAATATTGAGAAATGGGCCATGTCACCCACCAAAACTCATAAAGTGAGAATAATCCAAATATAAAAAGGAATAATGGCACTGAGCAGCCAAGAAATAGCTGGGGTTCTCTTCTTTTTTGATGTTCTTCTCTTATGAGATCTTCTAAATATTTATTTGTATGCATATGCCTATGTGTGTGATTACATATAACGCATCATAACTCTATGCCTTGCACATCATATACATACTCATTCCTTCCTTGAAGACTTCTTAGTTACTATACCCCATTTCAAGATCTCTAGAAGATGCCCATTCCTTTCTCATTTCAACAAAATCCCATCTCAATTATCTTTAAAAGTGTGGACTAACATAAAATACTATGAGAGAGAGAGAGAGAGAGAGAGAGAGAGAAAAGAAAGAAAATAAAAATTAGTTTGTAGTGTGAGTGTACACACATGACCCTGGAAGAAAAAAAATGTGGGTATACTCTACTTTATAGTTGTAACTAGTTGTAAGGCTAGAGCTGGCATTTATGACTTCTGTATCTCACTAATCATCTTACATACTCATTTCCTTTTCCTTCAGCCACCCCCTAATCCAGGCTGAGTTCCTTGCCTAGATTTTTGGCCAACTCTTCATTTTTAAGAAACCAAACCCTGGAAGTCCTAGCTATAATATTGCTTTTTATTCCATTTAATGAACATGCATGTACCAAGATCTCCAGGGCTCTATCTATACTCCCTTCTCTCCCCATGGTGTAGCAGCAAATCGGTTTCTGTTTGAAACTCAGGCTAAATCATTCAAGCCAATTGAGTATTTTTGCCTCTCATTAAGTGACAAAAGGAGCCTAAAACTGCCAGGCAGCAATCTCAGCTTCCAATTTGATGGAACTTTTATAGTATTTCCAGGGAAAGCATTCTTCCCTGGGTATGGGTCAAACCTCTAAATGAGAGGAATATGGAGTTGTATAATAAGAAGCAAATACTATGACTTGAGAAAACACACCTTTGATGAATTCAGAGCATATAAACCATCTTCTAGGTGAGTACAACAATCTCAGCAAGAATTTGTCTCCCAGCTGCACTGTAATTGAGTGTATTATGGTTTTATAAGACAAACTGTTTCCCAATGCTAAGGTAAAGGGTAGACCCAAGAAATCCCATGCAAGTCAGCCCATGGTACCATAAGTATTTTGAATATTAACTCATTGAATAGCCTTAAAAAGCCAAATAAAAAACATCAATACAGCTTGTAGTCACAGTATCTAATTCAACAAAAGGACCATTACTGTGCTGACTGTAACATTGAAAACATTCCTGCCTTGAATGCTAATGTATCCAGACTTTAATCACTGTCATTGAATACCAAGACATGCTCTGTCCAAGGAACTTATCTTACAGTAAATTAAATAATGAAATAAAGGCCAGAGACACAGGGACAGTAATCAAGTATGAACAGATTCTTAGGTTTAACGGTAACAGCAGACATTCAACTGTTTGGGTCTTGGACCTGTTGTTATGAATACTATGGAAGCCTCAAGAAAATTAAATGGTAACCTAGAGAGAGGAAGGGAAGAGAATACAATACATTGATTGAGTTTACACTAAATTTGCAAAATTAAGTGTCCACTACTGAGTAGAATAGAGACCTAGACTAAAAGTTCAGTTCTAGAATATCTAAAATTGTTTTGAGGAACATGAGTTTCATAGAACAAGAAATTTCTTTGAATTAGTAGTTTAGAATATGATACCTTTTAACAGACAAAATTATCCCTACCATGCTCACTTACATATTTTGTCAGTTGCAAACACCAAATTTAAATGATCAATAATTAAAAATCTCCCCCTGTATGTAAGTATGATATTTAACTCTCACTAGACTGTATTTATTTCTGGAGACAAGGGACCAAGTCTTATTCACTTTTCTACTTATTCTTAGCACCTTTGATAGTATCCTTAGCGCAGAATAAATACTCAAAAGTGTTTAAAGAATGAATGACTAAAGGAAGAAACACATTAGCAGAATGATTCTGTTAATTGTACAACAGCAACCGTAATGAATTGTTCCACCCACTCCATTATCTTACACACATACCTTTACTCAGTGAAAACTGTTGGCTAGAATTAAGAACACTTCTAAAATTAAACCAAAGTCAGTAGACTCCCTTTCTCCCTAGTTCCTAAGTCACTCATTAATAACAAATCTGAAATTTAGACCAGAAAACATAACCCCACAGGCCACTAGACAGAAAAAGCTAGTATCACAAGTCCAGTGTTTTGAAATGATGGCCCGATGACCCATAAATGCTGAAGCCAGAGACCACCCACTTCATATCATCCTTACAAAATGAAATGCAATTTCTTACTTCCTACTTTGGTTTTCTGTATTCAGTAGCACTGTGCAACTATGCCTAAAATTACGTGGAAAGAAGGAGCCTTATTCCAAGATTTACTTTTATTACAAGATGGGGACTTTAAAAAGTTTCACTCACTGTGTCCTTTTATGTAGTTCCTACCAAGTAATTGCAGGAAATAACACAAGACATTCTCTTTATTTTGGAAGGCGGAAAGTGTTAACACAGAGGGTTTATATGGAGAATATGTCTTTAGAAAAATATGTTTCCTACTATATTCCATATTATGACACTTGCTCCAGAGGACCCCATGCATTTGACTCAAGGAACCTTAACAAATGAGGAGGGAATTGAGCTGAACTGAATTTTTAAATCAAAAAGGATATTTTTACATGAACCTGTGTTTCTATAGTAACACATTAAACAGGACTTAGAGAAACACTGTGTAAGTGCCATAGTGGTAGCTGTAGATGACAAGGTATCATCACAAATAATAGACTCAAAATACTGAGTTCTCACCTACCTTAAAACACAAAGGCCTTTTCCCCCCAGAGCCTGTTAGCAACCTACAATTCTCCAGAACAGGGAGACACAGAACATTTAAGAATATGAGAAGTTGGTCTTTAAAGCATTGCATTGTTCTAGGTTTCAATGGTATAATTGAACTCAAGTACCACAGGATGTAAATATCAATCACTCCCCCACAACCTCCTTCTTGGGTTCCATTGGAAGTCACTAATTAACACATCTTGGAGATCTTTTATGACTCAGAATCTAAGGAGAGCCCTAAAAGCTATTATTTGGTGGAAGGGCTAGGAAAATCCAATAGTCATCATGGCAAGAAAGATTAGCAATCCATCCATTTATGGAAAAAAAAAAATCTAAACAAGTAATAAATGTAAGTCTTGCCATTAAAGCATGATAAATTTATGACAAAATCAGCCTTCAATATTAGCAGAAAAGTGTTACTTCTCTAATCACGAAATTGCCATTTTCAAAAAGTATTTCTAGGGTATTGTAGGTAAATTTAAGTATGGGAGTATCTACATGAAACCAAAAATTCTAACATTTTTCTTCATAATAGGATCTGTGAGAGAGATGAAACTGAAGACTGGCATTTAGGAGAACTATTAAAATGGGAGATCCTCTGCCTAAAGCTTGTAAGCACTCTTTTTATATTAGGTATCAGATTACTCTTTGGTGAAAGTTCAGTATTTATCGCTACTGTCATTCGGCTTGTATCATTTCTTTCACTTAAACTGCTTATGTCCACAGGTCAAAATCTTATTATCCTTTTATCTCCCATCTCAAATGCAACCTCCTCCATATCTTCCCTAGAGGTCTACTACAGACTCAGACACAAGCACAACCTAGAATATATTCTCAATTCTTCATTCTCCTTTTTCATCTTACATGATAATTATCATGCTTCTTGTTTTGTATTTTAGTTATTAGGATAATGTCTTCAAGCCTTCTTTCAGATCAGCCCTTCTAAAACTTTACACCAAGGATTAAGAATCATTTGGAGAACTTGTAAAAGATTCGGATTGCCACTCCCACAAACACTGAGTTCAAAGATTTATAGTGGAGGGCCTCGGAATCTGTCCTTTCAACACGTTCTCTATATTCTAAGTGTTATTCTCTTTGGTGTTCAAAAATGTTCCTTTTTCACCTATAGGCAAGTCACAAGCTCTCCCTTTAAAACAATTTATCTATATGCCAGTGTATTAGAAAATTTCCCTAGGTTCCCCACTCTACTATCTACCATTTTGGCCATATTTGAACATTAACAAGGTCAAAGAGGCTGCAGCAACAAATAAGTCCCCAAATCTCAGTGACTTAAAGTTTTACTTCTTCTTCATATCATATGCCTATGCAAATCACGTGTCCCACCTCCGTAGCTTAGCCACACCATATGAAACATTACCTACAAATTATTTTTAATATGGACTATATATCACTTGTCATGTTTCACTGGCTAGAAGGAATCATTTGACCCCTAACTTACTTCAAGAGAGATAAAATAGGAGAATCCCTGTGTGGCTCAGTGGTTTAGCACCTGCCTTCCGCCCAGGGCATGATCCTGGAGACCCAGGATCAAGTCCCACATCAGGCTCCCTGCATGGAGCCTGCTTCTCCCTCTGCCTGTGTCTCTGCCTCTCTCTCTCTCTCTCTCTATCTCTCTCTCTCTCTCTGTCTCTCATGCATAAATAAATAAAATCTTTTTTTTAAAAAAAGAGTCTTTGCACAAATTACAATGTCAATTACTTGGTTTTTAATAATATCCTACAAGTCCAGCTCAATATATCCAAACGAAGACGTTCTAGCATGATAATAATTATGACAGCTATCATTCCTTGGGCACTCACTACATTTTTCTGGTAAGTGCCTGCAAGACTAACTTAATTCTTTTTTTTTTTTTAAGTGACTTCTGCACCTAACTTGGGGCTTGAACTCATGACCCTGAGACCAAGAGTCACATGCTCTACTGACTGAGCCAGCCAGGTGCCCCAGGACTAACTTAATTCTTACACAATCCATGAGGTGGGTTTTATTAGCTACAATTTTTTGAAAGACACTGAAATTTTGGAAGACGTGGTAATACAATTTGCCCTAAAACTGCTGCTTATAGGTCGTAAAGCCAGCTATCAAATCAAGCCTATATCTCCAAAGCTTACTCTCTTAAAGCAATGCTTTATATTTTCTTGAAAACCACTTATTCAAAGTAATTTTTACAAGCAACAATTATTACTCCCCATTGATTGTGGAATACAGTCCAAAATATCTTAGCATTGTGCGTAAAATAAGCCTTTCCTGGCTTATTTTTGTTAATTCTCCGGCCTACTCTATCATAATCGTACCTGTTTAAAAATTCTTTCAGCCATTAACAATATATCTTTTCATTCTAGCCTGGATTTTTTTCTCACTTGGTCACTCTTCCTGCTATGCTCCTTATCTTATCTTGCTGATTCTCTTCTATATGTCATATGCTACCTTAGACATCACACTTATGCAAAAATATGAAGATATTTTAAAAAGAGTGTAAAAACTTAGAGAAAAATAATATTTTGAAAGAGAATCATTAAATTTGGTCAACAATATAGCTAACATCTTAGAGGGAAGAAATGGATGAGCAGAGTACTACATTAAAACACACTGAAATAAAAATAATGTAGAAGAGACAACAAGCTATGACATCCAGAAAACATTAATGGACTTTTAGGAAAGAACTTTGTAGAAATGAATGCAAAAAATGACTGTTAAAATAGAAAAAATTCAACAAATGGGCTTAATAGCAATATAAATGTGCCTAAAGATGACATTATTGAGCTGCAAGAAAGGAATTCCCAAAAAGGCGGTCTAAACATAACTTCAATTTCATTATACCATTTAAAAAGTAACAATAATTTCCTTGTATGATCATCCATCCAGTTAGTTCACACCTAATCATTGTCTTCAGTGTTTTCTTTAGTTTATTGGATCAGAAAACAAAGCCGTCATACATTTTAGTTTTTTGATAAGTCTCTTAGGTCTCTTGTATTTTATAGCTCTCCCCTCCATATTTTACTTTTATTTTCTTTTTCTTTATCCTTTTCTTTCTGTCTGTTCCTTCCTTCCTTCCTTTCTTCCTTCCCTCCTTCCTGCCCTCCTTCCTGTCATCTTGCCTTTCTTCTTTCTTTCTTTCTTTCTTTCTTTTTTTTTTTTTTTTAGGGGGAGGTGTTGCTGTGTTTTAAAGAATTGGGTTATCTGTTGTTCCATACATTTTATCACAGTCTTTGTTTTGTTGACAGCATCTCTACTTTATCTATTAATATGTTCTTCTGTTCTATGTACTTTTTAGAAATTGGTAGTTAGATCAACTGGTTTAATTAGATTCAGTGTCTTTTTTTTCATGTCAAGTGTACGTGGTGATGTAGGTTTCTCTCAGGATGCAGGTAATACCAATTTGTCCTTATGAAATGTTAGCAATCATTGATTATCATGCCAAGATGCCCTTAATTAAAGTGTTTCAAAATGGCAGTGATTCTTTGGTTATCTAGAATGCTTCTATTAAAAAAAACATCCCCTCATCAAATATTTGGTTACCCTGAGGTACAGCTTATATAGGAAAGGCATGATCACTATTTGATTTTTTCTTTTTTGTCAATTTTCCAAACAATGAATTCCTTAGCAATCTTTAAAGTTAACAAATGATTTTTTAGTGCCATTTTGAACATATTCTTGTTTCAAATCATTACAAATACTACCTATATTGATAACCTCTGTTTCTCACCTTTAGTTTATTCAACTTGGTTTCCAAGTCCTTTTAACAGGACTATTAGTCTTTTATAGTTTCATGCTTTGTGGTATGAAAAGATGTTTTAGGTTCATCTTATACACTTCGTTGTTCCAGAACTAGAATACACATGATAAAAACTATCTAATACCCCCAGGAATAAAACAACCACCTCAATTAAATAGATATATTTTACTTTTACCAATAAAGTAAAATCAAACTTCTGAAATTATTCTATAAACTCAGTGCAATTATGGTAAAGTACCAATGAGGATTTGGAATTCTAAAGTTTAAAAAAACAAAACAGGAAATGTGTGTGAACAGCCAAATCTTTGAAAAATTGTTCATAAAATGTATATTATTTATATCATTTTAATATATAACATGTTATATATTTTGGATACATACCAATAATATATGTTTAAACATATGAAAGGCTACTATGCTAATTAAAACACGAAAAATACTTTTGCCAAAAGACGTGGTAAAAATAAAAAAAAGAACATGTTTTAATGGAAATATAGTTTATGATAAAATTGACAGTTCAAAATGATAGAACGATAGGATGCCTGGGTGGCTCAATCTGTTAAGCATCTGCCTTCTGCTCAGGTCATGATCTCCGGGTCTGGGATTGGAACCCAGTGAGTCAGGCTCCCTGCTCCACAGAGAGTCTGCTTCCCTCTCTTTCTCTACCCCTTCCTCCCTCTCATGTTTTCTCTCTCTCAAATAAATAAAGTCATTAAAATAAAAACTTAAAAAAAACAAAGGATAGGATAGTTTATTCAATAAATGTTAAAACAATAGCAAGTTGAAAAAATTCTTACCTCACATCCTATTAAAAAAATGTCAAATAGATTATAAGTCAAAATATATAAAACAAGTCTATAATACTACTAAAAGAAAACACTAAGCAACCAAAGTACACATATACATATTTTTCATTTTGATCTTCAGGAGGGCTTTCTTAGCAAGAAACAGCACTACATACGCTAAAAAATTGCACAAAAATTAAACTTTCCTATGTCATTGGATATCACAATCAAAGAAAAGCAAAGAATTGAAAGAGAACATGTGAAATCAAAAGAAAATATACATATATCTACTGTAGCTGTCTACAAAAAAAAATTTAATAGGGAAAGAATAAAGAGAAAAATTTACAAAAGTAGAAATGGTCCATAAATCTGTAAATGACGTTCAAACTGACTAGAATCAGAAAAATATGAGTTACTACTTTTTACATAAAATTGAATTAAATTAAGTGGATTGATAATAACTATTATTACCATGGATGTGGGGAAATGGGCCCTGAAATTCACTGCTGGTGAGAGAATAATTTGTATGGCTTTTTGGAGGGCAATTTAGAAGTACTGAATACAATTTTAAAGAAAACCATTGATCCAATAATTCCACTTTTGGGAATTTATTCTACAGAAATAGGCATTTATCCTACAAAATACATTCATATGCCAACAAAGTTACATATTCAGGATATGTACCGCGATGCAAACACTGGAAACAACTTAAATATCTCTCAGTAAGGGAGCAGTTAAATTATAGTGCATCCATACTATTTATTAAAATAAAGTGGTTAAAGAAAATAAGAAAATCTATACAAGTTTGCAGAGAATCCTATGTTAATAATTATTAATGGAAAAAAGCAGGCCACAGGAAAATAATGTATAGAATGTTCCCATTTATGCATTTTAAAAAAACATATGTATATGCAAGTATACATAAAGATCTCAACCCAGAGAAAAGTCTTAATAGATACACACTACACTGTGAACAGTGGATACTTTCAAAAGAATATTTTGTGCAGAAGTAAGTTTTCCTCTTTAGCTCTTTACACTTCCCAAGTTTTGCTTTTTGGTGTGTGTTTTTTTGGGTTTGCATGTATGTGTGTGTGTGTGTGTGTGTACAGTGTGTGTGTGTTTAAAAGGACTATTCATCTATTTCTCAAGTAATTAGGGAAAAAAAGAAACTTGTTTTCCTCATGATAAAATTGCTCTGAGATGAAGCTTTTAATTATTTTGCATCTGTAATTAGGCCAAGACTGAAGGTAGAAGAAGGTATACACTTTATCATTTATACTTAATCAGAAAGAAATTATCTGGTTGCACAAAACTGATCATTTAATGAAAATTAAAAAGCAAAAGAATAGAATATCAGTTTTATGTCCTCATCAGATTCTGCATCCATATTTACTCTCAAAAAAGATTTGCATCCAAATCAGATTCTTTTAAGAGTCCAGGAAGAGAAATGATCTATTTCCAGGGGGAAAAAGAAGGGGAACACACACACACACACACACACACACACACACACACACACACGCACAGATATTTCTTGCAGTGATGTGAATTTAAAGATCTCCATTCCAGAAACTGTTAGTTTGGAGATTAATGTGCCTTAGATGGGTCACTTAATCTCTTTTAACTTCTATTTCTGCATTAACAGAGGAAGAGAGGAAGGCAGAGAGAAAGAAGAAGAATGGAACAGGGGGCAGAAGAGGAGGAAGAAAAAAAATAAAGAATTGCTTCTTTCTCTTAGGGATTATTTTTTAAGATTTACTTATTTGAGAGAGAGAGGGTGAATGCAAACGAGGGACAGGGATGAGAGAGAGATGAAATGGAGAGAAAAATCTCAAGCAGACTCCCCACTGAGCACAGAGCCCAACTGGATTTAGGGCTTAATCTCACAACCCTGAGATCATGACCTGAGTTGCAACCAAGGACACCCTTACCCTGCCAAGCCACTCAGGTACCCCAGGGATTATTTTTAAATTGGGTGTTTTACTATAGAAGTTTTCAAATACATAAATGTATAAAGAGTAGTTTAAAAAACCCATATGAAAAAAATAAAAAATATAAAAACCCCATATGCCTATGACCTAGCTTATAAAATTACCTACTCAAAACTAATCTTGTTTCATCTATACCTGACTCCCTTCCACCCTTTCTCTGCATTATTCTGAAACAGATCCCAGACATCACATTATTCCATATACAAATACTTCAGCACATAGCTTTAAAAGATAAGAATTCCTGTTTAAAATATAATAATAAAACCAACATGACACCAAAAAAGTTAACCACAGCTCCTCATTATTATTAAATATACAGTCAGTAGTCACACTCCCCCAATAGTTTTGTTTTTCACATTTTTTGATGTTTGTTTGCTTGAATCAGTATCAAAATTAACTCCACATATTGCAATTTGTTAGTATATCTATTAAATTTTATTTTAATGTAGAGTCCCTCCAACTAACCTCCATCCTTGCAATTTATTGTTCTGTAGAGTTTTCCACAGTCTGAATTTTTCTGACTTGATCAGACTCAGATTCAATTGTTTGGAAAAACTACTATATACATGTATTGTGTGCTGCTATCAGGTACATAGTTTCTAGTTGTTGTCTTGTGATTTGGATAGTCATTAATTTTAACTGCCTAGACTCTGACTAGAGATGTACAATTTTGAAAAGAGCTATTATGTTGTAAAGTTTTCTTTCACAAGCTGGTAGGCTTGGTACTAGTCTCTCCAATTTACTAAAGAAACAGCTATAACTCAGATGTGAGAAGAATAAACCAGGATGAACCCAAACATCTTCATCCAGCTTACTAAAACACCAGAAACATTGTTTAACCCATTCCCATTCTATTCTTCCATATACTTTTTTTTCCAGAAACAATTTTTTTTTGCTTTTCTTTTAGATTGGAGGAATTTTATATCTCATCCCCAAACTAATTTCCTGGTGGGGGTTTGTGGGGGCAGTGGAAACAGGAAACTGGTAGAAAAAAATGCACAGATCATTTCTATTATGCATACATATGTGTCTATTCTTATATCCCTTTATGCCATATATGTTGGTCACAACAATAAATTTACGAGACAAAACAAAAGGAAGAAAAATATCCTACAACTGTGTCTATGTGTCTTCAATAAAGGACAGGGCAAAGTTATAAATTCTCTAAAGACCAGTACCAAATATTTGGATCATATTAATAAAAAATATATCACATTCTTTTCCAACCAAACCATTTTGTAATTAACACACAGAAAAAAATGCTTATTCAAATCTATCATACATTAGAAGAGTGTGGTAAGTGTGATTATTCTCTTTTCATCTGTTTTAAATTTTCATTTATTTATTTATTCAGTTGCTTATCAAACAAACATGTATTGAGTGTCTACTATTGCAGTAGATATTTTCCCAGGAAATTTAAATATTAAATAAGCAAAATTAATCTAGAAAGTAAAGCAAGCCAATAAAGACACAGATAACGGTTAAGTTACAAGAAGTATATGACATTCTAACGGAATATAATAGGAGAACTTGACCTAAACAGGAAGATCAGAGACTACTTTCTGGATGAAAGAGAAGCCACACTGGCACAGATTTTGGAGTAAAAAGAAAATAAGGAAAAATAAGCATCTCTTTTCAAATGTTCAGTTGTAAAGGAGAGGAGAGAGTAGAGAAGTCTGAGTTGAGAGATGAAAGATGAGTTGCCAAGGTTATATGGCAAGGGACAGGAAAAAGTGTGCTCCAGTTAGTGTGAAAATACTGAGTGAAAGCTCTAGATCAGCAAAGAGGAAATGTAACTGTGGTTGGAATATTTTTATTTGATGGGGATGGAATGTGAGATGAAACTAAAGAGTTAGTGTGACTGAATCAATACGACATTATGTTGTCTGACTTTATGTCCAAGGTTGTAGAGTATTCCAGGTTTATGTAAGTTGTTCTAATGTATCTATTAATAGGTTACCCTTTTGCTTTCAAAAGTGGCCCCATTTTGGACATAAAGTATATTTCCCCTAACTTTATAGGCCATCCTACAAAATTAATCTCAGGAACAAGTGATTACAATATTTTAACCAAAGAAGTAGAATGATCAGGTTTGATTGTAAAGTGTCACTCTGGTTTCATCAATGAGATTGTGTTATACAGGTGCAATGTTGTGGAGGACAAGTTAGAGGTTAATGACGAGGTTAGGCAAGAGTTGAAAATGATTGATGAAGGTGGTCACTTACACATAAAGAAGTGGATCCATTTGAGAGGTATTTAGATGGTGAGAACTCGATGATATATGGGAAATAAGTATCAGAGATGAGAGAGGAGATCTTGAGCATGATACTCTGGTTTTTCTACAATATGTGTTGGGTGATGGTACAAAGTTTTGTCATAAAAACAGAGGAAGTTGACAATGGGATCATTTAGACTTGCATTTTTGCCAGATTAGCCAAATGAACATGCTAAAGAACTATGGCATTACAGATGTTATCACGACTGTCACTTAATAAGGAACCATGAAATCTAATTTGGATAAGGAAGACAGTAAACAAGAGAGAAGGCTGATGGATCAGGAATGAGCACAGGAACCCAATGACTTAGAGGCCCTGATGATGCCAAAGAAAGATCATAACTGAACAAACTGATCAAGTCGGAATGTCATGAACTTTTGATTATAGAGTAGAAGTCTTGACTTAACAATAACAAGGTTGTGGTGTTCTCCTCCATTTTCTTATTCTGATCTAAGGCTCCACCATTACTCTCCTGGTCTAAAGTAATACTCCAGCTGTTCTCCTTGCTTCCACTCTTATCATTCTTTATTCTTTTTATCAGGGAATAATCTATTTTCTGCCCTTCAGTCAGAGCAGTCCTTTTCAGATGCAAATCAGCTATCTTCTCTCATTCGAATTTCCAAAGGCTTTTTTATGATTAAATTTAAAATTGCTTCCAAAAAAATAAATAAATAAATAAATAAAATAAAATAAAATAAAATAAAATAAAATAAAATAAAATTGCCTCCATCAAAAGGCCATTTGTATCTGGCTTCTGGCTTCTGGCTATCTCTGTAAGTTCAGGTTCTGTCACTCTTTTCCTCTGCTCCAGGAGTAGGCTTCTTGCTCTTTCTCAAACGTAAGCAAGCTTGGCCTCAGGCACAATATTCTTGTTGTTTGATTACTTCCTTCCCAAGATGTTGGATCAACCCTTTAGGTCACTGAAATCTCTGCTTAAATGTCACTCCTCAGAATCCTTTCCCAACTGCTCTTTCTGAAGTAGCATTCTCTATCTTTATAATGTTTCATTTCACATCAATTTACCTGAAATTATATTAAATAGCTATTTCATTATATTATTTTCAAGTATTTCCCGTGGAATGTAAGCACTTTAAAGGTGGAAAATTTTTAGTTCACTACAAATAAAAACTAGGAGCTTGATAAATATTCACTGTGTATGATCACAAGTAGGAATTAAGATCAGGAATGCAACAGCCGGGTTTCAAGTGGGTGACCACAGGAATGTTGAGGCTCCCCAAGATGGACAAAAATTATCAGGTATGCGATGAGTGGCAGGGAAGTACATAAAAATCAGCAATTTAGAAGGGAAGATTTTGATATCCAGATATGCTGTTGGTCCACTAGTAGAGAAATCAAGCTAAATTTTTTAGCTTTCACATTTTGTATTATCCTCCTACAAGTGATTCAGGCTTTTGTTCAGACTTAGTAAGTATGAATATATATTTATCTTGAGTATCATTTATTATGCAGCTTCAAATGGAACTCTTCATATGGAGTACTTTAAATATTATTAAGGAAATTTGCATAAAAAAGCAAGTGTCTCTCAAAAGGATTGCTTGTCTCAAAACAAAAGCTATATGTATTTCCTGAAGAGAATTTAAAAGCTTTTAAACGTTATTGTCACTGAAGTTATCTTCTATTACATTCATACTTTATGTGTTATAGGAACATATAAAAATCTTCCCCTTCTTTTCTAAAATATGTATTCACTCTACCTACTTTTATTTTTAAAACTTTTCATTTTATACAAATTCAATTTACCAACATATAACATCCACTGCTCATCTCATCATGTGCCCTCCTTAATGGCAGTCACCCAGTTACCCTATGCCCCACCCACCTCCCCTTCGGCAACCCTTTTGTTTCCTAGAGTTAGAAGTCTCATTGTTTGTCTTCCTCTCTAATTTTTCCCCAGTCAGTTTTCCCCCTTCCCCTATGGTCTCCTTCACTATTTATTTTATTTCACATATGAGTGAGACCATATGATAATCATCTTTCTCCAATTAACTTATTTCACTCATAATAAATAATAATAAAACTCCAGTTCCATATACATCAATGTAAATGGTAGGTATTTATCCTTTCTGATGGCTGGATAATATTCCAGTGTGTGTGTTTGTGTGTGTGTCCATTGCTCTGGTAGATTATAGCTAGCTAGACAGATAGATAGATATAAATAGATATAGATAGATAGATAATAGATTAGATAGATAGATAGATGATAGATAGATAGATGATAGATAGATGATAGATATCTCACATCTTCTTTATTCATTTTTCTGTTGAAGGACATCGCGTCTCCTTGTACAGTTTGGCTATTGTGGATATTGTTGCTATGAACATTGGGGTGCAGGTGTCCCAGCATTTCACTACATATGTATCTTTGGGGTAAATACCCAGTAGAACAATTGCTGGGTCATCGAATAGCTCTATTTTTAACTTCTTAAGGAACCTCCACACTGTTTTCCAGAGTGGCTTTACCAGCTTGCATTCCCACCAACAGTATAAGAGAGTTCCCCTTTCTCCACAACCTAGCCAACATTTGTTTTTTCCTGTCTTGTTAATTTTAGCCCATTCTTATTGGTGTAAAGTGGTATCTCATTGTGGTTTTTAATTGCATTTTCCCTGATGGCAAGTAATGTGGAACAATTTTTCATGTGCCTGTTGGCTATGTGTAGGTCTTCTTTGGAGAAATGTCTGTTCATATCTCTGCCCATTTCTTGATGGGTTGTTTGTTTCTTGGGTGTTGAGTTAAGTTCTTTATAGATCTTGGATACTAGCCCTTTATCTGATATGTCATTTGCAAATATCTTCTCCCATTCTATAGGTTGTCTTTTAGTTTTGTTGATTATTTCCTTTGCTGTGCAGAAGCTTTTTATCTTGATGAAGGCCCAATAATTCATTATTGCTTTGTTTCCCTTTGCCTTCTAGGAAGAAGTTGCTGTGGCCAAGTTCAAAAAGATTGTTGCCTGTGTTCTCCTCTAGGATTTTGATAGATTCTTGTCTCACATTTAGATCTTTCAACCATTTGAGTTTATCTTTGTGTATGGTGTAAGAGAAAGGTCCAGTTTCATTCTTCTGCATGTGGCTATCCAATTTTCCCAACACCATTTATTGAAGGGACTGTCTTTTTACCATTGGATATTCTTTCCTGCTTTGTCAAAGATGAGTTGACCATAGAGTTGAGGGTCTATTTCTGGGTTCTCTATTCTGTTGCATTGATCGATGTGTCTGTTTTTGTGCCAGTACCATACTATCTTGATGTTCACAGCTTTGTAATACAGCTTGAAGACAGGCATTATGATGCTTCCAGCTTTGGTTTTCTTTTTCAACATTCCTCTGGCTATTTGGGGCCTTTTGTGGATCCATACAAATATTAGAATTATTTGTTCCAACTCTGTGAAGACCATGGTATTTTGATAGGGATTGCATTGAATATGTAAATTGTTCTGGGTACATATTTTCACCATATTTATTCTTCCAACCCATGAGCATAGAATGTTTTTCTCTTTGTGTCTTCCTCAATTTCTTTCATGAGTGTTCATTCTATAGTTTCTAGAGTATAGATCCTTTACCTCTTTGGTTAGGTTTATTCCTAAGTATCTTAGGGTTTGGGGTGCAGTTATAAATGGGATTGGTTCCCCAATTTCTCTTTCTTCAGTCTCATTGATAGTGTATAGAAGTGCAACTGGTATCTGTGCATTGATTTTGTATCCTGCCACATTGCCTAATTGCTGTAAGAGTTCTAGCAAGTATTTGGTGGAATCTTTTGTGTTTTCCACATAGAGTTTCATGTCATCTGGGAAGAGTGACAGTTTGATTTCTTTGCTGATTCAGATGCTTTTTATTTCTTTTTATTGTCTGATCGCTGAGGCTAGGACTTCAGTACTATGTTGAACAACAATGATGATAGTAGACATCCCTGTCATGTTCCTGACCTTAGGGGTAAAGCTCTCAGTTTTTCCTCATTGAGAATGATATTCATTGTGGGCTTCTCATATATGGCTTTTATAATATTGAGATATGTTCCCTCTATCCTTTCACTGTGAAGAGTTTTAATCAAGAAAGAATGCTTTACTTTGCCAAATGCTTTTTCTGCAACGATTAAAAGGATCATATGGTTCTTATCCTTTCTTTTATTTTTTTTATTTTTTTTTAAATTTTTTATTTATTTATTTATTTATTTATTTATTTATTTATTTATTTATGATAGTCACACACACACACACACAGAGAGAGAGAGAGAGGCAGAGACACAGGCAGAGGGAGAAGCAGACTCCATGCACCGGGAGTCCGACGTGGGATTCGATCCCGGGTCTCCAGGATCGCGCCCTGGGCCAAAGGCAGGCGCCAAACCGCTGCGCCACCCAAGGATCCCATCCTTTCTTTTATTAATGTAGTGTATTTCACTGATTGATTTGCAGATGCTGAACCAGCCTTGAAGCCTAGGAATAAATCCCACTTGGTCATGGTGAGTAATCCTTTTATTTTTTTATTTATTTTTATTTATTTTTATTTTTTTAATCCTTTTAATATATTGTTGGATCTATTGATAGTATCTTGGTGAGAATTTTGGCATCCATGTTCATCAGGGTCTGTCATTGGTCTGACATTGGTCTGTCATCCTCTTTTTTGGTGGGGGTCTATGTCTGGTTTTAGGGTCAAGGTAATGCCCTCATAGAAAGAGTTTGGAAGTTTTCCTTCCATTTCTATTTTTTGAAAGAGCTTCAGAAGAATAGGTCTTAATTCTTCTTTAAATTTTTGGTGGATTTCCCTGGGAAGCCATGCAGACATGGACTCTTGTTTTTTGGGAGATTTTTTTATTACTGCTTCAATATCCTTACTGGTTATAGGTCTATTCAAATTTTCTATTTCTTCTTGTTTCAGATTTGGTAGTTTATAAGTTTCTAGGAATGCATCATTTCTTCCAGATTTTGTAATTTGTTAGCATGTAGTTGCTCATAACATGTTCTTATAATTGTATTTCTTCAGTATTGGCTGTGATCTTTCCTCTTTCATTCATGATTTTATTTATTGGGGTCCTTTCTCTTTTTTTTTTTTTTTTGATAAGTCTGGACCAGCATTTATCTTATTAATTATTTCAAAGAACCAGATCTTAGTTTCATTGATTGGGTCTGTTTTTTTTTTTTTTTTTTTTGGCTTCTATTTCATTGATTTCTGCTCTAATCTTTTTTAATTCTCTTCTCTTGCTGAGTTTAGTCTTTATTTGCTGTTCTTTCTCCAGCTCCTTTAGGTGTAAGGTTAGGTTGTATATTTGGGACCTTTCTTGTTTCCTTTCTTTGTTTTAAAGATGTTATTTATTTATACATGAGAGACACACACAGAGAGAGAGGCAGAGACACAGACAGAGGAAGAAGCAGTCTCCATGCAGGGAGCCTGACATGGGACTCAATTCCGGGTCTCCAGGATCATGCCCTGGGCTGAAGGCAGTGCTAAACCTCTGAGCCACCCGGGCTGTCCACCTTTTTTTCTTGAGAAAGGCTTGTATTGCCATATATCCCTCTTAGGTCTGCCTTTGCTGCATCCCAATGGTTTTGAGCAGTTGTGTTTTCATTTTCATTTCCATGAATTTTAAATTTTTTTCTTTAATTTCCTGGTTGACCCATTCATTCTTTAGTAGGATGCTCTTTAGCCTCCATGTGTTTGAGTTCTTTCCATATTTCCTCTTGGGATTGAATTCAAGGTTCAAAGCACTGTGGTCTGAAAATATGCAGGGAATGACCCCAATCTTTTGGAACCAGTTGAGACCCAATTTGTGGCCCAGTATGTGATCTATTCTGCAGAATTTTCCATGTGCACTTGAGAAGAATGTTTATTCTGTTGTTTTAGAATAGAATGCTCTGAAAAAAAAAAAAAAGAATAGAATGCTCTGAATCTGTGAAGTCCATCTGGTCCAGTGTGTCATTCAAAGGACTTGTTTCCTTGTTGATTGTCTTAGATCATCTGTCCATTGCAATGAGTGGGGTGTTAAAGTCCCCTACTATTATTATATTATTATCAATGTGTTTCTTTAATTTTTTTATTAGTTAATTGTAATTAATTAGCTGTTCCCATGTAAGGGGCATAAATATTTACAATTGTTAGATCTTGTTGGATAGACCCTTTAATTATGATAAAGTGTCCTTCCTTATCTCTTATTAGAGTCTTTGGTTTAAACTCTAATTTGTCTGATGTAAGATTGCTACTCCAGCATTCTTTGGTGTCCATTAGAGCGATAAATGTTTTTCCACCCTTTCACTTTCAATCTGGAGGTGTCTTTGGGACTAAACTGAGTCTCTTTCAAACAGTATATCCATGGGTCTTGCTTTTTTATCTAATCTGATACCCTGTGTCTTTTGATTGGGACAGTTAGCCCATTTACATTCAGAGTAACTATTGAAAGATATGAATTTAGTGCCATTGTATTACCTGTAAAGTCATTTTCTGTATATTTTCTCTTTTCTTTCTGGTCTATGTTATTTTTAGGCTCTCTCTTCCCTTAAAGGATCCCCTTTAATAATTCTTGCTGTGCTGCTTTAGGGATCACAAATTCTTTTAGTTTTTGTTTGTCCTGGAGGCTCTTTATCTCTCCTTCTGTTTTTGAATGACAGCCTTGCTGGATAAAGTACTCTTGGGTGCATAGTTTTTCTCATTTAGCACCCTGAATATAACATGCCAGTCCTATCTGGCCTGCCAGGTCTCTGTGGCTAGGTCTGCTCCAGTCTAATGTTTCTACCCTTATAGGTTAAGGACCTCTTGTCCTGAGCTGCTTTCAGGATTTTCTCTTTGTTTCTGAAATCTCAAGCTTCACTGTTCTATGTTGAGGAGTTGACCTATTTTTATTGATTTTGAGGGGTGTTCCCTGTGCCTCCTGGACTTGAATGTCTGTTTCCTTCCCCCACATTAGGGAAGTTCTCAGCTATAATTTTCTCAAATATACCTCTGCTCCTCTTTCTTTCCTCTTCTTCTGGGATCCCAATTATTCTAACATTGTTTTGTTTTACAGCATCACTTATCTCTCAATTTCTCCCCTTGTGATCTGGTAGTTGTTGATCTCTCATTTTCTCAGCTTTTTTATTCTCCATAATTTTTTCTTCTATATTACTAATTCTCTCTTCTGCCTCATTTCTCCTAGAAGTTAGAACATTCATTTTTTTACTGCATCACATTGAAAGCTTTTTTATTTCAACTTGATTAGATTTTAGTTCTTGTATTTCTCCAGAAGGAGATTTTCTAGTGTCTTCTATGCTTTTTTTCCAGCCCAGCTAGCATCTTTATAATCACTATTCTGAACTTTAGTTCCAACATCTTACTTATATCCATACTGATTAGGTCCCTGGCAGTCAGTACTGCTTCTTGTTCTCTTTTTTGAGTTGAGTTTTTCTGTCTTGTCACTCCTGCAGAAAATGGCCACTTTTCTATGTGTAGAATTGCAGTAACTCTTTTCTTAGAACTCTGGTTGAGTTCACAGGTGTTCATAACAATTTGATAGCTATCTAACTGAATTCCTGGGACCAGATAAAACTAAGATATCCTACACCTCCACCATCTTGGGAACTCCCCACCCTCCCTACTTTTAGATAATTGGTTAAATCAGTTAGGGCTCTTTTTGACTCCCAGAAGCAGAGCACTCAATCATTTGGCTTAAACAGAAAGAAATTTATTAAAGAACTGAAAAATCTCAGTAATAACATAACCCAATGTTTATAGCAGCAATGTCTATAATAGCCAAAATATGAAAAGAGCCCAGGTTGTCTATTGACAGATGAATGGGTACAGAAGATGTGTTATATTTAAATAATATTTTAGGGATCCCTGGGTGGCGCAGCGGTTTGGCGCCTGCCTTTGGCCCAGGGCGCGATCCTGGAGACCCGGGATCGAATTCCACATCGGGCTCCTGGTGCATGGAGCCTGCTTCTCCCTCTGCCTGTGTCTCTGCCTCTCTCTCTTTCTCTCTCTGTGACTATCATAAATAAATAAAAATTTTAAAAAAATTAAAAAATAAATAAATAATATTTTAAAAGCATGGTTTGACTCAGGAGTCCACATGGTTCTCCTCTTTCCTTCTTTTGGTTTCATTATCATACTCCTAGTCTATGCTAGCCTCACATCATTATGATTAAGAATACCAAATCACACTGGAGAAAACAACTTGACTCTCTCAGTGATCCTGTTAGAAATTTATCACATTGTATTTTGTTAGGTCTGATGGGGACCCATGCAGAACCTTGACCCAATCACAATGGCCTGGAAATGTGATGCTCTTATGCATTATCAACACCCCAACTCTATCAACACCCCAACATCCCTCTCCTAGTTTCATGCACATCCCTGGAGTCCAGAAGAGGCAATGTACCAAAATACATGGAATGAGAATAGAAAAATGGAATAGAGGTAGTTCCTGAAGGAAAATAGCAGTACTTTTACAAAAATGCACAAGGAGCGATCTGAATAACAAAAACCACATGCTATTAGGAAGTCTTCCAAACATAATTTTCATCTAGCAATAACACCATATTTTATATAATAAAAAGAACATTTAATATGCTGCCTTTGAATTCCTTACATTAAACATTTGGGATTAAACTGAAGAAATTCTATTGGCCAGTGAAGAAAAGTATTCATTAATCTACTTTGTGATGGAAATGTATACAAAATTTAACTTTTTTTAATGATTTTATTTTTAAATAATCTCTACCTAATATGGGGCTCAAACTCACAATCCTGAGATCAAGAGTCCTACACTCTACCAACTGAGCCAGCCAGGTGCCCTTAAAAAATTTAAATTTTTATTATGATAGAATAAATGAACTTTGAGTGAAAGAACTAAATGCACTTTGAGTTGTTGGATCTGTTCTTTTCTCCTCTTTCTGATGCCTATTTAATTCAGCCAGACCAGGGTTTCCTCTCTCCCTGAAGGCTCAGATGATTCACTTCTCAGTTATAGTTCTACCTTTCAGTGCTCTGCATCTTTGTTCATGTTGTTGGAATTTTGATAAACACTACATTAAAAGCTTTAATCTAGAGAAAACTTATATATTTATATCATTAAGTTATACCACCTAAGGCTCTATATTTTTCATTTATTCAATACTTCCATATCAAGTAATAGAAATGCTTAGTTTTTCTTAGTTTTTGTCATGCAGTTCTTTTTCTTAATTTAAATTAGTTCCTAGATGTTTTGTGATTAATTTATCCTTAGTTTTGAGTTGTTATTTAAATAGGTGTTTTCAACTTGTTATTACTGACACATAGGAGAATTAGTAATTTTTACATATATTATACTTTTCTAACCACTTTCATAAATTTCAAGAAATGTTAATATTTTCAGAGAATTCTCTAGGATATTTTTGGAATATAACTGTTATGAAAATAATAATAATTTTACCATCACTTTGTATTATCTGTTTTTAATTGTCTAGCTTAGAGTTTCTAAAAACAATAGTGTCTGTCAGGGTTTGGTAACAGAACTAATTTGAGTAGAAAAAGATTTAGCACATCCATACTTGCCTATTAAAAGACAATTCTCCATTGTGTTTCTAAATATCTTGGATAAGATCTTGTTCTAGACTATCTTTCCAAGGATATTTTTAGCAGACAGCCTTGGAACATAGAGATAGGGTCTCTTTCTGGGGCACAGAGTGGATTTGTTTCCTGACCAGGATAATGAAGATGTCCTCCCTTTGACAAAAATTGGACAAGTCAGCTGTCTTCTTGTAAGATTGGAAGTCTTCTAAATTCAGGATTTCTCACCTGGAACACAAAGCTACTTTGTGTGCAGCATCTACCTATGTGGATTCACATCATTCCCTTGGGATTTGATAAAAGTGGAAGTGAAAGTATGTGAACATGAAGCTTGTGCTACTTGCTGTGCCACAAGTAAGAAAGGTCTTTGTCTCTGACCTAGAAGACTAATGTCTTCTGCCAGCATTTATGAAACAATAGCAGGATAATTTGCTGGAAGCAGGGTAAAAATTTCCGTCCTTCGTAACTGTTGATACTTTTGTCTATAGATGGCCATGAGTATTCATGCAATTGCTACTGGAAGTGTTTTTTCTTCTCTCCATGAGAATTTCCTATGATTGTCTCTTATCATGTAATCTAAACAGAACCTTACAGGCAATGGAAATGAAAAATTCCCATAAGGCACTATATCCTTCTGTGGATAATGGTCATTTTTTCAAAGCACAATCACAGTGTCTCTTGATATCCTATAAATCAACTTCAGGGGACGCCTGCGTGGCTCAGTCAGTTAAGTGGTCAACATTGATTTTAGCTCAGGTCACGATCTCAGGTCCTGGGACGGAACTCCAGTCAAGCTCTGTGCTGAGCAGGAACTCTGCTTCTCTCTCCTCCTCTGCCCCCACTCCCTCCCCTTGCTTGCTCTCTCTCTAAAATAAATAAATATTTTTTAAAAAATCAACTTCAGCTTTAAGTATTTTTAAAAAATCAGAAACACACCCTACATAAAATTGGGGGAGTGGAGAAGAAAATATTTATATATATGAAAATACATATAAAATAAGAAAGAAAATATGCACAGCTAATACAGCCCTTAATTTCTGTAACCAGTCATGAAGCCATTTTTATATTTGTTATTTTCTTCTTCTTTTTTTTTTTTTAGGATTTTATTTATTCATGACAGAGACACACACACACACAGAGAGGCAGAGACATCGGCAGAGGGAGAAGCACGCTCCATGCAGAGAGCCCAACGCAGGCCTCGATCCCAGGTCTCCAGGATCATGCCCTGGGCTGAAGGTGGCACTAAACCGCTGAGCCACCTGGGTTGCCTTCGCTATTTTCTTCTAATATCTATTACCTGGTTCCTCAATTGGTCATAACTTTGTTTATCCAAAACTTTATTCCTGAAGGATCTAAACAAACCATTAGTGTTCTTAACTGTATCAAGTTAATGTAGTAGTCTTCTACTCTTCTAACACTGTGGAAATACTAAGAGATGACCCAGAAAATCCTCTGGGTTCCACACTTCTCCTAATCCCCTTGTGCAGCAGCAGCCTTCTTCTTTCATTGATAATTGGAATCAGTCACTTTATCCAGTACAAGTACACCCTTCTTTGTTTGTCTCGCTTAAAAAGAATACTTCTAAACTAATAGAGCTCAGACTTGAGGGCCTTAGAAGCACTGAGGGTATTTTCCACCCTTAATCCTTGGATCCACATATTCTTAGTATGGAAGAAAAAGCACCATAAACTGGATACTGGTTTAGAGTACCTAGTTAATCTTTTGGGACACCATATCAATACTTCTACAGCTGGTTACTGGATCTATAGTCTAAGTTCATTTTTATCATATCATTGCAAAGTGCTGTCATGTCAGCTGCTTCTGTTGACAGTGTATGTGGTAAGCCTTGTTACTGTCATGGATATGAGCCTAAATAAAGAACTTCACCCATTTTGCTGTAAAATAAGTTCTTTGGTCAGAAGCAATGTTAATGCTATTGAATATCATGATGTTGTATGTAGCACTCACAAAGTCTTTTGCCTTGAATATTGTGGGTAGGGGGACACCTGGGTGGCTCAGTGGTTTACCTCCTGACTTTGGCCCAGGACATGATCCTGGAGTCCCGGGATCGAGTCCCACATTGGGTTCCCTGCATAGAGCCTGCCTTTCCCTCTGCCTGTGTCTCTGTCTCTCTCTTTGTGTCTTAAATAAATAAATAAATAAATAAATAAATAAATAAATAAATAAAATCTTTTTTAAAAAAGAAAAGAATACTGTGGGCAGGGAAAGCAAATTCATATTTTTAGTATCTGATTCAGGGAAGTCAAACCTCTTCCATAATGGAAAGTAGGGTGGTTAGATGATTCTGTAGAAAATGGTGCCATTTCAAATACTCAGTGTTGGTCTTTGCTAGTAGCAAGTATGTTATTTAGCAAGTGCTGAGTTATCTATTCCAATTATGAATTCAGGAACTTGGTAAATAACTCTAGGGTATACTCATAGATCTAGGTGTCCTCTCCTAAGAAACTTAAGCCAAAACTTCATTATCTACTGGTCTCCATCAGTCCACACACAGACTAATGTAGCAGGAAGCCAATTTAGGTCCTCTGGGATTTCTTTCTGTCAGTTCAGGGCCAGTGCTTTGTCATCCTTCTGCATTGTGTCCATCTGAAATTCCTTCTGCATTACACAGGTGCTCTGGTAATGACTATAATTTTTTCAATGAAGGCTAAGACTCTACTGTCCTCACAATTGAAAGATGCTTCCTTAAATGGATTTGGCCTTTTACTTATTCGAGATAAAGTCATTGAAATCTAGATTCTGCCAACAAAGCTTATTGGTAGATGTCTTGGATCTGGAACTGTGCATTATGTGGCCAGTTATATTTAGGGGAGTTGACTTTCTGGCTGGTGTCTTCAGGCTCTGGTTTGTTAGAGGAACCAATACTGTAAGTTCTAATGTCCAATTCTGAGTATCATAGAAATGAAGCCACAAAGAGGACGATGTTTTAGCTAAAACACTCCTGCAGTACGGTTAGACATTATTTCTGGCTTCTTCTATGTTTCACCAAGAGATTCTGTGACCTACTCAATAGCTCTTAAATAAATTCTTTCTCTTGGAAGTGGTGGGAGTAAATTGTGTTTGAACAAAACAAAACTGATGGAAGCCTTGTATGGAACACAGTAGAAAATTATGAGTACTCAGGAATATTTAAAGTAGAGATTAGTCCATTTATGAACAACTATTCCCCGTAAGTACAGGAAGATTAGAAAGACAAAATGATCAATCCAGAATAGTTTTTCAGGTTAGGGAAAAACCAAAGGTTTATTACATCTGTTGACAAGTGCAATTACTGAGTAAGCATCAAAATCAGTGTCACCATACCATCAGTGGAGAGTGAGAGCTGAATGAAAGCTGCAGATTTGAGTTTAAATCATGATCCTAAACACTTACTAGCTGTTATACCTTTGAAAAAAAATTGGTTAATCTCTTAAGGGCAATTTTCCCATCTGTCAAGTGGGGATAATAATACTTGACTTGCAGAGTCCTTAGGGAGATTTAATGAGAAAATGGAAGTGCCCATCAGAGTGTTTGATACACAGTAGATGTTCTATAAATACGAATTTCTTCACTCAGTCTTCCTTTGCTCACAGGAAAGACCACAGCCTCAAAATCTGACATAGTTAGTGATGGTAAGACTTTTATAAAAGGAATGATAGATACAGAAATTTTATTCATTGCAGTATGAGGTATTTCTTCTGACTTTAAAAAACTAGAGTGAATTCATCACACTGTATAAAATACAGAAATATCGCTAGCTGGAAGCTGTTAATCCGTTCATTGTATCAATCCTGATTAATTAACAGTCATATAGTTTCTAAAGTTAGGCATGTGATCAGATCACAGTAATCACATATTCTGACTAAACTCAAAGACAAAGAAACTTTAGTACATTCTTTTAGCATGTGAACCTAATTTAACCACAATTTCATAAGTCAATAATATCAACAAAGTACAGACATCCTCCACACAATATCTTCCCAGTTAATACTTTCTAAATTTTTTTTTATTTTGAAATAGTTTAAAACTCATAAGATGTGAAAAAATAGTAGAGTTCTCAACTACCTTCGCCCCACTTCCCCCACTAATGATATCTTTTTTTTTTAAAGATTTTATTTATTTATTCATGAGATACACAGAGAGAGGGAGGGAGAAGAATAGACACAGGCAGAGGGAGAAGCAGGCTCCATGTAGGGAGCCTAGCGTGGGACTCAATCCCGGGACTCCAGGATCATGCTCTCGGCCAAAGGCAGGAGCTAAACCACTGAGCTACCCAGGGATCCTCTCCCACTGAAGGTATCTTAAATAGTTATAATAGTCAAAACCAGGAAACTTATGCTGTACATAGCAAATAATACTACTAACTCAACTAAAAGCCTTATTCATATTCACTAGTTTTTTCCATGGATTTTAGTTTTTAATATCCAGATGTAAAGAATGTAAGTTGCTATCAATTTATATTTTATTGGGCAGTGTTTATATGGAAAAGTATATTAATTTCCTACAAATGCAATACATCTTTTAAAAGGGGTGCGTAAAAAAGTTACATTCTGTATACAATTGGGCAGACTGGATAGATCATCAGAATAATGAGCTATACATTTTGAAAACCATACTAAGTAAATGTGCATTTAAACTCTCCTGTACCCAGAACTTTCAGGTTCTAAGTCTCCACTTTATTCAATAAGTAAAGGACATTATAGGAAACGTCCTTGTTTTTAATTGTTGCTTTTTGTCTGCCTTATGTATAACAAAATCATTTATTACTGGTTTTTTTTTTTTTTTGCAATTGCAATGTGATTATCTTGATATTTCTTGCAAATTCTACGTTACTGCTTAAAAAGCAACCATTGTGGGTTTTCTTAGAAAGCAATCACTGGTGATCAGGGAGCTATGTTTAAAGCATCGTAGATCCTAACATTACAGTATGCTATTTGTATATGTATTTCCTGGAATTTAGTTTCATTCTGGAAATGTGTTGGGAAATTTGAGATGATGCATAGGGCACTGTAATTTTCCTTCTTTAAAATAAAGGATTATAAGCTCTTGGTTAGTGTTCTCACACAAAACTTCTGAATTTCAGCAACAGACTGCTGATATTAAGTGAGAGATGCCAGTATATAGATTTAGTAATGTGGAGATTCCCTGGAGTAGATAAATCAATGGAAAGTGAGCGTTCAGCTATCCCATGGGATGACCTATTTCATCTAAGAATTTAAAATATAACCAAAGTAATGCCAAAAAAAATCAGTGGGGAATGGAAGATTTATTCAATAAAAAGATGATGAGAAAAAACTGACAAACCAAAAACAAACGTTTTTAAAACCTTACCCCATAAGTCTTTGTTTCTCCTCATTTTCTTCCCTTCTCCAGAAATTCCACTGTTCTTGTTCTGCAACAAGAGGCTAAGTGCAACCTAATTTGCATTCAAAGAATGGTCCCACTGTGCCCTCTTTCAGGACATAACCTGCTCTTGACTACAGGTAACTGTTGGCTTCCATTCAATTTTATCTTTGCATCTTCCATTGGACAAGCCGTAGTTCTGCCCTATTGGTAATTACGTCTAAGAAAATGTAAATAAATTACCTTTATTATTTCAGCAATAAGACACTGCTTTTACAGTTTATCTAAGCTTAAAGGTGGGAGCAAAAGTTGTATTTGTGTTTGATGCTAAGACAAATATCAGTGATCTGAGGAGGAAAAGGTTTTATTTATATTCTGATTCTATGTATTGTCTCTGACTAGTAGCATTTAAATCAAAAGATTTACATATGAATTTGGTGTTATATTTCTTTTTCAATAATATTCTTTCCTCAAGAAAATTCTGATTAGTTATCTTCAGTTATAACACTCAAAATTCATGCTTCAAAATTTGCAATCAAGGAATTTTACTCAGAACTTGGCAACTACAGTATATGAATGTGCAATACTCATTTGATTATCCATTTTTCAACAGAGATTAACAAATTTTCACGCATTATTATCATTATATTAAGAATTTCATCTGCTCAGCATCACCTTTGTACTTTCCACTTGGTATTGGTTTTAAGAACCATTGGAAAGTTTCCTATTTACCAAGAAAATCTATGTGGGAGAAATTTGGCATCTTTGTGTGCATATGTGTAGAATCTGATGAGGATAAATGACTTGTTACACAAGAAACAAGAGAAGCTTAAAATATGCTGGCTTCTAAATTTGTTTGTTTCCTTCAAATAAATTCATTATTTTTAGGCTTTGCCAGAAATTTGTCAAAAATTCTTTTCTAGTCATTTGTTTTTCCCAAATGAAGACTATAGGAATACTTGGAGCTGAATTAAGTACTAGTTTGGTCACATTGATCCATACTTAATATTTTGAACTGCACACTCTGTAACAGCCATAATTCAGTCATTTGGCTCTTAGGACACCCCACCGAAGAGGTTGTTGAACTCCATGCAAAAAAAGTGATGAGAAGTGTCTATTGACAGTTTATACTTCCATGAAGGAGCAATCTTCATTCACATGCAGGTGTTTCCTGCCCTCACTCTTTCCTCTTCCACAAAGGCAGCTTAGAAGAGTATGTCTCAGCCCACTCAGCTACTCTTCCTTAAGGAGAATGGTAAGGGACACCAGCTACTGGTCTTTTGCAATAGAGAATATGGAAAACGGGCAGGGGAAATTTAGAGGGTTGGGCATTGTGGGGAGAAGAAGAAGGGGAGAGCAGAACAAAGCCCAGGACCACTCTTGTCTCTTGCAGAGATTTGGGAGTTGAAGAGAGAGGAGAATTCAAGTTATAACCCCAGGTCAGCTGCAGGGAATGACAGAATTAGTTCTAATGAAGTACTATTCTAGATTAGAAATTATACCTTTTAGGGACCCCTGGTGGCTCAGTCAGTTAAGTGTCTCACTTGGGCTTAGGTCATGATCTCAGAGTCCTGGGATCGAGCCCCACTTTGGGCTTCCCACTCAGCAGACAGTCTGTTTGTGTTTCTCTTCCCTTCTATCTCCCCCTTCCTCTGCATGGTGTTCTCTCTCTCTCTCTCCCTAATAAATAAAATCCTTTTTAAAAAAGAAATTGTACCTTTTAATAGTATTGAAAGACAGAAGTATTTTAGAATTTGATTAGAACTGGTCAGTGGATTGGATTTATAGATTAGTAGGTTACAACTCCTACTAATCCAAATTTCCAAAAGGATACTTTTTTTTTTTTTTTCTCTAGTGATCTTAGAAGAGTACAGGGCAGCTCTCTCCTCTCTGGTCCTCCAATCTATAAATTCTAGTTGCCTTTGCCTCCCTCTCCACACTGGGTGTTTTAACTGTGGGGTAAGCTGGGCTGGACCTCAGTCCCTTCTGAACCATGGCCTGGAAGCTCTGTCCTGGTAGGAAGCTGGAGCACGCCTATGTTTCACCTCCTTTGTTCTTAAGTCTCAGGGATCATTCTCCTACACTGCTTTGTGTTTACTACTTGAAAACTGTTGTTTCACATATTTTGTCTGTTTTTTTTTTTTCCAGTTATTCAAGGGCAGTGGGGAATAAACACCAGGATGCCACTTTGAGCACAGCAAAGGGCACCTTTGGGTGTCTCCTTAATTTCTATTTTCAGTAACACTTTCCATTGTGTGTTGTTTCTGTATTCATACCTACGTTCTCTTTCTTAAAGAATCCACAAGTTGAAAGTATGCAATATTTATTCAGCCACCCAAGATTTATCGCTGAATATCTGCATTTGTGTGTGGAGGGGAAGTGGATGGTGTATGTGCATATTTCTACACCCCCAAAGATGCACAAAGATACACACATACGTCTACATCCCAGAACCAGGAGTGGTAACATGCACCATATTGTGATGTATATCTAACTACAATAATTCCTTTGTCTCTCAACTGTCTTCATTTGTGGGGTGTTGGTTCTGTCTACATCTTTGGTTCTCCATGATCCTCCATCATGCTCAGCATCACAGTGAGTTTTGTAACCAAGTGTAACTCATCAACTTTTTTTTTAACTCATCAACTCTTAAGTCAGTTATAGCATTTGTCTGATTTCATTATAATGTATAACTTCCTCTTCCTCTGACTTAAAACCATTTCTGAGTCATCCTTCATTTCCCTGTTAAGCTACTTTCCCTCCTTCTAGAAAGATTTCCAATATTTTCTACTTCAGAAGTACATTCTGCTTTCCTCTTCGTGTCCCATCCAAATTCCTTCCTTAGGTAAAACAAGATCATGTTCTTTCTTCATGTGAAACCTTCTGAAATTCTTCTTATGTACAAGATCTTTTATCACCCAGAGAAGCCACTTATTTTATTTTTTAGATATTTTATTTATGTATTTATTTATGAGAGAGAGAGAGAGAGGCAGAGACACAGGCAGAGGGAGAAGCAGGCTCCATGCAGGGAGCCTGATGTGGGACTCAATCCTGGGACTCCAGGATCACTCCCTGGGCCGAAGGCAGGTGCTAAACCACTGAGTCACCCAGGGATCCCGAGAAACCACTTATTTTAACATGAGTTCCCATAAATGCCATTATGTTTACCCAAGAAACATGATCTGTACTCTACTGCTATGCAATACAAGCAGTTCATTTCACAGATGTTTTTCAACGTTTGGGATCCACTTTTAAGTCTGTGAGTCGTCTACAAATCCATCTACAAAATGTCTGAGGATGTAGGATGTGCCACTGACATTATTATGTCTGCCTAGCTCTGAACACTTTACTACCAGATATAAAAAAGCACTTAAAGAGTAAAACAGTAAAGCCCTTGATGATAACAATCCATTCGCAGTTGGGTTTTCTCTTGTACATAATTAACACCTCAAGAAATGATCTATTTTAACACATACAGAATTCTTTCAGAGGGAAAAAAAGACAGATGGAATGGGGAACGTGAATGGAAAAATGTGATGGTACAATGAACACCCCAGCATGCATTCTACATAATTTACACAAATCTGTTCCAATTTGTGAGCCAGAATAAAAATAGCACAATTTGTCAAATAAAAGTTAAAACTTTGTTGAAAATTATAAGCCTTGATTTATACATCACATTGTTAGATTGGCCATTATTAAGCATACCATAAGGGCAGCAATCTAAGTATAAACATGCCCTCTTTCACAGCTGCACAATTGTCTTAATTGGCACTAATTTCCCTCCAATTGCAGTATCATTTGTTTTCCTTGGTTTGGAAAAGCAGAGTGAGTTCACTTTCTGTATCAATACACTGACGAAAATAAGCAGAGCCTTGTTTTGCTTGCAAATAAGGGAAATTGATTCATAATCAATATGTGAAATACATTTTGTGATATAGCCTCCATCTTGCTCACTTCATTACATATACTGGGGCAGGAAGGAGAGCTAGGTAATATTACGTTTTTATATGCTTTGCCTGAATTCACATTTTCTGTGGGTTAGGAATAGGCAGTAATTAGCCTTTAGAATATATTTGAAATATTTGAAAATAAATTAATCCCATGTTTCCTGGGTGTGGTTAAACTTAACAGCCATAACATTTCCATGGAACTTTGTTTTTGTTGAACAACACTTTTACTTCTATTAAAGTAAATACACTAGTGTTATATACTATGTAGAACCCAAAAGCCAAAGAAACCATTAGGTTTTTATTGATGGATGCTGCATGAAGGATTTTGTGACTTCTCAGGTTCTAAAAAATTCAGGGAGGTTGGCTCAAGAAAGTGTCAGAACAGCTCAAGGAACATTTTAAAGATGATAGTCAAGTGATTCATTTCAATATGTTTTAAAATCATTCTCTTTATAAAGTCACAATTGTTTTGGAAAGTGCAATATGAGGGAATTTTAATATTAAAAAAAAAGCTAAGAATTCAACGGAGTCACTTGAAAGAACCTTACAGCAGAAGAGGCTCATTCAAGAAAACAATCATAATATGACGTTTTGATGGGATGGAGCATACTACCATCTAGTACGGTCTGTCTCTCCTAAAAAGAAACATTTATTATATAGTTCTTTATACAAGTTCCTCCTGGAAATTTCAAACATCTCTGGGAGTCAGTTTACAGGGTAAGATGTTCTTTAACATCGAGAAATGTTTGGTGTCTTTTCCCTTGTCTTCAGAGCACAGTTTTACAAGCCCCCCCCCCCAACCCCCATTTCTCCTCATCTGAAAGAGTCCCCATAAGGGGCTTTGGGAAATTTTATGCTGTCCCAAGGCCATCTGGGCCTGGGTATCTGGACTCAGTGCCAACATTTGGGACCCCTAAAGAGTTTTGCAAGATGCCCAGTGTTTGCCTTAAGTTCCCATCCCATCTCTTTTCTTGTGGACTGGTCCAGACTTTTTTTTTTAATTTTTTTAAAATTTATTTATGATAGTCATACACACACACAGAGAGAGAGAGAGAGAGAGGCAGAGACACAGGCAGAGGGGGAAGTAGGCTCCATGCACTGGGAGCCCGACGTGGGACTTGATCCCGGGTCTCCAGGATCGCGCCCTGGGCCAAAGGCAGGCGCCAAACCGCTGTGCCACCCAGGGATCCCCTGGTCCAGACTTCTTAAAGAGAATGTAACTGTATTAGACTAGAGACCTGAGAGATAACAGCTCTCATAAAAAAAAAAAAAAGTTTATTTATCCCATGCTGACAATACAAGGAGTCACAAACTGTGAGTATCATTAAGTATATGCACATCATACTTATTACATCTCTGTTAATGCTGGGTCAAACATGAATTTAATACTGAAACAATGTGGATTCCAATAACAGTTTTATTAGAATAGTGTAAACAGCTGGAAGCTCTTGACATTAAAATGATCATTATATTTCCATAATTGTTTTACACTGTGTAAAAGCTTAAGATAACCAGCCACTTTGTTACAAGTGCCATATTGGTGTCACAGCAACTCTGGAAGAAGTCATAATGAATGGGAAGCTGAAATGGTGATGACCTGAAGAGATAATTTAACAGTGACTACAGTGACTCCTGCTGGGAAGACAATGCCACATTTCTGGCAAATATGTGAATTCTTGTGAGGCTCCATATGTTTTCTTTTTCATAAAATAAAATTATTTTTAAATATTTTCTAAAGAATTTTTTAAAATTATATTTCAAGTTGGCACCACACCCAATGTAGGGCTTGAACTCACAACCCTGAAATTGAGAGTCACATTCTCCACCGACTGAGCTAGTCAAGAGTCCCTAAACTTTATTATTTTACAATAACTTCACATAAAAGTAGATCTTTACAGAAAAGTCTTAATGAAAGTGCAGAGAGTTTCCATATACTTTGTATCCAGTTTCTCCTATTCTTAGCATCTTTTCTTACTATGACGCATTTGTCATAACTAGTTAACCAATATTGATATACCATTTTCTAAAATTTTAAAAAAAGATGTTATTTATTTATTTGATAGAGAGTAAGAGAACACAAGCAGGGGGAACAGCAGAGGGAGAGGGAGAAGCAGGCTCCCTGAAGAGAAGGGATCCCCATGTGGGGCTCAATCCCAGGAGAGTGGGATCATAACTTAAGCAGAAGGCAGACACTCAATGGACTGAGCCACCCAGGCCCCAGTGATACATTGTTATTAACTAACTCAGTGCTTTATCAGATTTCATTAATTTTCTGCTAATAATCTTTTTCCTTTTTTTATTTATTTTTAAGTTTTTTAAAATTTAAATTCAATTTAATTAACATATATTATTAGTTTTAGAGGTAGAAATTTAGTTTTAGAGTGAATCATCAGTTGCACATAACACCCAGTGACCATTACTTCAAGTGCTCTGCTTAATGCCCATCACCCAATTACCCCATCCCCCACCTTCTTCCCCTCCAGTAACGCTGTTTGTTCCCGATACTTGAGAGTCTTTTATGATTTGCCTTCCTCCCTGTTTTCATCTTATTTTCCTTCCATTCCCTATGTTCATCTGTTTTGTTTCTTAAATTCCACATATGAGTGAAATCATATAATATTTGACTTTTTCTGACTTTTTCATTTAGCATCATACCCTCTAGTTCCATCCACACATATCATTGCAAATGGTAAGATTTTATTCTTTTTTGATGGATGGGTAATATTTCATAATATATATGCATATTATTATATATATTTCATATCTTCTTTATCCATTCATCTGTTGACAAACATCTGGGCTCTTTCCATATTTTGGCAATTGTGGACATTGCTGCTATAAACATTGGTGTGCATGTGACCCTACAAATCACTATGTTTGTATCTTTTGGACAAATATCTAATAGTGCAATTGCCAGGTTATAGGGTAGTTCTATTTTCAACTTTTTGAGGAGCCTCCATACTGTTTCCCAGAGTGGCTGCACCATTTTGCATTCCCACCAATAGTGCAAGAGAGTTACCTTTCTCCACATCCTCAACAACATCTGTTGTTTCCTGATTTAGTTTTAGCCATTCTGACTAGTGTGAAGTGGTATCTCATTGTGGTTTTGATTTGTATTTCCCTGATGCTGAGCAATGTTGAGTATTTTTTCATGTATCTGTTAGCCATTTGTATGGCTTCTTTGGAGAAATGTCCGTTCATGGCCCTGCTCATTTCTTGACCAGATTAGTTGTTTTTTGGGTGTTGAATTTGATATGTTCTTTATAGATTTGGGATACTAGCCCTTTATCTAATAAGACATTTGCAAGTATCTTCTCCCATTCCACAGGTTACCTTTTAGTTTTGTTGACTGTCTCCTTAGCTGTGCAAAAGCTTTTTATCTTGATGAAGTCCCAATAGTTCATTTTTGCTTTTGTTTCCCTTGCCTTTGGAGATATGTCTAGCAAGAAGTTGCTGTGGCCAAAGTCAAGAAGGTTGCTGCTTGTATTCTCCTCTAGGATTTTGATGGATTCCTGTCTCACATTTAGGTCTTTCATCAATTTTGAGTTTATTTTTGTGTATGGTGTAAGGAAATGGTCCAGTTTAATTCTTCTGCAAATGGCTGCCGGATTCTCCCAACACCATTTGTTGAAGAGACTGTCTTTTTTCCATTGGATACTCTTTCCTGCTTTGTTTAAGATTAATTGACCACAGAATTAAGGGTCCATTTCTGGGTTTTCTATTTGGTTGCATTGATCTATGTATCTGTTTTTGTGCCAGTACCATGCCAACTTGGTGATTATGGCTGTGCAATACTGCTTGAAGTTGGAGTTGTGATGCCTCCAGCTTTGGTTTTCTTTTCTGTTCCAGCATATTACATTGCATTTGCCTTCATTGTTTCCTTAGGGTTTTCTGGATAATTTCTGAATAATTTCTCATACTTTTCTTTATTTTAATGATCTTGACAGTTTTGAAGAGTACTGGTCAGGTATTTTGTAAAATATCCCTCAATTTGGGTTTGTCTGATGTTTTCCTCAAGTTAGACTTGGATTACAAGTTTCCAGGAGGAGGATCACAGACAGTAAAGTGTAATTTTCAAAACAACATATCGAAAGACTATACTATCAACATCACTTATGACTAATGATATTAACCTTGATCACCTGGCTGAGGAACTGTCATGTTTCTTCTTTATATAGTTTTTGTTATTGCCCCCCCTCCTTTTCTTAACATACTCTGGAAGAAAGTCAGTACGCAGAGCCCACAGTTGAGGTGGAAATTCTTCATAAATTATCTTGAATTATCTCTGAAAGATTCAATCATTCAGTTATGTCAGTATAGACACATGGATATTTATTTTATACTTAAGGTTAAAATCCAATACCATATCATTAATTTTGTCACTCAAATTGTTCCAGTCTTGGAATTTGGGAGCTCTTAAATTGGCTCCCATATTCTTTTGACATATTCTCATCATTTTTTTTCTTTTCCAAAACTTCCTTACTTACTGGCACCACATTATGCTCCAGATTCATCTTGTATATTTCTTGTCCCAGCCCTTCAAGGATGCCTGCTTCCTTTTACTGAAGTATGCTCTTAAAAACCAAGAGTTAAATCTTGGCTGTATATATTCACTTATTGAAGGACCTCTTGGTTGCTTCTAGTTTTTGGTAATTATGAATAGAACTATTATAAACATATGCATGAAGGGTTTTTGTTTTGTTTTGTTTTGTTTTGTGGACAAAAACTCTGTTTGAGTAAGTACCTGGGGGCATAATCGCCAGGTCATGTGGTAAGTCGACGTTTTAGCTTTGCTAGAAATTGCTAAACTAGCTTCCAAAGTGACTTTACTTTTTGCATTCCTGGATTATAGGAATTCCTGTTGCTCTGCATCCTCATCAGTAGTTGGTATTACTAGTTTTTAGAATATTTTAGTCATTCTAATAGATATATAGTGAGTTTTGTTGTATGGATTTTTTACTCATCCAAACACAGATTTTAGACATCATCAAATCACTGCCTATAGTTGTTTTTAAATCATACATTTAAAAAAGTCACAAATACACATACACAACACATTTGTGACCAGTATTTATCTGACGCCAGCCACATAAAGTTAATTTCAAGAAATTTTTTCCAATGTCAACTTCCCAATCCCTTCTCTCTCCAACAATTCCTCCAGCTCAATGGGAACTCTGACCTATTGACCCTATCCATGTTTTTTTCTGTACCTCACATCCTGCATGTCCTTATTTCATTCCTTATCAAGCTCAAATTCCATGATCCAGCATTATAATAATTCTCTATTATTCTTCATTTATTTGCCCTTCTGTCATTCTCTTTTATTCCTCTGGCAAAGTTCCCACTTCAGTTAAATTCTACTCTCCTGCCAGTTCCTATATGCACCCAAGCAGCTGGATTTGGCTAGAGAAGTCAAAAACTATGGTGACTGGTCTAACTTTACACCAGGTCTTACTGCTAAGTGGCAATCCTGTTACCAGACCTCCTTCCTAAATTTCCCTTTCTTCTTGCTCCCACATTCTCTCTCCTCAAATTTCCAAAACTCTTTTTTCCTATCCTTATTCTCAGTTGACAGCATTACCTCATACTTAAGAAAACAGAAACCATTAAAAAATAATTTCCACATATTTCCACTATCAAACCCATAAATCAGCCCATAGCTCCACCAACACCCATGCTGTCTTCTATCCCATGGTGATGAATGAACTCTCTGTGTCCTATCCAATGCCAAATCTTCCATTTGGTAATTAGATTCCATCTATTCACACTTATTCAAGGACTTAGCTCTTGAAGTTTTTCCCTCTCTTACCCCTGTTATCATCTTATCATCAGTTTTTACCTACCATATCATTTGTCCCATCATTGATGCTGGAAAAGCTCCCATCATAAAAAAAAAAAAAAGTATCCACATTTCCTCCATCTACTGCCTGATCTCTGCTGCCCCTTACAACTAAGCCCTTCTGAAAACTGGTGTATAACTGCTATTCAACATAGTACTGGAAGTCCTAGCCTCAGCGATCAGACAACAAAAAGACATTAAAGGCATTCAAATTGGCAAAGAAGTCAAACTCCCCCTCTTCGCAGATGACATGATACTCTACATAGAAAACCCAAAAGCCTCCACCCCAAGATTGCTAGAACTCATACAGCAATTTGGCAGTGTGGCAGGATACAAAATCAATGCCCAGAAATCAGTGGCATTTCTATACACTAACAATGAGACTGAAGAAAGAGAAATTAAGGAGTCAATCCCATTTACAATTGCACCCAAAACCATAAGATACCTAGGAATAAACCTAACCAAAGAGGTAAAGTATCTATACCCTAAAAACGGTAGAACACTTCTGAAAGAAATTGAGGAAGACACAAAGAGATGGAAAAATATTCCATGCTCATGGATTGGCAGAATTAATATTGTGAAAATGTCAGTGTCACCCAAGGCAATTTACACGTTTAATGCAATCCCTATCAAAATACCATGGACTTTCTTCAGAGAGTTAGAACAAATTATTTTAAGATTTGTGTGGAATCAGAAAAGACCCCGAATAGCCAGGGGAATTTTAAAAAAAGAAAACCATATCTGGGAGCATCACAATGCCAGATTTCAGGCTACAAAGCTGTGGTCATCAAGACAGTGTGGTACTGGCACAAAAACAGACATATAGATCAATGGAACAGAATAGAGAACCCAGAAGTGGACCCTGAACTTTATGGTCAACTAATATTCGATAAAGGAGGAAAGACATTGGAAGAAAGACAGTCTCTTCAATAAATGGTGCTGGGAAAATTGGACATCCACTTGCAGAAGAATGAAACTAGACCACTCTCTTTCACCATACACAAAGATAAACTCAAAATGGATGAAAGATCTAAATGTGAGACAAGAGTCCATCAAAATCCTAGAGGAGAACACAGGCAACACCCTTTTTGAACTCAACCACAGTAACTTCTTGCAAGATACATCCACGAAGGCAAAAGAAACAAAAGCAAAAATAAACTATTGGGACTTCATCAAGATAAGAAGCTTTTGCACAGCAAAGGATACAGTCAACAAAACTAAAAGACAACCTACAGGATGGGAGAAGATATTTGCAAATGATGTATCAGATAAAGGGCTAGTTTCCAAGATCTATAAAGAACTTCTTAAACTCAACAGCAAAGAAACAAACAATCCAATCATGTAATGGGCAAAAGACATGAAGAGAAATCTCACAGAGGAAGACATAGACATGGCCAACATGCACATGAGAAAATGCTCTGCATCACTTGCAATCAGGGAAATACAAATCAAAACCACAATGAGATACCACCTCACACCAGTGAGAATGGGGAAAATTAACAAGGCAGGAAACAGCAAATGTTGGAGAGGATGTGGAGAAAAGGGAACCCTCTTACACTGTTGGTGGGAATGTGAAATGGTGCAGCCACTCTGGAAAACTGTATGGAGGTTCCTCAAAGAGTTAAAAATAGACCTGCCCTGGGATCCCTGGATGGCTCAGCGGTTTGGCACCTGCCTTTGGCCTAGGGTGCGATCCTGGAGCCCCAGGATCGAGTCCCACGTCGGGCTCCTGGCATGGGGCCTGCTTCTCCCTCCTCCTGTGTCTCTGCCTCTCTCTCTCTCTCTCTCTCTCTCTCTCTCTCTCTGTCTCTCTGTCTATCATAAGTAAATAAATAAATATTAAAAAAAAATAGACCTGCCCTACGACCCAGCAATTGCACTGTTGGGGATTTACCCCAAAGATACAGATGCAATGAAACGCCGAGACACCTGCACCCCGATGTTTCTAGCAGCAATGTCCACAGTAGCCAAACTGTGGAAGGAGCCTCGGTGTCCATCGAAAGATGAATGGATAAAGATGTGGTTTATGTATACAATGGAATATTCCTCAGCCATTAGAAATGACAAATACCCACCATTTGCTTCAACGTGGATGGAACTGGAGGGTATTATGCTGAGTGAAGTAAGTCAATCGGAGAAGGACAAACAGTATATGTTCTCATTCATTTGGGGAATATAAATAATAGTGAAAGGGAATAGAAGGGAAGGGAGAAGAAATGTGTGGGAAATATCAGAAAGGGGGAGGAGGGCGGGGGGTGGGGGTGAATGGGTGACGGGCACTGAGGGGGGCACTTGACGGGCTGAGCACTGGGTGTTATTCTGTAAGTTGGCAGATTGAAAACCAATAAAAAATAAATTTATTATAAAAAATTAAATGCTCTTAAAATAAAAAAAAATAGAAAACTGGTGTATACTTATTCCTCTTTCCCATTCACTCTTAGGCCTACTCTAACCCACCCGATTCCCTCTTGTCATATTCACCAGTGACATCCACCTTGACCAATCCAATGGTCGCTTCCCAGTGCACATTTACTTTAGTACCCTAGTCACTTTTGAGTAATAACTTTGATGAAGTAAATGGTTATTCCATTGCTTTAAAAGTTAAATAAATCATTTCTTGAAATACCTGACTTCCACTAGTAACGCTCAGAGAGTCCTTCAGGTCACAAAAATAAAAAATGGCATTATATTGTTTTACTTCTAAGGAAAAGTTCAAATAATCTAAAATAAAAGTCAAATATGCGTTCCCAGGGATTCCTGGGTGGCGCAGTGGTTTGGCGCCTGCCTTTGGCCCAGGGCAAGATCCTGGAGACCCGGGATCGAATCCCAGGTTGGGTTCCCGGGACATGGAGCCTGCTTCTCCCTCCTCCTGTGTCTCTGCCTCTCTCTCTCCCTCTGTGTGACTATCATAAATAAATAATAATTAAAACAAAACAAAACAAATATGCGTTCCCAATTTTTTTAAAAAAACTTTTTCTCCTGAAAAGTTAGGGTTTATAAAAAAATTACCTTTCCTAATATATATATATATATATATATATATATATATATATATATATATATATAAAACCTTTTCTAAAAACCTAGTGTCATTGGTTTGCAAGGCTTCTACTCAACTAGAAACTCCTCAATTAGAAACTCCACAATGGATTTTTCAAAGACTTGCTTTGATGACCAAAAAACATAATCTTATTTATCAGCTCCCCAATTCAACATATATCAATCTTTATAAACTAGGAGTTTTATCCAGTATTTTGTCTAGCTTCTATAAGAGATATTCTCAGAAAATTTGAGCAATATACATGGACACCATACAAGATTGAAATATTTCAATTATATTGTTATTTAAATTAAACTACAATTTCCATATTATTCAAGTAATCTTTAACAGGTGTAAGTAACTGTTGGAGATAACTTCTCATTACTGCTGCTTAGGTTAGGTTGTTATTTCTTACATTTTCTCAATACTTGGATAAAATGGTCAGCTCCTGGAAAGGAGGTGACAATATCCATAAAGTGATTTTGTGTAACAGATGAGAAGAGAATTAAATTAGCAAAAGTAAATTGATGTAAAGAAATTTAGTTATAATTACAGTCATCAGAATTATCTTATGATGTTATAGAGATAATCAAATGTTATCAAGTGTTAAGCAATAACTTTTACATATTTACGTGTAATAATGTGTAATATACATAGAGTGGGGTAAATTACAGTTACTAAATGATTTGTAGCCTCTAACAACATAAGTCTATGGACTCTGTCAATTAAACAACTTATTTTAGGGGTACATGAGTGGCTCAGCCAGTTTTGTCTGCCTGCAGCTCAGGTCAAGATCCCAGGGACCTGGGATCCAGCCCCACATCAAGGTTCCCTGCTTGGCAAGGAGCCTGCTTCTCCCTTTCCTCCTTGCTCCTGCTTTCTCTCCCTACATCTATCTCTCTCTTTCTCAAATAAATAAATAAAATCTTTAAAAAATTTTTAAAAATAGGAGCACATGGGTAGCTCAGTGGTTGAGTGTCTGCCTTTGGCTCAGGTCGTGACCCCAAGGTCCTGGGATTGAGTCCCACATTAGCTCCCCATAGACAGCCTGCTTCTCCCTCTGCCTATGTCTCTGCCTCTCTCTGTCTCTATTTATCTCTTGAATAAATAAATTTAAAAATTAAAAAAATATTTTAAACATAAACTATTTTATTCAAAAGACATCTTTGTATCCTATAGAACTTTATCATGCTCTTTTTTTTTCTCCTATTCAAGATCATACATATATATGAAACCAAAGTTTGTGAAATGAATTTCCTAACTAAGATGTTTTTGCTTTCTTGACCTATCAGTCACTTTTAGTTTCTCAGGGACTTAGAAAAGAGAAGGAGCACACAGGCAAAAGAAGGGTAGCTTGTGTTTCTTGCCCCTTCGTTACTAATTGTAAGATCATTTTAAGACACTAGTTCTTCCTCTCTAATATCTGGATGATAATATTGACCACAGATCTATTCCCAAGGCTATCATAAGAATCAAAGGGAGTCACGTTGCTAAAAGTACTTAGAATTTTTTTTAAGATTTTATTCATTCATTTGACAGAGAGAAAGAGTACAAGTAGGCAGAAGGAAAGGGAAGGAGGCTCTTGTTGAGCAGACAGCCTGACACGGTGCTCTATCCCAGGACCCCAGGATCACAACCTGAACCAAAGGCAGCTGCTTAATCCATTGAGCCACTCAGGTCCCCCAGTACTTTGTAAATTACGAAACTTCAAGTAAAGAATTACCATTATGGTTAAGATATTGAACAATTTACTCAACAAAATTCCCCAGAGAGAAAATTCATTCTATTAGAAAGGAGTAAGTTTTGAATAGATGATTATTCAAATGACCTTGTTATCAATTATTTTTGAATTTAGATAAAGGAAACAAAAATTGAACTCTATGTCACTGCTCTGCATTAGTATTAAAGACCATTATGTTGTATTGTGTGATAAGGTATTTGAAATGCATAGGGCACCTGGGTAGCTCAATCTGTTAAGTGACTGACTTTTGATTTTGCCCCAGGTCATGATGTCAAGGTTGTGAGATTGAGCCCTGTGCTGGGCTCCATGCTAGGCATGGAGCCTGGTTAAGATTCTCCCTCTCCCTCTGCCCCTCTGCTTACCCACACATACACTCTCTTTCTCTCTCAAAAGAAAAGAAAAAAAAGAAAAGAAAGAAAAGAAAGAAAGAAAAGAGAAAGAAAGAAAGAAAGAAAGAAAGAAAGAAAGAAAGAAAGAAAGAAGAAAGAAAATCCAATGATGCTTCAGAGACTCTAAATTTTCTAGATCTCTTCTCCTAATGTAGAGTTTTGGCACCTATTTCACCTGCTATTAAATTCTTCAGGGATGAGGCTCAGTGGTTTAGCACTTCAGTCCAGGGCCTTATCCTGGAGACCCGAGATTGAGTCCCACGTTGGGCTCACTGCATGGAACCTGCTTCTCCTTGTTCCTGTGTCTCTGCCTCTCTCTCTCTCTTTCTGTGTCTCTCATGAATAAAAAAATAAAATCTTAAAAAAATAATTTCCAAATGGAATAGAGTAGAAGAAAGTGCTGTGAAATGTCAGGAGTTTCAAGGTCAAGACTACGTTCTGTCAATTATTAAAGTATATGTCCTTGATGAGTAACTTTGCCTCCCTGAATGTGCAGTTTTCTCATCTGTTGAATGACGGAATTGGAATAGAGTCCCTCCAGAACCTTCCACTTCCAATTTTCTGTAAACTTTTATTCTCATTTATTTTACCCACCTATGTATCCTTCCTTTATGTTACATATGCTAAGCAACACACCAACTTTACACGATATCATCTGTGATATTTAATCCAGCAAAATTTTTAGCCCTGACATATGCACATTTTTATCTAGAAATATAACCCAATGCTAATTGTTCTTCCTTGAACTTCAGAAACATTCAAGGTATTATTGTAGAAATGTGATCTATGGTTTTTGCAAGGAAGCAACATTCAGGGAAAATTCAATTATTTGCACTTAAGATATAACAAAAGAAATTTTGCCTTTTAATTCAATAATCATGTTTAAACCTTACCCTATTGAAATGATGCTATATTCTGTTGCTTGAGATGGTTTCTCCATTCATTAAAAATAACATTTGGCTTTGAAGTGAAACCAAGGATCTGAATAGCACCATATGCCAAGTAGCAATTTCATGGTAGCCATTTTTAATCACAGTTGCTTTCAGAACTTTCTGTTATGGAGGAGAGAAAAGAATTTTAATTTCTTGTTTTAATTATGACAATACAGAGAAGCATAGAGTGCAATATGGTTTGGAGAATTGCCAATACTTTGAAATACTTATTTTTAAAGTCCCTTAGAATGTATTTATCTTCCTAAAAATGAACTGTTATGTCACTGCAAATACTGAACAGTTAAACTGCAAGTTTAATATAATTATTGAATTTGTGTCTGACATAGAAGTACTCTTCCCTTTCGGGAGAACCCTGAGTGGCTCAGCGGTTTAGCGCCTGCCTTCAGCCCAGGGCGTGATTCTGGGGTCCCTGGATCGAGCCCCACATCGGGCTCCCTGCATGGAATCTGCTTCTCCCTCTGCCTGTGTCTCTGCCTTTCTCTCTCTTTGTGTCTCTCATGAATAAATAAATAAAATCTAAAAAGAAAAAAAAGAAGTATTCTTCCCTTTCAGTAGAATCTGTGGAAAAGAAAAAAGTATTAACATTAGAAAATAAATGTCAACATATAAAATCTCCCTGCAGAAGCCTGATGTGGGACTTGATCCCAAGACCCCAGGGTCATGACCTGAGCCAAAGGCAGACACTCAACCACTGAGGCATGCAGGCACCCCAAAATTTAAAACATTCTTAAGCAAACTATTTCTGCTCTGAACTGCTCAGTCTGGAGTGGAAAAACTATTTTAGCAATAAAATAGTTTTCTCAAATGCCTCTCACTAGAAAAAAAAGTAAAATGTTTTTATAATTAATAAAGTGATACAGTAATTTTTATGCCAAGCTAATTGAAAGTACACCCCTCAGTCTCTTTGGCTTGTCTACAACAGAGAAAGTTACAGCAAAATTGCCAAAGTCATTAGATTTGGGAACCTGGGAACTGGTCTTATAGTACAAACAATAGGATTCCGGGGAAATGAAACATGAGTAGTAATTTAGAGAGAATTTAGAGAGTCTGCACTGCTGGGAGTTGTACCTCAGAACAAGTAAGCCAGAATCCATGTGCCCCATTTTTGTGATTCCACAATGAAGACAGAACTCAAAGATTTGATCCTAATCACTTGGTAAGAGAAAATTGCATAATAAGAAAAGGGCTACACAATGCAAGTGATAAAACAAACTTACTTTTGGAGAGGTTGAGTTATGGGGAAATATTTATTTCATATGAAACCAAAATATTTCTCTTAAATATGAAACACATTTATTTCATCAAATTTTTCCTATTAGGATGAAAAGTTAGGCATGAGATCCTCTCTTCATTCTTGGCAATGAGCAATATACACCTTGAACTCCAAATGGGTCTATTATTCAAGTTAGTGCTTGGAAAATATGGGTAGTATCTAATTCAAAAACTATGGATAGCATCTAGTTCAAAGGATCTTCAGGAACTTTTCCATATTTCAAAAATGTCTAGCCAAAAGTCTCAATAATAATGATGTATATTTTTAGCTGATTTTACTTTCAATTAATGTTGATTAGAAGTTCTGATTTGCTATTACGAATCTTTGATGTAAAATAGAAATATGAACTAATTATTACTGTTTAAAACTCTGCTTGTTTGCTAGACAAAATCTTTGATTACATGGTATCAGTGGAGGAAAAGTGACTAATTAAATATTACCTAAATGGATAAAAGCTTGAAGACCCTGACCTAGCCTTCATACAAAACCTGGGAGAGAATTCATGAATCAAAAATCACTAGCTCTCTCAAAAATAATAACAGGAAGATAGATAGGGCAGGAGAGCTTGGAACTAGATAAATGCTCAAGTAGAGTATCATCTACTCATCTCTCTCACTACCTTTTCTTCTCTTCCTTTTCTTTGCTTCTCTCTGCTTTCTTTCTCTCTCTCTTCTCCCTCTCTCTGCATACACACACACACACACACACTGACTCACACACTGACATGTACAGATATATAGGCCAATAATTGTGCTATTGACTAACCATGCTCTTGTCACTGGCGTCTCCTTCACAGCAGCTCTCCTCAGACGCTCCCCAAGCAGGAAGTTCAACCAGCCCAGGAAGGTGGAATCCTCAGCTCATTCTCCTGACAGGATGTGTTTATGGCTTCAGCACCCTTGTTCTGGCTGGAAGCTGTTGGTAGAACATATCCTCCATGAATGAAGAGGACTTACCTCCAAAGGACCAGGAACTTCAGCAAACTTCTATAAAGAAGGTAGTACTTGATCCTGCTGGCATAGAACAAGCTAGAATTAAATACTCAAATTACATAACTGGTAACAATATGTTTCAGGAGACAGAGGATGTTGAAATCCAAACCTCTGTTGAAATTCAACAAAACATCCATGGAACACACTAATAGGAATGATCACTTAAATGTCTGATTCAGTGTTTACAAAAAAAAAAAAAAAAGAAAGAAAAAGAAAAAGCCTCAGAAGTTCAACTCTATAACCACATTTACTTACTCAAAAAACAAACAACAAGGAAATAAGTAACATTGATATTGGGCTCCAAAATGTGAAAATTTGATATAATAACACTTTGGTGTGTACATTTTTATTACTCTCTTTTTAAAAGTGTGATTGTACTAAAAAGGATATTTAATACAAATACTTATGGAAATTTATGAAGTATCTCTAGAGAATATAGTCTGAAAACCATCGGTTTATTTGAGACACTGTAATAGTCTGACCACAAGAATAGAGAATTGATACCTTTTCCCCTAGTCACAAATAACTGATAATTTAAAAATAGATCACATTTCCCTTTTTCTAATTTAGGAGTAGTCCTATGTTTATAGTCAAAACTTACTCCCATAAAGACTTCTTGAAGACTGGACAAGATTAGCCAGTGCTCATCAAGGCATACTAAAAAAAAAAAAAATGGAAGAAGTGGATTCAGTTAAAAGAATTACTCTACGGTAGAGCTGTCAGGTTGCTTCCCTTCAAATACCACCACTCTCCCACACTATGGAGACTGTCTGGGAGACTAGGTATAGCCGGATGAAAAAGATGAGTTAGATTGGTTATATAATGTATTCTTCCTTTCAGCACTTTGAATATATCATGCCACTCCCTTGTGGCCTTCTGAAAAATCGACTGGTAGCCTTATAGGCTTTCCCCTGTAGGTGTTTTGTGTCTCTTGCTGATTTTAAGATTTGGTTGAATTAAAATATTCCAGTAAAAATATTTCAGCTCTCTGGATATTGAATCCTATATTATTTAGCATTAAAAATGGGTGTTAAGTCAACTCATATATGGTTATGCAGTAGAGCAAGAGAATCTCCATGAAACATGCATCATCTATCAGAAAATATATTTCATACCTAGATTATGGAATTTTAATGTATATTATCCATAATATTTTCTAAAAAGGCAAATTGGTTTTGCCATATATCAAAATATGAGCATCTCACTACAATGTAGATGTATTCTATTACTAACCTTACAATTACTTAAGTGGCTTCTTAACTCAGTGACAATTGTCATAGTTATGAACAAATGTAAAATATGAAACACATAATTTTTTAAAAACATTTTTCAATTCTTACTAAGTATAGATCACTTGTACTTGTATGGATATATGTATATACTTAAGGTAGACCTGTGGCAAGGCCAAGGACCATTCAAATACAGAAAACAGTCATTTTGAAGAATCCCATAAAGGCCCAATTTCAGTTCTTGTGTAGCTGTGATAAGTTTATCAAAACTAGAGAAATTCAACATAATAAACAGGTAGCCTTAAGAGTATTTTTTTTTGGCTTCTGGGTATCCTAATATTTGGTCCTGAAAGTTTGTACAGATTTATTGGCAAATCATTCTCATGACATGCATACCTGCCCACTCTCCTTCATATATGGTATTAAAGGATGGATAAGACAGCTATCTAAAGGGGAAGGAAAAAATGGAATCAAACCAGGAATTATTTTTAAAAGACTAATGAAATAACTAATGTTCTTAGAGTAGGCTTCTTTGCTATTACATTCATTAGCATAATTGAGAAAGTGACTTTACTCTTTTTAATGAGATATATATGGAGGGTGTCAATATCATAACTTCTGCAAATTATCTCAAAACCTATTTCAGAATCTCTGAATAGCAGAAACATATATATTTAATTTTGTTTAGATTTATTTAACATGAGTTATATTCTATATAAAGTAAAATAAATACATAAATATATTGTTTTCAAATATAAAAATGAAAAAGATGTAGAAAACATAGGAGAATATGGCCAACCCACACCGGTTGTATCAAAGGCACCAATGTAAACTGCTGTAAAAAAACTATATAGCACTCATGTAAAATCCTAGCAATTTTATTGCTGACAAGAACTGGAGCAATCATGCAAGTGGGCCCCCAAAGGAATGCTCTGTCAATTTCATGAACCTGAGGATCTGATGTAAATCTTTAGTTAGAATAAAGTCTTACTCACTTACCTCAGGTTTATGGTGATCAACACCAAGAAGACCAACAGATAAAAACAGGAAGAGACTTAGGGTAGAAGCAATACTTGAGGAATAAAAATCTAATCATCGAGAGAGACAATAGGGATCCATTCTCTTCACTGACCAAGAGTTGGATGGGCAGCAAACCTAAAGTCAAAGGAGTTCCAAGTAATCACATTGTCTACATTTTGTTGTAGTTCCTTTTTGCATCCTAAATGGCCTTCAAGGATCTAACATTAATCCTACCTCCTTCATAAAGCTGTCCCTGTTTATTTCACACTGACCTTGCCATTCTTTGAATTTTTCCGGCACTTTCTAGTCTATGCCATACAATCAGGACAGAAATATACAACCTTCTATGGTATATTCAATTTCTTTCAAATCTATCAGTTGTGATCTTCCCAGTTCTCTGGGGGCAGGGACCTTGTTTCATCCTTTTTCTATATTCCACACTATTCACACAACAAGACAAAGTTTGTTTTTTGTTAATTGATTAAAAGTGTTTGCTTAACTAAATTATTCAAATTTAGGGATGCCTGGATGGTTCAATGGTTGAACATCTGCCTTCAGCTCAAGGCGTGATCCCAGGGTCCTGGGAGTGAGTCCCACATCGGGTTCGCTGCAGGGAGCCTGCTTCTCCCTCTGCCTCTCTCTCTCTGTGTCCCATGAATAAATAAATAAATAATCCTTAAAAAAATAAATTCTTCAAATTTGTAAATCATTTCTAATCACAGTTAGTGGGTGGGTGGGTGGGGGAACTGGTTTGCCTATTTTTTATCCGCCCAAAAATTCCCTTAGTAGGAGAAGCCAGGCTTCTAGGATCTCTATGGTAGAAAAACCTATGACTAGAACAATTATTAAATGGTATTTACTCATGCACCAATCCTGGGACCACTGTATTTCCACTCACAGGAGAATAGTAGAAGAGGGTATGTAAATAAGGCAGCAATAAGTATCTTTAACACAGAACAGAAATTATAGCAAGCTCTTTTCCAAACATCCCAAGGTCTTGTTCCTGCAAAAGAGGAATATTGCAACAGACATTTGCTGAAGTGAGAATTTTTTAGTGTTTTTTTTTTTTCAGGGAGAAGGCAGTTTAGAGAGAAGCAGACCATTTGTAAATATTATTTCTATCTACTTGAAAGCCTTTCATAAGTGGTAAGTTATTGCAGAATTTTCTCTCAAATATATTCTATAAAGTTTGCATATTGTAGTATGTAGTATATAGTTTGCATGCCCATAAACAGCAAAGTTTCAAATCATTTCTAGACAAAGATCCTTACCACACCTTCTCTGTAAGAGAAAAGATAGCTTCACAGCCATTTGATTAAGAAATGATTGTCTTCAGACTAAAGAATCGTAGATCATACTATAATGCCTGCCTGCAATCAAAACAAAAGCTTGATATTGGATAGATTACTGAACTACTAAGGAAGGATAACTCCAAATATCATAGGTTTGTATGCTACAATGTTGTATGATAAAGGCCCTTCCTTTTTTAGAAATTGTAAACAATGTATCTTCAAGGACAATTCAGATAAACTATTTCTACATTTATTTCTTGTTATTCTCTCACAGTTCTTGATAAAGTCAATAATGCGTACATTTTTTTGAAAACCCAATCACATATTTCAACATCTATGTTGAAGATCAGTTTGATTTTTGATGCATATTTTTATGATTTTATGTATATATTCTATTTTTTATGTATATATTCTAATCCCAGTTTATAATTACAGGTTAATATTGAATATAGCAGCTATTTTAAATTAATTCTCACTCACCTTATTTCCAATTGCATTATGATTTCTGGAGAAGGGATACAATGCTCCAAGCTGACATCCAATGCAGACAGAGTTCATAAGTTACCTTTTTATTAAACCTACATATTTCAACTCCCATCTGGGGACAGATTTTATTGACTTTAAAATATATCACTTATTACTTTTGCTGTAAAACACATACTAAAGTAGTTCAGATTGTACAATTTTTAGCAACAAACATGTTTAAGACCACAAAGGTATCATTTTCATACTGTGGAATCTTAAAGTATAAATGTGCCCTTTGATAATAGCATACAGAATAAATAGTGACCAGTTCTTCTTGTCCAGTTTTGATAAAAAAGAAAACCATGGGCTCCATCATGGTATAAGCAAGTAGTCTTTTGGATAATCCAATGTAAATTTTAAAACATTAATGTAGTACTATAAATTTCCTGTCTCAATATGAGAAGTTAAACCTACAAAGTATTCGCAAACATTTAGCTAATCCAAGAGGCTTAGTGGCTTAACTACTCACACTAGGATAAAAGGCTCCAGGATTGCTACCGAGGACTATGAGCTCCTCTTGATCATAAATTATAGATACTTTGCTTCCTGACGTCTAATGAAGGCCTCTGTTGGTCTCCAAGTTGCTTTTAGAGCTCTTCTTTTTCTCTCAGAAATATAATCTTTAACCCTAAAGCTTCAATTAACATCAAAGTTTGTAGTGTAAAAAGTAATAAAGAAGTAAAGCATGGAGTCATAAACCATGTCAACTGTAATAAGCATGTCAGTTTCCCAACCATGAAAGTTGTAATCTACATTCTATTAAAGATAGAGAAAGATCTGTCTTCCTCTGAGGCTACTTGTTAAGTTCTCTGTCAATTTTTGGTCCAGACAAAACTTGACATTATAATTCTTTTCCATTATTTCTTTAGCAATTCTTCTTTGTACCTAATCTATCACTTGAACACCAGCAAAAAAAAAAAATCTCACTAAATTCGAGAGTTTACAACAACTTAATATGCAGCTTCCCAAAATAAGGCAAATTTGCTTTATATTTTTTCTTGGTATATATGTCAACTACATTTCTAGAACAAAATTTTTAAAAAATCACTGGGATACAGTAAATCCACTATCATACATTTATGAACACAACAGCAAATTCTTTAATAGCTAATTTTTTCTTTATCACCTAAGCTCAGATAAAAAGAAATATTTTGCTGGCTGAATAAAATTTCCTTTCTTTATAGAAAATGAAGACACCTACCTCTGAGTGAACATTCTATATCTGCTTTCAAATTGTCTCTCTATTCTTTTTTCCCTATTATCTGTAGAGCTCATAATAATAGGTTTGTAAAAATAATAATAATAATAATAATAGGTTTGTAGAAGAGGAATGCCTGGGTGGCTTGGTCGGTTGAGTATCCAACTCCTACTTTCAGTTCAGGTCATGGTCATTGCTCAGGTCATGGTCTCAGTGTCATAAGGTGGAGCCTAGTGTGGGGCTCCCTGCTCAGTGGTGCGACTGCTTGAGATTCTCTCCCTCTCCCTCTGCCTCCCCCTGCTCATTCACTCTTTTTCTAAAATAAATAAATAAATCTTTAAAAAAATAGATTTGTAAAAGAGCTGCAGATGAGGTAAAAGTAGAGATGAAAAACAGAGAGGATAAACTTCCTAGTTTAGCCATGACCAGTGCTTTAGTGACATAAAACAAGCAGAAAAAAAAAATAATAACAAATGTAGTTCTCTTGAGATCTGTATAGGTTAAGGGCAATTCTACAATGGATAAATTCGAGATCTGTAATAGGTTAAGGGCAATTCTACAATGGCTAAATGAGTGTATTATTTATAATGTCCTGCACACAACTTGAGTGCATTTTATCTTCACAGAAGTATGTTTGCACTGCCAAATAATATTGATTAACCTATAGGCTTTAATGCAATTAATTGTCTAATTTTAAAACTTATATACAGAATTCCAAGGAAATTAAATTCTAGCATTCTAATGACTGATATATGCATCTCTCTCCAACATGGAAAATTGTCACCCAACCAATGCCATCATATTTCTCACTCCCAACAAATGTTGGATGACTTAAAATAAATGCTTGCTTTTTTGCAGTCTTCTGAGGAGCACTGGGGAAAAAAAAATAAGATAAACGTTCTTCAGTTTTATTCTAGATAAAGATCCTTTTTTCAAAAAAACAAACCCACACGATCTTAAAATAGATGAACAATTCTCAATTTCATATAGTTCAAATATTTTGTCAAAGGGTTTTCTTTATATATTTTTTATTTTTTTAAAGATTTTATTTATTTATTCATGAGAGACAGAGAGATAGAGAAAGAGAGAGAGAAAGAGGTAGAGGCACCGGCAGAGGGAGAAACAGGTTCCATGCAGTGAGCCTGATGCAGGACTCGATCCTGGGACTCTGGGATCACGCCCTGAGCTGAAGGCAGATGCTCAACCACTGAGCCACCCAGGAGTCCCTGTCAAAGGGGCTTGTAAGCAGAAAAATGGAGGAAATGAAGAGAATAAAAAAAAAGTTACCATATATAAACTATTGCACACATTTCATGAAAAGCTAATTTAATAACAAATGCTAAACATCCAAACTAAATTTTTCTACCTTAAACTCTTCTTATGAGTTATATTATAGCGTAGGTAGTGTACTTTCTCAACTATGGCTGTATATTAGAAACTTCTGGAAGCTTTAAAAGCAAGCAAGCAAGTAAGCAAGCAAGCAATGCCAAGGCACCATCCTTGATCAACTATCCAGACTATGTAGGAATGCTCCCATTTCTAGATATCAGCATTTTAAAAAATTCTCTGTGATTCTAGCATGCAGCCATGGTAGTTTTTATACTAATGTTGATTTTCCAGTAAGTTTTTTTGATAATTGATTTTATTTCCTTAGTAAACTCTGTGTTTATACAAAAAAAAATATGTATTAGATTTTTAGCAGTGTTATTGTAAAATTTTGCTTCGGTTATCCTTTTATTTGAATTTAACTCATATTTTTAACACTTTTTAAATCAAATCTTTATTTTTTTAAAAAAGATTTTATTTATTTATTCATGAGAGAGAGACACACACAGAGAGAGAGAGAGAGGCAGAGACACAGGCAGAGGGAGAAGCAGGTTCCATGCAGGGAGCCCGACGTGGGACTCAATCCGGGGTCTTCAGGATCACACCCTGGGCCAAAGGTGGCACTAAACCACTGAGCCACCAGGGCTGCCCTAAATCAAATCTTTAAATGAAAAATTAACTGAGATAGACATTGCAATTAAACAGATATAGTGTAAACTCCATTCACCTCTTCCATATAGAATATGTATAATTTTGAGCATGTTACTACTATAAAATAGAACTAATGATGCTTAGCTTCACAGGGGTGTTATAATGTTTAAATAAAAAAAATTTCTATATCTAGGAAAGCTTTCACCTTTCACAACAGCTAACATAAGATAAGTGCTTGGTAAAGGCTCATTTCCTTTCTGTACTTGCCAACTGTGCTTAGTTACAGCCCCAGATCAGCTTCACTCTACTTAGCTTGAATCTCGGTTTCAGCCATTATTTACCTACAACTTCGGGACTAATCATGTTGTCTCTTGAGGGTAAAATAATAAGTTAAAAAGTTAAATTGTTAGATTAAATTGAATGATAAAAGCTCTAATGATAAACTCAGTAAACTGTCTTTATGCTTGTCTAGGTGAATCTTGCTAATGCTTCCACTTAAAACTATTTTTATGCCTTCTGGGAAGTAATTTTAATTGTTTGAATTTCATTAAGTTCAGATTTTGGAAGTCATATTCACTTTGTACCTGAGACATGAAAAGTGTTCAGAAATATAATTCTCAGCACTAAAAGGGAATATATGTCAAAATTTATTTCTCCTCCTCCTCCTCCTTCATCTTCTTCTTGCCTAAATTTCTTTATGAGTTAAACACAATTAGCAGCATCTTGGGCAACCCAAGTGTGAGTGGTATATTCTAAAATCTAAAGAAATGATTCCTTGCCTTCCCAATAGAGATTTGAAATGGCCTATTAAAATAGGATAAATAAACCCCAGACAACTGTAAGTCACTTAACTTCTACTTTATAGCAGCAATATATGAGTCTATTTTTTATGTTATTTAAAAGTAATCTCTTTTTTACTAGCTTAAGATTATTTAGCCATGTTTTAAAAATCTATATTTAGAATATTTCCTATTAAGACTACTATATGTTTATTCATTCTTTTCAGTCAAATCAAGACCGAAGTCTTCTTCACTAGTAGGTAAGACTAAGAACCTGGTTAAATGACCTTTATGTTCATCTTTAGCTTTGTTAGTCTCTATTAAGTTCACCAAACAAATTTCATTAAGTTCCCTGAGCTCATAACTCTAGAAAAATGGCTTTATCCCAAAGCATAAAAATAAAATATATTTGTACATGACCAAAATGATCAGTTCTATATTGATCCTCATATCATAAGACCAGTATTTCTGAGAGTTTACTTTGTAAAGCAAACAGTTTGACTCTATGAGAGTCATATAAATTTTGCCCATATTTATGACAAATTGTTAAGGTACTATAATAAACCTGAATTGAGATGAAAACCTGGGCAGCCCCGATGGCCCAGCAGTTTAGCAATGCCTGCAGGCTGGGGGGTGTGATCCTGGAGACCCGGGATCGAGTCCCACATCGGGCTCCCCTGCATGGAGCCTGCTTCTCCTTCTGCCTGTGTCTCTGCCTTTCTCTCTGTGTGTGTCTGTCATGAATGAATAAATAAAATCTTTAAAAAAATATTAATTTATTAGACAGACAAGAATGTAGTAAATGGAAATAGTATTCTGTACCTGAATCCATAAATCTAAATAATCAAAGTAGTCTCCCAATAGACATCCACAGAAAAAGACAGAAATGGTGTAACACAGCAAGCCTTCATCTAGAGGAGCAGCGTGAATCAGGTGGTCACTGAAAGGTTTCTTCAAGATCTGGGATCAACACCGGAGAGAAGAGGTTTGTCTATCAAGCTTGCAGTGTATTGCACTTACTGTAATGGCATGCACAAATCCCAATTTATGCTTCTAATGGTGGGGGCTTTACCCATTCATATTTAACCAGACCTAAAAGTGGCTCCATTAAGATCAAGGTAAGATACATACACCCCACAAAACTGTAGAGTTTATTAACAGTTACTTCCTACATTATAAAATTGTCCCCAAATTGCTTTCTCTAGCATTTACCTGAAATCAAGATTGTACTTTTGCTTGCCTTCGACCAGTTTTTATGCTTCCACTAAGGCCATTTTGCTCTACTTTTGTGCTGTTCCAACAGGTTATTAAAGATACTTGTAAAATCAATGAGAACATTTATTTTTTTTAAAGATTCATTTATTTATTTATGATAGACAGAGAGAGAGAGGGCAGAGATACAGGAGGAGGGAGAAGCAGGTTCCATGCTGGGAGCCCGACGTGGGACTCGATCCCGGGACTCCAGGATCACGCCCTGGGCCAAAGGCAGGCGCCAAACTGCTGAGCCACCCAGAGATCCCTCAATGAGAACATTTAATAAAATAATAAATCAGTAAGATAAAAGCTTAAAAGAAGAAGTGTATTAGTCTTTGGAAAAATTAAGAAACAACATAATAAAATGTAACATCTACTTTAAACAGATTTTTTCCTATTTTGAAGATATTTTAATAATTTGTGGATATTAAAGCAATATTTTTCAGAAAAATTTATAAACTACTCACTAGAAAGATGGTTTTGCTTGTGACCAACCAGAGAATGTGTATCATAATGAAACACAGAAGTCATAATGTTTTCTCAGTCAAAAGTCTACTTGTGATATCTAAGGATGAAATAAAATAAACTATGCATTCTTAGCATAACTTAAATATCCTTATAGTATTTTATTTGTCTATCTACATATTGGTCACTCTCACTAGTCTATCAGCTTCTTGAGGACACTGTATGTCTTTTCAGTTAGTAATAAGGGTGCTACAATAACAAAAAAAATTAATGGCATTTGGAATTTATGAGACATAATTGACTAATAATATCAAGACCAAGTTAAATTTGTTTTAGAAATACAAAGTTAGGGGGATCCCTGGGTGGCTCAGCGGTTTGACACCTGCCTTTGGCACAGGGCGTGATCCTGGAGTCCCGGGATCGAGTCCCATGTTGGGCTCCCGGCATGGAGCCTGCTTCTCCCTCCTCCTGTGTCTCTGCCTCTCTCTCTCTCTCTCTCTCTCTCTCTCTGTCTATCATAAATAAATAAATAAATAAATAAATAAATAAATAAATAAATAAATAAATAAATAAATAAATAAAATAATAAAAAAATACAAAGTTAATCTAACATTAGAAAATCTATTAATATCATTCACATATTAATGTGTTAAAAAATATAACCATCTTCACAAATGTTTTAAAAAGTGTTTGATAAAATTTAATTTCATTCATGACAGAAATCACTCAGTGAAATACTAATAAAAAAAACATTCTTAACTTTGTTAAGGTTATCTACAAAACACTTATAGCCAAATTCAAAATTATTTTAAAAACTGTGAAACATTACAAACACTTCATTGAGATTGGGAACAGAAGGATGCCTGCTGTTACCAATTTGATTTGATCCCATACTGAAGTTCTTATCCAGTGCAATAAGGCAAGGAAAAATAAATCAAAGTGAAAGGATTAGAATGGAAGAACCAACCAATATTAGGCATAATTCATAAATGATGTTATTGTCTACATAGAAGAGTTCTGAGGAATATACAGATAAAATATGAGAACTATTATGACAGTGTAGCAAGTTTTGTGGATAAAAAAATCAATATACAAAACTCAACCAACTATATTCTGTAAATTAATACAAAGTAAAATGACTACAGAGAATCATTTAAAATAGTATCAAAAATATATAGAACCTAAAAATGACATTAACCAAATAAGTCTAAAACTTCACAAAAACTTAAAATTTTCTGACAAATAATTTTAAAAGACAAAGTGTTAAAAATATCATACTCCTCCCATTAAAAAGCCTATACATATTATAAAGATGTCAATTATTTCCAAATTGCTATATCTATTTAATGCTCAACAGTAGCCAAAATAATCTTGAAGAAAGCCAAGGTGGGAAAGACTATTCCCTACCTTCTTCCAAGGCTCATTTTCTATAGAAACTAAGACCATGTCAAATTGATAAAGAGGAAAAAATAAGCTAATGGAACAGAAAAAACAGTCTAGCAACAATGAGAGTGTATTCAGATATCTATCATAAGAAAAAGTAAGTATTGCAGATCACTGAGGGAGAGAATTGGTTTGGGGACAATTCCTTTTCAATTTAGGGGGGAAAAAATGAAGTTATGCTGTTACCTTATACTGCTCAAAATCAACTCCAAGTAGGTTAATGACCAAAATGTGAAAGGGCAATACTATATACATTTTTAAAACAGTATATGTTTATGACTTCAAGTTCAAAAGTATTTCTTTAGTTACAAAGTGATAAAGAAAATTATTGATAAATTTCACAATAGTTTAGTTAGGAACTTATATTCAACAAAAGATACCAGAAAGAGAGTGAAAAGATAGGCCAGAAATTTGTAGATATATTTGTAACACATATACCTGAAAAGTCAGTACAATAAAACTAATGGCCCAAGAGGAAAATGGGGGAAAAAAGACATCCAACAGATGAATATAACCTGAAAACTCAATGAATAGGAAAAATGCTTAATCTCATAAGCAAAGATACACAAATGAAATACATAATGAACTGACAATTCACACTCACCAGATTGACAAAAATTAGGATGATTGAGGGACTGACTGGTTGCATTTTCCTGTGAAACTCTGGTCAATTCAGTAAAATGCCACCGTGTAGTATATTTGCTTCCTTCCCTTCTTTACCCCCTAGCCTTGGGCTTGATTTCCCCTCCCCCCACCTCCCAAAGGATACCCTCACCAGATAAGCTTTGCCTCAGGTTCTTTATTCTAGGGAATATAGACTAAAATATAATTTGCCACTTTTGAAGATAATGGCAGAAGACTGAATTCCTTTTCCTTTGCTGTTTACTAGTGACAAAATTTTGGTTTTTACCATTTTCCCCTGTTTTATTCATCTATGGGGAAGGGGAAATTCTGGGTGTAGCTTCATTTTGCCATCATCACCTGGAAGTCTCTGATGGTATTTGACTTGATGTTTGTGTCATCATCTTCACCAGACTGTGAACTGTCCTAAGGGACAACTGTTTTTTTAGGTTTGTACACCCAGGCCCTTGGACAGATAGAGCAGATGGTGAGCATCTGGCATCTGGTACTGTCCATAACGGAAAGTAAAAGATCTTCCATTAAGAGAAGAAAGGATTCTCACACCGAGCTCAAAAGGAAATTATCTTCCTTTTCTACAAATAATTGAACAAGACAAGACAAAATAGGCTCTAAACTACAGGAAGTTTAATTTAATTATGAAGAAAAAATCCAGGTCAAATAATGACTTTTTCCTGAATATTTTTTAAAAAACAGAAAAGACTTTATATTAAAAAATTTGAACATTGGCATAGCTAAAGTAGGAGAAATACTAGGTACCACTAGCATTCTCTTTCTACTTGGCACATACACAAAAAGGGTAAGTCTCATCCATTGATGGCAGAAATTTGACCTTTTGGAAAAGAAAGATCAGAACAGGAAGTGATTATGCCCTCCAAATTAACTCAGTGTTGAAACAAAATAGAGTGAAAGGTGAGTTTTTGTAGAGAGGAAACAAGATTAACCTTTGTTTTCTAAAAGGTATTCAAAGGAAGGTTTAGCCTATCTGTTTCCATTTTGCCATGTTATAAGACAACTTGATTGAGGTGCAGTTGATAAATCCAAATCCACATATTTAATACATGCAATTTGGTACTTTGGACATATGCCTATACCCATGAAATCATCACCACAATCACACACGTTCATCACCTCCAAAAAATCCCCATGCCCTTTTTGTACATTTTTGTGGTAAGAACACTTAACATGAGATTTATCCTCTTCAAATAATTTTAAGTTCATACAATATTGTTAACTATAGGAAATACGTTGCACAACAGTTCTCTAGAACTTACTCATCTTGTATAATTGAAACTTTATCCATTTCTTTCAGAAGTGAAAGAGATGTAAATAGTCAAGAATAGTACCTGGCACCCTGTAGGGACCCCAATATATCTTTCTATCATATTATACCAACTGACAAAACAGTACTACTCTCTGAAGTATATTTGGATCACATAGCTGAAGTAAGATCAATAAAGAAAAATTTGCTGCATAAAGTCTAAAATTTGAAGAGTAAGAACTCAAAACGGTTATTAAACGATATACTCTCTAAGGATAGACTGGTTCTTCAAAGCACTTGTAAAAAGGAGTGTTTCTTTAATGTAGCAACTTTTATCATTTTACTCAGGTTTGGAAACATCTTGTCTTGAATTGAAAAATTATTTTCCCCGTTGTGGGCTGTATAGAATATTAACTTGACAGTAGCTACTGTAATGCAAAGGGAAGTGTGAAAAGGATTTGCCTTTTGTCCTGCTTTAAAATCTTCTGCATTATTTGAGAAAAATGACAGTAAATTTGAGAGGTTTTTCCAACTGACTAGAGATTACAGAAATAAGCAAGACCAACATGGGTGTGTGTACCTGTCTGCCTGCTTGCACTGGATTCTATCAAATGCCAAAGATGAAACCTCAGTTTCTAGAGTTAGCTTCAAACCTACACTCGTCCTGCTGTGTGACAGTGCTGCACACATTGCACACATTTCTAGGAAGAAATGTTCTGAAGTGTGTGTTTTCAGGATAAGAAGCAAAGCAGGTGGGAAAGTAGCCCAGAGCTGGAATCAGATAGACCTGGACCCAAGTAATGGCACTGCTATTTACTAATCCCATGACTTTGAGTAAAGTTCTTCACTATTCTGAGCCTCAGTTTCTTCATCTGGAAGATGGGAATAATATACTTTTTATAAGCTTTATAGGGACGCCTGGGTGGCTCAGCAGTTGAGCATCTGCCTTTGGCTCAGGGAGTGATCCCGAGGTCCGGGGACTGAGTCTGCCTATGTTTCTGCCTCTCTTTCTCATCAATAAATAAATAAATCTTAAAAAAAAAGAGCTTTATGAAAGAGAGCCTTCTCCTTATTTCATTGTCCAATCTTTGGACAATGAAATACACCTTAGAACACTTTGTGACACTATGGAGATGTTTAGCAGATTTTTTTAATTCATAGTAATTCTCATTTCATTGGTTGTGAGAATTAAATGAAATAATTAATATAAATAAGACAATATTGTTCTTAATTAACATTTTCATTATTGTATTAATTATAAACATTACTATTTATAAGAAATATTTACAATAATAAATATAAAATTTACCACTAATTGTTATTATTTCATATAAAATTAAAATATTTCCTTTTTCCATGTTCTCCATGTACAGTTTAGACCTCGTATGTGTAGTCTTAACCTTCCTTCTAGGACTATATGTCTATTTGTTTAACCAACAATCATAGAATCTAATGTCAGACACTTGTTGTAACTGGGGGTGAAGCTGCTGTGCACATCTAACTGAAGAACTAATGAGACCAGCCCAAAGAGAGAGATTGATAATAGCAAGTAAAGTATAGTGAGGAGGAACCAGTGATCAAGTTATCATGTTTTCTTCTAGCAATATTTTTCTCCCTATTGTTTTAAAATGGTGCCATTTATTTCAACAGATGTTTGTAAAAGCTTTCTGAAAAGCAGTAATTCTCAGGAGACAAATTTACTTCCAAGTTTTGCTTCCAGAAATGAAATTATGTGAAGGGGTTAGAAAAAAAGCTCTCTGCATATTAGGAGGCATTAATTTTTAAAACACTAGGAAGGGATAGATACTTGGTGCTCTACTTTTGGTCCTCACTCTAAGAGTATCCTAGAGAAGAAAAAAATGTCTGAAGGGATATGGGTATGTGGAACACCTCAGGATGCTACCTGGATCTGTAGAATCCAAGGTTCTCAAGTTCTGCAAAGATCAGAGCAACAACAGAAGGATGAGACTTCAGGCAGACATTGGACTTGGACAACTGGTCTTGCATCTTAGCAGAAGCCAAAGACTAAAAGGTCTTCCTCAAATAATTTTTCTCTGCCTAAGACCATCAGGATCTTTCTATAACACTGAAAGTAGAGAGGAGAGCAGCCCAGTGATGATTGAGAAAGATTTTTTTCTACCTGGGCAGGTTAAGATAGAAACTAAGAAACACCTGATTTGTTTTAAAGGAGAGAGAGTAATGTAATCTTTCCTGTATATCTATGATTTAAATTAGGATGGAATTTTATGAAACCCAGAGAATTTGACAAGTAAGGATGTTGGCAGGAAAAGATTGAGGGGAGGTTTTGTAAAAAACAATCAAGCCCAAGAAATGTGATAATATGATTGAGAAAAGAGATGTATACAATTGGATAGGGAGAAAGTCAACTGAGTCTAACATGAGCAAAAGAAGCCTAGGCAGTAAAAAAGCTTGGGCTCATGAAGTTGTAGACAGAATAATGGTTCCCCAAATTGTCTTTATCCTAACCCTTCAATATACCTTGGAATATGTTATCTTACATTTCATTTTTTAAAGATTTTATTTCTTAATCATGAGAGACACAGAGAGACACAGAGACGCAGGCAGAGGGAGAAGCAGGCCGCACACAGGGAGCCCAATGCAGGACCTGATCCTGGGGCCCTGGGATCACACCCTGAGCCAAAGGCAGACGCTCAACCGCTGAGCCACCCAAGCTTCCTGTGTTATCTTACATTTGAAAAGGGACTTTGCAGATGTAATTAAGGTTAAGGATCTTGAGATAGGAATATTAGCCTCGATCATCCAGGTGGATCTGATCTAATGACATGATTCCTTAAAAGTGGAGAACCTTTCCCAGCTGTATTTAGAAATATGTGAAAATGGAAGAGGGTCAGAGAAAAATGCAGCATTGCTGGTCTTGAAGATGGAGGAAAGGGATCATGAACCAAGGAATATGAGTAAGCAAACACCTAGAAGCTAGAAGGCAGAGATTCTCTCTTAGAGCTTCTAGATAGGAACACATCACTACCAACACCTTGATTTTAACCCAGTTAGCCCCATATCAGATTGCTAACTACAGAACTGTAAGTTAAGAAATTCATGTTGTTTTTCATCCACTGTATTTGTGGTGGTTTGTTATGGCACCAATAGAAAACTAATCCACATGGCTAGAGTTCTAAGTATTCCTACTAAGAGGACAGTATCAACTATAGGGCAATTGAGAGGTGACTTACGGTTGCCATCTCTCTGAGTTGGGAGGCACTCATCTTGAATAAAAAGAAGTATCTTCACATTTAGCACAACTTCTTTCAAAATCATTAGCTAAACATACAAAGATGTTTATTTCCCCTGGTATGTAATCTTACTGCCTCATATGTTACTATTTTTTACTATATGTTCAGTCACCTCTACCCACATATTTTTTTGAAGTTGAGATTCGGCTACTCTTCAAAATAACTCCCCCTCCCAAAACAAAACAAAACAAAACAAATAAAGAAAACAAAATAACTCCCAAACCGCTATCACTGTTAAACACTTGAAATATATGAATTCATGTATAGTCTTGGTTATACATGTACTAAATCATTCTCTGTAATTTTAACCATACTATTAGCATCCTACTAAAACACAAAGTCCTAAAATATGAAGGTCTTTCTTATCATACTTTCTTAATAGTTCTCCAAAATAGTACAGGTATAAAAACCTACAATATGGGAGAGACTTGAAAGACCAGGGTGGAAAGGTTGGGCTACAAACAGAAAGTCACAGAGCGATGAGGCACAGATGCAACACCTGGTCAAACACTTGACTCTCAACAGATCCATTCTGATCCTTGCAGTGGAAGGGTTTAATGGGAATGTTGGCTACAGGCAATATGCCTCCAACAGTGGTGCCTCTAGGACAGCATGAGGTATGGAGAGGTTCCTAAAATTGGAACAAGAGAGTCCGCATTCCAAAATCTTTATCTGCATCCAGTAGGCATCACAAAGGCTGAACTCAAAACAAGTCTGCTCAGTTCTTTCTGAAGCAGGTTTAATGGGGTTCTTTGTAGGAATCTACTGTCTGAGTTGCCCTACGCTTATTTTTTTATGTTATCTTCTTGGATTCTTTCCCCAGAATCATTAATTTTAGCTTTTGTGACTTTCTAAAGTGAATTTTTTCAACAAGGCAACAAGGATGGAAGGAGTCTAGGGCATAAGGAAATCTAATTCTAATCCAGATTCTGCTGTCTTAAAAGGTTTGACTTTCTGTTGGATCTTCAAAATTGAGCTATCAACATCATGTTAAAGCGATCTTTATGATAAACTGCATATACGTAAGATCATAAATACTGAAAGGCTTTTATCTCCCTGGAAAGAAATGGGAGGGGGAGAGAGAATTATGTCCATTTAAAGCATTTTTGCTTCTACCATGAACTTTCCCCCTACCTGTTATTATTTGAAGAGAACATGTCCCTAAAGAGATGTAGAGCCTCTTGCCAGTCAATTTCTGGCTCTACACACTTGAGAATAAGTCTAATGGAACTTTTCATGATTTTTTTTTATTATATAAAGCACACTGAAACACCTTACCTTGGCCATCAGTTACAGCTGAAATTTAACTACATACTTAGTCAACTCATGTTAAAGCCATTTGTAGTATATGTAAAAGAATAACACAGGAATCTAGACATTGTGTAATAATTTTCTTATCTTCTGCAGATGAAGGCAGTAGCCTGATCATATTCTTTCGCTCCTAAGAGAACATTTTAAGCACTAACTATATTATAATAGAGCCAGTCTTCTCAGCCACAAAGGAAAAAAATGTAACAAATGTAGATAATTACCCACTGAAATACAGTGGGTAATTATAGGACTCCTGTACTTTAACCAGAATATAACTCCTAATTATCTCAAAAGCGTAACTTTATACAATCAGAAACAGTTACCAATCAAAGAGATTACAAAAAATGGTAAAACCTTAGATGGTTGAATTGTAAAAGAGATAAAAAGAAATTTAATATTGGCTAAAAATAGCACTGGGAATAAGAATATTCATCTGATGCTGCATTGGGTTTTCAGTCTTTAGGCTCCGTATCTTGGTAACACTAGCCCTTGACTGCAAGCAGATTTCTGCAGTACTTTTTACAATAATCTATTTTAGAAAGAATGCAGCTGAGAGATTGACTGGTCTTGTTTCTTTCTTTCAGGTCCCAAGTTGGTATTAACAGTTTCTTTCTTCTCTGATTCATACTTTTTCCTTTTTTTTTTTAAGTTCCACACAGTGATAAACTTGTTCTTTAAAAGGATATAAACAAAAAATAAATAAATAAATAAATAAATAAATAAATAAATAAATAAATAAATAAAATAAAAGGATATAAACCAGGAAATAAGATAGGTAAGCAATTAGGCACTGGTCATGAAAGAATGATCTTTGCCAGGGTAAAAATGGGGACCCTTGTAGCTAATTCTGGCTTCACTCTCTGGGGTGATGAAGATGATGGAAAAAAATATCATAATAGTTACCACCTATATTAATTGGTCATTAGTAATATTTGCCAAAGTGGTTGGAGTTAGGTTCAAACCCTCCCGAGTTGTTTGTGATAGATACAAGAGCAGCCATTTTTTGCACACCTTCTTGTAGGTCCCTCACCTGCTTAACATACCTTATGTTTTGAATGCATAAAAAATGTGCATTCATTACCCATTTTGCAGACAAAGGAAGGTTCACAGGCCTAGAAAGGTCTTGAGCCAGGATTTGGAGCCGGTGTAACACTATTGCCCATCTTCATTCTCTGTGCCATTGCCTGTCTGCCAGAGACAGCCCCCCCTCCCCAGGCAAGTGCTCCCACACCATTGTGCACAATGGCACCCAGGCCTCTTGTTGCTGGAATTATTGTGTGTGATCTCATTGACTCCCTGATACTTTCTTTCTTTTTTTTTTTTTTAAGATTTTATTTATTCATGAGAGACAGAGAGAGAGAGAGAGAGAGAGAGAGGCAGAGGGAGAAGCAGGCTCCATGCAGGGAGCCCAACGTGGGACTCGATCCTGGGTCTCCAGGGTCACAACCTGGGCCAATGGTGGCACTAACCACTGAACCACCCGGGCTGCCCTGATATTTTCATTCTCACTATTCTTCCAACCTTTGCTTCGAGAATGACAAACGACAAATAAATTCTCAGTACTGCCTAGGAATTCCACCGTGCTCCTGTCATAAATTCACAATTCACAATTCACTTTGCCGCTGTCTGAAATGACTGTGGCATACCCTCTCTTTCTTCCAAGTTCCTGCTCCCCACATCCGATCCCATTTCCCCTATCACTTCTACTGATGAACAAGTCATTAAAATAGAAGTTTATCTTATGGGCAGATCTTCAGCCTCCTACCACCTAACCCATAAATCTATGTGTATCTGTTTGTACATTCTTCTTCTTCCTCAGTAACAATAAGACGTTCTGGCTCTTTTAAAACTCATCCCTTCCCAATTAATGCTATCCTTGCCTTTCTTCTCAATGACTTCAATCCTTGGATTACCGCCTTTTGCATTAACCATCTTGTTCAGTCTTGCTGGCTCATTTCTTAACAGCAAGTAAATGCATTCTAGTATCTCTCATTTCTTCAAAAATGAAGACAATAAAACAATATTCTCCTATACTCACATTCTTTTCAGCTACAGCCCCATTTTTCTAGTCCTTTCCAGAGCCAAATCTGCCAAAGATCTGTTAACACTCTGTCTCTATTCCTTCATCTTCCTTTGACTCTTTAACTGAGTTTAGTGTGATGCCCATTTCCACTACTCTACTGAAATGAATGTTCTTGTATTGCCAATCTCCATGTTGCTGAACTCTGGACACACACTCATCCTATCTGACTTGGGACAGCAGCTGATGGAATTGACCATGTCACCCTTCTTAAAATAGTCTCCTCAGCCAGGACAGAAGACATCACTCCTTCCTGCCCTATCCAATTGCTTCCATTTGGTTTTCTTAGCTGAATCTTTTTCTTCTATCCAAAGCTAAGTGTTGTGATGTGGATTCAGTCAGGGTTTAGGGTTAGAGTACCCACTTATTAAGTTCATTTTTTTTACACCCTTTCATTCCCAATACATTGTCTCATCCAACCCTGTGGGTTTAAACATAATTTTTATGCATATAATTCGTAGGGGTTTTTAAAATCTAAAACCCAGATTGCTTCTCTCCATTTTGCACATCTTGCTGCCTACTTGATATTTTCATTTAGGTATTTCACAAAATAATGAAAGAGAGTAACTTCTGCACACCATTCTTTCTGCCTGGCAAGTAGCATGTGAAAGAAGGTCAGTATCTCAAGGATTCAAGGAAGGTGAGCGAGACTCTAGGGTTTATAGGTCTTCAAAAGTGGGTTTTATTTCAGTTTTGCTTTTTCCCCTTTGTTCTACTTTCACTGGGAACTGAATCACTGCACATGCAAATGGCTGTAATTTCAAAGGAAATGTAAATGAAGTGCTATGATCACTCAAACTAGAAGTCTGTAGTCAAGGATAAGCCAAACTTAGTCTGACTGAAAAACTCGATTTCTCAATTAAATCTTCACAATTTTTTCATCTCATAGCATTTTCAATTGTATATGATTAGTCACAGAAATAGCAAAAACTGTGGAAATTATAAGTTGAACCTTGGAACTGAAAGAAAGAACGCAGTCATCCAGCTTCCACTCCACACCAGCAGTTCTAGTTCCCTGCACCCTTATAAGGAAAGCCAGGAAAGACAACATCTGTATCCTCCCTAGACAAGTGACGGCACAACTCACAAACATTCCAAAATCTTACCACAAATATGTAGCAGGTATACATATATGTTCTGAGTTTTCTGGTTTATTCCTAGATTGTTGAGTTATGAAAGGAAATGTACACTTTTCTAAGACAAACTGCTGGCATTGGAGAGACTGTTCCCCATGGAATATAAAAATGTTTCAAAATCATTTGCACTTTCAGCATACTTGTCATGCACATAGTATAGGTTTATTCTCTTCACATCCTAGCTTCTGGACTGTTTCAAAACTGCCTGGTTCTTTCACACCCTTAATAGAAATGGGAACCCTCATGAGTAATAATGGGCATAGTTTCCTTACTTTCCATTGGGGGAACAGAACACATAAAGATCATTCATTCATTCATTTCAAATTTTGAGGACCAAAATGTGTAAAATGGTAAAGTAGGAGCTCTTTGAGATATAGCAATAAACAAGATTGTGTCCCTGATCTCAAAGAGTATATATTGGTAAATTAGCAACAGCTTCACAGATATATAAATGCCATTAAAAAAAAAATAGATACCACTTAGTTCTGTTTTGCAAGTGGCAATCCCAATCTTCCAATGGTTGTGGACATAATCTTTTTTTTTTACATGAAGTATGCTTATAGCATATGATGGTGTCAGTAAATAACTTAGTTCATAGTATGTTCAATCTGGTTGAAGCAACTTAACAAAACAGAGAAGATATGAACATTAGAGATCTTGGATTCCATTTTTTTCATTTTCTTATTTTTTGTCCTTATAACTTACATCTAACCTGTCAACCAGTCCTGTCAATTTTATCCTCAAAATATATGCATAATATGATCATGTCTTATTTCATTGTATTACCACTGTCCCAGGCTACACCATCATTGATTCTTACCTGGATTGTCACAACAGCTTCTTAACTGGTCTCTCTCTTCCACATCAGCTCAGAGGTAGATTGATCTGGAACCGAAAGAAACTTTAGTTTCATGGTCCCTTTTTGCATGACTCCTTAATACATTTACACCTAAAATTCTAGTTGTAATTTTTTATAATCTTTCTTAAAGAGAGCTGCCCAAATCTTGTAAAGCTTCATAAAACCTGGACTTAATCTGTTTTCACACTGCTTTTTGCCTTCTTAGATCTACTTTCAGTGTAACTAGAGTGATCCTTTAAAAACCTCTGCTTAAAACCTACCAATCACTTCCCATCTCATTCATCTTAAAAGCCAAAGATCTTACAATTGGTCCGTGATGCCATTTGTGACACTGCCTCAATATACCTCTGACTTTTCCTTTGTGAATGTCCTCCTGATTACTCTGCTATAGACACATTGACTTCCTTGTTATTCCCGAAAAATGCCAGGCATGTTCTGCTTTAGGGCTTTTATATCTACTCTTCCCTTAGGTATCCTCAGGGCTCAGGCTCTCACCTTTGTTATCATTTATTACCTTCCCTGAGCACCTGATTTAAACTCTAAACTTATTTAAGCTCCCAAATTTCCTACTCTGTTGCATTGGTCTAAATGTTTGTGTCCCCTCCAAAATATAAGTGTTGAAATCCAAACTCCTATAGGAGATGGTTCTAGGAGGTGGGGCTTTTGGGGGGTGGTTAGGTCATAAGGATGGGAGCTCTCCTGGATGGGATTAGAGCCCTTATACAAAGAGGCCAGAGAGCTAGCTGAACTCTTTCTTCCATATGAGGATGCAACTAGAAGTCTGCAACCTGGAAGACAGTCTTCACCCAACCATGCTGGAACTTGCCCTTGAACTTCCATCCTCCAAAATGGTGAGAAGTAATGTTTTATTGTTTAAGCCACCCAGTCTATGGTATTTTGTTACTGCAGCCTGTGAAGAATAAATAATATAGTAATTGGTCCAAAAAGTGGGGTCCTGCAAAACAAATACCTAAAAATGTGTAACTGGCTTTGTCTTTAAAAAAAAAAAGATTTTATTTATTTATTCATAGAGACAGAGAGAGAGAGAGGCAGAGAAAGAAGCAGGCATCATACAGAGAGCCTGACGTGGGACTCAATCCAGGGTCTCCAGGATCACACCCTGAGCTGCAGGCGGCGCTAAACCGCTGTGCCACCGGGGCTGCCCTGTAACTGGCTTTGAAGCTGAATAATGGGTACAGGCTGGAAGGGTCTTGGGATGTATGCTCGAAAAAGCCAACATGGTTGTAAAGAGTCTACTAAAGTTGATTCTGATGAGAGCTCAGAAAGGAAAGAGAGCTGGAGAGAAAGCTTCTATGTTCTTAGAGAATATCTAAACAATGATAAACAGAATGTTCATGGAAATATGGGTAGTGAAGACCATTCTGATGAGATCTCAGATGGAAATAAGGAACATGTTATTAGACAATAGAGAGAAGGCAATCCTTGTTACAAAGTGGCAAGGAACTTGCCTGATCTGTGTTCTAGTGCTTTGTGGAAAGTGGAAATTGTGAGTGATAACACTGAATATCCACCTGAAGACACTTCAAAGTAAAGTGTTGAAGGGATGGTTTGGTTCCTTCTGACTAGTTATGGTAAAACGTAACAAGAGAGAAATGAATTAAAGAAGGAATTGTTAAAGAAAAACAAACCAGAACCTAGATATTTGGAAGAGTCTCACCGGGTCCATATTGCAAAAAAATGAGAAAGCTTGTTCTGAAGAGAACATTAAGGATGTGGCTGAGCAATCATTTGATAAAAAGATTATAAGTGTGGCTCTGCCATTTCAGCGGGAACCAGGAATAGAGATGGGATTATACCAGCAAAGGCACTGCCAGTTTGAAGTAAAGCAGATAGAAAAGCAGGATGAAATGAAGTCTGGCGGAGCTCTTAGATTCCACAAGACAAGACCATAAAGCTATTCAGCTGCTAACTGTGCTATTGTTCAAGAAAAGGAAAGAAGGACCCCAAAGACGATTCAGAGATCATCACAGCTGTCACTTCCAGCACAGGCCTAGTAGGCACAGGCCTAGTAGGCAAGGCTTCCACTTTGGTTTCAAAGAGCAGGATCACCACTTGGTAGAGCCCTGTCACCAAGATCCCTGCAGAGAGCAGCAGTGTGAGTGGTGCCCTGGAAGAGAGGCACATCGTGGAGGGGGCTGGCCACCACAGGGAGCTATGTAAGTGGTCACACTGAAACAGGGCCACCTGCCAAACAGTGGGAGTGACACTGCTCTTCCAGTGGGCCTGGAGGGCAGAGATCTAAGCAAAGAATATTATTCTCCTGCCTTAAGAGCTAATGGGATTTATCTTGCTGGTGATGCTGGACTTACATGGCACCCATCACTTCTTCCTTCTGATTTCTGGACTTGAGATTTCAAAGTTGAGTTAATACATTGGAATGAAATATATGTATTTTGTATGCAGGGACATGAATCCCAGCAATGAAATTCCTATCTGACATCATATATAAAACTAAAGCAGACACATTCATGATTTAAACATTTTCAAAACTTAAAAAAAAATAAAATAAACATTTTTAAAACTTTAAAATTCTCTAAGAATATATAGAGATCGTTTCTTAGAAATTTCAGTTTAAAAAGGCCTTTTGAAACATAACACCAGAGATAGAAACCACAAAGAAAAGAAAAAGATTTGATTACAAAGCTTAAAAGTAGCTTTGCTTAGCAAAAGACACAATGAATAGGTTAAAAGACAGAATCTAGGAAAGATATTTGGAATGGCATATGGAAAAGAATTCATATTTTAAAATTCAATAACAAAAAGAAAAACTCCTGAGTAGGAAAACGGCAAGAAATATATACCATTTCCTCACTGAGAAATAGAACTAGGAAAGAAAAAGGTGCTTCACCTCATTCCTAATGAAAGAACTGAAGTTTTTGTTGTTTTCTTGATTTTCTTGTTGTTACAAGTTTTCTTGTTACAACAAGAAAATACCTGTCAGCTTTTTGGTTGCCCTACGTTGGTGAATATATTGAGAAGTTAATTTGGTAAGAGGATAAATTGGTACAAACATTTTGAGAACATTGGGATAATATGTATAAAAATTTGATATGTGAATTCTTAGGTGTAATAGTTTGATTTTGAAAATTTACATGGTAATAATGAGGCAAGTAGATATAACACTATGTCCTATCATGTTTATTGCACATTGTTTGGAATATTAAGATACTAGAAAAAAGAAAGTATTTATCATTAGGGATTGTTTAATTTCCTCAAGTGGGAACAGTGGAAAATCATGTAACTATTTAAAAAGATGAGATAGTTTGATGTGAATTAACATAAAAAGGTATATACAATATTGTTATAGTTTTTAAAAGGCTTTAAAATATATATATATATATATATATATATAATAATGTCATAGTTTGTATTTTCCATTGATGTAGAAGATGAGTACATGTAGTTAAAAATCTGGAAGAAAATACACTGAAATGATAAAATTTGTATTCGGGGTATAAAGAAGGACTGTCACTTTCTACTTCCTACAAACAAGTATTGCATAATTTCTTATGAGGTTGTACTACTTTGATAACCAGCAAAATCACTGAAGATATTTCCATTATGTAAAAGAAAAAAAGTGAGGAATTTCTTTTCACTTAAGAAATGTACGTCTTCATATATATGTGTTCTTCAGTCTACATAAACCTAATTTTCCAATATACTCTCAATCAACATTATGTATAATTTGTTATAATTATTAAAATGTTTTTTTTTCAGAATGTTACACTGTGGATTAATATACCCTTTGAATTTCTCACTTTGGGACTTAAATGAGTTTTTAAAAAGTCATATCATCTAGGCCAATGTTCCAAATACTCAGAAGTCCATATAGCTGGAGAAGCTGTACATATTTTTTATAAAACTGAACCCAAGTAATAGCAGTTCACTGATGCCATATGCATCGTAATACAACAGGAAGTTTTTGTTTCCTCTTCTGGGTGCTTACATTCCCAATTGCTGGTGTGACTCCATCTGAGTTATTGACCCAAAGTTCCATTTCTTGTCCAAGTTAACTGGGCTTATAAATACCTTGAGGTTCATCTTTTGTCAAAAAGGGATCCTGACAAATTCCTAAGAATGTTGTAATTGGTAATAGTCTGATAGTTGATATATTTTTTAAAGATTTTATTTATTTATTTATTTATTTATTCATGAGACACACACACAGAGAGAGAGAGAGAGAGAGAGAGAGAGAGGCAGAGACATAGGCAGAGGGAGAAGCAGGCTCCACACAGGAAGCCCGATGTGGGACTCGATCCCAGGACCCTGGGATCACTCCCTGAGCCAAAGGCAGATGCTCAACTGCTGAGCCACCCAGGTGTCCCTGATAGTTGATATTTAAATGTAAATTTTCCAAAATTTTTTGAAATAATAATCCCTCATATTCATATAAACAGTGTGTTTTATATTACATACATTAAGATATTCCCACCCTTTAAGTATGGTTACAAATATAACAGCTATCTATTTCCATCAACTTTTAGTGCTACAACATGTCAACCCAAAGTCAATTTAACAATGTGATCAGCTGCTTCTAATTAAAACCTCTAATTTTCTTTACTTGAAAGTTACATAAGTAGATCAATTTAATACTCATGCTACTTTTGCAGGCAACCTTTCCTATGTTTTTTATTTGTTGCTTTTTATATAAGATAAGGCTGTGAAATGGTGGGAAAAGCCCTGGATGATGCAGTCAAGAAATTTGGATTCTACTCTCAGTAGCTACAAAAAGCCAGGGTAAGCCACTTAATTGGATGCTGGCCCACGTTCCATAAAATGAACTGTTATAATCCGTAAATTCTTAGTCACTGTTCCTCTTAAAAATCAAGCCTTAAAATGATTCAAGGGGAAAAAATGTCTATGATTCTATATTCTGTCTTTTCACAAACACTTAACGACCCAACACCAAATCTCTTTCCCTTGTTAAGCTTTTTACTATTATATTTGTATTTAAATATTTTTCTTTATACATTCCTGTTAATTATGTCAGCTAGTTAACAAATATATATTTCTTGACTTGATATAAGCTATTCTTAAAGAAAAAGACAACTTTGCCCATAAACCTCTAGCCTCATTAAGTCATGTACGAATTACAATATATAGTGACATGTTCTATCATGACATTAAGAAAATAGAAACATTATTTTATAAAATTTACAATCTCTCTTGTCTGCAAACATTTCATTGTGAAACAACTTTCTCTTCCTGTGAGAAAACAGAATTAAAATGATTCTTTTATTGAAAACTGAAAAAATAATACACAAAAAATGATACCAGTTCCATCTGTGACCTCTGTGCGTGTATGTGTGTTACAGTATAATCACTATACTTTCTCATTTTCTTACTGCTCTCCATCCTTACCATATGATTTGGGGTACACTTACTTAGGAATATCATTCTATCTTAAACATTCAACTGCCTTTTTTTTCAGCAATCTATGCTATTATAGCTCCACAGACACAGCTGAAATCCCAGAGACCAGTGTGAAGACATAGAAGGATGCCCAAAAGCCTGTTTAAAAAAAAAAAAAAGAAAAAGAAAGTTATTAAATCCAAAAAAGTTACATGCTCACAAGTGCAGTTCTTCAGGACTGGAGAATACAATGCTTTAGTCTGCAAACAGCTTAAAATTCCTATATATTGAGCATCAAATATTGCAAGTTGCCCCCTTGGTAGCAACCAAAGAAACAATGGTGAAAATTGGGGGGACTCAAAAACTCCTTTGAGACTATAATCAAATCATGAATATCCTCTCAAAGCATATACCTCAAAAGGCAATTCTTTCAAATTTGTGAGTGGGTGATTATGCTGCCAGGGCCCTTCCCTCTCCCTGCTTTTAATCCATTCGACCAGGAAGTAATATAATAGAACTGTAAAGGCTCCCAAATTAGAAAAACTTGAGTTCACATCTCATTTCTGCCTTTTAATATCTGTGACATTAGGGGAATCACGTAATTTTTACAGCCTTAGTTTCCTCATTCTTAACACGAGGTAAATAGCGATGTCCACTTCATAATTTATAAGTATTTATTAAGTACTCACTATGCATTGTTTTAGATCCAAGTTGCCTCGCTCGTGGAGCTTAAATTCTAATAGAATAAAACCAAAATAAACATGTAAACAAAGAAGCATAATCTTTTAAAAATAGACTATGTGGAGGTGAGGGTCAGGGAATGGTCAGGGAAATCCTCTCTGGCAGTAAGTCACCATGTAGAGTACTCAGACATAGTGACTAGAACGTTTACAGGTGGAAGTGTGCAGGGAGACAAAGAAGGCAGATGTGACTGAACAAACAAAAGGGAGAATAGAATATAAGATCACAGAAGAAGGCAGATATTCAACCACTTAAGGCCATAATGAAAAACTGGAAAATTTTTCATTGTCTTTTTTTCAATTTTATATTATGAAAATGGTCAAACATACAGAAGTAGAGAATATAGTAAACTTTCATGTGAACACAATAATTATTATTTTGCCACACATCTTTTTTTTATTTATTTTTAATTTTTTTTATTTATTTACGATAGTCACAGAGAGAGAGAGAGAGAGAGAGAGAGGCAGAGACACAGGCAGAGGGAGAAGCAGGCTCCATGCACTGGGAGCCCGATGTGGGATTCGATCCCGGGTCTCCAGGATCGCACCCTGGGCCAAAGGCAGGCGCCAAACCACTGCGCCACCCAGGGATCCCGCCACACATCTTTACCTTTTCTTTTTTTATTTTCTTTCTTTTTCGTGGGGATGAGATACTATAGCATTTTAAAGGAAATTCCTAAAATCATGTTATTTCACCTGTAAATTTACCTAAAAACAAGGTCAATCTCTTACCTTAACCAAAATGCCTAACACCTAACAAAATTAACCGTAATCCTTTAATAGTCTCAAATACTCATCCACATTTCCTCAATTTTCTCCAAAATGTCCTTTTCTAAAAAAAAATATTTGTTTGAAAGGAGATAGATTATACTGAAATTGCAATTGAAGCCATTAAAGTGAGTTAATAAGCTGTGATTTACTTTTTAAAAAAAAAATCATTCTGGCAACTCTGGAAAATTAATTACAGAAAAGCGAAAGCGGTTGCCATGAAACCATTTAGGAGGCTGGTGCATTGTGCAAATGGAGGTGAGAGTGGCTTGAACCAAGGAGGTCTCAGGTAACACTGAAAGAGTCAGACTGGAAGACACCATTAACAGAACTTTCTAACCCATTTCATGTCGTAAGAAGAAGGGAAAAAAGGAACTGACCATGCAATTTAGTTGTGGAGTTGAAGGACAGGGCCAGTTAATTCCATAAACTGAAATAGAAAAGACTGAAGAAAAGGAAGAGCAGGTTTGTGGGGAGAGAGCACCAGGCATAAGAAAGGTAGCTGTATGCACTTGAGGGGTTAGCCAGTACGAAATGCGTTTAAAGTCATGGAACCAGAAGATATGACAAGAGAGAGTTCAGTTAGAGACCAAAAAGGAACCTAGGACTAACCTTTGGGTGACTCAACATTTAAAACATCAGCAGAAGAGGGCACCTGCTGAGGGTGGCTCAGTGGCTGAGCATCTACCTTTGGCTCAGGTCATGCTCCTGGGGTCCTGAGATCAAGTCCTGCATCAGGATCACTGCAGGGAGCCTGCTTCTCCCTCTGCCTATTATCTCTGCCTCTCTGTCTGTCATGAATAAATAAATAAAATTTAAAAAATAAAACATCAGCAACAGAGACTGAAAACAAGCAGGAGAGCCAAGGACAACATAGTGTCAGACACACTAAGAGGAGTCTTTTAAGAGTGGCCACCTGTGTGTTTGACTTAGATGAGAACTGAGACCTGACAGCTATCTTGTGACTTTGACAAGATGTTTCTAGAGAGTGGTGAGGATAACAGCCCAACTGGAATGTGGGGGAAGATTGAGAGGAAAGGTGGTAGAAACAGCCCAGACAGAGAGGGTTAGAAGTTCCAGAGTACAGGAGTGGAGGATGGGGTGAATAGCTGGAGGAGGATGCAGGTTCCTAGGAGGACAGTCTCGTTTCGTTTTGTTCAAGGGCTACTAATGCAGCTTTGCTGATGGGAAGGACCTGGTAGAGAGGGATAAGTTGACGATGCAGCCATATGGAGACAGCCGAAGTGTTTCCACAGCTGAGCATGCCATGGATTTAGAACACGAAGAGATGGGACGCCTGGGTGGCTCAGTGGTTGAGTGTCTGCCTTTGGATCAGGTTGTGATCCCGGAATCCTGGGACTGAGTTCCACATCGAGCTCCCTACAGGGAGCTTCTTCTCCCTCTGCCTATGTTTCTGCCTCTTTCTCCGGGTCTCTGATGAGTAAATAAATCTTAAAAAAAAAAAAAAAAAAAGAACATGAAGAGAAGTGTTAAGTCTCACATATGAGCAGGAACAATCTTAAGAGGAAGAAAGGCAAAACATATCAGCATGTGTGCAGGTAAATTGATAGACTTGGTACTTGGGAAACAATGCATTCCCTTCTTAATTGATTCTATTTTCTGCCTCTATTTTTCTCTGTAGGATGATAAGCCACATCAACAGCTGAACATTGGGGAGTGGTGTTGAAGGTTTTAGAAGAAAAAGTGGGAGATAACAGTCTCTATGAGTAGGACTGGAAATACACTAGTTTAGGACATTTAGTGGGATTGCCAGACGGGGTAGTATGCTTGGAGATTAAATTAAAGGGATACTTGTCAGTACTGTCATGGGATTGCTTGCCAGAAGCATTCAGCTGCTCAGGTGCAGGAACTGATTTAATCAATCAATTTGCACAGAATTCCTGTCTGCTGTGTACAGAAAGTTGGCATCCAAAGCTGTTTCAGGTCCTCAATTTTAAAGTTTTCTTGCTCTGAACCTCTATTTTATAGTGGATTCTGTGACTCATCTCTCTCTTTGACTCTATTACAATGTCTTACACAGATTATGACTTTCATTAATGTTTCTGACATGAATGAATGAATGAAAAGTTACCCATATCATCCATGTTTCACAGATGGGGACACCGAGTCAAAAAAGGAGATTTTCTGGGGCACCTGGGTGGCTCAGTCTGTTAAGCATGGTACTCTTGATTTCTGCTCAGGTCCTGAGATCGAGCCCTGCCTCCAGCTCCTGCTGTGCATTGAGCCTACTTAAGATTCTCTATTCTTCTCCCTCTGCCCCTCCTCCCCTTAAAAAAAAAAGAAATTTTGTGACTTTTCTGATTTGGTAGCACATAAAAGACTAAAATCAGCAGTGATAAGAACTGTGAATCTCAAACCTGGCTGACCATGGAAATCACAAGGAAAGCTTTTAAAAATATGTGCTCTATCCGGTGCTCTATCCTCAATCAGTTGAGTCAGAATAATTCAAGCAGAATTTCTCAGGGTAGACCCCACACACACACCACTGTATTTTAAGGGCCTCTGGGTGATGGGAACAGAACTAGATTTAAGAATTACTACACTAGTAGTGAGTCCTTGGGAGCAGAGACTGTGTCTATGCATTGTCCCTCCATCACCAGATGAGATTTGTCTTGTCTTCTGTGTTCTGTGCACACCAAAGCCCTTGTTGGCTGTCTCTCCTAGCCCTTTGCCAAGTGATTTTTGTTTGAGCACGTTTTATGTCAGTCTCTGCTGCTACCTTTTAAAGGTATTTTGTTTCATTCTCACCTTGTAATAACCAGTGAATGTTTTATTTGCACCCACTCAATAGCACAGCAAACACCACCCCCTAAAAGAGTGAAGAAATGAGAAGGGGGCAGCCATGCTACAAAGCTGTAAGAACAACAGGGTATACTTCAAGGCCTACACACCAGAGCCTTGGAGAGCACGGAGTTCAGACTGGTAGTGAGGTTAGATCAAAAATGAAAAAAGCCAGAGTACACCAAACAGTAGGAAGCAGTACAGAACATCTAAGGAAGTTAGGAAATCTGGTTTTTACTGTTCCACAGTAGCTGAAATTATATGTGACCGCTTCCCTGTCCCATTAGTTCTAATATATGTCATGAGCATTCCCCAACACTAAAAGAAGAACATCAGAACTGCCACGCTACCTTCCACTCATCCAGAATTCTCTAGGCATCTAGGGTAGAAGTATGGAGCAGTATCACTACAAACAACATATAATTATTACAGATAACATTATATACATGGTATAAAATATTATAAATAACATTAAATAAAAAGCATTAAACTCATTAGCCATGTCCTGTAAATGCCAACCCTACAAATAACAGTATGTTGCAAAGTAGATTCAAATATTTATTTTGAGACATATTCCAGTTCCTTAGTTCTATTTTTTCTTCTTAGTTATTAGTTTAGTTGTAGAAACTAAAACAATGTTCATTTAGGGCCAGAGTATGTACTGCCACTACTATCTCTACATACCTGTGTAGCGTTTTATTATATCCTTTAATCTTTTATTTGATAAACAGAAACAAATGTTACGGTCCCTATATTATATTGGAGGGATCCATAGTCCTATGCTGTAAAGGATTAGAACCAGGTTGAAAAATAGGGAGCAAAATGTAGCCCAAAGTCAGATGTTCTGATTCCAAGTCTAGTAACTTTCACTCCCCCCTAAATACGATTGAAGTCATCCTCTATTTTTCAATATTTCTTTAGGAATGTTTGATGTGCATTGCTGAGAAGTAAGGGATAAAAGTTTCTTCTTCATCACCATCTCCCTTATGCTACATACATAGCTCCATGCTCTTAAAATGCCTTAATATAAGAATGAGTTTTATTAAATCTATATTAACCAAATTTTAGATTTGTTTCCCTAGAATAGAATGGCTCTCCTAGAATAGATAGTGTTGACAGAAAGGAGAGGGATTTGAGTTCATCCTCATGGCTTCAAAGGCCATACAAGCACAACATTTCTTCACCAGCCACAGGAAACAAACCCACTGTGGATTACAGATTGCCTCTTTCACTCATTTTATAGTGCAGAGCCAAAATAATTTTCCTTGTTCTTATTAGTTCCTGCTACAAACAATTGCAATTTCTGCAGCCTGGAGAGTTAAAAAAAAAAAGTTAATCTTACATAAGGAAATTTCATCCATTTCTCCTAATTGCATTTGCTTTTTATTTGGCTTCAGGCTCTTGGCCATCTACAAATAAAGCGGCTTTGCACAGGAATGACAAGGACAAGAAAAGTGCATGTTCAGAAATAGCAGCCTTCTGTCTGAACCAGGACTTTCCACCTGCTTACTGCCCACCAGGTGCTTTTCTCTCTGCTGCCCACTGGACTCGAAATCAATCAGCCCTGAGTGAGAGCAGAAAGCTCATATCAGCTCTGGGGATTTAGAATTCATAGACTTGAAAAATCAGTGAGGAATCAAAAATGTATCTTAGTGTCTCTATGTTCACCTTGTGGCAGAGTGCTGTCAGAAACTTCATTTGAACAAAATTAGGGTCAAAGCTATCAGTCACCATTTTTCAAGTAAAAGCAAAAAAAAAAAATAGTTTACAAAACAATGGTGAACATTCTACTGTTAATAATGATCATTATAATTTATTGAGTAATTACTGTGTCCCAGGCACTATGCTAAGAGCTTTACATACATTACCTCAGTGAACCACCTAGCAATCATAGGAAATAGGTATGATTGTCCTTATTTTATATAGTAGGAAACAGAGGTTAAATTCATTCAATTAGCAGGTCACTAAGCCAGTATTTAAACTCCTCCAACTGTTGAATTTCATAGATCTTGAAGCATTGGATTGTATTGCTCAATAAAAATAACAAGGCATATATGTGTGATTTATATTAATATATGGCTTATTGATCATTATTTTCAGAGGCAGTATTTTGTTTAGTATTTGCCAATTTATATTATTAACAGTTCTAATGGTTGATTTTCTAAGCCACGTTTTAAGAAAAGATCAATTGCAAGAAACTTGAGGTAGATCGAGGCATTTTATGTTGTTTTTTTTTTTAATCCCTAAAGGCTGAAAGAAAGTATTTAATCTCAAATCACATGTGGTGGCTTTGTCATGTGTCAACTTGGGTAGGCCAAACTACATCTCCCAGAATTTCTTTTCTTGTATGTTTCCAGTTAGAGTGATAAAGAACTGATATTCTTAAGAGGTATTGGAGGGCCAAGTAGTTCACACATAGATCAAAACACTGTAACACATATGTATCTCCTACTGGTTCTGCTTCTCTGGTTGAACTCTAACTGAAACAGAAAAGTTCAATAAACACAGTGGGTTGAATTTCTTAAATTATGCCATTATTTACAACAACTAGAGCTCTAATTAATGGGTTCCATTTCATTTCAATAAAGATGACTCAGAGTTGAATCAAAACTTTGGTTAATAAATCCAAATAAATAATAAATCCACAATAAATGGTCAATATCAGAGAGAGATGATACAACCCTTTTTTTCAATTAGTTATTTTAACTTTCTCATATGCCAGTAAGTAGCATCAAAGATTTAGGTGATTATTTTTTTTGATAAAATTTAAACTATTTTCCCCTAAAGTAAAAAAAAATTATTAATTTCTTAACTTCATGAAGTTTTAAATAAATTATCTATAAATATATAAACATTTGAAATGTTTTACTTTATTAGTAAATAATAAATAGTCTACTTCAAATGCAATTACAGACAACTATAGGGACAAATTTAGCGACTAAAGAAGGGTATTTATTAACTAGAATGGTCAGATGGCCTATCATTTACTACATTTCAATTACATTAAGTGCCAAAAGTAATACTCTGTTTTTCAGAACTTTGGAAGTCATTTTGAATAAAATAATTTTAATATTCCTATTTTTCCCTTTCCCTTGAATCAGAAAAATGATTCAAGAGATAATATAGTGGGATGGGAAAGAGGAAAATAAAGATTCTGAATCCATTTTTTGGCATACAATTACAAAAAAAAAGGATTCTGGATATTATTCTATATATTTCTTAATCTGTACTCCCACTGGTTGCTCTCAAAATAGAACCTTTATAGTAGGAAAGGGGGCCCAGGGGAGGAGCCATCTCTGCCTTGTAAGCACAGTCACAAGACCATGGTCCCTCAGTAAATCTGTAGACTCTCATCTGGACACCATAAAATCCCTGCAATAATATTTGACACCTATTTTCTAAGGACTTTATTTCTAAAATTGAGCTGCTTTGTGCTAAATTAATTCAGAAGGGCATGAAGGAACACAGGATGCATTAAGAACTGCCATTGCTATAGCAACTTAAAGGAGAATTATAATTAATTATTTTTAACCCATATGTATATTTTATGGGAACATTTGAAAGGAAAGAAGTAGAACTCAGGAAGCTAAGCAACAGACTGGGAACTACATGTGATTTGAAAGCTTTCTTCCAAACTGTGTTACTCATCTGATAAATACCTCACTATCCTCTTTACATCAATTCCTCCTTCTGACCAATAGTGAGGAAACGTCCCGGCCTAATGTGTGGGATTCCTATGGACTTCAATGGAAAGCTTTTTTCTGCAAACTGAGATCTCTCACAAAATGTTTCACAGTAAAAATGGATCTCATTCTCATACTGTATAAACTTATCAAGGTCTTGAAGTCGATGGCCAAATCATCTTCTGTGCTATTTCAAGACATTCTCTTAGGAAAAAATTTTTTTTAAAGATCTTATAGACACTGAATCCTAAGTAAATTGAGGACTTAGAGCTTGGAACCCTAACTGCTTTCTGCTCCCCTAATAGATACCATCGCCCTTACCCAGTTCTGAGTTCAATCATAATTTAATAAAACATTTTATTTCATCAACTAATGACAGAAAAAAGTAAAGAGGAAAGACCTTATAAATATACATCAAAGCTAGTAGAAGCTAAGTCTTGAATTAACTTATTATGACTCTCTGTGAACTCTCTGAATAAATTGTGTTGTCTTTTCCAGCCTCAGGCTGCATATATTAGCCTATCTGGAACTGGTATTTCTGATGAGCTATTTGAATTTCAATCATTTGTTCACATCCTCAGGTCAGGCTCTCATTAAAAATTCATTCACAAGCAACTGGTTATATTGGCAACCCCAATGTATACTTCCAACTTTCAACGAGTTACTAAAAACCAGTAATGACTCACTCCTACAGAATACTATTTAGGTCTGTCAGTGAAAAGACAGGAATCTGCTTTCCACAACTTTTGTACAACATACAAATTCAAGTAACTATCATTCTCTGGTATGTAAATATGCACCAATAAACTAAAAAAGAAATAGTCATCGTAGCTTACATACCCTGAGCAAACCAATTTTTCCCCACTGTGTTATATAAGTGAAGCTTATAGCCAGTTGGTTGGAGGCAGCTGTGCCAACGCGTGCAGTAATCATATCTTAGATCAGGATATTAGGATTATAAAAGCTCTGAGCTTTTGTAGCATGATGCTACTTGCTCCCACAGTGGATGTGTATCTCTCTGCTCTCCAAACATTTGAAGGTTGAATCTCTGCTCTGAATTTTGCTCCGATGAGGGCCCACCTACTGGATCCAACCCACAATAATGGCCCATGTGGCCTTAGGAGAGTGAGAGAGAGAGGATCTATATCTAAAAGACAAGTAATGGATCATCACAGACACTCACTTAGATTCTTCTGCCCCTACTCCCATAATATATGTCCCTATCCCTACTCCCAATATGGGTATGCATATTAACAAGACAGTCCAATTTGATTATATAGTTTTATGTTGGGTATTCTTTCATTATATTGAATAATTATAGAAATAAGTAATTTGAAAAGGTCATTTCCATTTATTAATGGAGAAAACATAAGATGTCTCACTGATCTTAGGACCTTCCCTTCACTCTACTCCCCACAGAATAAATTTTATTTCTCAAATTCATCTTTTAACTATTCCCTTCAAATCAGATGCAGACGTAAAAGTAAAACATAACAAAATGAAACATTTACATGACTAGTCACCATACTTAACAATTCTATGATACTAAATGACTTGCCTTCCTGAACTTCATCAGGTCTTTCCCTTCCTTCATGCTCAAGCAAATGGCCTACTTTGCAAGGCAAAGCCAATGGTGATCTTTTAAGGCAATACCTATATTCTATATTTATACCAGATGCCAGTATCAAATGAGAATAGAACTGTATCTTCAGTTTCACACTTGTAAAATGTCCAGGTCCACGCTTGAAATTTTCTAATGTCACCTTCCCCCTAACAGTGAGGTCTGGGACAGGCCAGCATCCAACTGGAGAGACCATCAGTCTCATCTTCTTTATCATTTTAAGGATCTAGAAGTGTTTCTTTTGAATTATCTTTCCTTGAGTTTTTCCTTACTATTTTTTTTAAAGATTTTACTTATTTGTTCATGAGAGACATAGCCAGAGGGAGAAGCAGGCCCCATGTGGGGAGCCCGATGTGGAACCGATCCCGGGACCCCAGGACCACACCTCAATGTTCCTAAATACAAGGTTTCCTTTTCCTAAAAGGCTTTTTTTCCCAATATCAACATATTCAAATACCTTGCATCTTTCAAAGGCTAGTTCATACGTGGCTTCTTCTATAGAATCCTCAACCTCACTACCTAATTAGGTAATAATTTCTCTTCATCTTTAATCCCTTCTTAATTTATAATTTTCTGTGGCTCTTGCCACTTTATACTCTGACTTCAACTTATTTATGTCAATATTTTATCTTTTTTTAGACTCTTCTCTTTTTAAGGTTTAATATGGGATAAATATCTATTTAGGATGGAGCTCACAGAACAGACTTTAAAGAATCATTTCTACAGAAATATGTATCTTAATATAGATTTTTAGAACTCATCCTTCTTAGTGGAAAGAAATGAATCTCCCATGTTAAGATTTTGGGCAAAATAAAGGAAGATTAACAATGAAAAAGACTGGCTTTGTTTTCAACATACATCACAGGCTATGGAACCCTTTCCAAGTTTACAAAAACATTTTGCTTGTGATCAGTAATTCTGTACCCAGCTATACCTAATAGGTCTACCTTCTGTGATAGCCTGCTTACCTTCCACCCAGCACAAGACCCCCCTCCCCTTATATCTAATACTGAAGCATCTTTAAGAAGTAATGTTACCAATATTCATTCTAAAAACTCAAGAGTTCTGGTTTCCTTCAATTATTTTATAATAGCTTTGTTAGATTTAGAATTTTGACTGCCTGGTTCCAAAGTGCTTAGGCAATCCATACTTTTGAAAACGTAAATAAGTAGTATTTTTAACAACTTTTAGCTCAAGACCTTCGGTTGTCTGATAGAAGCCATGTGTCCTGCCTCTTGAAGAATGTGAAGTCAATACAACCTTGTGATGAGGTTCACAAAGGTTCGAAAACTCATACATAGACCCAAGGTTACAGATCCTTGTTCAAATTCATTGCATAAGTTGAATGAGCCTTGGATTGGGAATGACTCTAACAGAACCTGATGAATTTTTGTGTCTGGAACACTGTATTGCCAGACTCAAATATAGAAAAACATGGTTTTCAATGCTTTAACATTTCTTTGGCTTGTATTTTTCTGGGCAGAAATCGAAAATCAGAGAGATCCAAAATTCATCAATCTTGGACAACTAACACTGTTAACACTAGAGAAATAAAAAAAACCTATGGGAGCTTTTTAAATAATCCATTATAAAACATGAGACATTTTAGTGAAACCTAGTTGCAAAGCACAACCGATATTTATTGAGAACCTACTATGGATCAGTCTCTTGTCAGTCAGTGTGTAATCAAACCCTTGTGAAGTATCTTTCCTGTTTTACTAAAGATAAAAGTGAAGCTCAGGGAGGAAACCTGCCCCCAATACACATATAAAAAGTAGAGACAGATACAAGAAACAGAATTTTCAGCTCACATTCTTCTCCTAAATCATGAAGTTAGTAATTCTTTGTTCTGAACTAGAAGACCAGGGTTGATTTATTGTTTTTATTTTTCATTTTTCAACATGATAGAATTTTGGCAATAATAATAATTTGCAATTGTTTCCATAAATCAAGTGCCTATTGCTCATAAGCAAAAGAAAAGAAAAAAGAAAAGAAAAATCCCATCTTTCTAGATAAATGGGCTATAGCAGAGCATAGAGAAAGGTCAGAACATGAAGCTTGTCTGGGTGCAACAGCTTAGAGAAAAATGAGGTGATGGGATGTAATTATGGGTGAAAGTATTTAACAGAGACAGTAAAGTTAATGTCTTCAGTTATATAAAAAGAAATTGCTCAGAATAGCTGTTTCCTCAATTTTACAACTTTCCAAAGAAAAAGGTGTACTAGCAGCCGCCTGGACTCTTACAGTGCTCCTGGGATTTGCTCAAAAAGAACTGTGGTTAGAGCATTACTAATCATTCTTCTAGGATGTAAAGTTTGTCATTTCAAGTCTTAAACAATGAGATGACTCCCCCTGAGTCTTTTCAGATTGTGAAATTGATAGAAAATCTAAAGCCAAAGGTGTCTAATGCCTCAGAAGAGATTAAATTAAAAAAAAAGAATTAAAAATCAATCTATTATTTGAAAAGGCCAGAGGAAAAAAGTGGATTACAGATTTATATATTAATTTACTTTGACCTGCCTATGTTCTTTTTTTAAGATTTTATTTATTTGAGAGAACATGAGCAAGAGAACACAAGCACAGGGAGCAGCAGAAGGAGAGGGAGAAGCAGACTCTCCACTGAGCAGGGAGCCTGATGTGGGGCTTGATCCCAGGATCCTGGGATCATGACCTGAGCCAAAGGCAGTTTAACCAACTGAGCCACCCAGGTGCCTCAACCTACCTATGTTCTAATGGAATCTCAAAACACAAAGATAAGCATGCCACTTCTACAGAGTGTATCCTTAGTACAGGCATAGATAAGTTTACCTTCATTCTTGGCATTTTATAAATGACATCACTGCTTCTTTGTATGGAAAATATTAAACTCATTATAGTTATCTGATTAAGTTAAAAATGCATTTAGAAATCTTTCTGAAATTTTGAAATAACAAAGAGAGGGGATATATCTTATTCCCACAACTAGTTGCCTGTGGTTTTATGGCATCATCCATTTATCCTTCAAGTAACAGATGATGTAAGCAAGAAAGACTATAAAAAGTTTGATTATTTTATAAGAGTATAGGGAGTGACATTTAATTCTTCCATAACTTTGTGAGATATTATAGTTTCCATTTTGCAGGTGAAACAGTCAAGTTTTAGAGAATGTTAGAAACTTGAAGTTATATGAAAAATGGAGAAAATATAGAAGGTACCCACGTAAATTGTCTCGCATAGTGCCTGGTACAGAGGCAGGTAATAAAGATCATGTGACAAACAGAGAGAAGACACAAAGGAGGGAAGCAGGAAGTAAAGAAGCAAAGCCAGCATAAAAATCTTTATTTTCTGATGATATAATTACTTCCAGTAAGAGGTAAGAAGATTCTCATTTCCAGATACTGACAGATAGCTTATATATTATTGCATATTAACATATTTTTGAATATTGGAAATAAATAAAAATAGGAATGCAATAAGAAATATCCAAGTAATATATAAGAAATAGAAATGCAATTAAAAATATCTGGGAGCACCTGGGTGGCTCAGTCAGTTAAGCATCTGACTCTTGATTTCTGCTTAGGTCATGATCTCAGGGTGATGAGATGGTATCCCATGTTGGGCTCTGCACTAGGTGGGGAGTCTGCTTGAGATTCTCTCTCTCCCTCTCCCTCTGGATCTCCTTGCTCCAAGCTTGCTCTCTCACTTTCTCTCTCTCTCTCAAATAAATAAATCTTTTAAAAAAAAGAAATATCCAGATTTTTGATATATAATTTTATTCTTTATTCAGTTTAATAAAAATAATAAGTATTAATTAAATATATAGTATGGATTCAGGCCCACAAGAAGTTTGCTGGGGGCGGAGGATAAAGAGTTATACACACCGTACAAATACTGAATTCTGTGGTCAGAAGATAATCATGTGCCAAAATGCCTGGAACAGATAGAAAGTGCCATAAAGTTGGGGGTAAAAGAGAGAAGACTAGAATAGGATACAGTAAGCTGAAAAATGTCATAGAACTGAGAAGTAGAACTTGCCTTAGATGGACTGCAAACAGAAACATGTGCAAAGCACAGGCAAGAATGAGGAAGATATCTGCCAGAGGATAGGTTTGATCAGAATAGAGAATCTATGCCAGAAATTAGGATATAGATTTGGGCTGGAGGTGTGGGTGTTTAGGTATATGTGTTTAGAACAGATCTAGTAAGAAAAGAGGCCATTACAATTCTATCGCCTGAGCATATGCAACATGTATGAGGCCAGCTGTCCGAGTCACTACCTTCCGCATGCTTTTGTTGCACAGCAATACTGCCAACAAGGTGCCCTGGGTAACAGCAGATCAGCTTTTGCTGCTAGCTAAGCTGTACCGATGACTTTATTTCTCCTGAACTTAATTTTTGTTAGGTTTTTTTGGTAACTAAATGGAAATGAGACCGCCAAGGCAAGCGAGGGTCCAAGAACAGATTTTATTGCAGGCACCCTCGGGCGAGGTTCCACGACTCACGGAGGGGAAGAGTGAGTCGGGGAAGGCGCGCCAAGACAAGGTGGCAGGGGGTTTACATAACGTTGTAAGGCAGAACGGTTTCCTACTGGTCGGCTCATATGCAAAGGAAGGATTGCAATCCAACCAGTCAGAGTGGCCCTCACTATGCAAAGGAAGGATTGCAGTTCGGCCAGTCAAAGGTGACTTCCTCCTCTGGGGTTTGAAGGGCATTGGTCCGGTTGGGTAAGTCCAAAGGAGAGGTCTAAGGGTCTGCGTCAAGCTGTCAGCAGGTCATTGGTCCATTGGCGTCCCAGGTGGAGGTGGTGACAGGAACCTCAGCCATTTGGGGTATCCGCCATCTTGAGGAGTTTCTCTTCCCACCTGGCCCCAACAATTTTCTTTTCAATTTCTTTTAGTTTTCGGAGCCTTAATTTTCATATATCATTTATTTATTTGAGAGACAGTGACAGAGAACAGCAAGAGAAGAGTACAAGCAGGGAGGAGAGAGAGAAGCAGGCTCTCCACTGAGCAAGGAGCCTGACCCAGGGTTTCATCCCAGGACCCTGGAATCATGACTTGAGCTGAAGTATTTTCTAACTTTTTTCAAATATCCATTTTAGGTTTGCTTTGAAGAAAACTTTTAGAATTTTGATCATTGTTTCTAATCATGTATACCTGAACCTGACATAAGTTAAATGACTTTCACTTCTTTCTTGAGATCTGAGTCTTTTCCTTTTGATCTGTTCAACAGCACTCATAGAACCCACACCAGCCAAATGCTTAATTAAAGCCAAAATGTAATAGACACCAGGTTGGCTAACAAAACATAATTACATTATTAATTTTACCTTAATAGAACTTCATTAAAAGAGAACATTAAAATATTCTGAGGAGTAAAAAAGTTGAAAGCTTGCCTTTACTACCTACTTGATCTCAACCCTATCTAGCTTTTCTTATTTTATTTTACATCGAATTAAATTTTTTATGTTAGAATAATTTTTCATTTATTGATTGCTTATGCACTAGGTCCTTTTAGATCTCTTCAAAAGCCTTCTTTCATGAAATCCTCTAAGCAACTCTGTTGATAAGAACTTTAACCTCTGTTGAACAGATGAGAAACTGAAGTTCAGTGAATTTCTAGAACTTTCCCAAGATTTCTCAGTCAGCTGCTCCATTTCCAAATCCACAACTCTTTTCAATGACCCATGATGCTCGCATCACAGGTTATAGTGTGATTCAAATTTATTACCAATTAGCTTCAAGTAATGTCTTAATTTATTTTTAGATTGGGAAGATAGTCCTACATTTATAATCTGTCTTTTCTAAAGAAGCAGAAGTAAAAATTGCCACCAGAATAGTCCTCCAAGATGTTTAGAAAAATTCTTCTTTGCAAGCTGTGAGTCCAATCTTTTTTTTTTTTTAGATTTTATTTATTTATTCATGAGAGACACAGAAAGAGACAGAGGCAGAGGGAGAGGCAGGCTCCCTGTGGGGAGACTGACACGGAACTCGATTCCAGAACCTGAGCCAAGGTCAGATGCTCAACTGCTGAGCCACCCAGATGCTCCTTTGAGTCCAATCTATAAATAAGTGGTAAATAAGGAGTTGAGAGCTACTGAAGATTAGCCTTCAGCAGCTATTCACATTTTCCATTGACTGAGGTCTGTTTGATTCTCATAATTTTGGATGTATTAACTAGAGAGAAAAAAAAATTTCCTTGTCAACCAAAAAGTTTATTAGTACTAAGCACGGACTCAGGTACTAAACAAAGACATGGCTAAATCTCTTTAGTCTTAAACAAATAATCAGATACTTTAATCTACCCAAAGTCATTTAATTAGAAAGATGCAAAGATGCACTTAGCACAGAGGTTAAAGAAATCAGTTCTGAGAAGTAGGAAGAATTAATTTGCTTTTCATAAATTAAATTTATTTTCAAGTTGGCATTTCTCAATATAGCTGCTTGCTGAGATGGAAAAATTTTCTTTTCTTCTGATTTGATAACAGTTTGAAAAGTTTGGCGCATTTTTCCATTTGTGTTTAGCCTTCAAAAAGCCCAAATTTCACAGCAGGAAGCGAATTTATAGACACTTGCATTGATTGACATTTCCTTAGTTGTCAAACAGAACAGACTACAGGAAAAGGAAGTACCCAAAAGGGCAAAATTCTTGCATTTCTTAGGCTTTCTCAAAGCCCAGCATATGAAGCATCAAAGAGCTTAGTTGGGCTTCATAAAGTGGTACAAAAGGAATGCTCTGTGCTGAACACCTGCACTCTGACTCCAGCTTTGTACCCAAGCACCAACCATAGGACTTTAAGAAAGCCAGCTAGTGTCTCTAGGGCTCCATTTTCTCATTCAATCAACAAAGGGGCTGGACAGGTTTCTCACTGAATTCCCTTCTCCTCTATGATTGGCTACAGTGAGCCTCATACCAATTGTTTGTAGACTCGGGAAATGCCATGTCTTTTAATTCAAAGCTTAAGAGCTGAGTAAGTGGTTTTCACTTTTGCAGCCCAAGAAGCTTCAGAGGGGATTGTCTATGGATTCACCCTGAAATTTCCTTTGAAATTCAAGGACTTCTCATGAGACACATACCTCATGACTCAAGATGTGATATTTGCCTAAATTTTTTTCTTAGTAACAAATGTAGGAGGGAGCTATAAAAAGCTGAGTGGGAGAAACATTCTTAAATTAGCTGCAGTTGTGGGGTTGGTTAGTCACAGGAAACCTAAATGACATGGAAACTTGAAGCAACACTATACATTTTGACAAAAACTGGACAGAGTAGCTACACAAGGCTGATGGCCCTCTCACTGTCTGATGTAATCCATAGCTTCAGAGACTCAAAGTACAGGAGTCAAACTAAAGGAGGACCAGAATTTGGGAAAGAGATGGAAAATCAATTTATAATTTCCTTTGAGCCAAAAGAATAGCTATGAGGGAGTAAAAGGCAAGTAGAAAAATCAAGAATTTCAGATGAAAATATATAATCAAAGAACTTGGCTTCTACCAACATTCTGTTAAATATTTCTTAGCTCTGATAAGCTTATAATATCAGCTGATTAATGATAGAAGGAATTGGGATCCAAGAGACTAAATCTCTTGTGGACACCTATGTTCAGCTTTAGCTAAGATAACAAACAGCTCAATCAGTTTAACTCACCAGGGAATCACCTAGATAAGGTGACTGCCTATTCAACACAGCACTAACCACCTTGCTAGATTTCGATTTTTAAGACATGGAAAATCTACTACTACTACTACTACTACTACTACTACTACTACTACTACTACTATTTCACATTCAATGGTATTTCAGAACTTCCCAGAAAATTTATTTTCTCATGAGATGCACACAGGAAGTCTGTGCCCAGGCAGGCCTGGTGTCATCGTCCCTCTCTGCACAAGAGAAATTGCAGACCAGGAAGGCATAAGCAACTTAACCCAGTTCCTACTATCAGTGAGCCACAGAGGAGGGACTGCAACTCACGCCCTCTGGGTAGATTCCCACAAATGACTTGGTGAGAATGCTTCCTTTAAGATCCACTCATATGGGTGCCTTGTTCTATGCTTTTGGATGGACTAAACATTGGCTATATAGTTTTCCAGGGTTCAGTCCTGTTGCTGAATTTTAAAAAAGGATTGAACAGTGCAAAGTACAAAATCGCTCAGGAAAGCTCCCTCCCCTTTGGGTGGCATCATTTTTCCTTCCTCCCATTCACAAAAGACCCTATTATATGTAGTGTATGATCCTGCAGTGACAAACCCAACCATAACCCTGGTTCAGGGGAAGAATCGTAAAAATGTATCTTCCAACCACTGAGCAAGGAGACACCATAAAAATCAACTTCCTAGTAACAGGCCTCTAAGAACCGAAGCAAGAGCTACCCTTGTTGCTTTATGCCCTGAATATTTCAAAGTCTGATTCTCCCCTAACCACTTTGATTGTCTCTGCATTGTCTGTGTGTGATTGGCTGAAGTGATCATCTTGAAGGGTTTAGTTTCATGGGGCACACTCCCCAGTCTAGACAACAAAATTAAAGGGCTGACTGGGACCCCAGGTCTGTACACCTCCTGGTCACTGGAGCAGGAGGGGAAAAGATACAGGCACCGATGTTGTTGCCTACATGGTGTCACGTGCAGCTTATTTCCTAGGAAACTCCCAGGCAAGACAGAGCAGCTTATTAGAGATGGGCAAATGCTTGTTTTTTAAATGAGAGTTTTTTAATCCTTTCCTTTTCTCTTGCTCCTCATTTCAAAACCACTGGCAAGCATTGATTATAAAATGTCACTGGCGCTTCGCTGCTAATCTATTTGATAATGTCTATTTGGGGTTCCTGCTTTAGAGCCCTTTGGAGTAAATCCGCTACTAACTTTTAAAAATAGCTTACTTAAAATCGACCTCGAAAGGCAAATAAAAAGTGCAAACTGATTAAGTAGGTCTAGTCTCAATGTGGTCTCTAGCCAGGATTCAAGGGCAGAACTAACATTGAAAAGCACGGAAGTTACATGGCACAGATGACAGATGTGTGACTTTTGCCATGATCTAATTTATCTGGTGACTCTGGTAACTCCTTGGATCTAACTGGCAGGAGGGCTTTACATCAAACGGGATCTCTGAGTACACCTGAATGGAAGTTTAACAAAACCTTAGTTCAAGGTTCGCAGATAACAATTGCACAGTTAGAAGGTCTACCCTTATTGTGCGTGCAAAACCCTACCGGGAGAACAAGAAAGAAGAGAGAGTCAGGGCCTATTTTTCCAATTTCAGGTGGGTCAATAAGAAAGAGTGGTAAAAACTCTTCGATTAAGACATTGAGATGGGCATCTACATTTCACTTTCCTCTGTACTCAAATTCCAGTAAAATTACAATTAAAAAGCTCAAAAAGGAATCTAATCACTAATTGTGCTGAGAAATAGGGGTGACGCATCAGCAAGCTCCAGATTTGATACACTTAAGTAATGCAGAAAGCAGACAGGCCTTTATTCATGAATAACTGGAGTTGAGAGAGACATCAGAGACATCATCCAGAAAGTACATATCAGAATGATCTAGTAGGATCAGAGACTTTCCTCTGGCTGAGTTGTTACCAACTCAACCTCAAGACAGGCAGTTCTAAAATGGAGGAGTGTGATGGGATGGACATCAAAATATTTCATTAAGAACAGTCTATGTAAAAGTTGTTCAGTTTTAGCTGCCTCAGCCCTAGCTTCCTTTTGGGAGCAGCAACAGAATTTTGCACCAGGCCAACACAGAATTTCTCTCTAAGAAAATGGAACTAGCCCCCCCCCCCAACAAACTCTGAGAACTTATGGACCATTATGTACCGTGAGTGGTTATGGGTATGATGACAGTATGGCTCATCGTTCAAACCAGCACACTGGGAATGAGGACTGTTGACAAATGCTTGCATACAGTCACTCTAGCTATGTGCGTCTTCAGATACTGATCCTCTCAGCCCCTAGGAAGCCAAGGGGGGTCCGAGGCAAGCAAAGGCCCCAGGTCAGCCTGAGTAGTCTCAGCCTGCTGCCACATGTCACCAAATATTGTCATTTTCCATGTGTGTTATATCAAAAAATATGTAGACTGGGATCACTGGTTTGAAGCAAAAGTCATACACCCATGACCTCGAAGCATGTTTCCTTTGGCTGTGAAGAATTTTGAAGATCAGCTCAAGATCTAGCCATCAGGAAGTTGCATATAAACATCTGAATTTTTCATTTGTCCTGGGGGAGCGGGGGAAGGAATATCTGTTCATGCTATATCCACATTCTATCCTAGAAACAATGTAATGGTGCAAAACTCTCCTTGGGGAAGCCTCACCTATTTATCTTACCCGTGGATCCCAGATGGTCCTTTAAGTGTGCTTCTACTGTTAGTAGGCACCCCAGAGGAAATCCCTCTGCAATTCCAAGATGAACAATCAGCCAGATTCACCTCACCTCCTTTCCACACCATTCCACTTATTACTACGTATCATTCTCTTCATGGCACTTAGCACACTCTAAAATTACCCAACTTATTTATTTGTTTGTATATTGACTATTTCCTCAGTAGAAAGTTCTCTCCACAAGAAGAATGATTTTTTGAAGACGTATTTATATATTTATTTCAAAGAGAAAAAGGGAGAGAGAGAATGAGAGAGAGAGAGAGAGAGAGAACATGCGAGAGAACACAAGCAGGGGGAGTGGCAGAGCCAGCTGAAAAAGGAGAACCAACACTCCCTGCTGAGTAGAGTGCAGGGAGTGGGGCTGGATCCTAGGATCCCGGGATCATGACCTGAGTCAAAGGCAGATTTTTAACAGACTGAGCCACCCAGATACACCAAAAAGAATGATTTTAACTATTGGTCATTCCTATATATCTTGTACCTAATACAGAGCCTAATACAGAGGAAGCACTTTGTAAATACATTTTTTCATAGCATGGAAATAATCACTAGACTTGGAAGCAGGAAGGGTTAAAAGCGCCTCTTTCAGCACAGGGAGACCAGAGATGAAAATGAAGGAAGATCTTTTACATCTACTAATTTTTAAGCAAATGCACACAACTTTGATTCTTATTATTGTATGCATATCATATTTTTATAAAAATTTGAAAAACAAAGAATGGAAAGAAACTATTTGTTGAGTTAAAACAAAACAATCATTGTTTCCTAAGCTTGGAATTCTTCTCTAATGTAAAAACCCAAAATGTGCATTTCTAAGGAAACCAGAGCTTTTACCTAAGTGACTCAAGTAATTATTTGTGGGCTTGTTTACAGATTTGGCCTTGACTTCTTCCTTCTGGCTGCCAGGTAGACTAGTTGCAAGTATGGATTCTGGAGTCAGACAGTTCTGGATTCAAATCCTTGCCCTGTCACTTGCACCTGTATGTGCATGAGTTAGTCCTCAACCATAAAGTGAGATTATACAGAAAAGCAATTAACTCTGCATATCTGGCACATTAAGTGCTCAGAAAATATCAGCTACTCTAATGATCATATATATTTCTATATGTGTTCAAATAATTTAAATCTCTGAAAGAAGGGATAGCTCATCATCTTTTCTACGACCATTAATTGAGCACCAGCTACATACCAGTAGCTAATGAATTCTGGGGAGACAAATGAAGATAGACAAAAATGTGTTGTGAATATAAGATGTTTAGATCTACATTCTTCACGATCTCAGATTTCTAAAAATGGCAATTAACTAGAGTTGCTTTGAGCATTGACTTGTCACCTTCCTCCCCACAACTCTGGAATTCCACTTATATGCTACCCTCACAATTTCCACTATTTTTTGTATGTAGAAATTTTAAGATTAGTCACTCAACCCTTTCATATCTGCATATAAACATAAATTAATTTTAAAATATTAGTCCCACATTCTCCTTCTGTCAGATTGCAGGCACTCAAGTAGGATAAATGTGAGGAAAAAAATTCAAAAAAAGGAATTGCTGAGGTTATTGTAAAACGTGCAAAACTAAGAAGAGCAGTTAAAGGAAAGGGTCATCTACCAAATTAGGAGCTTCCTAGAAGTAAGTAGTTTCTCGTGCTATACCAAAACAAAATAGTCTATTGGCATTATCTACGAAAAAAGGAAGGATTAAAAAAAAAGAAAAGAAAAGAAAAGGAAAAAATAAATAAATAAAAAAATAAAAAAAGAAGATGCTAGTTCCATATTCAGCATATTTCTATTTTCTATAATTTGACTGTCTTTTATAAAATAGAAATAGATAAATTTTAATTCAAGATGTCACACTTCCTGCAACCTGTATCTCCCACATCAAGTCTCTAATCATTAAAGAATTTTTAAATTTTTATTTATTTTTTTAAGAGTGGGGAGGGACAAAGGACATAGAGAAAGAGTATTAAGCAGACTCTGCACTGAGCACGGAGTCAGCTGGGGGCACGATCCCACAACCCTGATATCATGACCTGAGCTGAAATCAAGAGTCAGATGCTTAACAACCTGAGCCACCCAGGTGCCCAAAAAAGATATGTTTTTAATAAATTTAACTTATCAGTTAGAAAATTACAGGAGGTCTCTTTAGTGAACCTTAGTCAAAAAGAATTTGGAAAGAGAAAAAGCAGAGGGATCTGTTAAATGAGAAAACACACACTAGAAGTCCTTGCAAGTAGTGCACATGGCTCTGACCATGCCCTGAGCATGATGGGTCTGATATTGGGTTCTGGGGCCAGCAACAGAGAGACTAGATGGATATTTCCATAAGAACAACCAGGTGGTCTTTTTCACACCTCTGTACCATATCAACAGAAACACCACACATCAGCAACAGAGCCACTTGTTCCCAGGTGGGGACGGACCTAGGAGAAGCAGGCAAGCTTCCAGGAAACTGGTGACATTCAGAAGAAATGAGAAACTCATATGCTTAGAAGAATTTTTAAAAATAATGTATCCCATCAGGAACACATTTTTCCTGGCCCTCCAACCCCTATTCTTGACTGATGTGTTTACTCTTCAGTTTGCCACAATTCTTACTGCCCACACTACTTGGTTTTGGGTTTTTTTGTTGTTTTTTTTGTTTTTGTTTTTTAGCAGCCCAGCCCCATAGGCATTTGAGCTGTGACCCCTGCATTAAAAGACCACTGGGCATTCTCTGTGTCGTCCTAAAAGGTACAGTGAATTATAATGGGCTATAACAAAAACATCATATGATTGTGTGTTGATCAAGTGACAAACTGAACTGCCAAAAGTCCCATCAGATAAAGTAACTGGCCTTAACCTCAAGACTTTCTAAACCAATAATTTGATTTTCTGGTCCCAAAATAACTGTGTGAACCATCTAGCAATAAACAGAAAGAATTACATAGGAGGACTCTTACAGCTTCTGCAAAGATGGGCTGATTCATCTCCTGGAGGACAGTGCAAGAAAGAGCAGCAGATGTTATTAAACTGAAAGAACTTGAAATTATAGGAAATAGGGTCTGGGTTATTTTAAAATCCTTTCACCTGAGTTCCCTGTGTTTCTGCACTCATGTGGTTTCTGAGTTCACCTTTTCAACAAATTATAAACAAATTTTGTCTTTTATAAGAGACAAAACCTTATTTCAAACTCAAATAGCCACAAAAGTTCTGGAGTCCCTGCCATCTGATTGTATATGAGACAGGTGCTGAGAGTTCAGTCGACAGCAGCCAAAAATCCAATGATATCACTAAGCAAACCGAGTCAATAAAACAACTTCAGTAATATTCTGAAATTAGATCCAAATTAGAATACTACACAGGCCATCTTGTACATATTTGATTTTGAAGATATAAGTACACTTAAAGAGTATAAACCTAACCTAAAGATCCCAAAACTTGAAGGAGAAGGAATCCTCCTGCTCATTAAAATTGCTTCGTGGCTTCCTCTATGAAGGTGAAAAGAAAAATAACATAAATTTGTACATAACTATGCAAATTTTCAAATAAAGAGGAAAACTAAGTCCCTGTCAATGCCACACAAAAAGAAAAATGTCATTATCCTTGAGGCCAATGTGTCTTCAGAGGAAGCAACAAGCTTTGCAATTTAAAATAGATTTTTAGAAACAACTAGAATGCATCAACTTCCCAGTTAATTGAGTATTATTCTTTTTAAAAAATGCATACTCCTAAGAGTTTTACTTACAAAAACTTCATGTGATAAAAAGGCCCCTAAGTTCCTCAGAATTTAAAACTATAGCCTTAAAGAACTAATATTTAAATGTTTTCTCTTTTTAAAGATTTTATTTGTTTATTCATGAGAGACATACAGAGAGAGAAAGGCAGAGGGATAAGCAGGCTCCCCTGGAGAAGCCTGATGCAGGACTTGATCCTAGGACCCTGGGATCATGCCCTGAGCAGAAGGCAGATGCTCAACCCCTAAGCCACCTAGGCCTCTCTGCTTAAACGTTTTCAAGATACATCTGCATAGGTTATGTATATCAGGATGTATGTTCCCCTGAGGAAGAGTCCTTTAGGAAGGGATCAAAACGATGAAGTTTGTTGGAATAAACATGTTGGAAATTTCAGAAAATATTTATGGTCATGAACTGCGATCATTTTGTGTATAGACAATGGGATATAACAATAAAAATAACCAAAATTGAGAGCTAAAGGCCAAGATTTGGGGGCTCTCCTCTGTCATGTGTTCCCAGGCAAGTCAACTCAACTGTTGGAAGCTTCACTTTCTTCACTTTTAAAATGGGGTTAGTAATGTCTGACCTGAATATCTCCAAGTAATTATAGGAAACAACTAATAAAATACACGTTAACATGTTTGGAAAATGCAAGTTGAATTATTTCTATAATTTTGACAACACATACTCATCATTCCAAACCACGTATTGTTCACCATTCACATCTTGATACATTTTGGTGTCCTTGGGATATTAAAAAAAAAATAACAAAAAAAACAAAAACACAACTTTCTTCCCTTTTCTCCAAACTGCCACTTCTACTCGAGAGAGTGTCTTGCCATGACACAATTACATAATTATACATTTACTGAATACCTAGAAGGTGCCAGGATGAATACATAACTTACATAGCCTTTCTATATGTCAGGAACTGTGTTCTAGAGTCTTCATATGTACTAATTCATTTAATATTTACAATAGTTTTCTAAGGTAGATACCATGAATAATCCATTTTACAGGTGAGGAAATGGGGTCAAGAGATTTAAAAACTTGTACAACATCTTACAAATAGTAAGACATGGAAACGGGATTTAAAGAGTTGGCCCAAGATTCAGTGTCCTCAACTAAACTACCTCTCTAGTGTTTAGTGCAGTATCCTTCAACCAAAAAGAAATACAAATTCAGTATCGTCTGCATTTCTGACAAACTTTAGCTACCCCCTAATAAGAATGAGACCTACTACATATAGACAGATCCTAGCTGGACACTGATGGAAATCTCTAATCTTGAGAAGAGATATGGCAAAGTTATAACCCTAATTTCAAAGATGAAGAAAACTGAAGCTTGAATTGGAACATAAATTGACCAGGTACACGTGAGTCACATATAGGAAAGCAAAGATGCAACAATCAAGCATACCATGAGCTCAGCATTGAACGCCTAGCATTTGCCTTCTAAGAAAATTCCAAATACTCTTAGCAAGCCCAGGCAAAACCAAGAATTATGGGAGACTCAAGTTTTCTTGAGCCACATACATATTGAATAATTTGAACAATGAAGAAGACGAAAATATTAGAGTACAATATACAAGAGTACTATAAATAACTCAGAAAATTTCACTCCCCAGTAGATGTCCATGTTTGATCACATCTTTCCATGTATTATCAGAAAAAAAAAAAAACCAAACCAAAAATCCTTGAGCTCCAAACTGACATATTATTGGATTCTTTACTTTTGGTTTTCAAAAGTCTGCCTAATGTCCTTTACTATTCTCTTGGTGACCACTGAGTAAAGTGGACCATTTCAAATAGTCCCTTTAAAAATTTTTGCTTCGTGGAGCACCTGAGTGGCTCAGTTGGTTAAGCTCAGCCAGTTAAGCATCCCGCTCAGCTCATGATTTCAGTGCAGGTCATGATCTCATGGTCTTGAGATCAGGCTCTGTACTCAGCAGGGAATCCGCTTGAGATTCTCTCTCCCTCTCCCTCTGCTCCTCCCCCAATTCATATGTGCACACTCTCTTGGTCTCTGCCCCTCTCAAATAAATCTTTTAAAAAAAAAAACACAGAATTTTTCCTTTGTGTCACAAAATTCAGCTATTTTGTGATCCTTCAAGTCTATACATAAATGTGAACTATATATTTTATAATGGTAGGCAATTTTGAAAACTATAAAATTAGTACCCAAGATAATACGGTAAATTCTCTCTCCAAGCTATCTGCTTTGCCTTTTCTCAATTCCCAGTTAAAGAGATATTGAAGGAAGAGGGAAGCACAGCAAAAAATAGATGTCACAGATAGAGAACTTACACTTTTTTCCATATGTGTCTTCTCAGAACATAGCAGAGAAGGAACAGGTAAGCAAAACCTTAACATGATTAAGATAAAAATCATTAAAATTTCAAATTTCAACTTTTACAAAGCAATATGTTCATTATCTGACAAAAAAGTAGATTTCGTTCACAGATTTCCTTGGCAGATACATTTTGAATAAATCTTGTATCCCTGTAAATGTGTTCTTAGGCAACTTTGCCCTCTGGCTTTTTTCTACCGCTAGGAAATAGGATTGACTCCTAAGAAAAATGGTATTTAAAATTCCTAGCTGATTGGTTCAATATTATGTTATTATACTTCTCAAATTCTCCCCTGGAATAAAAACTTTATGAAAGAGAGGTCATCTGATGCCCTAGGATTCAAAGTCATATGATTTTTTTTTTCTCTTTGGAGAGATCAGCAAATTTCTTTCCACACTTATTACATTCTTCACTGAGAAATCCAGTGATTTCATAGCAAGCTTTAGGCACAGGAGAGAATTCTTTAAGAGTAGTATTCTTCTCTACACTTTCAAACTTATCTTAGAAGGCAGAAAAAAATTTTGATAGATTTACCTTGGCATTACATCAGGGAAATAAAGAAATAACAGAGGACATTAGGTTGGCAATTATGCCTCCAAGGTGGTTGACCCTATATTTTAGGGAGAAAATTTCCTGTAGTCATGAGAAATGGAAATTATGCCCACCCCCTAATCTTAATAGATGCGCACAAACAGGCAGCATCAGAGAACTTGCCTAAGCTGATGGCGCAAAGCATTGTCCAACAGAATGTAATGCAAGCCACAAATATGAGCCATGTATGTAATTTAAATTTGCTAGTGCCACATTTTAAAAAGTAAAAACAGGTGAAATTAATTTTAGTAATATATTTTATTTAACTCAACATATCCAAAATATTATTTCAACATGCAATTCTTAAAATAGTATTTTATTAACATGTTAATTATTAACATAATGCCAATAATAGTCTTATTAATATAATATTGTGTGATGTGTAATATTAAAGTATATCAATAACATGTAAATTATTAATATTACTTCCCTTTTTTGTGCGAAATCTCTGAGCATGTCTCATGTTGACCTGGGCACATTTCAAGTGTTCAGTGGCACATAGAGCTAATGGCTACCATATTAGGTAGTATAAGACTAGAGCTCTGGCTCTCTGAGCTATGCATTAGAACCAACTAAAGAGGGATGCTCAGTGGTTGAGCATTTGTCTTTGGATCAGGGCCTGATCCTGGGGTTCCTGGGATTGGGTCCCACATTGGGCTCCCCACGGGGAGCCTGCTTCTCCCTCTGCCTATGTCTCTGCCTCTCCCTGTGTGCCTCTCATGAATAAGTAAATAAAATGTTTTAAAAAAAGAATCATCTAAAGAAATTTCATAAATCCTGAAGACAGGTCATTTCTCAGGCAATTAAATCAGAATCTTTGGGAGTCCCTCGAATGCTCCACTTCGTGTCACTCTTTTTCAAAATCAAGAAAATCCACTGTATAGCAATAGTGAAGAGTCAGTGGCCTAGAAAAAACCAGAGTAGCATCATTCAGCAATCTCCTCTGTGTCAGAATTCTGGTTTGAATATCCTTTCATTTTGTTTCTCCTTTGAAATAAGTACTTGAAAGGGAGAAAGAAAATAAGTATAGGTGACCCTCTAATCACTTTCTCACTCTTCCATCGAAACCTGGAATTAGGTTCACCTGAGCCATAGATTTTATCTCTACCACATCACAGTACTGTTGTGTTTAAACCAAACAAACATTTACAGTGATAATAGTATTAATGTTGGTAAAACACAGTGTTGAGTCACTAGTTGAATCCTATTCTGGCACAAGTATGGGAAATAAAACTCTTTTATTATGGAAAATCTCCACCTGTGAATGCTGAGAAACAGGTTAGTCTGGCAACACAGCATTTTTTCCCAGAATGCTTGTCAAATGGATTTGTTGCACACCTTGGCTCTGCTCCTCTCTTTCTAACTGAGTGTCTGTCGCCTGCCTGGAATCAATCCCAGCCTTAGATGCTCAGCCAAAAGCAGGTGTCTGAGCCAAAGCAACAAACCCCAAATGCAGTGCTGGCTTCTGAGAATCTGAGTGGGTCCTGGAGGTCTTAGCTTCTCTCTGAGTTTGGCTACATTCTAAAGGAATCTAGGCAAGTGGAAGATTTAGCACACTGATTTAGAAATGCATGATAAGTGTTTTCAGTTCTGCTCCATGCTTGAAAGCCAAGACCAGAAACTATATCCACTAGCATTTTTGAGAAGCGGCTTTTTAAAGGGCCCAGTGAGACAGGAAGGTTAAGTGATTCATGCCATGTCTCAGAGCTAATTAGAGCATCAGAAAAGGGAATAGGAGCCAGTTCTTCCAATGCTTGACCCAGTGCTCTTGTCACCAACAAATTGCAGTGTCTTAAAGTCTTGTTTCTATTCTTTATACTCCAGATGCAAATGGAAATTAGTAGTGGTTTTTTTTTTGGGGGGGGGTGGAATTAGCAATATCTAACAAAATTTTATTTATTTATTATTATTTTTTTAACAAAATTTAAATTGGCATATTCTTGACTCATTTCACCTATAGGAATGTATCCCATAGAACATACACATGCCTAGAGACATTTGAACAAGAATGTTTGTTGCTGCATTTTTTGTAACAGTGAAATGTTGAAATCCACTTCAATATCAATACAGGTTTTTATTTTTTTTTATTTTTTTTATAAATTTTTATTTATTTATGATAGTCACAGAGAGAGAGAGAGAGGCGCAGAGACATAGGCAGAGGGAGAAGCAGGCTCCACGCACCGGGAGCCCGACGTGGGAGTCGATCCTGGGTCTCCAGGATCGCGCTCTGGGCCAAAGGCAGGCGCCAAACCGCTGCGCCACCCAGGGATCCCTCAATACAGGTTTTTAAAAGAATGACAAATGGGGATATAATGTACAACACAGCACTATAGTTAATAATACTGTACTATATATTTGAAAGTTGCTTAGGGAGTAGATCTTAAAATTTCTCATCACAAGAAAAATATATATAACTGTATGGTGATGGGTGTTAACTAGATTTAATGTGGTGATTATTTTGCAATATATATATAAATATAGAATCATTGCTATATGGCTGAAATTAATATAATCTTACATGTCAATTATATCCCAGTTAGAAAAAAGAATGATGAATACAACGCCAAAGACACAATTTACAAAAGAAAGACTTGCAAGAATCGATAAGCTGGACTTCATTAAAATTAAAAACGTCTGCTCTGTGAAAGACAATGCCAAGAGAATCAGAAGACAATCCACACACACTGGAAGAAATATTTGCAAAACACAGCTAATAATGGACTGTTACTCAAAATATACAAGGAATTCTTCAAATTTAACAATAAGGAAATAAATAACCCAATTAAAAAATGATCCAAAGACCTTAACAGACACCTCACCAAAGAAAGTACACAGGTGGCAAATAAGCATCTGAAAAGATGTTCCAATCATATATCAGGGAAATACAAATTAAAACAAGGTATCACTACGCACCTATCAGAATGGTCAAAATCTGGAACACTAACAACACCAAATGCTAGCAAGTATATGGAACAACAGAAATTCTCATTCATCATTGGTGGGAATGGAAAATGGTGCAGCTGCTTTGGTAGACAGTTTGGCAGTTTCTCACAAAACTAAACATACTCTTGCCATGTGATCCAGCAATCGTGCTCCTCGGTCTTTACCCAAAGGAGTTAAAAACTATGTCCAATTGCTGGGTCGTAGGGCAGGTCTATTTTTAATTCTTTGAGGAACCTCCACACAGTTTTCCAGAGTGGCTGCACCAGTTCACATTCCCACCAACAGTGTAAGAGGGTTCCCTTTTCTCCGCATCCTCTCCAACATTTGTGGCTTCCTGCCTTGTTAATTTTCCCCATTCTCACTGGTGTGAGGTGGTATCTCATTGTGGTTTTAATTTGTATTTCCCTGATGGCAAGTGAGGCAGAGCATTTTCTCATGTGCATGTTGGCCATGTCTATGTCTTCCTCTGTGAGATTTCTGTTCATGTCTTTTGCCCATTTCATGATTGGATTATTTGTTTCTTTGGTGTTGAGTTTAATAGGTTCTTTATAGATCTTGGAAACTAGCCCTTTATCTGATACGTCATTTGCAAATATCTGTAGGTTGTCTTTTAGTTTTGTTGACTGTATCCTTTGCTGTGCAAAAGCTTCTTATCTTGATGAAGTCCCAATAGTTCATTTTTGCTTTTGCTTCTTTTGCTTTCGTGGATGTATCTTGCAAGAAGTTACTGTGGCCAAGTTCAAAAAGGGTGTTGCCTGTGTTCTCCTCTAGGATTTTGATGGAGTCTTGTCTCACATTTAAATCTTTCATCCATTTTGAGTTTATCTTTGTGTATGGTGCAAGAGAGTGGTCTAGTTTCATTCTTCTGCATGTGGATGTCCAATTTTCCCAGCACCATTTATTGAAGAGACTGTCTTTCTTCCAGTGGATCGTCTTTCCTCCTTTGTCGAATATTAGTTGACCATAAAGTTCAGGGTCCATTTCTGGGTTCTCTATTCTGTTCCATTGGTCTATGTGTCTGTTTTTGTGCCAGTACCACACTGTCTTGATGACCACAGCTTTGTAGTACAACCTGAAATCTGGCATTGTGATGCCCCCAGATATGGTTTTCCTTTTTAAAATTCCCCTGGCTATTCGGGGTCTTTTCTGATTCCACACAAATCTTAAAATAATTTGTTCTAAGTCTCTGAAGAAAGTCCATGGTATTTTGATAGGGATTGCATTGAACGTGTAAATTGCCCTGGGTAACATTGACATTTTCACAATATTAATTCTGCCAATCCATGAGCATGGAATATTTTTCCATCTCTTTGTGTCTTCCTCAATTTCTTTCAGAAGTGTTCTATAGTTTCGAAAGATGAACGGATAAAGAAGATGTGGTTTATGTATACAATGGAATATTACTCAGCCATTAGAAACGACAAATACCCACCATTTGCTTCAACGTGGATGGAACTGGAGGGTATTATGCTGAGTGAAGTAAGTCAATCAGAGAAGGACAAACAGTGTATGTTCTCATTCATTTGGGGAATATGAATAATAATGAAGGGGAATATAAGGGAAGGGAGAAGAAATGTGTGGGAGATATCAGAAAGGGAGACAGAACATAAAGACTTCTAACTCTGGGAAATGAACTAGGGGTGGTGGAAGGGGAGGAGGGCGGGGGGTGGGGGTGAATGGGTGACGGGCACGGAGGGGGACACTTGACGGGATGAGCACTGGGTGTTATTCTGTATGTTGGTAAATTGAACACCAATAAAAATTAATTTATAAAAAAAAAAAACTATGTCCACACAAAAATCTGCACATGGATGTTTATAGCAGCTTTATTCATAATTGCCAAAACCTGGAAACAACCAAGATGCCTTTTGGTTGGTGAATGAATATTTAGTCAACGGCATATTATTTAATGCTAAAATAAATAAATAAATAAGCTCAAGCCATGAAAAGACATGGAGAATCTTAAATACATATTAGTAAGCGAAAGAAATGAATCTGAAAAAGGCTACATACATACTGCATGATTCCAAATTTATGGCACTCCAGAAAAGGAAAAATGATGGCAACAAAAAAAACTCAATGATTGCTGGTAGTCAAGGGGAGGATGAACAGTCGGAGCACAGAGGAATTTTAGGCAACAAAACTCCTCTGTGTGATATTGCAATCATAGATAAGAGTCAGTATACATTTGTCTAAACTCATAGTGTACAATACCAAGAGTGAACTCTAAGGTAAACTATTGACTTTGGAATGTTTACAGTGAGTCACTGTGGGTTCATCCTTGTAACAAATGTACCATTGTGGTGAGTGATATTGTTAATGTGGGAAGCTATGCATATTTTGGGACAGAGGGCTAATAGGAAATCTCTGTTTCTGCCTCTCAATTTTGTTGTGAAACTAACATTCCTTTAAAAAAAAAGTCTTAAAAATGATGCACATTTGTATGGGAGTGTTGAATCACTATATTCTACACCTGAAACTAATATTACATTATATGCTAACAGGAATTTAAATAAAAACTTTACAAAAATAAAACAAGAAAAAAATGATGTAGATTCATATGTACTGCTATGGGAAGATCTCCAACACAGTGGTAAATTAAAAATTCAAGTAACAAAAAAATTCTAATATGATTTCATTTATACCAAAGAGGAAAGCAGAAACGTATTTGTGTAGATTTATAGTAAACTTCTGGAAGGATATTTGGAAAACTGGTAAAAGTGGTTGTTTCTGATAAAAATAGGAGGATTTGAAGACATACCTCTGCATCATTAGATACCATTACCATGGAGGACAATTTCCATATGTAATTAAACTAATTAAAAATAAACATATTCAGAAAAATATTCCTGGACTTCATTGTGAACAATCTAGAATACTCACAAAGGGCATGCTTATTTAGGAATGTAGATGTTCTTTTTAATAACATAAACACAGATTTCAAAATGTCCCACTCAGTATTCTAGAAACTTGTTATAAGTCATTTGTGTTATGGCTGAAGAATAAAGAAAAACATAATTAAATAAATAATGATTAGTAAATTAGTTAATTAAAATTCCAGAGTCTCCTTTTCTAAAGACCAATGCTTTTGAGATTTCAGCATTATAAAAGAAATATAAAATAGCTATAAATATAATTTCATAAGGCTTTGGATGTTTATGTTAGAAAAAAAGTGGGTTTGTAAATCATAGCCAAAATAATAAAAATAGTTTGCTTGGAACAGGAGTGAAAGCAATAAAATAAAAAAAATTGATTCAAATACATCTCTTCTTTATGCCCAACCAAAGATAAATTCCACAGTAGAGGATTTCCCTGTGGCTGATTGGCTAGTTAGGCACCCAATAAGGAAAGCTGCCATTTATACCATGTGTACCAAGACATATGCAAGCACAGATGGGTGATCAGAGACGATGATGTAGGGGCACCTTGTTGGCTCAGTGGTTGAGTGTCTGCCTTTGGCTCAGGTCATGATCCCAGGGTCCTGGGATTGAGTCCTGCTATCAGCTCCCTGCAGGGAGCCTTCTTCTCCCTCTGCCTATGTCTCTGCCTCTCTCTGTGTGTCTCTCTTGAATAAATTTAAAAAACCTAAAAAAAAGTAGAAAGTAATGTAAAAAGTAAGCAGATCATGGGGTAGATGTGATGGGGTGCTCTGCAAGAAAAGGGAAAGAATATATAAGCAGAAAGAGTTAGAGGTCCCTAAGAAAAGAAAGACATAACTTTCATAACCCAAGAGAAGTCACTGTAGGTCCCCAACTATTTTCCATGATCTGTGCCCTGCTTGCCGGAGCACCCTTCTTGCAGAATTTCCTACGAGGTTCCAGAATGAACAAAGATATCCAAAAACTGCACTAGTTAAATATTTTAAGAGAACAAAGGAAATGGAAACATTAACAGTCTCTACTGGGCCAGGAAATAGCCCAACTGGATCAGAGACAACAAATAAATGGTAAAACTCCCAGTGAAGTTTCAAAGATAAACAAAGAGCTCTAGTCCTTCCCCCCAAAAATGAGTCCAAGACCCCCATGTAGTTTATATCAGTTCCAAGGGCATTCATTCCCTGTAGCCCCTTCCCCTGGTCCTAGTTACCTCTGCTTCCTTACCATGTCAAAGTCTCTGCCCTAGGAGGAGCACAGCTTCATGAACATACTATAAGATGCATGTAGAGGCATGTTTTCCAAGTGTCTATGCAACCTTATGCTCAACTTTACATGTAAGGACCAAGTTCTCCTTTCTGAATATTCATGCTAACCCTAAATAAAAAGAACCCAATCACCACTGCTCAGGGAGTCATGGTTTTGGAAATTATTCCCCATGATCTCTTTATTTGCTAGAAATAAAGTTTCCTTTGTGTGACAACTCCATCTGGTGTAGTCACTATCTGTAACTCACCAAGGAGTGAACTCACATCAGATTGGTTGCAAATGGATGCCAAGAACATAGTTAAGTCTCGAAATTTTTCAGTAGAACTCGAGTACAGTTTGTAAAGAAACAAGTGGGAATGATGCTATAGATGTAGGACAAAAGTAGACAATGGCTTGTGTAGAAAAGCCTTCACAAGCCATGCAAATTAATTTGGATGTTTTATCTTTTACTCCAGTGCAGACCAGAATGGGAGCCACCAGCCACATGTGGTTGTGATTACTTAAAATGTGGCTAGCCCAAAGTCAGATAACTGTAAAATAAACCACACCAGATTTCAAAGAATTAGTATGAAAAAAAATTTTTTAAATACCTCATTATTTTTTTTAACTGATTACATGTTGAAATGGTAATATTTTGGCTATATTGGGCAAAATTTAGAAATCTACAATTGAAAGGAATTTCACCTGTCTTTGCTTTTTAATTGGCTACTAAAATTTTTGATGTTACATATGTATCTTACTTTATGTTTCTACTTGTCAACGCTGCCTTAGATAATAGTAGATGTTTAACAGAGGAGTGAAAGATGGGATTTGCATTTTAAAAGTACTTTCCTGGCCAAAGTGTGAAGAATGGCTTGTAGTAAAGCCAATTCCTCAGCTATTAAAACAGTCCAAGGAGAAAAAATGAAACTTATTAAGGCAAGAGTACTGGAGACAAAATAAAAGAACAGCTTCAACCCTTGGGCTATGGAGAATGAAGGATTAAGAAGATAAGTTTTAAATTTCTTGTTCAGATGGATAGGTTCTTGATGATTCCATTAACTCAGAAGATAACAGGAAGACCCAGTTTGAGTAAGAAGTTTAGGAAGAGAGCATTAATTCTGTATGGAATATGTTATGATGCTTGCAGAACCTGAAGTACACATTTGCAATAGACAAAAAGAAATATGCTGGAGTTCTGGGAAAATCTTTGGACTGGAGACAGGGACATGTGTTCATCAGTGCATGCACAGAGGGTGATGTCACCGCTGGGAAACTGTCCTTCCTGAAAACAGTACAGAACTCTGAGGGCAAGGAAACTGTCAAGATACTAGGAAGAAGAAGCCAGAGGGACTAGAAGAGAATCTGGAAATTCTGTTTCAAAGCTTAGCAAGTGGAAATCAAGCTGCAGAGAGGGGCCCGTTGTATGGGATTTATCAGACCCTCATGAGTGAGTTACATGCATTTTATGTTATATACTTAGTTCTCACAGCAATCCTATCAAATGCTCTAATTTTCCCCATATTACAGATGAGGAAAATGAGAGGCACGGGAGGGTTAAGTGCCCTGTCTGAGGTCACAGAGCATGACAGTGGTAAACAGGACTCAAACCCAGGCCATCTGGTATGGCTCTCTTATTCAAAATCCCAGCTATTCAATGTATATACCCAGGATATCTTTCTAAAATACTAAGTGGACTAAGGTAAATTTGTATTATTAACAAGAGGATGAAAATAGGATGCAGGGAAAAAAGGCTATCAGCTTTGGGTCAGTTCTTCAGGGAAGTGAGGGACTGACCAAGTGACAAGGTCAATGGGCGGGCATAAATTCTGCATGATTTTCCTCACCACCTTTGCTAGCTATTTCAAAGGCTTCTAAAGTCAGGCCACACCTGTTATAAGAGGAAGCACTGGTGGATGGGGTCACTGCTCCAGCCCCCAAGTCCCCAGCTGTAGGTATTGACTAGTGTCAAGAAGGCCTGAGATAAGAAATCAGCAGAGACAGGAGGATGGCCATCCCTTTCAGCTTCGATAGCTCTCTCCTCAAACTGTTTTATTTTAAGCTTTATTTTTTCAATGATTTTTATTCATTTGTGAGAGACAGAGAGGGCAAGCAAGAGCACAAGCGGGGTAGAGGGTGGGAGAGGGAGAGGGAGGCTCTCCCTGTTGAGCAGGGAGCCTGACACAGGACTCAATCTCAGGACTCTGGAATCAGGACCTTGGAATCATGACTCAAGCTGAAGGCAGATGCCCAACTGACTGAGCCACCCAGGCACTTGCTCCTCAATCCCTTCTTATTTCCATTCTCAATTCTATCTTTTCTAAATACCACATAGAAGTTTCTGTAAACTTCAGGGAAAAGAAGTGAAGCATTCTTTACAGAATCTGTTGAAGCCAGAAAGTTTGCCATGGGCCTTGTTGCCAGCTTGAGCCAGCAACCTCCATCAGCACCCCACCTCAAAGAGAACTGAGACAGCTCCTGGTTGGAAAGGTCCTTTCTCACTTCACATGTGTTTCACAGCAAAGCCTTTTGCCATTATGTTTTGAATTGCCCACTGGTCAGATTCATAACAGTCATAACAAAAGGTGTTCAGATGATTTTTATCTGAACAGCTCTGCTAACGCCCTACTCTGGCCCAGAACATATCTATTCCACCTTTCCCATCCACCTAGTATAAACCTACAATTATTTTGTTAGACAGGTGTTCATTTAAGTTACCAAGCATCCTATTGGGAACTGCAAAGAACCCTGTGAATTCTGGGATTTGACTATTTCACCCTAGATAAAAGAGACTGTTTTAAGAGGGACAAGCAACAAATTGACCGTGTGTCTTAGGTACTATCTGTGTACCTAATGCCCAGTAGATGAAGGGGTGAGGGACAGAGGTGGAGTACCTCCATCTAGATCGAGAAAGGAAAGATCTAGAAGAAGCACAAAAAGAAAGGAAAGTGTGGATGATAAACCAGAGTTACTACTATACAATTATGCATGAGTTCTATTCCATGAGGAAGTCCAATCACAGATTCCTCAAAACAAGTTCTAATGGGTCTGCTAAACCAAGTGGCTGGGAGTTGAATAATTTTAAAACAGTCAAGTGCCACAGGGCATGATAGACCAGAAGTAATGGAACTGAGATATTTGGCTGTGATTAGAGGGAAAAACAAAACAAGAAAACCTTTAAGCTAGAAGTTTAGAATAGTTATGGGAGGTGTAATCGTACTTCAAGGAAATTCTAGCTAAATTATCCCAAGGCTTTCTTCAAAGGGTCAAGCACAGCACTATATTTTTTTTAAGAAAACTGAATTCCAATCAGAGGCCTGTGCTTAAATGTGAAAACATTTAGCCATAAGCTAGGAAGGCTAAAGGACTGGTGATTCACAGATGTGCTAAATTATTCCAAGGCTTTCTTCAAAGGGTCAAGCACAGCACCTTGATAAAAAAAAAAAAAAAAATATATATATATATATATACATATATATATATATATTTTTTTAAGAAAACTGATTTAAGAAAACTGAATTCCAATCAGAGGCCTGTGCTTAAATGTGAAAACATTTAGCCATAAGCTAGGAAGGCTAAAGGACTGGTGATTCACGAATGTGCTACTTGCTCCTCCATTTCATCCTCCATTCCCTCCATCCTGGGGAGATCAAAGCTTGAGCATGAATTGCAGTACTGCACACATCTCTGAACAACATTTTCAGGAGTGGGGACAGGAAACGTAGAACTCAAGCACTCCTCCAATGGTCTGGAATTTAAATAAGGACAGAAGCTCAGAGGGACTTCTGGGAAGAACAAAGCAAACTACAGATTAAGTGCAAGTCAAACAATCTGTAGGGACCACTATTTTCACGCTTTTACCAGTTAGATGCTACCGAGGCCGGTTATCCAATTATATCAGACACTGACAGTAGCTCTTATAGACACTAAGGCTCCACCGGGCTTTCCCAGCTGTGAGCTCAGTTTTCTTTTCTGAAGGGTTCACCAGGTTAGTATCATATATTGCATCTGTACTCTGCATGAAACTGAAAGAGACAGTTTGAACCTCAAGCCCACAATTACGGAAAGCTGCTGCAGAGGTAATACATTTCAAATATTTCTGGACTAATTTAAAGCAGAAAAGAGGCCTTGGCAATGTTTACATTGCTAAGAGGATACAGCAGATCCAGTGACACCACGTTACCATGAAACTGCTCACATTGCTTGTTCAAACGGCTCCTTGAGCTCTGTGTCTCCAGTTCTGTGTGTCTTAATAATATTTTGCAGTATGTTAGGACGACTGTATATGTTTCACTAAAAAGTGTTCCATTTGGAAACAAAATAAATTGTAGACAATCTCTCTTACTCTATTTTGTTTAATTAATAAATATTTTAACAAGTATTTTTTAAAGGGATAAAAGGCAAAATTAGCATTTAAATTGTGCATTTGCTTCTTTATAATTTAGCCAGGCAATCATATTACCTGGGGCATTGGAATTCAAGAGCATACCATGTGCATTATGATCATTCTCTATGCACATATAAAAAGGACGAACTCCATAGAGATTACTAAAATGCCTACAACAGCAAAAAGAAATATTATTTTTCATGGCTTATTATCATTTTATTATCCCACCTCAATGAGAAACAATAGCAATTAATGACTTGCAGAAACAGAAAAAAATACATGATACATATTGAGGGTAAAAGGCAAACTGATAAAAACCCATAAAATTTCAAACTTGCTTTTATAACCAATTAAGTATAAACCAAAATGTATTTATAGCACCTTATAGAAAATCATTCTTATTATTTATCGTTTCTTTTTGTTTCAGTGAACAGATTCCTGGCATTAAGAATCTATATTCACACATTACCATTGGCAATTGATCTCTGGAAAACATGCCATATTTAACAAAATTTATGCCATGCTTAATGGATGGTTGTTAATGTCCACCAAATGCATAGATTAATGTAAATGGAACAGAGGGCATCATTTGTACAACTTTGTTGGGAAAAACCCAGGCCTGCAAGGGTTCTTTCCCAGCTATGTAGACAGAAAAGCAAAAGGACAGTGACTGGGTGGCTTTTAATAAGGTACTCTTTCTTTCTGGAGCATCTAGGTGGCTCCGTCGAGAGTCCAAGGGTCGTGAGTTCAAGTCCCATGCTAGGTGTGGAGCCTACTTAATAAATAAATAAATAAACAAATAAAGTACTCCTTTCTCTCTTAAATTCTAGTTTAAAAAAATCCTATAAAATTAGCTTAAAGGAGGGATGAGAAATATACAGGGTGTGAGGAGATCTGAGGGAATGATAAGTAATTCATGTTTATTCAGTATTCACTAAATGCTGGCCCGTGTCTAGGTACAATATCTCAGGTATTTCATTTAATTCTCACAATAATCCCAGAGGAAGACACTATTATTTCCTCTTATAAACAAAGAAACTGAGACTCAGAAGGACTAATGTTACATAACTTGCTTAAAATTACCTAAATAAAAATGCCAGGATGCAGTCAGTTTTGCCTCCTCAAATTTTTGTGCAGCATTTCATCTGTTGGGTTGGAAGTAGGTCTTTCTTGAAATAAAAGTAGTCTGTGTTCCAGTAAAATTTAGGAAATGCTGGGTTACCTGAACCTAGCTAGACTTCTTTTCTGTAGGACTTTGGCAGAGTTTTTAATAAGGAACAATGCATAATGAATCTGCAAGAGGTGACTATCGCATATGACATTTTTCAAAGGTAATTGACTGTAGAAACCTTTTGTCCTAGAACACCTGATTACACAATGAAAGCCAGGGCGAAATCAGCTAAGGGGAAGAAGGGAGCGGTGGTGGAGGTGGTGACGGCACAGCGGTCACAGGTAAGAGAGCCCCCAAGCTGCCACCTCCCCGTGACCTCCATCCCATACCTCCCCTGCTTTCTAGTTCCTGGCATGATTCTACAGAAGAGGCAGGTGCTCTTAGGTCCTCTACTGGCAAAGAGTTTCTCCCATACTGGAAGAGACTGCTTCAAGTCCAAACACTCTATTTGGTGGATATTCTCACCCTTCAGTGTTTCTCTCCTCTACCCACCCCGCCTCTTCTTTCATTCCAGGAATGTTCTGAATGCCCAGCACTGCTGGGCACTGGGGAATACACAGAGGAATAGAGGCAGGAACAGCTAGGTAATTACAACAAATGGGAGGTGTGGAGATAAACAAGCACACATTTGACTGAGTTGCAGAGCAGGGACACAAATCATCAGAGAAGGTTGAAGGATCAAGGCAAACTATTATGAGCAGGTAAGCTAAGGTATATGAAAAGTAACATTATGTATCAACTCTGTTCCCCATAGGAAAAAGCTTTTATTATCTTTTTTCTTGTGTTCTTAGTCGAATACAGGTTTTTCAGACTCTAATAAACAAGAAAACATGTTTAATTTTTCAAGCCATCGGAAGCCTCAGAACAAGATTTCTCTCACTTTTTTCTCTCACAAGTATCAAAGCCTCTCTCTCTCTCTCTCTCTCTCTATATATATATATATATATATATATATATATATATATATATCTCCCTGAAAGTTCATTAAGTTTCACTTAGCCACAAAGACCTAAATAAAGGCTAAACTGCTACCACAGTGCTTTCTGATTAATTGATAGCATCAATAGTAATCATTTGCCTCAAAGATCATATAATATTAATGAGAGGGGGGAAATGTGCTTAGTTGGATTTTTAAGCACCTGCCTCAAAGATTTTTAAAGATGATCAATAGTACTTGAGAAATTAAAGAAATTACTCAGAGTTGAGCTCCAAAGAAATCACTTTTTAAAAATGTATGAAAGGACTGTATTTCAAATATTGTAAAAAATATAAAAAACAGCTCAGAACCCATATGGGTCACAGCCTGAAGCAAGGTCCTAAGTACCCCAGAGCTGACAGATAGTAGCCATTTGCTAGAACTAGGGAGTTCTGAGGGTTCCTGGTGGAGGGGATGAGGAAGGCAACAGCACAGCAGGGGGGACACAGGACCAGCTCTGGGAACAGCTACTGACCGACTATTATGGAAGCATTTGGATATTTTAACAATAGCTTGACCATAATGGTGCCTATCTGTAGGCAACTGCCACCATTCCTGAGAACTAAGGAATTATTTTCTAGCTCAATGTGCCATAAACCTTGAGGGTAACAAAACCTGTCAGAAAATGCCATTTAAGAAAAACCCTCTGGCTTTGATTTGTCTATGTAAAGAATGGTATCAATTAAGCCTTAGTAGTATACTACTGAAGATTCTTCAAAAAGCAGTCTATGCTACTGTTTATAGAAGAACCTGGTTTTCTTGGATTTATCTAAAGTGTCATTTATTTATATTAGGCAAACAGAACCAAGAGCAGACTGCTACAGGGCTCATTAGTTCCAACCATAACCTGAGATGCAACCTTCTCCATACATTTTATGAAATGCACACTTTGGCTCCCTTTACCTTTCTCCAAAAAGAATCTAATCATGACCCACAGAATTTACATATCAGTCCTTTTGAAACAGCTGGTGCCATATGTTTCTAATGTATTGTGATTTGTAATAGCCAGTTCACTAGAATTGGAATAATTGATGTAAGACACGTAAGCTATGTCAGTCCGCTCTATTCCACTTCTTGTTATAACTCCCAATGTTCTCAAAAGTTAGCATCATTACAGAGGGTCTACAGTCTGTTGAGATTTTCCTTTTCTCATTCCCCCTCATGAACACAGATTTTATATGTATATATATACATATATTATATGTATATATATGTATATATATACATATTTTATATTTCTATCTATATTTATAAAATAAGGGAAAAGGAAGGAAAAAACTTTCTGAATAAGGAAAAAATTTCATCGTTTTAGAAATTACTTACATTAAACATTAAAAATGAGGACTTTATCAATCCACAAACTAGAAAGTCAAAAAAGAAGAGTATTATGTCAACAGTATTGATAGTTTTAAAATAATATTCAAATACAGAATTCTCATTGTTCAATTGAAAATAAAACCATTTGAGAACAATTAAAATAATACCAGATAAACATAAAATAAAACCACATTACTTTTGTCTTAAATATTTTATAAGTGAAAGAAAAATGACTAGGTTACATGAAAATCAAAGATCACTGATGTCAATCAAAATCACAATCAGATGTTACCCTACACTAGTCAGAATGGCTAGCATCAAAAAGACAAGAAACACAAGTGTGGCAAGGATGTGGAGAAAAGGGAACACTTATGCACTGTTTTTGAGAATGTAAATTGGTGCAGCCACTACAGAAAACGGAATGAAGATTCCTTAAATAATTAAAATTAGAATTACCATATGATCCAATAATTCCACTCCTGGGTATTTACCTAAAGAAAATAAAACACTAAAAAAAAAAGAAAGAAAGAAAAGAAAACACTAATTGGAAAGATATATACACTCCTCTATTTAATGCAGCATTATTTACAATACTCAAGATATGAAAGCAACCCAAGTGTCCACTGGTAGACAATGGATAAAGAAGATGTGGTGTATATTAACAATAGAATATTACTCAGTCATAAATAAGGATGAGATCTTGCCATTCACATCAACATGGATGGAGCTAGAGGACATTATGCTAAGTGAAAGAAGACCAAGACAATTTTCTAACTTAAGATTTATATTAGAAAATGGGGGGCAGCCCCGGTGGCACAGCGGTTTAGCACCGCCTGCAGCCCAGGGTGTGATCCTGGAGACCCGGGATCGAGTCCCACATCAGGCTCCCTGCATGGTGCCTGCTTCTCCCTCTGCCTGTGTCTCTGCCTCTCTCTCTCTAGCTGTGTCTCTATGAATAAATAAATAAAATCTTAAAAAAAGAAAAAGAAAATGGGAACAAGCCTTCTTTGTCACTAATAAACCATTAAAATTGTTGTGCAACTCTTAAAAAAATAAATGTCGTTATACACTAAGTATCCAACAAATATCCAAAAGGAAGGAAAGGAGGGAAAGAGGAACTTCTTGAATATAGAGCCCTGAAGGGAAGATGAAAATAGGATGTTTCTACAGAGTTAGATTGGTTTACACAGTGATTCCAAGACCAGTATTCGATGAGTCAGTCATGAGGAAAACAAGGCAACACGGCATTCAGGACTCTTCACCTCCTCTACTTCCATATTTCTTTATGATGGGGTTCAGGATATACCACCACAAAATATGGCTCCTTGGCATACTATCTTAAGCTAAGTTTGAGAAAATGGCAGAAGTAGGAAGTCATGCTAACCTTCTCCCCACTGCCCTTCTTCCCTGATATAGGTCATAAATCTCCCATATGAGCCATACCCTCTACCAGGGGACACCTCCTACACCAAGAGGAAGGCAGACATTCTTATCACCAGAGACAGGAAATTTGGAGTCAAGAAATCTATATAAACAAACCTCATTAAACAGAGTCTTACCTTCCCATCCACTCCTTTACCTTTCACTAACCCCAACCAACCCCTTTGTCTTATCAATTCTTCACAAATTTATTGATTATCTAAAAAGTATAAAAGCTTCATGCTCTGATAAATTCTTCATGTGTGCATGGTCTTGTGAGGATCTCTTGTACATGTAAACATTCTGTAAAATTTGTACACTTTTCTGTTAATCCGTCTTTGTCAGTTGAATTTTCAGACCCACCCAAGGACCGTAAGAAGGTTAAGGAAAACTTTTTTCTCTGCTTCATTATCACATGAGCTATGTACTGATATGAATTATAAAACCATTTCATAATTCCTCCTTGTACTTCCTGTCATAAGAGGCTTTCATAACCAGTAGCTATCGGAAGTCTTTGTGTTCTTTTGGGCCTTTCCTGGGTAGTTCCCTTAAACTAAAAAGCTCTCACAGCAACTGGCTCCTCTCTGAAGCTTCGTGGAATTCTTCCTGTCAGAATTTAAATCTCCTTTTGTGTTCCTCACAATTTCATCTGGCAGTTCTTCATTCTCTCAGCTGTCCTGGTTGGCCTTTTTGAGAGCAGGTACTATGTCCCTTAGTCCTCCTTTTTTCCCAACAACAAACACCAAGCATTTCTCTATGTAATTGAAGAAAACACAAGGTGTGACAAAATGTATTGAATATCTATTGTGGGAAAGGCTTTACACAGAGCAATAGGAGACTCAACCCTTTCATTCTTCCTTTGGGTGCTAACTCAAAAATCCCTGGAGGAAGCCCTCCCTACAAAGCTGTCTAACAGGAGACAGAGGATTCATTTACCACAGACTCATGAGCTGCAGCACGCACAGGAGTGCTGGGCGCAGGGCAAGCTAAATGTCAGCTTCAACATTCCCCCTCAGTGGGGGAAGTTCTGTCTGAAGAGATAGTGAGCTCATCTGGAGTTCTAATCCATTTCTATTATTAATCAATATAGACAAGTTTATTTAGGTTTCTGGGATCTGTTTCTACAAAATGACATGGCTAAACAGGATAGACCCTGATTGCTCTGTTTAGAGCTTCCGTCTAAATGTACAGGACCCCCAATGTGTGTTGCTGCGAAACTTCAAAAGAATTTCATTTAAACCTAGATCAGCCTCCAAGTCGACTGTTTCTGTGCCATATGCTGTGCCACGACCTCCCCGGCTGTTACCACAGATGAAGCGCCTGTGCTCCTTGGATCAACTCCTCCAGTGATTCAGTGACCTCTAGCCTCCCTCCTTCTTTTTCTTATACCATCTTTCATATCATCATATAAATTCATCTTAATTCATAATTTCTCTCATCTTAAGAAAAAAATAAACTTTCCCCTGTCCTGAAATCATTTCACTCCATTTCTCTCTCCTTTAGAATCAGATTTTCCAAAAGAGTTGTTTACCTCCAGCCTTTCCAGTTTCCTTCTCCACTCTGACTTGAAGAGACTCCTCTTAGGTGCTCAGTTCCACAAAACTCTCCCAGACCTGCTCTTGCCAGACTGTACCATGAGCTCCCGAGATCTGCTGTACAACATTCTGCCTATAGTCAACAATAACATACTCTGCATTTAGCACTCTGTTCAGAGGACAGATCTCGTGTTAAGTGTTCTTACCACCATAAACACAAAGTTTTTCAAAAGAGCCATTTGAAAGGATGGATCATACCCTCCTTCCTGAAACACTTTTTTGCAGTCTTTTCAGGTGAAGAAATGCTGTATTTCTCTGATTGTAATCCAACTGTGTCTTGCTATATCTTTGCATCTCTAAAATGTACACATAAGATAATTGGAGAAGTATTCACTGATATTTACTTGAACATTTACTACGTGCTTGGATATGGGCAGCTTGCTAAAATGAACCAGATATTGACTCTGCCCCCAAAGAGACTAAAGGTGAATGCATAACATGCAAAATACAGACAAGATTTTAAGGAAAAGTATAGATGTGGTACCACCAGTATTAAAAAGAGGGATTACTTCCATGTATGATGAACATTCAAGCTCCACAAGAATGTAGATTACACATGGAAACAATCTTGATAAGCAGAGGCAGGCAGGAGAGAAAAGCACCCAAGAAAGAGGAAGTAGTTTGGATAATATGGAATGTAAGCAAAGTAGAGAGAAGGTCCCAGAAATAGCCAGCCAGGAGTCCAGGTTGGCTAGAAGTAGGAGGTAGAAAGAAGAACATGGGAAATTTTGGTGGGGTGTAGAGTCATGGATTAAGTTATGGACACTGTAAAATTGAAGGGCTAATGGAACAATGAAGTTCCTATTGTCCAAGGTGAAGCTGGAAGTATGGGATTAGAGTGAGTCAAAGCATACAATGGAGCTTCAGGGGTCTGCAGAATAGAAGTGACCAGAAAACCCACAGCATTATCAAGGAGGAAAGTGCAGATGAAAGAGACAAGGAGTAAAGATGAAATTACTGAAGGTTGTTTTTGTATGTGGCTTTCTCAGGACATGTAAGTGGTGAAATTTCAATATATTCAAGTTCACAATCACTAAGTTGACAAATTTTTATTGAGTACCATTATTTTATGTGTTGAAATGTTGAAGGGAAATAAATAGATGGAGTTTCTACCCTCCAGGATCATCTGTTCCAGTAGAAGATAAGATAGTATATAACTCATATAATATATACATGCAACATATGAAATATATGTTAATCAACTATTTGTGTTACCAGTAAGGCTTCCAGTAATCAATAGGCTATTAGTAGTAAAGTTTGGGGGGAATCAGTAATCTCCACACAGGTTTTCCACTGCACAAGGCAGTTGGCACTCTTAACCCCACATTGTTCACGGCCAACTATATATTCTTTTGTATAAAAATGACAACATAGCCTAAATTAACAGAAAGTAATATTCCTTTGCATTACTATGTTCTTGATGATAATGACACTCAAAAATAACATCACTGATTAATAGTATAAACAGATAATAACAGGGGCACCTGGGTGGTTCAGTCGGTTAAGCATCTGCCTTCAGCTCAGGTCATGATCTCAGGAACCTGAGATAGAGCTCCAAGTCAGGCTTCCTGCTCAGTGGGGAGCCTACTTGTCCCTCTCTCCCTGGGGCTTCCCCTCCCCATGCTTCCTCTCTCTCTTTCTCTGTCAAATAAATAAATAATTTAAAAAAAAACAGATAATAACAGTTGATATTAATTGAACATGTGCCCCCCATTTCAAACAAATTCAAATTTTGAAAGGGAACACAGAATTTTAAAAATGTGAATAGCAGCCATTCTTACAATTCCATTTTCCCGAATATACAATTTAACAGGAGGCTAAATGAAAATTTTTTTCTACCCTATGTATAGATTTAAGTTAAACTACTAGTATTTCTAATACTCTAAGCCTGCTACAATTAATCCTCCATAACTTCTCCAGGCATATGTTATTTCTAAAGATAAAACTAAGAGCATATTAATATGACTAGTACTTACAATACTTCTTGTCTTCTTTCTTATTAGTCTGAATTGAAGAAGTGTATCATTTTATAAATTCAATGTCATTGTTGAAGTCAGCCAAATTTGAGAAAGAATCAACATTTTTCAATAACTTTTAAAATTTGAGTAGACATGGGATCCCTGGGTGGCGTAGCGGTTTGGCACCTGCCTTTGGTCCAGGGCGCGATCCTGGAGACCCGGGATCGAATCCCACGTCAGGCTCCCGGTGCATGGAGCCTGCTTCTCCCTCTGCCTGTGTCTCTGCCTCTCTCTCTCTCTCTCTCTCTCTCTCTGTATGACTATCATAAATAAATAATAAAAAAATTAAAAAAAATTTTGAGTAGACACAAAATGTTACATTATTTTCAGGTGTACAGCATAGTGATTCGACTTCTCTATATGCTATGCTGTGCTCACCACAAGTATAGCTACCATCTGTCACCACACCATGCTATTACAATATCATTGACTATATCCTCTATCCTGTGCCTTTATTCTCATAACTTATTCATTCCATAACCAGAAGCCTCTATCTCCCACACCCTTCACCCAGTTTCCCCATCCCTCTACCCTCCTTTCCTCTGGCAAACATCTGCTTATTTTCTGTATTTTTCTTATAGAATCAACATTGAGAGGAACTTCAAATCATTTATTAAGATCATAAATCTAAAATAGGTTGAAGAGTGTATTAATATTTTTAAATGATCTAATTCCAATGCTACCAAGAAGCGAAATGGGAAATTATAGTTACCTCAAGAACAAGATATCATGAGGTACTTAATCAAATGATGTTAAGATATATAAAACCTTCCATTAGTAAACACTGTATTCATGAAAACACAGACCATCAGCTATACCTACCTTAAATCAGAGCTGATTCTTAGTGAAATTCTATGTCCCTCACAATTGGTGAAATATCATTTGCAAACAGCGATAGAGTGTCATATTTCTTTAATATTAACCCGAAAGATAAACCAATTTATTAACCCAAATGAAGCATATTTATTTTTATAAATAAGTAGAATAAGTAAAAAAGAATGTTGGCAAATGGGGTGATAAATAACTTACTCCACCAAGGAAAAGAAAATTAAGAAATGTCTAACAGCAGAAACACTGAAGAGTAGGTATAAACACTGGAATGGTGATAAGTAAATGCAACTATTTCCCTCCAAATACATCTCTAAGAACAGAAAGAACTGCAACAATACAAAAAAAAATTGGTCACCTCACCTAATTGATATTGATACAATCGACCCTGTAGTAGAATGAAATAATGAACCCCAAGTTTTCCCTCTTGTCACAGTTTGGCAGGATGGGCTATCAATGGGTTCCAAAATCTAGGCTTAGAAGAAGATAAGGGGGAGCCATGCTCCCCAAGCTCAGGTCACAGCCGCTCTCTACCAAGTCCTGTCTTCCTATCTCACCCTACACAATGTGTGTGAAACTACCACACACTTCCCAGCTCTTTGAATCCCCAATTCAACACCATTATCAGCACCATCACTACTATCACCCACTCTAACCAAGCTCCCCAGTGTCAGATTCAGGGAGAGAGGCCCATTACCTCAAGCAAATTCCTGGTTAGGTCTGCCAATTTTGGTCTAGTGTGGGAAAGCACCACTTGCATAGTTTGGCTGTGGAGAATTCTTTCTTGATTTACAAAGAATCCATTAATATTTGAGGAGCTGTCTAAATTCAGCAAGCAAAATAATCTGATGGTCCAACTGAGACATAACAAGATCTCTTAGGCCCACAGTTAAGTTCAGGGCTGGGCACACATGACAGGTAAACTAAGGGCAGCCAGACAGTGAAGACATTGACATTTGGAGTCTTTGTGAGTTGTCTGGAGTGTTCCTCCTTCTCCTGCAATTCCTCTTCCCATATAATCTCTGTTCCCAGCCAGAATTTAATTTAGTTATAATTTAATTTATCTGATTTTTGTTTATTTTATTCAATTTTATGGTTCGCTACTCTTACTCCTCCTGAGCTTTTTTATTTAATTTCAGATTTTAATTTGTATTCAAAACATTTCCCAAGATGGTCTCTGCTAAAATCTGTAAAAACTCAAACCAAGGGCACATTTAGAAGAGCAGAAAATAGCATATAATATAAGTGAGCCCAATCAAGTTCTATTTTTGATCCCATAAAATAGGCTGGTTCTTCAAAGCAGAGCACTTTCAAGGTCCAGAAGCAATAAAAACAAAAATGTAATGATATTTTTCTTCTCTTCTTTCAATTTGGAATTCATTATATTTCCGTGACTACCCTGTCCCACAAATCAGCTCCTTTCAGCCCAGACCTCACCCTTCTGCTTCTAGCTAGTGTCTTTATGGTCATTTTGTCTTTGTCTTAAGAGATGATTCCCTAAATCCCTACTTCTAAGCATCATTATTCGTTTTTACATTACTTCCTGGTAACAAATGTAACTGGAAAACAAATTTTGACACAGTTTTCAAGCCCTAGTTTTGCACTGTAAAGAGGAAACAGTTCATAATTTGCAAAAAGAATTTGAGGCAAAGTCAACCTTCATAACAATCTGCTGAGCTCCAACTAACAAATGCTATAATTTTACACATTCAATACATTTCTCAAAGAATTCTTTTCAAAATTAAGATCCAGTTTCTAAAAATTAGTACATGGATAAATGTTTTTTTTAAGGTGAGATTAGACCCATTAAATCTGGCTTTTCTCTTCAGAATCTTCATTAAAGGAAAATGACTATCCCTTTTACCTTATAAAAGCCAAGCATATCCTTTTTTTCCCAAGCATATTCTTTTTAATTGAGTTAATTTTACATTTATTAGAGTAAGTCCTCTGATGACTCTGAAGTATAACTTCTGATCCTATGAAATAGCTGCTGTTAAGGGCAACTTTTCATCCTGTTTCTATGTCATTTCACTGAAAATCAAGTGCTGTGTCATGCTTTATGAAAGATATCCAATAAAAAGAAGAAGAAGCTTCCTTCTAAAAGATTTATATGATAGCATAAAAGACAAGAGTTTTACCTTGGCCCGACCTGTTTGTGATGAATCATCGCAGCACTCAGAATAATTCTGATTACTTCCCAGGGCCTGCACAACTGATTGAAAAACCAGAAAGAAAGGTATAACCCCTTTCACAGGGGAGTTGTGAGAGTGATTTAGAAGTAAATGTTATTAGGAAGCAATAAGCCCATGTATTTTAGGCTTTTTGATTCACTGTGAAGCTTCAGAGTTCTCAACATATAGCAAATAACAGAACACAATCTCTGAGGTGATGTGTACCAAACAAATCCATGAGGCTGGGTCAGAAACTTCAGGTGGTAGGAGTGCTTATTAAAAGTTCTAGAAAATAGGGGGAGTTGGGTGGCTCAGTCAGTTATGCATCTGCCTTTGGCTCAGGTCATGATCTCAGGGTCTTGGGTTCAACCTCCACACATCTGGCTCCCGTTCAGCAGGGAGTCTGCTTCTCCCTCTCCCTCTGCCTCCCACCATAGACTCATGCTCTTGCTCTCTCTTTCTCTCTCTCTCTCAAATAAATAAAATCTTAAAAAAAAAAAGTTCTAGAACATATATACCTCCATCCTAGAGCTGTCTTGTGAGGTAGACTTTTTTTTTTTTTGAGGTAGATCTTTTTTAATGCAGCCCTGAGTAGAAGCATCGGCTGGATGGACACATCCACAAACATTAGAACACCAGAAATGGCCGCTAGCTTCACAAATTTCTTGAGAAGCTCCTGTTTCAGGGTAGTAATCAATGTGCTTCCAAATGGACAATCTCTCAGAACATGTAGCCTATCAGTTGGACTTAGAGAAACAATAGGGCTGTTCACAAAGGCACATCACTGACACCGGAGTTTATACAGGAAGCTTCATTTGCCCCTGACTCTGGATGCAGTCAACTTGTTCAGAGGCAGCTACTACAAAACACGAATCAACCTTCTCAAAACATCAGGGGTTTCTGGGGTTTTCCATGGATATCAGCAGCAATTCCTGGCCAGACAAATGGCTTTGGATGATCCAGGATCAGGGTGACACTCCTGATGGAGCTGCAGGGCTAGAGATGCCAAGCAGGAGCTTGAATTAAACTGGACTAGAACTCAACCCAGAAGGAAAACAAAGCAAAATAAATGAAAAGATGTCTACAAGATGGTATCCAGACACTCTGGTAGAACTTAAAAAGAAAATCTCTCAAAATACTAAGATGATGAATGGAATAGTTGGTAGATATTAAGCAGCAGTATAAATTTGTCAGTCTACATAAGATGAGATAAAGCAAAAAAATGCAGCACTAGCATTTGACTTTATCTCTCCAAATGTTCTAAGCAGATATGTCCTGTATTGTCCCCACAATCTTTGGTGTCTACTCAGTCTTACCTTCTAAATGTTCACCAAGTGGATTCTATGACAGTCCCTATCATTGTTCTCTTTTGTTTGGTATACCTTCCTTCACCAGTTGTCAGGTTTCCAACAATAATAGTGCAGAAATGTCTATACGTGGTTTCTCTACACTAACAAGTACCAGACCTTCAAAAATGCCATATTATTGTCTCATGTTTTTTATTCTGTGGCTTCCTATTTTTAAAAACCCTGGTTTTGTGCTGCAGATGGTGATACTTTCCTCTCTTTTGGTATTTGGGAGAGTTTCATTGCATGAATACCATCAATTTCAAAGATTACTAATCTTTGTTGCCCATAAATTGGATAAATATAGAAACTTTTCACCTCTTCAACTCCAAAGTCAAATTGATCATAGTCATGGTCTACTCAATTTTTTAATGGCAGTCACAAGCAGCATTCCAAATTTTTTATTATAAATTATTTCTGAACCATGTTTTTGAAAGTAAGACCCATGGAACACCTTGGAATTGGAATTGCCTATCATATTGGTAAATATATTTTTTGGGAAATAAGCACTCTCATCTGTACATGGCCAGTGGCTATGCAAAATTGCAAAGTTCGTATTGCAGGGAATTTGACAATATTGACCAAATTACATGTGGTTCCACTCTTTATCCAGAAATACTGTTTCCAGGAATTTATTCCAAAGATACAAAAGATCTGGAGTGAAGCATTATTTGTAATGGCAAATAATATACAAAATATCCTTCAATAGAGTACTGATTGAATGAAGTATGGGCTGGGAAGTCATAAGAAGAAATGAAGAAACTTATGGATACTAATGGATTTATCTCCAGAACATAGTAAATAAGAAAAAACAAGATGCAAATAGTGTTCCTGAATGCGACCTTTTCTGTAGAGAAGGGAGGGATAATATCAATATATATTTGTAATTCTTTATAATTTAACATAGAAATGATGGAAGGATAAACCAAAAATTAACAAAAATAATTACATATTGAGGGAAGAAAGGAACAGGATGAAGAAGAAAGGGATCCATCTTTAGCTGTATCTTGTTATATACTTTTTTACCTTGAAATCATGTCAATGTTATCTAATTTTTAAAAATTATTTTAAAAGAATATTTAAAAAATGGTTGCTATAAAACTGAATACACGCTGAAACAGATGCACCTGTTGATCATGTTGGTAGCATATGCACACACTAAAAAGGAATGACCTAAATGGCTTTAAAGCAAGTATTTGACTGTGTATTTCTAATGGCATATATTCAAAGGTTAAGCCACAAGAAAATCTTACCATGGATCCAGTGGACTTATTATTAGTACTGGTATTTTTATTTTGATACTATTATTGTACAACTGTTATACTGTAGTGTAAAGCAAATGAGTAATTACATTTGTTTTTAAAGAAATAATATTTCAGCATGAGAGAAAAAATGTAACTATAAAATGTTTAAAAATAATATCAAACTGTCATCTTAATTTGATTTGAAAATACTGACATGTAATAATGATTAATTATACTCTAATAAACACACATATTTTCTAACTCTACTGAAAAAAATCCAAAGTAATGATAATACACTAGTAAGTAGCTCCTCTAGTATCAATGCTGTGGCTTCTAACTGCTATTCCTCACTAGAAGGAAAGGACTCCATGGAGAAAATTACTGATTCTTAATGTAAGGTAAAAAATGTTTAAGAGGAGCATAGGGCATATTTATATTCAAAAAATGAAGAACAGCATCATACCTTACTGGCACCAACTTGAAGCGATTCTCAATGGCATTCAATAGAACAATTTGAGCATCCAAAGATAAACACCTTTAAAGGATGGATAAATACACAGATAAATATGTGTAGGTGTGTGGTTGCCAAGGTAAAAATTGAATACTGATCACACTGAAAATTGATAACTGAAGCAAAAGAATCATGTATTATCCTGTTTTTTTATATAAACTCTATTACAAGATTACCAAGTAGTTAATGGTGATAAGTTTTGTGGGCCTTTTTAAGATTTCATTTTCAAGGAATCTTTACACCCAATCTGGGGCTCAAACTCACAACCCCAAGGTCAAGAGTCACGTGCTCCACTGACTGAACCAGCGAAGCATTGCAAAAAGGTTGGTTTTTTTTTTTTTGCAAAAAGTTTTTTAATAATTCCAGCTAGTAAATACATAAGAAGTTATAGAATGAGACCCCATTTTGCAACTTTTATTGAAATAATCTATACAAATAATGATTATCAATGAGTAGTCAAATTCTAAAATGAAAATTGACGTAGACAGGGATCCCTGGGTGGCGCAACGGTTTGGCACCTGCCTTTGGCCCGGGGCGCGATCCTGGAGACCCAGGATCGAATCCCACGTTGGGCTCCCTGCTTGGAACCTGCTTCTCCCTCTGCCTGTGTCTCTGCCTCTCTCTCTCTCTCTCTCTCTGTGTGTGTGTGACTATCATAAATAAATAAAAAATTTAAAAAAAGATTAATCTTAATCAGAAAAATGTTTAAAAAAAAAGAAAGAAAATTCATGTAGACATTTACAATGATCAACCTGCCAACCATGTTCCCATTGATAAATCTTAACACACTGAAAGTGCAAAATCAAGAGAGATTCTGCTGCTTCATGTAATACAATAGGAAATTCTCAGTATCACCTGTGAAGTATTCTTGTCAAAAAATTGAACATAAACCTAGAAATCCCTAGAAAAAAATGTCCACTTATAGGAAGTAAATGGAACAGAAGAAATATTGAGGATAGAAGAACACTTAAATGACATGAACATGAAGAAGTAATCAGTCAAACATGGAATGTAGGACTTTCTTCAAAATGACTAAACTGATTTCTCCAACAAATCAATGGCATGAAAAGAAAGTAGTGGTAGGGAAGATTGTTATAGAATAAGAGCCTAAAGAGCCTGAATAACCAAATGCAATGAGAAGACCTATGAAATTGAATGGAAAATAATGGCATCTATTTTCACTACATCTAACTAAAATTTAGCATTTCTTTCAATTATGAAAATAGGCAACAAACCATACCAGTATTCATAGTACACATCACTTCATCACAACTAATAATCAGCTCTTTTGGATATATTTGTATCACATTATAGTCATTGTATTTATCTCATGATAATGTTTAAATTCACCATAACTTTGAAATTATAATGGCTATGAGACCTAATGTTATTTAATGCATTAAGAAGCACATATATTAATATATCACAAATTTGTTTTTAAGTATTCTGATAAGAATTTTTCAATATAATTAGTTTCTTTTGCAATCTTATGTATTTATTTTATGCATTTAAAAACTCTACTAAGAAAAGGTTGCTACAGCTCATCAGAATGCACATAGCTACACATAGGCACATGGCTACATAAACACACACACGTGCATACATGTTCATAACCCCTCCAAAACTATCTGTACTCACCAACCACCAGGAAAAACATCACATATGCCCAGGAGTATGGAAGTTGCTGCGAAAAGACCACTTCTCCATATTACATAATTGAATTGGAATGTTTATCAATACAATTTTCCTTAATACCAAATGCCAGTTCCAACAAACAGAAAACTCCATTCTCTTAACTTCTGTATCTCAAACTTCAAACCAAGTAAATATCATTAAATGAACAATGTCACACATACACATCTAGGGACACCCCAATTTGCCCTTTTTACTGGGTCAGTTCAGTCTATACTCGGATTATTATTTCATCTATCCTTGCATCCTGGAGCTTCCCAATTTCTCTTGCTTGTCACTGCCCTACTGCCCATTCTCAGTTCTCTTTCCTTATTCTGCACCAACTATAGGGATTTGCTCTTAGGGTCAACCATAGCTCTAGTATTTATGAGCTTTAGACTTTAGATAAGTTACTCAAACTTTCTCAGCTTTAGTTACATGATCTTTAAAGCAGCAGTGAGAAAAGCTTAGCTCATGCATTTGCTAGGATTACTGTCTAAGTTAAAGGAGAGTATACAGTAATATACAATATGTAGATATCTTGATTAACAGCTTAAATCCTAGAGCCACTTTAGGCTCAAGTTTTAGTTCTAACAATTACTAGCTAAGTAATAGGACAAAGTACTTCACCTCGCTCTGCTGAAGTTTTTCATCTACAAAACAGGAGTAGAAATGGCATCTGCCTCAGGGGGTTTTGAAAGGTCAACTCAGCTACTCATGTAAAGATTTTTGATCAGCAGTGAGCATATCCCTCTTGGTATGTAAGCTGTTGTTTTACATATATATAGTTCTTAGCATTGGCATGCACTAAAAGTGCTTGATTTTTATTAATAATAAATAGAAAATCCTTAAATTATTTTGGAAATTCATCAAGGACAAGAGATATTAAACACTAAAAATTAGGTGATTTACCAGATTTTTTAATTTAAGTTATGGTTAAAAATTTGTTAAAGAGGAAACTGCCAGAACCATGAAACAAAAATGGAAGAGTCTATGGTCTGCATGGTCCCAGACATTTGTTCATGGCTTTGTGATGTATTTATATGGAACTATTCATATAAATTGTTTTGGCCTTGACTTTTTTTCTACAGAGCTATAAGGCCAATAACCACCCATTGAAAGTCATTCAACAAAATTACCGTGGCTGGCACTACCATGTAATGGCAAGGCATGTGATTAGCCTACAGGTGGCCTGGAGTTTAGTCTAGCTCTCTATTGGCTGTGGTAACCTGGATGTGCCATTTAACCTCTACGAGTTTTCATCTATAAAACAGGTAACATGTGCCCCTGTCTGTTTCAAGGAGTTGGAAGGAAGATTACAGTTATAACATGACCATAAAGTGGCAAACATTAATGAGAATCAGATACCATCCCATCTGCCATGACCTGCTAAAGGAATCCAAGAACCAAGTGAGAGAAGCTACAAATGGATTATAATTGTTTTCTTTCAAAACTTTGAACCTTCCAGTTCTACGGGTATTTTAAGCTATTTCTAGTTTATCAAAAATTTCAATTACTGAACTTTGGGGGCCAGCACAGTTGAGAGAAAGAGTTTATTTAATAGATAGCTTGAGTTACCCAAAGTCATAAGATAATTGTTTTTTGACCCAACAATATTTAGTGATGAATAACCATCCTACACATAACCAAATGTGCAACTCTATATGTGGTGACATTTAGAAAGGTATCTTCGGGATCCCTGGGTGGCGCAGTGGTTTAGCGCCTGCCCTTGGCCCAGGGCGCGATCCTGGAGACCCGGGATCAAATCCCACGTCGGGCTCCCGGTGCATGGAGCCTGGTTCTCCCTCTGCCTGTGTCTCTGCCTCTCTCTCTCTCTCTCTGTGTGTGTGTGTGACTATCATAAATAAATAAAAATTTAAAAAAAAAAAAAAAAAAAAAGAAAGGTATCTTCAAGTGTTCTTCCTCTTTGCTAACCACAGCATGAGAATTTTTCTCCCAAACAGAAAGTCTCAGTCTTTGGATTATAAGAGCCTGGAGTTATATTTTTACTGGAAGTAATTTTAAATCAAGAAAGTGGAAAAGAAAAGTTTATTGGGATGCCTGGGTGGCTCAGTCTTTGAGCATCTATCTGCCTTTGGCTCAGAGCATGATCCAGGGTCCTGAGATCAAGTCCCTCATCAGGCTCCTCAGGGAGCTGCTTCTCCCTCTGCCTATGTTTCTCTCTGTGTCTCTCATAAATAAATAAATAAAATATAAAAAAAAGAAAAAGAAAAAAGTTTACTTACCTTTTTTTTTTTTAAGTGGAAAGTAAGAATCCTGGGAAGAGAAGTCAAAGGAACTTCCATTAGTCCATTTATATTAATTGATGGGATTAGTTCATTATCAGTAAGGGAAGCCTAGAATCTATTAATGAGAGAGAAGAAATTGGAGAGTCGACATCAAATAGTGAAAAGCACAAAAGAGAAAAAGCAAAGACAAACTTGTCTCTCACACATTTACAAAAGAATATCTTAATCATCTGAAGTGGGAAATGGAATTTGTCCACAAATGTAGTGATACTTTCATTGATAACTTCCTGAGAATGCACTTCGTTGTCCTAAGTCCTGCCTGGATAACAGTGGAGTTCAGAATAGAAGAGAGAAGTTCAGAAATCCAGCACCAAACAGCAGGGCTCAGATCTGAACCAAAGTTGAGCCACACTCCATGACTTAAACAGGGCTGCTAGTGTGTGGGTAGGAAGAAAACTGTGATTTTACTACTTCATAGCATTGTCTTTCCTTTTCTAATTCAAGCTGGAAAGAAAAAGCCCTGAGAACACTGAGTCCTTGGTTACATAGACAGGAACATATGACCAAACATGAGGACAGACATGATAGCTTCTCTAAAGGAATTATAGGTCCGATAGGATAGGGACATTAAAAATCAAGTAAGTATAGCATATACAGCTGCTTCTGTGGGTAAACCAATCACATTTGTTTTTTCATCTGAGCTAGACTCTACTAGGGCCCTTGAGAACAGTGGCCCACCTGTTGATTATATACTTTCTACTCAGAGTATTACTTTTCATATGGATAATGAAACATGTCTGTGTACATAATACAAATGAAGTAAAGGTGCTTGAATGTTAGTCACTTTTCGATTACATTAACTGGGATATGCAATTAGTTAGAATTCATGCATTAATTAGGAAACTTCATACGAAAAAAATTCTGTACATTAAAAAGTCTGTCCAGCTCTTATATATCTATAGCACCCATATTTTTTATCAAAAATGAGACACACATAAAACAAATATGTCTCTATAGGGAAAATAAGGTAGAATATTTAAAATCCAGACACAATGGAAAAAAATCTTAGACACGAGAAAATCTTTGACTTGATTTATGCTCATTGTGAAAGTAGGAAATGGTCAGGAACATTAACTATACATTTATTCACAGCACATATTTTATTAAAATTTTAAAGATGTGCTAAGGTCAAATTCAGTGTGTTTTCAAAAAGGAATTTTTAAAAACTGCATTATTCATTGAAATTCAGGAATATGTCCAGAAATGCTATTTACATATATGGTATTACATTTATACAAGTTTTAACTAAGTTTTTTAAAAAATAGAATGATGGGTGAGTTGCAATAAGGGTCTTTGTTCAAATCTTCTGTTAAAATTCCCATAACTATTTAGCTCATATATATATATTTTTTTGGGTAGTAAAAAACTGTAGGTACACATATATTATCAAGAGGTATACTTAAAATCTCCAGCTGTATTTACATATTATAATTATTTATTTCTATTTACTTCATATATTCAAGGGAAGGAACACATGTGTAAAAAGAAATTTATGCTATGATCATGTTAATTAGTTGCAATAAGCTTTCTAATTCCTTAGGATAAAGAATTGTATGGTTTGCAAACTTTGCAGATTATGTTAAATCACTGTTTAATATGAAAGCCTAAGGACAAATTGGATCCATCCCCAAAAGTTTATTAAAATAATTTATCTTAAAATTCCAATTAAAATAAAAATTTAATATCTTAAATATTTACAGTGGTATATATTTACTAACTTGATTATAATCACCCCTTTCTGACAATCTCATCAACAGATTATGCTGATTATATAAAGCTCCATATTTTTTGTCGGAGATAGCAGTGAATTGCTATTTTAAGCATATGTAAACAGAAATCCTAATATGCTCTGTCTCTCATTTTTCACATTGACATATAGATCAGAAACATCCATCACTTTCTAGGGTTCAACATATTTAAGTAGGAAAACCTGCTTGTGAGAGCATTCTGGATATTAAATCTAAATAAGAAAGATATTGAAATGGAATATTCAGGAGCCAGTCTAATGAGGAAAATCACTGGGTCTCATAATACAACAGACATTGGGAAAGAAGGTCAGAGCTAAATCAGTAATTGCTCCAAACTTTCTCTTTAATATACCTGTGATTTGGTGATAGAAAATGAGAAAGCAGACAGGTGACAGCTTCCTATTTATCATGTGCATATGAATGATATAATCAATTTGAGATATATTTTTTCTGTCTTTTCCAGACCCTTACAAAACACAAAAATCTTCTTCATCAAATTTATATATAGCTTCCATTATAAATATTTCCTAAGGGTATGTCTTCTGCTCACAAAACAAATTTCTGAAAGGTACATTTAAGAGAATTTATTGAGCCAATAAATATTTACTGAGCACTTACTATGGGCCAGATGCTACCTACATAACTGTGAGCAAGACAGACACAAATCCTGCCCTCACAGACCAAGCAGGGTGGAAAGTACCATGAATAAGGACTTCCAGGGACAGCAGAAAGGCATGAGAGACTCACCCCATCCAAAAGGCTCAACTCTGTCCAATAACACTCAGGGGGATCAACTGGGTTATGGTGAAATGAAATCAACATATTTCTAGACAGGCTCAAAGTTTTCTCTCTTCCTTGTTATTTTCCTACTACCTTTACGTTTGTTATAAAAGTAGGCTAAAGCTGTCGATATTGTTTGTATATTGGTTGAATTCTCTCCAAAAAAAATAGTCTTAATTATTTTAGTAATAAAAGAAAAGGACTTTGACAGAATATAAACTGTCAATCTTTTTCAAGTCCTAGCTCAAAAAGGTGCCATTTTACTAACATAAATTACAAATCCCATTCCAACAGATATCCAATGCAGGGAAAAAAGGTAGCAGAATAGACATAATGAAACATGATTAGGAGGATGTACAAATGCATGTCTCAAGCAGCTCATATTGGCTGATACTGACCTGATAAGGAGACACTACTGAGCACAAGAGACAAACCGCAAAATCCAACTTTTAGCAAAGAATCCACTACAACTGCTCTTTTATTTTTTTAAATACTCTTTTTTCTGAAGTCTATGCTCAGTTACCCTCATACCTTCTAAGGAGCGAGCATAACCAGATGAAAAGTACATGGATCTGGGAGTCATGGATAAGTGCAGCAAGAGAGAAAGAGCTTGAACTGCTGAGAGGACGACAAGCACTTAGACTCCCTGAGAGAACTGTCTCACAAGTCTCCCATTCAACAGGTTTTACTTTACTTCTCCAAACTCAGCAAAGTCCCTTCTAGTTCTCTCTTTCAATATACTGCCTACCTTTCTCAGGCCAGTTAATTTTTCTTAAGGAATCATTTATTCCACTCCCAAGGCATAGAGATCAATAATAAATTTTGCTGAGCTCCTACCAAACTTTGGCCAACAATCCGGATGAGTCAAATCCGTTTTTCTGAGTCAAACCATCCACAGAGCTCATCTGGGGACATTCTCGAAAGAATATATAACAGGAAGTCAAATGCTTTTTTTTTTTTAAAGTCAAAAGGTATTTGGTGTACTTGGTGACACCAGGAACAAGAAACTAGGAGAAAATTAAGCCTATTTAGCAAGATTCCTCCCCCCCCCCCAAAGCCACCTTGCAGCTTACTCATTTTGTCGTCTAAATGTTTACAAACATTTTGATTCATTTTAGTGGGAAGATAACACTTGACAAGTCAAACAAATATTTACTTTCACCTGCAAGGTAACTAATCTTAAAAACTAGTTAGGGCCATAATATTCCTAACTTGTAATGTTGGGAGTTACTAATGTTCAAGTGAAAAGTTTACTTGGCTTTCTGCCATTTAGAGTTGTTAATTCTGATCATTAAAGATACAGCTGACTCTTGAACAACACAGGGTTTAGGGTTCCAGCCCCACACACAGTTTATAATCCAGGTATAACTTTTGACTTCCCCAAAGCTTCACTACTTACAGCCTATGGGTGACTGGATGCCTTACCGATCACATAAACAGTCGATTAACATATATTTTGTATGTTAAACGTACTATATATAGTATTCTTACAACAAAGTAAGGTAGAGAAAATAAAATGTTAGGAAAATAATAAGGAAAAGAAAATACATTTAAAGCACTGTACCATATTTATCGGAAAAAATCCACATATAATCCTTAATGCTATACATGTTGTTCAAGGATGTCCCTCCGGTCTTTTGCTGTCAGTCACTGCCTCCTTTGTCTACCCAAATCCTCACCCGGGAGACTTAATTGCTCCATCTACCTCAGGATAGTCGATGTTTGAGAATTTCCTTCCATCACAGTGACCAATTATTCCATGCCCTGCTGCTCATTCCTAGCAGGTAGTAGCAAGAGACACTTTGCTAAATGAATTCTTGCCAAATCATGAGTGAGTCTGAATGAGTATGTGTGTTATTTCTTTCAAGAATGTTTCACCTTACATGAAAAAAAGGACTAGCCCCAAAGTATAACCCCAGTGACAGTCCAAAACACATCCCCCTCCCATTTTCACCCATACCATACATTGCACTGTCCTCCTCAATAAAGGGGCCAATCAAAAAATGCTTTCATTTTTAATACATGAATTATGAGAGTAAAAATTGAAATAACCAAATATCCAACACAGGGGAATAGCTGAATAAATTATGGTACATTAATATGAGAGACAATTTTACTGTTAAGATCATATTGGTGAACATTTGTCAATAATATGGGGAAATATTTATAATACAACTGTAGCAAAATACGGGATGTGAAACATTTTACAACATCCCAAATTTATAAATTTGTATGAGATTGTCTTTGAATGTACATTTTTTAAAAAAATTTTATTTATTTATTAATGAGAGACCCAGAGAGGAAGAGACATAGGCAGAAGGAGAAGCAGTCTCCCTGCAAGGAGCCTGATGTGGGAATTCATCCCAGCACCCGGGATCATAATCTGAGCCGAAGGTAGATGCTCAACGACTGAGCCACCCACACATCCCTGAATGTACATTTCTAAAAATATATAAATATATTTCTAACTACAAAAATAGAAAGAAGACTTTCATTGAGAAGTTACTTTGTTTTCGTATTTCTTTTACAACCTCTGGTTAGAAGTCTTAGGGGCAGTATAACTGCCAGTATAGGTAAGTTGCAACTGGAATTGAAAAAATCCTAGTTAAAAAATTAGGATTCAATAAAGGTTTTTACATCAGTGACCTTTGGCCAGAAAGTATAAAGGCAAAGACTTTGAAAAGGTGGACTTAACCAGGTAAAGAGAAAGTTGCAAAGGAAAAAAGTAAGGATATTCTCTAGTCTGGTGGAAGATCTAACAGTATTCAGGGTTTTACAGAAAGAAATTGCCATTGGCAGCTTTATTAATTAGGTGCTTTATAAGTTCGAGTGAGAACTTGATACTTCAGGGGACATTGTTCAGTGAAATTTCGCACAAGGGTAGGGACTTGTTAGTAAATCAAAGCTGTGGCAATTCACACATAGATGTGAAAGTCAAGTCTGTCACTGTTTAATGAGGAGAAAGCAGAATTACAATAAACTGAGAAGACCTCAACTCAAACAAAAGATATTAGTTTAGCTAAGCAAATACAGACACCACAGAAGCTGAATCTAGCAGTCAAAAGAACCTATGTTTTGTTGGAAAAGCTGGAAATTCATCCCAAAGCATGCTAGGGTTTTAAGTTGCTGGTCTTGTAGAGCTTTCTTTTTTCCATAAGGTTTAATGTATCATATCTGAATGCTTCCAGAGAATTGGTTATCACAATACTTGAAAAAATATTTGTGTAATTTTTTAAAACAAAAGTCTATTATTAGGTTTTATCATTTATATACACATGTGGCTATACATAGATATATATAGTGCAAGGAAAAAATCATAAAAAGAAAGGCGATTTGGAAGGACAAGATTTTTCCAGACCTTGTTAAAGATAGTAAGTTATACATGGATCTTCAATCTTCCAACTAAACTTCACAATGTGGTTACTAAGTTCTTCAAAAATCCAAGTGGAAATTTCATAGGGATTGCATTAACTTATAGTTTAACTTGGGGGGAAGGTACATTTTGTGTACACACGGGTTTTTATAGCAGTTTTATTAATAATTGCCCAAATTTGGAAACTACTAATGCCCTTCAATTAATTAATGGATGAATAACCTATAGCACATCCATACAATGGAAGGTCATTCAATGCTAAAAAGAAATGAGCTACCAAGCCACAAAAACCTGGAGAAATCTTAAATACATATTTCTTAGTGAAAGAAGCCAGTCTGAAATGGCCACATACTACATGATTCCTACTATATGACATTCTGGAAAAGGCAAAACTATGAAAATTGGAAAAGTGACCAGTGGTTGCCAGGGGTTTGGGAAAAGAGAAGGATAAATAGGTAGAGCACGGAGGACTTTTTAGGGCCTTGAAGCTATTCTGGATGATATACTCTAATGACAGATACATGTCATTAAACATTTGTCAAGGGGTGGCTCAGCGGTTGAGCATCTGCCTTTGGCTCAGAGCATGATCCCGGGGTCCTGGGATTGAGTCCCACATCAGGTTCCCTTCAGGGAGGTTACTTCTCCCTTTGCCTATGTCTCTGCCTCTCTCTCTCTCTCTCTCTCTCTCTCTCTCTCTCTCTGTCTTTCATGAATAAATAAATAAAATCTTTTAAAAAAAATTTGTCAAAACCCAGAAAACTCAATACAAACAGGGAGCCATAGTGTAAACAGTAGACTTTGACTTATAATAATGTGTCAGTGTAGGCTTCATGGATTGTATCAAATGCACCACTCTGGTGTGAGATGCTGATGGCGGGCTTACTGTGTGGAGCTGAGAGGAGGGACAGAAATATGTGGGAACGTTCTGTACTTTCTGCTAATTTTGCTGTGAGCCTAAAACTGTTCTAAAAAAGAAAATCTATTAATTAAAAAAGAAAAAGCAATGGGCTGACCTACAAAACTCTAAAGCCTGGAAAGTATACAGAACATGGTGCGCGCATGGACACACTGGCTAACACACCCATCCACAAAGGGCTCTGACAGCAACATAAAATACACTTGTACCAGAGACTGAAGGCAAATCAGCAGACAGTAAAAAACGTGTACCAAGGTTTCATTCTTAATATCATCAAATACTATATATCTACACAAAACCAATAACACCCACAAAAAATATTTAATGTGTGAACAAACTATAAATAAAAAACAGAAATAAATTGAGGAAGGGAAAGAGCAAAGCAGATTAAATTCAATTCATAAAATCAATATCTATCATACAGAAGAGGTGACAATGCTTTTGCATTTTAATGTTGATTTTTGTTGGGGTGTCCTACTGATCTCTGTTGATTGAGGAAAATATCAGACAGGAATAGAAATATCTGTTGGCAAAAAAAAAAAATAGATCCATTTTCCTCAACTCAGGACATTTTAAAAATAAAGATGAAGGGGCTTTTTCTTACATGAAAAGGTAAATTTTGTTTTCTCTGTGACACTGTTGACAGCCTTTATTTTTCATGAGTTTCACTTGATTCAGCTACACCAAAGAAGGCTCCTGAGCTCGGCTTTTCCAACTTTTCTTTTCTAGAAAAAGGAAAGTACATGCTGATTCTTAGTCATAGCTTTGAATTCACACTTATATTCTTCTTGTATATATCCCTTGGAGTATATAGGAAAGTTTTCTATTTCTTTGGGAAAAAAGAAAAATCTGTTAACTGTTTTCTAAGCCAGAACCATCAAATAGGCAGCAAAGCTATATTAAAAGCAGAAGAGGACAAAAGAGAGACAAATAAAAAAGATAAAAATCAATTAAAGAAATTCTAAATAAAAATGTGGAACATAAAAGTAGTCAATGTAATTTCAACAAGCATTTTATTCAAGGCTTAAAAAAGAAAAGAAGAAAGAAAGAAAAGCCTTTGACCAGCCAATCTAGACAGAAAAATGTGCTCTGGCACTAAAGGATAAAAGAAGCAATTGTCATTGCTTTGGGAATTTAAGGAACTTTTAAGATTTTTGAACCAATACAAGTCAGGTCTTTGAAATTAACAAGGGCTTATCGAGGCCACAGAAGAGACTAGAGACTACTGCACTGAAGAAGACGCATAAAGAACAAGCTTATTCACTCAGCAAATGACTTTTGGAGCATCTCCCATGTATCAGGCCCTTAGAGTTGATCACTGAACAGAAGACACCCCTACACCCCCCCCCCAAAAAATAATCCCTGCCATGGTAAAGGTTATGTTCTATTTGGAAGAAGGCAGAAAATGAATATTAAAAATAATAGTTATACGTCAGAAGTTGAAGCTATAGGAAAAAATGGAATAGGATAAGGACAATGGAGGCACAGGTATTGGGATAGGAAGAGATAGTTACAATTTACATAAGTGTCTCCATGGCAGGCCTCCTTAGAAGGGGACCTTGGGTTTGGGGGTGGTTTCCTCCAATTTGTTTTTATTATAGTAAAATACACATAACATAAAATTTACTATATTAATTATTTTTAAGCATACACTTTAGTGGTATTAAGTACATTTATATTGTGCAACCATCACCACCATCCATCTTTAAAACATTTCTTCTTGCAAAACTAAAATTCTGCAACCATTAAAGACTGCCATGATTCCCACCTCCCAGCACCTGGCTAAAACCATTCCATTTCCTTTCTTTCTTTTCTTCTTCTTTTTTTTTCTTGAAAATGTGGTGTACATACAATAGAATATTATTCACTCTTAAAAGGGAAGGAAATTTTACCATCAGAATGAGCCTAGAGGTCACCACACCAAGTGACACAAGCCAGACAGAAAGATAAACATCATACATTCCCCATAGATGTGGAATCTAAATTTAAAAAAAAAAAAAAAAGTCAAACTCAGAATGAGAATAGAATGGTGCTAACCATAGGATGGAATGTGGGAGAAAAGGAAAGATTAAGAATTGTATCTCTGTGTGGTGATTGATGAAGAAGGAAATATTTGAACACAGATCTGAAGCAAGGAGGGAGGGAGCCCTTGTAAACAGCCCATGCAAAGGTGTGAGGTTAGAGCATGCCTGATATTTATCAGGAGGGTCCCAGGTCAGGAAGTTTGCAATTATTGGGAAGCCCAGAATATGCACCCTGAAGACAAGAGATCCACCAAGAGCTAAATATAAAACCAAAACTGATCAAGTCTCAAAAAGAATGAAATACAGTAACTCTCAGAGGATTTCTGAACACACTGGGGAAGAAATGAGAATTTAAATGGACCCTAAAGTGTTTCTAAGGTGTTTTTCCCCGCCTTGGGAATAAAATCAATGCTCAGAAGCATTTACAAAAACCTACAAAGCACTTACAAAGATGAGAGATCACATTATAACCAAATGTTTAAAAACAAGACTGTTGGGTAACTCTCAAATCTCTTGCATTCTAAAATTCTAAAACAGCACTCTGTAGGCAGCATCCTCTAGTGATTGGCCTAGCCATCTCTTCCAGAAAACGGAATCTATTTCACTGTTCTTTTCCACTCTTCCTTGTCATGGCTTAATCCACTGAAAAGTAGCTTAACTCCCACAGTTCCATGAAAACAGTTCTGTGATCTTGTTTGCATACCCAATGTACTAATTTTGGTTATTTTATTTGCTTAACTTTTATATCATTAAACATAGCCAGTTTGCAATTTCCTTCTTCCTTGGTTTGTCTCCTGTTTTGCTCCTCTTGGCATATTCTTCTTTCTTCCCTCATCAGCTCCATAAATACTGGGCTGTGTTCTCAGCTCTGTTTTCCTCAGTATTCATGGTCTTGAACACCTCTTCTCCAATTCTTTCTTAAGGCCACTCAAATCAGGGTTTCACTCTACTGTTCCACCTAACTTACATGGTAACCAACAGTTCAATTTCCCCCCAACAACCTGAGTTTGCTCCAGTTGTCACAACTTAACAATGATTATGCTCTTTTTCATTTTCACATGTATTATCCCTCATTGGACAAGAAAATATATGATCTCCCTATCTGTGACTCCCATTGTGGTCATTTCTTAGTATTTCAGTTCTCCTACTATTCTCCAAAGCTCCCTAAAGAACCACAAAAATTCACAAGGCCTCACAAAATTGTAAAATTTCAAGGGAAACATGTCTGTCAAATACAGCATAAACTACCAACTTAAGTTAGTTCACAGTTTCAAGGTTAGATTACACTGCATTCCTTTCAATGATGTCATATCTTTGCAAAGCTGGGTTTTGGGTGTTTGCTATGATAAAAGGTAAAAAGAAGGGTAACTGGGTCGCTTTGCTGGTTAACTTTCCAACTCTTGATTTCCAACTCAAGTCATGATCTCAGAGTCCTCAGATCAAATCCCACATCAGGTCTGGGCTGGGCAGGGAGCCTACTTAAGATTCTCTCCCTCTCTCTCTGTCCCTTCCCCTGCCTTGTGTGTACCCTCTCTCAAAAGAAAAGAAAGAAAAGAAAAAAAAAAAAGAAAAGACTACAAAAATCAACATGGAACGGGACTTTCAAGGGTGGCCAAAAAGATTTCAAGTTTCAAAAGTTGTGCAGTGCCCAACAGGTATACACATACCATTAGAAAGTAATTATGGTTATTTAAGAATGAATTTAAACACTAGTTTTTGTTCTTTTGTGTGTGATAGGTTTTCAAATGCCTACTAAGCTAACAGGACACAAATATTTATTAAGTTGTCTGGGTAAACCTGCTTAATAAACAAAACTGTTAGGCACTTCTTTTGGCCTAGCACAGCCATAAAAAATGTACTGAGACACTATGGATGATGTGAACCGAGGAAGTCTGGAAGCCTCTATTTCTGCTCTTATAGTAACTGACCCATCATCAGCATTTGACATATTCAATCACTTCCTCTTCCTTTTTATGCTTCACTCAACTTCCAGGACCCACACTTTCTTGGTTTTCCTTTTATCTCACTGGTCACAGCTTCTCAATCTCCTTTACGATTTTATACTTCTCCTTGAACTCTTGCTCTTAGGGCACCCGAGGACTCATACCTTGGCCCTCTTTGTTTTTCAACCCATAATTTCTCCTTTAGCGGCCTTCTCCAATCTCCTGGCTTTAAATATCATCTATGGGGGCACCTGGGTGTCTCAGTTGATTGTCTAGCTCTTAATTTTGGCCCAGGTCATGATCTCAGGGTCATGAAAGTCAGCCCTTCTGGCTCTGCACAGAGCGTGGAGCCTGCTTAAGAGTTACCTCTCTCTCTTTCTCCCTTTGTCCTTCCCCCACTCATGTTCTCTTCTCTCTCAAAATAAATACAAGTAAATAAATACCATCTATATATTGATAATTTTCAAATTCATAACTACAGTACAGACTTCTTCCCTGACTCCAAACTCAAACAATCCAACTACCTTCAACTATATTTGCAATTTGCATTTGGGTGTGGAATGCACACTTCAAACTTACCAAGTCCAAAAAATTCCTTATCTCTCCCTACCTCCTGCCCCAACACACACAAAAGTAACCCCCAAATGAAAAACAAAAATAAAAATCCTGTTCCATTTCAGTCATGGTAGCTCCACTCTCTTTGATGCTAATGCTGTTTAAACTTGGGGTCATCTTTGATCCCTCTCTTTTTCTTAAACATTACCAATCCAGCAAAAAATTCTGTTGGCTTTGCCTTCAAGATATACTAAAAATTCAATGACTTCAAACTCTGAAATAACCTCCTAATTAGTTTTCTGGCTTCAACACTTGCCCTGTTACAATACTTACCTCAACAAAGCAGCCAGAGTGATCCTTTTAAGATGTTAAATCAGATCATTGCTCTCTACTTAAAATCCCCAATGACATTACATTTGACTTAGAGTCAAAGTCCTTGGCCAACTTAGGACTTTGATCTGAACGTCTTCCTCAGCCCAAATACTCTAGCTTCATCTGCTATCATTCTTACTCACTCTACTCAAGCCACATTGGCCTACGTAGTGATCTTTGAACATATTCCTGCCTTAAACTCTTGCACCACCTGTTCCTTCTGCTTGGGATGCTCTTCATCCATATAAGCACTTGCTGTCTCTCCACTCCTTCAGATCACTTTTATCTGCCTATCCTGTAAAAATACAATCTGCACCTTACCCCAGCTCAGCATTCCCAATCCTACTTACCCAGGTCTACTTTATATTTTTTCCATATCATCTATTATCTTCTAACATTTTACAGATTTACTTTCATAACATATTATTATACTGTTTCTCTTGAATATCTAGAGGCTCGGGGATCACTGTTTTGTTTATTTTATTTCTAAGTACATGAAGAAATTCTTGGAATATGTAAATTATTCACCAATTATTCATTGAATGAATGAATGAATCAGCATATTTTTTTAATGAATCAGCATATTAACTTGGGAGCCATATCATCCTTTTTCAAAGCTTTAGATACTATATATGTGCCCCAATGACTCCCAAATTTGTATCTCTAAACCAGAATTCTCCCCAGACTCAAACAGATATATTCATCTGCTTCCTAGAGACCTTCCTTTAGTTTTTCCAAAAGACCTTCAGATTGATTCAAACGTTTCAGAAAGGAACCTCTTGACACCACAAATCATCAGGGAAATGCAAACCAAAACCACAATGCAATCATTTCACACCTGTTTGAAAGATTATTACCAAAAGACAAGAAATAGCAACCACTGGCAAGCAGGTGGGCAAAAGGGAACTCTCATGTACTGTTGGTGGGAATGCAAATGGGTATTAGCCACCATGGAAAACAGTATGGAGCTTCCTAAAAAATTAAAAATAGAATTACCATATGATCCAGCCATTCCACTTGTGGGTATTTAACTGAAGAAAACAAAAGTACTAACTTGAAAAGATATATACATCCCTGTGTTCACTGCAGCATTATTTAAAATAGCCAAGATATGGAAATAACATAAGTGTTCATCAATGGATGAATGGATAAAGATGGTATGAGATACACACACAGATACACAGACACACACACACACAATGGACTATTATTCAACAAAAAAAAAAAAAAGGAAAAAAGAAAAGAAAATCTCATTATTTGCAACAACCTGTGTGGACCTGAGGGCATTAATTTAAGTGAAATAAGTCAGACAGAAACAACAAATATCATATGATCATATGTGGATCTCACTTACATGTGGAATCTAAAAACAAACAAACAAAACCTCCAAGCTTATAAATATAGGGAACAGATTGAAGATTACCAGAGGTGGTGGGTGGGCAGTTGTTGAAATAGGTGAAAGGAGTCAAAAGGCACAAACTGCCAGTTATAAAAGAAATAAGTCATGGGATATAAGGGACAGTAAAGAGACTATAGTTAATCATACCATGTTGCATATTTGAAAGTTCCTAGGAGAGTAGATCTTAAAAATCTTCATCACCAGAAAAAGAAAGTCATAACAGATGGTAATAGGTGTTAACTAGACCCTTTTACATGCTACTTCCTAAGGATAAATTCAATCTCAGTAAAAGTCTTTACTGTCACCTTTTCTACCTTCCCCTTTCCCTCCTAGCACCTTCTCTCTCTTCTCACTTTGGACTTCAAACACCCCAAATTGCCTTCAGCTTCCCAACAGCCAGTGCTCCCTGTCTTACCCCAGCACTCACTACATTATCAGTGTTGGATGCCCTTGCCCCTCTACAAAAGTCCCATTAGTCTTCCTATTATCAGCCCATCCTATATGGAGCATCCCTAGATTTCCCAAGGGTCAAATATTTGTTCTCTGTTGTTTTTTTTTGTTTTGTTTTGTTTTGTTTTTTTTGTTTTGTTTTTTTTTTGTTGTTTTTTTGTTTTGTTTTTAATATTTGTTCTTTGTATAAGACATCTCGTACTTGCCCTTTTAGAGACATTAACTATTATAATTGCCTATTTGCATATCTATTCCCACCGATTCCAGCCAGAAATGCCTTGAAGCTTGGGCTCATGTGTTACTGATCATTTGTACTCCCAGTGCCTAGCACAGAGCTGTCAGCCTCAGTACACGTCTCTCCATGACCAGATAAATAAATGACCAAATGAATGAATGAAGCCCATGGAGTTCACTCTGGAAATGTTCTCACTGACAAATGTTCTAGTAAATCTGCCAGTCCCTGATTCTGCTTTATTAAGAATAGAAAGCTAAGTAACATTAGTATAATTTCCAGTGTTTTTCAGTTTTTCCGTTTTTCACATCTTCATGTAATAACCTCATAGGACTGTTGAAGAACTATCTAAAAAAAATAAAATAAAAATAAAAATAAAAAATCCAAACCCTATATTTTTCCAAACTTCAGCTCAGTAAATTTTCAAATAATCACATCTACCAGTGAAAGGCAAGTAATTGGTGATAAAGTGAAAGACACTCCTAAAAAATTATAAATCTCAGGTTTAAAAAAAATAAATGCAATTCTGAGTATGCATTGGCTTAATATTTCCAAATCCATTTTGGAAAGACCTAGGCATATAGTGTTAAGCATGCATCACTGATTTTGAACTTAATACACATTAAAGAGCTTATTAAAAATGTGAGTTTCAGAGTGTTTATGTATCCAATCAAAAATTGTATGCATCACTGAGCATTCACTTAAAGTTTTAAAGTTGTAAGAAGGATTAAAAATGGCTAACTTGTAAATAAGAACTCTAAACAAAGTATAAAGAAAGTTTAAAGAAACATTTCAGGAGAGATCAAATTGATTACCAAACTAACATAAATACTAAAACAATAAAGAGAAAGTACAAATAAAAAATGATTACAAATGAGAAGACCGAATAACTGTGTGTAGTACAAATAGAGTAAAAGCATCTGGTTAAAATAAATAAGCTAATCCAATAATATATGTAAATATACAACATAGGAAATGTGTTAGAATGCTGAGACATACAGTGAACTCTCACACATTTCCATTGCCACAATCATGCCATTTCAAATGTGGTTTTTATACTAAAAGAAAATTTTACATATTAATTTTTTCGATGAATTTTTTCGATGAATGTCAGAAGGACAGACTCTGACCAATACTTTTTGTACTAGTCAGGGTATCATAAAAACAAACAGCCACCACCAAATTTCTGTGGCTTAAGAAATTAAAGTTTATTTCTCTCTTACACATCACTGTCCAAAGTAGGTCACAAATACATTGGAGTGTTTGCACATAATAGGCAATAGATATGTGTTAATAGATTGAATGAATAAACAGAAGGAAATGAGAAAGTAAAGAAGAAAGAAAGGAAGGAAGGTAGGTAAGTCCTGTTTGAATTTGCTCAAACTATGGAAAGTATCCTGGCTTCAGTCATCCCATCTGTAACATGGGACAATAGTGCCCCACCTCACCTGGTGGCTACAATGATTAAAGTGTAGTAATACATATACAGTGCACAACATAATAACCTATTATCTTAGATAAGAATTGATTCCTGGAATCCGGACATGTGGAGGCACAACTTAAATTTTCCTCTGCTATATAACATCTTGCCTTCTCCCATTTTTCTCTTGCTTGCCTCCTTCACTAATGTCATGCTTGGAGAGTTCCATTAAATCTAATCTCAGGTTCCAATCAGGAAGAAATTTGTATCATCTGATACTTCCTTCCTCACCAGGTGAGGGAAAATTGAACCAAAAAGAATGGAGATAGTATTTGAACTCAACCTTGAAAGAAAGGTATGGACAGCTAGCAGAATGGATTGAGTCATCAACTGCTGAGAGATTGGACAGTTTCAAATGCCTTAGTCCAATTGAGCTATTTTCTATACTGATAAAGCACAGGCTGGAGGCCTTAAACAACAAACATCTTTTTCTCACAATCCTGGAGCATCCGAAGTCCCAGATCAAGAGATCAGCAGATCCAGTGTCTGGTGAGGGCCTGCTTCCTTGTTCATAGATGACCATCTTCTCACTGTCCTCACATAGTAGAAGAGGCAAGGAGCTCTCTGGGGTCAGGACATCAATCCTATTCATGAGGGCTCTGACTTAATCACCTCCCAAAGGCTCCACCTCCAAATACCACCATATTGATGGTTAGGATTTAACCTATGAATTTGTGGGGTGGGGGCACAAACCATTCAGTTAATTGCAGCAAAAAGAAAAGAATATAGTAAGTGAGGGAAATTAGGCAAGAAAAAAATTTGAGACCAAATTACCATTAACAAAAATATTAAGATTAATGAGAAATTTATGCGTTTGATAACATTAGCATTTATTATTCTATAGACATTAGTATCTTACTAATTATAAGAGACACCTGGCAATAGTGTATGGTAGGATTGGCATGTGTTGTCAAAGTAGATTGAGTACTGGATTTAGTATTAGAATGATATCTGAATTCTAGCTCTACTACTAACTTACTTGTGTAATTTTCAGCAAGTTACTTAACACACTTAATCTTCATACATATATAAAATGAGTAGATTGGCCTAGGTCAGTTTTTATCATTCTTTTAGCCATGTAATTTTTCAAAAATGATATCAATTGTGATCATAGGGCAGAACTACTGGTTAGTAAACTTGCATCGAACAAGCAATCTTATAAAGTAAGGAGAAATTCCATCCCTTCACCAAAACTTTATCTGACATCCCAAAACTGAATTCATCTGTCATGATAGGAAAAGGCACGTCTTAGCTCAGGCTACCATAACAAATTACCATAGACTAGGTGGCTCATAGAACAAACATTTATTTTCAACAATTCTGAAAGCTAGGAAATCCAAGATTGAGGTATTGAGGTACTGGGAGAGAGCCATTTTGGGAACACTGTATCAGTGAAGAGATAGATAGCTTTTGTCTCCTTCTATAGTCCCATCAGAGATCCTCACCCTCATGACCCCATCTAAACCTGATCACTTCCCAGAGCTCCCACCTCCAAATACCACTCAGGTGGCCCTCCTCCTTCTTTTCATGAGTGTTGATCCCTAATAAACATTTTACACCTCAGATTCCATCTTAGTGTCTAATTCCATTAAACCAGTGCAATGGTGGGATGAGAGGCAAGTGCAATGAGAGAAGACAAGGGCCATACTCCATGTCATAGGGCAAAGTAATTTGGACATTTGAGCTCCAAAAGGAATGCCATATCCCTACTTCTTTACCTGGTCTGAAGATAATCCCCTTATTGTTCCATGGGACGCAAAGCTTTTGCCAATTTACAAATCTCATTGAAGGCTGTTGATGGCACCTCCCGGATAAACTGTACTCAGTTTTGGATGTCATCCCACTTCAATATATATGGCAATTTTATTATCCTGCTTGTAACTTTGATTTAAAACATTTGTCCCTACTGTCTTCTATTGGGCTTTAGTACCAAATCCACTCTGCTGTTCTAGTGTAGACAGATTAATCACTCTCACTGTTTCATTAGACTAATGACTTCATGCACTATCGCCAAAGACATAGTAGAGGATATTACCGCCCTCTGGTGGAAATACTAAAGATTATCCTAACACTATCCCCTAAAGAATGGAATTTTCTTGGGGGGGGGGGGTGAGGGGGGGAGCGGCTCACAATAGAGCTTGAAAAGTAAAAACATTAAATCCAGAAAACTATCCTCATTTCTGGGTCTTGACATTCACTTGGCTGTGCATTTGCCTTAATTTCCATTTTCCTTCTTTCTTATCTCATCACAAACATCAGCCATCCTCAAGTCTAAAATATGAATCCACTAAGACATGGACCTCATCACTCAATATTTTTAACAATAAAGCTTTCCTTTTCAGACAGGAAAAAAAGGGGACAAAAACCTAAAAATAGCAAAGTATTAAAAAATGAGTTGCATAAACAACTATTTCTACTTTAGTTCTTCAAATAAATTGTTTTTTGGGGATCTGCCAATAGATAAGTATTTGAATTGCTATTGCTTTGTCTCCCCTGTACTGGATAATTCCATTAAAATAGGGAATAAGGGTAAATAATTTATGTGCCTGCTTTGTGTGAGTGTCTGAATGCATATATTTTCTTCATGTGTGGGTGAAATAGCATGGAAGGTCACACTGATAGTTCAATTTTTAAGAACCTCTGTTGATTTCTTCAATCTATTTTGCCTTCATTGTACAAAAAGAAGAATATAAAGGAACCATTCCTTGAATTACAGAGAAAGAGTATACAAAAATAATAGAATCAGACTCCAGACCAAGGAAACAAACAGGTTTCAACCCTGACTCTGGTCCTTAACTTCTCTGAGCCTTGACCTCCTCATTTACAAAATAGGAACAATTATACTTTAAAAAGTTGTAATGGATCAAATGAATAATATATGCAGAGCTTAAGCACAGTACAGGTAATATTTAATGCTGAGAAAGTCACTATTATTATTTCTAGTCAACTAGAGAAAAAATGTATTTATTTTATTTTATTTGTGTTTATTTTAAATAAGTCAAAAAATTCCAACTTTGTTGGTCTAGGCAAAATATACCCTAATTAGTCATCTATTAAGATCTCCTAAATAGTTTATTTTTTCCAAAGAGATCCCTCAATCTGCTCCAGTTCTTTTACTTCTGAAATTAGCTGTTATTGTCAAGTGCTTGAGGCACATGCCTCTTCTCAGTTCCAAGCCCCAACACAAGCTTGACCTCTCAGATTTCCCTGGGCTTTTTCTTGATCTCCCCAGTTCTTATGAATATGTACTCATTCCCAACCACACCATACACTCTGGTCATCCAATTCCCTCTAATTGTGAATTGTTTTAAGAGTGAATATTGTATACATCTATTCATTCATATGAAATATGTTATGATTCTATTCATGAATAGATGGATACAATATTGAATAATTATCATTTCCTATTATGTGAATAATGAATGAATGAATAATTGTCATTTCTTATTAAGTAAAAATGTTTCCATAAACCTTTCCTTTCTCTTTTTTTTAATTTATTTATTTATGATAGTCACAGAGAGAGAGAGAGAGAGGCAGAGACAGAGGCAGAGGGAGAAGCAGGCTCCATGCACCGGGAGCCCGACGTGGGATTCGATCCCCGGTCTCCAGGATCGCGCCCCGAACCAAAGGCAGGCGCCAAACCGCTGCGCCACCCAGGGATCCCTCCTTTCTCAATTAAGTGACAAAAATCCCTGAAGGATTGGCAAAGAGTTTAACCTCTTCTGAGTCACTGAAACTCCTCTTTCTGTAAAAAGATGAATGGAGCAATCTCACCTTAAAAAAAATCAGGATGATGATGATTTAGCCAACCTATGTATAATGCAATCAGAAATCCTAAAGTGTATCACTTTGGGAAAGGCAATCCCATCCCTTGAGATTCTGAAACTTTGGCTCACCAGGTTATTATAGCTTGATTAGTCAAGGAAAAAAAGTATATATAGCATACCAATTTTATCATAAGTTTATCTATGTCATGGTTAATTAGGATCATCATGTATCATATTTCTACAATATATTAGTTTGGAAAGTAATGCTCTTTAAATTAATAATTATTAAAAATCAAGGTAAAATAACTATTTAAAGTAACCTATTACAATATTCGTAAAAATAAAATATTTACAGGTTTCTGAATACTTGGGAATATCTCTGTATTGAAAATTCAGTACTTCCGTATTGAAATACCATAGACCTTTAAATTGTCATTATTACTAATGATATAAATTCTGCTTTTTATCAAATAAAAATGAATTTTGTTGATGACATATACTGAAATATTAAGAGGAGGCTTAGGTAATAATTCCTAGAGCTCTAGCAATAAAAGAAGGGAGGAAATTTTTTAAGGGAAGAAAAAGTAACAAAATTACTCATGATCTTCCTTCTTCTAGAATAAAATATGTTTTCCAAATTCCTATTCTTTAGCCCAAATTATATAGCAACTAAAATATTCTTCCTGAAATTAATTTAGTAGGTCTGAAGTTTTATTCATTTTTTTTTAATTTTTATTTATTTATAATAGTCACAGAGAGAGAGAGTGAGAGGAAGAGACACAGGCAGAGGAAGAAGCAGGCTCCATGCACTGGGAGCCCGATGTGGGATTCGATCCCAGGTCTCCAGGATCGTGCCCTGGGCCAAAGGCAGGCGCCAAACCGCTGCGCCACCCAGGGATCCCAGTTTTATTCGTTTTTAAGAAAAAGAATATCTGGGGTACCTGGGTGGCTCAGTCAATTAAGCACCTTACTCTTGGTTTTAGCTCAGGTCATGATATCAGGGTTATGATATGGAGCCCTGCATGGTTCCATGTTCAGCATGGAGTCTGCTTGAGATTCTTTCTTCCTCTGCCCCTCCCACTCATTTCTCTCTCTTTCTCCAAAATAAATAAATAAATCTTTAAAAAGAATCCAACTTAGTGCAAAACACATTTGCTTTTGAAAAACTGTAAGAAAAAAAGCTGCCATTTTTTGAGTACTTTGTAGATGTCAAGGATTGTGCTAAAAATTGTACAGTATAATTTGATTTACTCCTCGGAACAAGATTACTATTGCTAAATTCTCCTCACTATCTTAAGGAAGATAATACATCTTCCGAAAGTCACATAAAAATTTTGTAGCTCGACACCATCTATCTGATTTTAAATCTTTCTTTTAGTTGGTAATGTAGAGCTTCCCAGATTTCAAGCTGCATGTCGAATAATCTGCAAATAACCAATGACCCAGCATTAATGTCCATCCTATTTTCCCCCTCTATTGGCCCTGAGTTACTCATTTTCAAACAACAAACTATGCACTGCTCATCACTTTGATTTATAGGTTTTAGGGAGAAAAAAAACCCTCCAGTTCAAAATAATTTCCTGAAGAAGCTTCCATATAAGATCACAACTTCTTGGGGTGCCTGGGTGGCTCAGTCAGTTAAGCATCCAACTCTTGGTTTCAGCTCAGGTCATCACCTCAGAGTTCTGGTATCAAGCCCCATGTCTATGCTCAGCAAGGAGCCTGCTTGAGGATTCTCTCCCTCTACTGCTTGAGTGCCCCTTGCACTCTCTCTCTCTCTCAAATAAATATATCTTTTTTAAAAAATCACTTCTTTTTAAATAATATTCAATATGCAGATAAAGATAGAATTCAAAATGTAGACTTCACATATCCCTCACCTCCTTTCTACAGTTGCCAAATTTCACAAACAAAAATTCAAAATACTCAAATTTAAATTTCGGGTAAATAAGGTTTAATACTTTAGTATAAGTGTGTTCCACATATACTCACATACATACATACATACTAATACTAAAACAATCATTTTTTATTTATCTGAAACTCAAATTGAACTGGGAATCCTGCATTTTATCTGGCAACCTACTTCTACTCCTTCCTCAGCCTCACAACAAATTGCTCAGCAGAGCCCTCCACATGTAACTGGGGTCTCATTTGGTAATGAGTTTTACGTAATGATTATTTTCCTTTTACCATCAATGATAAAGGGGATGTTCTGAGGAATAGCTGAGAAGACAATGACGATCTATTCACTGACCTACACAGCAGAACTTATGTATGGAGAGCTGTGGGAACTCCCTATACTTCACTGGTAAAGTCTAGTAAGACAAAAGCCACTCACTATTTGTGATATTTAATGGCACATATATGTTCTATCACATTTCACTACAAATATAATAACTTAAACACAATACTAGTCTTATCAGAAACTAAAGGAAAAAAGGTTCAATAGATATCAATAGAAATTTCTAAAAAAACAACTGTTGTAATAGTGTCCAAAAGAAACAGATGCCATTTTATCTTGCAATAGTGAAATGGTCATCTTGTATTTTATCTGGCTTTGTTGAATAACAATACACAAATACTCATCAAATCTCAATATTTAAAAATGACCAAAACTAAAAAAAAAAAAATGACCAAAACTGACATGATTTGTTTATCAAAGGAAAGGCAATTTTGGTTTTGGAAGATAATATAAATTTAGATTTCTCTCTTAGTGGTAAACAGTTCGCAAAGGAATCAGATTTCCTAAGTAAATGTCAAGTGTGCTCTCTAAAGCACTATTAATCAAATTATGTAATTAAATATGTGCTGCACTCTGACATATTGGATTTTGGACCATTTTACAAAGCGAAGCTTTGTTCCTGTAGACTATAAATGACTTAATCAGGGTGAATGCAAAGTAATAAGACTGTTTTGATGCGGCATAATGGAAGTGTTCTCATTGTTTTCAGGGGACTCCAATATATCATTTTCCATATTATATATGGGTCCATGCCAGTCGACCAGAAATAGAGGAGAATCTCAGAGAGGCTTCCATCAGCAACTAAGCTATGATGTGAACCATAGCAGATGTGCTAGTCAGGTTGGGCTGCTATAACAAAATAGCATAGACTGGGTGGCTTAAATAACCAACATTTATTTCTCATAGTTCTAGAGGCTGGAAGTCTGGATCAGGATGTCAGCAAGTTCTTGGTGAGTGCCCCTTTCCTGGTTTACAGATGGTCATCATATGGCCGTGTTCTCATGTGACAGAGAGAGAGCTAGCTAGATCTCTGGCCTTTTCTTATAAGAGCTCTAATCTCTTCTTGGGGGCTCTAGCCTCATGACCTTACCTACAAATGCCTTTATAGTCAGGATTATGGTTTCAACAGATACATTTGCAGGGGATCAGGAGTGGGAAGGAAGACAAACAATCATGCAGTCCATAGTAGCAGGTATTATGAGCATTATCATCTAAAATACTTTAGCACAAATGTGATATTTAGCACAAATGGATCACATATGTGACAGTCTTCACACACTAGTTTAAGTAACATTCTAGGTAGTTTATTGTCCTAACAAGGAAGTCACACTCCAGGTCTGGTCAGCTAGCATTTAATCAGATACTCCTGAGGTTGCTACTACAAGACTTTCTGCTATAATAATCTCCAATTAATACCAAAGGTTTGGTTAATTCATATAATAAATCCTAGGAAAAATTTTGGTGAAAATGTGTGGGCTGTTAATGAGATAACAGATATTCAAAATAGAGTTCTCAGTGATGAAATAAAAATACATGAATTGGCTAGAGTAATTTACATCTATTTCAGCCTTCAAATAAGGCTGTGAGATTCTCGCAAGTCCTTTGCTTTTTGGCAAGGCTCCCAAAGATTGATTTTTAAAACAGAAGTGGGTCCAGCCACTTAGTAAAGAGTCTGGTTGACTGATGCTGATTATAAATCTAACTGACTTTGCCTTTAGAATATTGCCACATTTGCCTTGAGTAAATATTTCATGCTTGGTCTCATCAGAACACAGAAAAGAACAGAGAGCTCAGAATTCATTAAGTGTACAGAACAGATTATATGAATCATTTCATATCTGCTTGTTAATAAATGTTTGTTTAGTGGATGTCTATATGCATGACAGTATTTGGTTTAAAGTTTACCTTCTTCATAACTTGATAGGGAGGTTGGAAGGTGAAGTAGGCGTAGTTAACCCTAACTACCTCTAAATATTGGTAGTTACTGTTATTTAAAGAGGATCTCATGGTTGTTCTTGACCGAATTGCTTAGGCCAAGTCATAGCAATAGACACGCACAGAGATAGGATCTGTGCACTCCAATTTCTGGGGTACAAATAGATCCTAATCTAAACTACTAGCTTCCTTCTTTTTCCAGAAGGTCTGATTATGTTTTTGGATTGAACCAAAATATCCTGGAGCTTCTGCTGGACTTTCCCAAAAGCTAAAAAACAAAGAAACAAAACCAAGAAGTTTTAAAGTCAGTGTGGATTCGATTTGCCCTAAGGTCACACAGAGTAAGAAAAAACAGACTGAGGGCATGGGAAAGGTTTATAAAATAGAATCATCACTTTCCCTTTCTATAATCCATTGTTCCATATTCCATAGAGTTTTGTCATCTTTTTGTTTACTTAGAATTTGTAAACTGCTTCTGTTAACATTTCTCCATATTTTCTATTTCTTCCTTTTTTAAAAAAAAAGGAGGTGAAAGGAAGATCACAAAAGGTCTCAGTTATCCATACTGAGCAGTAAAGCCTTACTTAGATGTAAAAAGCAAGGTGATTATGAGAAAATCTTGCATTTTCCAGTATTCCTCAAAATAACATTTTACCCTTTAGAGTACTCCCTCTTCCTGCAGATCCCTTTTTGAAGGTTCAGGGAAAGAGGTGAATTACACTGCCATTTGTTCCCTTTGATTCTGTTCTTAAATGGATTTAATTTGGGGGGCAACCCAGCAGTTGAGCATCTGCCTTTGGCTCAGGGCGTGATCCCAGTGTTTTGGGATCGAGTCCCACATCGGACTTCCTTGCATGGAGCCTGCTTCTCCCTCTGCCTGTGTCTCTGCCTCTCTATCTGTGTCTCTCATGAATAAATAAATAAAATCTCTTTTAAAAATGGATATAATTTGGTAAAGCAAAATGACAAAAAACAAAAACAAAAAACAAACCAAAGCAGCTTTGGAAAGGACTGGAGATCTATACAGCTACATTATAGTCCAACCCAGGGCGAAAGGAAGGAAGGAATGCTCTCTGTCTTGCTGAGAGAGGACAAGAGGTGGTGCTGAACCCTTCTAGTCCCATTCTTCTGTTTTTCTCAGTGGGGAGTTGGGGTAGGTGAAGAGAAGGGCATATCACAATGCAAGTATTTTATTCATTCCTGTCTCCCTCTTTCCCTTACCCAGAGATAATCACTTATCTGCTGATGACTGCCACATTTAATTTTGATCCGAACTAGCTGAAGTATAAATCAGTATACCCAATTAACCCCTGGACATGTCATTCTTAATTTAGCGCCCTTCAATAATTTTTCTAGGATTCACATAGTCTTAAGAATAAAGTTTTAATTCCTTAATTCAGCACTCAAGGCCGTTCATAATCTGGACCCTGACTCTCATCTAGTCCTGGCCTCTATTCCACTCCTTCTTGTCTTGCCTCCTCTCCCAGCATAAACAGTACCTTTGGTCCAGCCATACTGAACCACCTACAGGTACCTAAAAATCACACTGACGTACCTCCTCTTTGCCCTTATGCATGGGCTTGTCTCCTCTGCTTGCGACGCCTTCAATTTTTTCTTGTAGTCCTTTGTTCTATATTTACAAAATTTATATGACTCCAACTAATGGAAATTTGATTTTCAGGTCTTTCTTGGACATTTGCACTAACTCTGAATCCATATTTGTGGATAATACGGGATAAATATGGTAAACTCTAATCTTTTATTTTTTTAAAGATTATTTATTTATTTATTTACTTACTTACTTATTTATTTATTTATTCATGAGAGACACACAGAGAGAAAGAGAGAGGCAGAGACACAGGCAGAAGGAGAAGCAGGCTCCATGCAGGGAGCCTAATGTGGGACTGGATCCTGAGTCTCCAGGATCAGATCCTGGGCTGAAGGCAGTGCTAAACCGCTAAGCCACAGGGGCTGCCCAAACTCTAATCTTTTAATCCTCATTTTACCATGTGGTAAAAATGAAGGAAAAGCAAAGAAGGTGTATGAACCAGCAAGCACAATTTATCTTCTTACTATCTTACCCACAAACGTGAGAAGAATAAGTGCCTTGTTACCATCTCAGACACCCTCTTCAATATAGTGCTATCACCACTCGCCATCCCACAGATTATGTAATAAAATCTCAAACCCACTTCTGCAGAAGCCTCACTTCATCATAGAATGTGAGACCTGGAATGACCTTAGAGACCATCTAGTTTAACTCCTTAGATGAAATTGCGATTTATGTCCCTTAATACTCTTTTAGGGGAATATAAATCTCATAGCAAATGCAAATCTCATAGTAAATATTATGGTACTCAAAAGCTGGACAATTCTTGATAAAATAATAAATTCCTGAAAGTCAGATTTTCTTGGGCAAAAGGAAATAACTGTCATTTTCTGAACCATCCTATTTAATAACAAAAGCTTTAGTCCTTACATGTTAAAATATCTTAAGAGTTCACTGCTCGTGGAAGGGGAGGAGGGCAGGGGGTGGGGGTGAATGGGTGACGGGCACGGAGGGGGACACTTGACGGGATGAGCACTGGGTGTTATTCTGTATGTTGGTAAATTGAACACCAATAAAAATTAATTTATTAAAAAAAAAAAAAGAGTTCACTGCTCTCTCTCCTAAACATCATTTAAACAGGCCCGAGATTGGGAAGCCAGGATCAAGCTCAAGGTAGAGAAGCTCTCCTTGCTACGCAGGAGGGGCTTGTTGTAAAGCCTTTTTAAAATGAGTTAGATTATAAATAAAAGTGGGCACTTAAGCACATGGACACACAGGGGACTCACAATTCTTGGAGTGTTGCTGAGCTCTTGCAAATATTCCAGGTTATCAGAAATCCTCTCTATTCCAGCATCAGGACCATGCTTCCAGACTGTGTTCTTGCTCTGACGAGTCTGCCTGTCAGGTCCAAGTAGCAGTTGATTTCCAGATCATTGTGTGAGGATGGGTTCACAGAGGAGGAAGGGAGAGAAAGAAAAATAATTGGACCAAGCACTCGGATAGGGAAGGAATTTACCTCAAGGCTTTCCTGGTTATGGTCAAAGCAGCTGAAAATCACATCTCCAACTTTCCTAACCATGTTTCATTCCTCCCTTTTGAAATGAAGTTTCTCCACTGTTTACTTTGAATTATGCAATGTGTTGAATTATGCAAATACTTTTCATGGAAGGCGTGAAGAAATTGTGCGTGTGTGTGTGTGTGTGTGTGTGCGTGCACACTTACAGGCTAGCACTTACATAAGTCACTACTTCTGAGCATAAATTATAAACTGTTATACATTCAGAGATTTTCAGAACTAGGCCTCTGAGAAAGAAGATGGTGACCTATATAAAGCCCTTACTAGTACCTGCCCTCATTTAGCCTTGTCCATGAGAGAATTACAGAAGTTGCCTGCTCATGGATGTCAGCAGAGAATAAGGAATGCTTTGAGGGATGGGCTTCCCTATGATTATGCTTGCTTCCATCTCCCCCTGCCCTATACCCATATACAGTCACATCCATGACATACACACGCATGTTTTTTGTGGGAGGTTCCATTAGGGTTCTGAAACTTGTTTGTAAAAGCATCTTCCACACTAACATTAGAGACTGTGTCTACTTTGCCCCCCATTTTACACCAGGTACCCCCCACAATAGCCTCTGCCCATGACACTTTATTGAATAAATGAATGAATAAGGGAATACATTGATTGCTATATCAGAATTCTAATCCTTTGTATTTTATTTCTCCTTTTCCATGTTGTGCTATTTATGACGGATTTATTAGTCTTTAGGGAGTTATCGGTATTTTTAAGCTGCATTGTTTTTATAAAAGTAAGTATGTACTCATTATTTGAAAAATTTCAAACAAAACATACAGAGAATACAGTTTAAAATAATTTAGAATCAAAAAAATAAAATAAAATAATTTAGAATCCATCAAACCAGGTCTGTTCTGAGCATTTTTTCCAAATACATGAATACATAATATATTTTATATACATGTTATAGGCATGTCTCTACATATATAAAGATATAATGTAGTAGTGACCCTTTTTCTAGATATCTCTTTATAGAACATACGTAAATATAAAACATGAATTGTGTAAATACACATAAGTTTGTCTAGATATCTATGGAAATGTGTAAATACATAAATATTAAAAATGCTATTTTATATCAGTGAGATTCTTCTACTTCATGTATTTGTTCTGTTTGTTTTTCCCAACAGTATGTACTGGGCATATTTCCATGTCAATAAACATAACTTGTGTACTCTAATCTTTTAGAACACTTCTCTGTCTGTCTTAGCTCAGGCTGCTCTTAGTTCAAGCTGCTCAAAGTACCACAGACTGGGTGGCTTATATGACAGAAATTTATTTTTTATGGTTCTGGATGCTGGAAGTCTGAATCAGGGTTCTGGTGAAAGCCCTCTTCTGTGTTACCAATTTCTTGTGTGTTTATGTGGCAGAAGAAGCAAAAGAACATTAATTATAATTATTATATGTAATAATTATAATATAATAATATAATAAGTTATAGAGCATTAATCCATTTATAAGAACGTCCCCCTCATGCCCTAATCACCTGCAAAAGCTCCACCTCCTAATACCATCACAGTGGGAGTCAGGTTTGAATATATGAATTTATGAATTTGGGGGGGACACATTCAGTCCATAGCACTGCCCAAACACACTTGCAAAACACCTGAGGGGCCCACAGTTGGCTTTAATCTCTTTGGAACTAAGTTTCCTAACTAGGAAACAGAGCAGTAGCAACATCTACCTCATAGGAATTTTGTGAAAATCAAATGAGCTAATTCATAACATTTCTGGCATGATGCCTCACACACAGTTTTAACTAAAAGGATATAGATAGGTAGATAGAGAGATAGATATAGATATAGATATATTCGACTGCAATTTTTTAAAAGAACTAATGGCATCACAATAATCTTGCAGATTGGTTCTCATGTTGCAATTTTAATTTTTACAGATTTGAACTCCCAGCTATCAGTATCTGACAGGAGACCAAATCTCACACCTAATACTGTAGCTAGAAAATTCAAAGCTTTGATAATGGTATTAACTATGAAATATGATAGAATTTTGAAGTTAAGGTATGTGATTGAAAACAAGAAACATCCAGTCCTAACTAGAAGATAAGAAGATGAGGAAATTCTTGGTTCACGTGACTGATAAATTCTTCATTTTCTATCTTGCTTAAGTCTTTGCTGTAAAAAGGAGAAATGGAAAGATGGCTCTCAAAAATTCTAGGTGTAGATCATCCTTACAACTAACCATCCCAGGAAAGAGAATTCAATGTAATAGTAGTTCTATTAGTACACAAAAGGAGGTAGCTAGTAAGCTTAATTTAGTTCACATGTCAACCTCCTGAAACGGTGCATATGACTCTTGTTGGGCAAAAGGACAGATGAACCTAAACCATATGACTGGCCTATAAGTGAAGGAGAATTGGTTCCCCAGAGACAGGACAGAAAAAACCTACACTTCTACCCAACAGGGGTAGGTCCACCCAGAGCTAATAAACCTTAAAATTTGGAAAAATTACCGAGACATTATGAGATAACTTGATGTATGTTTATTTTTAATAAAACAAAAATATGCAAAAGTTAGGAGACACTCGTGATGTGTCATATGTTAGACACTGCTCGAAGAATTTATTTACAGTAGGCAAGAATTAAGTTTCCATTTTTGAGATGGGGAAATTGAGACAGAAAAAGATTGAGTAAGGGGACACCTGAGTGGCTTAGCAGTTGGGCTTTATTTGAATTTATTTATTCGTGAGAGACAGAGAGAGAGAGGCAGAGAGAGAAGCAGTCTCCATGCAGGGAGCCCAACATGGGACTCCATCCCAGGACTCCAGGATTACACCCTGGGCCGAAGGCAGACACTCATCCGCTGAGCCACCCAGGTGTCCCGTATAACAATCTTCTTAGTAAATTGCAGATAGCCCTAATGGTAATATCACCAAGCCTGAGGATGGAGTGTAAGTGTGGATTCAGTGTCTGCCATAGATCCTCTTCTAGCACACTGTACTTACCCCAGCATAATGCTTATGAGGCTGTGTCACTATTGTGTAATTACTACTAGGCTGGAGGGAAAACAAACACTGTGTCTTTGGGGCTAATGACTGTTCTCCAGAACCTAGTAACATGTGGCACATAGGATTCCCTCACTAAATACTGGAGGAAATGTTTAATGAAATTTCTGTGGACTGAAATAATACAGGAATGTCTTCCTGCTAAGAAAGGGAGAAGTTAGGAGAACATGTGCTTATCTTTCCCTAAAATGTGTCTTTCCTGCAGTTTTTCTTCATAAAGGACATAGAGTAAAAAAAAAAAAAAAAAAAAAAAGATAGAGTAAAAGATACCAGGCCATTTCCCAACCCTGGTAATTATTTGATAAATAGTTAATGAAAGAGGGACACCTGGGTGGCTCAGTGGTTAAGCATCTGCTTTTGGCTCAGGCAGGGAGCCTGTTTCTCCCTCTGCCCATGTCTCTGCCTCTCTGTGTCTCTCATGAATAAATGAACAAAATTTCTTAAAAAAAAATAGTTAATGAAAGAGTACAATGCACTTGCCTGTTTTCTGACAGCACTCTCCTTGAATCTTTTTTTTTTCCTTGAATCTTTATTAAAGGGAAGCTGCCTCGTCCTGTGTGCAAAGCGGGTGGTTTGCACTGGCCTTGAAGCTCCCACTTCCTCTGGTCTGGAGTCTCCATGGGCCCCCTCATCCTCTCAGCACTTCTGCAAGCTTCCAAGGGGAGTCAAGGGGACCTCCCCATTTGCGGGCTGAAGGGCGGGTGTAGAGCCTCAGGCTCCCATTCAGTCTCTCTCTTCCTCAAATCTACTTTCTCACTACATTGATGTTGGATGTGGTGCTGTGCCAAATACACGCTTCTCCTGCAGGCCTGAAGCTTCCCCCAGGCAATGCCTGGGAGAATGGCCCATCGCTTCCAGTGTTCCGGACTCCCAGCACCTAGGTGATGTTGCTACTAATCAAACCCATTCAAAGTAGCACCTTGAGGGGGAGCCGCAGTACATGGGATCTGCCCTCTGTGCCCTCTCTCCCTGCTGGGAAAGGAAAGCTGTTCCCTCTCACAATGAATGATACGCTGGAGTTTACTCTGTCCTGTTCTTTCTGAACTCACTTTTTCTCCAGGACTCATTTTCAGCACCATCCTCTGGGAAATTTTTGAAAAGACAAAGTGGGCAAAAGATTATTGGATGTCCTTTTGATGGAATGCTGGGACTGTGCATTTGCTTGTGCCCTTGCCTGGCTATTTTACAACTCTGTAATCTGAAGACAGCCAAGAATAACTGTTTTGTCCATAGACTCACAAATTAATTTTGAACACTGCAATTTCCACCCTATAGGAACAATTCTTTCAAACATTGTCCGTTATTGTCCTGCAGGATAAGTTTCACATCTATTAGTAAATTCCTTTCAGCAATCCCAACTGCCTATGTCTTCAGTTATCCTTGAACCCAGGCATAACATCTTACTATTTATCTAACAAGTTAGCAGGTTAAATGAGCTAATGAGTTAAATGAAAGCTCTATCATGTTTATTTTATAGCCACATGGGAAGAACTGTACCCGTGGAAAACTGTATTTCACATCATCTCTCGCCTTTATCATCTAAAATCTTTTTAAAAATGCAGAAATTAGGTTCTATTACACTCTGATCCTTGAAACACTTTGTTTTCCCCCATACTCCAAAACAAGGTTCCCAGCAAGGATCAGAAAGCTTTCTCTGACTCCCTGACTGTTCTTTGCTTCCCTCTGGAGCTTTTTTCTCTCCTGAGATCAGCAATACTGAATTGTTTTCATTTCCTTAGAAACTAACCCCTAAACTTCCCCCAGTACAACTTCTACCATATTCTATTTCAAGAAACTGTTTTATTTGTCTCGGTCACCTAAGAGACTGTAAATATCAGAAATCAATACTTAGATAGATATTTGTATTCGTTTTCTGTGTAACAAATTGCCACAAACTTAGCAGCTTAAAATTACACATTTTTTATCTCACAGTCTCTCTGGGTCAGGTGTCCCAGCTTGACTCATCTAGAACCTCTTACTGATGGACTCATAAGGCTGCAATCAAGTTATGAGCCCACCTGCCGGGGAAAGGACCCGTATCCCCCTAGGAACTCATTTCGTAGGATGCATGGCAACTTGCTTCTTCAAAACCAGCAAAGGAAAGAGAGACTCTGTATGGACTTACATAGCTAGATGCAGTATGATTTAACATAAGTAAATGAATTCACAGTATTCAAAATATTATTCACAATATTTGAAGCAAGTCTTTTAAAGGTGACTGATTTTTTTGTAGGCCAATATTCGGTTGAAGATGGTCCAAGGCAAGGGCAAGTGGTTAGAGTGATGAGTCAGAGAATGACTTGGACTTTTGTTTGTTTCTAGAAACTTTCTTCAATACTCTCTCTCAAGGCTATTACTTAGCACATAACAGAAATTCTCACTGACTCAAAGGGTTTCACTTTATAAGAAGTGTGTATGTGTTTCGATGTAGCAGCTGGCCAGCATTACTAGCTGCACCACCCAGATTTTTCATTGCAATCTGTCGTACCAATAGTTTAATTGGGGGGTTGAGGGAACTCGCTACTCACTTCCTCATTCATCTGCCTCATCGGCCAGTCCATGGAAGTGCCAAGTGGAGTTCAAGGATATTCTCACAGTCCTTCCACATTCCACCACCTGCCTATTTCAAAGGAAGCATCATTGATATATTGGCTGAAGTTCTGCAAACAAACAATTTTTGGTGTCTGCCAAGGTTAATCTTCTACTCTTAGTTACCTGCCTCAGTGTGGCTTGTTGAGAAGCCCTTCTTTAAGGTTACAACTGAGTTCAATTATCAAAGCAGCATAGAGATGCCTTTACTCTACTTTATTTAAATGGAAGTCATCCCAAATATTTTTTTCTGAAAACATGCTACTACATTGATTAACAAGCAATGGGCTTGTCTCAGTTTCACACAGTCTTTTCAAGATCTGGTCACAACCTATTAGCCCCAACTCTCTTTATTGCCCTGTACAGGTCCTTGCTCCAATACAGAATTTATTTTAACTTATATATTGATATCTCACTTCCATTTTTATTTTATTATAAAGATTTTATTTATTTACTCATGAGAGACACACACACACACAGAGAGAGAGAGAGAGAGAGGCAGAGACACAGGCAGAGGGAGAAGCAGGCTCCATGCAGAGACCCCGACGTGGGACTTGATCCCGGGTCTCCAGGATCATGCCCTGGGCTGAAGGCAGCACTAAACCACTGAGCCACCCGGGCTGCCCCTCACTTCCATTTTTAATAGCTATTTGAATGTACAGAACTACCTGCCCATGCCTGAATGTCTGATGCTACTCCCACTTCATTGCCTATGTAATACTTTGGCTTAGAAAGTCTTTCTCCTGTCCCTCTTAACTGGCCACAAGACTCAGCTCAAGTATTACCATCTCTGGGAATTCCTTTTTACATTCCCTCAACTCAGGCTAATAAATCTAAAAAGTAATATTCTCTTTAGGTAATTATTACTTTATGTATTTGTCTTCCCTAACAGACAATATGCTCCTTGAGGGAGGGAATTCATCTAGTATTCTATCAGCAGAGCCTAAAATAGTGCCTGCCCATAAATGTTCTTAGTAAAAAAAATTGTCGAATTATTCTCTTCATCGAAAACACTTAAAAAAGCAATGTTTCTCAGCACAAAGACTGATTTTTTTAGGGTACACTATTAGAAACCTCACTCTGGATTGCCATCAGATTATTCAAATTAACAATTTACCAAAAAAATGTTGGCGTTATACATAATTTATTTAGAAGGATATCATGGGCTTTGCCAAATAATCTGATGAAATGAAATGAAGATTTATCTGAGCCATCCCTGGTTAACCCTATCAGTAAGGAAATTAAGGTAATTTGGAATGATTTTTCACATGGCACCCAAATTGAGTCCAATGTAAAAGTTGCCATATGATAGTTTTCTCTGCCTAGAATCATTTTCTACCTTCTTTTGGAACTAGCTCCCCTTTTCTTTGGTAATAAGTTCTCCTCCCCACCCTAAGCATGTTTTTCTGGTGGAGATAGCCAGTATTATTCTGCTCCATCCACGTACTTGTCCTGGGATGAGTCCATGTCACCACACAGAGCAATCATATGACAGCTGGATCAGTCACCAGCCTTCCCCAGGATTCCTTGGCAGGAACTGGCTGAAATGAGACTGTCCTTCTGGATCGTGAGTCTGGCCAGGTAGGGAAGCCCAAGAAAATGAAGCCTGCAAAGAGAAAGAAAATGAGAACAATAATGAGAGTAACATTTTGGTTTTCACTGCATTGCTGCGATCCAGGTCATTGTCCTGGTTCCAGCAAGCTTTCCTTTCTTTCTCTGAGCCAGCCTCTTAAAAAGAAAAAGAAAAAAAGAAAAGAAATCCATGTTTTGCTCAGGCTGCGACATGCTGGATTTCTGTCATTAGCAATTAAATATTTCCCAGAGGGGTTTTACTAAGGAAGCAGCAGTAGAATCATTTTCTCAGATTTATCTTGTGCAGCCTGCTAGTGTACTGCCCCTCTCCATTTCACTCTACAGAAATAGTCTCTAACACATAGAAGTCTTCTCTAACCACAGCCCAGATTCACAATATTTTAAAGTTTAAAGAACATAAGCCAAGATCAAAATATGTACGGCGACTTCAAAACTGAATAGAAATGCTCCAAATCAATGAAAAATCTTAATATTTTAGCAAATAAGGTTGAGAATTAAGATTTAGAGTACAAACAGTGCCTTTATCTTACAAAATTATTATTATTATCATTAATAAATGGTTTCTTTGAATAATGGGTTTCTGTAAATATATTTAAAATACAATTTGGCTAATTCAAACTTTTCAGAAATATTTGAATATATTAAATAAGCATGGAAGGGAGCACCTGGGGGGGGCTCAGTTGGTTGAGTTTCCTACTTTTGTATAGGCTTAGGTCATCATGATCTCATAGTCATGAGATCAAGCCTGGCATCAGGCTCCCATGCTCACCAAGGAGTCTGCTTGAGATTCTCTCTCCCATTATTCTGCCCCTCCCTCACTACCTCTCCCTCTCTTAAAAATAAAAATAAAAAGGATGGAAGAACACACATGAATTACTAGATAAGATCATTTGCTTTTCCTTGTATCATTCACAGGAAAAACATTTTATAGATTCTAAACTATCTAACCATGATCATACAGCCAGAAGTAAAACAAAAACAGAGATATCACACTGACATATTTATTTAAGCCATAACATAATTTCATGGCCAAACAAATATTTCAGGCAAAAAAAAGCATATTTCCAAATGTTCCTAGTCTACATAAAACCTTGTAGAATTTATAAAACAATACTCTAAATAGGTGGCAAAATGGAACACCTTTTTTCAAAATGTACTCTTACCTATTTACATAGTTTTTTCCATTATTAGTGACAAAGTTTAAAAGTACAATTTATAGTGTTTTAAAATGTGTTTAAAGAGTGTGAATAAGTTAAATAGAAATAAAAGTATATCCTTCCATTAAATAAAAATAAAATTTAAAGATAAAATAGAGGGACACCTGGGTGGCTTAGTGGCTGAGCATCTGTCTTTGGCTCAGGGCCAAAGACTATTCATGGGAGGCTTCCTTAAAACAAAAGGTTATGATAGTGCAGGGAAACAGAGAATCAGAGAGGTTCAGACTTGCAGGTCAGCCCCCAGGGGCCCTTTCTCAGTAAACACAGCGTATCCTGATTTCAGGGGGGACTTAAGTACAAGTTTACAATGGGATCTTTTATACTCTATGGTCACATGGCCAACCCAGGCTGTGCAGTGATGATTGTTGGTGTAAACCATGAATTCATACAGCTGTCAACAATAAATAAGTCAGCCCTGGTGCCTCCAAGGCTGTTTTGAGCATTTACCTAACTACATATCTCATTCTTCTCTTGCCCGGGTATCCGTGCCAAACTACCAGACATTCCTGGAGATAAGCACAGCATTGTCTAAGTCCAGCTACAAACTCAGCCAATCCTACACAACACGCATAGATTATTATCATAGTAGTCAGGATTACTTTCTTTTGAGCTTAATTAATATGCATATCTTCATTTGTACCTCTTACGATAGAGATTTGAACAAATTGTGAGCTTTCCAAATTTTAGTGCAGGCCCTTCAAAACAAGATATTAAGGATTCAAATATAGGCACATAAAGCAGCATCAATCAATCAGTCAATCTCATTTGGAAAAAAATCCAAGTCTCATCAACTGGCACATTTTACAGGGAATTCAAGAGTTACACAAACAAAAAGAAGCATATGGGAATAGCTGTATGCTTACCTCATTTAAAAGAAACAATAAGATAAAATATATGACTTGTTCTGAAGTTGAATATATGAAAATCTAAAATAAATATTTGTCTAAAAAAAAGAGTTACAAGAACAGCACCAAACCACAAAAAGAAAGTGTAACTTTTAGAATAATTTTCAATATCACCAACTCATGGCTTTTACAATCTCTTCCTAAACTGACAATTTTTTTCCAATATTTGATTTTCACCTCTCTTCATCATTTATTTCTAATACATAATATACAAGACACACTTCAACAGATAAAATGAAAAAACAGAAATCTCTCTTTAAAGTTTTTGGTTATGAATAACCTGAAATTTTTTTCCTATTTCCTTGCTTTTCTAAATTAATGTACTTGTTCTCCCCTTTCCAAGAAAAAAGAAAAGAAAGCAATTAGGGAGACAGTTGTGTAATAAGCATCGTGCTGGACACACAGAGGTTAACTATTTGCTGATAAATGTTTCTACCATATGCTATTACTGAAGGTTAATCAAAATTTGCCATTCATCATTCACGGATTTGAGTTTTTCAATGTACCAGACATGTCCCAAAGATAGCTCTTCCTATACTCTACTCGTCCTGGAATAAGATGCAGTACTCCAGAGTCATCCACAGAACTATAGGCTGAGGCAAATAATTCTGCGTGTTCGATACTCCCAATTCCACCCATCGCATTTTTAGACCAGTGAGATCATGTTTAACAGAAAGGGAACTTAGACAAGTAATCCTAGAAAGGCACTCCAACGCTAAGTGTGTGGATAAGAGATATGGGACAGTCTGACTCAGTGGTTGCAAGTTAAAAAAACCACAAACCCTGGAGATCTCTGAAAAATGATGGTCAGACCACTGCTTCTAGCTGCACTGGCTGTGCACTGCACAACTTTGAGGGGGCACCATGCATATAATTATGATGTGAGTGGAATCCCATGGAGTTGGAGACATAGCAGTCCCACTGGGCCCCACTAGTAAATTTCTGGGGATGGTCATGGGGCTTCTGCAGTTTTAAAAAGATGATTCTAAATCACAGCCAGAGTTGAGAACTACTGGTCTAAACCATTTTTTTCCCCAAAGCTAATTATATGCCTTTGAGACTCATGTTGAGAGTATTATTGTTTTCAATATATGCCTGCTGAGCAGCTTCTTTCTTCTCCATTAATAACCTTAGGAATTTCTTTTTTTTTAATATGTCTAACAATAATCTTTCCTCTAGAACACAAGAACATTTGCTTTTGTTCCTACTTCCACTTACCTTATTCCATCAGCTCCAATGTTTGAAAAAGCTAGTTGAACCACACATTCCTTTATGTAACCATTTAATTATAATTAATAATAATATTAGTAATAATTATGTGATTTTTATATTGATGTGGATGCCATTTTTCTAGATACTCTGCATATTTCAACAATTCTATTTAGGAAATTAACACACTTGTAAAAGAAAATTATCTTCCAAGCATTATATGATCTACGTATTTTTAAAACTACTGCAGCCTGCTAAAGAAGAAGAAAAAAGAGAAGGAGGAAAGGGAGGGAAAGGAAGAGGAGAAAGAAAAACCATATGAGTTGCCAAATCATTTGTTGGTGGGCAATCTGGGTGTTTGTTTGTTTGATCGACCCTCACAACCCTTCTCTGGAGACATGCTCTGTCCCCATATTATGTGTAGCTGCAGGAGATGCTTAACTCAGGGCCAGTCTCCTGCCACTCCTCTAGAATTTTTGGTTCAGTAGGTCTGGGGCAGTGCCTGACCACTGGCATGTCTATGTCTAGCAAGTTCTTAGACAATGCTGATGCAGCTTGTCCAGGGACCACACTTTGAGAACCACTAATCTAGTCAACAGAAAAGTTTCTCAGATAGTGATGGGAATAGCATCCTACTTTATGGAATTCCTTATAATCCCCTCAGAAAAATCCTTGACACAAATAAAAAATAAAAAACGCAATATGTCTTGTAACTCAAAATAGAATATATTGTAATAGTATGATTGATATGACAGATTGTGGATTCACTGACATTGATGGTTGGTTGGGAGGAAACGAGGCTAGAGGCCCAGTGCAAGAGTAACTAAATGTGCAGCAGGAAATTCTGATTGCTAGGAAAAGGTACCTGTCAGCCACATCATTGATTGGTGTCCTTGAAACCTTGCTTTAGCTGGTCTGTTTTCTGCCTCACGAATTATGAAAACAAAACAAAACAACCTACATGTCGACTCTACCACTTATGTAGCTTATAACAACTGAGCTCTAAGTCAGGCCATTGATTTTATTGATCCAATGCAAGGAGGAGACTCCACTCTAAAACTTTTGTTGATACAAACTGCCTCTTATTTGTCAAGCTGTTAAACCCAACATGTATGTTATAGAAAAGAAAGCATCACATGGAACTTAGTTTGGCATCCAGAAATCCATTTTTCTCTGACTACTCTTTTATTTTACATTCTCTTGCCATTTATGTTTCAATCTATACCATACCATATGCATATATGTTGCTTTACAATTTATCTCATTTGTGTATATTTCCACAAACTGATCAAAAGCTCTCAGAAAGCAGTGATCTCCTCTATCTTGTATCCCCCCATGGCATTACTTTATTGCTAAAAGGAATATTGAGGGAAAATACTGAGAAAGAAAATACCCGAACAGAGCCAGGTTCCAAGGGGGAATAGTTCAAAAACACTTTACTTAGGGTGAACCACTTGCTACACTTATTTTATTTATCAGGAATTAATGCAGATTATAAAGATAGGCCATTTGACTTTTTAAAAATCTATAAATAAAAATGTAGGTAATTACTATTTGATGATAAGTTACTTTTGGGTTTTTTTTTTGATAAGTTACTTTTGATTGGACAGAGAATATAGCTACTAAGAAAAAGAAATGAACAGAGTAAAAAAGTTTACCCCCCACCCCCCTTAAAAAAAAGGCTGTGGAAGAATAGGAAGAATGATTAGGAACTTGGGTCTGCACTACATCTCCAAGAAAACACTCTGACCCAACTCTTCACCGTCACCCAAACATACCATGCATAGCGCCACCCTTCTTTCCATCCTCCACCCGCTACCCACCCCCCCACCCCCGCTTCCCCTTGCTTGGATCAACTTCTATTGCACACATCCTTCCTGTCCTCCTGCTGTTCAAATTTTACCCTGTTGTAGTAATTTCTCAAAGCATCCCAGTTCATCGTAAAATTAAAGGAAACCTCTTTTAAAATGCAGTCTGGGTGGCCAGAAGGGGAGCCCTTATGCCCTACCACTGGTCAACTGCAGATCCCCAACAGAAAGAGAAGTGCCTTGATTCTCAGCAGGGAAGAGCCTACTTTGCCACCCTACAAGGAGGAAGAAAAAATTTCTGCTTGCCCAGCACCAAGCTTAGCCAAAAAGAAAATACCACACCTCAGCCAATGAGAACCATTAGCACCCTTAAGGCTCACATTCTTGCATTTCCTCCAATTTCATTTTCCTCTTCTCCATTTGACAGAAGACTGCTTTTCTTTTTACCTACTACCCTAATCGCCATTGTTGGGCCTGGAATGAAATTGGTTTTGCATTATTAAAAAAATTAAAAAGCCTCTCCCAACTTTCCGCTTTTTTTCTTATCGAGTTCCCCTCCTTTGCTTATGGCTTTTGCCATAGCTTGCTAATTCTGAATTGGAATTCCTCTGCTATTCCAAATAAACCCATTTTGCTGGTAAAATAACTGGCCATTTTACTTTTAAGATCAATACCATCATAATCTCCTCCTTAGGTACCTGTCATACTAGCCTGTCTTTGTAATTACTAATTAACCTGCGTTTTAATGGTTTCCAGGGTGCCACTCAGCCAGATTCTGTTTTCTGCCAAAGGATCTTCAGTTGCATCTCCCACAGATTATGAGAAACAATTCAAAATGAAGTAAGCATTTGCTAAGAGAGTCACACAAAACAGAGAGGTACGGACAGTGAGGGAGTAAGGCCTTTTTTTTTTTAAAGATTTTATTTATTTATTCATGATAGTCACACAGAGAGAGAGAGGCAGAGACACAGGCAGAGGGAGAAGCAGGCTCCATGCAGGGAGCCCAACGTGGGATTCGATCCCGGGTCTCCAGGATCGTGCCCTGGGCCAAAGGCAGGCGCCAAACCGCTGCGCCACCCAGGGATCCCCTTTTTTTTTTTAAAAAAAAAAAAAAAAAAACCAATCCTTTAATAAACAAAATTAGTCCATCTGAAACTCCTCAATCTGTAGGGTCCTAGTCTTGGATGGGGATAGCTGCACCTGTCTTGTTTCAATTCTGGTGACAAGTCAAGTCTACTTCCAACTTCTGTTAACTGTAAGGGGACCACCTCCTGAAACACATCCTTCTACTGGACTGGACTGAAATGCATAATGTAACACCTGTTAGCTAAGTAGCCAATGCTGTATTCCATGGTTTAAACTCCACCAGCACTGATCTTAATTCTTTCAAAACATGTTCCATTTCCATCAACTCCCTGTTTCCTGGATTGCAGCTTTGGTTGCTTTACATCCTTTTCTTCTTAATCAACAACTGTAATATAGACAAGTCATTGCAATACTCAGGAAATACATACATACTTTTAAATATTCACCAGGAACAGGGAATAATTTTTTTAATTGGAGGATTCAGATTGTCAGTTGTTTATATATAGATCCATAAAATTGAAGATAAAGTCACATAACTTTAAATTTTTTTAAAAAATTGACTGTGATGGGACGCCTGGGTGGCTTGGTGGTTAAGCACCTGCCTTAGGCCCAGGGCGTGATCCTGGAGTTCTAGGATCAAATCCCACATCAGGCTCCCTGTGTGGAGCCTGCTTCTCCTCCCTCTGCATGTGTCTCTGTGTCTCTCATGATAAATAAATAAAATATTTTTTTAAAAATGTGATAAGAACACTTAATCTTGAGATTTACCCTCTAAACTATTGTTTGTCAGATGTGGGGCAGTTAGAAGAGGATCTAAAAAGCAAAGAGGGAGGTTGAGCAGCAGGTTCTGGGGGGGAGGAGGGAGAGAGGGAGGGAGGGAAAGGAAGGGGGGCAGCGCCCATCCCCACCGAAGGGCACCCACGCTCCCAGACCTTGGGGTTGGAACACCTGACTCAGCCCCAAGGGGATAGGATGAAACCCACAGGCAGATGGATCCGGGTCCCCCCGCCTGTGCTGCCTCCAGGTGCAAAGGACTCTCATGCCCAACAGTCCCCTCCGTGAAGACTGGGCGCCTACGAGGTGGAGGTCAAAGCCAACCTTCCCGACCCAAAGGCACCAGCCTCCCGCTGGCAACGTGCTTTCAAAATTTGGAGGCCAGCCTCAAACTGGCACTTGGTGTGGTACCCTTGTCATCCACCCCAAGCCCGTTGCTCCTGTCCCACTTGCTACTCCATGTCCAAGACCCTCTTCTTCTTTCCATAGCCCCAAATTAGAGGTTTCTGAATTTTTACATCTTAATTCTTGTTCTGCTTTTGCATGTAATAATAGGTCTGACGCACAAGGCTCAAGAGAGAAGCTTTATAGGCTCCAATTCAACTTTATAGGCTTGCATCCAGCCTTGATTGGTCATGAAGCACAGGGATAGTTATTTCCATTGTCTGGACCTCATTTGACTCATCTATGCAAATGGATAATAGTACCTACCTCGTAAGATTGTTATGAAGATTTAGTGATAAAGAACAAATTAACTGGGAGCCTAGCAGGCACTCAGAGCTCTCCTTCTCACAAAATCATAATGTATTATATTTGAAAGAGCTTTAAAGGCCATTCTCTATTATAGTGCCACATTGTCTGTTAAAGGTGGGTGGGAAACTTGTTAGTGGATAGACTTTGAGGCTAGGCAACATGATTATAATAGTGTTTTCCCCTCCCTTGGGCAGTGGGACCTTGGAGAAGTCACTTCACCTTCTGTACTTCAGTTATTTGTGCTGCAAAAGGAGATAATAACTGTTCTTAATGAGGGCGAAATTAGTTAACATCTGGAATTCGTTTAGATTTACTATCCAATGTATAAGCATTTTTAAAATGTAGAATTTATCCTTTAACCAGGTAACTTTTGTAATTCAAATTCTGTGACCACTGCCCAGAAATTCAGCCTTCTTACAAATACTTATAGCTACATTTGCATTCTACTCAAAACATGTTCATATTATTTTCTTTCAACAAGCATTTACAATGACTTAAACATGATAGTTACTGATGTGTTCAATAACTAGAATAAGGACTTTTGGAAAAAATACAGAACACCGAATTATACTGGTTGAAATCTAAGATGTTATTGGCGATGTAAATTATTTTTTCATATAGTACTTATAAAATTTGCTTTTTGACTTTAGGGAATCTATTCAACTACAGTGAATGTCTCCCTGAGCCCCATATTCACTTCAAGAAGATATTCTTGCTCAATTTTATTTCAGTCCATTGAGGGTTTGCATTTAATATGAAATATTTCAGGCATATAAAAGAATATGAAAAATAAAAATAAAATATCCAACACCCAATTTAAGGAATTAAGTATTGCCACAAAGCCCCTGTGTAGCCTTGCTAGGTGACTTTTGCCACTCATTCCCAACAGCAGCAGGAAAACTTTACTTTGACTTTCATACTTATCATATTCAAAAGTATAATTAATAACTTGTTTATATCTTTGCTATGCGTATGTATGTCCTTCAAAACATCTATTTTGCATGTTCAATATATTTTTAAATTTCATATAATGGAATAATTCCTTTTCACTCTTCTATGATTTGCTTTTCTATCTTCGAAATTATATTTTTGAGGCTCATACATGTTGATAAGTGTATCTGTTGTTCACTTATTTTAACCATTGTATATAGGATCCTATTGAAAGAATATATAGCACTTATTTATACATTCTCCCGCTGGGAGATGTTTCCATAGTACTTTGCTTTTAAAAACAAGGCTATGACCATCTTTGTGCTTGTTTCCTTGGGCATATTTGAAAAAGCTTCTTGTGTGCTTGCTTTGGCAGCACATATACTGAAAAAGCTTCTCAGAGTAGCTCTCTTCTACTTCTGAATTTAAAAATTAGGTTGCCCAAATGCAGATTTTCACTGATTTATTAAAAAATGTTTAATAAGCATGTACATATGCCAGGCACCATGCTGGCATATGAGGGATAGCACAGCAACATAACAGGCATGAATTCTGTCCTCATGATGTTTATACCACAGTGGGATACTACAGGAGCTGCATACACTGGAGAAAGTTTTGCAGTAAATGATATCTAAGGTGTTACTTAATTTCAAAATTTTATAATTCAGTAAAGTCAGACATGATTCTATTAGCCAAAATGGTCTTAAAACTAAAACTTTTTCCCCCTTCCTACAGGAGCACTTAATTACCTAAAATGGGATCATAAAATCAGGCAATGGCATAGAACTTAATGAGACAAAGCAATATAGGATATTAAGCTTTCACTCTCCATTAAGAAAAGAATATGCAATTCAGACAGAAAGAATATGCAATAGGGAGTAAGCAAATAATTGGTCCAAGAAAAATTACCCTCACAGAAACATAAGTAATAATAATTTGAACAGAAGGAAGCAATGTGGGTTGTTATCCCAAGAAAATTGGAATATCACAAGCTATCCCAAGAAAAAAGAAGGAAACAAGCTGATTTTAAAAGGGAATGAGGGGTTGGGCTGCTGAAAAATAGGCACCTGATAAATTATGTCATAAATCAGGTGACATTTAAAAACTATTTCTCCATAAATCAAAGAAATCATTAAAAAGGCATGCTTCTCTGAAATAAGAAATCGAAGAAATGCCACAGGAGCTCAAAGGTAAAGGTAGGGCATTATTATATCTGGAACCCTCTCTACACACTGTGGGGAGCCCAGTACAAAAAAAGGGGGGAAAGAGTGGTACCCATGCCCAACTTTGTGGAGCTGTAAAATCTAGACTAGGGAAATGGGGAAGGGCCGATTTTTTCCTCCCATCCTTTTGTGCTACTCCCCACAATTTTCTTCCTCTTGGTACGTAACACTCCTTGATTTACTGAAGATAGATTTATTAGATCTCTCTTGTGTGTCAAGCAATGTGCTACACCTACAGAAGTGAACAAGAATGAAAATACATCTGCCCTAGAAGCTTACGTTTTAGTGAGGTAGAGAAGTAAGTAAATGCATAACTAAGTCAACTTCAGATTTTTTTAAAGATTTTATTTATTTATTCATGAGAGACACACAGAGAGAGAGAAAGGCAGAGAGAGAAGCAGGCTCCATGCAGGGAGCCTGACATGGGACTCGATCCCGGGTCTCTAGGATCATGCCCTGGGCTGAAGGCAATGCTAAACCACTGAGCCACCAGGGCTGCCCTGAAGTTCAGATTTTGATAAGAATTATAAAAAAGAGTGTGATGTGATATAAGTGAAGGAGGTGGAAAGAAGGTGAATAGACAAGGTCTCTGATTAATTTGAACTGAAACACTGGCAATGAGAGTAGACCAACTATGCAGAGAACTAAAGAAAATATTCTAAGCTGAAATAGGTGAACATGAGCAAACGCTTGGAGGGCAGAAGGAGCTTGACATATTTGAAGAACAGAAAGGACATCAGTGTGGCAGTCGAGGAATATTTTTGTTTTCTGAGATGGGTGATGCTGTAGGATGTTTATGTGCTAATGGGAATTAATCATTACAGAGGTGGTACAGGGCCAGTGCAGACAACAGAAAGAAGCCCCCGAGAAGGAAAGAAAAGATAGGACCCAGGGCACAAGTAGAGGAATTTGATTTTAAAAGAAGCAGGGGTTCCTATGACAAGAAGAGGGCTGAGAAAATCTGTAAAACTTCATGTACTGTATGGGTTTGGTATTGGGAATATGAAGAAGCTTCCCTCTGATGTTTCCTTGCTTGTCTGAATTTTTATTTTTTTAATAAATTAATTTTTATTGGTGTTCAATTTACCAACATACAGAATAACACCCAGTGCTCATCCCGACAAGTATCCCCCTCAGTGCCCGTCACCCATTCACCTTGTCTGAATTTTTAGAAGACAAAACCCAGGCAGGTCCCATGGTTTAGATGCTCCTTCTCTTTCTCCTGACCAGCAGGGTGGTAGAGGCAGTGCTTGCCAAGATCCTAGTGTTTAGTCACTAGCTTTGTGGTATCAAAAGGCAGAGAACAGGGCACCCATATTGCTGATACAAATCATAACAGTTAAATTATGGGGATCTCCCAAGCTTTTATCATAATAGTCTTGGTGTCCTTCTGGAGCCAGTAACTTCCTAATCAGAGAAGGCCAATAGATCCTCAGGAAGCCCATCCCCATGTTGAGAGTCAGTGCTAAGTTTAGTAAATTGGAGATTTTTTTCCAGACTTCCCAATGATTCTTCATGTCACATGTTACCCTGGAATAAATTCTTTGTGCTTAAGTTATCTACATGGGATTCTCTTCCATGGCTGATATAGTCAGATTCCAAGATCAGTCATTCATGAGTATAATAAAGTCCCTCCAAATATGACAGGGTTGGGGTGGAGAGAAAGAAAATTCTCAGGACAAGAATGTAAAGGATGTGGTGGTTGGCAAATGGCAACAACAAGGAAGGTTTATAGCTGGTCCCATTACAGAATTTCAAAAGAATTATCTTGTTTAAAGGAAGAAGTAGGAGGGACACCTGGGTGGCTCTGTAGGGTAAGCATGCGACTCTTGGTTTTGGCTCAGGTCATGATCTCAGGGTCATGAGATCAAGCCCTACATCTAGCTCTCCACACTCAGAGTGGAGTCTGCTTATCCCTTTTCCTCTGCTCCTCCCCCTCCTCGTGCTGTCACACAAACACACACACACACTCATACTCTCTCTTTCTCTCTCTCTCCCTCTATCTCACTCTTTCTCTCAAATAAATAAAATCTTTAAAGGAAGAAGTAGGAGGGACAGTGGTGACACATAGAACATCGATCCTTCCTCCTGAATCTGAGTTGCAATAACTTTGTGTGAGAGAAAATTACCTCCATTTGAAAGTTATCAGAGAAAACTTGCATAGGGCAAGGGGTCAAAGGGATTTCATAAAAGGCTCAAAAATATGGGAGAGTTTGCTGACCACAAACCCTAAAGTTTAAGAGGGCATAGTGAATGGCTTTTAGAGAGAAGAGGAGGGCTAGGAGATTTAGTCAGAATAGAGGATACACCAAAATTTATGGAAGTGAGAGTCCAGGGGACAGTGAATGGTCTGGAAGCTTTGGACTTCCAGATGGACCTAGATGATCAAGCCAGACTAAGGTGAAGCATGAAGGAACTGGTCTTGATTAGTCTCTTAAATGAAGGATCATCAGGTTCTCGGTCCTGCAGTTTGCAATCATGTGGCTATGGAAAGCTTGAGGCAGAGACTTTTGGTTTGCCATTTGAAACCTAAAAGAATGCATGTATTTTCCCAGCACCTCCTGCCCTACTCATTGAAGGAAAACTTCACTTTCTCTAATCCTATGTACAGAATCAGCACAACAAATTAACAAACAGAAGACATTTTTTGAGTGAGAACACCTTTTACACATTAAGGGATTGATTATACATTAATTCCCACTGGACTATGGGCTTCTAGAGACCAGAGATACCATTCTGTTTGTGTACATGTTCCTTGCCCACTTTTAGCATCTACTGACATAGAATCAATGCCCCTTAGTTCTTCGTTGGATGAATGAACATATTAGCAGAACCATGTCTTAGGGGGAAAATCACACTGATTGGCAATAGAGAAATCTATACTTGAAATAGACTCTTCCCCAGTTCCTAAATCACTTTCTTCTCAAAAGCCAGAGAATTAGATAAATAAATAGACACTTACAGCTGACTAGAGACCAGGAAGAAAGGGAGATGCAGAGGCCTAAACTAGTCATCTATCATGCTGAGTCTAAATATCAAACTAACATCTTACTGAGCTTTAGATTTCAGGAGGAAGTCACATGAGTGGCTTATAAGAAAGGATCCCATCTAAAAAGAAAGTCTCTTCAACAAATAGTGTTGGGAAAACTGGACAGCTACATGCAAAAGAATAAAACTGGACCACTTTCTTACACCATACACAAAAACAAATCCAAAATAGATTAAATATGCGACCTGGAGCCATAAAAATCCTAGAAGAGAGCACAAGCAGTGATGTCTCTGATTTACTAAATAGGTAGTAGATCCGTCTCCTGAGGCAAGGGAAATAAAAACAAAAATGAACTATTGGGACTACATCAAAATAAAATGCTTCTGCTGAGCAAAGGAAACAATCAACGAAACAAAACTAAAAGGCAACCTATAAATGGTAAAAGATATTTGCAAATGATATATTTGATAAAGGGTTAGTATCCAAAATGTATAAAGAACTCATACAACTCAACACTCTAAAAACAAAAAATCCAATTAAAAAATGGGCAGAAGTGAACAGACATTTTTCCGAAGAAGATATCCAGATGGCCAACAGACACATGAAAAGATGCTCAATATCACTCATCATTAGGGAAATGCAAATCTACATTGCAAACTACAATGGGATATCATCTCACACCTGTCAGAATGGCTAAAGTCAACCACACAAGAAACAGCAGATGTTGGCGAGGATGCGGAGCAAAAGGAACCCTCCTGCATTGTTGGTGGGAAATGCAAACTGGTGCAGCCACTGTGGAAAACTGTACGGAGATTCCTCAAAAAGTTAAAAATGAAACTACCCTGTGATCCAGTAATTGCACTACTAGGTATTTACCCCCTAAATACAAAAACACTAATTCAAAGGGATACATGCACCCCTAATCTATGTTTATAGCAGCAGTATTTATAATAGCCAAATTATGGAAGTAGCCTAAGGGCCCATCGATAGATGAATGGATAAAGAACATGTGGTAGATATAGATATAGATGATATAAATACAGATATAGATATAGATAGATACAGATATAGATATAAACACACACATATACATCCACACAATGGAATATTATTCAGCCATTAAAAAGGATAAAGTCTTGCCATTTGCAACAACATGGATAGAGCTAGAGACTATAACGCTAAGCAAATGTCAGAGAAAGGCAAATACCATATGATTCACTCATTTGCAGAATTTAAGAAACAAAATAAATGAGCAAAGGAAAAGGAAAGGAGAGGCAAGCCAAGAAACAGACTGTTAACTATAGAGAACAAATTGACAGCTACGGGGTGGGGGGTGGATGAGGGGATGGGTGAAATAAGTGATGGAGATTAATGCGTGTACTTGTGATGAGCACCAGGTGTCATAAGGAAGTGTTGAATCACTATATTGTACACCTGAAACTAATATAACACTATAACATGTGTTATATTATCAATATAATATGTATGTTATATTGTATGTTATCAATAGTGGAATTAAGATGAAGGAAGGAAGGAAGGAAGGAAGGAAGGAAGGAAGGAAGGAAGGAAGGAAGGAAGGAAGGAAGGAAGGAAGGAAGGAAGGAAGTAGAGAGGATCCCATCTCTTGCAAGCTTCTTTGACCCATGAAGGAATATTGCTCTGTGACTGTTAACCAGTTGTAAAGCCAAAAAAAAAAAAAAAAAAAAAAGAAAGAAAGAAAGAAAGAAAGAAAGAAAGAAAGAAAGAAAGAAAGAAAAAAAAATCTAAATTGTTCCAATACTTCTGCTTCGTACAAAATGGTGACAGAGGATGTCATTGTTCATTGTGCCTTATATAATTCCTGTCAAGTGATGATGAATAACATTCTTTCCAATGAAAGTACTTCTGTTTAGAAAATCAAAAATATTTGACTTAAGAAAACTACAGAGAATGTGAATTGGAAATGCACCCATCTTACTACTACCTTCCATGACATGCCCCAGAACCTCTGAGGATCTCATGCTTTTACCCAATGAGAATTCAGAAAGACAGGTGGATTGAACTAAGCTTAAAGTTTAAATAGTTTTAATGTCCCTATGGGAACATGTGTTTCCATGGTAACATGAAATTTAGTGAAGTACTCTTCTAAGTAGCTGCAAATGAAAAGACAGCATCCTATTGTCTTTCGTTAAATTGGTGTTTCTGTAAGTAAAGAGGCACTGAGACTTTTTATCCTGCCATGTTGCTGGTGTCTGTTTTTATGTTAAAATTACCTAGAAATTTCTATTACAATAACAAATGGAGCATTTCTCTTATGTCCAATAGAGTATCTCCAACTTAATCATAGAACCGTTAAATGAGGGGATTCTAAGGTAGTTCTTCAACGGGCTTTACTTCATAAAGCCACTAAGTTACTATTACATAACTGCAACCTCTTTAAGATATTTCCTATTAGACCATTTTAAACTTATTTAAATAAAGCTTTTTAGTTGGAAAAAAGTTTTAAGGTGTATATAAGACCCCCAGTATACATGTAAGATGGGGAAATCTCTCTTATCCAGTGTACTTATTAAGTAGAGGACCCTGGAAACAGACTTTCTGAAACTGAATCCCAGCTCTGACCCTTGTTAGCTTTTTGATGTTAGACATGTTACTTCACTTGTCTGTTTCTTACTTTTTTCACTTATAAAATGTGGATAGTCAAACTCTTTACCTTATGAAATTTAGGGGGACTATTAAATGAATTTATATATTTTAAAACTAGAATAGTGCATAGCATTAAAAGAGTAAATGCTATGAGTGAGTTATAATTATGATTAGAATTTCATTATGGGAATTTTAATTCCTTTTCAGAAATACCATTAGCTTTTATTTTGAGACAAGTAAGTCAGTTCAGAGTCACACATGCTTTTATTATGCAAACTTTTATAATTTGCGAAATATTTAAATAAATTTAGTGAACAAGTGAAGCATAATAAGCAATACTTAAGATAAAGAGGCAATTTAAAAAGATGGAAGGCGTAATCATTTGGAGGTAGGAAGTTATAATTGTAATTGACATCTGACAAAATTCAGTTTAATAAATCAGCAATGAAGACTATAAATAGAAAACAAAGTAATCACTGATTTAGAAGCATGAGTAAAGATTTGTTAGTCTCTGTACCTGAGACTATCAACAGAGATTGAAAAAAAAGATTATTCATTTGTCATTAAAATGTCTAAAATGTTTGATATTGACATTTAGGAATCTACAGACTTTATCCTTTCTACATTTAAAATGGAAGATTTGGGATCCCTGGGTGGCTCAGCGGTTTAGCGCCTGCCTTCAGCCCAGGGCGTGATCCTAGAGACCTGGGATCGAGTCCCATGTCAGGCTCCCAGTGGGGTGCCTGCTTCTCCCTCTCTCTTCCTCTCTGTGTCTCTCATGAATAAATAAATAAATAAATAAATAAATAAATAAATAAATAAATAAATAAATCTTTAAAAATAAAAAAATTAAAATGGAAGATTCATAGCACATTGAAATAATTAAAATGATTTCCTTTTTTTCGACATTTCAGTCTCTCATAAATATTCCTGATGCTGACTTGTGTGAGTGGCTTCATTGTTTTTGAGAAACGTAGCCAATGCTGTTGATTTTTTATCCAGCTACCACCTCTGTATTCAGCCATCTCTGTTCTTAGCAGAACTCCATTACTTTACAGATGTCAGGCAGCCATGGACTTCAGAGGAAATATTTCCCCTTTTCATTTGAGCCTTGGTTAATCTAAAGCAATCATAGAAATCCCAATCCCCCTTGCAGCAATTCTTTTAATGACGGGCATGCAATACAATTCTGACCAATGAGATATTGAGAAGAAGCATTATTAGGGATCTTCTGGGAAAGATTTCCACATCTTGAAAGGAGACACAGAGAAGTGTTATTCTCTTCTCTGGTTTCCAACGTAGATGAATAAAGACAATCTGTCACAGCCTGCCAATGTCAATCATAAGAAATGTCTGAGGATATACAGGCAAAAATACCATTATGGAATTTCTGGAATCCGTTTAAGAAGTTTCAGTACCCCACACAAGTACAAAGCCGACAACATCCACACTGAGATGGGTAAGAAGAGCAATTCACTTTACTAATGTTAGCCCTTCTCAAAAGCAGGTACAGGTCAGCGCTGGGAGAGAAAGGGCCCTACTCACTTTTCCTCTCTCAGAGGGATAAAGGAGCTTGCATCCAACAATCTGGTTTGTAAAGGGCTGCCCAAAGGACTCACTTCTGGTTTTGCCTCATTCAGAGCAGTGGTGGATTCAGCATAGTTTGAATGCAAGTGTCACTGAGAACATGAGAGTTCGGGGCAGCTTGATATGACCAGCACAGCTACACAATGGAGAAAGGATAGTTTCTTTAATAAATGGTGTTAGCAAAAATGAATATCCACAGCTAAAGAATGAAATCGAACCTTTATTTTAACTGTACACAAATATATACTAAAAATGGATTAAATCCATAAACATAAGACTTGAAACTGTAAAACTCCTAGAAGAAAACATAGGGGAACAACAGCTCTATAACATTGGTCTTGGCAGTTATTTCTTGGATATGAACAAAAGCACAGGCAACAAAAGCAAAAGTAGGCAAATGGGACTGCATCCAACTAAAAGTTTCTGCACAAAAAGTAAAATAAAATAAAAAATAAAAGTTTCTGCACAGCAAAGGAAACAATTGACAGAGTGAAAGGCAACCTATGAAGTGAGCAAATAATAATTGCATACCATCTATCTGATAAGGGGTTAATATCCAAAATATGCAAGAAACTCATACAGCTCAACAGCAAAGCAAACAAACAAGCAAACAAATAACCTACTTAAAAGAACAGGAAAAATACTTGAATAGATATTTTCCCAAAGAAGACATGCAAACGGCCACAAGTATATAAAAAGATGCACAGTTCATGAATCATCAGGAAAATGCAAGTCAAAACCACTTTATACTGTATATCTGTTACTTTATACCTGTTAGGATGGCCATTATCCCCCCTCCAAAAAAGCAAGAAAATTTTTTTTTAATTTAAGCTAAATTTTTTTAAAAGAAATAAAATAAGTGTTGGCAACGATGTGGTCAAATTGGACCATGTTCACTGTTGGTGGGAATGTAAACTGGTATAGCTGCTATGGAAAATAGTATGGAGGTTGCTCAAAAAAAATTAAGAGCATAACTACCAGGTGACTCAGCAATCCCACTTCTGGGTGTTTATCCAAAAGAATTAAAATCAGGATGTCAAAGAGATTTTTACACTGTCGTGTGCACTGCAGCATTATTCCTAATTGCCAAAAGATGGTAATAACCTAAACATCTGTTGATGGATGAATAGATAAACAAAATGTGGTGTACAGTATCAATACAATAGAATATTATTCCGCCTAAAAAAGGAAAAAAAATTGTGTCATAAACCACAACATGGGTGCGTTTGGGAGACATTATACTCAGTGAAATAAGCAAGTCACAGAAGGACAAATACTGCACAATTCCACTTATCTAAGTTATCTAAAGTAATGAAAATCATAGAAGCAGAAAATAGAATGGTGGTTTCCAGGGACTGGGGGTGGGAAGTTGCTATTCAATGCGTATAGAATTTCAGTGATGCAAAATGACAAAGTTCTAGAGATGTGCTACACAATATGGTGCTTGTAGTTAAATCTACAAGCTTAGAAATCTTGAGAGGATAGATCTCATTATGTATCTTTTGCTACAATAAAAACAAACAAACAGGCAAGATCCCTGAAAAAAGTTGCACAAAAGCAGCAGCTGCAGTTGTTGCAAATCTACCTTCAGCCTCTTGGCCAAAACCACCTGTTTGTGTCCCAACTTAGAAGCATTCGGCAAACAATGGCAAAGGAGAGGCATCGGAAAGGTACAAGTGACCACCATGACAAGGACTGTAATGCTTTGTTAGCTGATGGAGCCACTTTCTGTGTGGCTGTATGGACGTGTGCAGCAAGACAAATTGGAATAGAATAGAGCCTGACCCCAGTTGGCAAAGTCATCCAAAGGAACAGAGAGTAATCATTCTAGCTGGTGTAATACTGAATTCTTCTAAGCCAACTCAATTGATTCCAAGTAAAAGCACTGCATGCCCATTAAAATATGACCTTATTGAACACATCAAGTACACTTAAAACATTTTTTGAACTTGAAAAGGAATGGTTTATTAGAAAAAAATGATGAACTCTGTGTTTTTCAGTTTTGTTTTGTTTTTGTACTTGATATATATTAGTTTCAAGGATATAACCTGATGATTTGGTACTTGCATATATGGTGAAATGATTACCACAGTTAAGTCCAGTTAGCATGTGTCACTATACATAGTTATAAAAATTATTTTCGGGGATCCCTGGTGGCTCAGCAGTTTAGCACCTGCTTTCAGCCCAGGGCGTGATCCTGGAGTTCCGGGATCGAGTCCCGCATCGGGCTCCCTGCATGGAGCCTGCTTCTCCCTCTACCTGTGTCTCTGCCTCTCTCCCTCTCTTTCTCTCTCTCTGTCTCTTATAAATAAATAAAATCTTTAAAAAAAATATTTTCTTGCAATGAGGACTTTTAAGATTTATTCTTTTAGCAATTTTTGAACACACAAAATAGTATTAGCTACGGTCACCATACTGTTTGAAAACTCATAATTTTGAGTGAAAAGCTGGGTTTTATCCAGTGACTCTTGTCAACAAATTTAATCCTTCTAAATCTAGTTCCTCAAATCAGCCAACCTGTCTCCCAGCCTAAATGTTAAGACTCTCTGTCCCTGCTCAATTGGTCTCTCTACCTGGGATACCTTAACCTCACACTGTGGTAAGTACCCTATCTAGTCATTGAGATTTCTCCCTGGGAAACTACCTCCTCCCCAAGGCAGAATTGGTCAACAATCTCAAATTTCATCCTCATCCATAATCCCTCCCAAGGTGTTTGGCCACATCGATAAGATTCATTAAACCTGAGGGGAAAATATAAACTAGAATTCTCACAGTTTGCCTTAGGAAAGGTCAGCCTCTTCTGAAAATAGGCTAACTGCCTTTTACATTTAACCCATGGAATCAAACATGACTTATGTATTCAAGTCTCAGCTAAAATTAGAATCACAGAATTCACCATACTGAAATTTTTAACAGGATAAAAAAATGAACAGAATGAAGAATCAGACATTAAGTAGGAGTATAATTTAGATTTACTAAATAGGTGGTTGATGATTTTCACTCTTCTTTCTTATTAGCGGTCAGGGAAGAGAGATCAAATCAAACACTAAAGTGAAAAGGAAGAGCTCCACTAATCAATGGTACAGGATAAGACATGGGCCTGGACCTTCTCAGTCTGAGACCAATCCAGTGAAAACTAAGAGACTGATTCAATGAAGGACCAGACATACTGGTTGGTGTGTGTTCACACCCGACAAACATCACCAGTTGGGCTGGTTCTTATTTATGACATTCTCATTTAAACTCCACAAGCAGAGAATTTCCAGTCTTTTGTTCCAGAGAATTTCCAGTATTCCTATCTTTTATATGACCTGGTCCCCTTATTGATGCTCAGTAAATATTGGCTCAATAAATGAACTTCCAAATAAGGTTTAAATATTGGCACCTTTTTTGTCATGGCTTGATGCTGATTAATAATCATAAGAGAGAGAAGACTGGCTTCCTGTTATCTGGAGAGCCAGAACCAAGATCCCCAAGATTAAAGTTAACAGTGTCTTAGAGGCTATCACTGGTGTCCCCGGGATGTCCAAAACCTATAGATGTATCTCAGGGACACACTATGGATTCTAGTCTTTGACTAGAATGTTTTATAACAAAATTGTACCTAAATTAAACACTATAGGATTTCCGTTACAAATCTGGATTTGCAGGACCCCTTCTTGCTATTGGAGTTGGGCCAGCTGGCTTCCTCTGGCTCAGTTCTCCTAATGTCAGGGGGCTCTGTTTTTTCCCAAGGGCTGACATGGAGTGTTCAGGAAGCAAACAAACATTTCCCCTCTACTCAATAGCATCAACCTTGAGATGAACACTCTGCATGTGAGTTATAGGATTCCTTTAAGTCCTATCTACCATCGTTCAAATTCTTCCAGGAGTATGGACTGTCCCATCCTTCTGTGCTCTTTCCTTGCATGCAGTAGACAATACGTGTCCTGCAGACATCTCAAACTAATTCGACTAGCTGGGATTGAAGGGGCCCCTGCATGTGCACTCTGGTTGTAGGATTCACTGGCAGTAGTAATTTTCTGGCTGTGGATATGATTATATTACATGACTGCCAGCACTACCTTGTAGCAAGATCAGCCAGTCATGGGATTCCATCCCAATCCCTCCTTTTCCAGCTGTGTGACATGAGGTATGAGACATTACCTTTCTGAGTCTGTTTTCACTTCTGTGAAATCAAGAGAATGATACTTCACAGAGGTGTTGGGAAGATTACACCAAACACTAGCACCTCAAACCTGGTGCCTAGCACACAGTAAATATACAATAAATGTTAGTCCTCTTCCTGCTAACATTTCCTTTTTTTCTTTTTACCTTTGGACTCCCTTCACCCATGTCTCCTACCCCTCTGCCTGTTGCCTCTGGCAACCACTAATCTGTTTTCTGTATCTATAAACTTGGTTTGAGTTTTGGGGTTTTTCTGTTTTTTGTTTTTAGATCCACATGTAAGAGAAATCATACAGCATTTGTCTTTCTCTGTCTGACTTACATCACTTAGCATAACCCTCAATATGCGTCCATGTTGCTGCCAATGGCAAGATTTTATTGTTTTTATGGCTGAATAATATTCCATTGTGTACATTAATATATAGGTATACCATAATTTTTTTTATCCATACATTCAATGATGGACGCTTTGGTTCAGTTTACTATCTTAGCTATTGTACATGTGGATGCAGATATCTTTTTGAGTTAGATTTTTTTGTTTTCTTTGGATAAATACCCAGAAGTAAAATTGCTGGATCATATGGTAGTTCTACGTTTAATTACCTGAGGAACCTCTATACTGTTTTCCATAATGAACCAATTTAGACTTCCACCAACAGTGTACAAGGGTTACTTTTCCTTCATGTGAGTCCTTGCCAATACTTGTTATTTCTTGTCTTTTTGATGATGGCCATTTTGACAGATGTGAGGTGATATTCCATTGTGGTTTTGATTTGCATTTCCCAGATGCTGAGTATCTTTTCATGTACCTATTGGTCATCTGCATGTCTTCTTTGGAAAATGTCTATTCAGATCCTCTGCCTATTTTTTATTGGATTTTTGTTGTTGTTGCTGCTGTGATTGAGTTCTGAAAGTTCTGTATATATTTTGTGTTTCAGCTTCTTATCAGATATATGATTTGCAAATATTTTCTCTCATCCAATAAGTTGCCTTTTCACTTTGTTGATGATTTCCTTTGCTATGAAGAAGCTTTTTAGTTTGATGTAGTCCCATTTGTTTATCTTTGCTTTTAAAGTCAGAATAAAAAAAAATCATTGCCAAAACCTATGTTAAGGAGCTTATCACCTATGTTTTCTTCTAGCAGTTTTATGGTTTTAGGTCTTATATTCAAGTCTTTAATTCGTTTTTAGTTTATTTCTGTGTCTTGTGTAAGAACATTGGTTCTTAATAGGTGTGTTCCTTTGACTAATTGCTTAATATCTTAATCTTAATCTCTTATTTTTCCCATATCCTTGAAAGGGGAATTATAGCTCTCAAATACATGTGAGGTTGAGATAAAAAATTTATGTACCTAGCAGAATGCATAGCACATTAGAATTGTTAAATAGAATTGATTGATTTGCCTTTTTCCCCTTAATTTGTTTTAATTATTGCCATTATTATTTAAAGCACTGTTATGAGTTTTTGAAAATATAAAAGCTATTCTTTTTAATGATATTCTGCTTAGAGCAGTGAAAAATTCTTCAAATTCTGTCCCTATTCAATGAGTATCAGTTGTGGGATATTTCAATAATTAGTTTACTTATTTTTTGATGAAAAATCAAATACACTTTTCTATGTAGAGATTCTTTTCTTGCTGCTTAGTTCTTTAATATTATTTTTTAATCCTTTGAATCCCTTATAGATCCTTCTTGATAGTAAATCATTCTTAGGACAAATCCAAGATAGCCAATGGCTTCTTCTGGCCAATAGTTTAAGCATAGGATTCCAGAGTTAGCTTCATTCTCAAATGAATCTAAATTTACCCATATATGAATATGTCTAAGTCACCTACAAATTTATTCTTGCCAGTGGCAACCATAACCGACTTCAGATTACTGACAATTAGTTTGTATGTATGGCAGCTAACACTATGTAAGTGTGTACTTACAAAGTAATACACGGAAGCTTCAATGACAATGATGAATTCACAGCTGTGTTTCCTCTTGCACATAATTAGAGCCTCAAGAAATAATCTATTTTAACATGAACAAGATTCTCTTTGCAAGAAAAGACAGATGGAGCCAAGAAGGGAAATAAGAATAGTGTGATTTTGGCAATGATGATTTCAACATCCATTATACAAAATTCACACAAATCTTTCCCAGTTTGAGATGTAAAAGAGTCATGTATACCACACTGAAAAGTTAATCCTCTATATTTTCCAAACCATAAATTATTTTGCATATTTCAAAATTTGAAAAATTTTGTTCAAGCTATTAATAAACATAATGATAGTTATCCTAATATCACTGCTTTGCCAATTATGGTTTTGTTGACCCAGTGCTATTTCTTCCCCTACTTAGATAGTCATAGAACCCTCTTTCCCTCCCTGCGTAGATGAAAGTGCCTGAACTAAACATTGCATCTTTATTTTTTACTGCAGTGATGGCTCAGGTGTCATTGATAACATGTTGAGCAAATCAGAGGCTATCTCTGGCCCTTCCCTAATTGGAATTAGCAGAGTCTCCTTTCCTTATTGGGATATAAGGGTGTGACTCCAAAGCTCCTGGCTGTCATGTCCCATCCACGCAATGGCACAAATGGAGGATAAAATGTGGAGAATCCTGGAGATCAACTCTGATGTTCAAGTCCTGAGTTTCTCCAATGTTGTCAGATTCTAGTAGCTCTTCCTTCAACTGCATGGGCTATTCAGGGTCTTTTATGGTTCCATATGAATTTTAGGATTGTTTACTCTATTTCAGTAAAAAATATATATATATTTTATATTTTGATGGGGATTATGTTGCATTTGTAGATGGCTTTGGGTAGTGTAGCAAACTTAACAATATTTATTCTTCCAATCCACAAACATTTTTATTATTTCTTATACCTTTGTGATTGGAATAGTTTTCTTTATTTCTATTTCCAATGCCTCATCATTAGTTTAAAGGAATGCCACTGATTTCTGTAGGATGATTCTATAACCTGTAACGTTACTATAATAGTTGATTAATTTCAACAGTTCTTTGATTAACTCTGGGATTTTCTATATATGAGATCACCTTGCCAGCAAATACCAATAATTTTATTTCTCCCTTCCCAATTTGGATGTTTTTAAATTTCTTTTCTTGCTCAGTTGCTCTCACTAGGACTTCCAGTACTGTATTGAAAGGAGTGGTAAGAGTGGGCAAATCTGTCTTGTACCTGATATAAAAAAAATGCTTTTGCTTTCAATTTTTCTCTATTGTGTATAATGTTAGCTGTGGGTCTGTTGTATATAGCCCTTATTATAATGTGCTATTTTTCTTCTATACCCAATCTATTAAGGTTTTTTTTTAATGGAAGATGTTTGTCAAATTCTTTTTCTGCATCTATGGAGATTATCATGTGGTTTTTCTCTTTCATTTTATTGATGTGATAAATTGCATTTATTGACTTATGTATATTAAATCATCCTTGCATCCCAGGGATAAATTCTACTTGGTCATGTGCTCTTGAGTTCAATTTGCTAATATTTTGTTGGCAATTTTTGCATCTATATTTATCAGGGATATTGATCTATATAGTAGTCCTGCCTTATCTTCAGTTTTGCTTTCTGTGGCTTCGGTTACATGTGGTCAACCGCAGTCCAGAAACAGATGATTCTCCTTCTGACATATCATCAGAAAGTCAATAGTAACCCAAGTCACAATGCCTACATTATTCACCTCACTCCATCTCATCATGTAGGTATTTTCATCTCATATCATCACAAGAAGGGTGAATATAATACAAGATGATATTTTGAGAGATAGAGATACCACATTCACATAACTTTTATTACAGTATATTGTTATAATTGTTGTATTTTATTATTAGTTGTTAGTCTCTTACCGTGCCTCATTCAAAAATTATTTATAATAGGCGTGTATGTATAGGAAAAAAAACATATAAGTGGCTCAGTAGTATTCCACAGCTTCAGGCATCCACTGGGGGGGGATCTTGGAACATATCCTCCGTGGATAAGGGGCAGTACTGTAGTTTGCTTTTTTGGTCATATGCTTATCTAATTTTGGTATCAAGGTAAAGTTAGCTTCGTTAGATAAATTCAGAAGTTTTTGCTCTTCCTCAGTATTTTGGAAGAGTTTGAGGAAGATTGGTGTTAACTCTTTAAATGTTTGGTAGAATTTGCCAGTGAAGCTATCTGATCCTGGAGTTTTCTGTGCTGGGAGGGTTTTGTCTTGTTTTCTTTTTTTAATTACTGACTCAATCCCTAGATTTGTTATTAATCTGCTCAGATTTTCTGTTTCTTCCTGATTCAGTCTTGGTAGGTTGTATGTTTCTAGCAATGTATCCATTTCTTCTAGGTTATGAAATTTGTTGGCATATAATTATTCATAGTAGTCTCATAATTCTCTATATTTCTGTGGTATCAATTGTAATGCCTCCTCTTTCACTTCTAATTTTATTTGAGTCATCTCTCATTTTTAATTTGTTAGTCTATCTAAAGGTTTGTCATTTTATCTTTTCAAAGAACTAGCTTTAGTTTCATTGTTTTTTTCTCTCTCTCTCTCTCTTTTTTTTTTTTTTTTTTTTTGTTAAGTTTAACTTGTTCCTCTTTTTCTAACTCCTTGAGGTGTAAAGTTAGGGTTGAGATCTTTCTAGTTTCTTAATATATATGTTTATTGCCATAAACTTTCCTTACAAAACTGCTTTTGCTGCATTCCATGAAATTTGATATGTTGTATTTTCATCTTTGTTTCAAGGTTGCTTTTTAAATTTCCCTTTTGATTTCTTTTTTGATCTATTAGTTGTTTGGAAGTATGTTGTTAGTTTCCATGTACGTGAAGATCTATTCAATCTCCTCTCACTGTTGATTTCTAGTTTCATTCCACTGTGGTCAGGGATGAGATGGGTATGATTTGAATCTTAAATTACTAAGACTGGTTTTGTGACCTAGCATATGATGTATACTGGAGAATTCTTCATGTGCACTTGAGAAGAATGTATATTCTGCTGCTGTTGGACAGAATGTTTTATATATGCCTGTTTAAGTTAATTTGTTCTAAAGTGTGATTCAATTCTGACATTTCCTTGTTGATTTTCCATCTAGACAATATAGCCATTGCTGATAGTGGGATATGTAAGTTCCCTAATATTATAGTATTGTTGTCTATTTCTCCCTTAAGATCTGTTAGTATTTATTTAATATATTTCAGTGCTCAGAGACACTTGGGTGGCTCATTGATTGAGCATCTGCCTCTGGCTCAGGTCATGATCCCCAGGTCCTGGGATCCAGTTTCACAACAAGCTCCCCACAGGGAGTCTGCTTCTCCCTCTATGATGGATATATATATATATATATATATATATATATGTTGTTATAGGGGCAAGGAGAGAAAATGAGTGGGAAAAATCAGTGAGGGTGACAGAACATGAGAGAATCCTAACTCTGGGAAACGAACAAGGGGTGGTGGAAGGGGAGGTGGGCAGGGGAATGAGGTGACTGGGTGATGGGTACTGAGGGGGGCACTTGACGGGATGAGCACTGGGTGTTACACTATATGTTGGCAAATTGAACTCCAATTTAAAAAAATATATACCAAAAAAATACAAAAAAATAATAAACCTATCACTGATGTTAAAAAAAAAGTTATGTTTAAAAAAAAAAGTTAAGGGCAGCCCCAGTGGCTTAGCGGTTTAGTGCCGCTTTAACCCCCAAGGAATGATCCTGGAGACCTGAGATCGAGTCCCGTGCCAGACTGCATGGAGCCTGCTTCTCCCTCTGCCTGTGTCTCTGCCTCTCCTTCTCTCTCTCTCTCTCTCTTTGTGTCTCTCATGAATAAATAAATAAAATCTTTATTAAAAAAGGTAAAAAAAAAAGAATATTCTGGGCAGTAATTTTTATCTTTTTTTATAAAATTTTTATTTATTTATTCATGAGAGACACCGAGAGACACCTGAGCCAAAGGCAGATGCTCAACCACTGAGCCACTCAGGTGCCCCTAATTTTTATCTTTGAATATGCCATTCCAATCTCTCCTAGCTTATAAAGTTTTTGCTGGGAAATCTCTGAGAATCTAAAGGGGGTTCCTTTGTAGATTACTTTCTTTTTTTCCCTGGCTGCCCTTAAGATTCTTTATCATTGACATTTGACAACTTTATTATACTCTTGTCTTGGAGAGGGTCTTTTTGCATTGAGGTAATGAGCTGATCTATTAGCTTCGTGGATTTGTATATTTAGTTCTTTCCCCCACGCGTGTCAAGTGCTCAGCTGTTATTTCTCAAAATACCCTCTCTGATTCCCTTTTCTTTCTGGTATACCCTTTATTCTTATGTTGGCTCTCTTAATGGAATCTAATCAAAGAACTCTTCACTTTTAAAAAATCTTAAATCTCTCCCATTCCACCTGAATCATTTCTAGATTGTATCTTTCAGATTGCTTATTCTCTCTTCCATCTGAGGTACTCTGTTTCCAATGCTTCCTAATGCATTCTTCATTTTATTTGTTGAATTCTTCAGCTCCAGAGTTTCTTTCTTAGAATTTTAATCTCTTTGATAAAGTATTCCTTTTGTTCATTAATTTTACTCCTGAGTTCATTGAATTGCCTTTCTGAGCTTTTTTTTTTTTTTTGTAGTTTGTTGAATTTCTTCATAACAGATGTTTTGAATTCTCTGTCAGTTAGATTCCAATCTTCCATGACTTTGAATTTGGTTGCTGGAGAATTGTCATTTTCTTTTTGTGATACCATATAATCACGATTTTTCATGGTTTGATTAAATGTGCCTCTGATAGTATATTTAAAGTAATGAATACCTCTCTTATCTGGGTAAAGCTTTGTTAAGTTTTAATTTGGGTAAATCTTTGATTTTTAACAGTTCAACAGGTTGGGAGTTATAGCCTTTTCTTTTCTTTTCTTTTCCAGCAGGTGGTGACATAGCACACATATTTAAATTTCTCTTATCAGACCTGTCCAGTAGCTATATTTGGGAGTGGAAGATTTCCAACTGCCACTTGCTCTGCCAGAGGGGTCACCAGCACTGCCATTGCTTTTTATGTCTTGGGGGTCAGAGGGGTAGCCACTGGCACTGATACCCCACTTCCACCACTGCTGTCTCAGCTCACCACTCCATGAGGTCCAAGTACCCACCCTCAGAAACATAGATGTACGGATCCCTCTGGTGTCATAAACTGCCCTGCCAAAGAACCCTTGATGGGTTATGGATGCCCCACTAGCTGTAAACTAAAGGGGCAAGATGAAGGGAAAACTCGTGCTACCAAGATGTTGATTAACTCCTAAGTACCACTGAATTTTGAAGAGAGGAAAATGAAGTTATTATCCTTAGGCACTTAAAAGTTGAAAAACAAACATGCTGAAGACACCATTTGCAAACCTTAAATAAGGAATGATTTATGAGGGATTTTATCTTGGAAAGTTTATCATATGCTGCATTTCCTATGGACACAAATTTAAGTGGTCGTTACAATAAATAGGATTAAATTACACAATTGTTAGAATAAGTTTGTGCTATATATATGATCATCACTATGAAGTTGTGGGGTTTCTTTTTCCTCCTATGTCCCAGAAACTTAGAACACATTTCACATGTATATTTTCCTTAATATCAGTTGTAAACCTTTTCCAGTACGAAGTGGTTTTGGAAAATTTCAAGGAATAATTATATGGCCTCATCCTAGAAATGAATAGTTTAACCAATGAAGAACCTGAAAACTTCCCTTAGAATCAGGATCATGGTCTGAGAAGTTAAAATAAGGTTTTTGGTCTTGGCTACAAACCTTTATTTCTCCCCTATTTTTTTTCTGTTTTATTTCACAAACGGGGGAAAATATAGAACTGAACTAAAAAGATCCCAGAGGACAGAATGACAATTTGATTACCATTGTATCTTCATATATTAGGAGTTAACTAAATACTGAGTAAACAAAATAGTGACTCTTGTTACTCTGCTTGCCACTCAAACTAAGAGATGGACATATAGAGATGGAATGAGAGAGGCTCATAATTTATATTATAAAATGAGTTGTAGGCAGAAAGCTTTAGATATTTCTTTTTGGAAATCCTGATCACCTTCTTTGAGAAGTTTAAAGTATTAGCATTTATTTTTCTCTTTTCTCTTTTATTTGCCACAATAAAAATATACCATTATCTGCATGGTAAAAGTACTAGATTCTAAGTTATATTAAATTATTTGAATACTAAGCTTTCTCTATACCATATTTATAGGATATGTATATCCTTGGCTCAAATAATTCAATCCTGGAAGCAATTTGGATTTCAGTAAGTTTACTAAAAATTATCTAAACAGCTAGAAGCTCTTAAAATTCAATAGATAATGATATTTCTACAAACGCTCCATATTGCTTATAGGCTTAGTCTTAACCAGCCACTATGTTACAAGTACTGTGCTGTTATCATTGCAACTTTGGAGAAGGTCATAATGAATAGGAAACTGAATTGGTGATGACCTAGAGAGATAATTTAATAATAACTGCAGTGATGCCTGCTGGGAAGACAATGTCAAAAATCTAGGGACTGTACTAATTTTCTAGAAACTCCATATGGTAAGTTTTTTTAGGATTAATCTTTTCAAGCTAGAACAGAATATATCTGAACATAGATTCCTTTCCTTCCCTATTATTACCTATAACTTTGTCTTAAAGAACAATATTTTCTAAGGCTGGAATGTGAATAATATAAACTACCCTTCTACAGTCTCAATAATCTTTTTTGTTTTAGTTTTGTTTTATTTCAGATTTGGAGCCATATGTTTATGTTTCATACTTATAGTCACTAGTCTAGAGAAAAATGCGTATTTTTCATTTATAACAAAGAACTCCACTGAAACAATTATCTTACACAGAGTAACTTTCCAATGTGTCTATTTATTACCTAGGAAATTAAATATCCTGGATGCCTGGGTGGCTCAGTTGGTTAAGCTCTACCTTAGGCTCAGGTCATGATCCCAGGGTCCTGGGATCGAGCCCCATGTAGAGCCCCGTGTCAGGCTCCCTGCTTAGAGTCTGCTTCTCCCTCTGTCCCTCCCCTACTGTGCTCTCTCTCACTCTCGCTCAAATAAATAAATAAAGTTTTTACAAAAAAGAAATTAAATATCCTTTAATATTTTTCTGAATGTGAATATCATTCTAAGTTTGAAAATCAAGACATGAGAATTTCATTTGGATATTTTATCTAAAAATCCTATTTTGATTCTTAACCAGGTTAAAATCTCTCAACTCAGACCTATGTTCTTTTGAAGTTTAGTATCTATCTGTCTCTAATTATTACCAGTTATCTATACTAATAAAATTTTAGATAACTTTAGGGAAATAACGAAAGCAGTTGGAAATTTCTCATATGCTTCAATATTTCTGTACATTATAATAGGCCTAATAGGTAAGGAATAGTCTTCCATCTTTGTTATTCATCCCCAGCAAAAACTCCAAGAGAAGTTTTACCTATAAAAAAGAATATGCCAAACATGAATTTAATCATAGCTTTGCCACTAATAAGACAGTTGTTTTTGGATACATTACATAACAACCTTCCTAGCCTGTTGCCGCCATATATACAATAGAAATGATACTTACCTTGCAGGATTATGGAAAGGAGTAGAGAAAGTATATTTAATTTTTCTTAAACCAAATAATGAATCCAAGTAAACAGGAAAAGTACACTTCATGATAGCTATTGAAAAGTCATTAATTATTTATTGATGTTCCATTTTGTAATTATGTAATTAAGTGAAGTAAGTAACAAATTTTCTAATGAAAGAAAGGCAAATGAACATGCTTCACCCCCAAACATCATCGACTGGCAAAGGCTGCCATAGACATTTATCTAAAATCCGCAAATAACTCATACCTCAGCCAACGTTCAGTACCTTGTTTTCTTATTTTAAAGCATCTTATTCTAAAACTCAAATCAAGATATATTCTCAATTTTTAAAAAATCAAAACTCAATCCTTACAAAAGAAAAAAGAAAGAAAGGTGTTGTTAACAGTGATCCTTTTATCATGTCACAGCAAGTGCCTCCATGTTAAAGTTACAGTGATCCTTTAAAGGAAGCTAGGATCTAATTGAGGAATATAATCCTAAATTCTAAGAAGACAGGTAGGCAGGCAGCAGGCAGAGCTAAAGTGCTGATTCAGATTGGTGTGGGATGGCAAATTACTCAGGAAGGGTGTTATCCAGGAAAAAAATTAAATGAAGCAAATACTATAACTTCTAGCATAGAAATAATTGAAGACATAAACATTTTTTTAGTTAGAAAGAAGGGAATTGGAGTGTCTGGGTGGCTCAGTTGGCTAAGCATCTGACTTTTGCTCAGGTCACTATCTCAGGGTCCTGGAATGGAGTCCTCACATCCAGCTTCCTGCTGAGTGGGGAGTCTGTTTCTCCTTCTCCCTCTGCCTCTGTCCCTACTAGTGTGCTCTCTCACTCTCTCTCACTCTAAAAAAAATAAATAAATAAAATCTCTAAAAAAAAAGAGGAAAAGAAAGAAGAGAATTAAGAAAAATAAAATACAATAAAAACAGAGAGTAAGGCAAACCATGAAAGACTCTGTAGAGAGAACAGACTCAGGATTGATGGAAGGGAGGTGAGTGGGGGATGGGCAAACGGATGATGGGCATTAAGGAGTGCATGTGTTGTGATGAGCACTGGGCGTGATTATATAAGGATGAATCACTAATTTCTACTCCTGAAACCAATACTACACTATATGTTAACTAACTTGAATCTAAAAAAAATATCTTGTAAGAAAAAAACAAACAAAAAATTTTAAAGATTTTTTAAATTAAAAAAATAAAAATAAAATATCTGTTAAAAAAAAAAAGAAAGTAGGGAATTAGAAATCGCTTCATTGCGAGCATGCTAAAGCATCATGAGAGTTATGGTTCAAACACAAGGCAAACAAAAATAGGATTTTAAAGCATGTGGTAAAGAATAAGAAAAGAGAACCTATTTGACCTTGCTAAGACTAGCCCAGTAATGAAGGGAAGATAACACTAATGCACTGCTTAGGCTACTTAACAATATTGAAATAGCCATTAATAATGAAAATGCCATTTATAAATTGCCAACCTTTCAAGTAACCAAATGGGCAAAGCATGAAAGTATCTCCTAGAGTAGGAGAACACAATGTAAATGTTAACAATTTTTAAGATGAAATACTAAAATTATAGCTGTTAGAAAGAGGCAGGTGGAAGAAGAGAGGGGAGGAGGGGAAGAAGCAAGCACAGGTACACTGCATACACTTTCTATTCTTCCAAAGAGCAAAAGAGTCAAGATACAGACCATGACAGATGGAACAAAAGAAGTATGTGATTTAAAGTTAAAACTAACCAACATAAGAGCTAAAAATAAGCTAGCCATGAAACACTGAGCAGAAGAGAGGAAGAATGAAGATGTGACATAAGTGATCTACAGCTTTATTTTTGTACTGTGGCTGAATCAATAGACAAGTTCAAAAAATAGAAGTATTTTTAGTTAAGGGAGAAATCACTAGAAACTTAAAAGAATAGAGGGTTTAGGGGGTAGGTTGTTTGTTTTAATGTTGAGGGATGGGAATGGAGATGAGGACTGGCCAGGAAACTAATTTATTACTGTAAGAATTCTGAATTATTTTATTTTCACAGTATGTAAATCTTTATTTTTAAAAATTCGGAGAATATGGAATTAAAATCACAAATGTATTTCCAACTTAATAAAAATCTTCGGAGATAAAGGTAAATTTTTAAGCTATATATTTTTTTTTATCAAGGATTGACGCTATTGATTGGTTTCAAAAGTCTTCTCATTGGCTAGAATTTAATTTGCTCTTAAGTGCTGAAGGGAACAAGCTTCCTAGGCTAGCTTTGCAAAGCAAGAAAGCATAATAATACTCATTATCATAGTCCTCTTAAGGGCATCAGCTTCTTCAAAGAATGAGACTTTGGGCCAATCTCCCACTAAAGCCTTAAAAAGTAACAATGCCAGAGAATTTGAAAAATACCTAAAAGACTTTGAACAAAACTGAGATGAATGCTTAGATACATGCAAATTCTAGCCCACAATTGCGAAGTTGTTTCCTTACCTTTTTTTTTTTTTTAACAACATTCTTCATGAGAAATGTTCAGGTTCTGAGAAATAGGTGCACAGGTCCAAAATATTTCTGTGACAGATTAGAAAGGAAAAAGAGAAAGTAAATCCACATGTAGGAATATGGCTGTGCATGAAGTCTGACCCCAAACAAAACCATTATATTTAACCTATAGTGCTGCCATAAAATATTATTAAGTTGAAAAACCTTATCCGTATGTGTTACATGAAACAAACAGTCTAACACTGTAAATGTGATATTAAGTTTTGGAAAAATTAAATTTCCCCAAAAAATGTAGTTTTTTAATTTTTTAACAAAAAAGAGATTTTGGTTTCTTTTAGTGGTATATCAAAATCTCTCTCTCTCTTCTTTTTTTTCCTATTCAGAATCAGCTACACATGCAAATACAAACTTCTCAATGTGCATTTTTCAAAGACCAGTTTCTGTGTCCTTAACATGACAAACACTTTGTTTAAAAGAGTCTTGAGTAGTCAGAAAAGCAGCAGCCTGGAAATCAGAAGGGCTCTTCACTCCTGCCCATCAACAGTCCTGTGAATTTACCTCTATCACTTAACCTTTCTAACCTGCAGTTCCAACTTCTGAAAATAAATTTAACATCTACCTCCCAAAACTCTTCTCAGGATGAAACGATTGCCTAAGTGCTCTGAAAACAATAAAATGCCGTGTAAACAGTTTAAGTGTCGTTATGATTTCTAAGAGCTTACTTAGCTTATATATGCTTTTTTCCCATCATATGAGGAACAGACCCTTTAAAAGAGAATATAAAGTATGAAGAAATAATTACCCAGAAGTCTTTGCCTAGCATTGATTAAAACAGGCATTTGAGAAATCTATTATGAAAAATTTAGCACTTGTAAATCCTAGGTTATCTTCACTGTAATAGTAAAGCATCAACTTTCCATTACACAAAAAAGAAAACGGAATTACCAGTGTGCATTCCTAGAGGCTATGCTATTCCTGTCCTCTCCTGGCAGGTGTGCAAGAGTGACGACATCCTGTGACAACCAGGCTACCAGAGAGGGAGTGATCCATGACACGTTGACTCACTCCAACTTTCTCTGATAAATGGCCAGTCAAAATCTGACTATGGACATTATTTCTTGTCCATTAGATTCTGTGCTAGGTGGGACGCCTGGGTGGCTCAGAGGTTGAACATCTGCCTTTGGCTCAGGGCGTGATCCTGGAGTCCCTGATCGAGTCCCGGATGGGGCTCCCTGTGTGGCACCTGCTTCTCCCTCTGCCTATGTCTCTGCCTCTCTCTCTCTGTGTCTCTCATGAATAGATGAATAAAATCTTAAAAGAAAAATAAGATTCTATGCTAGGATTTGTGAATTTTAACATAAGTCTTAAATCAGAATGCTGTAGTCTAGCTAGTGGAATGGGCACTCTTCCTAGAAACTAGTCAGGTTATAACTCCATTTCTTTGCATGCTTATTCTAAAAATGTAAACATGCAAATGTGACTTACCGATATTCAAATTTATTCAGAGTTTTCAATGACCTCTGAACAAAGATCTTTAATTCTGAGGACTCCCTCTCCATATATATGCTATTTTGTTAAGTATTTTGGTTTTAAAACCTGTTTGTTTTAATTTATAAAACATGATTGCTGTTATCTTACAGAATGATTATTTAGAATTATCGATATTTTCTTTTATTATCATTCCTTCTTGCTACTCAAAACTTTCATCTGGGGTTATTTTCCTTCTGCCTGAAATAAACCTAGAGAATTTTTCTTATTGAGGCAAACTCTCCACATTTTGTTTTTGGTTTTTGGATACCTTACTTTTGGAATGCATTTTCACTGGGAATAGAATCTGGATGGCTGTTATTTCCTCTTAGCTCATTGTAATAACCACTTCACTGTCCTCTGGTTCCTGTTGTTGCCATTGGAAAGCCAGCTCTAAGTCTAATTGTAATTACAGTACTTTGAAGGTAAACTGTTGGAGATTTTTTCCTCTCTCTCTCTGGTTGCTTTTAAACTTTTCTCTTAGTTTTTGGTATTATCCAATTTCATCATGATTTATCAAGGTGTGAATTTTGTGGATTTTCCTTATATTGGCTTTGCTTGTGGTAACTGGGCTTCTTTAATCTTTGGTTTCCTATCTTTCATAAATTCGGAAGAATTCTCATTCTTTTTGAATAATGCATCTTCCCTTTTAACCCTCTCCTCTCCCTCTGAAGCACCCATTTAATGTATGTTGGACGAGTCCACTCCATCCTTCTCCCCTTTTCTTCTCTTTGTTCTCCCTCCTTGGTGTGGGCACCCCACCCCTCTTTTTCACCCTCCCTACCTTTAAACTTCCTGTTCACACTCTCTGTTCCATGGCCTCTTTGTGCTGCAGTCAGGATAACTTGTGCACGTTGATTCTCCAGTCCTGTAATTTCGATTTTCACTTGGGTCTCATGTGCCATTTAATATGTCCTCTTCTATAGAAGTTTATTTTCTTTCAAACCTTCAGAGATTTGAAATTACTTTTTGCTTTTTTATTCTTATTTTGATTCCTTTCTTTTATTTCTTCAAATATGTCAAATACAATTCCAGTATCTGATGCCTTGGTCAATTTTATTCTTTTTTTTTTTTTCTTTTTCTCATTCCTAGTGTCTTGTTTCCTTGCAGGCAGTGTGATTTTCTTTTTTCTATAACTTTATATTTCTTGAACCTTATATTTGTTGAGGCCTGATTTAAAGTTGGAATTTCTTCAGAGGTACCTGGTTAGCTCAGTCGGTTGAGTGTTGGACTCTTGATTTCAGCTCAGGTGATGATCTTGGGGTTGTGAGATCGAGCCTCATCATGGGCTCTGTGCTGGTTGTGGAGTCTACTTAAGATTCTCTGTCTCGGGATCCCTGGGTGGCGCAGCGGTTTGGCGCCTGCCTTTGGCCCAGGGCGCGATCCTGGAGACCCGGGATCGAATCCCAGGTCGGGCTCCCGGTGCATGGAGCCTGCTTCTCCCTCTGCCTGTGTCTCTGCCTCTCTCTCTCTGTGTGTGTGACTATCATAAATAAATAAAAAAAAAAATTAAAAAAAAAAAAAGATTCTCTGTCTCCTTTTCCCTCTGTCCCTCCCTACACACACACAAAAAAAAGAAAAAAAGCAAAGAAAAGAAATAAAAGAAAAGAAAAAAGAAAAGGAAAAGAAAAGAAAGAAGAAAGAAAAGAAAAGGAAAGAAAAGAAAAGAAAAGAAAAGAAAAGGAAAGGAAAGGAAAGGAAAGGAAAAAGAAAAGAAAAGAAAGAAAGAAAAGAAAAGAAAAGAAAAGAAAAGAAAAGAAAAGAAAAGAAAAGAAAAGAAAAGAAAAAGTTGGAATTTCTTCAGAGAAGATATATATTTGCTCCTGTCAGATGACTGCAGGCTCTACCAACCACAAACTCTAGTTTTAAGATATTCCTTTTTTCTGAGATTTTACTTACTTACTTACTTACTTACTTACTTACTTACTTATTTATTTGAGAGAGAGTGTGTGTATGTGTGTGTGTGCCCAAGTCGGGGAGAGGCAGAGGGCGAGAATCCCAGACTCTGCACTGAGCATGAGTCCATCACAGGGCTCAGTCTCACAACCCTGAGATCATAACCTGAGCCGAAATCAAGAGTCAGATGCTTAACTGACTGAGCTACCCAGGTGTCCCAAGCTTTAAAATATTCCTAATATTTTGGGATTTTCTTAGCCACCTTAATAGTGTGAATGATGAGTAGCAAACCCAACTGAGAGCAAGTTATAATCATGCATTCTCAGAGATAATTTTCCCCATTTATCTTAGTGTCAAGTTTTAAGGCAGGTCCTTTTGCTTTCAATTACCTGGAGTTTGGGGTTAGAAGACTTATTTCTAGTTCACTTTTATATTAGGCATGTAGCTGCTTGAAGTCCTCTATTTGTGCAAGGGAGTCATGAATGCTGATCCTCCACAGTGGGTGGACTTATGTCTTTGTTTTTTTTGCCTTCATGGCCACCAGGTGAGGTGAAGTTAAACTCCTTTTCAAAGTAAAAGTCAGCTTTAAGATTATGTTCACTTTTCTAGGTTTTCACCTTCTTGAATACTCATTACGAAAAATGATACATGGAACTCTAATAAAACAGATGATACAGATTTCTAATGACAATATACTACTACTTCATAATGAGATATTATAGTGATCATTTGGCAATATATACAAATATCATCTCATTACATTGTACACCTGAAACTAATATAATGTTATGTCAATTATATCTCCTTGACAACAAAGATTTGTCTTGTTTTGTTTTCTGCTCCATTTCCAGGATCCAGAAAAATTCTTGTTATGTGATAGACTCCTAATATATATTTGATGAATATTTAATTAATTAATAATGAGCCAACTCCATTTTATGGCTATTGCCTACCAAACATCCTTCTTCCTTAATATCTGGGTCTTTATTTGGAAGGGAAAATCTGAGGACAGAAATGTGTCTTGTAAAACACTCTACTCCCCAGTCACCTTTGTATTAAGTGAAAACCTGTTGAGAGTTTAACTAAGCTACTTCATGGTTTTGGTGCCTTGGCATCCATTTCGTTTGGCTGAGCAGGCTTCAGAGACCTTACACGGACACTAGCTCTCTTATGCAAGGGCATACCCTAGAGAGCACACAGAGTCCTGAGCAAATGCACGTTCCTGATACGACTTCCCAATGGTTTTGTGATCACAGTCTCTCCCACCTTCCAGTGCCTGTCTGCCTTATGCTGCCCTTGGGTAAGACCCTCTATGGGTCTTCTCAAAATCCACTCTTCTGCTCTAAACTGACCAATCTGACCTTAGCCTGGAAATCCTAAAGCACTCTAACCACAGACCCTAATAAAGGCAATGACTAGGTCTTGCCCCCTCCCCCTCATCTGGACTCTGCTCTGACCTGCTCTGTGGTACCATGAGGTTGCCAGGTACTTCTTCCAGACCCTGTGGATAACAAACTTCTCTATTCAGTTTCTCTTATGATGTGTTATTGAACCATGGCTCGCCATCTGGCACCCTGTGCTCCACTTAACAAATGTTAATTAACAATTCATAACAAAACCAAGTGACACTGTTATAGCAGAGTTATAAATGGAAGTCACTCAGTGGTGCTTGTACAAAAACATTTTTAAAGACATCAACTCATCAGTATGTTTTACCATTTGCTCTTCTCTCTTCCAGTAGACAAGGCCTAGAGTTGGATCAGCTAGCCATCTTGCGTTTACAAAGCAATAAACGTAATAACAGAACACTTCGCATTAAGAATACCGGCATAGGGGCCCCTGGGTGGCTCAGTAGTTGAGCATCTGCCTTTGGCTCAGGGCTTGATCCCAGGGTCCTGTGATTGAATCCTACATCAGGTGCCTCGCAGGGAGACTGCTTCTCCCTCTGCCTATGTCTCTGCCTCTCTCTGTGTTTCTCGGGAATAAATACATAATTTTTTTTAAAGGAATACTGGTATAAAAACATGGAGGGACTTTGAGTTTCTGTTACTATTGTTTAGCCACCAAATCAACCCTGGACCATCCATCTTAGGACTCCTGTTTTGTGAGACAACGTCTAATACTTAGAAAAGGATAAGACACTGTAAACAGAAAATTTCACTTAAAATCAAAAGACCTAAATTATTATACCCATAACAACAGCAGAATCATTTAAAACACAGTGATAGGGGATCCCTGGGTGGCGCAGTGGTTTGGCGCCTGCCTTTGGCCCAGGGCGCAATCCTGGAGACCCAGGATCGAATCCCACGTCGGGCTCCCGGTGCATGGAGCCTGCTTCTCCCTCTGCCTATGTCTCTGCCTCTCTCTCTCTCTCTCTCTCTCTCTCTCTGACTATCATAAATACATTTTAAAAATTTAAAAAATAAATAAATAAAACACAGTGATAATGACACCAAATATATCTTAGAATTGTATTTATATTTTATTTCTGCCATAGAGTGACTAAAGTACATATTATATAGAAGTTAAATTTATATAGAAATTCAGGCAATTACTTCTTAGACTTTGCTGTTTTCATAAAATTTTATTGTTTTCTAAACAGGTGATCCACAGAGATGGTCAAAGTGCTGGAGGTATATAAGACTTCACAGTAAAAAATATATTTCCCCTGCCTCCCGCATCCCTCTCCAGGATCAACCATTGTTACTAGCTGCTTGAGCATCCCTCTAGTCATCATTTACTAAATATATTTCAGCTATTTTTAATAGCAAGTTGTCATTATGAAATTAAATAATTAGTAATTCATTTTCATTAAGTTCATCAAGCTTTTCCACAGAGGGCAAATCAAGAAATTACTCTTAGGATATCAATGAGCTTGTGAGAAACTAACATTCAAGGGATTAAAAAATTAAAACATAGGATCCCTGGGTGGCGCATCGGTTTGGCGCCTGCCTTTGGCCCAGGGCGCGATCCTGGAGACCCGGGATCGAGTCCCACATCAGGCTACTTGCATGGAGCCTGCTTCTCCCTCTGCCTATGTCTCTGCCTCTCTCTCTCTCTGTGTGTGTGTGTGTGTGTGTGACTATCATAAAAAATAAAAATAAAATAAAAAATTATTACTGGTTAAAAATATGTTTTAGTTAACCTATTTGTAGGTATAGTAAGAGACTATTAAATAGTATTCACTAGGTCTTCTTCACTGGACTTTTTTCTTTCTTATTCCATATGTTCTTTTGTTATGCAGTTCTCTCTTGTCATTTCAACTACCTATTCTCCTCTGAAACTATCAAATCCACACTTCCAATCTGTCTCCCTCCTATGCAACAGATCTTCATTAAGAAGCGTTTGGTAAACAATGCTATTTTGTCCCATATTTATATGCCTATAAATTCAATATGTATACAACTGAACTTGTTTCCCAACTAAACCTGGTGTCTCATGTCTATTCCATAGGTTCATAAGTTACACCACCATCCATCCAGCTGCCTAGAAACCTGGAAGCTAGCTTTGACTCTTCCTTTTCCTTTACCTCACTTATCCGAAAGCAATTACCAAAATGTGTTAACTCTTATCTCTTTAATATCTCTCAAGTCAGTCTTGTATAAACATAGAGCACTCTATCCTCATTGATAACAGACTAAGGTCTTCATTTCTGACCTGGATAACAAAAATCACTTCCATTATCAGACTTTTAAAATCATTCTTAATAGTGATGCCTGAATAATTTTTCTAGGACCAGCCCAATCATGTACTCATATTCTCAAAAGACTTCATTGTTGCCAGGTTAAAATCCAAGTCATGCGGCATGGCGGGCCAGCCCCTCCACATCTGGCCCTTCCATATGAGTTTATCTCCCACTGCTTCACTTTGGATACACACCCACCATCTCATTCCTCCTCATCTTTTCATCTGCCTGGCATGTGGCCTTCTACTCTTGCTGCATTTCTGGTGAAATATTTTGACTATAATCCCTAGAAGTACCAATACTTTTCTCGGGGAAAAATATACAGATTTGACAGCATAATGTAGTCAGTAAGAACTCTGTAAATGCAAAAATACTATGAAATATGTTTGATTATTTTTACTAAAAGTTTTGATGAGAGTATTAAATCAGCATTGCCCATAGTTAGGCATTTACTGATTGGTTCCTTTAAAAACAGCTTACTCTTTGGGGCATAGGTCCTGTCTCTGGTAGCATGACTAATATAAACAACAAACAGTTCAAATCGCCTTAGCTCATGAAGACAAGAGTCATCATTAACCTCAGATACATGAAGCTGCCCCCACCAAAGGCCTGATCTCAGTCCCAGGATGTCAGTACTGATAAGCTTTTTCAAAACAAAGTGGATTGCAAAAGGATTCTATGGCAATTCAGCCATGAAAATATTTTTTAGAGCTTTAGGGAATCCTAACACTTACTAACCAAAATCTGTATAGATCTGTCAGCAGTTCAGACTTGTAAAAATTTTCTATTTTGGGGCAGTGGTAGGATGGAGGAAAATTAATCCTAAAAAGGTGTGTATCCATTTGCATACACTCTTTGTATCATTAATCCCCCCACCCCAGATTGCATTTACACTGTCCCCTAAATTTTGTTTAGAGGCTTGTAAGATGGTTTGAGTGGATTTGAGCCAAGGTTGTTAAAAGTTTGTTCAGGAAAGACTAGGTGGCTTAGTGGTTTGGCATCTGCCTTTGGCTCAGGACGTGATCCCAGTTTAGGGATTGAGTCCCACATTGGGCTCCCTTTAGGGAGCCTGCTTCTCCCTCTGCCTGTGTCTCTGCCTTTCTCTATGTCTCTCATGAATAAATAAATAAAATCTTAAAAAATAAAAAAAGACGAGGTGAGACAGTTGAAACATTTTCAGAGGTGGCTTTCTTGTTGCTTTAAGATATGAAATAATCCAATGGTCTGTAGGTATTTATTCCTTAATATGAAATATTATTTCTTGAAAATTATTTTGTGATTACTTCAGAACCTAAATATATTTTTAGTCTATCTGGATATGTTGATCATAGGAAGAATTAAATTATAATTATAGAAACATAATCTCTTCAAAAGTGAGTATCAAAAGTATACAAAGTAAATTTAGCCATGACATCTCCGGATTCATCTTAAGTATAAAGTGAAAATAAATTTAGACTACTCTAAAAGATAAAGCCGTATCATTGCAGCATAAAAGTATAGAATTTAACTCTTCTTTGATGCTTATTGCTTTTCCCCCAAGGGCATGTTTTATCTATTCCATAACTCAAGCAAATCTAGTTTTGAATGTGAGAAATCACTGGTTTTAATAAAATGCTTTGCAGACATAATCTTAACTAGCTCTTCTTAAGCATATTCATGCTACTCAACAAGAATTGAAGCCAAATGGACAAAAGATGAAATTACATTAGGTGCAATAAATTTTTTGGTAATAATAAGTAATCATTAATTAAATAAACTGGCATTAAAAATGAGAATTTATTGTTTCATAGGCCTTGGTTTCATCCAGAAGTGGTCTAGTGACATTTACTAGGGTCACAAATGCCACTTAAACCCTAATAAAATACAATATAGAATATAAGATTGTCCGCGTTTCCAACTAGAAGAGCCAGTTAAAAAAAGTTATGTTGTCCCATTAGAATTAAATAAAATAAACCAATATCTATCTAAAATATGTATTAATTTATATGGAATATTTAACACAATATTAATTGGTATTACTTTTTTTCACCTTGACATTTTATCAAACCATTTTACTTAAACATGCATTTTTTATATCATGCCTTAATGGTTACCAAATCAACTTTTTGAGACATCCAACACAGTTGCCCAGAATATTATTTTAATTTCCACATAAGTTGTTAGAAAGAAAGGTATTTTGGAATTGGTATATGTTGCCATCACTGAAAATTCCATCTCAAGCTAAACTTCTCTCTCATATAACATTAAGATATTATAAAGAAATTGGTTCTGTACGTTTTTATTCATAATTTCCACAAGGTTACTATGTTCAGTGACAAGAAACAAACACTCACAACATACATGTGACACTATATGCAGGAATAATTATTGTTAGTATGCCAATATTTTGGCTTCTATTTTTACCGATTTTACCAGATAATGTCTGAGAATGAGTATCAGTTGAGATTATTTCATAATACTATATTTTTTCTTTGATAATTCTTCATTTTTCTCAAATAATGAGAAGCTTTACAAAGACTTGAATATAATACAAGCAGTTTCTGAATGATGATGTTGCCAAAAAATTTATAACTGAACATATAAATAAGTAATTTACTACATGACTAAAATTGTTATAGCTATGGATTCCCTGACAATATATAAATTTGTATATTTACATCTGGTTAAAGCAAAGTTGGATAATTAAATTGCCTATTTTTTTCTCTACCTAACTGAATTCTAAATAGCCTTCAGATCCAGTTCTAGTCTGCTTTCCTTCTAAACATTCCCCTTTTCAGCCCATAATGATCTCTCTCTTCTGAGAATCTCTACACTATTTGCTGTCTATAATAAGGATTTATAATTTAGCTATACTTTTCTATATTGGTTTCCAATTCTTCACGCTATTTTTATTTCTCCATTTCATTGAGTTTAGACTATCTTATACTTCTATTTTATCCTATACACCACTTACCATACTGTTTTTCATAGTATAATTATTCAGTAAGTGCTCATTCATTGTGAAGTATATTAGTCACTTGCACAAATGTCTTCTAATTGCCTGTGTACCATCTTCAAATGTCTATACAGATTAATCGAGACCATCCAGATCTATTTTATAGAAAGCCAGATGGGCTAGAATGAAATCAATAGAATTCTTTCTCTGATATGAATAAGCTCTTTTATTTCTAGGGCCACAAAAATGGCAGAATAAAGTATCAAAGAGTATCTAATATCTGGTATTGAATAAGAAATAATAGCAATCTCTCTTGTTCCTATTATAAGGAAGGACTTTTTGAAATATATAATGGAAGACTTCATTGGCTGAAGTGAATTTATTGTGTCATTTTTTTCCTCAATTTTTTCTTTTGGGGCATACAATTGTTGAATATTTTTCTCTATATATTTTAATTATTGACACAAGAGTGGGTAATTGAAAAAAATATTCAATGGCAACAATGGTATTACTAACAATCTTTTGCATCTCTACAAGACTAGAAATTACTTTCTTTTTTTTTTTTTTTAGAAAGTACTTTCATTTAAGTAAGATCCATAAAACTGTTGAATCACAGTGGACAACCCATATGCCAAGGATTCCCAGAAATACGTCAGATTATTTCAAGGAGGCTGATAATTTCTATAGCCTGTTTTTCCTTCCCTGATAGGGTTAGACCACAAAGTCTGGAGTAACTGGTCAGTGACATCACAATTAGCTCTACTTCAGCCAAGAAGAAAAATAACTACTTGCTGGCCCATACTATAAACTATCAGTACACAAACTCAACATTTAGTAGGTTGGGGAAATGTCTGTTTAGAATTATTAAATATAATATGGTTTGTCTGCTGCTGTCATATACTTTGATGAAAATGGATTTACAGGTTAATTTTCCTTTTAGGAGTTACACAAAATTTGGATACACATGCAAACTTAGGAAACATCCTTCCTTAATAATTTTATTATATTTGTCATTTTCTGCAGCTTCTGATAAAAATAACAAAAAGCTAAACATGTTTTTTTCCAGTCTAATTTAAAATACTTTAGATTTCAACTCTTTATATTTCTTTATAAGTACAGTGTGTATATATGTGTGCATAATTATTCCCTCATTGAGAAAATATGGTGATAATATTTTATAATTTCAAAGGAATTGTTTTACTTGACATGAAACCCATTCCACATTTTGATTCTTGAAAAAGGCATAAAATGCCATGGAATGAATCTGGTGCAATATCCCTAAGTAAGCTTTGCATTTAACCTGTAAATATCAGCTCAAATCTTCATATTTGTTTATGTCAATATCAAGCTGTATCACATAACAATTTCACTTTTATTAGTGTAAGTATAGATGCCTTTCTCCAGTATTGAATATAATGAAAACTCCATTATTACTGAAATAATCTAATTACCACAATTATGCTATAAGATCATTTGAGGAACATATTTATTTTTATAATTCTTACATGCATTTAACTTTAATGCTAGTATCATGTCATGGTTGTAGTTGCACAAATTAGTTTTATTATTATATCTTTGGTAAAATATCAAAATACAATATATTAGCAATACTTCCTAAATTATCTACCACCATATCTTTTGTAAATAAATGTTATGTGCTTTTATTGTCTGCTTATTTTTTGGTTTTAATCACAGGACTTCCTCAAAGAAAGAACAGGGTTCTTTTACTGTTGGCAGTTTAAATTTTACTCCCATACTTCAAAACAGATAACTAAGTCTCTATTGTAGATTTTACTCTCTCCATCCAAAATTCCTTTCTTGAGCAGCCCGGTGGCTCAGCAGTTTAGCACTGCCTTCAGCCCAGGGCCTGATCCTGGATATTCAGGATCAAGTCCCACGTCAGGCTCCCTGCATGGAGCCTGCTTCTCCCTCTGCCTGTCTCTGTCTCTCTCTCTCTCTGTGTGTCTCTCATAAATAAATAAATAAATAAATAAATAAATAAATAAATATCTTTAAAAAAAACTCTTTTCTTTTCATCATGCTAAATTCTACAAACTTTTTATGATTCTTACTAATTGCTGACAAAGGAAATAATATGTTGCATCTTTTCTCCATCCCATGTCCTAATTTATTGTGACCAATTGTTTCACTTCACTTTCTAAAAAAAAAAAAATCAATGCATTTCAAGATAATCATGGTTCTCCTGTGACCTCCACAGGCTAAGAGCATTTCTTTAAAAAAAATCAGAAGAATATTGCTTTTCATAATAAATTGCTAGAATTTCATAAATTTATTTCCACACATATAATGGAGAATGCCAGTAGATTTTTCTAGTATACTTTTAAAAAAAACATAGTGCAATTTGTCTTCCAGAAATAAAAAAATTGATATCTAAAACTTCTATAAATGGTTATGAAATGTGTGAAAAAGGTTACATATGGAAGTCCAGTGTTTGACACATGCATTTCCTCCACAGTGAAGCTAATGCTAAGGTAATGAGTAGATATTTATTTCTCCTAATTGATGTAATACTATTCGAAATAAATGCTAGGTCTTTTATACAGTGTTCATAGAAGCACCAGGGCATGGGGAGAATGGATCCTTCATACATTTGTAGTAAAGATGCCACATTTTCCATAAAATTTTATGGAAAACTTAAAATTCTCAAGATAAAAAAATTCTTCCACTTGATCATGTGTTTCAAATATATAACCAGTTAGAAACATCACTACTACACAAGAATGAGGTCATGAAAGAAAGTAGTACAAAAATAACTATACCAGCAAGGGAAATGAAAGCAAAATCAAACTATTTGATTATCAAAATAGTCACAGCAAAGGAAATAATCAACAAAACTAAAAGGCAACCTACTGAATGGGGGAAGATATTTGCAAATGACATATTCAATAAAGGATTAGTATATAAAATATAAGAAGAACTTAAACAACTCAACACCAAAACACAAATAATCCAATTAAAAATTGGACAGAAGACATGAATAGAAGTTTTTCCAAAGAAGACATCCAGATGCCCAGCAGACACATGAAAAGATGCTCAACATCACTCATCATTAAGGAAATTAAAATCAAAACTACCATGAGTTATCACCTTACATCTGTCAGATGGCTAAAATCAAAAACACAAGAAACAAGTATTGGAGAGGATGTGAAAAAATAGAAACACTTGTGTAATGTTGGTGAGAGTACAAACTGGTACAGCTACTGTAGAAAAGAGTATGAAGACTCCTCAAAAAGCTAAAAATGGAACTACCCTACTATCTAGTAATTACAGTGCTGGATATTTAAAATAAAAATATTTAAAAATAAAATAAAATTGTATAAAATAAAATTATTATTCAGCTATAAAAAATGAAATCTTGCCATTTGCAACAATATGGATGGAGCTAAAGGGCATAATGCTAGGAGAAATAAGTCAGTCAGAGAAAGACAAATACCACATGACGTCACTCATATGTGGAATTTAAGAAATAAATGAGCAAAGGAAAAGAGAGAGAGAGAGAGACAAACCAAGAAACAAACTCTTAGTTTTAGAGAACAAATTGATGGTTACCAGATGGGAAGTGGATAGGGGGATGGATGAAATAGGTGATGGGGATTAAGAGTACACTTTTCATGATGAACCCTGAATACTGTATAGAATAGTTGAATCACTATATTGTACATCTGAATCTAATATAACATTATGTTAACTATATTGGTTTAAAATTAAAAACTTGATAAAATCTTTTTTAAAAAACTCTTAGTTTTAGAGAACAAATTGATGAAAAAATGAAAATTCCCCCATCAAAGCATTAAAATAATGATGAGGAAATTGGACATTGGGTAGAGAGATATGGAACTCTCTGCATTTCCCACTCATTTTTCCTGTAAACTTAAAACCAATGAAATAAATTAAGCCTATTAAAAAATAACTATACACTATGCGGCAAGGGTTGAGAATATAAATTATTGCACAAATTTTATGGAAAAGTTTTTTAAAGCCTAGTTTAAGCATTTAATTATACTTCTTAATTACTTCCTCTTATGAGTTATAATTTAATGTCATCATGATCACAGTATTATTGAAGATTTTCAACCCCTGAAAACTGCTCTGTAGTGTACAGTTATTTATGAATGCAAATATGATACATTTTCATTGTTTTGTTACTTTCTCCTTTACATTTTGCTTTTGTTAAAATCAGAGTCAGTGCCAAGTTGATTCATGTGATTGAAATTTGTCCATACAGAGAATGGTCAAATCTTATAAAATAAGATTTATATAATATCCAATATAAAATAATGGAAAGAATTGGTTTGTGGAATCACAAACCAGATATCTCAGAGATTCAAATTCAAGCTTCACCATTTAATAGTGGTGCAAATTTGGGGATATTATTTAGCATCTCTGACTTCTGGTTCATTCATCTGTGAAATGTTCACCATGGAATTGCCGTGAATATTCAGAGAGATAATAAATATATATATGGAAGTACTGCACTTAGCACATAGCAGGAGTACATGATTACTGCCCTTCTCATTCACCATTGAGTGTGTTGAGTAAATGGTGTCACTCCACATCTGGGTAAGCCGGCTTACCAACCTTGTATCTAAATCAGACAGTGCACACGACTTACTGTTTTGACTCACACATTCAATCCAAATACCTTTTTACCTTTTGAGGAAAAAAAGTTGAGAAATAGAAGAAACCGAAGGTTAGTAGCTCCACTTGTAATCTGGCATTGTGGGCTGAATGCACTGTGCTCCAGGCCCCAATATTCATATTCTCAAGTCCTAGCCCCCAGTTCTTCAGAACATAAACTTATTTGGAAATAGTTTAAAGAGATAATTAAGTTAAAATGAAGTCTCAGGGTGAGTTCTAATCTAATATGATTGGTGTCCTCACAAGAGGAAGACGCTGGCACATATAAAGGAAAAACAGTATAAAGACACAGGGAGGAGACAGCCATCTGCAAGACAAGAAGGGCTTCAGAAGAAACCATCTCTGTAGACACATTGATCCCAGACTTCCAGCCTGCAGAACAGTGAGAAAATAAATTTTTATTCTTAATCACCCACTCTGTGGTACTTTGTTAGGGCAACCGTAGCAAGTGAACATACTTGATAAAGACTTTTTTGTCTTTTGAAGACGGATCCAATTTTTAGGTCTTCCCATAAGCAATTTTCATAGTTTTAATTTCATTAATCAGATTTTTTAAAGTAGTGCTATTCTTACCCCTACGTTATGAAAAGTCTTGGAATCATACTTCTTCATTTTGAAAAAAAGTATATATCTAAAGAAACTTTTTATTCATATTTAAGGACTCCAAATGGCAACATAATTCAGATGCAATTAGCAAGTTCTTGGAGAGCATTGATGTGGGTGGTGGCATCTAAAGGCAGGCTTTTCAATGCTGAGTTGGAACTAAAAATAGAATTCTTACACTTTTATTGTGAAACCGGAAACAGCATATTAATAGAGTAATATTGAAATAATTCAAGGAGTTGTAGCTTTTTGTGTTTTATGTGAAATGCATACATTTATTTCCATGTGGTAAATCTTTCAAGTAAATAAAATCATTTTCACCCCAAAAACTACAGTTGACATATCTATTCCTAGATGCATATATTTTTTGTTCTGACTATTCAGAATATTAGTTAAAGTTTATAACCATTCCATCTCCAGACAAATCAAAGCCAAATAAATGAAACAAAGTAACATGTAAAACTGTTTAAAAAAATTTAGTGATAGGTATGGCAGTCCATTTCCATGATCATGTTTCATGCTCTATTTCTCTTTCCTGCTGATTTTTTAAAAAATGAGTTTCTGAAGTTCTCCACACATATAACTCTAGATAAGTGGTTCTAGATAAATGGTTCTAGACAAAAGTCATGATTGTATAACAATGAATTCTAATTGGTATACCCCAAATCAGTTCCATCTGAATTACTATAACTTACTATTATGGCACCACAACCAATATTTGTGGTTCCGTCCATATGACAATGAAAATATCTAAGTCTCTACACCACATATTACTCTGCTGCTAATGCACCTGGCTAGGGAAAGCCTCCTCCATCAGCATCTGATCCCCATAGCCCTCAGATGAGATCAGAAGTTTATCTCTATGCCCAGGAACTCCAGGCAGCACTTAGAATAGCAATGAGGTGGCAAGCTAAAAACAAGGGATGAATGAAAAAGAAACAGGCAAGAGAGAGGAATGTAAAGTATGATAAACAAAACACACTTCAATAGAAAGATTAAAATATAAGATCAAGAAAATCACAAATAGGGAACCCTGGGTGGCACAGCGGTTTGGCGCCTGCCTTTGGCCCAGGGCGCAATCCTGGAGACCCGGGATCGAATCCCACGTCAGGTTCCCGGTGCATGGAGCCTGCTTCTCCCTCTGCCTATGTCTCTGCCTCTCTCTCTCTCTCTCTCTCTCTCTCTCTCTCCTTGTGTGACTATCATAAATAAATAAAAATTTTTAAAAAAAGGAAAATCCTTTAAAAAAAAAAAGAAAATCACAAATAGAGAAGAGTAAGGAAAATGAGAAAATTATACCAAGAGGGCAACAACCAAATAAGAACTCCAGAATAGGAATAAAAGAGAAAAAGTTATCAAAAATGAGAAACAAGAAAAAAAGAAACAAGAATAATTTTCCAGGGCTAAAAGGTCTAAATCCTCATATGGAAAAGCCCATTAAATGCCCAACTCTTTGACTAAAAAGGACCCATACAAACACACTCTGAAGTTTCAGAACAAGGTTGAAGGAAAGGTCCACAAAGCAGGTAATGAGAGGAGATTCATATGCCAAGAAATAGGAATTATAAAGGCAGCAGATGTCTAACACCAACATTGAACAATCAAAGACAATACAGAAAATGACTGCAAAATTCTAAGGAAACATTTTCCAACATACAACTCTATCTAAATTAAAAGTATGAGGATACGATAATGATGTTTTCAAACAACCCAGAGCTCACAAAATGTATTCCCACGCAAACTTTTCTAGGAAGCTACAAAGAGATGTGCTTCGGCAAGATGAGGAAATGAAACACAAAAGGGGAGGACACGGGATGCAGGTCAAAGATGCCAAACAGAAGGCTGTGGAGGGCGGTACTGAGTTTGCCAATTCTGTGCCAGTCGGCAGAGCAACACATCTACATCAGAGCAGACACAGGGCTCCAGGAGAGAGGCCTCCAGATATGGGGCTGGGACATGATAGGTTATTTGGTGTGTTTATGCATTTGAAAAAAAAGTTCACAAATGTGTAAAAGGTTAGGCGGAGCATTAAAAAAAAAAAAACAAAAAAACAAAAAACAGGATGCCTGTGTGGCTCAGCGGTTGAGCATCTGCCTTTGGCTCAGGGCATGATCCCGGGGTCCTGGGATCAAGTTCTGCATCAGGATCCCTGCATGGAGCCTGCTTCTCCCTCTGCCTGTGTCTCTGCCTCTCTCTCTCTCTCTGCATCTCTCATGAATAAATAAATAAAATCTTAAAAAAAAAAAAACAAGTGCATAGAAAACTAATTGAATGAATAATAGGCACAATTACCACAGGGAGAGGGGAAAGAATACAGTAAGAAAACAAAAGTGTGGTCACAGTAGAGTGCTAAGTTATCCATGAGCAATGTTTACTATCATAAAAAGGTAATATAGTAATTAAAAATATAATTAATTCAGGAAACTGAAGAAGAAAATGAGGGTGAGAGCCAGTATGAGGTTAAATCCTCAATTACCAGAAAGGATGCAAATGATTTGGAAATGTAAATATCCTGGGCACTCGGGTGGTTCAGTCAGTTAAGCCGTTAACTCAAGTCATGATCCCAAGGTCCTGAGATCGAGCCCCTCATCGGCCTCCCTGCTCAGCATGGAGTCTGCTTCTTCCTCTCCCTCTGCCTGCTGCTCTACTTGTGCGCTCTCTCTCTCTCTCTCTCTCTCTCTCTCTCTCTCTCTCAGTCAAATAAATAAAATCTTTAAAAAGAAAATAGAAATGTAAATATCCTAGACAACTAGCAAGGACTGGAAATTTTATTTTTAAGCTATGTGTATACATTAATTTGATTAGTATAAAAATGAATTCTATCAACAACATTTCATATGGTATCAGTGCTAACAGAAAGTAAAATTGCATCATTTGAGGTAGTTAGAACTTGAGAAGGTGGGCCCCTGGAAAGAAATGATTGAAAAACAGAAACTCCTTTCCACCATTGCTAAGACTATTAAGACTGTGGCTTCAGACCTAGACTGGCCACCCCCACGTACTTCCCAGGGACCTAGGGCAAGTTGTTATACCTCCAGATACCTCACTTTGCCTCTGTAAAATGGGAGCAATGACAGTACTCATCCTACAGGGTTGGTATAAGGATTCTAACATGGTGCTACCACGTAGTAAGCATTCCAAGAGGGTGACACCACACATAGATGCCTCCACATTGCTGAGACTGGGGAACACAGCAGCTGATGCTCACCTACTAGGTCATCTGCTCCGGACCCAGATGAGAGGCTGACAACATAGATGCCTCCAGGGTCATGCAGAAGGCTTGCTGGATTGGGAGGGACAGATGTTGGAGTGAAGGCAAGCTCTATGAACAATAGGACCTGTGAAAACAGACACTGCCTGAAAGGAATGGAAACTTCTCAGCTACATCACGTTGCAGCCATGCAGTCATGCAGAAATATAAGCCATCTGTACCAGATTAACCTATTTTTTTAGACCACCTGATTTTCACATCGTCTGACTTTTTAAGTCATAACAAATGTATGAAAGATTGTGCAAACCAAAGTCCATCTTCAGCTGTGTGTAGTCCCCAGCTCCCCAGTTAGCAGCATCTGAGGATGTGTAACCTCAAGATTGTTTCCACAATATTGGGGGAGGGGCATAGAATCATAGAGGAGGACATAGAATAATTTTTAAACTTTTAAAGCACAAATATTGTTTAATATTCCAAGCACTACTGAATGCCTTTTAATAACTGAAGAGGTCACTGATAATTTTGCTCCTTGGTATACTTTTTCCCAGTAACTCTGACATTTACTAAAAAAAGCAAGATTTTAGCTTCTATAATCATAGATAAGCTTTTAAATCCTCTAGTAAGGTCATTTTAATATGCTTTTGAAATGTTGCAGCTAGTTGTTGAAAATACTTAACATCACAGGCAATACGTATAATACAGTAAATAGAGTAAAATATTGGAGAGGAAAATCATTTTCCTTTGACCTTGTAAATTTAACATAGAAAAAATAAGAAACTTGGACATCTATCTAAAAGCAACAAATTACCACTTCTCTGTCCACCATCATAAATAAAGAAACTAAAATAATCAAAATATAGTTGAGCTAGATTATAAGGACTACACTCTAGAAAATAGTTTTATCTGTGACTAGAAAAATATAAAAAGCTCCTTACCTTCCAAGCAAACGCTGGGCATAATGTCAGTGCAAACAAATATTTATCAGTGATAGCTAAGGATGAAGTGAAAGTGAATACCCATTTCAAAAATTTTCAAGTGTGTAAATTAGGATGCAAAGTATTATACAGACATGAAAAATATCTTTAAAATCTTAAAATTGTATGACCTAAAATCACAAGATAACCAAACATTAACTGTGAACCATTCTCTAAAATTCTAGGTGTAATCATTAAAATTGGTCTTCTAGCATTTAAAAATATATATATATCATCACTATTCTATTCTTGTTTCTATTCTACCCAATGTATAGTCCATTAGCATTGACTCTTTAGAACAGAGGCTGGCAACTTGCAGCCTGCAGACTGACTCTGGCCATTCCCACTTGCTTACTATTGTCTAATAGATACTTCCTGCTCATACAAATACAGCAGAAGTGAATAGTTGTGACAAAGACTATATGAGCCACAAAGATGAAATATTTACTACCTGGTCCTTTACATTAAAAATGCTGACTCTTGGGGCACCCAGGTCTCTTGGTTGGTTAGATGCTCAACTCTTGATTTTGGTTCAGATCATCATCCTAGGGACATGGGATCAACCTCACATGGGGCTCTCATTCAGCATGGAGTCAGCTTGTCCCTCTTCCCTCTGCTTCTCCCCCCGTTCTCTCTCAAACAAATAGATAAAAATATTTTTTAATGCTGATTTCTGTTTTAAAAGCATATATTACAGCAAAAAATTTTTATTCAGTTTGTCCTTCTTGGTATGTATACTCATAAAGAACAGACACTTCTTTCATATTAATTCATAGTATTAATTATTGGGATAATACTCTCTTTTGTATGACAAAATGAAACTTTTAGGTAAATGGAAAATGACTACTGTCATCTGTCTATGGCAAATGTTTTTTTTAAAATGTGTCCCATATGAAGGGTGCCTGGGTGTCTCAGTTGATTAAGCATGGCCTTTGGCTCAAGTGATGATCCCAAGGTCCTGAGATCCAATCCCTCATCAGACTCCCTTTTCAACAGGGAGTCTGCTTTTCCCTCTCCCTCCACCACTCCTTTCTTGCTTGTTCTCCTCTCTCTCTCTCTCTCAAATAAATAAAATCTTTTTTAAAAAATGTGTTTTATATGAAATACTGATCCAAGGTACATATAGAGTATGGTCTATATCAGTGGGTTTCAGTTTTCCTACTATAGATTTCTTTTTTTCATAAGTAAAATGTTACTATGAAATTCCAGTTTACAAAACAGATAAGAGCAATATACAGGTTCCTCCATGGCTTGGTAGAGGGAAAAAACCTCCAGGGAATCCTTGAGTATTAGAGGACATTTGCAATGGTCCAAAAGAATTGCTGAGCTATTATGGGCATATATATATATATATAGATCATAACCAGAGAAAAATAATAAATAATCAATGACTTTTATTTCATTCATTTCCTTCTAATGAGCCTTTACAGCAGAGGCTGTCATATAAGAATGAAGTATATATGTGAAGGGCATTGTCATGAAACTCAATGCATCCACCCCAACTGTGACATGATGGTGAATGTGACCAAAATTATTTCTGTCTACATCAGACCTAGTAAGGAATAAGTCCCAACATTTTGCAACTGTATTTATTGATGACGGTATACTTTAGAAGTCCAATGAGCTATGCATTGTGCTACAGAGCCACCTGATGACGGCATACTTTACTCATCACCTGTGAAGATATCTGTACTTGGTTTAGTGCTTGAAGTAAACTTAATAAGCTAAGTCACAGAAATGCTCAAGATGTGACTGATTATCACAAACGCAATCTTCTATAAATTGGCTCCTCAAATCAATCACAAAAACAATTATTAGGAAAACTCTTTTTAACATTATTTACATCTAGAGATGAATGTCATTATTTTTTGAAAATTGTATCATTCCTGTGCCTCAAGCTATACGAGCCCTAACCCAAATGTACCAAGCGCTATGTGATTAGGAGGCACATGTCTGCCTGGCTTTTTCCCAAAATATTTGAATGAAAAGGTAATATTTGAAAGAAGCTCACAATTTGTAAGGGGAAAATAAATTTTTGTGCCAAATAGAAGGTAAATATGACTTTCATTGTATAAAGGCATCTACTCTCACCTGCTGGATTTTGCAAAATAAGCTCCAGCCATCATCCTGTTTCCTTTACCCAACCTCGGTGTCTAGGTATTAATTTGACACATATCAAATCAGAGGAGGTATGATGGACTCTGGGGTCAAACTTAGATTTGAAACCTGGCTCTGCCACCAAGAACTTACAGGACCTTATGCTTCACGATCTTTATGTTGCTCATGATCAAGGTGGAGTTTATAAGAGAATCTTTCTCATAAACAAGAAGATTTGATGGTACAATTGTACATAAAGTATTTAGTAGGATGCCTGGTAGGGTGCGCAAAAGATGGAGTTGAAAATCTTTGCCTGGACTCCTCTGTCCAACTGGCACTAGGTCAGGTCTAGCCGCCTTCAGGGCTCTGGCTCTGTCCCCCAGTTTGCCTGACAACCTAGAGCCTGGCTACTCACATCTCAAGGCAAAGCTGCTGATCACATTTAGCCAGGAAAGGGTCAAGACCTGTTGTGGAGAGAAAAGAGACTTAGAAGAACAAATAAATCCTCAGCTGGGTTTACGTGGTGTCCTGGGACTTCTGTGGAGTAGAATCCCAAGTAAGAGACTCATTCTGCCTTGGAATGAATAGACTGAAGAGATGCTTTATCAAAATGATGGGACCCTAGACGGCGATAGGCAGAGTCCATCATTACTGGATAAAGCAAAACAGGTGCACAGAGGAGGATAAGCAACAGACGACTTGGGAGCATAAAATGGGGTGTTAAGCTTTAGTATGCTCCAAGTGGAAGGCAGACACTCATCTCTGCCCTTCCAGAGGTGCTTCCACAGCACGGAGGAAAATGCCTTCTTCACATACATTATAACTTTAACACTATTTGCTCTAACATGCAGCACATATTTGCTATTTAATCAGTACTTGAAAGTGGGAGTCAGAATGTTCCCTCTCTCCCTCTCCCCTCTCCACTTCTCAAACTTATTACAATAGTAAACACTCAAAATTAAAGATACTTATCAGGTCGAACATGGGGTTCTTTAAATTCAATGGCAAATTATGTCCCGCTGTGGATTTTGCTCATAGGTAATAATACCTATTAATCCAGAAATAAAATACTGGCAAAGTCTTTCGTGGATGGGGATAAAATCTGAAATGTGAAGTAGGAGGGAACACACCAGGGAAGAGAATGTGCTAGAACCAGACAAGTACAAATCCAAATATCCTGCAGTAGAAAAGTGGAACAGTCAAGCACAGACATGTCTTGCCAGGGCTATACTTTTTACTGAGGTATAATTGACATATAACATTATATCAGTTCAGGTATACAACATAATGATCTGATACAGGTGTATATTACAAGATGACCACCAATGATAAGGCTAGTTAACATCCGTCACCTTACATAATTACAAATGTTTTTCTTCTGATGTTTCCATGGCTATTTTGACCCTTCCACTGATCAAAATTCAACAGGACCCATGGCCAACTCCACAGCCATCTAAACAGTGCTGATTCTGAGAATCTATGAGACTGATTTGTCATTCTGATGCTTGAGGAAGAGCGTCAAAATTCTAAATTACGGGGGTGCCTGGGTGGCTCGCTCAGATAAGTGTCCAACTTTTGATATTGGCTCAGGTCATGATCTTAGCTTGCACACTTTACCCCAATACCAACACAATGCCTGTAGCATAGAAGATGCTTATTTAATATTTTTTGGTTAGTTTATTTAACTTCTTGACCATCTTATGGGATCAAGAGAGCTAATGTATTCTAAAAAAAAAAAAAAAAACAGAAACAAAAGAAACCCCTCATCTTTAGTTGTACCAACATCCTTCATTGACAAAAAAGTTAGATAACCAGAAGGATCCAGGGCACAAATGCACCTAAATCTAGTCTGAATGTGGTACCAGAGTAAATTTTTTCTCCTTCTGCAATTCAAAATTGAGAAAATGGAATTTCTCTAGTTGCAACCCAAACAAGTTTTGAAGTTAGTCTTCCCATGTATACAAAATAGCTTTGAACTACTTAGGAAAGGGGTGCTGAGTCATATTAATTACAAACTTTATTGACTCCACTTCGAGATTATCTGCAAAGAAAATGAGTTGTTCTAACTAGTTAGATTTTTAAGAGTTGTTTCTGAAAAAAAAAAGTCAAAGTTTAACCTATTCAGTTCTCAAAAACTACTCACTCAAGGAAAAATAACTCTTACATTTTTGGTAAGAGTGTGTGTGAAACATTGTCTTACCACTTTACCACACACGTCCTTTTTTTTTTTTTCGTTAAATTTTCACCAGCTCACAATATCTCCGACTCAAGTTAAAGCCACTTGCAGGGTATGTGCAAAAAGGGCAAACAATGACAGAGTGATCTGGACATTTCGTATTAATCTTCTTCCCCCCGCAGAGAGCAGGAGCAGGCCTCATCATAGCTGCTTCCTCCCTAGAAAACATTTTAAGCACTTAAACCTTATCGTAATAAGGCCGGCCGGCTCTCTGCACAGGGGTAAAAGGCACAAGTGTAGATAATTACCATGGAATGCAGTGGGTAATTGCAAGACTCCTGTACTTTAACCAGAATAGAACTCATAATTATGTCAAAAGCCTCACTTCATAAAATCAGAAACTGTTACCAAAGAAAATTTCACAAAGTGATAAAATCTTAGACTGTGCGCAAGAGATACAAAGAATTTTTGTTAACAGGGAGTAATAGGCTTGAGAATCTGGAAAGCCTTCTGTTGCTTCATTGTGTCTACTTCTCAGGATGTCAGCACCACTGTCTGACTGACTGTAAATTCCTCTAATGCATTGTACACCGAGTCATTTGAAGAACATATCTAAAATGTTAGCCACTTTTATTTTTTCCTTTTAAAAAGTGCCCAAGATGATATTGAGTTAAAAATTCTCTCTTCTGTTTGATTCATACTTTTTTCTCTCTTTGTTGTACTCTCTTAGACAAGAAAAAAAGGGAAAGAAAAAAAAAGGAAAGCCAGCCAAAAATCTTCAGATAGCTAAACAGTCACTCATTCTTAGATGGATCCAATGATGTATATGAAAATACAAGCTTCCCTAGCTAAATCTTGTTATTATCACACCTAATAGAAATGTCACTGGTATAATTGCTCACTGGCTTAAGTCCGCAAAACATTTGAAGCTGATTAAATGGGGCATCAGTACCATTTATTGAACCCCTATGATGCACCAAGCACTGTGCTGTATCCTCTTTAGACATACTATTTATAATCAAAGCCGCAAGTGTGTAATCAGGTACTATTTCTCTAAATTTCAGAGGAGGTACCTGAACCTTGGAAATAAAGCAGCTCGCTCTAGCTAGCCCCTGGCTTCTCAAGAAGTGGTTGGTCGATCAGCAGCATGGCCATTTGTAGGGCTTATTAGAAATGTGGAATGTTGAGGCCAACCAACAGACCTTCTGATTCAGAATCTGCATTTTAACCAAGTCCCCAGGTGATGTGTCTACACTTTAAATTTTGAGAAGCCTGTTCTACCTCAAACACCTGGGAAATGAGTGAGTATGAACTTAACCCACGCTTGTCTGTCTCCAAAGCCTATGTTTTTTCCTTTATGCCACTCTCCACTTTCCTTCTGGAAGCTGCTTATTAGAAGGGTGCTGTAGGTACCCGGTAAATCTCCATGCACTCCCAGGGGCTGTAAGCACATTGCTTTAGAGAGGGAAGCCAACTTTCCACTTCTACTGGCCCTCATTTCCAGTGCTCTGTACTTGCCATCATGATTTGCTTTGGGAAGACACAGTATAGGTTTCATATCCTATTGCCTATTCATTTCCTATATTACCCAATATCATCTGGTGGGAAGACATGAGCATTCTTGGGCCTCCAAAAGCCTGAGAGCAACATGATGGCTTACCATTTTTAGAATTTTAGTTTTGTTCTTCTCATTTTTGCTTTCCATTTCATCACAAGTCAGTGGGAACTGAATCACCGCACATGCAAATGGCTGTAATTACTTGGGAAATGTAAAGAGCTGTAATTGCTCAAACTAAATGGTGAAAATAATTCTACAAGGAGAAACCTCTCTTTATTTGCAAGAAAATTTTTATTTCTCTATTTGATGACCACGACTTTTTATATCTTACACTAACTGTCTGAATTTGATTAGTTGTAAAATTAGCAAAATTTAGAGGAATAAGAAGCTGAGCAGGCCGAATGGTATGATCAAACAAAGTTGGCCATCTAAGAGTCATCCTGAATGTAATGTCAGGAAGTGTTAATTCCCTGCTCTATCCTATTGTTTAAAAATAGAATTCCTTAGCTGAGGATGTATTGGGGAATGCCCACCATAAGGAGACTAAATTAAATACAAATAAAGCAACTGGAACTTTTCTTTCTTAAAGAAAAATTAGCAAAAGTAGAAGGTGAAGCTACCTAATATAGTTATTTGGAGCAAAGCAAATGGATTTGATAAGGAAGAAAAAGCCCCAGATTAGATAAATAACAAGCATATAGTATGAAAATGAAAATTTCCTATGCATTTATAAATATGATTTTAGGGAACAATTTGATGATAGCCCATAGAATGAATCAGAATAGATTAAATGAAAACTTGTTTAAAAAAATAAAATCTTTTATCCAATAAGGCACAATCGGCTAATTACATAGGATCTAAGACCCAAAAGAAAAAAACTATGATTCAGAGCCTGAGAATACTAAATATGTATCTGAATAGGACATGGGAAATATAACTTAAGATCGTACACTTACTTAAAATACTGTGGTTGGTTGATGCAATGGCTCTAAATTCAAGGCTGAATTACACCAGTGACCTGCATGCATGGGGCCCAGAATCAATGCAAGGCTGGTCCTCTGATAGGAAGCAACAATGTCAGTGTTTCAGAAGGATTAGACTCTGAATATGAAAACATTTTAGGAACACCAGTTTGTTTCACTTATGTTTTCCAATTTCTATGTGTGCACAAGAATGATAAATGACCTAGAGGTGGGGGGAGCCTAATAAGCCTAGAATCTGTACTTCCGATAAAGTACAATTCAAATAAATGAGGAACTGTGATATGGTTTAATTGGCATTTTTGTTTCTTTATTAATGATACATTAAATAAGGATGCAGGTTACAATTTATGGCATTTTAATTTTGAAACGTGTTAATAGGAGGCTCTACCTGGGGTGCCTGGGTGGCTCAGTCAGTTAAGTGTCTATCTTCAGCTCAGGTCATGATCCCAGAGTCCTGGGATGGAGCCCGCATTGCATCGGGCTCCCTGCACAGTGGGGAGTCTCCTTCTCCCTCTCCCTCTGCCTCTGTCCCCCACTCATGCTCTCTCTCTCTCAAATAAATAAAATCTTTTTTAAAAATTAAAAAAAAAAAAAAGAGGAGGCTCTACCTCCCAGAATTGTGCTAAGGATAAAATAGATGATGTGAAAGGCCAACCACTGTACCTACTACATGGAGTCCTAAACCAATATTAGTTATTATCAGTAATTTTCTATAAGTTAATAAATTAAAGGACAGCTTAATAAAATTGTGCTTTCTTGCAATCTTATAATTTATTTTATAATACTGAGACCTCTTCAATTAATTTGACTATTATGGTACTTTATTTTTTTAAGTTTTTATTTGAATTCCATTTAGTTAACATACAGGGTAATATGAGTTTCAAGTGTACAATATAGTGATTCAACACTTCTGTACAACATCCAGTACTCATCACAACAAGTGCCCTCCTTAATCCCCATCATGTATTTTACTCATTCCCCCCACGCATCTCCCCTCCAGTAACCGTCAACTTGTTCTCTGTATTTAAAAGTCTGTCTTTTTGTTTGTCTCTTTCTTTATTTTGTTCCTTAAATTCATATGAATGAAATCATATGGTATTTGTCTTTCTCTGACTGACTTAACTTCATTTAGCATAATACTCTCTAGCTCCATTCATGTTGCTGCCAATGGCAAGATTTCCTTCTTTTTTATGGCTGAGTAATATGCCATTGTGGTACTTTAAAAATATGTCCACATGTTCTTTGAAATTCCTCCCTTCAAAACGAGGAGCTAAATTCACCTGCCCTTGAGCATTGGCTTTACTTAGTGACTGGCTTCTATGAATAGAGTATGGCAGAAATGACAGCCTGTGACTTGCAAGACTAACCTGTAAAAGGCATTGAAATGCCCCCCTTGCTTTCTCTCTCCTCTGGAGTACTTGCTTTTAGAAGCCTGTTGCCATGTCATAAGAACTTTCTAACCATATGATAGATCCACGTGGTAAGGAACTGGAGTTCTTACCAATAACCATCAAGGAACTCATGTCTTCTACCCAATAGGCATGTGAAGGAGCCATCCTGGAAGGAAGTATAGCTGCCTATCTCCATCAAGACCCAGGTGACTGCAGTCCTGGCCAAGGTCTTGAGTGTAACCTCATGAGAGATGCAGAATCAGACCACCCAGGTAAGCTTCTCCCAGATTCCTGATTCTCAGAAACTGCATGAGATAACAAATGTTCGAGGTTGTTGTTGTTGTTGTTGTTTCTTTTTTAAGAAGCTAGGTTTGGGGACAATTTGTTTCATAGTAATAAATAAACAATTGCTTTTATTCCCTTTAAATCAAAACCACAAGAAAAAGTATCTGGCATCATTAAATTAACATTTATATTTCAAAGAGGTCAGTCACATTTTGTAAATATACTGTATCCAGAAAATGAGTGTTATTAATAAATCTTTTACTCAAAAAATATATATTTTCCATCTTGTCAGTCTCACTTTTCCATTTTGAATGGGAGGCTAACTCTTTCTGGTTCTTTCTGACAAAGACATTATAAAATACTCTCTCTTCCACAGCTAATATTTTAAACAACATTTACTCTAAGATCAGCATCTCAGAAAGTAATAAATGCCATCAATCCTTTTCAGAATCTCAAACTGCCCTCCAGAACATTCACTTAACTCCTTTATTGATCTCACAATCTTGGATTTGAACATTCTCAGATTTTCGCAGCTTTCAAATAAATGCTGACAACAGAGGAGAAGCCACTGCAGACCCTCTAATCACTCTTCTCACCTCCCCAGCCAAAACAGGCAGGAGGCCCCCCTGAATGGATGACTGCATCCCTATGTCTCACACCCTCCACATATATAAGCCAGGAAAACACTTACAAATGTGACAGTAATAGTGATAAAGCCAGTCATAAGAAAAGTACTCACTGCCACGACTGAAATCTGTCACAGCTCAATCTGAAAAACAAAACAACAAAAAACCCGCTCCATCCATGAGTATTAAACAAAAGAACATGGACTGGAAGACAGAGTCTCCCAACACTTTCATCATGGATTTGTCACTCACACTTGTATCCTCTGCTGGCTATCCTCTCTGACTGTCACCTGACTAGGATCAACTTAGAGGTCAAATCTTCAGCCAAAATCTACAATCCTTGAAGCCAAATCAGTACTCAACTGGCTTCCTGGAATCTGAATGACAGTTTGAGATCTTAGTCAATTGTAACATGAGAACAGAAAAGTATATATTAGAATATTCCAAACGGAGCTGTTCAATGTTCTGGAATGATCTGGAAGCTTCTAGATTAATTACATATTAGAAACTTGTGGTCTAGGGATGCCTGGGTGGCTCAGCAGTTGCGCATCTGCCTTTGGCTCAGGGTGTGATCCGGGGTCCTGGGATCAAGTCCCACATCAGGCTCCCTGCAGGGAGCCTGCTTCCCCCCACCCCACCCCACCCCACCTATGTCTCTGCCTCTCTCTGTGTGTCTCTCATGAATAAATAAATAAAATCTTTTAAAAAAGATAAAAAGAAACCTGTGGTCCAGATAGGCCTAGTAATTAACCCAATGTCACAAGTGCTGACAGTAAGTTCTAACTCTCTGATTTCTGATCCAGTGCACTTCCTACAGTATAGTTATATCACATGATTTTGGTAGTTCTATTTTGTTAATTTTAGATTTTGTTCCTTAGTTTTTATTAAAAGAGTTATAGTTCACATGAGAAACAATGCAAAAATAAATATGTGACCCCATTTATGTAAAATTTTAAAGAAAAACCAACATATATTTTAAGGTTCCCTGTGCAATGAACCTATAAAAATATGGATGGGAAAATTCATACCAATCTCAGGAGACAGGTACCTCAAGATTGGGATTTTAAAAAGGGTTAAAAAGGAAGTTCCTTATATAATCTTTCAGAAATTCTCTTTGTATAAATACATTTCCTTGAAAACATGCAAATGGAGTCATGTCATATACAGTTAATCGCTTTGCTTTTTTCATTTAAACAGCATATCTTGTGGATTTCCCCATTTTTGACCTCACTCTTTTAATGGATGTAAAATATTCTACTGAATTGATGTGTCTCAATTTTTTTAAGATTTTATTTATTTATTCATGACAGACACACATACAGAGAGAGAGAGAGAGAGACAGGCAGAGGGAGAAGCAGGCTCCATGCAGGGAGCCTGATGTGGGACTCGATCCTAGGTCTCCAGGATCAGGCTCTGGGCTGAAGGCGACGCTAAACCACTGAGCCACCTGAGCTGCCCCATGTGTCTCAATTTAATGTATCTTATCTGAAGCCTTGCTATTCAAAGTGTGGTCCATGGACTCAACATAGGATTGCCTAGAAGTTTGTTGAAAATGAAGAATCTATGACCCCATCAAAAGGCGCAGGGTTTCAGACTGGATTAAAAAGCAGGACCCATCTATTTGCTGTCTACAAGAGACTCATTTTAGACAGAAGGACACCTACAACCTGAAAATAAAAGGTTGGAGAACCATTTACCATTCAAATGGTTCTCAAAATATACCCTAAAAACTATAGAACACTTCTGAAAGAAATCGAGGAAGACACAAAGAGATGGAAAAATATTCCATGCTCATGGATTGGCAGAATTAATATTGTGAAAATGTCAATGTTACCCAGGGCAATTTACACGTATAATGCAATCCCTATCAAAATACCATGGACTTTCTTCAGAGACTTAGAACAAATTATTTTAAGATTTGTGTGGAATCAGAAAAGACCCCAAACAGCCAGGGGAATTTTAAAAAAGAAAACCATATCTGGGGGCATCACAATGCCAGATTTCAGGTTGTACTACAAAGCTGTGTTCATCAAGACAGTGTGGTACTGGCACAAAAACAGACATATAGATCAATGGAACAGAACAGAGAACCCAGAAGTGGACCCTGAACTTTATGGTCAACTAATATACGATAAAGGAGGAAAGACGATCCACTGGAAGAAAGACACTCTCTTCAATAAATGGTGCTGGGAAAATTGGACATCCACATGCAGAAGAATGAAACTGGACCACTCTCTTGCACCATACACAAAGATAAACTCAAAATAGATGAAAGATCTAAATGTGAGACAAGATTCCATCAAAATCCCAGAGGAGAACTCAGGCAACACCCTTTTTGAACTTGGCCACAGTAACCGGAGAAGGACAAACAGTGTATGTTCTCATTCATTTGGGGAATATGAATAATAGTGAAAGGGAATATAAGGGAAGGGAGAAGAAATGTGTGGGAAATATCAGAAAGGGAGACAGAACATAAAGACTTCTAACTCTGGGAAATGAACTAGGGGTGGTGGAGGGGGAGGAGGGCGGGGGGTGGGGGTGAATGGGTGATGGGCACTGAGGGGTACACTTGACGGGATGAGCACTGGGTGTTATTCTGTATGTTGGTAAATTGAACACCAATAAAATTTATAAAATAAAAAAAAGATGATGAATACTTGATCATGTTTACATGTTAAGGAAGGGAGCATTATAACTAGATGTGGTTTTTTGTTTCTGAATAAAAACTTTTGACTCTCATTACAAATAAAAAAAAGAAAATGAAGAATCTGAATTTTAATATGATCACTATTTGATTCCTATGAAAATCAAATTTTGAAAAAGACTGGGATAAATAGCAATAGAACATGCTCAGTGAATTTACTTGAAATAACCCAGAATGTTTATATTGTATACATATTTATAAAAACATAAATTTATCCTTTAAGTAAATGTTCTTCAATATAACATGACTAAAATATAGTCTCAGTATATAAGAAACTCAAGTATAATGAGTGTATTAAATGGCTAGAGAGTGAACACAAGAAAAGTCAGTGGAGAATGATTAAGGCATGATTACTAACATTTCTTCATGGTTGTCCTCTACTGAGTCTATTTATTGGCTTGACAGTTTTGGAAAAGTAATGAAGAATAGTTCAGCTTCAGGAGGCTTTGAAACATTACCATAGAAACAAAACAAACCAACAAAATTAGACTTGAGAAGTATATCCAAAACAATAAAACAAATGGTTCATCATGTGGGTAAAACCAAGGAAATAAAAATCCAGAACAGTTTTCTTTCTTCTTGTACCAATCATAATATATTTATTTTATCTAATTTTCCAGGATGGAAAAAACTTTCCATACAAATATGTTCATTTCACTACTGCTTTATTTGTAGTTTCCTAGATTCTAGGGTCTAAGAGGTAAGGCTGCAATAAGACTGTGGAGGCTAAAATAAGGAATCTGGATGGCTAACAGACACATGAAAAGCTTAACATCATGCATCATCAGGGAAATACAAATCAAAACCACGATGAGATACTACCTTACGCTTGTTAGAATGGCTAAAATTAACAACACAAGAAACCACAGGTGTTGGTGAAGATACAGAGAAAAGGGAACCTTCTTACACTATTGGTGGGAATGCAAACTGGTGCAGCCACACTGGAGAACAATATGGAGGTTCCTCAAAAAGTTAAAGATAGAGCTACCCTATGACCCAGCGATTGGACTACTAGGTATTTACCCAAAGGATACAAAAATACAGATTCAAAGGGGTACAGGCACCCTGACATTTATAACAGCATTATTAACAATTGCCAAACTATGGAAAGAGCCCAAATGTCCACTAGCTGATGAATGGATAAAGATCTGATGTATAGGTATATATAATGGAATATTACTCAGCCATTTGCAATGATGTGGATAGAACTAGAGTGTATTATGCTAAGTGAAATAAGTCAGGCAGAGAAAGGCAAATACCATGTGATCTCACTCATATATGGGATTTAAGAAGGAAAACAGATGAACATAGGAGAAGGGAGGAAAAAAGGGAGAGAAGGAAACAAACCATAGGAGACTTTTAACAAAAGAGAACACACTGAGGGTGGATGGAGGGAAGTGAGAGGGGGATGGGCTAGATGGGTAATGGAGATTAAAAATGGGCTCCTGTGATGAGCACTGGGAGTTGTATGTAAGTGACGAATCACTGAATTCTACTCCAGAAATCAATACTGCACTACATGTTAACTAAGCAAAATTAAATAAGGAAAGATTAGGGAGGCTAGACCCCCCAAAGGAAACTAGATAGAAATGACGGCATCGCTGTTCCAGACCTGGTGTAGAAATAACTTCACTTTTATCCTCTCTTAACTGTTTTTGTACTAGGATGGTTCTTAATACCTGCTCTTGGTACCCTGCTCTTCTCATCCCAGATACTATCTCCAAACAGTCTCACTGATATCTATGGCTGAAGTGACCAACACCTATGTACTGGTCACTCCAAAATCTCCCACAAAAGGCTTGCTCCGATGCTCTAAACCTTTATTTTCAACAAACTCCCAAAACGTGTACATGGATAAGCCATAGCTTATTCCAATATGGTGATTCTCAACCTGAGGATGTCTCAGAATTTCCTGGAGAACTTGTTAAAACTGAGATTGCTCAGTTCATCCCCAGAGCTTATGATTCAGTAGGTCTATTATGGGACCAAAAATCTGTGTCTAAAAAGTTCCTAAGTGATGATGATGCTGAATACCAATCCCAACATTTCTGGTGTCCAGGAATCTACTGACGTTTGACTATACAGTAATGGTAAAGCTTTTCTCCCAAAGGGTTACCCTGAAGACCAGTGAAATGGGATGTGAAATTATATTCACTTTATATGTTTACACAATGCCACATGCTTAAGCATACAAAACTCTGTCAAGCACAGGTAGGAAAACCTACAAAGGAAATAAATTACATAAGGCCTGTTCTATTCACTTCACAGATTCAAATGTTACATTAACACAAATGTGTGACCATAGCAACCTTGTTGGTTAAGCACTAAATATTAAAGCAGGGACAAATAGTGAATTACTGTGTGCTTCTGAAGAGATGGGTATATTACAGTGGTTGCTATTTCTCCTAGTCTTTGGCTATTTTTAAGGATTTGATCCATTTCACCTAAGTTATCAAGCCTGTGAGCCTAGAGTTGTTCACAACATTTCTTTATCATCCCTTTAATGTCAATAGGATCGGTAATAATGGGTCTCTTTCATTTATGATATTATAATTTGTGTCTTCTCTCTTTTTCCCTTGGTTATTTTAGCAAGAAGTCTCATGTTATTTTTAAGGGGAAGCAAATTGTAACATTTTAAATACGTAGCTACTTTCAGATATTTTACTGAAAAAGTCTCCTTTTCAAAATGAAATGCAAACTTTTAAATAATTTTAAATTTCTGTGTTCTAATTAATAAAAATTATAGATGAGGAAAAGGTAAAATTACCATATAAATTTGCTTTCCTTTTACATTTTTACAAGGCAATTATATCACTCAGTATTGCTACTCAAGAGAAGAACACATGCATATTAAAATCTCTCTCATGCACATATAAAATGGAAGAGCTATCAAATGTCTGCAACACCTATATAAGATAACTTGAGGGTTTATTATCATTTAAATATCCATCCAAATAAGACCCAGTATCAATTCCAAAAACTGAAAGCATCTAATTGAGTACTAGCTCTTAGTAGAAAATGGAAAGTGTTATTTTATGGCCTGAGTGAAGGACAGACCAGTGGAAAACCTTAGTGGAATTTCTAAAAATTTTACCATGGCTGATTAAATACAAATACACTTAAGCAAAATGCCTCCTGACATTAAATTCCCGGCACCTTTTATAAATACATTTCTATCATTCATGCTGTAGGCAGTAAGCTTGTTTTATTTTTGCATCACGAAAGAGAAAATTGACCAAAGATGGCTAGAACTACAAGCACCTTTATTGTTTGAGAAATCTGGAGGTTAATGGTTCTGAAGGCAATTCCATGGCTTAAAGAAACATTGGTTCTTTCTATTTTTCTATTCTGTCATTTTTAATCTTACTGGCTGTTGTGCTGTAATGACAAAATATTCATTGAAGGTGAAGATAAAATGTCCTCAAATCACAGCATCCGAGGTAGGAAGGATAAGGCAAAGGCAAAAGGGATTTCCTTGCACAGATTATACCTTTCTTGGGGGGAAAAAATCTTTCTCAGAAGTACTTAGTAAGCTTCCTCTGACAGATTATAGACTAAAACATGGTCACATGCCCTCCTCCCTCAGCCACTGGCAAGAGGTATGACATTGGCATACTACCACTCAAACAAAATGGAGTTCTCTTCCCAAGGAAGAAAACAGTAATGCTGCTGGATGAATAAACAACTATGTATGTCATATTTGCTCTTGTTAAAAGTGGAATTTAAAAAGTAGAGTTCTGCTACAAAGCTCTCTACTAAATACAAAACCACTGGTGATTAATTGCTTAAAAATTCTACACCTAATAAAATCCATAGCTTGCTTTAAATAACAAACATTCATGTCCATCAAATTCATGTACGAGAGTAAATGATACAGAATTCATCATTTTTACAAGAGGACTTAAAAAATCATCCAATAAATGCATGAAGTGCCAGAACTGATAATGTGAATCTCAAAAAATTGATCTTGAGACACACCAGTCCTAAAGTATACACCTAGACCAGTCAAGTTTGATAAGACCAGCCTTGGTTCAAAAAATCTTTTAAACAGATCATCAAAGAGATGAGTAGTGAGAGAACTAGCATTTTGAGCACTTTCTAGCACTAGTTACTGTGTTTGGCTCTTTACATGTGGTACTCTTTTAATCTTCATCATAAGCCATTGAAGTAGTAGTATCTCTTTTTTTAAAAAAGAAAACCAAGGTTCAGAAACATTAAGCAACTTACTCAAGGTCATTAATAAAAATGAACCAAGAACTCAAACCTAGTTTTCTATCTGCCACCCTAATCACATATGTAAAGGTTGCAATAGCCAGAGTAGCATTTCTTTTGTAAGCCTTGATGAGATGATAACAGGTCTCTGTATTACCATTTGTAACAAATCAACCCAAAATTGTATGATGGCCTCATCAAAGAATAAAACAAAGATCACCAGAACTATAAATAAACAAACTGACATAAAATAAACATACCCAAGTTGAGTCTGTTAACTTACCAGGCAAATAAGTACATGCCAGTGAAGAAATTTGCTGAATAGTTCATTCAGGGAGAGAAGTCAGGAAGTTTTGAGTTCTAGAAAGGGGCATTCATGATAGAGTAATTAAGCATAAAAGCTAACACTCTAGATAGGAGAGAATAAGTCTATAAGTCTGTATGTAGTTGGTTAAAATAAGATCCATTACTTATGGATAAGGAAAGAATCCTCAGACACACTAAGAGTCTTCCTTCCCTCTAAGAGTTCATTATCTTTTATCAAGTTAGAACTAGGGGCAATGAAACACAACAGTTAGTTTCACTAGGCAAGTACTATTATGGATAGAAATTTTCACACTTATAGCTCAAACATAAGAGAGGTGCATTTCTCACTCAGACAATCCAAGGCAATTCCAAAGGGGTGATGAGTTGGGATCTCCAGAGTCATTTGAAGACCCAGACTTACAGAGATAATGCAATCTTCAACATGTGGCTTCCAAAACTACTCAGGACATTGGCCAAAGGGAAAAACACAGGAAAGATCTTCTGTAGAAGGCATAGGGGACCAGGCCTGTGAGTGGTACATACCACTTCCACTAACATTTCCCTGGATGACCCCAGTCACATAGCTATACCTCACTCCAGGATGGCTAGGTATCATCAACTCTTTTGAGGTTTCTGGAGCCAAATAATGTTAGGAAATAAAAATACTGGGTTTATCATCCTTCCTACTACAGAATGCTTAGTCTTTAATTTGCTAATGAACTCTGCAGTTTTTCAATAGGGTATAGATTAGTAGCATTACTCAAACTTATTTGAACATGGTGGCCATTTTAGAACATTTAGAAGAAGTAGTGGCTCTAGACTATAGCATGCATCCCTCAGAAACACTCGGCTTATTAAAAGACTGATTGCTAGGCCCCTCCCAGAACTTCTGATTTGGTAGGTCTGGGAAGGGGCCTGGGAATTTGCTTTTCTAACAAGCTCTCAGATGATAATAATACTACTGGTTGAAGAAACACACTTTGAGAACCATTGATTTACAGGATCACTTAAGAGAAAAGGAAAATCCAAAGTTATGGGGACGAGGATGTTTGCCTGCTGGATGCAAGTACTGAATTGTTACTTCCATAGCCTTTATTGCTTTCCAAAATCCAGTCCTCTCACTCAAGAGAAGCCATGGCTCTAGTGTGTATGTGAGAGAATTTCATCCATTTCCAGGAGGTATTTGCTGCTAAGAAGCAGTATTACATCCTAGAAAACAGAACTACAATGAATGAGTCAAGCTATGTGGGGAAAATAACTGATAATCACTTCTTAGCACAGTGAATAAATCGCCCTACACTACTCACTCATCTTTCCGTCCTCTAACATTTTTGGCACATACCTAGATGAATAAGAAAAGGTGCCTTCACTTTCAGAGATCACTGTCTTGTTTGTTTTTTTTTAAGATTTTATTTATTTATTCATGAGAGACACACACACACAGAGAGAGAGAGATTGAGAGAGAGAGAGAGAGAGAGAGAGAGAGGCAGAGACACAGGCAGAGGGAGAAGCAGGCTCCATGCAGGGACTCCAATGTGGGACTCGATCCCAGGACTCCAGGATCACACCCTGGGCCAGAGGCAGGCACTAAACCACTGAGCCACCCAGGCATCCCCACAGTCTTGTTTAAATTCAAGCAGAGAGATGTGTCTTGGAAATATACACAGAAAGCATGAATTCCAGCCTAGCCCCAAGGATGTGGAGTTAGAGAAACCTTCTTCAAACAGGTAAGTTCTCACTGTGTTTGAGTGTATGTAATTCTACTTGCTTCCTACACTAACACTTACCCTCAACCCAATCAAAACATTTATTATTTCCCCCTTGGGTTTTTTCACAACTTTTTAAAAATATAGATAGATGGGATCCCTGGGTGGCGCAGCGGTTTGGCGCCTGCCTTTGGCTCAGGGCGCGATCCTGGAGACCCGGGATCGAATCCCATATCGGGCTCCCGGTGCATGGAGCCTGCTTATCCCTCTGCCTATGTCTCTGCCTCTCTCTCTCTCTCTCTGTGACTATCATAAATAAATAAATTAAAAAAATTAAAAAAAAATATAGATAGATGTTAGGATTTACTTAGTTTTTTCCTCTGATTATTGAGTTTCTTATGACTTCTCTCAGATTTTCAAAACCTGCACTTACCACTTCTTGACAGTTCTTTAAAATAAGCCATAGAGCCACTAGCCATCAATATGAATCATAAAACAAAGGGCATAAGTGATGACAGTATTCTATTACCAATTTAGCTCAGTTTGTCAATACAGGCAAATCTCAGAAGTATTATGGGTTCAGTTCCATACCAGCACCATAAAGTGAATATAACAATAAAATGGGTCACATTAATGTTTTACTTTCCCAGTGCATATAAAACTTATGTTTACACTAACCATAGTCTATTAAGTGTGCAATAGAATTATGTCTTAAAAATGTGCATATCTTAATTTACAAATACTTTATTGCTAAAAACTGCCAACATCATCTGAATTTTCAGTGAATTGTAATCTTTTGCTTGTGCAGGAGCCTGCCTAAGTGTTTGTGGCTGCTTATCAATCAGGGTGGTAGTTGCTGAAGGTTGAGGTGGCCGGAGCAATTTCTTAAAGTAAGAAAACAAGGAAGTTTTATAGATTGATCGACTTTTCCTTTCAGTAACAATTTCTCCGTAGCATGTAACATTTCTTTTTAAGATTTTATTTATTTATTCATGAGAGACACACACAGAAAGAGGGAGAGAGAGGCAGAGACACAGGCAGAGGGCAAAGCAAGCTCCATGCAGGGAGCCCGATGTGGGAGTCGATCCCAGGGCTCCAGGATCACGCTCTGGGCTGAAGGTAGTGCTAAACCGCTTGGCCACCCGTGCTGCCCAACATGTAATACTGTTTGATGGCATTCTATCCCCATTAGAACTTCTTTCAGAAAAGAAGTCAATCCTCTCAAACCCTGACACTGTTTTATCAATGAAGTTGGTGTAATATTCTAAATCCTTTGTTGTCATTTCCACAATCTTCACAGCATCTTCACCAGGAATACATTCCATCTCAAAAAACAACTTTCTTTGCCTATCCATAAGAAGCAACTCCCCGTCTATAAAAGCTTTATCATGAGACTGTAGCAATTAGGTCACAACTTCAAGGCCCCACTTCGAGTGCTGGTTCTCTGGCTCTTTTCATACTTGCAGTTACCTCCTCCACTTCCTTCCTCCTCCATGAGGCTTGGAATCAACTTCTTTCAAACTTCTATTCATGTTGATATTTTGACCAATTTCCATGAATCCATGAATGTTCTTTATGTCATTGACAATGGTGAATCCTTTCTGAAAGATTTTCAATATTCTTTGCCCAGATCCAGCAGAGGAATCACTACCTATGGCAGTTATCACCTTATGAAAGACATTTTTAAATAATAATTCTTGAAAGCAAAAATTACTCTGATCCATGGGCTGCAGAATGGGTGTTGTGTTAGCGGCAATGAAAACGACATTAACCTCATTGTACACCTTCATCAGAGTTCTTGGGTAACCAGGTGCATTATCAATAAGCAGTAATATTTTGAAAGAATCTTTTTTCTGAGCAGGTTTCAATGATGGGCTTAAAATATTCAGTAAACCATGTGGTAAACAGATGCTCTGTTATCCAGACTTTCTTCCATGAGAGAGCACAGGTAGAAAAGATTTAACATAATTTTTAGGGGTCCTAGGACTCTTTTAAAAGAGTTTGTTTGTTTGTTTGTTTGTTTGTTTGTTTGTTTAGAGAGTGAAAGTGGGGGAAGAGGCAAAGGGAGAGGGAGAGAAAGAATCTTAAGCAGACTTCACACCCAGCATGGAGCCCAACATGAGGCTTGATCTCATGACCCTCAGATCATGACCTGAGCCAAAATCAAGAGTTGGATGCTTAACTGACCAAGCCACCCAGGCTTGGAAATCTTAGGATTTTTGGAATAGTCCATGAGCATTGGCTTCAACTTCGGGTCAGCAGATGCATTAAACTCCTAATAAGAGAGTCAGCTTGTCCTTTGAAGCTTCAATACTGGTCATGGATTTCTCCTCTCAACCTATAAAAGTCCTATGTGGCATCTTCTTCCAATAAAAGGCTGATTTGTCTACATTAGAAATGTGTTGTTTAATGTAGCCACCTACATTAATTATCTTTTTTTTAAGATTTTATTTATTTATTCATGACAGAGAGAGAGAGAGAGAGAGAGAAAGAGGCAGAGGGAGAAACAGGCTCCATGCAGGGAGACTGATGTGGGACTCAATCCCGGGTATCCAGGATCACACCCCAGGCTGAAAGCGATGCTAAACTGCTGGGCCACCAGGGCTGCCCTACCTTAATTATCTTAACTAGATCTACTGGATAATTTACAGCTTCATGTTGCACTTTTATGTTATGGAGACAGCTATTTTCTTTAAACTGCATGAACCAACATCTGTTAGCTTTAAACTTCTCTCACCTTCCTCACCTCTCTCAGCCTTCATAGAACTGAAGAGTCAGGGCCTCGTTCTCGATGAGGCTTTGGCTTAAGGGAGTGTTGTAGCTGGTTTGATCTTCTATCCAGGTCACTCCTTATGAGGAATATGGCTGTTTTGCTTTCTTATCATTCATTAGTTCACTGGAGTAGCACTTTTAATTTCTTTCAAGAACTTTTCCTTTGCATTTACAACTTGGCTAACTGGTGCAAGAGGCCTGGCTTTTGACCTCTCTCAGCTTTCAACATGCCTTCCCGGCTAAGCTTAATCATTTCTAGCTTTTGATTTAAAGAGGAAGACTTCCTTTCACTTATTGTTAGGGTTATTAATTGGCCTATTTGAAATTGCTGCTGTGTATGGGTGTGGTTTGTGGTACCCCAAAACATAAAATATGATAATAGTAACATCAAAGATCACTTATCATAGATCATCATGACAAATATAACAATAGTAAAAAAGTTTGGAATATTTCCAGAATTACCGAAATGAGACACAGAGACATGAAGCAAGCAAATGCTCTTGCAAAAATTATGCTTATAGGCCTGCTTAACCAGAGTTGCCACAAACCTTCAATTTGTAAAAACCATAATATCTGTGAATCACAATAAAGCAAAGCTCAAGAAAATGATATATGCCAGTATTTAATTTCTGCCTCAAAGGTGACAAAGTAAGATTTATGAAGGAGAAAATGGGCATGACTTTGACTCTTGTAGAGGGAGCAACTATGAAATTAGAGTTAGTTTTATTCTTTATTTCTCTCAAACACTAGGCTTGATTCTGAAATCCAAAGATCTGTCTAAAACAAGTTGCTAAGCTATATAATTTTACATTGGCTTGTTTAAAAACTTGGAGATATGTCAGAAAGCTTTTTAGGGTCCCTTTTATCTTTATCAAATATCACTGGCTTTGGACAATGCTCCATTATGCTCTGATAAGATGCTAGAAGAAACCCATGGTATTCTATACTTCTATTCTGATATAGAGGGTATGGTAGAGAAACGACAATATTATTCATGAGTTTTGGAATTGCTGAGGCTGGATGATGAGAAGGCAGTGGAATCATTATGCTAGCCTGCTTCGCTTTGTATATATTTAAATTTTTCCTTAAAAACATCTTTTCTCTAAAAATTGGTGTTCAGTGGTCTTATCAGCCTAATCAGTCCTACTGGCAATTTCATGAAAGATAAGACAATGTTTAAGAAATTATACTTTCTTACCAAAATCAGCAAATGCCTCCAAAAATCTCTTCCCAAAATTTGCCTGTGTAACTACAAAATGCTGAGATAGTATGCTGTTGTCATTTGTGAGACTCTATTTCCTTGATGGAAGAGTTATCCACAAATCACAAAGAAAAAATCCATTTCTAAATACTAGCAAGAATCTTACTAAAACAATCTGATTTCATATTTTATTTCATAAAATAAGTGAAAATTTTCTAGGTCTTTAAGAAGTTAGTCCAAATATTGTATACCTATTAGTAAATGACTTAAAACTATATCTTGAGAGAAATATCTGCAAGTATTTGATACATTTGATTGACCCCTACAAAGACTGAAAGGTTTCATTTAAAGGGAAAAGGGCATAACTCTTCTAAGTCACTTTTTTTGTGAGTAAATGTTTAACTAGCTCTCCAAAACAACAATGCATATGTAAGTCTCCATACAGAGGTTACTTTAAATTCTACTGATAGAAAGGATATAACACAATTTGCAAATAGTTGGTACAATTTGTTTGTTAATTCTATATGGCCATTTGATTATCAGAGAATTTTTTTGTGGTTGACTTTTGTTAAAATCCTGATTCCATAGCCTATATTTGCTTCTTTGTGGAATTGAACTGTAGTTTTCAAAAACTGGGAGAATATTTCCTCAATTTTTGTGCTATTCACAACACAATAGTGGATACAGACACAACACCACAACACACTTTCACATTTAATCTGCATCAGTAACATTTTGTCCCTCACATTCTTAAGTCTAGATCAACAAAACAATAACTCAAACTCTGATTTTAGCTTTGCCAGTTTCCATGGTGGATTTTAAGCTACCAACATGGTACCCCTGAAAATGGAGTTGGGAAGAGGTGCACTGTAGCATACCATCACACAGTGTTTCTACCATATAGACATAACAGATGCAAATAACTTCAGAAGTGTGATGGTCTGTGTGTGTAGCCACACAAGTATGAATACTTGCAAGACATAGTAAAATCATTAAGAATTGATACATCTTGAGTATATACTACACTGTTCTTAATATAAATCACTTAATTATAAGTTTACATACTTTTTGATAATGACTATGTTTCACAACTGGCTCAGAAAACTCCCCAAAATTGAATAACCACTTCTTAGCAGCCAGTACGGAAGTTCAACTACATCATCACCTCTCATATTTGTGAACTAATATAGGGAATGTATGTATTGTGTGTATGGGTGTGTGTTTTATAAAACAAGTTTTATAATTCCTCCCCCAACTTGTCATACTAACCTTATTGCCCTTTTCTCAAAAAAAAAAAAAAAAAGCAACTTTCTGCTTAATGGAATAATTCCCTAAACTGAAATGAGCTCCGTTAACCCTTTTGAAATCATTTTCAAACTTGAGGGCCTCCCAGGTCCAATAAATCCACCATCCTGAAGTTTTCTTGACCCTCTCTTCACAGTTAGTCCTTCTTTCCTTCCTCCATACTATCAAAGCACATTATACATCCTCTCCCTGAAGCTTTAATTCTAAATCATGTTAGAATTCACTTTTTGAGAGCAAGAACCATATGTAGCCTTTGAACCTTATTCTTCACAGCAAGCACTCAGTACGTGTTCCTGATTCTAATCTTTCTTTATACATTTGTTGGAAACATAAGATGCAACCAGTTTCATGAAAACAGAGCTATCTTCAATGTATCAGAAGTCCAATTCTTCCATCCATCATTGTGATGAGTGAGTATCAAAAAAGTTGGCAGTACCTGGTGGCTAAAATAACACACATGCACCCAACGAGGATGTTCTCCAAAGGTCATATGGCAGCTGAGGCCAAAGTGGAAGTCCTTTCCATACTGGAAGTTAGGCAGCTTCAATCCTAGACTTGTTTCAACAGTTCACTAATTGGACCAAGTCTCTTAGTGTTTCTGGGGTCTGGTGTTTAGATCTGTAATGCTAGATGGCTGAACGAGATGGCATTTAAAGGGAGTTCGCCAACCCTAATTCTCTATGACTCTAAGGTTCTAACACATACAATCGAGCAACACAGAGACTTCTATCTCCAGTGTATACTAGAAACCCAATTCAAACATCAAGTTATCAAATGGGACGCAAGAGTGTTTTTTTCCCGTTCTCTAATTCTAGGTTGTTCTATAAAGGGAATTGTCTTGAACTTTAGAACAATTGAGAAAGAAATTTAATAATAATACTATATAGCTTATAATTTATAACTGCCCTGTGGCAGAATAGTTTTATAGCTGTATTATAAACCCACACTTCCATTGAAATATTGAATTGCTCTTGAAAAATTCTAGTTTTCCCAATAAAAAATGTTTCTGCTATAAATGAAGGGTTTTCTGTTAACTATAGGTTCTACATCAAAGTGTTGGCTGCCATGGAGACCAAAGGACACAAATATCAAGTAAAATCTAAGTCAACAGCTGCTAATTCCTGTTGGGGAGGATATTTCTCTTTTCTCTATGAAGAATGATTTTCTAAGTTCAGCAGTGGGGAAAGCAAGATTCATAAAGCTGATGATGCAAACATGTCCCTCAGTGAGTTGCAGAGTATAAAGTATAATAGCTTTCCAGCTATCTGTAATAGCCAAGCAAAATAAGAAGATGGCTGTTATAGAAGGAAGCCTGCATCACTGGGGAAAGCAGGTGAGGGTCTTTTGCTATTGTACTCACCTCATCTACAGAAAGAACTGGTCCTGAGGAATTTGAAAGAATTAAGGAGGTGGAACTCTCTCCTCCAGCAAGCCAAGATGCCAAAAGGAAAAAAGGTGAAAGGGAAGAAGGTGGCCCTGGCCCCTGCTGTTGTGAAGAAGCAGGAGGCCAAGAAGGTGGTCAATCCCCTGTTCTGGAAGAGACCCAAGAATTTTGGCATTGGGCAGGACATCCAGCCCAAAAGGGACCTCGCCCAGTTTGTCAAATGGCCATGCTATATCCGGCTGCAGTGGCAAAGAGCTATTCCCTTATAAACATCTAAAAGTGCCTCCTGTAATTAACCAGTTCACCCAGGCCTTAGACCACTAAAGAACTACTCAACTGCTTAAGCTGGCCTACAAGCACAGACCAGAGACAAAGCAAGAGAAGAAGCAGAGATTGTTGGCCCAGGCTGAGAAGAAACCTGCGGGCAAAGGGGATGTCCCCACTAAAAGGCCACTTGTCCTTTGAGCTGGGGTTAACACTGTCACCACCTTGGTGGAAAACAAGAAGGCTCAGCTGGTAAGGATCACACATGATGTGGATCCCATTGAGCTGGTTGTCTTTCTGCCCGCCCTGTGTCATAAGATGTGGTTTTCCTACTGCATTATCAAGGGGAAGGCCAGGCTGGAGTGTCTGGTCCACAGAAAGACCTATACCACTGTCACCTTCACACAGGTTAACTCCGAAGGCAAGGGAGCTTGGGCTAAGCTAGTAAAATCCATCAGGACCAATTACAATGACAGATATGATAAGATCCGCTGCCACTGGGGAGGCAACATCCCGTGTCCAAAGTCGGTGGCTTGTATCGCCAAGGTAAAAAAGCAAAGGCTAAAGAACTGGCCACCAAACTGGGCTGAGTGGACATTGTTGAATTTTCTGGACATAAAAGTAATAAATAGTTCTCTTTCAAAAAAAAAAAAAGAATAAAGGAGACGGAGATTCAATTGAAAAAATAGTGGGGTGACACTTAACTATGTCATAGGTGCCAGGCACTTCAGGTTTTCTCCTGAGCACCCCTTCCCTACATTATTAGTTCCTCCATTTCTGTTAAGTCCAGAGATGAATAAAGTTCCAAATTTTCTCTCCCCTCCAAGATATCTCAATGCAACAAATGGCCTAAATTAAAGGTATTGCCAGCTTTCCTATCTCAACCCTAGGGCATGGAGGGAAGAGAACATGTGACAGATGATATCCATGGTCATGCTTTTCTATCATTGTGGTGTTTTAACCTTGAAATGGAGTTCCCATACCTGCATCTCAGTTATGTGTCTGTTGTTATTTAGCATCCCTTAAATGAATATCTGTTAACAGTTACATGTTTATTAAAAACATATGTTAAATATCTAATATACAAGACACTCTGTCAGCTTCTCTGTGGATAAAAGGATTAAATAAACACAGATTCTGTCCCAGAGAGAGCTTATAGACTGAGCAGGGACACAAAAATTTCGATAGATGTAATAACAAAATGATGAGCCATAATGAAGACGTATGCAAAGTATGTGGGAGTTCAATGTGGGGAGAGAGAACTTCCATCTGAGCAGGTGGGAAAATGCTTAATGGAAAAGTAGGAGTTAAGGTGGTTTATAGAGATGAAACAATTCTGGAAGGATAGGTCATATAGTGTGGATTGATTAGCTTTATTGGAGTATAAGATGTATAAGTAGAAATAGCAAGAAATAAGGGCACCTGGGTAGTTCAGTCCATCTGCCTTTGGCTCAGGTTGTGATCCTGGGGTCCTGGGATTGAGCCCTGCATCAGGCTCCCTGCTCAGTGGGGAGTCTGCTTCTCCCTCTCCCTCTGCCTTTCCCCCTGCTTGTACTCTCTCTCTGTCAAATAAATAAATAAAATATTTTTTTAAAAAAGGAACAGGCTACATAAACCACATCTTCTTTATCCATTCATCTTTCAATGGACACTGAGGCTCCTTCCACAGTTTGGCTATTGTGGACATTGCTGCTATAAATGGAATATTACTCAGCCATTAGAAACGACAAATACCCACCATTTGCTTCAACATGGATGGAACTGGAGGGTATTATGCTGAGTGAAGTAAGTCAACTGGAGAAGGACAAACATTATATGTTCTCATTCATTTGGGGAATATAAATAATAGTGAAAGGGAATATAAGGAAGGGAGAAGAAATGTGTGGGAAATATCAGAAAGGGAGACAGAACATAAAGACTCCTAACTCTGGGAAACGAACTAGGGGTGGTGGAAGGGGAGGAGGGCGGGGGGTGGGGGTGAATGGGTGATGGGCACTGAGGGGGTCACTTGACAGGATGAGCACTGGGTGTTATACTGTATGTTGGTAAATTGAACACCAATAAAAAATAAATTTATTTTAAAAAAAGGAACAGGCTATAAATTTAATAAGGGATAGATTCTTTGAGGGAATTATGGTAACTAGATGTGTCTAAAATCCTTGTTTAAAAAATCCTGAAAGACATGTCATTTGTAAATATCTTCTCCTGTTCCACAAGTTGCCTTTTAGTGTTATTGGTTCTTTCACTGTACAAAAGCTTTCTATCTTTTTTTAATTAAAATTCAATTAGCCAACATATAGTAGATCATTAGTTTCAGGTGTGGAATTTAAGAAACAAAAAAAAAATGAACATAAGGAAAGGGGGAAAAGAAAAAAGGGAAGCAAACCACAAAAGACACTTAACTATAGAAAACAAACTGAGAGTTGCTGGAGGAGGGGTAACTGGGTGATGAGCATTAAGGAAGGAACTTGTTCTGACGAGCACTGGGTATTATATGTAAGTGATGAATCACTCACTACATTCTGCCCCTGAAGCCAATATTGCACTGTATGTTAACTAATTAGAATTAAAAACTTTAAAACTTTTTTAAAAACCCACTTTAAAAAATCCTGAAAGGTATCTAATAAGGAGTCAAAAATATTGGACTGAAATTATTAAGCTGGAACTTAAGATACAGCTTAGGGGTAAACTGTAGGGGAATGAGAATGGGAAAAAAAAAAAAAAAGATTGCCAAGTGAAAAACCAGGCAGTAAAACAAAAGGAAAACAAAATGCAATTATAAAGGATTGCTTAGATTTGCTTTTTTCAAATGTACATACATGTGTATGTGTTTCAGTAGATTCAAATCATGACCCTAAATCAACCATTACAGAATCACCAGTTATTGAATTCACTGTGATGAGCTTCTTATATAAATTATATCATTTTACCATTACAGAAACCCTATATTTTTATATGAAATTTTTATATGAAAAAAATATTATTTTTGAAATTTTTATATGAAAAAATATTTTTATGAAATTTTTATATGAAAAAAATAATTTATATGAAAAAATAATCTCATTTTTATATGAAAAAATAATTTCCCTCAAGTTACCATAACTCAAAACTCCAAGACATTACTGGAATCTAAAGCTAGCATGATCCAAACTCCAATCACTGTGCTATCTCACTTCCCAGATGCTATCATTCCCTAAAAGTGGCTGATAATATAAATAATTAAACCAACTGGGGTTGCCAGAATTAACCATAAAAATACAGAATATTGAGTTAAATTTAAATTTCAGATAAACAACAAATAATTTTTAGCATAAGTATGTCCTATGTACTTGGGAAATTTTTATACTAAAATATTATTTGTTGTTTATCTGAAATTCAAACTTAACTACATATCTTGTATCTTATCTGACCAGCCTGGAAGCAACTGAATTTGGGAAATGATGTCAGTTCTCTTAAATAACAGATTTTCTTTAGCCCAGGTTAATAGCAAAGTAGGCAGGCAATAAATGAGGCACAGATGGATAAAAAAGAATGAGCAAATGATAATGGATCAATATATATCCAATGATATTATCAAATGAATGGATAATACATTATAAAGACACTATAGAATGAATCTTTATCTAGCCATTTTTATATTAGTGATATTATTATTCTGATAACCATTGGAGGTTAGGGTATTTACAGGGTAAAATATCCACTTAAGTTTCTCAGATATCAATGAAAATATTAACACACTCATTTTAACTAAGATTTCAGAAAGAAAAATTGCCAGAACCCAAACCATCTGCATATACAGAGCTAATTTAAAACGTTTCACTAATTTAACCTAATTGAAAAATAAAATGCATATTTTAATGGCTCTGTTGTTCTGATAATATGTTTCTCCAGACATATAATATAGCCAATGGCCAAATCAAGAACATAATAATGTAGATATTTTAAAGAAAGAAAGAATAATTTAAATGCACAACATTTTCTTCAGTGATTACTTCCAATTCTCAGTTGATGGAATAAGCCATTTAAAAACACATTGTCTGGCACAAAAACACATAGATCAATGGAACAGACTAGAGAGTCAAGAAATAAACCCACATTTATATGGCCAATTAATCTATGACAAAGGAGGCAAGAATATACGATGGGAGAAAGCCTTTTCAACAAATAGTGTTGGGGAAATTGGCCAACTATATGTAAAAGAAAGTAACTGGACCACTTTCTTACACTATGTACAAAAATAAACTCAAAATGGATTAAAGATTTTAATATAAGACCTGAAACCATAGAACTCCCAGAAGAAAACATAGGCAGTAAGCTCTTTAACATTTTTCTTAGCAATATTTTTTTTGGATCTGTCTCATCAGGCAAGGACAACAATGACAAAAATAAACAAATGAGACTACATCAAACTAAAAAGCTTTTGCACAGGACAAGAAACCATCAATAGAACAAAAAGGCAACCTACTGAATGAGAAAAAATAATATAAAATGATATCTCTGATAAGAGATTAACATCCAAAATATATAAAGAACTCCTATAAGTTAATTCAAAATAACAAATAATCCAGTTAAAAAACAGGCAGAGAATCTGAATAGATACACACACAATGGAATATTACTCAGCCATAAAAAAAAATCTTGCCATCTGTGAAAACATGGATGAACTTAGAGAGTATTATGAAAAATAAAATAAGTCAGACAGAGAAAGATAAATACTGGATGACTTCACTTAAGCATGACATAAAAAACAAAACAAATAAACAAAACAAAACAGAAACAGACTCACAGATACCGAGAACAGACTGGTAGTCCCCAGAGGGGAAGGGGTTGCAGCATGTGTGAAATAGATGAAGAGGATTAAGAGGTACAATCTTCCATTTATAAGACAAATAAGGCACAGGGATATAATGTACAGCATAGAGAATATAGCTAATAATGTTGTAACAACTTTGCATGGTGACAGATACTAACTGGACTTACTGCTGTGACCATTTTGTAATGTATATATTAAATCACGATGTTGTACACCTGGAATTAATACAATATTGTATGCCAATTATTTTTCAATTAACAAAAAAGAATTGAAAAAAACCCCACCTCTTATTTGCAGCAAGTGGCTACAATTGAAGGAAATTTTAAATGGAATTTCAAATCACTGACCATTAGAATATAAATCTAAAACAAATCAGAAAGGTATATTTTGAATTCATTGATATGACAAGACTTTCAACTTGCTCTTCAGTGAAATGAGAACTATATTTAACTTTAGAACAAGAAATCAAGAGGTGTTTAGTCAATGAGTACTATGACAATTAAAGCTTGCTGTTAAGAAGTACTGTATTTATGAAAATTACCAAGACCCTTGATTATACACACTTTTAAATCAGAATCTGTCCTTGAACTATTTTTTTGCATTGCAATTATAAATTGGTTATTTCCAGACAAGATGTGGTTACCAAGTGACCTGTAAAGCTGTCAGTTTTAAACAGGGCCTGAACAAGAAAAGGCTGTGCAACAGGTCCAGAATAGTATGCAAGGTGCCCTGCCAATTGGGCCACATGAACCAGTAGATGCAATGTCGCTTAATGTGCCAGGGGCAGGTAGGGATACTATTTGGAGCCTTCGCTGGGCTCTGGAGTTGAATCAAAGTCCCCAAAATGAATCAAGTGTCAATCATATGTCTATATATCACATAAGAAAAAATATTTATTCCTCCATAAGATTCCTTAAATGAATACCAGAGTAATAGATCAGATAGTACTTATTGTTTGTATTAATTTTATGTATCTGTATATTTTGGAATCTAGATTTTTCCAGTAGGATTTGTATTTATTTCTGGCTTGCCCTGAAGCACCTCATTGTACAAAATGATAAGTATATCTGGATATCAGGCAGAGGAACTTACAACTGATGGAAGAAAAATAGCGTAGTTGTAACTTTCTCTTCAACTCTTGAATATTGATCAAGTGATTCAGATATAAAAATGAAAGTGTGGAGGACAAAAACAGCTTTTTTCCCCTTTTTGGTTTGAATGACCACAACAGAAAGAAAAATACAAAATAAAACAAAATTATGTGAGTATTACATAGACTGAAGCCAAAAATGTTATAAGGAGATATCTATTTATACAAATTCTGAAAACAATGCATTGGCAATCTTGCAGGGCTGGCCCTTCTGCTGGAAAGGAGCCTGGGCCAACTGGCCAGCGTTCACAACCCAGTCTCTAACTGCGCATGTTTCTTGACAGGCACCTAGATAAGGATGCTCACCAGTACATTTCCGAGAGAGAAATCTACTGGTATCCACCATCTCTTATTTGAACTGACAGAAAAACAAAATGGAACATGTGATTGTCACACAGCAGTCTTCCAGGCAGCTTTGAATCTTTCTGGCTCAGGGTAACACTTAGCTTGTTTGAGACAACTTTTCTATCCCTCAATTGTGTCAAAGTATCAAGGACTTTCTGGAAGTTTAGGTAAAGACCAGCATCGATTTCTAACTGGGTGGTTAGCAGGTGTGGCTTGAAATAAAAATTGGGGGTAAAACACAATCTCTATTGTTCACATTAACTTTAAGAAGGAGGGGATAAAGGGCACCTGGGTGGCTCAGTGGTTGAGCGTCTGCCTCTGGCTCAGGTCATGATCCTGGGATCCTAGGATTGAGTCCTGCATCAGGCTCCTTACGCAAAGCCTGTTTCTCCCTCTGCCTATGTCCCTGCCTCTCTCTGTGTCTCTCATTAATAAATAAATAAAATCTAAAAAAATGAAGGGGAGATCCTATGCTCTGGCCATGATGAAAGGACAGATCAAACATACGCTCCCCTCTAAAATAATCAAGATTCACATAGAATATATGAAAAACAGTTTTCATACATGTAAAAACAGGAAACACAGGGCAGTGATCCTTGAGAAAAAGGAAAGCTGCAAGGTAAGCCCTACAATTGCATCAATGTAGGCCTCCTAAGGTCAGTTCACAGGCCGTGGAACCAAGGAAAAAAACTCAAGCAGAGCCCAGTAAATCTTGCTGAATTGAAGAGACAGAGATCAGAGTTCAGATTGCTCAGGGCAGCTAGAATTTGTGGGCAATGAAACAGAGAGGAGGGAATACAGGGAAGGAGACTTAGAGATCTGTAGAGGCCCTCCTGCCCAAGTCTTCATCTGATCTGTGTTTGCATAAGAAGAAACTACCTGAAATCAGGGAAAAAATCACTAAAAAGTAGTAGGAGAACTGTACAGGACTAGACAGTAGGAGCCTGTACAGGACTAGACAGTGGGTATAATACTAAAAACCATAGAGCTTTCATAATGATGCTAAATTAGCCCTAGACTAAAGACATACCTGGACTTACCTTAACAAAGCTTAAAAGTCTTGAAAGGATGTAACTGATTCTAATTAACTTAAATTCCCACCTCCCTGGTGGGGGTGAGGTGGGGGAGGGAATGATACATAAAAAAACCAACACTATATTTAATAGAATACAACAAAATATAGCAATCAATACTTTGAAACCCACAATGTCTACCTTTCAATTTAAAAATGATTATAAAGTAAGAAAATATGGTCCATAAATGGGGGGATCAATCAATAGGAATATATCCAGAAATTATAGTAATTATTAAATTAGCAGAGAAGGATATTAAAAGAGGTATTATATGATCTGTGTATTCAAAAAGACAAAAGAAAACATAAGCATGGTAAGAAGAGAAATGAAAGCTATAAAATAAGCCCAAAGATCATTTCTGGATATGGGAAAAAAGTATCTGAGGTGAAAAATACACGGGACAGAATTAACAGCACATTAGGAAGTGCTGGTAAAAAGATCAGTGAACTTTAAGCCATGTCAATAGAAATGATCCAAAATAAATCCCAGAGAGAAAACCCTAAGAGGAGAGGGAAGAGGATCAATGAACTATCAGGCAACACAGCAGTCTAACATATGTGTAATTGGAGCCCCAGGAGCAGAGAGGCAGAAAAATATCTGAAGAAAATCTGCTGGAATTTCTCCAAATCTGATGAAAATTATGAGCCCACATTGCAAAAACTCAAGGAAACCCAAGCAAAACATATTTTTTAAAAACCATATTTATTACATTATAATAAGTTGTTGAAAATAGTGATAAAAAGAAACCTCAGTAATTGCTAGAGAACAAAAAGGACTAAAAATACAGATGGAGGGATCCCTGGGTGACTCAGTGGCTTAGTGCCTGCCTTTGGCCCAGGGTGTGATCCTGGAGTCCCGGGATCAAGTCCCACATCAGGCTCCCTCCATGCCTGCTTCTCCCTCTGCCTGTGTCTCTGCCTCTCTCTCTCTCTTTTTCTGTGTCTCTCATGAATAAATAAATAAAATCTTAAAAAGAGGAATACAGATGTAAATATGATAGCACACATCTGGCCAGATACCACACAACCCAGAGTACCCTGGAGAAGCCATCCTTAAAGTGATGAAGGGAATGGGGGAGGGAGAACACATTGACCTAAAATTCTCTATTCAGCAAGAATACTTCCCAAAAATAAAGGTGAAATGAACTCTTATTTCTGACAACAGAAACTAGGGAATTTGTCGTCAACAGACACATACTACAACATGCCAAAAGAAGTTCTTCAGATAGAAGGAAGATAGAAGGTGATAATGTAAGGAAATCTGAATCTACATAAAAGAATGAAGGAAATTGGAAATTATAAGCATGTGGGTAAATATAAACGCCTTCTTAAAATATATTATAATGCCTTTAAAAGAAAGTTTAATACTTAGCAAATACAAGCCATAATCAGAAAACATAGTTAGCATGCTTAAAAATCATGGTTAAATAATGCTCATTTTGTTCATTGGGCCTTAGGAAAGTCATTTTTCAATGGGGAGATGACATGGTATATGGTATGAATGCTTCCAGGGAGTTTTTACATTTATTAATGGATAAATGTAATTTCCTACCCCACTACCTACCCATCCCTCTCATAGAACCAGGAACCCTAATATTTCCCAGTCTGAAAACGAGAAGGAATGTCCCTAAACAGTGCAGTTTGTGAAGGGAGAGGGATGAGAATGTGGTCTCTAATCATAGTATTCTCCTTAACATCGAGCTGATTATGATTCCTGGACACTATAGTCACGCAAAATAACAAGTAAAAAATCAAAAACAAAGACTGGATAATAGAGTCCAAGAAATTTTCTAAGACACATAGTAATAAGACAAAGTGACAGGTAATATGACGAAAATAGATATAGGATTTGGGCAAGAAGTGGGTGGCTCAGTTGGTTAACTGTCAGACTCTTGATATCAGCTCAGGCCATGATCTCAGCGTTGTGGGAGGGAGCCCCATGTTGGGCTCAGTGGTCAGGGAGAGTCTGCTTGAAATTCTCTCCCTCTCCTTCCCCCAGCTCAGGTGCATGCATTCTCATTCTCTCTCTCTCTCTCTCTCTCTCTCTCTCTCTCTCTCTCTCTAATAAACAAATCTTAATAAATAAATAAATACCAGGAATATTGTAGAGCTGAAAAAGACAGACATGTTTACTTTAAAATAGGCTCTGATTAGAAATGGAAGAGTATAAATACATTTTAAAGTTGTCTCCAGTGACAGAAACTAAAAAGACATTATATTTCTTATCAGCAATAAAAGAGGAAGAAAGCAAGGCAATACTTATAAAATTCTGAGGAAAAAAATATTTTCAACTAAAACTTCTCTACCAAGTCAATGTGTCAAGAGTCATGCACTTGTCCATGTAGCACTTGATAGCCATGGTTAGAATAGACTCAGAAAATGTACTTTTGATCTACCTTTTCTTAAAAAGTTACTTTAGGATTAACTCTAGCCAACAAAGATAGGAAAGCAATAAATGAAAAGATATAGGATACAAGAGAATTGGAAACAGATAGGAAGGCTAGAGAGAGAAGGTCCCAAGATGACAAGACACCTAGCAAGCCTCCAGTCTATTTTGAGGAGGAAGTGAGAGGACTCCGAGAGGGAGAACTCTAGGGAAAAGCAGAGTGGGCATAAAACATAACTGAGGGGCTGCATACAATTAAGCATATGACAAAGGCAAATGCAAGGGGAAAAGAACATTTAGAACCCCACAGAAAATGGGGGGAGGCACTACAAAATGCCAAGATCCAAATACAAAACAAAGTTAAAATGCATTATTTTGAACACTTGGGACCACATCTTTGTAATAGAAGAGAAGAAATGTAATTCTTAGCAATCTCTAGTCACTAATTGAATTTTATTTATGTTGTTATAAAATAGTATTTTCTGCATCATTGCCCAGCATAAGATTTAACAGAAAGAGAAAACATGGAAGACTTGGGTATGGTTTCTGAACAAGAAGTAAATTTTAAGAATCTTAACAAGGACATTTGGGTGGCTCAGTGGTTAAGTGTCTGCCTCCTGGAGTCCTGGGATCGAGTCCCACATCGGGACTATAGTCCCTATATTTCTGCCTCTCTCTGTGTCTCTCATGAATAAATAAATAAAATCTTTTAAAAAAATAAGTATCTTAACAATATAAAAGCAAAATCTTACATAATACAAAGTAGACCATAAAAATGGAAGGAAGATAGGCAAAAGGAAAAGAACATTTTCTTCTTACCTAGTGGGATATCAAGATACCCTAAGGAAGGTAAATAAAACAGGAAACAGGAATTCAGGTTTCTATTTAAAGGTACAAAGTTAAAGGACACCTGGGTGGCTCAGTGGTTGAGAGTCTGCCTTTGGCTCAGGGCGTGATCCCCAGGTCCTGGGTTTGAGTCCTGCATCAGTCTCCTTGCTAGGAGCTTGCTTCTCCCTCTGCCTGTGTCTCTGCCTCTCTCTCTGTATCTCTCATGATAAATAAATAATAATAAATAAAAATTTAAAAATTAAATTACAAAGTTAAGGAATTAAGCACTAAGAGAAATACAACCATCAGACACTAGGCAGGAAGAAAAAGATAAGTGGGAACAAAGAGCAAAAGCCTCAGCTTTCACAGTGGAGACCTGTTCATTGTTATCAAATTCATACTTTCATCTAAATCGATAAATATCTATTGATAAAGTAAAAAGAGATGTAATCATATTTTCTAGTTTTTTGAAGTAATCACCAAAAGATAAAAACAGAAATTATCCAAAAAAGTTTGCCTCTAAGGTGTATGTTTAGAGAATAGCCTGGGCAAAGCAAGAGTTTATTGTTTTTCATTATTTCAGAATTTTTAAATCAGTCAAGGGGCACCTGGGTGGTTTAGTCAGTTAAGCATCTGCCTTCAGCTCATGTCATGATCTCAGGGTCCTGGAATTGAGCCAAGTCAGGCTCCCAGCTCAGCAGGGAGTCTGCTTCTCCTTCTGCTTCTGACCCCCTACTTGTGTTCTCTCTCTCAAGTAAATAAAATCTTTATAAAAAAGAAAAAAAAATTCTTTTTTAATCAGTAGAAAGGAGAAAAGAAAATGGAAATAAATTGAAATAAATGAGCAAACCAAAGGTAAATACACTTTTTAAATATTATCTGTGTTTCCTATGGAGTGGATGACAAAGTTTCTGCATTTAATGCTAATTTCTTTAAGAGTTTCCTGCTGATTCCTAGTGATTGTTAGAAATATCAGTCTGAAATGAAAATGATGATGGTGAAAATAAACCTTCCTTACTTAAACTTCAAGATATTTTGGGAATAAAGGTACAGGTTCTTTTCTCTGACTTGAAAGAAGGAAATCCATCTGCTCCATAGGATTATTGACAGTCTTTCTTCTCCCATTTGGGTTTCATTTCATACAGCAGCATGAAACTACAATTCTGAGGTCTAGTTTTCTACCTTTATTTTCTTCTTTCTTTCTCTGGAAAAAAAAATACATGCTAATTTTTAGTCAGAGATTGAATTCCTACTTGGGTTTCCCTCTATTCCTTGGAGGACAGCTTCTTTAATTTCCTTTGAGGGAAGTAATGGATTTCTTTATCTAGAGCATATTATGAAGCAGTACAGCAGAGCACACCCAGATGGGATCTTAGAAACATATAAAAAATAAAAGAATAAACAAAAAGATAAAAGCCAATTAAACTCTGCAATGAAAATATCATAGACCGCAAAAGCAGTCTGATGATATTGTAGCATGCATCTTGATATATAGCAAGGTTCAGAAAATGACTTTTAGAGGCACCTGGGTGGCTCAGTGGTTGAGTGTCTGCCTTTGGCTCAGGTCATGAGTCCAAGGTCCTGGGATTGAGTCTCATATTGGGCTCCCCATGGGATGCCTGCTTCTCCCTCAGCCTGTGTCTCTGCCTCTGTCTGTCTCTCATGAATGAATAAATAACATTAAAAAAAAAAGAAAATGACTTTTAATGACCAGTATGGGGCAGGGGGAGAGTATAGGAGTATAGCCTGGCACAACTTCTTGAAAAGCAACTGTCAAAGGGTAATGGATTTTATATTTTTAAAAATTTCAGCTTTTCCTCAGTCCAAGTCAAGTCCTTCATTTTAACATAACAAAGATCTCTAGAGGCAATCCACTTGAGCCCTGACCAAGGGAAACACCACAGGAGCGTGAGAAGGAATTTGATGGCCTAACAACATTATTCAGAAGATGATACTTACATGCTGACAAAATTGAAGGACACTCAAGGACTAAAATACTAAACCGAACACGAGCCTCAAAATGTCTGGGACACATGAATGTATTTCTGAAATACTCAACAAGAAATAGGAGTGAGATGGACCCCAAAATCACCCGGGGATTCACCCCACCTCACCTTACTATAGTAAAAAGTTGTAGAAATTGGGCAGTGATAAAAACCAGCACACTCAAGGCACCTGGGTGGTTCAATCAGTTAGGCGTCAGACTTAGGCTCAGGTCATGACCTCAGGGTCCTGGGATCGAGCCCCTCATCAGGCTCTGTACTCAGCAGGAAGTCTGCTTGTCCCTCTGCCCCTACCCCTACTCATGCTCTCTCGCTCTCTCTCAAATAAATCTTTTTTAAAAATGCAGCACCCTCAAAACTAAGAAACCACATCTTACACATTCAAGAAACATTAAGACCTCAAGTCTCTCATGTCTTGTTCTAGTCAACAACTTCCAGTTATTGTCCTAATTCCCCAGCTTGATTTACAGGCAAGGTCTGCATGCCTTGCCTCTACTTCCTCACACTCTTTCTGGTTAGTTCATTGTGGTAGTCAAATAACATTTACCCTCTCCACTCTCATTAAGGTTCCTAGTGGCCTCTTGTTGGACAAACCTTAAATCTACATTCAGTCCTTATCTTATTTGATATTTCTATTCACTTGAGATTATTAGCCACTCTTCCCTTGAAAATGAATTTTTCTTGAAATGGTTTCTCATGCTGGCCCCCTAACTCTATGTTCATTCTTTTGAAAGACCATTATTGAAGATCACGTACATGCCAGGCACTCTTATAGGCTCTGTGGATACAACAGTAAATGAAACAGTCGTTGATATAATAAAGGGAGACAAAGTAAAATATTTAAATACTGGAAAATAACTGCTAAGAAAAAGAAAGCAGGGAAGGTGAGATAAGGAGTTACAGTAGTTTGGGTTATAATTTTAGACAAAGTAGCCAGAAAAATTGATATTGGATATTGATTAAAGTTGGTATTAGATATTGATTAAAAACCTAAAGGAAGTAAGGGAGGAAACTATGTGGATTTCTGGGGGAGTATCAATACAGGAAGAGAGAATCGTAATTTCAAAGGCCCCAAAGCAGGAATCTGCAGGGTATATTAGAAGAACTTCAGGAAGACCAGGGTGATTGGTGCCAAATCATTATGGAAGAGAGAGGTAGAAACTGACTAAAGAGAAGTAACTGGGACAGATCACAGAAGAGCTTGACTTCTTCCCCAACTGAGGTGAGAACCCATTGAGGGGTTTTAGCAAAGAAGTGAGGTGACACGGCTCGTATTTTAACAGGATAACTCTGGCTTCTCTACTGAAATAGAATGAAGGAGTTCATGGATTAAAGCTAGGAGGCCATTGCAATATTCCAGATGAAAAATGTCTTGATCAAGGGGGTAGCAGTGAGGTGATAAGAAGTAATTAGACTCTGGATGTATTTTTTAGCTGGCAAGACTTAACTGATCTTTGGCCACAGCAACTGGAAGAATGGAGTTGTCATTTGCTGGGATGGGGAAGACTCAGGCCGGTAGGGTTAAGTGAGAGAGGATTATAGAATGCCAGAAGCTTGCTTTTGGTCATGGTCAACAGGAGATGCCTATCAGACATCCATGTGTGCATGGCAGTTGGGTGATAGGTAGAGGGGCAGTGCCATGAGTCTGAAATTCAAGGAGGAAGTCTGAACTAGAGATACAAATTTGTTCTTAAGACATATTTCAAGCTATGAGACTGGATGATCACAAAGTGAGTAAAGACAGAGAAAAGAAATACCCCAAGAGTGAGCTCTGGGTCACTCCAGTGTTTAAAGTTTTTCTCTTTTTACCAATCTAGTATGCAAGGGCGATGCCCAGATTATTCTCAGCCCCTTCTCTTCCAGCACCAAGGACTGAGTTACTTTGAACAGAGGACCATCTATTTCTCCTTTCACCTTGATTCCCTCTCAGCTACTGGGTTGGATGACCAATGTGACTTCTATTTCTTTCCCATATCATCTTTGATCTTCATATGAACCACATTTCCACTATAGCACTTACCGTAATTTGCATTTACTGTATTTGTACACCTTTTTGTTTACTATCTCTGCTTTACCACTAACCTTTCATGAGCACACAGACCAGTGTGTTGTTAACCCCAGCACCTAGCACAAGGCAGGACATATTGAAGGAAAATATTTATATTTGTTGAAAGAATGCATATGAGCCATTAGTAGATGACTCTCTGATGTGTAATCCCAATCTGATTTCTTTCCTTAGCTTCAGAATTCACCAAACTGGCCATGAGGTTTTCATTTAGATGAACCACAGATACCTCAAACTCAATATATGGAGGAAGAATTCCTGATATTGCATTATCAACCAGTGTTAGCCCCTCATGTCAATGGATGTAAAAATCACATACTTAGCCATCCAAATCAGAAATCTGAAAGTCATCCTAAACTTCTTTTTCCTTAGTACCTATACCTACTGGCCACCAAATCTTACCAATTCCTTTAAATGTCCCTTGGTTTCATTCCTGCTACCTTTGCTTTAGTTCAGCTCCTCAATTTTCATTTCAAAAGCCTCATAATTACTCTTCTTGACTCCATCCTAACGTCCCTTGATTTATTCTGTTATTGTTTCCAGAATAATCCTTTTAAAAAGGAAAACTGACCGGCAAATTCTATTAAGATTTCATGTGGCCCCTTTCACTACGCATAGGAATCAGAACCCAGAGACCAATCCAGATGATTGGCTCACTTATTGGTGAAGTAAATTTGAATTTTTTTCCAACATTAAAATGAAAACATTTTGTATACAAATTTAACTTTATGGCTCAGCTTGGAAAATCCAAAGCTCTGGTAACACTGGATACAGATTTCCATATTCAGCAACCACCTGGAGCTGAATGCCACCTACTTCCTGTGGGGAGGGGATGTCCTGGACCCCAGGCCAGCACAACTCACATCACTCACATAGGCTGCATGACTGGCTCTTCGGGCCTAAAGGGTAAACATCAAATTCCTTAATGTGGCATATAAAGCCATCTGGATATGCTTCTGTGGGTGACCTTTCCGGAATCCCCCCCTTCCAGATGCCCCTCACCTTCTGAGGCTCATCTCTCACCAGCCTCACACTGTCTAATCATGACAATGTATCTGCAGTTCTCTAAACACACCATGACCTCTGGTTTCTTTCCATTTATGTACACCTTTGCCTTTATCAGGAATGCCTTCGAGCCCCCTCACACTCCCACTTATCCATCCAAAAACAGACAGATCTTGATGGGCCTGCAGACTCACTTCCTTCCCTTCGGATAGATTAATAGAAAGCTGGCTCAGCAGGACTGAGTTAACATACAAAAAATCTGGATGATACCAGCTGCTAGGCTTCCTTTCTAACAGTATCATTTTCTTACCTGTTGTTACATAGTCACAGGCATGTCCCCTGTTCCTCTGACCCTACATATTTATAGAATCACATGGCTGGAACAGCTTTCAGCTGGAACATTGGCCACCACGCATGCAGCCAGAATTGGACTAAACCGGGGGTCAGTGAGAGAGAGCAGGAGATTGTGTGTGCTTTACTAATTCTCTGCTTTCAGTTTTAGCACAATAAACCGTTTGAGACACCTGCTTCATGTGGTGCTACGAGTGTGTGTCCATGAACCCTTGGCCCAACACCTTCAATTTCCTGCCCAAGCCTTCCTTGATTTATAAAGCTTTTCCTGCCTTCCCTAGAAGACACAGATCTTGTTCAAGTCCTCTTGCCACCGTGCTCATTCTTAGTTCACCCTGACATTTAGAAGATTTATCAACTCTACTGCAAATCTCGGTATGACTTCATATTGAATCCATCTCTCTAACATCATACTGGGCAAAGGTAGAAGCTCAATAAACATTCACATGAATGAGCTGAGTAATATCAATGGAGTCGCTCTGATAACTTCTAGCAGTTATTCACAAGACAAAGGGGGGAGTCTTTCCACCTAATTGAGTAAGTACCAAAATAGATGGCATTAGATTTCATCTTTCTTCATTGCTCAGCATACCTACTTTTATTCTTTATAAGACAGTCTCAAAGAATTGTTTTGAAGATTAATTTCAATAAGATGCCTACAAGGTGCCCGGCAAAGAGTGGGTGCTGAACAAAAGTACACTACACCAGGAAGGTACACTTGAAATGGCTGAACAAAAAGGTTTTACTATTTTAATTCGAGATTCTAATCCTAGAGCGGAAACAGTGCACAGCACAGAGCAGGCACTGAATGCTTGCTGAATGAGTGAATGAATGCATCAGTGGATGAGCAAATCCTGGCTCTGCCCATGATTCTTGGGTTGCCTCCAAGTCTTTGTACTCCCTGTTCTCTGTATTTAAAACAATCTTTCCCCAGTGTCTTCCTGAGGGCTCTGTTCAAATGTCTTCGTGTTGACAGGCCTTTCCAGAAAACCTAGATGAAATGAAACTCTTGCACACCCTTTCCCCTTCTTCTATTTGCCCTCCGATTTTTCACTATCCACAGCTCTGTACACATAGCTCTCTCCACCTCAAATTTAAGCTTCAGAGAGCAGGAACTCTGTCTGCTTTGTTTGCTTCTGTATCTCCACATTCATGCAGAACAGCGTCTGCATGAATGAATCTTGAAGACTCTTGGTATGACTCCTCTTCTTCATTTGTAAAGTAATGGGGTGGAAATAAATGTACTAATGCCTTCTGGATGAAAATTTATATTATCCATTTCTCCCAGCTCTTTGCCCATTGAACACAGCAAGCAGTCTCCATCTTCTATGACTAAAATTCAACATCTGTGCTGTCCCATAAAGTTGGGAAAGGATCCCTCCTTCACATCCATGCTGAAAAACCTTTTACAGAGCTACTCCTGAGCTGTCCAGATGGTAGCTAAATCCTACAGTGAGAATGGATTTGTCTTTTCATATAACTTAAGATTTTATAGTTGTGATGATTCTAAAAGCTTACTTGGGCCAACAGATTCATTTTATGGATATGGACTGTGAAGACCAGAGGGGCTAAATGACTTAGTCACAATTACATAGTTAGTGGCAGAGCCAGGAAAAAAAATTACAGATTGTAGGATCCTAATCCATATCTCTTATAGTAAGTGATAGTCCTCTAACATTAAAGGGGCCTCACCAGGATTCAAATACCTTCCCCTGATTCTGAGGCCATTGTTCTTTCTACCATAACATGATGATTACTCCTCAGTCTTGCTAGAGACTATGCCCATGAACCTTACCCCAGTGGAAACACAGTTTCATTCTTCCAGCAGCTGAATTTCTCCTACAAGCTAGGGTAGGATTAGTGGGAGACAGACCCTGAATTCATTAAGGGTATGAGTTCTTCAGAAGCAAACTTGCCCTATCCTCGGTTGTAAAACACTTGTTCCTTGTGGTTTCATGGGACTCATAATTCTTGCCATATCTGAGTCCTAAGGCTACTAGACAGGAACTTCTAGAATTATGAATTTTCAGAGTCTTAAGATAGCTGCTCAATTTAACCAAGTGTGGCAACTGATTTAATCAAGTAGTCACTCTGGTTTAAAAGACTCTATAGTTCTGCAGATGCTATTTAACCTCCCTGCTCTGTCTTCTGCTGGAATTTGGCTTCAAATCCATCCTAATGACCATGGGCAGTCAGAATTAATCAGTCCTTCCTACACACCTACTTGAAGTCCAAAAAGTGAATGATAAATTTTCTTATCCAGTCACCAACATTATAGAGGACATCACTGCCCCCTGGTGGAAATACTAAAAACTATTCCTGAGAATGATGCTGTAAAGATCAAAATTCTCACAGGACAAGAACATTCTGCAAGCTTATCGAGCAAAAAGCTAACTTCCTAGAAACCTGCAAGGTAAAAGGTCATGGGATCTGGTGACTGTGTTATTATCTTACTTCATTTTCCGCTCCCTAATCTCTCAAGCCCTGGCTCAAACAGCCTCAGGCACCTAGAATTCCTCATCAGATGGTTTTCAGGATAATAATCCTCAAAGACTGAAATTTCTCAGTTAACATAGGCTTAGACAAAACACCAGTGATCACTTTAGGACAAAGCAAAAGTTTGTTTTAATAAACTAAAATTAGCACACTATTAGAATTTTTATGGGAGCTCTACTTTATGAATCTATAAAAAGCTGGTTTCTCCACAAATTTAGCCAACTTGTATGTATCATGCTTAGTTCCTTCCTGAGAGCCTCAGGGCTTCATTCCCCTCTGCCCTGTGGACATAGTGAAAAGAGTAAAAGAATCACTTTCACAGAAGAAGCCTCCTCCAACAACTCTGACATGACTCAGAACTTCAAGATTTTTTTTTTTTTTTTTTTTTTTTTTTTTTTTTTTTTTAGGCCTGTGGATGTCAATCCTGGCTGCCCCTCAAGACCATCTGGAGAGTTCGTTGTTATTATTGCTTAATACAGACTACCAGGCACCACCCATACTTACTGAATTGGGATTTCACAGAACGGAGAATCAAACTTTTCCAGAGTGAGTGAAATCTCTTAGTAAACTTTACACTTTTGAGAACAAATTTTTTTTTGTATTTCTTACATAATTGACACTGTGAAAATGGATTCCCTTTTGCTCTTCCCTAATTGCCACCACTGTTATTTCTACATATCCATCACCTTCTGCCTGGACTGCTGGAGTGGATGTGGTGCATTACGGGAACAGATATACTTCTCATCCATCTCCTCTACTTTCAGAGTGACATTTCTAGACACCAGTTAGATCCTGTCACTCCTTGGCATACAACCTTTTTTGGCTGTTTCACTAGGCACGATAAAATTCTTGTTTCCCCTGCATGACATGCAAAAGCCCTCAGGTTCTGTAAAAGCTTGATTCAGTTCAAGCAAGTAAATTTAATCATTAATAAATCATCAGGATATCATTTGATTGTATCACAATTATACTTACACTTTACTGTTTAATTGTAACTATCACACAACCCTCAGATGGGTAAACTAATTGTATTCATAAAATTACTATTACTCTAAAAAGGAACTGTTAAGAATCAAAATATCTTTGAGCATTCGACATCAAATAATTATACTATTCTGCTACAAATAATAATGATGATCAACTTTGCCCTCTCAGTTTCCTAAATACATGGGAACATTATGCATTTATACTGACATACCATTGCATACATATGTGCTCGTTACTAAATAGGTAAATTCAGTTTTTCATCCTTTAGGTAATTAGCCTTTGGCAGTGAGGTATATTGCAATAATTGAAAAGTAGATCAAGAAAAGTTTACTAGCATTCTCTCTCTGGGGGAAAAAATATACACAGGCAGAAAATGCAGCTGTTTTTCTTCATCCACGAATGGGATTAGTTCTCTGATCTCTCTATTCCTAAAATAACTTTTTCAGCAAATCATATAATTTCCACTTTCTATGATACAATTAGATCTAGATTTCAGTTACAAAGAAGAAAAAATGGAAATAGGGAAGAAGAAAATTTACATGCCAAATTAATTGACTTGGAAATACAAAGCCACCCATTTAATTAAAAGACAAAACAAATGTATTGAACACACACTTTGTCACTCTGCACAACCACCTCTGAGGTAGGGGCCTGATAGTCTCCTTACGGTGGTACTGATCCATTGACTAATTGTCCCAGTGGCCCAGGTGAGACTGAATTCCCTATAATTCCATTGCCTGCCTCATTCAGAAAAAGTAGGAAACTTCATCTCTCATCTTTTTAGGTTAGTTTGTGAAAAAAAATTCATAAAATACACATTCCCATTTCTGGGCTGATAAGTGAGGAATCTACTCCTGGAGGGGTTAATTCAAGATCACCACTACTTTTAATTGTGCTGTCTCCATACCAGGGCCACTACTTGGATATGTTGAGCACTTGAAATATGGCAAGTGCAACTGAGGAACTGAATTTTTTATTTTAGTTAATTTAAATTTAAACTGCAAAACAGGGCACGCCTGGGTGGCTCAGAGGTTGAGCGTCTGCCCTAGGCTCAGGTCATGATCCCAGGGTCCTGGTATCAAGTCCCAAATCAGGTTCCCCGTGGGAGCCTGCTTCTTCCTCTGCATATGTCTCTGCCTCTTGAACAAATAAATAAAATCTCTTTAAAAATTAAATAAATATAAAATAAACTGAAAAACAGATTCTGAATTAAATGGAAAACCTTTAAGTATGTTTGGAACCACTTGGATATGTGAATTTTCTTTTTCAACTGTAAGTTTTATGAAATCTAAATGCAGATATTTCCAATGAAGATTTCAAATCTGAACTGAGTAGTATAAATATTTGCCAGATTTTTAAAATAGCATAAAAAAGAAATGCAATATACCTCCTTAATTTACATGATGACTACACACCAAAATAATATTTTCGGATACAGTATGCTAAATGAAGTACATTATTAAACTTAATATAACCTATTTCTTCTTACCTTTTTAACGTGGCTACTAGAAAAATGTTTAATTACACATGTGGCCCACCTCATATTTCTATCAGACAGCATTGGCTTAGAAGAATCTCCAGAAGATGAATGAGTCAAACCAGACCTCTCTCATACTTTATCTACTTCCTCACCTGACCCCATTCCAGCAGGACTTAACATACAGAGATCAAATCTGTATAACTGGCCTCAGTTTCCCATCAGCATCACAGAGTTCTCCTGAGGCATGTTTACACACACAGTTAAGGTTATTATTGAGTATAAGTAGCAGGACTACCAGAGTAAGATGCTTCAAGTAAAATAACTGGCTCTGAGGAAGGATCTCTTGCCATGTTTTCCTACAGATACAACAATCATCCTAGGGGCAAGATTTAATAGGTGAATACTTGGTATTCTCAAATGTTAATATGAATAAGATAATATACAAGCCCAAAATTAATAATAAAGTTTTTCCTATATACAGAGATGCCATTTTATCACTCTACTCATTTTGGGTCACAATCTTTATTCAGCAACAAAACAGCAGCATTCTTCACTGTCTTTAAAAACAGAAAAACTATGAAATAAATATAATTGGTAGATTTTCCCAAGGAGTGTTTCATTTTGATTAAAAGAAAATTGATAGGAATATATATTTCCATGCTAGATAACTCTCAAGGGTATCAAATTTCACAGGTGAATGTCAAGTACATTTTCTGGATAATGTTAATCAAATTATGTCACTGGTAATTTCCTTGCATACTGACATTTTAATATTTTGATGACTTCATAAATCAAAGTTTCATTGCTTCAGATACTGAATAGGTTCCTTGTTAGAGAAGATGAGACTGTAAATTAACAAACTATTTTTAAAGTGTGGTTTAATGAGAGTTATTTTCATTACTACCCAGTGGCATAGATATCACCTGACTTTGCATTAATATCTTATTGTATTATAGTGGGAATTATGGTGGGAAATCTCATAAAAGCAGGTGGTCTTAAAAAAAAACGAACAAACAAACAAAAAAGCAGGTGGTCTTAACTCAATTCCCACAGATATGGAGGTCATGATCTCAGCCTTGGGTGGCTAAGTCTCTAAGCCAGACATCTGAGAATCCTCATTTCCCTAGATCTATCGTCACTAAGTTCTCCGATTAGGTGTCTGCTTCTCCCAGGTAATCTGATTGCTATCCGTGGTTCTATCTACTGTATCCTCTAGCCAGAGTTCAACAAAATTTCTGATCAGGACCTGCTATAAGAAATACCTTTCATATATCACCTCTACCCAGGCATACACATACATAATACTTTATTTTTTAATTACCTTTATTAAAGAAAGATGCCCTCTGATAATTTCTACTATTATGTTATCCAGTTTCTTTTTAAAAAATAAACTGTTTTCAAGCCACTGAAATGACTTTAGAACCCACTAAGTGTTAGAACCCACTGTTTGAAAACCCCAACTCTAATTTCTGTTGAACTACCCCAATAGCTAAGAGAACTTTTGAACATAGGAGTAAGAGGGCTCTCCAAAGAATACTATTTAAAAATAACTTTCTCACTATTTTGATACTATTTTTAATCTTTTCAATCAGTTAAAAACAAAAATTGACATTATAATCTCATGATAGGACATGTATTTTTCAGATATATTTGAAAATTTAAATGAGTTCTTCCTTAAACTGCAAAAAAAAAAAAAAAGAAAGAAAGAAAGAAATCATATTAAAGGCTGGAAAGGAAAGACTGCAAACCTATATAACTTTTATTAAAAGTGTTCACTAAGGATTTTTAGTGTTCCTGTATAGTATGAACTAAACATTAAAGACACTACTTTAGAAATCTATCACTCTCATTTGGATCATATTAAATAAGATGATTAGATTTGAATATCAATATGAACTTTAAAAGCCCAATAGTATGGGATACCTGGGTAGCTCAGCGGTTGAGCATCTACCTTTGGCTCAGAGCATGATCCTGGCCCAGGGATCGAGTCCCACATCAGGCTCCTGTGAGGAGCCTGCTTCTCCTCTATGTCTGTTTCTCTCTGTGTCTCTCGGCAACAAATAAATAAAATCTTAAAAAAAAAGCCCAATAGCATATAAGTGAAATAGGCTTTCAGAGAAAGACAAAACACCATATGATTTAACTCATATGTGGAATTTAAGAAACAAATAAACAAAGGAAAAAAGAGAAATAGAGAAAGACAAACCAAGAAACAGTCTCTTAACAAAGGAGAACTCATTGTTACCAGAGGGGAAGTGGGGAGGATGGGTAAAATAGGTGATGGGGATTAAGAGTACACTTCCCTGATGAGCACTGAGGAATGTATAGAATTGTTCAATCACTATATTTTACACCTGAATTTAATATAGAACTGTATGTTAACTGTACTGGAATTAAAATTTAAAACAGTAAAAATTTTAAAACCCAATAGTATAATAAACTCATTAAAACCAGTATTCAAAATACTGGCCAATATTGGAAGGAAGGTTTAATAATTTTGAGGTCAAAGCACATTATGATTATCATTACATAAGATTTTGCATCCAATTTAGACTTTGTAACCACTTTGGAAGAAAGTCCAATTATTTTTTTATAGCATTAATAACTACATACTGTAGTTGAAGACTTTCAGTAAAGTAGTGCAATTATGAGGAAAGTAATAAAATCAATTGAAAATACCAACTGCAACCTGTTCTGCTACAGTTTATACTCCTTAAATGTGCATTATCTCGTATCAGGTGGACCATGGAGAACAGTGACAGTGTAACAAGGAAGTGGCATTGGTCCACACATATATTTTACAATTGATTTCCCACAATGAAAGACAGACTTTAGCAATCCATGAAGACTTAAGATAAAAACTGCACACTCTTCAACAGGGCCTTCCTTTGGTTTGTAAATAGTGGCTGATTCACTGGCTTCAAGAATTGGGGCCCTTTTCACTGGCTATGCTTCCACTGGAGACATAAAATATGTTACCAGGACATTTTCCATGCTATTTTAAAAACTTTATGAGAAAGCTACATTGTAAATCAGTTTTTTAATTTTGATGAAATTGCTCTCTATTAAAAGCAAAATCCCTAAAGTTCACACCTCTCAAAAGAGGAGTCAAGAGCCCCAGAATATAATGCTGCAAGTGTTTGATGAAGGGGAATGCTGGAAGCAATGCTAAAAAGAGGTCTTCGGGCTTCTGTTGGTTACTAGGATTATAATTGTTTCAGTTATTGCTTTGTTACAAAACCCCATAGGTTTAGAATAGTCTGTCTCACCCTTAAGTCCTATCGTTTTCACTGTGTAATTTTGTAGAACTTCAAAAAAAATGCATATATGTGGCCACTAAAACCAAAAACAGAAACAAAATAACAAACATTGGCAAGAATGTGGAGAAAAAGGAATGCAATGTACTCTTGGTAAGGGTGTGAAATGGTGCTACCATTATGGAAAGTAGTAAGGAGGTTCCTCAAAATATTCAAAATGGTACTACCATACAATCGAACAACTCCCATTCTGGGCAGAATAGATGAAGCAAACACAACAAAAACACTAATCTGAAAAGATATATGTTCGTCCTCTGTTCATTGCAATGTTATTTACAATAGCCAAGATATGAAAGCAACTTGTGTCCACTGATAAATGAATGGATAAAGAAGATGTGGGACACACACACACACACACACACACACACACACACACAGAGTTGACTATTACTCAGCCATTAAAAAGACTGATACTGGGGATCCCTGGGTGGCTCAGCAGTTTAGCGCCTGCTAAAACTTCGGCCTGGAGTCCTGGGATCGAGTCCCACGTGGGGCTCCTTGCATGGAGCCTCCTTCTCCCTCTGCCTGTGTCTCTGCCTCTCTCTCTCTCTGGGTCTCTCATTAATAAATAAATAAAATCTTAAAAAAAAAATAAAAAGACTGATATCTTACCATTTGTGACAACATGGAGAGACCTAGAGGGTATTATGATAAGTGGAATAAGTCAGGTAAAGAAAGACAGGGATGCCTGAGTGGCTCTGTGGTTGAGCGTCTGCCTTCAGCTCAGGGTGTGATCCCGGGGTCCTGGGATCAAGTCCCACATCAGGCTCACTGCTGGGAGCCTGCTTCTCTCTATGCCTATGTCTCTGTCCTCTCTCTGTGTGTCTCTTATGAATAAATAAATAAAATCTTTTAAAAATATATTAAAAAAATAAAGACAAATACAGTAAGATTTCACTTATATGTGGAATATAAAAAACAAAACAAAACAGAAACAGACTTAAATACAGAGAATAAATCGGTGGCTCCAAGAGGGGAGGGAGGTAGAGGGATGGGTGAAATAGGTGAAGGGGATCAAGAGGTCCAAATTTCCAGTTATAAAATAAAGAAGTCATGAGGATGTAACCTATGGTATAGGGAATATAGTCGATAATACTATAATAACTATATATGGTGACAGATGGTAACTAGACATGATCATTTCATAAGATATGAAAGGAGAAATCACTATGTTGTACACTTGAAACTAATATAATATTGTATGTCAATTATACTCCAATAAAAAATATTTAATAGAATTGACATTTGTAAGTATGTACATTTTTAGGCAGAATTACATGAATCTGTGTTGTTAAAATTATATATTGATTTTTTAAAAAATTTACTTGTGTATTTTTAATCTTTCAGTCCTTAGAAATCTACCATATAACTTCTCCATATCACCTTTTTCCCCTCCAATCCATCTTCTATTCCCATTGCTTAGCAAGGATATGATCTCTAAAACTGTTTTTAATTCTATTCATTTATTTGAGAGAGAGAGAGCACATGAGCACAAGTAGGGTGGTACAAGGGAGAGGAAGAAGCAGAGTCCTCGCTGAGCAGGGAGCCCCATGTGAGGCTTGATACCAGGACCGACCTGAGTTAGAGGCAGATGCTTAACCTACTGAGCCACCTAGATGCCCCTGATCTCCAAAACTTTTAAAGAATTTCAGACTGAATATATACTTCATCATATGATGGGACTTGCATATAACAGTTATGTTGTCTGTACTATTTCATCATTAGCCATTCCATTTTATAACATAAGAAACTATTTTGGTACTAATCAATAGCACACAAGTCATCTGTGAAAATATTATTGCTTCTTCACAGTCACTGTAAAGTCCATTAATAGCATTGTTAAAATGATATTCACTGATTTGTGGAAATTTCACTAAAATCCTTGATGATTAACTATTGACAATGCATCTAGCACCATTTTTCTTAATGTACATGCCCTCATCCCATTGCCAGTCTTGCTTCATGGTCCTTGTGTTGTGCAAGCTATGAGTTTGACAAAGAAAACATTTTTTTCATAAAATAACTTTTAAAGATTTCACATGTTGACAATTCTTTTTATATCCATTGTCAGTAATGTTACAATAACATTTCCTTTCTGACTTTTTAATTTCTTATGAATATTTCATGAGCAAACAGGAAAACAACCTTCTCAGGATCCTTTCATCCTGTGGCAATCATTGTCTTAATTTTTGACATCTTCATCATATCCTTAATGCTTATCAAAACCAACTAAACTTAATGGAATAGAAGAAATTAATTCATTTGAAGTTCTTCCCATCATTGCACTAATAACTTCTAGTATAGAGGATAAGGTTTTTTTTTTTTCTTTACTGTTTGGCTTAGCACATTTTGAAACCATTTATGCAATTCTTTGGAAATATTTTTTCCTTCTCATGTTTTTAAACATTTCAATGACAGAAGTGCAGTTTTTAAACCTCCCCTTTACACTTAGGAAGTATGAAATACCTGACTTTATCAGCATATTTCTTTGCAAAACATTCAATTAATCTTCATGTTTTCATTACTTCAATAAAAAAAAATCTCATTGGCTGATTAGGCTAACATGGCTAACTGGTCATTTGTGAGCAAAGCTATGAAGCCCAATTTCAAATATTCAATTGAATATTATCAACCTTTTCCCTCATTTTTTGAGATTTTAAATCTGCCCTCTTAGAAAACTACCTGCTGGACACGACTTTGGGTTTCCTGCCGGTATCTCAGTCTCTAACATCCAAAAGAAAACTCATACTCTTGCTCCCAAAATGAGCTCATTATTTCATTCAACAAATATTTATTGATCTCTAGGTATGTGGCAGGCACTGGATTATATCTGGAAGATACAGGGTGAACAAGATCAGAGAGATCTTTCTTTCAAAAAGTTGGAAGTTAAGAAGGGAAGGCACACAAGTCAAATAAACACAGTAAGTAATTACAAACTCACATAAGTTATGTGAGGAAAGGGGTACAGCTCCTGTTGTAAAGGTATTTGTTCTGCATTTAGGAATCATGACTTCCTAATTAATTCAAGGATGAAATAAAATTTGGTGGATGAACTGGAATTAATTGAGCAAATGGAGGACACCCTTAAGGAAAGGTTTGGTGCATGGTTGAACAAAGATCAATGTTCATGGAAGCCTAGTCACAAGAGAGCCCCAAATCCCTTGGTCTTTGTCCAGAGAATCATGGAACTCTTAACAATCCTAAGCAGAATTTGACTAAAGTAAAATTTTATTTGGAAAACATGACTCTGGAGAGCAATTTGGAGGGCTGGTCAGAGTGGAGAAGAAACCAAAGAGCAGGGTACCACATAAACCTAGGTCAGAGAGATGATGGTGTGTAGTATCAGCAGAGATGGAGGAAAGTTGAGGTATGAGGGATTGGGTGCAAGAGCAGATATGGCACACAAGGAAGGAGTTTCTACTTGACCCACTCCTCAAATTCCTTCAAACTGCCTCTTAATTAACTGCATGTATGGAGATACCTCTCCCGGGTAATGCTCTTTCAATTAGGGTGTTTTCAAAAGCTGGAAAAGAAACCCCTGCTCAGACACATTTGTCAATAAGAATATTTATCATCTCACACAATGCAGAGTCCCAGGTTTTGGCGGGCCTGATGTCAGCATGCTCTGACGTTCATAACACTGTCATCTACCAAAGCTGGATTGCCCAGGGTCAGAGATGGCTTCTAGCAGCAGGTGAAGTTACACGCTTGCTAAATCGCACCAGCAGGAGTGTGCAGTGAGCTTCTGCAGGCGTGTCATATTAATCCTTCCCCTCACAGACCCAGGAACTAGGTCATGAGTCCTTACTTAGATCAATAACCATTGCTAGAAGAACGCTAGGTTTTGATTGGTCTAACCTAGGCTCCTGAGCCACTACAAAAAATAGAATCAACTTAGACCAATGCTTCTCAAAGTGTGGGCTTTTATCCTCAACATCAGTATCTTAGGTGAGCTTGTTAGAAATGCAAATTCTTTTTTTTTTTTTTTTTAGATTTTATTTATTTATTCTTGAGAGACAGAGAAAGAGACAGACACAGGCAGAGGGAGAAGCAGGCTCCATGCAGGGAGCCTGACGTGGGACTCGATCCTGGGACTCCAGGATCACACCCTGGGCCGAAGGCAGGTGCTAAACCACTGAGCCACCCAGGCTGCCCAATGCAGATTCTTTTGCATCAGAAACTCTGGGGATGTGATCTGGCAATCTGAGCCCTAACAAGCTTCCAGGTGATTCTGATTGGCGCATGCTAAAGCAGCATCAGCTCAGACTAATCAGAACAAGTCATGAGGCTTCCTTGAATCACATGGACTATGCAGGGTAAAATGAACTCCTTAGTTTGAAAAAAATATGTGTGTTCATGTCTTAAAGTCTGCCCAGTTTGAGATAACCTCTTCTCTCTAAGTTAGGTTGTACTTAATTTTTTTTTTTAATTTAAGAAGACATACTCTTCAGGACACTAAGAGAAACTAGACAAATCATTTTCAAGTGCCCATTATTCCTTATCAAATGCAATGCACAACAATTTCTGGATATTATACGTTTTTTTCTACCTGAAAGTAGGAATCTTTAATTATCAAATGACCTGTCATGATGTTATTGTTCACACAGTGTTGGGGGCAGTTGGCTATTTCTTACCCTACCCTATTGTCAGTCCCTACATGGACCAGACACAGAGAGTGTCTCCCCCTTTTCGTAAGGCAGAAATGACATGCTCAAGGAGAAATCCAGTTGCAGCTTTTGGCTTATGTGGGATACAAAAGGACAAAATTTTCCTGACCTATTTATGGAAAACTGAATCTTAACTACTGCAAACAAGTAACAATACTAAATAAAGGCACTGAGGCAAGAGATTGTAAATGTATTTATTCTCAATCTGAGCAGCTAGTCATCTAAGGAAGGACATAGTGATCTTGACATGCTTCACTTAAAGAAAACAGTCAAAACATATTAATAATCCATGAAGCCTAAAAACATTTATTATTGAAGGACCTGGAATCTCGGATCTCTTTTTTTTAATTTTTTTTAAATTTTTATTTATTTATGATAGTCACAGAGAGAGAGAGAGAGAGAGAGAGAGAGGCAGAGACACAGGCAGAGGGAGAAGCAGGCTCCATGCACCGGGAGCCCGATGTGGGATTCGATCCTGGGTCTCCAGGATCACGCCCTGGGCCAAAGGCAGGCGCCAAACTGCTGCGCCACCCAGAGATCCCATCTCGGATCTCTTTCGGAGATTTTTCTGTGAGTCTCTCATTGGAATACAAAATAGATAAAGCTACCTTAATCAGGGAGATGTTTAAAGTGAATTTGGCAGGAAAAGGCAAATGGTCTATAGTTATTTGTTCTCTATTATTGACATCTATGTCAATTCCAGGAAGTAGAAACTCAGTTTCTAAGAGATCATCATTTGTTTTGGGCTATGATCTACTTTATAAGTGGGGGTTCTTAGCTGCAAATCATCGCAATCAACTTTGCTAGTTCAAACAGAAAAGGAATATAGTGGAGGTTATTAGGTAATGTATACAATTTCCAGAGGAGTCAGAAAAGGTTTGGAGGCTATGCAACCAGGAACAATGTCCAGAATCATACCACAATTGGTTGCTTCTTTCCCTAGTTAGCACAAACCCCATGGCTTATGTCATCAATACTGACACTCAAACTTCTTCCCCTGCTTCCATAGAAAATGGCATTTGCTCCCACCACCCCCATCACAGGGATTCAGTGAGGTCCCAACTCTTTCGGGTCACTAGCTTCCAATTCAAAGTCTGTTGCCAGTGGCTCTAATGGGCCAAGTCTAAGTCACATACCACCCTGGCCACAGAGGGAGGTTAAGGAAAATGAGTAACCAGTATCTAAAGTGAGAAGTAATTCATAAGAGGAGAATACCCTAACACAGAAAATTGTTCAAGGGACCAAGAAATCCAAAAGAATGGTGAATACCCACTAGATTCAGGATTAGGATGCTTTATATGTTTACATTCTGCTTTCGTTTTACTTTTTGCCATCAGTTATGGGTGGAGGAGGCAAATAAGTATAGCAAACACACACTCTCCAAGTGCACATTTGTAGACTTAGACATCTTAGTGGATGGAAATGACAGAAACCAAGCACCATGACAGTGCTGTGCCCAATGCTGCCAGGCTACCCCGCTAGAACCAGGACAACATAAGAAAACCTCTATAATAGCAAAATCCTTCAGAGAAATTTCAATTATTCATAAAATAAGTTATTAGTCTTAGAGAATATATTAATACATAATCTGTCCGAATCTTTTCATTAAATAAGTTGACTATTTTTTATCATTTTTTTTATTTTTAAAAAGGCATATGTGACAGAAAACACTGTGGCACTTAAAATTTGGAATTTTTAATGAAAAATTACATGAAGCCAGAGTTTTCTGAGCAATCAATATTTTTAAGGGAAGAAATTAATTTTTTTTCTTTTTTAGAGAAAGAGAAAGAGTAGGAGGAGAGAGGCAGCGGAAGAAGGAGAGAGAGAATCTTAAGTAAGCTCCACACTCAGCATGGAGCCCAATATGGGGCTAGGTCTCATGACCCTGAGATCATGACCTGAGCCAAAATCAAGAGCCAGACACTTAGCTGACTGAGCCACACGGTTGCCCCCAGAAAATCATTATTTTTAAATTGATCTTAATAAGGAATATGTTAACCTTAGGTAATGGAGATCAAACAGTTGACCACCCAGGCTATTACTAGGCCACAGATAACCTTTCTCAAATTAGAAAAAAGTTCTTCCTAAATACACTTTTTACTTCCATATGCTGAAAATTATCATAGTATTCTTATATCCTTAAGAACAAAAGGCCATCTACCCTAAGTTTGTAACAAATATATAAATTTATAATGTCTAAAAGCGAATGTTCTCTTTTTGGGTTGTGCAGTGCACAACATGGACAACCATCCATGAGAGCCCTGGTAGCAACCCATCTCTGCAGAAAATCTTTTCTAGAGCATATTTTGTTAAATCATTAACTACATGGATATTATGCCATACAGAGAGACTGCTTTAAGAAAAGACCTTAAAATTCAGTGGCTCAAAAAAAAAAATTATCGTTTCCCTATGTAACCATCTTAAGCAGAGATTGGCAAATTACAATCTTTGAGCCAAATTCAGTGCCTGGCCTGTTTTGCACTGGTTCTCAAGTTAGGAAAGTTTCTTACAAGTTTAAATGGTTGTTAAAAAAAAAAAAAGACAGTGTGTGACAGGGACAATATGTGGCCTATAAAGCCTGAAATATTATTTCTTTACTAAAAAACAATTTGCCAACCCCTGACCTAAAGGTTCACCCAAGACAGGAGCAAAGCTCTGTGCCACATGGCCATCAAGGATGCGCGGTTCACTCTATCAAATTGTTCTACCATCACTCAGCCAGGACGTTATCTTCATCTCACAATCAGGGTTGGCTCATCACCACCACTTCCACATCCCAGTTGGTGGAAAGGGAAAAGACAAAATGAAGGCCAAGCATTTCTATTTTTTTAAAAAGTTAGACCAGTACACCACTTCCCCTTAAATCACAGCACACTGTCATGGGTAACTGCAAGACCAGGTGGGAAGTGTAATCTCTGGCTGGGCAGCCCTGTGCTCAGCTGAAAGCCTCAAGTTTTTATGACTAAGAGGGGAGTGACTGGTACTAGAACTTAGAAATCTGTGGCACGTATACTACAGCGTCCTCCTGCTTTCCTTGGTTGATGCTGAGCTGTTTCAAAAGGTTAAGACCTCCCAGCTTTCCCATACCATATATCAGGATCATTCCCAACGAGTGATTTTTTATTGTGGGGATTCCTGTCAACAGCCAACACAGCTCTTACACACACGAACACACACCCCACAGAGATAAGCGAAGGCGAGGGAAGAAGTAAGAGAAGAAGGCCAAGGGGAAAGAAGACAGGAACAGGATGGGATAAGGCACTCATCGGATTCGAGAAGGTAGGTATTTCAGGATCCTTCAGTTAGTGGCCAAAGAAACTGAAAATTATAACATCCTCAGCCACTTACTATCTTCCCTGAGGCCGGTGAAGACACTCTAGTTGCCTGCCTCCAGCAGAGATTACTAAATATAAACACTAATAGTCTAATCTGAGGATAGTAAACACTAGCCAGGTTCCTGATTCCTGCAGGTGAATCCAGGTCTCAATGTTTACTTGTTGGACATTTCTCAGTGATGGTGTTAAATGTTTACAACAGGTGAGGACGCACAAAACGGTCACTCGGATACCCACCGTTTCCGTCCTCAAGTAACACCAGGCAGGCCTGAGAGCCTAAAGAGCCTGTCTGTCTAACTAGGTTGTCAGTGACATTAGGAAGCCTGCGGATTCCCCGGAGGAAGAGCAACATCTGTGAATGCCTGCGGCCCTGGGAGGCACGCTAAATCCTCCAGGCCTGGCTGAGCCGGGACAGCTGCAGACAGCCGAGAAAGCTAAACCCTACAGACTGAGGGACAGGGAGAGGAGGGCAGTTTGCCAGGGCACCAGAGAGGGCAGACAATTTGCTGTGAACTGCAGGTTTGCCAGAGCAGAGTGCTGACCTCCCCACCAGCTGTCCGGACCCCCCGGGGTCAACAGAACCCTGAGTAGGCAAAGGACACTAACAGCGCTCCACACCTTAGGCGAACCAAGCAAAAGAAGGAAGGAAGACAATGCAGAATAATTAAAGAGGGCTCCCCACTAAGTAGAACCACCGGACAAGCGCGGACAACAAATAATAACAATAGCACTTGACGAGATCCCATTAAAACATAAAGCCTCTCTAGGCAACCAAAAAGTATTGTTTTCAAAGTAAAAACAATTACCTAGGTTAATGAGAAAAGGGTATGGTCACTCTTGAGAACAGAATTACTGTCCAGAAAAAATAAATGGAGGAAATAGCTCAAAACACAGATCACAGAGAAAAAGAGATAGTGCATCTTTTAGAACTCAGGAGCAAATACAGAAACCACTATAATTGGTCTAAGCAGAAGGGGATTTCATAAAGGGACGTGGGTGCTTAAAAATCGTGAGAAGGTGCCAGATCCCACCCCCCACCCCCCGGAACTAGTCCACCCAGTTCCAGTCTCTGTCACAATCAGGAAGATAAGGCCCCGAACGAGGGATCTGCTGCCCCAGCTATAGACTCCAGGAACCACCTCAGCTGGAACCAACAAAAACGGTGCCTTGTTACCCTGCCTCTCGACACCCACGGCTAGGGCCAGATGCTGTGGTGTCACTGCTGCCACTGGACAAACATGGGTCTACAGCTCTGCTGCAGAGGCACAGATTCTTCCTCACTGCACCTCAAGCCTGGGTGCATATGCTCGGTGGAATGTGGAACTCAAGCTGAAAGGAAGTCTGAGAAATGTGGTCTTTGCTTATCCCAAATCCAACATACACAAAAACATATTAAGAGGGGTTGAAGTCATATTATCTGCCAAAAATGATGTAGTGCATATTTGTCACTATTTTTCTCTGGCAAACCCCCCCCCCCATCCTGTACTTCACAAATTCTAGGATGCACACTGTTTTTTCACAATTAAATACTTCTGAAATCAGATGCTTCTGATGCTCACTGGCTTCTTAAATTCTCATTTCAGGAACACCCAAAGGTGAAAGTAAATGCTCAATAAATGTTGTGTATTACAATTATCCACCTCATTAAAGAGGGGAGATTAATGGCAACAGTGACATTTTAAAATTGGTTCAGCATCTCATTATCGTCAGAAAATAGGATGCCTCTTATTTCTGTATCACGATGTTCATACAGAGCAATCTGTATATTTTATATCTATGATTTGCAAATACCAATTTCTAATAATCAGTGTCTGCACAGTAGTTGGCAAATCAGATCCCTAACAACACAGCAATAATACAACCTATTCTGTGGCTAAAAGAATTTGGGTCTTTTTTTCTTTAAAGATTTCATTCATTTATTCACGAGAGATGAGAGAGAGAGAGAGAGAGAGAGAGAGAGAGAGAGAGGCAGAGACATAGGCAGAGGGAAAAGCAGGCTCCATGCAGGAAGCCCGATGTGGGACTCGATCCTGGGGCTTCGGGATCACGCCCTGAGCCAAAGGCCGACCCCAACCACTGAGCCACCCAGGCATCCCTAAAAAGAGAATTTGAACTGACTTTGAAGTAAGGCAGAGTCTTTGCTTAGGAAAAAATTACAAACAACAGCACAGAAGGACGTGCTACATGTTGATGACTTTAAGTTTTTATAAAAGACTCCATATCAGCTGGGAAATAAATGTGGACATAATTAATATGCAAAACACTTGTTATCACTCTTTAGCTAAAAAGCAACGATTTGGATTTGAAAGAAGAAATATTATCTTCCAAGAAAAGAAGACATTATTCTCGGGGGACGTGGCATATATTTAATACATACTGAGGACTAATCCATTTCTAAATTTTAGAAGCACTATTTTAACTGTTTTAAGAGTTATTACTGGGGAACCTGGGTGGCTCAGTCAGTTACGCGTCTGACTCTTGATCTCAGCTCAGGTCTCAATCTCAGGGTAGTGAGTTCAAGCAGAGCCGTGGGCTCCACTAATGTGGAGCCTACTTAAAAAAAAAAAAAGTTACCGTAAACCTTTCTGGATGGGATCTTTAGAGATTAACGGTATTTTTTTTTGCTGGTTGGCAAACTAGCTCCCACACAAGGACAGTAAGGAGAGGCAGAGACAAAAAGATGCAGGCCACTCCAGATTGGTAGGTGGCAGGTTTAATAAGCAAGAGGATTTACTTACCGCAAGATAAGTAGATCTCCATAACCCTCCTGCCAGAACCTTAAAAGTTTACATAGAGGCCTTACCTGGTTTCGGTCTCTAATACCATGTAGGTAGTCTCAACAACACAGGACTCCCTTAAGGCTATGTCCTTGAAACAGCAAAACAGCCCTGGCTGTGGGAACATGCGCAGAACATACACGCCAAGGACCGGGAAGCAGGTGAGCAGTGTCTGATTGCCCGGATCTAGCCCTCGGGTCAACTAGAGGTCACGCCCTCTCACCGACTTCCCCCAACACCTTTAACAATGTACATCTTTAAGAGGACTGCCTCTTTTACATATTTATTTGAATTATCTTAATCAGATCAACTTTAGCTGAGCCTCCAGTATTTTAAAATGTAAAACAGACCCTGGGCTTTATGCTCTGTGCCAACAAACACAGGGTTCAGGACAGTATGACAAAACTGTAACTGGACTCCAGTCAGGGTCAGATGCCTCCAATAGGTGTGAAGACACCCAGGGCTTCTCACTTACCTGTCAGAACACTGACCAAATTATAATGTCAGTGCTGGATTTATTTTCTCTCTCCACTCAGAGGGCAAGCATTGACTCAGTATTGTTATTTTTCTGTCCCTAGTAACTGGCCTAAGGCATGTTCAATAAACATATCAAATAAATTGTCTAACGAATGGTTGAGCAATAGTCCTGTAAAAAGAAATACCCCAGGACTATTGAAATTCAAAATGGTCCTAAAAATGAAACATCTCTCAGGTCTTGTCATAGTATTTTCCTCCAGAAAAGGAGGCAAAATTACAAAACAGCTGAGTTCCTCTTTACAGGAAAATCCCTTCTTTAAAATTAAAGAAATATATATTGGGCAGCCCGGGTGGCTCAGTGGTTTAGCGCCGCCTTCAGCCCAGGGCCTGATCCTGGAGACCCAGGATCAAGTCCCGTGTCGGGCTCCCTGCATAGAGCCTGCTTCTCCCTCTGCCTGTGTCTAGCCTCTCTTTCTCTGTGTGTCTCTCATGAATAAATAAATAAAATCTTTAAAAATAAAATAAAAAAATAAAGAAATATATATTACATTGTGAAATATAGCACACATATATAAGAGAAATATAGGTACAGTTTAACTTAGGACTCAGGTCGAGAACTAGAACATTTCTAAGACCCCAGAAGCAGCACCACACCCCATCTCTCAACTCACCTCTTGCAACACCTGCCAGTCTTCACCCTTCTATTTCTTCTTCAATAACCAGTCACTATTGTCCTAACATTTGTGGGAATAACTTTTGTTTCATTATCTATGTTCAAATGCCTAAGTTATATAGTTTTAATTCCTTACATAGTGAGTTTCCTTGGTTCATCAAGATTACGTTATAATTCAAACTTTTCAAGAATATTTCATGTCTAGTGAGCAAAAACAGGAATGCTTATGAAGTACTGGAAACAACAAAAAAATGCCATTCCTTATATCACACACAGACAAAACAAAGTTTTACAAACACTATTTTCATACAGTTAGAAAAAGAACAAGAGAATGAAAACAATTCAGAGCAACACGTTTATTGAAGCCCTCACTAAGCTTTCATTTACAAGCAATTATACTCAGGGGGAAAAAAATCACAAGACAATATTTTCAAATGTTATACCATCTACATAAAAATTAAACTTGCAGAATTTACAAATTAATATTCTGAGCAGACAGATAAATTATACATCCTTTTGCAAAATCCAATCTACAGCATTTAAAAATTCATACAGTTACAATGTAGGACATTCTCTCTTTACAATCTACTTATTTACATAGCTTTTCCCACTTCAGATGATATAGTTCTCATCATAACTACCTAGGTTTGCAAACATAGTGTATTTAAAATATATTTAGCAGCATATAAAAAAATTAGATAAAAGGGGAAGGAAATACTACTTTTAAATAAAAATGAAATCAAAAGGTGGTAATAGAAATAACTCCATAGGAAAATAGATCAAAATAGATTTCTGTTAGGACCTCAAAAACGTTTCCCATCACAGAATGTATGCACAGCACTAATAAAACAATTTAACAGCATTTTAGTCCTGAGCACAGAATATAGCACAGCTGCAAAACTTTGGTCAATACAAGTAAACATCAATATTTAACACAAACTGTTTAACGTTCTTTGTTAGAAGATGAAGGTCAATTCCATCCTATGAAAAATCATCAATAATATTCTCCTTATTTTTTTTCGCATTTTATGAAAAGGGCTTTGAAATTTGGGAACTTTCTATAGACTCATACAAATACCAGACAAAGGGACCACAAACTGACTAACATCTCCAACGTGTTTAAATATACAAATCATCTGAACAGATTATATGATGAGTAACCAATACGTTGTATCCCAGGTGTTTTCTGTCACAAAAGGAGACATATAATTCAAATACTTTTAATTTTAAGGTGTTTTTTAGCTAGGCACAAAAATCCAGCCACAAAATAAGTGTGAATCAAGCAGTATACCAATTAAAGGATATATATGTATTGGCAGAATTAAGCACACAGGCTAGTATACAATTTTATTAGAATATCATTTATATTCAGCAGTTGGATTCAGATATATTTTCCAGTTAATCCCATTCATAAGGTTTTGCCTAATAAATACAGGGCAACAACTCATAACGAACATACAGAGTATTATCACAGTATTCAGTTCATGACTATCTTCATTCACGTTTAATTACTGGCAATATCCTCCCCCAGATCTCCTATGTCAGAGATCTGGCCATCTTGCAAATTGCGAGCCTTCCAAATTCTCACAGTTCGATCACTACAAAACAAATTAAAAATGAACATGTGAAAAGAGGCAAAAGATAAATAGTTCTTAGGATTATTTATTGTGAAAACATTTTCTGAAGAGGACTTCAATAGACATGAGCAAAAATATACATTGTCCCATAAGCATATCAAGCAGATACCCATTATAATGATATTAAAAATAGTTCATATTGTCAAGAGCTTACTGTATGGCAGGTATTGTTACTATGTGCCCTTCAAATATAAATACATTCACTTATCTTTAATTTATCATAAAGATAGATAATGCTATTATCCCCTTTTTACTGATGAGCAAATTGAGAGCCAGAGAGGTTAAGTAATTTGCTCAATATCACAAAGTATGTGATAGAACCAAGATTTCAAACTAGGCAGTCTGGTTCCACGGCCCCACCTCCTAATCACTACACTGAATCTGCACTCATTATTTTTAAAAAACAACACATGAGGGCAGCCCGCTGAGGGCAGCTCAGCGGTTTAGCGCTGCCTTCAGCCCAGGGCCTGATCCTGGAATTGGGGATCGAGTCCCATGTCGGGCTCCCTGCATGGAGCCTGCTTCTCCCTCTGCCTGTCTCTCTGCCTGTCTCTCTCTCTGTGTCTCTCATGAATAAATAAATAAAATCTTAAAAAAAAAAACACACACATGATACAACATTGGTCAGAGATCTTCAGGCACAGAGTAAGGTAATAGTAAGGCTTCTGAGAAGAGAGATCAGGGCAAGGATTCCAGGGGGTTGTTGAATCTGGCCACAGTCAGGAAGAGATATGCTCAGATGAAATCAGCATTAGCCCACAGTAAAGGCAGGAGGCTACTGAGAAGTAGACTGATCCTCCACTATTACGAAACATAGAAATTCAAAGTTCTTCCGAGAAAACTTGTTCTTGTTCACCCAGCATGGAGGTACTGGGGAGTGGTCATTAAACCATCATATTTCTTACTGTGTCTCTCATAGCTTTAAGGGAGTGGTACTTTTCTCCAATTATCTAATAAACTCAAAGCCAAAAGAAAGAGTTTCCACAGAATTTCATAGTGAAGAGGCACTTCAGAGATCATGCAGTCCATTTCAAGGAGAAAGAGTGTTTAGTTATATGTCCAATGTAACATAGTAAAGGGCAGAAGTGAGCTTAGGACCTAGGCTTTCTAGTTATAATCAGTAATCTTTGTTCTCCCCTAAGAGTTCATATCACAAGCAAACAAAAAACCTCTTTTTCTATTTTTTGTATCTATATGAGATGATAGATGTTAACTAAACTTACTGTAGTAATCATTTCACAATATATAAAAGTCAAATCATTATGCTGTATACTTTAAACTTATACAATGCTGTATGTCAATTAATCTCCATAAAACTGGGGGAAAATAATCTTCTCACCAACCCACATAGCATACGTACACTGATAACAGCAAGGTGATTATGTTCATTCATCTACCTATTCATCTATTCATCTACCCATTCATCTACCCATTCACTCATTCAACCACCCACTCAACAAATGCTTATTGAGTACTTGCTATGTTCCAGGCACTATTCAGATGCTTGGGACAACTTAAAAACAGACAAACAGCAAAACTCTCTTCCATTGTAGATCATACATTCTAACAAGAGGAGATAGACAATAAACCATATTAAATAATTAAATCATGAAGTTTATCAGAAAGTAATACATGTTATAGAAAAAGAAAAGAGAGCATGGTAAAGGGGATTGGGTGCTAGGTGATAGAATGGGTTACAATTTTAAATAAAATGGCAAGGTTACCCTTGGTGAGAAAGAAAAACATTGAAAGAAAGTTGGGATCTCTGAAGGCAAAGCATTCTGGGCAAAGGGAACAGCCAGGGCAAATGTCCTATGGCTGAAACAAGGTTGGTGTGTTCAAGGACCAGCAAAGAGGTTATTGAGGATTGTAAAAGAAGGAGCAAGCGGGAAGGTACTAGAAGGTAAAGTGAGAGAGATAACAGATGATCAAAGGGTCAACATCAAGTACAGTCTCTATTGTAGGTAAAATAGGAGACCACTCCAAGAGTTTGAGTAGAGAAGGAAAATGATCTGACTTGTGTTTTAAATGGATTACTCTGACTTCTGTGTAGAGAATAGACTACATGTGGATAAGGTACCTTGTTTACTAGGAGGCTACTGTAGTAGATCCAAGAGCTAATGGTAGGCTAGAATCAGTGAATTAGCAGAAGACATGGTGAAAAGTGATCAAATTCCAGATATAATTTAAAGGTAGAACACCAACAGGATTTGCTCATGGACTGGATATGGAGTGTAAAAAGAGTGAAAGTTTCTGGCCTGAGCAATGGAGAAGACAGTGATGACATCAACTAATGTGGAGAAGGCTGTGGGATGAGCAGGTTTCCTGGGAAGGTCAGGAGTTCAGTTTAAGACATATTAAGTTTGAAATGATCAAACTTCTACTACTAGTCATGACAGAGTAACTTGCACCAGGTTAGGTTTTTTGATGTAAACAAAGTGAAAACCTGACAAAATATATAAAACAACTATTTTCAGACACTAGACCATGGGGAGTACAAGGCTGTAGTCCCTGAGAAAAAGGAGAGAAGTGAATTCCAGGACAGCCCTGGCTCTTGCCCTGGAAGTACTTCCTAGACTACAGCACAGGGAGAGGAACTCAAGCAGAAAAGAACCACAGAACCACTGAGTTGAAGAGATAGAAATAAAAACGTGAGATAGTGGGAATTTTCAGGATCAAGCAGAGAAGAGAGCTATACAGAAAGAACTATGGAGCTATGGGGAAAGAATTCCATAAATCCACATATAGGCCCCTAATGTCTCTGACTGAATGCTAAGTTACCCATGAGTAAAGTAAGATTTTAAGGCCAGCAAACAAAACAAAAAACAAAACAAAACAAACCAACTACTAGTGAGCTGCAAGTTGAATAATTCCCAGAGCCCACAGAGGGCTATGAACCATTTAAGTTCTGACCAGTAAGTAGATATTATCAAACACCCAAGGCATTCAGTAGGAATCCAATAATTAAAAACCAGTCTCAAAAAGATAAAGCCTAACCACAAGCAACTTAACTGCCTGACTAAGGTCCAACACTCTTTAAAAGAATAAAACAAAATCCAGGGGCACCTGGGTGGCTCAGGTGATTAAGCATCCGACTATTAATTTCAGTTCAAGTCATGATCTCACAGTCGTGTCCAGCTTGACCCTGGACATGGAGTCTGCTTAAGATTCTCTTTCTCCTTCACCCTCTGCCTCTCCCTCTCCAATAAAAATAAAATTCCTTAAAAAAATACAACAAAATCCAGATACTCAAAACACAGCAATATCACGTTCAACATCCAGTAAAATATTATTTGACATAAAAAAGTAGGAAAAATGAGGGGCGCCTGAGTTGGTTAAGCATCCAAATCTTGATTTCAGCTGAGGTCGTGAGACTGAGCCCTATGTCAGACTCCACATGGAGTCTGCTTAGGACTCTCTCTGCCCCTCCACAAATCCCTCACTCACACACTCATTCTCTCTCTCTCTCTCTCTCTCTCTTTCTCTCTCAAAAAAATAAATAAATCCTAAAAAGCGAGAGGGCAAGAAAAATGAGACCGATAATCATAAGGAAAAAAAAATCAATTAATGCTACAGATCTGGATTTATAAATAAATAAGTAAATTGCAAAAGAGCCAGAAATATTAGCTATGAAAGAATTACTATACAAAGACTAAGTTATAAAGTGCCTTGTTTTTCCCACTTATAAAACAGAGATTATTTTTATAATTATTAGAATGTATACCTTCTAGAGGTCTTATGAAGATAAAAGAATTAAGGCCTAGAAAGCACTTAGAACAATGCCTGGCAAATACTAAGTACTATATAAGTGTGTGTTAATTGACAAATAAATAAGTGGAACTAATTTGAAAACAGGCCTTCTGCTTTTATTGACCTTTTTTCTGATTTTTAAGTTACATAGTAAATACATTTGCATATGGTACACCATGGGTAAACTGAGAAAAAGTTCAGTTCTTCAAAAATAAGACTATATCGTGGAAGGTGTTACAGTAACATCATGCTTCACCCACCAGACCTCAGTGACATACAATACTTCGAGAGTCTTATATTGAGTGTCCCACAGCTTTGAGGGGTATTAAGTTATTTCCAGTAAATTATCCAGGACATAGCAAGTTTCCAAGAGCATAAAGAAAAGTGGTGAGTCTTAAGAAAATAATACATCTTGGAAATAACATCAATGAAGCACCAAAGGTAAGCACCTTAGAAAAAACACAAAATAAGTCACTTTAAAATACATTAGAGATATGAGAATGTAAATCTAAGTGAAAAGAGGGATTCAATGAAAATAGCACAAATAATAAGAGATGCTACAGAAATACAGCAGAGGTTTCAAAATAAAGTCAGAGTAATTGTGCATTTAGGACAGATGAATCAAGAAGGTGCTCTAATTAAATTAAGTGCGAAAATGACAAAGTAAGATTTTCAGGGTAGATATTTATGAGACATTACATTTTATCTGAAGAGACCAATGCCTGAAATCAGGATATATGCTCTTGGAAACTTGTTATGTCCTGGATAATTTATATATATATATGCTTTCCTTGTCAAAGTACTTATATACATATTATGTTATATTTAAGATCACAACATCTCTCCCCTTCCTTCAAGCATCTTAAATGTCACTTCCTTAGTGAGGCCTTTACCAGCCACCCTATTGTGTAACCTCCTCCCCACAATACTCCCTTCCCTGTTTTATTTTTCTCCACAGCATCTATCACAATGTAACATATTTTACTTATTTATTTTATTTTATTTTCTTCTCCTTAGAATGAAACTGGGGATATGATCTGTTTTGTTCACTGCTATTTCCAAGAATCTGGAACAGGCCTGACATATTGGAGATTCATCATAAATGGAAAAATAAGCAAATGAATCCATCAATCCAGCCTCCCTAAGAGGGAGAAAACAGATACTATTATTATGTACTTATACAGCTGATGCTTGAACAACATAGGATTGAGCTATGAGAGTTCACGTTCCTGTGGATTTTTTTTTTATAAACACAGCATCACACTGCAAATGTATTTTCTCTTCTTATGATTTTCTTAATAACATTTTCTTTCCTCTAGCTTCCTTATTGTGAGAATACAAAATATAACTACAAAATATGTGTTCATTGACTATACATTGGTAAGGCTTCCAGTCAACAGTAAGCTATTAGTAGCTTATTTTTTGGGGAATCAAAGTTATAACTGAATATTCAACTATGTAGAGGTCAGTGTCCCTAAGCCTACATTGACCAACTGTCAAATGCACTTTAAAGAGAGATAGAAGAGGAACAAGGAGATTTTCTAAATGATTTATTCTAAATGTGAAGAATGACAAGTTTGTGGTCTTTCTGGAAAAAAAAATCTTTAGAAATTAGTCACCTATAAATTATCATTTTTTAACTTCAAATCACCAGGGAAGGACCTGGCAGCCAGCTTCCTAGTACAAGCAGAGTGCTAATACAGAAGTAACACTATTCTCTCATTTATTCTGGGGATTAAACTCAGTGCCCAAAGTGCGCATCAGAAAATATAAATAAGAGATCTTAGAGATTAGATTCACTGTAATAAGAGTTTCATATGTTCTACATTTCCAGACATTTACAACTTATAGTATGTTTATTAACTCTGAACACAAGCAACCAATACAGAGAAAAATCACACAGGAAAAACTTACTCGGCTGCAGTAAAAATATGGGTGGAATTAACACATATGGCATTAATAGGACTCTCATGACCCTTCATCTCTCCGATTGGCACAAACGTATCCATGTTCCAAAGCTTCAAAATACCCCCTCTGCAGCCACTGAGCAAAACTGGGTGCCCTGGCACCACTCCTAGAGCACAGACCCAATCCTTATGTGCATTTGGAACTTGCTGAAAGAAAGAAAGAGAAATCAGTAGCTTAAGAGGAGCCTTCCAAAATGACATTTCCACACCAAAGTAAGTTATGAACATTTTTGTTGACAAAACAACATTTGGAACGCTGAATGGCCTGAACTATAAAAATCATTTTCTATGCAATCATCCTTAGTGATTTAAAGAAATAAATCTGCAATATGCTTCCCAATTTGCCTCAATTTTTATCACTGTAATCAATATTAAAGAGTTACAATGTTAAAAATCTTACAGAACCTAAAAGACCCAGAAAGTGTACAGAATGTTTCACATCACATTCTCTTCATGGCAGTTAAGTATCTTCACCTCTCTCCAAAATGTATTTAATTCAACAAGTTTGAAAACTATAGCCTGGTATATAAACTATAAAGAATGCTTCATAAAATCACTGCCTTCAACCTTTGGTAGAGAACATGGAGGCCTAAGGCTTCTTGTAGAAGGCTAGAGCTAACATATATTTCATAATGACTAAACAATAATTATAAGCTCAAACTATATGACTGTATTTGAGTATAAATATATTTATATGAATAATACAAAAGTCACAACCATGAATGTATATGTATAAAAGACTCTGAATGCAATATACTCATCTGTTGCCAAGTTTGTTCTATTGACATTCATGCTACCCGTTCATTTTGTTTTCATCTATTCTTATCTAGAAGGTATTATTAAATATTGAATGTTGCCCTTCTTATAATTAGTAACTCTGGTGGATGAAGATGAAACACTCTTTAAGAGACTCTTTGAAGTTCTTCTGTAGACTATTAGTGGCTCTGAAGTATCCATTCCACCTCATGAAAGGTTTTGCATTACCTGTAGAAGGTCTTTTTGAGCTAAGTCCCATTTCTTGATTCCATTATCTCTGGACCCACTAAATAAGTTATCCCCTTGTATGGTTAGTGCTTCGATGCCGTCATAATGAGGGGGCTCAAAATTGTGGGTGGGACTTACAGTTCCCAGAGCCCCTTCAGTTACATCAAACATCTAAAAAAGAAACAGAGAAAGCCGACATCCTATTTAACTTACAAATAACACCTATACATGTTCACACAGAAACACATACGCGTATATATTAACCAGATATGACTTGTTTTGTTACAATATTTTACAAAATTAACTCAATTAACCTGGTATAAATGACCCAAGATGAACACTATTTTCATGCAACTTTTGCTTACATGTCACATGCTTATGTGTCTGTAGGCTTTTAAAAAAGGCAACCCATATTTTCATGTAGGAGTGTACAAATAATATGTTCAATAGTAAAAAGACTACATATCAATCCACTTGAAAGTCAGAAAAATGATATGACTGTTATTTAGCCACTATTAGATAGCTCTGCAATTGTGGTAGGCCATGTCAAACTTCCCAAAATTGCTATTCAAAACCTCTGCTCTCCTAGGTTGCCTTCATCTCTCTTAGCTGTTGACCTTGTGATTTCCTGAAAAGGCTACTAGCATGATCAAAAATAAGCTTTTTTGGACTTTTCCCTACATTTCAAAAGTTTCCTTTTATCTTCAAACATTCTCTTACTCTTCCATTCTTTTCAGATGCTAAAGTGTGCTTACTGTTTCCCAAGGTTCACATCACTGATGTGTTTCTAACTGTTCCTACCACTTCATCAATTACTACCACTTCCTTCTTCACACTTTCCCTTTCCACAGGGCCTGCTTTTTAAGCAGACATGCTCAAATCTACCACACACAAAATCTTTTTCCTTTAATCATTCTGTTTTCATGTTACCAACCCATTTTTCATCTCTTAATCTCAGATTCAAAACAAAATTTATTCTTTTCCTATCTTTCTGTATTCTCTTTTTACTAATTGCTTCTTACAGGAATCCTGTCATCCTCTCTCTCCTTTAGCCATGTCAACTACTCCAACTCCTTGAACATCTGACTCTATTTGAATGGCTCCCAAACCTTCATGTCTAGTCATAACTTTAGCATGAGCTCTAGACTTGCCTTTCAAATGGCCTACTCACTGACATGAAGAAGACTTCTATTACTTAGTATCTCAAATTTAACATTTCGAGAACGAAACTATACATCTTTCCTTACCTGCTAATTTCATAAGATCATAATAGACTCAGTACAAAAGATGGGGACAGTAATACTTATGCATTAGAGCTGGATGACTGAGCCAAACATCTTTAAAATCCCTCCCAAATTATTGTCTATGAAAAATGAGAATACATGATTGAATAATAAGACAACACAATCAGAAATTATGAGTGAGGACAAGATCAAGAAGAAAAGGTAAGGTCAGAAGTGAAAAAAAGAAAACTGATTAAGAGAAAAGGGTTGGAGGTGCATCTGAATACTTTAATATCATCAAATAGGAGAATATAATTCAACAATTCTATCATACACACTTTGATGTAATGATCCTTGGAGCCAGTGACAATTAGATCTTGCCCATTAGAAATCTGATCCACAGTAAGGCACATAACAGGGCCTAGGTGTCCTGTTAACTTTCCTGTAGACTGAAACCTTTAAAAAGAAAGAAGAATAATTTTGTTTGAAAATATTTCTTAATGTGCTGGGGCTAAGCACATAAATAATCTACATTCTTTGATGAAACTGTTCATTAATTTTCTTTTTTTATTTTAGCTCCACCTCTAGGCAACTCTCTTCAAATTCAGAATCAAAAAATAGCCAAAATAACCTATTCTATGACTGAAGTGTCAAATAGGTTATTCCAAAGTGACTAATGTCATTTCAACAGTAAACAAAAAGGCAACAAAACTTGTTAGATACTAATTTTAAATCCAACCTAAGTCCAGGTAAACCTAAATCTGTTACATGTTCAAACATGTTATAAATATATGACCAAGGTCCAATTTTGAATTTGATTAAAACAACTGCTATTGCTTATATAACACACAATCAATAATAATATGGAAAAAGATTACTACTTTATAACACATATATTCTCAGATATATACATACCCATCATATACACATTTATACACACATATACCTATGCACACATATATGTGTATATGTGTGTCAGAAAGTAGATGGTCCATTTTCTCGGCTATTATAAAGATTGAAAAAATATATATTGATATATAGGTAGCTGGTAGAAAAATGTGTGATATTAGCTGTCAGGGGGTAACAATGAACCTTTGTCTCACAGTCCTACCTCAATTGAGCTGCTGGAATACAGAGATATATTTAACATGGAATATTAGTTTCTTGAAAACTATTCTCTTACTTTGTTATGATAAATCTACATTTAATCATGTTCCTGAAATCAAGCAGGTTTCAAAGGACCTAACTTTTCAGCAAAAATAGAAAGTATAAAGATTTTTAAAAGCTGGTATCTGGGACACCTGAGTGGCTCAGTAGTCTGCCTTTGGCTTAGGGTGTGATCCTGGGATCCAGGATTGAGTCCCATATCAGGCTCCTTGTGGGAAACCTGCTTCTCCCTCTGCCTGTGTCTCTGCCTCTCTCTCTCTCCTTCCCTCTCTCTCTCTCTTTCAATCTGTGTGTGTGTGTCTCTCATGAATAAATAAAAATCTTTTAAATCAATCAATCAATCAATCAATCAAATCTGGTATCTTTTCTGCCTCATATCATGACTTTGAGTACCTTCCTCCATGGTGCTCTATGAGTCAAGTTTTAATATCTTTAAGAATAAACCAAGTACTTACCTCTTTTCTAATTTTCTTAAACAAGCAGTGTGTTCAATTTTCTACATTCTATTTCTAAAACAGTACTCAGGACTGTGTTTCTTCTCTCTCTCTTTCTCTCATCAATATATCTATAAATTATGTTTATTATACTTATCATGTGTTAAAATGTTACAAGTTATAAATAGTTATTTTAAGTTTTTAAAATATCCCTTCATCAATATCCTGTAATCGCCTGTTTAGTGGCCACTATCCTCCATTAACAGCATGAGTGCTAAGAAGGTAGACACCACCTTGTCTTAGTCTTTATTCCAAGCACCTACCACAGTCTTGGTGCAGTACCGGCCAGAATCAATGTTAAAAAAATACTTAACCAATAAATGAATATTCCTTTGCTGCCAAAATTTTAAGAACTAGAAAAGAAGCTAAAATAAACACTCAACTGAAGGGCAAAAGCTCGTATTTCATGGCAAATAAAAATCAAATCAAAGGTATACTGCTTTAGATTTCAATTTACCATTTTTTACCCATTTTATCTTCTTGATATGTCATCTTTTCTATATATTTTATATTCACAAAAACCCTATAAGAGTTTATTCCCAAAGTTATTATATTAATTTATAAACTAAAAAGTTTAAAATATAGGATGTTTAAGTGAGGCTGCCCAAAAAACAAACAAACAAACAAAAACCACCTCTTTCAAAGGTCCTGGTGAAACTAGAACGAGAATCTTGATCTCTTCCTAGCAAACAACACAAACTGTAGACAAATATTAAGAGGGGCTATTTTCCTTCATATCCTTTTTTCTATCAATGGAGAGTAAAAGAAAGGAAAATTTTGAGTTTGCTCATGAGGACAGAAAAGACATTAAGGGGCACAGGGCCAAATAGAAAAGCCTATGATTTTATATTAACTTCTGGAGTTATAAAAATTAGATCTCATATACACCAATATGTTACTAATATCTGAAAAATTCTATTTGCCATACATATACAAGAAATATATTTTCTTTAAAATTCTACCTTTTAAGATCCCACATTCTGACAGCATTTCCAGAAGCTGCATAGAGGAAAGTGCCAGTTGGGTTTAGAGCAATTTGATTTATCTGGTTTTCTCCAGAAGGAATAGCTACTGTCCGGCTGGTACTTGCAGAACAGGCATCTCCAAGAGTAACTTGACCCGAAGATCTTAACAGAGACAAAACAAAGGAAAAAAAGTCACATTTCTGGACAAGAATTCACCTTAGGGTTCCTTAAATTCCTAGGAAACTGGCTGTAGACAAAAACAAGTTCTGTGTCCTCTGGTCACCATGTGAACCATCCCTAGCACAGAACCTCATACACATAGTTGGCATTTATAAACATATTTGATGAGTAAGTCGATAAATGAATGACTAAAACAAGATGATATGGCTGAAAATTCTGAATTTGTAAGTCTAGTATAATGCTAGGAACTCCAGGCCCTGAGTTAGGGATGACCAGGATATCATTTAAGAAAGATTAGATGTCAAAGATTTAAAAAAAAAAAAAAAAAAAAAAGACCCAACAAATGATACAGTGCCACAAAGGTAATTCATTTTCCTAGTTTCCAGAAGGCCCCCGAGGGCCAGGCCTTCCAATATTCCTTTTGTCCATAGAATTGCCTTTTGAATTAAAAACATGAAGATTCAAAAAAAAAAAAAAAAAAAAAAAAAAACATGAAGATTCTTCAAACCCAATCATACATGGAGTATTTACCATGTGCCAAAGACTTAAACATAACTTATTTCTATTTCCTCAGATAAATTCTAAGTGATAAATAAATAAATGAAACATTTTCTCAGCTAACTTCTAAAATACCAAGTTATAATCAATCTTTTTAAATTTGACTTTAGTGAGTCAGCTGGGCTGGCAGACTTCTAAGATACAGTGCACCTTTTTCTATAAAATTTCCCTCAAGAGATTTGTACTCAGTACAGTAAATAATTAGCAGTTCTCAAAATACAAATTAGCACTTGTGTTAATAGTTCCTACTCTACAAATTATAAAATTTAACCTTTCCTATGTTCCCTCTGCTTATTTAAAACAAGAGTTCACCTCAATTTTAATTATGTAAAACAGTTTGTTGATCTTATAGCAAAAAATAATCATTATTTGCTCTATAAAGAGATACGATGACACAGAAAACAAACTCATCCTCCAATTGTCCAACCTAACCTACAGTTATGAAATTTGTGCTCACACCAAAGCAGTTTATGTCCTAAAACGAACAAAAACCTCTCAATTATTGAATACCTGCAAATTAAAGGTTACAAGTACTTCTTAACTATCTACTATGGTGATTTTAGCCATTTTTCCAAGAAGTGGTATTCATTTGAAGTGAGTAATTAACTACATCAAGTAAGAAATATTATGAACATGTGGTACCTTAGTATTTAGGAGGGAGAAAATATGAAATGTATACTTAATCACAGATCAAATATGATTCATTCCTTCCTGTTTAATACCAGGTTTTTATATTACATTTTCTCAATAGATTTCCCCCCTTATATTATCTACATTCTTACTTTAGTATCTTTTTGGAAGCAGACAGGTATAAATAAATTAAAATACATTCATAGTCCTATCTTTTCATATATGTAGTACATAGGAACTATTTGCCCCTTATGCTATTTGTCTTTACATTACTTACGTCAGCGTTCGAATGCACTTTGCTGAATCTCTGATATCCCACACCTTAATATAAGATGTGGACACAGTGAAGACCAAACTTGTATAATTACAGTATTTAACAGATACAACATTGTTGGGATGACCCCCCAATGACATTATCTCTTGCCCAGTCACCAGATTCCATACTTTACAAGTACGATCTACAAAAAACAAGAAAAGGAAAATACTGTCAATATGAATTAGATTAGGTTCTCTTAAGAATAAAAATCATTTAAGCAATTTTTCTATGAGAATGAAATTTAAAAAAGTAATTATTCCATAACCTGCAACAGACATCCTACCTCTATCCTTGACCCTCTGCATCAGGTTCAAGGGCAAAGTACATAAAAAGGACTGGATGAAAGCCAGGGATGTCTGGTGTATGTATTATGTGGTATTTAAAAAATATAATTATATAAAATATTGAAATAGTCATATCACAAGAGTCTTGCTTTAAATTGCCCCTGAATTTAAAATGGCATTCTCATATCAGCTTCTTCAAAATATTCTGTTTTGATCACTCCTACTTCCTCACAGTACTCCATACTCATAAACACACAGACTTTTCCAGGTGTCAATGATCGATGGATTTTATTTTTGACCACAAAATATAATTATAAACTAATTATTTTGTTTTCCTGACATGCCAAATATATAATTATTCTGGAGATAAATTTAATTTGAATTAGAAAATTACATTTTCACACTGTAGATTCTTTAATTAGAGAATGGCTTGCCATTCACAATTCCTAAGTTTTAGTTAGACTGTTATACTTTCTTATATACAATGAGCAATAAATTGCTTGCTGACTAAACTTGTAATGTCCCTAAATGCTAAAAAACTTTTATTAGCTCCCCAGATTCCTGTACATGCTTCCTTTAGACCTTTCTAGTCCTACTCCCCATCACTTCTTTTACGTTACAGTTGACACCCGAACAATGGGTTTGAATGGGTCCACTTACATGTAAATTTTTTAATATAGTACAGTAGTACTGTATTAAATGTATTATAAATGTATCTTCTCAGTAACATTTTCTTTTCTCTAGCTTACTTTATTGTAATACAGTATATAATACATATTAACATACAAAATATGTGTTAATCAACTATTCATATTATTGGTAAGGCTTTGGTCCACAGAAAGCTATTAGTAGTTTACTTTGGGGGAGTCAAAAATTATATGCAGATTTTCGACTTTGCAGGGGTCAGAACTCCTAATTCCCATGTTGTTCAAGGGTCAACTATATTCTACATTTCAATCCAATTGGATTTAGTTTCAAACATACTCCATTTTTACCTCTATGTCTCTGCTTCTATTTTTCTATAATCTTGGTTGTCAATTGTTTCCTGTCAATATCCAAACTATCCTGTAAGTTTTATCCTAAATACTTATGTCAAAGCCTTTCTTATTTCTCACAGGTTAGCATAACCTCTCCCTTTTCTGAAACCCCCAAACTCTTAGTCCTTAAACATATAAAGCATTTATACTTGATTTCTAGTTGCCTGCAATTGTATCAAAGGGGTTAAGAGTGCAGGTTTGGAGATAAGTAGACATGGGTTTCCAATGCTGGTTCTTCCACTTACTACTATGTACACCTGGGAAAATTATTTCATTTTTTGAATCCTCAGTTTATTCACCTGTAAAGTTAAGATGCAACATGTATCTCATCAGAGTTACCATGAGAATTAACTGAGATGTAATTTATATAGTGTTTAACATAGTCTCTGACATATAGTTAAGTGCTCAAGAAAGGTGGTTGCTACCCATCTGATTCTCTTTACTACAATGTACATTGTAATGACCCTTTACCCATTTTTATATAACCTGCATTATAAGCTCAGGGCCTTGCATGCATTAAGTGCTCAATTACTGAAGGGAAATGTATTCTCTCCACATACTATTCACATGACATCAGTAGAGGTGTGACTTTCTTCCCAGCTATGTGATGATTTTATAACTCAGGGGTTGAACCAGATTATCTCTCAGGTTCTTGTGTATGTCTTAAGCACTTTGTTTTAAAGCCTGTTAAAATGTAATCATTTTTTTTATATAAAAAATCTGTTAACTATCCACATGAAACAACTACTGGCACCTTTTGATCCAGTGAAGAGGAGATCATCAGTAGAATCGACACAGAGCACAGCTTTTGTGTGTCCTTCAGCTATGTGAATACACTGCAGTGGAGAAGTTCTGATTCCTTTTGAGGCAGGAAATGGGTTGATTATGCCCCTGAGATGGGGGAGAAACAAGATTCACTTCAGTAGCTATATCATAGGACTAATTTCATTTTCTCCTGACTTTAAGAAGTCTTTCTAAGTAATTAACAAGAAAATTCAGACTGCTCCTTTGCCTCTTTTTAAAGGAAAAGGACATAGAGACAAAGTGTGAAATAGTGATAGTGGTGATGGAGTGCATCAACTAATAAGGCATCAGCCAGCAGCTGCATTCTACCAAGAGCAAAACCTATGGTATACGGACCTTCTTACTAACAAGTTCTTCTCTTCAAAGTTTAATGAAGCAATATTGGGAGCTGTTTAAGTATAGTGAATTGCAACACATAAGAAAGGATAAATGATGGATAACTGGAGGATGTAACTCTGTCAGGCTGGAATGTGACTCTATGTCAAAAAGAATATTCTGGGGCAGCCCATGTGGCTCAGCAGTTTGGCGCTGCCTTTGGCCTAGGGCGTGATCCTGGAGACCTGGGATCGAGTTCCACGTCAGGCTCCCTGCATTGAGTCTGCTTCTCCCTCTGCCTGTGTCTCTGCCTCTCTTTCTCTCTGTGTCTCTTATGAATAGATAAATTTTAAAATCTTTAAAAAAATATTCTGGAGGAAATATAACATGTATAACCTAAAATACTAAAAAAAATAAATTTCAAATGAATTTGAAAAAGACAGGAATGACCACCTATGCAGAAATTCTAAAGGGAAAATGGCCCAAAACTATAAAAAACAATTAAAGAAAAAAACTCTAACAGTCTCAAAGAAGATTTAAAAAAAAAAAAAAAGAATGAGACTTTAAAAGTACAGACTTTTTAGGGAGCTTTCTTATAAGTTTAATTATTTCCAGTGTTTCTGCTTTATGCCATTAGACTACATACTATGGAAACATAAAGTTTATCAAAATATTGTCCCTATCTTCTAAAGGAGTTTAAGACAGAATCTGAATTGAAATAGTTGTGTCGAGAAGACTAAAGATGAGAGTGAATTATATGATAAATATATAAATTAATGTGTCTGCTCAGAGCAGGAAGAAAAATTATTATGTTGACATGTATCCATTGAATAAGACAGATGGCAATAATATTAAAACAAATAACAGAGATAAAATAAAACTGTTTTCATCTTCTTTGGTGGGGGGCACAGGGAGAGGGAGAGGAAGAATCTTAAGCAGGCTCCACACCCAGCATGGAGCCCAATGCAGGGCTCAATCTCACAACCATGAGATCATGACCTGAGCCAAAAATCAAGAATTGGACACTTAACCAACTGAGCCACCCAAGTACCCTTTCATCTCTTTAGTGAAAGAGAACAGTCTTCGAGATGCAATGGGCAGAAATGATTAAGAAGAAATGCAAGCCCAAGATAAGTTAGAAATGACAACAGAGACTAATACAATGAATTCAAGTATTTGTTTTTAAGTCATTATATCACAGGGTTTTAAAAGGATACATGATTGTATAGGCAAAAATCGTTGGTACACTAAAATTGATTAAGGGAGCAAAACATGTAGACCCAAATTTCCAAAAAGCAGAGGGGAAATAGTGGATTTCAGAAAGTACAGATGGGCAAAACTTCCTATTGAGTATCACAAAGGAAAATATTTACAAATTATTATAAACACTTAAAAATAAATGCTCATCAGTAAAAGATAAGACTAATGTCACAGGGGCAGTTCTTTGTAGGGTTGATAGCAAATTAGGGGGATGTCATATTCACAATACATGCTGACTTCAAAAAGGTCCATACAATGAGCCTTTCAAATGGTATCCTTGTAGATATGGTAGGTAAGTACAGAACTATTGTAGTTAGGTAGTTCCATCAGTGGCTGAGGAGGCACACCTAAGGAGTCAATATTCTTATCAATTTGGAAGTCAATGTTTCCCTAGCACTGAAGAGAGATGGTATATTTATTAAACTGATATATTAAAGAGCTGGAAACTGTATTGTATTGTCTAGGAAAATGACAAAATTTATTTAAACATTAAAATAATCATCAGATACAATTTAAAGATAAAATTTAGGTAGAAGTTAGAACAGAATGCTCCAAGTAGGAAAAGATTTAATAGCAGCCTAGATTTAAAAAGCCAAAGAAGGGGCAGCCCCGGTGGCCCAGCGGTTTAGCGTCGCCTTTGGCCCGGGGCATGATCCTGGAGACCCGGGATTGAGTCCCTGTCAGGCTCCCTGCATGGAGCCTGGTTCTCCCTCTGCCTGTGTCTCTGCCTCTGTGTGTGTCTCTCATGAATAAATAAATAAAATCTTTAAAAATAAATAAACAAATAAAAATCCAAAGAGGTCATTATGCTAAGTGAAATAAAACAGAGAAAGATAAATGCCATGATTTCCTTTATATATGCAATCTAAAAAAATGTGTATTAAAAAATAAAAGCTCATAGATATAGAGAATAGACTGGTAATTGCCAGAGGTAGAGGGTGGGGAGGGTAGGAGAAATGACCAAATTATTTTCTGGGCTTAGTTTAAGTAAATTGAAATGAAAAAATACATAGATAGCTAAAGAGATTTTTTTAATTGAATACAAGATTAATGAATCAACAATTTATGGTTCCTCGACCAACACTTTCAATAACTAGTTCAAGAGAAGTAAATATTTCAGGAGAAAGAATGTAATAGAGCTACTATTACAGGAGGAGGTCGGAAGGAGATTGAGTTCTAGATGCTAGATTTTAAGAACACTGAAAAACTGGAGACTTCTCAAAGCAGTGGAAGCAGAATGAAGGACCTGTAGACTACATTACATAAGGAGATGATGAAACTAAACCTACTGAGCTGTTAAGAATATACTCACTGAAGAGAGGATACAAAAGCAGGTTAAAGGCTGAATATTTAAACAACTGTCATATACACACCAAAAGAGGTGTGTGGATTAATTCAATTAATTAATACCTGAAGGTTAATTCTGGTAGAGCTCAAGAGGGCTGATGAATAGAAATGCTAGGAGGTAAATTTAAGCTCAGGACTAAAAACAAACAAACTTTATTTTTAGGCTCTATTCATAATGATTTCAAAAAGTGAAGGTTGTTCATCATCACTAGAAATAACACCAGGAATTGTTATCACTGGATATGTAATTACAGTCTAAAGTATTATTTGTATACATGTGTCAAAGTGAGATTCTTGAAATTAATGTTCAGTAATTTATTTGTAATCTAAGAAGTTAGCCAATCGGGATCCCTGGGTGGCGCAGCGGTTTGGTGCCTGCCTTTGGCCCAGGGCGCGATCCTGGAGACCTGGGATCGAATCCCACATCGGGCTCCCGGTGCATGGAGACTGCTTCTCCCTCTGCCTGTGTCTCTGCCTCTCTCTCTCTCTCTCTCTCTCTCTCTCTCTCTCTCTCTCTATCATAAATAAATAAAAATTAAAAAAAAAAGAAGTTAGCTAATCAAAATTGAAATGGAAGCAAAACCTCCCCTATAAGTCTGAATCTCCATTTTAAAATCTTATTTATGTGAGGTCACATCTATGAACTGAAGCCATAGAATTAGAACTATAGCTTCAAATGTTCAAAAGGGTGATCTAATGCACAATCAACGGCTACTGTTACTTCTCAAACAGAAAATATGTATGTATATTCCAATAAGCTGGTTATAAAGAAAAAATTCATGTTAACAGTCTAAGACATAACAGTCTGTCATGTCAAAGGCTGTAATATTACAAAAGTGAATACTTGCCTCCAGTGACTTATGTATGGCACTGCCACTATAGGATGCCTCTTTTACATTTTTATATGTTTTAATATCATTTATTTCAGACTTCTGAAGAAAAATAATATTGACATTAAATATAGTATTTTACTAAGATACTGAAAAGTGCTCTCTAGTACTCACAATATTAGCACTAATATTTCATAGGGATTATCTTACACCAAGATAATTTTTTAAAAACAGAGAAACTGAAAATATACATCCATGACATTTCTTTCAATATCAGAATTAACCTATTCACATTCTGACTATAGAAATCAACTTGAAAATAGTTTAAGTTAAATATTGCAAAGTTGTATATCAAATTGGTCTGAAGGAAAAAAATGCTTATTTTTGTTCCACGCAAATCAGTAAAGTCTTGTAATACTGTAAATGAGATTAGTTTCCTCTGCCTACCTTCTGGAGGATCTACTGATGATCAGCAAAATGGCCATATACAGTGGAAACAAGTGCAAAAAAGAGAGGAGACAAAATGATAAGTGGAAAGAGGAAATGATAGAGAGAAATTAAGAGTCCAAAAAGTCCAATTTAACATGGAAAAATTCAACACTGTTATTTTTAAAACAGCATTTATCAGCAAAAAAATATTTATTATTTTAGAAAAACTCCTTTAATTTCAATTTCTTCTCATATTTTTGGTACCATAGTCTTTCCCCCCCCAGCATATCTTTTTTTCAGGTTCACAAAACCTTCCAAAACTTTTTATTTATAATCTCCAAACCAACAACAACAACAAAAATACCTTATTTACCTCTCACACGTTGAAGGATTGAAAACATATAATTGCTAAGGAACAACAAAATCAATATTCATAGAATTTAATTTCTTTGAAATAAAAGATTTAGGTTATAGACAGAAAACAAACAAGTTTGCTGCTACTTTGTCTAAAAGGTATGACAAAACATATTAAAATTAATATGTTTAAAAATATTAGTGTGTTTATATGGTACAACAAGTTATGCATCCAAAAGTAAGATATGCCTATAGTTTCTAGGAAGGTATTTTAGAACATCAGTGAAATGCCAGAATGTAGGAAAGATAGAAAGAAAGTACCTGTGTACCTCCGACAGAGAGGAATCACTTTCATCAGACCTACAGTGAAAGAGTTAGAATTATGAGGAGAAAGAACACTGAAGTCAACAGGTAAAGACACTGAGACTGAACTGAAAACCAACAGTATGAATTATAGAAATATAGCAAACATTTCCTTTATAGTGAATGCCTTGCTTTTCTATCTGTACTGGATATCTGCAAATTCAATGTACAGTAACATCTGGTAAAATATTTGATTCTTATGTTTTCTCCTAAGACTTTGAGGATAAAAACTTTCTTTTACTCATCCACAGAAAACCTATCAATCCTCATTTCTAAAATTTAAGCCCTGCAGCGGAACAATATCAAGTAAGTAAAATACGTCACTTCAAGATTCTGTCTATTTAATTTGATTAGTACTAGAAAATGTTTCTTATTTAAACAGCTACTAGTGAATTTTATCCATCTTGATAATTACTTGGATTTAGATTCTAATGTGAAGTTTGCACAGATACATTTTAGGTTTGCATGCACAGTACCTAAAATGCAATAACCTTTGATTTTAACTTATCTCAAAAATATGAAGTTCTCCTAACAAGGGAATCCCTCAGTAATACAGGACTTTAAAAATAGGTGAGCCACTCCCATCAGTTCTACCCTGAAACCTCCAAGACTGGAAATAAGTCTGGTTATTATGAAAAATCTACTCTGTGCAATAGGCTTGGGAGAAGGAGGACAGAGTGAATGCTGACGTGGAATATAACCAGAAAAAATGTGTGGGATCTTTTTCTAGCTGAGATATGCTAGTCTCAAAAAACAGTCCAAAAGAAAATGATTCAAAAGGTAGGTGAGTCTCTGAAAGTGTAGTCAGTTATTCTGAGTTTTAGCTTACAAAGATGACAACAAATTACTGGTAGCTTATAAAATATGTCAGTAGAAAATATAAAACTATGACTAGATTGTCAAGATTATCAAAAGACTGACAGAAAATTTTATTATGCCTTTGAATATAAGGCAGACAAAATTTACTAACTCTTCATATCACTAGTGAAAATAGACTTCCCAAAGACATTGCTAATGTTCTATTCTTCTCAACTAAATGGGAGGCAGAGATTTTTTCAATAACACACAAAATTTATCTACCTAGATATGGACATGTCATGTACTGATTAAACTATATTAAAATCTAATCAATAACTTTATCTATAAATTAAGCAGATTAAAAATTATTTCAAAATGTGTGCTTCTCTAAGTCTACAGAGCCATCTAGCATGATCTAAACCTGACAGACAAATCTTAAACAGCAATCCTAAAAATCTCAGAAATTGTTGATATACACAGGGAGATTATAGCATAGAAAACAAATAATAGTGGTGGGAGACTAGATATGAAGTACATACATCAACAGTGTTACCATTCAAAATCAAAGCAGACAAGTCAGAGTTAATCAATATCTTATGGCAGCATTGTTAGTATCAAATTCTTGCAAGAGAGATTCTGGCTCAATATGGGAACACTTTTTCATTTCAAATTTAGTGCAAATTATACTTTTCACACCCCTCCAACTTTTCTTCCTCTACAAACCACCCTCAGTCCTAATCCCCACTACCCATAAAGGAACTGTCTTTTATTATTTTATTTTATCACTGAAGTTTTGTGATGGATTTGTGTCAAACAACCAAATGGTAACAATGGTCTCTGCAAGGTATAATATGCATGGAAGGTAAAATAATTTGCCTCTTTTCAACTCAGTCTATCTGGATTAGAGGCTTTTGTGGGCTCAGAGAGGCTGAAGAATCCCAAGAAATTTAAATTTCAAGTGGTCTCAAAGATATTTAAATTCTAATTTACTTAGAAAAGGCAAGACAAGTGCTGAAAGTAGAGCAATGCAAATCTACAACAGGGAATAATGTTCAGCAGGAAAATAATTTTCTCTAATCTTTTCTAGATGGTTCATTTCCCATTGGAAAAACACATCAAATATGGCAAACACATCAGCTTTCATCTCCCACACAAAGAGATGGCTAAATGTTTTCTACAGGCTGTATTAAAAGGTTCAGAAAACTGTAATAAGTAGAGGGGCTCTTTTCCATAAAGACTTACTTATCCTGCTGAACTGATGTGTTTCCCTGAGAAACAGTAAGACGGTTAAAAACATTCAGTTCATTACGGGGTCGGCTTGGTGGGGAGGAAGGAGGTGAAAGACTAGCCTCTGAGGTTCCAGAATCTGAGCTACAAGAAAAAAAGAACATTAAATAGGTGGCTTTAATTGGTTATGATTTGTTAGAAATGTTATAAGAAACATGCTTTTTTAAAAAAGCTTTTCATTAATGAATTCCTTCCATCCTAGTTTAAAAAAAAAAAAAAATTTCCACTGGATTTTGTCACATTGCCCACAAGATGGCACTAAAGAAAAAGTTCTATCTGCTGAAATCTAAAGCCATTACAAATAAAGCAAGTCAAATTTAAAATTACACAATTTTAGAGTTAAAACCAAGTTACTCGCTTGACAGATGGAGAAAGAGAGGCACAGTATTTAAGAGCGATTTGTTTTTTCAAGGATTCACTCTATGTTATTACTTATTTGCTCCATTCCCCACCTCCCAATTATCCTTGAGACATTCAATCCAGTAAAAACAGGCAAATTATATCTTTAAATACAGGAAGCAAGGATGATTAGAAGGATAATTTCCATGACACTCAAGTCAGCCAAACCAGTGGTCAAAGTAAAGTGTGTTGTCATGGGGGAGAGGATGGTATAAGATTGTCCACTTGGGCACAGAAAACATAATGAAACTTCTTTTTGCTTATTTTTATGTTAAAAAAAAATAAGCTTTACTAATATTTAAATGTAGACCGGCACTGATACTCTCTCTCCCTCAAGGCAGTGTCAGAGATCCATCTGCCACATGCAGCACCTCAGGTGACATGAGGGGGGAGTGGGTGTGCCACAGGGTAGAGAGGGGACAGTGGCTCTCACCCATTCGTTCAACTTTCTCCATGTTGCAATGTTGCAATTTTAAAATGTCCAGTTAAGTGGATCATCAGATTATACTATGTACTGTTACGTAAATAACCCTCACAAAACACACAAATAGTTTTAAAAAGATTTCAGCAGAAAAACAATTTAAGTATAAAAGAACAGCAAGAAAATGGCACATCTAATACACCCTATGACTAACACTTGTTTTTTGTCAGCTACTCTAAAGAGGTAAAGTCAATGTCAGTTTTAACAGTCAAATCAATTTCAAGTTTTTCTAGAAGACCACCTGAAATACAGACACACTTCATCTCAAGTGTATATGAATTTTTACAATGATATGCACAAATAATAGAAAAATAAATAAGAGAACATGATTAGGGGCAAGTGTTCAAATATTTTTCCAGGTGAGTGTGTCACCAAGAAACATTTAGCCAAGCCAACAGCTAACTTGATTGTCTATTAGTCAAAAATATCATAACCAAAGAGCCAGCCTACATATGGAAAACAACTTCACTGTTATCCTTTAGCATTTATGTACAGCAGATATTTTATGCAATCTAGTTGATAAAAAAGTATGGGTAACTTACTGTTTCTGTTCTTTGGCCTTTGATTTTTCTGCTTTTTCATATGCTTTTCTCCTGATTATAGGGGAAGGCTCTGGCATTTTTTTTTCTGACAGAGATGACTGTCTGGAACTAAAATAGAAAAAGACTCCTTAATCATCAAATTTTAAATATATACATTGTTTGGCAGGTACTCAACCTAAAATTTTTAACAGATTAATAACTGGAACTTGAGAAAGTATTACTGGGAACAAAATACAAAAATAGGATGGGATATATTATCTGAGTAATTAGTTGATGGAAGTTGACATCTATATATTTAACTTATAAATTGGCAATATTATTAAATATAAGCAAACCTATTATCTTTGAATGTAAATATCAAGGCTACACTGCCAAATAGTTCAAATTAAGTTTATTTTAAACATAAGTGATTAGGTTGATTAGAACTGTTTCAGTTGAAAAAACTCATTTTTACAGTCTTACAAGAACAAAAATATAAGAATTGTTAGAAACAATAAGATTTAACGAATATGCAGACATAGTCAAAAATAGTACTATAGGTAATCACACAGACACACAAATAACACACAATAATTTAACCTAACTAGTATTTAGATATTAATAACTATGTAAATTTTAGTAACAAAAACATTCTTATTGTAACCTTTAAATGTCAAATAGTCACTATGTAATTAACAATTAAAAAAACAATTTAAAACTATTATTTTTGTGTATAGTAGTGATGAATTTTGATTCAAAGATGAACTTTTTCCTATCATTGGCTAGTTATATTCATAAAAAAAGGAATTAGAAGGCAAGATTACCAGAGTGGGTTTACAAGATTCCTATTTGAAAGTGAAAACTAAATATTTAAACTTTATGTGTCTGACTTTTCTAATCAAAAGAAATCACATTTTAAAAATCCTTCATCTATTTATCATCTATTTATTCATTTATTTATCATAGGGGCCACCTGATGTAAATTATTTTACATCATGCAGTAAGTCTGCAGTAATGACTTCTTAAGTTACCACACCAAACATGTCCAACTTAAATTTTTATAGAATGACACAAACATTTGAATTTATTAAAACCTGAAAATAGATCATGTGAAGTAACAGAGTCCAAAACATATACTCTACAACCTGTCAAAAAGGATACACTTTAAGAATGAAAATAGAGGAGGGCAAAAAGAAGGTATTACCTGAATCTGGTTTCCAGGCCATAGATTTAGTCTTGAAGTTCCAAAAGTCTCTATTTAAATCTGTTACTAAAGTCTGTTCTGTTTATATCACTACCTTCACCAAAAGCATTTCTTCAACAGTCATCTTATCAAAAAAAGCACTGAAGCCATTAGCTATACTGGTTAGCAATCTATCAGCAAATCCAATAGTTAATTTAGTTAATTGCATAGGCTACATCAAGCACATGCAAGAAAGTTGCCATCATTAAAATTAAATTTGGATCTAAAGATAGCAGATGGGCTTAGTGAATGGAAGATGACAGAAATATCTTCATAAAATGAAGGAGGTTTTAAAATTTTTTTTTTAAAAGAAGGAAGTTATGGGAAAAAGATACTCAAAAGGGGGAAAGTTTGTTATATTTTATTATTTGTAGAGTCATATAATATGTGCCATTTTTTTGGGGCAATAGTCCTCAGTGCAGTAAAGTATTCATTCCATAAATCATTTGCTAGATCATATGCAAGGGTTACTTTGAAAAAATGTCATTAAAAATCTTTACTAGTGAATGACTGATCTGATTTTAACATAACTATCAAAATACACAAACACACATAGCATACACACACATACTAGCTTGGTAGAGAAATCTTTGTCCTCAAGACAGTAGTGAAAATTCTAAATAAGTTTTGTTTTGAACAGAACGTTTTTTGTTCATATTATCATAAATGGGAGAGTATCATAAATGGGAGAATATTTCCTCCTTCAAATCTTTGATAATTCAATAAAAATATCTTGTGCATACTCTATTCCCAGACATGCAATGCAATGTGCTTTAAGGCAAAAAATAAGGAAAGCTTAAAATGATTAAGTTTGTAATTGATATTTCATTTTCTTTATAGGGTTATTGGCAAAGGTTTGCTATCCGTACCAGACTCTTAGAACTAGGACGTACGTTAATTTAGAGCAAATTTGAGACTTTAAATCTTCTGTTTTATATAATGGTTTTATAGATATAACTACCTGATTTTAGGTGTTTCAAAATAAATTTTGTCTGTAATTTTTAACTCAGCCTTTATGAAAATTACAACCCTTAAGATTGATCCTAAAACTTAAAAAACAAGCAATACAATTGAACAAAGAATATCTCATCTTAAATGACTTCAAATGTCAAAAAAATTAGGGGAGAAAATACCTAACAAATTCCTTTGAAAACCAGGGATCTTATTTACATAATTTTTAAAAATAGAAATAAGAAATTAGCAACATGCATATAAAAAATAAAAAAAGGAAGTAAACAAAAAAGAAAAGCCAAAAGAAAGGAAGTTAGTGTAGCTGGGCCAGACTTACATGCTGCCTATCTTAGAAGGGAAGCCAGATGGGGGAGGGAGCTCTTTTTCCCTAGCAGAAGTACCACTTGTCTCTGTATTCATTCCAATCTCTTGCCCTTCTGCAACAGGTGTAAGAGGGCCAGGCAAGGAGGCATCTCCTGTACTAGTGTCTGAAGCTAGTTCACTGCTATCTGCATACAGCAATTCCATTTGAGTGGTGGTTCTCCTTCGGGCCTAGTCAGAGAATGGAAGGAAAAGCAATCAGGAGCAAACTTTTGCAGAGAGGATTAGGGAAAAGAGATTTAATATTAGTTTGAAATAGGTAAAAACATTTAGCATGTCATTTCCTAGCAAGTGTGTCAAACATAGCATGTAAGATAGTGACAAGCCAAAGCTATAGCCAGATAAGACCTTTAAATGCCATAGTAATAGCCAACATTTATATTGTATTTACTGTATGCCAGACATTGTTCAAACACTTTATTATATTAGCATATTCTACCATTATCAAAATTCACAAATGAGGAAACTAAGGCACAAAGTAATTTACCCAAAGTCTCACAACTAGCAAGTGGCAAAGTCAGATTCAAAGACAAGCAACTTGTCACCAATATGACTGTGCTACCCTGCCACTCGTGGCCAGCTCCCTCAACAAAGAATTTTTGTAAAAAAGAAAGAAGAAAGAAATGAAACCAAAAGTTAACTGCAGGTAAGCTCAACTAAATTCTGATTTTTCTTATGTTTAAATGCTTTATTTAATATCATTTTTAGTTTTCAATTTTATTTTGATAGCAAAATTTCATTTTGATATCACTTTTTAAATCTGCTTCTTAGTTGTGACTTTGTTTTCCTGATGCCTTAGCTGTGTTTTTAACATGCCTGCGAGATAATTCAACACCAGCCTGCACCAGCTCTTGATGGCACAGTAAGGTAGGGGAAGGTTATTTTCCTAGAATCTAAACTCACTATATACATTCCTTTCCTTACTCTTAAAAACTGACTACGCTGTTGTTGCTCAGTTGTTATTATCACTAAGATATTAAAGGATAATCACAGTGTTTACCAGATGATAAGCCTCTAAAGAGCTAACTAACACACTTGTTTTATTCAACTTTATATCCCCTGTACTTAGCATAATGCTGGTACATACCTATTTAACGTAGAGTCAATTTTACTCTTTCAGTGATAAAAAATACATGATATGAGATCCTTCCAGGTATCTTTGCAGATCAAAAGTAGCAACTCAGAAAATTTCTGAGAAAAGTAAGCCCTCCAACCAGTTTTTTATATCATCAGTTCTTGTCACTGCCACTAGTTCAAGGCAGAGAGGAATCATTTCCTTAGGAATTCCTAATCATATCAGTTGCTTAAAGAGATGACCTTTAGGGCCACACTTCACACCTCTCTCTGGCATCCCAGCAGGGTATGAATAAGTAGACTCTCATAGGGCCTGAAAGACTTTCAGGACCATAATAGATTCCCTCCTGGACTTAAGATTGGATCCAAACCATACTAGGATGTTTTCTTTGAGTTTGGGTAACTTCTGTTTAGCCACTTAGAATAATAAAATACCAACCACATGTTGCCAAGCCAGTAGTTCAAGGATCATACATACAGTCTGGATATGTTTTTTGATTGGCTTGACCAGTGTTTTAAAGATCAAGAAATCCTACATAAAAATCTTTATTTACAGCTTCTTTGAAAACAAACGGAAGACCTAATAATCTCAGGCCTATAACTCCTTGTGGCAAATATGAGCAAGAGCTAAGTGGTGATTATTTGTTTAGATGAAGCATGTCCTGTCCAGGTAATCACAATGACCCCTCCTCATTATTCTACAGCCAAATTACTCATTTACAGTACCTATTCACTATGGGCCTTCAATTTGTCCGAATCCATATGTACAAGGTTATTCTTTCCGGTTCTGATTCTTTCCATTCACTTAACAAATATTTACTAAGCACTACTAGGTTTTTAAACATCTTAAGATGGTTAGTTAATTCATCTATTATCAAATGCTATTCAATCTGAAACAGACCATGTGTATCTTACGCATTTAACAGCATGTGTCACCAATGTTTTTCTAACAAATATGCATTATAGCCTCACTAATTTTTAATATATCATGATGATTAAGAGTTGGCTTATTATTCAAACCTCCTCAGGATACTAATTTAACAAAATAAATATGAAACACTTAAGAACATACTAGAATGTTACAATTTCAAAAGTTTCCTACCAATTTACAAATTTTGCAAATTCATGCTGTATGCCACTATAGGATCTACAATATCTTTTATTGTTAGGAAATTTAGGTGACTTTAATAAATTAGCATATAACTTCCTTAATGGGTGATAAAACTTTTAGGAAAAATTTGAAAAAAAAAAATAATTGATCTCCACAATTATATCTTTTCCAGGGAAAAAGTACAATAATGCAGTAAAACACAAGCTCCACAAAGCAGAAATGTTTCAATATAATTTTTTTTTCAAAGGAGAATATGATAATTATAGAACTAAATTTCTTACACATGGGAGCTCTGTTAAAGCATGCCAGTTTATTAACTTACTAAGGGTCTGAGGCGTTTGTTTATTTGTTTATTGAGCCAGACAGGAGGCTCAATCTCACAACTCTGAGATCATGACCTGAGCCAAAATTGAGTTGGATGCTTAACCAACTGAGCCACCCAGGTGGCCCTGAAATCTGTGTTTAATAGTGATAACAAAAACAGTGGGAAAGGGTGCTTACCTGCTCTTTTCAATTCTCCTTACCTTGCTTTTAGGTTTCACTTCACCACAAAGTTTCATAAGATCTGAAGATAGCGTGCTATACACAAATAAGTAATTAATCACAGATTAAAAGGGAAGTTATTATAGAAAACTGTATGTCTTCTATGTTTATAACTATAGAAAAGACCTTATATATTTATGGGGAAGAAAAGACAACATTTAAAAACAAAATGAACTAATTAAAAAATAATTCATTTTTTTCCTTAAATATCTTGGTATTTTTATTTTAAAATTTGTGGTGGAAAAAAAAATTTGTGGTGGTTAAGTATGACTTAGTTTGGCTTCCATAATGTTGTTTCTCATGTTATTCACTTAGCCATAAAATTCAAATTAGTTGATGGTAATTTTTTGAAGGAGCAAGATAAAAGTAATTAAAATATTACAGAAACAAGTAAAATCTATTAAGTTTCTAAAGGCTCTCTTACCTTCCTTCTGATCCTGGGCTGTTTAAAGGTGCTTCTTCATCAGTACTATCCTCTACATTTTCTAAAAAAAAAAAAAAGTGTCCGAAAGCGAAGTATTACCCACATGTCAAAATTTGAAAGACTGCAATCCCTATGTCATAATTAATATCATCAGCCCAACATCTCAATATGGGCAGTTTGGTTTTAGTAACTGAATCCAAATAGAAATGTAGAAAAATATTTCTAAGAAACCCCTCTGATTATGTGTCCTAAAATGAGAAAAAGTATTCAAAGTAAGAAAATCACAAGTTCAGATCATAAAACACAGAAGAACAACATTCACAGGATGGAAATGAGATCATGTATCTATCAGAGTATGGATAATTTTATCTATTTTTCAGAGAATGTATTTATCCCGTGTCATTCAAATATATGAAAAAACAGAGTAAAGTACAAGACTAAAGTAGATGCTGCATGAGCTCCCTTTGATGTACTAAGCCAAATTAAAAAACTATGTAAGTATAAACATACTTGCTGTATTTTAATCAGTATGCCAACTTACTTAGGTATCTTCCTTTTTTGTTTTTGTTTCTAAGTAAAGAGTAAGAGTGTGTGCATGTGTAAAGGTATTTAGAAGTTACACATCAGCATGCAGCTCACTCACAGGTACATAAAAGACAAAAACAATAGATTTGCATGCAACGGTTTTATAAATAAATACAAGTAAATTACCACTATTTCAGAATAACTGTAACAGAGGAGTAAAAAAAGAGGAGGAAAAACAAACAAGTAAACTAGTAGGAAGTCTGTAAATCAAACAGCCACCAAAAGTAAATTATTTAAAATGTCAGTGAGCCCCTAACATAGGGCAGGTTTTTAAAACATACACATGTTATTATAAAACGAATCCACAAAAGTAAAGACAGTATAAATGACATCTATTAATGAAAAATATTTATGATTCATTCCCTTTTAACTTTTTATTTTATACATGTGGATCGCAAACAACTAATTCCTTTCTCTGATGCTCTCTTTCTTCGCAGCAAAGGGAGCCTACCTAGGACCCACACAAGGGAATTTATTTTCTGAAGTGAAGAAAACGATGGTCTTGAAGGCAATGTGTATCTCAAAGCCCACCACTAGAGGGAGGCTCGACGACTTGTTCGAGGACAGGATAACTGAGGGCTAAGGTGACTTGACAATACTGAACATGAGATTATAGAGAAATGAGAAACTAGTCTTTATTTTCACATATATAAAAATGGGCTAAGAATGGCTAGTATTTTTCTTGTAGAGACCAGTTAGTATGAAACCAGTTAGTATGTTAAACGTCATGTAAGTGCTTAGTAAAAACTCCTGCTAATACATGTATACATAATTAGGAATTATGGTTTGACATAACCAACCTGGCAAAAGGATAGAAGCCCCCACCCAGAAAGTCATCAAATCAGACTCCTCTCCAGGATTGAGCTTAGTTTGAGCACCACAGTCACTACTATACTGTTAACTCTGAGAATACACATCTAGCCCACTACCAGCTTCCTTTTTTATCACAGAATTAAAGCTAAAGGCAGAGACTTGCAACTCCTGAATACCTTAAAGTCCATTTTTATTTAGTGTAAAGTTGTACAGTCTTACTTCACTGGAAGTTAACCAGGTATTTTTAAGTCTTTAAGTTATTTTTTTTAATCATTAAAATAAAGTGTATACAAAAGAGTTAACATAGAAGCCCAAAGACCACTATCCTTAAAAAGGCCTGCTTGCAAAGTGGGACTTTGTCTGGCATCTGGAAATTTGATTCTCAGAGCGTTCCCTGTCATTAGTTAACTTATGAAGGTACTGTACCTAGAATGGTTGTGCCTAGACCATAGAATAACATGGTCTATGCTAAGCTTCTGCTTTCCTTCTGGAGTCTTGAATCCTGGTACATACTATGTAGATGGCACCTACGTGACCAGTCCCCAGGAAAAGGGGTCTAAGCTTCCTCAGGTTCTAAGTGTCTAATGAACTTGCCTGGGCATAAACGTTATACACATGCTGCTGCATTTTCCTTCCAGAGGGAAAGGATCATTCTATCTCCCACAGAAGGGAGAGAGCATAAGGAAAACCGGACATGGATTCCTCCAGACTACATCTGTGGGGTTTTTTTACCCTTGTGATCCAGCTGTGCATTCTTCCTACACTGCTCTCATGAACTCTTGCTATGAATACAATCATATGCTGAGCCCCATAGCAAGTCTCCAAAGATAGGTATGATCTTAGGGACCCTAACATAGGGAAAAAGAAGAGGATAATAAAGATTATCTTCAAGGGTTACAAAAAGCACACACGTTAGCAAGGCCCACCTTCTAGCCTTATGTTCCATCGTTCTATGCCATGTGCTTGTTGCTGAGGGCACCAACCATGCACACAACATTGTGGCTAAGTCTCTGTGTTTTAATTTGGTCATTGCCTGGAGTGACTCTTCTGTTCCCTTTCCACCTTGTCTTTTGCCTAGCTAACTCTTTTTCTTCTTTTGTGTTCCAGCTCAAATGTCACCTCCTCCAAAAAGCTTTTATCAACCCTCCATTCTTGTTGGGTGGCATCACTCAGTGTTCCTATAACTCCCTGTATACATTTCAATCACTGCCCTCACAGAATGTATCATACTCTGTTCACAGTCTCTCACCCTCAGCAAGGCATCAAGTCAATGAGGGAAAGATGTTAGGTCTTATTTGAGTCCTAGCACTCATCCCAACGCTTGAGGTAAAATAGGAGTTAAGTACAGTTCTCTAGCTTCTGCAGATCTAACTTCCATTTTGTTTCTCCTTCCATGTTTTTCCTCCAAGCACCTCTGGGCTAGATTATGGCCCCCATCTCTAGTGCATATTTCAGCCATAGAGACACAGGCTAGCTCAGCTGAATGGGTTTCCACTCTGCTTCTGACCCTTTTTCAGCCGTAGATAAATGAAAGTTGTTTGAAGGTTGTGAAAAAGTAGCACTACCCATCAAATTAGCAGTTTAATATCTTTTGCACAAAAGGATATCAAGAAGGACATTTGTACTTTCTACCAAGTTAAAAGAGACAGTAGACTTAAATAAGAATTCACTTATTACTATAGGTTGGGCCACAAAGAAAAAAAAAAAAAACAAGGAGCAGGAGAGGGAGGAGAGAGAAGCAGAAGAGAAGAAACATGCCTGAAAACACATGGAATGTTAAAAAAATTCTAGTTATACTCCAGGAACTTGGGCAGTCTTGGTCAGGATATAACCAATCCTACTTTTTCTACCTGTACTTGTTATAGCATGAGTAGATTAAAAGTAGTGGCCTTTCCACACATATACTATACAATTGATCTCAAGGAAATACTATGTTGAGATTAGCATGTGGTATAAACATCCAAAAAAATCAAATAGCTCATTTATTTTATTTGTGTAACATCTTATTTAAAACTAATTCAGATGTATAGATTATATTTATTCTAATGACACATACAGGTAAGTACATTTACTCTTTCAGTTATAGTCCTTTCCTTTACTTAAAAGCATTTTTTTTTAAGATTTTATTTATTCATTCATAAGAGAGAGAGAGAGAGAGAGAGAGAGAGAGAGAGAGAAAGGTAGAGACACAAGCAGAGGGAGAAGCAGGCTCCACTAGGGAGCCTGACATGGGACTCAATCCCGGGACTCCAGGATCATGCCCTGGGCTGAAGGCAGGCGCTAAACCACTGAGCCACGCAGGGATCCCCCACTCATCAGCATTTAAAAAACTTTTGGCAGCTGTGTACTTAGAATCAGATAAGATTTTGAAATAATTTTAATTAAATAAAAACCGCTCCAAAATAATAATTTAGAAAAATCTCAAGTAATAAAATTGCCCTGATACTCCTGGTCCTTCATGTGTATAATCACTAAGAGGAGCAGAGATATTATTAATGGGTGGGTATAATTCATGTAAATGTTACAGTGGCAAGAGAAAAAGGTTGAAAATTTCAATACTTGGTGATCTCTAAAGCCCATTCTAATCTAAAAATATTATAATTATAAATACTGTTCCAGTCTATTCATATAAAATATCTGAAGAATTTTATTTAATTTATAAAGTTAAAATATATGTTTTGAATTTTATAAAAATTAAGAATAGCCAAGAATCTAGCAAATATATACTGAAGGCAAATATATACCCAAGATATATGCTAAGGAAAGTTAATTATGAGGTTAAAACAATAGATGCAAGTTAACAGATATATTTAAAAACTAAAAAGAAATGTATACTCCATTTTTTTCCTACAAGAAAGAGAAAGAAGGGCTTATGAAACTGGAGCCACAGCTGGAGGTCAAAAAATAAAAGAGAAAATTAACTAAAGCCTACTTCTTTAAATATCTAATAGTTTTTAAATAGGAAGGACAAAAGACTTAGTATGTTTGTGGTCATGGATATATTTCAAAAAAGATCATGCAAAAACCAGTTGGCTGCCAATAAAAACTTTAAACATAAAATGTACCACAATTAGTGTACATGAACAATTAGTAATTCATGCAGCTGTAGGGTACACAGAAAGCTAAACATACTTACCTAAAGGTACGCTATCTAGATCTGTGTAAATAACAGCAAAAAGGAAACAAAAAGCAATACTCCAATCAAAACAGATCCAATGTTAAGAACTCCCACATAAAACAAGATTATGTACCATTTATAAGATACATAGAATAGATGCCATAGAAAACATTTATTATTTTTCAAGGCAGTTAGATATGCAGAGTAAAGTAATGAAACTTGGTTAATATTTTAAATAACCAATTCAGAAACTTAGTTGATCCACAAAAACTAATTGCTTAATAAGGTTAAATAAGCCTTTTTAAGTTGCTAATCATTTGTTGGAATGACAATAATTACATCCCCCAAATTTATACATGCAAATTAAAGAAAGAATAATTATTACATAAGTAAATACAGCATCTATTCAGTCAAGCAATAGGGGAAAGAGATATAGTATAGCATTCTCAAAGAGCAAAGCTACCATGCAATTCATTTAACTGAGATTTAGTCCAAATTACCTTGTAAAGCATGGCCTAGTAAAGCATCTAGCTCAGGATTTAATTCTGCTTTCTCTTTCAACATATGGAATAGAAGCTGGTTTTGTGTAGCACTGGTTATTTCAGTTTGTTTAAGCCGACCTTCCAGTACTTTAATTTGAGCCTCTTTCTGAGCAGCCTGAAGACCCTGTAATGACACCAAAACAGAAGACCCTGTAATGACACCAAAACATAATACTAATAATAATAACAATAACAATTGTCTTAGATCATACAAAACAGATTCTATTACATAAAGATCTGTATCAAAACGCAAATGTATATGACATATGGAATTTAGCATCAGATAAGACCTTGATTAATTGAAGCTCCTCCACTTACTAGTCTGGTGACTTTGAGCATATTACCTTTATCTTCTTGATTCAGTTTCCTTGTATGCAAAACGATATGAATAACACCTACTTCCTAGCACATTGTAAAGAGTAAGTGGGAGAACATGAAATAAAGGGTCTAGCACAGTCCCAAAGTGGTAAAAAAAAAAAAAAGGTGAGTCAGAAATCATTACCACCTTTAACATTTAGGTGTAAGTTTTATATAGTTGACAGGTTAATGCATTTACAAAGAGGAGAGAAGTGATACTGTATTTTTTCCTTTCCAATTCTTTTTGAGTTTTAAAGAATCAATATTAAACCAAAGCTATGATATCAAATTTGTCTAACCCCAAGAGGTTTTTCTTTTCATTTTCCTTTGTTAAAGCAAAAGATGCATTATTTCTTAAGTTGTTTATCTGTTCTAATACACAAGTACAATGGATGACAAACTAACAGAATTGAGCTAAATAATGCTTATTAACTCTAAAGAAAGATAAAAGAATGCATTTCAATTTATAAAAAAGTCTTACTTATTACAAAAGAAAGGGTCACTGGAGAAAGATAAACAAAATGAACTAATCAAAATAGGTTTTCAATAACAGTATAGTTTAATCATACCTTATTGATACCCATTGACAAGAAGTGATCTAGCAGGTATCGGGCTTCTGTAAGTGTGCAAGCATTAATGACTGCAGTAACATCCAATGTTTCTCCTTCTTCCTACATCAAAACAACATATGATGAACATTACTTTGAGCCAAATGGGTTCAGAAGCAAAAGCCTATTATTTCATTATTTATTTGGTAGCACTGGGTTAGTTTTATTAACTAAACATATTGTTTCTTGAAAATGTAAAATAAGATCTCTACTCCAGGAAACATCTGGGCTCTTTGAAAAGAAAATACATACTTGAGCAGTTAAGAATTCACGGTGGGTTAATAAATTGTATACATTTTTAGACATTTTTTATTTTAAATAATATCGCAAATCAAGTGATCTGGAGAGCAGGCAGGGAGTGATATCCATGTAAAACCTAAGAATCCGATTAAACCAATAAAAATTGATATAATTGATCCAAAAATTCAACTGACCTAAAAATTCAAAGTGCTTTTAATGATAAATATGAAAATATCTTCCTTAAGCCATTAACTATTTTTTTACACATACAAACCTTTGCTTCTTCCATCTGCATGATGTTGGCTTGACAATCAGAAATACTGTCATTGATGTAATCTATATTAGCAGTTAATGATTCCATCTCCTCATTGATGTTAATCACATTTTTATCTCCTTCTTCACTCTCCTTGACTATCTTTTCTCGTCTTTTTGAAAGTTTCTCTCGTCTTTTTGTGAGTTCTTCCCGTTGCTATTGAGAAAACAGTTGGATTTATTTATTTATTTATTTATTTATTTATTTATTTATTTATTTATTTACGATAGTCACAGAGAGAGAGAGGCAGAGACACAGGCAGAGGGAGAAGCAGGCTCCATGCACCGGGAGCCCGATGTGGGATTCGATCCCGGGTCTCCAGGATCGCGCCCTGGGCCAAAGGCAGGCGCCAAACCGCTGCGTCACCCAGGGATCCCCAAACAGATTGGATTTTAAGAAATATTATTCATCCAGAACCTTAAGAACTTTATGCTAAGTGAAATAAGTGAGTCACAGAAGTACAAATATTGCAAGATTCCATTTATGTGAGGTATCTAAAATAGTCAAATTCATAGATGTACTAAGTAAAGTGGTGGTTGCCAGGGACTGGGGGGAGGGACAATGAGGGGCTGCTGTTCAATGGGTATGAAGTTTCAGCTACACAAGATGAACACATTCTAGAAGTCTGCTGTACAACACTGTGCCTACAGTTAACAACACTGTGCTGTACACTTAAAAATGTGTTAAGAGGGTCAATCCCACACTGTCTGTTCCTACCACAATTAAAACAAAGCACAACAAAAAAATGAAATGATGTTTTATCTATTCAATGACACACAATGTAATCAAAACTCACAAAAAAAAGGAAAAAAATTGTTAAGTATTAATTCACCCAGAGTTCAAATTCAGAAAACTAAAATTAAAAGCCAGAGAGGAAGAGCATATCTACATTCTATTTTCCACACCTTGAGGAGTCTATTCATATCCGCCTCCATATTGGAAATAGTCATTTTCTGCATGATGATGTCTGTGACTCTGCGCTCAAGAAGCTGCCACTTCATGCGAGCTGTCTTAGAAGTAAATACTCGGCCAGTCAATCCTTTCCTCTGATATTTTTTTCTATAATCATATAAAAGCAGTAAAAACAGACCAGCATAATTACTCATATGCTTATTTGATTATACACTGCCAAATAACGAGCTGTTTTTCGTTGAAGTCCAACGTTTAGTAATAGTGCCACAAAGATTATGTCAGAAGGAATAGAAGAATTGTACTGACCTGGTTCCATTTGTTGTGGGCGTTGGTAAGGCCTGGACTCTTGCCACAGGAATTCTCATTTTCTGCTGGGCTCCTGCCCTTGATACATCTGCTTCTACAGCAGCTGCAGTGGAACCCATGTCCTGAACAGGGGTATCAGATGAGCTCAGCTTTCGAGTGACTTTCCCAGCCACTCTATCTGACATGGGCCTCACTTGCCTACGAAGAGCTGTAACCTGAAAGAGCAAGAGAAACTGACTCATTCTCTTAGTTTACAGAAACAGATCATTTACCTCAAAGCCAGACATTTCCTCCAAATCATTAACTTGCCTCTTCAGTTTTGCGACGAAGAACCACTTCTTGGTTTCTTTTTTGGGCCTCCAGAAGTCTAAGTTGATGCTATAAAACAACAATGAGTAAGTTGAAACAGTAAACTAAAAGATACAATGCTTTCTACTCCTGCATTAACATATTCCACCATCCCATTGGGAACTAATAGTTCTTAGCAGAATCTGAGCTAACAACAACTTTGCATCCATTACTACAGATGAGGATATTTTATTCCAATAAACAAAAATGCATACTGATACATTTTCTAAAAAATGAAGTTATCTCTGTGACATACTTTTATTTAAGAAATGCTATATAGGGATCCCTGGGTGGCTCAGTGGTTGAGCATCTGCCTTTGGCTCAGGTCGTGATCCCGGAGTCCTGGGATTGAGTCCTAAAACAGGTTCCCCACAGGGAACCTGCTTCTCCCTCTGCCTATGTCTCTGCCTCTCTCTCTGTGTCTATCATGAATAAATAAATAAATTCTTAAAAAAAAAAAATCAAAACAAATGCTATATAATGCTTACTATACACAAGTGCTTTTCTAAATGCTTTATAAATATATCATTTTATTTTTGGTAGACATTTTGTTTTGCTAGCTGAGGCATGAACAGGAAGAAACACAGCTTAGAATATTTTCAAGAAAGTCACTTTACAATATATACAGTAATTATTAACTGTTGTAAATATAGGGAAAACATCTATTAATTGTATTAACACTTTATAATAACTTCAAAAATATTATGTTGGGTAAAGTAAATGAACAATAAAACAGTCAGTATTGCCTACCAATTTGCTTCTAGGTACTTTATATGATAAGGAAAATTAATTATAAATTCCTTTAAGCCATTTTACATAAGACTATAATTGAGAAAGAATTTTGGACTGAAAAAGAACAGAGATCCTAGTTCTACTTCTGTCATTTATTTAACTCTGTGATCTTGGGCAAAGCTTAGGAATTGGGCTTAATCAAAAATATCTCTTCTGAGACTTAAATTCTGAGATATACCAAATAACCCTTTATATTTTGTATCACTAATTTAAATAGATCATTCATCTCATGTTTATGTATATTCCTATGTCATCAGATCAGAATTCTGGTAGAAAGAGACCATCTTATCACTGTCATAATTCATTGCCTACAACAATGACGGACATAGAGGCAAAGTCAACAAATCTTTTTAAATGAATAAACTACCAAAAATTAAAATTAATACGCAGTTTGAAACTTGTTACTACTACATTAAGTTTTCTTATTCTAAGTCAAATGTCAAGTTCATTTATATTCGTTGTATGGTGTAATACGAATATACAAAGGGTTCAAAGATGAATATGACAAGAAACAAGTTAGAAATATGTACACAAAGCAGTAAGTAAAAGCGCCAAGGAGTCTGAATGTTATCTTTGAATGTAATTAGCCAGCCTTACATCTTTATAATAGAATAATATATCATATATGATCCTATGTTGTGGAATAAGATTAAAAAGTTCCATCCCAGGAGTGAGTTTTTCAATATTGGCCTCTATAATATCTCAAATGAATTAGTTATAAAGAAATAAGTAGTGTACACTGTAAGACAATCATTCCTACACCCAAAAGTTTGAATTAAAAACAAAATAAATATGATATTTGTCTTTCTCTGACTTATTTGACTTAGCTTAATACTCTCTAGCTCCATCATATCATGGCAAATGGCAAGATTTCATTCTTTCTTAAGGCTGAGTAATATGTAGAGTTTAAGAAACAAAATAAATGAGCAAAGAGTAAAAAAGAGAAAGACACACAAACCAGGAAACAGACTCTTAATGACAGAGGACAAAGTGTGTTACCAGAGGCAAGGCGGGTGAGGGGATGGGTGAAATAGGTGATGGGGATTAAGGAGGGCACTTATGATGAGCACCAAGTGTCAGGTGCAAATGGAAGTGTTGGGCAGCCCTGTGGCTCAGCAGTTTAGTGCCGTCTTTGGCCCAAAGTGTGATCCTGGAGACCTGGGATCAAGTCCCACATCGGACTCCCTGCATGGAGCCTGCTTCTCCCTCTGCCTGTGTCTCTGCCTCTGCCTCTCTCTCTCTCTCTCTCTCTCTCTCTCTCTGTGTGTGTCTCTCATGAATAAATAAATAAAATCTTAAAAAAAAAAAAAAAGGAAGTGTTGAATCACTATATTGTACACCTGAAACTAATATTACACTGTAGTTTAACTGCCTGAAATTCAAATAAAACTTCTACATAAATACATAAATAAATAGCCAAAAAATGGAAATAATCCAAATATCCGTCAATTAAGGAAACGATAAACAAAATGTGCTCTATCCATACAGTCATGAAAAGGAATAAACTACTAGTACATGCAATAACATAGATAAACCTTGAAAACATCATGCTAAATTTAAAAAGCCAGACAAAAAAGGCTATATATTGTATATTCCATTCCTATGGGACATCCACCATGGGCAAATCCATGGAGACAGAAAGGATACTAGGGTGGCTGCCAGGGGCCAGGGAAGGGGAAGAATAGGGAGTGACTGCTAATGGGTATGGAGTTTCCTTTTGAAGTGATAAAAAATATTCTGGAATAAGATAGTAGTGATTGTTGCACAATTCTGTGAATACACTAAAGGCTTGAATTGTACAGTTTAAAAGAATGAATTTTATGGTTTGTGAATATTTGCCAATTTTTGTAAATAGGAAAAAAAGATAGCCTTAATACAGCAGTCATCTCATGAAAATATCTACTTTTCTCATTACTAGCATCTATCTCCTTAAATTTTCTCTTTACTTCCCAAAGTAGATGTCTACTTTCTAAAATATGATGTTTGCTCACATTTTCTACAAGGAGGATTTAGAACAAGTTGAACAAGAAAAAAGAACTGAGGCTAAAACCTAATCAACAGTGGGGAAAAGACTATTTTGGCCTCTTCTTCTGAGGAAAAACAAGATCATAATGAAATAACCATACTGCCAAAAATTTGGAAAGAAGAAAAAATAAATCGACTATAACCTAAAACCCTAACACAATTATGGTTAGGATGTTGGTATATATTCTTAAAATTTTTTCCCTCATTTTAATCAAGTGTGCATATATGAAATGCTACTTCATGGGGTACCTGGGTGACTCAGTCAGTTAAGTGTCTGATGTGTTAAGTGCCTTCGGCTCAGGTCATGATGCCAGGGTCCTGAGATGGAGCTCCAACTAGGGCTCCCTGCTCAGCAGGGAGTCTGCTTCTCCCTTTCCCTCTGCCCCACCCCCTTACTCATGCTCTCTCTCTCTTAAATAAATAAAATTTTAAAAATGCTACTTTACACAATGCTAAATCACAGTCATTTTTCATTTTACCATGCAGTTTCCAAATCCTAATAATCTTCAATGGATGAATAAAAACCTGTTAAATGAAATGGACTATAATTTATTTAATCATTCCCCTTTACTGTCTTGGTTGTTTTTATACTTTTCACTATTATAAATAACCTTAAAGATTTTAACACAAAACAATTTTTCTGATTTTACATTATTTTCTTAGTCTGAGTTCATGGAAGAAGTAGAATTCTTAAGTGAAAGAATATGAAAACTTTTATACCTCTTGGTAAGCCTTCTCTAGTGAAAGTGAGTTATTATTCCAGGAACATTGCTAAGAATCTTTAGTGGTGAAACTGTCAGGAACCATTCTAAAATTGCTATCTTAAAAAAAATAAATAAAAATAAAAATAAAATAAAATAAAATAAAATAAAATAAAATAAAATAAAATAAAATAAAATAAATAAAATTGCTATCTTACAATACTGTAAGTAGTTCCCTGATCTCCCTAGAGATAATCAATTATTCTTTGTCGTTTTCTAGCATCTCATCATCTAGGAAATAAGCCTCTCATAAAATTTATAATAATATATAGTGTTTTTCATAAGCTTGTCTGTTGACAATATAATCCATATATTATAATAAATGCCACATTTAAAATTAATGCTTACATATTGTCCTTAAGCTACACTTAATAGTTATGAGAAAATTTTCTTCCATTTACTAAACAAACTTGTTCAATGTAAAATATTTGTATATAACTGAAAGGTAAAGTCCTACTCACATCTCTTTTACGTTGATCTTTTTTCAATTGAGCAATCTCTCTGTTTCTCCTAGACTCTGTCAATCTGGCTTTTTCTTGTTCTTCTTTCATTTGTTTCATTAGTCGAACCTAAAAAATCAAGTAATACATCTGTTGGAGTTTTCCTATCACAACGTTCCTTAAATTAATCACATGTATGGAAGTAAGCAGTTAGAATTTAACACAGAAATGATGGAGTATTGCTGCACATTTTAAATGGTCAGTTCTTATTTTGTGGGATTAATACATTTCTATTTCTATACTTTTCTAATATGTTTCTCTCAAACTGCTTAGTGTTCTATGCTTTTTATACTCAGTGTTCAGTTATTCTAGAACTTGAATGAATTTTTGGTATTTAAATTATTACCAGTAGCTGTGTGACCTTGAATAAATTACTTAACCTCTCTAGGTTTTCATTTCTCATATATAAAATAGATATAACAGCTCTATGGCATTGGATTATTATGAGAATTTATTGAGTAATACCCGTAGAGTGCTTATAATAATGGCTGGTATATAGTAAGCACCTAATAATTTTAGCTATTGCTGTCATCAGTAAAAGATACAACATTGTAATCTAAAACTTCCTAAATCATTTTCACATCTGCTACTTTAAGGAAACAACATTGACTGTGCCAAATGTTAATATTAATCCCAGGCAGCTCAGCGGTTTAGCGCCACCTTCAGCTTGGGGTGTGATCCTGGAGACCTGGGATCGAGTCCCATGTCAGGCTCCCTGCATGGAGCCTGCTTCTCCGTCTGCCTGTGTCTCTGCCTCTCTCTCTGTCTCTCTCTCTCTGTCTGTCATGAATAAATAAATAAAATCTTTAGAAAAAAAAAGGATAATTAATCCCACAACAAAAACACAGAAGAGATCAGGATTCACATGCTCTCTTTTGTCAAGAGAAGACAGTTTGTATCTTTCTATGCATGGGAATGATAAACACTAAATTCAAGACAGTTGCTACCTCTTGGGAAAAGGGGAATATGATCAGAAGGGGATATATAGGAGGTTTTGTGTACACTATAATTTTTAATACCTAAAATAGATAGTGGATATAGTATTCGTTATGCAACTACGAATAATTTCTTGCATGTTCAAAACATTTTATGTGTTTCAGGAGGAGAGCTATATCCATCAGTCAAAGAGGCCCTGTTTTTGACCACATAATTTTCAGCTACTCTGAAGAAACGCTTTGATAATGCATGAGTACAGGAAACAATTTCTAATTGCCAAAAGGAAGTACATCATTTTAAGAATGCATAGTGAATATGGAAAGAACATTTTATGGAATTGGACTTTTATTGAATATGGAAAGAACTACATTAATTTGTCCCAAATGACACAAATATCCTCAACATCGGACTTTAATGGAAAATATAATCCATACCTTTGTTTTTTTCATTTCCATCACATCCTGTTGCAATTTCTTCAATTGCTTTTCATATTGAGACTGGTTTTTGAGCAACCTTGCATGCTCTTTTTGAGCTGTCTGAAGTCTTTGCAGTTCTTTATTCATGGCTTGGAGTTTCTTTTCATATTCAGACCTAACTTTTTTTGCCTTTTCTTCTGAGTAAGATTCCACTGAACCTAAATGATCAAAGGATATCTGTATTTATTTCTGTGAGATACAGATCTTCATTTCACAGATTTACAACTCACGAGCTCAGAGAAAAACTACCTCCCCAAAAGAAACCTCAGGAGGCCAGGGTATCTGAATCACTCTCTCCTTGATTACATTCTCTTTTATTATCTACTCTCAGCTTGTTCAACAATTATTTAAGTTTTTTTTTTTTGTTTTAAAAATGCCCCCCCCCAAAAAAAATGTTCTCAGCATAAATCAAGACAGTAAAACAAAATTAGCCACAATTTTGGATGAAATAATTAAATAGGCTTGGTAGGTACCCAGAATGAAAAAATAAGGAATATTTAACATAATGAGACAAACTCACATTTAATGTGGCTTCTAATGTAATTTCTTTTTCCTAAAGGCAGAAATGATAAAAATCCATTCTGGCAATTTAGTTGGAACTTTAATTAGAATTAAATGTAATTCTTACCTAAGTTCTGGAGCACCTGGTCTCTCTCAAGCTGAGTGTCCCGAATTTTATGTTGCAGCATCATTAGCTTCTCTTCATACTGCTTTTTCAGTGTCTGCAGTCTTTTCTGGCTGTTTTCTAGTTCATCAATCAGCTTCTGCTTGATTGCAATTTCACAGGTAATGTTTGCTAAGTCTGCTTGATAATTGGCTATTTATAAAGGAAAAAAATAAACATACTGCAATAGGCCACAATATCAAAATTCTAGCTTTCAAGTAAGATCATGAAAACCATCATCTATATCCAGGTATTCACTTAGCAGCTATAAGGAAAATGTCCTGGGTAAACCAAAAACTAAAATGAAGTGAACAAGATAAAGAGGTGTCACTGTTGATCAGTGACAACAGATACTACTTGTGCTTAGTAAGAATTGAAATCACACAATGACTACATCCAGTAAGAGCAAAAACATGAGGCTGGGAGGGGATGCACAGGTCAGCAGCTATAAAAGCTGCCTTCATCAAGAATGAAATAGAGAATGTTTTCTGCCATATTTTAAATAAATCCCCCAATTGAATTTTTGTCCTTGTACTAAATAGCAAGTACCTTTTTCATCTGATTCTGAATCTGATTCATCAGAGCTTTCACCCCCTTCAATGTCATCTTCTTCTTCCTCTTCCTCCTCCTCTTCTTCCTCATGATCACTCACTTCTTGACTTTCTTCCTAAAATGTGATTTGTGACTATTAATAGTACAATATGAGCAAAACAAACAGATTACCTCATTAAGAGAGATTGCTAGAGTATAAAATACAGAAGTACACAAATTTCACTTTTCATCAGTTCAAAAACCATTCCACAATTTTAGGGTTATTATATAACTTTTTCTTAAATAAAATAGTACTTTATCTCTCCTAATATTCTACTTCCTCCCTACCCCCCCACCAATGCTTTCTTGTTGGATGAGATAGAGAGTTGCCAGTATTTTATAGCTCATGTTTCTGAAGAAGTCCTCAAGAAAATAGTTTAAAATGGATGCATAATAACCATTTCTCTTTTCAACATAGTATAGTTACCATAAACAAGCTAAATGCAGGCATTGAAATATACAAGTTCATTCTTTCAACTTACCACTTCTAATTCATTGTTTTCTCTTTCTGTAATACCCTTTTCTTCTTTCTTCTCTTGGTCAGTGTCTGTATTATCCTCTTTACTGGCCACACTTTAAAAAAAAAGGAACAAAAGGGTACAATATTAAAATAGAGATGAAAATTGTTCACTTTTATCTCCCAGATTTTAAAAATCATCATTTGTTTGTGAAAACTAGAAGGGTTTATCATTTGACTGAGCAAAGTTATGTCTGAGGCTTCAGGGGAAAACAGAAATTGCCATTCAAATAATGGTGATTTAAATCACTGGAGAAAAGCTTATTTTCTAGAAACACTGAGGAATAGATTATACCATAGGGCATGAGATCTGATGGGACAGCTAAGAATTAGTCACAGTAACAACTAATTAACTAGAACATAGGTGATTAAAATTAAAAGGAAATCAAAACAAATTATTTTTCTTTTCTCATCTAAACATAGGACTTTTCCCATCTAAATATAAAGAAACAGAAGCTAAATATTTCTTGATGTCCTAATACATTTAAGAGTAAATTTAAAGATCCAGAATAAATCTGCTCACAGATTTATTTGTAGTAAGTTTGTCTACCCTGGCTGCATCCATTCGAGTGGTTAGGTCTCCTCTGGTTAACAGCATAGGCTTTTGTCCTAGGCTATACCTATGGCACAGGACTCTTCTTAAAATGTTCTCAGAGAAATGGATCTTTGCACTTCAAAACTATCTGAAGTTCTCAGCCTCACCTTTGACTGAATAGGAAATTCCAGGATCTGCCACAAGACTGGCCATACAAACAGAAGCCTCCTCTTGGGTCATCTGGTACTAACAGCTCTAACTACATACTGATGTCAGGTAATGGTTATAACTAAACTAATTAACCCCTGGTGGCCCTGACAAAAAACAGTGCACACTACAGTGAGCAAAGTTTTTCAGATTTAATTCACTACACTCTTAGGTCTTAGCATCCTTGATCAATTATGTACAGAAGTCGCACATCTGTTCACTTGACTCATACATTTAATCAAGCTAAATAATATTAAGTGAACTTTAAATAAATCTATATGTGAAAGATTTCTTCTTGTGCTACTGTAACATTTTGAAATCATCAAGAATAAAAAAAATACTCGAAAAGGCAATATTCTCTAAATAAAATTCCCCTAGAAAGAGCTTAAAATCTTTATCAAAATAACTTTATAACACTTATCATTTCTTTCAGATATACTGCTACACTAAAAACTGCCCTAATACCTGGACTTGTTTCTAGCTTCTAAAGCCAAAAATTTAATCTTATTTAAGCTTTTTATTATTAAATAGTAACCCTAAGTTTCAATTCTCACAGTTGCTTTTGTACTCAGAACAAGGAAAACACTTTTCCTTTTAAGTACTTTTCAGAGTTCTTAATTTAGATTTATTTATATGATTATTTCTTTAATTTCTGTCTTCCTTAGTAACCTCTAAGCCTTTTGAGGGCAGGGTTCATGATCGTTTGACTCAGCATTATGTCCCTAGTACCCAGGGGATGTACATAATAAATGTGCAGTAAGTGTTTATTAAATATATCAATCTCTATGACTGTGCATGAGCACCTGTTTGTCACCTCTATGTGTCTTATGCACTAATTATGTTGGAGTCTAATGTCTCCAGGCTGAAAGATGGAGGCTGAAAGATGCATAAAGATGCATGGAATACAGCATGTCTCTAGAGTGAGAAGGAACAACCAGTAGCAATATCAATAAAACAATCTTAACTGGAAAAAAACCCAAGTAAATTATAACAGGGTTCCATGAACACTGTTAAATCATTCTGTTAGAGAAAAATGTTGATTATACTGAATGCTTCTCTTAAATCACTTGTATTATACTAGGGCTATTGATTTTCCATCATTCAGTTCCAACCAAAACTCTGGAAACTCCCCTTCACCCATTATCCCATTCAAAGTGCAGTACCATGTACTCAGATATACTTGAGGTTTAGGACTAAGGTTAAGACTAGGATGGTGAATCTGTTTGGAAAGATATTTCCCATCAGCATTCCCCAGTCTCTCCCCTACACAGTCTTCCTTCCTCACCTGTAAATTGTTGCAGCACACAAATTTGTTATTATTGGTTGTATCATTATTTAAGCTCCATCCAAATTCTTTTTTACTCTGGTTTACAGCTAAATAACCACTTTATTCTAACCCTCCTACCTTCTCCACGTCACCTGTATCCAGCAAATGTTTATATATATCATTCATATATAAAGTTAACTCATATATAAGCTGTTCACGTCAATTCTGATGGCAGAAAGATCAGCAGTTGTAACTTTACATTATTAATTTACCTTTATAAATCATATAAGACTTAAACTTTTAAAATACAAGTTGATACTTTATAATTATTGTACCTTAATTCAAGTTTTCCTCAATAAAGTGAGACAAATTGATATCTAAAATAACTAAGCAACAATGAAAGATATTTAAGTTTGCAGGTTACAGAGAATCAGAATTTTGCAGTTGGAAGGAACACCAGTGATCATGGGGCTTAACCCCTTTGACATCTGAACCAATGTCAACAGTTTTGTTGACAAACTAAAAAAGAAACTCTGGCCAGGGAAGTCAATCCACTCAAGGGGCTAAAACCATGTGTCTTGACTCCAGGCCAGTATTCTAGAATCTTATGCTGAAAGTGCAGTCCATAGACCAGGAAGCATCAACATCACCCAGAAGCTAGTTAGATAAGCAAAATCTCAGTTCCACTTCAGTTTTATTGAATACGAATCTTCATTTTACTAAACTACTCAGGTGATTTGTGTGTGTATATATATATATATATTCTAGTTTGAAATGCCTCATCCTAGAACACGAAACTGCTCTGCTTTTGCTATTCCTTAAGGGATGATATAAAAACTGGAAACAAATTTTACACACTAAAGACACTTAAAAGACTTGAAAATTTTAATTTAAGGTGGAAGGTGTTTCCATATGCTACTTTAACTATGCATTTTATTTTGACCTTCTGAAATAGAAGAAATCTCACATTTTTAATGCCATAATTTAATTCTAATGATAAATATAATGTCCTAAATATATACTAATTAGGTGAATTCTAGTGCAACTTATAGACAATTAGAATTACATTCTCATTATAAAATACTTTAAATAAGTTATAGAATTATAGAATAAAATTATTGATACTGTAGAATATCATGATATGTGGAATATAAATTATTAAATAATTTTAAGAAAATATAATTTTTAAACTTTCGTATTTGAAATAAGATATTGCTGTAACTACTATTGCATAGTAAAAGGTCTCAAATGGCTTATTTTAAGTAAGAGATGAAATTTCTGGAGCGGTGCTTCTAAAATATTTAAATATTGTTTCTTAATCATTTTGATTATATATTCTGGAGGTTTATTTAGAAAAAATATGAAGAGAAGTTCTGATATGAAGTAAAATATTAATTGATCCTGGTGTAAACAACTATAATTCTGAGTGACTAAAATGCAAATTATTACATAGAGAGTACAGATATGTGCTTCTAAATTTTGCTTAAATTTCAAGTGAAAAAAAGAAAATATCCTGTTTCTGATGCTCACTTCAAATACAGTTTAAAAGCAACACTTATTTTTCTAATTCAACTTTAAAAATGCCTTGTAAATCTTATCTGTACTAAGACCACAGTCCCTGTTGCTTTGTTGTCATTTAATGTTGTTTTGCAAAACTATTACAAATATTTGTATATACAAATATAATATAATATTATAATATATATTATTACAAATATTACACCAAATAAGGAAGGGGAAAAACCCACCTATGACTTAGCATGCGCTGCAACAAAGTCTCAATTCCTACCCAATTAAAAATTCTCAGTCTGCTCACAAATTTTTGAAAGATATATTCTGAAAGCCATTGGTGGGTTTTTGGTCATGCTTAGCCTCAAAAAGGTAAGTCATCACATAATTGTGATAGTTTATCTGAAATCACATGAAATTGCCTGAATATTGATCCACGTAACTAGTGAGGGTTTTATTCTGAAAAAAAAATAGTTTCCAGAAATATATTTGGTGTATTTGTAATTTTATAAAATCACCATTAATTTTAGGAGCACCAAGCTAATCTAGTCTGAAACAATCTATAATTCTATAACACATTTCCTTGTGAATGGCAACTATTTAAATGACATTTTAATAAAAACCTGGGAAATATTCCAACCTTCTTTCTTCTCGATTGCTTTCCTCAAGTTTCTGTAGCCTTCAAAATCACGAGGCACAGTATTGGAAGGCCAAGCCAATGAAGGACAAACCAGACAGTAAAAAGCGAAAGTGATAAGAAGGTAAAAATGATACATGAGCTTGAAGACTTTAAAATAAATTTTAAAAGATATCATCAAAGGACAATACACAGTAAAAAGGCAATACATTTTGTATGAATAAAAAGTAGAAAAACAAGCAGTATTATATCTAAGAAGAGTATTAGACTATCAGTTGAAATTATTTAGCAGTAAAATGTAGAGTCTCAGTTTATATAACTTGATCAGTAGTAAGAGTGTGTGGATACCACTGCTTTTTAAAATCTGCAATGGATCCATTTTCTTAGCTTCCCCAAAAAAGCCTTTCAATGATATCCTCTTCCTTTTAAGCCTTCCCCAATTGACCTTTATATGGCATCATTTAAAGAACTTCAAAAAGTAATGCCTTTATACTATAATATGAAAATACCATTAATACTACATACTAGAATACTACTTTTAAAACTTGTTTTCTATTTTTAATATACTACATGTGAACATCACTAAATCTAAAAAAAATCTATTTCAAAATTATACATGAAATGGTATTACAGTCAAATGAGTATGGTTGTTATGATATCAGTGAAAAACTGTAATTTTATTAATTGAAAATAAAATCTCATAATATCACTGTACTAGTAATTAGAAACAATTAAAAGGATTAAGGCAAAAGTGGCAATAAAATGGGAAATGTAGTACCTTCCATTAGTAAGATTGTTTCAATCAGAAAAATAAAAGAAAAACTAAAAATATGTGCTTAAAGATTTTGAGATATAATTTAAACAATTTTCAACACACAGAATTGGGGATCTTTACTTAATGGAATGTACCTGAATACCAATATTTGTCATATAAACAAAAAGATAGATGTGCTAGGCTCTGATGAAGAATATAGCAACCTTGATATAGCATACTTCCAACCAGAATTCCAAAAATATTTTTCAGAATCATCAATATTTTTAAATGAAGAGATTGAGTCTTATGTATAAATTATTTCAAGCCAGTTCTTTTCATGTGCTTGCAGGTGATTTTTACTTGTTGGCCTGTGGTTATTTTTCATAATCAACTGCTACTATAAAAAGAGACTAGCAATCTTTCTGGGAAAAAATTCTAGAGTGATATTCACCAGGGATCAAAAGGTCCCATATAATGGCTAGGAAAAGGAAAATAAAGCCATCACCTAAGAAATCTAGGGGTTCCAAAGATTCAACCTGACACCACTAAACACAACTATAATGCAGTCTGATGAATTAGTAAAGTTTTTTTTATATATATAATGTAAGTCATTTAAAGCTAGATATCCAAAAACATGGGGATCAACACCTAATCTAGTCTTATACTAATGAAAATGAGCCTCAGTGGCTCAAAGGATATGGTTCCTCCCTGGCAAAGAGCCCAAATTTTCTATGCCCAATATGCAGAATTTTTATTTATCTTATACAAGAGAGCTCTATTAAAATGTATGAATGATATGAGCTAATAAGTAGATAAACATTAGATGCCTTCTCAATTATTCCTTTAAACAACATGGCAACAAGTAGTTTAAAAAGACAGTGGGGGGGGGGGCAGAAAAATGAACTAATAATCTGATACTTCTCCATAATTTAAAGTTGAGTTTTTATTCCATTTAGTTCCATTACATGGAGAAAGAATGTTTCTCCTATAAAGAGGAGAAGGAATGACAAATCTTGTCAACAATTTTAACATTTTTGTTACTGAAAAAGAGGTAATAGTCTCTTCAATTTTTTTTTTCACTTTACTTTGTTACACTCTCTTATTTTCTTATCTACAACTATGATTTTACAGCTCAACAGAAAATAAATCTTAAACCTATCACATATTAGCTAATTTTTGTAGCTTTGATAAAGACTTTGATGCAGAAAAAGGTGAAATTTCCATGTAAAACAGGACTTATGATGCCTTCCTTGAACATAAAAGCAGTTTCTGACATAAAAATGACCTGGTTGCTACTCTTCCTATCAACAATTACTTTGTCAGAGGTCCTGTGGCCACTACAACCAAAAATTAACAAATACAAAACAAAGTAAGTTAAAAGAAGTGGAGCTCCTAAACAATTTGTGGCTTTAGTGGGGAGGAAAGAAAGCAGCTATGAGAATAAGGACAGCTTAGGAAATCTGAACCCAAAACTAAAGCCCCAGATAGATCTTGGCAACTCTCAGCTACAAGAAGGTAAAAATCTTCATTACATAATGTAGTTCTTTTTTTCTTCATGAGGTTGCTATCCAAAATCTCAGTATTTGAATTAACACTTCCTCTTTAAAAATTACAAACATCCTTAGAAAGGCTTATTGGTTATAAGTTATAACGTGGATATATAGAGAGTGGATTTCGTTAGCCACAGATAGTTTTGCCCCCCAATTTGAATTTCAGGAGAGGAGAGAAGGAAGTAGATAATTTTTGAAATCAGGAATACTTTGGAGTAGAGTAGAATTACATGAGAACTGACCACAAGAGGAGGAATGGACCAAGACAGGCAGCATAAGGACACAGGTGGTCAGAAGATGGAATAAAAAGGATGGCTAAGGCAGACACTCACACTTTTTCCCTGAAGGTTGTAAATCCATGAAAGAAAAGAAAGTTTCTTTTCCCTTTTTTCCTTTCCCCCTTCCCTTCTGAATTGCTCTTACCATACTACAAAATGGGTAAAAATAGTTTTATATAAAGTCAGTTGAGAAAGCTGGACAATATGCATTTATAACATTTTCTAGAGAAAAATCAGTCCGAAATTCCAAAGAAAATTTTTTCCGAAGAATTTTTATTTTTTTTTCCAAAGAATTTTTAAATGAACTTACTGTGTATGTAAGGTTGAAGGAGAATCTCAATTTTACCATGCCCTCTCTGATGAATAAAATAAATAAATATGAGGGATATAAAAGAACTCAACCAGAATCCATATACTAAACAAGAGCTACGGCCTCCAAAGAGTTCCTATGGAAGATGAAACAAATTGCAAGTCTTCTAAATATTTCTAGAACTCTGCGTTTATTATTTGTTTCAACTGTAGCAAACCCTTTAGCTAAAATGACAGTTTACCTACATTTTTAAAATAGGAATTTACATTATATTAGCCTAAAAGTTATAAGGATCTACAGTAAAAAGCTAATAATGAAATGCTTTAATCAAGCTGAATAAAACAGTATTAGTATTCGTGTTTAAATCAAGGTTTGAATAGACTGTGTTAAGAAAAATTGTATTAAATTCTATAATTTATATATGGAATAATATAAACTCATAAGGCTTTCAAGCAGTTTATGGTACAGAAGAAAATTTTTTTCTAGGTTCACATTATATTATATAGGTTTCAGTTCTACGAGGACATAATATGGCATGTATGTGAACATGCTTTATGAAGCATTTTTTAAAGTATTACATATGATTATTCATTTTTAGGAAGTATTATTTTTTTTATTTTAAGTTATCATTTACTTTTTTCAAGATGAATAAGGTAATAACTGTAAATTTATCTCATCTAGTTTGGTTTTTTCCTCACCAATTTTTTTTTTAATTTCATATCACTTTTTGTTTAAAAAATTACTTTTTTTTTTTCACTCAGGTTCTTATGTGGAAATACAGTTGTTTGGTAAGGTCTTCTTATTAACATCTGCTATTATTTTTATCATAACAATTATTCTATCTATCATAATCACTGAAATAGTCCATTTTTCACTTTGAAATAACAGCCATTGGGATGCCTGGGTGGCTCAGTGGTTTAGCACCTTTCTTTGGCCCAAGGCGAGATCCTGGAGTCCCAGAATTGAGTCCCACATAGAGCTCCTTGCATGGAGCCCGCTTCTCTCTCTGCCTGTGTCTCTGCCTCTGTGTGTGTGTGTGTGTGTGTGTGTGTGTGTCTCATGAATAAATAAAATCTTAAAAAAAAAAAAGAAAGAAAAAACAGCTATTTAATTTTTTTACCTTAAAAGCACCAAGGACAAATCTTAATAATAAAATATTTTTCCTTTAGTACTATTTACTAATCAAAATGCTTACCTCCCTGCATTGTCACAAAAATAATCTTCATTAGAGGTATTAGTTTAGGGTGCCTATGATCACTATAAAAATGTCCAAAACAGGGCAGCCCAGGTGGCTCAGCGGTTTAGCACCTGCCTTCAGCCCAGGGCCTGATCCTAGAGATCAAGTCCCACGTCAGGCTCCCTGCATAGAGCTTGCTTCTCCCTCTGCCCGTGTCTCTGCCTCTCTCTCTCTCTCTCTCTCTCTCTCTCTCTCTGTGCCACTCATGAATAAATAAATAAAATCTTTAAAAAAAATGTCCAAAACAACCTAGGTTTCTACTGGGATCTCTATTTTTCATTATTCATACCAAATGAGTGATTATGGTAATATCTCTAAATTTAACTCAAAACTAAACAGCAGATTCAGTTCATGACCTTGAGAAATATATCCTTCCTTATACTTTGTGTTCATGAACAAAACCAAGATCTTTAAAAACAAGTCATACTATTTGATATTTTGACCAAATACAGAACTGAATTTTACAAAAATAGCCTTGTGCGAAAGTCTCATTTTCATTCAAGCAGTATGTTGGGTCACATAGAATTCTGTGATCATTGTTTTAGTTTTAACTACCCTACATAAAAGCTAATCATTATATATCTTACTGCTGCTATAATCGGTCATCCATGAAAAACACCTATTAAGACACTAGTATCTTAAGAATACAATTTCAGTTGCAATGCCTCCTAACCATAAATGTGTAACTCCTCGTTTTAATTATTCTAATTATTCCTTTTTAATTCAAGGACACACAGCAGAATTAACCTAAAAATTTTAAATCTCCAATTACTTTAGTCAACTGGATTATTCAAGGAAGAAATGCCTGGTTGCCTAAATAAATTTCTAAATAAACTGAGCAAAGCAGCAGGTAGACTAAATGTCAAAAATAATTCTACAAAGCAAGTCTCTTGTAACAAACTATTTGATAGCTGTGCCCTTTTTGAATATCTAGCCAAAAATGCTTAAAGTGAATTTGACTGGCATGTTCAAAATATATTTAGTAAGTAATATGACTGCACCACAGAATCAACATGTAGACATGTAAAGAATTTGTGAATATTTAACCACTCATACCTTACAAGTGGTCAAATTTTAATTTTCCTCTTCTTTGCACCCAGTTGATTTCAGAGAAAGATATCATCATCAGGATGCAAAGAAAAGAAAGCCTAGAACAATGGTGAAAAGCTGAGTAACTCCTTGTTGATTCAAAAGGCCTAAAGTAACATAAATAACTTTGACATAATCAAATTAGAAGCCCTGCAGAAAATACTGAAGAGACCAAATGATATTAAATGACAGTCTGATGGATTCATTTAGCCTTTAGTTAAACTAATCTAGACAGGAATCAGATTATATCCATGAGACTACTTAATTGCATTAGAAAATGGGAAAGAAATGAAAACAGTGAGTTGTAATGGTAGAGCAAGCTTTGCAGAAAAGATGAATGGAATGCAAAAGCAGCTATTTGAAAAACAATAAAATAATCTCTAAAAGTAATTTCACCTTGTCATAGTCTAAAATCAAATCTACTACTATATTATTATAATTAAACTTATTTTTCTTACATACAAGTATAGGTAAACCATGAAAAGTTTATCATTATAATTTTCAGCTAATTTAAATGACATTTCTCTTATTAATATACTCTGAGGCTATGTATACTCACTGTAACTACAAATTAGGATATACTGAAAAGTAAGAAAAACAGGGATTCATATAGTGATTTTATAACACTACCTTTTTTTCTTCTTCTTTTCTTTCCTTTTCAGCTTCTCTAAATCTTTCTTAGCTAGATCTATAATTTCAATGGTCTCTTTGTCTGAGGATAGTATAGTAGGAGAGAAAGCTGATGATCCACCGAAATATGGTGATCTTGCTGTGGCTCTTGTCAAGTTTTTTCGAAGGTTCTCATTCACTGCTTCACTTTCTAATAATTTCGCCCTAGTGAATAAAAATATATTTAAACAGGAAACATTTTTTATTGTAGTAAAAAATTCATAGCATACAATGTACCACCCTAAGCATTTTTAAATGTATAGCTCTGCAGCACAAAGTACATCCACACTGTTGTGAATCTTGGCCACCTTCCATCTCCAGAATTTTCTTATCTTCCCCAGCTGGAACTCTGTACCCATTAAACATTAACTCCTCATTTCCCTCTCCTCCCAGCCCCTAGCAACCACCATTATACTTTCTCTCTCTACAAATCTGACTACTTTAGGAATAAATAGGGAACATTTTAAATATATTGTGTTGTACACTAAAAAGTCATTCAAAATGTATTCCAATGTTGCTACAAAGTATAGTGGTTGTTGTTTTTTAAATAAACGTGCTCACAAACATTAACGTTTAGGATTTTTTTAATTCCCTGATTAAATAATTGTAAATTTGAAATCACATTTTTAGTGCTCAAAAGTACCAATGGTAATCAGATTAGTTGCACTCTGGCCAGTAGGCACTAGTGATCTTGCTTTGTAAACCCATCATTTAAATTTAAAATCTACAAGCACCATGGTCCCCTTTCTTTCAGTTCTCCATTCATCATGATATAATAGCATTTCCAAATCTTTGTAAGAATAGTCAAACTTGCCCCTAGCTGGCTGAAAGACATCTGGCTCCTAAACATGGCGTGGGAAAAGATGGTATCTCCAAGGAAACCTGAGTTTGATAATTGAAAAAATTCTTTTGTTTGCTCAAGCAGCCCTAATAATGACAGGAGAATAATGTATGCACTGTCAGTAATATGCAAAAAACATGGAATGACAAGATTCTAAAAGAGGGAACTCTTGAAACAAAAAGGGATTCAGAGTCCACTAGGCTAGTCTTTTATTTCTACTTGATTTTAACCATCAAGAACACAATTAACTACTTCAATAAACTAGATTTCCAAGGTCAGTTTGGCAGAAGGGTGATTGAGACAGGGCACTCAAGCACTAATCCAACGCAGGTGCCCCAATTTCAAAATTATTTTAAAGAAACTTCTGGGGGTGCCTGAGTGGCTCAGTCAGTTAAATGTCTGCTTTCTGCTCAGGTCATGATCCTGGGGTCCTGGGATGGAGCCCTGAGTAGAGAGCCTGCTTCTTCCTCTCACTCTGCCTCTCCCCTTCCTTGTGCTCTCTCACTCACTCTCTCTCTTTCAAATAAATAAATCCTTTTAAAAAATAAAAATAGGGATGCCTGAGTGGCTCAACAGTTGAGCGTCTGCCTTCACTCAGAGAGTGATCCCAGAGTTCTGGGAATGAATCCCACATCAGGCTCCCTACAGGGAACCTGCTTCTCCCTCTGCCTATGTCTCTGCCTTTCTCTGTGTGTCTCTAATGAATAAATAAAATATTTAAAAATAAAAAATAAGAAAGCAAACTCTGAATATAATGCTGTCATTTTGCTAATCAAGAGCATAAACTAAGTATAAAAACACAACTATAAAAACTCAAAGTCAAAATTCACATTTTTCTGTATTTTCAATATAGCCTGGGTACATAATAATGAATGTTAAGACTAAACAAAAATATAATAAGTTAGCTATTAATAATGACCTGTTTTGTATTGGTTCCCTTATATAATAATCAGACAAGTTCTTTTTTATTACCTGATTTAAGCTTGTATTTCATAGGGGTATATACAATGCTTTTTCAATGCTGGTGCTAATAAAAGCTGAAACCTTTAGGGATCAACTCCATAAAGCCTAAGATACATTAGCCTAAGTTGCTTTTTGGGTTTTTTTCCTAACAAGTCTCTCTTTCTCTTCCCACTCACCAACCAGCCCTGCTGCCTGCATTTCATTTAATAGAAGACCAAGCAGTAAGTCATGAGGGGAAGTATACAAACTTCCTTAGGAAAGAGCAGACTGAGGGCTTACGTCTTAGCTCTGTCACTCACTTGATCTTGGGCAATTAGCCTTAAAGCCTCTACTCTTTCCTCAGTAAAATGAGATGAAAACAGACATTTCCCTACAATTGTTTTGAGGATCAATGATATAATGAGTTTAAAATTCACCAGATTGATAATGTATTTAATGAATAATAACTATTCTTATCAAAAAATTGGAAATGATATAATTATCAAGCAGTAGGCAATCAGTTAAATAAACCAATTATAACCACAAGATAGTACCACATGGAATGGTGTAAAAATCATGTCAGAAAAATATTTAATAACATTTTTAAATGCTCATATCAAAAAAATGCTCATATCTTGTCACATTTCAAAGATAGTGAAGCTACAGATATACCCTTATGTCAATTTTGCTAAAGTATGCATTCAAAAAACATTGAAGAGATATACCCAAATGTTAACATCAGTTCTAGTAATGGTAACAATATGAATGACTTTAATTTTATACTTTCCTATTTTTTCAAAAATGTCTACAAAAATTTTAACTACTGCTCAAAAAAACCAAGAATTAATTAATTATATAGCGTCCATTACTGTTGCTCAAAAAATAATGGGGCATGCAAATTTATTAAAAGGAAACTAGTGGGCAGCCCGGGTGGCTCAGAGGTTTAGCGCCACCTTCAGCCCAGGGCCTGATCCTGGAGACTCGGGATAGAGTCCCACATCAGGCTACTTGCATGGAGCCTGTTTCTCCCGCTGCCTGTGTCTCTGACTCTCTCTCTCTGTGTCTCTCATGAATAAATAAATAAAATCTTTTTAAAAAATAAAAAATAAAAGGAAACTAGTGCTATTACAACTAGAATAAAACTTAAAGTATAAACATTTCTAAGTGGCAATGCATCACCATAAATGGGCTACGAATAAATGCCTTCTGAAGATCTAAGTTCTGACAGAAGTATGGATTGGAGTAGGATTTAGCAGAGACAAAAATGATAGGAGAACTTGGACCTAAATAATACCACGTTAGGCTGTGACATCTTGTTCTTCCTTTTGAGCTCTATAATAACTCCTTGAGACTAGCAGGTGTTACCTCATTCTTACAGATAAACAAACTAAAGCTCAGAGATGTTAGGGAACTTGTCCAAGGTCACACACTTATTAAGAAATAGAAAATTTAATTTCAATCCAGGTAATCCAATTTAAATTCAAAGTTCATTTATGCTTATTCCATATGTACATTATTTTTTTATTGTAAATTACAGTCTTGGGATGCTAAGAGATTACCATCAGGAGTGGGAGATACCTAATTAAAAAAAAACATCAGAGGGGGGCAGCCGGGGTGGCTCAGTGGTTTAGCGCTGCCTTCAGCCCAGGGCCTGATCCTGGAGACCTGGATCGAGTCCCACATTGGGCTTTTCTGCATGGAGCCTGCTTCTCCCTCTGCCTATATCTCTGCTTCTCTCTCTCTCTCTCTCTCTCTCTCTCTCTCTCTCATGAATAAATAAATAAAATCTTTAAAAAAAAAAAAACCATCAAAGAAATTCTGAACAAGTAGAACAAGCCATTAAGTTTTATACCAAGAAAGATTCGATCACTGATTGAACTCAGGGTCTAAGAGTCATCTCTGTTTTCTAAATGGCTTAAAGAATGGTCTTATATCAAGAACTTGAAAAAGAAAATATTAAATGTTGTGTTTAGCTACTATAAATGAAATGATTGTTTTGTAGGAAATAATGACACTAGTCAAGCCATTTGTCTTACAGCAAGATCAGGCTTAGACATAGCCCTAGAAGAGAAGAAATAAAGTACAAGAACCAAGAAATAAAGTACAAGAAACTTAAAATTAGCCTTAAAAATTGACCAGTGCCAAAGAAATAAAAGAGATAAAGAGTAGCAGCCTAGGAGGGGGAGACTGTTGACCACTCCCAAATGGTGAAGAAAGAGGCACAGGAAGGGAAGGCCCAAAAGTAACCTCATAGATATCAGTTATGCCAGTCCTGTACATCAGGTTAGGTGAGCTCCCAATAAGAGGTACAGTAACTAGAGTAGGAGGAAAATATAGGAAGATAATATGGGAAGAGAAGAGAGAAAAGCAGTTTGGAATGTGAAATTATGAGAAAGGCAAATCCCTATTCCTCTAAAGTTAACCTCACCAAAGGACTGAAATATCATGAACAGTTTTACTAAATAATAGACTCAACAAATAGCAATATTACTATACTACAAAACCCAAAACACTTACATCACATATTAAAAAACATGAACTATACCTGAGATCTTCGATTTCTTTGATATAACTGTGAATCATATTACTGATCTCCTCATTCCCTTCACCTGCAAGATAAAAATAAGGAATTTTTTAATTAAAATTTCCACAAAACAGAATCAGTGAAAAAAGTTACGGAAATAAAACAATAATGCTTTAAAACACAATTCATACAGATTTCCTACTCTTAATTACATACACAGACAATAATAATACTAAAACAAAGAGCACATTTTGTTTCTTCAAGAATGTATTATTTACACATTTAAGTATTTAACTTAAAATCACAGACTGTATGTACACAGATTGGTATTTCTACTTTAAATATTCCAGGTAATTAACGTACACAAAGAATGTTCCCTGCTTTCCAGGAGTTAATCCCTCACTCATCCCACCTAACATACATACCTGCTCTGGCAAGAACCTGGTTGGCCTGATCACTAACAAGCTGCGTGATTCTGGCCCTCAATGCATCAACTGTCTCTTGCATGGCTTTAATTCTTACACGTAGGTTATTATTTTCAGTCTGTAGCATAGCATTCTCATGAAACATGTCATTGATACTTTCCACACCCTCCTCGTCGATTATTCTTTTACCCTAGAAAAGGAAAATATTTCCCTGTTTGTTGAGGAGTCTAAATATACAAGAATTTTATCTAAAAAGACTACACATCTACAACAAAGAGCCCTTTGGTTTTAGTAGCCTCGAGGCAAATGAGATCTTTTTTCCCCTCTACTATATCCCTCTGTGGTGCACTTGTCACTAAAGAAAGTGACTAAGGAAGCTTTTGAAACAAGAGGTTGGTTGGGTTGATAGACTGAACAATATTAAAGGTTATTCACAAGGAAAACTAGAGAATTCTGTTTCCAAAGGAAGGAAGCCATTAGTTTGACAGACAAGAGACTCTGGAGACATGTATGGATAAGCCATCACAAAAAGGCATCACTGTCTTCAGAAGATGTACCACAAAATGCAAAGTCAAACCCATTCACTCACTGTTTTATATTCCATGAGCTCCATCTGAAGCCGTGTGATCTCACTACGAAGTGCATTGATTTGCTGACTAGCTCTGTCCTGATTGACCATCACTTTGTTCTTGATATTTCTAGCTCGATTGGCATATTTCAGGGTATTTAAGGTTTCCATAAAATCTCTGTCTGAAGGGCTAACACATGCTATCATGATTGTTTGGCTGAAAGTTAAAAAGAATAATTAGTTTTACAGAAAAAAGAAGTAAAACACTGAAATAAGCATTTTTAATATCCTGCCTTTTGAACAGTATCTTATCTTCAAGATACCAAAAGATTGATACTACTATTTTAAAATAAAAGCAAATTTAAATGTCCCCTATACTTTAATTATATCTTAAGGGAAATGATTTTTTACTTAGGTAAAACTGGAGAAAATGAAATTATACTACACTTATTTTACCCATAAAACTTTGAGAAAGTACAAGTGCATATATTTCTCACCTCTTTACAAAATTTTTCTGAAGCAATGCAAACAAATAATTCCAAAATTTAATCCATAATAATGACAAACTGTATTCAAAAATCATTTCTTTCATTACCTACTTAATATTTCAGGATTTTACATTTTTTTCTTTTTACTGAATTATTCATATCCTGATTTTTTTTAATGTTGGCAAAGAAATTTACACAAAATTGTATCATCTGAACAAGAAGAATATTTAGTAAATCCACATGTTTTTCCAATATAAAACTTCATTTGTGACGGAGTGGTCAAAGCTCCTGAGCTTTTGGCCAGATTACACAGAAAAAAATGGAAAATAGTACTTTATGGTCATGATGAATTGCTTTGCCAACCGAAGAATAGGATAGTGAAATGCTTAGTATGCCCCAGCTATTCTGCCTGTCAATGAAACAGGCATGAAGATTGTAATCAGCACTTAAACACTGACTGGAAAATGTATAGGAACTGCAAATGAAGAGCTAATTTACCCACCCTGGTAGAAAATTCATACCTATTAATTCTCATCTGTAGCCTTCTAGTCTGCTTCCTCTGCCACATTCCCCCAGTAATCTCAACACAGCACTCAATGTAACACTTTTAAAAAGGGGTCCCATCTTTTTCCCTTAGCAATGCTTGTTCATCTGTATTTAGTTTTATTATTATTCAAGATACAACACAGGTATCATCTAGTCAAGAATTCAACCATCAGTTTGCCTACTCTTTCTTTTCCTCATATCCTTTGTGTATCTCTTTTTTGTTGATTTTATCATCATTATTATATTGAAATTTGATAAATCTCAACTCTTAAACTCTTAACTCCTAAGGGATAAAGATCAAGTTTTGTCAGTATACTTTGTGTAACATAATACTGGAATCTAGCAAGTCATTAGTAATTGTGATGTGTGTCACATATACATAATATTTACTTATTAGAGATCAGAAAGTTAAAATAATTCATGCAGAGGAGCCTGGGTGGTTCAGTCAGTACTTTGTCTCAGGTCATGATCTCAAGGTCCTGGGATCAAGCCCTGCCTTGGGGAGTCTCTTGGCCCTCTGCCTCTGCCCCTGCTCCTCCTTGTGCTGTCTTCTCTCAAATAAATTAATAAAATCTTAAAAAAAAATTCATGTATCTCTAGCTCCCTTTTTTAATGAAGAAAATAAGGTAATCAAGTGAGAGTGAAGGTTATGAACACTCATTAAAGAACAGGACTACTCAAAATGTGGTCCCCAGGTCAGTGCCAGTCTGATAATTATTTGTTACACATTCACAATAAATTCAGAAATTGAGAGTAAGCATTTTAGACTTACAATATTTGAACTTGCTATAATCAATGACCTCATCTCACTGAATGGCGTATAGAGCAGTTCAAGTGTTTTCAAACTTAGATGGTAAGTCACAAACAGGCAAGCTGAGTGCAGTCATGCACCATATTATCCCACCACAAATTAGGGAGTGGGGTAGAACTCAGCCTTCACAACTATTTTGAGAAGCACTGGAATCAAGTGCTTAAGGAGAATGGTGAAAGTCAGTAATGAGAGGAGCTAAGATCTATTGTATAGGGAAAAGATCACATATTAAATAAAATCCCAAAGATACAAATTTCAAAAATGGTTGTATTTATGAAAAATCCAAAGGAAATATTAGAGCTGTTTATTTTTAAAGTTTACATAAAACCACAATTCTGTTTTAAAGGAAACTGGAACACTTAAATAGGCCATTATGTTATGTATCTTAAATATTAATTATCATGTTATATCATATGTTAGGAGGAAATACATCACAATGTTAACATTAGTTACTTGTTTTAAAAGATTTTACTTACTTATTTGACAAGCAGGGGGAGCGGCAGGCAGAGGGAGAGGGAGAAGCAGGCTCCCCACTGAGCAGGAAGCCAAATATGGGGCTTGATCCCAGCTGGGATAGTGACCTGACCAGAAAGCTTAACCAAAAGATGCTTAATTGACTGAGCCACCCAGATGCCATCAACAGTAGTTATTTGTAGGTATTAAAAATATAATTGATTTTTACCTGTGCTTTACATTTTTCTGTCTTTTTTAGAATTTTTACTATAAATTTGTTGTAAGGCTCTATTAAGCATTATAAATTAATGAAACCAGTTTAGTTAAAAAAAAAAACAAAAGTCACAAGTTATGCATTAGTAGATACAGTTTATTTCCAAAAATATCTTTGATCTGGTTTTTCTTTTAAGAGTAATTTGTACAAACGTTACAAAACAATGATACTCTGTTCTCCAAGGCTTAAACAAAGTATAATGCTTTTGAACCAAAAGTTCAATTTCAAAAAATTTTAAATTTGACTTAACAAACAAAAATTGGTGTCTAATTGTAGTAAGACCTAGACTGATACCGAAGGTCAGCATGAAGATATATAGGGGAAGAAATATACAACAACACAAGCAATATTGTACCTATACACAGAATGTGCTTGAAGAGAGAAGAGTTAACACAATGCAAACATTGTCTTAATATAAAATATATTTTATTTTAGGAGGAAATATAAAAATAATACTGTTGAATTCTGTAAAACAAACTTTACTCCTAAATCTAAATAGATTCTATATTATCAAAATTCTTCGAATAAGTTGTTCAAAAAGGAAGTTTGTAAGTGTAATTACCAGATCATTTTTTTACAATAAATGTGTGAGGCCATTGAAAGCACTGTAAAATAGATTCACTGTGGCTGTCTGTAACTTGTTGCATTACACCATGATTGACTTTATTTTTTTAACTTTCATTTTTATTATTTTTAAAAATATTTTATTTAATACGATTGACTTTAAATGCCAAAAATGTGTCCACTTATAAATCCAACATGTTGATGTTTATAAAAAGGAATGCACTACCAAAAGAATGAGTTTAGCCGATGAAATATATCAGAATGATGCAAAGTATGGAAAGAAGAGGAATATCAGTGATACTGGAAAGTTAATAAACAGCAAACATCCCATGTTTCATTCAATTGACATTAAAAACAAGTTTTTCCACATGTAAAATACTTAGGATTTTAAGGATACTAAAAAGTATCAATATTTAATTACTTTGCAATTACTTAGAAGACATTTGTTATCAACAAAATTTTATTAGGCATCTGCTATATGCTTAAAGTAGAAATTATGATATGGTAGGAAAAGTACATGCTATGAAATATATTTATAAGCTAAATTACTTTGAATAAACTATTTAACCTCTCTGGATTTCAATTTCCTTACCTGTAAAATAGGAACAATAACACCTACATCAGGGGATGTCATTAAGGATTTTATGAAATAATCACATACAATAATCACATGGACTCACCTATTTTAGGTACTTAAAACTTATCGGTTCCTCTTCTATTAATTTGCTTTATAACAAAAACAGTTCTTATAAATCACTTTACAAATTTACCTTAAAATTAAGGAGTAACTGAAATTCAGGAATATGAAGGATAATCACTTATGCATACCTATTACCCCCAAGGGAATCCTGTAGCAGCCTTGTCAGCTTAGAATCTCTATAGGGGACATGAGTGGCCCTCTTGCTCTTATCTCCCAAAGCACTTATGACATTGCCAAGTGCCAACTAAAAGAAAGAGAGAGAGAGAGAAGAAAGTGATAAAATTTTAGTAATTATAACACTTTTAAATAAAAAAGCTTATAAAGAATAATATGGGGTCAACGGATCCTCCAGACACTGACATCACCATCACACTGTATCTTAGTTGACCTTCTGCAGAGAAGCTTCAGTTTTAACCACTGGCTACAGTGAAACTTTTTCAGATGTATCTGAACATGTTTCAGTGGTCTAAACAAGAAAATAGACCAATGGCTTTTGTTTTTTCCTGACAGCACAAATGGAAATTCCACCATGACTTTATCTCCTAAGATATTCAGATCAATACAGAAAGTCTAGGATCCAGGTCACTCTCTTTAACACAACATTCAACCACAGTGTAAGCATCAAGATGGGTGTTGAAGCTGGGAGGTCTAGCTTTCTCTACTCCAGCCTCGGTTGTTAATTTCTGCACTGAAGGGTTACAATCATCTAGGAGCAAATATTGGACAATAGTAAAGTAGGACCATTTGTGGAGTCCCCAGCTCTAGGAAGGGAGGGAGAAAACACAGGCCCTGATGCAATCTGCATCACAGAAATTTAGGGATGCCATTATTTAATGCAAGAACAAATGTCCAGTTTTATAATGAAGTAATAAGAGATTAATTATACAAAGATTTGCCCTAAAACTTTTTCTTCCATATAACGAAAGCATTATACTAGCAAACATAAGGTATTTTGCAATTAAAAACACCACTAAATAAATAAATAAATACACCACTAGGTGTCACAGTGTTAAAATTACTTCCTAATATAATCTATGAAAGTTCCCATTTTAAAAGAATCATTACTTAAAACAAATGATTATAATTCCCAAAATAAAATGATTGTCATAAAATATTAGCAAAAAATATCTACTTTGAAAGTCATGCTATGGGGAGCCCAGGTGGCTCAGCAGTTTAGCAATGCCTTCAGCCCAGGGCATGATCCTGGAGACCTGGAATCGAGTCCCATGTCCGGCTCCCTGCATGGAGCCTGCTTCTCCCTCTGCCTGTGTCTCTGCATCTCTCTCTCTGTGGGTCTCTCATGAATAAATATATAAATAATCTTTAAAAAAAAGAAAGTCATGCTATGAAATATTTAATATTAATATAAAATGTTGGTTTTGACATTTTACTTTTAAAGGTGGGAAGAATATTTTAAATATTTCTACTATATGTATTATTTTCTGCATATATCATAAATTTAATCCAACCAAACTTATACATATGTAAAACTTTGCAATGTTTTAAAGGAAAAAAGCCTATAGTGTGCATTACTCCTAAGTTTATAAATTTACTGTAACTTTCTTTTCTCAACTCAGCACATGAAGGGTAATATGTACGTATTACAAAAAAGAAAAGGATACAAGAAAAGTTCTAATATATTCTTAGCACAAAGCTGTAGTCTTAGTCTTACAAGTCCACAGTTGATGGAAATGCCTTCTTTGGCCCTCTCTCCTGTGGCTCCAGTACGTTTCAGTCTTTCTGATCCTGCCAGATCAACAAAATGGAACTTTGCAGTCAAGGTTTCAAATTCATTCAGCTGTGATGATTCAGAAATCACTTTATTATCAGTTGCATTTTCCTGCAATTGAGAAAAATAATCAAAAATATTTTATTAGAAAATATATATTTTATTAATGTGACACTAAATATCTTCCAACCTTTCCCTGCCCTCATTATATAAATTAAATATAAATATATATTTTATACATATAATAATCAAAAATAGGCAAGTAGCCAAATAATTGTAAATGTAAAAAAAAATCTACTGGCATTTAGAAGCTTAGGCAAAGGTAGAAAGAAGTTGGAGAACCAGAACCAGCTGTAATCAAATGAGGTTTTGCTTGTGTTGAAGAGAAACCTGAAACGCACAGTCGTCAAAAGCAAAGGGTGTCAGATGACTATATACATCACCATAAGCTACAGCTTGCTTTCTGGTTGCTGTAGACACATTCGATTTTTTTTTTTTATTTCAAAATTTTACATACTTGGCCATCTTCAGTTTTAATACAATCAGAGGTATCTCATTAGGAAAAGGAATGATTAGCCAAACTAAATTTGGTAATTTAAATTTTAAATATACTCTCCTGATATTTATGTGGATTTTTAGAAAAATGAAGCCTGCAAGACTGAGAAATTAGAACTAAAAACTCACAGCATCTGTTTGGGGACACATTCTGGTTTGACACAAATGAATGGTAAAAATGGCATGTGAACGAGAACTCTGAACATTCATCTGGGTACTAGCAGTGGTCCGAGATAAAGCACCCAGCTTCAAACACTGCATCATCTGGAAAAGGAAAAGAAAGATTTCACTTGAACAATATTTAAACAAGATACCATACAATCAGAAATCTAAGCTAATGGCCAAAACCTACCATAAGGGGTAAAATATTTTCATATTATTTTAGTTTCAGGCACTTTCTAAGCTGAAAAATGTAATAGCATATTATCTTTTTAATAGGAGAAAACACTAAGATTCCGTTGTTTGTCATTTGCTGACATTTGCAGCTCCCATTCCAAAACTGTTACAGTAGAACACTTGGGAACAAACAGAGCAACAACTTGAATTACTGGAGCCCTTCTGTATCTTCTCTTGAAACATTTTTCTGTAACCTTTCTTAACAGTTTCCTTTTAGGAACCAAGATATAGTCCTACATATGCAACAGCAAAAGGTACAAAAGGATTATACTTTTTCATCTTCATCTTGTGTACTTGTAGATCTTTCATCTTCAATGATCTCTCTTTCTCTAGCTGTGAAAGAAAACTATACCTACATTGCTTTTTGATGCTATGACAAATGTATAGACTTTATCATAACCCTGCCATTGTAAACAATGAAATCCTGATATAAAAAAATATAGGTGACAGCCCAGGTGGCTCAGCGGTTTGGCACTGCCTTCGGCCCAGGGCATGATCCTGATGACCCAGGATCGAGTCCCACGTCAGGCTCCCAGAGTGGAGCCTGCTTCTCCCTCTGCCTGCGTCTCTGCCTCTCTCTGTGTCTCTCATGAATAAGTAAATAAATAATTTTTTTTTAAATATAGGGAAAGAAGACAAGATTTTAACTCCATATTACATATAAGGATAAAATTTCATTCTTGATCTTAAGCAAACCATCAGTAAAGCTGATTATTAAAGAAAGCCAAATACGCTCTATTTTAATGTAAATGTCACCTCTGATTCTGTATTCACAGTACGTGTTGTGACGCCCACAGTATAAATTCCTCCAGTTGAATCTTCATGAATTCTTATATTTGATTTTTTATTTTTTGCATCAATATCACGAGTGGTATCAAATAAGTCAAGGACCTCTTCATTATATAGCTGTCAAAAAGAAATATTATAAGCTTAATTTTAGCAGAAATTGCCTCAGGGCTATTAACATATATTGCACATTATCTTTCAAACATATCTTAAAACATCTTCAAAATAACGGATTTCTTCAAAATAAAATATAAGGAATGAATAATATAATTATTACTACAAAAACAAATAAATGCCAGATTTCTTTATAAGAGTAAGAACAGTAAATGACTTAATCATGACTGAGTTGAAGACCAGCTAAAATGATCTATTACTCATTTGCAAGAGATAAACAAATATTGGGCATTGCATAAAACATACACTATCCTTGTAACAATAGCATCCTTTGCAGTTCAATTACTGCTAAACCTCAATCCTGTTATTCCTCATATCTTCCTTCCTTCTTAGCTGCTGAATTCCCAGAGCTTTGTGAGCCTGCCTACCTTAAAACAGTATAAGATAGAATCTAAAATAAACAATATTAATTGTTTTACTATATGGATACTGGCAAGTGTTTTTAATTTTTAATACCAACAAGAAGGAATACTTATTATTTATTATCTATTGTTACTACAACCTATTTCCTAAAATTAGTTTACTCAAATGTTGTTTATTAAGCACTAAGTGCCAAATACTATACTAGAAAACTGGGAGTATAAAATCATAAAGGGGGGATCCCTGCGTGGCTCAGCAGTTAGCACCTGCCTTTGGCCCAGGGCGTGATCCTGGAGTCCCAGGATCAAGTCCCACATCAGGCACCCTGCATGGAGCCTCCTTCTCCCTCTACCCGTGTCTCTGCTTCTCTCTCTCTCTGTATCTTTTATGAATAAATAAAAAATCTTTAAAAAATATGAAATCATAAGGGTTATGATCTTAAGGATAAGATATAAAGGAAACTACTGAGACAATTAGACTAGTACCTCTAAGAATTGGGCATTCACTTTAAAGTCTGGAGGAGGGTGCCCATTTTTAATTGCAGTGTGTTTTTTTTCTTCAATACTCTTGAAAAGGTGTTTCACAGCACGAGAGATAATACCCTGTTCTTCCTCAATGATGTTAACATCAAATCCTGTTCCCATTGTGTATGTTTTGCCAGCTCCAGTCTGAATAAAAGAACAGAACAGAGAAAAATGCATGCTTGATGTTAATAACTTCAAGACAAAAATAAAAGTGCAACTAAATTGACACTTCTGAAAAGTTACAGCTTCTCTGAAAATAATTTGGTACTTACTTGTCCATAGGCAAAAACGGTAGCATTGTATCCTTCAAAACAACCTTCAATTAGTTTTTCTATACATTGAGTGTAGATATGCTCTTGCTGAGAGTCAATATCAAACACATAATCAAAAGTAAAAGCTTTATCTTTCCCTAGGAAAACCTGAGGCTCTCCTGGTGTGACAGATGTACAAATATGGCATCCTTCAATCTTCTCTTTGGCAAGCTGTGGTCTTATTCTGCGAGAAATAATTAGGAAAAAATAAAATAAAATGAATAGGAAAAAAACTGAAAAAAATAGGACTTAAAAATTCCTAGCCAAATCTTTTTAAAACACTAATATAATCTACTATGGCTTCTTCAGTTGATAAGTTTAAATAAATTAAATTATACTGAGTCAATTTCAGTATGAGTTACTTGACAATCCCAAAAAATCATGAGCAAGAATAAAATTAATCCTAAAAATAAATATATTTGTGACTGGATACTTTTCGGCAACGCTGTAACAGGTAAAGACACAGTTAAATAAATTCTGCTGCCAAAATTCTGTTTGTTGTTGTTATTTTTAAGTTTCTTCTCTTTATTTCCAGGAAAGACATTACCAAAAGAAATTAAGGACATAATATTTATCTTGATGCCCTTGACTTGCCATTTTGCAAATTCTATACCAGTTGTTTCCAAACGTATTTAACCATATTGTTCTGTCAGCTTAACATCTTCAAAGCACACTCCCACAATACATATGTATGTGTATTCATTATAAATGATACGCATGTATTTTATTGATGTCACATATTATGATATACACAAAAGCAGAATTTTGTAAAGAGAGAAATTAAAACTAAATACAAAGAGAAGTTCCAGCATTTTCTCTCCAAAACCCAGTGAATCAACAGGCATTTCTCCTAGGGTATCCTCTCTCTACTTGGAAGACCACAGCATTATACTCATTCTACACCCAAAACCCATCTACTCCAGATTTTAGCACCTTCTGCTGCTTCTCTTCCTGATTTTGGAGTCTATTTTTAAAGAAGGAAAGCAAATGTAGTGGTATTTTGCTAACAGAACAAACCAAAATCTGGTCCTATTCTATTTAATCTAAAAAAAGGACTATCCTGGGGCACTTGGGTGGCTCAGTTGGTTTAAGCCTCTGACTCTTGATTTCGGCTCAGGTCATGATCTTGGTATCCTGCGACGAAGCCCCATGTCTAGCCTGGCTTTGAGCCAAACCCCACTTTAGGTAGGACTCTGCATTTGGCCTAGCCTGCTCTACGCTTCATGGGGAGTCTACTGGAGGTTCTTTCTCTCTACCCACCATCTTGCCCTTGTGCACAGGTGCACACTCTCTCTCTCTCAAATTTAAAAAAAAAAATCTTAAAAAAAAAAAGGACTCTTCTGGACATATATATAAGTGACTTACTGTACCTAGGTTTTCTAAAACCTAAAAGGTTCCTATTTGCCACGAAGAAGGAGATGCAATTTAAGGAAGAAAGTAAAGACAACCAGTGATAGAAAACAAAATGATGAAGACAGACCAAAGAAAGGATTTAAAAAACAATGGTCAGGGATCCCTGGGTGGCGCAGCGGTTTGGCGCCTGCCTTTGGCCCAGGGCGCGATCCTGGAGACCTGGGATCGAATCCCACGTCGGGCTCCCAGTGCATGGAGCCTGCTTCTCCCTCTGCCTGTGTCTCTGCCTCTCTCTCTCTCTCTCTGTGACTATCATAAATAAATAAAAATTTAAAAAAAATAAAAAAAAATAAAAAACAATGGTCCCAAATTCTTATTTTTGAGATTTGAGTTGTTTTTTTTTTTAATGAAACCAACAGAAGTGGAATGAGTTCATCAATTTATTAGAGATAAAACCAAACCGAAGTCCAGATTGCCTGAATTTTAACCCTTTTAGGTTTATCATGATGGAAGGTCAATGAAAGGATAGGAAAGATAATACTGAGAAGCAACTGAATTTCTGCAACCGTGGTTATCTAAAATAGAATTCTATACTATCCCAAAAAATATATTTATGCAATTTTTTCTCTCCTCTATGATAATGAAATTTTTTTTAATCAAGTCTTCAATTGTACTTATTTGTCTTAATGGAACACAATAATCAATATAAAGCTGTGTAGGTACTGTGGAAAGAGTAAGAGTGGCCATTACGAGACCTGGTTTTAACTACTTCCGTCACTCCAGTTATCAGGTATCTTCCATCGGAGCTCCAATTTCCTCACCTGTGGATAGAAACTGTAATTTCCAAAGTTCCTCTTAGATCTAACACCATTTGGCCACAGGATACTATATTATTAAAAAGGGGGAAAGGAAAATAATATTTATATACTATATAAAAATAAAATGATATCACAACAAATAAAACAAAGGGCTTCTTATAAGAAGCCACAATCATGGACTATGGAAACAGCTAATGGTAATAGCAGCTTTGGCTTTCTGGTTCTACATTTTTTATGAAAGGTCTTTCTCAAAATTAATATTCTCTTCTTTCTAAATTCCTTTTTTCCTATCTCACTTCATCCAACTATGAGGTGGAAACTGTAAAAATACCTCCATCCTTCTTGGGAGAATCCTCATCCTGACTGCTGCCAAGCTAGAAACAGGACAGTCAACTTCAATTACTCCCTCTTCCCTAGTCCATCTACTTAATTGATCTCCAAGTCCTTATTATCTCTGAAATAGCTCAAGAGCCCACCAATTTCTTCCCAATCAACATCAACATTATCTCTTACTTGGATTATTCCAAATCTCCTCACTACCCTCCCTGTGTCAATTCTCACCTCCACTAATCGGTTCCATACACTGCAATATCAGTGATATTTGTAAAATATAAAGTTGATCAGGTCACTACCTTGCTTAAAATCCTTCAGTTCATCACTAAATCCCTCTGTAGTCTATCCTTTTGCCATGCTTCATCTTTAATGTAAAGGATATTGGTTGTTGATGGTGGCAGTGGTGATGGCTTATTTTTAACCAGTTTCACTAACAAGCTATGCTCTCTCTGGCTTCTATATCTTCAAATATAGTGCTCTCTTTCTCAGAACAATCTTCCCTACCCTCTCAATTCCTAACTCCTTTTCCAGCCTGAACATCTCATGTTTTTAGTCTCTGGTTAGATTTCACTTCTTTAGAAAGCTCTTGCTAACTCTTTGCTTCTAACATAAAGTTCTATCTGAATCCAGGCTTTTCTCTCTACCGCATGCCCCCAGGATTCTGCTCTCTCCCTTCTTTATACCTGCACTATGAAGCTTAACAAATCCCATGTAATAAAACAGATAAAAATAAACACAAGTTGTCTAAATGAAAATGAGCACTGGGCTGCTGTTTGAAATCCATGCCTCATTAATTTTAAGTAAATTATTATAACCATAGGCTAACTTATTTGGCTATTAAGATACTTCTAATTTCACTTTAACATGACAAAGAAAAAGTAGATGCTATTTGAATTGCAGATATGACAGCCAATTGTAGAATGCCAATGTCATTCAGAACTTAATCTCCCAACCTCTATTCACCTGCTTATTATCCTTGTTAATGGCAAGCAGGATTGTGTTTGAAGCATGAATGGATGATATGCAATTCCACCATTTGCATAGGCGCCTGAAGGCAGGCGCTAAACCGCTGAGCCACCCAGGGATCCCAAATAAATAAAATCTTAAAAACAACAACAACAACAACAAAAACCCAGGAAAACCATGTGTTTTCCCAGGATTTGAGTCCCGCGTCAGGCTGCTTGCATGGAGTCTGCTTCTCCCTCTGCCTGTGTCTCTGCCTCTCTCTCTCTCTCTCTCTCTCTCTCTCTCTGTGTGTGTGTGTGTGTCTCTCATGAATAAATAACTTTTTTAAAATATTTTACTTATTTATTCATGAGAGACACAGAGAGAGAGGCAGAGACCCAGGCAGAGGAAGGAGCAGACTCCATGCAGGGAGCCCAATGTGGGACTCAAGTCCCAGGACCCTGGGATCACACCCTACACCAAAGGCAGAGGCTCAACCACTGAGCCACCCAAGCATCCCTGTTGCCTCTAGTCTGTAAAGCTGAAAGACTTAGAATATGATACAAGCTGCTCATTATTCAGTTTTAATATAAAAACACATGACAAATGTCATCTCCATTTTCTCACATCTAAATCTTTCCCTTGACATACAGTTTCCTAGCTTCTGCTCTTACCCTCTGTTGAAACTGCTCAGAATGAGGGACCAAAGCAGTACTTTTCATTTCCAAATAAAGTGGACCCTTTTTGGTCTTCATCCTACCTGACCTCTCTTCAGCATTTGACCCTACTTACAATTTGTAGGGGAGACAAAAAATTTTTCCTTCCATCCTCTTAGGTTCTACTGGCTTCAGCCCTGTAAATTGGACTGATGAAAGACAGACTAACAAAGGAAAAACGAACAGAAATTTATTCACATGTACAACATGCATACACATGGGAATACTCATGATGAATAATAATTCAAAAGGTAGTTAGAACTTTGGACTTATATAGCATATTAACAAAAGGAAAAAGGACTGAGTTCCTAGGACAGCAAACAGTGGGAAGGTAAACATGGGGAAACTAATGGAAGATAAGGGTAGGTTCCCCCACTTCCATTCTCGTGGCTGGCTTCTGTCCCAGGTGGTCCAGAGAGGGGAGAGGAAACACCTTTGCAAGTTTATGTCTTGCTTTTAGACAAATAGGAAGAGGCAGAGATCTTTCCTTGTATCTGCTTTAAAAAAAAGAAGAAAGAAGAAAAGAAGAAGAAGAAGAAGAAGAAGAAGAAGAAGAAGAAGAAGAAGAGGAAGAAGAAGAAGAGGAAAAAGAAGAAGAATTGCCTTCCATTTAAAATAATCTCTATGTCAAAATGGCATATTTGGGGGAGATATATTCTGCTACCCTTCATAAACCATATTTCTTAATTCTTTATCTGCAGTTAGCTTTTGTAACATCACTTTTTTTTTTTTTTTACTGATTCTGATTACTAAAGTGAAGAAACCTTCCCCCTTCTAAGTAGGGCCAGCCCTAATCCAAAGGCAGCCCATCCAGGCGCCTTCCTGAAATTTTAGCAACTAAAAGCATTCTGTTCACAATAAGAAAACCATTTCCCCCCCACACACCCTGATTGGAATGTCCCTGAATAGGTTCATGTTGACCCTCTGTGAAATCAACCTGGATGCTATGCGACTCCCGCGGTTCTTTTGTCTTTAGGCGATTTCTTTCCTTTTGCCTTTAAAAGATCCCTGTAATTGCTAATCGGGGCTCTTTTCCTCCTCGGAGGCGGAGAGCCCGTTTGCGCAAACGTTCAATAAACCCTCTTGCTAATTGCATCTGCCTGTCTGGGGTCTGGGTCTCTGGGGCGTCCACCGGGACACGTTGGCACCCGTGAGCCAGGGTCCAACAAAACCAATCTCTTTTTTTATACCTCATATGCCAATTTGCCTTAAAATGTCAATGTTTCCTCCCCAAAATATCCTAATTATTTACCATGGTACCTAACATTTTCCTAATCTATATTCTACCTCTCATTCCATTTTCAAATCTAGTTACATCCAACTATCCCAAACCACTGATTATTTCTTGGCCATCTTATATACTTTCATTCACCATGCCAATGTACATTGTTTTCCCTCTGCTTGGAATGCCAAACCTCCACCTCTCTGCATAAAAACCTCTTTGGAACTTTTTAAGATCTAACTCAAATATCTGAACCTTTCTAAAGCTTTCCCTGACCACCCAAGCTTGAATTAACCTATGCAATCTGTACATGATTTTAAATAGTAGCTATCAAGTTGAATTCTTTTTTAAAAAAGATTTTATTTTTTCATCTGAGAGAAACAGAGCAGGAGTAGGGGAGGGGCAGATATAGACGGAGAAAAAGACTCCCCGCTGAGCAGGGAGCCCAACATGGGGCTCCATCCCAGCACCCTGAGATCATGACTTGAGCTGAAAGCAGATGTTTAATTGACGGAGAGACTCAGGAGCCCCTCAAATTGAATTCCTATTGCTCTACTAGCAAATGAATTATTTGAGGACAGAGAATAGATCTTATTCAATCATAAAACAAAGTAATTCAACATTTACTGTCTGAAACCTGTTATAAATCACTTTTGTTAAATGGGGGGATCATTCCAATACTGGGCATGTGATTATCACAATAATCTAACGTTGCTCCATCACTCTACTCTGTTACTAGAAACCTGATCTTGAACAATTATGCAATTACCCAATGCCTCAATTTTCTAATCTGTAAGATGGGGAGCCTGGATTTAATACTCATAAGGTCCTTTCTGACTTCAAATGCTATTTTAGTTATTCCTTAAAAAGAGCAAAATCCTGGTTTAAAAATAAGTATCAATAAGCAATCTTTTTTTTTCCTATACCCACAATTAGTTACGCCACTTGTTCCTTATTTCTTTTTTCCCCCTTTATTTCTTTATGGTTTCTATCATTCACTTCAGTTTTTATAGCAAATGTAACTATACCATAGGAACAAGTTATTTCATTTATAAAAACATAACCACAGCTCCTTGTGGCAATAGCTAGTGTATAATAGCTAGGGGTGATTCTGAGACTGAGACCAGTAATAACCAGCTTTAGTAATAGAGTATAGCAAACTAGCCAAGAGGACTAGTTTTAAAATGTCCTGGATAGGAGCAAAAAATAAGAAGATAAATATATGGGGTGGGAATGTGGGGCTTATAGTTGCTACCTGTTCAGCTCAAGTTTTAGTCATCCGACTAAAAAAAAAAAAAATGGAGTTTAAAGTTTAACTCTGCCACATACTATTGGAGGAAGCAGTCCACTATGAGACCTGAGCATCTCTGCATATTCTTGCTGGGTATGCCAAATATGTTAAGACCCTAACTGCTCTTTTTAAGGGTCATTTCTCAAATTGCTGCAAGCAACCTTTAGGGATAATGTCTTCTACCTAACAAAGAGCTAGCTTGCTTCTGCTTACTATAAAACCAGTGAATCCCCAAGTTTGTTATTTCTCAATGCCCCACTGCTTACACAGCATCCATATAATAGGTTTACCTGCATTGCCTCCATGGGTTGGAGGAGGGGAGAATTAGGAAGGAGTTCAAATCATCATGAAGCTTCCAATGCTTTGTCTCTAACTCAGGAATCTTGTGGCTTTTGCAATTATACATGAAACAGTGACAGACTAGTTTGTTAACTAGGAAAGAGTGTAAAATCTCAAACTCTTCACAGGTCTTAACACATACTAATTACGACCTTTGGCAAGTCATTCTCTTAGCCTCAGTTTCCTTATCTGAAAATGGTAATATTATGACTGTATTATCCACCTTCCAGAATGTTGAACAGATAATATGTAGCATGAAAGCCAATGTAGGTATAAAGTATTTTTACTATTGCTGCAGCACCACTTGAAAATTCTCCAAGTCAGTTCCTTTATAAGGCATGTTTACCATCTTAACTCACGTTGAGCCTTCCAATATGATATGCATGATTTATTCTTAGGCTTCCCTAACTATTGCCACATTTTTCAAAACACCTTTTGGATGCCTTAAGTCTTTAGAACAACTAAATGTAAACCTATTATGTAAGGAATAGAAGTATAATACAACAGTAAACACTACCTACATATATATGTGTACATAGACAGACAAATATACAAATATATATTGCTATGCAAAGACAAGGAAGCTGAATGTTACACCTCCATTTCCAGTGAAAAGTCACGACCCTAAAGTTAACCTTTTATAGACAATAAATAGCCAAGCCTCTTTATCCCACTATTCATACTAACACAGAGTACAACAGCAACCAAAAGGGGAATTTTTTTCACTTTCAGTATTATCATCATTTTTACTGTCTCCATATAGCCAATAAAGAAATTTCATTCAGAGAGGAAGAAAACCAAGTTCCTGAGTAAATGGTTCTTTTAAAAAGGGGAAATAAATCATTATGATACAGTTGCCCTTATTCTGAATTAAATTTGGTTAAATGCTAGTGACAAGAATGTTGACAAATAACTAATCAATGATTTGTTGAGACTGAAGGGATGCTGATTTAAGTAAATAGGCACATACCATTATAATTTATATCCTTCTAGGACTATGCAGTCACCAGTTGTTGTTGTTGTTGTTTTTACATAAATTTTAAGAGTAGCACTAACATTACCTGTTAACCTAAGTCCAAACATGCAAGCAATCAAATCTATATTTTTATTTTTCTTCTTTCAACATTTTATTTAAACTCAACGTAGTTAACATACAGTGTGGTATTAGTTTCAGGGGTATAATATGTACTATATATTGACTAATTGAATTTAAATTTAAAAAAAAGAAATTAATGATTCATCACTCATATGTAACACCCAGTACTCATTCCAACAAGTTCCCTCCTTAATACGCATCACCCATTTAAACCATTCCCTCACCTCCCCTCCAACAACCCTCAGTTTGTCCCCTATAGTTAAGAGTCTCATTATGGTTTCCCTCCCTCTCTGTTTTTATCTTATTTTATCTTTCCTTCCCTTTCCCTGTGTTCACCTCTTCTGTTTCTTAAATTCCACATATGAGTGAAATCATATGGTATTTATCTTTCTCTGACTGACTTATTTCACTTAACATAATACCCTCCAGTTCCATCCAAACCTGTATTTTTAAACACACGTTGTTTTGTAGTACCTTCTAGAGTTTCTCTTATACACTCACTTCTCCTTATCCCTCTGTCCATCACAAGGCATCACAAGAAATAGGCCTTTCTTTTCCTAGTTGGTCAAGATATTTTTATTTTTAAAATATAATCAGAAGGGAAATAACACACAAATGTCCTCCTTTCTGCACTTGGCCATTGTTAATCTCTTATTCTATTAGAATGCATTGTTGTCCTTAACCTACAGTTTCAAAAATGTGACGAATTTTTCCATTACCTAAATGTCTTTGTAAACTGTCTCTTTTTTTTTTTTTTTTTTTGCTTGAGTTATTCTGATCTCATCCTCACGCGACTGTGTTAGTTCTTCAGCTTACTCAATAATCTGACCTGATTCCCAATCTGTGTAGCTCTTTTACTTACAGCTATCTGTAACTAGCCCACTTGGCACCTTGTTAACACCTTTGCTCTTCTTATATGACACCAATAAATCTATCCTCTGTTCAGATATTTTCCCATTTTTTCTCATGTCAGTGTTTTAGATGATCATTATATTGGATGCTATTTACTAATGCTCAATTTGATATTTTACTGTTAATTATATCCTACTAATTTCCTCCCTTCCATTTCTTAAAAATTAGGACAGCTATTACATTGCCACCACAAATGAACCACTGGTTTTTTATCCCTTTTTTGATCCTTCCCTGGTTCATTCCAGTTAGTAGGCACACATTAAGGAAGGAACTAACCTACTTTTAACCCTCTATCTTTCGTTCTAGAATAGTTTCTGACACATCATAGGAAACTTCTAGGCCATTTGTGGTCTTGCTGAATTATTTTCCTAAGAGATCAGCCATGGCATAAATAATAAGTAACATAGGACCATAAAAAGAAATTCCTTTTCCTGAAATGGATCTTTAATTACAGTGATAATTGATGGGAAGAAAGGTATTTCTCCAAGACATTCAAGAAAGAAACACACCTCAGTAATTCCATTAAAGAGATTAATTCTGTAAAAAGCTTAAGAACAATAAAACACAGCAGTGTGTACCCAGGACCAGGAAGTACACACTTCTATGAAGGGAAGAAGAGATGGAGAGAAGTTCACTTTTGAATCCACTGATGATGAAACACTTTAAAAAATTATTCAGAAATCCCATCCTAATCTGTATAATTAGCTACATATCCTACGGCTTCATCTCTGTGTGGTCCACCTGACTCAAGTTTATTCTCACTCAGAAACACCAAAAAATACGCATTAATCTCTGGGTCTGTGATTCCTAGAGTAATCTACTCAGTCTCTGGTTTGCAATGCCACTTAGAAAAACAAAGATTTATTTCCCTCAGGTACAGTTCCCCACTGACTAATTAGGGAAAGAAAGTAGGAATAAAAGAATGATGGGAGACGGACTTCCTCTGACTTTCATTCCAATATCTTACACCTTTTCACCCCTCATGATTTAACTATGGATATAGCACACTGAAAGAAATACTCTCTTAAATGAGGAAACTACTACCTTTCATAGGGGGAAACATCATATGTCACTTTCTCTGATAAGTACCAGTCAGATGTTCAGAGAACTGCATTGAATAGTGCACATAGGCTGATAAATAAAAGAAAATTGCCAAATTCTGGATTTAGAGAAAAATTCAATCCTCCACATAACTATAAATTAATAGCTTTAGAAACTCTGGGCTCTCTTCTTTAGCCTTCCCAGAAATAGAAGAACTTCTACTGAAAAAAACTCAGGGAATAAAGAAAAGGGGTATGTTAAGTGATGACTTGACCCATCCACCTACTGTCCAAAGTGCTCATCAAATTTCTGTTGTTGCTGGTAGCTGTATGTCGTGGCATGCCTATAACCCAAGACCATCAGAAAACTTCATCGAGTCAACAAATCCCTACTAAATGTTAAACAGTGTGTAAAGCAAGGACTTTAAAAAACAAAAAAAAACTTAGGGATTCCTGGGTGGCTCAGTGGTTTGGCACCTGTCTTTGGCCCAGGGCGTGATCCTGGAGTCCGGGATCGAGTCCCATATTGCTCCTTGCATGGAGCCTGCTTCTCCCTCTGCCTGTGTCTCTGCCTCTCTCTCTGTGTGTGCCTCTCATGAATGAATAAAATCTTTTAATTAAAAAAAAAAAACTTGATGATGGTAGCCATGGGAGAGAGAAAAAAACAAAGAGCTAGAAGAAAATTAAGTATGTGCTCAATGGAATATTATGTACAAAGGAGAAGTGGAATAAAGATTAGTCAGAGGAGAATGGTATAGTTACAGGAAAAGCTTCAGCAGGAAATTATATTTGACCTAGATTTTGCAAGGTGATTAGAATTTTCCAGGCAAAGGAGACAGAAAAGGTCAGTTCAGGCAAGCAAAGGCAAAGATACATAAAGGATATTTGTTCCTGGTTGTAACACAGTTCTTTGAGAAGAAGCACTAGGGTAATAATAAAAGTTGCTAGAATTTAGGAATGTTTTATGAATGTTATGACACCACCTAAGTGGGCATCCCCACCAAAACATTAATTCTAAAATGAACACCCCAGTCTCTGCATGATGAAAGATGCCACCAAAAGACACACAAAAGCTATATCGGATCTCGGCCAAATGTCTTTTTGTTTCCTCCTCCAGATGGGTTCTTCACTTATATTCACCATACCCTGTGCCCTAGGACACTGAACTTAATGAGCTACATAAAACAATGGGCTCCCTTCCCTTAGACTTAAAGTGGGGCTTAGCAGTGGAAGGTGCCAAGAGGACATTGTACAGTAGGAATGAGGTCAAGGTATTCATTCTCCTGATTCCTTCCCTGCCAAGTCCTGCTGGTGGACCATGTCTCTTTACCAAAGGTCACAACACCTATCAGGACATCTACATCAGTAGGTGTCCCTTAATTGTGGCTCACATCAGAGTACTGCCTTATCCCTTAGAATTTCCTTAATGTAGCCCATCTTACACCACACTTTCCCTCATTATTTTGTCTGAATGTATCATCGGTTTCCTGCCAAGATCCCAACTGAATCAGGAATAATCTCTGAAAATGGCATCAAGCCCTTTTTAGTACTACCACTGTGAAACCATCCCCTTCACTCCCAGTCATCAAGAGCAATCTTGACTTAGAATATACAGCTGCAAGGTCCCTACAATTCTCCACCCTTTCACAAGCAAGTCACTGACCCAGTCTCTTTCCTAGGAAAAATTGGGGTTTGAGATATATGTAATAGATTTTATTTTTTTTATGTAATAGATTTTAAATAAATAATAAATAACACAAAGTTTAAAAAGCATTATCTTTGAATTATCTTATAGAATCAGTTCTTTCAATTTAATCTTACAATTTAAAAGATTTAATTAATACTTCAGTTTTGTTTTTAAAATCTGAAAAATAAAATATAAAATAAAATAAAATAAAATAAAAAATAAAATCTGAAGAAAACGGTGGCAGATGACTCAAGAGGGTAAGAGTGATGAGAAAAAGCAAAAAAGCAATCTCAGAATCAGAGTTGTTGTGATAACCAAATATTTCAACTCTCATTCTGAGATCAGTAAGTTTCTATTTCTCTCATTACATTTTACCCCAATTATATATAGAATTTTCAAGAATCTTCCTAGAAAGTTCTTTCTGAATGAAACCAGTATGTATTTCTGGGAAAGGGGAGGGATCTCCTTCTATGTTTGTTAATACTGTATGTTTATGAAACTATTTCATCATAAGAAAAACTAATATTATGACTATAATGACAGTAGTACACTCTCAATCCAAAGTGTATACTACTTGTGTTTACAATCATTCTGTGGAAAGGAAAAAGACTTGTCACTTCAGCTCTTCTTCTTAGAAATAGAAATATTTGGGATCCCTGGGTGGCACAGTGGTTTGGCACCTGCCTTTGACCCAGGGCGCAATCCTGGAGACCCAGGATCGAATCCCACATCGGGCTCCCGGTGCATGGAGCCTGCTTCTCCCTCTGCCTGTGTCTCTGCCTCTCTCTCTCTGTGTGACTATCATAAATAAATAAAAATTTAAAAAAAAAGAAATAGAAATATTTTATTAAGCATGAATAATTAAGATTCTGGTTCTAGGTGTGCCTGGCTGGCTTAGTTGGTAGAGTATGCAACTCTTGATCTCAGGGTCATGAGTTTGAGCCCCATGTTGGGCATAGAATTTACTTTTTAAAAAAAGGATTCTGATTTTAAACTAACAAACATAAGTGGTTGGTACCAATTTTTACTATCAAGAAAAAATCCTTTCCATAACCAACATTAAAATAAGCCATAATTCTATCATCTCCCAATAAATCCAGTGACAGGTCAAAGCCAAGAATATATATTTTTTCATGAGAAAAGTGTCCTAGATAGGATTTTAATGTGAACCCCAATGATCTACAACCATATATAATTCTTGCCTCGTAAGTGTAATGCAAACTATGAATATGAAGGGATATCACTTGCAATTCAGTTACTAACCAGTTAATATGGAGTTAATCAAAGAAAATCCTCCTGGGTGAGCCTGACCTAATCAAGATGGTGAACCTTTAAAAAAAAGTGAAACATCTAAGAGACAGCCTCCTACTGGAAAACAGGAAGAAGGTAAATAATCACATCATCAAATGCCTATGGAGAAGGATGATTTAGGAGGTGAGCAGGATAACAAGTAGCAAGAAAATGGGAACTCAGTTAACAAGAAAGAACTGAATTCTGCTGCAACCTGAATGAGGTTTTAAAAGAAGATATGAGCCCTAGATGAGGACCACAGTCCTGATACCATCATTACAGTTCTGTGAGATCTGAGCAGAGAATCCAGCTAAGCTCCATGAAAACTAAGATATAATAAAACATTATTAAATCTGTAATAATTTGTTATATAGCAATAGAACACTAGTACAGAAGGACACATCATACCCTTTCCTAAGCTAAATTCTATTGCTTTAAGATGATAATCATTAAGACTCCTGTTTATGCTAATGTTAAACTCAGAATAGGTGAGTGACATCTGGCATATAACCATGATGATAATAAATAAGCCAAGTAAGACTCATTCATGACACCATTATTCTATCTGCCTTTTGGGGGAAAAAATGAACTCATCCCCTTTCTAAGTTAGAAATCTCCAACTATATTTCTTTAAGTTTATTTTTTTTTTAATTTCAGAACGCATGAATCAAATGTTTGACAGTATCTTATATTTCCTATAAGCCTTAAAATAAATGCTAATAAGTATAAGGAAAAATAAGTCAATAGAAATATGGTTTCCTTCCAAGTATAATATTCTCTGGACCTTCAATTAAGAATTAATTGTATTATAAGACAATAGTTACAATAAGGATTTTATATTCTCTATGCTTTTTCTTCTCTATGCTTTTTTGTTATTTCTTCTTTGTTTTTTTATTTAAACATGAATCATGTTTGAGAAGGCATGTCTACCAACGTCTCTTAACTTCCAATCACCTTGTATTTAATAAAAAATATTTCATTCCAATGGGGAATTTTTACCAGATTCAGCAGCCTTAGAATTTAAAATTATTTTCATACTGTATCTATGAACTGTAATGTTACCCTCCCAAAATTCATATGTCAAAGCCCTAGCCCCTAATATGATGGTATTTGGAAGTAAGGCCTCTGGGAGGGAACTAGGTTTAAATGAAATCATCAGGGTGGAGCGCTTTAAGCCACCCAGTCTACAGTATCTACTTATAGCAGCTTAAGCTGACTAAAATACCATATTCACTCTATGAAACAACTCTAATATCTTCAACTATCCTGCTTTGCTATGTGCTATGAGGACTGACCACGAAAGAGTCTCACTGGGACTCAGGATATAAACAGACTTCTCTTTTTTTAAGTAAAATTAATTAATTAAATTTATTTTTTTTAATTTTAAATCTCTAAAAATTTATAAATTAAAATAAAATAAACAACATTTAAAAGTAAGGTAATTTTAGCATCCCCTAAAAATAGTTAGCAAACTATACTTTTCTAGACACCATACATTAGCCAGTGAGATGAAATTACCTATCAATGAAATTATCTAATAGTTAAATTCTATGCATCTGCTTCACTTTTACAGATTGTCTCTTAGAAAGCCAGTTGAATATCATTCAGACTTTTATATTTTTTTATGAAGTATCAGCAATGAAGCATGCAAATAGCATTTCCCATACATTTTTCACCAGTTTGTCTATTACCTTTATTTTTTTTATGGGGAAAAATTGAGAGGGCATAGAAGATCAGAGGGAAGTAAAAAGATCTTGGCAAGTGGGCAAGAACAGGTATTTGCTTTCTCTCAGACATTTTAGCCCATGAATATAATAGAGATACATTAGAGAACAAAGTATCTGATAAATGCACAGAATGCACTTAATCCTCTTCCTGAACTGAAGGTCAGAGAAAATAGCTAAATCTCATCCATTAGCTTGGATACTAAGGAGCCAGGAGCCACATTTGTGCATTCTGGAAAAACAATCTGAATGTTAGGAATTGAATAAAAATGTCATTAGAGATTTTTGAACCACAATGAGCTCTCTAAACCATTTGCTTTCCCCTTTCTGCAAAGCTCTAATATCTCTAAGTAGATTAGGTAGGAAGACTCCCATTTTATCAACAAAATGGTGTCCTAAATAACACCATTATTTGAAGCTTACTGTAAGAATTAAAAGTTTCCAGAAAACAGAAAGCCTCCTAGAGTTGATTCAATTTAGCATAATTTATTGTATAAATTATTTTCTATGCCTCTGTATATAAGATACGTGTAAGGCACTCCCAGAGAAATAAAGATGAATAAAGAAACTTGGTTTCTGACACCTAGAATTTTATCAGTTACTGCAAGAAATGAGGCAAATACAAAAATAACTGTAATTCAACATGATATACTATTAAATACTATAAGAGGCTTACAGCATAACTTCTCAAACTTTTATACATGAATTAAATGGGGAACTTATTAAAAATATAGATTGTGGGTGGAAGATGGAGACTGTGTTTTTAATAAGCTACAAATGATGCTGATGCAGGAAGGACTCTTGAGTTTCAAAGCCTTACAGTAATGGGTAGAAGACATCACTCCAAATTAGAAAAGGGAAGAAAGGATAGCCATGACAGGGAGGGGGAATACCATATATAAGTGACAGGGGAACACAGGGCTAGCTGAGGACAAGGCACGAGCTTGGGGCAGCACATTGACAAGTCCTTGAAACAGGCAAAGGAACATTCCTCTACAGACTCAACTGCCCGGATGTTCATACTTTGCTAAGGGCAAAGGCAATCTTAGCCCAACCTCCCAGGAGCCTGTAAGTCTACTTTAACATATAAAAATTCCTTTAGAAATTTCCTTTTATCTCTAAACCCCCAAGATATGTGTTGGCAATCATCCCGCAACCACATGGCCTACCGATATAGATCTGAAGTTATCCCATGACTCACGTTTTATTAGAGGGTAATAAGTGACCTTTTCCCAACAATAGCTAGCCCCCTCAAAGTCCTAGAAACCTTGCTTCCAAACTTCCTTAGAGAGTATAGCTATCCTCAAACTCCTCCCAACTCCCAGGTATATAATCAGCCACCCCTCACAGGCCCAGGGCAGCAGCTCTTCCTGCCCATGGATCCTGTCCCCGTGCTTTAATAAAACCACCATTTTGCACCAAAGACGTCTCAAGAATTCTTTCTTGGTCGTCAGCTCCGGACCTCACCTATATTCCAAAACTTCATCATAAGGGGTCTCTTGTGTAGGTCAGATTTTGATGAAAAAGGAAAGAAATGTAAAATTTATCAACCAAAGAAATATGTGCTTTTCTACTAACAGAGTGTTTCTTACTTAACACACATCCTAATAATGATTCTTTCCAAAGAGCCATCTCATATTACTGTAGAGATATAACAAAATTCTATAAAGTACCATTCCTAATACCTTAGATTTCTAGACATTGCAAAGCCTAGTAGCTTCACACTACAGTAGCACAATCAGTGGTTCATGGGATGGTCTCAGAGAGCTCTCAGCTTAACAGAAGTCAAAGATTATAAATTTGATTCTGAGCCGCATTCCCCACTCCACTATCCTTAGACAAGTCTGCCCCAAACACTGATAGTCATGCCCATCAGGACAGGAGGTAGGATGAGGAATGTGGATTTTTTTTTTCCTCAAGTGACACAGGACTCTGAATATTTAGATTTCATTTTCTATACCTGTGTAACAAATTACTATAAATTTAGGGGCCTAGGATGATACATATATATTATCTCACAGTTTCTGTCAGAAGTCCAAGCTAGGGCCTCTGCTCAAAGTCTCACCAAGATGAAATCAGACCATCTGCAGAGCAGCATTGTCAGCTGGAATTCAGGGTCCTCTCCCAAGCTCATTCCAGTCGTTGGCAGAATTCAGTTGCTTACAGCTATCGAACTGACATTCTTATTTTCTTGCCAGCAGATGACCAGCTCTCAGCTCCCACATTCTACCCTTAGGTGCTAGCCATGTGGTCTTCTCACAACATTACACCTTATGGCTTCAAAACCACCCAGGGAATTTCTTGCTTCAGTCTGCTAAAACCGAGTCTCATGTAACCAAATGTAGTCATGGGAGTGATATCCCATCACTCTTGCCAAATTCTACTGCTTAGAAGAAGCAAGTCACAGGCAGTGCCTGAACTAAAGCAGAAGGGACAATAGAAAGACATGAACATCAGGAGGCAAGGATCGCTGGGTGTCACCTTAGAGTTTCTCTGCCATAGTCAAGAAAGTTCCTGCTCAGAAAATGTGACGTTTGATTAGAGACTTGAAGAATGAGGATTCAGTTATGTGAAAGCAGAGGGCTGAGGAGGAGACAACCACTAGGAATATAGGGAAGGGGAGATGGCACAAGAAAGGAGGTAGCCATGAAAATGACTGGTACCAGTAGCCGTATTTTTTAATTTCATCACTGGTTGCTAGTGAATGTAAATAATGTATTTAGTGTGAGTTTTATAATCCAACTACCCATGTCCTCAACTATTGCATGCACACCCCAGAGGTATGCATCAATATTAAAGACACAGGAAAAATACTGTACAATCTTCCTAAAGTGCCAACTTTATCTTTGGTAAACTTAATAAGTTTAATAAGTAATTTAAACATTTTTATATTAAAAACAAGCATATTTCTAGAACATGCGCATGAAATGGAGTAAAATATTTTATACTAATTTTGTACATAAAACTCGAGCACTCTCTCAAAGAAATCTCCCATCTAAAAGTATAAGACACATTTTATCTCTCTGAAGTGAGAGGAATCTTGGTGGAATTGCTTTGACACAATGCTATTTTAGATCTCCGTTGTGCTTCATACCTCAGTAAGTATTAATGAGGGGAAAAAAAAAAAAGAAAACTCCCAGGTGAAGAAATAAATTATTAAGCACACAGTCTCAAATGAGCATACCCATTGTGGCCTCTGGAAGGCAAAATGTAGACTAAATTGTTATAAAGGCAGTTAAATCTATACGTCATGCAGTCAGGTACTGATGGCTAGGCTACTATACTTAATAATTACCTACCCAACTATTAATTTTTTTAAAAAATTATTTATTTTACTCATGAGAGACACAGAGAGAGCAGAGACATATCAGAGGGAGAAGCAAGCTCCCTTTGGGGAGCCTGACATGGGACTTGATCCCAGGACCCAGGGATCATGACCCAAGCCGGAGGAAGATGCTCAATCACTGAGCCACCCAGGCACCTTTCAACTTAATTTTGGATACAGTGATAGAGGTTTTTGGTTTTTGTTTGGTTTGGGTTTTGTTCTTCTTGTTCTTTAAGATCCAAATGTATAGTCTATGTTTTGTGGCATAAATTGCTAACAGCAGTCCAAAATCTATCTCCCATTTTTCCTGAGTAGTGAACTGTTCTACTGTTAATGAAATTTTTATCTGGCTACTCTGCACATTTTAAGCAACCTTGCAGCTAGATGTGACGGTAAATTCTGATTAATTTACAACAGAGTCTCATTTTTTTTTTTTAAGATTTTATTTATTTATTCATGAGAGACACAGAGAGAGAGGCAGACACAGGCAGAGGGAGAAGCAGTCTCCTCGCAGGAAGCCCGATGCGGAACTCAATCCCAGACCCCGGGATCACTCCCTGAGCTGAAGGCAGACACTCAACCACTGAGCTACCCGGGCTTCCCTACATCAGAGTCTTCAATGGGAGATGGGCCTTCCCGTTTTTTCTTCTCTCTTCACTGACTAGAATGCAGAAGTGGTGGTGGTGCACCCTCTTAGATCATGTGGATAAGGGCAACACTGAGAGGATGATAGAACAACAAAATAGAAGAATCCTGGATTCCCAACACAGTAGAACTTCGCTTTGAGCTGCTTATACCCAAGTTGTAATGTAGATGGGAAGTAACCTCTATTTTGATTAACTGCTTATAATTCAGCATCTTTGTTAGAGCATCTGAACCCATGTCCTAACTAATGTAGAATTTGATGGTCGCTCTAGCAGAACCTGTAGTATGTAGTACTGACCTGAAGGCTGAACAGCAAGCAGATGGTAAGGAAACAGCAACAAGAAAAGCAGCTAACTCTCGCTATGTCACAGCAAAACATTCAGTCAAACTGCTGCTTTAAAGTTAGTACCTTAAAAGTACTAGCCAAGAGGCACCTGGATGGTTCAGTCAGTTGAGTGTCTGACTTGGTTCAGCTCAAGTCATGATCTCAGGGTCATAGGATCAAGCCTCTGCATCAGGGCTCTGTACTCAGCAGGGAGCCTACTTGAGATTCTCCTCCCTCTGCCCCTTCTCCCACTCTCTCTAAAACAATAAATAAATTTTTAAAAACATACTAACCAAGTCTCTAGCTTGAGTGAACTGATTGGAAAAAGTAAGAATGTTAGTAAGTACTGGCTATTTCTTACTGGTTTCAACAAAATCCTTCAAGAAATATAAGCTCAGCCTAAACAACACTGTATCACAGTATGAAGCAGATATGGAAGGCAATTTAGCTCTCTAGAAGAAAGTTCACACCACCTGTAGCCTGAAATCTATATTGACTGAGTGTCTGGTAAAGTGGGGCTTCCGAGGGTTTAAAAACCAAATTTTTTAATATTCCAAACAAAAACAGGTAAAACATGAGTTTTAGAAGATACAGCCTAAGCAAATATAAACCTGGGACTCCAGAAAATTGGAGCTAGCATAGCAATCAAGAAGATATTAAACAAACTACCTTCTTACTAAGCCTCAAGGTAACTGTCCTTGATTTAAAACTGCAGGATTTATATAGCACAAAGGCCAACAATTAAAATCCAGTGTTCTTAGGTAGGAAAAAAAATGTACACAATTATGTCTTGATTAATGTTCGGCTATGGTTGCTTACACTTGGAACTAATCAGTTCAAATAGGCAGAAAATCCAATACATTTTTGAAGATACGTATTACACACGCATAAACACCTGGACTATAAAAGCCTATAATTGCTCAACACAAAGAGAACCCCTTGGGCTCCTTTACCTCCATCGACAGGAAGCCAGCTTGGAAAGCTATCCATCCCCAAGTAAAGGATATACTTTTCAATGCCCACTTTAGATCTGGCCATGGAGAAAAACAGACGAAGAATCTCCCAAAGGACAAAGCCAGAAACCTTGGAGAATAAGTTATTTCCTCCCCAAGGGCAGGGGGACAAGCTTGCCAGAAGAGCTAACAAAGAACTTTTTCTATTACCAGGATAAAATCTTCATGATTCCCACACACAGGATCTGACTGTTGCTGAGTGACTATTGGGTTTCCAATCTTCCTCTTTTCCAAATGCAGTGGCTTATCCTGCTTTGCCTCTACCACTATCTTTTGGGTGTGTTACCTTGCCTCGACTTCACCATTGTATATCAGATGTACATTTGGGCAGTGGGCAGATGGTAGATAAACTAGCTTCAGAGCAGATGCACCAAGCACAAGAAATGATAAGAGCGTAAGAGAAAGGACTGACTTCACATCACCCAGGTATAATAAACTATGAGATGGATGACACCTGGAGATAAAGTGGGCATTTTTCACGGATGGTGGAGAGAGAGAGTGCATGTGGCAGAAACTGTTGGCTAATCTTCCAAAATTCCGTGTTTTCCTTTTTTCCACAGCAATATGAATTTTAGCTGGTGTATATGTCATCCTATTTCCTAGTTTCCTTTGCTACTACATATGGTGATATGACTCAGTTCTGACTAAAAAATGCAAAAAAAGGATGCCTGAGTGGCTCAGTGGTTAAGCGTCTGCCTTTGGCTCAGGTCGTGATCCTGGGGTCCTGGGATCAAGTCCCACATCAGGCTCCCTGCATGGAGCCTGCTTCTCTCTCTGTCTATGTCTCTACCTCTCTCTGTGTGTGTCTCTCATGAATAAATAAATAATCTTTAAAAAATGCAACAGGGATCCCTGGGTGGCGCAGCGGTTTGGCGCCTGCCTTTGGCCCAGGGCGCGATCCTGGAGACCCGGGATCGAATCCCACGTCAGGCTCCCGGTGCATGGAGCCTGCTTCTCCCTCTGCCTGTGTCTCTGCCTCTCTCTCTCTCTCTGTGTGACTATCATAAATAAAAAAAAAAATTATAAAAAAAAATAAATAAATAAATAAAATAAAAATAAAAAATGCAACAACAACAACAAAAAAAAAAAACTTCTGGAAGTGCTATCATGGTTAAAAGAAAGGAGTATGTCCTCCCTCTTCTGCTTCTTCCTGGGATATAGACATGGTGGTTTCCATCCATAGGCATGAGATCAATATCCTCCAGACATCAAAGAAAAGCTAGAAGCCTGGGTCTACAACACTGTGCAGAATCCTTATTAACCCTGAACTAGCATAATAACTCCTATCTTATTTAAATAACTGATGTTTGGGCTCTTGTTATAGCAGTCAAGCCTATATCCTAACTTACACAAGCTTATAAAACCCTGACCAAGAATTTCTCAATTTAATGTATAGATAGGTGTACAGACACAGAGAATAGCTTTAAAATTCCATTCCAACTAAACTGCTAATTCAGATTGTGACTCACCATGGTAATTCTCTGTTTTGCATTTGCTACAAGATAATAATAGTAGTTAAAACACAATGCTAAATTACCACTTATTTTTTAAAAATTAGGAAAACTCTAAACATCCTGAAACCTCACTGAAATGAAATGCATTCTCTAATGGAAATTCATAAACGCAGTACGAATGCATTGAATTAAAACATTTGGGAATTTTTAAACTAATTCATTAGGATGGCATTTCTTAATATGTAAGTTTTGTATTACTACATATGTGTTTTAAAGTTTGTTAGAATTGAGACTTCATTTTTTTCTTCAATTTAAAAAAATCTTGACATGAAAAATCCACCATACAGATTGATATTAATCTATTTACTCAATATTTAGTTACTTAATATTTACCCAGTAAATACTTATATACATATTGATGTCTCCTGAATGTCCAAGAAGAAAAATAGTTAAAATAGTAATGTAATGTCTTTAATGTTTCATAGTTCACATAACTCTTTTCACATATCTGGCTTCCCAGCAGCCGCCCAAAGGGCTGAAGAACAGAAACCCAGTAGGGCAGGGGACAAATGCTGACCAATGAAAAAGACAAAAGAAGAAACAAATAAATTATTCTCTTTTCCTCTCTCCAACAGACTGTTCTGAAATGACTGTTTCCATATGGCTTATCCAGAGACAAACCAACCTGTGATGTGACCGTATTTCCGGCTGAATAATGTGCATTTTGTATCTGTTATTCCATTTTTTTCCACCATGCTTCATTTTTTTTTCTCCTCACATTAGCTATCCTGGGATTTTACTCCTGGTGGAGCATTAACTCCTAGACTTTGCCTCAGGGTCTGTTGTCTAGGAAACACAGGCTAAGATAGGCAGCATTAAACTAATGGTGGCATTTTTTTGACAACTTTCCCCAAAGGAATGAGAGAAGACACACAGGATTTTAACTATTACTGTGCTTTCAGTGGAATAATGAGAAAGGTAACTAACACAGGTTGAGCATTTATTTACAATGTGCCTGGCACTGTACCAAGTTTTCATGTTATTTCATATAATCTCATTTATTGCTCCCAATATACCATCCAACTTTATCAATAAAGAACAAGGAAATACAGAAGTGGCTGAGGTTTTAACCTGTGTACCACTGAGCCCAGCACAGCAGTACTAGCATCACAGCTTGTATTCACCGTAGTTGTCAGCCAGATCAGTTCCAGTGTATTCCAGTCCTGGAGCATCTACAGTGTGTAACCAATCTGCAGGAAGTCTGTTAGTACTCCTTGCCTCCTCATTCGAATGCTTCATTTCATCTTTTTCATTTCACTATTCAGATGCTAATCAAAGCTCAGGGGCAGCCAAAGAGCATTTTTTCTAAGCCAATTTTTCTGGGAATGTGGCACAGCCTGTGATACAGATGTCATCTCCATGTCAAATGTCACAGTCTTAAAAAAAAAAAAGTTACAGTCTTTGTCTATTTGCCTTTTTGAAGCAAAAAACCTGCTGAATTTCAGCTAAATTGTAACTTTATTTTTTTAACCAAATCTTTAAAGAAATTGCAAGAATCCTATCCAAGCAGTCGACTATATAGTAAACCTATTTACAATTAGACATAAACAAGATTTGACTCACATATTTGCTACTTGTGTTTTTTCTGTATATATTTTACAGTCAAACAGATTTTGTCATGGGAATATACTTCACTGACTAGAAGAGCTCATGTGTTGAAATCAGGAGACCCTGGTCTACTGCTTATTCATCAGGTAATTTATTAGGTACATTGATTTGTATGGTACTTTCTGATGTCATTTCCTCTGATATTTACAATGACTTTACATGTATTTATATATCCTAAATCTTTACCTCCACCTCAATCTCTCTCCTGAGTTCTAGGCTCATCAAATTACCCAGATGTCCTACAGGCACCTCAAACTCAACATAACCCACACCATTCATATTGTCTTCACCACACCTCTGCTCTTCTGACACCAGTCTCTACTCTTAATGAGAAATCCCAGAGTCATCCTAGATTCCTTCTTTCATATACCCACTTCTTATCTAATCCATTATGAATATTTGTTCATTTTGTCTGTGTAAAGCCTTTGAAACCAACATCTCCATTTTTGGTTTTGTTTGGTGAATGTCATTTCTCACCATGACAACAGAAACAATCTTCTCACTGTTCTCACTACCTCCAGTCTACCCATCTCCCTGGCCTGCCTTTTACATACTTCAAACTGTCTTCCACATACCTCTTAAAATCCTCAGTGCGAAATGTTGAATTTTCCTATTTAAAATATCTTAATAAAAAAAATATCTTAATAGCACCACTGAGGGATGGGTGTGGGGGATAGGCAAAATAGATAAAGGGGATTAAGAGGTACAAACATTCAGTTATGAAATAAGTAACCCATGGGGATGAAAAATACAGCATAGGCAATATAGTCAACAATACTGTAATAGTCATATGGTGACAGACAGTAATTACACTTATGGTGAGCACTGCATAATGTATAGAGGTGTCAAATCACATGTAGTACACATGAAACTAATATAATATTGTATGTCAACTATACTTCAATTTTTAAAAGTAATAGCATCCCAGACCTATTTATTTTCACTCTCCAACACTTCAGGCTCCACTGCTTTAGAAGACATTCTGTCTTCTGCTTGAAATGTCCATCCTCAGGCATCCATCCTACTCACTCCCTTCTTGACCAGCATTTCCTCTAGGAGGCCAGTCCGGACCTCCTAAGGGTTAAGACCCCTTTCTCAGTGTTTCCATAGCACTGTAAGCAGAGCTAATTGTCTAGCTACAACTTTTCTCCATGATGCCACAAGATCCCCAAGAGCAGAAAAGGTCTTCATCTTTTATCTTCAGCACAAAGCTCAATAAAAACAATTAAATAAATGAATAATTCAATAACTCACCCTACCAAACAAAATTTTTACATTCCTATGGGGGAGACAATACTTCCCTTCAAATCATGAATTAAAAAGTCAAAAGGATAGAGCAACTGTATAGATATACACGTACATACAAATGTTCACTAAATTATTGTATTACAGAATCTGAGAGGACCTGAAAGAGTGTTGATTCTAACTCCTTCATTTTACAGAGAAGAAAATTCAAGCCAGGAAAGACTGAGAGACTTGCCCAAGATCTCGAAACAAGAAACTTATCCTTGTTCAAGTACAAGTTACTTTTTGTAATTTTCTCCTTGTTTGGGGGATTTCTGCTCATTACATTTTTTTTTTTTTTTTAAGATTTTTATTCCTGGGATCCCTGGGTGGCGCAGCGGTTTGGTGCCTGCCTTTGGCCCAGGGTGCGATCCTGGAGACCCGGGATCGAATCCCACATCGGGCTCCCAGTGCATGGAGCCTGCTTCTCCCACTGCCTGTGTCTCTGCCTCCCTCTCTCTCTGTCTCTCTGTGTGACTATCATAAATAAATAAAAATAAAAATAAAAAAGATTTTTATTCCTTTACTTGACAGAGTGAGAGAGAGCACAATTAGACAGAGTGGCAGGCAGAGGAAGAGGGAGAAAGAGGCTCCCCACTGAACAGAGAGCCCGATGGAAGGCTCCATCCCAGGACCTTGGGATCATGACCCAAGCTGACAGCAGATGCTTAACTGACTGAGCCACCTAAGCACCCCTGCTCATTACATTTAGAATGTCACTGAGGGCCTCCAAGTTAAGTATGAGTAAGATAATAAGGACATTTTTGTTTCCAATTAATAAACACAATAAGCAAAGGTTGATATGATAAAAATATAAAATAATCTTAAAACAACTTAAAAATTTTAAATTAGGGAATCCCTGGATGGCTCAGCAGTTTAGCACCTGCCTTCAGCCCAGGGCGGGATCCTGGAGTCCTGGGATCAGTCCCGCATCAGGCTCCCTGCATGGTGCCTGCTTCTCCCTCTGCCTGTGTCTCTGCCCCTCTCTCTGTGTCTTTTATTAATAAATAAATAAAATCTTTAAAAAATATATAAATTAGACTCTTGAAAAGCTGATACATATTTGCCATATAGCTGCAAAGTCATCATCCTGGAGATAATTAATGCATCATCTTATTGTTAATGTAGAAAATAACCACAAACTCTGTGGCAAAAAGCAACACAATTTTATAATCTTATAGTTTGTAGGTCAGAAATCCAAAATGTGTCTCACTGGGCTAAAATTTAGGCACTGGCAGAGCTGCATTCCTTTCTGGAGGCTCTAAGGGAGATTCAATTTCCTTGCCCTTTTTAGTTTGTGAAGGCCACCCATATTGACTCAGGTCCTCTTCCTCCATCTTCAAAAGTCACCAACAGCTGTTTTCATATCACACCACTCTGACCTCCTTTTCTGCCTCTCTCTTCCCCATGTAAGGATCGTTGTGATTACATGGGGCCCACTCAGAAAATACAGGTTCACCTCCCTATTTTAAGATCAGCTGATTAGCAACCTTAATATTACATCTGCTGCCTCAATTATCCTTTGCCAGGTTATGCAACTTATTCACAGTTTCTGAGGATTAGAAGTTGGACATTTGGGGAAGCTATTATTCTGCCTACCATTGGGTGTGGGGGTAATATGATTCAATATGATATGATAGAATATGATATGATAATTTTTCCACCGTATCGAATAAACTTCCAATGATAGAAAAACAGAATATCAAAGAAAAAAATTAAGTAACCTCATTCTACATAAATAACCATTCTATTCCAATAGCAAATATAAGCAGGAGAGTCAAAAAAAAAAAAAAAAAAGCAGGAGAGTCTGGCACAGAGAAAACAGAGGACATTTTCAGATATCTCCTCATGTAGATAAACCAGCCTAAAAGGAAGTTACTCACTTCTTCAAAAGAGATAAAGTCATTAGAGCTGATAAACTGAGACCATGCTGCCCAAGTATTTAACTCCAATCTATTTTGACTACTGAAATCATCCTAAGAGTTGGTCAACTGCAAGAAATAAATTTGAGGGGAATCCTGAGAAAAATTTTCAGTCCACACCCAGGATTATGGAAGGTGTAATGCCAAGGAGAAAGGGATCCTAGATTAGTGTCACCAAAATTGAAAAGTAGGAATTAGGGGTGCCTGGGTGGCTCAGTCAGTTAAGCATCTGCCTTTGTCTCAGGTCATGATCCCAGGGTCCTGGGATCAAACCCCACATAGAGCTCAGCACTGGGCTCTTTGTTCAGTGGGGAGCCTGTTTCTCCCTCTCCTTCTGCCTGCCACTCCCCCTGCTTGTGCTCTCTCCCTTTCTCTGTCAAGTAAATAAATAAAATCTTTAAAAAAAAAAAAAAAGAAATGTAGGAATTATTCTCTATATTGTCCAATCACACATTTTTTTCCCTTTCTAAAAACGTATACTTTGAGAAGATATATGAATGGATAATAAACACATAGCAGTAAATCTTCATGACTTCAGATTAAGCAATGGATTCCTAGATATAGAACAAGTAACAAAAGAAGAAATCAATAGATTGGACTTGATCAAAATTTTAAAATTTTGTACCTCAAAGGACTTTATCAAGAAGATAAAAAGATAATCTGTAGAATGGGAGAAATTATATATCAGATAAGGGTCTAACATCCAGAATATATACCTAACCACCACACCATACCTCCCATAGTGTTAGTAACCCTGTTTGAGTGTGATTTTTTTTTTAAGATTGTATTTACTTATTCATGAGAGACGCAGAAAGAGGCAGAGATATACATAGGCAGAGGGAGAAGCAGGCTCCATGCAGGGAGCCCGATGTGGGACTCGATCCCAGGACCTCAGGACCATGACTTGAGCCTAAGGCAGATGCTCCACCACTGAGCCACCCAGGTCCCCCCTCTTCCTCTACTTATCCTGGCTCAAACTCTCTTTCCAATCGATCAACCAATCAATAAAATCATTAAAAAAAATTCCTGGAAAAGGCAAAATGACAGAAAACAGATCAGCAATTGCCTGAGAGTAGAAGTAGGAGGAAGGAATGACTGCAAATAAGCACAAATTGGGGTAATGGAAGTGTTTTAAAACTGGATTATGGTAATGGTTGCACAAGTGCACAATTTACTAAAGTTTATTAAGTGAATTTTATGGTCTATAGCTTAAAAACTTATGTGAATTTTATGGTCTATAACTTAAAAACTTATGCTTTAGTTCTTTATAATTCACAATTTGTGCTTAATATTAATATTATTTTTTAATTTAAAAAACCACAATTCATATCATATAAATTACATTTTTTTTTTTTGAGATTTTATTTGAGAGAGACAGACAGCAGGGACACCTGGGTGGCTCAGCGGTTGAGCGTCTGCCTTCAGCTCAGGTCATGATCCCGGGGTCCTGGGATAGAGTCCGGCATCGGGCTCCCCATGGGAAGCCTGCCTCTCCCTCTGCCTATGTCTCTGCCTTTCTCTCCATCTCTCATGAATAAATAAATAAAATCTTTAAAAAGAGAGAGAGAGCACGAGCGGAGGGGAGGAAGGAGGGCAGAAGGAGAAGGAGAAGCAGGCTCCCCACTGAGCAGGGAACCCACGCCAAGCTTGACCTGGGATCATAACCTGATCCAAAGGCAGACGCTTAACTACCTGAGCCACAAAGGCATCCCTTAAATTACCATTTTAAATTATAATGTCTACAACAATGTTCTGCCAAGTGTGGTCTAACACATGTCAGAAGGACATTGAGAACTGGTAAAATTGCACTCCCACCTCCATCTCCCATCCCTAACCACACACACCACTCCAGACACTGCTAATCCATTTAACCAACTCTATTTTTTTCCATTATACTTAACACCCTCTAATATACCATGTAATTAACTTATTTTTTCCCATCATTGATCCCCACACTCATATGCATATGCAAACAGTGGCAAGAAGGCTTCAAGAAAGTAAACACTGTGAGAGCACCTGGGTGGCTCAATCAGGTAAGTACTTTGGTCTTAAAAAGAAAAAAAAAACGAAAAAATACTGACATATCCCTGTCACCCAGAACAATTCCAGGCACACACTAGGTACTCAAATATTTGCTAAATGAGTGAAACTTCTGTTCCTGAGCCTCATTGCAGATCCTTAGAGTGGAGCCCCGGAATTTGTATCTTTATCAGTTCTCCCAAACAATGGGATTTACTGGCCCATATGGAGCCTAGCCATTCACACATGGCCACAGCAACTTGAATTGTGGCAAAAATAGTCTAATGGCAAGGACTGTCCACAAAGATATAAGTAGCTGAATACTGAACTTACAGAATTAACACATGTTAGATGAAGTGAGGAACAAATGCCTCAGTTTGGGAGTATGACAAGTAAATTTTGCCTCAACCACAGCCACCCATACAAATCTAACACAATACTCTTAGCCAGGCTTTTAAATTGTATCCCAAAGGGCTTTTATGTAACCACAAGTCAAATTAACAACTAAAAAGGATTCTTCTAAGTGAGATTTTAGCTGTAAACTCAAAGTAACTGACAGATTCTTATTATTTATGGTGCCAATGACACTGTACACACTATTTGAAATAAGTACTTCGGAGTATTCTGAGAAACTTATACTCTACATTTCTAAAACTATCATAAAAAGAAAAGGTCATTGAATCTCAGCTTAAAATGGCCATCTTTAGTATCAAATGATAGTTCACAGAGTAGTTCTTTAAAAGACATCATGCACAAAGATATTTAAAAAATAAGAAAAAATAGATTGCTGATGGGAGACAATACCATGTGTCCTCATCTGTCAAACAGAAACAAACAGTATCTAGTCTGCCTATCTACTCAAGTTATAGTGAGACTAAATGAGACCATTAGAAGCTACTTAAAGAGTCTAAATAAATACATACGTATTTTGTACTTATAAACATGTAGTCTATCCTTTCAGACTTCTTATAGACAATGACTCTAATCTCTGCTCTGAAATCAGAAGCATTTACCCAAGGGTTATTCATGATATAAGAGCCATCAAAGAAACATTTTTGATAGACTAAGAATTCCAAGACAAAATACTAAAAAATTACTTCCTCTATGCAGGATGCTTACCTTTTTTCCATTATATTTAAACATCAAATCCTATGTTTTGCTCATTTTAGCACTTTGTCTATAAAGGTTTTCATCTCATTATCACAACCAAGATAAAAGAAGTGGAATCATACACATATTAACTATACGAGAAAGAAAGCAAAAAGACATATTTGACAGAGTTGAGTTGAAATGTCTTTATAGATATTATCAAGATGTAATTTTTTTTATTTTGTGCCAATCACCCAAACTTTAATGTTTTTATGTGAATAGCCATTGACTATCCAATTTAAAATTGGAATCTTCAAACATTCTGAGAGCTAAATTTAAGATGGAAACCAGCTTAAATGCATCCTATTCTAACCAAACAGCTTAAGAGTTCATTAAATTTGGGACACCTGGGTGGCTCGGCAATTGAGCATCTGCCTTCAGCTCAGGACATGATCCTGGAGTTCTGGGATGGAGTCCCGCATTGGGATCCTGCACGGATCCTGCTTCTCCTCCCTCTGCTTATGCCTCTGCCTCTCTCTGTATCTCTCATGAATAAATAAATAAAATCTTTAAAAAAATTCATTAAACTCATGTATTTTCTGAGCAATAGCTAGATGCCTGAGGCACAAAATGATTATAAACTAGTAGAGGATAGAGGCATGAAAATAAATAATTGCAACACTGTGTGGTACATGCAACACCAGAGACATGTATGAAGGTTATTAGTGGCCAAAAGAAAATAACAAATTGCATAAACAATATTAACAAAGAGTAACCAAAAAAATCCCACTTGACTCTCCTTTGAGTTCAGAAAGCCATCAACTCCCTTGAATAACTAGTCTTCTCTATTTTCTTTAATTCTATTCTTACAGGAGCCACCACCTCTCCCCCATATGCATTCTCCATACAACACCCATTACTGAATTTCTGTAACATTTATCTGATCATGTTACTCCCTTATTTCAAAATCTCCAATGATTCACCATTAACAGGATTAATAAGATAAAAGCCAAACTCCTTAAATTAATGTTAATCAAGACTTCAGTATCTTTTTTCCTTACCCCCATCAAATATACACTTCCCCTTTCTACAAATCCAATCCATCCACCCAAAACCAGACAGAGATCTCCACAGCACTCTAGCCCACATTGACCTTTTCCTTCTCTAAACTCGTACAGCATTTATTGATCCTATGATTCATTTTATGCAAAATTGTTTCATCAATTACCCTTTCCTACTTCTTGAATGAATCTTTTTTCATATATAGGAAACCTTTAATCCCCATATCCATTCCTTATCCTTGTTTTGGAAAGAGCATTAAGTTCCATAAATATCTGTCAAAATACATAGTAATTACTATAAAAATTATTCTTTGATTTATCATGGACCAGTTTCAAAATGGTGACTAAAGTTAATCATTCTTCTGCTGTCAAGTAAACTTTAAGAAAGGGTATTTAATATATATTCTTAATTCATATTATAAAGTGTTCCTTTACAACCAGGCTAGTAGCTTCATGGCCTTTGTAAAACCTTTCCTTATGCCTACACTATTTTTTAATGAAAAGAAAGAGAACCAATATTTTAAGTGACTCCCCAAGGATTCATTTGGCTCCCCATTCATTTGTTTATTCAACAAATACTCACTGAAAAACTGCTAGATTACCAAGCACTAGAGAAAAAGCAGTGAATAAAACAGATGAAGTACCTAGATTCAAGTAGCTTAGATTCTAGCGAGGAAGAAGTCAGTATAAAATGTGCAATGGTGGTAAAGGCAATAGAGAAAATTAAAGCAGAAAAGGGAACAGAGGGTCAGGGTTGAGGGAGCAAGCAGGCTGCTATTTTATATAGGGTACTCAGAGAAGGTCTATCAGTGAGACGATTTTTGAGATACTATTTAAGCAAAGGCTTGAAGAAAGAGAAGAAGTCATGCAGATATCTGGAGGAACAGTGTTACAGACAAAAAAGAGGGAACAGCAAGCATAGAGGTCCTATAATATGCATTTGCTTTTGAGAATATTTAATTTGCTACAAAAGTTGAATAAATGAGAGTGCCTGGGTGGTGCAGTCAGTTAAGCATTCGATTCTTGTCTGTATAATCTCATAATCTCTGGGTCATGGGATTGAGCCCCACATTGAGCTCCATGTTCAGTGTGAATGAAGTCTGTTTGAGATTCTCTCTCCATCTTCCCCATCCCCACTCATTCATACTCTTTCTAAATAAATAAATAAATATTTTTTACAAAAAGAAGTTGAATAAAATGTGTTAAGATGTATTAAGCATAGAATAGTAAGTAGCAGGTAGCCCAGGTGGCTCTGATTTAGTGCGGCCTTCGGCCCAGGGCCTGATCCTGGAGACCCGGGATCGAGTCCCACATCGGGCTCCCTGCATGGAGCATGATTCTCCCTCTGCCTATGTCTCTGCCTCTCTCTCTGTGTCTCTCATGAATAAATAAACAAAATCTTAAAAAAAAAGAATAGTAAGTAGCTTGTGAGACAAAAGCAAAATTCATAAGACATGTTAAACATATAAATGGAGGTAGTTAATAAGTAAAGCATGTGTCCCGAAACAGAGATAGGAATATAAGGACTAAGACACCTAAATTTATGAGGCACTAAACATGCAACAGGCCCTAATATTCAAGAGGCTCTAAATATAATGAGATACCTGATATTTAAATATCATGAATATTTAAATATTCATGAACAGTAAATAAACCTGAGACATATGAGGCATTCTACATTAGGTCTTAATTCAATTTTCTTACATGGTCTGTCCCCAAGAAACACAAATAAAAGCCATGGTTGCTCACCAAGATAAGTGGAAAGCTACAGCTAAGTCCAAGCGTGCTTGCCCCAGTGTCTCTGATAGAGCAAGTATGTCTCACTGGTATTACCAGAGCATTTTCTATCTGATTGAGCCTCTCACTCACCTCAATTCTGGTCCTCTCTCCTGTTAAGGCAGACAGAGACAAACATGAAACCTGTGTACCCCAAGATTCAGGGAATGGAGTCCTTACTCACTTGTGCCCTATCCTAAGTCTATTAACGTCACCCCATTTTTCCCTCTCCTTCTCATAGTATGTTTTAATTTAATAATCGGTGATGCCTAGGTGGTTCAGTCAGTTAAGCATCCGACTCTTGATTTCGGCTCAGATCATGATCTCACGGTTGTGAGATCAAGCCCCACAACAGATTCTGCACTGGGTGTGGAACCTGCTTAAGATTCTCTTTCCATCTCCCTCTGCCCCTCCCCCCACCCCCTTGTCTCTCTCTCTTTCTTTCCCTGTCTCTCTAAATAAATAAATAAATAAATAAATAAATAAATAAATAAAATTGATCTAAGAAACCATGTGTTTGAGCATCTTATTGGCCCTGTGAGCCTTTCTATTCCATTACTTCTGCGATTGGTGGCATGGTGTTGCACTTGGGAGACTATCATTTTCCCAAAACAAAGACCCTCAAGCTGAGTGCTCCTGGCAGGCTGGAAGAACAGTCTGGAACCCAATGGGGTTGGGACAGAGTAAGAGAGAAAAAGGAGAAAGTTGGGGCACCTGGGTGGCTCAGTTGGTTAAGCGTCTGCCTTCGGCCCAGGTCAGAATCCCTAGGATCATCCTAGGATTGAGCCCCACATTGAGACCCGCATTGGGCTCCCTGCTCAGTGGGGAGTTTGCTTCTCCTTCCCCTTTCGGCTGCCGCTTCCCTGGCCCCTCCCCCTGCTCATGCTCTCCCTCTCAAATAAAATATTTTTAAAAAGAGAGAGAGAGAAAGGAGAGAGTAGGAGTTCACTAAATATGTAGAGACTACATCATGTAGAACCTTGTAAGCTATCATAAGAGATTTTGGCTTTTACCCTCAGTAAGACAGGAAGATTTAGTAGGGTTTCAAGCACAAAAGTGATATATATAAAGCTTCACTATATAGAGCACTGTAAAGGGTTGGGAGCAGGTAGGTAAATTTAAAAAGTACTATGATAATTTAAGCAAGAGATGGCAGGGACATGGAACAGAGTGGCAACAGTGGAGGTACGAGAAATTATTTGAATATAGTATATTTTAGGGGTAGAGCCAAAAGAATTAGCTGATGGATGAGAAGTGAAATATGACAAAGGAAAAGATTATTGTCCTGAGGGACTAGTAATTATGGATTGGAAAGACACATGTCATAAAGACTAAAATATGAAAATATAGTCTTAGTCATGACACCATCAAATAAACTATCAAATCCATTTAACAAAGTGTCTACATAAATGGAAATAACTTTCTTTTTAAAAAAACAGTCTAAAACACTGTATTTACTTAAGTACCTGAGTAAAAAATATGAAAATGGAAATTATGTATATGGCACATATTATGTTTGCCTAAAATACTTACCAAAAAGTAGTTTTCTCTGGGCTGGAATATGGAGACTTTTTAATCTCCCTTTTTAATTTCTTATCCTTTCATAAGATTCTATAACACATGTATAATAACAAAAGTTGTAAGAAATGAACAGAATTATACATTTTCTGGATATAATCTATGTTCCTTAGAACAAAAAATTGGTGGGAATCTTGGCTTCATGAGCCTCAGATGAGGCACCTCAATTACATGGAGCCAACAAAGATAAGCACTTGAAAGTCAGGGGAGGAGAAAACCCTACAATCATGGAGACTGCTCTCGAAAAAGGTAATTAGTCTTGAATTATCAGATATTGGCCTGCACTAAATCATCTATTAAGGAGGTAAGGAAAAGCCACAGAAAATATAGACAGAGTTAAAATGTGTGCACCAAAGAAGACATGAGCCTTGTGCACAGACAGTGTCAGCATAGTGAGGTAGTGAAGAACATGGACCCTGGTGTCAGATTAAATGATCAAACTTGAATTTTGATTCTGCCACTCGACAGTTCAGTGCACCTAGGCAAGTAATTGAATCTCCCTGTACCTCAGTTTCCTTGTCTCTAAAATAAGGATAAGGATATCTATACCTCCATTGGTTGTCAAGAGGATTAATTACATGTGCATATTCACCATTAAAAAGGCTTGAATTTAGGGTCCTGTATCAGGAACAGCCTAAGGCAACACACAAAGCAGGAGAGGAAAATAAGGAATGCTGAATCCTTTGATTGCAAAGGCAGCCAGACTCTGTCCTAATTCTACGTCTGATAAAGAGCAAAGCCTCCATAGGAGGGCTCTAGGGGCACTTAGAAGTCATATTATGATTTAATTGTCACCTGCTCTGGACAAAAGGGGAATGAGACAAGATACAGAAATAGCAAACTTGGAGGCATCACTGGAGCCAACAAATAGGAAAATTAATCCGGGCTAGGAAAAGAAGACAGGTCCTATAAAGAGCCTGAGCTGGGTGCCTCTGATTTAATACTAAGGTACAGAAACTCGGAGATAAAGTAATATCTCAAATTATATGACCAGCAAGGATTCCATCTGTGATGTGGAAATACTCTTCATAAAAACTGCAATAACTTCAGCAATAAAAAGTCAAATTTTTTAGTAGGACAAAATTAGGTTAAAATGACTGGTTTGTGAAAAGCAAGGAAACTCATACTGTTTTCCTTAACAATCACCTATAATTAATTGGCCCTTCTGAAAGGTAGATTTCATATTTCTGACAACTAAAGGTAAAAAGTATTTAATGGAAGTTAAGAGAACTTAAATATATGCTCATGTGACTCCACCCATATTAATTTTTCTAAATCTTACTGGAATCAAAAGCAAAGAACAAAAAAAAAAAGCAAAGAACAGGGATGAAGAGCATCATTTATCTCTTCTGTATTTATTGCATTTACCATTTGTGCTTCTTGTGTACAATAATGACATAAAGTTCTCTTCCTAATAAGTGACAACACTAACATAGAAACAAAACAGATTTAATGTGATAAAACAAAGTGCTTTTCCTGGTTACAGCAAAAACCCACAGCCCCAGGACTTTATAGCTGTTCTCCACTGTTCACAACTTTCTTTACCCACTAGTTAGATGTCCAGCCCCCACTTGAAGTGATGGAGGAGCATCCTTCAAATGTTAGAAGGAGAGGGTCTTCAACTGCTGCTACTTTCTTGTAACAGTGGTTTGCTAATAGTGTCAAGTACTATCAGTAGGTACAGAATAGAGAAAGGATAATTTGGAGTGACGCCCTGAATACCATCTTATCCCTAAAGGAAAACAAGACAGAAATTTAGTACCAAAGATATATAATTCTGATGATGCATCAGAAATCAGGATCAGGGGAGCCTGGTGGCTCAGTCAATTAAGTGTCTGCCTTCAGCCTGAGTCCTAGGATGGAGGACCATATTGGGCTCCCTCCTCAGTAAGGAGCCTGCTTCTCCCTCTCCTTCCTGCTCGTGTTCTCTCTTGCTATCTCTGTCTTACTCTCAAATACATAAATAAAATCTTCTTAAAAAAATCAGAATCAAAAACATTTGCAACAACATGGATGGACCTAGAAAGTTATTAAGCCAAGTGAAATAAGTCAGACTAGAAAGACAAATACCATATGATTTCACTTGTATGTGAAATTTAAAAAACAAAACAAACACATAAATAAACAAAAAGCAGAAACAGACCTATAAATACAGAGAACTGATTGTTGCCAGAGGGGAAGAGGTGGGGTGATGGGCAAAGCGGATGAGGGGAGTGACAGAAACAGGCTTCCAGTTATAGAATGAATAAGTCATAGAAATTAAAGATATAACATAGGAAATATAGGCAATGGTACTGTAACAGCATTGTATGGTAACAGATGGCAGCTACGCTTGTAGTGAGCATAGCATAATGTATAGAGAAGTTGAATCACTACACCTGAAACTGATATAACATTGTTTGGTACTAGAGAAACAAAGATGAATAAGACCAGAGTTTAGCCACATTGGGCTTGCATTTCGAAGAATTCAGCTGTTAGTTTAAAATATAATATAAAATGATTAGTTCAGCAAAAGGGAATAAAAAACATGGAACCCAAAGCGAACTACTGTCAAAAGGAAATCAGAAAAAGGTCAGAAAGTATAGCGTGAATAGTTGGTAAGGAATAGTTGCAAGAGTAGAATGCTATAATTTTCAGAACTAAAAGATCAGAGAATGGGCACCTGGCTGGCTCAGTCGGTTAGGCACCTGCCTTCGGCTTACGTCATGATCCTGGGGTTCCAGGATCAAGTCCCACATTGGGCTTCCTGCTCGGTGGGGAGCCTGTTTCTCCTTCTCACTCCTCCCCACTGATTGTGCTCTCTCTCTCTCTTTTCAAATAAATAAATAAATAAAATCTTAAAAAAAAAAAAAAACCCATCCTTCAAAAAAAATTATAGAGAATGATATAGGAAAATGAGCTTATTTCAGGGTCAAAAGAAACAAAAATAATAGTAAGTAGAGTGCTAAACAAACAAAATTTTCAAAAGAAATTCTTTGCTCAATTACCCTCTTTTACCCTATTTATAACAACCAACTTCTGAACATTTCTTATACTGAAAAAAAATGCTTTAGATGAAAGTGTAGTATGCCATGGATTAAAGGGCGTTCACAATATAATGTTAGCAACAATACAAAGCCACGTTCCCATGATTCTACAAATACTTGCTGAAACAACTCAAAGAACTTGAAAGTGCATGGGAGGAACATTTGGCAAAGCACCAAATACTGAATTCAAACCAGTGCCCAGAATATTAATCAAAAGCATGTCTTCTTGAGGAATGTTTAAAGTCTTTTCTATTCCTAAATTCTTAAATATTTTTCAAGGAAAGGTATTTTGTAGACACTCACTCCTGGAAATGAGGTTTCAGAATTAATAACAAATGAACATTTACATTATATGTAACATAAAAGGAGAACTATACAAATAAATGAAAGCCAGACTTTTACCAAGATGTCTTTTGAACTACTGATTCAATATACTTTTTTGCCAAACTAGTTATGAGTTGTAAATATGCAACTATGCAAATATGCAGAGAAACAGACTAAGTATATTTGACTCATTCATTCCTACTATTACTCTATAAACAGAAAATTATATATATAGATATATAGATAAAACAAAATCAAACAAAACTAGTAGCCCACAAAAACTTTATTTAGACATTCTGAATAATTGGCATAAGGAACAATCTGATTCTAGAAAAAAAGGTGACTATACCTTTTAGGAGATTTTGCACACTTAGGAAAAGACATTAAAGGTATTTTATTTTATGTAACCCAAAAGGATCTCTATTAGACCTATGTCGGAATGCTAGAAATCTTGCTGGACTATCAAAACTACTTGAGAAGAAAAGAAATGGGTCACTTTCTTTCCATAAAGAAAGGCAAGGAAAGGTTATAATGGTAGTTTAAAGGTTCATTAGATTTAGAAACTGTTTTTAGTCTCCAAAGGTTTTGACATATTTCTAAAATAAAAGGAAATCCTTTTACCTCAATTGAAAATGTAGTTCTGCCCTGGTAATATATATTACTGGAAAAAAGTGCACATATGACCTAAAAACTATAAAATACCCCACAATAATACTTCACCAAAAATATGTATACTACTATCTCATGGTTGTTATGCTTATTCATGAGGCACTATCTGACAGCTGCTCATGAAAACTGGCACTACATACATGCTCATGATTCAAGAATGTGTGCCATTGTCATTTAAAAATCAAAAGCCCAATAATGAATCTTTCCCATTTTAAGACAAGAAAACACAACAAAAACCTTCAAACATTCCCTCTTGACACAAAGGCCTAAAGGTCATTCACTTATCCATTCATTCATTCATTCATTCATCAAACACTTAAACACCTAGGTACTCTGTGCAACTGAGTGAGGCAATTAGAACACAAAGATATATATAACACGCAATCCATGCCCCTACCCACTCAGTGTAGAGTTTGTAAGATAAAATATATCTACTGTCAAAAAAAAAATATATATATATCTACTGTCTAAAAATATGCTAAAATTTAAGCAGTATGCTAGCTTTTCTAATTGGAAAACCTTAACAATGTCTGATGATGTATATGTATATTTAATAAGAGTAGACGCACATACCTCTTTTAAAATTTTCAATTTTAGATGGATTATATGGTGTGATTCTGAAAAGAGCACTGGTCTAAGAGCTGACTTACATTCTAGTCAAGCTCACTGATTAGCTACATGACCTAGGACAGGTCACCTAACTTTCATTAGCCTGTTTCCCAATACATAAAATGAAGATAATTATACCTGTTTTACCTACTTCACAGGGTTGTTATGAAGATAAAATGGCAAAAGATATAAGATTGCTTATTAAATCGTAGAAATCTATACAAATGTACAATGCTATAACCTAAACAGTATTATTTTAACTTCCAAAGCTATTAAATAGCTAAAATACTTTCAGGTTAAGTTTTTAAAACAATCTCAGCCTACCAGCATAGTCTCTTTTAAGACTAGCGTCGAAGATTTAATAAAAACAAATTAATGTCAGGTGCCTGGCTGGCTCAGTCAGTTAAGCGTCTGCCTTCAGCTCAGGTCCAGGGATGGAGCCCCATGTCAGGCTCCCTGCTCAGCGAGGGGTCTGCTTTTCCTGTCCTTCTGCACCCCCCATCCCAGTTCACGTTCTCTCTGTCTTGTTCACTCTCTCTCTAATAAATAGATAAAATCTTTAAAAAAAAAAAAAAGGTAATGTTGAATTAACATTAATGGCAATTGAGTAATGTTGAAGAATGGACAGCTGGCCAAAATTTCTGAAAGGACCAGATACATCCTAATCATCTAGGAGCTTGTTAAACATGCTGACTTGTAGATCTGAATTTCTAGAGGGCTAAGGTTGGGAATACACAAATTTATCAAGCACCCAGGAGATTCTTACATTAAAATGTAAGAGCCACTTAACTATAGTGAAAGATTACCTTATCCTGACCTTACTAGCAAATAAGATTTTTTAAAAACGGTGTCTTAGAAAATAAAACATCACAAAGAATAATTACTGTATTTCTGTCTCCTTTAAAAATACTTTTTTAGGGACACCTCGGTGGTTCAGTTGGTTAAACATCTGCCTTTGGCTCAGGTTATGATTCCAAGGTCCTGAGATGGAGCCCCGTAGCACACTCCCTGCTCAGCAGGAAGTATGCCCCTTCCTTTGCCTCTGCCACTCCCCCTACTCTACTCGCGCTCTCACTCTCTCAGTCTCTCCCTTTCATTCTCTCCCAAATAAATAAATAAAATCTTTTAAAAAAAATTTTAAGTAAAATTTTTTTAATTAAGAAAGGATAACGCATTCTAGGTATTAGTTTCACTAACCTGTGTTGTGCTAAAAATCTGAGTTGTTACTTTTTTTCATAACTAAAAAACATATCCAAAAGCAGTTGGGAAATATGCAATAAGCATTTGGGGTCATTAATATAAAAATTCTCCTTTCCCTTGAGATAGCAGAATTTAGCATAAATCCTATCTACTCCTTGCAATGTAATATCACCATCATGTTTCATGATATAGGTAACAATATAAAATTATGAGGTCAATAGTATACAGTATTTTTTCTATAATTTCAATAATAACTAAGACTTCTTACATGTTCCTAAACAGAATTTTCTGTAAATCTAGTATAAAGATGGAATTTTAAGAGTTCTTCTTGGCAAATTAAATATAAAATTAAGCAATACCTACATCCTATTTCAACAATACCTAACTATTCACAATATCATACATTCCCTACTGAGAAGACACAAATTTCAAATGCAGTGCTAAACAAATTCTGCCTATGTAAATTAAATCCTCATGAGGTCTTTTTTCTTAATTAAAAAAAAAAAATATGTAGTGGATGCCATTAAAACATATAATGGACAATTTAAGCTATTTATGTGATAAAATTGTAGTTAGGAATTTACTTTTTAAATTGTCTTTAATATTAAATACTATTTTTAAAAAGTAAAAGATTAGAAAAATATACAGTTGTCCAAAAAACTTCCTTACCAAAGTAAGCGCAACAATTTTAATGATGTCTATGTAAAAATATATATATTTATTTGTGTAAAAAAATGGAGGATATTATGTTAAATGGTTGCCATCTAATAAAACTGAAATACAGAAAAAATTTAAATGGTAATAGTCAAATAAAGCACTGTTGAAAAGCTTCACACAGTTCTTTAAATGTTCCTTACATTAACATTTAAGAAACAGAAACCTACACACACTTTTCCTTGCAGCTGCTTAATAAAAGTGTATATAAAGTTCCAAAACAAACTACTAAGAAAAGCCCCACATTATTGTCGCATGTTTCTTACTAACAGACGTTTCTCTGTTTGAAACAGAAGGCTCCCTGTTCACTGAAATGACTGAAAACACGGAGTTGGTCATTCTTAACTAGGTCCTAAGAAAAAAATATGCAATCAGAAAAACAATAAATTTACTCAGTGGTGGACAAAATAGTAACAGGACAGTTGCAAACCCGTCATTATATCAAATATGTCATTAATTAACACTTTATTTTGTCTACAAAAAGTTTCCCCTTTAGTTCATATGTAAAGCATATTTACCTAGGTCCTCCCTGGCCACTCTTCATGTCCAAGTCAAAGAAAACTTAATACTCAAAAACACTTTCTGTAAATTCTAACAGAAAATGTGGAGTTACAGAAAATAGTATGTAAAAAATATAATAATAACACTATTACTTCACTCCCTAATAGCAGCTCCACCCTCAAAAAAGCCTACAAATTAATATTACTAAGTTTTAACAAATTTCCAAGCAATGTATTTGGTACATAAAACGAAAATGAAGATAGTTCAAGGTCATTACAATGTGACTATACTTTATTTAAGGATGACTGTAAAGCTGTGGTATCATTAGAAGAAAGTGAACGAATCCATATCTCTATCCAGTCAACTACACAGGAAGTAGAACCCACAGCAAGGAATTCAAAGACTCTGTACTGAACCCAAGAGATGCTAAATGATTATCCTTTTGGCATCTATACACACTTAATGCCCAGTCAATGCTCACCTCCGAGTAAAACCACCCATGTTGTCCCCAAGTACTTGCTCCCTTCTTTGAAGAACAAGGCCTGTTTTCTAAGTGATCCATCTGAAACTTAGCATTTGCTTAAGCAAAGCATATATTACTGTATATGCTTTAAGGTGTGTATCACTTAACTAAGAAGGTAAACTTTGAGCTTTTCAAGGGAAAAGGTTGCTTTATTCCTTTCTGGCTTCACCATGTTAATTCACCTTATATTCCTTCTCAGAGATGTTGAATTCCCTACCTCAGTTTTTCTCTCTTGCCTCCACAATTCACACTTTAAATTTATGATCACAATCTTCAAATGAGCCCTAAAGCACTACCAAAAAGCTGATCCATATCCCTTATTAGTTCAATCAACCACTCTCCAAAATAACAATTTCACTGCTTTGCTCCATTTCCAGCCTCACCCTCGGCGAATCCTTTTGTTTCTTATCTCAATTAGAAAATACAAGCTATGTCAATAAAACGTAAGTACCCTTCCATTCCCAAGTCTATTCATACTTTGCTTGCAATACTGTTAAAATGAATGTACATTCCTGTTCCTATCAAAGGTCAATCTCTCCACTTTTAGGTTGCATTTCATCACTTCTCACCTACAGGAGATTCCCTTCTCCATAGGGATGAGTTCTGAGATGCCCAGTGGGTACCTGAAACCATGAATAGTACTGAACCCTATGTGTACAATGTTTTTTCCTGTACATACATACCTATAATAAAGTTTAATTTATCAATTAAGCACAGTAAGTGATTTACATGGATAATAATGAAATAGAACAATTATAACAATATACTTTAGAGGTGCCTGGCTCGTTCAGTTGGCAGAGCATGAAACTCTTAATCTTGGGGTTGTGAGTTCGAGCCGCACATTAGGTGTGGAGATTACCTAAAATAAAATCTTAAAACAAAAATAACAGATTTTAATAAAGATAGACGAATGTAGTGTCTCTCAAAACACCTTATTGTCTCACCCTTCTTGTGATGTGAGATGATAAAATGCCAACATGATATGATGAAGTGCAGTGAATAATGTAGGCATTGTGACATAATGTTAGGCTACTACTGACCTTCTGACAATACGTCAGAAAGATCATCTGCTTCTGGATGACAGCTGACCACAGGTAACTGAAACCTGAATTCTTCTTTCCATATTAGATTATTCTAAGGACACAAACATTTGATAATTGCATTCTTCTTTTATGCCTCAGATTCCTCGTTTTTTACAATGGGGGTAAAAATAGTAGGTATTTTATAGAGTTGCTGTGAAAATTACTATAATTATAATTATGATCATGTCTTAAGTCTATCACTTAAGCTCATGTCCCCCTTGGGCTACATTTTTTAAATCCCCTTTATAGCAATCTCGAAACAGAGTCCTATCCTTGCTGTCTCTAACTCCTTATTCTCACCTGAACCTCCTCCATCCAGGTGTTTGTTATCATCAATCCCTAAAAACTCATTTGACAAATGCACAAATGACTACCGTGTAACCAAATCTAATAGTCTATTCTCAGTCCTCAAATAATAGTCAACACATATTGAGCACTTACTATGCTCTCAGACATACTCATTTAATCCTCACAATAATTCTGTGGGATAGATAATATAATTATCTCATTTTAAAGAGAAAATTGAGACATCAAGAAGTTAAGTAACTTACTCTAGGTCACACAGCTTACTCAATCTCTCAGCAAGTTCTAGAGAAAACTCCATAATTTAGCTCTATTCTACCAATTATTTTAATAAGCATTCCCCACTCAATTCCTTCACAAGCAACAAGGTGGTCTCTACTATAGTTTTCACAGTGATTCTCAATCTTTCCTAGCTGATGCTGCATTCCAAAAAATGAACATCTTCTTCTACTGGTCTTTTACCTATTATATATGGCATTAAATCAGTAATGTCAAGACATATGAATGTGACTAATAATCAAGAGAATAAAACAGATAATAAAGACAAATCCACAGATCAAAAAGTTATAGTTAGCTAATGATTATTTTAGGATAATTGTCATATCTGTATTTTAAAAAAGAGAAGATGCACAAAATGGATGAAAAAAGAGAATTTGAATCTAGAAAAATGGATTGGGGCATTGTGACTCAGTCAGTTAAGCATCTGCCTTCAGCTCAAGTCATGATCCCAGGACCCTGATCCTTGCTCAGCAGGGAGCCTGCTTCTCCCTCTCCTTCTGCCTCTCCCCTCCACTTGTGCTCTCTCTCTCTCAAACAAATAAAATCTTTAAAAAATTTATAAAGAAAACTGGATACTCTGGCACTAAAAAAATATAACGTATGAAATCAAGAACTAATTGAATAAGTTTCTTAACAGCTTATACAAAGAAGACATATTTGACTAAATCAAAACAGATCAATAGAAAATATTCAATCTGCAGCACAGAAAGAAAAAAAGAATGAAAAAAGAACAGAACATAAGGGAGATGTTGGACATTCTCAACATATAACATACATATAATTGGAGCCCCAGAAGGAGCAGAGCAAGAAAATGAGACAGAATACTGGAAAACATACTGGCCAAGAAATTTCCAAAACTTTTGGAAGACAGAAACTTAGAGATTTAAGTAACTCAATGAACCCTAAGCAAATAAAGTATAAAGTACAGTTTATGGCAAGAAATATTACTAAAGCTCAAAGGATATTTCATAATGATTACAGGATTGTGATAGAATAATGCCAATCCCAAAATGTCCATGTCCTTCTAATCCCTGGAATCCCTGGAACCTGTGAAAATGTGACCTTATATGGCAAAAGGAACTTTGCAGATGTGACTAAATTAAGGATCTTGAGACAGCAGATTATCCGGAATTGATTATCCAGCATTATCAGGTATCAAGTATCCTGCATTATGATCTAATGGCAAGAATCCTTATGAGAGAAAAGACAATGTGAAGATGTAAACAGAGATTAAAGATGCTACTCTGCTGGCTCTGAAGACAGAGAAAGGGCCATGAACCCAGAAATACAAGAACCATAATAACAGAACCTAGAAAAGGCAAGAAAAGGGATTCTCCCCTAGAGCCTTTAGAGTACCTTGTTTTTGGCCTAGTGAAGCCCATTTTGGACTTTAGCCTTTAGAAGAGTAAGTTGATAAATTTGTGTTGTTTTCAGCTACTAAGTTTGTGGCAATTTGCTATGGCAATACCTCAGAAAGTATTGTTCTAATATTTTGTATTAGAAAACTAATACAAGGATCAATAAAACAAGAAAATATAACAATCTTAATGTCTATAAAAAGCAAAAATTGATATAACATTAACAAAAGGAAAACCAAGAAATTCATTATCAGAATTGGAGAATATTAACTCACATCTCTTAGTAACTAACAGATTTTTTTCAAAAATCAGTAGAGATATGGAAGATTTAAGCATTACCACAAGCTATCTTGACTTAGTTGATATTTATAAAAAAAACTAAAACTAAATGCAACCATTGCAAAATGCATTTTCCTTAAATGCACATGAACATTTAGTGAAACAGACTATATATGCTAAGCCAAAGACCAAGTCTCTACAAATTTCAGAAAATTAAAGTCATACTAAATATATTCTCCGACCACAGTGGAATTAAACTAGGAATAAATAATGCAAATAACTTTAAAAACCTAATTATTGGAAAATTAAACAAATTAAAGAGCTGTCCACTCTCCCCACAAAATTCTCATGCCTTAGACATCTGGGGGGACAGTAAAAGACAGAATGTTTCTCCCTACTCTGAAATGCCATTACCCTCATATAAACTTATCTTTGTCTTTGACATTGCTGCCACCAATTCCCGCCTCCTTTCAAGGTGAAGCTTAAACCTTGCCTTTGCCATGAAGGAATCCCTAAAGATCTCAACTTCCCCCCCACTTTTAGACCATATATTGTCCATGTCTATTTTAGCTCCCAATCACATCTTATCTTGAAATATTGTTTAAATATTTCAAGTGTGTAAATACTAATTCTTCAATAAGAATGTCAACTATTTCATTTATACCACAGTCCGGCAACATGACCAGCAACAGGGGAGCTCATAGAAGTGTAGAGTTTCAGGCCCCACTTCAAACTCAGTAAATTAAAATCTATATTTTAACATGATCCTCAAATTACTAGAATGCATACTGAAGTCTGAAATGCTTTATTTTACAGTGATTCTTTTTAGTCCACTACAACAGTTGTACATAGAAGCAATTCAATAAATATTCAAACTAATCTAAAAATATATGCATCCTGCTATATTTTTAATATCCAAAAAGCACACAATAAATTTAAGATCAGGGGGCAGCCCAGCTGGCTCAGTGGTTTAGCACCACCTTCAACCCAGGGCGTGATCCTGGAGACCCGAGATCGCGTCTCATGTCAGGCTCCCTGCATGGAGCCTGCTTCTCCCTCTGCCTGTGTTTCTGCCTCTCTCTCTCTCTCTCTCTCTCTCTCTCTCTCTCTCTTTCTCTGTGTCTCTCATGAATGAATGAATGAATGAATGAATGAATGAATAAAAATTAAAAAATAAACTTAAGGTCAGGGAAAAAATATTTCAGGAAGGAAAATGATTAATGGTATGTTGGTAAATACAGCTAAAATCTAAGCATAATGCAACAGAAAATGCTCATAAAAATCAAGGTTTATGTGTCTCCTGCCTATTGTCTAAAAATTCTGCGGAAGATATTTCACTGTTTGACTAGTCACTAAGAATAATAACCCATGATGAAAAAGAAAATCATGATGAAAAGAAAGAGAAAACTTATTCAACCATCAATTGGATGAAAAAAAAAAACTTGTTGAAAATTAATCAAAGATATATCTATTATAACTAGTGCATCTGCCATATTAGAGCAGTAACTCAGATACCACTTAACAAATACTCCTGGGTGGCTCAGTTGGTTACATGTCTGTCTCGATTTCAGTTCCGGTCTTGATCTCAGTCTCTGGAGACTGAGCCCCACTTAGGCTCTGCACTTAGCGGGGAGTCTGTTTGGGATTCTCCCTTTTCCTCTGCTGCTCCTCCCGCTCCATGTTCTTGTGTCCTCTCTCTCTCTCAGATAAATAAATAAATCCTTCAAAAAAAAAAAATGCTACCTTAGGGGTGCCTGGGTAGCTCAGTTGGTAGAGCATGCAACTCTTGATCATGGGGTTGTGTATTTAAGCTCCACATTAGGCATAAAGATTACTTAAAAATAAAATATTTAAAAAATAAAATAAAATAAAATGCTACCTTACAACTATTCGTAGATTTAGTGTCATATAATTGACCAGAGTGCCGAAAATGCCCATAAATTTACAAAATGAGGAAATTAATACCTCATTTAAAATAAACAAGAATTCACCTTCAGTCATTTTGGAGGACCTATATAATAATTTTGAAATTTGAATTTGAAAGGATTTATAAAATGTATTCCTTTGTTTCGAGACCATTAATATGGCAAATCTTTTAAGAATGCCTAATATTTCCACCCAAACATCAATCTTGACCCATCTAAACTTTTGAAAATTAATATGGCACCTGGGAAGTGCCAAAAAGAACAAACAAAATGTTATTATCCATATAGTATAGTATAGATACTATAGACCATATAGTATCTAAAAATCTACGTTTCTCGTTTAAATGGATAAACTGCAAGTCCAGTTTCTTACTCCCATTTGAAAACAGTCAGGGACACCTGGATGGCTCAGCGATTGAGCATCTGCCTTTGGCTCAGGTCATGATCCTGGGTTCTGGGGATAGAGTCCCGCATCGGACTCTCTGCAAGGAACCTACTTTCTCCCTCTGCCTATTTCTGTGTCTCTCTCTGTGTGTGTCTCTCATGAATAAAGGATTAAAATCTTAAAAAAAAAAAAAAAAAACAAAGAAAGAAAACAGTCAATTCTTCCCTCTTGCTCTTACCTGCTCAATACTATTCACATAAATAAAACATCACCATCTAATCTTTGGGTCCTTTTGACCACACAGAATGCTAAAAGAGGCTCCTCAGGGACAAGAAGAAAGTATGGTCCAGATAGATGCCTACTACCACTTCTTATCCTTAGAGAATAAAATCAATTCTGACAGATAAAAACTTGAAGTCCTACAAAGAATACTAATTCAAATTACTTCAAAACCAATCGTGAGGAGCACTGTGTGGCTCAATCAGTTAATTGTCTGCCTTGGGGTCAGGTCATGATCTCTGAGTCCTGGGACTGAGCCCCACATCAGGCTCCCTGCTCAGCAAGGAGACCATTTCTCCCTCTGCCCCCACCCTGCTTGTGTGTTCTCTCTCTTGCTTTATCTCAAATAAATAAATAAAATCTTTTTAAGAATTTTAAGCTTTTTTAAAAAAACTAATCATGAAATAGAAATGAACAAAATCATATACATAACATAGGATATAAAAATATATTCAAGCCATGTCCCTTTTTTTTCCATAATGATAAAAAGACCATTAAATGTAATACATGGAATTAAAGCTATTAAAATACAAATATCTCATGAGCCATGCCTGGGTGGCTCAGCTGTTAAGCGCCTGCCTTCAGCTCAGGGCGTGATCCTGGAGTCTCAGGATGGAGTCCCACATAGGGCTTCCTGCATGGATCCTGCTTCTCCCTCTGCCTGTGTCTCTGCCTCACTCTCTCTGTATCTCTCATGAATAAATAAATTAAATCTTTAATAAATAAATAAATATCTCCTAAAAGGATTTCCTATAGGAAGATGTAATATTTGACAATCCTGATGAAAAATATCAACAAAATGCCATGAAACAAACACAATAAACCTATTTGGGTTTTTGGGGTTTTTTTTGTTTTTTTTTGGGGGGGGGGTTCTGGTTTTTAATCTTATTTATTTATTCATGAGAGACACAGGCAGAGGGAGAAGCAGGCTCCATGAAGGGAGCCTGACATGGGACTCGATCCTGGGTCTCCAGGATCACACCCTGGGCGGAAGGTGGTGCTAAACCACTGAGCCACCTGGGCTGCCCAAACCTATTTGTTGAAGCTAAAAAAAGTATTAGACCAACACCCACAAAACAGGCATAAACATACTATATGTTTTGATTTCACAAAGGTTTTAATTAAACCTCTACTCTATAAGAACCTTAACAGAAAACTAACATATATTAACATATATATATATGTTAGTGTATATGTATCGATGTGTGTGTGTGTGTGTATAACACAAAGACTAAAATGTAGAATATTAACATTTTGTACCATCTTAAATAAAACCTTGGGATTGCTTTTAGAACCTAGTTTGGATAGCTCAACCTCCTTTTTTAAAAAGCATGGATATTTGACTTGACATTTTCTTTTTCCCTTACATCTTAACAGGAACATTCTAAATAATCTATACACTTAAAATGTTTCACTTAAAAATTTAAGTATAGTTATTCTTCCTGTTGCTAGGGAGACTAATATAAAGATTATGCTTCACCAAATTGTCCTTTTTATTCTCTCTTCCCCCACAGTTTATTCAATTACAAAAGTACAGTTGTGCAGAAAGCAGACCAAAAATGATCACTGTGAGACTATTAACTGCTATTACATCACTATCTCTAATACTTTATTGTTAAAAGATCCAGCTGACATTTGGTCGACAATTACGTACTGGAAACATAAAAAAATATTTTTTTTTAATTAGAAAGCTTTTTAATATCTATTAAAGAATTCTACACAGGCTAGGTAAGTGTCTGATCCAGTTGAACATAGAACCTAGAGACCAAATAGATCCACAGGGTATTGACAATCAGGAAGTGACAGCAGCACCGTGAAATAGGAAGAAATCCATGAAAAAGGCAGGTGGGCTTAAGTAGGCCTAGCAGTAGGCAAAGAACGTTAGGGGAATGAGGTCAAGCAGCAGATAGAAATCTAAACAGATACACTCAGCATCAGGGAAAATATGCTGACAGGTATCAGAGATTCAATCACAAAGATCTATTTATTACAAAAAATAGAGGGGCAAAAAAACAAACAAAAAAAATAGAGGGGCACCTGCGTGGTTCAGTCAGTTAAGCATCTGCGTTGGGTGCAAGTCATGATCCCAGAGTCCTGGGAATGAGCCCCAAGTTGTGCTTCTTGCTCAGCAGGAGAGTCTGCTTCTCCCTCTCCCTTTGCCCACCCACCCTACTCGTACTCTCTCTCTCTCTCTCTTTCTCTCAAATAAATAAATAAAATCTTAAAAAAGAATAGAGTCAATCAACAAATACTTATTGAAGGTCTCTTCTGAACTAATCACTGTTCTAGATACTGGTGATCTGACTATGAATAAAATAAAGACTGCTTACTATATTCAAGGGTCTATGCTAAACATCTGTGAATACAAGCGTTGTTTCTGTTGTTGATGTTAGTTCAAGGGAAAGTTCAATGATGATCTCAGCAGTAAACAAAGGCAGTAACTAAGACACATGGAGCAAAAGGACAGAGTACAAATTATTGAAAGAGTGATATACACCAGGGCCAAAAGTTTAATTCCTGGAATCAAGCTATGGAAGTTCTAGTAATAAAGGGTTTAATTCATTCAGAAAAAAAAAAAAAAGTTTATGCCTATATTGAGTATGAGAAATGAAAACATAAAAAAAGACAAGATAAAACTGAATGCTAGCCACTGGAGCTTCCGAATGGCCCAATATTTAAGAATAGGATCTGAAAAAATAAAAAATAAAAAAAAGAATAGGATCTGTCCTAGCATCCAGGAAAATGATAAACCTGAAAGTGTTAAGTAGCCAAACTTCAAAAGATAAGATATATAGGGACAAGAAGACAAAGAGACCTATACAGATGTGTGCAAAGCAATGGCTTAGGAAAGAACAATCTGATAGTGATGAAATAGATTTGAAAGGGATATAAGATAAGGCAGTAGCATAATAAAAAGAGCATGTGACTGGAAATCAGAAGACATGGTTCTAGTCCCTCCTGTTTTACTTATTATTCTCTGATACTTTTAGACAATGTCTTGTCATCTTTAAAATAGGAATAACAACAGGCTGACCAGAAGGCTCAAGTAAGAAAACATAAGGATTCACTCTCTAATCTGCAAGGAACCATACAAATGTTACTTATTACCATGATTAGTGAAGAGATTACAGCAAAGTAAATTAAAGAGTAAAGACCAAAACTAGAGTAAAGGTAATGTGAATTGCTAGGGGCAGGGGGAGGAGAAAAGTGCAAAATGAGACATTAATGAGAAAGACAAGGATTTGACAACAAGCAAGGATAAATGAAAAGGAAAGAATTTTAAAAACCAAAGTACCAGAAGATATACTGTTAAGAGGAAAAGTGATGAAAAATTGTGAAAGCAATAAATCGTGAAAAAAAGTTAAACATGAATATAGTATTTAACAATACTAAAACCATGTAGGGGCGCCTGGGATGGCTCAGTAGGTTAAGCATCCAACTCTTAATCTCAGCTCAGGTCTTGATCTCTAGATTGTGAGTTCCAGACCTGCATGGTCTACTAAGAAAAAAAAAGGAAAGAAAAGAAAAAGGAACTAGAAGGTATTATGCTAAGTGAAATAAGTTAGCCAGAGAAAGACAAATACCATATGATTTCACTCATATGTAGAATTTAAGAAACAAAACAGATGAACATAGGTGAAGGGAAGGAAAAACAAAATAAGGTGAAAATTTAGACGGAACCACTGAATTCTAGGAAACAAACAGGATTGCTGGAGGGGAGGGTTGCTGAGATGGGGTAACTAGGTGATGGGCATTAAGGAAGGCACTTGATGTAATGAGCACTGGGTGTTATATGCAATTGATAAATCACTACATTCTACCTCTGAAACTAATAAAAAGATAATTTAAAAAATACTAAACCCATGTAAAGATGGCATAAAATTTTCAAGTGGAAAAAAAAATTTTTTCAAGTGGATACAATTTTGCTGAGTCATGATTATGCTTGTTAATACTGGCAATCACAGCTTTACAGATCTTACTAAAATTTCCTCCATTTATATTTTGTGGGTTTTTTTTTTCCATTTATATTTTGAAGCAAAGAATAAAAAACGTACCAGCTAGCTATTTTTTAACTTGTAAGGCAGAAAAAAGCTATGAAATTCCTTTGTATTACATTGCAAATGTAGTGGGCAAGTAAAAGACATTGCTTCCTTGTTAACCTGCTGAGTTCTGTAAAGGTCACAGCCAACAAAACAGTCTTTAAGCATCCTAGATTTGATGGTCAGAACATCTTGGAAGGAAGATTTGTTTTCTGGAATGGTGATACTGGTCTATATCATCAATTAAAACACAATTGTAATCATCCAGGCATTAAATAACTTAAAACCTGAACTAAGGCAATGGCAAAGGAAATGAGAAAAAAACGGGGTAGATAAAAACGATAGTAACAACAACATATCTAAATATGAATATGAAATGACAAGGAATCTAACCATCTCAGTCATACAAGCGGGAATCCAATTTAGCCTCTCTTCTGAACAACATCTTATTTTATCATTTAAATGAACAAAGGGTAGCCATAGACAGAACAACAACCACAAGACATCGGTTTTGTAAGATCTCATCTATCTATATCTGGACAAAGAGGCTTCATAACTTTGGAAGCCTACCTGCTTAGTAATTCAGTAGTAATAATCCACATACATGAAGTGACATGTTGTGTGATGAAAAACATTGTTGATCGGTTTCCTCTAAAAATGCAAATGTTTCTCCTTTTAACTTTGATACTTCATATATGAAACAATATATTTTCCTGGAGTTATTTTCTTTTTTTCCTGGAGTTTTCTATGAATTCATTGTCTATTGATCCTTCCTTATATTTTCCTATGATTCTTCACCTAAACATATAAACATTGCATGTTTGGGAAATACTAGAAAACTACAAAAGCAACAGAAATTATGAACAAAAACCATGTAATACAGAATGTTCTTCAATGAGTAACTGAATATTCAAGCATCTATAGTAGAATCAGTGAGTATCCATTAATATGTAAAAGACCTAGTTTTGCAATAAGAGTAAGTCACTAAATGTATGATAATGATGTTACACAATTAAGTTATACTAATAAAGCACTAAGAGTACCCACAAATCATCAAAAATTTAGCAATAATATGACATAATTAGTGGAGCCCTCAGGATATATTCAACTGGTTTAACTGCCCTTAATATTTGTTGAGCAACTACTATGTATCAGGAACTATATTTAGAATCTACAACTATAATTTTATTTGTATTCGCTTAACTGCAGTTTCTGAAACTGTGATTGTTTTCCCCACTTTAATGAAAAGGGTATATTATCTACCTTGTATGTGAAATTGGTGCAATGACTGGATTTATGCAAGTACATAGAGTAGTATTAGTTAAATGAATGATCTGGCAAAAAAAAATAAATGAGTGGGATGGGATGGGATGGGATAGAATGGGATATGGTATTGTCTCTATTCAAAAGTTTCACTTCCATGGGTAATCTGTTGACAAGTTTCCAGAGTGGTGTAGTTCTAACAATAAGAACACCTTAGAAACTGATTCATTAATTTTAGAGCCAGAAGGAATCTTAGAGATCCTTTAGTTTAGAGCTCTCATTTTAAAGATAAGGCCAAGAGAAAATATGTGATTTGCCTGACATAACTTATCTAGTTACTAGTGAAAGCAGGGCAGAGCCTCAGGTCTTCAAATTTCAGTTCCTACAGGATAAACAGTTCCTCTTTTCTGGCACTCCCTTGAAGACTGACTGTAACTCCTCTGTGAAGGAACCATACTGACCAGCAATATTTGCTATGAAGTTGCTTGAACTATTAATTGATATAATAAAATACTAGCAGTTATAACAAGATAAGAAATGTGACTTTTCTTGTTATCTCATAATTTCAACTACAAACCTCAAGAAAAGTCTCTAGATACATCCCCACATCATTTACCAAGAGGTGGTCAAACTGGTCCTTCAACTATCAGTCCTTATCGTTAGGCTATATATGATAAGGCTAAAGATTCATGATTGAAATACTTTAAAAAGAATTCAAAGTAGAGAACACTGTTTCTCATTTCCTCTCCAAAGTACAGGGAAGTAAAATGTCTCTCCTCTATCATGTCAAGTAAGGGGGTTGTCCAAGGTTTTCTTTATTTATTAAGACTAAAGAGTTATAAGAAGGCAATTGTGGCATTTCATTTCTGCAGAATGCAGACTATCCTATCTCAAAATGTCTATGTTATAGAGTACAGTCCCATATCAGGGTGTCCACCCAGAGAGGAGAAGTGAGAGAGTCTCTGGGAAAATCTGATGCATGTCCTCTGGATTCCAGGTATATATATTTACACTTGGAAAAGTATGAAGATAGAAAGTAAAAAAAAAAAAAAAGTTGAGAGACAGTAACTGAGCAAGTGGCACTTTTGCTATTGACAAGTCACAGATACATGATTCTTCTCATTGCCCAAGTAGACAAAAAAGACAGTGGCCAGAAAGTCAGCTATTTCATAGGAATTTTGTCAAGGAATGTTGACTACCACCAGGATAAACAGACATTCACTGTCACAGGCTATAGATATATGAGATATGAGAGTAAGGAGGGAAAAGAACTAGAGCATTACCAAAAGGTTATGCAGGGAGTGCAGCTCCCATTACAGACATGGCAAGAAGATTGGCCCTCAGGAGGCTCTACAAAGAACTTGAGGTCATTACAGCCAGCTAGCAAAAGCCAAGAGAGCACTACAAAATGCATCAGGCAAAGAAGTACACAGAACACTAAGTAAAAAGAAATTTTGCAAATTGAATTTGAATTTTTAAAATGTATTAAAAAAAAAAAAAAGACCCAGAAGAGGCACAGTGAGCATAGAAGGAGAAATGCAAGGGCAAAGTGAGGCAGAATAAGGTGACCAAAGGGAAGTTCCACTTTCCCAATATAAGTTATTAAGGTCTGTGGTCAGGACTGAACTAGATGAAAAGAGAACAGAGAATTGAGTATTTTGGGTTTAGACTGTGCAGTACTTTAATTTCTGAAAATGAGACCACTCCTACAGATGAAAATAACCTGAAAGTAATGGGACCTACCCAAGAAGTTGGAAAGAGAAATTAAACAAATTTTGACTGAAGCATAAAGCAAGTTTCCTAGCTGTGCACTAACAAATTCAGCCCACTCAACAAACCAGTTATACTCTGTTTTTACACATCAGATTTAAGAGAAGAGTTAATGACCTAGGAAAACATTCATGAAATGAGAAATGTAAAGTGAAAAAAAATGATGGAAAACTATATACGCAATAGGATTCAATTTTTTATTATATAAAGAATGAGATTATATTAAAATATAATAGAAAAAATGTTTTTATTTCTCTTGGTGAAATTCTTACAAATTTTCAAAAATGAATACTTTTATCATCAGAAAAAATATACTGCTCAAAATTTTGCAAGTACCCTTGTGAAAAAAAATATGAAAATTTTTACTATTACAATCAAAATCAACTATCATTTTTTTAGTGTCATTAGTTTTGTTCCAAATTTTGTAGCCAAAAGGAGTTGCCTTAACAATCAAATGATGGCAGGCTTGGGTGGCTCAGGGGTTGAGCATCTGCCTTTGGCTCATGGTGTGATCCCGGACTCCTGGGATCAGGTCCCACACTGGGCTTCCTGCATGGAATCTGCTTCTCCCTCTGCTTATGTCTCTGCCTCTCTCTCTCTCTCTCTCTCTCTCTCTCTCTGTGTGTGTGTCTTTCATGAATAAATAAATAAAATCTTTTTTAAAAAATATATTCAATACTCTGTGTAGCTTCTAATTTTGCTCTACAGTATCTCTCACTTCCTTCCTAAACACCTCAAATATGTGTTGGAAATCATGGTCCAGCAGCAGCAGTAGAGGCAAGTTATTAATCTGGAACACCAGCTAGAACCAAGTTGCAAGAATTCAAATCCAGCCTGGTCACTTAGAGCTGTGTGACCCTAAACTAATAAGCAATTTGCTTAACTTTCCTTATTCATAAAGTATAACTAAATAACAGTGCCTATACTATAGGATTATCATGAGTATTATATGTGTTAATATGTGTTCAGAAGTTAGAACATTTGCTTTTGCCACATACTGGGTGTTTAATAGTTCATTTATTTTGACTTGAAAATTCATCTACGCCCTCATCCTAAAACCTCACCTGTCCATCCCTGAAGATACGGCTTTTACTGAAATGCCCTCAAGTAAGGCTATTTTTTCCTTATACACCACATGTAAGTCATTGCCTGCAGATGAGTTTTCTTGCTCCCTAGAACAGTTTACAACGTGTCTCTCCTCATTCTTCCAAAGATTCCATTATTTTTGAAGCACATGTCATCATGAGAACCTTACCACTCCTTAACATCCTTTACTGCTGTCCTGTCACACTGCCCCATCCATTGATCTCACTTACAGTCTACAGGATCCCCTTCACCACTACTTCTACTAGCATTCTTGGTAACTTCAAATCCCTTACGTGATATACCAAACACCAGTATCTCACAGTTTTTTGACCTCCTTAAAAACATTCTCATTTTTTGTGAAAAGAAAAAGAAAAATCCAGGCAGAAGAGAACTCCTTTATCTTCATATTCCCAGATTCAAACTACACGCATCTACACCCACAAATTCTGTTTTTTCTCTTGCTAAAGGACAACTCAGATAAAAGTGTCCCTGATTCTACCTAAAGCCACTCTTTCTACTTTCTCCTTTCAATCTCACTCCAAGTCTCTTTCTCAAGGGCTTCACTCCTACAAATATCTCTCCTCTCTTTCTTTCACCATCAATTTCTCCCTGTCCTGGATGAGTCCCATCAGGCATAAGCATTGCTCATTATCACACATTAAAACAATCCTCCCTTAATCTTGTCTTTCTCTGCCTCATTTCTGTGCTCCCCTTCACAGCAACATCTTCCAAAAGCAATACTGATTTCACTGTGTCTGCTTCCAAATCTCACATTCTTTCCTTAATCTGTTCCAACCAAGCACTCCTAAAACACGTCCTACAAGTCACCAATAACTTATCTCTTACCAAAGCAAATAGTCGATTTTTGCTCACCTCTTACTTGACTTTGTGAGCAACATTTGAAACAGATGACCAACTTCTAGGACAACTTACTCTCGCTGTTTTTTCTAGCCTCAGTGATTGCTCTTCTACAATCTCCCTAGCTAGATCTTTTTCTCTTATTACCTCCATATTTTAAAGTGTCCCATGGCTTTCTCCCCACAAGTCTTCTGTAAATTTTTTCTCTTCATGAGGGATCAGATCCAGTGCCATGCTTCAACTATCTAAATGCTGTTGCCTCTCAAAAATTTATCTTCAACGCAGACATCCACTCTGTGATCCAAACTCATATATTTAACAGCCAACTTGACATCTTTATTAGAACGTCCAATGTATAGCAATTACAACAGAGCCAAAATAAAACTATTGATCTTCTTCCAGAAAAACTCATTTTTCCTCAAAGTTTCAAACCTGAGAATCTACTCAATTCTCTTTTCATTACACCCTTTATCCACAAGTTCTCACAGCTCTATCTCCAAAACATACCCCAAATCTACTGTTCACCCTCTCTCCTCCTCCTACTACTACTGTGGCTACTACTGGAGTAACCACCTCCATCTCTTTTCTGGAACACATTAACAACTTTCTTACTGGTCTCCCACTTCCACTAACTGTCGTAACATAGTTCAACCTCTACATGGCAACCACTTATCTTTCTACAATATAAGTCAGATCATGTCATACCTCCACTTAAAGTTCTCCAAAGCCTTCCCACTAAAATGGAACTCCAAAATTTCCATTCTAGATTACAAGGCCCTAAATGATCTAGCTCCTGCCTACTTCTCAGGCATGATCTCCATTCTATTTATTTGCTATACCTGGCTATACTGCTCTTCTTACCATTCCACTAACATGCCACCTTATTTTTTGAAGTTTTTGCACTTGCTTTTGCTTAGAATTCTCTCTCAGATCTTCTCAGAGCTCAATTTTCTCAGTATTCAGGTCTCAACTCTAATGTCTCCTCCCAGTCAATGCCAATTATTCTCATGCATACTGTTCCACATTCTGCAGAGTACTCATCAATATCTAAAATTACTTTTTTAATTTTATTTTCTTTATCCTCACCCAATGTTACCACCTTCAAAGTGGAAACTCTTATCTTGCTTATATCTACAAAGGGTCCCCAACTTACCATGGTTTGATGACACAATTTTTCAACTTTTCAATGCTTACAAAAGCAATACGTATTCAGTAGAAACTGTACTTTGAATTTTGATCTTTTTCCCAGGTTAGTATTATATAGCACGGTAATTCTCCCATGATGCTGAGCAGCTGTAGTGAGCTACACTTCCCAGTCGGCCACATGACAACAAAGGTAAACAATACATTTATTATAATCATTGTTTTTTACTTTCAATAAGTCATATTAGATATTCAGCACTTTATTACAAAATAAGCTTTATGTTAGATGATTTTTGCCCAACTACAGGCTAATGTAAATCTTCTGAGCATGTTTAAGGTAGACTGGGCTAAGCTATGATGTTTGGTAAGTTACATGTATTAAATGCATTTTCAACTTAATGATATTTCAACTTACAACTGGTTTATCAAGAGGTAATCCCCCCCCAAAAAAGAGGTAACTCCATCGTAACTCAAGGAAGACCTATATATATCTTCCACACTCAGAACATCCTTCCTGCAACATCAATGGCAATCAAATATTTTTTGACAGGATGACTAAAGTTTCCATAAGAATAATTAAGAATATACTATGCTTTCTCCTTTGGTGTTGAGAATCACATCTGACATGCCTACTGATGTACTAAGCACTTCATAGAGGACCAAAAAAAGAGATAAAGTCTATCTTTGCTCTCAAATAATTCAAAATCCATTTGAGGAGGAAGGAAAAACCAACATAAGCCCAAGACACCTAACACAACTATTTACAAAGCAATCTATCATACACTATAAATTATACTTACATATATGAATATGGTAGCATTAGTCAATAAAGGCACCCTTAGGAAAGAAGAATTCTATGAGGTATATATTATCAATATCTTTTACAGATAAAGAAATTGAGACACAGCCAGCTTAAACAATTCACTCAATGTTAAAAACTAGGAAAAGAGTCAGATTCAATTAAATCTCTTAATGTCACAGCCCATTCTCTGAGGTAATTTTGTCTGCCACTTCCTTATAACAAGAGCTAGCCACTGTGAAAGGTACTAACAGAAGTAAGACTAACAAATGGAGCAGTCAAGGACACCTAGAAGTCTAAAATTCTACCAATACTTAATGTTGAAAGTGCCTTGGATTTTGGATCTTTGTACATAAAATAAAACATAAAACATAAAACAAAAAATAAAAAAAATAAAACATAAAATAAAACAGATCATCAGTCTCCTAAGAAAAAAACACAATCTATTACCCACAGGACATCAGGATCAATGAAGTGGATACACAAGGAAAAGACAGTCAGTTAACTAAGGGATTTAAAATCTTATCCAAACTATATTCTCAGAAATGTAATATTTTAGGGCACTTTCCATAGAAACCTCCTGCCTCACTTAGACCAACCTGGTCTCTCTGAATAAATGAGTTTATTAACCAACCTGGTCTCTCTGAATAAATGAGTTTATTAACTAACTGTATGGGAAAAGATATGTGTATATGTATGAACATGCAGGCAGGTATGCACACCCATGTCCTTAGATGTGTGGAGAAGAAGTTGTCAATAAATCTTTGCAATTAGTATCTGATGAAAATAGGATGATATCTATGAGAGGGATTTTTTTTTTTTTTTAGTGGAATGAGTATGAAAGTTAGGAAAGATTAGAGAGAATAAGTATAGAGGAAAAGGAAAAAAAAGTGGATAAACCAATAGGGCTATGTTAAAGATTAAGAAATTGGAAAAAGGGAAGCCTGGGTGGCTCAGCGGCTGAGTGTCTGCCCTTGGCCCAGGGAGTGATCCCATCCATGTTCCTGGAATCGAGTTCACATCAGGCTCCCTGCATGGAGGCTGCTTCTCCCTCTGCCTGTGTCTCTGCCTCTCTCTCTGTGTGTCTCTCATGAATAAATAAATAAAACCTTTAAAAAAAAAAAGGAAATTGGAAAGATTAAATGTCATGGGACTTAAATTATGAAAAAGAGCTTATATTACTATTTTGGAAAATAAGGAGTCATTTTTCAGTCTTAGAAAGTGAGCTATTGTGATTACAGTGGCTATGGAGGTAGACTACTCCAATAACTTGCACATAGTATGTTCATACTTCATTTTTGGTATGTTTCAGAAAGCCATCAGATCTGAGACTCTCCCAACTGGACTTAATTACTCAAGGGCAAAACCTGTATCCTGATTCATCTTGGACCTCCCAGTGCCTAACAAAGTGTTTGCATTGCACTTGACTTTAGAGGGATTCAATAACTAATAATTGAGACTGAACTAACTGAAATATATTGAACTTATCTGAGCCAAACTGAATTGGAATGATTAGCAATGGGAGCTACTTACTATTTTCACAAATTCATTTTCATTCCTCCATTTTAGATATCAAAAAATACTTGACTAACTTCTCCTGTATTTACAACAAGCTTAGAGGAATTACTTTTGTTTTATAATTTTAGTGGCACTTTAAAGAAGCTGTAATGTACTCAGCAGAAGTATAATTCACTTTACACGTAGAGGGACTGATTCATAGAGAGGTGTCACGTTAGTTTTCCACAGAGTTACTTTTACACCACTGCCACCTCAAAGTGAGTCAGTGGAATAGAAAAGAGCTGAAGTCAAAGTCCAAAAGGATTACTTTCATCACCAAAGTTCATTTTAAAAGATTCAATTATAAAAGGGAAATTATGTAATGTGCAAATAAACATACTTGGTAAATACGGGGGAAAAAAGCACAAAAGACAACTGCTTTTGGAAACAGAAATTCCTGTTACTGCATTCTTTTTTCAGGTAAATAGACAGCATGCTTCTCCACAGAACATACAGAAATTAGCTCAAATATATACGTAGCTATTTTTGCAGTATGAGGGAATCTAATGATTTGAAGGCTATTCATCCTCAGTTATATTATTCTATTTCTACCTCTGTGATTTTTTTAATAGCTAATATTTGGAAGATTCTGCTTGTCAAAGACAGCAACTAGGGCTGTCTTAGTCATCTTCAATACCTCACTTAACTTTCTACCACATATTTTCTAACTTCATCTGTCACCACACTGTTCCACTTCACAGTAAACCAACATGTAAAAGACACAAAAAGGTATTTATTTTACTAGTTCAATCAAACTTGTTTTCTAAACAGGTTTGTTTTAAAAAGTGAAGTTTGCTTTCAGGATTGTTTAAGTTTCAGACTCTATTGATACTGTTATCACCCAGAAATGTGTTTTTCAATGCAAACAGAACTACAAAGGTTTCAACAGCTAATACTGTATAAACAAGAAAAAACTAATATTAAGTAAGGTCTTAAAAAAGAGTTATAAATGTATTTTCCTTATTTAACTATGATAATTAAACTAAAAAATGTGCAAAATGACATCTCATAAAATGAATTCTGAAAATGACAATTTTTTTTTTAATTTAGCAAAGGAACCCTGTCACTTCAATCAGTCTTTTAATTACTTATGTTACACATGGAAATAAGGAGATGTTCTCTTAGAGCTTACATATATATATAAGAACATATATATATATATATATATACACACACACATATATATGACTGTGTGTGTGTGTTGTGTGTGTTCAATCACTTTTGGGGTCTTAGTAAATACTCTGTTAGTATAAGCAGAATTCTGTTTGGGTTAATGATATACCAAGAAATACATTTAAGAGGCTTAAGGACTAATAAGTCAGTCAGCTCACCTTGCCAGGTTAGCAGTTGGAAATCAATAAGTATCCCTATGTCCTTAAAGATAAACAGGAAAGAAATGTCATTCCAATAGTATACGCACCATCAGAGAACAAAGATTTTTTAAAAGTTATTCAACCTAGCAAGAAAGCATAATTATCTCAACCTTGACTTTCACAACTCAATGTATTCATAAAATAAAGACATTCATTCTCAGGCAGCCCGGGTGGCTCAACGGTTTAGCACGGCCTTCAGCCCAGGGCCTGATCCTGGAGACTGGGGATCGAGTCCCATGTCGGGCTCCCTGCGTGGGGCCTGCTTCTCCCTCTGCCTGTGTCTCTGCCTCTCTCTCTCTCTCATGAAAAAATAAATAAAATCTTAAAAAAAAAAAAAAGACATTCATTCTATCATATAAATACAGTGCTGATAACTTAACTGGTAATATCAAGGTCAGTATCATCTAATATAAATGCACTATTATCTTCCTTTTTATTCATCCTTACTGCATACAATTGACAAAGTCATAAGATATGTAAAGTGTACATTATGATGATTTGATATATGTGTACCCTTTCAAAGGATTCCATCAAGTTAATTGACACACTCATCACCACACATATTTGTCCTTTCTTTTCTTGACGAGAACTTTCAAGTTCTACTCTCTTAGCAAATTTCAATTACACAACATAGTGTTATCAACTATAGACACCATATAATGCATTAGATCCCCAGACCTTATTCATCCTATCACTGAAAGTTACCAACCTCTCCCTATATTTCTCTGTTCAAGAAATAAATTTTGCAAGTTAATGAATACAACTAACATTTATTGAGGCCTGCTGTATGCCAAACATTATTCTGAATACTTTATAAATATGCCAATTAAATCCCATAACAATCCTAGGAGATTAGTACTCTTAGTATCTTTATTTCATAGAGAAATCAAGATGAAGGTGGAGGGGATTTTTTTGGTTTTCATTTTTTAAAGATTTGTTTATCTGAGAGAGAGATCACAAGAAAGAGTGGGGGCTGGGGATGGGACAGAGGGAAAGAGAGAATCTCAGACTCCCCACTGAGTGCAGAGACTGATGAGCAGCTTGATGTGGGGTTCAATCCCAGGATCCTGAGATCACGACCTGAGCCAAAATCAAGAGTCAGACTCTTAACTCAGGTGCCCCAAAAGGTGGAGTTTTACAAACAAGAGCTCACCAAGGAAAGTATTCCTGTCTTGAGGGGATTAGAAAAGAAATTGTGGTTACTATAAGTTTTACCCAGGAGAAGAAAAACAGAGATTTACAGAGATAGAGATAGAATAGATGGAGAGAAAGAGAATAAAAAGTGGTGGTATGAAGAGAAAAAGGAAGGAGAAAGGGAAAACTAAAAAAGAAAAATGAATCTAACATCTCCCAAACAATTCTAAATGCAAGACATTTACAACATTCATATAATCTTAACAACCCTATAAGATGGGTATTAACTTCATTTTACAGAGGAGAAAACCAAGATTCATAAAGCTTAAGGGGCCATCCTAAAATTTTGAACTCAAATCCTTGTGACATAAAAGAGCATAGAGTCTCTTTTCATTAAGCGTAATGCAAAAGAAAATACACTTTTCATTAAGCATAATGCAAAGAAAAATACAATGAAGGCAGGTTTGGGGTAGAGGGAAAAAGACAAGATTAATAAGGAATGTGAAGCATGATCAACTAGTTTTTAGAAGTCCCTTGATAGATACTAGGATAAGACAGGGCACTGTTGCCATAAAACTATGATGCTTTTAACTGAGAGTGCAGGGATGTTGGGAACTATAATGGCTACTTGATTTCCTTTGATCCCCTCACAGATTCTTCTCATCCCATCTCAACGTCAGTGAAGCTGCTGTGAAAAATAGCACTGGCCAATTCACCTAGATGTGCCAGTCCCATACTGAGTGATTACAGAGTACACCATTGATTTGGCCTAGCCCAACACACACTCTGTGGGCTGCTTCATCAAAATTAAGATGCTAAGCTATCATTGTGCTTAGCAAAGAAAATAATGATAATAAAAATGACAGCAGTATCTACTCTTTACAAAACATTTACTAAGTGCCAATAGTATAAGGGTTTTATATACATTTTTTAAGATTTTATTTATTTATTTGGGAGAGAGAGAGAGAGAACACAAACAGGGGGAATGGCAGGCAGAGGGAGGGAGAAGCAGGCTCCCCACTGAGCAGGAAGCCTGATGCCATCCGGAGCTCAATCCCAGGACACTGGAATCATGCATGACCTGAGCTGAAGGTAGATGCTTAACCAACTGAGCCACCCAGGCAGCCCAATATACATTCATATTTAATTTTTATAACAAACATATAAGCCAGGTGTTATTTTCCCTTATTATACCCCTGTAGACTTTGAAAATAACAATATTTATTGATCTGTTACAGACATTGAATATAAAAATATTTTCATTCATAATGGTCAAAAAAAGGGATAAGAATTCTGGAACATGGTTAGAGATAATTTTCATTCAGTGCTAATCGATTTGTACGGACTCATCCTCACTAATATTCACTTGCTGCTTCTGAAAAACAGTATTTACCACAGCACTCAGTAACACAGAATTTCTTTATGCCTTTTTTTTTTTAAGACTTTATTTATTTATTCATGAAAGACACAGAGAGAGAGAGGCAGACACATAGGCAGAGGGAGAAGGCGACTCCATGCAGGGAGCCCAATGTGGGACTCTATCCCAGGACTCCAGGATCACACCCTAAGCCAAAGGCTCAACCACTAAACCACCCGGGTGTCCCTCTTTATGCTTATTTTTAAATAGAATGAGGTAGAGTCCTACTACTGAAATATAAAATGAGGCAACACAATTGATGTCAAAATATGCACAAATTTAAAAGTATGAAATCATCAGAAGTCTTTGAGTTACTCCATGTTGAAAGCTACAGTCATAGAACACATACACAAGATAAATAAAATTATGATTGGCTATACCAATTAATACAAAATCAGGAACTAAAGATAACTAAAGAAACCCTATACTGAGAGACAAGAAGTACATCTGTACAAAGGTAACAGAAGGTCCAATTACACTTATGTAACAAAACAGATAAGAATATAATCAAGGACAGATGGAATTTGTTGCCAATCTAAGGCCAAGTAGGCAAACTAAAATTCAAAAGTATCATATTGTATTGCCTAAACTGAGACTTGACAAGGTCACAGATGTCACATGTGGATTAAGGAACCTTAAATGGCCAACTAACCAGGAATTAAATCTGTGATCTCATGTTTAATCAGCAGTTGACAACTTCCATTTCAGGGCAGGACAGATGCAGACTAGGTGTCCAAAAGGCTACTGAAACAAGTGTTTTGTGTTGAACTGAGGTACAAAAACAAAATAAGCACTAGAAATGCACTAATTTTCAAGGAACATGGAATGGTTATGGACCGGTGTTTGGTTAACCATCAGTGTCTTAAATCAATGTATTGAATGAATATCTGTATTATCCTAATAGATTATTATCTTGCTGCTGATATAGCTGAAAATTTAAAATTATAAATCAATATATCTTTTTCTAAAAAGTATCCTCAATGTCATAACATTTAACCATATATTGTGGGTGGCCAGTATTACACTCCACCTTCAGTTACAGGAAATGGTCATTTGTAGAGTCTGTGCTTATCAGTGGAAATGAAAATATCACAGGAATCATAAAGCCAAGTTTATCACTGGTAAGAGTCCAGACCAAAACAATTCTCTAACCATCCCATGTCCGTTCTATTATATCACACTGCCTCCAACTCATGTGATTCCAATACACAGTGGACATGTAATATTGATATAATATATGAATGAATTTTGATCTAAAAAGTAAATATGATTAGAAAAGATACAAGTGAGGGTAGAGATGGCCTATGTCTCATTATGCCATGTGATCAACATACCACATCATAATAATTAACTACAGCTTCACTTTCTCCAAAGTTTCATATTCTTGCTTGCTGATGGAAAAAGGCTCTCATTTAGAACAATTCCAAAATGACTACGTAACTGTTGTCAGAAAATATGAATATGGGGCAGCCCCAGTGGTGCAGCAGTTTAGTGCTGCGTGCAGCCCGGGGTGTGATCCTGGAGACCTGGGATGGAGTCCCACGTCGGGCTTCCTGCATGGAGCCTGCTTCTCCCTCTGCATGTGTCTCTGCCTCTCTCTCTCTGCCTCTCTCTCTGAATGAATAAATAAATCTTTAAAAAAATATATGAATATGTAATCCAAAAAAATATGTCCTTCATCATAGTCAGAGAACCACAATATCATCATACCTAAGTGACAAACACGGCTCCCCAAAGTTGAAAATAATGTCAAATTCAATTTTAAAATAACATTTTACTACATACTAAGAGATCCAAAGAGTTGTCCTTGATTTAGCTCTTCCTTGGGCTCATGGTGGGGCACAACCAAGTCTCAACAATTTTCTTAGTTCCTTGCTCCTACTAAAGATGCTAATAGGGGTGAACAGTCACCCAAAGAGACTGGCCTTAGGGTTAAATCCCAAAAGACCTTCATTCCAATCTAGACAGGCAGATATCTGCTTATTTCAATACCAAAACCACAATGTCCTTCAAATGTTCTATTATAATAATGCTATCAATATGTTAGCACCTTCTTTTATTTTTTAAAATTATTTGTTTATTTATTTACTTACTTACTTGAGAGAGAGTTTGTGCACACACCTGCCTGTGTCTGCGCTCAGCACCAGCCCTGAGATTATGACTGGAGCCAAACCAAGAGTCGGATGTTTAACCAACTGGGCCACCCAGGCACCCCAAGATCTTCTTTTATTTTTTTTTTTTATTTTCACTTATTTATGATAGTCACAGAGAGAGAGAGAGAGAGAGAGAGAGAGAGAGAGGGGCAGAGACACAGGCAGAGGGAGAAGCAGGCTCCACGCACCGGGAGCCCGACATGGGATTCGATCCCGGGTCTCCAGGATCGCGCCCTGGGCCAAAGGCAGGCGCCAAACCGCTGCGCCACCCAGGGATCCCCCCAACATCTTCTTTTAAAAAGCATAAAATATTCTCTGAGTTTGGGGAACATTTCAAGTTGAACAGTGAAAATCACATTCTATATCTCTCTCTCTCATTGCAATTTTAGAGGGAGAGAGAGGACTCGTATAAGGAAGATCTATGGCCCTAAAACGCAGAAATTTCTATGCATGGGAGCAATTTAGAAAGGCTTCAAGCAGAGGTGAGACTTTGACATTTAGATGGATGACAGGCTCCATTATGGTCAAAATGTGTTGTACTCTTTATCTCCTTCTAAAATAAAGAAAGGAAAAGCTATTATTTAAAAGCTTAAGAACCACCTAACAAGTGAAGTATTACTCAAAAAAAAAGGGTCTTTTTAAACCCCTCAGCTTTCTACTTCTACCACCAATTCCAGATCCTAATAAATACATCTCACTCCCCACATGACTGCACCCTACCCCTACCCTACGTCACCCTTCAGCCATCTCGCTCATAGCAAGTCAGCCATTATTACCGGAATGTGCTATAATCCTTAAGTATGTTGGAGTAAAAGGGGGGGGGGAGTTTTAAGAACCTAGGGGAGGGAAGGGGGAGAAGGCTGCATGCCTAGCATTCAGAAAATCCTCCTGAACGTTGTTTCCAAATTAAACTATACACACATTTATACTTCAGTGGTTGTCATTAAAACATTACTGAGCTACTGCGAATATTGAAAACAGTCCATAATGTTTTTATTGCCCAGTTCTGACATTTCTTCAGTTAGACTATATGAGGAACCCCAAAATATAGACCTGTAATTTCTATTCCAGGGGTCCCTCTCTCTCTGCCTCTGAGAATCAATCACTGTCCTAGTTTTAGAATTGAGGCCACCATAAGGCAAAAATAATGGGTACTAAGACTGGGGGAACTCACCCAAATGTCAAGTTAACTTTCATAAGGAGTATTTATGGGATTAAAACTGTAGTTTTTTAAAATGTAAATTTATTCTGTTTCTAAGATGTCTGCCAGAAAAACATGAAGACCTAAAAAAATCTACAATACATATCAACAGAAGACTTGAATTGCCATCTGTGGGAACTCAAGCAATTACCTCAACTTCTCTGGGCCTCTACTGTCCAAACTGTCATAAAGAAGGGCCCTCAACCAGCTGGTATCGCCAGGTTCTTTCCATTTTAAAATCTATCAAAAATTAGAGAGGTACTAAAAATCATCTTCAGGATACAAATGTCTGATACTTTCAAAAAACAAAAGACAAAGGAACTTCATATATAATTCTTAAAACAGAAATATCTCATAATAATTGTAGGTTGTCATGAAAATTGTCTCTTTGGCTTGGCTGTCATTTGCTTCAAATAAAGCCTGAGCCACAAGAAAACTATTTTAACACTCTGAGAAGATTAGATAGTTAATCCACTGGGAAACCAGGCTGAAAGACAGAATTCACAAATCCGCTTCTCAGAGAGAAGCATTGAAATTAACTAACATATCTGTTTTATTTTGAATAAAATTATCCTGTGGATACACTGTATACAAATACTTCCTATTATCTGGCATCCATTTTCATTTTTGTGGTTTTCCTTCCTAATCTGAAGCTGAAATGAAGGTCATGTCTAACTTTGGCAGAAAAACAATCATTTCTAAGTCAGAGTTGCACGAGTGGGTTGTAACATATCTTGGGGAAAAACATCCATAATGATGCATATTCCAAGTTCATGTCTTTGAAGATAAATTGATGAGAATTGAAAGATTGGACAGATTATGGAATTAACTGCCAAGATAATTTCTGCTTTTATAGCTTCACAAAACTGGAATTTCTAGTGCATCATTCTCTACCCCATAATTATGCATCAAAATATTAACCAATTAGCAGGTAAGATGGTAAGAGCTCAAAGGGTAGTAATAATTGGGCATGAAACTTGAACTTTCATGGAGTTCCAAATAATAAACAGGTCTACCACACTTCATAAATGCAATAAACCAAACTTGAGAAAAATATATCAACTCCTATTTTGTAAATAAAATAATTTCATGGACTTTCAACTCATATCATCTACTAGCTCTTCTTTCATTTCCCTTATTTCCTAATCCAACTTCAAAGACATACAAGTGGGGCATGTATATTTTATCAAGTAGGACATGATATAAATAATAACCCTCTAACGCATAAGCTCTGGAGTTTACTTTTTATATGAAATACCTTTGGAGTCAGGGCACATTTTTCATTTTTTAAATCGCTGTTCCTAATGAATATAGTACCTAAAAACTGCTATTAAAAAAATAAAGGAGAGGGATGCCCAGGTGGCTCAGGGGTTGAGTGTCTGCCTTTGGCTCAGGGCGTGATCCCGGAGTCCCAGGATTGAGTCCCACATCAGGCTCCCTGCATGGAGCCTGCTTCTCCCTCTGCCTATGTCTCTGCCTCTCTCTCCATATATCTCATGAATAAATAAAACCTGCATAAATAAATTAATTAATATTAAAACCTTTAAAAAGGAGAAATAAAAACTAAACTTCAACTATTATCATTCATTTCTAGTTCATGCCATTGATTACATTTTGTGTTAGTTCCAATATATTTTGTGCATTTAAAGAGACTCATACTGCTAGGGATGTAAAAGCAGGGACCATGTAGGTCATACGTGCTACGTATCCTCAGCAGTTGAAAAGTGTCCAGCACGGGGTGCCTAGTTGGCTCAGTCAGTAGAGCACACAACCCTTGATCTCACTCAGGGTTTTAAGTTT